>NC_136063.1:1389563504-1391976004 GCF_964261635.1 Lissotriton helveticus | reverse complement strand
TAGTGGCCATTGTACATAAGTGCATTTCCGTGTCAGCGATTGGGAGTGCATATGAAAACACCTCAAAATATATTGATTCATTTCTTTGTGAACTAGTTAAGTCACTGCCTTCTTTTATTCAAGATTCAGGTGACTTCCTACGGAGAATTTATGATCTTTCGTGGGAAGATGATTATCTCCTGATCACAATTGATGTGTCAACACTATATACTAGTATTAGACATAAGGATGGGCTCCAAGCTATTAAACATTTTCTAGGAATCAGACCAATTGGACTTTGGCCACATACTAAAACGATTCTAAGAATGGTGGAGGCATGTCTTACTAGCAACTTTTTCCTGTTTAATGACACCCTATATCATCAGGTGTGTGGTACGGCGATGAGCACCTGCTTCGCCCCCAGCTATGCTAATTTGCATATGGGCTGGTGGGAGCAGTAGGTAATCCAGACACAGTACCAGTTAGAATGGGATCAGAACATTCTACTCTGGAGTCGCTACATTGACGACTTATTTCTAGTGTGGGGAGGCACGGAAGAGCAAGCGAAATCTTTCATCAATAGAATCCAACACAATGATTTAAATTTGAGTTTTACTTGTGATTTTAGCAAGACCAGTGTCAATTTCTTAGCCCTTACAGTTTATATCCAAAGTGGTAAGATAGCAACTAAACTGTATAGGAAGCCAACGGCTGGCAACACGTTGCTCCATGCAACCAGTTTCCATCCCCCATATCATTAGAGCCAAACTGAACTGTAGTGCTGAACAAGAAGCTGGGAGGGAATTCACTCGCCTTATGAACAGATTCCAGGATAAAGGTTACCCCAATGCATGGATAACTGAAGCTATGAATAAGGTGGCAAATAAGAAAAAAGATGAGATTCTTTATGAGAAAAGCAATAAGAAACAAACTACACAAGCAGAAGGGTTAGGTAATCAATGTCGCCTAATCACGAAATTTAGTGTCCAACTAGATAAATTGAGGAACATCTTAAACAAGCACTGGCACATAATAAAAAATGATCTGATTCTGGGTAAGTTGTGCCACGAAAGCCGCAACTAACTTTTAGACATGTAAAATCACTAAAACAAATGTTGGTAAAGAATACCTTCAAACAAAAACAAACTAAAGAAACCTGGCTGATAAAAAAGAATGGGTTTCTAAAATGCCCTAAATGTAAGGCATGCCGTTATGGAGTGAATACCACCAAATATTAACCAGGGTTAAGAGATATGAAAAAACATCAAAGGAAAATTCTCATGCAAGACAGATTTTACTGTCTATGTACTTCAGTGCCCTTGTGGCCTGAGGTGCGTGGTAGCACTATCTTAGAAGTCCATAAATGTATACTGCAGCATTTACGGGCAATAAAAAATAAGGATCACACGTACCCAGTTGCGCGCCATTTTGAAACATGTCACAATAAAGATAGCAATGGGCTTACGTGATAGATGCGGTACCTTTTGATAAAAGGGGCGGAAACAGACAAAAGAAACTCAGGTAATTAGAGTCCTGATTTATCATTGAATTAAATTTGAGATACCCAGAAGGTTTGAATGCAGAGGAAGATCTGTACACTCATTTGTAAATAGTAGTCAGATGAATTCGAAGTTGAGTACAAGCTGTGAACTGTAACTATAACTTTTTTATTTTTTAATCACGTGGGGTGCTACATTGACACTCATTGACGATTTAAATGGACCAGTGGTGGATTGTAAGATCTATGAGGCCCACTGATGGATGATTGTAGAGCTATATAAAGGCCAACAACAAGGTTTTTCTGTAATTAGAGAATTTCACTGAGGAATTGTATATGCAAAATTAGTACCTGCCCACTTGGGCTAGATCTGAATGCACCGCATATTAAGTTCCTAGAATGATTACTTTGGCATATAATTGAAGTCAGCAATTGTTATAATATATACATTCGAGTCATCGAGACCTTAAGGAATTATGTATATATTGATATATGTTTACCTGAAATGAAATGTGGCAGTCACTCGATATTGGCCAATTTGTATATAAAAACTACAGGTCTGTTTTATCTTTCAATTGAATTGTAGTTCGACTCGTGACACGCAAATGCACATATGTACAATGGCCACTTTTCAATACTTTGTCGGTGAACAAGGAGCTCCGAAACGCGTTCGACTGAGGCCAAATAAACAGATTGAGCACACCACACATGGCGTCGCTGCTTCCTTTGTGATAAGGAAACCTGGTTTGTGTATATATATGTGTGTGTATATAGAGGGCGTGATGGGAGCAGAGGAGAAAAGGGCAGGAAGCAAAAGTAGAGAAGTGACAAATGTAGAGCGGGGGGTGGGAGTGAAATCCAAAGGAAACCCTGAAAAAAGGAGGCAAGAGAAAGTGTACTAGGAGTTTCCTAGTGTGCAAGAAAGGTAATCTTGAATGGCGCCTCACATACACTTCCTTGGCTTCCTTATGGTCTGTCAGTTTTAAGACTTGATTTAGAGGTAGGTGCTGATGGACATTTCCCCATATCTTGGAGGTAATAAATCCAAAGGAGAAATCCACGGATTGGAATTCCTAAACTATAGTATTCATACCATCTGTGTACTTTCAGTATCAGGCTGCCAGTTCATTCACTGATGGTCCTTTGTGTCAGGATACAAAAACAACAGAAGGGAACCCCTACTGTGCTTAGCCTATGTTTCCATACCATCCCAAGAGGATCATCCTAGGGTATTAAAAGGACCCTCACCCACTGGAATTCCAAGTGACATACCTCATCATAGAGTCCTCATCCAGATTCCTAGTGTATGTGTACAGGCTCAACCTTGGTAGCCAAGTGTTTGTGTCAGGATCCGAGATGTTGAGACCTGCTGCTCTAAGCTGCCTGTGTGCTTTTTCCCTAGGCTTGAATCTTGACAGACTTGGATGCAACAGAATAAGCTCCAGTTTCAGCTACGAATACTGTGAGCCTAATATGATTCTGTCTGATATACCACTGCCCACATCACTTGTCTCGCGGGTTTCAGTCTGTTACAGCGTTTAAGCCCCCTTTTAATCCATTGCATATAAGAAAAAAAAGGTGTAATTCTTGACCACTGTTGTTTGACATCAACACAACTGCCTTATTTCACTCTAAAAGTGTAACTCAAAGTATCACACACAAGGCCCGGAAATGTAACAAATAAACAAGCTGCATGCATGGGAATGTCACACACAAGCAAACTAAAAACTTGGCAGCTGTAATTGTGGAAAGCATCCCCAACGGTAAAATCCAGCATTGTTAACGAATGGCCGAATGAGTGAGCTCGCGGGAGAGTGTTGTTAGTCCTTCTTTAAGAAGCTCTCTTTAACAGCCTTTCATTTGTGTCTGGAATTGTGAATGTCGCAGTGGATGTTTGCAGTCAATCTGTTAGTCAGCTTTGAAGTGATAAGTATTAGTGTCCTAAATTGAACTACATTTGAGACCAAAAGGGTGGTTTGTGTACACATGAAACTGGCTAATTACAGAGAGTTCAGTTTCCAAAAGCAGGAATATACTGTAATGCTCTGTTTCAAAAGATTTTTGCAGGTTTTTGTCTTTATTTATTTGTGGGTCGCAGTGTTGGTCCTGCTTGAGATTGGTTTACATACTTTTATATCAACCAGTGAGCAAATTACTTTTGATTAAATTGGTTCTGCATGACCAGCATTTTAGTTATACAGTGTTTTGGAAGCGATACAGTCATGCAGGGAAGTTAACATGGTTAGTAATATGAATGTCAGTTGTTGAATTTTGTTTGTTGTTGTGTGTATCGTATTTGTGACGCATTGTTTTGTATTTGTTTGCTTTTGTTTCTCATTTGTTTGCTTTTGTTTTGCATTAGTTTGAATTTTATTTTGAGTTTGTGATTTTTAACAATGAGTACAAAGTCTGGAAAATCTGAGAAGGTGCATGATGAAGCACACCCATCTTCACCGTTGTGAAGCCCAGCTCACTAAGTGCGTTTTAGGTCGAGCCTAGAGCAGGGAATGCTCTGATTGCTCGACTTTTAGTAAGGGGGTTTTCAAAGTACTACCCACAGGCTTGTGCCGGCCACCAGCTTGCGGTTACGTGCACAGGCGCACGCGCCTCGCTCCGCCTCTTCATTCACTGCTGCGCGAGCATCCCTTGTTAGCTTAGCACAGAGCATGTCATCGCGATCACTTTCACCGCAATCGCGATCACTTTCACGGCCGCGTGGCGTTTCTTTTACGGCCCCGCGGTCAATGCTTGTTCTGATTTCCACGCATGCTTTGTTCTAGAAATACACTTACTCTTCCCACAAAGTATTTCTTTGTTAGTTACGAGCCTCTGTTGTGGCTACATACTTCTAGCATCACAGATGTGTGTACTGCTAAACAAAGAACCTGAAGCAGGCCTTCTTCCTCTGAGCTCTCAGGATCTGGAACATTCCCTTCAATATCCAAACAGGCCCCGAAATTCTGCAATTCAGAGAATACTGCATTGGCACACCGCTGGATCCACCACCTCCAAACACCCTTCCTCATGGGAAATGATCCTCCGTCTTGACTCTGGGCCCCCAGCCTTGTTCATCGCTTTGTTGCGCTATAGCGAGGTGTGCGCTTTACAAATACCTAGACACACGTGCTTGCCAATTTAAATGTCTTTCTTTGCATGTTCTCGCTTTTTGCCATTCCACGCTCCCCCTTTACGTTATGTCCCAAGCTATTTGTTTCTCAACACCCTGTGGTTTTCCTGCTTTTGCCCGTCTTTCTTCCTCGTGTCCTTCTAATCACGTCCCTCCTCCCTCTGCGGAATCCGGAAGGCCTCGTTTACCTTCGCGTCTCGTTGCATGGCGTCCCTGTTTTGAGTCGGACATTACTGCAGATTGCAGGGTGGATATTCTTAGAACAAGCCTGGAATTAGTGCACTATCGGGGCGTGCCCGTCCTGTGGAAAGGCTCAGGGAGTGGTGCCTTCAGACGCTTTAGCTGTGCAGTGCGCTTGCCTTGGTGAGCTAGGTAGGACGCTCATAGAACTGGCTTAGTCTAGTGCTGCTAAATCTGGCCAGTCAATCGTCAGACGGGAGTTTGTCATACAAAGGAACAGAAAATGCTCTGATTGCACAGCGCTAATGCCCATGTGTTCGGCAGCCAGTTGTCGGTCAGCGGCGAGTGCGGTCGCACCAGTCCCTCTGCCCTAAAGCTGGCCCTGCCTGGAAATATCCCTTCACAGCAGGACTCAGTCGGCTGTAGTTGTCTACCCTTTTTGATGCCATTGCATAGCCCAGAGGTGACTTTCCAGGCGATTCCACGGTGTCCAACATAGGCCGCAGTCTGATTTGTTTTGTTTAGATATGACGTGATGAGTGGTGTTTGTGATGCATCACTGTGTGAATTCTTAAGGGTTTGAGAGGTTGATGGGTGTGGAGAGAGCGCTGTGCCATATTGTTTATACCATAGCACAGATATTCCATAGCCATGCACACACATGCACTAAATTACTAAATAAGTGCATGCTAAGGAAAAATCCACACACAAATGACTGATATCACAGTAGTTTTGTTTGGAGAAAATTATATTGCAGGATTATTTGGTACAGTAATATGTTAATTTCCAGGCAATTCAGGGTCAGTCAGTGATAATGTGACCTAAGCTGGTTGCCACCTGCTTAGCCAATGAGAACCAGGAATATACACATCTGGTACTAAACCTTTGGGGGTTCACCCCACATCTGGACCTCATAGTCCAGGAAAAACGAGCATTGGCATAGCCAATAGGTCTCACTTTTGGGACCTTATATTTATTTAGTTATGCAGCACAATATCCTTGGTACAACAACATCAACTGTTGCATGGTTAAACACTTGTAAGGCCCCAAAGGCGAGACCTATTGGCTATGCCGATGCTTGTTTAACATTGAAATTCAGACGTGTTTGTGGTTCAAACAATGGAACAAGGTTACAGTGAGTGATAGTTACTGAGAAGGGTATATTTGATAACAAATAAATTGCTATTCTGAGACGTTTGTTAGATATGGACCCTTAGTCAAGACCTGCACAGTTTGAAGCTTTAAATGAATGGAGCACAGAGGCCAATGAAAAAGCAAACCTGGGACACATGAAGGGGCAGGTTAGCAAAGCTCTTCAGGATTAGATGGATTCTAGATAGCGGAAGCAAAAACAATTATGGCGTAGAGAAATGTTAGACACTGTGGGGGGTTTTCCTCCTGGAGCTGGATTGGTGGCCACTGATCAGTTACCAAAAACATCTGCAGGTGCAAAGCAGAATGAAGCAGAAGAGGAAGCAAAAACAATTATGGCGTAGAGAAATGTTAGACACTGTGGGATTTTTCCTCCTGGAGCTGGATTGGTGGCCACTGATCAGTTACCAAATAAATGTGCAGGTGCAAAGCAGAATGATTCAGAAGAGGAAAATGTAGCGGTAGTTGAGTTGCTTGGTGCAAGTTGCACTATAATGAGGGTGAATGGTAGAGGGTACAGAAACATGCTGCTTTTTCGGTGGCTGTGGAGTCTGTAGCAACATCTAATGAAGGCAAAAGGTTCAGCATGTGGATTGAACTTGAAACAGGTTTTGAGTTCATGCTACTTAAGTAATGTGCTTACAGAATTAATACTCTAATTCTAGAAGCAGAAAAGCAAGTGTTTTGTGCATTTGTGAAATTGGAGAGACTAGCTAAAACCAAATTCATGTAAATTTAGATGAGGACAATTCATAAATGTGAGACAATGGCATTTCAGAAGCTAAATTATGGAAGGAAACCACCATGGAGCCAGAGACATTATACTGAAAACATTCTTGGGAAAATTAGAGATTTGGAAGATGTCTAAAGAGACAAGAGTGACTAGGTTTCAAAGCCTTTGGAAGGTGAAGGCAGTAGTAGTACAAATGATGGATAATTTCGTACTGTTTTTTTTTTTAAAAACTCTATTCGTGACTGTGGCAAGCATTACCATATACATTTAATCATTTCACATAGTATCAGTCTTTTCCGTTTCCTTTAACTTAACTTTGGCATATCATTCCTCGCATCCATTTGTTCCCCACATCTCATAATTTTTCCAAATAACATTTCAGTATAACATTTATTACGTGCTTGTAGAGTACAGTATCGCCCGTTTATAACCTGTCCCTCCCAACTCCTCCCTCCCTCTTCCCGTCTTCTGGCTATTTCCGTGTACATAGTCTGTAAGTTGGATACATCAGCTTTATGTCTTTGCGAGAGGATACTGCGACCAGTAGGCGTGGTTACCGGTGTATCTAGGCTAGGTAGCCGCTCATGCTGGCATTCCACATAACAGGTGTGTGATCAGATAGCATCTTCTAGTGGCATGTCTGGGTCTACATCTTCCAACTCTATTAACATACGGTCCCAGTCCTGCGCAATAGGGTATTTACGGTGTCCCTTCTCTTCCTCCCTGCGCAGCGCCGCAGCCTCTGCCTTTTCCCATTTCAGCATGTCAGACCGCCATACTTCTACATCAGGGGGTCTGGGCGACTTCCATCTCATGGTGAGAGTTCGGAGTGCCAACAAGAGAGCCAGATCCACAAATTTCAGTTGTGCCTTACATGCCTTGGACCTCTTCCTGTTACCTATCAGACAGGGTAAGGCACCCTCAGGGATCTGCAGAACAGTTACAGTGTATAGTTTTTTTTTTTATGCAGAGTTTTATATAGCGCGAACTAGACCCGAACCGAATCAGGTATCGGAGCGCTTTACATTTTTTCCAGTTACGTTACATTTTACGTTTCCAGTTACTTTCATTTTAGGCACGGGGAGATTAAGTGATTTGCCCAGAATCACAGGAGGTTTTGGCGTCGTTACCGAGACTCGAACCCAGATCCCAAGGTCCGAGGTCGAGCGCCCTAGCCGTTAGGCCAACTCCTCTCCCCATCGTCACCCAGTAGTTGCGTAGTCTCGGGCATGCCCATAACATGTGAAGAATATTAGCGTCATCCTCATGACACCTAGAGCAGTTGTGGGGGGTGTTGGGAAACATCCTGTGTAGTCTTTGGGGGGTGAGATATGCCCTATGCAAAACCATGGCCTGTATAAATTTGAATTTAACGTTCCTGGACACTCTCCTAGGGTGGCCTAGGATGATCTTCCATTCCCTGTCTGTTATGGCCTCCCCCGTGTCTGCAATCCAAGCCTCCCCGAGTGTGGTGAGGGGCAAAGCTGCATGTTCTCTAATGCCCACATAGAGCCACTTCACTAAGTGTCCACCCGTCCCCATATAGTGGAGGAGATGAACCAGTTCGTGTTGGTCTGGCTTGGTGCGTTGTGGAGCCCAGGTGCGTCTCACATAGTGGGTCACCGAGGCGTGTAGAAAGTACAGTCGTTGCGGGACCCCTGTGGATTGTGCGAAGGTAGCATGATCTAATAGGGTGTCGTCCCCAAACAAGTCTCCCACCCTGTCTACCCCGGCATCCATCCAGGGTTGTAATCTGCGTCGTGTCAGGTTCCCTTGCGGAGTTGGGAGGCCAATTAGGGGGATGTTGTCTGCATAAGGAGTGGTTCCTGCAGTGTACGTTAGTGCTTTCCGCCAACATCTCAGAGCCACAAGTAGTAGGGGGTGGCAGTCTCTGGGAGTCTTGGCAGCAGGTAGTAAAAGGGAGTGAAAGTCTCCGCGTGCCAGTTTGTCCGCCGTAAAATCGATCTCGTGGAGGTTCCTCCCCGCCACCCATCTTGTCAGCCACTGGAGCTGGCTAGCATAATAGTAGCTTCGTAGGTCTGGTACCCCCAGGCCTCCCTGTCTGGAGGACAACTGTAACTTCTTGAGACTTATCCGCCGTCTCCCCGACCCCCAAATAAGAGTGATTAGTAACGAGTTTAGTGTGGTAAATATGTGCTGTGGAAGTAGGACTGGCAAATTCACAAAGTAATACAGTATTCGGGGAAGGAGGACCGTCTTTGAGATCGCCACCCGGCCCATTACAGAGAGGGGCAGGGACGTACAGAAGGTCACGCTACTTCGAAGGCCATTGATTGCTCTCCGCACATTGCCCTCAATCTGGTCTTCCGGACTCCGGTATACGTTAATACCGAGGTATTTAAATGTAGTTGGAGCTACCTGGATCTCGTGTGCGCCAAACTGTATATGGGCAGGCCGCTGTCCGTCCCGGAAAAAGAAGCCCAGTGATTTTCCGGGGTTTACAGCCAAGCCAGAGATTCTTTCAAATCGTGTAAAGATGTTCGCTAGGTGTGTATGGTCACCCTGCAGGTTTCGGAGGAACACCATTCTATCGTCGGCGTATATGGAGATCAGATTATGGGTATCTCCAACCAGAATGCCCGCCTCCGCTGCCCTAGTCCGGAGTGCAATCGCTAGGGGTTCTAGTGTGAGTACGAACAGTAACGGTGACAGCGGGCACCCCTGTCGGGTGCCCCTGTGGACCTCATAGCTGTTCGAAGTGTGCCTGCCGGTGCGTGCCCTAGCCTTTGGATTCGTGTATAGTAGACAAATCCATTTTATCAGGGCGTCTGGGAAGCCGAAGCGACTTAAGGTTTCAAACATAAAGTCCAATGTCAGGGAATCAAATGCTTGTCAGAGGTCAAGGGCTATGCAGCCAGCGTGCGGTAATCCCTGGGGGGTGGTCGTCATGAGGGCGTGTAGTCGCCTCGTATTCTGGGAAGTACTTCTCTCCGGGAGAAAGCCACATTGATCAGTGTGGATCAGGCCAGGGAGATGGATAATTTCGTACTGTTGATGGGGAATTCCCATTTAGAGAGGTCCCTGGGTCATGTGTGTCAACATACATCCATGTGTCATGGAGCAGGCATGATTCAGAGATAACCCAGAACAACCGAATTGTGAGTGTCAGCGGTTGTATGGGTAGATTTAGATGCATTCTTTTCAGTTGTGATACTGGGGCATTTGTGGCTTGAGTGCAAGACCATGATTAAATGGCCAGAAAATAAACCAGAATAAACTGCACCAACTTTTAATCCTTCTCTAGAGGATATGAAGTAATATAATGAGGTTACTGACTGATGAAGAAGGTTTCAGTGAAGCATGTGAATTGGTCAAAAAAGAGAATGACCCTCCATGCAGATGAGTCAGTTTATGCGTATTATGAGAGATTGATGCAGATTTGCTGACAATATAGTGGGATGGAGGTCTTCCTAAAGAATGTGTGAAGGGTTTTGTGTCAGCTTTTGTGTTGGGATTGAAATAAGAACTATGCACACAGTTTCAACAGAGAATGAGGTTCTTGTAAGCAGAGCCCCTTGAGATGTTGGCTTAGGCAAAATATTGCAATGATAATTATGAGTTTGAAGAAATGGACTAAAGAGAAGCTGATGGTGGCACAGACAGAGTTTTTTCAGCAAGGGGTGCAAGCGTCAATACCCCAGAAGAATGGGATATCCCTTCCAGTGTTATCTTGTGGTGTTCTATCTCCTGGTCATCAGAGGTGCTGGCATGGGTCAAGGTAGAGGCTTTAATACTAATGCTAACAATCGGATAATGAAGCTTGGACTGTGCAACAGATTTGGAAATGGGGGATATCGAAAAAGAGCTCGTAGGTTGAAAATGCAGGTGCCGAGATGATTTTCCTCCCAAAATTCTTGTTTATGGTATAGAACACACTCCATGTGGAGCTACATAGCTTTTCTTGATATGTTTAATGATGTTGTGTGATCTGCATTGTTGGATGGCGGTCCTCGTAGGATAGCACTTAACACGTTGAAGCGTAGCCCCTATGACAGGAGAATTATATTGCCAGATTTAAAAGTCAATTAGTGGGTGGCTCAATTGTTGGTAGTCAATGACTCGCTGTTTGCTATGTTAAATGGACCCTTTTGAGGGCGGACAATGAGGCTATGGCCCCATATGCATACCTGGGAGAGTTGTGTGGGAGATGGAACCCTAGGCTCGAGCAAGACTCGATGATTAATTTTGAAGGTTTTATATAGCATGAACATGACACTTGCGGGTATCGGAGCGCTTTACATGAGTAGAGAGTAGCAAACAAAAGGAACACAGGAATACATAATTAAGACTTGTAGTACAGTTCTCAGTTGCGTAAAGGCATATGTTCAATGTTTCATGAGAATTTCCTTAAAAGTAGGGATTTTGCTTCTTCTTTAAAAGAGGTAAAAGAAGGGTTCTGTCTGGTTTCAGGGGGCAGTGCATTCCAAATCCTAGTAACGATTCCAGAGAAGGCATGGTTGTATGTTTTATTTTTGGAAAAGCGTTAAGGTTTCAGTAGAAGATTGCTGGTACTGCTGGAGGATCTGTTTGCACAGGAGAGCACCAATTTTTGGACCAAATATCTCAGTGCATTGTGATGTAAGGCTTTGTAGGTCATGCAAGCAATTTTTAGTTGAATTCTGGCTTCGAAAAGAAGCCAGTTAAAATCTCCATGGTCGGGGGTGGGGTAATATGACAATTTCTTTTTGAGCTCATGATTAGCCTAGCAACTGAATTGAGCAAGGCTCTTAAAGGGGCCGTTGGTGATCTGGGAAGACCGCATAGCGTTGCACTTCCATAGCCGAGTCTTGGGATTTGTTGCAGCACTGATATGTTTTTGCATGTTATGATTACTATCCAGTATTAGTCCTTGTGATTTTGCTCAGTCAACAATATGAGGTTTGCAGTTGAGCGCAGTGAGTTGTTTAAGCCATTCTTCGATGTTGGTAGTTTTGTTGGGAGGAGCGATTAGGAGGAATTCAGTCTTGAGAGTGTTTAGTTTCAGGTGGTTGTCCGCCTGGGTTTTCTCAGATTTGAATTGAGAGTTGTGATATCGTCCCGGGAGGTGATTTTTAATTTCAAATTTGTTTTATTGGTTTTGAGAACAAAACTAGGCAATACAAGACAGTAGGTATGCAGCAGGCATATATAGCGAGCGAGACAGACAGGCACGTCTTCTCTAAAGGTCATCAAGTAAGCAAGAAAAATATGCCAACACAGATATGCAATGCAGATGCTATGATTAAGGTGCCATGCAATAAAGTCAACTGACCAGAACAAGAAGAAGAACCAAACCCCCCTCCCCCTTCCCAACATCCCCTCCCTCCCCCCACCCCGACCAGTATGCCATTCGTCTGGAACCTCTGTTATGACATGTTCAGAGCTGTATGCTTCAGGGCATTCTAGTTTATGGGGGATCTTGTGGTGGTCCTGCAAGCCGTAGAATGCGGAGATACTTTGGGCATGAGATTTCGTGAAATTCTTTGGACAAGAGGAACAAAAGCGGCTGCCAAACCTTCTGAAATGAGTCTGCTGTTTGTGTAAGCGTGGCGTGAATACGTTCCATGCCCAACGTGAACCATAGTTTATGCAGCCATCCAGTGTGAGTGGGTGTGGTGGTTGATCCCCAGAGTGATAGGATATGTTGTGACGCTGCTTGCATGGCAATGCCCATCTGTTTACCGCGAGGGGACCTCAGAGGAAATGTAAGCGCGTTGGATAGTCCTAAGATTGTGTATGCAGGGAAGCGTGGAATTTCAGTTTCAAAGGTGGAATCGATATCATCCAGAACCGCCTTCCAGTATTCCTGAAGTGCGCGGCAGCCCCACAGGAGATGGGTCAAAGTGCCCCTTTCAGCGCAGCCCCTCCAACACAACGCACTTCGAAGTGGATTGCTTTGATTGAGTCTGACCGGGGTAAGGTGCCAGTATATGGCCAATTTCACCGCCGCCTCTCTGGCACTAGTATTACGAGTGGTGTGTGCAGCTCTGTAGTATACAAACCCCCATTCCTTGGGCGATAATGCCCTGCCGAGTTCCGTCTCCCAGCGTTTCTGTCCCGCCGTCTTGCCTGGGCTGGCCGCGGGTGATAGCATCTTGTAACGGTCTGAGACAAGGTGCCGATCCGAATCTTTCGTTACCAGCCACTTCTCGAATGGTGTCATTCGCCGACTAACTAGGGGAGCGCATTCTGGGCTCAAAAGCCAGTGACGGAGTTGGAAGTATTGGAACATGTGAGGCTTGGTCACTCCATAGCCTTGTACAATATCGGTGAGGGGGAGAAAGCCCTCTAAGTCAAAGAAATGGCCGGCAGAACGGCAATCCGTACCACGCCATTGTGGAAAGGCACGAGGGTCAGCGCCTGGTGGGAATTCCGGATTGTCTAGGATCGGAGTGAGTGGGGAGGGGAAAGTTGTTAGGCCTCTCTTGACCGCCACCATGTCCCAAGTCCTCATAATGGTGCGCGTGATGGGGGATCGAAGAAGATATCGTGGTCTGTGTTGGCGAGCAAGGAATGGGATCTTCCATAGTGACGCCTGGGCCATTGCTCTATCCTGAAATAGCCATCTCTTCTCGGACTCTGGCCTATACCATTCCACCAAGTAGCGAAGTTGTGAGGCTTGAAAATACTGCAAGAGGTTGGGGATTCCGAGACCACCTTCGTCTACACCTCTGTGCGCCACTTGTTTATGCAGCCGCGCGCGCTTCTTTTCCCAAATGAACTGATGGAAAGCGGTTTGCAGGTCAGCAAGTGCGCCAGGCGGTGGCAGGGCCGGGAGAGTCTGGAAGACATACAAAATCTTAGGTAAGGCTGACATCTTCACTGCCGCTATGCGGCCCAGCAAGGAGAGGGGTTGTTTCGACCAATGTGTAAGATCGGCCCGAATCTGAGAGGCGAGCGTGTTATAGTTAAGGGTCACTGTCGAGTCCGTGGAGGAGGTGAGAGTAATTCCCAAGTATGGGAGCTGTGCGGATGTTTGTAAGTCGCAGCCAAAGTCAGGCGCCGGAGTGCAAAGGTGGGCATTGCTACCCACAGGCAAAATCAAGGATTTCCCCCGGTTGATTTATTATTATTTTTTTAAAATTTTTATTGAAAATAACAGACATACAATAACAACAAAACTTCACAAGGCAAAAAATATAAACAGTACATCATCATGGGTCCATGTGGGCGGAGCTCAAAGCAAATCAACATATGACAATCGATGAAAACATGAGGAGGGGCAGGCGAGGGGACAAACAGCAAATGTATCGGAGATAACAGGTGAACGTCAGGTTAGGGGGACAAAGGCACTTCGGTAGACAAATCGTGTGGGGGAGTACAGATATTACCCCGATATGCATTCCATTGAGACCAGATACGACCCCATTGCCTGGGACGTCCCCGGGATAGGTATACAGTCTTCTCTCGAAACATGCACCAATCCATGTTCTCCTCCACGCGGAAAGGGTAGGCGGTCTATGTGAACCCCAAAGCTGAGCAATGTCCCTTTTGGCGACCATGTTACCAAGGGCCGCCCACCTAGTTTGTGCGGCATTGTAGTCAGTAGACTCCCAAACATTGAGCAGACAACGCCTGGCTTCGGGCAGCAGGGACACACCCATAACATTCCTCATGACATCATGTACTCTGGCCCAGAATCGTACCGTCTCCGGGCATACCCACAATATGTGGAGAAAGGTGCCAGTCATACCACAGCCACGCTTGGACAACCCATCCACAGAAAATCCCATACGAACCAAACCAGGCCCCGTGACATACACTCTGTGCAGTATCTTCAATTGGACAAATCGCAGTCGGGCAGGGATAGCGACCTCTTTAGGCGAAGTCAAAGCCGACTGCCAGTCCTCGTCATCTAACTCCAAGCCGTCAGAGCACCATGCGTCTCTAAGGCGAATCAGTAGGTCTGCTCTGTTATTAATAAGCTTTTTATAAATTAAGGAGATCGTACTGTCGGGTACATGTCCATCCAGGATGCGGTCTTCCAACGGGGAGGATTCAGGAATATCGGTGCCCACTGGGAACACCGACAACAAAGCATGACGGACCTGAGCGTACCGGAAGAATTCAGTGCCCCCCAGGTCATACTCCAGACACAGCGCGTCGAAGGACCTGACCGTCCCCTTCGACCACAAGTCACCAACCTTGCTTATTCCAATCATGTCCCATTTATCAAACCCTTTCGTCCGCCACAGAGAACCCAAGCATTCCGAATCGTACAGGGGGGTGGCTCGAGTAAATCTACCACTCCAGCCCAAGGCCGCAGTCGCATCACGCCACACTCTCACAGCGATCTTAGTGGGACCGGTCAGTGCTCCACGGCGGACACCAGAGTACAGTGCTCTACTGAAAGACCCTCCCGGAAGGATAAGCCTATCCATGGAAAAAGCCGGGGCCGGGCCCGGAGCGTAGGTCGCATGGTTGATTGCGCTGAGCTGGGACGCCCAGTAATAACGTCTGATGTCTGGGAGGGCTATGCCACCATCAAACCATGGAAGCGTGAGCTTGGAGAGGGCGATACGAGCACGTCCGTCCCAGACAAGCTGCCTCTGCAAATTTTCCACTTCACGGAAGTAGCTGGAGGGAATAGGATCGAAGGAGTTCTGTAGCGCGTACAAGAAACGGGGCAAAGACATCATTTTAAAGAGCGCCGCTCTGCCAAGGGGCGACAGTGGCAACCTACGCCAGCGAGCTACATCAAGTTTAAGCCCCTGAAGAGGGGGCAACAGATTAAGATCATAGCGCATAACGGGATCCAAGGAAATATAAATCCCCAAGTACTTAAAACCGGTCCTCGCCACCTGGATTGGAAATCTACGTGGCAACGGAGGAAGATCTCCTGCCAAAACGTAGACGCAGGATTTAGCCCAATTGATAACGAGACCGGCGTTCTTGCCGAAGGAAGCAAGCACGTCAAAAAGCACGTTGAGGGATTTCTGCGGCGACGTAAGATATAGGAGGATATCGTCTGCGTACAAGGAGACGCGATCCTCGAAATCAGGGGACCATCGAATGCCCCGCATGGACGGTTCCCAACGGAGCCATTCCGCCAATGGTTCAAGAGCGAGAGCAAAGAGCAATGGAGACAACGGACAGCCCTGCCGGGTACCCCGTCCAAGCTCAAAGACGCTAGAGACTCGTCCGTTAACCACTACCTGGGCTAGGGGAGTCTCATAAAGGAGCTTCACCCAGGCTATGAAGCCCGGCCCAAACCCGAATTTCGAGAGGGCCGCCCACAGGTAGGGCCATTCGATCGTGTCGAAGGCCATGGTAGCGTCGAGAGAGACCAAAATGGCTGGTTCCGTAAGCGCCCCAACTCTCGCGAGAACTCCGTGTAGTCTACGCAGGTTTAAAGCAGTGTTGCGATGCGGGATAAAGCCGGACTGATCCGGATGGATCAGGTCTCCGATCACAGTGACCAATCTGTTAGCCAGTGTCTTTGCCAATATCTTGGGTTCGGCGTTGAGCAAAGAGATAGGCCTGTAGGAGGTACAGCGGTCCCGAGGCTTACCCTCTTTTGGAATAACAACAATGGTGGCAAGCCGTTGGTCCAAAGGAAGGGAGCCCGACTCCCGGGCCTCTAGAAACATGTCCCTTAAATGAAGCGCCATTTTGTCGGGCCGTAGCTTGTACAGCTCGATAGGCAAACCATTGGGGCCCAGCGCCTTACCCGAACGAAGTGAACGGATCGCCACTGTGATTTCATCCACAGTGAACGGGGAATCCAAGAGGTCCCTATCTAAATCAGAAAGGCGAGGCAAAGCGATATCCCGCAACAATAAACGAGAGTCTTCCTCGTCTCGATCACAGACTGAGGTGTACACAGTCCCAAAGTGGTCCGCAAAGCACTGAACGATCCCAACAGGGTCCGTGACACACTCACCATCAAGTCTCTCCAACACTGGTACAACACGATTCACTCTCTCCTTCTTATCCAACCAAGCCAACAACTTGCCCGCTTTATCACCAACATCATACAATCGCCCCTGCTGCTCCCTGTACATCACTTTCGCTGCATCCGTAACAAGAGCCTTGTAGTCTGCCTGTTTCAAAGCAAGGGAGTGCAACTTTACGCTAGTTACACCAAGACTGAGATCATCCTCCAAGGCAGCAATCTCGGATTCCACCCGCACCACCTCTCCAGCATAAGCCTTCTTCGCAGCAGCAATCAGGGATAAGGACTGCCCATGGATCACAGTTTTAAAGGCCTCCCACAACGAGATAGACGATGAGACAGACCCCACATTTTCGTCAAAGTAATTCTCAATGGCTTTAACAAGGCTGGAACGAATCAGGGGGTCATGAAGATACCACGGGTTAATCGGAGCCACTCTACCCTCAATCCCCACACCAACCTCAAAGCGGAGCCACAATGGGGAGTGATCCGAGATTCCCCTAGGAAGCAGACGAAGTTCCCTGATAGCGGTGGACTGAACTGCGGGCAATAAAAAATAGTCAAGCCTGGACAAACTGCCATGGGCCCCAGAGTGGAAAGTGTATTGTAACTGCGTGGGGTGCAGCAACCTCCAGGCATCAACAAGCCCGAAGGTCTCTAACAAGTCGCTAAGCCACATGTGCGCCCTAGGCAGGTCTCTAGGTGGATGTCGGTCCAAAGCGCCAGAGACAACAGAATTAAAGTCCCCCCCATGATTAGAAGCCCTTCAGGAAGACCCAAAAGGACACCACACAAGTCAGCGAAGGTTAAGGTCTGTATGCCAGGGGGAACATAGACCGAAAGTATGGACAAGGTCTTCCCCCTGCCACCTCCCAGTGAGCACGGCGTAGCGCCCCCTATCATCAAGCTTGATCTCGTCAACAGCAAAAGGGAGGGAAGACCTAAGAAGGATGCCAGCCCCCCTAGACCCAGAAGTAAACCCTGCGTGGGCCACTAGGCGGTAGCCACGTCGGTTAAGAGCCTGACAAGCGTTACCTATTAAACAGACCCCCCAGGATATAGCGGCATGGATTAGCAAATTTAGCGGCACAAAAATGGAAATTTAGCGGCACAAAAATGGAAATTTAGCGGCATTTTATTTGGCCCTGGACCTTGATAAAGCGGCCTCCAGTGACCCCATTTGTCACCCGTCCTTCCTTACACTCTTTCTGCCTCCCATTTCTCCCTCTCTTAGTTGTGTTTTGCCGCTTTTAGCTCCTCTATCTTCCTTCCTGTTACACTCTTTCCACTGTCCCATTCAGCTTTCTGTTTCTCATGCCCCTTCCTTTCTGTGCCTCATTCACTCATCCTCTCTCACACACACACATCTTTCTCTCCTTATCGATATCTCTCTCATCAGCCCAGTCTCTTATCCCCTGTCCCTCTCTCTTTCCATCTTCGGATCTCTCTAGCACCCTGCCTCTCTAGTTCTCTCTTGTCTCCCTCTCTCCCTTCCTCGCCCTCTCTTCTCTCTCTAACTCTCATACTTTCGTTCTTCCAGACACTGTCTTTCTTCCCCTTCCTCTCTCGCCCTCTTTCTCGCGCATTCACCCTCACTCTTTCTCTCCTGCTCACTCCTCTCTACTTTTCTCCACCTTTCAGTTTCATTCGCCCAGTTTCTCTCACCCCATACTACCCTTTCCTTCTTTCCCACCTCTATGACTTCTTTGCTCACCCCCCCTCTCTTTCACCCCTTCTTTCTCGTCTCACCTGCCCCATACCCTCAGTTTTCATTCTTGCTCCTCCTCTTTACCTTTGCGCTCCACCTTTCACCTTCATCCTCCCAGTTTCTCTCACCCCTACCCTTTCCTTCTTTCTCCATCTCTGTGACCTCTTTTACTCACTCCCCCTTGGACCCCTTCTTTCTCTTCTCACCTGCCCCATACCCTCAGTTTTCATTCAGGCTCACCCTCTTTACCTAGCGCTCCACCTTTCACCTTCATCCTCCCAGTTTCTCTCACCCCTACCCTTTCCTTCTTTCTCCATCTCTCTGACCTCTTTTACTCACTCCCCCTCTCTTTCACCCCTTCTTTCTCGTCTCACCTGCCCCATACCCTCAGTTTTCATTCTTGCTCCTCCTCTCTACCTTTGCGCTCCACCTTTCACCTTCATCCTCCCAGTTTCTCTCACCCCTACCCTTTCCTTCTTTCTCCATCTCTGTGACCTCTTTTACTCACTCCCCCTTGAACCCCTTCTTTCTCTTCTCACCTGCCCCATACCCTCAGTTTTCATTCTGGCTCACCCTCTTTACCTAGCGCTCCACCTTTCACCTTCATCCTCCCAGTTTCTCTCACCCCTACCCTTTCCTTCTTTCTCCATCTCTGTGACCTCTTTTACTCACTCCCCCTTGGACCCCTTCTTTCTCTTCTCACCTGCCCCATACCCTCAGTTTTCATTCTGGCTCACCCTCTTTACCTAGCGCTCCACCTTTCACCTTCATCCTCCCAGTTTCTCTCACCCCTACCCTTTCCTTCTTTCTCCATCTCTCTGACCTCTTTTACTCACTCCCCCTCTCTTTCACCCCTTCTTTCTCGTCTCACCTGCCCCATACCCTCAGTTTTCATTCTTGCTCCTCCTCTTTACCTTTGCGCTCCACCTTTCACCTTCATCCTCCCAGTTTCTCTCACCCCTACCCTTTCCTTCTTTCTCCATCTCTGTGACCTCTTTTACTCACTCCCCCTTGGACCCCTTCTTTCTCTTCTCACCTGCCCCATACCCTCAGTTTTCATTCTGGCTCACCCTCTTTACCTAGCGCTCCACCTTTCACCTTCATCCTCCCAGTTTCTCTCACCCCTACCCTTTCCTTCTTTCTCCATCTCTCTGACCTCTTTTACTCACTCCCCCTCTCTTTCACCCCTTCTTTCTCGTCTCACCTGCCCCATACCCTCAGTTGTCATTCTTGCTCCTCCTCTTTACCTTTGCGCTCCACCTTTCACCTTCATCCTCCCAGTTTCTCTCACCCCTACCCTTTCCTTCTTTCTCCATCTCTGTGACCTCTTTTACTCACTCCCCCTTGGACCCCTTCTTTCTCTTCTCACCTGCCCCATACCCTCAGTTTTCATTCTGGCTCACCCTCTTTACCTAGCGCTCCACCTTTCACCTTCATCCTCCCAGTTTCTCTCACCCCTACCCTTTCCTTCTTTCTCCATCTCTCTGACCTCTTTTACTCACTCCCCCTCTCTTTCACCCCTTCTTTCTCGTCTCACCTGCCCCATACCCTCAGTTTTCATTCTTGCTCCTCCTCTTTACCTTTGCGCTCCACCTTTCACCTTCATCCTCCCAGTTTCTCTCACCCCTACCCTTTCCTTCTTTCTCCATCTCTCTGACCTCTTTTACTCACTCCCCCTCTCTTTCACCCCTTCTTTCTCGTCTCACCTGCCCCATACCCTCAGTTTTCATTCTTGCCCCCCTCTTTACCTTTGCGCTCCACCTTTCACCTTTATCCTCCCATTTTCTTTTACCCCTTCCGTTTCCTTCTAAACGCCCCACTCTCCCTTGCTTTCACCCCTTTCCTCACACATGTGCCCCCAGCCACTCCTCCTTTCTTTCACCCCTTTCTTCTCCTCACACGTACCTCCAACCCCTCTTTCTCTCTCCCTCCGGTCTGTGATCCTCCGTGCAGGAAGCCGACTGTCTGATGAAAGCTTGCACCACCGCAATCCCCTGACACCTGCCAGAGCCGAGGATAACAGGCGGGGGCGTGAAAAACTAAGCCTCATTAACAAGTGAAAGGTCTTTAAATGACCTGTGAAGTACTCGGGTGCGGATGGCAGTTTTGAACTGCCAGCCGCACCCGAGTACTTCACAGGTCATTTAAAGACCTTTCACTTGTTAATGAGGCTTAGTCTGACTCTCTGTGTGTGTCCCGGGAAGCTGCTGACACACACGAGTGGGGGGGGGGGGGGGCGGGGCGGCGCGCACAGTCAGGCATTCTTTGTTTTGCTGTCTCACTTGTTAATATCGCGGCCAATATGGTTTTTATCGCGGCCATCGCGGTAATCTGCCGATTTCGCGATTTTTTCGTGAATCGCGAAATCGCGATAAACTGGAGGGTCTGATTAAATGGGTCTCTTGCAAGAGGACTATATCGGGGGAATGCCGCCTAAGGTACCTCAAAACAATACCCCGTTTAATCCTATCTCCCAAACCATTGACGTTCCAGGATAAAAGTCTCAACTCACCGCCCCCCATCCCCAATGCGTGAAAGGAGCAAGACCCACATAGAACACAACAAACAATACGATGCCTCGTGAAGAAACAAAAACACACAAACACCCCCCCACCCCAAACTCACCCATGACAAACCCCCCACCCTGCACCCCTGCATAAGACTAAGAAGCCACCCCAACTTGCAGTGTGCCTGTCGCCCCATAGTTAAACTAAACTACGCTAAGAACCCAGGAGGAGGAAGAGTCCCCGTTCACCCCCCGCCACCCCCGGGCCGATCAAAGTCCAATAAGTTCCAAGGACAAACTCAGCTGATACCACAGACAAAAGTCCAGACGACGGGGTCCACCGACGAGGTCATCACTCGGCCACACCTCCATCAGCGCCGCCAGGGTGTCCGGAGCGATCCTGACCCTCAGGCAGAGTATCAAGCCAGTCACTGACATCACCAGGGCGGTCAAAAAAGAAAGTACGTTCCCGAAACACAATCCTCAGCCTGGTAGGAAACAGTAAGGAGTACTTCAAGCCCAAGTCTCGTAACCGCCTCTTGACACCTTGAAATCCAAGTCTCTGCTTCTGGACAAGAGGCGAATAGTCAGGGTAAAAGGAAATGGAGGCATTCTCAAATTTCACCGGTCCTTTGTCCCGGGAAGATTGCAGCACTGCGTCCCGATCACGAAAATGGAACAGCCTCGCGATGATGGGCCTTCGAGGGGCACCCAGCTTAGCCTTCACGCCGGGAACACGATGAGCACGTTCCACCGCAAAGAATTTACTAAGTCCCGCGGGGGCCAAGTGGTTGGATATCAGGTCTTCAACCAGGAGATCAGCCCCTTCGGGCTCGGAACACCAATAAGGTGTACATTGTTGCGGCGGGCCCTATTTTCGTAATCCTCAAGACGGCGAGCCATGAGGTCGTGTGAGGACCGAAGGTTACCAAGTTCCGTTTGGGCATCCGAGACATCGGTGACCAAACTAGAGGTCTTCAGGCTCAACGATTCCACTCTTTCGTTAGTTTTCGAAAGATCCGCTCTAATCAGCGTGATATCGATGGCCACCGTGTCGATCTTAGTCGCCAAGGCCTCATATTGTTGCCCCATAGAGGCCTGCATGGCGGCAATGGCACCCATAACATCCTTCAATGACGGGTCCGAGGCCTCTGGAAAGAGGGTCTTAGAAGTGTCCGAGACACGGCTCACAGCACCGGGCGATCCCTTGGCATGTGAGTAGTGATCCATGGTGTTGGTCTGCTGCTGACCGCCCCGTAGAGGCGCCTTAGTCTTCCGCTTCTCGAGAGGCAGGCCAGTGGCCATCTTGGAAAAGGGACCCCGAAGGGGTCCCTGCGACCTGGTGAAAATGGCCGGGTGGAAATGTCCAAAGAATCAGTAAGACCAAGTCCAGACTTTGCAAACAAAAGTAGACAGAGCCGGGTGCAGGCGGCCAGGGAACCCTACACAGGAGAGAGAGCAACGGGCCAGTCGTGAATAAGAAGAAGCCGCGCCCCTGCCAGTCGAGCCAGGAAACCGAAACCGAAACTCAGGAGGGGCCGACCCTCCGGGGACCCTTGTGGCCGTTGTTGATCGACTGTTCCACGGCCTGTTCCAAACCCGAACCCCAGGTCCGTCTCGGGGTGGGCCTCAGAATGTAGAAACGGAGTAAAAGTGGACCCCGAAGTCCAATTTCGATTTTTCAAAGAGTTCGATGATCAGCAAGGATTAGCAAACAAAAGCCCGTCGATGAAATCAGGATGGAGCAGGATAATCATGAGGGGCGGCACGGGTCCGGGGAGCTCTGTGCTCACGCGACCATCTAGGATGCCCGCGTAGCTCCTCCCCCCCCCCCCACCCCCACCCCCCCCCTCCCGGTTGATTTTGAAGCCAGACCCCGCCCCAAAGCTCTCCAGTTCCTCCAGGAAAGCAGGTATAGAGTGGGATGGTCGGTCGAGAGCAGCGATGATATCGTCGGCATAAAGCCCCACCACGTGAGGTTCATGGCCGAAGGTGATACCGCGGATGCGAGGATTGTCTCGGATTTTCTGCGCAAGTGGCTCACGTATAAGGCGAATAGGAGGGGCGAAAGAGGGCACCCCTGACGTGTGCCTCGCTGTATCTCGAAGGGGTCCGATTTAAGGCCTCTTAGCCGGACCCGAGCTTGAGGGTGGTAGTAGCAGCTTGCGATCCAGGCTCGAAAGCGGTCGCCTAACTGGTAACGCTGTAGGACCTTCTGCAAGTAGGTCCAGTCGACTCGGTCGAACTCTTTCTCTGCGTCGATAGCCAACAGCGCCGAGTCTGAGTTTTGGAAGTGAGTCTTATCCACTAGATGCAGTAGCCTTTTAGTATTATCGCTGCATTGGCAGTTCGGGACGAAGCCCGATTGATCCGGTTCAAGGATTCCCGGTAGGCAAGGGCCCAGACGGGCCGCTAGTACCCCTGTGAACAGTTTCAAATCTAAATTAGGTAACGAGATGGGGCGGAACGCAGAGCAATGTGTTGGGCTTTTGCCCGGCTTGGGCAGCACTACTATCTACCCCGCAAGCATATGCGGGGGTATGGAGCTCGGGCCCTCGAACAAATTAAATAATCTCGTGAGTACCGGTGCTAGTATCTGGCCAAAGAGTTTATAAAAGCCTAATGAAAAGCCATCAGGTCCCGGCGATTTGAGCGAGCGCAGGCGGGAGATAGCGGCCAGGACCTCGTCCAGGCGGATAGGAGCATCTAAGGCCTCTGCGTTCGTTTGAGACAACGGTGTGAATTCCGCTGACTGCAAATATGCGTCGGTGTCGGTAGGCGATACTTTATCCTCGCTGTATAGGGAAGCGTAAAATGAGCGAAAGGCGTCTGCAACCTGTGTCTCTTCGGTAAGGGCCTCTCCGGAGTCGTCCAGGAGGGTGGTGATTTTTGAGCGTTGAGTCTTGGCTTTTAGGGCACTGGCTAGAAGGCTCCCGGTGCGGTTGCCTCCTACATAATATGTATGGCGGAGTCGGAGGGCGGCGAATTCCGCTCTGTCCGTGTCAAGGCTGGCCAGTTGGGCCCTAGCGGCCTTCAGCTGACACCAGATTCTCGGAGCGCAGGTGCGGCTGTGAACCCTTTCTAATTCAGCTACCTGTGCTGTGAGGTCGTCTCTCTTTTCTTTGCGGATTTTGGTGTCTGCAGCCGCAATTGCGATCAATTCCCCCCTGACTACAGCTTTCAGGGCTCCCCAAAGGGCCGAGACCGAAGTTGCGGAGTCATCATTAGTGGCGAGGTAATCCGAGATGCATTTATGGATTTGTTTAGTAACGGCCGGTCTCTGCAAAAGGGGCTCATTAAGCCGCCACGAACCCGGGGTGTGCGGGGTTTTGGGCATATTGAGCGTCAGTTCTACCGCATCGTGGTCAGAGAGGGCCGCTGGGACAATGGAAACATCAGTGACGTGGGTGATTAATTCTGAGGAGCCTAAGAAGTGATCTAAAGGCGCGTATGTGCGGTGCACATGTGAGTAGAAGGTGAAGTGCGCTGTGTTGGGGTGTACCGCCCTCCAGAGATCCAGCAGACCCCTCTCCCGCAGCCACGACCCGCCCGCTTCAGATAACGCTCCCGTTTCCCCATAACGGTGCCCAGATCTATCTTTGTTCGTGTCCATGACTAAGTTGAGGTCCCCCCCAATGAGCAGCTGAGAGTTAGGTGGCTGTAATGCTTCCGAGAGTGTTTTTTTAAAAATGGTTCCTGGCCTGTGTTTGGAGCATAGATGGAGCCGATCGTCATTGTTCCATTCCCTATGAGGAAGGTATAGGCTAGGAGGCGTCCTTTAATTTCTCCTGCCTTGGCCCCCACCCGGCCCCGGAAACGCCGGGACACGAGAATGGCCACCCCTGCTTTTTTAGTTGGAAGTGAAGAAAAAAAATTGCTGAGGGAAGGCCCGGGAGCGCATCCTGTGCCAATCTTTAGATAAGAGGTGAGTCTCCTGCAATAAGCAGACTTCTGCCCCTGAGTGCTCCAGGTATGAAATGACAGCCCTTCTTTTTATCGGATTGTTGAGCCATTTTACATTGCGAGATACTACCTTAAGTGTATCAGTCCCCATGGAATAACACGTAGTTGACAAAGCGTGGCAACACAACCCGTTGTTGCGTATAGTAAGCAATGGTCAGCACATGATATCTGTTGATGTCCCTCGGCATACTGGTCCCCTCCCTCACTCCCATCCCTGTCCCTCCTGCGATACTGCTCCCCACCCCGGTCCCTGACAACTCCCCAGGTGATCTCCTGTCCCCTCTCCCACCTACCCAGAACAGCCCCTACCCCCCCCCCGCCCAACACCCCCCTCCCACTCCCACCCTAACCCCAACCTGTGGGTCCCAAACAAAAGTCATAGTCCCAGGCCAAAGTCAGTTCAGGCCTGTAGGTTTAGAAGGTAAAGGAGACTGTGGCAGTGGCGACCCATGTGGCCCCCCGCCCCTCCCCATCCCCCACTTTGAAAAAATGCATCAAGTATAGTTCCCTGGCTGAAACAGGTTCAGGACTTTGTAGCGGTGTCTTTAACTACTTCTTCGATGGCTGCGGCTTGTTCTATGGCGATCGTCCCCGGGTCCGGGCGGAGGCGAGTTTTAGGTGTGCGGCGTCTCCGTACCTGTTGCCAACCGTCTCTAGAGGGTTGCTTCCAATTAGCTTGGGAGGACCCCGGGGTGGAGTCCCCCTCTGATGCGTCGTCTGGCAGCTCCAGGCCCAGTAGGGTACAGGTATCCTGAAGCGAGCGGAGCTGATGCAGGGTACCCTCCCATTTGAAGATCAGGTGGAACGGGTGGCCCCAGGAGTAGGGCACCCCTTTTCCCCTCAGAAACGTGGTGACTGCTTTGAAATCCTTGCGCTTCAGAAGCGTTATAGCTGAGAGGTCCTGGAAAAGTTCAACAGGGCAGTCTCGGAAGCGAAGGGGTTGTGCTTGACGTGCTTCCCTTAGTATTCTTTCTTTCAAGGGAAAGTCCGGGAGGAACGCTAAGATGTCCGGAGGGGGGGCAGGAGCACAACGGGGCAATCCCACTCAGTGCGCCCGGTCGATGCGGATGGGAAAGTCAGCAGGTTCATTGAGGACCTCTCGGAACAGGTCTTGGAGATACACCGTCACGCAATTCCCCTCTGCCTTCGATGGTACCCCTCTAATCCGTATGTTGTTCCGCCGAGAGCGGTTTTCAAGGTCCTCCGTGTGAGCTTGGAGGTCCACCTGCTGCTCCCGAAGACGGAGGACATCTTGTTGAAGGTGCACCAGATCTTCACAGCGTGCCTGGTTAGACTCTTCCACTGCCACCACTCTTTCCCCCAAGCCATCGAGGTCCCGGCGCAGTTCCCTTTGCTCACTCACCAGTTCCTGCTTTAAAGTCTGGAAGTCATCACGTAGCGTGTTGAAGAGGGTTTCCAGAAACGACTTCGTGATAGGGGCGTCCTCAGTGTCCTTGTTTGGAGTAGCCGCCAATGCTGAAGGTGACGTAGGTGTTTTGGATTTCTCACCTTTTGTGGATGTCTTCATAAGTAGTTCATTAATCGATCGACCCCCCCTGCGATTAGCGTTGGACATTGTGCCGTGGTCGGACCGTCTAGGTGGTGCGGTCCTATTTACGCCTCCGTCTGCTGACAAGAAGGTCTATCAGCTGGCACTCCCGTCACCCCTCCGATCTCGTGGCCGCAAGTGTTCCTAGTGATACCCTGCTAGGTCTCCAAGTTAGTGCTATCGACGGGCGTAGTGTCCCCAGCTCCTGTCGAGATAGTTGCGGTTTTGTGCCCTGCGTTGTCGATAGGGCCCAATGTCGTTGGTCAAGGTGGTATCGGGTCGCGTTCGCGGGTTTTCTGCAGCTCACCTTCGCTTTCAGCAGATTGGGCGTATGACATCGAATACGGGCCTCAAAACCTTTATCAATGGGGGTCGCCTAGGTTTCAACAGCCTCTAGTCCACCCTGGCAATGTGCCTCGAGGCGCAGGCAGGAGCTAATTGTATCAGAACACCCACCGGGGGCTCGATTCGTACTCCCCGAGCATCAGGTATCAGCGCAAGCTGGGGTGAGGTACCGTCGCTGGGGCCAGCTGCGGGACTCTGTGATGTGTTCTTTTGGCGCTCCCTGGGTCCTCTCGCTGCCCGTCTAGTCCCCTCAAGCAGTCCCCAGTGGGTGTGGAGGGGGGGGTCCAGTAATGAATAGGTGTCTACTCTCCTCCCGCCGGGGGCACGATCACCAGGCCCCCGAGCTCCCCCCCACTCCTCACCTCTGAGTATGTAGTCGCTGTGCAGCAATCTTTCTGCGTTTTCAGGCGTCCTTTAGGCCTCTCGTAGTGGGCCTCACTTGGCCCGGTTGGGGCTCTGGCACTTCGGCCCGAGTCGGCCCCCAGATGCCCTAGGCAGTGATGTGAAGGTGGGTCCTCCTCTTCTAGGCCTCCGGCGATCTCCTCGCTTGTGCCTGCGTCTTACAGGCCCAAGCCGGGGCCTCGAGTTGGCGCCCCGAGGCGGGGTGCCACGCAATTTCAGGTGTTCATTCAGAATGAGGGCCAACGCGAGTCCAATCGTGCTTGACTTGCCTAAGCGCTCACCTCCAGCGCCCGTTCACAAGTCTCTCTTCTTGCTGCCGGTTTCGCACCGGCCGGTCTCCGCCGCAGTGCAGGCCCGAGCCGGGGTCCAAAGTATCGCGCGCCCAGGCCGCAGTCCGCCTCGGGTGCACGAGCTCAGGTTCTTGTTTCTGTGACCCCTCTGTGGTTCTGGGGACAGCGGTGGCCCTGCGCCGGTGATTAATGCTTCAATGACCCGGCAGTATGGGTCAATCCAGTGTGGGTCCGCCTCGGCCCTCCTCCGCCGGCTCCGTAATGTGTGTAGGCCCAAGCCGGGGGTTACATTTGAGATATGCCCGGGTCGCGGGTCACTCCAGCCGCGGGGCGAAGACTCCCTCCAAGTGGCTCCCCGGTGTCTCGGGGGGGGGGGGGGCCCTGATGCCGAGGGCTCGTCCCGGTCAGCAGCTGCGACCCTTCCGGGCGGGACGGTCGGCCTCGGGATGGCAGCAGGCCCGACTCGTACCAGGCCCTTTCCTTGGCTCACTCCGGCTCCGGCTGGCGATGGCGGTGAGTGAGTGCAGTTTCACCTCTTTAGGTCCGCACTCTGGGGCCACGTGTCCGCGCTGCTTCGTGTAGGACGTTAGGGGGGCCAAATTAGCTATTTCGGGGCTATTGTGGGGGGTTACAGGGAATTAGGGCGAGGAGCTCCGCAATTAGACCTCCGTCCCGGTCCCCATCTTGGCCACACCCCCCCGGGAGGTGATTTTTAAGTATAGTTGTGCGTCTTCGGCGTACATATCATAATGGATATTTGAAGAGCTGAGAATTTCAGTCAGGGGTTCCATGAAAAGGTTGAAGGCGAGAGAGATGTGCTCTGTGGGACTCCTAGAGTGACGGGGACAGACATAGACCGGGATTGATTGACCTTGAATCTTTGGGTTCTATTTTGGAGGAAAGAGGTGAACCAATTTAGAACTGATCCTGATAGGCCCATTCTATATCTCAGAAGGTCTAGAAGATTATCATGTTTGACGGTGTCAAATGCCAGAGATCGAGAAGGATTAGTAGACTGGCTTCATTTTGGTCAAGGATTTTTAGTGCTTAATCTATTATGTGAGTCATGGCCGATTCAGTACTGTGTCCTGCACGAAAGCCGGATTGGTATTGGTTGAGCAGGTTGAAATGGTCAATGTGGTTTCTCAGCTGGCTGTGTGCACATTTTTCAAGGAGTTTGGCCAAAGTTGGGATGTATTCTGGACATAAGTGCATTTTGCTTATATGATATAGCGAAGTTGGAAAAAAACTCCTCTCAGCAGCTCTAGAACCCTTTTTATGGCTAAATAAAATGACTTCTGACCACTAAAATTATTCCAGCTCTACTTTGGGAACGTCAATGCAACTCTGTTTGCCCCTTGTGTATATTCAGGAAGGTTAACCCTCAACCCATGAATTTTTTTATTTAGAAAAATTAGTAATTAGCGCAGCTACCTTCGGACCAAGCATTATTAACAAATTGGTCTTAGTCTTCCATAGCTGTTGAAAACTATGGAGCAGATGGTTGCATTCCAACTTCTCATATTGTTGAATAAAATGCACATTATGAATTATTACAATTGGTCTTCTTGTCCCAGATAGAGAAAGAAGAATGTTCTGTTTTCTGTCTGGGTTAAGTTTTCAGCCAAACAGATAACTAGTCAAACTCTTTATCTTTCAACGTTTCCTGAGCCTTTAATACCGTTAAGCATGCCTTCCTCCTAGATTGGATGCTTCATCAAGCTTGCTCTCTGTTAAGTCGCTTGAGTGGTCCCCATTTCTACCCAGAGTATTGGGTTCAAATGGGGACCTTTGTGCTTCTTGTAGGATCAATGGAATGTAGATTTGTCCACTGAGTTAAAAAAAAAGTGCCTGCCTACACTTTTGTACATGTATGGTTGAATGATGGGCATAAAAAAGGGGCTAGGCATATCCTTCCATAATATGCAGGTGACATGCTGATTTATGTGACAGCTAGCCATCATCAGAAGGAGTTTCATAGTGGGGTCAGAGTAGAGGGCTTTGAATTGATCGAAAGGTCAATGGGTCAGCATGCCTTAAAATGGTTTTATTATGGAACCCTGCATGCATTTACCACGCATGCTTTTACAATACACTCTACCCGACTGCGAAGCCACCACGCATTCCCCTTCCATTCAAGTCACCACGAAGACTTGCCTCAGGGAGGCGCTGGACTTTAGAATAGTACAACTTACTAATCCAACTCTAGTCTATGCAACAGTAGGGAAGGTGCTCATGACGGCCGGGAGCCGTTAGAACATAGCCGCTTCTCCCATGCGCAATTATTTCCCTGCCTGTGTGGGCGAATTAATCCGTGAGCACACGCCTACCGTGATTTATGATGGCCGTGAGCCGTTATGAGCACCGCAGCACCACGCCCCGCCCCCATGCAGCGAAATTTGCGCCACGGCGAAGGGGTTAAAATCCAACACCAGTCTAACAACGCACCTCCTAAAGCAAGTCAATGCAACAACCTGCACTGCAACATTGCAGCCGCGACAGTGACTGCACCGTAGAGGCACGTTGTGATAGTGATTGCTTAGTAAAGGATGTTTTCCCCTGAAATTCTTGAAATTCATTTTTTTTCTTAAACGTTTATTTATACATTTTTCAATTGTTATCAAAAGATACAGAAAAGGGATAAGAAATGGGGGCGATGGAATACCTATAGGGGCGACTTATGTACCTCCCCGACGGCGGATATGGCTATGACCAGGCGGGTCAACCCTCGGTGAGTGTGATACTGGTTGCTACCGTGCTGTGTGTGCTCTGTGACGATGTATGTATGTATTGCGACTTATATAGCGCACGTATCACCCGAAGGCATCAAGGCGCTTGCTTAGGGAACCCGTCCTGGTATTCCCCTGTGAGATACCCCGGCAGGGTATCCACAAGGTGAAAGCCAGGCATCCCGCCGCGAGGGGCCGTAGTGGAGATTAAGCAAGCTATTGCCCAGAGTTGCAGAGTGTGACCCCGTGAGTCGAGTAGGCACCGGAGCGAGAATTGTCGAGTCCGTGGAATTTTTGAGCCGGAGACCCGCCGAGGCGGGGAATCGAACCCTGGGCCACGGCCGATCTCAGCTCCCGGGTCTGCCGCCTCTAACCACTGAGCTATGACCAGGCGGGTCAACCCTCGGTGAGTGTGATACTGGTTGCTACCGTGCTGTGTGTGCTCTGTGACGATGAATGCTGAATGCAATGGCTCGTATACTCGTTTCCTCTGCTTCGATTTGTTATGTTTGTTTGCAATGAAAATACCATAGACCTTTGGACTATCCGGTACATGATTTTGACTATTCAGTGCACGCCTAGCTACCACGCCGCCGAACCTCCGGGATGTCGGCTGAATGGCTGTGTTGCTCGGTCTATCCTACTAAGTACCTGCATGTACCACAGCCGGCCCTCGGGGTTGTAGGCTCTCAACTGTGTCACTTTGAACTATGCAATAAAGGTCTTAAAAAAAAAAAAAAAAAAAAAAAGTGGTGACAAATCGTTACTGACAAGACTTTACATCCCGATACATATTTATTTTCTGAGCATATTATCTACTTTACTATTTCTAGCTTGCATACCCTGAAATTCTTATGTTTCAACCCACACGCTTCTTTACCGCTTTTTTTGTCTATATTAGCATTTTCATCACTAAGTCAAGGCAGGTGTTGCATCATTTATGAACTACAGAATGAAATAGGTTTGCCTCACCACTTCCAGAGAAACCATCTTTATCTGATGCAAAATTTACCCACATGCTTAACTGTTTCGCTTCTAGAAGAGAGACTACGGCTTGAAGATCTAGTCAGAATCCCTTCTATGATTTTTCAAAATATTTAGCTCTCTCTCTCTCTCTCTCTCTCTCTCTCTCTGAATTATTTCACTTGTTCGGGTACACATTGGACTGTACATCGATGAATAAATAGAAACACATGAACTAAAGAGTAGCTTGGAGATTCCAGATATTCAGCTGCATTACTAGACTGCTATGTTTGAGCACTTACTGACGTTTGTTAATCTCGATTTAGTAAGTACCGACTGATAGAACTTTTAGGACTGACTGACCCATTCTAAAAAAGTTAAATTTTGTGCAAGTACGTCCCGCTTTATATTACTTGCAATTGCTAAAAACTGATTGTATATCATTTGTAGCCGGTTTCTTGAAATGCTCAATGAAGTACAGAAAAAGTTTGGATTTTTAAAGTGTTTCAGGATTTTTGGGTATTTTCGCCTGTCACCCTTCCAACCGCAGAAGTGTAAACCACCTCAATGTTTTAACTTGGGTAACATGTATCGTGTATTTTAACCTTATGTCAGAATTTTATTGTATTATGAACTTTTATGGTTTTACACAAAGTAAACCGAATAAAGTATTTTGAAATTAAATGACTGACTGACCCACCCGTTTCTCAAATAATCTGCAATTTAAATTTTGAGTTGTTCACTTATATATATATTTTTTTAACAGAGCCAGGTTGAGATTTTACACTATCACAAATATCTTGAGTTAGTTAAAAGTTGTGAGGGAACCATCCTGGATTTATGTACCCTAATATCGGACGACATTCAGATGGAGTTTTATGTTAGTGAGATGCCCCGTAAGATTTTAGAACATGACAAAATAATGTATTGCTCACTAGGAGATTGTTCAAAGGGGGATAACGTATTATGTTTCAGGAAATTTGATGTATTAATGAGGCTGACATAGTCCAGTTTCTTGACTGTCGCATTGTTTTTTAGGTCTCGTCCTTTACCATTGCGAAGCAATGGGAAATGGGGGAGAATTCAAGTGCTCGAACTGATTGTCAAACCACCGCTTTTTTCCGTGGCGTTTTCTTCGAGTGCACGTACAGGCACGCGCATTTGGCCCATACACTTTCATGGCCATCTGTTCCTCAATGTCCCTCCCACCCTTCGTTTGATCTTGCCGCGAGTTCAGGCTAATGGCCCTCCCCCAGCACAGAGCGCGCATCGCGGCCGCACAGCACATCAAAGGGCTTCTCCCAGCGTGTGCTGTGCGGCTTCTCCTCCCCTAATTATGTGGCCGGCCGTACTTGTGTTTCCCGGCCACTCTTGTATTTAATTAGCAGCAGCAGCATTTCTCCTGCGCCAGGCCACATCAAAGGCTCTGTGCCACTTTCACCCACACAGCAACACTTACAGACACGCAACGCCACTCACACCCACGCAAGCCCACTATCATCCACGCAACACCACACTCACCCATGCAATGCCACTCACCCAAGCAACGCCACTCATCCACGCAACCCCACTCATCCACGCAACCCCACTCATCCACGCAACCCCACTCATCCACGCAACCCCACTCATCCACGCAACCCCACTCATCCACGCAACCCCACTCATCCACGCAACGCCACTCATCCACGCAACGCCACTCATCCACGCAACGCCACTCATCCACGCAACACAACTCACCCACGCAACACAACTCACCCACGCAACACAACTCACCCACGCCACGCCACTCACACACGCCACGCCACTCACACACGCCACGCCACTCACACACGCAACGCCACTCAGCCGCGCAACGCCACTCAGCCGCGCAACGCCACTCAGCCGCGCAACGCCACTCAGCCGCGCAACGCCAGTCAGCCGCGCAACGCCAGTCAGCCGCGCAACGCCAGTCAGCCGCGCAACGCCAGTCAGCCGCGCAACGCCAGTCAGCCGCGCAACGCCAGTCAGCCGCGCAACGCCAGTCAGCCGCGCAACGCCACGCCACTCAGCCACGCCACGCCACTCAGCCACGCCACGCCACTCAGCCACGCCACGCCACTCAGCCACGCCACGCCACTCAGCCACGCAACGCCACTCAGCCACGCAACGCCACTCAGCCACGCAACGCCACTCAGCCACGCAACGCCACTCAGCCACGCAACGCCACTCAGCCACGCAACGCCACTCAGCCACGCAACGCCACTCAGCCACGCAAGGCCACTCAGCCACGCAACGCCACTCAGCCACGCAACGCCACTCGCAGATTGTGGGTGCAGATTGTGGGTGCAGATTGTGGGTGCAGATTGTGGGTGCAGATTGTGGGTGCAGATTGTGGGTGCAGATTGTGGGTGCAGATTCAGGGTGCAGATTCAGGGTGCAGATTCAGGGTGCAGATTCAGAGTGCAGATTCAGAAAAAACTCAGCAGCACCACCACCATTGCAATGCAATAGGTCTCGTTTTAACGCAAATTTAAGCTATAGGCCTTGTAAATGACAAAGCCTTTTATTTATGTTCCAAAAACCAGAACGCAAAAATAAAGGGCATTATCATTTACAATGCTAATAGTTCAGACTCGCGTTATTGCGAGACCTATTGCATTTCCAATGCTTGTTTAGTTTACCAACTTAACCCCTTTCCTGCGGCGGTAATTCCGCCGCCGCGCTGGGGGGTGCGCGCTGTGCCACCATCCTAGTGACGGAACCACGCCGTCATGAGCCACAGGCGAGCTGTGCTCATGACGGCGTGGTTCCGTCACGACTCCACCCACTCACTAATTCGCCCGCACAGGCGGGGAATCAGTGCCGTGTGGGCGGAGCGCCACTGCATGACGAACACCGCCGTCATAAGCACATGCCACCCGTGGATCATGACGATGTGGTTTCGTCATGAGCAGGGAAAGGGTTAAAGGCAGTCAGCAAATTGATGCTAAACCCTATTAGGATACGTTACATTTTGGTCAAGTATTTACAAGTTATTGCGCTTATCCAGGTTGATTATCATTTTATAATAGGGCGCTGGAGAGCAGAGCTGAAAGATTTTAAGGCAGTGATTTTAACAAAAGTGCAATCGTTTTTATGGTAGTGATTACATCTGGTATAATCACCAGGGCATAGCAATGCACCCACAGTGCCAGCTTCAGCGGGGATCACCATGGACAGATTAGTTATTATTGACCCTTCTTTACTTTGATCTGTGGCCCACAGGTCACAATATAGAAATAGAAGTCAATAAATTACACTGAAGGAAAGAAGATATGGCACAGTTGTGGTGTGGGGGCCAAATGGTGGCAATAGGATCAAACTTGGTTAAAAACCTAAAAAATATAAAAAGTGCAAAGGAAAAAATCAGTGTAAGGCAAATGAAATGAGTATGGAAGGAAGGAAAGAAGATTGCAAATAAGGGAAGAAAGATGGAAAGAATAAACAAGAGAATCGTGAAAGAACGTGGACAACAATTCCATTGGCCCAGCTTTAAAGGGGTTGGGATCATGTTTCACTCATTCATACAGTGCCATATGGTTCAAAGTGGGCGATACTTTATTTTTCTGGCTACTCCCTTGTACAACCTTCATCGCTTCTGAATTCCAGTTTAACTGGTGTGGGTCTCTGGGAACAGTAAGTCACCTGTTGGCTGATTACTTAGTTTTATTTTTTTTAAATCTTAATTTAAATATTGCGAACATTATCCAACATATGTGGAGCTGAGGTCTTTCAATTTAAAAAACGATAGTCTTTGAATGAGATTATGGTACTAAGCAGCTTTTTTATATACTGATCATGAACTTTGTAAAATGCGCATACCAATAATAATAACCAACTCTTTACGTCACCGGTGGCCCAACTAGTATAATCATTCGGCTGCAAAATTATTTCCTACGCAGATGACACCCAGCTGCTTTTTACCTTTGAGCGACCCCTGCCCTAAGTCTATACGACTTTTAAGGACTGTATGCTAACGGTCTTTGAGTGGATGCAGGGTAACATGTTGATATGTAAAACAGACATATCCAAAATTCTTCTTTTTGGTTCCACCTCGAGTGGCTGGTGGGAAGCTATCTGTCCCTCTGCTTGCTGGCCCCACTCTCTCCATTTTTGGTGGCTAAAAAAACTAAATATTCAACTTTCCATGCAAATCTAGATTTACGGTGTGGCTCGGCTGTGTTTTGGGCTGCTTCCTACTCTCGACAAATGTTTATATCGCCTGCAGTTGCACTGTAGGAGGGTTGTGATCCATCCCCTGATTACATCTCTGCTGGACTACTCCAATACCCTCTACCTTAGGATGTCCTGAGCCCCCTTCAGTCATGGGGTGGAAAAAGAAGGTGAGTAGAAGGAAGATACAGAAATTTCACATAGACTGTTTATTGCGGGGCCAGACCGTTGAACTCAAGCAGTCCTGACGAAAATGCTCAAACAAGCCCAGCTCCCTTCTGCCCTCTCTATTTCCCTTTCAATCCAGCCATTCTCTTCTATCCTTCTCTCCTTTCTTTCTTCATTTCTGTTCACTCATTTTCTCTCCATCACTCTGTCCCTCTGTCCCCCTGTTTCTTTGGCTGCTTCATTTCTTCAAGGGAGCTAAGGAAGTAACTGAGGCGCCATCCATGGCCCTGCCCTTTTAGAACCGACCTCCAGTGGCTCCAGCCAATTGGCTAAATGCCTAATGTAATAAAAGGCCAGCCTGGCTCTCTTTTATGGCATTTCTGTGATACGGTCATATTACTATTGCATAGATCATTAAGGTGAGAGCAGCAAAACTGTTCCGATCTGCTAAATGTAATATAGTTAAGCCTTTTGATAGAACTAGTAATATGAAAGTAGAAAATACTTAAATCTTACCCAAGAGCTGTCTACATTGATCCTACGCGTGCCTCGGCACATAAGAGCCAGAATACCAACACACAGCACGAATTAAAGAGGTAGTTTAACCAATTATTATTTAATTACTAGCGACTGACTACCAAAATCTCAAAATAGAAATAAATTACAGGTGTTTATCATAAAATTGTAACAATCCTACCAAAATAAGAACTTCCATGCAACCGTCAATCAGTCCCAGATGGAAGGAGCAAGATATGGATAAACAGTTAATGGAAGATAAGAAAAAAGATAAGAAAAGGAAAGACGCTGCTCACAAAGTGTGAAACTACGAATGCCTTCGATTAAACAATATCTGAAACAGGGCCTTATATACATGAAGTGATGATTGCGAAGGTATGTCCACATTTCCTGGAAGGTCTATTAATTATACTTTGGCATTGTGTAGCTTACAGACCTTGTTTAAAGGTTGACATATTCCAGACTATGTTCAAACGGGCTCTCCTATTGTTGGCGCACAGCAGGCTACACTCTTAATATTGAAGAGATGTGCACTCTCAAACTTGCATGTTTTAGGCTGTCTGCCCCGGATATAGACCACCATGTATAATGTTTTCTTTTTACAACTTACCAGTGGCAGATCCTCCGTTATGGCGGAGGAGCGTCACCACCCTGCTGAAGCCAGCAGAAGCAAGGGCAAATACAATTATAACAAAGGTTTTCTTTATCATCATGGTTGTTAAAGCATGGAGACATGCCACTTACATGACAGGTTGGCGAGAAATGCTAACACTGGAAACGGTCTTAGCAAACTTGGTGAGACTAGAGGGATTCCAGAAATGGCACCTGCTGTGTATAACCAAAATTGGTGATTATATAGACTCACAAGATGTGCAGGCATTTAGTGAACTGCAACAGTAATTTGAAGTAGCAGATTCTCAATATTATAAATATCTACAGGCCTGCCATTCATTAGCTAAATACGCCCCCTAGGTGCAGGATATGAAGGGGGAATCGCCACTTAAATATAATCTTAGCAAGCCCACTACGTAAACATGCAATCTCCATTATCTGCAAAACTTTATCATACAACTGCCAGCAAATTTTGACTGAACTCTGAGAGATGGGAACACGAGATGTTGAATAGGGGTTGCTGACTGGAATGATGCCTGTAAGTATTCCAGAGAGGTACCAGTTTGTGCTAGTTTCTGGTTGATCCAGTTTAAAATACAGCAATGTGCATACTATACTAGAACCCATTTGTTTACGATGTGGGCATAGCAAATAATGATGGATGCCTGTGGGGTGGCAATCAATAGGGAACATTAAGACACATATTATGGAATTGTCCGATACTACACATTTCTGATTAGGATTTCACAACCAGGTGGTGAAAGTCACCAAAATGGAATGTAACCTGAGTGAGTTGGCACTGTGGCGGCAAATCGGGTGGGACCAAACAGTGCCCAGATACACTCTTCTGTTCTGCAATATTGTTTTGTTGGTGGCCAGAAGAGAGATAATCAGGTTATGGGGCACAGATACACCCACCATGACACATTGGGTCTAGAATATGGATTGGTGTATGCAAGTAGAGGACACTATTTACAAGGCCTAAGGATGCCTCCAGAAGTTTATAAACCTTTGGGGCACCTGGAAGGACTCTGACAATGCCTGGAGAAATATATTGTGGTTGGGGCATGAAGGATTATCATACAAGCTAGCTGGGCTGGGTAGATTCCAGAGAAGGACGCACGTGCCAAATTGGGTGGTAAATGCTGTAAGTGTGCTGCAAATCAAGAATGAAGACTATGGCTCAGGGAATGCACGGATGATGGATTTACATAATGTTTCTGTTGCCAGTGCCAATTACTATGTTTTGTTTTTTCTTTGAAACTAAATGAAATTTTTTTTAACAAAAAATGAAAATACAGGTTTAAGCCCCTGTCAGTAAGGTCCAGATGTAATGACTGATGTCACAGATCCTAGCTCAAGAGACACACATGCAGAACACAAGGCAGCTCTGCAGAATTATTCCTTCAGCTCCATCCTTACCTCCACTGTTATACAATGGTGCAGTACAATTTCTACAGAATTCAGAATTGCAAGGCATTTCAGCAGAACAGCTTCCGAGGCAATCCGTAATTAGTGATTATATTTTCACAATTTGCAGCTACTTTGGGGGTACCACAAGGACCTAGCTGGACATCGTGATGGTCCCTGAGGGGTAGGGCTGCATGCCTGGTGCATATGTGGAAGGTAGTACTAATGGTCTTCCCTAAGTTGATACTGGTGCTACACAGTGCAGTTAGACTGCTGGAAGTTCTTATACTTCCTTTCCCGAGGAGTAGGTTAAGCTATAGGCTTTGCAAATATGCAAGTGGACCAGAGTTAAGACAGACTGTAAAAAGGGAGGTTTGGGATTTGAAATGCAAGGACATTGGGCTTATTAAAAGTGCTAAGCCATGGCATGCTACTTTAAAATTGGAAGCAATGTATCCACTTATAAGACAATCTAGACTTTCTCATAAATTGCAGAAGGGATTACCACAGTGATTGAGATGATAGTGCAAAATGGTGTCCTAAAGAAAGTTTAGAGGAGCCCATGTGACCCCCCTATAAAAGGGATTCACAAGGCCAAGTGAAATATAATGATAATACAGCATTTTAGGACGATTACTGATATAGTGGTCCCATGTTGTCCTGTAGTCCCAAGTTGCCCAGTGGTCCAAAACATAGCAGTGTTATTGTTTCATATTTCAGCAGATGCAGAGTAGTTCACTGGAATTCATTTATGTTTTGCTTTCTTTTCCATTCCTCGTCATAGGGATAACCAGTATCTTTTTGCCTTCAAATTAAAAAATAAAATACTGATGTGGCAAAGATTACCTCAAGGGTATGCAGAGTAACCATTATTATTTATACAAGTTCTCAAGAAAGATCTAGAGACACGGAGAGTGTCATGTGAGCCAATCCTTATATTGATTTTATTATCGCCGCAAAAACAAGAGAGGCTTGAAATCGGACACCACTGCATTGTTCAATCATTTGACTGATTAGAGACACAACAGTATCTTTTTGCCTTCAAATTAAAAAATAAAATACTGATGTGGCAAAGATTACCTCAAGGGTATGCAGAGTAACCATTATTATTTATACAAGTTCTCAAGAAAGATCTAGAGACACGGAGAGTGTCATGTGAGCCAATCCTTATATTGATTTTATTATCGCCGCAAAAACAAGAGAGGCTTGAAATCGGACACCACTGCATTGTTCAATCATTTGACTGATTAGAGACACAAGGCCTCACCGACAAAATTACAGTATTGTCAGACAGAAGTTACTTACTTGAGACATCAGGTTCAGAAAGGAGTGAAAAATGTGTCAAAAAAGCGCAATTCTGAGAATGAGTCCACCTCCTACACAGAGAAGGATGAGTGTTCTTGGGAATGGGGGGGCTACTGCAGTCGGTGTATTTACAATTTTTCCTAACTGCTAAGCCCCTGCAGAGACAGACACATTGAAATAACTGGCCCAGTGCATGAAAGTCTTTCTGGAGCCAAAACACACCTTATGTACAACACCCGCTTTAAGAATGTAGGATTATGAAAATGTTTTGTGTATTTTCATGAAAGAGATGGTTGCCCTCTTTCTGTTCTCATTCAACAGCACAGCAGTGGGAAAAGACTTGCATATTTTCTGGAACCCCAAATCCATTTGCAATTGCTCTTGCTAGATGTTTGAGATTGGTTGCAGATACGCTATCATCCAAAGTGGCCCAGTGGTTTCAAGTCTTGTGTTATTTTGTGCAACAATCTTGCACACACTTTTTACCTGAAGCAACATCTTACTAATGCAAGATTGACTAAATATGAGTCTTTCTTGCTGGCTCAAATGTGTCAATCAGAAGATGCAGTACTTTAAATCCTGCTACTCTTTTGCCACTTCAAAAAGTACAGAATATTAACAGCAATGATAAAGAACATGATTGTTCGGCAGTTCGAAAATTGTGCACAAATCCAAGACCTCTCAAGGAAGATATACCATGGAATCTAGCTGATTTTGTTTATTTTCTGATTATTCTTGTTTAAGAGACATTTAAGGAAATTTCTGGGCAGCATATGCTTTTTGGGCACTTAGCGTACAGTGTTGAATCCTCAAATTTGTGCAATGTGTTTTCTGTACAGGTTGCAGAGTTGATCGTTCTTACTAGAGCCTGTTGTATTGCTCGTGCGAGGTTACAATTTACAAATAGTCAGTGTTATTTTAGGTGTGTCTGATTTTAGCCAGTAATGGATATATAGCGGCTTTACGACTTCTGCTGGGACACCAATTCGAAATGGACCACATATTATTGATTTCTTGTATTCTTGGGGATTACCATCTAAAATTGTAGTTAAAAATGTACTGCACAAAGACGTGAGTGATGTCACTATAAGAAATAATTATGCAGATGAAGTTGCATGTTACTAAACTACACTGGGCACAGCATTGACAATGCGAGGTGATAATCACCCCGCATGTGTTCTTACTTGCTTGTCAGTACCAACATTGGGTGAGATGAGGGAAGTATTAGATGAAATGTCAGATGAGGAAACAAAAGAATGGGAAATGCTGGATGTAAACAAGGATGGGATGTCTATTGGAAAAGTAATGCCGTAAGGTTTGTCTTGCTAAGTTCACTTTTACCGTGAACAGTGAGATTTGTTCGTGGACCTATGCATGTGGGAAGTTATTAATACCAGGAATCGTGTAGAAAGCCATTGTCAGGAGTGCAATGTGTCAGCAAAATAATGTTGGCAAGACAACTCATGTAGTCAGTAGTCATTCGAAAAAAGGGACCCGGCCCTTTCACTAGATTGTAGGTTGATTTTATGGAAATTTGCCACCATGTAGTAATCTAAGTTGCATCTTGGAGGTGTGCATGACTTCTAAGTGGGTTAAGACATAGCCGATAAGGAGGTGTGATGCATAAACCGTTGCAAAATTATTGCTCAAGGTGTTTATTCCTAGATATGGAATGCAATTATGATGAGATGGATATGGGCACTTTAAGAATGAGGTCATAAAGGTGATCTGTGATGCGTTAGATCTTGAGCAGAGGTTTCAGTGCTGATTTTTTTTTTTTTTTGTAAAACAATTTTTATTGCAGAGGTAACGTGGGTCACAACATGTTTGTACCAGTTCGATCTCATAATCGCTTCCATATCTGTGCTTTCCTCGATTATTTACACAGCCATACAACCCACATCCCGGAGGCTGGGCGGCAGCTAAACACTGAACGTGGCGTACAATCTCCAGCTACAGACGGCTCAATGTGTCAGCCCTCTCCGCTTTTGGGTGTTCTGCCCCTCGGAGCAGTCCCTCGCTCCGTCGTGGTGTATGAGCTCCCTACATATTAGTGGTCAGTGTAAGTGTTTTCCTCCCACCCCCCTCCCTGTGTCCCTGGTGTCCGAACCAATGTTCCATAATTGTAAACTCGGGCGAGTCGGTGGTAAGAAGGATCCGGAGATAAAACTCAATTGTGTGTGTCTGGCATCAGTGCTGTGTCCAACCCTGTCTCCTCAGGGGCCTCCCCGCGTGGTGTTTCAACGTCTACTTCCCTCGGTTCAACACTATCCCTCAGCTCCTGGACTAGGGTCTCCCATGCTAGTGCCGCCTCCTGCGCTTTCTCGTTTGCCGTGCGCCGTGCTAGCTGGTATCGGAGCGTGCTCTCCGCTGTCGCCCATTTTAGAAATTCATGCAGCCATTTTTGGTGCGTTGGTGCTGTTTTAGATTTCCACCCTCTAGTGAGTTCCCTCTTCGCAATCAGGAGGCCCATGTCTATAAATTTGCTCGACATTTTCGTTTTGCGTGTGTGTGGGAACCAGTGTAGGAGCGTGACCGCGCTATCATAATGCAGGGATCTTTCTGTGACCTCATTTAGGGTGTTCCCGATCCCCTCCCAATACTCCTGCAACTGCGGACAGTCCCTGAGCATGTGTAGTAAGTCGGCACCTAGCAGCGCGCATCTGGGGCATGTTGCATCTGTCGCGCCAAAGTATTGCATTATTTTACTTGGGGTAAGGTAGGCCCTGTGCAGGATGTAGAGATGTATCAATTGGAAACGGGCATGTCTGGTGCTTTTCCTGGCCCTTTGGATGAGTTGGGACCACGTCGCTTCCGGGATCTCTCTCTGCAGGTCAGTCTCCCAGTGGTTTTTGAGTCGTGTTAACGGGAGAATGTTTTCGGTGCTCATACGGGAGTAGAGACATGTGACCGCCTTGAAAGTGCCCGCCGTCATCATGGTGTATTGACACGCCAGGGACAATTTAGGTTCCGACAGTCCCCCCCCCCAGTGTTTCTGAATCGCCCCCACCACCGCCGCATGTAATAAGTAGTCCCCACGCGGGAGGCCATACTGTTCCTGCAGAGTCTGGAAGTCCGTCAGCACCCCGTCGGCGTATAAGTCACCTATCACGTGAAGGCCCGCTTCCTCCCAAAGTTGGAGGTTCGACCAGTCCCCCCCGTGTGGGAGCGCCGTCACCATTCCCAACGGAATCCCGGGCGCATAAGGATGGCCCGGACCCGCACGTCGCTGCATGCGATTCCAGCACAGACGCAGCGTCCCTTCCTCCAGGGTCAACCCCTTCAATAACAATTTCTGCTGCAGGGTTATGTATGCCAGTACGTGGCGGGGGGTGCCCGCATCTCTCTCCTGGTCGGGTCCCCGGTACACCCTGGCCACCTCCTGCGTAAAGAATTGAAGTTGTGCCGCCAAATAATAGAGCTCGAAGTCCGGGACTGCAAGCCCCCCCTGGTCTTTGGGGCGCATGAGGGTCGCCAATGCTATTCGTCGCCTACCTTCTCCCCAGAGGAATGATACCACCGTAGATTTCAATCGCCGGAACACTTCCCCCGGTATCCATACCGGAAGGGTCCTAAAGAGGTATAATAAACGTGGAAGTGCAACCATTTTGAGGAGGGATACCCGTCCCGTCATTGACAGGGGGAGGGTAGCCCAGAAGGCCATGTTGCCCTTCAGTGATCGGATACAGCGACCAATGTTGCCGTCCAGCAAGCTGGTGGGATCGTGATAGATGTAAACCCCAAGGTAGTGCAGGCAATCTGGTTCCCAGCGCATGCCAATGTTTGTTGGCGGGTGTTGCTCTTGCTTTCGGAGAGGGAAGAGGCAAGTCTTCGCCCAATTTACCTTGAGGCCTGATAGCGCTCCGAATCTCAGTAGCAGTCCCTCCGCGCCTCTAACCGCCTCTTCAGTGTTATCTAAGAACAGCAAGAGATCGTCCGCATATAGCGATATATGATGGTGTACTCCCCTGGCCAGAAGCCCACAATATGAATCCCCCCTCCGAGCTAACATTGCAAACGGCTCCATGGCCAAAGCAAACAGCAGAGGTGACAGAGCGCAGCCCTGTCTCGTTCCCCTGTTCACTGCGTAGCGATCCGATATTAATGCTCCCACTCCCACTCTCACCCTTGCTCCCGCCCGCGCATATAGCACCTTAGTCCATTTAATGTATTCATCCCTCAGGCCAAAGCCTCGCATCACCGCATAGAGATATTCCCACCCCAGACTATCGAACGCTTTTTCGATGTCAACAGATAACACCACCGGGCGTCTTGCGTCACGCGGTGGGTCTGCTAGTAATCTGAGCAGTCGTCGGATATTATGGGACGTGTTCCTGGTGGGGATGAATCCCGATTGATCCTCGTGGATTAGACCCCTCATATGTGCTATCAGTCTCCCTGCCAGGATCGTACTCAATATTTTGTAATCCGTTGTCAACATGGATAACGGGCGGTATGAAGCTGGATCCGCGCTATCCCTACGCGGCTTTAGCAACGGGATCATGATTGCCTCGCGCATCGACTGGGGCAACTCTCCCCTCTCTTTGGCTTCATTATACACCGTCCTGAGTCTTGGGGCTAGGATCTCCGCAAACTTCCCATAAAACTCAATGGGTAGGCCATCTATCCCCGGTGTTTTGTTGCGCGCCATTTTTTTAATGGCGCCTCTTATTTCTGCAAGGGCGATTGGACCACCGATCTCCAGGGCGAGTTCCGGGTCGAGACTGGGGAGATGGATCTCTGCCAGTAGGGCTTCCGTCGCTTCGGGTGGAGCCTCTATGCCCTTCCTGTACAGCGTGCTGTGGTAGTCCATGAAGCATTGCACTATGCCTGGTTGGGTATCGTGTACTACCCCGCTCCTATCAGTCAGGGACAGTATCGGGGAAGAACCTTTATGGGGGTTGGCTAGCCAGGCCAGGAGGGTTCCCGTTTTGTCCCCCTCCGCAAGAGTCTTGGTTAAATATGACTTGTAGTCGAAGCTGCGCAGGTTTTCCATTTCGACTGCTACCGCCTCGCGTGCTGCACTAACCTCATCCTGCAGTTCGGGATGGCCGGGCCGCAATTTCTCCGCGTCTCGCAGCGTTCGTTCCGCCTTATCAAGGTCCTCTACTAGCGTTCGTCGCGCGCCTGCATACTTCCCAATACAGTGACCCCTTACCACCACTTTGAACGCGTCCCATTCGGTGGCCCTGGAGGAGGCTGTTTCCTCGTTTTCCACAAAGTATTGGGCGATCCTAAGGTCTAGGTCCGCCCTGAACGGCGGATCATCCAGTGTGTCCGGTCTGAGCCGCCACGTCGGGATTGGCGTGCTACTGTTCATCCAGGCCAGGGTGAGTAGTAGGGGATTGTGGTCGGAGATCGTGCGTGTAAGGTACTCCGTGCGGGTGGCCAAGGGCAATACGTGTTGAGAGCAGAGGAACGCGTCTATCCGAACATGTAGGTCATGTATGGAGGAGTAAAAGGAGTAATCCCTATCAGTAGGGTGTTGTGTCCGCCATACATCCGTTAGGTCCCATTGTCCCTGCCATTGCTGTCTATGCCTCGCTAGCCTGTGCACCGGGGATGCATGTAGCGGTGGGTGAGACCTGTCCATTGTGGTGTCCTCGATAGAGTTGAAATCCCCCCCCAGTAACACCGGGCCCGCGAAGTAGGTCGCTAAGTGCTTGGACAGTTTGGTGAAGTAGGGCGCCTGGTCAGTGTTTGGTGCGTAGACGCTGCAAAGCGCTATGTGACGACCCCTTAGTAATCCCTCGACCGCCACAAAACGGCCCTCCGGATCCGCAGTGTGCCTAGTGACCTTGAGTGGGACCCCCGCCCGAATCCAAAGCAGCGCACCCCTGGCAAATGCGGAATATGTAGTGTAGAACAAGTGTCCCCTCCATCTCCTCTGTAAAGCGGCCCCTTCCTTTTTGGTCAGATGGGTCTCTTGTAGGAAGGCAATGTGGACCCCCCTGCGGACCAGATAAGAATGAACTTTGTGCCTTTTAGTCATTGAGTTTAGACCCCGCACGTTCCAGGACACACATTTTAAGGAACCCACACTATCCATCATCTCGATTCTGCTTGCGAAGGACTCTGTCCTTTAGTGGCCAGACACCAGTAACACCCCCCCGTCTCCCATCCCCAACTGCATTATCACATTTCCCCCCCACTCTCCATCTCCCCTCTGCTCCGCCCCTCTCCCCCCCCTCCCCACCCTGTCTTGAGCCACCCCAACATCTCTAGACATCCCACCCCCCCTAGAACAGGACCCAACTACAAAGAGTCGCCCCCGTCCAAACAATAGAGCTAAAGTGCTCTCAAAACTGTCTAATCCACAGTCTGTACCATGGCGGCCTTAGGGGCCTCTGGGTGCGTTAACTAGTAGCTTCAGCAAAATACGCCACTCTCGTCCCTTTCCACCCCACAATAGTCCTCCAAACTCACGATTAATCAGTCTCATTGCCGCCTGCTCCAGTGTTCGAGACCGCAAATCGATCCAGGCTGCCACCACCGGCCCCCCCCACGCCTCAGCCTCAACTGCCAAACACTTCTTCCGCCGTTTGCGGCGTCACAGTCGGGCCCATCGCGCTGTCCACCTCTGACACTTCAGTTTCCGATCCTGTCCGTTTGTCTTCCGACAGCGATTCCTCCCGCCGCCGAGGTGGTAGCTCTCCAGAGACTTCCTGTACCGCCTGCAAAGCCGCCCTCCGCTCCACTGCTGTCTGTGATTCCGTCGGCCGCTTATGGTGTTGGCCACGTTTCCGAAGCCGTTTGGATCGTCGCACTGACCTCTGTTGGAAGTCCTCCGCAGCTCTGAGGCGTGCCCCATCTGAGCCTGCCTTATAAGAGTCCCACCATTCCCAGGCGTCCGCTGACGACGTGAAGAATAGCGCTTTCCCATCCACCGAGATTCGAAGCCTCGCTGGGAACAACAATGAGTACTGCAGGCCCTCAGTTCGCAGTTCTTTTTTAATGGATAGGAAAGAGGCCCTTTGTCTCTGTGTTTCGAAGGTATAGTCCGGGAACAGGGTTACTCTGCTATTTTCGACTTGGAAGGGTCCCGCTTCTCTTGCCCGTTGTAGGAGCCAGTCTCTGTCCCTGTAGTGGAGTACTTTGATCACCACCGGTCGTGGGGGGAGTCCCGGCTTCGGGGGTCGAGCAGGCACACGGTGTGCTCGTTCCAACGTGAAAAACGGGGACAGACCCTCCGGCGCCACGACTGTCCGCAGCCAGTTGTCCACATAGCCCAGCATGTCCGTTCCTTCACTTTTCTCCGGCAGGCCCACCAGACGTACGTTGTTCCGGCGGCTTCGGTTTTCCGCATCCTCCGCCCTCCGCTCTAGTGTCTGGATGCGCTCCAGGGCGTCCGTCAGTTTACTTTCTAGAGCTTTCTGACCCGGCACAACATCTTTCAGAGCTACCTCTGTTTCTGTGACTCTGTCGGCCAGCTTTCCGTGATCAGCCCGCAAGAGCCCCAGGCCCGTCGACACTTGAGCAATGTCGTCCTGCAGAGCGGTCCTCGTGGCCGCTATGGCTTCCAGGATCTTGTCTTGCATCGATTGTAAGTCTGATTGGGGGTGTTGCATGGCGTCCGGGGCCTCCGCAGCCGATCCCGCCTCACCTTTCGGTCCTTTCGGTTTCCCCATGCTTCCACCCGGCGACCGCTGGACTAGGCAGGGCCAGCCACGGATGATAGGAAATTCCGTAGTATGTCCAGTCGCTGTTTCCAGGCCAATCCGGTACTCGCAAGACGGTGATTCGAGGGGCGAGCGGACAGGAGTTGCCCTTCCGCAGCAGCAGTCGTGCGCCAGGGGTCTCGTCGCTGCACTCAGACGCCCCTCCTCCGCTATCTCGGGGATGGGGCGGGAGTCCCCGGTCGGCCTCCGCCGCAGTGTGGCCCCACAGCGGTCCGCTTATTCCCGCCGGGCAGGACCGGGTCCTGTCCCGCACCCCAGCGCTGGTTCACCACGTTCCGCCTCTCGCGGTGGGACTCCAAGGGACCGGCTAGTGTGTGGGGCTACCGTGCCCAAGTCCTCGCTCGTCTATCGGTGCTGGTCCACTAGGGGAGGGCCGGGTCGCCGAAGTAACGCTGGGGCAGCCAGTCTCAGCCGCCAGTCACTGATCAGCCAAGGCACGCCGGGCCGATGGTGCCCTTTTCTGGTAGAACGGGCTCGGAGCCCTCCGCCCGGGTCCGGACTGCGCACAGTTGTAGGATTCTTAGTCCTCTTCGCAGCTCGCCGAGGGGTGCGCCCCCACGCCGGCCAGCGCCGAGTTGCGTGGGCCTCTGGAGGTTTGCAGGGTACTGGTCACTCTTGTAGAGGTCTCCAGGAGCCGGGCAGTGGGGCGAGGCTACAGTTCAGGCGGGCTGAGCCGTCAGGTCAGGGCGCCCCCTCAGTTCCGCTCCCGGGGAGAGGCGGGTCTGCACTCACAGGGGCCTCTCAACCTTCCGCCACTGGCGTGCTCCTCGTACCTCCTGCAGGTCGCTGCCGTGTTCCGCCTGATTTCCGGGCCCGGTCACACTCCCAGGGGCCGCCCGCCTGTCCCCTGCGCACTCCGATGGATGGTCCAACGTCGGAGGGGAGTAGGCCCAGAAGCCGGGACCTCGATTTGTAGGCTCCCCCCGGGTCCTGGTCCACACCCCGCCACTCAGCTCCGCTGCCGCCTCACCACAGGTCGCAGCCACCCGGTCGCCTCAGGGGATAAACCCCCTCCCTCCGACGATGTCGGGGTCCGGTCGCCGAGCTCCAGGCGCCCCTGCAGGCAGAACGCAGGCTCGACTCGGCCTCACTCCGTCATGTTTGTTCCGGCCGTCCCCGGGTGCGGAGGGCTCACAGCGCCGAAAGCGTGCGGTTCTGAGGCCCGACACAAGTCCTGGGCAGGTTCCGATCAGTAGCGCAGAATCCACCCGACTTGCACGGGGATTCCGCGCCGAATTAAGGATTAATTGCCGGATTACTGGGGCATAGGACGGGAGCCTCGCTAGGCTGCGTCCACTCGCATCGGCCGCTAGCCACGCCCCCCCAGAGGTTTCAGTGCTGATATCATCCACAATCATCAGGTATTGTTGAGATACTGAATGGGATAATCAATACCACGTTGGTGAGTGTGTGAATATGCTTTTATGAAACTATCAGATGCTCTTCCTCTGGTGTCACTGAGTAGGAGGTGTACTCAGAACAATAAGACTGGGCTAAACTCATATGAATATTGATGGGTATACCATTACAAACCCTCGATATCCCGCCTGCAGTCCTACTTATTATTATTGATGAATTGATCCTGGACTGTTGCAAGTGTTTGACTGATGCAGTGTGCTCTGTCCCTTACCAGGTGCAGCTTACTACCCCCTGTGTGCCCTTAGTTGCGTGTCACAGTCTACAAACAGGGAATTGGATACTTGTCAAGAAGAAATTTGAAAAGACTGTGTACGACAGTGGAGAGTGGGGCCATATCAGGTTATCCTGGTAATGAAGGCTGCTGTGAGTTTTAATGGACTGCCTTCTTGGATACATGTCTCACATACTCGAAGAGCTTGGGCACTAGAAAGGCTGTTTTCTCAAGTTGTTGAGTCCTGGAGCCAGACTAAAAACTTGCATATAGAGAGCAGCGTGACGAGGCATGCAAAAATTGTGAAATTCAAAGTTCAAAAGAAAACAGAAGTTTGAGTGGGAAGTTCAGTTGCATAAAATCAAACCCAAGAAAAAAATGTTCAAACTGAAGGTGAGAGTTCACATCACAAAAAAAAGTTCTGCACCTGTTGGGTTAAAAGAAGCTGAAGAAACTAGAGAAAATGTGATATGTAGAGCCTGAAGTAAGTGATAGTGAATTCTCAAAAGGGGGATGGGTGCAAACCGTAAATCAACAGGAGAGAAGGCCAAATAAGAAATGCACAGCACCTGATTGGCTTTATTTATGAGGAATTTTTGTGCAAAAATCAAAAAGAGCCCCTGTAATTAGAAAAATATACTGAGAAATCCTTAGATGCGGAATAAGGTTTCTTGAAAAATAGTGAACTGTTGACGACAAAGCGATCAGAAGAGAAAATGTCCACAAGGAGAGAGAAGATTTGCCTGGATTCCGAAGTAGTTTTAGTTGTTCTAATTTTGTTGTTGGACTGCTAATGTATACATTTTCTCCTCATTGTATCTAAAACACTGCTGTTGAGTATAGTAACAAACATCAAATATGTGAGTGAGTTCAGCATTTGTGCTGTACAAAAAAAATCTTGTTTTGTTTTTTAATTGCATTTAATAGACTAAACGTTTGCTCCCTGTATAATGAAGGTCCACATATTGGGTACACATGACCCCTGAATTAATGCTTAGATCACCAGTAGCATTGTCATCAGGGCGGGGGTAGGAATATTTCTCGGTTCATGTTTAAAAACTCGCTTTTAATAAATATTTGTTTTCATCTAAGAGAAATAATTTTTTTGCACAACACAGAATTACAAAAATGTGCTTTCATAACTATCAAAATATATTTTGACATGTTTGTACAGTTGACTTATTAGATATTACAATGTGTTAGAAAGAAAGCCTGGAATCTTACTGCCTTAAATTTCTCACACTATGCACACCACATAATTGTCGCACAGTTCACTTTACAAACTCCTCTAACTTCACAGTCTGAGAAACAAAAGTAAATATAAGAAGACAAACTGACTTTTGACCTGTCTCGGAGTGCAGAGCAAATTTGACAAAGCAACAAGATTTAAAGGCTTCTTTCTTGATTACCCACTTTGTGAGTGAACATAACACTTGTTATTTGTCAGCTCGCCAGCATGGTCCAGTAGCCCCTAAAAATAGCTCGCCCTGATGAAATCTGACTCTCCATAGCGAGTGAGCGAGTAGATTTCTCGAGGCCTGACTTGAAATGTTCCAGTGGTTCAAAACCCTATAAGTAGACTTGAATTTGGGCCATTAGACTAGCTGTTTCTGTTAGGGTGTTTGGCTGCGTCAACTACTGAGTTACTTTGGGGTTGTGTTCTGTCTCCATATGGCCATGCTGCTATGGGGTGGAGGTGTTAAGTTGAGGAATTATGGTTCTAGTTGTTTTTTGGGATTGCACTATATTTCAATGATACTACCTAGGGCACCTGCGGGGAGAAATGACCAATACTTGTACACAATGTTCAATGGAAAACAAATATAAGATGATTTCCTGGAATGTCTATGGTTTGAACGACCTTTCTGAATGACGTAGAGCGCATGCTAATTTGAAGCGTTATGAGGAAGGAATTACTATGCTGCCGCAGATGCACACAGCTTGTGATTATATAACGAAAATCTGCAACATTGGAAAGGCTAGTTATATGCCATTTCCTAATCCAGTTGGACAAGGGGGTAATATTCTGGATAGAGAATCCCTGTCTAGCTAAAAAGAGGCCATCATAGATCAGGAGGGTTGGTACCTCATAATAATGAGTATTTTAAACGCCCATGATACATGCCTAGTTAATTTGTATGTGCCAATAGACGATGAAGAATATTTCAGGGACAGTCTTAGAATCACAAACCCATTTATCCAGGTTGAGAATATCTGGGCAAGAGATCCTACTTGTGTCTATTATGGAATGATCGCATCCCCGTAGACAGAAAACAAAACCAGCTATGACCAGTATCCCCGAGGAAGAAATGGTAGGACATGACTCAATTGATGTAAGGCGTTTCTTAAACCCGGCAGGTGAAACACACATCTGTTAAACCTGCTTCAAGAACACATAGCATGTAGGACTATTGTCTAGTGCAGGTCAATACAGTTATAAGATTTAAAAGGCGGCCTACTTGGCACAATACTCACTGTCACTGTTTTTAGTTACATATGAGACTAGGAGCGAATTGCCAAAAATACCACTGCAGCAACTCCGAGTGGAGGCCTTTTCTGATGTTATCTTCTCTTAATGGGTGCAAAAACGGTTATTTTAATATTTTGACCCTAATTGTGGTAAAAGTACTATAAGAGCTACTGAGAGTGCCATGAAAGTGTAATCAGAGGGGAATGTATGTCTGAAACATATACTATAAAAATACACTCAGAAAAGCCATTGCTTTGCCTGGAGAAACACGCAGCAAATATCCGTGCAAGCCTCACCTTCCACCCTGATTTCAAGAATGCCTGAGTGAATAAAACTTTAAAAAATGCTTAATTAGTACCTGGGACAAATTGAATCAACATGCTTGTGTCACCTGCCATCAGAGGCAGCATCCAGAGGGTGACAAATGGGCGAGATTGTTAGCTTGACTCCAGGAAAAGACAAACAATACACTCCCATGATGAGAATTAGAGCTACCCAGGACAAAGAATTGTAACGCAAGCCAGTACTAATGAGGCTTTTGTTCTGTACCAGAAGCAGACCCACAGACAAACTTTGTATTGAGATATGCAGCAAACGCAGGACTATCCAAATGGTCTGTGACCGACAAACTATTTGATGCTGATCCAAGTAAATATCCTAGAAGAGTTTTGGGAAGTATTGGGAGTGCATATAAATTGCAAAGTCCAAACTGTTCCCGATGGAAAGCTTCCGGACCTAGTGGGCCTCTGACTGCTGTGGATCAGGCTCGTTTGGGTCCTAGTGAATTTTAGATATTTGAGAATGCAGGTGACGCAAGATGAAAACTATAAACTGACTATGGAGCAAGTTCTGGAAGGCCTTAGAGCATTCATTAAGTTTTGGAACACTCTAAAACTGTTAGTCATGGGTAGAGATGCCCTGGCATAGATGGTTCTTCTTCCCTGGTGCCTTTATGTACTTAAAGGCATGTTATCTAAAATTACATCACATGCGCTTGTGGAGTTAGATGAGTTGCTAGTTCAATGATTTTGGGTTGGAAAATAAGTAGATTTAAATTAACCACTCTAGGTGGGTAAAAACTTTATTATTGCTTAGACATAAATCAATAAATACACAATTACAATAAAATATCCCTACCCAAGCCACCCCCTGGTCCAATATACAGTCATGAAAACAACCTATTCATGCCCCCACGTCAAACCACATTTTGAATGATACAGCGGAATTCCACCAATAACCAGTTTGACGCTTAACACTCCTCCACTGGCTCAGGGTTTGGTCAGTATTAACCCATACTGTTGGACTTGGCCCTTTTTAGCTAAAGTTCCTTACACTTTTTGCCTTCCTCCTAGACCTTTTTCTGGCATGATGTTGCCGACTTAGATGCTTTGGGCACTTTGCCATTGCTGATCAGTGTCAAAGTGCAAGTGCCCCCTGTATAAAGTGTTATGGTAATGGTTGGTAATGCAAATGCTACTAGTGGGTCTGAAGTATTAATTGTGCCACCCACACAAGTAGCCCCAAAAAGAAATCTCAGGCCTGCCACTGCAGTGCCGGCGCACTGTTTAACTGCCTTGTTGTCCTGACAAGTGCACCCACTTGCCAGGCCTTACCTGTCCCTTTTTATGCACATCAGACACCCCTATAGTATGCACAAGGTACCCCCCCTGGGCAGGGTGTAGTGTATGTGAAAGGTAGGACATGTACTGAGGTGTGTGCCATTTCCTGACCGTGAAATACAGCCAAATTAGTTTTTCACTGTTGCAAGGCCATCTTGCCCAAAGGACAGAATGGGGAATGCTGTGACCCATGTTACCAGCATATCTTCCCATAGACATAAGATGGAGCGATGGAGTTTAGTGTGCCTGAACTCAGAATTTAATAACACATCTTTTTGTGAAGATGTTTTTTAAATAGTGTGTTTAGAAACCACACTTTTAGAAGTGGCTGGTTTCTTGTCTTAAACCATCCTGTGTGCCTCTGCCTGGTTGTGTATTGACTGTCTGGGTTTGGATGTGACAGGGTCTTGGGAGTGTCCTGACACCAGGGAGGAGTAGGTGAGACTGCACAGGCTGGCCTGCATTTGGTGTAGTGGGAGAAGTAGCCCCTTTGATGCGAAGAGGCCTGTGCTGCTGCCACAAAACAATGGCTCCACCTTCTGCTGAGTGTCTGGGGCCCAGATCCCCACTGTCAAAGAAAGAAGGTGTGCACTGGCAGGAAGATGCCCAGCTCTGGTTTGGGTGCAGAGCCCCCTGCACACAAAGACTTAAAAGGCATTTAGGGGTATAAATGTGAGAGCTGAAACTCCTGAATTCAAGACAGAAATCCCGACTGAAAAAGGATTGAAACTACTTTGTGATCAAGAGGAACCTCTGCCAAAGGAGAACAACTGAAGAGACTGAAGAGCAGGACTGCCCTTGTTGTGTGTTCTGGGGCTGGCATGCAGCTTTTTCAGGCACTTACCCTCGCACTTCTCCCAGCTTGCCTCTGTACTTATGGTCAGTAGCTCTGCCCCATATAGGCATTGGGTTGGTATCATTGCGTTTAAATTGGTAAATGCCGGGACAGAGAAGGTCCGTCAAACGTGATTGAAATTTGACTAGACCTCCGACAGTGGAGAGTGCATGAGCCTCCTCTATTTCTTTATCCGAGGCCCAGTGTAATTTATTATTAAACAACATTCCTAAGTATTTATATGAGGTTACCACCTCCGCCGTATCATTACCTAGCACTCACTTAAATGCTTTCGCCATTTTCCCAAAATTGATTATTTTCGTTTTTTCCAAATAAACTTTGAATATGTTAGCTACACAATACAAATGAAACCTTTCCAGCTTCCTCTGGAGGTCTGCTTGAGTCAGATCTAAGATGGCCTAATCATCTGTGAAGAGGAGACACAATATTTGCCAACCCCCGTTTTCGGTGAAAAAGATTTAGTAACTATCAAGGGCACGGGCACATCTGATAGACAGAAGGCAATTAATGTGGGGCCAGGACTCAACGCTGCCTTAACCCACTACCCAACTAAATTCTTGGAGAGAGGGTCCTATTGAAATCTAAATCAACCTGAACCCAATTCTGGTGATGCAATTCCTGTAAATATGCTAGTAAGCTACTGGTAATAACCAGAGTTTGAACCTTATTCCACAGAATAGCGTGATCCACTACTTCAAAGGCTGAACTAAAATCAGCAAAAAAGATTCCCTGTCCCTCTCATTACCTTCTGTCCTATAGCCCACAGGCTGAAGCTGTAGTCTGTCGTAGAGGGACCTTGCCTAAAACCTCCTTGTTCCATTGGGACATGGTTGTTACACTCCATCTAATCTTTCAGGGACAGTAAAATCACCTTGGAGTACAATTTAGCTCAGAGATCAAGCAAACTTGCTAAACGATAATTTTTTGTGTCATCCAACTCCTTTTTCTTGTGGATAGACTTAACTATTGCTTCCTTCCATCTATGTGAAAATAAACCCATCCTTGTTACAAAAATAAACACCTTGGTGAAAAAACTAGCTTGCCACCTAGGGTGAGACTTTATAACAATGGCTGGTAGATTATCCAAGCCAGCAGCCTTAGTTAGTTTTAAGGTGGCAATCATTTTTGCTAAGGAGAGTTCCTCTTTCAGTTACCCTTCTGGCATTATAGATATTAGAAATGTGATCCAAGCGTTTTCCGGCACCACACACCTTGGGGATTTCTTTAGCTTAATGGATCCACTATGGACTCACTTCCAGAATGTTTGCATATCTTATGCCTGAATGGTTTGGATCATCAAATCCCAGTGTGCCGGATATGGACATGCTTCTTCCTTCTATTCAAAGCTGCATATTCCCTTTGTATGGCACCATACCATACAATACCATACCTTTCTTTTTCCCTGTAGCCTTCCAGGAAATCCCCTAGCTTTCCTTAAACGTTCCTTATAACCCAAACATTATTTTTTGAACCAAGGCTGGATGGATATCCAGTGTGGGCTTTCTTTCAGTAGCATAAGATTACACTGCATCTCTATTGGGATCAAATATTTGACTGAATCTTTAACACTCCGAGTACCAATCCAAGATATTTGTACCCTGCTCATCCCTAAGCCCAAGATCTTTAATCTCTTGAAATTGCTTTAATTGTGCTATGTATCTGTTATCAATTCTAGTAGTCAAGCAGTTGGAAAGGATAGCTCCATGGGAATCAACTTATCCCTACGCACCGGGACAGAAAGAAAAGCCTCTTGTATGCCCCAGTGATCACTGTCCATAATTCTTACCACCTCAAAGCCTTTACATGCCTCAAAGTACTATGCTTGAATAAACATATCAATCTGGCAGGTCTAGTTAAATTAGGCATATGTTTTGGATGCTGCCTGATCCTCCCTAAAACATCCATTCAAGCACTCCAAGCCTAACTTGGAGAGGAACTTAACTAATTGAAGATCGTACTTTTATTGAGAAGAGCTCGGTATGTAGCATAAAGAATTCTGTATCTCTCCCACATTTCTCTGGAACAGACCTCTTTCTGAACAGGTGATAAACGATGATTACAGTCTCCCATTATGATAATAGGGGGAGCGCCCCTGGATCTCCCAACAGGGTGCCAGAACACCAAGAAACAATTTCCAAATTTCCCTCTGAGCCACACCTTGATTTATGTACACACGTACAATTTTCAGGTTTTTGGTTGAGTGGCACCCGTCCTGAAGGTGAAGGTGGACAGCCAAAATCCAATCACATTTTGTCTAAATTATACTTGCTCCTATAAAACATTCAGTTGAAACCAGTGTCCTCAATTCACCTGTTACATGTCCTGTACCCACTTTTATTGCGTGCTTAAAAAAGTTCCTGAATCCACTCAACTATGATAGCTCTTCCATCAGCCACGTCTCCTGAAAGCAAATACTCCTATTTTCCTCCCAAATTTGAGTCAGATCTATTGTTCTACTTAAATTAATGTTCCAAACCATAAACATTCAATGAAAAAACACTTAGGGTGTCGGGAGGATCATCTACCTAGTCCACCTGCGTACCACATGGTGCAATAATAAAGCACATTAGTGTCGTTCACGTGAGGGACCTGTCAAATGTCAAAGCAGTATGATAGTGTGCTCACAAAGTGTACCATGCTAGCGTGTTCAGACTTTCCAAGAAACAAATCCAAACAAGTCATGAATGCAAATGTGTGTCAAAAGTCGATGCCGCAAAGAGAAGACCGCTTTAGGAAATGACCATGTGTTTGGAGAAATGGCACTAATTCCTACGGGGCCTAACTCGTGCACATGACAATTGAGATCTCCTCCACAGTCTTACACCAAGCAAACGCCTTCATTAGATTAGACCTATTCAGAGGCTCTCACTAATTTGCTGACTTTCCCTTGCACATGACATCTAGATAGACATGCTTTACTCTAGGAACCTTATGATAGGCCTTGGTCACCTGATGTGAAGCACAATCAACCTGGCTGCCTGTCATATTGTCAAGGAGTTTTATGTGCTTTAAGCTTTCTGCCCTGCCTAAGGCAGTATTTCTATTAATCCCACTAGCAGAACTCGCCACTCTACTTGCATTCTTTGGCCCCTTGCGGTTTGGGTTTCCCCTACGCTTGTTACCCATAACCTTGGGGCCCATCTTTATTGGGGCAGGGGCATTGTCTATCGGTACCTGATCCATTTCCCAAGCAACTTTTGCCCTTCTGCGTCTTCCTTCCTTTCTTATCCACTACTTTTGGCAATTTAACCAACAAATTTGCAGGGCATGTGTTTCTAGCCTCATGCAGGAGGTTACTCGATCTTTTGCCTCTACATGTCACTTTCCATGGCTTATGTTGGCGTAGCTGCCAGTTCTCAAACCACCCACGATACCATCTTTTCACCAACATTAACCTTTTTTGTTTGTTTCAGATCTATTTTATTTTTCTGCCGTAAACACATAATACAGGTCCAATGACACAGCGTTAAGCCCACAATCCTATTCAGGGCCGGCCGTGTAAATGGGTGTTTCACTGGTGACATAAGGAATCACCACAAGTAGCAGGTTTGAACAAAGCGTTTCGCCTACAACCCCTGAAGGGCTGGCAGCGTAACATGGTGTAAAGGGCTGTGCCACCTGGGCATGGTATGAAGCAAGACCTCTGAAATCTACAATTGTAGCAGACGGGCAACAGGCCCAAAGACAACCGACAGACCAAGACAGGCCCTAGAACCATAAGAGTGGAAAGAAGAAGAGAGAAGAAAGAAAAAAAAAGGATAAGACTGAACAGCAAGGATAAGAGTGTTGTGTGCGGGCGGGGAGAGGGCGAAGTCCAACACCTATGCCGGCAAGGCCCAATTTCAAGGGGGTGACTTAAGCAGGCAAGCAATGTTACTACGGGAGCAATCTACCAGGATCAGATGGAACAATAGCAGCCTCGAAGAGGCGCAGCGTCCTAAGCTTGGTAGGCATGTGGCGTGCACGCTCAACTGCACAGAGATATTTAATCAGAGGTTACCAGACAGCCTTAAAACGAGTATCGCGCGCTTGTAGCCTCGCTGTGAAGAGCTCCATAGTGATGACATGCCATAAACGCACAAACCAGGCAGCGACTGGAGGGGGGCTTCAGTTTTTTTTCCAGTATAAGGCTATGAGCTGTTGGCTGCCCCTAGCATATGAAGCGCCAGAGTCCAGTCGCTCCGGGTGAGTGCCTTCAGACTAGCAGGTTTTATGCCCAGTAGGATTGTGCTCGAGGCCTCAGGCAGAGGGAACCCCAATACCCCTTTAATGTGGCTAAGGACCTCTTTCCAGAATAGTGTCAACGATGAACATGCCCACCAAACATGAATGAAGTCCCAGATGCAGTCAGGCACCTCCAACACAGAGGAGAAGATGTAGGAAACATCTTATTGCGACGCTGGGGCGTATAATACCATTGAGTCATAATTTTATAGGCATTCTCACGCTGTGGAATACTGCGATAGATTTTAGGGATATCCTGCCATAATCGGCACCACTGCGAGGGCGCAATTTCCGCATTGGACGTCGACTGCCATTGGCGTTGATACGGGTGGGAGGGTGTTGCAGTTGGGTGCTGCAGAATCTGGTAGATCCGAGATATCAGCCCCTTGGATTCATCAAAAGAATGGACCAGCGGCTCAAAGGGGGTGAAGGCGCGTGTAGCCGCCTGCTGCATCTCCCTTTCGGACACCCAGTGCCGCAGCTGAGCATATTGTAATCTCACCTCCGGTGGGACGCAAAACTCCTCTCTACATTGGGCAAAGGTCTTGAGTGCACCCCCCTCATATAGATCACAGATCTCCCTGCAGCCCCCTTGTACCCATTTAGCAAAGGCACGTGTGCGATGGGCCGGCGGGAAGAGCGGGTTCTTCTCCAGAGGGGTATGCGGCAAGGGGAAAGTCGTGAGGCCTCTGCACTCAGCTACTTTATCCCATATATCCAGAATCATTCTTGTGGGCACCGCTATGTAGGCACTCCTAGAGCGCGCCGCCCAATGAAGCCATTCAAGATCCCGGATGGTTTGCCCAGTCACCACCCGGTCCATATGCAACCACCCCTTCTCACTCTCCGTCACCGTCCATTCCCCGCAAAACGAAGGTGCGAGGCCCAATAGTAATCCACGAGGTTAGGACAGGCCAGCCCTCCCCTATCTCGTGGTGACCTAAGAAGCTTTTGAGAGAAACGTGGTTGTTTCCCGCCCCAGATAAAAGCTGTAAGGTCACGTTGGAGGCCTTGTATATGATGTAACGGAATAGGTGTGGGGAGGCATTTAAATAGATTTTAGGGAGGATCGACATCTTAATGGCGTTGATTCTACCCAGCCATGACATCACCAGGGGCTTCCACCTCCCTAGCTCTTCTAGGACCGCCTTCCTACACTCCTGCCAGTTTACTTGAGTCCATGTGTCTAGAGAGGGAGTCAACTGGAGACCGAGGTAGCGAATGTGGTGGGAGGCCCATTGATACAGCACAAGCTTCTCCAGGAGGGGAATCTCCTCTTCCCGAATGGTGAGATTGAGGGCCCAGGATTTGTCATGGTTAATCTTAAGGCCGAAGGCCCGCTCGAAAAGCTGCAGCAAAGAATGCAGTGCTGGGAGGCAAACTTGGGGGGGCGTTAAAGTGAGCATAATATCGTCCGCAAAGAGCGCCACCTTGTTCTCACGTCCTCCAAGGGGGATGTTATATATGTCTGGCGCCTGCCGGATCAGCTCCACTAGGGGCTCAGCTACAAGGGCAAACAACAAGGGTGAGAGTGGGCACCCCTGCCTCATACCCCTATGGATGGAGAAGGGCGCTGTGAGCTGCCCATTTGCCCGAATCCTGACTTGCGGGGCGAGATATGGTGCCATGACCCTAGTAATCATATTCTGACCTAGCCCGATCTTTTGCAAAAACGCCAGAAGAAAAGCCCGATCCACCCGGTCGAATGCCTTCTCCGCGTCTAATGACAGGAGGCAGGCCGGTATATTCCAGTGGTGTGCTTTCCCCACTAAGTGCGCAATTGTACGTACATTATCCGCCCCCTGCCGATTGCGGATAAAGCCAACTTGATCCGGCTCTACTAGTCACGGCATGTGGGATCCAGGCGTTTCGCTAGCTGTTTAGTATAAATTTTAAGGTCCGTGTTTAACATGGCTATGGGTCGGTAGGACGCACAGAGCGTGGGGTACTTCCCGGGCTTAGGCATGAGCGCTATCTCCGCCATACCCATGGCGCACGACGGTCCGTCTGCATCTGTAAAGGAGTTGTACAGTCGCAAAAGATGGGTCCGGAGTTGTGATTGGAACATGCGATAGAAGGACAGGGGCAAGCCGTCCGGACCCGGCGTCTTCCCAAGAGGGAGATCCCTTATGGCTACTGTTAACTTGTCTTCGGTGATAAGACCCTCCAGGGACCTTGCATAGTGGGGGTGTATCGGCGCCCGCGTATATCTACTCAGAACATCCGCCAACAGGTCAAGAGACGGTGTCTCCGCCTTGTATAATGCAGTATAGTAGGCTCGAAACGCTTCGCGTTTGTCCCTCGTCCATCCGACAGCTGAATATTGGCTATATGATCTTTGGCCGCAGCGCCCTCAGTCGCCTCGCCAGCAGCCTGCCCACCTTATCCCCCCCCCCCTCGAAATACCGCTGCTTCAATGCCAACAAAGATTTTTCAGCCCTGTTAGTGTGCAGGAGTCGAAGCTGCCCCCGAAGGTTAGCAAGCCGGCGCCTAGATGCCAGCAAAGTATGGTCTCGGCTCTGTCCTTCGAGAGGCTATCTTCCAGAGCCCGAGCCTCACGCTCCCGCGCAATCGAGAGAGAGGTAATGTGGCCCCGAATCGTAGCCTTGAAGGCGTCCCTCACCACGGGGAAGGGCGTCTCTGGGAGCAGCTTATCATGAGCATGGTCAGAGAGCGATATATCAGAGATGTATGCTCCCAGCATGTCTCGTATCAGAGCATGAGAGATAAATAAATAGTCAATACGGGAGTACGAGCGGTGGACATTGGAGTACAACAAGTAATCCTTCAGCTCCGGGGAGTGGTAATGCCACGTGTCCAACAGCCCCAGGTCTATTATCTGCGTGCGTAGTGCTGATGACATAGTCCCCATTCCACTAAATGAGGTTTTGCCGCGATCCATTCCAGGGTCCCATACTAGGTTAAAATCTCCCCCCAGTATCAGTGAAGGGTCGCCTTGCGGCACATGCTCCCTCAGGAGTGTCCGGAGGTATCCGTCCTGCATCTGGTTGGGGGCATATATATTACACCGTGTAAGGAGGTGCCTCCCAATCCCCACACTTACTCTAAGAAAGCACCCATCTCTGCTCCTAAAGGGTTTCGCTTCCCCCGCCTGATGCCATTCCTACACAAAATTGCCACACCCGCCGTTTTGGTATCTGCTGCGGCCCAGAATTGAAGGGGGTATTTAGGTTGTGCCATGCCCCTCATGTCAGCTTGCAAGAGGTGAGTTTCTTGGAGGAATATGATGTCTGGGTTATGCTGGAGAAGATAACGCCACGTTTGCCTTCGTTTGTTGGGGGAATTTAGGCCCTTGACGTTAAGCGTCAAGACTTTCAAGGGACTAGGCAGATTCGTCGTCATGATAGAGAGTCCAAATGAGGCCAGTCCACGGCCCACCACTCCACCTCATCAAGAACATACAGGCGCGGAGGAGCCTATCCACTCCAACCAACACAAAGCGCCGCAGCCGCAGGACCCCCCACCCGACACACTCAGAAGATGAGAGGAAACAAGAGAAAGAAACTAACAAGAAGCGGAAAGAGAGGGAGAAAGGAGAGAAACCCAAAAGTGGCCAACAGGGCCAAGCAATCCTGTTCCAGGGTCGGGACATCCTACACCCAAGGTTTAAATAGTCCCCGAGATGTCACCCTCACAGGAACAGCCAAAGGAGGGTAGTACCCCTGAACAGAGCAACCAGGTGGCCAACACACTTACTGGACAGGTAACTCAGAACTCCCTCCCAACAGGGGGAAGAGACCGCCCTGATGCCTACAGTGAACATATTGCAGCTATATGAGATTCGATCAAGGGGTCCCCGGTTTCTGCGCAGGCCCAACCGAGTCTCCCTCTAGAGACCTAATATGTTCAATAATGTCCTGCTTGGCCTGTGACGCTGTTTGCTCATCAATAGGCAGGGATCTTCTTTGACGGCGCACAGTGGACCAATCCGGCTGGGCAGGAATCCTCGTCACTGCAGGAGGCCGCGATGGGCTGGTCGGCGGTGAGGATGGGAGACAAAGCAGCTGGGCCGCCTCTCTGTAGGATCGCACCACCCTGCGCTTGGACTCCCACGCAAAGATGAGAGCAAACAGATGCCCCTATTGATAAGGAATGTCCAGGCTTCGTAACTTGTCGGTGACTGGCTTAAAGGCTCGCTGTCGCCGCAAAGTATTGCCAAATCCTGAAAGATCTGAATCCTGTGGCCATCATATGTGAGGTCCTGCTTGGCACGCGCCGCCTTGAGAATGGCTTCCTTCTCCACAAAAAAGTGGACTCTGACATTAACCTTTTTGAGATATACACAGAAGGGTTTCCCACTTCTCCCCCACCCTCCGACGCCTCCTCACTAGCTGCATGAGTTGGAGAAGCCACTCTAAAAAGAGAATGGAAAGGGGGAGGGCTGAAAGTCCGACATATGGAGCTCTATTATCTGTCAAAACAGTCACAACATGCAGTGCATTGGCTTGATGAGGGAGACAACTCGGACAAAAGATTGCTACTTGGAACATATGATGAATATGCTGTAGAATGCAAGGTTGGGGGGTCCCAATTGTATGCCTTTATTTGCGGATAGACCCCATGCAAGACTAACACTACAGAACAATTGGTAGCAGGAAATCGTACACAGATGTGCAGTGTGGCAAAATCCAGATGGTGTGAAGTAGGTGTCTAGTAACTCACGTATATTGTGCAATACTGTTTGCTAGGGCTTGTTCCACAGGAAAAAACAACAAGCATTTGTCATGCAGTAGGTCTCGCATTTGCGAGAGTTTGAGCTATTGGCATTGTAAATGACAATGCCTTTTATTTATGTGTTGGTTTTCAACACATATAAATAAAAGGCTTTGTCATTTACAATGCCAATAGCTTAAATTGTAGCAAACGTGAGACCTATCGCATTGCAAATGCTTGTTCCTTTTGACAGCTATCTTTCTCAGGGTGACCTCAAATTGTGAGTGTTATATTGACTTATTTCTATAGGTTGATTTAAAACATAAGCCAAAAGGTCCATGAGCATGTCATCTTCTAACTTACTTGGGTCCAAACCAATTTGGGAAAAATACACATCGAGCTTCTGGCTACTCCACCCTCCTCAGAAAGGGAAACCTAGTTCACTTTAAAGCCTATGGGTGGCCCACACACCAGTATCTTGGGCACTGGAGGGTAACTGATTGAAGCACTGCAAGGTGACTGGCTGTAGCACTGGAAGGTGACCGGCCTGAGCACTGCAGGCTTCATCACTGGACAGCAGCAAACCAGCTGAACCACTGGAGGGTGAATGGCTGGATTACTGGAGGGTGGGCCGGCTGGAGCAAAGGATAATGAACGTCTGAGCACTGGAGTGGACACCGACTGGAGTGCTGCAGGGTGTATGGCTGGAGCAGAGAGTGTTGGCCTTGCTGGAGCACAGTAGAGTGAATGGCTAGATTGTCTTGCTGGAGTAGTGGAGGGCGCCTGGCTGGACCACTGGATGGTCACCAGCTGGATCAAATGGAAATAAGGGACTGGGGCACCAGAGTGGACACTGGCTGGAGCCCTGCAGTGGGTTTGGCTAGACTGGGGGGGGGGGGGGTTGACCAACTATAGGCTGACCAGCTGGAGCCCAGTAGAGTGAATGTCTAGATTGTGTTGCTGGAGGGCGTCTGGCCAGAGCAGTAGAGAGGGGGGCAGGCTGGGGCACTGCAGTGTGACTTACTAGTGCATAAGGGAGTGAGTATCTGGCTCGAGCGAGGTCCTGCAATGGAGCAATGAATGTGAGCAATGGGGCTGATGAAAGACAATCCACTCTGGAACCAGACAGATCTAGGTGAAATGGAACTCTTAGCCAGTAAAGGAAAGAGAAAGTCTGACTAAGGCTTCTCATTCAGATTATATTCCCTTTTCGGTAACCAGGCCACAGAAAGATCAGATGTTTTCACGTGCAGGATTGAGCCAAACATCATTATCACTTCTAGTGCAAAACTCAATGTATAGAAAATAATGTTCCACAAAGGGGTATTTTCAGCAAAACAGCAACCCACAGGGCATCACACAGAACGACTGGAAGCTTTGCAGTTACAAGTCAAATATTTCACTTGTCTGGGCGGAATGACAGAAAATATACTAATTTCCCCAATTTCACGGGGAACAATCCTAGCAGATGCATATTAATGTATAGAAATGAAGCAGTCCAAAGAAATTACCTTTGAGTAGTTTCAGAAACCAATTTTCTTGGCTGATTCATTTATTGAAAGCGTGCCAAGTCTTAAAACTGCTAGGTACATTCGTAGTCTGTGAGCAGAGAGATGCACCGTGCATCATAGCCAACATCAAACTCTCCTATAGACACATACAGAGCACCAGCATCTCCTGGGTCACTGGCTCTCTTCTGCACACATAGGCAGCCTTTTTCATGTCATGAATAAATTATTATAAAATGACTGTCCTTATACTATATTGTTTGGCGAAGCAAATGTGAGCAATCCATGTAGAATAATGTATTTTATTTAAGAAGTTGTATGGTTATTGTTAGGTGAGATGAGTAGAGGGACTATGAGGTTATCTTTTAAGGTGTGAACGATATGTGCTTCATTTATCCATTGGTGTTCACCTTATTTTGCTTGTAGTAGCCGGGAAGGGGTAGGGATGGATATAGTCTTAAGAGGGAGCAGAATGGTGCAACTTTTCTCCTATTGCAAGTATTAAAACAATCTGTTTTAAAAATATATATATATATATATCATTTTTGCTGTCTATATTGTTGTAGAGTTTCTAGTAAACATGTTGGCTTTAAATGTCCCCATCGTTCTCTTTGATCATAAAAGTTTAATTTTTTTTAGAGAATATATATTTTTGCAACAGATAACATTTTATTGGAAACTTCGAGGTTAAAATATTTGAAACGTAACGGAAAACGAACATAATGATTTGAGTCATAGAGGCTGATATAAGCTGGTTTGAAGGCACTTCCGGTGGGATTCACATGCGTCACCTTCTTGAAGCTTTAACCATGTTTGTGTGTGGAATCAGAAAATAGGACCTGGAACTTTTAAAGTTGACTCCAGATACCAGTACCAGTAGGAGCTGTAATCCCAGCCCAGTCTTATCTGCTGGGGTGACATCTGTGACTCGAAGAGCGATTGCTTTGAATTGTATAGCTCTTAGGGATATACCCATTCAATCCATCGTCACCAAGGGATTATTCGGGTTAATGTAATACACCGGTTGAGGGTGCCTGGTGATACCCGCTTTGCTGAAGTAATTTGCCTCACACGCCGGATCACAGGACACCTCTGGACTCTACACCTTCCTCACCTTTGGACTGAGGCTCAGCTACTAAGCTTGGGGTCCTGGCGTCCATTTCCTCCTTTCAGAACTCATTAGTCAGTCTCATTGGTTCAATCAGATGCTCATATAGAGCTCGTATCCACGTCTTTTGGGACTATTGTTGGCAGCGGAACCCCTGCCTTCGGACATGCTTAAACACGGAGTGGAGCATCCACTTGTCAATGATGGACCCTGGACACGAGGCGTCTTCTGGATAACAGTACTGGGGGCAAAGCAGTTGACGTGCAGAGCATTAAACAAAACAATCTTTTCTACAGAAGCCTGTGCTTGTTTTTTGCTGCTTGGACGTAGCCGCAGTGGATGTCAACTGATCTGCACATCCAGCGACACAAAAGGAAAGCAAGGAAGAGTGACCCAGAGATAATCACTCTTTGATATGAACGATCTGTAAAGCGGGAGTGCATCAGTGCCACACATGCACATAAAAAACCTGCAGTAAAGAGGCAAATTACTGCATGTGTTCAGAGTGATTGATGTCCTTTCACACACTCTTACATTAAGCGCGCGGTGGGAGCGTGCGAGGCAGAGGAGACATGCGTGCGCACACCGCCTGTCCGTGCGCGCACATGGTTTATCTCCCTTCGCTCACCAAAGCCACAACAATAGAGTCTCGCCAAACGAAGCAGCTGCGCTGCATTCTCTAGGCGAGTCCTAAAAAGGTCTAGAAAATTCCTACTCTTGGGTTCGGGGCTAGCTAAACGCAGAATAGGTATTCACTGGCTGGGGCCGAATCTACATTCATAGATGGATGAGCTAGAGATGTGGTATTATCCCTAATGAGTAACTAAAATGGACAATAAACTGGTGCATGACCTGGTGCTGTGTGCTGAGATGATTAGTTGGTCAACCAATCATCATATTGGCCATGTACAAAGGCTGATTGGTTGGGAAGCCTTGACTAGTCTGGAGATATAAGGGGGGATGCTGGCCATGAAGATTTTGCAACATGTATACTTTGAATGACTAGGCGTGGCCCAGTTAGGTGTGTACTTATAACAAATGTCATTTATTGATACGTGATATTTTAACTGATGTAGTTCCATTTTGTTAAGGGACTACATTACCCATAATGCATCATTATTGTCATACAAGTCTGTGTGCCTTCATCACTTTAAATTGCAGTTCTTAGTTAAGTTAGATTAATTTGACCTTACTTGCGGTTTCTCAGGCACTGTATTCCAAGTATTCCAGAACATTAAGAGACATTTGTCAGTAAGTGACATCTACCATGAACATTGTTTCTTTAAAAATTCAAAAACCGAGTGAATGTCATGTGACCCTCATCACTGCTTTCCATCAGCTTGTATAAAGAAACTTAGAGGCTGCCACTTTGGTTGATGCATTTGAGAAAGACTCACTAGAGTTGAAACGTGTTATGCATTTTACCTGCTATTGCCTGAATAAAGGTGGTTAGGAAGGACGGTGGTGTGGCTTGATTTGCATGGTCCGGATGTGGATGTGGATGGCAATTTTGTTTGGAAAATATATATATATGGTGCAGGGTCTTACACCAGACTTGGATGCGAGAGAAGATTGTAAAATATCTCAGATATATCGATGACATATTCATTGTTTGGCAAGGGGATGAGGAAGAAGCATGTCTATTTATAGCTGAGATTAATAACAATCCCTTCAATCTAAGATTCACTTCTAACATTAGTGCCAGGCAAGCTGAATTTTTAGATGTCAAGATATATGTAGATGACAACAATCGCATCCAGACTACTCTACACAGAAAAGCCACGGCGGGCAATACCACGCTTCATGCCTCAAGCCTACATCCAAAGCATACGATCCACAGCATACCTTATGGAGAAATCCTTAGGTTAAAAAGAATCTGTAGTACTGCTGAGGATTTTAAAGGATGCACTGAAGAATTAAGAGTACGGATGAGGGCGCGTGGCTATTCTGACCAGATTTTTAACCAGGCCCTAGTTAAGGCTGAGAAATTGTCTAGAACAAGTTTGCTGGTTAACAAAAATAGTATGTCTACTAATGAAACTGAAACTGATGACACAGTATGCCCTAGGTTCATCACAGACTACAGTAGCCAGCAAAATAAAATCAGACAAATTATAAACAAACACTGGCCTACCATTCAAACAGATACTATTTTGGGATGTATACTACCTGATAAACCCCTGGTCACTTTCAGACGGGCACAAAACATGGGTGCAATTCTTGATCAAAGTAGCCCTGAATTGCAACAAAAGCCCAATTGGTTAATATCAGCAGGTTTTCGAAAATGTACTTCCTGTCGGGCGTGTAAATTTGGGATTAACAAGACCCATTATAAAACGCCATTCTCTGCTGTTGATATTCCAATTAAGGGTAGCCACACTTGTAAAACTGAATATGCTGTATATGTCCTGACGTGCACCTGCGGCCTAAATTATATAGGCAGCACAAAACAGCAGGTGCACGTCAGGATATTGCAGCATATCAGAGCTATCCTTCATAGCGACCAGGCATATCCGGTGGCTCGCCATTTTGAGAGCACACATGATAAGGACCTTAATTGTCTCTCTTATTATGTGATAGCTTCTATCCCAAAATCTAGAAGAGGTGGCAACAGGGAGCTTAAGTTGAGGCGATTAGAGTCGAGCTTGATCCTTGAATTCGACAGCAAATGGCCGAATGGCCTTAATAATATTGAGGATCTACGTCACTTTCTATAATCACTCGATCTAAAAATCTGCCATCTGCAACTATTATTCAAAAACAATTTGGGCTTCCTGTTAGCGCCTCACTACCCCCTAGATATGTCAGGTTCCCTGTGATCTAGGGTGGCTATCTGGTTTCCAAGTATCATCTTGTAAAAAATACAATGTTCATATATGAAATTGAAGTGGCTGTTCAAGTTCCTTGTCAGCCACTTTCCCATACATTGCTCTGCTTCTTCTTTGTATATATGTATATAAATATATATATTTTTTCACTGTGTTTTAGGTATTTATTTATGTACCATAGATGTGAGAACTGGTTTTAACACTTGTTTATACATGTGGTGTCCTTTTCTATATCTCTTTTAATATGATGATACATTTATACTGGTATTAATATGCTTTTTTGTATGGTTTTTACTAGGACTAAGAAAACGGAGATATATTTAAAATCCCCTTATGTCCTGATATACATACAGGCACCATATACACAGGCTTTTTATCATCATACACTCTTAGTACTTTGTATCCCTCCTTTTTTGTTTCTGGTTTAATTTTCCTCCATTTTTTGCATTTATGCACTTTATTTATTGCAGACTGTGATTCAATGTTATATTATATTAGATTGTGCACTTTCACCACTTGTCCCGTTTATCTATCATTCAAAGGTCGCAATATTCTTTACAAACTCTGATAATGGTTACAAATAGAAGAAACTGGCATTGCTTTATATGTTCCATATAAATTGCGTAATTTTGCACATTTGCTATATTTGCACAGGCCTTTTGCTAAGATTTGCACGGGGATTTATCCCACAGTTTCCAGCCTTATTGTGTAATTATTATTGCTTGTATAGGCATTAGTTAAAATCTGCACAGGGATTCATCCCAAATCATTAAGGAATGGACACTATATATGGTTACAATGCCTTGATATTCATTGCGTGATCTTGCATGACAGCCAGTGTTTTATGGATTTATCCAGGAAAGTTAAAATTAATCGATGTTATTTTTATATTCAGAAATATATGGATCTAATTAATCAATGTTAAAAATAATTTATTATTTTTATATTGTGATTATGCCAGTATATCGTAAATTAAGTATATACAAACTATTTTGTTTATGTCTATGACCATGTGACCTGAAAGAGAAATGGCGGGCTAGCACTGCATTATAAAAAAGAAAAAAAGACGTTGAATCTATGCATGTGAACAAGGGCTTTGGCAGCCCGAAACGCGTCTTGCCCTCGCTGTTTTCAACCCCCTGCACATTAAACAGCTGTGTATCCATTTCGTGGTCCGTCTCCTTAGTGCCTGGAGGGTTCTGATTCTCACGAGAACCAGTAGTGGCTGTTTTTGGAGTTTGCGCTGATATATATATATATATATATATATATATATATATATATATATATATATATATATATATATTCTTCATTGTCTGGTTCAAGTTTACTTTATTTGGAAAACATACAGATGAATTTGGGAAGCAATTAAAAAATACTTATTAAAAAAGACTCAAATTTATTGTCATGTAGCACATTTAGGTCATTTGGCCTAAGTAGCTCATTCTACAGGCACTTTTGACATGGGCTCAATTTTATGGGTTCACTGAGCACACTTTGGTCTTGTCGAGCAGAGCAGCACTCTTGCTCAGTTTAATGATTTGGCTTTCTGATTATGCCTTTTGAATTTGGGTTGCTTATTGTTTCCTTAGACAATTTATGTGCTGTGAACATAATATTTACCAATGATTTGAACCATTTTTATTGGTTACATTATTACTGTAATGGTCATTATATTCTCATACTTTTTTGTAGTAAACTGAGTGGCGTGCGTGGTAGAATTTGTCGCAGCAGGGCCTCTGAATCTGCTTGGCCTCCTACTGATCCACCCCTTTTGGTAGAACAAAAGTTTCAACATAATAGTCTCTTAAGGCACACAGTTCTATATTGGGGAAGCAGCTTGTCTTGTGCTTTATTTCAGGCCGTTTCTCTGTCTAGGGAACTTGTCCAAAACTAAGCAATCTATGTAACCAGTATTATCTGTTTGTCTCTGGGATATCAGGAAATGGGTATAATAAAGCTCATTGAAAGCAGGAACATACTTATTTACTTTGACTATCAGGAAAAGAAACTCTGTCATGGTCTGCTCTTGGGGGGCGCTTTTAGGGGGAATTAAGCACCCAGTTATGGTTATCACGAGAAATTAGGCAAATACATCTAATATTTGTAGTCAGATGCAACTGCTTCTCGGGAAATACACTAAAGATGTCATCATGTACTCGGTCTCAGTCCACTGACGAGGCAGATCTCTTTGGCCGTCAGATCATAGACTTTTCCTCAATTCATCAAAACTGATTTTGACTCACTGGAGGGCACCCAGTCTTGTGTCTCTCATGCAGTTCTCATCATGCTGGTTGCAGAACTTCCACTGGCAGTTTAAGTTCAACACATGGTGATTTTTCAAAGGTATTTTTATGAAGCTCATAAGGCTGGCCTATATTCATACGCTCCGGTATTTGACAGAACCTAACCAGCGCCTTAGAACGTGTGAAGCTTTTGAATACTTGTTGAGATTTAATCGGTTAATGTGCATCTCTCTCAAAGGTCAGGTTGATGTTATGGTAACAAACATCGCATCATTTTTTGAGAGGTGTCTGTGGTGACAGATTCCCCTCGATATAACTTATGAAAGTCAGCAAGTCTTTTAAGACCCTCAATACTGCCCGGTGCAGGGTTTCACCTCTAATTCACTTTGGGTTCGCAATCAAAATAATGAGGCAAGCGCTGGAAACTGGAAGACAATAAAAAGGTTTATTTCTCATGAGGAGATCACGTCAACTGCAGACACCGGGATATCTGTGGGAGGTGTTCTGCTGATAACTCCTTTGGCTCTTCCCTTTATACAGTTTTTACACAATGCATTTGTTTCATCAACATGGTTACACAAGCTTGGAGTCCCCGCCCCGTGCAGGTTGCCACACAAGCCCAACAGTAATTCTCTTCCCACCCAGGTCAAACAGACAATCTTATCTTGCAGCTGGACCCATTGTTGGTAAAAACAAGTCTTGCTGTTTGCATTGCAATACATCATGTTTGCAAGTGTCTTTTTGGTATTTGGAACCTGCTTGTGTAACTAGGTGCAGTGAGAGGTAGAGTGTCCAATGGTTTGCCTGTAAACAGAGATGAGAGGAAAAACGAGTTTGTGGCAGCAAGTGGCGCTGAGGTTTGTTGTGGCAATAGAGTTTATAACCCACAGCACACATACCAGGTCGGTCAGAGGGTCAGAGGGATGCTAGTAAGAGCAAGGTGAAACAAAGGTGACCAACAGAGTACAAAATGGCTGCAATAAATTAAAATGACTGCAGCTTAAGTGCACATTGAAATTTCCACCAGACGAGATGGCGCAGGTAATGTTCACGATTGTCATTTCACTTTTAACAGTGGCCCCTTTGAACATAACTAGCCAGCTTGTCAGTCTATTTCGATCTCCATAATGTCCTGTATCTCTTGATCATACATTACTCTCATTTTTGTTAGCCGAGTGTCCGTAGTTTTAGGGTGCAAGGTAGTTATTCAAAGAGAACACAAAGGTGGTATACAGTGTATACCCAAACAACAACCACATATTGTCAATACAGGGAACAAGAGAATCATTGATATTTCCAACCCCACTCCTTCAAGATACCCCAAAGCCAACTTTCAATTGTCCAAGTCTCTGATCCTTGATGAATTTCTGCAGACAGTCTATGGAGATGTTCGATTGCTTCAAAGACAGAAGGTGAATTATCAGGACTGTATACACAGCAGCTGGCACCGATGATGCGGCATGCTCCTCCACGGTCTGCTAGTACCACGTCCAGGACCATGCGATTTTGCAGGGCAAACAGAGGGACCGCTTGGAGCTCAGCAGTGTTGTTGGTGAGGATTCCAGCAGTGACGTTCAGGGCGGTCTCTACCGCTTGAGACAGATGTCTGATGGCTCGACTGTTTGCCATCGGACCCCATAGCGGGACGAGCCCTTTTGCTGCGTCGAGTAACTGTGATGCGGCGGAGTCTTCTTGATCGGTGTCTTTAGAACGCTTTTCTTGATGATGCTCTGCAGGGGCTGTGTAGGTTGGTGGCAAAACAAAGGCGATGTAGCACACGTGCCCCCCCCCCCAGTTTCTTGGGAGCCAGGTGTAGGCTTTGTTTCCACAAGCAAAGTACATATTGGGTGATGCAACAAGCGCTGGAGGGTTGGCAGTGTTCAAAGTCCTTACAATGCTACAAGTGCTGTGACCTACATTCTTAGTCCCACGGCCTTCAATGTATACAAGGCCAGAGACGTTCACCACAGATAGGGCCACAGTCAGTGCTGCAGCAGTTTTTTTCTTCAGGTAGGAAAATGTGGCTCCGATAGGATTATTGAACACTAATGGGGCGGTTGTTCTTCCTCTTTTGTTTAGCCAGAACTTGTTGTAGAACTGGGCGATGGTCCCATAGGAAGTGGCATTATCTTTGTAACTTTCTTGTAGGAGCATCATCCAGGCTAGGCAAGATCCGTGAATAGAAAAGGGCGAAGGGATGGAATGTTCAGTGGCATGTGGTAACAGCCCACAGACCCAACAATTGGTAGTATTGGTCGCAAGATTGTGCTGGTGCAGCATCTGCATGAAAGAATTATTCCAGAAATCTTTGCGTCGTTCTCGGAGATGTGGCGGTAGTGATACCAGGCAGTGTTCTTTCTTGGTGGTTGGTTGCATGGTGGGTAACAATGTTCTGTATGCAGGTGCTTTCTCTTCAATGATCCAGAATGTGACCATTAGCAGGAGACAGGTGAGAAATGCGGCTACAAGTGCAATTGTCTTTGTGCTGTGCAGGTTGGCAGTCTTGGTGTCTTTGCGGTGGCTTTGCAGGTGCTCAGTTTCTTCCATCATCTTCAAGGGGCTCAACAACTGTTAGGACCACAGACTTATGTCTGGCGCTTTCCTGGTAGCGTTGGTTGACTGTGCTACCGATCTGAGACCTATACTCAGTTAGTGGCCTGGTCGTTGGAGCACCCTCCTTTCGTCGATCTTAGGTTGTACCCTTTTTTGGATGGCACCGTGGGGTCAGGAAATTCTGATAGTTCGAGGGTGTCTTCTTGTGGGTAGCAACTCAGAGCTGGTCGGTCCTTCGTGAGTACTTCCTCTTGCACCTCCACCTCTTCACAGGTTGCCAGTGTTGTAGGGACTCGCTTGCAATGATGAGCGTGCAGCCAGTTTAGTTTTCCTTCCACTCGGAGGGCAGTTCGGGTGGTGATCAGGACTTGCCAGGGGCCCGTCCACCTAGGCTCCAGATTCTTCGTTCTTTGGAAGTTGCGAATCAATACATGGTCTCCTGGCTTTATTTCATGTCCCGGGCCCCTGGATATGTCAGACAAGGCTTGCTGCACCTGTTGGTGGATAATTGTTAGCTCGTTTGTCAATTTATGGAAATAATCCGACATTAATATGTTCGGGACATTGTTAATGGAGGTGGGTCTTGGTGTCGACCAAATGCTCATAGGCCTGCCGAAGACCACCTCATACGGGGTCAGTCTGTGTTTGGTTGGGGTGGAGCACATCGATAGGAACGCCAATGGGAGGGCATCGGGCCATTTCAACCCGGTCGTGGCAACTATTTTGGCTAGTTTTAGTTTCAATGTTGCATTGTGTCTCTCTACCAGGCCCGCTGATTGGGGGTGGAAGATGGCAAAAAACCTTCTCAGTGTGTTCTGTATCACTTCGGCTACGAAGTGAGGTCCATTGTCGCTCCATAAAATTCTGCAAAGGCCCTATCGGGGTAAGAATTCTTTCAGCAATACTTTTGCAGTGGCTAAGGCGGTATTGTCGCGGGTGGGGTATGCCTCCACCCATTTGCTAAAAGCGCACACAACCACTAGGACATATTTTAGACCATGGCATCTCTCTAGTTGGATGTAATCCATTTGAAGGATTTCAAAGAGGTGGTCAGGGACTCTAAACCCTCCCCGTGGTACTACTGTCCCTTTCCCTGGCTTGTGTTGTAGGCAGGCTATACATTATTGTAATTGGCGTTTTGCAGATTCTATTATCTTCACATTATGCCATACTCTGGTGATTAGTTCAGTCATGGGGGTGGAGCCTATGTGTGCTGGTAAATGTGCCATGGTCAATATGGGGATGAGGTAGGCATTGGGTAACAGCCATTTATTTCCGTCTTTAGTATTCCAGCAATCTTCCTCATCTTTTAGTCCCATCTTTTCCCACTCTGTCAATTCGTCTTGTGTGCCTGTAGTATGTATGTCCCATACAGTGGTCCTAGCGTCAGTCCATTGTTCAGCTTGTGACCTGGTCACATACATTCGTGTCGTAGTTATGTCTCCTGCCGTGGCTCGGACAGTAACGTCTGCTAGTGCATTTCCCTGTCCAATGAGATCAGTGACTTTCCTATGTGCTTGGCATTTTATCACTGCTAACTTCTTGAGGAGGAGGACTGCATGCGTCAAGGCGGAGACTAAATCTCCATGCAGTATGGGTGTACCTTGTGAAGTCAGGAACCCTCTTTCTTTCCATAAGATCCCAAAATGGTGAACTACCCCGAAGGCATATTGACTGTCGGTGTATATGTAAACTGTCGTGCCATTTGCTAAGATACATGCTCCTGTGAGGGCAAATAGTTCTGCAGCCTGGCCTGAACGTTGGGGAATACGGGCTGTTTCCAGAACGGTTCGGGCTGTGGTGACAGCGTATGCAGCTGAGGTGGTGCCGTCGGGGAGTTTGATGCACAAACCATTCACCCATAGTTCTCCATCTGGTTCCAGAAAGGCGGTGTCTCTGAGATCTATTCTACTCTTTGTTTGTTCAACGGTTAGTGTCACACAGTCGTGTAGTGGAGTCACGTTAGGATAATTTTCGGGTAGGGGTAACAATGTGGCTGGATTGAGGGTGGTGCATCGCTTTAGGGTAATGTGCGGTGCTAGCAGGGTCAACTCATATCCTGTCAGTCGGGCGCTAGTCAAATGTTGGGTTTTGGTCTGGTTCAGTAGTGTGTCGACTGCATGGGGTACTAAAACAGTGACTGGATTGGAGAGCACTATTCCTTCGCTCTGGCCTATTGATACTGCTGCAGCTGCCACAGCGCGCAGGCATGCTGGCAGTGCTCTGGCTACTGGATCAAGGGTGGCAGAGAAATATGCACAAAGGTGTTGTTTGTGACCAATTGATTGTGTTAGGACAGACAATGCACATCCCTCCCTCTCGTGCGTGTAGAGGAAGAATGGTTTGGAGTAATCTGGGGTTCCTAGGACAGGCGCTGAACAAAGGGCATTGCGTAGTTCTTTAAAGGCTGACTGGCATTCGGGGGTCCAGGGGAGAGGTGAGGGGATGTCTTTAGCTAGGAGGGAGAGAAGGGGTTTGACAATGAGGCTAAAGTTCGGTAACCACTGTCAGCAAAATGGGGTGAGACCTATCAAAGAGTGGACTTGCTTCTGATCTTTGGGGACAGGGGTGTCTAATATTGTCTGGATCCTGTCAGGCGTGAGTTTCCTCCCTTCTAATGATAAAAGGTGACCCAAATAGGTTACTTGTGATTTACAGAACTGCAATTTCTTTTGGGAGACCTTGTGGCCATTCTCAGCAAGAAAATGGAGTAGTTTGATGGTGGCTGTGACGGCTATTGGTATGGTGTCTGCTGCTAGAAGGATGTTGTCTACATATTGTATTAGTGCCACTCCATCTGGCAATTGTATGGCGTCCAACTGTCTTTTAAGCGCCTGGCTATAGATGCTTGGGCTCTCAGTGTACCCCTGAGGTGCTCTGCAAAATATGTACGAACGGGAGTTTAGGATGAATCCAAATAGATAGCGGCTGTCTTTGTGTATAGGTATGGAAAAGAACGCATTTTTGAGGTCAATCACAGTGATGGTGGTGGCAGTGGAGGGGATTAAAGTCAAAATTGTTGTGATGTCTGAAACTACTGGGTATTGGGGCACTACGATTTTGTTTATCTCCCGCAGGTCAATGATGAAGCGGTAGGCTTTTCCGTCTTCCTCTCCCTTTACAATCGGTAGTATGGGACTGTTACAAATGTTACTCACTACTTCCTCTACCACCCCTGCCTCTACCAAAGAGTGTATGATCTCTCAGTGCCTTCTCACCCTCTTGTGATATTTTGTACTGCGGTACTTTCGGTAGGGTTGCGTCCTGTCGTATTGTTACGTGTACTGGGTCATCATCATTCGTCCTACGTCTGAATCAGCCCTAGCCCATAAGTGTGATGGCAAAGTGTCCAGTAGGGATGCGTCAGTCTCAGAGATGGGAAACATGTGCTGAGAAGGGTTCTCTCTATGGCGCTGGGGGTTGTCATACAGGATGACACGCACTCCGTCCGGTGGGCATCTGATAGTCGCATGGAAGTGTTTCAAAAGGTCGAGACCCATAATGGCGTCAGGGGTGTAAGAAGAGAGGAGGAATGTTGTTTTGACAAGGTTAAAAGGGATTGGTCGGGACAAAGGGTTGGTGGAGGGCGTACCGTCAAATCCTATTGAGGTCACATGTGAGCCTGACAAGGGTGCCCTTGAAATCAGTCGTTTGGATAGTGCACTACGTGTTGCTCCTGTGTCTACCAAAAATGGCGACTTTGTGCCCAGGACCTCAGCGGTAACATAAGGGCCTTGCTGATCAACATAGAGCTCGACTGGATCCCTCCCTTGCCCCTGGCTGTCCTATGCAAAGTTGTATGTATTGTCATAATCTGTCTGTTGGTACTGATTCTGTTTGGTATGGTCAAATGTGTTCACTCTTCCTGGCCTTTTCTCGTTTGCTTCACTTGCATACCCTCTCCCACGTCCTCTTCCTCTGTGTCCACTTGCTATTTCCCTCACCCCTACCAGCCCCTAACAAAGCTGGGTATTCGGATTTCCAGTGTCCATATTCTTTCCAAAATGCACATTGATCCTGTCCTAGGTCTTGGCGCCCTACATATGATGTCGATGAATTGTTTCTAGGTGGCTGTACTCTAGGGGTATTCTGCTGGTATCCTCCCTTATATTGCTGCCTTCCTGTATTCGCCCCCTGAAGTTGTGGTATCATTACCCTTTACTTCAAGTCCTTCTTTTTCCTTTCTGTAGCCATGTCATTTTCATTTTGCTGATGCTCATAGTACTGGGCCATTTGGAGGATGGCCGCCATTTTAGATGCTGCCCAACTACTTTCGCTGGCTTGTAATTCCTGGGATACCTCTGGCTGTAGTCCTTTGACGTAGTTCTGCACAAATAAGTGGTGTCCGGTTGCGGTGGACATGTCTTGTCCACTGTAATCGGAGAACACTGTTTAGAATCTGGAGAAATACTCTGAGACATCCTCTGGTGGTTTCTGGCGGCACGCGGTTACTATGGACCAGTCTATCTTTTTCTCTGGGATCAGCGTTTTCACTTTCTGCACTATTTTGTCAGGGAGGGTCAATATTGCTTTAACCGGTTTTTGACCAGGGTTCCGCTGTTTATCTACTGTGTTGAGTTGTTCCCAGGTATGACCAAGCAGTTCGGTATGGTCTACTTTCCTAATCTGTTTCCACACATCTGCTGGCAAACATAACCCAAAGAACAAGTCTATGTTGGCAAGTGTCATTATTGTTGATCCCAATGCGGTACCTAGCTTGGTGTAAAAGATGGTCGGGTTCTTTCGTAAATCCGGTAAAGATTTACGGAACGTCAAGCTGATACACCCAATTGTAGACCACCCTTCCTCTAGCGTCTTGATGGTTCATATCGTCATGAGTCCCTTGTCCACTAGGAGGTACCCAATAAGGGGCAGCTTCTTTTATCGGCATCATGCTATCTGGTTTTTCCACCGGGGGTCCTGCTATTTTAGATGTCCTGTCCTTATCTATCCGTCCTTGTTCCACGATGTGACGGAATACTTCCAGTGTGGATGAAAAGAGTTCTGTCACATCGTTGTCGCCTTCATCTCCGGTGTCTACCTTTATATACTGGTACTTCTCTTCATATGCAGTAAGAGTGTGGTAACCGAGACGTACAATAAAGTATTGTTTGTGGTTTTCGACATAGGAGTTGCATATGTCTGTTATATACTCTTCTGTCTCCTTCCTATCCATGAGGGATTTAACTATTTTATCAATGCCTGCTCGCTCATTTTTACTTAATCGCGGGACCCTGGGCACTCCTTTTTCCTTTGATCCTACTTCTACTACTGTATCATTTGATGAGGCATTTGGTGTGAGTGACTCGGTGGGAGCAGAGGCAGTGGAGATCGAGGCGATCGTGCCATCTCCGGCTATATTTTGGGGGTACTGGTGTTGTACTACGAGATGAGTAGGGGCGTAAGGGGGTAGCATGTATATGATTGGGGGACCGAATAATAAATCCTCATCTACCCTTTGTTTCACCGGTAACTCTGGGTAAAGAGTTGAGGGCGTTCTAACAGGGTATTGACCTGATATTTTGTATTTCTTTTTCCTTTTTATTGGTTTCCTTTTCTTTTAGTTCTTCTTCTAACCTTTTACAGGCTTGGTAAGCCGATTTTCGTGTTTCTTTATCTTGTCTAGCTTCATCTCTTTTCTTTCTTTGAGCTGCCTCTTTTCACCATAAACCAAAACTGTCAAGCATGGCTGGTCTAGTTTTCTTTTTGTGGAGAGCTAATTCTAACCTTTCTATTTTAGCGGGATCGAAAGATCCCGTCAGTGGCCACTGATTTACCCGGTCCTTCCTAGTGTATTTATGCCTTAGTTTGCTATAAACTACGGTGGCTAATCCATACTTTACGTACATATCCTTGTTAGGGGTGCCTTCCGGCGGCGCCGGCTGACTGACCTCTAACAAACAGTCTGGTCTAAAACAATTACAATCAAACAATCTAGAGAAAACAGGCATGACGTATTTATCAGTCAAAATGAATATCTCAATCAATCAATGTAGACAAAAAGTCTGCACTACTGTCCTTCGCTGTCTGCAAAGAGAGAATATTCCTATTCTTTGTTGTTTGCAAGCAGGAAATGTCTCAAATAACTCAATTTCAAAAAAGCAATACTAGTATTTCGATCAAACTATTCAATCAATCAATCAGTTTAAGTCGTTTTTTCACGACCTTACCCGGACCGTATGGACAGTTCTTAGTCTTCCCCTTCCAGTGCCTGGTTGTCCTCTCACTCCAACAATCAATGCGGCGTTCTTCTAAGGTCCCAGTCAGGACCGCAGGTCACTCGAGAGAGGTCCGTTCGGAACCGGTGAAGTTCAGTCGATCGGCAGCTAGGCAAGGGTCTACTCAGGCAGGTATACTCCAATCGTTTAGTCGTTCACTCCATCGTTAAGACCTCTCTACCGGACCCACGTGTCGCTGATGGGCCCTCACGTTTGGGCGCCAATTTGTGAAAGGCAGCGAGTCTTTTAAGACCCTCAATGCTGCCTGCTGCAATGTTTCACCTCTAATTCACTTTGGGTTCGCAATCAAAATAATGAGGCAAGCGCTGGAAACTGGAAGACAATAAAAATGTTTACTTCTCATAAGGAGATCACGTCAACTGCAGACACCGGGATATCTATGGGAGGTGTTCTGCTGATAACTCCTTTGACTCTTCCTTTTATACAGTTTTCCACAATGCATTTGTTTCATCAACATGGTTACACAAGCGTGGAGTCCCCGCCCCGGGCAGTTTGCCACACAAGACCAATAGTAATTCTCTTCCCACCCAGGTCAAACAGACAATCTTATCTTGCAGCTGGACCTTGCTTCAGGGTCTAAAATATGTGAGACTGGCCAGATCTAAGAGTCAGTTCTGTTGATAAAAACAGGTCCCATTGTTGGTAAAAACAAGTCTTGCTGTTTGCAGTGCAATAAATCATGTTTGCAAGGGTCTTTTTGGTATTTGGAACCTGTTTGTGTAATAGGTGCAGTGAGAGGTAGAGTGTTCAAGGGTTTGCCTGTAAACAGAGATGAGAGGAAAAACGAGTGTGTGGCAGCAAGTGGCGCTGAGGTTTGTCGTGGCAATAGAGTTTATAGCCCCCAGCACACATACCAGGTCGGTCAGAGGGTCAGAGGGATGCTAGTAAGGGCAAGGTGAAACAAAGGTGACCAACAGAGTACAAAATGGCTGCGATAGATTAAAATGAATTCAGCTTATGTGCCCATAGAAATTTCCACCAGACAAGATGGCGCAGGTAATGTTCACGATTGTCATTTTGCTTTTAACAAACTAAGGTTTGTGGATTCATCACAGTTCTTCTGCTATCAGATGCTCCTTTATGGCTTTCAGTTCTCTGCCAGAGTTAACCACAGATTGAGGGAAATGGACATTCTATAAATTTTCTTTGTTCAGGTATTAGCCATGCCCTGCTTTTTGACTACAGTCTTTGTAAAGACATTGCTTCCTTGCAGACTACCCGACTAATGTGGTCTATTGAGGGGGAGGGGCAGAGAGTGAGTTACACAGAGCCAGTCAGGCAGACTGGAACCATGGGTAATGTGGCCACTCTCCATCCTAGGGTTACACTTACAGTAGAAAAACGTCTGCCATTCAACTATACCCGCACCTGCAAAGTCCCCCCAATCCACCGCCACTCTGGGGAAGGTGATAGTCGACGTCTTTGCACTACAGAGATTTACATTGGAGGGCCAGTAGGGAGCGTCTAACATAAATTGAAGGTTAAAAAAAAGCCTGTACCCCATGACCATCATCTAGCGCAGCCATTTGATTGTTCGTAATGGCCTGTACTTTGGGACAACGTGTTACTCATGTTCAGAGTACCCTAATAGGAAGCAAACCCTGGCTATCTATAACAGACCAATATAACAGGACCTATAATTCTCTTCCTGTTTGATTTTGAGAAGTTAATTGGTCCTTCCAATCGAACTTGGAAATGGATTCTTGCTTTTCACTCAAAATAGATGTAGGTTTGCTCACATTCATTGGAACTGTGGCAATGGGCAGCCACTTGACACTGAAACCATGAACTACTGTTACACCACACCTATAATTATTGCTTTTCATCTGACACCAGCAGTAGGTTTAATTATCTTGTATTCTTTTGTTCTTGTTACATGGCTAGTGCTTCTTTGGAGCAGATTTAATGCTGTTGTCAAATCAAATGACCGCTAAAGTAGTGGTTGAAAAACAGTAGTTTTGTAGAAAATGGCAGAAACGTGTATTTGAAATAATTCACAGGCATTAACCAGTCGTGTCAAAAGCAACATGTAATGGGCCTTCACAGAGCCTGTCAGCTGTGGACATCATTTAGAGTCCAAAATAGAATCCGTTCTTATTCGAATTTAGTTTTTATTCAGAAAGTTATGCTTGAAGTGCACTCTTTACCTTATACGGGAAACTATCTTTATCTATTCTCTTTTTTTGGGATATAATTTACTGATGTTAAAAACGCATATCTTTGCCTCTGTTTCTTCTGCTTTTGAACCTGCTGTGACAAATTGTGGTTCCACAAAAACTATATCAACTGTCTAGGTAAAAGTAATTGTTTCCTAATGTCTGCAAATGTGTTTTTGTTTTTTCATGATACAGAAAATGCCTGCTGCTTGTGACTCTCTCATTGATGACATTGAGGATATTGTCTCTGCACAAGACCTAACTCCCCAAGATCGACAGTTTGCTAGAAAGGCAATAGTACCCAGAGCCAGGAAGCGAAATAAGCAGCAGGATGGTGTGGAAGAAGAAGAAGAGCCACCAAGTGACAGGTAAGTGCACATAGGTTAATGATCAGATCGATCTCCAGTAGATTGAAGCATGTTGCAGGCACTTGATGTTTACCCCGAAATGTCCTTATACTTTGTGTTCGACTCCTAGGGTAGACAGACAGTAAAGGTGACTACAAGCCTATTGTCACTGTAAATCAATAGTACTTCACAGATGTATCTTCCATGACTGCTATGTGGTGCACAGTTAAGCACCCAGTGTAAAGACATTTCATTTTACTAATAGCTTTGAAAGGCAAAATAGCCACAGAGAAAACTACGAGAGGATTTCCCTCTAGTGCTGAGCCTTTTTTTTTTTTTAAATGTTTGGGCCAGTTTACACTTAAGCCTTCATAACTTTTGTTTCCCACGAAATGTATCCAGATCAAATTGGGATCTTTTTTTCCATATGTTGGGGACCTTAAATGTACCAGGGGTTTGTGAATTCCCCTGGAGCAATGGTTCCCAAAACTTTTAGAACCACAACCCAATTTTTAGGTCGAGCGACCTATCTCAATGCGCATGCGCATTGAGCGGGAGCTCGATATATAGGGGCTTATCGAGAGTTTACCTAACTGGCGATTCCACTGGCGATTTGATGCTGTGCCCGTGTGCTTTTAGGTCAATGCGCAAGCGCATTGCGCTAAAATGCGCGTGCACATCATCAAATCGCCAGTCAATCGCCAGCAGCATTCCTCCCCTGCTGCTTCACACCCTCATGCCGCTCTCCCCGCTCCGCCCCTCCCCTGCCCGCCGTGTCGCATTTCTCCTCCCCCCTCCCCACAGCAATGCCCGGCCGTACTTTCACTTTGACGGCCGCAGGCCGTCTCTCGTGTTTCTCCTTGTTTTTCATCCTACTTAAAGAAGCCCTGCTTCCAACCTACAAACATTTCTGAGTAAATTATGTAGTACCACTTCACATACTCGTGGAGGTCTTTGTGAACTGGCTCCAAGTTGTATATTAATATTCGCATTTGGTGACTGTGATGCCAATTTGCAAAGGTGTTATTGGCGTATTATTACTTCACTTTCTCATGCATGCCTTTGTGATTTGACCACGTTGTGTTCAGTATGCCATTCTTTTTTTGTTGTTAAAATCTACGCCAATCTATCAAAGCAACAAATTGATGTCAGTTTAGGCTTTCGGTAATTACCTCAGGTACTTCAGAGCACCCGCTGCTTTCTTCATGGTGGGAGTTCTTGACTTCCAACGCGCAGGCGCAGGGCAGAAGGCACCACAGACGGCGGTTGGTACCCTTGGGCAGGAAGTTAAGGTGTCCCTGCGCCCTCCCTAGTCCTCCTCTACTCTGGCAACGGCAGTGCTTGAGCCGAAGGCTCCGGATCACGCCAAACTGGGAGGGACGGTATCTTTACGTGTGTGAGACCATTAAGGCGACGGCCATTTTAGAATGGTTGTTTTTCCACATACAGTTTCATGGATAAAACTATATTACAAACAAATGATATTGTGTGGAACTCGGGTTTCAGTGAATATTTATCATTTGTGCATTACCAAGTAGTGCCTTTGTTTTGTTTTGATGCTATTAAAATCCTTGTTTCCATCCCCCTTCAGGATTACAAAAAAAAATTACATTTTTGCTTTCCTAACGGCTGAATGTGTACAATTCAGTTACAGGTATTTACATTTTGTTGTGTGATTAAAAAAAATGACATCACACAGACTTTACTTCACACACCTGTACCGCAGAAAGATTATCACATAATTCAGTTACCTTTACTTTGACTGACTGCAAGTGACAGGAGTTTGTAAACACAAATCCCCCATGTAAAAAAAAATGCAATTTGTCAGAAGACAGCCTGACGAGACAATACAGAAATAGATAAATTAAAGGCATCTTTATTTATTGCATGTACTTTCGGGATCCACCGACAATCGGCTTGAGACCCGCCAGTGAGTTGCAACCCACAGCTTGGGTAACCCTGCTCTAGAGGGAACTGAAGAAAGCCAAAATGTAGAATTTTTTTCCTAAATGAGGAAAATGTGTATGAAAGCATATATTTTGTTTCAAAGGACACACACAAAAGGGTTGCTGTGCATAGATCACCGTATTCCCAGCTTTCAGGAACAGGGGAGTTGGGGGGGAAAACAAATTTTACCAGTTTTTACAATTTTCTAATTGATGGCTGTCCATAGTTTTCGTATTTTTTGTGGTTTTCGTCTACTTACAATTTGTAGTGGAAGCAGATATCAAACCCCTTGGTAAACCCGGAAAGCTAAACATTTCTGGAAAGTAGACAGAATTCGGACTACAGCAAAGGATCACTTGTGTAGCTTGCTCATGGTCTTCCAAAAGAAACTAATATTTTAACAAAAAATTAATTAAAATAAGTAGGAACGAATATCAATAGGTTACAAAGTCGTCATCTGTAACTTTTGTGCCCCGATGACCAATTTAAAAAAGTAATAAAACGTGTCCGCCAGACTAATCTGATTCCAGAGATATATAGTGTTTGTTGGTTGTCCGGACACGTAATCTCAGAGCCTTCAAATGATGTGCAATGTATGATTTTTCTCTGCATACTGACTATGCATCGCTCCTATGGTAAAATCTAACGGCTGAAAAATGGATATGAAGAAAACCTATGACATGTTTTTTATGTGTCTGAAATAATGAGTATAGGGATAGTAGTTATTTATACCTCTTTGAATTTGGGGTAACCCATAATAAAGAGGGCATTTAGCACAATGTGTTCTTTCTTGCACATTAACTTACATTTGGAAGCCAGAAATGGAGATAAATTAAATACCTAATAACAAATGCTCTACTTTTCTGTGTACTCTCACTTCTCCCAATTAAAATGATATGCCACTTGTGTGGCTGAGCTGGTCTCCTGCGACAAGAAAGGGCCTAAAATGCAACCACTAAATATCAAGATTTTGCATTTCAAAGTCACGCATTCTAGCGATGTGGGTAGCTTGGCCAGCATTCAGGGAAACCTGCAAAGTCCAGACGTTTCTGGAAATTAGATGGGAAGGGCCAGTGTGATGTGACTTTTGTGGATTCCACAATGTTTCTTCCAGAAAGCCCTGCAAATTTCAAACTGTATCTAAAGTCAGAGTGTAGTCTTATCCTGTGATGCAAGGTTCTGGGATCTGTGGGGATGCACAAAAATACCTATCTCAGTGTTCCCATTTTTCTCCCTGTAACCCTATTTGTGTGAGTAGGTTTATTGCCCTGGAAAGGAACTGGTCAAAACTTGGTGCAAGTGAAGTCAATGTAGTGTCTATGTGGTCTTCACTATCAAGTGCGTCTAGCAAACCCACACATGTGAGTTATTGGAATTCTCAGGAAACATTTGAAAATGCATGGTGTTAAGATTTTTGCGATTGTCAAATGCCTGAGACGTCTATTGAAGAAATGCGACCAAATATGATATTTTTGGATTAAACCATTGACATTTGCAGGAAAGTCTGGATGAGAGACCAAACTGGGACCTGTACAAGCCACCCCACTCCTTTTCCCAGTGTCTGCAGGTATGAGAATTGCTTAGGGTAGGTAGGGTTGCCTGCATTTCTCACATCCCAGTTCCCAAATATTTACTCAAAATGCCTACTTTGAAAAACCATGGATGTCGCATTTTCTGCTTTCTATTAACTATTTCCTTTCGACAGCCCAACATATTGTATTCCGTATCCATTGGGACAGGCCTACAAACGCAATGAGTGTGGATGTGGCTATATCCTGAAAAACAGTGCATGCCTACTCTTGATAGAAGATGGTGTCTAGCTTTCTAGAAGCATCGAGGATTCTTTCTTTCATTTTGAAGCTGTTAAATTTGACCACTATATCTTATGGATGTAGGGACCCCACAATGCGGCTGGCCTACTCAGTGAGCAAGTTCAATGGAGAGCTCTTGATATGGATCTGTTGGAACACATTATTAAGTAATGCCTCCAAGTACGTGCCCTTTGCGTTTATAAAAGCACACAGTAAAGTGTGCTCCACAGGAAACGCAGCTGCATTTAGACTACCACTTGAGGACTTATAGCCTGCTGTTTGCTAGGACTCTTGGGTCTTAAAGTGCTTTATTTCACATTCATGGCTTTTTCAAGGAATGTACTTTAACATAGTCCAGGAAGCTCTTTTCAGCAACCAAAACAAAGACTTCTTATTGTGACCTTTAAGGTTGTATTTATCGTTTCCATTAATTCTGTGTGTGGCTCGGGAGTGAGAGAGTTATTTCAGACCCCTCCTCTGGGAGATGTAGAGTTGTCTTACACAGGAAATCGGATGGTGATACAACCCTCTGGTGTATGCCTCTGAACTCCTCACCCCTCCATGTCTCATCACTCACGGTAATCCCCAAACAACCTTCTTGCACTAATCTCAGAAGTAAAAAGTGCCTGCGGAGTGTCCCCACATCTGGGGAAGACCTGCACAGCTGCATCAAGTAGTCGGGTACATTACGTAGGAAAAAAACTATGCATTTAATGTCTTCATCCACTTTCCTGCCTCTGACCATCTGGCACTACAGAATATTTTCATTAAAGCATCAAACAATTTGCACTTAATCATGGGCCATCCACAGGCTGATCCTTAAGGTTAGAAAAGGTTGGAACCCCTGGGGGACTGGCAAAGTTTACATTTGATGGGTTCATCTTACTCACTACACTTCATAATTCCTTTTGAAGAATTAAATGAGTAACCCAGTGCAAGAATAATGACAAGGCATTGGCGCAATATGGACAATAAACTGCTTTTATCGTAATGCAGAGGGAGAACAGGTGGTGCAGACTTGTTGGCACGGTGCCCCCCCCCCCTCTCGATAGGCTTCTCTAAGAGTTATTTACTTGATGAGCCATGGGATGCACCTAAATGATTTAAAGCAATACCTTACCTGATAAACCACAAGCTCCCTTTTCTGCACCCCCAACCTACCTGCTGCTTTCTGCGGAAGACTGACTAGAAACCAGAAACACTTTTCTAGAAATGCAAACACTGGCTGTACCACATTGATGGCAAACACTTCGCTACATTTGAGTAATTCAAAAACACTATGAACCCAATACTATTATGAACTAGGACTTGCGCTGTAGGATATGTATTTCTGTGACTACTCTGGTTTATTAAGGTAAAGGGTGGCTACAAGGGATTTAGTTTGTCTATTGACTTGTGATCAATTTATGAGTTAGTTAACAGAGATCTAACTCTAATGTATCCATAGGATAACAACGAAACTTTTCTTTGATGAAAACAATCAATGATAAGTGAGGAATAAGGGAAAAAGCACACGGAAAAGTAATTTTATCTGAAAAATATTGTATTGAATAAATCAACAAATAAATATATATACGGTCATATAATGAACAAATCAAGTAAAAGCAAAAAGTGTTATGGACAGAAGTATGAACAAATCAATAGGTCAGTTCATAACAGTTCATCAGCTCCTGTAAATTATAGGCAATAACCAAGTCAAACAATGTACGATGGTTTATTCTTGGTGCAGATGAATTGCTTATGGAGATGATGAAGAGGTCGACGTTTCGGTCTTGGTTGCAGATGTCTAAAAGACCATCATCAGGACAGAAATGTTTTTGCAATGAGTGCCCCCTAAGTAAGAACAATATATTGTAATTACTTATTATGTCAACAGAGTGGAATCACTGCATGGACAAACACAATATTTCTTTGAAAAATTAGACAGAATTATTCCTCACTTATCATTGATTGTTTTCATCAAAGAAATGTTTCGTTGTTATCCTATGGATACATTAGAGCTAGATCTCTGTTAACTAATTCATAAATTGATCACAAGTCAATAGACAAACTAAATCCCGTGTAGCCACCCTTTATCTTAATTGCTCATTGCCCAAGCCTACAAGGGTGTATTGGGTTACCCATTTTCTTTCACGTCATACTCTGGTTTATATCAATTTCTTTTGATTTACATTTTTCACACTAGCTGTATTTGGTTTGAGGCGTTGAGATTGCTCCCAATGTTTTGGTTTAAGTGCATTTTGCACCAACATTTTTGATCTGTATCTAACTTGTGAGCTAACTACACTTAATTTACAATATGATTGCATTATGGATTTCATGCAGTTTTGCTTAGGCTTTGATAGGGACATATTTGGCCGCCAGCTTGCTATGATTAGTAGTCTAGTAGTTCCGCTTTCTTTATGTGAAAGGCAGCTGCTAAACCTCTGCTAAATCGAAAGCGTGTAATAATTGTACCAAAGACAAGCCTCTATACAGTGCAGCCATCTGCCTGGATCGCGCTCTAGCTCTGCAGAACCTGCTTCCACTTAGAAGTGTGTGCAAGATCATAGAATATTCACCCACATTCCTATTATCTTTCTTTCCAACCACTAATTTGCTGTGCCCTGAACTTATGCATATTCTGGACTGAATCTCCATCATGAGATTCCTGTACGCAGTGTTTCCTCAACTTTGTCCCGACAAAAGAACATAGTTTAGGTCTGCATTTAAACACAGATTCCAAGTTCTGAACATATGTGCCAGACATGTCTGGATTTTCTGTGCATTACAGAGGCGTAACTTGCTGAAGTCTCCTTGCCAATCTTAAGTATATTAGTTCCCTGGGGGCGTGGCTTAGCCTACGACCTAAATGGCTGCGCTGAGCTGAAGCTCTCCCGGTCCAAGTAACCCATCCGACCATTTCCTGATTTCTAATGCGACCCAAAATTGAAAGACTGTCAGCGGAATAGCGGGTCATTGACTGGCGACACTGAGGACTGGCGGACACGATGTCAAGGGAAGATGAGAGGCTGCGCGCGAGCGCGGCCCGCAAGAAGGCGGCCTGACGGGCGCTCCCGACGTCAATCCCCGGCGGCGGACCTGACATTTGGAGGCGCGGTGAGTGGCGGAGGAAGTCCTGTGGTGCCGCCCGAGCCCTGAGCAGCGGTAGGCCTTTTGTAGCCCCACGGGGATTGCCGGGCCTCCAGCGCGGGGTGCGCCTACACGGCTGTGCGGTGTTGCGGCGGGAGGGGAGTCTCCATGGTAGTGCCTGTGTGTTCTGGCGGAGCCTTGGTCGTGGCGCAGTGTGGCCGTCGATGCGTGCCCCCCTGGAGCATTGGACATTGTTGAACTCGGCGATTGGAGACACCCCCCGCTCCCGTATACGGGAGAGATTCCCGCACTATATGGCACCCTGTAGATATCGTCCCTACCGCCACAGCTGTCTAATTGAAGGCCCCAACACCAGAGTCAAGACCCTGCAGAGACCCTGCCTAGGCGACAAGCACCGGCCTGACTACAGGGCGAAGCACATACAGCGCATGAGCGACAGACTTGTGGCGTGCAGGTGAACATAGCGGAGAAGTAGGGGTCTGCTGCGTGCATGGTCTCGGTGCTGTCTGCTATCCTTTGCCAGTGTTGTGCCATCACGGATTGCCTCCGACAACGCAGTCCAGTCCTCGCAAGTGGGGCGCCCTGAACCACTGTGGAAGCACCAACGTAATCTGCCACATCTTACATTAGGGGACTCATCTGCAATCCTCCACATAGTTGCCTCCTCTCCAGGCCCTCTGAGGTTAATGCGGCATGGTCCGCAGAGATCTAAAACCACGCCAACTCCCCTTTGAAAACATCGTGGACTCAAATCTTGAGCTGCCTGACAACATGGTGACAGGCAGGCAGGCTCCGATTGCACCAGTGGACGATGCTACCAGTTGGGCCCCTTGTTGCTGGAAATGAGGGCAGGGTTCAAGGCACTGGATTTTCGCTTCGATGCCTTAGACAAGCACATGGCAGACCTAGGGGCGAAGGTCCAGGTACACTACAGGCGTCTGGACTCCCGTACATCCGATCTGGAGGACAGAATGGCCCAGTCCTTGAAAAGAGTTGATCGTATGGAGCGAATACTGAAAGAAGTGGCAATAAAGAACGAGGATTTGGAAGCGAGGAGCTGGCGCAACAACATCCGCCTCGTGGGCGTGCCGGAGACCACAGCAGCGGGGCGCATGGACAACATGGTGGAAACTATCCTGATAGATCTCTTTGGTAAGGAGGCTTTCACCCCGGGATTTGTAGTGGAACGTGCCCACAGGTCGCTCGGACCAAGACCTAACCCCGGTCTCCCGACCAGGCCCATTATTGCCAGAATAATGAACTTTAGAGACCGAGACACTGCATTACGACTGGCTCGTGAGAAGGGAGAACTCTTATGGCAAGCCTCCAAGCTGTCATTGTACCCTGACTTCACTACCATGGTGCAAGACACTAGAAGAAAGTTTCAAGGGGCTAAGGCTACGCTTAGGAACCTGGGACTCCAATATGGCATGTTGTATCCTGCCAGGTTGAGTGTGGAGGTTAATGGCCGCTCCCGTATATTTGAAAACCCGAAGGAGGTGCAGGAATTCTGCCATACCTACAAACTTAATAACAAAAATCCCTCTGATGCCGTTACCTCCTCCCCCCAACACAGTGGGTCTGAAGCCAGCGCAGACCTGTTCTCTAGTTCGGGCCATGGCTAATTGTTTAACTTCTGTACATTGTCGCTCAAAATGTTGGTTCATAGTTTGATACTGGGATTTGTTTGATATAAAGTATTATATGTTATTGGTTACTAGACCGTGGATAGTATACGTCCCCACCTTTGGTGTACACCTGACGATTGTTTTGCTTAAGGCAGTATATACCCAATGAGTATAGATTTACATATGTTTCACGCTATCGGGTATGGTGTACTACTATTGAAAAATGGGTATTGCCTCTCCGACTGGGCGGGAAGGCTGGGTGGGGGTGGCAGGAGGGGTATTGAAGTTTATGCATTGCACTGAGTATGCTATACCGTATTGCAGACACTTTTGATGGGTACAGGCTTTGGTTATTCTTTCATATTGTAAATAACGTACAGTTATGGCGCAAATAGGTCACAACTCAGGCCCTTTCAATATAACTCTAGCCACATGGAACGTCCGTGGTTTAAACAACACCTGCAAGAGGAGACGGGTGGTGCACTATTTGATCCGGCACAAGATAGACCTCGCACTCATACAAGAGACTCATCTTCCTCCAGGGGATCGGTCTCGGTTTGCATCCTCATGGGGCCCAAACTGTTATTTCGCCAATTACAGCAATTATGCTAGGGGCTCAGCCATTCTTATTCATAAACGACTCCCCTTCAAATATCACTCTGTCGTGTGCGACAAAACCGGTAGGTTCGTGATTGTAGAGGGCACGCTTTTCAGCCACATGATTGCGATGGGTTGCATCTATGGCCCTAACGTTGAATCGCCTAATTTTTTTCATACTCTCCACTCAAAACTGTTACAACTGGGCTCCACACCCCTTCTTTGGGGGGGCGACTTTAATGTCACGTTCGACCCTGTATCCGACAGCACATCCACAGCCCCAGACCCGAAACCGAGGGCACGAAGAGTCTTACATTCTATGTGCTACCACCTCTCACTACTAGACTTGGGACGGGTCCGCGACCCGGACCATGCCCCATAAACACATTACACTGGCGCAAGGGACACCTGGACACGACTTGACTACTGGTTGGCCTCCCCTGAAATTTCTAGTTGGTTCCACAAGTTGCGAACATTGCCCAGGTCCTACTCGGACCATTGCCAGTACTATTAGAGCTGTTGATTCCCTGCCCTGAAGGGTTTGAGCGGCAGTGGAGATTTCCGAACCGCACTCTGGACGTCAAACTATTGAGGCAAGGACTTTATGTAGCCATTGAAGACTACTTTGAAATCAATACAGGTTCTGTGGACTCCGAGGCAGTGTTATGGGAGGGATTCAAAGCTTACATGAGGGGAATATGTATTTCCAAAAGCGCTGGGGTACTTCGGGACCTACGTAACACACTTTCTCGGTTAGAGAGTGAACTGTATGCATTGGACGCTAAGCAGAGGGCGACTGCTGACCCTGGATACAACACTAGGAGCGCGGCTCTGCTCTTAGAATACAGGGAAGTAGCTGACAGGGAAATACCCTATATGGGAAAATATCATAGTGCTAAAGTTTATGGAGAGGGGGATCGCCCTGGACGAGTCCTGGCCCAAATGCTCCGACCTTCCTGTGCGAAGACATACGTTACGGAGTTACATACCAGGTCGGGGGCACACTCACAGATCCTTTAATGATTCAGACAGAATTTTTATCCTATTTCAAGACACTGTATACTACCAAACTAGGTCAAGAGTCGTACCTTTCTGAGATATCATTAGGGTACTTGGAGAAATTTATGCAAGATTTTTTAGAAGAACCCATCGCGACAGACAGTATAAATAAAGCCATTACAGCACTAAACACGTCCATGGCCCCCGGGTTGGATGGATTTACAAGCGAGTTTTATAAAGCCTACAAAGATCTCCTAGTTCCCCATTTACTAGATGTCTATGCTGTGGCTCTAGAGAAACAACAGCTTCCTCCTACCCTGCAAGAGGCAGTTATTATTCTGCTCCCTAAACCCGGCAAGAATCCCCTACAGTGTAGCTCGTATCGACCATTGTCATTGTTAAATTTAGACTATAAAATTATTGCGACGGCTCCAGCATGCTGCCTCTCGCTGCTCATGGAATCTATAATATCCCCTGCTCAATCAGGATTCATCCCGCACCGATCCAACGCCTTCAACCTCCGAACCCTGTTTAACACCTTGCACAGAATAAACCCAGAGGTTCCCGCAGCGGCAATACTACTCGACATTGAAAAGGCTTTTGACTCCCTAGAATGGCCCTTTTTTCTATCCATAATGCAACGCATGGGAATGCCCCAAGGCTTCATTGCAACTATAGCACTGTTATACACACAACATACAGCTAGACTCTGACTAAATGGTACCCTGTCAGTACCGTTTCCCTTGTCCCGTGGCATGTGACAGGGTTGTCCCCTTTCCCCTTTATTGTTTATTTTAGCGATGGATCCATTGATTAGGCACTTTCAGGAAAAACACCTATACAGAGGATTACAGTTCAACACAGGTCCACTATTAGTTTCCCTATATGCTGACGACCCGATTCTGTATGTCCGAGATCCCCAAACAATCCTGGATCCACTACTTAGAGAGATACTCCGATTTGGCACCTTCTCAGGATTGGGGATAAACTGGCGCAAATCAGTTATTTTTCCTCTTACGGCCGGGACAACCCGCTGGGCCCCGAAATTCTCATTGGATTGGTGTGCCGATTCGGTAAAATACTTAGGGATACATATCCACCCTGACACTGACCAGATTATACGCCGTAACTATGGAGTGGCAATCTCTCAACTAGAGGCCCAAATTGACTCGTGGCTCAAACTCCCCCTCTCCAAGGCGGGATGGGTTGCCTTAATAAAAATGATAGTACTCCCAAAGTTCTTATATTTGTTCCATAATATACCAGTACCGCTCACCAACAGGTTTTTCAGCACTCTACGATCACACTTAATCAAATTAGTATGGGGCAACAAGACTCCCAGGGTGAAATGGCAAGTGATGACGCTCCCCTGTGACCGAGGAGGGTATGGAGTCCCTGATTTTCACTTGTATTTTTTAGCTGCCCAATGCAGTTTCGCACATACATGGTACCACCCGGATGCAAGGGTTACCTACTTGCGCCCTGAGTCAGACTTCGTCCTCCCTAACACACTGGCCACTGTTTTACCCACTGGTATGCCTAGGGACCCCAAAGATATACAACCAGTTTCTACTACCAGCTGGGCATGGCTTAAGCTAAGCCGTATAACCCACACACAGCCATTATACTCCTCCTCTCTTCCACTCCCTAATGCTAATTTATTACCTATAACTGGCGAGAAGCTGGTGCAAAGGACCTGTACTAAATTTAACATTAACAAGATGGGGGAATATCTTCCCTACAGGCCATGTGTTTGATCTAGAGGATATGTCTACCTTCTCGGAAGCCACATTTATGGATAGGTTCATTCTGACCAGGCTACGCTCTGCCCTGCAGGCCTGGCTTTCGAACTACCCGCTGGAACCTCCCTCGTTTCCCCCACTTACATTGGTGATAAATAGCAGCAAGGGGCTTCATCTTGTATCACAATTATATAGGGCGTGCTCCGCCTTGGTCCCAGTGGACGATGACAGAATACGTACTGCATATGGGAATCTGACTTAGGCACTCCAATTACTGACGAGCAATGGAGGGCCTGCTGCAGGGTTACTAGAATAGTGTCCTTAAACAGCAGATATAAACTGATACACATTACGTTTTTACGTAGAATTTGTTACGCCTGCCCGAACGCACAAGATAGATCCCTCCTGACCACATTGCTGGCAGCGGTGTCAGGCCACGCAGGCTGATTTCTCGCACCTTGCCTGGTCTTGCCTGCAGATTCACTCCTTTTGGGTGGCAGTTCACAAACTTCTACGCAAAACGATTCAGGTCACGGTGGAGCCTTTGCCCGAGATAGCGCTCCTGGGATATGTAGTGCAGATCCCGCGAAAGTTCGCAGATTTGCTGCCATCTCCTTACTACTGGCTAAAAGAGAAGTCGCAGTTTATTGGGGTAGCAAGAGGGCCCCAACGGTAAATGGATGGATCCACAGTCTAGCGAGCTGCTCCACGAAGAGTGACTTGTATGCTGGTACTATTCCACCCTCCTCCAGACCTAAAGATATTTGGGGGTCCTTTCGAGCTTTCCTCGCACTGCAGCAGCAAGCTCCCCCCCATAAAACAGGAACAGGGTATAGTGCCGACTGGGGTGGGCTAAAATGAGGCGCTACACTCATAATATGTTTAAACATATCCTACCTGAGTATAACAAACAGATCTGTGGTTGCTTCTTGTGTATGTGGACTGATGGGAGAATAGTAGGGGAAGCCTGGGGATCGATACGCTGACATGCCTCGGCTAGGGTACTGGAATGTATCAAAGGTGATGGCGTCGTGAGGAAGGAGCTGACGCATGTAGGTGTACTGCGAGGGAGGCGCCTTGAGGCAGTAAGAGATTGAGAATAAATGAGTTAAGGGAGTTTCTCCCTGGTTATTGCCGAACGTGAGTAAGTGCATGGTGGCCTAACAAATTTTCCATAAAAATTACTATCCCTAGACTGTGAATACAGGGGTGCCGCTCGAAGTCGTAGTGAAAGGCGAGAGGCGCCCTGGGCTGTTCCTTGGTGTTGCTGGTGCAGAATAGCGGACACAGGACCCTGAAAGCAGCGAGGATCACTTGGGGGACTTTGGTTCGTGCGGGACTGCGAGTCCCAGGGCTGATTGCGGCACTTAACCGGCCGCACCTGAGACTCTTCCCGCCCCGCCTCCCTGAACTTCTTCACGACTCGCGGCCCCCGATTCGCAGGAGCCGCTCGAAGTCGTAGTGAAAGGCGAGAGACGCTCTGGGCTGTTCCTTGGTGTTGCTGGTGCAGAATAGCGGACACAGGACCCTGAAAGCAGCGAGGATCACTTGGGGGACTTTGGTTCGTGCGGGACTGCGAGTCCCAGGGCTGATTGCGGCGCTCAACCGGCCGCACCTGAGACTCTTCCCGCCCCGCCTCCCTGAACTTCTTCACGACTCGCGGCCCCCGCTTCGCGGGAGCCGCTCGAAGTCGTAGTGAAAGGCAAGAGGCGCTCTTGGCTGTTCCTTGGTGTTGCTGGTGCAGAATAGCGGACACAGGACCCTGAAAGCAGTGAGGATCACTTGGGGGACTTTTGTTCGTGCGGGACTGCGAGTCCCAGGGCTGATTGCGGCGCTCAACTGGCCGCACCTGAGACTCTTCCCGCCCTGCCTCCTCCTATTTAGCTATTTATATTACCGCGCTCGCGGGACGCGTGCGGGACGGCGCTGGGCGAAGCCCGGGCCCGTTGTAGCCCGTTCGAGCCCGACAGAGACCGGACCGGGCCACCCCTCTGAGCCCACATCTTCCCCACAATTATACTATATGCCTGAAAGTTCCATCTAGGCGGAGATCTAGACAAGCCGGTATCCAGGCATTATGGCTTCAAGGGAGACAAGGAGTAAAGCAACGGCCTCGTCCACCATAGCTACAGGTACTTTGGATAATTTCCTTATTAGAGCTAATACTGCTGTAAGCAATGAAGTGGCGGCCCTGGAAAGACAGCTAGCAGATGGCTTTGAAAATATTAGCCGGTCTTCTACAGGACTAGCTGCAAATACTACCTCTTTGGAGACATTGGATGTTTCTCATCTCTCTCTCCTGGATAGTATTGATCAAACAATTGAGTCTGTTTTACAGCAGTTAAGGTCCTCCTCAGCCGTACAACGTGATTCTCAGCGGACACTTCCTGACGCTGTACCATTGACATCATCTGACCCAGCCCTGATAAGGACCGAGGGAAGCGAACTAAATTTGTCTCATGCACGGGGTCTTCGAGAAGGTGCTGTTTCCAAAAGGAAAAGAACTAGACAACCCAAGGGCACAAAAAGGCCGAAACTGGACCAAGTTTCAAGTGTCGCTGTTGACATCCTTGTTATAACGGAATCCTCTTCTCCCGCAATCGATAATGAAACTGTCACTCCAATACAGCCTTCTGAATTACCAGTGCCAGGGCAGGCTGCTATGTTTGTTTTTGGAGAGGGGGCTTGTGGAGGGGGGGACAAGTCTTTATCATTTATTTCTAATCTTTTGCAGAAGCTATTAGACCCCGTCTTGAAGAGGCTTGATCGTATTGTCACTAGATTGAAGTTAATTGAAACTGTGACAGGGGGCATGAGGGAAGAGATAAGAACTTTGGGAAGTAGCTTAGGTGTAAACACAAAGAAAGCGGGTAGCTCTTCCACCTCCAACCCAGTGACTACCACAACTACAAACACTACTAAACCAACGGTATTAAATGTACCAACAGTCAGTACCGTAAGTACTGCCCCATGCCCCCCCCCCAAGGCAAGCCGTGCCTATCCCTCAAGTGCGGAAATCAAAGTTGCCTGCACCAAAAATCCCACAGACAAATGGAAAAACACCACCCAGGACTGGCGATAGCTCCGCTCAGAATGTTCCTAGTCTAACCCGGCCGCATACAGTTAATCTCCCTCCTGAGGCGGCAGAACATACTGTAATTCTGGCAGGAGTGCCGGAGCTTTCAAACTCTGCAGTGGAACCTTTTGATTCCCTAAAAAATTAAGTGCTTAGTTGGTTAAACATCCATAGGCCCCTGCCACCACATATTAGAAGTGAAATATTAATGGTTAGGCGGGTTCCTTGGGGTGGGGATACACAACTAAGAAAATCAAGGGTGATTGTATTTTGGTAACCTTTAGGGACTCGCAGATTGTTTCCCATATAACTAATTGGCTGGGCAACCCTGGAAATACCATCATCCAACTGTTACCATTGTCCTTTTTCTACCCCCCAAGAAATTATAATCCGCACCCTAGGGTGAATGATGGTTGGACAAGGGTGGGATTTGCGATTGATGGTACAAGGTATAGGCCAGTACGGCACAACATGCCAATGCAGAGTAACTATACCCATTCTAATAGGTATAGCAGTCTTGAGGAGGTAGATTGACTGCAGCGGGTTAAATGTATTGGAGGTAGAGATGACTTGGCGCCCATCACACTTGAGTTGGGTACACTGGCGGATATGGTCGACAATAGAAATCCTCTCTCTCATCACTCTCTTAATGACCAGTTAAGCACTTCAACTATAGAACCCCCCTCATATCCCCCCAATATTACCCCCAACCCCCATGTATTGAAAATTCTTTCCTGGAATGTAGCGGGTCTATGTAATAAACGGGCTTGCCCCGACTGGGGGTCATACATAGACTCAAACGATATCTGCTTATTCCAGGAAACTTGGGCACGGGAGGACCAATATCGTTTAGGTTTTGCTTCATTTTCAATTGCTGCAAAATGGGTGGGGAAAGGTCGCCCTTCTGGGGGCCTAACGATTTGGGTAGCAACTCACTTGGGATGCAAAGTCAAAACTGTTGATACAGCCTCAGATGACGTCCAGTGTGTAATTTTAGAGTGGCTGAATGGTTTCAGATTGGCACTGGTTAACATTTACTCTAGGCCGGTGAGCGTTGCATCTGTGTCTGAAACCATTGAAGAACTATCCTCCTTCTTAACCAACATCCCAGAGGGTGCCACGTTTGTGGTGGGTGGTGATTTCAACTCCCATTTTGAACCACTGGACGGGCTGCTGGATGGTGTAAATCAGGAGGAGGACAACGTTTGGAAAATTCCAGAAGTGACAGGTCCTTTAGTAAAAGCATGGACCCCTCTAGCTGTACAAATTACCTCACTGACTATGACCCACTCGATCAGGGCATGTAATGGGTGTACAAAGTCTGATAATCCACCTGCCTTCACTTTTAATCAGGCGGGGAGGAGGGCACGCCTTGACTATATTTTTGTGGAGTGCAGGGCTTGGGACAGTATATTAGACTTTAGGGTCACAGACAGGGGGGAAGAGATCATAACCCGTTAATCTTAGATTTTAAAATTCCGGGTGCCGCAAAGGGCACCGAAATATCGCATCTTGCCATACCAAACATGTCTACCTTGTCAAGTAATAGACGAAGGGTAAGATGGAATAAGTTGGCTAAAAACTCTAACGGGTTAGCTAAATTGTACACTCAGGTAATCCCAGTACTAGAGGATGTAGCTGTCCTTACTGAACAGCACTCAGTGAACTATTCTCGTGAAAAGTTGCGAGAGCTTCACAATGTATTAGTAACTATCCTCACTGAATTTTTAAATCCCCTTGGTTCAAGTACTGGTGGGGCTCGAAGGAAACCATCCTGGTATAATAAGGCTTGTAGACAGGCAAAAAGTGAGCTGCTAGCAGCACTCAAGCATGATAATAATAGGGACCTTGTAAAAGCAAGGAGGCAAGCTTATCGGAACCTCATATTCCATGCTAAGACCGAATGGGAGAGCGAGAGATGGGCAAATCTAATGTCGGCTCTTGCGGTTAAAGACGCACGTAAGTTCTGGCAAATTGTGAGTACTGGCTCACTTGAGCCAGAGCAGGCAGTAGCTCCTAACATCGCCGCTGAGGTATGGGAAGTACACTTTGCTGGACTGTACAAGGAGGACTTGCCTAGCACGATTCTCCCCTTGCCAGATGTAGTAACAACTCCTGATTCTAACTTACAGGACCTAAGTTTCACCTTAACTGAGGTCCGAGCGGCTATAGCTAAGCTCCCAGCGGGTAAAGCTCCAGGGCTGGATAAGGTCCCGGGGGACCTTTATAAACAGGAACCGGAGATTTGGGCCCCATATCTCCTAATAATTTTTAATGCAGTTCTCGGGGGGATGGCTCCTCCAAATACTTGGCTGGGAGCTGAGTTGGTCCCTATCTTCAAGAAGGGGTCACCTCTCCTCCCAGCCAACTATAGGCCAATTAGCCTGATAGATGTATCACAGAAACTCTTTACCAGGCTGATTCTGGATCGCATTTTAGATTGGGTTGAGGAGTCAGAAATCTTAAGTGACTATCAAGCAGGTTTTAGAAGGAATGTATCCACCACCGACCAGATTTTCAGGTTAAACATGCTTTTCTGGAAAACGGTCAAAGTCCAGGGGGGTTCGCTTTACACTGTTTTCGTTGACCTCCGTGTGGCCTTTGATTTGGTCCCATGGGGGAAACTTTGGAGTGTATTGAGGGATTTAGGTATTCCATCTCCCCTTCGAGATATTTTAATACGTCGCCACTCACAGAATTTCGCAAGGGTCAGGTGTGGGAATCAAGGCAATTTGTCATCTAGCTTCTCCGTTGGCAGGGGGCTAAGGCAGGGTTCCGTTTTGGCGCCAACCCTGTTTTGCCTCTATGTCAACGGAGTGATCACCCACCTGAATAAGGTCCCAAATAGAGACGCTCCAAGGCTTGCAGGTACAGGGATCTCCGCGATTATGTTCGCGGATGATACCCTGTTGTTGGCTAAGACCCCAATGGGTATTCAGCGAGTCTTGGATGCTTTTGTCTCATTTTGCTATGACCGGGGATTAGAAATAAATACTTCCTAAACGAAATTCATGATTTTTAATCCACCGAAAACTTCCCGCCCTAATCCTGCTATAAGTGGTGTTCATTTGGAGAGAGTGCAAACTTTCGAATATTTGGGACTAACTCTTAATGAGAATATGACTTGGGCACAACATCAGACCAAAACCCAATTAAAACTCTCGCAAAAAGCAGGGGGGATCCTTAAACTCCTAAAACAAACTATTTCAAAACCTATTTCTCCCCCACTTGAAATTTACAAAATGCAGGCGCGGGGAGCGGTGACCTATGGTGGGGAACTGTGGGGACACAGTTGCCATCAAGCAATCATCACTACGGAAAATAAGTTTCTTAGGCAGTTGGTATCCCTGCCTCCTAGTACGCCCCTACTCCCCCGTAGGATGGATTTGGGACTTAGATCAATGAAGGAAGAACTGGGACTCAAGCCCCTTACTTTTTGGAGGCATCTTTGGGTTACCCCTGAACTCGCCAGTTACAGGCGTGAGCTTGTAGAACTGTTAAACTCCCAACGTCTGGACTCTTTCCTGGCTGAAATACATCAGGCAGGAATTTGATAGGTTAGGTTGCTCCCCATTATGGTCCAATCCTGAAGAAGCGTGTAGGGGCATATCTCGAAGGGAGTTAGTCTGTATTGCGATCAAAAATTGTTGGCCTGTCTATCAAATGCCCAAACTGGAACAATAACGAGATCATTCCTGGTTCAAAAGATCACTATAGACTGGAGACTGCCTTTGACATCATCAGCCCCAATGGTCATAGGAAGCTATACCTCCAGTGGAGATATGACTCCCTACCAATAAGAGCTTTGACCTCTCGTTGGCACCTTAACGCTCCCAGGAACTGCCCTGCGTGTGGGTCTGAATTAGAGACAGAGTTACACACAATCTTTTTCTGTCCTTCCTACAAGGCTTCTAGGAAGAAGTGGATCATCCCCATCTGCAAAAACATGGGCATTAGGGAGTGTTTTCGCTCTTACCGAATATTAAAAACAGACTTATCACCAATAACTGTTTTTGCGGTCACGAAATTCCTGGCTGCTATGTGGAATATCAGAAGGAAGTATCTGCTAAATTGTGATGAAATCTAACTGTGCAACTGCCGAGGTGATCTATGGGGGGAGGTGTCCCGAGGTGTCTTCGGGTGATTGGCCTTTGATCTTAAACTAATGGTTTTACTGAACGATTTGTATGGCTTCTGTACCTTTGTATTTTTTAACAATTGTAATGTTTTATGATGAATTTTATTGTGTACACTTTTATGACATTTTTCTTGTCGAAATAAAGACGAAATGAAATGATGTTGCTAATGCTTGGTTGTCCCACGGCGCCTTAATGATTATGCTGATATGACTATGTTGAGAATGTACTCTAGATATATTGCAATCAAACTCTGTGCTGTGCTTTATTTTCGCAAAATGCTAAATAAAGTTTTTAAAAAAAGTATATTAGTTCCCTCTGATTATTAGATCTTATGCATTGACATAGCTTTGTGTTTATGAAGGAGTACTGGTGATTGTCCACTAGTTGCTGGAGGTCACTATGCTTCTCCCAAACAATTGTAGTCTGTGACATTCAGTTGTACTTTTAAAAATGACTAACACTACCTCTTTCATGTAACTATTGTCCTCCTAGTTCTTCTGCTACTTCCTACCTCTTTTCGCTGAAACAATTTGCCACCTTACGCTGGAAAAAACCCAGCCTCATGATTCCTAGACCTTAGTGTGGTCCCAGGGGCCTATCACCTACCACATGTAAATTTCTGTTTAATTTACAAGTCAACATATTAAGAGGAAGCCCACCCCTTAACGTGGTCATCTGATACCTCCGATTAAGGTCCAAATTAGATTGTATTTCACTGGAAGACTCCCATCAATGTGTGTGGACTGACAACTTTGCTGTATCCAAAAGTTCCACATCTAAAGTTAACAGGCAACTCCTGTTTCGTTATACAGCTTGCAAATGGAAGAACTTGGACCCCTATGTAATTGGGCCAGAATTGAGAAAGAAATTGGATGCTGACAATTCTCTATACCTCCCTCCTTTCCCTCTTTAGCACTAATTGTATTGCTGTGTTAGGCTATCCATTGCCCCTATCAGTCAGAAATCAGAATACTAGGGAAACGGTGTGCACGGTAGTTGGATTTCTTCTGAGCTAAAAACCATAATAACAAAAGTCAGGCAAGCAGAAACTAAATGGCGATAGGATCAATCGCCAACCTTCAGAACATTATGCATCTTAGAAGATAACCTATAAGCCACAATTTCAGGAGGCCAAACTCTAGGTCTCACAGCGGATAACATCCACTCAAAATCTAAAGAGTTTTTCCACATTGTGGAGAAACCTTGTATGATGCCTCTTACTGACATCCACCCTTCTAGTGATTTTGATGATCTATCCTCTTGTTTTCAGGGAAAAAATAACACCAGAGATGCGAATAGCTCTGAAATAATTCCTCCTCCTCATGTTGGGGTAGAGAATTCCTTAACATCTACTCTCCTGTTTTGCACCACTTACTGCAATGCAATGTACAATAGCTCTCTTTCTCTTGGGATAGTTTCCATGGAATGGGGCAAGCAGTGGCCAAGCCTCTGCTTAAATAAGCCCCCATTACATTTGCAAGAGCCCTGCAATTTTCAACCAATCACTGCTTCTGTACCTAGGTAAACTTTTAGACATCATTGTGTTTGGCCAATTGCAATACTTTGGAATATTACCAGTTGTTTGCCATTTTACATATGGGTTTCAAACTTGTCATAGCATCGAGTTTGTTGTTCTTTCTGTACTATTTTATCTCTGCAATCGAATGGGCAGTGTTGCTGCTATTAGATGTGCCTGCTGCACTCAATACCATCAAAAGATCGTCTTTTCTAGCTCTGTCCTAACATGGATTCAATCATTTTTTGACAGAGTGGGCACAATCTGTGTACTTTACTTGCTTCTCTTCAAACCAAATAACTGCGGCGTTTTTCATGGGTCCACTTTTACGCTTTGTTGTATTAACCTGTACTTTTGCCCGGAGCAAACCTACCTCATTAGCAAAGGGCAGAATTGTACATGTACACCAATGACCAGCAGGTCCTCTTTATCATCGCCTGCTCTCGAGATGATTTGACTTACAGCGAAAATGTTAACAGAATTAATAACTTATTAGGAATCATTAGATGATGGATATATATTGATATTTCTGAAACAAAACCTGCCAAATTTGTTTTACTTCTCCCCAGTTAAAGTAAAAGGGAAGACCATCGACTGTCCTGTCATTATGGGATCTCGCCCTGTATCTACGAGTGCCATCAGAAGCCTTGTTTTTTTCCTTGATTCTTCTATTTTACCTCCTATTATTAAGCCAACAAGGTGTGTAGAAGCTGCTCTTTCATTTAAAGATCCTGAAGGGAATCCTTCCATGTTTACACTGTCAACAGGCTCCACCTATCAGTTGTTAAAGCACTTATCCATTCTAGACTGGATGATGGTAAAGCCATCTGCCTGGCCTCTCCAGCCAAGCTGTGCAACGACTCCAGGCCGCACAGGATGCCCATCACGCCCGTTGATGCCAGATCGAAATAGTTACATTCCGTTCCAAGATCATCATACACAAAGCTGTCTACCAAAATACCCCCGCCATGCTGGCCACTAAATTCTCATGGTACAGACCTGGCTGGTGGCTTCTGCAGACCAAATCCAGGCTTCCTGCCATTGCTTACAAAACGTGGAGTTTTCTGCTGCTCTCACAACCTTTTGTTATAATGTTTAGGAAAACTCTGAAGCCTGTGTGTGTGTGTTTTTTCTTTCTTTAATCGTACTAATTTAATTCAGGGCTTCTCTTGGTGAACTTTTACTGCAGAAAAGAAAGTATGTAAATTGGCTCTATAGCACTAAGACGCTTATGCATAGGTGCGCACACAAGTAAACTTAACATACTATAATGCAAAGAGGGAACTGGTACTGACCTGCTGACCGTGTGCACTGCCCCCCTTGACCTAGTTCTAGGACACCCCCGCGCCGCACGGCCACCAGCTGCTGCGTGTGCCTCCCTGCCTTACTGCCTCGCCGCCCGGCTGCCGCCGCGTGACCACGCCCCCTCCATCGAGCGGCGTGGTCCGTGCTCGCCGCTTCTCTCCCTGGTGTCATCGTTGTTAGAATTGTTGTAAATTGTTTAATTTTTACCTCTGTATTGCCTGTATTGCCTGTTTTGCCTGTTTTGCTGTTTGCTGTTTGCTGTCAGTAGCTGCCCTCCGTCTTCCCTCCCCGCTCCCCGCCGCTAACCCCGCCCCTTTTTTCCTTCTGTACCCTCCCCGCTCCCGCCTCCCAGCTGCTCCGCCCCCGCGCACTTGGCCATATATGGCGACCGTGCGACACAGGTGAGTGTGACCTAGTTCTAGGACACCCCCGCGCCGCACGGCCACCAGCTGCTGAGTGTGCCTCCCTGCCTTACTGCCTCGCCGCCCGGCTGCCGCCGCGTGACCACGCCCCCTCCATCGAGCGGCGTGGTCCGTGCTCGCCGCTTCTCTACCTGGTGTCATCGTTGTTAGAATTGTTGTAAATTGTTTAATTTTTACCTCTGTATTGCCTGTTTTGCCTGTTTTGCCTGTTTTGCTGTTTTGCTGTTTGCTGTTTGCTGTCAGTAGCTGCCCTCCGTCTTCCCTCCCCGCTCCCCGCTTCCCGCCACCGCCGCTAACCCCGCCCCTTTTTTCCTTCTATACCCTCCCCGCTCCCGCCTCCCAGCTGCTCCGCCCCCCCGCGCACTTCGCCATATATGGCGACCGTGCGAACGCGCAGCGTTGACGCGCAGCGGGCGCGCCGATTGTGCGCCGAAGGCGCGCCAAAGGTAAGCCCGTCTGCGCCCGTCCGTGCCTGGACCGCGCCCAGTGCCAGGACCCCTGGCCCCCACCGACGGAGGCCGACCCGACGAACCTACAACGCCGCCGAACTCATCGCACTCAACACCGGCGGCATCCCGGGATGTCACCAAGCCACCCCGAAGCACACCCACGGACCCTTCAGCTGCCACGCCTGCAAGTTCACCTGCATCCGGACCTACCCTGCACCAGCACCCGCCAAGCCGAACACCAGCAGCAACCACCTCAAGTGCATCCTGCTCAACACCCGCTCCGTCCACAGACACGCCATCGAACTCTGGAACCTCCTCGACACCACAGCCCCTGACATCGCCTTCCTCACGGAGACCTGGATGAACGCCTCCTCAGCGCCCGCCATCGCCATCCCAGAGGGCTACAAGATCACCCGGAGGGACCGCACCGCCAACCAGATGGGAGGAGGCATCGCCATCATCCACAGGGACACCATCCGCATCACGACCAACACCGACGACACCCTAACCACCGCCGAACACCTGCACTTCCAGATCCACACCGACCCGAAGACCACCCTCAGAGGCACCCTGATCTACCGACCCCCGGGACCACGCACACGATTCAGCGAGGACATCGCCGACTTCATCAGCCCGCATGCCCTCCCCTCCGCCGACTACATCCTCCTGGGGGACCTCAACTTCCACCTGGAGAACAACAGCGACCGAAACACCATCACCCTGCTCGACAACCTCGCCAACCTCGGACTCAAGCAGCTGGTGTCCACCCCCACCCACCTCGCCGGACACACACTCAACGCCGTCTTCTCATCCAGCAAAGACATCGCCTTCAGCCACGCAACAGGACTCCACTGGACGGACCACAGCTGTGTCCACTTCACCTTCAAAAGAACGACGATCCACCACCACCAGCAACAGGTTGCCCGAAGAAGCTGGAACAAGATCACAGCCGACCAGCTCACCGCTTCCCTGAGCCAGCACCCTCCTGCCGGCTCAGCGAACCCCAGCCAGGCCGCCGACAACCTCACGAAGTGGATCAGCAACTGCGCGGACGAACTCGCCCCTCTGAGGACCCCGCCCAGCAGACCCGGCAGCAGAAAAGCCCCATGGTTCACCGACGAACTCAAGAGCTCCAAGAAGAACTGCCGAGCCCTCGAGAAAGTATGGAGAAGGGAACCAACAATGGACAACATGACCACCCTCAAGCTCGCCACCCGGAAACACCACCAACTGATCCGCGCCACCAAGAAAAATGCATACAAGGACCGGCTGGACAACAACGCACACAACTGCAAGGAACTCTTCAACATCGTGAAAGAGCTCTCCAACCCCAACGCCGGAAACAACGACATCACCCCATCGCAAGACCTCTGCAACTCCCTCGCCTCCTACTTCCACAACAAGATCGCGGACATACACAACAGCTTCAGCATCCAACCGACGCACGCCACAACCGCAGCAACGCCACCCACCACCACCCTCCGCGCCTGGACTCCGATCAGCACCGAAGACACCGTCCGTACAATGAACTCCGTCCACTCCGGATCTCCGACCGACCCCTGCCCTCACCACGTCTTCAACAAGGCCGACGTTGTCATCGCACCCCACCTACGGGACATTATCAACACCTCCTTCGACACCGCCACCTTCCCTGAGAGCTGGAAGCACGCCGAACACAGCGCTCTACTCAAGAAACCTACAGCGGACCCCACCGAACTCAAGAATTACCGTCCCATCTCGCTCCTCCCGTTCCCGGCCAAAGTCATCGAAAAGACCGTCAACAAACAGCTGGCCGCCTTCCTCGAGACGAATGGATCCCTCGACCCCTCACAGTCTGGCTTCCGAGCCAACCACAGCACCGAGACCGCCCTCATCGCTGCCACCGATGACGTCCGAGCCCTGATGGACAACGGAGAAACAGCGGCCCTCATCCTCCTGGACCTCTCCGCGGCATTCGACACTGTCTGCCACCGCACCCTAGTGCAGCGCCTCGGCAACATCGGAATCCAGGAGAAGGCACTGGAATGGATCACCTCCTTCCTCGACGGAAGAACACAGAGAGTCCGCCTACCACCGTACAAGTCAGAGGCCACCGAAGTCATCTGCGGCGTCCCTCAAGGATCCTCACTGAGTCCCACCCTCTTCAACGTCTACATGAGCCCCCTCGCGGCCATCGCACGCCAACACAACCTCAACATAATCTCCTACGCCGACGACACCCAGCTGATCCTCTCCCTGACCAACGACCCCGCCGCCGCCAGAGCCAACCTGCACGAAGGGATGAAAGATGTAGCCGAGTGGATGACGACCAGCCGCCTGAAACTGAACTCAGACAAGACGGAGGTCCTCATCCTGGGCTCCTCGCCCTCCGCCTGGGACGACTCCTGGTGGCCCCCCGCCCTGGGCACCGCACCCAAACCGACGGACCACGCACGCAACCTGGGCTTCATCCTGGACTCCTCTCTCTCCATGACCAGACAAGTCAACGCCGTCTCCTCGTCATGCTTCAACATCCTGCGCATGCTACGGAAGATCTTTTGGTGGATCCCCACCGAGACCAGGAAGACTGTCACCCAGGCCCTCGTCACCAGCCGACTGGACTACGGCAACGCCCTCTACGCCGGAACCACCGCCAAGCTCCAGAAGAGACTCCAGCGGATCCAGAACGCCTCAGCCAGACTCATCCTCGACATCCCACGAAACAGCCACATCTCCGGACATCTGAGAGACCTGCACTGGCTCCCCGTCAACAAAAGAATCACCTTCCGTCTCCTCACCCACGCACACAAAGCCCTACACGATCAAGGCCCGAGCTACCTCAACAACCGAATCAACTTCTACGCTCCCAAGCGCCACCTCAGATCAACCAGCCACGCCCTCGCCGCCGTCCCCTGCATCCGAAGAGCGACAACAGGAGGAAGGTCCTTCTCCTACCTGGCCGCCAAGACCTGGAACTCCCTCCCGACCGACCTGCGCCTGACCCAAGACCACCTCTCCTTCAGGAAGAAGCTCAAGACCTGGCTGTTCGAGCAGTAACGACACCCCCCCCCCCTAGCGCCTTGAGACCCTACGGGTGAGTAGTGCGCTCTATAAATGTCTTGATTGATTGATTGATTGACGATTTTGACTAATCCCAGGCAGTGAATGAAGCGGGCAAACCTTTGATAACCTTGTTCGAAGTAACTTTGATGAATTTTGAAGCAGTTTAGTTTGATGCAGTTACCCTATAAGCGCAGCTTTCTTTCTGTATTAAGTTATAGGGTAGTGCGGAAAACGCTAGCTTCGTCAGCCATGCTTTCTTCCAGCAACCTACCTCCTTGGAAGTTGCATTCTCCCTGAGCTCGTATGCTTTGTTCCAACTCATAACTGCACCGAGGTCACACTCGTTCCCTCTCCCACTTTCAGAATACACCCAACACAAAACAAAGCACAAAGAAGACATTCAAAAGCAGCCACAGGAAAAAATGGAGCATTATGTGAATCTGTGCACTGACATACTGTAATTACGCACGCCTGTATGTCAAGAGCGGAACTCCAAGATGGACACAAACGGAGAGAAAAGTAGTCATTGACTGCCCTCTTGTGGCCGCATCTCAAATATTCTGCAGTTGGCGCACTAAACTAGACTTTATTGTCTGCGCGCTATTTTATAGGTTACTTATGGATCGTACTGTAGGTTGTTAAAGGGAGAAAGGGCTTTTGACCACATTCACGGAAAGGCGACGTTGTTTACAGAGATAATAAACGGAGGTGAACCAAACGCGTCGATCAAAGAGACTTTGGGTTAGAGTAGAGCGCATTACACATAGATCGAATCAGGTGCCTGCTTTTTATGTATCAGATCATTGGTTGACCTTGAAAATATGTCTTAAGAGCACCGTGCTTGAGCTCTGTTTGTAAGACGTACTTTAATAGCTCATAAGCCTCTTCTACCAACAGGCTCCCCCAGTAGAGCAAGCAGGAAGCAGTTTCCATTTCAACATCTCCAAGTGATTGGATGCTCTTACTCTCTCTGTTAATGTCATTTGAAGAATGCACTTTCCACACATTCCAAGCATGGCCCGTTACATCTCATCCTCTTCCAGCGCCTATCTTTGCACAAACACAAAGTTAGTGACATTAAGGCCCCTTTTCAGGGGCTCCAGGGCGCAGCTTTCCCGTGAGGCCCAACATCCTGCACTTTGCCTCTTGAATTCAGACACTGCACACTGTTTAATTTATCAGTGGTCATGAAAACACCTGCTCTTGTGTTTTCATGAACACTTCCAGTGTGCAAGTCAGCCTCTCGGCCTCGTATCGAGGCTCGTGATGAAAGGAGGAGAAGGAGGGGGCTGAGGCAGGTCTAGATGCAGTGTGCTGTTAAAACACAACACTTTGCAGGTGGATGTCTGGACTGCACATGTCATAAGGGGCGTAGTTCAACTACGTTCCCCTCACACAGGCTCATGCCATTTTATTTAGCAGTAATCCTGCTCATACTTCAGGCAGACATCCTGTGCATGCTTCAGGCAGACATCCGGTGCATGCTTCAGGCAGCACTGAGCAGTCATCTGCTTCACCAAACAGCTCTTCACACACCTTTTTCACAATCTAGTGGATTACCAATACATTACTTTAGTTCCTTACTTAACCACCTTGTAGTCTTCTCACCACCTGTTTTCTTCAACCAGTATAAGCTTGAAAAGCCTTGATGTCTCCTTGCAAATATGGCACAATTCTTCTATCGTACCCAGCTGCCTACCTCTACCGGCAACATACCTGATTTCTTCCTTGTGTACTGCTTTTGGATTTCTAGCCTTGACCATTCCACTCCAACAAACTTTGTGCCTCTGATTCCAGCACTCTGTTTGGTGCCCTGCATACTCTGAAGTAGTCACATCTGAAATGGTGGCATTGCGACTGGAGCTAGGGGGAGCTACCTGGTTGCTCGGGAAAGCTATTGCTGGGGGGATAAGGTTTCCTGATTCAATCTGCCACTTGGAGGGCATTCATAACTTGAGGAATCTGTGTGAAGATGTAGCATGTACCAGAAATGCCCTTAAAAAGGTAATTAACTGTTTCTCCCAGCCCAAACTAACAGCCACTGATGACTACAAGATGTCCTTTATAACGGATGAATCGTTCTACAAGTCTTTTGCTCCCAGTGTGCCAGAATAATATTTTAATGTGTACCACCCTAAATCACCGGAAAAAACTTGCAACAGGAATGATGTAAATTGTGCGTCAATGTCTGCAATGTCCTCACCTTTTGGAATCCTCCCCTGCCGAAGACATCCTTCATAAACGTCACTCCCACCTTTAAGATGACTGTCTACAAAATACACTTCCTATTCACCAGTGTATGTGTTGGGTCATACCCCAAAATTCCTCTTGATCCAGAAATATCTTTTTTCACCTTGCTCCAACCTTGGCTGGGTACTTCAAAACGTTTACCTGGTGAAGGACCGATCACCTGAGATCTGCCATTCAGTTCACAGGGGATGCTGTTCATAATGAAATGTTGCTCAATCCATGGCCGGTCCCCAGAAATTCTTTCTTGCCCTCAGTTGCGTAGCTGTCATGCCTATTGGAGTCTCATGCGCCAACCCCAAACTTCTTTTTTTTTTAGCATCCTCGTCACCCCAACCCTGTAAGACTACCTGAACTTTGCAACATATACAATACATGGAGTTGCGTTTCCCATGAATTCAGGCTCAACATAGAAACCACATAACACTTTTATTGGTTCTCTACTACATGTAAAGGGCTTTTTCTTCAAGTTCCTGAAGGTCATTTGCTGAAATCTCTCTTGATACCTATCTGTGTGTATGGTGATCCTAAATGTCCCATCACCCTAATACTGATGCCACTCATCAGAGCCCCCAGGATATAGCGGCATTGATTAGCAAATTTAGCAGCACAAAAATGGAAATTTAGCGGCACAAATATAGAAATTTAGCGGCACTTTATTTAGCGTTTTTTCCTACAACAAACACAGATATCTTCGTTTTTTTAGTTGTTTAACAACATGAAACTATGTATATTTGGTTTATTTACAACATAGACACTTTGTTTGGCTTCAAGGCTGCATATAGGACATAAAAATGTTAATGAATAAATGCACCAAAAGCAATCCCCCAAAGGCCCGCCGCACACTGGGCATGCGGCAGAATTACTTAGAGTGCTGTGCGGTGGATTGGATTGGGTGGGATGAACTGGATTGGGTGGGATGAACTGGATTAGGGTAGGGTGGATTGGATTTAGGTAGATTGGGATGGAATGAGCAACGGTTAATTTGCACACAAAAAAGTGCCAGGACTCTTGTCAGGAGGCAGCTTGCACCAGCCCTTTTCTCCTGTTAGTGTCACCTAAAACAGACAACTAACTGTGAAAGTGGGGAAGAGGATGTGGCACAATGGCCAATGCTGCTGACTTCGGAGCTGGGGAATCAGGTTTGAGTCTCAGCATCAACTCCACATCCTGTGATTCTATGCAAATCATTTAATCTCCCCATGCCTACCATAAATGAATGTGTCCTTAACCGGTGCTCATGAAAAGCACTGGTGTTGATGATTAAGTGCCAGATTTGAGCACCGGAAACCACCAGCTCAAATTAGGCACTGAGGTGGGATAGATTGGATTTGGGTGTGGTGGTTTGGATTGGGGTGGATTGGATTGGGGTGAGGTGGGGTGGATTGGATTGTAGTGGTGCAGACTGTTTTCGATTGGAGTGGGTCAGATTGTTTTGGAGTCCGGCAGGTTGGAGTGGGCAGAATCTTTTGGATTGGAGTTGAACAGATTGGTGTGGGGCGATTGGAGAGGGCGGAAAGAGTTCAGCAAGTGAAAAGCTTACCCTGGAAATCTGCGGGTGGCGAGATTCTTTAACGGACAAGGCTGCCGGTGTTTAGTCCATTTCACATCCATCTCTGCAGCCTAATGCTTAAGGATGAGTGACTCTTCCTTTTCTGCCTTGGGCTCTCCATTGAAGAGTCGAAGCTGGGGTAAGAATGTGCTGCCCGGGATGAAGTATGGCTGCACACGATTTCAGTTTTTTGTCTTCACTTGTGCCATCGTGGAGGCGCCTTCATGATTGGTTCACATACAGCAGGCCCTCATTGGCTGCACCTATTACAGACTCGAGCAATAGAAGACAGCTCCGCTGGCCCACAGATTGAGACTTTTCACAAAAGGAACACACATGGAAAGGGAGGAGGGTGTGGGACGGCTCATGCAGCAAAGCGGGAGCGTTTGGGTACGGGGGAAGACCTCTCACTTTGAAGTCAGAGAAAGAAAATTAGCTTAGGTTCTTGAAAGCAGTAGTGTGACGACGGATAGACCACGGCAAATGTGCGCAGTGAGCATTCAACTCACTAGTTTTCTGTGCTCAGTTACACACTATACTAATATACGAGATGAGTGGTTTCAAATTAAACTAAACGGACATTGGTAGTGCTAAAAGAAACAAATAATAACTCATAGTATGAATTTGAAATGTAAGTTCATAATGGGCAATATAAAAAACGAGGTAACTTGATGTTCGAGGCATGTGGGCTGCTGAATTTATATCTATGCATAGATCGCTGCCTAGTGTTGGGTCCGGATGATTGCACATTGTTGTCCTGGAAGAGTCTTCGAAGTATCGCAAGATAGGTGGCTCCTCCCCTGGACTACAGTGCGCATGGGCATCCCCTCCATGCTCAGATTGTTTTTTTCCGCCATTGGGTTCGGATGTACTTCTTGACTCAGGTTCGGAATTTATACTAGTTACTCTTTTTCGAGGCCAAAAGGCCTTAGGGGCGTCGGTATTGTCTTTCGTTCGGTGCTTTTCGACTTTCAAGTTCTTCGAACTAGACTTCGAGAGACTTTTTGCCTTTCGACACCAAAGGCCCTCGACGATCGACGATGGAACGGAGCCCGTTCAAGCGCTGCCCCGTCTGCAACTCGAAATATCCCCACATCGACGTGCACCCGGTGTGCAACAAATGTTTCTCACCGGACCACGATGAGGCCAGCTGCATGTCCTGTTCAAAGTTCAGGTCGAAGAAAACTCTCAGTCTTCGACGCGCAGCTAGACAGTCGGCGAGAGAATCGGCGCCAGACCCAGAAAACATCTTCAGCGGTGACGACGAAGAACATGTACGAGGCGACGATCTGGAGCACTCGGATCCCGCATCAGAGCAGGACTCCACCTACAACGAGGACGAAGAAGAACTCTACGTCCATGATGAAGACATCGTCGAGGTAGGAGACGACGTACAACCTATCGGAGCCGTCGACGACGACTCCAGAGAAGAGCTAGGCCCAACCGCAGTAGCGGGGGCCCATAAAGACTCTTCTATGGCTCAGGTCGAGGCATCGCCGGAAGGCCTTAGCCAAGATCTTCAACACCGTTCTATAGTCCCGCTTCAAGGCCCGACTAAAGACATTTCCGAAGAGCCATCGGTCGATCGACCACTCTCAGTGGAGAAATTGAAACCGAAAGCGAAAGACACAAAATCGAAACCGACACTGGTTAAAACATCCATTGGCTCGACGACTTCGGAACCTTCCAAGTCGAAACGTGCGGTCGACCCCTCGGGGTCGAAGGGGGGCGTCGACCCGAAGATCGGATCGACTACACCTGTGTCTACGGTAAAGCATGTCACGCTCCCGTCGATGTCCGGCTCCAAAGATGGCGGCTCTTCCGAAGGACTCGAAGCCCAGAAGACCATCGATCCGAAGTTGAAAAAGTCACTGTGGGTCAAGGCCTTCGACCCGAAGCCAAAAGTAGGATCGAAAGACCCTCCCGCGTCGAAACACAAGGGCATTCCTGCGGCGCAACACCGGCTCGAATCGACGCAAGGCCTCAAACGCACTGAACCGTCGAAGTCGGTCGACTCGAAGACAGCGCCTCCATCGAAAAAGGTCAGTCCGGCACCGATGCTCACGGCGCCGATAAAGTTCGGACTACCTCCAACGGCTCGGCCTAAAACTGTTCCACATACACAGGCTACCGACTCTTCCGAGTCGACGTCGGTTGTCGCAACCACTCCGCTTCGGACTGACGATGTTGTGTTCCAGCCACCGTCCCACGACAACCAGTCGAAATTCTACATCGACTCCGACTCAGGTCGACTCACCGTTTACAAGCGTAAGATCAGGCCTTGTGGTACTGAAATTCTGCACCCGTGTTATAAAAGTCGTCGAATCATGACGATTTTGGTAACATCAGACCGAAAATGACGAGAGTAAGGTGTGCAAGTATTTTCGTCACGTTTGAGTGGCGGGATCACCATTAAATCAGGGATTCCGTCCTGAACCCTCTGGTTCCATTTTGTGCATGGCAGCCATTTTGTGGTTGCCCTCACATAGGCCGATGACTAAGGCTGAAATTAGCCTTTTGGGACACGTACACCTTTAGCTGACTTTTGTGTGAACAGGGCAAGCTGACTCCACTGCCCGAAGCCAAACCTGTTCGGCCAGTTCCTTTCCCAGTGGCCGATCGAGATTAAGATCAAGGAACAGCATACCATAAACCTTTCATCGCATACAAACCATGCCTAATCTTACATACAACTGTCCCTGTTTCTCTCTTTATGACCTGTTTTACGAGGAGGAGGTGCCCGTTTTTATTAGGGGTCCGTCGATATCTGATGAAAAATGTTGGGCCTTGCCGGGTAATTGATTGTGGGCTGGACAAAATGAAAATGGGCTTGTCATCATGAATCTGCTTTTTTTGTCGTGAAAATATGTGAATGGTCAACTGTAAAATAAGGAATGTTTGCCTAAAGCATAATATTTTGTATAAAAAGGGATGGCTGGCTTTGTAAGATTGAGCAGTCTCCTGAGAATATACACTGTGTTGTACTTCTAGGATACCTGTTACTGGCTGCAGCCAATAAATTCGATCTTTGACTTCACCAAGAAGACTCTGTGTTTCTGTAGTCTGAGACAGGAGGACTCGAAGTCTTAGGGTGTTTCCCTGGCACCGCTGGGTTCTGAAAAACCCAGTACTTCAGTTGGCGCCCAACGTTGGGCGATTTCAGCAGTACCGGTCCAAGCCAGAAGTTCGTGAGGAGCTTTGTGTGAAATTCTGGAGGAAGGCCAACCACTTCATCGACCCCTGTATGTCGTCGTGGTCCGAAAGTCTTTGCTGCGAGGTTTCCCGCTTCCCAACGGCTACGAAGGACTGCTGCCCTGACTATCGCCCTGTCTTGGACCCTTGATGATTTGTAGAGCGAGACGATAGACGAGTCTTCTGGTGACGTCTTTGATACCTCAGTTAAGTATGAGTGGAGCGTCTCCCAGTCCTTAGTTTGGTTCTTAGTTTGGGTATCCCCTTGGGATTTTTGATTTGGAACTTGCAAGTACCAAAGCCGAGGGACTCGTGTATTCACGAGACTATCGTATTCGATAATCCTTTGAAGTTTGAAGCTAGACTAGAGAGCGAAGATGCCTGGTCTTAGCAGACTTGGAAATTTGTTTTGTCTTGGTTGTAACAGGGATTCCCGATTGGACTCGTGTCCGGTTCCTCCGATTGGAACTTCAACCTATGAACTTTATGTGAAACATGGCGTAGGCCCCATCACATATAATGAAGTATGGATCCGATACACCAGGAAAGATGGTGTTCTAAAATGGCCCCAATATGTTAGCTTTGACAAGGAGATTTTAGATAATCTGGAGGTTAAACTTTTTAAGAAGAAAGCCCGGCCGGCGATGTTTGACAGTTTCCGCCTATGGCGAAAGGAAGCCAAACAGAAAGAAATTAAATCAGCAAAAAGAAATAAGAGAGAAAGGGGTATCTCGATAATGCAAGCTGCTATGCAGTTTAAAGATAATGAAGAAGAACAGGCAAGTGAGCAGTTGCACAGGCAATGTAAAATGGCGATTTATAAATGTTATCCATTTTTGCCGCCTCTTCAGCAAGATGCAGCAAAAGAACTTGAAAAAGACCCTCTAATGTCACACTTATTGAGTTCCCCACCCCCTTATGCGCAAAGTGCTACAGCACCTCCGCAACCTTTAGTTGTGCGACCTCCGGCCGTTGTGCCTCAGGTTCTTCCACAGCCGCCAGCTCCTCTTCAGTTGGCTCCTATTCCTCTGGCGCAGCCTCCTCAAGGGCCGCCGACTTTGCTACCTGCTCCGCCTGTACTTCCTACGACTTTGCCTACTGCATCGACTACTTCTTTTGATATTCCTCCTGATACTGCCTCTGCGTCTGCCTTGCCTCACTCTGTTTTTCCCCGTTCTTTCGTCGACTTCTCCTTCTGTTCGACAAAGAATGACTGATACTGTTGCTAGTCTTCTATACCCTCTCTTTGGGGCAACAAGTATGACCCCTGTTTCAACGCGCAAACAGTTGCGTAGTCAACTGCCTGACTCTAGAGAGCGAGAAACATTGGATAATTTGGCACATAAATGGGTTACTGACCCCACGAGATATGAGCTAGAGTCTGTTATGGATGTCTTCCATCAGTGGGAAGCATCGAAGCAGAGATATGTTTTTGAGAAAATGTGTGCTTTGTGAGGAATTGGAGGAGAATGATTTGGGATCCAATCCGCCTGAGTTGTGTCGTGTACGGTTCGAGTTTGCAAAAGGCACAATTGTGGGTTCCGATGTTGGGAAAGCAGTTGCGACATTGTTGTCGTTTAGGAGTGAGGGTATTTCTCAGTCGTTGTTTGAGCCTGATTCCTCCGTTAGAAAGAAGGCGAGACAATATCCCATGAGAGAAGTTCCTCCGGTATGGAAGGAAGCAACTCAGGCTGATGTCGCTAAAAATATCGATGCTGTTCCAGCTCATTTTCAACGTGTTTGGGTACATGTTCCATGGAAGCGAGTTGAAGTTCTGGCCCTTAAGCAGACATTACCTGACCCCCGTAAAAACCCTGCAGGGTATTACAAGGAATTATCACAGACTGCAGGCTCATGCATTATGAATTTAGCTGACATAGACATGTTGTTTGGGAATGTTGTTCCACAGCCTTTATGGGGTTTGATTCATCATACAGATCACGCGCAAGAGTTAGGCGACACATGGGCTAATATTAGTGCTGCAAATGACAGACAAGTTGGTGGTGCTAAACCTGAGCCTTTAGTAGCAGATCTCCCTGATAAGATTGTTACTTACATGAAGACTTTAATGCCTGCTATGCGAGTGAATTGGGACAAATTGTCTTTGTGTAAGCAGAAGAAAGATGAAACAGTGTCTGATTTCTTCACCAGGTTTGAAGAAACGTTTATCGACCACAGTGGTCAAGATATGAGTACGGAAGGTGGTCAACGGTTGTTTGTTGACAAGTTTGTGCACAATTTGCTTCCCGAGTTGTGTAAGAAATTAAAGGATTCAGAAAGTTCTTGGGCCGTTTCCTCTTCAGCACAGATATTGGCTACTGCACAGTATTATGAAAATCGAGATAAGGATGAGAAGGATAGAGCAGACAAGAAAACTAAAGAATTGAAGACAAAGGTTCTTTTACAACAGGCGTATCCGCCTCGTAGTAACCAGTGTGATTATCAACAGCCTCAGCAGTTTCAGAGAAACTCGCAAAGGTTCGAGTTTTCTCAACCACGTGTTCCTGTAGGTCCCAATCAGTGTTCATATTGTAAGGAAGAGGGTCATTTCAAGTATAGTTGTCCTATTTTGTTACAGCGTATGAATGGTGCTTCTGGTGCAAGAGGTCGAGGTGTTCAACAAGCCCCTAGAGGTAGAGGACGTGGAAATTTCCCCCAGAACGCGCGTTCCTTTCCGCCTCAGAATTCAATGAATAGTTTTGATCAGCAGAATAACACGTCTGTAAGGACGGCTCAGTACTATGCTGATGACTACTATGCAGAAGATGAGAATATGGAAGGTAATGATTGCTAGGACAGCCATAGACAAAGAGAGGGAGTTGTTTCAGTTCCAGTAGATCAGAGTGGACCTTATGTTGAGGTGATTACATCAGGTGTGTCAGAGCCTTTTCTGTTGGATACTGGTGCTACAAAGAGTTCTATTATGCACTCTAAACTCCCTGGCGCACCTTTGTCTGGCGAGACAAATGTTTCAGTAGGTTTTTCTGGCGCCCCGGTTAGAAACCCAATTTCTAGTCCTATGTCCCTTTCTGTTGGACCTTTTGAATTCGAAGCACCCCTTATTCTAACGACAGGTTGTGGTGATAACTTGTTAGGATTGGATCTGTTGAAAAGATTGTATGCAACCTTGTATTGTTCTCCTTCGGGAGTACAACTTACATTGGGTAAGAAAGCGGTCTCCCCAATGTATTTGTCGAAGGATAAACTTCCGACAGAATTGTCGTTTCTTCCTGATATTCTTTGGGCTACTAGTCCTAATGATGTGGGTCTTTTGGAAATACCATTGATGAAAATGGAAAGGAGCCGTTGCACTCCGCACAGTGAATAAGAGTAATCCAATAGTCCTTGGTGAGACTCTTTTAGGTGCTCAGAAAAAACACCGTCCGGTTCAGTCACGGTGTATAAACGAATACAAACAGAGGAAAGTCTTACACATGCAAGAACTGTTCTGAGCACTCTGGAGGCACAAAATTGTGCGTAATTATAGGTAACCAATAGAAAACGTGGAATTTTTCAAAGTTTCATGAATGGTTTATTCATCCGAACAGTTCAAAATTCATATTCATGAACACATATTTCCTCATATGTAGGTTCCATATCAATAAAGAGATATATCCATGTCAATAGGTAACATATAATCCATAGGTAAAATGGAAACCCCAATGCATTTCGTGCTACACTAGCACTTCTTCAGGGGGATATAATTCTGAAAGAAGAAGGAAAGGAAAAACCTTGTAGATGGTCGCTGGTCAGGAAACATAGAAATATATCACAATCGACTTAAGGGAATGTGGAAACCAATTCAAAACCAAAAGTGACGATGGCCGGTTTAAAGAGACATGATGGTGCAGAAAAGCATGTGAAAACGTGTGCATACGTCTAATGTCCCCAAAAAATTATTTTTGAAGCAATGTGGAGTCAATTAAGAAACGCACCCAGTGTAGGGGAAGAATAGAGAGTACGTCATGCAAACACCAAGAAAATTATAAGTCCGCAAGTATCATATACAAGACCCGGTGAATAATGTAATCAAAAGTGACGTGAAAACCACAAGTAAAAAGCACAATAAAGTTTCAGCACTTACCCATCACCAAAGAAAGATAGCGTGTACCGAGAACCACGACTGTAGCTCCGGATCATAACCCGGAAGACGCGGAGTCTGCGCACAAGGCCCCATAAGAGGAAGAACATAGAAAATAAAAAACGGACTAAAGGACGTGATAGCCTCACAAAGTAAACAAAGACGCGTGAATACAAAGCAAAGGACACCAGACTAGTCTAAAGAAATACGAGGAAAACATAAGAGAAAATATAGGATGGCACAAAAAAGTGAAACAATTAAAGTAGAAGAAAAAGAGGAAACGTGAAAATTATTAAAATACACCATAGTAATACGAAACAAAACATTAAAAAGTAAACATCATTAAGCAGAAAGCATAGACTTAATAACAAATATAGGTTCAATCACTGGTGTAGTATAGGACACAGTGTCAAGAGAGATCATATATCAAATGATTATAGGAGAACACTTCTCAAAATATCATTCAGTTCAAAGATGACAACTGAGTTCAATTCTATCGTTAAGCCCCTTAGGCTGGAGGGATTGTAAATAGTAAATCCAGTGTAACTCGCGCTGTAGTAAATATTTACTATTGTCTCTGTAAGCAACTTTCTGAACATTCTCCAAAATTAAATAGCGAATTTGGCTGGGGTTGTGTGATTGAGATACAAAATGTGCTCCAATACAAGACTTGATGTTTTTAGTGCGGATACTACTGCGATGTTCATTGAGTCTAGTTTTCATTTTCCGTTCTGTTTTACCCACGTACGGGAGGCCACATGGGCATTTGATCATGTAGATTACGTTTGTGGAGTCACAGGTTGCATTCACCCGGAGGTGAATTGGAGTACCTTTCGTTGGATGACATAACACATTTCCAGGTATAATACTGTTACAATGACCACAATTGTGGCATGGAAAGGTGCCTTTGAAAGTTGTCACACTTTGCACAATTGGTTGTTTTAAAAGGGATTGTAGATTTTTGGAGCGTTGGTAGGCAAAAATAGGTGGTTTCTCAAATATATTGTTGAAGTCTTTCTCCAAAGTTAGCATGGGCCAGTGTTTACGAATTACATCCTTGATTTTTTTAGATTGAGTAGAAAATTTGGAAACAAAAACGGAGCGATTCTCTTCCGCAAGATTGACATTTTTTGGTTGTAACAGTTCATTTCTCTCCAACACCATCGCTCTTTCTTCTGCATTTCTAGTTAGTTGAACGGGATATCCCCGTTGGTGGAATTTAGAAATGATTTTATCACTGTCTTGTGAGTACAGTTCTTCTGTAGAGGATATTCTTTTAGCTCGTAATAGTTGGGAATAAGGTAAATGACGCTTCAGACTTGGTTGGTGAAAACTACGATAGTGTAAATAGTTATTCCGATCAGTTTCTTTGGTGTAAATAGATGTGACAAACTGATTGTCAATCAACTTTATGGAGACATCAAGGAAAGATATTTCAGTTCTACTGTATGTGTGAGTAAATTGTAGTCGGTCATTGATACCATTCAAGGAGGCTATGGCAGTATTCAACTGTGTCTCAGTGCCCTTCCAAGTCAGGAATATATCATCGATGTAACGATGGTATGAACACAAGAATGGTTCCCAATCTTTGTCTTTTAGAATGTGTTGTTTTTCAAAGTCGTACATAAACAGATTAGCATATGCTGGAGCAGCGCAGTTGCCCATGGCCACTCCAGACAATTGTAAATAGTAGTGGTTATTGGGGGATTTGAAGTAACTGTTACTGATCCTTTTTTCACCAACCAAATTTTCTACTCAATCTAAAAAAATCAAGGATGTAATTCGTAAACACTGGCCCATGCTAACTTTGGAGAAAGACTTCAACAATATATTTGAGAAACCACCTATTTTTGCCTACCAACGCTCCAAAAATCTACAATCCCTTTTAAAACAACCAATTGTGCAAAGTGTGACAACTTTCAAAGGCACCTTTCCATGCCACAATTGTGGTCATTGTAACAGTATTATACCTGGAAATGTGTTATGTCATCCAACGAAAGGTACTCCAATTCACCTCCGGGTGAATGCAACCTGTGACTCCACAAACGTAATCTACATGATCAAATGCCCATGTGGCCTCCCGTACGTGGGTAAAACAGAACGGAAAATGAAAACTAGACTCAATGAACATCGCAGTAGTATCCGCACTAAAAACATCAAGTCTTGTATTGGAGCACATTTTGTATCTCAATCACACAACCCCAGCCAAATTCGCTATTTAATTTTGGAGAATGTTCAGAAAGTTGCTTACAGAGACAATAGTAAATATTTACTACAGCGCGAGTTACACTGGATTTACTATTTACAATCCCTCCAGCCTAAGGGGCTTAACGATAGAATTGAACTCAGTTGTCATCTTTGAACTGAATGATATTTTGAGAAGTGTTCTCCTATAATCATTTGATATATGATCTCTCTTGACACTGTGTCCTATACTACACCAGTGATTGAACCTATATTTGTTATTAAGTCTATGCTTTCTGCTTAATGATGTTTACTTTTTAATGTTTTGTTTCGTATTACTATGGTGTATTTTAATAATTTTCACGTTTCCTCTTTTTCTTCTACTTTAATTGTTTCACTTTTTTGTGCCATCCTATATTTTCTCTTATGTTTTCCTCGTATTTCTTTAGACTAGTCTGGTGTCCTTTGCTTTGTATTCACGCGTCTTTGTTTACTTTGTGAGGCTATCACGTCCTTTAGTCCGTTTTTTATTTTCTATGTTCTTCCTCTTATGGGGCCTTGTGCGCAGACTCCGCGTCTTCCGGGTTATGATCCGGAGCTACAGTCGTGGTTCTCGGTACACGCTATCTTTCTTTGGTGATGGGTAAGTGCTGAAACTTTATTGTGCTTTTTACTTGCGGTTTTCACGTCACTTTTGATTACATTATTCACCGGGTCTTGTATATGATACTTGCGGACTTATAATTTTCTTGGTGTTTGCATGACGTACTCTCTATTCTTCCCCTACACTGGGTGCGTTTCTTAATTGACTCCACATTGCTTCAAAAATAATTTTTTGGGGACATTAGACGTATGCACACGTTTTCACATGCTTTTCTGCACCATCATGTCTCTTTAAACCGGCCATCGTCACTTTTGGTTTTGAATTGGTTTCCACATTCCCTTAAGTCGATTGTGATATATTTCTATGTTTCCTGACCAGCGACCATCTACAAGGTTTTTCCTTTCCTTCTTCTTTCAGAATTATATCCCCCTGAAGAAGTGCTAGTGTAGCACGAAATGCATTGGGGTTTCCATTTTACCTATGGATTATATGTTACCTATTGACATGGATATATCTCTTTATTGATATGGAACCTACATATGAGGAAATATGTGTTCATGAATATGAATTTTGAACTGTTCGGATGAATAAACCATTCATGAAACTTTGAAAAATTCCACGTTTTCTATTGGTTACCTATAATTACGCACAATTTTGTGCCTCCAGAGTGCTCAGAACAGTTCTTGCATGTGTAAGACTTTCCTCTGTTTCTTTTGGAAATACCGCCATATGTTGTGACATTGAAAGCCAATGTTAAAATGCCACGCATTCCCCAATATAAGATCTCTAGTGAGGGTGAAAAAGCATTGCTAGCGATCATTTACGATTTGATTGAAAAAGATGTAATTGAAGAGACAAGAGGCAACGTTTGCAATAGTCCTGTTCTGCCTGTTTTGAAGCGTACTGACCCTTCTCAGCCACCTGTTTATAGAGGTTTGTGATTGATCTTAGAGAGGTGAACAAAATCGTTGTGCCGCAATTTCCAGTTGTTCCTGATATCACTGCCCTATTGACTTTGATTCCAGCTTCCGCGACTTGGTTCTCGGTGATTGACTTGAAGAATGCTTTCTTCAGCATCCCGTTTGCCGAGGAGAGTAGGGATATTTTCGGCTTCAGTTTAGGAGGCTGAAGCTTCCGGTTCAAACGCGCTCCTCAAGGCTATTGTGAAAGTCCATCGATATATAGTCAAGATTTAAAAACACAGCTTGATACGATTGTTTTACCTCATGGCACTACCCTTATTCAGTACGTCGACGATTTGCTCGTAGCTGCAGATACTGAGGAGATTTGTAAAGAAGCCACGTTGTCGTTGTTGCGTCATTTGTCTGATTTGCATCACAAAGTGTCCCTTTCGAAATTGCAATATTGTCGACAAGAAGTGACCTACTTAGGTCATCTCTTGTCGAAGGAGGGAAGGAAACTGACCCCAGAAAGAATTCAGGCAATTGCAAAATTGAGTGTGCCAATGACACAGAGAGAAGTGCGTGCTTTCTTGGGTATATGTGAATAAAACACCCAGGCACATTTTCAATACCTACTAGCACATAAAAAGTGGCATGTGCCACACAACAATTAATAATAATAGACTACTGTTTTTACACATGGAATACACTTTAATTCCTCATACACAACATGATATTTGATAAAAATCGATACATACTTATACACAAATGATAAAATATTCCAGCATTATAGCATATGCACAATTTCATATACACAACATTTATTTAAAAAAACTATTAGATGGTTTCCTGTCTACGCGTTTCGACACTAAGGTGTGTCTTCCTCAGGACTGTACCATTGTGGTTCTGTAAAAGATATTTTTTTTAAAATTATTTTTACAATTTTGTATTTTAGTGCAAAAACAGTTTATACTTTGACTATAGTATTATGTGCTAGATGATGGTTATTAGCATACAGTGATAATACCGCCTACAGACATATAATAGCTTTTGACATCTTCATATGAGCTACTTCATACATAATTCCATTTATAGATACATGCTGAACATATTTCTCACGTCCCCATCCATGTATATACCTTCTGATAGCATTCCTTAAAGTCTACCTTTTTCAATTTCATAATTTCTTTTGATATGATTTGATATTATGGTAGTGAGATTTTCATACATTTGGGTTTCCTAACGATAAAGGAAAAGAGAGGAAACAGTAAAAGAGATAAAGAAAGAAAGAAAGAAAGAAAGAAAGATTTCAGTATGACCATCTAGAGACATTAAAGCTGAAAGCGACTTCTAACTATTGTTGATAACTCACATTTGTCAGTTTATTATGTTACAAATTAGTTAGATTTGTTGCTTTATCAAACCATGATAACAGCAAGATACATTATGTTGCTCCAATGACTTAGTAGTATTCATTGTCATATTTAGATCGAATTTCTGGGTCCTATTTAAACTATAGGGGATACTAAGTTATCTATCATAAATTTATCTAGAGCCTATAACCTCGATCCATATGAACTGCTTACAATTGTATGGCTTACCTATTTTAAAAGTCGGCTAGACAAACATCAGGATGTCAAGGAGATAGTATTCATATCAACAGAAAGTAATCTAAAACATGAGAATAACCTAAAGTGAATATTTGGTACAATTAACAGCAGTGTAGTTCAAATACGATCCTACTAGTTACTCTATATATATCCTGCTTACCTAATTTTTAAAACAGGCACACAGATAGGATTTTTTAACCTTGTATACGTCTTCAATATTTATGCCTTGATTTGGCAGTGGAGACGGGTTATTGACATCAAGATAGGGAATTATATTTCTCTGTAGATACATAACGGTTCATTAGTGTTGAGTTTGCCTTGCATTGCATTAGAGCAGATTATGTTTACAACATTATACTGCTTACCTTGATTCAAGATTATATGCTTTATTAATATTATTCAACGATGTCACGTGGCGTATGCCCGATTGTGCTTGTTAAGTTTATGCAGTCCTTTATCTGATCAGGAAAAGGAAGCACAACTAGCATTATACGAGTGACCAATCTGACATATAATATGATTAGATCATAGCACATGTTTCTCTGCTTACCCTGCTTTTGCCTCTGTTTTCTAATAGTTTAAATTCAAAAGCGCCGTATAGTGTTGATTCGAATATCTTCCTTAGATTGAGCCGTTTATTATCTAATCATGAAAAGAGGAATACCATTAGCATTATGTGATTGACTAATGATTACACAAGCTCTCAGTACGGCACTTCGAGGCATTGCTCTCCTTACCCTGTTTTGACTTTTCTGTGATTATATTTACTTCAGGGACGCCGTATAGCATCGGTCCACACGAATATCAAAGGAGTAGGCGATCCTTTATGAAAAAGAGAGCGCAACTCGCGTTATGTTACGGGTCACATATTCAGGATAATAAAGAACGCATTCAGCGTTCTGAACGTGGCTATATTCTTACCTGTGTAACAGCAGATTTGGACGGACCGGCTACGAAGAGTTCCCGGCGGCATCTAGTGCGTAGGCAAAGGATTTGACTCATGTGTTCTCATTGGTTTATATATTGAGACAGCAGACTGGTTAAACTGATATCGCGTGACTCTTAAAGGGGCACACCTCTATGTTTACTATATCGGTGGTCCCAGGACACTACGCAAAACGCAATGACAAATTATTAAATACAGAGGAATGATATTTATAATACTTATATCCTACTGGGTTACATTTGTGGATGTATTAGTTGATCTGGCAAGCCATATTCATATTCAGACAGATAGTGTTGACTTGACCTATATATTTATTATACTATCGCATTTATCCATGGTAGATCATTATTTAACCCATGGGTAAATGTGTTCAAAGAGAAGATCCAATACACTTCTCTTTTTTTCCTTATCTTGTCACCGCCATTATTGTTAGGGATATGGATCTTTTCTAGAATGCGCCATCTGATCTGTGATGGAGAATGTTGGAACTCTGAGAAATGAGATACCAGTGGTGCTGTTAGCTTCCGTGTTTTTATCGCGGACCTATGTTCTGTTAGGCGGAGTTTCATTGTTCTTGAGATTTCTCCCACATATCCTAAATTGCAGGGGCATAATATAAGGTAGATTATATTACTCGTGTTGCTTGTCCACAACTCCTTTGCCTGTATTTGCACTTGGTTAAACATGAATGTCTCACCCGTTAAGATGCCATCACATGATTGGCATGTTCCACATCTAGAGGTACCTTTAATGGCGTTCTCTCCATTAAATGATTTCTGTACATAAGGGTTCACGCTGTTAGTTCCACTGAACCGTGATCTGACCACTAGATCTTTAAGATTCTTATTGCGTCGGTGCGCGAATATTGGTTTCGGTAGTTTAGGTTGCATGGGTTCTATATTCAATAAGTGCCAATTAGTATTAATGATCTGTCTGACTGTAGCATTTAAAGGGTAGTGTTTTGTAATGCAGACTAGTTTTAGGTCTTTTTGTTGTTTATTTGAATTGAGTAAAGCATCTCGATCAAAATATCGAGTTCGCTTGTAAGCTTCACGCACCAAACGGTGTGGATAGCCATGTGCAAGAAATTTCTGTTTCATTTGTTCAGATTGAACATCATAATCTCTAATATTAGTGCAGTTTCTTCGCACTCTGAGAAACTGCGAAAAGGGAATGCCATCTTTTTGGTTTCTTGGATGGTAGCTATGGAAGTGGAGTAATGTATTTCTTGCTGTTGACTTAGTGTGTAAGTCAACCTCCAAATTATTAGATTCATTTTTGATATGTATATCAAGAAACTCCACTTTTGTCGCATCAATGTGTGCAGTAAAGCGAAGATTGCTATCCGCTAGATTAATCCATTCTAGAAATTCTTGCAGAGTCTGTTCCCCATTGGTCCAGATGAAAAATATATCATCAATAAACCGGTACCAATGGGAAACAGACTCAAAGAATGGTGCCATCTCATTATGTATATGGTGAGATTCAAATCTGGCCATGTATATATTGGCTATTGATGGGGCCATTGCTGCCCCCATACTGACTCCTTTAGTTTGTTGGTACATATGTTCCCCAAATTGGTACACATTTTCTTGAAGTACCACTGACAGACATTGTAAAATAAATGGCTTGTTACATGGGATTTGGTGTAGGTCAATAAACCAACTAGTAGCCTCTATAGCTCCTTTCTGGGGAATGTTGCTATAGAGGGATTAGACATCCAAAGTAACCAAAAGATCTTTATTTCCATCAAATGGCAGATGTTCTACCTTTAAAATAATTGCCCCAGTATCTTTAATATAAGAAGGGGTAAATTGAATATATGGTCTGAGAATGTTGTCCAGATATTTTGATAATGCTTCAGTTGGAGTTCCAATAGTTGAGACGATCGGGCGATAGGGGGGATTTTGTTCATTTTTATGCATTTTCGGGGTACCGTAAATGCAAGCTATCTTTTTTTGGGATTTGTTGAGAAATTCATATTCCTTTTTAGTGATTATATTATCATTCAAAGCTTTAGGGGTTATCCTATGGATTGTCTTAATTACTTTCTCTTTAGGATTTTTTGTAACTTTTTTATAAAATAAGGGATCATTTAACATAGTGAGCATATTTGTTTCATACGTGATGGAATCCATGAGAACAATGCCACCTCCCTTATCACTGCTCTTTCTCACAATGGGTTTATTGTTCTTTAGATTATGTAGGGCTGTATGTTCCTCTTTGGAGATGTTATATATAGGCTTGGGTACATATTGAAGAGCTGCTGCTAGTTTATTTAAAACTACTTTTTCAAATATGGCCATCTCAGGGCCAAGTTGATCCAATGTTGGGGTGAAAGTAGATGGTAGGGATATAATATTATTCATTCCTGCCTCTAGCTCTATATCATCTTTGTTCATAAAGAACTTCTGTAACCTAACCTTCCTAAAAAAGGATTGTATATCCTGATGCAGTTCAAATAAATTGATGTTTGAATGAGGTACAAATGATAAACCTTTAGTTAAGATGGAGACATCAGACTCTGTAAGGACATGTTTAGAGAGATTGAAAATGGGTATTAAATCCACTACCTTTGGTACTGCTTGTTGCGTGTCTCCAAGTATTGTTTAGGCTCTGTGGGGTATTGATGAGATTGATAGTGGCCTCTCGACTGTGACTGAAATCGAACTCGTTGTTCACCGATCAAGATGAGTCACAGCCGTGGGCTGACACTGTGGACCCTGCTGATCCACAAACCACCCCGGATACTCTTTCATATGCTATCAAGCCTTCACCTACGGAAGATACTGCTGGGTTTAATGCACTAATTGAGAGAGCGGCACTTAACCATGACGTGGATATGCACGCTGACCCTGTGGAGGTGGACTTTCTCTTTGATACATTCTCAACATCGGAGAGGTCTATAAAGACTCTGCCTATGCTTAAAGGTGTGCTCAAACATGCCAATGACATTTTTAAAGAGCCCACTAAAGCGAGGGTGGTGAACCCACGAATTGAAAGGTAGTACCGGCCTGCGCCCGTAGACCCTACCTACATCAAGGGCTAACTCCCACTGGACTCCTTAGTTGTGGCTAATGCTCGCAAAAGAGCGAACTCTCAAACAACGGGTGATGCTCCTCCTCCGGACAAAGAATCCAAAATCTTGGAGGCCTCTGGGAAACGTGTGGCAGCTCAAGCTGCTAATATTTGGAGGATCTCCAATACCCAAGCCCTGTTAGCAAGATATGACAGGGCACACTACGACACGTTAGAGCAGCTAATGCAACACCTGCCAGATGCTTATAAGGAGGGAGCAGAAATGCTTATACAGGAGGGGAAGTTGATCTCCAACGCGTCCATTAAGTGCGCGTTGGATGCAGCCGACACAGCAGCACGGGCCATAAATACTAGCGTTATGCTCCGAAGGCATGCCTGACTCCGCATCTCTGGGTTTAAGTCGGAAATCCAAACTACTCTGCTCAATCAGCCAGTAAACCCTGACTTCCTGTTTGGTCCAGAGGTAGACACCACTCTTGAAAAGATTAAGAAGGACACTGAAACTGCGAAATCCATGGGAGCTCTGCAGTCTCAGCAGTTCAGGGGCGGTTCCTTTCGTCGCTCCGGTAACAGGGGAGCTTCAAGAGGACAGGCGTCCCAACAAGCGCAGTACACCAAGGGATGCACACAAACCACCTATAACAAGAACAATAGGGGTGGATACCGTGGAAACCGCACCAAGGGCAGAGGAAGTGGAAATAATAATACCAGATCCTCCGCCACTAACAAGCAGTGACGTCCTGTCACTGCGCCCCGACCATGTAACACCAGTCGGGGGGAGACTCCAGCAGTTCCTGCCAGTCTGGGAAAGCATTACCACGGACAGGTGGGTGAGACAACTTATACAACACGGTTATTGTCTAGAACTAACCTCCACTCCAACCAACATTCCCCCAAGGCACCGTCCTATGTCCGCAGAGCACATGCACTTATTGCAGCAAGAAGTCATATCCATGCTGCAAAAAGGGGCCATAGAACTCGTGCCTTTAGAACAACAGGAAAAGGGGTGTATTCGCTGTACTTCTTAATCCCAAAAAAGAGACTGGTCTCTCAGCCCATTCTAGACCTCAGACCTCTAAACCAATACATCCTGTCAGAACACTTTCACATGCTCACGTTACAGCAAGTTCTCCCGTTGCTCAGTCAGGGAGACTTCCTAGCAACCCTGGATCTGAAGGATGCCTATTTCCACATTCCCATTCACCCGTCACAGAAAATATCTCAGGTTCACCATCAACAGCCAGCATTACCAGTTCAAGGTCCTGCCTTTCGGGGCACTACAGCCCCCAGAGTGTTTACAAAGTGCTTGGCGACAGTGGTCGCGCATCTTCGGAGGCAACACATCCATGTTTATCCGTATCTGGACGACTGGCTTGTACAAGCAAAGTCAGCCCAGCAGTGTGCCAACCACATGTCACGCACAATCCACCTCCTACACAGTCTGGGATTTTCGCTCAATTACCAAAAGTCCCATCTTCAACCCGCACATGTACAGCAGTACCTAGGCGCGGAAATAAACACGCTCGCTGCCACAGCGCAACCAAGCTCAGCAAGAGTCAACAGCGTGCAAGTGTTGATTCAAAAATTTAAACCACAACACTCTCTCCCAGGGCAGGTGTTCATGCAACTAATAGGCATGATGGCCTCTTGCATCTTTATAGTCCCTCATGCGAGGCTGCACATGTGTCTGCTTCAAGAATGTTTGGCACGCCAGTGGAACCAGGCTCAAGGACAGCTCAAAGACCTAGTGTTGGTGACCGGTCGTGCATACAACTCTCTGCATTGGTGGAACACACAAAACCTTTGCAGGGGACGACCGTTCCAAGAGCCTGTACCACAGATAGTGCTGACAACGGACGCATCTCTCCAGGGCTGGGGGGCGCATGTCCTCCATTATACGGTGCAGGGACTATGGACACCGCACCAGCAGAAGATGCACATCAACCTACTGGAACTGATGGCAATCTTCATGGCGATGAAGGCATTCAAGTTGCATCTCTGCAACAAAGTCGTGCTGATCCGGACGGACAACATGACCGCAATGTAGTACATCCAGAAGCAGGGACGGACACACTCTCCGCAGTTGTCACACCTAGCACAGTGCATGTGGAAGTGGGCCATTCAGAGGAACATGTTCCTCATGGCGGAACACCAGATGGCGGACCTGCTCAGCAGACACAGCCATCAGATGCACGAGTGGGAGATACACCCCTCGGTGCTCCAACCATATTTCCAGCGGTGGGGTCATCCAGAGATGGACCAATTCGCCACACACGAAAACGCAGGTTCCCACACCCGCAGTCTCAGGGCAGTGCGATATGGATGAACTGGTCGAACAGATTTGTGTACGCCTTTCCTCCAGCACCACTCATACCGCTAGTGGCACGCAAACTGAGGCAACACTCCATGACGCTCATCCTGGTTGCTCCAACGTGGGCAAGGCAGGCATGGTACACCACGTTCCTAGAACTTTCCGTGGTTCCCCACCAGCGCCTCAGACTCACACCCAGTCTCCTCACTAAGAGCCATGGAGACATTCAGCACCCAGATCCGCAGCAGTTGAGCCTTGCAATATGGCTCCTGAGGTCCTAGAGTTTGGCTACCTAGACCTGCCTACTGACTGCATGGACATCATAAAGGAGGCTAGGCGACCTACCACCAGGGCCTGCTACGCGGCGAAATGGAAGCATTTTGTTATCTATTGCTCCAATAATAACATAAATCCACTTGACGCTTCCACGCAAAACATCATATGTTACTTGCTGCACCTATACAGGTGTAATCTAGCGTATAGTTCCATCAGGATACATTTAGCTGCAATGGCGGCTTATCTACAAAATAGACAGCACCTATCCCTTTTCCGAGTGCCTGCCATTAAAGCTTTTATGGAGGGACTGAAACGGGTCATTCCTCCAAGACACCCGCCTTCGCCTGTCTGGAACCTCAACATAGTCCTCACCAGGCTCATGGGCCCACCATTTGAACCTATTCACTCTTGTGAGATACAATTTCTCACAAGGAAAGTGGCTTTTCTGGTGGCAATTACGTCGCTACGACGAGTTAGCGAGCTGCAAGCCCTCACTATTCAGGAGCCTTTCATTCAAATACATGCTAATAGGGTTGTGCTGCGCACCAACCCTAAATTCATGCCCAAGGTAGTGTCACAGTTCCACATCAACCAAACTATTGAACTACCTGTATTCTTCCCAAATCCTGATTCAGTGGCAGACAGAGCACTGCACACATTAGATGTTAAGAGGGCTCTCCTGTATTACATAGACAGGACTAAAGATTTCAGGAAAACTAAACAACTGTTCGTTGCCTTCTCTCCACAGCACAAGGGCAACCCGATTTCTAAATCGGGTATAGCCCAATGGATTGTTAAATGCATCCAAATCTGTTATCAAAAAGCTAAACGCACGTTAACAGTTCCCCCAAGAGCGCATTCCACACGCAAGTTGGGGGGCATTCATGGCTTTCCTAGGTAACATTCCTCTAGAGGACATATGTAGAGCAGCCACATGGACTACCTTACACACATTCACCAAACACTACTGCGTGGATGTACACTCAAAACAGCAAGCTGCTGTAGGTCAGGCTGTTCTCAGGAACTCTTTTTCAGACTGCTGCAGCTGGCACAGGCAACCGCCGCTAAGGAGGGTACTACTATTTATTCTATGCATACATATAAATTCAGCAGCCCTACATGCCAAGAACAGATGAATACTGGTAAGTAGCATATTCCTGATTGAAAATGCCCAATAACCGGTTAGTTTACATAGAAGCATTACATTTGTATGTTCCATCGGAGTTTTATTCAAACGATCCTACTTCTGTCTAACGTATACTTTATTAATTAAAAATATTTATAAGTGGCAAAAACTAGCTGATCAAGTGCAATAAGCTGACGGACGGCGTGGCGCCCCTGTCCTTCACTCAGTGTAAGCTCATTCGAGATAACGCTTTGCCGTTGTCGAAGATGCTACTGATATGATTGCACATATCTTACCATGCACATTTCCTGCTTTTATGGATGTCAGCGCCAAAGAAAACAATAGAATTCTGGGTAATATGGATGATAGATTTCCTGAAAGTCAAGCAATCTATTTATTTATCGTGGGATCAGCATAGAGCACCCCTGGGGGGTACCACAGAGCTGCCCCTCCCAGGCTTCCCACGGTGCGGGGGCTGTTACTGCCTCCACAGGCCTGAGATCGACCAGATGGCTCTTGCCAACACCCCCCGCCCCCGCCCACACCCCTCCGCAGACCCGCCCCGCCCCCTTGAAAGGGGTCTGGATGTCTAGATTTCGCAAGCACTTTTGTAAAAATCGCGGCATTTTTACAAAAGTGCCAATTTCGTGGCAAATCGCGAAATCCTGGAGGGTCTGACTCATGGTAAACCTACATTAAGGACGGGGTCTTCCTCCCTATCCATGTGTAATACATAAGTGCTTCTTTGTGACTCCTTGACTGTGGTGTTTTAATTTCCTTCCACCAACATTATTCACTCTCTTATCACTCCACCTGCATTGCACGCCCCAAAAAAACGACCACTTACTTTGTACTTGTTGCAAAGCAACCACACCTGCAGCATTTGCACTTTCTCCTTTCTTACTACCTTGATTTGCATCCTACTCCTAAACTCCTGTTGAACATTTTGCACGTCGTCACTGTAGGAAGGTAGATCCCTGACTATGGTTGCCCCCAACTTTTTGCCTGGTGTTTTGCTGGTTTTCTGACTTAGTTGACCTGGGACCCTGCTATTCAGGGCCCCAGGCCTACTGCTCTCTCTGTAAAATGGATTCCATGTACCTTAGGTACATATCTAAATTGGATACTGAGTCACCTTATCAGTCCCTGTACAGTGTACCTTAGGTACCCAGGGCATAGGTGTACCCAGGTCCTACCAGGGGCTGCAGCATGTATTATGCCACCCCTGGCTGGCCATCCAAATCTGACACAACTGGCTGCTTGACAGCTGGGGCAAGGTGGTGTAATCACCCTTTGCTTTAGATATAGTATACCTATATCTAACCCTAAAAATGGACACACAGATCTCCTATCAGTCACTCCTATGGCAGGCCTTAACAATCCTGAAGGCAGAGTGCTTGGAATCGTGTGAGATGGTGCTCTGGCATGAGCTGAGCCTGTCTGCGGCTTTCGGGATCCATCCCTTAGCCGTTTCCATGATATCGCATACCATATACTCTTAAGTGCATTATAATCCTCGCGGTTATATGCCAACTCTGGTATCGCTTTATCAAAACATGTCGAGTAAGGTGTCATACGAATTGGAATACTAACCCCTCGCCAATTCTGGCGACGGGGTTAGCATTCCACCCTTCTAGAGGGACACGACATGCATGTAACCTATAACCCGGTTAAAAGTCAGACAGAGCCTTAGCATCCACAAAATGGATGCTGTCACCGAGACACAAGTCTGCCCTCCTGCTGCTGGGAGTCCTCCCAGAGCAGGAGATAAGGACAAAGGGTTTCCTGCCAGGGGCGGTGCCAGCACCGTCCCAGACAGGGTTTTGTGTATTGTAGGTAGGCAGGGCTTCAGAGGAAGGTGACTGCACGTGGCACCCCGGTGCTCACTGTGCATAGGCTGGCTTAAACCAGTTCCAGGGACACTCCAGACCCTGTGCTGGGGAAAAGCCCGCCAAGGAAGTGGGTGTAACCACCCCCCTCCTGGTCCCACCCCTAGGGCAGGACTTAGTCGCGTGCCAGCCCCCTTTTCCAAGATAAAGGTAGAGACTGGCCCCCTTCCAAATCAGATCATCTTTGGAATCAAGATACCACTTTCCACGAAAGGACTTCACGATTTCTTCCTCAAGATTCTCCCTTGTGGCTAAGGAGTAGTCACCCTGCATCCGCAGGCACCATCCAAGAACACTGCGGTCTGCTGCACGTCCTTCCTCCGGAATCCGACTGCCCAGCTCGACGAGACCCGGCTTCCCTGGCACCTCTGACCTCTACCCACCTCTACAGCACAGCTGAGAACCGTGGGTGCGACGAGACCTCGAGGGACCGGCCATCGCCAAGACTGCACGACTTCTGCACAGCAAGCCCACCGAGTAATTTCCTGGTGAGTGCTTTGGGGTCCGAGAAGCCCCCACCCTGAGCAGCTCCAGCACCGAAGAGCAGCCCCCCAGCATCTCCACGATCGGCGTGGGGCCCTTCTGCTTTCTGCTGCTCACCGCGTTGTTTGGCTACTAGCCCGCTGGCTTGTGGCCTTCCGAACGACGCCCGACGACAACACTGCTGCTGGTCTGGTTGCTCCAGACTGGCCCTTGCTTCCCTCCATCGGAGAAGTACCCTGGACCCTCCTGGTCCGGCTAAGACGCCATTTTAGGTCCACCGCGTGGGCCTTGCATTTGCCAAGACTTGTTGCCCAATCCTGGGTCCAGCGACGTCGACAGCAAGAACCTTCGTGGGACAGCTCGCACCTCCATCCTGGTCGCCGACAACGCCTCCTGGTCCGAGAGACTGCAGAGCCCAGCAGCGCCCACTCACCTGACTGCGGTGACTTCGCCCGGTGCCATCCTGGTGCCCACTTAATCACTGGCTAGTGATTCAAGAACTTGGTCCCCTCTGCTTTCAGGTTTCCTTCTTCCTTGATCCAGGCTTGGATCCATCGAACTTTTCTTCACTGGTCGCCTGCCAGCACCTTCCTTCTTCCAGGCTCCTGGTCCGGCAACGAGATCCCCGACGTCTTTTCAGACCTATGCAGCTGCAGCCCCTGGGCTAGGTAACTTCGGCACTTCGGTGTCCCAGCATAGCCTCACTATCCAAGGGTCAGGATCCACTGTCGTTTTCTCCCTACCAGGTCGGGTTCGCCCGTGAACACTAACTTTGCCTTTACTAGCTTCCATAGACTTTGTCCCGCATCCCGCGTGAGAGTGCACACTCTGCACCCGAGTCCCCTAGGTCTCCTAGAAGTAATCTACAGATTCCCTAGTCAAGTCCTAGCGATTCCAAAGCCTATTAGTACTGTACTTACCTGCTAGTAATCTCGCATTCCACTTTTAGAGTATATGGTTTTTCGTGCCCCTCGGGCATTTGTGTATAACGTGCTAACTTAAGTATTTTCATAGGAGTTTTGTTGTGTGCTTAGCACCCTGTCCTCATAAAGAGTACAGGGTTGTTGTGATTCTAATAAATACATTGTTTATTTTCATAACACTTGTGTGGTGTCCTTTCACTGGGTGTTCAAGGGGTAATGTGATGGTAAAACAGCTGGCTTAACACGCCCTCTAGAGTCTTAGCCTTAGACTGCTCGTATCCATGCTACTAGGATAGCTGGTCTATAAGGTTGACTTACAACCAATCATCAATAAGGGTTGTTTGGACTGATATATAGTGATCACTAGAATAGTGAACACTGCACATCAGGCCAACTTCTCACAGTCACCCTACCCCATTTCGATGACATTTTCTTTTCCTTCATCGTGGCTTTATCAATTTCCAAGCGGTTTCTACAGTGGCATCTCGTGTCGATACGTTTCTTTTAACCCATTTAAATATTCCTTTCTAGGAGTTGATCTCTAATCATTTTGGGCTTGAAATAAATGTACCATAATTGCATGTGGCAGCCAAAGTGTGGAGAGCCACCATATAACACTCACCTGGTTTCACAGGAAATCATTTTCACATATAGGGTCTTGTAACAATTGGGGAGAAATACAACATGATTAAGTTCATTTGTTTAGTACATTTCGATCGCTCGTAAGATCCCAAATTTATTTTAGCAATTTAGACACCCGTTATAGTTTTGGAATTCTCTTGACTGGACTCAGTGGTATTTCGAGTTGTTAGGAGGTTAGTTATCTTGTATAGTAAATGTGAAGTTTGGAGAAGAGTAATGGTGGGTGAGTGATGGATTGATCATTTTGTATAGGGGCAAGGTAGATGGCCGCTTGGATGTTTGAAAAGTATTTTCTGCGTGGAAGTGGACACCACAGGATGCTACTGCTTGTTTTTTTTCTTTAGGGCTGTGCAGTTGTCTATAGCCCCTCTTTAGGTGGTAGTACTGTTTCGTAGGATCTTTGCCCATTAAGTGGCCTTTTATGAAATGTTTGTGTTAGTTACATTAGGTTCTTCTAAATCGTTGACGTGTTGGCTGTTGAGGGGATGTAGATGTGTCACTATAACCACAATGGCGGTATCGTTGATGTGACAAACACTTAGACAGTCAAAAAGTTTGAAGACGTATTGTACTAATGAAGGTGCCAGGAGTAGTCTATTGACAGTTTTTGCAGAGTGAGTATAGCTCAATGTCAAGGTGTAGGTAGGATGAAAGTACTTTGCCAGGAAGATAGCTAGGAACCGGTTTGAGCAAATAAGATTGTGCAAGGTTTGATATAGTGTGTAATACTGGTATGGTTGTTTTCTGTACACAGATATCTGCGATTGAAGGGTTTCCTGTGGAAGAGTAGCATAATCGAGTGGAATGCAATTTCTACAGTCACAAACATATTGAAGAGCGCTTTGGTTAAGTTGAATTAACAAATATTGACTAAGTAAATAATCTTGCAGTGGCACTTAATGTTTTCAAGGCAAGAAATCTTGACATGCAGGATCAACCTGGTGGGCAGGGATGCCAGCGGCAATAGCTTTTTGGAAGTACAGATGTGGTGTACCTCGCTGTCTATCCTCCAGCTTCCTGGGTGCTCTGAGATAAAGGGCTGATCCAAAGAGCTGCATCCCTAGGATTGTAGGATTTGGACTGGTGTCTAACAGGCCGGACAGGGTAGTTGCAAAATGTTTATCCACAGCTTGGATGCCTGAGCATTTGGTGTTGATTTAATACTGTGAAGGAGGGTGTGGCCAATTAGTTTCATGCTGAAATACTATTGGAGTGGGTTTACAAAGATTTGCTTATGGTTGGTCCTCCCTCGTCAGATCATCTGCAAGGCACTAAGGAAGTGATTAATGCAAATCGAGAAATGAGAGGTTACTGTCCGTGAGTGAGTTGAGTGTGCCCTCTGAGATAAATATGTATGATTTACTGGCGCAGGTTGAATCCTCGTAAGGCTGACTCAGTATTTCATCCATCTGAGAATGATGGGAGGAGTACAAATTTCAACTGGGTTTTAGTACTTGTTTATTTCATTGTAACATTAGCAGAGCCATTAAGTGCTCCCATTTCCAGTCTAGTTGAATGGGATGTAAATGGAGCTTGTTATGTGAGTTGGCAAGTCCAAGTTGGTAAGGTGAAAGATATGCTTTAATTATAATGTGGCACACTTGAGGGAAAATGTAAACATGATGTTTTGAAGCGTATGCTGGGACCCATGTCTTGCTGAGCAATTTTTTATGCCACATGATTGTTGATGTGAAGATACAGGCTTTCAGTGCCCTCTGAAATTCCAGGTGACTTCAGAATACATTATGCTGGAGTTCTGATTCTAGCAATGTCCAGGATATATCATTGCTCTTTTTCACTTTAGTTTTTGAGGCAGAGTCTTATGAGCTGCTCTGGCAGCAGATTTAGTTTTAAGAATTAACTCGTTTTCACAAAATGTTACTATAAATAAAATCAGTTACTACTTGCAGCCAGTGCTTAGTTGCCAACTAAGTATCGGGGAGATCGCCCCCAATTTGACATTCCCAACTTGACCACGTGGGTACATTCTTGAGCTGATCACTACATCTCACTGCACGACAGTTCACCCGTTTGCTATAATTGTGGGCACCTACTAAGTCCTATATCAGTGACAGCATATTTACATTTTCCAGTTATGAGTTGTAGTTGCAAACTTTTTTCAGTCATAAGTGGATTTCTCGCATGAATATTTGTGTGACCAAAGCTACTTACAGGGTCTGGAAGTAGGTGGGAAATGATCATTCGAGCACAGGAATCTCCTGTGAGTTTGTTCCTACCAACAAATGTGCAAGTTTAAGGGTATTTACCAACATCTCTCTAACCCCTTTCCACATAGAAAAGATTGGAAATTTACTCCTGACAAGTGCAGGGTGGGAAGGGAGCTGAGGGTGGATGGGACAATATTTGCATATACATTTGTATATGCACATACATGTTTTCTGTTGCGGAAAAAGAATTCACAACATTTTGCTACCATTACACCTATATATACCTACAACTGTTGCCGATGTCCTTGTCTCCTTCTGTAAACTATTGTAAATTCTTTAAGTTATAAGCCTGCACCAATGCAAGGTTATAGACCTGCAAGTGCTCTTTCAAGCTAGAATGGGGCCTATGCTGGTTTTAAACCACCCATATTGGTTTTACTCGTATTCTCTGTTAGTGAAACTTTTTAGACACTGGCATGTATCAAACATGCTTAATTCAATTATGCTGTAGAACAAATGGTATTTAAAGTTGTATTAAAAAATGCACTATAGTTAAGCAAAATGGTCACCTTTTTTTGGGTCTCGCCTAGGAGATGACCTTTAGAAATTGGTCAGCTCTTTTCGAGCATTCGTGCTTGTGCTGGCATCCACCTTGTGGGAGCGAGCCGAGGCGCGTGGGCTAATTAAAAACAGATGGCCCGCGCGCCGCTGCTCGGTCCCGCAAGGTTTATGCCAGCACAAGTGCTTGAAAAGAGCTGTTTGCATTTGCCTGCTGTCCCGCTGCAGCTGCATTTCTCGCTTTCAATTTTGCCGCCACGCGGCCGCGCCTGTTCTTAGTAGGCCCCTTCGGGCACGGCTGTTGCTGAACACCCAGACTGTCCAGTCTTGAATCCCCCCCAATGCCCCTTTTTCCACAAACCTACACTTCCTGTCTCTTCAGCTCAACTCCCTCTCGCAGTCGCAGGTTCCTTTTTAGCGCTGTTTCTCCCTGTGGCACAGTTTTCCAATCGTTCCGAAAGCACCCGCAGAAATTAAGCCCTGCCTGTGTCGGCATTGGTGTGACAGGGGCAATATAAACAGAACGCCCTTTTTTCTCTCCGCCCTATCGTCTTCAGAAGGCTGCCAGCAAGGCTCGCGTTTCACTGCCCTTGTCACGCTGCCGCACAGAGGCACACTGCTCAAATGTCCACCAGATATGGGAGAGGGGCCTGTGGTGCTCTGTGCCAGGAGCGTCCGCTCCATCACTGAACTCTGAGCTACTAGTGTTGTGCTCACCCGGCCTCCCTGGAGTTTGCTGCACCGAGTGCAGGTCTTCTCAGAAAGGACTAATGGGCAATAGAACACTGTAAGCTTCTTTCCTGGGACTGGTGAGAGTTCTTGCCCCCTGGCGCAAAAGTGCCTGCTAGCTTCTGCGTAGATACACAAAAACGCCTGGCATGGTCCCTTGCCAGGCATTTCTCCAGGGTCTGTGTGAATTCCAGGGCCCGTAGGCAGTCCTTGTGACAAGCATTGCTGCTGTCTTTCAGTCAATCGATCTATCAAGCAGTCAGGGTTGTGTATAGTGCAACTACTCACCTGTAAGGGTTTCAATGCGCTGGGGGAGGGTGGGTGCTGGTCGGAGGATCCCAGGATCCTTGGAAACACCGGAAGTAGGTACGACCGAAAGCTCACTCAGTTGCCAGGTACCTCCTCTCTAGGCTTCGAAATTTAGCAGAAAGCAACTTGCAAAAGCAAGCTGTGCTCTGAGGGCGCTATGTGCAGGCAGCAGCGGTATCACTCATAAACATGTCATTGACAAAGTGGATTTGGAGTTAAAGAGTCAGTAGAAAGATACATAGTACATATCCATCCTATGCGAACCAGACACACCCAGTGTGTGAAGAGAAGCACCATGGATCCGGGTGGGATGAGGCGAAGTGCGGGCGCACACTCGCGCTGTTGCTTATTTGCACACCAGTTCCAGCTGCAAACTGGACGAGCACACCAACTCCATCACTCTCAGCAGCAACACACTCCCCTGCAGGGTCACCTCTCCCAACACCAGTCAGGTCGGCCTGGTAAGGTATCCCTGGGGCGACTCTGGGCGAGAGCCGCTCACTAAATGTATCTGATTGCGTGTTACAGAAAGACATGTCAGTATGCCAGCCTTTCAATGTCGGGAGAGATCGGCGGGCCCAGCGCATAGCCATATGTCGCCTCGTGTGCAAGAGACCAAGAGCCACCAATCGCCTCACACCCCTCTGCACATCTTTTTCATAACTTAGCATCGCCAGAAAGGAAGCAGGCACCAGTCTCTCGCCAGTAATGGCTTCCAGCTTCCGGAACACCACACACCCCCCAGGGCAGAACCAGGCCAAATGGGATCCCAAGGCCTCCCTCCCCCCCCAGCACTGGCAGTATGCATTATCACTTAAACAATATCTGTGAAGACGGGCAGGTGTGTAATATATTGTTGATATGCTTAAATTGCAGAAGCCCATGACTACCGTTTAGCGATATAGTCGTAACTAACGAACAACACTATTGCCACTGCATGTCACTGATGACTATTCCCAGGTCCCTCTACCATTCGAGTCCAGCTGTAATGACTCCCGGCCTACGCACTTCCTGCACAAAAGTATAAATTCTGACCACCAACCGGTGCGGATCAGCTGTCTGCAGTAGTGAGGACAACACGGGCAGCTATGAAGGTTGTAGGACATTTTCACCCAGTAGTCCCCCCCCCCCCCCAATGTGTGTCATTCCTTGTAGTAATGGAATTGGGTGGGAGGGGTGGGCTTATCACTCTTCTCCCGAGCCACCTCTCAAGTACACATCTCACCATCCTAAAAAAAAGTACTCAATAGTAGGCACTCTCAGATCTTCCAATCCAGCCACCACCCCCCACTCCTGACCTATCAGAACACCAAGCCAGAGGTATGTGTGGGATGTACAGCAATGAGCCAGCCTGTCGCTCCAGAAGGCACCACCAGAAGTGAACAGTAGCTCTCAAAGAATCAAATACGCTACATCGCTGTATTGGGTCGCTAAACAATGCCTGGGGCAGTGTATTCGATATCTGCAGCATCACGTTCAAGCAATAGATGTGGTAAGTCATCTGGGCCATGAACCCAATAGTGAGCAAACACACTCTGTGCCACTCTAATGTTTCTAGACAGGGCACAAGTCCTAAACAAGCATTGGCATAGCCAATAGGTCTTGCTTTTGGGACCTTATAAGTATTTAGTTATGCAGCACAATATCCTTGGTGCAACAACATCAACTGTTGCATGCCCAAACACTTATAAGATCCCAAAGGCGAGACCTATTGGCAAGGTGCCAATCTGGAGACAAGGTTTGTTTGTCGTATGTATCTGTTGATTTTAATTCTGACGAATATTGGTCCTTTTGCATGTATTACTTTGTGGGTGATAAAAAGCAGTTTGTAGGTGGATCGTTTGTCAACCTGTAACAAATGTAAGACCCTTAAGGCAGGAGAGATGTGGGCTTGTGACTCTATATGTAGGAGAGGTCTGGCAGCAGAGTTCTGAATTTGTTGTAGTCTTTTCATAGTTGATATAGATTATCCATGGTAGAGGCCATTTGCATAATTACGTTTAGAGTGTACAAGAGAGATGGTAGCTTCAACTTTGTATGGAAATGCTAGGTGGGAGAAGATATGTTGTAGAATTTTCATAGTAATGAAGCTTGATATTGCTAACTTATTAACTTGGGCATTCCCTGATAGCTTGGAGTCCATGGTAATTCCAAGGTTTCTTACTCCCTTGGATACTTTAGGAGGTAGTTCCAGATCGTCAGGACACACGCAGAGTGGTTCATAATTGTTCCTATTGCTACATGTGAGAATTTCAGGTTCGAGGCATGTGGGCTGCTGAATTCATATCTATAGCATAGATCGCCGCCTAGTGTTGGGTCCGGATGATTGCACATTGTTGTCCTGGAAGAGTCTTCGAAGTATCACGAGATGGGTGGCTCCTCCCCTGGACTACAGTGCGCATGGGCATCGACTCCATCCTTAGATTGTTTTTTTCCGCCATTGGGTTCGGATGTGATTTCGTTAACTCCGGTTCGGAATTGATATAAAACTTTTTCGAGGCCAAAAGGCCTTCTTCGAACCGTCGGTATTGTTTGCGTTCGATGCCCGACTTGCTCCAACTCATCGAGTCGGATATCCGGGGGGGTCGTGTGACTCTTCGGGGATCGAGGCCCAGTCGACGCAGCAAGACTTTCGATGGCATGGAGCGGAGTCCGTTCAAGCACTGTCCCGTGTGTGGATCCAAGTACCCACACATCGACGTCCACCCAGTCTGCAACAAATGCCTGTCGCCGGACCACGACGAAGCCAACTGTATGGCTTGTTCCAGGTTTCGTTCTAAGAAAACGATCAAGCTTCGGCGCGCGGCGCGCCTCGTGGCCCGGCGATCGGCTCCAGCACCGGTGGACATCTTCGACGACGAAGGAGCGGACGAGCAACAGGTTCAACTTCAAGTTTCACCTCCATCCGTGGTCGTCGAGTCCGACTACGAAGCGGACGCCAAAGGCCAAGGCGTGGAGGAAGTCGTCGACGAGGTAGGGGACGACGACGAGGCCTAAGGGGGCCATGGAAGATAGCTCGGAGGAAGAGCTATACCCCGTTCGTACTCTTACTAAGGCTCAGGTCGAGGGATCGCCACATGGCCTTACCCGAGACCTTACACCTAAATCCACGGCCAGCCTTCCGGCCCGGCTGCGGACACTTTAGCGGAGCTGCCATTGTCAAAATCGAAACCAAAACTGAAACCAACGGTGTCGACGAAGACAAAGATGGCCGAGACGCCATCAAAACCGAAGACGTCTGCTCCCCCATCGACGCCGTCGTCTTCGGAGGCCTCCAAGACGAAGAAAGCTGTCGAGCCAGCCACGGCCCCAAAAGTGGTGAAGGAGCCAAGCTCAAGAAAGGCCGTCGACTCTGTGTCGAGCAAGGCAGTCGACCCGAAGGCCAAGAAGGCTGTCGAGACCGCATCGGACAAGGCCGTCGAGCCGAAAGCCAAAATGCCTGTCGAGGCTAAGTCAACCAAGGGCGCGGAGCCAAAGTTTGGGATCCCGACGCCAAAGGTCAAGGCTGCCGATCCGAAGCCGTCGGCGTCAACGTCGGCGGCTGTGGTCACAGATCGTAGCACACCGGTGAAGGATGCTCCTGCGCCTCGATCAGAGAAACAGAAGGCGTCGACGCTCGGGTCTTCCCCTGGGGGCGGACCGAGGCCATCAGTCGGGTCGACGAAACCATCCGCTTCCTTTACGAAGCAGGTCTCGGACTCCCTCAAGCGACTTAAGGACAAGGCTTCTGCGTCGGAACCGAAGACACCTTCCGCACCGAAGCAAGCTGTCCCGACGCCACAGACTTCGACGCTGATCCTCTTCACGTTACCGCCTAAGGTGGCGCCGAAGGCCTTTGCTCCACGGTCGGTGACCAAAGACTCGGTGGTGTCGAAGACGACTCCCCCGGCTGGGGGTTTGAAGCAGCGACCACCCTCTTTAGCAGAGCAGTCGGAGCATTTTATCGATGCCGACACCGGAAAGCTAACGCTTTACAAAAGGAAGATTACGGCATCGAAGCCCTTGGAGTCATTCACAATTCCTCTAAAGCGCAAAAAGCCTGCACAAGACACACCTGTCTTAGTTGAGCCAATAGTTCCACAGACTCTACGAGGTGCAACACCCTCACCCACTTATTCTGATGGGGAGGAGCAAGATGAGGAGTACAATTTTCCTACCAACACAGAGCCTGATGAACAAAAAGACTCGTGGGTGGAGGCAGGTGATCAAGGGGATCAGCATGCAGCCCTTGACCCTCAGGTGTTCAACGTCAAGACATCTCCCACTGAGGATTCTACAGCATTTCATGCTTTGATTGAGAGGGCAGCTAAAAACCATGACGTTGATATGCATGCTGACCCTGTGGAAGCTGACTTCCTTTTTGACACTTTCTCCACTGCTGAAAAAACTGTAAAAACTCTTCCAATGCTAAAAGGGGTCCTTAGGCATGCTGCGGACATTTTTAAGGAGCCCACAAGGTCAAGGGTTGTTAACTCTCGAATTGAGAAGAAATACAGACCGGCGCCTGGCGATCCAACCTACATAAGGGGCCAGTTGCCGTTGGACTCTTTGGTGGTCTCTAATGCCCGCAAACGGGCGAACTCGCAAACCACGGGTGAAGCTCCTCCCCCGGACAAAGAGTCAAAGGTGCTGGACGCATCAGGGAAGAGAGTTGCAGCTCAGGCGGCCAACATCTGGCGTATCTCAAACACGCAGGCACTATTGGCCAGATATGACAGGGCACACTATGACACCCTAGAGACCCTGTTGCAACACCTACCAGATCAGTTTAAGAAGGGAGCTGAGATGCTTGTCCAAGAGGGAAAGCTCATTTCCAACGCTGCTATAAAGTGTGCACTAGACGTTGCGGACACAGCAGCAAGGGCAATCAAAACTAGCGTGATGTTGAGGCGTCAGGCTTGGCTCCGAATTTCCGGGTTCAAGCCTGAGATACAGACTACCATCCTCAACCAACCGGTGAACCCAGACAGGTTATTTGGTCCAGTGGTAGATACCACCCTGGAAAAGATTAAAAAAGATACTGAGACTGCAAAGTCCATGGGGGCTCTCCAGTCCCAGCAGTTTCGAGGGAACACTTTTCGTCGCTCAGGCAATCGAGGTGTTACCAGAGGCCAGATGTCACAGCAGACACAGTTCAACAAAGGTGGGGCGCAATCCTGGTACCCCAAGCAGGGTAGAGGAGGATACCGGGGAAACAGCTCCAAGGGCAGAGGCAGAGGCAACAACAGCTCCCGTTCCTCTGCCACCAACAAACAGTGACTCCCTGTCACTGCCCCCGACCATCCAACACCTGTCGGGGGGAGGCTCCAGCAGTTCCTGCCAGTCTGGAAGTCCATCACCACAGACAGGTGGGTCAGGAAACGTATCCAGTTTGGCTATTGTTTAGAGCTGACATCCACTCCACCCAACATGCCCCCAAAGCACCGTCCTATGTCACAAGAGCATTTGCACTTATTGCAGCAGGAGGTTCTTGCGATGCTGCAAAAAGGTGCAATAGAGCTCGTGCCAGTGGAGGAAGAAGGCACAGGGGTATATTCCGTGTACTTCTTAATCCCAAAGAAGGATGGGTCGCTCAGACCTATTCTGGATCTACGGCCCCTGAACCAGTACATTCTCTCAGAACACTTCCACATGCTAACACTGCCGCAGGTTCTTCCATTGCTAAACCAGGGACACTTCCTCGCAACCTTAGACCTCAAGGATGCTTACTTTCACATCCCACTCCACCCTTCCCACAGGAAATACCTCAAGTTCACCATTCAAAACAGGCATTACCAATTCAAGGTCCTTCCTTTCGGGGTGACCACAGCCCCCAGAGTGTTCACAAAATGTCTGGCGACAGTGGCGGCGCACCTCAGGAGACAGAACGTCCATGTCTACCCTTATCTGGACGACTGGCTTGTTCAAGCAAAGTCAGCCCAGCAGTGCGCAGCCGACATGTCCCACACCATTCACCTTCTTCACAGTCTGGGGTTTTCACTAAACTATCCCAAGTCGCACCTTCAGCCGGCCCATGTGCAGCAGTATTTGGGTGCGACGATAGACACCCTGGCAGCCAAGGCTCAGCCAAACGCAGTGAGGATAGGCAACATCCAGTCGCTAATCCAAAAGTTCAGACCACAACACTCACTTCCTGCGAGAGTGTTCATGCAGTTGATAGGCATGATGGCCTCCTGCATCTTCATAGTCCCGCACGCACGGTTGCATATGCGTCCGCTCCAGGAATGCTTGGCACATCAGTGGACTCAGGCTCAAGGACAGTTGAAAGACCTAGTGTTGGTGACCGGTCGGGCATACAACTCTCTGCATTGGTGGAATCCACACAACCTTTGCAAGGGCCGACCGTTCCAAGAGCCTGTGCCACAGATTATCCTGACGACGGACGCATCTCTCCAGGGATGGGGAGCTCATGTGCTCCACTACACTGTGCAGGGACTATGGACGACGCAACAAATGAAGATGCACATCAACTACCTAGAACTGATGGCAATCTTCATGGCGCTCAAGTCCTTCAAAGTACATCTGTGCAACAAAGTCGTGTTGATCCGGACGGACAACATGACAGCCATGTACTACATCCAAAAGCAGGGAGGCACCCACTCTCCACAGTTGTCTCATCTGGCTCCGAGCATGTGGAAGTGGGCCATTCAGAGGAACATCTTCCTCATGGCGGAACACCTCCCGGGCAAGGACAATCAGATGGCGGATCTGCTCAGCAGATACAGCCACCAGATGCACGAGTGGGAGATACACCCATCAGTACTCCGCCCGTACTTCCAGCAGTGGGGTCACCCAGAGATAGACCTGTTTGCCACAAGGGAAAACGCAAAATGCCAAAGCTTTGCCGCCAGGTTCCCTCACCCACAGTCGCAGGGCAATGCGATATGGATAAACTGGTCAGGCAAATTTGCGTACGCTTTTCCCCCAGCACCTCTCATACCGCTGGTGGCAAGAAAGCTAAAGCAACACTCGATGACTCTCATCCTGGTTGCTCCAACGTGGGCACGCCAACCATGGTACACCACGTTTCTAGAACTCTCCGTGGTACCGCATCAAAGGCTGCACCTCACGCCCAGGCTCTTGACGCAGAACCATGGCGACATTCAGCATCCAGATCCGCAACAGCTCAATCTGGCGATCTGGCTCCTGAGGTCTTAGAGTTTGACTACCTTAATCTACCTCCTGAATGCATGGACATCATCCGGGAGGCAAGAAAGCCCACTACCCGAGCTTGCTATGCGGCAAAATGGAAGCGGTTTGTCATTTACTGTACAGAACACAATATCAACCCGCTAGATGCATCCATTCCTAATATCATCTGCTATTTGTTACATCTTTACAAATGCAATCTGGCACATGCTTCCATTCGGATACACTTATCCGCCATAGCGGCTTATCTTCAGAACAGGCAGCATCTCTCTGTCTTCAGGGTGCCTGCCATTAAAGCATTCCTAGAAGGGCTGAAGTGGGTCATCCCCCCTAGGACCCCGCCAGCTCCTGTGTGGAACCTCAATGTGGTCCTCACCAGGTTGATGGGTCCCCCATTTGAGCCTCTACATTCATGTGAGATTCAGTTCTTGACATGGAAAGTGGCTTTTCTCATTGCCATCACGTCTCTACGACGCGTTAGTGAGCTACAGGCGCTCACAGTACAAGAGCCATTTATACAAATTCATTCTAACAGGGTGGTGCTGCGCACTAACCCTAAGTTTCTTCCTAAGGTGGTGTCGCAGTTTCATGTCAATCAAACCATCGAACTGCCCGCATTCTTTCCAAACCCTGACACAGTAGCAGAAAGAATGCTCCACACGCTTGATGTCAAGAGAGCGTTAATGTACTACATTGACAGAACGAAGGATTTTAGAAAGACACAACAGCTCTTTGTTGCCTTCTCAGCCCAGCACAAAGGCAACCCCATTTCCAAAGCAGGAATAGCCAGGTGGATCGTTAAGTGTATTCAGATTTGCTATCACAAAGCTAAGCGCACTTTAACGGTCCCCCCTAGGGCCCACTCCACACGTAAGTTGGGGGCCTCCATGGCGTTCCTAGGTAATATTCCTTTGGAAGACATTTGTTGGGCAGCCACATGGTCTACACCACATACGTTTACTAAACACTACTGTGTAGATGTGCACTCCAAGCAGCAGGCAGCTGTAGGACAGGCTGTTCTTAAAACACTTTTTCAGACTTCTGCAACTGGCACGGGCGGCCGCTGTTAATGGAGGGACTGCTATGTATTCTATGCTATAGATATGAATTCAGCAGCCCACATGCCTCGAACTGAATATGCTACTTACCAGTATGCATCTGTTCTTGGCATGTAGGGCTGCTGACATTCATATCGCCCGCCCTCCTCCCCGGCGCCCGTAGCGGTTGCAGACTTTTTTTTTACATTTACTCTTAGGCATGGCCATCGCTTACACTATTGCACTCCATCTTTGCCACAATGGCTAAAAACAATCTAAGGATGGAGTCGATGCCCATGCGCACTGTAGTCCAGGGGAGGAGCCACCTATCTCGTGATACTTCGAAGACTCTTCCAGGACAACAATGTGCAATCATCCGGACCCAACACTAGGCGGCGATCTATGCTATAGATATGAATGTCAGCAGCCCTACATGCCAAGAACAGATGCATACTGGTAAGTAGCATATTCATTATGGACACATTCAATTTGAGGTGGCTCCATGTCATATACTGATCAACGGCTCAGAGGCAACTGAAAATGTTTGACTTTCCAGTGTATTTGAGGCTTTTCAGTTAAAGAAGTATTTGTGTGTTAATTGCATAGTTATAGCATGAGAGTTGAAATTCATTGATCATTGCCGGTAATGACTTCATGGTGATGTTGAAAAGCATGGGTGAGATGAGAGAGCCTTTAGGGACCCCTGGTTTTGTGAGGTACTGTTTGGATGAGAAGGGAGAGTATGGATGATATTTGTCCTGTTTTGAAGGTAGAATGTGATCCAGTTGAGAGCAGTCCCCTCTATGCCAGCTTTTTAGAGTCTTTGGATTGGAGTCATCATTAACTGAGTCGAAGGCAACTGAAAAATCTAAGAGAAGTAGTGCAGCAACCCTCTTCCAGTCTACTGTGTTTTTCAGGTCCTCTCATGTGGAGATGAGGGCACATTCTGTGCCTCTTCCTGGACCGAATCCTGTTTAGAAATCATAAAGTACAGAGTTATCTTTAACGAATTGTGACATTGGGGTGAATGCTGCTCTTTCTATCAGTTTGCCCAAGAAAGGTCCATTTGTATTTGATCTGTAGTTGTTGGGTCATGTGGGTCCAGGTTTGTTTTCTTTAATAATAGGCTTATGTATGTCTTTTTAATTCTTCTGGAAAGACTTGTGTAGTTAAATAATTATTGATAATTGTTCTGACAGGTGTGGCAACAGAGGTAGTTACAAGAATGATCTTGAAGATTTGTGGTGGACAAGGGTCAGAAGGGCTGCCGGCTGGCTTGCTTGCTTTGAGGAGAGGATGTGGTCTAGCGGCTAGAGTGGTCGAGTTCAAATCTGGGGAACTGGGTTTGAGTCTCGGCAGTGATGCTCAACATGCTGTGATTCTGGGCAAATCACTTAATCTCCCCGTGCCTAACAAAAAAAACGTGTCCTTGTGTAACGCAACTGGTGCTAATGTAAAGCACTCTGATACCTGATACCTTAGGGTCTAGTTTGCGCTATATAAAACTCCGAAAAGAAGAAAAAGAAACACATACATTTACATTCTAGTAGTTGTTTGAAGGAATGCAGACTCTGGGGTTAGCCCATCCTTGGTCAGGCCTTGTGACTGAAGTAATCCTTCGAAAGGCAACTTGTTCTGGATTTGTAAAAATGACATGTAGGATGTGTCCAGCGATGTTTGTGGATGATCTGATGTAGGTTTAGTGTGTCTAGGCCAGTGATGGTAGTCATTGAATGGGGCATATTGGTTTATCAGACAGTATGTTTAGGTCACCAAGGATGCATACGCTGTAGTTTGTCCTAAGGTTTGAAACACTGTCTAGAAAGGCATCTGTGAATGTTGCATTGCTAGGTGGTGGTCTGTTAAGGAGGAACAAGTTACAAGAGAAAGCTGGTGTAGGGTTGAATCTGGTGATGAGGGCCTCACAACACAGTCGTCCGCTTTGGTGAGGTTTGCTGGTTCTTTAAATAAAGCAGCTAATCAACCTCTTCTTTGGCAAATGCGATTTGGTATGACAGTTTGATTGCCTGGAGGAACAGCTCCATGCAATACTGGAGACATGTCCTCTCCCAATCATGACTTGATTCAGGTTGTGTGTCAGGGAGTAGGTCGTAGATGTGGTGCTTGGTTTTAGAGAGTTATTGAGCATGAATTAGTAGGCAGTCTAGAGATTGTGTGTTCGTGGTGGTGTAACTTTGTTATCTAGAAGAGTGAGTAGTATTCTTTGAACTTGTAGCAGGTGCATTATAAGTATTGGTATTAACTGTATCAGGATAGCAATATTGATTGTCCATATCGTAATCCTCGTCCAGTAGGCTTAGAAGGCATTTTGTTGGGTCTGTGTGTGTGCAGGTGCTGTAGACGATGGTTTTTTAAAGTAGTCTTGTGTGATAGACAGAAATGTGAAGTTGTGAAGAGTGGTATGTTGTTTCTCCAGTATTGTATCTTTTATAGATTCACATGCTTGAATCTTCAGTCGACATGGTGTGAGTCCCACGGTAACAGTAAAATAGCAGTATTAAAACTCAACATTCAAATGCCCATAGGAATTCATTAGCCTTTAGCAACCTATTAACATTTTTTAAAACATCCAACTCCAGCCAATCCGAGCGTAGAACATAGTCTCCTTCCCCTGCAGTGCTGCTATACCTCAGATTTCTTACTGCACTGTGTGTGTTAGGGAGTCTCCCTGAGCTCTGCTCAGCCACAATGTTTCTTCTGTTGACCTTTTGAACTTCCAGCTAGCAGTTCATTTCTCTACAGTCCAGGAGTTTGAGTACCTATTTTTTCTTCATTATGTCAGAGTCTTAAAAAGGGTTGTTTAGGCCCTGTAAGACTTGTGGGAAAGTCCACACTATATTCTGAGGACCCACATAAGGAGTGTGTTTATTGCCTGTATCCGGACCACAGGCACAGCGATTGCAATTACTGTTGTACTTTCTCCACAAAAACTCTCTAAGACTCTGAGGGTAGGCTGCGCTCGGGTTGCAAAGGGAAAAAGTGACAAAAGGTTCTGAGACTGAGGAGACGCCCCATACCTCCTCAGAAAAAGAAAGGAAGAAGGGTCTTCGTCTTTGCTTAAAGACCCTAAAAAATCCAGGTCCCAGAGTAAAAAGAGGGTTGAGGAAAAAGTGCTAAAAAAAAGACCAGTCCGGTCCCTCTTCTTATCACCAGAGGTCTGGATCTGCTTCACCGTCGACACCTCATACTCCTTCCAGGGAATCCTTAGCTGAGAAAACTTGCTCGTCGATGGTCCCGTTGACGAAGAAATTACTGTCTACAGCCTTCGAAACACTGAATCTGGTGCTTCGTTGATGGTTTAGTCAGCGACTGCGTAGACGGTCAAGATGACGATGGCAGCTTTTTTGATGACAGCAGTGGTTGTGTCACAGTCTTCGGCTGCAGTTAGACCATGTACGTCGATGAAGGCTTTAGTATCGACGGTTCGGCAGGTTCGATCACCGTCGGCGACTCTTCAATCGCCGCAGACGGTTATATCGTTGACGAACCCGTCGACAAGGGAAAAGGACAGTCTACTTCTCAAGCCAATTACACCTCTTCTGCAGGATTTGCAAAGATTCCTCCAGTGGCTTCTACTTGTCTCCTGGATTTTCAGCAATCTGAAGATGATGGTCCATATGGCCTTGCATACAGTCCCTCACAACTCAGAGTTATGTGCCAAGACTCGGAGGAAGAAGAGGCAATCCATCTACTTATTTGGAGGGAAAAATTTCTTTCTCTGATATGGGGCGTCTCAGTACTCAACATTTGGATGCATTTCAGGAACGCTACCCTTACGAGGAACATGAAGAACAAGCTCTGGAACCCTCCATTAATATCCCTGTTTCATTAGTCACTGACCTCAGGTTGATGCTAAATGGTTATTACAAAAGGTTTCCTGTGTCTTTGTCTGTGCCTCCGTTACCAAAAAGCAAGACCTTTTCGCACCTGTTGAAATTCCTTCTCAAACATAGGATGATGATGACCAGCAACTAGAGGAAGGGGAATTGCAGCTGGACCTGGATGTCCATGATGAGTGCGATGACTACTCTGCCTCTAGCCGATTCCCAATCTGCAGATATAGGGGGGTTCCACGATCTGTTGGAATGCGCTTCTAGGCGCTTTGATCTCTCTGTGCCTGCCAAGCAGACGAAGTGTTTATTTTATGATTTTAAACCAACAATGCAGTGCTCCACTCGATCCATTCCCTTTGTGGTGGATGTGGTCGAACAGCTAGGGTGGTTGACCTCAAATCTGGGGAACCGGGTTTGAGTCTCGGCAATGACACTGAACATCCTATGATTCTGGGCAAATCAATTAATCTCCCCATGTCTAACAAAAAAAAAATTCATGTGTCCTTATGTAATGCGACTGGTGCTTATGTAAAGCTCTCTGATACCTTCGGGTCAAGTTCACACTATAAAAAAAACTGTTGACTTCTTATGGCAAGAGGGTCTAAAGTTGATGAAGACGCCACCTTCTATTGCTGTGGTGGTACCAAAATTAGACAAGAAGTACAGGGTGCCCAAGGACTTTCCTGCATGCCTGATTGGGCACTCTTGGCCTGGTTAGGTTATTATTCAAGCTGCTGAGAGGAGATCTAAAAATCATTCTTCTCTGTGTGAGGAACCACCTGACCAGGAAGGGTGCAGACTAGACCATATTGGCAAAAGGGTCTCTGCTTTGGCAGCCACTGGCATCAGAGCCTTCAACGCCATGGCTATCCTGGAAGGTGTGATTGCCAGATGTGGTCCGACATCTCTGCCTTTCTGGAGTTTCTGCCAGAGGACAAGAAGGAGGCAAAGGAGGTGCTATCGGAAGGAGAGAGAGCCTCTTCCGAGATGATTGATGTGGCTCCGGATATTTTACCGACCGCCTTCAGGCAGATGGTGGGAGCGGCAGTGTTGATAGGGCAGGTGTGGCTGAAAGCTACCACATTCCGCCCTGAGGTTCAGGCCAAGGTATTGTATATGCTGTTAGATGCCAAATTTGTCTTTGGCAAGCATGTGGATAAAGCGCTGTGGTCGATCAATCAGATATGGCTAAATCGTCGAGGAATCTGCAGCAGAAAAAGTTTGCTTCCTTCCAAGGAAGAGGTCAATATATCTCTCGACCTCCGCTCCAGCAACTTTTTCAGCCCTATTATCAGCAGGGGTTTCGTTCTCAGTTCACTTCACAGCCCTTTCAGCAAACCTCAACCCAGGCCTACCGTAGAGCAACGGCATGTCGGAGGCCATCATCAGGGGGGAAGGGCTCATGACACAACCAAGACACGAGGATCCGCAGACCCCTGTTACCGTAGTCCCGCTTTCTCCAAATTCTTCAATTAATGAAAGCTCATATCTTCCATAAAATGGGTGTTAGACGTATTCTGCCATGGTCACACCCTGGAATTTGTTCAACAGCCCTCAAATTTGCCTCTGCGTAGAACTTCTCATTAACATCTGCAAGTCCTCAAGAAGGAGGTCAGATTGCTCCTCTCCAAGCAGGCAATCGAAGAGGTGCCACCCTCTCTGCTCATTCTGGGGTTATATTCTCACTTCTTCTTAATAAAGAAAAAGACTGGGAAATGGGGGGCAAATAATGGACCTCAGGTCGTTGAACAAGTTAATCAAATCTCAACCCTTCAGGATGTTGTTGCTCCAAGAAAGCTTGCTTCTCATGGATGCGGGGGACTACATATCCTCCCTTGATCATTTGGACGCGTAGTTTTATGTTCCCATACATCCAAAACATTGTCGTTACCTCAGGTTCGAGGTGGAGGGTGCCATTATCAATTCAAGGTGCTTCTCTTCGGGTTAAAGTAGACTCCAAGAGTCTTCACCAAATGCTTGGCCCAAGTAGCGGCTTTTCTGCGGTGAGCCAGTCACCAGGTATTCCCTTACCTGGACGACTGGTCAGTCTAGGCTCCATCACTCCAGGCTGCCAGAAAATCGACAGACGCCTGCGTTAGACTCTTTCACACCCTGGGTCTCAGAATCAACCGGGAAAAGTGCTCTCTGGCTACTTCCAGGTCGATAGTATTCCTTGGGGTATATCCGGATACCACGCTTTCAAAAGACTTCCCAGCAAAAGAAAGGATCTTACTTCTCCAGAAAACAGTACAATGCCTGTCCGCAAAAAAGTGCGTTTTAGTAAGTACGTTCAAATCAATGCTAGGGATGATGTTGTCCTGCATCCTGCGGATTCTGCACTGTTGCCTAAGAATGAGGCCTCTACAGGAGCAGCTCGATGCTCAAAGGATTTAATCTTAAGGCTCATTTGAAAACATAATTTCTATCACTCCGGTGATGACTTCAGCAATGTCCTGGTGGGCATTCAGAGACCACCTTTCCCAAGGTATTTCCTTCCTCAAAATAAAGCGTGGCTCAGTGGTTAGAGGCGGCAGACCCGGAAGCTGAGATCGACCGTGGACCAGGGTTCGATTCCCCGCCTCGGCGGGTCTCGGGCTAAAAAAAAAAAATTCCACGGACTCGACAATTCTCGCTCCGGTGCCTACTCGAATCACGGGGTCACACTCTGCAACTCTGGGCAATAGCTTGCTTAATTTCCACTACGGCCCCTCGCGGCGGGATGCCTGGCTTTCACCTTGTGGACACCCTGCCGGGGTTTCTCACAGGGGAATACCAGGACGGGTTCCCTAAGCAAGCTCCAGGATGCCCTTTGGGTGACAGGTTTGCGCTATATAAGTACACCTACATTTACATTTACATTTACATAAAACCAAAGTTGGTTATGATGTCGGACACTTCCATGGCGGGGTGCCCACCTTCAGGAATTACAGATCCCGGGTAGGTGGTCAGCCCAAGAAGCTCAGTGTCACATAAATCTCTTGGATCTGAAAGCAGTTTTCTGCCAAGGATCACAAAAAACGTGTCTATCGTAATTGGTAAGGACAGCACCACCACCATGTTCTATCTACTGAAACAAGATCTCATTCCCACTCAATCCTGGCTCAGCAGATCTGGGAATGGCTGTTAGCCCACGAGATATCAATGCAAGTTCATCATGTGCCAGTAGTCAAAAACTATTGGACCGATTGTCTCAGCAGGAATGAAAAGCAGTGTCACGAGTGGGAGCTAAACAAGAATCCGCTACATAGGGTTTTTTGCCATTGGGGGTTTCCAATCCTTAGATCTGTTCGCTTTCGGAAGTCAACTCAGATGTTTGTGTCCTACAGTGCACCTCGTAAGGGGTTGCCTTTGACAAAGAGTGGCATTTCCCGCTGGATCTCCAGTGCCATTCAATTCTGTCATCAGGAAGCGGGCAAGCCGCTGGACGGCAGAGTCCGTGCACATTCCACGAGGTCGGTGGCTTCGTCTGCGGCTCTCTTTTCGGGAGTTGCCATTAAGGACATCTGCAGGGCAGCAACGTGGAGCAGTACTCATACCTTCACGAAACACTACTGCCTGGAGTCTGCAGGACGAGATGATGCGGCTGTTGGTCAGGCAGTCCTGCGGAATCTGTTTCACTGAGAGGTGAGCTTTCCCTACGATCCCTCCATCCTGGTGAGCACATTTTGTTTGGTTTTACTATGCTTTATGAATTCTTTCTATGGTTATGTGATGCCATGTATTTACAAAATGTGTTCTTGGTACTTTACTGCTAGCTATTCTGATACAAAGCATGGGAATCTATGAAAGTTCCAATACTGGGGCAAGAAAACAAGTTACTTACCTGTAACTTTGGTTCCCCAGTATTGGTAACTTTCATAGATTCCCATGCGCCCGCCCGCCTCCCCTGGGAAAGCTCATCCTTTTACAGAGTTAGTGGCAGTTTGCACAACGGCTACGAAAATCTGAGGCTCTGAGCTCTCTCAGGAAGGTTCTAGAGGGTGAGGCTGCTCTGATTGGTCCTGGCAAAAGTTTGGTCTCTTTTTACAAAAAGAGGTGGATAGAATACAAAATGAGATGAGGCCTAGGCCTAAGTTTCTCTTTTGTTTCTATGGTTTTTATACTACCGAGGCTCCCATTCCGACGACGGGGAATGATACAAAGCATGGGAATCTATGAAAGTTACCAATACTGGGGAACCAAAGTTACAGGTAAGTAACTTGTTTTCTTATCCATCCACTCTTCATCCCATCCATCCATTCACTTATCCATTCAGCCATTTACCCTTTCACCAATCCAGCCATCCTTTCACTTACTAATCCTTCCACCCATCCACTATTTTAGTCATCCATCCATCCTCCCTTTCTCTCTCCATCGACCCTTTCACTTAGCCATCCTTCCTCCATCCATCCACCCACCCATCCATCTACTCATCCACTCATAAATCCATCCATTGACCCTATCACTCATCCATCTATCATTTCACTCCTTCACACATCTATTCATCCTTTTGTCCATCTACCCTCCCTTTCACTCACTCATCCATCCTTACATCCATCCTTTCACTCATACGTCCATTCATTCACCCGTGCACTTATCAATCCATCAATCCATCCATCATTTCACTCAGTCACCTACCCACCCACCATCCACGCACCCACCATCCACGCACCCACTCATCCATCCTTTCACCCACCCACCATCCAATCCACTGATCCATCCTTTCACCCACCCATTATCCACCCACCCCCTCATCATCCATCCATCCATCCACCCCCTCATCTTCCATCCATCCTTCCCCTCATCATCCATCCTTCCCCTCATCATCCATCCTTCCCCTCATCATCCATCCTTCCCCTCCTCATCCATCCATCCATCCTTTCATCCACCCATCCATCCATCCTTCCCCTCTCATAAATCCCCTCATCCATCCATCCATCCCCTCATCCATCCATCCCCTCACCCATCAATCCATCCATCCCCTCACCCATCCACCTTTTCTTCCCCTCATCCATCCATCCCCTCACCATCCATCCCCTCATCCATCCATCCTTCCTCACCCATCCATCCTTCCCCTCACCCATCCATCCTTCCCCTCATCCATCCATCCTTCCCCTCATCCATCCATCCTTCCCCTCATCCATCCTTCCCCTCATCCATCCATCCTTCCCCTCATCCATCCATCCCCTCATCCATCCATCCTTTCATCCATCCTTCCCCTCACCCATCCATCCCATCCATTTATCCTTCCCCTCATCCATCCATCCATCCATCCTTCTCCTCATCCATCCATCCTTCTCCTCATCCATCCATCTTTACCCTCCATCCATCCATCCATCCATCCTTCTCCTCATCCATCCATCCTTTCCATCCATCCATCCTTTCCATCCATCCATCCTTTCCATCCATCCATCCATCCTTTCCATCCATCCATCCATCCATCCATCCATCCATCCTTTCCATCCATCCATCCTTTCCATCCATCCATCCTTCTCCTCATCCATCATCCTTCCCCTCATCCATCTTTCCCCTCATCCATCATCCAGCTACCTTTCCACCCAATCATCCAGATATTTACATTTTCTCTCCATCCTCCCCCTCGCTCATCAATCCATCCATCCTCTCTCATTACCCATTTATTCAATCTTTCATTCATCCATTCACCCTTTCACTAATTCATCCAGCCATTCACCCATCCCTTCACTTACTTACTCGCCCACCTTTCCATATTAATTTTGAGCTGAGCCCTTTTGAGAAGAGGCCCATCAAGAACTTCACCCTCGCTGCAGGGGCAGTTCCAGGACTGGGACAGAAGCCACCCAGGGCGGAGACAGGATCCACCACAGGGGGGGACAAGAGCCATCACAGGTGGGGGTGGACTGGAGCCACTATATGGGGGGGGGGGGCAGGAGCCATCACAGGCGGGGGGTGGACTGGAGCCACCACATGGGGGGACAGGAGCCATCACTGAGGGGAGGGCAGGAGCCATCACAGGAGAGGGAACAGGATCCACCAGGGTGGGCATGCAGTATTCTAGTATCATATTGGGCTCCTCGCCCCCTCCTGCACAAAACAACGAGAAGACAGGCTCTCTGTCCAAAATGCCATCCCCCACTGTGATGTACAGTACTTACAGGAGATACTCTAAGAGAACTGATTGTCCTCCATACTTTGTTAATCAGTGTGGGTGTGATTGTGCCATTTCTTTATTTTCTTACATTATAGACTGCATGTTTGAAGAACCGAGGTTTGCTTACAATTTAGTGACAGTAATTACGCTCTGTGAAGAGAACCACGTGCTGCCTCGGTGTAATCAGGGGTGTAATCTGGCCGAGTCTCGGATGTTTGGGGCCCTGGGTAGAAATGGAATGTGTGAGCCCCCCTCTAAATAGCAGAGACATGACACATTCAGGGCTGTTTGCATGTGAATAGATGTCGCTGCCCCTGAACCTGCAGCCCCTACCTCTGTCACCTTTGCAGCACCTCTTAACAGGTCATCAAGGGCTGGAAGTGTGAGGGTTGCCATCCCGCTGTGCCTCTCCAATGCTGCTGAGTATCTGAGGAGCTTTTGTGCAGCATCCGAGTGAAGAAGGGAGGTGGGTGCAAGCTGTGCCGGCTTTAGGGTGGGGCAACCGGTGCCCTGTTAAAATGACGGACAAATGGCGTCCGTTAAAGATTCCTTCACGGACAACGGACAGACGGCCGAAATTACGGACTGTCTGGAAATTTACGGACGGTTGGTCACCCTATCTACAGCATTTAACCGCTTCCATGCGGCGCACATTTCGCCACTGTATGGGTGAACTCAACGTGTGCGCAAATCGGACGGCCCCCGTGACGTCAGACGCACACGCCCACAGTGACGTCAGACAGCCAAGGGCCTTCTGACGCACGGAAGAGGTTAAGAAAGGGACCACCTTTCCCACCATTAAGGCTAAACTCGGTTTACTTAGTCTAATCAATTTCATAATTAGTTTGATATATTAAGATTTTGCTAACAATTCGTCAAAATAGTGCTAAAAACGGCTGCTGTATGTGCTATACGAGTCTGCTTGCATTTATACATACTCAATCTATGACATTTACTTTACCGCGATTGCTTATTTTTTTACTCATTAAATATTTTTTAAACAGAGTTGTGAAACACCTCCTGTCTTTGCCCTGTGGCTTTATTTTTCTATTCGTCTCTAAAACCTGTTTATTCTATTATCTTTTTTCAACAGTATTATCCCGGGCACTCAAACAATTTGGATCCGAACCTGGGGTTGCTCTCACAACAACTCTGATGGAGAATACATGGCTGGACAGCTGGCTGCATACGGCTACAAAATCACAGGTAACACCTTACTGTTAGTCTGTATTCAAAGGAAAATAATATTATGCTACTGGGATTTAATCTTCCTGACAGAGTTGAGATTTCGAGAAGAATCGTGCCTGGTGTCACCATACACTCGTGCTCATAAGGTTTTACTCCTGAAATGCGGTTTTATTTTTGTTACTTTAATAAAAATAATCTTTTAAACCAAACAATAACATGGGCATTGCCAAAAGGACACCAGTCATCAGCTATGTAGCTTATCACATTTATTGTGTCAACAGAGGTTTACGTCATTTTATAAGACGTGTATATATCAGTTAGCTAACATGAAGACATCTTCATAATCTCGGCAACACATTTTGTCATAGGCCTAAAAAAGCATGTTTCACATACACATTTTATAGTGGTCTGGTATCTTGTGGACTGAGCAAGTCCATATCGTGTTGTTTCCAGTATGTCAGGCTTCCAGAAGCTCATCGCCTGTTCTAATCATGCATCTGTCAGCACTTGCCTAATCTGTTATGTCTTTAATCCAGTTTTCTATTCTAGGAGGCCTAATACACAACATTTGTTATTGCCAGTCGGCGTTTAGCCTCTACTGATGTAAAGTGTACATATTATTTCCTTATAGAGGGGCCATGGTATTAGTTCTAATGACCAACAAGCTTGTTATGAGTTATAAGTCCAAATTGACACCAACACTCTTCTGACAACTGTCCACCGCTCAAACCAGTTTTGGGCAAATCCATGTTGGGTGGAAAAAAAGTTGCATCAGTATCGCCACTTTTGGGGTATCTCAGCACCTGGTCTGGGTTCAATTTATGTGACATTGGTGGTATGATATATAGGTTCTGTGGAATATATGGAAATGTATTAATGTAACTTTTGTGTTGCCTGTTACTGTGTGTATTGGCGCAATCACAGCCTACCGTTCCTCGTTGGACAGTTCTGTACTGCAGACTGTCTCATACTTTTGTCTGACTGTCAGTTGCATTTTGGGTGGGTCACTTCTAATTGAAGTATATGGCCCCTAAATTACGAGTGTGGATGACGTGGGAGGCTGCATATGTTTTGTACCGTCCACCATCACCTATTATATTAGAAATCATGATTTACACCCACATAATAAATTATTTGAGCTTATTCTTTACTAAGTAACCTATCTTCAATAAACAGGTCCCCCTTTATCCACAAGCATTTCCATATTAATTTCAGTCTATTTAAATTCTGGAAGTACCTCACCTGGGTGCGTAAGGGCTTCTACATTTACATTTCTTCAGGAATATCTTTCAGGTATGGAGTGTCATGTTGACCAATTGTTTATTACCACCTAGCTGAAAAAGTAGGTCCTGTAAAATTTCTGTATCTAATGTCACTTTCGGTAACTCCAGCTCCAAGTTTGGGTTTTGATTGAATCAATTTGCAGGGTATTACATCTGTGTTGCTAAATTAAACCATCTAGGTCAAGGACTCTAAACCCGCCGTCTTCATAATGGCAATGTATGGGGGTTCATCTTGACTCTACTACTTTTACCACCCCATATCGGAGATGTCGGAATGTTATGCTGGCACTTGGACCCAAGTCGTGGATGAAAATGATACAACACGAGAGCAGATACAGGCTGCAATGAAACATCATGGATATAACCATTTCACCTGCAAAATATAGTTTAAGTTGTTGGCAGAAAGCTATGTATTTCCTCAAGCTTTGGATAATTTCAGTGTTGAGCCCATTCCACCTCTTGCTTATAGGAGTAATGTATATCCCTGAAGAGAGGAATGAATCAGTCTCTTGTGTGAGGCCGACCGAGGCAGTGAGTGTTGGGTATCGGTCCTCAGAATTCATAATGAGAACAGGAAAGATTTCTTTTTTTTAATTTTCAACCATGACCCAACCTTTTTAACAGTTATCAGGGTTTAGACTGTCAGACATGTCCAGTATCTTTTCATTTGCATAGAGCAATGCTATATGTCTCCATCTGTGGACCTGTATACTCTTACCACATAACGTCCTCTAAATTTGCATGCAGAGTGAAGAGTAAATATTTATGGCATCAGCTGTCACCCTCTCTGTTCCTTCTACACAGTTCCCATCCCATTGGTCTTAACTCTGGCGAAGTGTAGTTTACATAGTAGAGCAACTGTTTTACAGAACCATGTGCAAACGTTAATATGTGCCCATACAGGTAATGCCACAACACTGTGTCTAATGATAGTTGGGTTGGCTTCTCATTTCTGTGTCCTGATATGTTGAGGGATTGCAACCTAGAACTTTAAGAAGGGTAGCTTGAGGCCCCCAAAATTGTCCATCGCCAAGCAGCCAGTCATGATGCATGTCGAGGAGGAGAACTCTACAAGTCTTCTGCCTGTGAACAGGACTGGGGCTAAGGCTGCCTGTCTCCCCAATGGGTGAGGAGATATCATCAAGGGAAATCCAGCACCAGCTAGCCTGGAGCACCAGCGCCTGCCTGCTTGCCAAGACCAGTGTGCCCTGTGAAGAAGAGTAGAGCACTTAGAGGGAGCGAGGTCCAGTTGTGGAACTTGGCAAGTGGATTCCCATAGTGATGTGTGACGAAGCGGCTGCTGCACCAGGCTGTAAAACTGTTAATTAACTTGTAAGTCACTAGTAGATGGTGCCACATGTACCCAAATGCTATTAATGGGCCTGCAGCACTCATTGTGCTACGCCCTAAAGTACCCCTTAAAACCGTCTTGGACATGCCACTGCAGCCTGGTGTTCAGTTTTAAATTGCCATTTTGACCTCTATCCCCTTCTACCATGGAATTTCCTTGAATGTTATAAAAATGATCTGTCTAATCACGTATTTGAAAAGAAAAGGCACAAACTAATTGTACTGTTTTGAAGCGTATTTAAACTTTATATGAAAAAATCATGTATTCATATGGAACAGGACATATACAGATGAAATTCTAGTGTAATTACAAAAGTGAAACATAAGGGGAGTGAGGTGTATTGTAGATATATCACAACGTAATACAGTAGGTACATAAAAATTACTACATATAAACAACTACATTTAGGCACAGCGTGAAATCATTGAGGTAGACCCTAGTTTGATGTTCATAAATTGCACAATAATCCAAGGGTCGAAACTTCGACACATAACTAGAAGCATTACAGTCCACCTGACCATCATAAATAGAAGGAATAAAATTCCAGGGCACAAAATGTTGTTCCTTCTATTTATGATGGTCAGGTTGGACTGTAATGCTTCTAGTTATGCGTTGGCATTTCGACCCTTGGATTATTGTGCAATTTATGAACATCAAACTAGGGTCTTACTCAGGACAAGAAAATTATAGTCTGTATAGCCTTGTGAGTTCTGTCCTGGCTGGCTACCAGCAGGTGAGAAGGGGGTTTTATATTGCTCCCTCGTGGTGCTCGTTAAATGCTCATGGATATGTTGAAAAGAAATCAGGGGCGGGCACAGCGTGGTCTCAAACCACCTCTGCCGTCATGCGCTCAGAGACATCAATGAATACAGAAAAGTGTTGGGGCAGTCAGCCTCCGTACGTCTCATTGGTCCGTTTTCAGTGAAAGACAAGGGCAGGCGCGGCATGCTCTTAGATCATCTCCAGCGTCATGCGCTCGGAGTCGTCACTTAATTTCACAGAATCTGCAAGGGCACTTCAAAAAGAAGTCTGATTGCACTCACAAGTGAAGGTAAGTAATTTTCTTTAGTCCATAAAATCAAACAGTCATCTTACAGAGACCAACAAATTCCTTAAACGTTTCGGTCTTGCTAAGACCTTGGTCACGTGTAGACGGGAGTAATGGAATAAATAGATTTACCTACCTTCACTCGTGAGTGTGATCCGACTTCTTTTTGAAGTATTGTGGCTGATGTTGATACGGTATTGCTGTGCCGTTGTAACGGACCCGCACTGCCATAGATGCGGTAGTGGTATCCAGCTAAAAAGGGAGCCGCTTATCGCTTTGTATATATTTGTTTATTCAGTGTTTGCTATAGCACGAACAAGACCCAAGAAATTGGGTGTCAGAGCGCTTTACATCATCATCACTTTACAATCAGGATATTCATTTCTTTAATCAGAAGCGTAAGAACGTGTTCAATAGCATTGGCAGATGCTAACCTATGTCCCACCTGCAACATATTGAGAATAAGGAAATCTATAGGTAAAGGTAAAACCTGCTATAAACAATCTTCTGAACCAGAAAAGGTCCACTCCTGATATCCTAACTGTCTACGATGGTTGTAATATTGCTATTTTAAAACAAATATCCATTGTTCGGGTTACTTGACTGTGGACAACATCCCTTTAGATTGCCCCAAAGGAGTAACTGTCTTATACCTTACGAAGGACTACTTGAACAGCAGACTGTAGTGGCTCGATGGGTTGTCTGCAGAACTCAGAATAGTCATATTGTAGCCTGGAGTTAGTTATGGGAGACATTTTCCCATCAAAATGCCTTAGTCTCCTTTTTGAACTGAGGACAATACATGATGCTCCTAATATTCGGTGGGAGTTAATTCCAGATCCTTGGTGCAGCTCCAGTGAACGCTCTGTCTTATGATCTCTTCTTACAGAATATTATCCTGGGTTTGCGGTACATACGCATAAAGCTTGCCATAGATCCACGGTTCGAAATGGGAATCTGAATCAAAAAAAAGAAAATTGTTATAAATAGTGCTTGACCAAAGACCAAGACACACAAAAAAAACACTCATTTTTTTTTCTCTTTTCCGCTGCCCTTCAACAACCTAATCTGTTCATCTTCAGGTGTCATTCTCATTTTGCTTTCACCCATCACAGCATAAGCAGTGGATCAATTCCCTTAAGCCATCGGTTGTCTTTATTGTGAATGACTGCTTTTTGCTTGTCGTGCACATCCTCCTTTAAAGTAGTCCACGTCAGTTCTAAGAGGTGTGGCCGAATCTAATCTTTTGTTTCTACTTTTATTTCAAGTTTTATTTATTTTGTGTGGGGCCATTTTTTTAAATACTTTTTTTGCAATCATATTGACACCTCCTCTACATAGTAGCATTTTTAATTCCGTTTTACTTTTAAAAATGTAATGTCCATTGCATATGTTTCAAAGAATTGTCACAAACTGGCCAGGGCTAGTCCTATTGCTTCTGTCAGTGTTGAAAGTAATTCCATGGCAATTAAGGAATCGAGCAGCTTGTCTAATGGCCATTGGGTTAATGTGTTTTCACACATTTCCTAACTGAACACATTCAGAAAGTACTCATTTCTGCGTGGAAATCGAAATCTTCAGATGTTCAGCTCACGCAATGTCATATATATTTTTTTACAACGTAATGTGCTTATATGCCCTCGCATATATGCCTCGTTGTGTTGATATTGTTTTGAAGGCGACCACATTTAGCGATAAGCTGCTGTGAATCTTCATTAAAGGTTTTGTCATTGTATCTCCTGCTATTTGGTCGCAGAGTCCGTTTTGAAATGTCACATACGTTCTATAAATACTCATTTTAAAGTGTCTTACAGCTTAACCTCCAGGTATTTCGTTTTTTAATATATATTTATATTTTTATAACTTAGTCGGCATCTACTTTTTGTTCCGACTAGCCATCAATAATTTTAACGTCTGTGTAGAGGTAGAGATGAACTCTTTGAACATCGGAACTGAGCGAAACACTGATATTGATGGTTGTGTTACCAAACAACTGGAAACATTGAAAACCTCCTCAGCCGTGTGCTAGCTCACTCTGGGAACCAGTAGGAAGAGAACTTGTAAACCTCCTCAGCCGTGCACTAGCTCACATTGGACACCAGTAGGAAGAGATCTTGAAGACCTCCTTAGCCGTGCGCAAGCTCACTCTCAGCACCAGAAGGAAGAGAACTTGAAAACCTCACCAGCTGTGCGCTATCTCACACTGGGCACCAGTAGGAAGAGAACTTGAAAACCTCACCAGCTGTGCGCTATCTCACACTGGGCACCAGTAGGAAGAGAACTTGAAGACCTCCTCTGCCGTGCGCTATCTCACACTGGGCACCAGTAGGAAGAGAACTTGAAGACCTCTTCAGCCGTGCGCTATCTCACACTGGGCACCAGTAGGAAGAGAACTTGAAGACCTCTTCAGCCGTGCGCAAGCTCACACTGAGCACCAGAAGGAAGGGAACTTGAAGACCTCCTCAGCCGTGCGCTATCTCACACTGGGCACCAGTAGGAAGAGATCTTGAAGACCTCCTTAGCCGTGCGCAAGCTCACACTCAGCACCAGAAGGAAGAGAACTTGAAAACCTCACCAGCCGTGCGCTATCTCACACTGGGCACCAGTAGGAAGAGAACTTGAAGACCTCTTCAGCCGTGCGCTATCTCACACTGGGCACCAGTAGGAAGAGAACTTGAAGACCTCTTCAGCCGTGCGCTATCTCACACTGGGCACCAGTAGGAAGAGAACTTGAAGACCTCTTCAGCCGTGCGCAAGCTCACACTGAGCACCAGAAGGAAGGGAACTTGAAGACCTCCTCAGCCATGCACTAGTTCATTCTGGACACCAGTAGCAAAAGAACTTGTAAACCTCCTCAGCCGTGCACTAGCTCACATTGGACACCAGTAGGAAGAGTTCTTGAAGACCTCCTTAGCCGTGCGCAAGCTCACACTCAGCACCAGAAGGAAGAGAACTTGAAAACCTCACCAGCCGTGCGCTATCTCACACTGGGCACCAGTAGGAAGAGAACTTGAAGACCTCCTCTGCCGTGCGTATCTCACACTGGGCACCAGTAGGAAGAGAACTTGAAGACCTCTTCAGCCGTGCGCTATCTCACACTGGGCACCAGTAGGAAGAGAACTTGAAGACCTCTTCAGCCGTGCGCAAGCTCACACTCAGCACCAGAAGGAAGGGAACTTGAAGACCTCCTCAGCCGTGTGCTATGTCACACTGGGCACCAGTAGGAAGAGAACTTGAAGACCTCCTTCAGCCGTGCACTAGTTCATTCTGGACACCAGTAGGAAAATAAATTGTAAACCTCCTCAGCCGTGCACTAGCTCACATTGGACACCAGTAGGAAGAGAACTTGAAGACCTCCTCAGCCGTGCGCTAGCTCAAAGTGGGCACCAGTCGGAAGAGAACTTGCTTCTGGGTCTCAGATGTTAGTTAAAGCTGAAGATCCAGTCAGCCCCTTAAACAACTTAGTTGCACCACGAGGAACACTTCTTTTTTAAAATAATTACTTTGGAAGACTGACTCTGCAGGAAGAAGAGACGTCGTATAAATATAAGCAAGACGGTCTGCTTCAGAGGCAACCAATGAGTTTTGAAAAGCAAAAGTCATAATTTCCCTACAGGCGTGTCTTTGTTTAAGGCAGTAGAAACCAAACCTAGTGGAACGACAAGGCAAACAGAATAACATTATAAATAACTATAGGTTAGGCCTAGAGGCCACTTTAGCTGTCTTACCAGGCACTTTCATAGCAAAGGAAAATCCCTAAATTAAGAATACACACACAGAGGCTTTGGACCATGCCTCTTCATCCGTCGCTCTTTTCACCTGTCATTCACGTTTTGCTTTTGCCCATCTCAGCCAATGCCATGGGATAATGGGTCAGCCAACTTCAGTCGTCAGGTCTCCTGCACTGCGAGTGAGGGAATTTTGCCTCATCGCATCTGCTTATTTATCTGCTGCAGTTCAGTACCAGGGCTATTGTGTCACTACTTTACTTTGCTAATATATCTTCTTTCTGTTAATTGTCTTTTATTTATTTTAGTCATCCTCGTGTGTTAAAGGCAATTGTGCATTTTGTTTGCTCTGTTAAGAATCATATTATCCTATGATTTGTATTAAAACTAAAAATTGTCTCTTTACATTTTCTAGTTCAACTTGTCTGCTTGGCACGAGTAGTGCACGATTATGATTAATATGTTATGGTTATTTTGTTTGCATTTTACTTGAAAATGTTTATTGCAAAGATATGGTCACCACATTCAGACAGTCGCATGTTTTTTTTTTTTATGTCTGCATGCAATAAAAAAATAAGAAAAAAACTTAAGCCATCATACCAGCTTGCCAAGGCCAGACCTGTTGACTTTAATGTAAAGCATGCCTATGCGTTGCTGCGTTATTGGGCCATGATAAAAAAAACGTCATGTTAAATAAGAAAAGGAGTATACGTTTATTTGATGCATTCTAACAGAGTCTCAGTGATTCAGTACTAAACTTCAGGGAAGCTTAATTTGTGCTTGTAAATGCTGCTGTTCTGAGGGTTCCAAGGCTCACTGAAAATGAGTTGCTGGACTCTAGTCTGTGACTGTAAGTTTTTGACCCACATCACAATATTTTATTGGTAGCGCCTAGCTGAGCCTAAAGATAATATTAATAAAATTATTTTTGGCATTGCAGTGTAATGCTGCATGGCTGGTGTAGTAGGTAGAAAATTGTAAATAAATGCCTCTATTACTCTGCAGCGTACTTCTGAATGTGCTGCAGTGGCGGCTGGCAGGGAAGGGGGGTGACAGGGCGGGGGTTTGAAAGCAAAATGAATTAATTTTAAAAAGCACTTCCCTTTAACACGCCCGCTGTCTCTCCGTCGCATTGCCCCTCTTCTCGGCGAGGTCCGCACCAGGAAGCACCTAGGTTTCCATAGCCAATCACAACGCTACAATGCAGCGATGTGATTGGCTCCCCATATTTCAACCACCACGAGGACACTGTTCCTAAGGTGGGGTACCGGGTACGTTACCCATGTGCCCTAGCCACAAGAGAAAGAAGAAAAAGTGAAAGAAATCCTAGGTAAATGGGAGGGAGAACCTGTCTTGCCTCCTGTTGCCCTGGTGTGAACAGTGTCCTCGTGTTTGTTGAAGTACTACATTTGAGGAGCATGGACACTGGACCATAACTCGCTCCCCGGTCCCCTCTTTCTTTATTGTTGAGTAATTGGCTCACCATAGCCAATTGCAGCATTGTGATTGGTCTGAGCACCGTGGTTCAACGCTCAGATGGGGACATTGAGCCTGTGAATGTTACCCACCAGGCTGTGCATTGCAGCCTGGTAAGGAAGATGCAAAGTGTGCTTGACTGTTTGGCGGGCCCGAGACGGCCAGCAAAGCAGTCATGCACACTTGGAGCATTCAAACCACTCCTCCCCTTGTGACCCCAGCCCCGCCCCTCCCTAACCTCTCCCCGTAGTAAAGAAAAATAAAATGATAATAACGTGGTTATCATTTTATTTGAATTTTTTTCTGCTCTGCGAGCAGTGAGGCAATGCTCCTCTGCCTTCGTGGTGGAGCCGTCTCTGCATTTGCCGAGTGTATGTGTATGAAATGTTGGTAGGGGAAGCAGGGGATAAACTGTGCTATTTTACACTGAGTTTGACTTCTTGTTTCTTTAAACTGCTGATCTTTTTATTTTTTTATTTCCTGCCAGTCCATGCATTTACAAACAAATGGCCAAAGCCTCCCCTGTTGGTTGCCCTGCCTGTGATAGTCAGGAAGAGACTCTCACTCACGTTTTCTTCTTTTGTCCAGGTTATAATGTACCCAGGAGGTATTGGCTCCTACCAATATGCAGGAACCTGGGGTTTAGACAGATGAGGGAGGCCCTCAGAGTTATGAGAACTGAAACTCATCCCCAGATTGTTTTTGCCGTGCCCCGTTTCCTTAACTCTATGTGGCTCAGGCGTTGCAAGTTTTTTAACTCTCCGGTACACGTTACCCTTCCGTTTCCCACTGCTTAGAGCTTATTAAACCATGAATATACTGTTTTAAATGTTTTTTACATTTTAATATTTTGTAACTGTCATGAAATCTGTACCATCCATTGTTAATGGCTATATTCTGCAATGTTTATGGATGTTTTACTGTCTAAATTCAGTGATGTATGCATTTTCTTTTTTTTCTTTTATGGTCTATAATGATCGAAATAAAGCTTGGAAATGGTAAGGGTTTTTTTTTTTAACACATGGTGATGTTGGTTAGCACCAGATGTGCTACCATGATCTGGCTCAACATTTTTCCCAACTTGTAATTAGGACTGGGTGAAATTGTAATCACCCTGGCAATATTCCCGAATTTCATGTTACGCTATTTTGTATAGATGCATATTTTTTTTTTTTTAATATCAGGGGTCCTCATGAGATGCCACGGGAAAACTAATTTGTGTTGAAAAGATTTGGAAAAGAGACCTTTTTGACTCGAATCTGTCTCCTAACTCCGTTTTGAAATAGTCTTCTTCTTCAAAAAGCTATTTGACGCAAAATGAACATTTGGGCTTTAACCACATCAGCGCGGCGCAGATTCCTGCGCTGTGCTGAACGTTCTAATGAGCCAACGGGCTCATGACGGAACGGTTCCGTCATGAGCACAGGCCAACCGACGCTCATGACGGAACCGTTCCATCATGAGCATCGAAGGGGTTAAAAAAAAATTTGCTTAAGTATCAGCAAAGTACATTTTGCTTCAAAAGCATCATTTTGCACAATTTTCTTAGAATTTTGCATAATTTTGTCAGCAATAAATGCACTATTTTGCTCAGCTTTCTGTTTTTCGGTCTGCCACTAGCCGCGTTCATTCAGTGGTCTGTTATTGTCATTCATATTTTTCCTCTGCCCACTACAGGGTACAGCATGGGCCAGCGGTTCAACTCATTCAATTTATTGGCTAATTTGCCTGTGAGTGTCTGCATTCTGTCCTTTGACAAGGAGCACATCCACACACAAATTAGTTTCCTTGAATGACTGGGACCACTGCGGCAGTGTGTGCTTTTTGAGACAAAAAATAGGCTTTTGCTTTTACCGATGGTTTGAGCAAGTCGCACTCCTTTACCAGACACAGTGAATTGTCTGGTTGTTCCCTTTGTTGAAGTTATTCTGCTTGAAGAGAATGTAGAACATTAAGACTCCGAGTCTTAAATACAGGAAGGCTAGTCTGAAACAGCGCGTTGTGTATCAGCCTAACAGCTTTTCCAACGTATATAATGCTTTTTTTTACCAGAGAAGTCTGTGGCACTATTTGTAAACCCCGTTTTAAAAGAACCGTTTGCAGGGATCACTTTTTTCAGTTTATCATGCCCCTGTGCATTTCTGAAAACTTGACGTTTATAATAACCATCATCTAAACAAATTCGACCAGTTTCCTTGTTCTAACAGTAGATGGCGGTATATACCTGTGAATTCGTTTGTTTGCAGTAGATGTAAAGTGACCGTTCAAATCCCCTTGCGTGAATTAATGTACACTTTTAGTTTTGTATATCCCGTAACATTAGTAGGTTTATAAAAAAAAAAAGTATGTATAGCTTTTAGTGAAATATGTAATAACGTTAAAGTTTCAAAATCTCTCTGGAAAAGTTTTTGCCTTTCCCCTTGAATGTGCGTCAATGCTGCTAAGTACTCTGCTAAACCTGCTTACAGAGCACAATCATATGCCAACGGCGCATGCAGTTACCCACAGAACATTATGGAGGGCACAAAGAGACCCAGACGACCCTCACAAATAGAGAAAATGCCGTTTGCATTGCAGGTCCACGGATCCCAGGACCCACCCGGAGTTCGACAGACCCAAAAATATTTTTTTTAAAAGAAACTTGGGCCTGTAGCTGAATGATGTTTAGGTCTAAGGGCCTGACCTTTGCTGAGGCCTGCGTAAACACTGCATTGTGCACTCCATAAGTCTGCCAAACAGGGTGTGGCTCAATGGTTAGAGCGGCAGACCCTGATGCAGAGGTCTAGCCCGGGACCAGGGTTCAATTCCCCGGCTCGGCGGGTCTTGGGCTCAAAATTCCATGGACCTGATAATTCTCGCCTCGATGCCTATTCCAATCATGGAGTCCCACTCTGCAACTCACAATCTGCAGTGCTGCAGGAGGTGGCCCCTTACTGCACTCACCGTCTCGCGACCACCCCATATACCCCGTCGTGTGAGTTGGAGGACCTTTCTCTATGCTTGGTGCCTACCTATCAAGCGACCAGTCAGAGGCGGGAAGGTCTGTGTAAAGTATGACTCTACTAAAAGAGGTATATTTCACTTAGTTTAATCTCTGCTGGAACACCAATACAAGAGGTAATAAACCTCCTACTGCCTCCTTGCTCATCCAGCTTCCAAGTAACAGTAACAGAATGGAACCCCCCTGTTACAGGAAGCAAGCACGAGCATAACAACTTCAAAAGACGATAAGAATACATAACTTCACAAATAATGTACTATTACAGAACATAACACATCTTCCTCCCTTTAACGAAACAAAAAAATAAACGTAATCACTTACAATTTCACAATCTTTTTCAGACAACCATTTAGGTTTACTGCTCAGCCCTCTCCAATATCAATGGTCCCCTCACTCTGCACAACCACTGCCTTCCCTTGCAACCATCCTTTCTTCCAAATCTTGTATCTCAGTACACATCTTCCCTTCTTCAGCACTTTGCACATTTGGATTACTTTCCACCAGTGCTTAATTTGTAAAATATGAAGTGCAGGTGCTCAAATGTTTGTCGGGCGCCACACCTACTTTTCTCCGGCTCGACCCACTTTCTCCAATTGCTCCACCCACTTACTCTATTAGCTCCACCCACAAATCCTCGACTGGCACTGCTAAAAGTCTGATGTAATATCCGATCTGAATTTCAGCAAAGAAGCCTTTCTCATAGTAAGATTTTGATAGGAGGTTCCCCTGCCCTGTGAACATTTTGAAAAGGATTAAATCAAAAGTGCATTTAAAGCACAATTTTGGAATAAATTAGCTAAAATCACTAATGCATTGAAAAAAGACAATTTCAGTGCTCTATGTGCTGATTTAGGTAAAAGACAATACTGGGGTAAGCAATTTTTAACAGAGTCTACGAGTCCAAAGATACAACTTTTACATAGCTGATGTGACAAAATAAACCAAACTGTTGTGAAAACACTCTAAACAGAAACTTTAGAATACCTTTAACAGGGGCGCATCTACTATTATTGTCCAAGGTGCAATGACACCGGGGCCTTGAGCTCTGAGGGGCCCTTTAAATCCTGATCATAGCTGGATTTTACTACCGCAACAGCAGTAAAAGGGGCCCTTTTCATTGCTTGCACCAGAGCCCATGGTATCCTTGCTGCGCTACTAATCCTTACACTATACACAGCTTTCCTTTTATATAATTTACGGTTAGTAAACCTCTGAAACCCTTTACTCTATATACCGCTTTTCATTTGAATCATCTATGGTTAGTACACATCAGAGAACGGAATTAAATCATGCAATACACTTGAATGAGTCAGTCACTGTCCCTTCTAGTGGCTAAAGGGGTTTAATTTCACCATAAATTTGTTGTCCTAAAAAATACAAACATTGCTCAAAGTTGCTGAACAATCATGGACGTGTAATGTCCTGTTTGGGAGCATAATGTAGCGGAGTCCCCGGTATTCTTTATCTCTCTTACTTGCTTCTATTTTTCTCTCTAAATCTCCCACTCCTATCCCCTCTGATTGTCTTTACTTTCTCTACCTGTCCACAGCATAATATTGGCATCATGGAATGGCTACTAATTACAGTCTGGGTGATTACTGGGTACGACTTCAAGGTAGTACGCATTCCTCACAGTGAGTCTGTAGATCATAAGGGTGTGCAGACTACATGCTCTTCCAATCATTGACCTCTCTTCAGGGCAATGTTAACTTGCATGCTAATAGTAATGCCTACATTATGTGAAAGTGGACGACAGAGGTACACAGTTGTGGAAATTCAGACTGTGCAAAAACGAAAAGAGAATTCTGTGTTTATAGATGATCGAGAGACGCAAGAAAGTAAATGCAGAAGGTGTGAGTGAAAAGGGCGTTGAAAGAGATTAGAGAGAGGTTTTCAGAAAGATGCGGGGAATAAAAGGGTCTAAGTGCATAGCAGAATGAGACACTCCAAAGCCACTCCTTCCCCAGAACTTAGAAAGGTTTAATTCAGTCTCGTATTGCCAGAATTTATACATTTTCAATTCTAATTATTTACATGGTGTTATTCATTTATAGGATACTGTTATAAGCACTGGTAAGACCAACATGTCTGGTTTGTTTTAGGCACATGTTCGTTGTCTGTGATCTATCAGGATGCATTTGAAGAAAATACAGAATCCTTCTCAGGTGGCGTTCTGTCAAAATAACTAGATTCTACTTAAATTATTGTAAGTTACACTATTAATTAAACAGACCTTACCTTTTGGAACGGTTACCTAGTTTGGTTCCTTTGACCATAGTCCTTTAGCAGACACCCTACAGCCGTTGTTACATCCCACTTAAAACCCTGAAAATGGGCAACCTAGATTCATAAACACGAATCTTTAAAAGAAGCATTTACTTCTAAATTTCAGACTGTTCTATATGAGGGGAAGGGTCCTGCTAGTAGTCAGTGCTGACTGACAGTAAATACTGAAACAATTGCACAGATATAGTGACTCAAAACACTATATAGACAAGACTACTTGTTCTGTCTGAAATAAATCTTTTTTTATATAAACATTTTATGGAACCAAACACATTTTACATTTTTTGTTGGCATTTGAACACAAAAGACACAAATTACAATATTGATTCTTTACATCACAAATATAAGACACTACTTAACTTAGCAACTCTCACCATTCCCAATCATACCATTCAAACTCACATTCACCCACTTAGAGAATACACTGCTATTTACACAATCTACATTATACAACTGTTTTTACAGTATCAATAAGTCAGAGTTAAAAACAGAATTCAGAAAACGACCTTGGAGCGAGTTTCACTTCACTCTATATTTTTTAATTACTCAGAACAACCTAAGGTCGCATTGATAGGTCTACGCGTTTCGAACACCCTTAATAAGGGGTGTTCTCGTCAGGACCACATATCTGAAAGATATAAGGTGTTTATTAGAATCACTAATAGTGGCACCATCCTGAATGAGCATGGGTAGCCTCAACTTAAGTCTTACCTTTGCCGTTTAATGGCGCAGGGTGAGAGAAAAGGGAGTTGTAATTTCTGCAAATAATCAAGATTTGATTGTTCAGTATCATATCAGAGACCCGATTTGCCAAAAAGCAACCAACAACAAGATCGTCACTTATTACTATGGCTCGCATTTATACTTACATTCACAACTTGTGTATGTTGTCTTGATGGGATACTCGTTTTAAATTCTGTATGGGAAATTAGGGGGCGCACATTAGTTTCTGTCCGTTGTCAGAAAGCAAGATGTTGCATGTTTAGCTGCTTGGCTCTGACTAATACCAAAGAGTTATACTTGAAAAGACTTACTTGCGTGTCGGACTCAGGTTAATGGCGTCCGGCCGCCAGCGTTTGTTCGTGCACTCTAAAAACAATAACGGATGATTTGTTTAGAATGCAGAAAGATGACGACTCGATCTCCGTATCTAGGTACTATGGACCGGCGGGATCTTACCGTTATTAATGCACCGTCTCCCAGTCGACTTGTTCCGTGGTTAACTTCTGTTTGCTTCCAAAGCGTAGTCACGTGACTTCCAGCGATTGACGTGCCCGGGACATTTAAAACGCACGTGATGCCCCACGGGCTTCTGGAAGTTGTATTCTATTCTTCAAGTTTTTTTGAAGTAATTATTGCGGTGCTTGAAACAAGTGGGATGGATTCTGTGCAGTAGAAGAGTCGCGATTGAATGTTAGTGATATTTTCACATGTCACCTCTTCCTGTGAACTTATATTGGATTGTATTGATTTTATAGAAAGACGACAAATTTGGTGTGGGGTTGGTGAAGCCTGTGTGACGAGTATCAGTAATTGCGCGCGATGATGTTGATGTGGTCTTAGTTGTATCAGAATCATACAGATTAGAAGGACTTTGTAATGGGATGTCATATAATTATGACAATTTATAAATTTCCGAAATTTCATTGAGGCCGTCAATCGCTGTGTTAAACTTTATGATAAGCATAGCTACTCTTCTCGACAGCTTTTCCTCTATGTCTCCACCTCTTGGATCAGTCTCAATTTTTGATAGCACTGTCCATTTGATATCAGATTCGCAGTGATTGTGTGACTTCCAGTGATTAACTAAAGGTGCTGTCTGCACGTTGTTTCTGATTCTGGATTTATGTTGTGTAATTCTACACTTGATCTCTTGATTGGTCTTACCAATATAAAGCATGTCACAAGGACAGCGTATTCCATAAATGACATAACGCGATTTACAATTAGTAAATGTGTCGTGTTTCCAGAAAGTTTGCTTATGTTTGAACAGCGTTCCTTCTTCGGTCGTTGGACAACATACACAGGTGCCACATTTATGGTGCCCTTGAACTGGAGGTAAGCTCAACATTGTTCTTATGCATGGGTGTTTCTTTTGTGGTAGGGTTGCACGAACCAAATGATTGGCAATGTTCTGATCTTTTTTAAAGGCAAACAAAGGTTTTTCTTTGAGTGACTCATCCAGATTTTGAATTAGATGCCAATTTTGATTTATCACTTTTTTGAGGTTATTTGAGTTAGGACAAAAGGTTGATACACATACAATCCTTTCCATTGGCTTTTTGTCTTTTTTTCTTAGAAGTTCTTCTCTTGGTGTCCACCAAGCCCTCTTCATGGACCGCCTCAGAAGTTTTTTCGGGTATCCTCGGTCCAATAGATTTTGTGTAAGATGATTGGCATGAAGCTCATATTCATCTTTGAAGTGGCAGTTTCTTTTGATGCGTAAATACTGTCCAAAAGGTAGATTTTCTTTTAGGTTTCTTGGGTGGTGGCTCTCAAAATGTAGGGCTTTATTTCGGTCAGTCGGCTTTTTGTATAGTGTAGTCACTAATTTCTTCCCCGATGAATAAACCTCTACATTTAAAAACGCCAATTTTGTTTGAGAGTACTTGATACTGAACTTTATTTCATGGGTCCTATTATTCAACCACTCGTGGAACCTAATGAGTTCCTCTTCGCTGCCTGTCCAGACAGCGAATACGTCGTCTATGAAACGACTCCAGTGTGAAATATGGTCAACAAAAGGATTGTCTTTGTAGACGAATTTGTCTTCGAATTTAGACATAAAAAGAATAGCCAGTTCTGGGGCAAAGGGGCAGCCCATCGCTACTCCCCCTGTTTGGAAATAAAATTCGCCATTAAAGTTAAAATAATTTTTCTTTAAAGCGAATGATGCCAATTCCAGAATAAATTCAGTAGGGATTCTAACTGGTTTGTCTCTAGTCTCCAAAAAAGAAGCTATAACTTCTAGGCCTTCCATTTGAGGTATCTGTGTATATAAAGATGTCACATCTAGTGTGACCAAAAAATCCGAACCTTCGTTGAAGTCAATGGAATCCAGTTTGTTGATGAAATCTGAGGTGTCACGCAGATACGATTTAACTTGAGGTAAAAATGGTTTTAGAAAATGGTCCACAAATTTTGAGATGGGTTCTAATAGAGAATCACATGCCGAGACTATCGGTCTTCCCGGGGGCGCTGTTTGATCCTTATGAATTTTCGGAAGGATATAAAATTGAGGGATCCTTGGGAATTTACATTGTAGAAATTCAAATTCCTTTTTTCCAAGGAGGCCATCAGTATGTCCTTTTTCCAAGATTATTCGTAGTTGATGGTTTAATTCCATCGTAGGGTCTTTTGAGACTTTTTTGTAGCAAGCTTGGTCATTCAACTGTCTCATGACTTCAGTAATGTATTTGTCTTTTTCCCAAATGACTATTGATCCTCCCTTGTCCGCCTGCTTGATTACCACAGACGTATCATTTTTCAGAGATTCTAGAGCGTTTTTTTCCAATTTTGTAATGTTATATCTAATCCATTGTTTTTTCTTTTCCATGTTGTTAATTGCGGAAATTATTGTCTTTTCAAAAGTCATTACTTCTTTCGGAATTTTATTGTACGGGGGACAAAATGAAGATTTCTTTCTAAGACCTGTTGTTTCCTGATATTGGTCCATCTGTATATTGGCAAAAAAGGTTTTTAATTTAATCTTGCGGCAAAATTCAATGGCTTCTGTCTTTAATTTAACAAAGTTAGTATGTTTAGTCGGAACAAAAGTCAAGCCTTTTTCCAGGATGCTTCTTTCACTATTTGTTAGAACTTTGTTTGAAAGATTGTGAATAGGTGATAATCCAACTTCATTTGAGGAATTCTGGAATGGTGTTATTACCAGTTCTTGTAGTTCTGTCGACATTTCCCATGGTTGCTGGTTGTACCTGGGGCGTCCTCTTGTTTGTGGTTCGCCTCTCCCTAAAAAAGGCTGTTGTTGTGGTTGTTGTTGAAAATTGCCTCTTTGATTAACGTTTCTGCGTTTGTCGTTGCTATTACTTTCCCCGCTACTTGATGAAGAAGTGTCCGAAAAAGTGATAAAATTTCTTGACGATCTACCTTGGAACTCTCCTAAATTGCGTCTAGATTCTGGTCTTGAATAATAGTCCTGTTGAAGGAACGGATATACTTTTTCCAATGAGAAGTTTCGCTTATCCTTCTCAAATTGGTTGCTTTTTTGATTTATTGTAAGATCTTTAAATTCCAGTATTTCCTTATCCACTTTTTCAAGGAGTGTTTTCGCGTCCGTGATAAATTGGTTTGTTTTTATTTCAGATTCAAGGGTCTCAATTTCCTTAAGTTGATCAGCTGAGAGTCTCTGAGCCGTCTCAATTGTTAAGACCATTAGGTCCCTGCTACATTTAGTCTCTATAAAACTATAGCCTTTCTTATAGAGTGGATCCTCCGTGAAAATAACTGGGACGTTTTTGATTTGTAATCCTCCCGGGATTGTTCCAGCTCGTAAATGTTGTAAAAGAAAATGCCCATGTAGGTCCGTTCTAATTTGTTTCTTCTTTAATCTCAGAAGTTTGTCCGTTTCATTTTGATTTTTTGCTGTAATACTTAAGGAAGCTGATGCAAAAACAGGGGGTGCCTCCAATAGTTTTTTAATATGATCCTCACTGTACGCAAATGTTTGATCTTCTGACATTATATGTTTATGTTGTAGTATATTTGATCTGTGTCTTCAGCCACACAGCGTGGTCTAACCACGTCTCATTCAAACAAAGATTCACTGCACACAAAACAAATGAATTGCCTCAGCAAACCGGGCGCTAGACAACCTCGCAGATAATTATCTGCTAATAAGCAATAAACCAAGAAAAGGGTTCGGGCTCTTAAGCAGTAAGGTCAAGCCTCACTCAAATTCAAAACGAAACAACAATACCAGTACTGCAATGTTAATCCTGAAACAATTGCACAGATATAGTGACTCAAAACACTATATAGACAAGACTACTTGTTCTGTCTGAAATAAATCTTTTTTTATATAAACATTTTATGGAACCAAACACATTTTACATTTTTTGTTGGCATTTGAACACAAAAGACACAAATTACAATATTGATTCTTTACATCACAAATATAAGACACTACTTAACTTAGCAACTCTCACCATTCCCAATCATACCATTCAAACTCACATTCACCCACTTAGAGAATACACTGCTATTTACACAATCTACATTATACAACTGTTTTTACAGTATCAATAAGTCAGAGTTCAAAACAGAATTCAGAAAACAACCTTGGAGCGAGTTTCACTTCACTCTATATTTTTTAATTACTCAGAACAACCTAAGGTCGCATTGATAGGTCTACGCGTTTCGAACACCCTTAATAAGGGGTGTTCTCGTCAGGACCACATATCTGAAAGATATAAGGAGGTGTTTATTAGAATCACTAATAGTGGCACCATCCTGAATGAGCATGGGTAGCCTCAACTTAAGTCTTACCTTTGCCGTTTAATGGCGCAGGGTGAGAGAAAAGGGAGTTGTAATTTCTGCAAATAATCAAGATTTGATTGTTCAGTATCATATCAGAGACCCGATTTGCCAAAAAGCAACCAACAACAAGATCGTCACTTATTACTATGGCTCGCATTTATACTTACATTCACAACTTGTGTATGTTGTCTTGATGGGATACTCGTTTTAAATTCTGTATGGGAAATTAGGGGGCGCACATTAGTTTCTGTCCGTTGTCAGAAAGCAAGATGTTGCATGTTTAGCTGCTTGGCTCTGACTAATACCAAAGAGTTATACTTGAAAAGACTTACTTGCGTGTCGGACTCAGGTTAATGGCGTCCGGCCGCCAGCGTTTGTTCGTGCACTCTAAAAACAATAACGGATGATTTGTTTAGAATGCAGAAAGATGACGACTCGATCTCCGTATCTAGGTACTATGGACCGGCGGGATCTTACCGTTATTAATGCACCGTCTCCCAGTCGACTTGTTCCGTGGTTAACTTCTGTTTGCTTCCAAAGCGTAGTCACGTGACTTCCAGCGATTGACGTGCCCGGGACATTTAAAACGCACGTGATGCCCCACGGGCTTCTGGAAGTTGTATTCTATTCTTTCTTCAAGTTTTTTTGAAGTAATTATTGCGGTGCTTGAAACAAGTGGGATGGATTCTGTGCAGTAGAAGAGTCGCGATTGAATGTTAGTGATATTTTCACATGTCACCTCTTCCTGTGAACTTATATTGGATTGTATTGATTTTATAGAAAGACGACAAATTTGGTGTGGGGTTGGTGAAGCCTGTGTGACGAGTATCAGTAATTGCGCGCGATGATGTTGATGTGGTCTTAGTTGTATCAGAATCATACAGATTAGAAGGACTTTGTAATGGGATGTCATATAATTATGACAATTTATAAATTTCCGAAATTTCATTGAGGCCGTCAATCGCTGTGTTAAACTTTATGATAAGCATAGCTTCTCTTCTCGACAGCTTTTCCTCTATGTCTCCACCTCTTGGATCAGTCTCAATTTTTGATAGCACTGTCCATTTGATATCAGATTCGCAGTGATTGTGTGACTTCCAGTGATTAACTAAAGGTGCTGTCTGCACGTTGTTTCTGATTCTGGATTTATGTTGTGTAATTCTACACCTGATCTCTTGATTGGTCTTACCAATATAAAGCATGTCACAAGGACAGCGTATTCCATAAATGACATAACGCGATTTACAATTAGTAAATGTGTCGTGTTTCCAGAAAGATTGCTTATGTTTGAACAGCGTTTCTTCTTCGGTCGTTGGACAACATACACAGGTGCCACATTTATGGTGCCCTTGAACTGGAGGTAAGCTCAACATTGTTCTTATGCATGGGTGTTTCTTTTGTGGTAGGGTTGCACGAACCAAATGATTGGCAATGTTCTGATCTTTTTTAAAGGCAAACAAAGGTTTTTCTTTGAGTGACTCATCCAGATTTTGAATTAGATGCCAATTTTGATTTATCACTTTTTTGAGGTTATTTGAGTTAGGACAAAAGGTTGATACACATACAATCCTTTCCATTGGCTTTTTGTCTTTTTTTCTTAGAAGTTCTTCTCTTGGTGTCCACCAAGCCCTCTTCATGGACCGCCTCAGAAGTTTTTTCGGGTATCCTCGGTCCAATAGATTTTGTGTAAGATGATTGGCATGAAGCTCATATTCATCTTTGAAGTGGCAGTTTCTTTTGATGCGTAAATACTGTCCAAAAGGTAGATTTTCTTTTAGGTTTCTTGGGTGGTGGCTCTCAAAATGTAGGGCTTTATTTCGGTCAGTCGGCTTTTTGTATAGTGTAGTCACTAATTTCTTCCCCGATGAATAAACCTCTACATCTAAAAACGCCAATTTTGTTTGAGAGTACTTGATACTGAACTTTATTTCATGGGTCCTATTATTCAACCACTCGTGGAACCTAATGAGTTCCTCTTCGCTGCCTGTCCAGACAGCGAATACGTCGTCTATGAAACGACTCCAGTGTGAAATATGGTCAACAAAAGGATTGTCTTTGTAGACGAATTTGTCTTCGAATTTAGACATAAAAAGAATAGCCAGTTCTGGGGCAAAGGGGCAGCCCATCGCTACTCCCCCTGTTTGGAAATAAAATTCGCCATTAAAGTTAAAATAATTTTTCTTTAAAGCGAATGATGCCAATTCCAGAATAAATTCAGTAGGGATTCTAACTGGTTTGTCTCTAGTCTCCAAAAAAGAAGCTATAACTTCTAGGCCTTCCATTTGAGGTATCTGTGTATATAAAGATGTCACATCTAGTGTGACCAAAAAATCCGAACCTTCGTTGAAGTCAATGGAATCCAGTTTGTTGATGAAATCTGAGGTGTCACGCAGATACGATTTAACTTGAGGTAAAAATGGTTTTAGAAAATGGTCCACAAATTTTGAGATGGGTTCTAATAGAGAATCACATGCCGAGACTATCGGTCTTCCCGGGGGCGCTGTTTGATCCTTATGAATTTTCGGAAGGATATAAAATTGAGGGATCCTTGGGAATTTACATTGTAGAAATTCAAATTCCTTTTTTCCAAGGAGGCCATCAGTATGTCCTTTTTCCAAGATTATTCGTAGTTGATGGTTTAATTCCATCGTAGGGTCTTTTGAGACTTTTTTGTAGCAAGCTTGGTCATTCAACTGTCTCATGACTTCAGTAATGTATTTGTCTTTTTCCCAAATGACTATTGATCCTCCCTTGTCCGCCTGCTTGATTACCACAGACGTATCATTTTTCAGAGATTCTAGAGCGTTTTTTTCCAATTTTGTAATGTTATATCTAATCCATTGTTTTTTCTTTTCCATGTTGTTAATTGCGGAAATTATTGTCTTTTCAAAAGTCATTACTTCTTTCGGAATTTTATTGTACGGGGGACAAAATGAAGATTTCTTTCTAAGACCTGTTGTTTCCTGATATTGGTCCATCTGTATATTGGCAAAAAAGGTTTTTAATTTAATCTTGCGGCAAAATTCAATGGCTTCTGTCTTTAATTTAACAAAGTTAGTATGTTTAGTCGGAACAAAAGTCAAGCCTTTTTCCAGGATGCTTCTTTCACTATTTGTTAGAACTTTGTTTGAAAGATTGTGAATAGGTGATAATCCAACTTCATTTGAGGAATTCTGGAATGGTGTTATTACCAGTTCTTGTAGTTCTGTCGACATTTCCCATGGTTGCTGGTTGTACCTGGGGCGTCCTCTTGTTTGTGGTTCGCCTCTCCCTAAAAAAGGCTGTTGTTGTGGTTGTTGTTGAAAATTGCCTCTTTGATTAACGTTTCTGCGTTTGTCGTTGCTATTACTTTCCCCGCTACTTGATGAAGAAGTGTCCGAAAAAGTGATAAAATTTCTTGACGATCTACCTTGGAACTCTCCTAAATTGCGTCTAGATTCTGGTCTTGAATAATAGTCCTGTTGAAGGAACGGATATACTTTTTCCAATGAGAAGTTTCGCTTATCCTTCTCAAATTGGTTGCTTTTTTGATTTATTGTAAGATCTTTAAATTCCAGTATTTCCTTATCCACTTTTTCAAGGAGTGTTTTCGCGTCCGTGATAAATTGGTTTGTTTTTATTTCAGATTCAAGGGTCTCAATTTCCTTAAGTTGATCAGCTGAGAGTCTCTGAGCCGTCTCAATTGTTAAGACCATTAGGTCCCTGCTACATTTAGTCTCTATAAAACTATAGCCTTTCTTATAGAGTGGATCCTCCGTGAAAATAACTGGGACGTTTTTGATTTGTAATCCTCCCGGGATTGTTCCAGCTCGTAAATGTTGTAAAAGAAAATGCCCATGTAGGTCCGTTCTAATTTGTTTCTTCTTTAATCTCAGAAGTTTGTCCGTTTCATTTTGATTTTTTGCTGTAATACTTAAGGAAGCTGATGCAAAAACAGGGGGTGCCTCCAATAGTTTTTTAATATGATCCTCACTGTACGCAAATGTTTGATCTTCTGACATTATATGTTTATGTTGTAGTATATTTGATCTGTGTCTTCAGCCACACAGCGTGGTCTAACCACGTCTCATTCAAACAAAGATTCACTGCACACAAAACAAATGAATTGCCTCAGCAAACCGGGCGCTAGACAACCTCGCAGATAATTATCTGCTAATAAGCAATAAACCAAGAAAAGGGTTCGGGCTCTTAAGCAGTAAGGTCAAGCCTCACTCAAATTCAAAACGAAACAACAATACCAGTACTGCAATGTTAATCCTGAAACAATTGCACAGATATAGTGACTCAAAACACTATATAGACAAGACTACTTGTTCTGTCTGAAATAAATCTTTTTTTATATAAACATTTTATGGAACCAAACACATTTTACATTTTTTGTTGGCATTTGAACACAAAAGACACAAATTACAATATTGATTCTTTACATCACAAATATAAGACACTACTTAACTTAGCAACTCTCACCATTCCCAATCATACCATTCAAACTCACATTCACCCACTTAGAGAATACACTGCTATTTACACAATCTACATTATACAACTGTTTTTACAGTATCAATAAGTCAGAGTTCAAAACAGAATTCAGAAAACAACCTTGGAGCGAGTTTCACTTCACTCTATATTTTTTAATTACTCAGAACAACCTAAGGTCGCATTGATAGGTCTACGCGTTTCGAACACCCTTAATAAGGGGTGTTCTCGTCAGGACCACATATCTGAAAGATATAAGGAGGTGTTTATTAGAATCACTAATAGTGGCACCATCCTGAATGAGCATGGGTAGCCTCAACTTAAGTCTTACCTTTGCCGTTTAATGGCGCAGGGTGAGAGAAAAGGGAGTTGTAATTTCTGCAAATAATCAAGATTTGATTGTTCAGTATCATATCAGAGACCCGATTTGCCAAAAAGCAACCAACAACAAGATCGTCACTTATTACTATGGCTCGCATTTATACTTACATTCACAACTTGTGTATGTTGTCTTGATGGGATACTCGTTTTAAATTCTGTATGGGAAATTAGGGGGCGCACATTAGTTTCTGTCCGTTGTCAGAAAGCAAGATGTTGCATGTTTAGCTGCTTGGCTCTGACTAATACCAAAGAGTTATACTTGAAAAGACTTACTTGCGTGTCGGACTCAGGTTAATGGCGTCCGGCCGCCAGCGTTTGTTCGTGCACTCTAAAAACAATAACGGATGATTTGTTTAGAATGCAGAAAGATGACGACTCGATCTCCGTATCTAGGTACTATGGACCGGCGGGATCTTACCGTTATTAATGCACCGTCTCCCAGTCGACTTGTTCCGTGGTTAACTTCTGTTTGCTTCCAAAGCGTAGTCACGTGACTTCCAGCGATTGACGTGCCCGGGACATTTAAAACGCACGTGATGCCCCACGGGCTTCTGGAAGTTGTATTCTATTCTTTCTTCAAGTTTTTTTGAAGTAATTATTGCGGTGCTTGAAACAAGTGGGATGGATTCTGTGCAGTAGAAGAGTCGCGATTGAATGTTAGTGATATTTTCACATGTCACCTCTTCCTGTGAACTTATATTGGATTGTATTGATTTTATAGAAAGACGACAAATTTGGTGTGGGGTTGGTGAAGCCTGTGTGACGAGTATCAGTAATTGCGCGCGATGATGTTGATGTGGTCTTAGTTGTATCAGAATCATACAGATTAGAAGGACTTTGTAATGGGATGTCATATAATTATGACAATTTATAAATTTCCGAAATTTCATTGAGGCCGTCAATCGCTGTGTTAAACTTTATGATAAGCATAGCTTCTCTTCTCGACAGCTTTTCCTCTATGTCTCCACCTCTTGGATCAGTCTCAATTTTTGATAGCACTGTCCATTTGATATCAGATTCGCAGTGATTGTGTGACTTCCAGTGATTAACTAAAGGTGCTGTCTGCACGTTGTTTCTGATTCTGGATTTATGTTGTGTAATTCTACACCTGATCTCTTGATTGGTCTTACCAATATAAAGCATGTCACAAGGACAGCGTATTCCATAAATGACATAACGCGATTTACAATTAGTAAATGTGTCGTGTTTCCAGAAAGATTGCTTATGTTTGAACAGCGTTTCTTCTTCGGTCGTTGGACAACATACACAGGTGCCACATTTATGGTGCCCTTGAACTGGAGGTAAGCTCAACATTGTTCTTATGCATGGGTGTTTCTTTTGTGGTAGGGTTGCACGAACCAAATGATTGGCAATGTTCTGATCTTTTTTAAAGGCAAACAAAGGTTTTTCTTTGAGTGACTCATCCAGATTTTGAATTAGATGCCAATTTTGATTTATCACTTTTTTGAGGTTATTTGAGTTAGGACAAAAGGTTGATACACATACAATCCTTTCCATTGGCTTTTTGTCTTTTTTTCTTAGAAGTTCTTCTCTTGGTGTCCACCAAGCCCTCTTCATGGACCGCCTCAGAAGTTTTTTCGGGTATCCTCGGTCCAATAGATTTTGTGTAAGATGATTGGCATGAAGCTCATATTCATCTTTGAAGTGGCAGTTTCTTTTGATGCGTAAATACTGTCCAAAAGGTAGATTTTCTTTTAGGTTTCTTGGGTGGTGGCTCTCAAAATGTAGGGCTTTATTTCGGTCAGTCGGCTTTTTGTATAGTGTAGTCACTAATTTCTTCCCCGATGAATAAACCTCTACATCTAAAAACGCCAATTTTGTTTGAGAGTACTTGATACTGAACTTTATTTCATGGGTCCTATTATTCAACCACTCGTGGAACCTAATGAGTTCCTCTTCGCTGCCTGTCCAGACAGCGAATACGTCGTCTATGAAACGACTCCAGTGTGAAATATGGTCAACAAAAGGATTGTCTTTGTAGACGAATTTGTCTTCGAATTTAGACATAAAAAGAATAGCCAGTTCTGGGGCAAAGGGGCAGCCCATCGCTACTCCCCCTGTTTGGAAATAAAATTCGCCATTAAAGTTAAAATAATTTTTCTTTAAAGCGAATGATGCCAATTCCAGAATAAATTCAGTAGGGATTCTAACTGGTTTGTCTCTAGTCTCCAAAAAAGAAGCTATAACTTCTAGGCCTTCCATTTGAGGTATCTGTGTATATAAAGATGTCACATCTAGTGTGACCAAAAAATCCGAACAAAGTTCTAACAAATAGTGAAAGAAGCATCCTGGAAAAAGGCTTGACTTTTGTTCCGACTAAACATACTAACTTTGTTAAATTAAAGACAGAAGCCATTGAATTTTGCCGCAAGATTAAATTAAAAACCTTTTTTGCCAATATACAGATGGACCAATATCAGGAAACAACAGGTCTTAGAAAGAAATCTTCATTTTGTCCCCAGTACAATAAAATTCCGAAAGAAGTAATGACTTTTGAAAAGACAATAATTTCCGCAATTAACAACATGGAAAAGAAAAAACTATGGATTAGATATAACATTACAAAATTGGAAAAAAACGCTCTAGAATCTCTGAAAAATGATACGTCTGTGGTAATCAAGCAGGCGGACAAGGGAGGATCAATAGTCATTTGGGAAAAAGACAAATACATTACTGAAGTCATGAGACAGTTGAATGACCAAGCTTGCTACAAAAAAGTCTCAAAAGACCCTACGATGGAATTAAACCATCAACTACGAATAATCTTGGAAAAAGGACATACTGATGGCCTCCTTGGAAAAAAGGAATTTGAATTTCTACAATGTAAATTCCCAAGGATCCCTCAATTTTATATCCTTCCGAAAATTCATAAGGATCAAACAGCGCCCCCGGGAAGACCGATAGTCTCGGCATGTGATTCTCTATTAGAACCCATCTCAAAATTTGTGGACCATTTTCTGAAACCATTTTTACCTCAAGTTAAATCGTATCTGCGTGACACCTCAGATTTCATCAACAAACTGGATTCCATTGACTTCAACGAAGGTTCGGATTTTTTGGTCACACTAGATGTGACATCTTTATATACACAGATACCTCAAATGGAAGGCCTAGAAGTTATAGCTTCTTTTTTGGAGACTAGAGACAAACCAGTTAGAATCCCTACTGAATTTATTCTGGAATTGGCATCATTCGCTTTAAAGAAAAATTATTTTAACTTTAATGGCGAATTTTATTTCCAAACAGGGGGAGTAGCGATGGGCTGCCCCTTTGCCCCAGAACTGGCTATTCTTTTTATGTCTAAATTCGAAGACAAATTCGTCTACAAAGACAATCCTTTTGTTGACCATATTTCACACTGGAGTCGTTTCATAGACGACGTATTCGCTGTCTGGACAGGCAGCGAAGAGGAACTCATTAGGTTCCACGAGTGGTTGAATAATAGGACCCATGAAATAAAGTTCAGTATCAAGTACTCTCAAACAAAATTGGCGTTTTTAGATGTAGAGGTTTATTCATCGGGGAAGAAATTAGTGACTACACTATACAAAAAGCCGACTGACCGAAATAAAGCCCTACATTTTGAGAGCCACCACCCAAGAAACCTAAAAGAAAATCTACCTTTTGGACAGTATTTACGCATCAAAAGAAACTGCCACTTCAAAGATGAATATGAGCTTCATGCCAATCATCTTACACAAAATCTATTGGACCGAGGATACCCGAAAAAACTTCTGAGGCGGTCCATGAAGAGGGCTTGGTGGACACCAAGAGAAGAACTTCTAAGAAAAAAAGACAAAAAGCCAATGGAAAGGATTGTATGTGTATCAACCTTTTGTCCTAACTCAAATAACCTCAAAAAAGTGATAAATCAAAATTGGCATCTAATTCAAAATCTGGATGAGTCACTCAAAGAAAAACCTTTGTTTGCCTTTAAAAAAGATCAGAACATTGCCAATCATTTGGTTCGTGCAACCCTACCACAAAAGAAACACCCATGCATAAGAACAATGTTGAGCTTACCTCCAGTTCAAGGGCACCATAAATGTGGCACCTGTGTATGTTGTCCAACGACCGAAGAAGGAACGCTGTTCAAACATAAGCAAACTTTCTGGAAACACGACACATTTACTAATTGTAAATCGCGTTATGTCATTTATGGAATACGCTGTCCTTGTGACATGCTTTATATTGGTAAGACCAATCAAGAGATCAGGTGTAGAATTACACAACATAAATCCAGAATCAGAAACAACGTGCAGACAGCACCTTTAGTTAATCACTGGAAGTCACACAATCACTGCGAATCTGATATCAAATGGACAGTGCTATCAAAAATTGAGACTGATCCAAGAGGTGGAGACATAGAGGAAAAGCTGTCGAGAAGAGAAGCTATGCTTATCATAAAGTTTAACACAGCGATTGACGGCCTCAATGAAATTTCGGAAATTTATAAATTGTCATAATTATATGACATCCCATTACAAAGTCCTTCTAATCTGTATGATTCTGATACAACTAAGACCACATCAACATCATCGCGCGCAATTACTGATACTCGTCACACAGGCTTCACCAACCCCACACCAAATTTGTCGTCTTTCTATAAAATCAATACAATCCAATATAAGTTCACAGGAAGAGGTGACATGTGAAAATATCACTAACATTCAATCGCGACTCTTCTACTGCACAGAATCCATCCCACTTGTTTCAAGCACCGCAATAATTACTTCAAAAAAACTTGAAGAAAGAATAGAATACAACTTCCAGAAGCCCGTGGGGCATCACGTGCGTTTTAAATGTCCCGGGCACGTCAATCGCTGGAAGTCACGTGACTACGCTTTGGAAGCAAACAGAAGTTAACCACGGAACAAGTCGACTGGGAGACGGTGCATTAATAACGGTAAGATCCCGCCGGTCCATAGTACCTAGATACGGAGATCGAGTCGTCATCTTTCTGCATTCTAAACAAATCATCCGTTATTGTTTTTAGAGTGCACGAACAAACGCTGGCGGCCGGACGCCATTAACCTGAGTCCGACACGCAAGTAAGTCTTTTCAAGTATAACTCTTTGGTATTAGTCAGAGCCAAGCAGCTAAACATGCAACATCTTGCTTTCTGACAACGGACAGAAACTAATGTGCGCCCCCTAATTTCCCATACAGAATTTAAAACGAGTATCCCATCAAGACAACATACACAAGTTGTGAATGTAAGTATAAATGCGAGCCATAGTAATAAGTGACGATCTTGTTGTTGGTTGCTTTTTGGCAAATCGGGTCTCTGATATGATACTGAACAATCAAATCTTGATTATTTGCAGAAATTACAACTCCCTTTTCTCTCACCCTGCGCCATTAAACGGCAAAGGTAAGACTTACGTTGAGGCTACCCATGCTCATTCAGGATGGTGCCACTATTAGTGATTCTAATAAACACCTCCTTATATCTTTCAGATATGTGGTCCTGACGAGAACACCCCTTATTAAGGGTGTTCGAAACGCGTAGACCTATCAATGCGACCTTAGGTTGTTCTGAGTAATTAAAAAATATAGAGTGAAGTGAAACTCGCTCCAAGGTCGTTTTCTGAATTCTGTTTTGAACTCTGACTTATTGATACTGTAAAAACAGTTGTATAATGTAGATTGTGTAAATAGCAGTGTATTCTCTAAGTGGGTGAATGTGAGTTTGAATGGTATGATTGGGAATGGTGAGAGTTGCTAAGTTAAGTAGTGTCTTATATTTGTGATGTAAAGAATCAATATTGTAATTTGTGTCTTTTGTGTTCAAATGCCAACAAAAAATGTAAAATGTGTTTGGTTCCATAAAATGTTTATATAAAAAAAGATTTATTTCAGACAGAACAAGTAGTCTTGTCTATATAGTGTTTTGAGTCACTATATCTGTGCAATTGTTTCAGGATTAACATTGCAGTACTGGTATTGTTGTTTCGTTTTGAATTTGAGTGAGGCTTGACCTTACTGCTTAAGAGCCCGAACCCTTTTCTTGGTTTATTGACAGTAAATACGGCCTGACATTAAAATGAGATGCTATGCTCAGTACGCTGCCTTATATTAACGTCTGTAACTTTACAAATGAAAAACTCTGATCCGGTTATCAGCAATAACTTCAAGAACCCTTAAATTAATTCAAGCCAGTTTTGCAGTCCCTGTTTACATTTCACTGCTTTTAGTTCACATTGCATGGTACGCTCCCTAGCCTGTGGGTTTAAAAAAGAAAAAAGTCTCATGATTATATTTGGGATGTTTCTGAAAGGATTTGAACACCTACAACAAACACTTAAAAATGTTTAAAGTTTAAAAAATAATGTGCACGCTGATAATACCGATAAATGCCATTTTAACAGGTGCGGCAGTGGTGTGTTTTTGTCGCACAGACACAACGTAGACTACAAGAAACTTATAATAAATGTCATACTAATTCGCAAAATCAAATATCTTTTTTCTCTCCCTATCCTATCTCAACCAACCCGCATTTCTCCCCATCTCGTTTACTCCTTGTTGTCAGGGCCGGACTGGGAACCACAACCGGCCCTGGCAAAGTGCTCGGCCGCCCAATCCCCCGAAAGAGCCTTTGGGACGGACACTTCCTTCACTAAACTGCCTATCACTGAAACATATTATAATAAAGCAAATGATGGCACACAACAGTTACATCGGAGTTACCCCTTCACACTAGAACGTTACTGGCTTTGAAAAGACTGGTCAAAATTGAACTTGTTCCCTGCACCCTTTTCAACATTCCTGACCGTATTTTGGTAGAGCTTCCATTCCTACAACAACTTTCCTTGCGAATAGAAGGTTGTGCATACAATTCTCTGCAGGACCTGGGCAACCTAAAATATCTCAATGGCACTTAACTTACCGTTAGTCGTGGTGGGCTTTTAGCTTTATTAACTGATTATTGGGCCTGGTGCTTTTGCCAGTCGTGGCTGCTGCCTGCCAGTCCTCAACGTCGTTGTTGGGTCGGGCTGGCTCTCAAACCATTGAACGATGACTGGGGTGGTGGGGTGTGGCCATGCGGGTATGCTAGGGCCTGGCAGCTCAATCAGAAAAAATGTGCGCACGCTGCCGCAGAACGCCAACCCCTGCAAAACCAAAATCCAGCCCAAATCAGGGTCCCGCCCTCCGGGCCGACAACACTGAACTAAGGGCCTGTGCCGCGGCCACCGTCCAACACAGATATTAGGTTGATTCATATGAATCTCCTCTTGGCTCAGCCAGGCCAGGGACGGCTCAGTCTCACAGTCTCGCCCGCAACATACTTCACCAGGAATGTCTCACTCAGGAATCGGGAGAGGGAAATTGAACACAACACTCAATGTCTGTGCCAAGTCCAGTAGTGAGGTATATAAATATATCAATGACGTGCAGAAAGATCTGTATAGAGTAGACTGTTAAATAAGTGCTGGTGCTAAGCACCGGCACAAATTAAGCACTGCTTTCCACAATGCACTCCTCACTCTCCTGTCCTTCCACATCTACTCCCGCACCCCTTCCACATACATCCTAGTCATCACCTGCTGCAGGTTTGTCAGATTCCTCCCACCACACCATTGCACTGTTCTTTACTGCAATTGTCTTCAAATTCCAAACTTTACCATCACTTAGCATGAGAGCATTACTCCAAACTTTTATCACCTTCAGTAGTTTAGAAAATTGACGTTCACCCTTCCATACCTTCCAAGACTTCCTCACCTTAACCATCATGTTAACATCCACTCTAGTGTCTTTACTGTTAGTCCTTGAATCATATTGTTCCTTATATTTCCAATGAGTTTCCTCTACCTTCTTCCTAATGCCATCTAAATCAATACCAGTTTTAAAGGAACGCGAAATCCACCCAGGGTTTGCTTTAGTCCTGGCTTCCCTACCACGAATAACTTCAAAGGGTGAAACCCCCAACTCATCATGTATGGTCGTCCTATAAGCCCACACAGTCTTACTTAGTTGTACTTCCCAATCCTTATTATTTACAGACAGTTGCACCGCATTTTTAATCACTCTGTTGAAGCGCTCAATCACTCAATTGTCGCTAAGATTATACAATCATGTAGTTGTATGCTTGATCCTCACCTTAGCAAAGTAATTGTTTGCCTTGCCAGAGAAAAATTGCACAACATTATCACTAATGAGTTGCCTAAGAAGCCCCTCATTAAGATACACCTCATCTAAGAACACTAACGCAGCATCTGTATCAACCCTTTCCACAATTTTAATATAAGGGCCATTTGGAAAATGTATCAGTCAAGGCAATAAGGTACTTCTGCTTTTCACCTATGGAACCCATAATATAAATGGCCACAGTTTCCCACGGTCCCTGCGGAACAATAGGTTCACACATACTGGGCCTTAAGGTCCTAAGAGACTTATCAGAATTCGCACAAGCAAAACCACCCTCCCTGGGTCGATTGAGGCCAATGGGAGCACAGATCAGGATCTTGATTTTGTTGCTCGGTTGTCTAATGAGGCAAAACCTCTGGATTATCCAAAAAAGTCCTTTGCCACTTTGACAGAGGGCTTTTTAGTGACAGGAAGAGAACGTCACTCTGCTACAGATATTGATATCCTCGGCCCAGGGCGTGGCCTTTATCCTTGGGAAGGGGGTGGGGGTGTTACAGATCTACAAGTAGCATATCTCCCCTCACATATCGACCCTAAATCAGACCGTGTATTAAACAGTCTAGCATTGAGGGGCGATAACACATGCCCCAGCAACACCCAGGTGAGTCTGCTGCTTCTGTAGCAGCCCTGGCTTACACTGTCTGGCAAAATAAACATTGTACAAAGTAGACTGTTATCTGTCATAGCTTCTAACACTTAGCTTTAACTTTCACAGAAAAATTGTGAAACGTACACAGAGTGCAGCTAGTTGATATTGCACAACACATTTGCACGTATCTTGTGTTATCGAAAGAATGAAAAAGGTTCTTAAAAAACAGTAAGTATTTCACTGCCAAGGAAACGTGTCAAGTGCTAAACAATGGCTGCGCTTCTGCCTTTTTTCTTTTATATCCACAAATATCAGCCTTTTTTTAAATTAAAGATGGTGTGACACATTGTATGTTCATTATTAGAGGTATTCGCATTTTTGGTGGCAAAAACTATATATGAAAATGGTGCTCATATCCCACATCTAATAGGCAGTCTGGAAGTTTATTGCATGAATCCGAAGTTAATGAGAATATCGAATTGTGAAACGTGTCTCCTCTGATTCTTGGTGTTCTTTGGTAAAAGCAGATTAGCCCTGTGATGCTGGATGTAAGAAGAGATTTTTTTTTCTGTGTTCTTAAATATAAAGTTGTTTGTAATTGACTTCCCTAGACTACATCAGATGACGCTGTTGGCTATTGCATAAAATAGTTCAGACTTCATTCATGTTAATGAAATAAAGAATATAAACAGAGCAGCTTTGAAATTATGTAACTCCTATTTGCCTATTTTTTGCCCGTTTTTGGTAAAGAAGTTAAATGTGCAATATTTAATTTTATAAGATCTCGTCTATAGAATCCTACTGTATATTCATTTTTGAATTCTTATGCAGAGATGGTGAGGGGTTGTGTATTGAAGCTACCTGGGATTCATGCAAGTCACCTCTCTGCAAACACAGCGGGTCACTCCATCAGCCCTGTGGATTTTGCTCCCAGCAGACTTGTAGTCATCAGCTGTCGGTGGCAACTTTTAGCCCTAGGTCCCCGGGGGAGTACAGAACCCTGGGTCCCCTGGGGGTACCAAACCGAACAACATAATACAGTATACAGGCAATTTGTGCTCACAAATTCACTAGATATACATATACTAACAAAGTGCAGTGAAAACGAAAAAAAAAAGTCACACTGGCAAAGCGTTTTCAGTTCAATAAAATGTGTCCGTATCATTCCAGGAACATAAGATTATTAATGTTTTCCCAGGTTTCCAGAGGTACATCGATGGTGTTTCGACCTGTAACTTATGACACCATCAGGAAACAAATTGTTTTTAGAGCAACCACACGAAGAATAATTTGTAGCATTTATCACTCCAAACTCAAGGCAATCAAAAATTCTAAAGGCTCAAAGCCCCCATTAGTACAACTACGAACCAACACAACCAATTCCAGACCACAATTAAATAGATGGCCGGGAAACAAAGTTCCCTTACCACCACAATGTAAATCTATATCAATTCAACAATACGCGTGTGCTAGAGCTCCCTTATATTTTTACAATCAATGCCAGGACGTCAAACAAGATCAATTCAGGGGAGCAAAGTTCACCACAGACTCCCACAACACCATGCTGCTCTTGTTTGATGTCTATTGTTTGTGTCCTGATGATGATCTAACAAATTGATGAGGGTCGAAACGTTGTTGATGCACCTCTGGAAAATTGGGAAAAACATTAATTGTCTTATGTTCCTGTTCTAATACGGACACATTTTATTGAACTGAAAACCCCTTTGGCAGTGTGATATATCTATCTAGTTAGTGAAACATTATGAGCACAAATTGTCTATATACTGTAATACGTTTTTTTCTTTAACACATTTTCAAATATTAAGCGCTGCCATTTTGAAGAATTTCTCTTGTGTGTACCTCTCTTTTTTTTTTTTTTGGTTCATGTTTATGGTTGTGTTTTGTTCTTTGATGAAATAATGCTTTTCCCTGAATCATTGTGATTTTCTTATTGCACACCAGAAATTATGTAGGTAAGGCACTGGACTGGACCCTACTAGAGTGAACCTTTAGCTAGTCTTCCCCCAAGAAACACGTATAAAGACCTTAGCCCCTGGACTATCATCATGCAGTCACCATTTCTAGTCACAACATATCATGAGATAGGAGCCGAAGGGGGCATTCTTGCATATGGTGTGGACATGCCCAGTTTTAGCCACGTACTGGGCCTATACCAACCATAATAAAAGATGCCACGGGATGGGAGGTGCCTAGTGAGATCAGCACAGTGTTACTGAGATCGCTACCTGATCCCAAAAGTAAAAGATTAAGCTGGAACTTAAAACTTTTTGGCCTTGTATTAGCAAAACGTTGAATCGCCATAGCATGGGCTGAGCCCCACTAAGGCATGGACGAGAGATGTATGTGAATGGGCAACTGCAGAGGCGGTTTGAATGAAACAGATTAGACGAGACGACAAGTTGGAGGATGATCTGCGAGCCTGGCCAGTAATGAGAACAGACATGATGGCTCCACAGACACCCGATTGAGCAAAACACGGCAGGCGATTCCGACCTATGGATGCAATATGGGAGGGAGACCAAAGGGGGGGAAATGGTGAGAGACAACAATTGATGTGCACTCCTGTAACATCCTAGGAGGATAATAATACTAGCACTCTGACATGGAAAGAGGACGGGACGGAGTGGAGGGTGGGAGGTTTAAGAGTTATGTTAGCATGAGATTTATTAGTTGGATGTAATACAATAATAATATTGAGATAAGAAATTCATGTTCTGTGGATATTATCAGCTCATAAAGGTTGTACACAGGGAGGGGGGAGGTTCTTCCCAACATTGTGTTACCTCCTGGATGTAACCAATCCTTAAATTACAGCTGCATGTATCTACAAATGCCAATAAAGATATATTTAAAAAATATATATATCATGAGTAGAGTGGGCACCAACGAGGCTCGTTTAAAAAGGAGGCACTCTGTGGTTGACCTCGCGGTATAAGAGCACAGCTCTCTTGAAAGCAAAATCTGGTGCACCTCCATCGGGGCTCCATTGGTTGTCCAGTCCACTGGAGGAAAAACAGTGTAGTTCAGAAAATGGTTACTGGGCAGGATATTAACAACAACTAAGGAGTGACTAAGTGCAAACGAATACAAAATTATTTAAACAAAAATTCTTTTTAGTGTCTTTATCTTTATATATATCTATCTCTCTCTTACTAACCCCCTCAAGAACAAAGAAACCCCTTAAAGAAAAACATTCCCAAGGGGAACCAATGTCCCTGTGTGATTTCCAGAAGGAAAGAAAATCTTATCTTTTTTGTAAAAGGACCCTCACTCACCACTAGTTGGTGACATGCTTCATCATTGGGTCCCCGCTGGGGTGGCCGAATGCCCCCCCAGCGTGCTACAACGCCTGATTTACAGCGGAGCCAACAGTGCCCAAATTAAGGTGTGAGTGTAACTGTGGGTGCAGAATTAAAAAATACAAGGTTGTTGCCTATACAAAAATCTTTAATACTGGCCAACCTGTATTAGGTTAAAAACAAAGTGGCGGACAGTTAGGTTCTATCTTAGGAAACCTGTGTCCTTTAAAACAAACAACTGGTCAACATGTTTCTGCTGCTACAACTGCAAATCCGCTCAGCATTCGTCAGGACCTAAATTAAGTCCTCCGGTGGTGAACGCGTGCTAAGGCGCACCCTCCTGTGAGGCTCTAAATGTGAAAAATTCTTTTGAAATTTAGTGTTAGTCACGGTTAGTAGCCGTGGTAGCTCACTGCGATTTGCAGGGGCACAAAAAATGTTACGAGAGCAAAAGACTCTCCCCGTGGGTCGAGACAGCGCGGGATGCCTTCACGCGGTGTCTATTTGAGCACTCGCGACTCCCCGCATTGTACCTGCACTCTGGGCTGCTGTCTCCCCGGAGAGACAGCAGCCCAGAGTGCAGGTACAATGTCTCGACCCACGGGGAGAGTCTTTTGCTCTTGTAACATTTGCAGTTGTAGCAGCAGAAACATGTTGACCAGTTGTTTGTACACTCACACCTTAATTTGGGCACTGTTGCACTCACCACATCCCGCTCCGCTGTAAATCAGGCGTTGTAGCATGCGGGGGGGGCATTCGGCCACCCCAGCGGGGACCCAATGTTGAAGCATGTCACCAACTAGTGGTGAGTGAGGGTCCTTTTACAAAAAAGATAAGATTTTCTTTCCTTCTGGAAATCACATAGGGACATTGGTTCCCCTTGGGAATATTTTTCTTTAAGGGGTTTCTTTGTTCTTGAAGGGGTTAGTAAGAGAGAGATATATATATAAAGATAAAGACACTAAAAATAATTTTTGTTTAAATAATTTTTTATTCGTTTGCACTTAGTCACTCCTTAGTTGTTGTTAATATATTGACTGGGGTACAGGAGTGCCTGCTCATGCCCTTTCTCTCTAGTTGTTATTTGATATATACTGGGCAGGATAGCAAAGCTTTGCAAAGCCATGCAGGGGACTTTCATCTCAACACCGCCCAATAGCAAGGTTTGGCACTAATTGAAAGCTCTCACAAGGGTTAAAGATAGAGGAATTGCTGTGTTGCACACCCCTCCTGTGATTTCCCACTCTGTATATAGAACTATTTGTGGAAAAATGCAGATGCAATGACATTTGGGGTGTATTAATAATAAGTCAAACGACTAAAATAGAGTATGCCAAGATGCTGCAGCAGGAGGTTCTCGCTCTGTTGAGCAATGAGGCTGTGGAGACGGTTGTTCCAGAGAACATGATTAAGACAGAGAAAAGGCTGGGCCTCTCACCTCAAGGGTGCACTTGACCTTGCACATCAGGATTTGCAGTCCCTTCCCCACCCCTCCCATCTAACAAAGGGCTGTGCTTCAGGAACTCTAATCAGCAGCCCTTGATATAAATTATGTATTGAATGTAAAGGGAGCCCTCTCAACTCGGTGTCTGAATCTCCACCCACAGGAATATAGGTAGGATGCTTCAACTGTCTGGTAAGCTGTCCTCACCCTCTGTCTTCTGCCATGTCACGTCCTAAAGAATGTCACTGGACTGTGTATTTAATGCTTTAATGATTTAAAGAGGCAAAAGATGGCCGCCTGGTAGGAGCCAGCCACCGGAGCTCCCAGGGCTGAGGATAATACCTGCAGGAATTATCCCAGATAGCACGATCGCCATCGGGAGAAAAACGAGTAACTGGAGTATCTAAGAGTAACTGGATCAACTAAAAGTAACTGGATTGTAAACTGCCACTACTTCTCACCTTCCTGAGCTGTGACTGGACTGGACGCCGGAGCGGTTGGCGGAGCCCTGGACTGCGGGGCACCCACTGTCCTCACCGGAGCTGTGGCGGAGCCCTGGACTGCGGGGCACCTACGGTCCTCACCGGAGCGGTTGGCGGAGCCCTGGACTGCGGGGCACCCACGGTCCTCACCGGAGCTGTGGCGGAGCCCTGGACTGCGGGGCACCTACGGTCCTTACCGGAGCTGTGGCGGAGCCCTGGACTGCGGGGCACCTACGGTCCTCACCGGAGTTGTGGCGGAGCCCTGGTCAAGGGGCGCGAACCTGCTGGGGACACGGGCGTCACAAGGATATCTTTAAAGACGTCCGGCAGGTGAGAGGGGCTGGAGCAGGGCATCATCGGAGGGTCCTCCTGCCTCTTGCCTGCACCGGACGACAGATCCCAGGGCGGGACGGTCTGCCGCAGTCCCCGACGGGACGAGACTGGCTCCGCTCGGGAGGTCGCTCCTGGAAGGACACGCTCACAGGGAGCGCCGCGCTTGGAGTACTGACCGCCTGGAGTACTGACACCCCCAGTCGCCCCCCCATGCCTCGGGATGCGAGCGGGAGCGGAGCTGCGGCGGGTCCAGGGACACTGTGATCGGCCACCAGTCCTCTGACAGGAGGCTGTGCACAGAGGGCTGCTCTCCCTGCACCTTTGTCGGCCCCCTCTCACTCGGCCCGGATTTCCAAGGGTGCTGTCGATTTTCCCCGGCTGGGGTGCATCGCCATTGTCCCCCTTTGTGCAAAATGGCGGGGGCCATAAAAGGATCAACTATCCAGCAATAAATCATACCACCGCCCCTAACTCGAGGATGCATTCCAACGAGTTCAAGGGGTATTAAAAGGAGATAAGGCTCTTCCTCCCTCCAAGCTGCAACCAGGAAGCAGAGACACAGAAACAGGACTATCTCGCCCTCAGCAAAATGGGAAAGGGACAAAGGACTAACAATACTTCCTTATAGTCTATTTTGGCAGACATCTTGAACAGCAGCAGGAAAAAGTGTTCAAGGGGCACCATAAAGAAGTTAAGTCTCGCTCCTCCCCCCAAGCAGCAACCAGGAAGTAGCAACACTGAAATAAGACTAACTCGCCCTCAGCAGAAAGGGAAAATGGTCATCCCGAACATTGACAATAACTGACAAAGGTCTAACACTGCTGTCTGACTACATACTATTGCGGCAACCATCCTGAACAACTTGCTGAGCTGCAGTAATTGCCAAAAAAAAAGGTATTTACATCACCACACACTCGAGTACATTGTTTACCTTTCACATATCTATGTACCTACACCTCCGGGTGATAGAGTCCATACCTTTACTGCAGTATTACACTCCCACGTGTACCTGGATATATCCACCTACACTTAATTCACGCTGCACCTATTGCACCTATCTCACGATGCTCACTAGCGTCACCTGACGCTTTAAATTGCAGTGGACATATGTTTTTGCCACAATATTTCAGCAGTAATATACGCATAGCTGATTGTTATATATATATAGTTATATACCTATGTATGCTGCTCCCTTTGCCTTCTATGCCTATAATGCACCTAGTTGCTAATACATATTGAGCTCACTCACTAGTGCCTCCTCTGTCCCTGTAACACATGGTCTGCAGCTATCTCATGTGACCCATGTAACATACTGTCCCACTAGTGCCCTTTCTGACACCTGTAACATATGGTCGGCAGTCGCCTCTTTTGACCTATGTAACATACCGTATACAGGCATTGGTATTTTGTTTGCATCCATCTGCGATCCTGCACATCTCCCCTGCTTAATCTCCCACACCCACCCTGCACCTTCCTAACATGGATCACTGCGGCAATCACACATTTAAAATAATCTACCCACCCGCACTCACAAAAAAAGCTGCTAAACGCTTTAAACACAACCTCCTGAGGTCCCACCCTGAAAGACCCTTTGCCGACACCTACTTCTCTCCGGCTAAGGGATCCCTGAACACCGATATCATCTTCCACACCGCACGTAGAGCTCAATGGAGAAAAACCTTCCAGGCCTTGCTCAACGTCTCCACCATCAGGAAATCCGCTCATGGACTCTCACTCTCCATCGCTCCATCCAATCGCTTCCCTGGCAGTACAGCCATTACTATTTACAATAACGGGATTGTTCTAATTCAAGCCACAGACAGGAACCTGGAACTACTAGACGACCTGTTCCCCACTTTCAAAGAGCACCTCTCAAATCGGCGGCCCTCCAATCATACCCCAATACAACTGAACCAGAGCCCCTCACGTCCAACTAACGTCTCAGAACGACCCACCGCCTCTGACCCTCACAACGCGACTCTATGTCCTCCCAACTACCCCTCCAATCGCCCCACCCTCGCCACCCCCCACACCCGCGCCGCACCTAGCTCCCCCACCCGTGTCCTCTCTCCCCCCACTCCCTGCGCCCCCCCTCCTGGCCCCCACTCCTCCCTCATCACCCCCCACCCTTCCCTCATCACCCCCCACCCTACTCTTTGCACTCAAACAACTCATGTCAGACACACCTCCTTCAACATCTCCCCACTCACTCCCTGCACTCCCGCCACCCCTAGCCCGCACCCCTCACTCAACGGCGCCCCTTCCAGTCTCTGCACTCATCGCACTCCAGACCTACACCCCTCCCTCAACATCTCCCCCCCCACCCCCACCCAAAGAAATACTGACATACACCCCTCCCTCGACATCTCCCCCCTCACTCCCTGCACTCCCGACACTCCGAGCCCCCACTCCTCACTCAACGGCGCCCCTTCCAGTCTCTGCACGCAACGCACTCCAGACCTACACCCCTCCCTCAACATCTCCCCCTCCACCCCCACCCAAAGAAATACTGACATACACCCCTCCCTCGACATCGCCCCCCTCATTCCATGCACTCCCGACACTCCGAGCCTCCACTCCCCCCTCATCAGCGCCCCCCGTATGCCCGACACTCAACCCAGGCCAGACATACACCCCACCCTTAACATATCCCCTCCCGCCACTCCAAGTCTCCACCCTTCCCTCAACAGTCCACTCCCTCCCACCCTTAGCCCTCCCTCCACTCCTGGTACCCACTCCCCCCTCAACATCTGTCCCCCCACTCTCACCCCCCAGCACCACACTTGCCCCCCCACAACGACCAGTCTCGACTCGTCCCGCATCTGCCTCACCCCGCCTGTCGCTGATTACCCTGCCAATAACTCTAACCCCACTCCCAACGTCACGCTGGATATAATTATGACCGCCCTCCTCCAAGTGAAAGAAGAGCTTCACTCGCTCAAAGAATTACTCCTCCCGCACCCCTCCCGCACGACCACATGTCAACGAATGTACAACACCCCCCCACATCTTAGGCACCCCTTACATGGGATTTCTATCCCCTCTCGCAATACCTCCAACAGGCCTAAGCGCACTATCAAGACACTTCCGAACCACCCCTCACATTGGACATCTATCCCCTCTCGCAATACCGCCAACCGCCCCCTGCGCGCTATCAAGACTCTCTCGGACCGCGACATACAAACCCTACTCAGCACGTATGTCCCGGCAACCCAAAAGAGCTTAGCCACCACGCACATGTCCATTTCTACGATTCTCTCCAACCCCAGTAGGCACCCCACGTATAGCAACAGAGGCTCTGTTCCCAACAACCTCACCAAAGTCCCTCTCACTACGGAACCCTCCACCTCCCCCTGCACCCCCAGTCTCAAATGCACACTTCTCAACTGTAGGTCGGCCCAAAAACACTCGATGGAGGTCGCTGACCTCATCCGGTCTAGGAACCTTGACCTGGCCATACTAACTGAAACATGGTTAACTGAATCCTCCAGTCCTATCATGGACATCCTAGTCCCCCCCAACTACTACATCACTAGACTTGACAGGCCCAACAAGACAGGTGGCGGAATCGCCTGCATTTACAAGAGCAACCTCTCTATTAATAAAGTCACCGCCCCTTCTCTTACCTCCTGTGAATACTTCTGCCTTGATGTCACCAGTGAGAATAAACCTGTATGCTCGTTACACATCATGTACCACCCCCCGGGGGACAACCTCGTCTTCTCCCAACAACTCATGGACACAATATTAATCAACGCAGGACGGCTACACACACAAATTTACCTTGGTGACTACAATCTCCATTGGAATGATGGCAGTGACGCAGTAGTTAACAGCCTCAAAAGTTTCCTTACCGCATCTGACCTCACTCAAATTTGCAACACTCCGACACACGACAAAGGCTCGACCCTCGACCTGGTCATTTCCAAAGAAGGCACCACTCAACTCGACTCAATACAACCTTGTGACTGGTCAGACCACCATATTATAACATTCATCATCAAGGAAAAGGTAAAACTCATCCCGGTGCAATACGCCATGCCCAAAGTCTGGAAAAGAGACATGAGGAAACTCAATCCAAACTCTCTACCCCCCAACAGCTGCAATCTCCTACTCCCCCCTACCGACACCTCTGATGTGCTGGTCCTAACTGACCACTATCTCAACTCCATGGCCACAATAATCAATGAGGCCGCTCCAATGCAATTGAAAAGAGTTTCCACGAAGAAATCCAACCCCTGGTACAACGGGAGTCTCAATGAAGAGAGACGGGCTATGCGATCAGCAGAGCGTACCTGGAGATCAATTCCCTCGACATTGCATCTCAAAACTCTTAGGAAAAAGAGAAATGCATACTTCAGGAAAATAAAACGCTCAAAGTCAGAGTTCTTCAGAATCCAGCTAGACCAAGCTAAAAACCGTCCAAGTAAACTGTTCGAACTAATTCGATCTCAATCTAAGGAACAACCCCCAGCTGTCGACATTATCAGCACTACCCCTTCTTGTGAAGATTTCGCAGCTTTCTTCAACAATAAAACTGACAATATAAAGAGAGACCTCCGCAATGACGCAAGCCTGTACTCAATACCCAACTGCATAACACCCATTGAACTAAAAAACAATGCGACATGGTCATCCTTTGACACCTACTCTGAAGGAGAAATTGGCAGAATACTCAGCACTCTAAAACCATCCAATCACCTCACTGACCCTCTTCCTGCTAACGCCGTAAAAGACTTCATCCCTCTGCTACTCCCACTCTGGACTAAAATTATCAATAGTTCGCTACAACAAGGAACCATCCCGGACTCCCTCAAAGTTGGTCAAGTTACACCTTTACTGAAGAAACCAACAGCCGACCCCACCGATCTAAACAACTACCGTCCGATTACCAACATTCCCACTCTCGCCAAACTGCTAGAAAAATGCGTCCAACTGCAAATGACAAAACACATAGAACAGTTTGATCTCCTCAACCCACACCAATCAGGCTTCAGAGCAGGGCACAGTACTGAAACCGCTATGGCTCACATTATCGACGACGCCATCCAAATGTTAGATCAAAACAATACCTGCCTCCTCATCCTTCTTGATCTCTCCTCGGCATTCGACACAGTGAAACATGAGAGCTTACTCGAACTCCTAAAATCAAGAATGGGCCTATCTGGGACTGTGCTTCGCTGGTTCACTTCCTTTCTTCACAACAGGTCTCAAAAATTCAAGAGCAAAAACCTAATGTCTTCCCCAGTACCGGTATCGTTAGGCGTCCCTCAAGGATCATGCTTATCCCCTACTTTGTTCAACCTAGTTATGGAACCTCTCACCACTCTGTTACAAGCATCCAATGTACACTTTCACATGTACGCCGATGACACTCAAATATATCTCAAGTTACAATCCCCCAAAGACATCCTGAGTCTGAATTCAACGATCAGAAGCACCCAATCTTGGTTGGCTGACAACCACCTCAAACTCAATGCTATGAAGACGGAGTTCCTCCTAATCTCACCTCCCACGAAAATATCTTCCGCTCAAACATGGCTTAAGCACCTAACAGCACTCAATGTCCAACCGACCATCGTGGACTCAGCTAAATCCCTAGGCATAACACTAGACACAAACCTCAGCATGCAGCAGCATATCAGCAAGGCTACTAAGGGGGCGAACTTCCAAATAAACACCTTGAGAAAACTGAAACCCTTCCTCCCAGCAAAAGACTTCCAAACAGCAGTACAAGCTCTAGTCATCCCTCGCATAGACTATGGCAGCGTGGCCCTCTGCGGCCTCCCCCTAACGACAACTGCACCCCTAAGAGCGTCACTAAATGCGGCAGCAAGACTCATCACTGGATCAAAAAAGCATTCGCATATCTCTCCTGACTTCAAAGCCTTGAACTGGCTGCCTCTGGAAGCCAGAATTCAGCTGAAAATTGCCTGCATGACGCACAAGGCTATACACTTGAAATCACCCAGCTACCTCACTCATAAGTTGACAATCTCAGGTGGGTCCAGAACCACCAGGAGCTCGAACAATCTTCTGCTGAAACCGCGAAGATTCCGGAAGGAAAAAACCTACAAACGCTCCTTCTCTGGTATGGCGCCCAGGATCTGGAACGCACTTCCTCCTGAAACAAGACTCATCTCTTCCTCCCTTCTTTTTAAGAAAGAAGTTAAAAGTATCCTTATGGCTAAATACACTTGAACAATTTCGCGTGTTTTACATTAAGAACAGTATTACCAGTCTGGCGCTATGATACTGCCTATATATTCCTATGCACGTGTTTATTTACAGCGAGTGGATGGCCGACGCTCCAATTTTGCTTGCTACCTCGTACCTGTACTATACGTTACATGAGTACTATGTTATATACTATATTGGTGCTATACGTTATATGAGTACTATGTTATATACTATATTGGTGCTATGTACATGAACCTGTTGATGACTTACGCTCCAACTATGCCCGCTACCTCATACCTGTACTATACGTTATATGGGTACTATGGTATATACTATACTGGTGCTATGTACATGAACCTGGTGATGACTTACGCTCCAACTATGCCTGCTACCTCATACCTGTACTATACGTTATATTGGTACTATGTTATATACTGTATTGGTGCTATGTACATGATCATGTTGAGCTACCTCCCCACTATGCCCCCTTGTTCCCCTGCCCTCCACCTGCCTTTGTAAAGCGCTCTGTTATCTGCAAAGATCTTGTTCGCGCTATATAAAACTCTCAAAATAAATAAATAAATAAATAAATAAATGCTGAAAGTCACACTTTAGTATGGACATGAGTAAACTCCCTCTCCAGCGTCAGAATCTCCTTTCAATGTTTGCTTCCAACTATTACTTTACCCTACCAAAGGCTGTTCAGCTCTCCTTGCTGAAGCAGTGGTCAGGTGGTAGCCTAGAAGTGGACAGACAGTTCAACTGATTCTAGTGGCTATCAGACGTACCTAATCTAGCACTACCTTCACGTGCAAATAATGCTTGTTTTTAGTCTTTCAGCCTCAAATTGTATATTGTATATTCCTAAATTCAAGCATGGAAGACTTAGCTTTACTTAAAACGCCTGATGTTCACCTCTTCTTTTTTTCTTTCAAATTGTCTGTATGCTTCTTCTTTCTGAGCTCAGCAACGCGCAAGTCACATGCATGTTTCCCTTAGTCACTAAATGTATTTCTGCAAATTGACCACAACTCATTTTAAAGACCACAACCTCCCCTTTTATTAAAGTGATACTTCTGCAACCTACCACCACTTAAACTCATGTATCTCATCTTTTAACCTCGCCAAACATCTGCATGAACTCACCTGTGCCCCTTTCCCCACTAATGATCACACCTAACTTATATTACTTTAATCTATACCAGGAAGCCGAAGTAAATGCATAGGATGGGTTCCTTGAGCGCACCAGACTAATCCCAATCACCATCAATAACACTGGACTGACCGCTCGCCTAGAGTCACGGGGAAGCCTGCTGCTCAGCATAAAGCACTTAAATGCCTTGTCAGGGATAATAATGGCCATATCAATGCAATTACATCTTTACATTTAGCCCATATACGATCTGAATCACTTTCCAGGTTTGCCCAGCTTGCGACCGCTAGATGGCGGTATTGCACTGCGCTGGGTTTTCTGCAGCGCTCTGTGTGGGATGAGCACTGTTGAAATGTATTAAAATTCAAATACGAGAGAAAGTAATTGCAGGCTGTTAGTTATAATATTTGCCCGTGCTGTTACTTACCAGACCAAGCTGCTTCTGATCTTAGCTCTTGCCTTTTCCTTTTTATAAGTTGTAAGAAAACTAAAAAATTTAAATGGGCCATTGTTATTCTTTTTTTTTTTTTTTTTACTGTTACACTTCTTTCTTACCAAATATACCTTTATGCATGTCTGTCGTGTATGTTGAACTTAAATCACCGCAAAAATCAATACTATTCTAATATCCTTAGCGCTCTCCCAGGTCAAGATGAGTCAGTTAAGGTAACAGCTGCTCCTGTGGTATTTGTCATTTGCCAGTGCACGCTGTCAGAATGTAGCCGGACTCAGTATTTTCCTCGAAAGTTCATCAAAATGTACTGCAGGGGAGCCTGCGGGTGAGGCAAGCAAGGGGAGCGACCACACACCTGACTGAACTACGGCAAACCTTTATTACTTTCATGGAACACCCCCACCCCCTCTCCGGCCTAGTAATATAATATTTCAAGCAGGGCAGGAGCATTTTTAAATGTATTTATTTTGAGTGTACAGCAGGTGAAATCACGACCGCCTCGTTCATGGGGGGGGGGGGGGATCTCTCCCAGTGGTGGTTTGTGGACTTAGTGTTGGCAGCGCGCAAGGCAGCCTGGGCTCTCGCCGTCCAATCGGAGCAGCCCAGCTTTGTTTTTTCAGTTGGAAGAGATGCAGACTTGATGCTGCGCTGCAAAAGAGTTCTGTGCCTCTTGCCTGCTATTTCCCAGTGAAGCCGCTCGCCGTTTTAGGGTTGCCAAGGTGGATTTGCTCAGATTCGTCTCCTGTGCAGGTCTCCGGTTTAATTTGAATGGACCTGCACCTTTCCAGCTGCTGACGAAGACCACCTCACCTGATGCACGCCTGTTTCCTTGATATTTAACGTTTCTGCTCTTTCCAGCTTTGGACTTTGCACTGCACGTCCGTGTTTTTGTTGCTCCCCTCCAGAAAGCGCTTCGCGTCCTTGTCATCAATGTGTCTGTGCTGGGAGGGCCTTATTAGTGCTGGTGGATTAGATCTTCAGCCGCCGCCCTATGGTATGTCCCTGGCTCTGCAATGCTATTGGCCTCTTTCTGGGGTGTGTGTCCTGTGGTCGTGGTATCGATTGTCTCTGTAGGCGTGTGCACATGTTGATGCGTCTGCCATAGACTCTTGGTGGTTAAAACGGGCAGAGAGTGCAAGAAGTTGGAGTTTGTTACACTCTTCAGATGAGGGATTGTGTTTTCAATCTGATTTATGTGTCATCAGTTGTTGACATTCATGTGTGAGGGTTAGGGAGTCACTGGAGGCACGGTGTCTGTTGCAGGTGCGCACGGAAGTGGGGGCATGGTGTGTGTACGTACGCACGTATGTATGTATGTATGTGTGAGAGACTCTCGTGTGTCTAGGTTTGTGACTGGACTTGACCTGTTATGTTTGTCTGCAGCTCCTGGAAGACCGCTTTTTCTGCTGTAACTAATGGGTCTGCTGAAAGGTAGCTAAGAGGTAGAACGTGTACTTCAGTTTTTTTTGCATCTGGTTTGTTCTGTTAATGTTTATCTAGCCATAAAGGCACCGATATTGTTTTTAGCTGTCAGGGGAGGTTGCAGTCTCGCTGCTGGTTACACAGTAACGACAGCGATAATTTTCTCTTCAGGAGCTCTCCAGCACCGCGAACAATGGGCGAGATTGTTTCTCGTCTGGCTCCAGACACATTTTCTCTTGGTTTGAATGCACAGCCGTGCTTCAAAAAAAAAATTCTTCCCTGATATTCTGCCTTCATCTCCTCCCCCAGAAACATAAATTATAAACCGGCAGAGGTACGGTGTGTGCTTGGACAATACAACTTCAGCGCACTTAAGAGATTTATTTGCGTGGGTTTGTATCCGAAAATGTGGAGGAAGAGATGTGCATTGGTTAATATCCGGAGTTTGCGTTTTTTCCCAACAGTTTCTATAATCTTTGGCCAGTCTTTGGTTCCAGGGATGTAAAGTGGGTAGTTGGGCTGCAGAAGTGTATGATGTTTGGGCAGTGTCGCGAGCTCTGTTTGTTGTGCTAGAACACGCACATAGCCTGTGGCTGTGTTGATGACGGTTGTGCTCCCACACTTTCGTTAGTTGAGTTTGATTGTGTCAGTGGTTGCGTGTATGAATGTTGTGCTTGAGGTAGTGGAAGATCTTACAATTCCTGCCCCATACTTTGTCCCCTCTGCTCCCTCACTGCTTAACCCCATCTCCCTGACTCCCGTGAGGGGACATGGTTGTGTACCACACAGTTAAGTGGAAGGGACCAGTCACTACTTTACCGTGTCTCTCCCCTGTTTCCTTCATGCTAGTGTGCACTTGTTGATGCTGAAATAGACCGCTTGTCACCTGCTGGATGGCGTGTCTGCTTTTCAGAGGTGGGCACCTCCATCCAGAGGACCCTTATGTTCCCTTTGTGTGGCATTAAGCGAAATACATTAGTGTTCATTGCGGTTTGTTCCCTTCTCGACATAAATCAGCACGTACAGATTTAACCTATCACTCCTTCACTTAGGCTTCAGGGATTCAGATTGGTAAGCAGTTCCGCTCGCTGTCAGAAAGTGTAGCTCAAATGACTGTACTGTGCATCCGCTAGCCTACGCCCAACTGCTCATCTTACAGCAGTGCAGGTGGGGTGTAGGTGGAGTAGCAGTATGCTTGGGAACCACCAGCCTACCAATGAACCATCAATCCTTTCCTGGTGTCTTTACCACACCACTAGCCCTTCCCCTTCTCTGGCACTATATTATAACTCCTATCTTTGTGTTTCCTTGCCAGGCAGTTCGCTTCATTATTCCACCCTCTCCCCTGTGCTCCTTAGGGTGCATTGAAAGTAAGCGCTTGTTTAGTTCCAACCTGTTGTATCTGTTGGGCCGTTGGACTACCTCATCTGCAGATTCAGCGAGTCTCTATGGTTGATTAGCTGTGCTGTTACTAAGTACCTTTGCAGAGGGCTGTTGATTGGGCTGAGCTGGGCAGTGCGCAGGCAGTAGTTTGAAGATACTGAACGTTGAAGGCTACCAATGCCTCCAGGTCTCTGAGCAGTTGCACTGGCTCTTCCAGTTGCCTAAAACACAACCCGTAGAATTTCGTGGGCCGCTTAAACATTATGGTCATAATCTGGCCATGCCAAATCACTTGAGCATGCTGTTGATGAGTCGATGTTGGCTGATAGTACCAAAATTGATTCACAAACACAATGTGGCAGATGGTAGAAAGTGAGTGGGGGAAAAATACGTTTGTGTACTGCCATTTCTTTCTTTCATGTGCTCTAGAAGCTATAGGCAAAATGTACTTACCTAGCACCTCCGTTTCTTTATTTTACCCTTTCTTTACAAAGTATTTCTAAATCCAGTATGAGATGTCTTGAAACTCTGACACTTTGGCTTTTTTTGTACAAATAGTTATCTGCTTAAAAATATACATAATTAAAAAAATATCTTCAGCTTTTTTGGCTTCTTTTGTTTTTAGTTGCCATGGTGTTCACTAAAACAATGGGATTGGATTCATAAAATGCAGACAACTTTGGACATCTCCATCCTCTGTTTCCGAACCTAGCCTCTGTCTTCAAGAAGATGTTCTCCTTGCCTGCAGTCGGATGTATCGACTTTGTGGACTGGCGTTCAGAGGGCATCTGACAGTGGTTATTGTGAATATTAGCGATCAGTTGAAATACATTAGCATATAAGGGGCGCACCCTTCTTACCTGTATTAAAAGCAGCACCCTACCTCCATCTGTTGTTCCTGCTGTGAAAAAGTATTTTTCCTCTGCTCTTTGATCCATATCTGGAACTCTTGACAAGACTGCGCTTTGTATATTCTACCAAAATCTAATTTCAATGCCTGCTTAGCACATTATGGAAGAGCCATCATTTTCTCCTTTTTAAAGGCAGCAAGATCACCATTTAATTCCGGATGTTTACTTGATATATTTCCTTAATACATTTGCTTTTATGTGAGCACATGCTAGTATGTTTGCCATGATACAAACTTTATTGGGGAGTTCATGTCGCATTCAGAATGCGAAATTGAGTACATCATGTTTCTGTTAAGGTGAGAAGACTAGATATCGTGAGAGCTGAAGAAACATTTTACACATTTAGCCCTCTCATAACATTAACCCCTTGAATGCTCATGACGAGGTCAGCTCGTCATGAGCAACGGCGCTCCGATGCTCCTGACGAGCTGACCTCGTCATGACCGCGCCCGTTACGTGGAACGCTCGCATGCTGGGCTGATTCCCCTGCAGTGCTGAGCGTTCCATTGGAACGGGTGTAGCCATGACGAGCTCAGCTCGTCATGAGCACCGGAGCGCCGTAACTCATGACGAGCTGACCTCGTCATGAGCACCGGGGCGCTGTACGCGCCGCCCCCCAGCACAGCGGGGGAAAAAGCCCCGCACGGAAGGGGTTAAAGTCCCTTTGCAAGCAGAATGTGCTTTACCTTGATGCACAGATTTTGGGAGTTGCATCCTATCGTCTCACTTTTTCCTTGTTGGGCTTTGAATTTGTCCATTGTCACCCTTCACAAGAGAATTACCTCATTTATTTATTCTGACACAAAGACAGACATTCACCCTTTTGCACATATGTAGTTAGCGTCCGCTTTACCACCAGCCCACATTCATCCCTAGTCCATGTCTGTACATACGTACTTGTGTCAGTGGCGTAGCTAGGCCTTCTGCCGCCCGTGGGTTCCAGGCTTTGGCAGCCGTAAAGGGGGGGGGGGGGGAAAGGGGTACTGGCGAACAAACCAAGCATTTGCCGCCTGAGCGGCCGCAGTAACAAGGGGGGGGTTCTGCCGCCCCCCTTGCCTTGCTACGATGTTTCACGAAGTCCAACTTATACTATAACTATAAAACCCTTTCAAAGTAGTGTAAGTTGATAAACTTACAAGTTAGATTCTACAAGCGTCTCCAGTTGAAATGCTGTATGGCGGACCACAAGACCTAGTACTGCTGGATGTTTGATAGGTATGTAAACCATGGTGGTAGCAGGAATGAGGAAAAGTGATACATGCATAACCATAATACATGCACAAAAGGTAGGAAGACCTGCAGAGTTCAGCTATGAGGTGATGGGTCTTTTGTTATTTCTAGTGCAGGGGAGTTGGAAGGCCACAGGAGCGAATCTTGGGACTTCATGTGGAAGGCTATAGGTGGTAAGGCAGTGTGAGAACGAAAATAGGGACTAGTTGATAGTGTAGAGCAAGAAGGTCTAAGTGAGATGGGAAGTCCCACTTCAAGGATGGATCCGAAGACCATTGTGAACATCTTGTTATACTTATCCATTTGTGAACCGAGAGCCACTAAAACTACTGTTAGAGGGTCTGTATATGTGAGAATTTGAACCGTGTTAGCAGCAAAGATACAAATGTGTCTGTTGGTATAGCCAGGCATGTTTGCTCTGGAATCACGGGTTAAACGAAGTCGGGGTCTGCAAAGAGCACACTGATGTGATAAGAAATTTCAAACACATTTTGGAAAGTGACCCCCTATATTTCTTGCTGAGAGGGAATTGATATTGAATACATTTCAACAACTAAGCTCACCTGTATGTCCACCTTGATACAATAACAATACAATTGGCCTCTTCCAACCACCCTCTGCGTCCAGTGTTTTCCTCAAGACAGTCCCACAAGGATGGCATCAGTACCTTGCAACTTCTGCCCCTTCTCCTCCCAGTCATCTCCCATGTGTTTCCAGGGTCCCCAAACATTTTCACATTTAGGCTGGCAGCTGTCCTACATTCAGTGCCTCTGTGCTCTGGATTCGCCTGTGTGTCCTAATGAGCTTCAGATAAAAACACACCCATAACTTGATAAATTTCATTATCTGCAATTTTTGGCCATTTCTTGCATTGTACCTACCAGGTTCAGGCCTTGAAAGGTACTTCGAAATTTTCCAGAAATGCCTCAGGGTAGGCATTGGTTTCATTTTGGACTGTTACAAACATGCACATTGTCAACTCTGCCATGACATTAATTTATAATTACCTTTGCGTCACAAGTAAAGGCTCACCTAAACCCAATTTACCAGCCCCTTCCAGTAATTCCTCACTTTTCTTTGCAGATAACAGAAACTGAGCCACACTTTACTAGAAAAAAATGTTTAGAAATGTGAAGACATTTTAGATGTGTACATTTTAATAGGAGTTATGCTTTTATAAATTATTTATTGAGGAGTGTTTGTCAGTTGATTTATGCACGAATGCTCAAGTTTTATCAGCACTGTGTGTCCCTGTGGGTCAACAAGAGTGCTGTATAGATACAATATAATCAGAGTCACTGTAGGCGTCCACTCGCTCTCCTCAGTGCAATTCCGATAGTATGGAGGAGGCACAGCGAAGCCATGTCTCTGTCACTGAGATTATATCTCTACCCGACCTATGGCTCCCTGGGGAGGCAATAGCCAAATGCAGCTTATGCTAGAGACCCTGCTCTGGAAATCAGAGGCATTAAAGGAACTGGGATCTATAGAAGGCTACGGGCAGTGGGACATCATAGGCATATCTAAAATTGAATATTAGAAGAGCCTGGGAGATGGTGCCATTCCCAGAGCTGCAGGCAGAGTTCCACATGGTGGGGAGTCCATTTCTCCGGTACCTTCAGCCGAAACATATTACGAGAAGCCACACAGATAGACTGTGTGGTATAGCGGCAGAAGCACCTTCGGAGGGAAGTCCTGGGTACCCCCTACACAAGCATGCAGTCTCACAGATCTATGCCACACTTTCTTAACAACAGCCCCTCACCTCCTTACCGTACTAAAGGATATATGGGAACAGGACCTAGGGAGGCTTGAGGATGACTCTTAGGGAGACCCAGGGGAAGTGGTGATACAGGCGGGGGTTTAGTCTGGTACAACTAAAGTTATTACACAGGGCATACTGTAGTGTAGTTCCTATATTCCCAATAGGCTCTTCACATTGGAATAATGTATCCTATAGATTTGACTGAGGTCAACTAGGTCTCTATCGAATATACTAAACTTAATTGTGAGTGTGCCAACTAACTCAGAGGTCACTAGAAACTTTCTCGAATACTCAAAAAGGGATTAGTTTCTGACAACCGCATAAACATGACCACTTTGTTTCCCAAGAATAAGAATATATCTCTCAGAGTTGCTGAAACAATAGATAAGTATTTCACTAAGTCAATCGTGCATGCTTCGTTTCTACAGAGTTGCAGAGAAATAGTGAGACAGGCGTTTTCAATAAAAAAGGGTTTATTGAACAGTCTTTTTTCTCATGCAACAGAGATGAACTGCTACAATCGTTATGCAGACTGCAAAGTATAATGCGTACAGTGTAAACAGTAATATGAAATAATACTGTAAGAGCATTGTATGGTTTCTAAGCCATATAAAAATACATACATAAATAACATTGACTAAAATACTCAACTGGTGCTTCTAAAATACGCCTACCCTAATGTACCTAACCTAAGTCTAGTATGAGGGAAGAAGTAAGTATTGTGTAGCATAGGTTTTAGTTTTTGCCAAGAATCTACCAAAGGTTTCTCTAGGTTCTAATCGGCTCCATACCTTGGTTAGAATGAAGGAGGTCTGGTATCTCTGTCTCAGGACTCGATTCCCAACACCCCGTAAGGGGAGCCGGAAATACTGGAGCTGGATTCTCGGCAGCAGAACGTCAGCTTCCTGATCAGTGCGTCAGCTGGAGAGTCTGCTTCCTTCTGCACTTGCTGTAGCGAGCTGCGTCGGGCAAGTAGGTCTTCGAAATGCTCCGAACTACTGTATCTTGCTAGAGCAAGTGTAGGTATATTTATACCTTGAAGGTGTTTAGGAATGCCATAGTTTGATGTAAAGTCGGGCACATGAACGTCAGGAAAGAACCCCTAGGGAATAGTTAGTTGTTCTTTATAAAGTAACTGAGTTCTTGGACAAATCAATATTTAAGCAAGGGGACGTTCCCTAACTGCTTAAGCTGGTTTTCCAAGAAATCGATGTGACGTTTGGTACGGGTGGAAGTAGCCATGCCTGTATTTGGGTAGCATGGGCTAGGCCTAAATAAGGGCTTGATTTCTATGCCTCTATAAGGGCAATGTGAATTGTACCTATATAAGGGCATGAATCAGGAAAATTCACTCGGAGCTTAAAACGCCGCACAACAATACTTCACTAAAACATAGCTGCTAGCAATGGGTATGGTAGAGGACGGCCAATGCCTTCAGGGCTGCAGGCAAGAAGGTAGACTATTGAACATCCTATGGGGCTGCTGTAAACTATGAGATACTTGTATACAGTTTGCATCACAGTGTCAAGGGTTATCGAAAACCCCTTGAGCCTCACCTGGATCCTATTGATGCTGCGTATCTGGAGAGAACAATTCCTGGACAGAAATAAACAACTCTTCTGTAATGTTGCACCAATGGTGGCTAGATGTGGTGATGTCCGCTCCTGGGAGGCTGTGCAACCTCCACGATAGCTGAGTAAAAGTCCAACCTTAATTGGCGCATGAGGTCTGGCCCATAAACGGTGTGGGGCTATGATTCCAAGCACTGGAAGAGCCTTCCGTTAGGCTCTGTGTTCCCGGTGCCAACCTTCTAGACCTGTACAGCACAAAATGGTTGCTGCTGACCAGAGAAACATTTCTGTCCTGCTGCTGAGATAACCTCGAGCAGTGGAAGAGAGAACAATAGGTATCATGTCATAGGGAGGTATGACCACCTCCCAGACAGGATTTAGTCTATTTGGATTGGGTGGGTGTGCTTGCCAGTGTCACTAAGTCTGCATGAGTGGCACATTTGGTGTCCCTGTGCATAGACTAGTTCACACCAGTCCTGGGAGCCGTTCGCTTCCGCTCTGGCGCGAAACTGGACAAAGGACATGGGAGTAATCTTCCCCCTGCGAGGGTCCCCTGAATCATCCCAACCCTTTCCTTAGGGTATTTAAGGGCATACCTGGGTGTAGGTCCCTAGATTCGTCGTGGGACAAGATTCAGATCAGATACCACTTCTTCTACCGTCTGTGCATTCTGGACTTCGTTTTGGCTCAACTTCGCCGCCCTTCCAGTCTGCTGCATCGTATGTGCCTTTGCACCATACAGGAACCTTCCAAGGCCTGTGGGCATCAATGACACCTGAAGGAATCACCCTTGAAATGAAGGAGTCACTTCCTTGCATTTGCAGGCACTGAAGCTAAGTCAACCGGTCTGCTGATCCTTCGCTCCTCCGGCCTCCGAAAGGTTCTGAAACACCGGTGGTGGTTTTCCAAAGCTCTCGAGGCCTACCCTGCCCTCTTACCAAGTCTGTGGCCAGCATCCCTCATGGGGGCTGCAATAACCGAATCCCTGTGCACCGCGTGAACTTGCAGTTGCAAAGGATTGTTGGCCTCCTTCCACCAAGATCTTCGGGCTCCAAGTAGCCCCAACCTAAAGCACCTCCAGTGACCAGAATCTTCAGCCACACCACATCGTGTGCACCGTGGCTTTCATCTTTTGGTGAGCTGCTGGAGGTCCTCTTGTGTCTCCAGTGCCTCTGGCCTCTGGGTACTATTGAGGGTCACCTTTGTTTCTTTTGGGGCTCCCCTGATTGCTCAGGGGCTGACCGGACTTCTCTGCTTGTGGCGAGTCCCCTCGACCTTGATGGTCCCGACGTTGCGTCTTCTTCCGCTCCTGCGTTGGTTGCATTTGCCAAGGTTTCTTGGTGCTCCTGCTGGAATCCGACCCCTCAGCACTCGACATCCTTTATGGGGCAGCTCGTGCACGACTCCTGGCCTTCCTCAGTGTCGCCAGGTCCTCACTGCTGCAGAGTGAAGGTCATCGTCATCTCTCCTGCAACATCCGACATATGAGGGCATTCGTCTTCCAAGTATCCTGGTCACTCCTGAGTGACATATAATCTCTGTCCCCTCTGCTTGCAGGTACCTCTCAACTAGAATCTACCTTCGGATTCCACCGTACACTTTCTCCTTCTTCAGCAGCAGCAATTTCCTGAAATCCTCCATTGGGTTCGACGGCGGTTTCCGACACCACTTCACACGTATGCACCCAGCTTCCCTGGTGAAGGTAACGTGGGGACTAGGGTATCCACAGGTGGGGTGGCTCTCCAACCTTCTGTCTTCCATGAGTTTCTTCAGGGTCCACTGGGAAGGGTCCTTAATCTTTAGAAATCCAACCGTGACTTACACATAGAGTTGTACGGAGCACTCAGTCGTGTTCCCACACTGTACACACACTCCATGGGACTTCTAGCAACTCACCTTGGGTGGTTCCTTGGGTCCCCAGCACTTCTAAGTCCTCTCGGCATTGTCTTGACTCGAGTCGTGGTTCTTATACCACTTTCTTAGTATATAGTTTGATCCCCCATTGGGGTCCACTGTGTATTCTGCGGTGTTTACTGTATTTGTCTGCAAGGTATTGTGTTCATTGTACATATCTCCGGGTAGGAGATATTTGTATGTGTTAGAGAGTATTATATAATAAATACATATTTTTATAAATACCTTGTGTGGTTCTTTTTCACTTAATCTATACTATAAGATTGCATTCTGGTTAAACAAGTTGCTTTATACTCCTTCTGGACTAAGCCTGAAGGCTGCTTTCCACAGTTACCACTTAGAGAGCTTTCTAAGGTTGTCTAAGACCTCTTAAATCACCATAAGGGTTGCCTGGACTGGCGCAGGGCGCCCTTTTTTTTCATAAGTGGACATCATATACTAGGTCAGCTTCTCACAGTTGGAATGCTGCAATTAATCTCAGCCACAGGTAAATTATCGGGCAGCATCCAAGTCCATCTTTACTAATTGTAAGGGTCACATGGAAAACTCCAGATACTGCTCCGTGTTCAAGACTCGCCGATATCATTTTTGTAAAACTTGGTAAGATTTTATTTAATAGCGACTTTGGGACTGAAGCAAATGTGGCAGAAATTAGTGCAATGCACAGGCTTGCAAAAAGTGGAGAAAAAGCGATGAGTCATCTTTGATAATTTTCCGTAATGTCCCCTCGCAAAGTTATACTCCACGAACATTTCTTCAGTTGCCAAAGAATACAGGAGATAAGCATTTACTAAGCTTTCCTTTTTAAAAAAAATCTTTGTTTTCATCAAGTAAAGCTGACGGAGGGTGTGCGAGCAACAGTAGGCACCAACTCCTACATTCCCTTTATTATATCAATTTTTAATATATTTGTACATTATCGGGTGCTCTAGTCCTTGCCCACTTGGTGGCCTTTTTTTTTTTTTTTAAGATGTATTTTGGTAATTGTTGAAAATGTGACGGCAACTCTGCCAAAAAAATCCACTTTCATTCCTGTATGACTTGTTCCCCATAGCGCGGTCAGCATTCTTATGGCGGTGTAAAGCGCTATACTTAGGTCTCGCCTTTCATTGAGTTAAAGCCATTTGCTATACAATACCATTAGCAAAGCAAATGGCTTCAACTTAATCAAAGGCGAGACCTATTGCACTTTCAGTGCTTCTTTTAATAGTAGACACCTGAGAGCTGATGCCGTAATCGGACCCTGTTCCCCGTTCGTAAGTGGGCAGCTCTGTATGTTACGCTACATACTCTCTATTGACATGTGAAAGAACAGTAGATATTGTAGCACCCAGGAAAATGTGCTGCATGGCTAAATACTAATAAGGTCCCAAAGGTGAGACCTATGCCAATGCTTGTTTTTTGAAGGTAGAATTAATAACCCTAATGCATCCACCTTGTTGCACTAAAGCCATGAATGTCAGTTCACCAAAAGGACAGGGGTAGCCGAAGTGACGAGACACGCCATTTGACCCTTATGTTCACACACATACTTACTTACATACACATTTCACATAAGCACGCACTCACCTGCACACATGCAGTCAACATACATTTAAAAGCATATTTTACTTACCTCTGCTACCAGAGAGGAATTACAGCTAATTGTACTCCATTTTTAATTACAATAATACTGAATAGTATACTATTATTCACTATTAGTGTAGTAGAAGAAATGGAAAAAAAACAAGAAATTAGATTCGTAACCAATGTCCATAGAAACGAGCTGCCCCTGATCTCCTGGCAGTTGTTGTGCTACCCCTGAGGCCAGGGGTCATAAATGCAGTGACGGGGGTAGCAAGGGGCAAGCCAGGGGTCGCAGCCGAGACCCCTTGACTATAGCTTTTTGTTTCAAATAAATGTAAGGTTTTCAGACGTAGTGATGTAGAAAAAAATGTACTTCACATTGGATGCTGTAAACAGTTGTTTTTTATGTAGTCTTGCTTGACGACGAGTGAGTAAGAAAACTGTTCAGGATTGTAGCTTAGTATTTGTTTAGATTTCGGGCGTTTGATCCCCTACCATTCAAAATGCCTTAAGTTGATGGTTCGTTTTGGGAGATGACCTATGCTGAACCTTGTAATACATACATTTTAATGAGTACATTACTTGTACCACCTGCTGAAGGCTTGTGTGAACGACTGCTGCCCTGAAATGAATGCACTCGTTCAGCATTAATACTTCATGTCTAGACCCAGGCAGCAATTTTTCATTTCAACATGCGCATAGGCAGAGCAAATTAATGTTTAAAACGGGGATGCTTACAGTTGAAGCCAGCTTGCATTCATAATAACCCTCACCCAAAAGTAGTTCAGAGCACGTGCTTCTTTTTCTTACATTTTTATTTACAGTGTAGCAGAATATGTGAACAATTTTTCAACACTGTTCTTGTTGACATTATTCGGATGTTCGTAAGGACAAGCTTGCTTGCTGGTCTTGTGTGGACAAATGTGACACGAGTTAAAATTAAAAGACTTGTCTTTATCTGCCTAGCCGTGGCCTTCTTTTTCTAATTATCTGTTTTGAGCAGTGCATGTTAACAGACGTTGCCGCTGTGCTTGTCTATTTTCCTCCTTAACCTATTTTCTGCTTCTTTTAACATGGCAGTAAGGATAAATGTTTTTTTGGGATTACTGAGCGCCTTCTGTAATGGAACCAGTTTCTAAGCGCCAAGCAAATGCTTTGAAGAGTATGATTGTTACACTGATTCCCCTGCATTCAAAAATCCGATACATTCATTGATTGGCTGCAGTCTATGAACCGTACTTAACTCGACAATCATCATGGGAGAAAATGTGTGTCAATTGATTGAACAGTTTTTTTGTTCAGACCATTAAATGCATGTTTTATGTTTTTTAGCTGAATTTGCATTAGGGTTTTGTCGTGACCAGAGGAGAATTAGATGGGTCTTACTTGGCCAGTGAAGGTATCGTTGATATCTCAATCTAAGCACATGTCGATCAAGCAATAGATGGAATGTTCAGCGGAATAAGTTCTCGATGTTCTTAAAGTTTGTATAGTTTCTTTTGCTATGCTTCGTATTTCATCTGTAGAAATAGTGGCTCTTCATATCGGTAATGCCCCCAACCCCAGCTCCAGTGCACTGGAGTGGGGGCTTTTTCAGAGTACTGTGCTCCTGTGATGTTAAAATGTGGGCCTGAGCCTCAAATCTAAGAGATGCAGTGGTGGTCAGATGTGCACAGGTTGTTGTTGTACACGGTTGTTTGGACACTGTTGCCTCTGTGTTGCATACAGGTGAGAGTCTGAAGGCTACCCACCGAAAAACCAAGACACTGTGATTCTGTCTAGACAAAAAATGTAGGTTAGCTGAGAAAAAGGAAGAATATCTTCCTGAGATCCAGCTCTCATATCCCAGTCAATGAAAAGTTGCCACTGCAGTAGGTGTGGCTTAAACAAACGTCAATGTAGTTTACAACAAGGTAGAAGAGCTGGACTCAAAAGTGAAAAGCTACGATAACTCTTGCGAGGCCTAATCAGATTTTATGCACTATGAATGCTCTCGAGTGGTTTGTAGAAGCTTGAAGTGGTGGGTGGAAAAGTGGGGAAGTTTTACTCAAGAGGAAACAGGATCTTAGTGCAGGGTTCTCAAACTTGTGCAAGGAGAGACAGGCTAGGAATTAAGAGTCTGAAAAAGTACAGCCCCTATACCCTACGATGTACAGCCCCTATACCCTAATGTACAGGCCCTATACCCTACTTCTAGGACTATGACTTGGAACATTGCTGGTATTAAGGCTAAAGCAGGGAACGATACCTGGATTAACTCACTAAAAACCTATGACATTATAGTGTTTCAAGAAACCTGGGACCAGACAAACAGTTTTTTCCTGGATGGGTATAGACATTTTTGTATCCCAGCAATTAACAGTGTGGCTGGTAGAGCCAAGGGAGGTTTATTAAGTTTATTTAAACTTGACTTAAATGATACACTAACTCAGTGTAATTCAGGATGCCAGAACTGTTTAATTGTTTAATTATCTCATTCTGATTCCCCCAAGATTTTATTTATACATTTTTATAATTCATGTGCCTATGAGTGCACCGGGTTTAATCTGGATTTACTGGAGAAAATTCTGTCAGTCTATAGTACTAATGTGAATACTTTTGAAATAATATTCTTAGGGGACTTTAACATCCATCCCTGTAACCAACCGTGTGCCAGTATTGAAGAAGAAGGCCCCCCATATTCCTCATCTATGCACTTTGAACATTCTAAAAGGGGGGAAGCTGTTGAAAACTTTCTGGCGAGATGGAACCTTTACGAGTCTGGTTGCGGGGAAGGTGGTCCTAGGTCCCCTACATTTAAAGGAACAGACGATGGCACTATCATTGTTTATATTTTTATGTCTTCTTTTATGTTATGTAAAGTTTTAAGGGATAAGACTGAGGTTTCGGTCTTCAGTGACCACAATCCGGTGTTAATAGAGATAGAGTCCGTGGACCTATTAACCCTGAAAACTGCGTCTCACAAGGGTGGTCTAAATGTGGTTGTAAAAGATCAAGGACGTAGGCTAAAATGGTCAAACATAGTCCCTGAAACTTTCTTGCAGGAAGTACTGGATAAGATTGAGGACGATGTGGCCATATGCCTAGAGAAACAGGCTCAAAACACACAGGTGGTCACTGCCTTTGATAACATCTGTAGACAAATTAACCAAGTTTACTTGCCGGCCCTAGACAGAAGAGAGACTATGGTAAAAGATGGTTTAATAAAAGATGTTCGAGGGCACATGGAGTTTTACTTAAGGCTTTGAAGGCTACCCCTAAAGACCAAGCTCAAATAGCCAGCTTAAGATCTGCCTATAAGAAAGCTATTTTAGATAGGAAAAATGAGCTGAAAGAAGAGGCCTGGTCACAATTACTTGCCCCTGAGACCCTAAGAAATAGTAGGCAGTTCTGGAAAATTGTAAACAACCGTTATTCTCGGGTGAGGAAAATACCCACCTTGAGTCTAATATCCCAGATGAGAGCTGGATAACTCATTTTGGGAAAATATATTCTACCCCAGGTCCCGAAAAACAAATGGCTAACACCCTTTCTAGATCTGAAGGGCTCCATGTGATTTTTGAGGCTGCAGAGGTAGAAAGAGCTATTGAACTGACCCTAAAAAACAAGGCTCCAGGTCCCGACGGAGTCCCCGCAGATGTTTTTAAATGTGCGCCAAAATTCTGGTCTAAGATTTTGTGTAGTGTCTTTAACGCTCTAAACCAAAACAACATAACGGTCTCCTGGAAAAAATCCATTATTATCCCAGTTTTTAAGAAGGGAGACAGGCAGGACCCTTCTTGTTATAGACGTATTTCTTTAATAGATTCCTCGGTCAAAATTTTGGGACGGGTTATCTTGCACAAACTAAGAGAATGGGTCAACGACAGAGGGGTCCTGTCCAACCTGCAATATGGGATTAGAACGAAAAGGAGCACATTAGACAAATGCCTTAACTTGCAACTGTTACTGGACAAATATACCAAGGCTAAAGAGGGGTCAATGTATCTGGGGTTCATGGACCTCTCATTGGCATTTGACCTTGTAAACCATACAAAGTTATGGCAAATTTTACTTAACATGGGTCTTGATCGGGCCTTAGTTAACCATTTGGCGGACTTACATTCTGGCTTATTGGCCTCCGTCAGGGTTACTGCTGAGGGGCGCTGCACCAGCCATTTTTACTCGGAAAGGGGGGTCAGGCAAGGGTGCATCCTGGCCCCCCTTCTTTTTACGGTATATATCAATGCCCTAGAATATGCACTAAAGGAGGCTACCCTCGACATACCGCGTATAGGGGAACTCGGTATTCCATTTCTCCTCTACGCGGATGACGCTGTCCTTCTCTCACGGACAGGGGTTGGACTACAACGGCTGCTAGAGGTCTTTGGGAACTTTATGGGATCCCTGGACCTTAAAATAAATGTAAAGAAGTCCCAAATTATGATTATGGAGAGGTGCTCCGGGAAGAAGCAGTCTAAAACTTTCTTTTGCTGCAAAGAAGAACTCTGTAGAGTGCCCACATTCCCTTACCTGGGGATTACCTTTGATGAGAGAGGGAACTGGGTTCCGCAGCTTAAAAACAGAAACATCTCCTTTGCAAGAACTACTTCTGCACTCCAGGGCTTCACAAAAAAACTCGGGGCAAGGCCTATAGTAGCACTAATGAAGATCTATAAAGCGAAATGCCTCGCAGTAGCCACATATGGCAGTTCAATATGGGGCTATAGTGCCCCAGATTGTTTACAGGTGACCGAAAATAAATTCATGAGATCTGTCCTATCAGTGCCACAGTCCACCCCCTCATATACTATCCACTCTGAACTGGGGGCAGGCTTCATCTCTGACATGATAAGAATGGCTCCTTTAATATGCTGGATGAAGACCTGGATGAACCAGGAAATATCCTTGAACCACATTATCATGAAAGATTGTCTCCTACTAGATAATTACAGTAAGATTCAGTGGCTGACATATATTAAAAACAGCCTGTTTAAACTAGGGAGACCGGAGCTTTTCTCCTCACCAGAGTCAATAAGACCGATGGACATTGCACTAATCAAGGGAGCAATGGCACAATTGTTGTCTCTGGAGAGAGAGGAACTTGAACTTAAAAACCCACTGTAAGGGCTAATCTCATTATAACAAGCTCACCTGGTCCTGAAATCTACCTTAATGTGGTGAACCGTCCTTACCATAGGTTTCTTTTAACTCGCTTTCGTTTTAATCTAATTCACCTGAATTTAGGACAGTTCCCCAATTGGAGTACCCCCGAAAAGGCAACGCCGTGTTCCTGTGACAACTTTTCCACTCAGAACACAATGCACTTTCTGATGTTCTGCGGTCACTACACGGAATTAAGGATGAAATTCTTGGTCCCAATACTTAAGTTGGCTGGGTTCTTGCAGGTCAAGCCTGCTCTCTTGTACTTGCAATTATTACAGACCCCCAGGACAATTTTGTTAGCTTTTTAGTATGTGCTGTTAGGAATAGGAATAGGAAAATGATTAATTGTACATAAATTAATGTGGTCGTAAATCTGTATGACGTTTGTATTGTAAAAAGTGACAGTGAGGGTAATCAAATTGGTTAATGTTTTTTATTCTATTTATTGTGCTTTTAACTCATGAAACTTTTATTTTATGAACATTTTTGGGGGACATTTTTAACTGGTTTAATATTGTGCTCTTACTGTGTATAAATAATGTATTTAATGTATGCTCTGTACAGTACCATTGTCTTTTTATGATCTTGATTTATCAAAATAAAGTATTCTGACTGACTGAGTCTGAAAAAGCTTACCATATATATAGAGATTGAGTCTTCTCTTTAGAATTATTCCAGCCTGTAGGTTCTGAAGTTAAAGGGACAATGGCATGTGTTCACACAGGCTGTGGCTACCAAAATCTTTCTTTAACCCGTTTCATGCGCCCGCGATTTTGCGGAAGTGCGGCACTTCTGCAAAACAGGCGGGGTCGCGTCGGCCATTGGCCGACGGCAGCACTGGGCAGGTAGTGCTGCCAATGGCCGACGGCAGCATGGAAGGGGTTAACACAAATCTGTAACAGACACTCCATGAGCAATAGGCCAGTGTGCCCTCGGAAGGGAGGTCCATTGGTTTCCAATTCTACAGAAACCTCAGTCAGCTTGAGGAATAAATACATTTGTTCGAGAGAAAAGGGTTACCTGGTTATCCTAGGATTCCCGCTTCTGCATGCAACTTTTCTGTCACCTAGCCAGTCCTTAATTTGTGAGAGTTGTGGTTGAACAGAAAAGGCTGTACAAATATTTTAACACAAACACGTTTTCCCAACATTATTTGGTGTTTTTCCTTTTTCTTTTCCAACTGCAGTTATAGTTTCATGATGGTGGCAATCTTTTAGAGGAAAAAAACATTAAGTGCACTCAACATACACAATATTTATCAGACTTTATTTCACGTAATTTATTAACTGTATAGCTTTCTGATTACTGTACAGGGGTCAGACTCACAGGCTTGTGCATTCAGATGCAGCGTAACATTGAGACTGTCCATGCACCTTCACTGGAGCCACACATCAGCCAACATTTTAGTTATCCCTCTAAATGAAGGAGTTGCCGTTTCTGTGCATGTACTAACAGGACAAAAATGGTACTCTCGTCTCCACTCCACGGATTCATGTCACCCGCCAACAGGCCATCTCTAGGGACCAGATAATAACAATAGTTCCCCTATTATGAAGAGGGATAGACATGTGACCATGAGCAGACCCAAGACTGCAGCATCATTCCCAATACTTTGATTTTTTTTGGGGGGGTTAGGTGGGCTATATCCACCTTGAGCTGTGGTCGATGTACCACATTCTCTCCTAATTTGTTTTCATCTACATTCTTTCCCCCCCATAGACTGATAGTGTTTGCCCTTTGTGCCATCTTTGGAATCTAGTACTACAGAATTATATATATTTTTTAAACTGATTTTGAACATAGATAATCCGTTCAATACCGTTACTCAAGATCAGTAGTACATATCCCAGCATGTAGATTTGCCTAGCTTGCCCCAGTATTGGAACTTTCATAGATTCCCATGCTTTGTATCATTCCCCGTCGTCGGAATGGGAGCCTCGGTAGTATAAAAACCATAGAAACAAAAGAGAAACCTAGGCCTAGGCCTCATCTCATTTTGTATTCTATCCACCTCCTTTTGTAAAAAGAGACCAAACTTTTGCCAGGACCAATCAGAGCAGCCTCACCCTCTAGAACCTTCCTGAGAGAGCTCAGAGCCTCAGATTTTTCTACCGCACGTTGTGCTAGGGAGTCTCCTCTGAGCTCTGCTCAGTTTCTTCTCAACTTCTGGTTGTTTCTTCTACATTTTTCTTCAAATTCGAGATGTCTGACAAGGAAAGGAAGGCCTTGTTTAGGGCCTGTGCATCTTGTGGGAAAAAGCGTCTGTTTGTGGAGGATAAGCATGAGAACTGTATTTATTGCTTGTATCCGGACCACAAGGCCACAGACTGCAAGATCTGCAGGACCTTTTCCACCAAGACCCTTCGTGACAGAGAGGGTCGACTGTTGACCTGGCTGCAGAAAATGAAGACTCGCAAGGAGGTGATCTCTTCAGATGAGGAGGATTCCACATCTTGTACTTCCTCCCACAGATCAAGAAAGAGGGGTAGGTCTCCTACTGCTGCTTCTACATCGGAGGCCCCTCTTCATGCCTCTCACAAGATCTCTGATAGGTCTGAGAAGGCTGGTCCCCTTCAATCTACTCACGGAAGTGAAAAGGAGAGGCAGGGACAGGCTGCTGGAGGTGTTGCAGCCGTGAAGGACAAAAAGGAGGCTGTTCTTCCTTCTCCTCCGTCCAAGACGAGTAAATCCAGTGACAAACACCCTGCTGTCACTTCTGGATCTGGTCAGGACAAAAAACAGCGTCCGTCGACGACAGTTACTTCTGTGAAAGTTCCCGCTTTTTCTGCTCCGCCGTCGACGGGCTCGTCGACGGCAGGTTTGTCCACGACAACGACATCGTCGACATTCAAGATCCCGAGTTCGTCGACGCTGACTAGTTCCACGTCGACGACGGTGACAAGCAAGCTACTGTCGACGGCCGCGTCGACGACGAAAACTACGTCGACGACGACCACCACTTCAACGCCGACGAGGATGGTGATGACGACGAGTTCATCGTCGAGACCGTCGACGGTGAAGATTGTGTCGACGAAGACTGTGATCCCGTCGACGATCCCGCTGATGGCTCCGCCGACGACGGCGGCTCCGGTGACGACGGCACCGTCGACGAGCCCGTCGACGGGCCAAAAAGTGGTATTGAGTATTCGGAAGATGAAAATTACGCCGGAGATGACTTCTCCACGGCGAGTATCTTCCCATCTACCAACAATGCTGTTAGATGATGATTCTGAGGAGGATGAGATAGAGGAAGATGACAATTATGGCCCTGCATATAGTCCTTCAGACTTACATGTCAAGATGCAGGACACGGACACGGAGGAGTATGGTGAGCGGGCGGATGCCCAGCAGTTCCACCCATATGTTCAGGATGAACGACGCACGTCGGTCTTGGGACAGGGCATGGTGGCCATGCCCTCTTCGCTCATCTCTGATTTGCAGATGATGCTTCAAGATTATCGACAACGGTTTCCGTCTGAACCGCCTGGGCACTCTGCATCTCCTGCACCGCAAATCCAGCCACAGGTGCAACCGGCTACTAGTCTTCCAGTGGGGCCCTCTTCACCACCGCCAAGGCCATCGTTGGTGCGGGTCTGTACACCAGACCCCTTACCAGTTCAGCCGGTCCCTCAGGATACCTCTTCGGATGAGGAGGTGATTCCGGTGGATCCTGTGGTTGATCCGTTACAGGACCCTGACTTTGATCAGGGGGACAGTGCACCACTTGATCCGGACGCCTCTGCTCGTGTCACGTCCATCTCCCCTCCGGTGGATATAGGGGGTTTTCATCATCTAATGGAGCGAGCAGCTAAGAGGTTTGGTTTACCTATTTCAAGAGAGGAATCGGAATGTTTCCTTTATGACTTTAAGGAACAATATCAACGATCTGTAAAATCTATTCCCATTATTGAGCATGTATGGGAGGAGGGCATGAAGATCATGCAGAGTCCAGCCACGGTGATTCCAGTGCTTCCCAGGCTGGAAAAGAAATATAAAGCTCCGGAAGGCAGTCCAGCTTGCCTTCTTGGTCAACCGAAGCCTGACTCGGTGATTTCTCAGGCGGCGCAAAGCAAGTCAAAGAATCCGTCCACACCGTTGACCACTCCTCCGGACAAAGACGGCAGACGTCTGGATAATGTTGGAAAACGGTTTTCCTCTATGGCCAGCTTACTGGTTCGAGCGGCGAATGCCCTTGCCATCTTAGGCCGTTACGACCGCCAGATGTGGTGCGACATGGAACCCTTCGTGGAACTATTACCTGAGCCCACTAAGGAGGAAGCCAAGAAGGTACTGGCAGAAGGAGAAAAATCTTCTGCAGAAGTGATTGACTGTGCAATGGACATTGCTTCCACGGCTTTCCGGGCCTTGGCCGGCTCCGCGGTGTTACGGCGTCCGGGTTGGCTGAAGGCCACCTGGTTTCGTCAGGAGGTCCAGAACAGAATCCTAGACCTCCCATTTGATGGGGAGATGCTGTTCGGGAAACATGTGGACGATACCCTACAGAATATAAAGAAGGACACAGACACGGCAAAGTCCTTGGGCTCTCTCACCTATCGCAAGGTCCCCTTTAGGGGCGCACGAGGTAGAGGATTTACGTCTTACAGAGGAAACCAACAACGATATTCCTCACAGTCGTCCCAGTCCTATAAACCCCAATACTCGAATCAACGACAAGGACAATCAGCATCGTTCTCTCGCAACCCTCCGCGAGGCCGTCAACAACGGCAAGGTCGTGACAACACCAAACGACAATAGCGGCCTCCCGGCTCTACCTACTGTTCCTCCCCTCCCAATCACATCAGTGGGGGGCAGGATATCCCTTTGTCTGGACAGTTGGATGTCAATAACATCGGACCAGTGGGTCCTCAACATCGTGAAGAGTGGCCATACGTTGGAGTTTCACACCTTTCCTCCAACACGAGCTCCGGGCGCCATCCGCTCAGGACATCTAGGATTACTCCATCTAGAAGCCCATCAGTTGTTCCTCAAAGGAGCGATAGAACCGGTCCCGCTCTCTCAGAGGGGCCGGGGGTTCTATTCAAGATTCTTCCTAGTGCGGAAGACGGCAGACACTTGGCGTCCCATCCTCGATCTTCGGGAGCTCAACACCTATCTCGTAAAGCTCTCCTTCAGGATGGTCACTCTCCAGGAAATTCTTCCTCTCTTGAATCTGGGCGACTACTTAGCGTCGCTGGATTTAGAAGACGCATATTTCCATATTCCAATACACCCAGCTCACAGACAATACCTTCGCTTTACAGTGGGAAAGAGCCATTTCCAGTTCAAAGTGCTTCCATTCGGCCTTCGGTCGGCACCGAGAGTGTTCACCAAGGTATTGGCACCGGTGGCAGCCTTTCTTCGACGGCAATCTCTCGAAGTTTTCCCTTACTTGGACGACTGGCTCGTCAAGGCACCATCTTTTCAGGAAGCTTCGCAAGCAGTATCTACTTGCCTCCATTTGTTCCGCTGCCTGGGCCTTCAGTTGAACGAACTCAAGTCAGTCCTCCTGCCTTCCAAGACTGCCAGGTTCCTGGGGTCCGTTCTGGACACCACGCACTGTACAGCTCGTCCCTCAGAGGAGCGACAACAAAAGTTGTTGGTTTGTGCTCAACTACTCTGCCGCAGCAAAGTCCTGTCGGTCCGCCAATACAAATCCCTTCTCGGATCGATGTCATCCTGCATACCATTAATACCGCATTGCAGGCTACGGATGCGTCCTCTGCAGGAGGAGCTGGACAAGCAATGGCGCCAGGCAGGGGGGTCGTTCAACGACAGAGTAGTCGTAACATCAGCAATGAGAACAGCGAGCGAATGGTGGCTTCGGAAAAGCAATCTCGCCCAAGGCCTAACGTTCAGGATTTCTCCTTCACCCATGATCATGACCACGGACGCCTCATTGGAAGGCTGGGGTGCAGTGCTCCGAGAGCTTCAAGTCAGTGGCCATTGGAGTCCACAACAGCGCCAGTGCCATATCAATTTCCTGGAGCTGACAGCCATTCGGTTGGCCTTGCAAGCTTTTCTGCCAAGAGTGGCCAACTGCTCAGTGCTGGTCCGGACGGACAATACGACGGCCATGCACTATGTAAACAAACAAGGAGGTACCAAATCGCAGACTCTGTCCGCAGAAGCCCAACGGATTTGGGATTTCGCGATTCTCAACAACATCACTCTGAGAGCCGAGCACTTGGCGGGAACTCTCAATGTCAAGGCAGACGCCTTGAGTCGCCAGAGGGAAGTGACTCACGAGTGGGAGTTGAATCAATCCATTCTAGACGAAGTGTTCTCGGTTTGGGGGACGCCAGCCATCGACCTCTTTGCTTCACCAGAGATCGCCAAATGCCGGTTCTACGCAAGCAAGGTTCACCATCAGGGGTCCCTAGGGAACGCTCTTTCGATGGCCTGGTACAGCGCGTTCTTTTACGCTTTTCCTCCCATTCCCCTCATTCCTCGAGTTCTCAAGAAACTGAAGGCGGAACCCTGCAGGATGATTCTAATTGCTCCAGCGTGGCCCAGACAATTCTGGTACACAGAACTACTGCGGCTCTCCCAAGCTCCTCCAATTCAGTTGAAGCCCATTCCGTCCCTCTTGTCCAGGAGTCAGGGGCAAGTTTTCCACCCGGATCAGAGATCCCTCCACTTGACGGCGTGGCTCCTGAACACAGAGAATTCAGTAATCTAACATTGTCTCAAGAATGCAGAGAGGTCTTGGCTCAAGCCCGAGCTCCAAGTACCAACAAGACTTACAAGGCGAAATGGAAGAGATTCTGCTTGTGGTGTCAACGGGAGGGTCTACATCCTTACACTTTCCAACCTCATCAGTTGTTGCCGTATTTGCTATCTCTGGCTAAGTCTGGCTTGGCTAATTCATCGGTCAAGGTGCATCTGGCAGCCATATCGAGATTTCGGCGCAGTTCTTCGGGTCCTTCCTTATGGTCCTCTAGAGTTGTGAAACAATTCTTGAAAGGTTTATTCCGGATGTATCCGCCAGTTCGCCCTCCTCCTCCAATGTGGCAGCTCAACCTGGTCTTGGCCCAACTCATTGTAAGGATTGCAGGCTGGTTCCACAGGAGCGTCAGGAATCCGAAGAGTAGTCCGCAGCCTTCCCCTACGGTCTTCCGACTCTATCAAGCACTAGAGTACGAGAGACACGCCAGGGGAAAACAGGGAAACAAAACAAGGAAAGAAGGGGGAAGACAATGATGGCTGATGGTATTCTCCAGTAGTGAATATAGGGTACTTCAATGAAGGCAACAAGAAATCAGGAAGGCTGAAATGACAAGAGGAAACACTCTAGCTCTACTCCAATCAAACAGGATATTGATTATACATGTACATAAACATATCACGTACCCCAAGTTCTTAATATGACTCTGATTTAGCAGATGGAGGTGGTAATAAGGTACAACGTCTGGAGCTATAAGAAGGATGACACAGTTATTGAAAGGAGTATTATAGTCTAGATGTTGTATGTTTGATAGCACTCTAAACAACCCCTCTCTTACTTCAACTATCTTGGAACTGCCATTGAAGACCCCTTCAATAACGTCTGGTACACAAAGAACCTTCCATTTAATCCTTCCGCAGATGTCTTTATGAATAATCACCATCTATGAGAACCAAACAAATTCTATACAATCTATATACATGGAACAATGATAAGGCAAAATATTGGTAGCGCATAAACGCTCTTACCGTGATTCCCTGTAGTGAGGAATAGAGGCACCCACCCAGATCCACGCAAGAGTGCCACGAAATACCAAGGACAGAGTTTCCAGAATATAATGGAAAGGGACGATGGAAGCTCCTGAAAACAGGGACCTTGCAGGTAAGGAGGGGACAGGAAAATAATAAAGGAGAAACCTAACTGACTAACTAAGTAAGGAGAAAAATGAGGGAAAACACCACACCGGACAGCGGAGCAAAACCCGGCTGTCAGGCGTACAAAAAAATACTGGGAAGCAAGAGGGAGACTGATTCCACCGGATGGCGGAGCTAAGCCCGGCCGCCGGGTGGAACTGAGGATCAGCGCAATAATTCAGAAGTTCACTATATAGCCGTGAACTAGTTCTTAGTAAAGCAGAGAACGGAGCAGTGCCCGGCCGGATGGCGGAGCAAGGCCCGGCCGCCGGGCGAGGCACCAGGAGTGGGGGAGAGGAGAGTGCGTACGCACAGTGTAATGCCCGGCCGAATGGCGGAGCAAAGCCCGGCCGCCGGGCGGAGCAAACAGCAGTGAAACGCCTGAGGCAGAAAGGCACTGTAAACCAAACGCGTAAGCGAGCCCACTTGAGCTGGATGCAGGGGAACGCTACACGAAGGAACAGCGGTCAACAGCAGAACAGGTCCAAGAATAACGAAGTCAGAGAACAGGAACGGAACCGGAAACAAGGGAAGCTTGACGCAGGAACGTGAAGCGTCGTTCCCTGTTTCCAGGTTCCTTACATACCGGGTTTCTTAAAGGGACCGCGTAGGGGATTCTGAAAGCATGACACTCATGAAGGCTCCGTTTGAGCCGGTGCACAAAGCAGACTTGAAGTTCCTATCTTGGAAGCTGGCCCTCCTTCTGGCCCTCACGTCAGCGAGGCGAGTGGGTGAACTTCAAGCGCTCTCCATAGTACATCCATTCCTGCAATTTACAAGACAAGGTCTGGTCCTTCGGACAAATCCCAAATTCATCCCGAAAGTGCCATCTGAGTTCCACTTGAATGAACAGGTGATTCTGAAAACCTTCTTTCCGCATCCTTCTACACCTGCGGAGCGTACGCTCCATTCTTTGGACGTTCAACGATGCTTAAAATTCTACTTGGAGCGCACACGTTCCTTCCGGAAGTCAACTCAGATGTTTGTGTCCTACAGTGCACCTCGTAAGGGGTTGCCTTTGACTAAGAGTGGCATTTCCCGCTGGATCTCCAGTGCGATTCAATTCTGTCATCAGGAAGCGGGCAAGCCGCTGGACGGCAGAGTCCGTGCACATTCCACGAGGTCGGTGGCTTCGTCTGTGGCTCTCTTTTCGGGAGTGGCCATTAAGGACATCTGCAGGGCAGCAACGTGGAGCAGTACTCATACCTTCACGAAACACTACTGCCTGGAGTCTGCAGGACGAGATGATGCGGCTGTTGGTCAGGCAGTCCTGCGGAATCTGTTTCATTGAGAGGTGAGCTTTCCCTACGATCCCTCCATCCTGGTGAGCACATTTTGTTTGTTTTTACTATGCTGTATGTATTCTTTCTATGGTTATGTGATGCCATGTATTTACAAAATGTGTTCTTGGTACTTTACTGCTAGCTATTCTGATACAAAGCATGGGAATCTATGAAAGTTCCAATACTGGGGCAAGAAAACAAGTTACTTACCTGTAACTTTGGTTCCCCAGTATTGGTAACTTTCATAGATTCCCATGCGCCCGCCCGCCTCCCCTGGGAAAGCTCATCCTTTTACAGAGTTAGTGGCGGTTTGCACAACGGCTACGAAAATCTGAGGCTCTGAGCTCTCTCAGGAAGGTTCTAGAGGGTGAGGCTGCTCTGATTGGTCCTGGCAAAAGTTTGGTCTCTTTTTACAAAAGGAGGTGGATAGAATACAAAATGAGATGAAGCCTAGGCCTAGGTTTCTCTTTTGTTTCTATGGTTTTTATACTACCGAGGCTCCCATTCCGACGACGGGGAATGATACAAAGCATGGGAATCTATGAAAGTTACCAATACTGGGGAACCAAAGTTACAGGTAAGTAACTTGTTTTCTTAACAGAGGCTTTTTAGATGTTTCTCAAGTTGTTTTGGTTGAGGAGGAAGGTTTGTCGAGAGCTATGTTATAGAAGTAGAGGTTTTGTTTTTTAGGTCTCGCCTGTCGATGCGCATGCGCATCGAGCTTGCGAGCCTATTGCGGCTTAAACAACCTTTAACTAACAAGCAAGGAATCGTGGCGATTCCTTGCAGTGCCCGTGACTTTTAAGCTCAATGCGCATGTGCATTGAGCTTAAAAGCGCGTGCACATCAGTTCCCTCAGCCGCAATCGCCGTCTGTTCCCTCAGCCGCATTCCTCCGACACCTTTTGAAGTGAAGCTTAGCTTCACTTCAAAGGCCCCGGCTTCTTCACACCCACATGCCGCTCTCCCCGCTCCACCCCCTCCCCTGCCCGCCGTGTGCATTTCTCCTACACCCCCTCCCCACAGCAATGCCCTCCGTCTGTTTTACAATTTGAAGAGGTAATCGGAGTGCCTCCTCACATTTCACTTCACTGCCTTCCAACCTCATGGTTGAAACTTTAGTCACCATCTCCTGTTTGTCGTACTGTTGTGCCGCTTGTCTTGATTCGCTACAATGTAAGCCCTCAGATGCCTTTTTTCTTTCTTCTCTGATTTACATCGTTTTGTACCAAGTTTTTTTTCCCTTGGCTTTCAAAATACCTTTTGCTAACATACCGTGAAAATGTGATCAGCTTCACCCATCGTCCCCGTTCAGCACTAATCCATTCCTGTAAATAAAGTTATAAATATATTTTCCACTTCTGCTGCAAGACTGCATATCATCCAAATCTTTTTGATTTCGATTTCTTTCCACTGGGGTTGCTCTACTACAGATTCAAAGAGACGCATGGTGTGCATGTTTTGTTATAAGAACATAAAAAGGGATCTCTAAACTCTTTTTTAGGTAAATAAACACTGGTTTATGATACAGCAACTCTATCAAATGGGCCGTGGTAATAATCAATTTGTGTTTTCTTTAATGAGGGAAACCCAATTTTCAATGGTACCTGTCCTTTCCACCCATGTACTCTCCATCTTACGCACTATTGACCACACACTGTGAGCTTGCCCTTTCTCCTTTTTTTCACCCCCACAATCATACCTGAAGAACTATTCACGTGCTGCTCTCTTTATGTTGCAAGTCGCCTTCCCGTATGCTCAACGACTTCCCTGTAATAGTAATAGTTTCTGAGAATATTACTTTGTACAAATCAATACCCACACCACTCACCCACACTCACCCTCACCCCACCACCCACACTCACCCTCACCACACCACCCTCACTCACCTCACTCACCCCACTCACCCTCACCCACCCTCACTCCCACCTCACCACTCACCCTCACTCACCCTCACTCACCCTCACTCACCCTCACTCACCCTCACCCACCCTCACTCACCCACATCACCCACTCACACTCACTCACCCACCACCATCACCCACCCTCACCACCCTCACTCACCCACACACCCTCACTCACCCTCACCCCTCACTCACCCTCACCACCCTCACCCCACCACCCACCCACACCACCACTCACCTCACCCTCACCCCACTCACCTCACTCACCCTCACCCACTCACCCACACTCACCCTCACCCACCCTCACTCACCCCTCACCCACCCACACCTCACTCACCCTCACTCACCCCACACCCACTCCACCCTCACTCACCCTCACTCACCCTCACTCACCCCACCACCCACCACCCTCACCACCCACCTCACCCTCACCCCCTCACTCACCCTCACTCACCCCACACCACCCTCACTCACCCTCACCTCACCCTCACCACTACACCCTCACCCCACCTCCCTCACCCTCCACCCTCACACCCTCCACTCACCCTCACTCACCCTCACCCTCACTCACCATCACCCTCACCTCACTCACCCACCCCTCACCCTCACTCACCCTCACCCCTCCCCTCACTCACCCTCACTCACCCTCACTCACCCTCACCTCACTCACCCTCCACCCCTCACCCTCACTCACCCTCACCCTCACCCTCACTCACCCCCCTCCACCCCTCTCACCCCACTCACCCTCACTCACCTCACTCACCCTCACTCCTCACTCAACCTCAACCCTCACCCTCAACACCTCACTCACCCTCACTCTCACTCACCCTCAGTCACCCTCACTCACCCTCAACCCCTCACCCTCAACCCCTCACCCTCACCCTCACTCGCCCTCAATCCCCCTCACCCTCACTCACCTCACATCACCCTCACCCCCCTCACCCTCACCACCCTCAACCCCTCACCCTCACTCACCCTCACCCTCACTCACCCTCACTCACCCTCACTCACCCTCACTCACCCTCACTCACCCTCACCCTCACTCACCCTCAACCCCTCACCCTCACTCACCCTCACTCACCCTCACCCTCCCTCAACTACTCACCCCTCACTCACCCTCATCCTCACCCTCACTCACCCTCACTCACCCTCACCCTCACCCTCACTCACCCTCACTCACCCTCACTCACCCTCACTCACCCTCAGCCTCACTCACCATCAACCCCTCACCCTCACTCACCCTCACTCACCCTCACCCTCCCTCAACCTCCCTCAACCCCTCACCCTCACTCACCCTCATCCCCTCAGCCTCCCCCTCACTCACCCTCAACCCCTCACCCTCAACACCTCACTCACCCTCACTCTCACTCACCCTCAGTCACCCTCACTCACCCTCAACCCCTCACCCTCAACCCCTCACCCTCACCCTCACTCGCCCTCAATCCCCCTCACCCTCACTCACCCTCACTCACCCTCAACCCCTCACCCTCACCCACCCTCAACCCCTCACCCTCACTCACCCTCACCCTCACTCACCCTCACTCACCCTCACTCACCCTCACTCACCCTCACTCACCCTCACCCTCACTCACCCTCAACCCCTCACCCTCACTCACCCTCACTCACCCTCACCCTCCCTCAACTACTCACCCTCACTCACCCTCATCCCCTCAGCCTCCCCCTCACTCACCCTCAACCCCTCACCCTCAACACCTCACTCACCCTCACTCTCACTAAATGACAAAGCCATCAATATAGCAATTTTAACATCGCAAAAATAAATAAATTGTCATTTACAAGAACAATAACTACAACTTTTCTAATGCGATACTTATTGCATTCCAACCCCACTCATCCACGCAACGCCACTCACACACGCAACGCCACTCACACACGCAACGCCACTCACACACGCAACGCCACTCACACACGCAACGCCACTCACACACGCAACGCCACTCACACACGCAACGCCACTCACACACGCAACGCCACTCACACACGCAACGCCACTCACACACGCAACGCCACTCACACACGCAACGCCACTCACACACGCAACGCAACGCCACTCACACACGCAACGCCACTCACACACGCAACGCCACTCACACACGCAACGCCACTCACACACGCCACTCATCCACGCAACGCCACTCATCCACGCAACGCCACTCATCCACGCAACACCACTCATCCATGCAACACCACTCTTCCATTTGCAAAACGAAAAATGTCTAACTATTCTATTGCGAGACCTATTGCATTTCCAATGCTTGTTTATCTATTACATACATTTGAATGAGGCCGCCTTGAAGGCCAAGAAAGCTATAAATGTAACAGTTTACAGTTTGTACCAGTGACCCCCACCTGACAGGATGGGCATCTACTTCATGCAGATTTATCAGTTGCTCATCGCTATGATGAAAGAATTTCATAGAGCGTGCAGTTACCCTAAAAGAATGCCCTGACGCTAACCAAAGAAGATGAATGGATGCACAAAGACAGCGCTTTGAGTAATAGTTGGAAAAGGTTACTTTTAAGCACTTCGCAGGAAATCAGAAAGTTCCATTGCATCTGAAGGGAAGGGGAGCAAGTGCCAATATTTGGGCCCAAAACATGAGAAAGAACGTCCTCCACACCCACGCGGATTATTCTTGGGAACCACTAGTAGGTGGAGGAAGCCGACCTAAGTGATTGTGTACATTGTTAGTGAAGGATCTTTCCGGCAGGTACCAAGGACCTACACCATGAATGCTACAGTGACAAAGACAGTGTGCTTTGAGCTGGGAGCAATTACCAATGGGGATCCGGTGCAAGCTGGCCAAATGTAGCTTTGCATGCGGGGAGGATTGAGTAGAAGGTGGGCTGAATCATTTTCCTCCTGTTCCAGCTGAGTTATAAGGCAGTGGTGGAGAACATAGCAAGAGTGACTTCCCACAGTCCAGGTGGGATAGAATCACAGCTCGAAATGCAGTGTTTTGTTTCAGATTCTCTGGAAGAAGAGGAAGGATTTACGCTAGGCCCCAAATGTCGCAGAAACAAATAGTTGATGTGTGCAGAGAAGGAGAGAAAGGAGTCGTGGGAAAACACGGTTTGTGAACTGGAGAGGAAGGGGACGGAACTGGACTAAGTATAGCTGGCCATCCTCTTGTTGATCAAGTGGATGACGTGCCCACAATCAGCAGATCTTCAGTTTTATTGAAATTAAGTTCGTCAGTTGGTGTTCATCCACGTAACCACTCTAGAAAAGCAACTACTAAACTTATCATTGTTGATGTGGTTGTTGCTATCCAGTCAGATACGTGTCTGCATTTCATTCACATACGATGTGAGCTGGAGAACGAAAGATTTAATTAAATAAGTCAGACTTGGATATTGAAAATAGTGGGGTTAAATGGAGAACCCTGAGGGATACCACAAGGAAGAGGCTTGAACTTGGCTTTGAATGAGGAGGAGGAACTGCCGGTTTGTGATCCGATAGGAGTGATAACAGTCAAGCTAACACAGAACTTTGGGTTACAATATGATGGAGACGGTAGATCAGCAGAGAATAAACCATAGCTGAAAGGTCAAGTCGAATCAGGGCTGCATTGCCACACTGGTCCAGAATCATGCAAAGATCCACTACGGCTAGAAGAGCTATGAAAGTGAAGGAGGCTAGATTAAAATGAGTCCAAGACTGAGTGATATTCACGATGGCTAGGTAGTATTTTTATGTGTTTTTCCATATATTTGGAGAAATAGGATAGAAACAAAATGGATGATGGCAGGTTCCCTTAGGGTCAGCTGTGGGATTTCTTTTTATTTGGGAATGTGAACAAGAGCTGTCTTGAAGGAAGTAAAAGTGGCTGAGAGGTAAAGATACATTACAGAGTGAAGTGAGAGTGGGAAGAATGGTAGCGCCTAACTAGCTGACAGTAGGGGGAGGGCAAGTGTCAAGTGGGGAACCATTCTTGTCTTGCACTGCTAAGGTAGCTAACTGATCAGTAGAGAGCAAAGAAAACTCGAAGACCAGCAGGAAAAGTTGGACTTAGATCATTTAGACTCGTCATTAGGGAAAGAAAAATGAATCCGTAAAAGTAGCGGTGATTTTGTCTGTAAAAAAGAAAAAAAAGTCCGAAGTTTTCAGAGATGCTCTGAAAGAGGAGTAGAGAAATTCTTGCAATGGGTAAGAAGATCTCGGATAGTGCTGAATACCTCTTTCTAGACTGTGGCTTCAGGCAGCTTCACCTTCCCACAGATCAGGTGGTCCTCAATTGCAAGTTTCAGCAGCCACCCACTGTGGAAGAGGGAGGATTAAGCCCATGCAGCTCCTCTTCTTCCTTTGACCGTCCTCATGAAGAGCAGCAAGGCTGGCATCTTCCTTTCCCATACCAGTTTGTCTCTCCCACAGCTCTGCCCATCTCAATCGACACATCCTGAGGAGAGGTAGAGACTAGTTTACAGCATTGGGATGTTCGTAACCATGGTTATTGCCAGTTTTTGCTTTCCTTGCGGCTTCGAATTGTTAAATAATGGCCTCCTTAAATGTCCACACCTTTGCTCCCTTCTACAAATGTAATTTAATCATAAAAAGTCCTAGATTTGTCAAGCCCTTACTCTTTTTGGATTAGGGATGAGTAATGTCAGAAGATTGTTTGATCTTGTAAGAATTATTATTGAGCAACATGGCAGTATAGACATTTTTGACGAACCATTAAGGGGGCACAGGTGCTCGTTTAGCTCAAGCACATCAAGGAACTAATGTATCAGCAGTTGGAGTTCAATGTTACTTTTGGGTGCTGCAGAAGGAACTAGCACTGATACCAGGCTGCCACCTTGTTGCTGCAGCTTTCTATAAATATAATTCAATCAATCAATCAATCAATCAAAGCATTTGTATAGCGCGCTACTCACCTGGAGGGTCTCAAGGCGCTTGTGGAGGTGGGTCCGCTACTGCTCGATGAATTGATGAACCCGGTGTCCGTTTGGCTTAAACAAGTTGCTCTTTCACAAGATTGAGTAGCTAGTTTCACATCACTTACGATGGCACTTACTACAGTTGCTGTTCATGTAGCTACATAAAGTGCTGCTAGAGAAGCTACTTTGCTAAGTGTAGGACACACAAGCCAATGCGGTCATGTAACCTGATGTATGCAGACCCACCTTTTTTGCACTTCTGTTGTCATAACTTTCATAGACCTAGGTAGATAAGCTCAAGATGTTATGACTTTGGCGAGTCGGGGAAGTTTCCTTGATAGTTCTCCCTCCCCCAGCCCCACTCTTTTATTTCACTTCATACATAGCACCATGCCAATTGAGTGCAAAGACAATATTCCTTTGGTTTCATTGAATGCTAAAGAATGTATTAGCGTTTACTTTCCAGGAGTAGAAAACCAAATCAAATGTAGGCACTCATTGCCTCTAGGAGGGCAACATTGAGAAAAGTCAGACGTATAACATTTTGCAGCTCTTATAATTCTGTATCAAGATTGCTTCACCGCAAATATTGTATTCTTTAGGGTACACGAGGAGAGGGCAGCACCATCCACAGTGCTACACATTTGGGGTGCTACAATACTGCAAATGACTGGATGACGGCAGCCATAGTAATAAAAACACTCAGGACTGGATATGACTGTAGCCATAGTGCTAAAAATACCCCTAGACTAGAACGTTCCAGCTGATGCTCTGTTTAAAACGTAAAGGAAGCCAGAGCCGTCCTGTTGGTTGGTGTTGTAGGACGTTGTAACCTGTAAACACTGCAAAGTAAAACTTACCAGGAATTCTGAAAATATCTTGTGTTTCATTATGTTTTCTTACCCTGTCCCTGCAGGGTGTTGAGGAATTTAAAGTAGTACTGATCGTAAGCAGTGCTTGTGGGCTGTGGTGGATGCGCATATATTTTCTGGGGCTGCAACCCGTATTGTTGCAGATACTTCCATTATTATTTGACATTGTGTTAGGCAGGCCCTCTGCAAGCCTAATGGATGGGAAATTTTGGAGTGCTAGAATAGTCCGTGTGCTGATCATGGCTAGAGTCCACTGAAGTAGTTGCTTATATCTCTGTATGTTGCTGACTAAAAGCGTACAGTCTTTCTTGAACTTTTCTGCCTTATGTGATCACAAGATTCTTTTCACAGGTGGTAAGTGCCATGTGTCCTTATTTAGAGTTTGGTAGAGGGCAATCGGCCAGAAATGTGACTGATGTCCCAGCCGCCATATTACAAGTTAATTATAGAAAGTGGCACTCTAATTTGGCGGATAGTCGAGCTGCTCTACATGCCCAACTTACTGTCAATAGTTCTGTGGTACTTACCATCGCCTTATGGAGGAACTCATGAATGTCTTGTAAAGCGAAAATGTTATGTTCCTGAACGGTTGGTTCTGTAGTCGATGGGAATCCATTTTTCTGCCTCTGCAAATGGACAAGATTTGCTAATGGATTCTTCAGCGTTCTTACTGCTTTCTAAAATCGTCTCATATCTGCATAGCAGAAACTCAATACCGGTAGTCGGAGACTTCTAGTCCTTTAAATATTTTCTCAGTTAGGTTTTTGTCAGTCTCTGCCTGTGTAAACCGAGCCGCCTTATTCTCCAAATCTGGTTTAACCTAAGTATTGACAATAGCTTGGAGCTTCCCAATTGTGTAGATCGGCACAGTGTGTGTGTGCGCATATATATATATATATATATATATATATATATATATATATATATATATATATATATATATATGTATGTATGTATGTATGTATGTTCAGGCAACCGAGACCCCGTATGAGTGTATTTCCTACGATGAAAAACCGCAGCTTGATATTTTTGTTTTTTATGTTGTAGCGTTTAGTTCTCCCTGGTTTTATTGTCTCTAATGATTCATTGCTAATGGGTTTCTTTTTTTGTCTTCGTTTTATGCGTTAATTGAGTGATGTCTGCTGCCTTTCGGGTGTAAAACTCATGCTGCTGGCGCAAGCCGCAGCTATCAAATGGTTTGAATTCATCGGTTCTCACCGAGCCACCAAGATTACAATATTTATAGACATAATAACGTTAAAATGCGAAGCGACCAGGCCCATAACCGTGATTTATGGAACACCCTAGACTTCTCAAAGTGACATTCACGGTTCCTTTTTGTGCTCACTGTTTAATTGTCAAAGGACATTTTGGTGTGTTGTTTCAAATGAAAGACTCGGGCGTAAACATGATTTATCGTCCGAAATTTACGGGGGCAGTTATTTGCAGGCTGCAACATTTGCAAGCCAGTGTGTGCGAGTTATGAATTGTGTATTTACTAAGACTTCCTGCGTCTGTAGGCAGGGTAGCAAATGTGTTGGTGTACCACTTGACATGGTGGCTTACTGACGAGCAGATGAATATTAGGAGATTTTCCACTATATTAATATTTTGGTTTTCGCCAGAATATCGTCGAAGATTCTAAAATATGGTGTTTAGCGTTATTACAAAACTCATCTGCTACTCTAAATCATTGAAGTACAGATTCTCTAGAAATGTAATTAAATAGGTTTTGAAATGGTGTGTGTGTGTTTGGGTGCAACGCACACAAACCTGTAAAAATGTACCCCAATGAATCTTAGTATTTTAATAAACTTGAACCTGGTCACCTTTTTAGGTCTCGTGTAGACAGTGCGCTGTCTCGAAGAGACGTATTGTGTTAGATCTGTGGGCTTACAGGCCACCCATCTCCTACCATTGGTAAATTTCAGCATCACTCTAATTTTCTGTAATGCCATTTGCCATGGCATGCAGGTGTCATGCCCTCTTCTTGTGTTTGGTCCTCCCATATCACATGGACCAAGTACATGACCCCTTACAATGCTCCCGTTTTGCAGAGCAGTTTTTTTCTTTGTTTTTAAGCTCTCCATAAAAGTACTTGTGGTTTCAGGCCTTTTCCCTTGTACACATACCACTAAAAAAATATGCCCTTGTGTATAAACAAATGCATTTCTTAAAAAGTTGTTTAAACATGAACAGTATTGTGGAGACGGGTGGGCGGACCTATCTGCATTCTGTTAGGGCATGACGTGGGGGCACACCACCACTATAACCGCTGACAACTGGTTGATTGTAGTTATCTAATGTGTATGTACCACTGCACTTCTGCTGCTTCCTGATGAGTCTTTTGATGGAGCTGTTTTGTTTCAATAAAAAGATTTTTTTTAAAAACATGAACAGTATTTTATTTTTTGCACAATCCAATGGTATTGGAGCTCTTTTTCCGTCCTCCATCTTGCCATAGTGCTAACACCAGACGATGGTAATGGTGCGCTTTCAGTGCTCACTGGTTACATTACACAATGACACATTCATTGATGTAGGCAGGGAGAAGTGTAAGTGATTTCCCAGAATCACAAATTGTTCAGCTGGCCAACAGATTAAAATCTTTTTCCCCAGTTCCCCTGTTGGCAGCTCTGGCGATTATGCTACATCCACGCTTCACTTCAAAGCTCCTCAGCTGTTTCCCATTAGCACTAACACATTTGTCCAGCATGACCCCTTCAACTATGAACAAGCAACAATCCCGCCCTCCATAGTTTTTTACCCACCCCCTGCCCTTCTCCCACTCTCCAGTGTGTTGACCTCTCCTCCCCCAAACATCCCTGCAATGTTGTGTGTTTTTTTTTTTAAAACATGTTGCACAGCAGTTTGGGCTGCTGAGTAACAGGGCTTAAGAGGGGAAAAAGTGATATGACTATCAACGCCTACCCCGTCATAGTGCTCCCCCCCGTCATAGTGCTCCCCCCCCCCCCCCCCCCCCCCCCACATAGGCGTAACCTATTGGCTTTGCCAATACTTGTCCATGTTGCAAACAATCTAGGCTAAACAACATATACAACTTTTGACAGTGGCAGATCATAGTAAGAGCATGCCAGGAGTAGGCAGCTTCTTCTTTGCTTTTCCTGGTTATCACTTGTGATGCATACCCACTTGTGCCCCAACCAGCCCGTGAAATAAGTTGATGCCCATAAAAGCGTATGTGTTTGTTGGTGAGACTAGATATTTCATTTGCTGATCAGTGGAGGGTTATCACATACAAGGCAGCTTTATGTGTGCAGACGTGTATGAATAACTTACATGGGAGAAATTCAAATGTGCTTTTGCTCAATTTTGAAAAAACTGTGGTTATTTATGCAAAATCCCCACGTGGTGCTGTATGTATATTGTGTCCTCTTTAAGCATAAGCATTATGTGTAAAACAAATGGCAGAAAAAACAAGTACTGCAAACAGTAGGCACTTGTGTTCTGGTTGTTTGTGTTACTATGCACTTTCTCAAAATTTTTGGAGTACACAATTACGGAATGTGGTATATTAGCGGAATTTCTAATACAACACAATTACACAAGATTAAACGAGGGTAAAAGAAATGTCGTCTTGGGCCTAATTTTTAATGCCAGTTTATACATTTATAAATGGGACCTGCCTGGTTGAGTGCTTAATGCAGAAGCAGAACCACGGGCCACCCTGTGGTCTAGATCAGAACATAAGCTTTTCGTGACGGCAGCAGATTCACTCTTAAGTATAATAATTCCGAAAGCTTGGATATGGTAGCCCAACTGTGCTGAAGCAAATGTGAACTACAAGAGTTTTCGTTCCATGCACGCTCTGAAGAGTAGCAGAAAACATGTTCTTTTCATAGGCTGGGCAGAGTGCTACGTTGCCATTCGAAAAAAAGATATTCTATTGAGGGGAGAGGCCAAGCTAAAGCTTGCACTACAAGTACCTTGGGCATCAAAAAACTACTCTAAGTCCAGATCGAACCAGAGGTAGGGAATGGTGGAATTCAACCTACTTGAAACCTGTTATTATATTAATAAGAGCAAGGGCATTATAGCAACACGAAAACAAGTGAGTATATACTCCTCCTCAGTTAATATTAGATTTCTTTTGATCAAGAATCTGCGATGTCCCAATTCGGTGTATATTATTTTTTATTTCTTTATTTTCGAACTTCATCCTCATGTCATGGTTCTCAAATTGGCATGATTCTCCAGAGTGTTACAGAGATTGTTTTTTGGTGTTGCAGCAGCTGACACGTGTTTTGCCCTTTAGTGGTCAGTAGGATCAGGGCTTTTTCAAGGCTTTTGAGATCTTTCAAACATTTGTTATCATATAGCAAGATGTTTAGCAACAGGTTTTGCATCAAGCAAATCTAATAAGAGCAGGTATTTGTTCACATGGTCATCCTGCCAAACTACTGTAACCTGTCCCTTTGTGAGAGGCATTACACATACACATGTCACTCCTTTATAGGTTTTGCTTGAGACAGCCCATGCGCTGTAGTTTGCAAGACTTTGTTGTCTTACAGTGGGCTTAGTATTGGTGAGCTTCATTTTCTGCTTAGCATTTGTTAATTTGTGCAGGGTTCACATGCTCTTCTTGTGTTTGAACCTCCCCTGGAGCAAGGCAAAACTAGGTATGGCCTACTGGTTGCGTTGAGGGAACTACTTTTTTTTTTTTTTTAAATCACTACCCAAAATATATTTTTTTAAGCACTTTGATGCAGCCAGTGCTTGCATCGTCATAGCAGTTTTTTCTTTCACGCTCTGCCCACGATGCTGACCCAACACACACTCCCTCCAGTCCTCCAATGAAACAAAACTAAGACATTGACCTCCTCCTACTCAAAACAACGTAAGGCCCATTGCCCTCTGGAAAATTTGGGGGGCCCAGTCAGGCAAGGACATTCAGAAGTTGGGTTCTGTTATGTTATGTTATGTTATGAGGCATTTATTGAGCGCACTGTCACCATAAGTTTCCTGGCGCTGATAGGATCCTAAGATTGGGCAGAAGGAATTTAGTGGAGGTGGGAAAAAAGTAATGTTTTTAGGGATTTCCTGAAAGAAAGGAGGGAACAGGAGGACTTAAGTGAGAGTGGGAGGGAGTTCCACAGCTTAGGGGCCAGACAAGAGAAACTGCGACCACCTGATCTAGTAAGTTTAAAGCGGGGAACGACTAGCAGCTGGAGGTGGGTGGACTTCAGGGTACGAGAGGGACAATAAGGAGTAATTAGGGACTTGAGAAAGGCAGGGGAGGGACCGGTAAGAGCCTTGAAGACCAGGCAGTGGACCTTAAAAGCTATTCTTTCACTGACTGGAAGCCAGAGGAGTTGATGTAGTAGGGGTTGGGCCGACTGCCATCTGGGGATTTTGAAAGCAAGCCTAGCAGCCTGGTTTGGACGATCTGTAGCCTGGACAGCTGGGATTTGGAGAGGCCGTGGTATATTGAACTAGAAAAGTCCAGCCGGGACATCACCAAGGCTATTAAGACTTGTAACAAGGCTTCGGGAGTCAGGAGGTGGGCAACTTTCCGTATCCTGTATAGCTGGAACATACAGGAGGATGTTACTGCGCTCACCTGGGCCTTAAGAGTGAGCCCAGAGTCAATGATGACCCCGAGGCTCTTTACGCAGCCAGCAGGAGAGGGAGGTGTGCCGAGCTCAATGGGCCAGTACTGAGGGCCCCAATAAGAGGCACTTCTCCCAGGGAGGAGGAGCTCAGTCTTGCCCGGATTGAGCTTTAGTTGGTTTTGATTCATCCAGTGCTGGATGTGTGCCATGGCCGTCTGAAAGTTGGTGACAGCGTCAGGGGAGGTGAGGGGGAAGATAATTTGCAGATCATCCGCGTAATTAAACACGGTGACGTCCCACCTGCCTAAAGAGTGAAGGAGGGGTTGAAGATACAAATTAAAAAGGAGAGGGGAGAGGGAAGATCCCTGAGGGACCCCGCAAGATGACGGAACGCTGGTAGCGCTAAAAGGACCCAAGCTGACTGCCTGAGACCTCTCCTCTAAGAAGGATTTAATCCAGGACAGAGCAGCCCCACAGACTCCGGCGGACTCGACACGGTGGATTAGGATGTTATGGTCCACCGTGTCGAATGCCGCCGATAAGTCGAGTAGGACTAATGCCTGGGGTAATCCTCTGTCAGCGTTTCTTCTGAGGTTGTCCAGCACGGCAAGAATCACAGCCTCGGTAGAGTGGGCTGGTCTAAAACCGGCCTGGTTGATCGCCAGGAAGTTGGACTCCTCGATGAATTGCGAGAGGCAGGTCGTGACATGAGCCTCCAAGATTTTAGACAGGAAGGGCAAGAGGGAGATGGGCCGATAGTTAGCGAGGACCACTGGGTCAGCGCCAGGTTTCTTTAGCAGGGGCACCAGTACGGCCTCCTTAAATGACCTGGGGACTATACCAGAGTTGAGGGAGGAATTAAGTAAAGGAAGAATACAGTGTGGAAGGGTGTGACAGATATCGCGGAGCACAGAGGGGGGGCAGCAGTCCTTGGGGGATCCAGATTTCACGCGGATAGACAGCTTGGCAAGAGATTCCGGGTCAAGTGTAGGAAACCGGGACAGGGTAAAGGTATTGACAGGGGGGGATACTGCTGTGGCTGGGGGGAGGGAATGGGGAATGGAATTTTTAATTGTAATGATCTTGTCGATGAAAAAGGAGTTTAAAGCATTGCATGACTCTGAGGAGGGAGGCGGGTTCGGGAGTGTCCTGGCGTCCGATGTTAATTCGCCGAGGACCTTGAAGATCTCTTTGGATTTGTTGGGGGCTGTTAAAATTCTGTCGGAGATGAAAGCAGACTTGGTTGTGATAATGGCTTTTTTATAGGCTTTCCGTGCAGACACATACACTTCCCTGTCAGAGCTAAGGTAATTACGCCTCCATCTGCGCTCCAATTGGCGCAGCTCAAGATGTTGTTGTTTCAGGGCAGGATTGTACCATTTGTGAGAGTTATTGAGACGTGTTCGAGGAAAGCAGGACAGGGGTGCAAATAGGTCGCTAGCCGTCGTAAGCCAATGGGAGATGTTGGCGTCCATGGTGTTGACATCTGGGGTGTCAAGAGTTGGAGGCTGGGTCTCAGCAAGAGAGGAGAGGAAGGCAGATGAGTCAAGGGTCTTCCATTTCCGAGCGGCCCCTCCGTGCCGAGGAGGAGGCCTAACCAGGCCCTTTACGAGGATGGAAGATTCGATCAATGAGTGATCGGACCAGACGCAAGGGGAGATAGTCGGGCCAGAAAGCGACACCCCCTGTGTCCAGATGTGGTCTAGGATATTACCCCCGGTGTGAGTCGGGGAGGTGACATGCTGAGTCAAATTAAGGCTAAGAAGCGCCTCGAACAGTTCGATGTCATGGGGGCCGGCATCAGCGTGATTGAACCAATAGTTAAAATCTCCGAACATAGCGACACGGGCTGAAGAAGTCATTAAGACAGAGAGCTGCTCACAGAGAGCGGCGGGGAACAGGGGCATAGGGGTAGGGGGACGGTATAGGACAATAAGGGTCAGGGCACCAGCTTCAGTTGCCAGGCTGATGACGAGATTCTCAACGTCAGGGAGACATAGTGAAGAAGACGTGATGAAAGATAAATCTTTACGTATGATTGCCGCCACCCCACCGCCACGGCGGTCGTTAGGCCGATTGGCGTTCAACATGTAGTAATTAGGGGGTAGGGCAGCCAGGATGTCAGGGAGGGAGAGATCAGACAGCCAGGTCTCAGTAAGCAGCAGGATATCTGGATTCTCGGCCGTTAACAAAAGGAAGATATCGGCATGATGTTGAGGAAGAGACCGTGTGTTGAGATACAGTATGCGAATACAGGTCTCGGGCAGGGTGGGGACAGACACGGATGCCCGGGTGAGTCTGGGAGAAGACAGATCGGCCGAGATGCCGAGAGACACCAAACGATCCCAAATTGTGGATGAAAGAGCACAAGAGGGCCGCCGGAGGTTTCTGAGTGAAGCGGGGGAGTAAGTAATGGAAAGGGCAGCATCTCGGGGCCCTGGGCCCGTCCGCGGCGCGAACGGGGAAAGCACATGATATATAGGGCCGTTCAGGGCGTGGCCACAAGAGAGTGGGCGTGGCTCGGGGAGCGGCTCGCTGATGGCGGCGAGCGAGAGAGGCTGACCCCGCTGCAGCGTCTACCTCGGCTGCACGGGGGAAAACGAGGCAGGGAGAGGTCCCTGCGAGGGTCAGGTAAGTTTTTAATTAAAATAGTAAGGACACAAAGTTAAACACAAAAGTCTTAAAAATCGTCAGGGCTTAGACGAGGGCTCCCGCGGAAGGAAGGGGAGGATCCAAGTTCTGAGTTGAACCCGGTAGTTATAGGTCAAGTCTTAGCCTGCTCCAGAGCACACAGTGTGATATCATTCAGTGAGCACATGTGCATGCCTTATATCTTAACGGCAGCGCACTGACTAGAGGGAGTGGCATAGTAGTCTTTGAGGTGCCTTCAGGGTGATGTTCTGGTTATGCCGCAGGACTTGAATTATTCACCACATTTGCACCGCATTCCCCATGCTGCTGAGGTCACCACATCTGACAGCAGAGCCTTTAAAGACAGCAAGGTACTCGTAACAGAGACGGCTCCATATGCAGGATACAAGAGCCCCCAATCTGACAATATTCTCTGTAGTCTGGAAGCCTGGTCCCTAAATAGACCATGCTTACGCCAAACAGTCATTTCGGTGGGCTCTAATTTACACCACAGCCCCAGCCATCCCCATCAGGGTACCCTAGTTCATTTAATAGTGAAACCTGGCACCTCTGTACTAGAGCTGTGACCCTCACAGAGAACTCTACCAAAACACCTCACAGTGTCTCACAGAAACCAGCATGCAAAAACGTGGGTGCTAATCTCGGCTCTACCAAAGCACTTCACAGTGACACACATTCACCAGTACACAGGAGTGGCACTACCAAAAACGCCACTGTGAAAGCACCTCACTAGGACACATAGAAACCCATAATCAAAAGTGGGGTGCCATTCATAGCTCTACCAAGGTACTCCACCATGATTCAAAGAACTCTGTGTCCAAGGGCGAGGACCGATGCATAGCTATGCCAATTTATCACAGCATGACCCAGAGTGGCTCTTATAAACGTGCCGAGGATCAGATACAGCTCTGCCAATGTACCTCTCTCCATGGCCCAGAGCCTCTGCTGCCCATAGCTGACTACCGATGACAGTGCTGCCATTGCAGCTCACACCCAAAAACACCCCACTGCAGGGTGTGGCAAAGTACCTCACCAGGCAAACTGACCCAAAGCACACCACACCCTGGAGTGTACCATACAAGTTCTGTCAGTTCACCTCGGTTCTAGCCTACTTAAGCTCCATTGCGTAGTCCGACTCAGACCCCTTCTTTTGAAGTGTTTACAACAGCTGTCTCTACCATTTCACCTCTGTTCTTGCTGTTTCCTTCTACTGATTTCTACATGTTAAGTCCCATGGTTGTTTTTTAATGCTATCTGTTCCCCTGCCCGCTGACCTTCCGATGTCTGCCTGCTCCAGCCACTCCCTCTATTGTTGTTCACTTGCCTCAGCCTCTCTCTCGCGCCCTCCATTGTCGTCTGCTTGCCTCAGCCCATCCATCCCATTCTGTTGTCATCCGCTTGCCCTAGCTCCTCCCTCCTGGCCTTCATTCTCGTCAGCTTGCCCTTCCGTCCCGCCTTTAGTTCTCCTCAGCTTGCCCCTCCCTCCCGCCTTTCATTCTCGTCTGCTTGCCCCTCCCTCCCACTGTTTGTTCTTGTCTGCTTGCCCCTCCCTCCCGCCTTTCATTCTCGTCCGCTTTTCCCTCCCTCCCGCCCTTCATTCTCGTCAGATTCCCCTCCCTCCTGCCCTTAGTTCTCATCAGCTTGCCCCTCCCTCCCGCCCTTCGTTCTCGTGGGCTTGCCCCACCCTCCCGCCTGCTTACCCCACCCTCCCGCCCATTGTTTTTATCTGCTTACCCCGCCCTTCATTGTCGTCTGCTTGTTCCACCCTCCCGCCCTTCGTTGTCGTCTGCTTGGCCCACCCTTCGTTGTCGTCTGCTTGGCCCACCCTCCCGCCCTTCGTTGTCGTCTGCTTGGCCCACCCTCCCGTCCTTCGTTGTCGTCTGCTTGGCCCACCCTCCCGCCCTTCGTTGTCGTCTGCTTGGCCCACCCTCCCGCCCTTCGTTGTCGTCTGCTTGGCCCACCCTCCCGCCCTTCGTTGTCGTCTGCTTTGACCACCCTCCCGCCCATTGTTTTTGTCTGCTTACCCCGCCCTTCATTGTCGTCTGCTTGTTCCACCCTCCCGCCCTTCGTTGTCGTCTGCTTGGCCCACCCTTCGTTGTCGTCTGCTTGGCCCACCCTCCCGCCCTTCGTTGTCGTCTGCTTGGCCCACCCTCCCGCCATTCGTTGTCGTCTGCTTTGTCCACCCTCCCGCCCTTCGTTGTCGTCTGCTTTGCCCACCCTCCCACCCTTCGGTGTCGTCTGCTTGGACCACCCTCCCGCCCTTCGTGTCGTCTGCTTGGACCACCCTCCCGCCCTTCGTGGTCCTCTTCTTGGACCACCCTCCCGTCCTTCGTTGTCATCTGCTTGATCGTTGTCGTCTGCTTGTACCACCCTCCCGCCCTTCGTGTCGTCTGCTTGGACCACCCTCCCGCCCTTCGTGGTCCTCTTCTTGGACCACCCTCCCGTCCTTCGTTGTCATCTGCTTGATCGTTGTCGTCTGCTTGTACCACCCTCCCGCCCTTCGTTGTCGTCTGCTTGTCCCACCTTCCCGCCCTTTGTTGTTGTCTGCTTGTCCCACCCTCCCGCCCTTTGTTGTCGTCTGCTTGTCCCACCCTCCCGCCCTTTGTTGTCGTCTGCTTATACCACCCTCCCGCCCTTTGTTGTCATCTGCTTGTCCCACCCTCCCGCCCTTTGTTGTCGTCTGCTTGTCCCACCCTCCCGCCCTTTGTTGTCGTCTGCTTGCCCCACCCTCCCGCCCTTCGTTGTTTGCTTGCCCCACCCTCCCGCCCTTCGTTGTTTGCTTGCCCCACCCTCCCGCCCTTCGTTGTTTGCTTGCCCCACCCTCCCGCCCTTCGTTGTTTGCTTGCCCCACCCTCCCGCCCTTTGTTGTCGTCTGCTTGCCCCACCCTCCCGCCCTTTGTTGTCGTCTGCTTGCCCCACCCTCCCGCCCTTTGTTGTCGTCTGCTTGCCCCACCCTCCTGTCCTTTGTTGTCGTCTGTTTACCCCACCCTCCCGCCCTTTGTTGTCGTCTGCTTGCCCCAACCTCCCGCCCTTTGTTGTCGTCTGCTTGCCCCACCCTCCCGCCCTTTGTTGTCGTCTGCTTGCCCCACCCTCCCGCCCTTTGTTGTCGTCTGCTTGCCCCACCCTCCCGCCCTTTGTTGTCGCCTGCTTGCCCCACCCTCCCGCCCTTTGTTGTCGTCTGCTTGCCCCACGGTCCCACCCTACGTTGTCGTCTGCTTGTTCCACCTTCCCACCCTTTGTTTTTGTCTGCTTGCCCCGCCCTTCGTTGTCGTCTGCTTGCCCCTCCCTGCTGCTCTTCGTTGTCGTGTGCTTGCCCCACCCTCCCACCCTTTGTTGTAGTCTGCTTGCACCACCCTCCCACCGTTCGTTGTAGTCTGCTTGCCCCACCCTCCCACCCTTCGTTGTTGTCTGCTTGCCCCACCCTTCGTTGTTGTCTGCTTGCCCCACCCTTCGTTGTCGTCTGCTTGCCCCACCCTTCGTTGTCGTCAGCTTGCTCCACCCTCCTTCATTGTCGTCTGCTTGATATACCCTCCCGCCCTTCGTTCTCGTCTGCTTGAAACACCCTCCCGCCCTTCGTTCTCGTCTGCTTGACCCACCTCCCGCCCTTCATTCTCATCTGCTTGCCCCACCCTCCCGCCCTTCGTTCTCGTCTGCTTGCCCGACCCTGCCGCCCTTCGTTCTCGTCTGCTTGACCCACCCTCCCGCCCTTCGTTGAAATCTGCTTGTCCCACCCTCCCGCCCTTCGTTCTCGTCTGCTTGTCCCACCCTCCCGCCCTTTGTTGTTGTCTGCTTGATTGTTGTTGTTTGCTTTCCCCATCCGCTCCTTCCCGCCCTTCGTTGCTGTCTGCTTTCCCCATCCTTTCTTTCCCGCCCTTCGTTGTCATCAGCTTACCCCATCCGCCCCCTCCCACCCTCTGTTTTTTTTTTTATATATATTTTTATTATTAGAAGAAAAAACAAGAGGGAATGGTATACATATCGGGTATCATACAAAGGGTACATTACAACGGTGAGTAGGCGAACAAGCCATCGAGGCACAAGTCAATGAGAGGAATACAAGACATAAACATTAGCAGGTATGTAGTAGGAGAAAAAACAGCACGATCACAACCCCGTTAAGCTAAGGCCTACGAGGCCCGTTCACCGACAAATCAGAACAGGTAAGACCAAAGTAGACACCCAGATATGAGAAAAAGATCGATTCAGGATAAGCAACCCACCTCTCGTAAAAGAAGAAGGAAGAAAAAGGCCATAGAACTAAATAAGGACAAAAACAAACCCCCCCCCCCATCAATCCCCCCACCCTGCACCCCTGCAATGGCTACGGCCTGACCCCACTAGCAGCGTGCCTGTCGCCCAACTAACTAAATCCTAAAAGAAGGAAAAGAGAGGAGGAGGAGATGTCATCCAGGCTCCCGGTCTCCCCTACCCCCCGCCAGAAGCAAACGACTTCAGAATATAGTCAAAACATTGAAAAAGAGCAATTACAAGCCAAACAAACCGGGGAAGTTTATAAAAACCGCCCGTCTCCCGCATCGTTATAGACTGCAAGTCCCGCATCCAATGAAGCCGTTATATCAAACCCAGACAATCAAACTCATCCCTGGCCCTTCCGATCTTTCGTGCGAGCTCTCACCACTAGAACCGCCATGTTGACAGGGGAAGTAAAGCGTTCAAGAAAGTCAAAATCAGGATAGTAGGATCCAGTCCAAAGTTCCAGTGCACCAAGTCCGCAAATCAAACAAAAATACCCTTCCACCGACAGTAAGTCTCGTGAACGTAGTAGAACCAGCTGGGAGGAGAGAAATGGGAAGTCAATCCGGTATGCACTGGGAGCTTTCTTCAGGAATAGAAGATCAGTTGTGTCCATCTTGGGCGATAGCGGCATTGAAAATGATGAAATGTTGGTAGTTCCGCGCTCGCAAGCTGTTGTTCGTGAGCTGACAATATACACCAGACCTGGTTTCCGCACGGGGCCCTCTGTTTCAAGCGAGACCCGCTGCACGGGTAACACAACGCGTTTCAAATCTAGCAAAGGGTCGTAGTCCGGTATCAAACAAATAGCCTCAGCTGTTACGACCATTTTGTGGATGATGGCGGTGATCCGCGAATGAAGCGCCCCAATGATGGCCATTACGGTTTTCAGCGACGGCGTACACTCCGCCCGCTCCATCTCCTCTTACGAAGCGACAGATCAGATCATTAACCCCGGAGGTCGACTACTTCGGGGCAACAGGCACAGGCGGAGCGGACGGTAACGGTGGGCGACCAGTCGATCTCGTGATCTCTATCCCGCCGCCGCCAGCGAGGATCCGGATCCTTCGACCCCGGGGGCCCAGCAGGGCCTTCGGTCAACGGACCCCCGTCCACAGGCACAGATGCGTCTTGCAGCCGAACACTTAGCGCCAGCCGGACCACAGGACCACCATCCAACCTGGTCAGGATATTCTCCATTTCAAAGGACCGGACTCCGCCCAAGTCTCGCGGTCGATGTTGTTCAACTCCAATCCGGATGGGTCAGAAATCAAGGCCCCGGCTTCCACGCTGGGTTAGGCCGAAAATGAAATACGGCATAACTTCATCAATGGAGGCGATAAAATGTTCAGGATTGCACCTTTGGAATCAGCAGCGGTTCAGCCACACGGGAGTCTGTTGCGAATTCAGGATTAGTATCAGGATTTATCAGCTACCGGCGGAGGTCGGCGGAGCCGGGAGCTTACGCGGCCATCTTTGTTGCAAGCGTAGCTCCTCCTCCCTCCCACCCTCTGTTGTTTCGTATTGCTCCCTCGACATACCCTCCCTCCAAATTTCTTACTTCTGCCCACTGTCCATGTTGTCTATCACCCCACCAGGAAAACAAAATGCTATGATGTGGCGGACGCTGGCAGTACCATAGTACTTCACACCCCCCCTCACACTCTGTCCATGTTGCCCCTACACACCCTCTCTCCGAGTTGCCTTAACTAAAAAACACACAGGTCTTGCTTATGAGACCGCTATTGGCTTGATCAGTTTGTCTTCCCAATGCTTGTTGGAAGAGCTGATCCCTCATCAGGCCTAACTCAGAATATGTACTTCTTAAGCCAATATAAATATTGGTATCGTGTTTTACAGTTGAAGCTAAATCTGCCAGTAACCTGCTCCTATTTTGGAAAGATATGCTGGTTTAGTACCATGAAAACAATATAAAATATGAGATTCGTAATTTTGATTGCATGAGTATTGCAGAATTTATGTAGCTCTTCTTGCTCCTGGTGAGGTTTGAAGCTCTGCGCTGTACATTCCCTAACTGGGAAGCCCTTAGGCTGTGTGTATTGTTCAGAATCATCCCATTAATAATGTTAATGGGGCAATGTGTGATGCGACATATTTCCGTTCCAGTCGATGCATGCGTTTAAGTTTACAAAATGAGCCACACAGTGGGTCTACTCTAAACTGTATTTTACTGTGTTTTGGACATTGGCTTGGTGACGCGTGGCAGGACGAACACAATGAGTGACAGAAATAGCAGTTTTTACGTCTAGAGGGCACTGCCGTGCGCCCACCACGCCCCTCCCTCCGTGACCTAAGCCAGTATTCTCTATGGATGTGTTTTTTTTTATCATTTCAGGGATTTCCCAAGGGGGGGGGGGTTGGCAGCATCTCAGTACCGCATTAGAGCGAGGACTCGAGAGGCGCTTACCTGCGAAACGCAGCATGGCGGGAATAGAGCAACTGTGTCCTCAGAGTAGGACTATTATCTAAAACATCTTGAAAAAGCAGCACAAGGGCACTGGAGTGTGTCCCTTTGACACCTGATCTTCCGGTGCACGTCACCTTTCATATCCGCTCTGCCTTGGATGTGCCTTTACCTGCTCTCGCGGGACGCCCCCCAATCAGAAGCCTCTTTCCTTCGTTGTGGTCGGTCCCTTAAAGACCAGCGCGGCAACAGCAAATAGCCTGCACTCTATGGAGGCATAAAACCTAGGTTCACCGGAATAAATGCCATTTTGCCTCAGCGGTGCATGGTCTGACAAGCATGACCTACTTCTGGGAAAGCCCTCCAGCCCTGTCTGGTTGAGGCACAGTTTTCTTAGTTTCAGAACCTTGTGTGAGGCAGGCTCTTTCTATGCTGTTTTGTTTCACTTGTCATATCGCACGTAAGTCAGAGTGTATCATATATGTAGTCTAATATAAGACTCCCATAAGAAACCGAGTAAGACAAATGACCGAGAAAAGCAAGCATCTAAGCACAGCCCAATTATATTCAGTCAATTGCATATTGCACCTTTGATGACGAGCCAGGATAAATGTATTTACAGTGGTGCAATCAGCGGGTGGGAAGAGTGACTGGGTTATAAATTTATAACTGATCACAGTCTAAAAACTAGAATTCAAGTTACAGGGCATCCTTAAGGCAAACGCCTGTATTGTTCCTTTCTGATTCTTGAAAGGCCAAAAAGAGCCCGTTTCTATAGAAGGTAGCTTTAATTTACTTCCATAAATCAATTTCTGTCTTTCAAATAGATTTAATCTTTTGCAGTAGTCCTCGTGTATTTAGTTACACTTTATAATGGTGGAGTGGGGCTGGGTACAGTTCTGAGACTTTTTGTTTGCACCATGAAACTGAGAAAGACAAATCTACATTTCATTTTGTTCACAACATTTTCTGTGAAAACACGTTGTCAGCTTCTTTAGTGTTGGCTAATATTTCTACAAAAATGTTGTTCATCCTAAATAGACAGTATAATATTGTAATTCCATTAAGTGCAGCGTTAGATTTCCAGCCATTCAGGATTATAATAAACGGTATGCATGTCCTCAATTGTAGAGAGATCTCTGTCTTTCAAAAGCTTTTGCCACGAAGTGCTTGTCAGTGACCGTTGGAAGTCTGAAAGTTCACCTTGCCCAGACTTCACTATATTTTTATATTTTGGTGAATAAAAGGCAACATTCAACTATTATATTGTTCTAGAAGTACCACACACACATTGGTAAGCTTTATGCTTCAGTTGTATATTTACTTTGTCAGCTGTCTTGAATATCTTAATGGGAAGCTTAAAATCGGATTTCAAACTGGTGGCATAAGCTGAGCTCCTACTCTGGCATATTTTAAAAACGTTATATCTTGAAATAAGCTTAAAGGAAAACATAACTAATCATTTAGCTTTTTACATTCCTACATTATAGGTGTTGGCATCTTCAGGCACTGAAGGTGTAACATGATATGGCAAGCTGAACACAGTATTAATTTAAAATGAACTCCATGTAGAAGAGGAGTCAGTTTTGTTTAGTTTTCTCATAAGGTAATGTTAAAATGTGGTTATCAAGTGAAACCATAAATTGCTTCTGAGGAAATGGCAATGGAATACGTGGGCTACTCTGTGGATGTGTTTCCAAATGAGTTTTCTGCGATAAGTGCTCTGATCGCCTCATGGTCAGCTCATGCAATCTTTATTTCCCAATGAGATTATACAAAGTATTTCGCGAATGCGGAAGGCAACCTTCTGTTAACGAGCCATACAAGGCGGTGCATTTCAATAGTATTTGTATCACATAGGTGCATGTATCAAAAGCACCACATTTAAATATCAGACAAAGCATATCTGATAGAGACTTCTAGCCTCGGATTCCTCATCTTGGAATATTACCCAGATGGCAGACCGGATCTGGAAATTTTTTGAGCGTTACCTCTGCGTGCCGATAGGTGGCCTGTCTAAGCTGAATGTGACATGCATGGTGCCTACGTAGGCGCCACCCCAGTGCGCTGACATCAGTTCTTTTCTTTTCGTGCCATCAGCACAGATCTGGAGAGAGCTGCCTCAGTCTGTTTTTTTAACAATCTTTTTGATGTTTTAATGATTTTTTTTTAGCTTGTGCTTTCAGTGTGATTAGGGATTTCCCCTAAAAATACCTGTGGAGTTGAAACCCTGTGGTTCCTGTCACAGACAGATGTCCGAGACAGACCTGCACCTGGTCTGCCAGGAGCTGGGCCATGATTCCATGGCCTGCCCATCAATTCCAAGGGAATTCGGGGCCACTCCTTAAAGCGTTTGGTCACCTACTGCTGGTTGACTCTATGACGCTCCAGGTCCCTGTCGCGTGGAAAGTCCCGGGTCCATTTTCGGAGCTGTTCCCGTCGCTCGTCGCACTCAAAGTTGTCTGGTAAGTCCCTTATAAAAAGAAATCTAGGAAATCTAAGAAGTTAAAGTGTGCTTCAATTTCCACACACCTGTGTAAGTCTTTGGACGAGGCACAGGAAGTACGTCACAGGTCTAGGCCGTACTCCCACGTGTTGGCCACAGAGCTTGGGTCTGGGTCCACTCCGTGCCTCCTAGAATTTCGTGGAACGACCCTAGCCCAATGAAAGGAGTGCTAAGAGGCCATGCACCTCATATTTGGGTGGGCCGACCCCTCTGGAGTGACTTCTGGCCCCACAGGTTCAACAGGCGCCCCTTCTAGATTCCCACTGGCAGGCTCACCCTCTGCACCAGTAGGTCCATTTGGATCTGTTGCTGAATACAGGTCGGGTCCGGTTGCGAGGTCGATACCTTCCCCGGACGCCTGTTCCAGTGGTGCCGTTTCCGTGCCGCCTACACCCCATGGCAGCAGTGCCAACCCCATTGTTCTACCCAACTCTAATGCAGAGCCGGATCAGCGTGGACTCTGTATGGAACACAACTGTCATAGATAGAGCCTGTTTTTTTCTCTCGATAGTCCCTAAGGTCAGTACGACTGGGGAGGATCTAAGAATTGCTTTGGTTATCCCAATCCCATGGAAAAGCCCAAAGATACCTGATAGGAGGAAATTGCAGATAGCAATGGCTTAGACAACTCCCAAGACAGTAGTTTAGGCTCTTGTCCTAGTGTGGCTTCAGAGGATGTGACTTATTTTTCCATGGTGGTGCAGAGAGTGGCCGAGGTCCTGGACCTTATGCTGCCTCGGTACAAACGAGTACTAGTCCAACGTTTGATTTTTAGGTAAACAAAATATCTTTATTCAGATTAGAAACTGAATACATTTTTAGTGGTTGACAGGACATTCAGTAAACCTAGCTTGTCTTTTCAAAGTCTTTATCCACTTATCCCAGGACTTTCACTGACAGCACGAGGGGGTTCTTTACGACCATGTCCCCCTTCCAGCTCCTGTTGGCTCCCTCCTGTGTGTTTCACTCTAAGGTGCCAAACCTGCAAGCATTAGCACACTATACCCAGAGCTATTGGCTTTGCCGGTGCTTGCCTCTTTAGTTAATGGTCCAGCGTTTACCTGGAAGAGGCTTGTTTTATAATGCACAAACCATAAAAGAAAATGCCATATGGTTAAAGAAAATCTGTCAGCCGGGTTTGTAAAAGAAGAATCTGTCCATCCAGCAGGACACCTGCCACAAGCCCCTCCCTTAGTGCACAACATTCTTGCTGGTAGCCCGGGATACTGCAGACCGTGTTTGTGCAATCTGTTATCAATATGTCTCCCCATGTAATGTGAAAACAATTGCTCCCTAATCTGATTGATCCACTTTCTAGGTCCCTTGTGGGTGTTGTAGAGGAGGTCCACAGTATGGGAGACTTCGGAATCAATATTGAATTGTTGACCAAGGTTTGCTGCTCTTTTCTTATTTCTATACCTTGCTTACTTAATGGGTTAAACTGCCCAAATGAAAGTTTTTTTTTTTTTGCCTCACATTTCGACATCGCATATCAGTAAATAATTTCTGTAGCTGTCTTTATCTTTTGTTTGCACAAAAAACCTGTTCGAATTCTGTGAGGGGACCATCTGCCATGGGTCCCAGTGTTGTCAGTGCGATAAGAAATAAGCTGTGTAAACAGCTGTACCGCGCGAATAAAACGGGCCCATTCAGGGAAGGAACAGAACAATTAGGATTTTGGTTGATAAGGTGGCGGCGGAAGGTCGCTGGGCTAAACAACGCTGCTTGTAGGGCCAGGTGGTAGGCCGCGGTTCTCTCAATTGTAATTCCATTTATGCGCGCTTAAGTTTCCTTGAAGGGCCAGCCTTGACTTATATAGGGAAAGTACTAAATAAAAGAAATAAACTCCTATATATCAACAAATTATTTCATTTTTAAAGACCAGCCAATATGAAGATTCCACCAAATTGCATAAGTGCACTACACCCTAGAATGTCGCAACGTATTGAAAATGCACCATCACCAAAAACATTCATATATTAAGTGACTGACCATTGTAGAAAATGATTCTATTTATATTTCATAACATGCATTTTAAAAGACCAAAACACCACACCCAGTGACTCTTATTTGAGCTCCTTCTCCTTTGTTTTTAAAGGCTAGCCCCACCCCTAAAAAAAGATATATATATATATATATATATATATATATATATATATATATATATATACACACACACACACACACACACACACACACTCACTCACTATAGCTGGGACCTAGTTTCCATAGGACACACGTTTTTGTTTTGCTAATAACTTTGGTGCCGGGTTACGTATCTTCACGAAAATATCACAACTAATTTGACGCTCTCTTCAGTCGCTGTCTGGAAAGTGTCTGGGTGATCCGTGAAGCTGGGGCTGGAGAAAAAGACAGTTCCCAAAATGGTTTTTCCCAATGTTAATTCCATGGGGAACATGACTACAGTCCGAACCACTGGACGGAATTAAACTAAATTTGGCAGAAAGCTAGATCTTGGTCCAGAGTTGTGCCTTTTGGTAGTTTGGTGTAAATCTGTTAAGTAGTTTAAGAGATATTAACCGAAATCCAAATTTGCATATTTAGGGACACGGATCCGACGGATCTGATTGGCTACCAACACTTCAACAAGGAAGCATTGACAGCCATCTTGGGACTCTAGAAAAAGGGGCAGGATAGGAATATCCTGACCACCTAGATGTGGTGGTGGCTTACCAGAGGGACCCCGCTGGGGTTTAAAAACATTTTTGTTTCCAATTTTGCTGCGAAATCGCAGGTAGTTCTACGAATTTGTGGCGAAATTGTGGGGGAAAAACAAGCGCGGTCATCCGCACTTCCAATTGTTGCAACTGGGAGGACAATATAGTGTTTTATGCTGGACCAAACTCCTCTTTCTGGGGATGAGTGAAAAGAACAACGACCGCAACACCGCCACCCTTTTGGACAACCTCGCCAACCTCGGACTTAAACAACTTGTCACCACCTCCACCCACATCGCAGGTCACACACTCGACCCCATCTTCACATCCAGCAACCATGTCTCCTTCAGCCACACCACAAACCTCCTCTGGACTGACCACAACTGCGTTCACTTCACCTACAACAAACCAAAACCCAGCATCCACCTCCAACCTACCCTGCAAAGAAACTGGAACAAAATCACCACGGACCAAATCTCCGCTTCGCTCCTTCATAACACCCCTGCCCTCTCCTCCAACGCTAACGAAGCCGCCGCCAACCTCACCATTTGGCTATCCAAAACCGCTGACACCCTAGCGCCACTGAAAAAACGTCAAAACAAACCTGGCAGCAAGAAGGCCTCATGGTTCAACGATGTTCTCAAGAAGTCCAAGAAACTCTGCCGCTCCCTTGAAAAGACCTGGAAAAAAGACCCAACCACCAGCACCAAGGACGCCTTCAAAAACGCCACCCGCATTCACCACCAACTAATCCGAAAAGCCAAGAAAACAGCACTCAAGGATCGACTTGACAACAACGCTCACAACAGCAAGGAACTTTTCAACATCGTCAAGGAATTTTCCAATCCCTCGGCCAACTCCAACGACATCACCCCCTCTCAAACCCTCTGCGACTCCCTAGCCTCATTTTTCCACAACAAGATTGCAGACATCCACAACAGCTTTGACAACCAACCCGGAGCCCAACCCACCCTACCAGTTACTGATCATCCTCCCCCCGCGAACACCCTTAACGACTGGAACCCAATCTCCACTGAGGACACCATCCGCTTGATGAACTCCATCCACTCAGGATCTCCCACAGACCCATGTCCTCGCCACATCTTCAACAAAGCAGACTCCGTCATAGCACCGCACCTCCGAGACGTCATCAACTGCTCCTTCAACTCCGCCACCTTCCCGGAAGACTGGAAACACGCTGAACTCACCGCCCTTCTGAAAAAACCCACAGCGGACCCCACCGAACTCAAAAATTACCGCCCCATCTCGCTTCGTCCATTCCCGGCCAAAGTCATCGAGAAAGCTGTCAACAACCAGCTCGCCGCCTTCCTCGAAGCCAACAAATCCCTCGACCCCTCACAATCCGGATTCCGAGCAAAACACAGCACTGAGACCGCCCTCATCGCAGCTACAGACGACATTCGAACTCTACTGGACAATGGAGACACTGTCGCCTTCATCCTCCTTGACCTCTCTGCAGCATTCGACACAGTCTGCCACAAAACACTTTTACAACGCCTCAATAACATCGGAATCCAAGGAAAAGCACTTGAATGGATCACCTCGTTCCTCACCGGAAGAACCCAGAGATTCCGTCTTCCACCGTTCACGTCAGAGGCCTCTGAAGTCATCTGCGGCGTACCACAAGGATCCTCAATCAGTCCCACCCTCTTCAACGTATACATGAGCCCCCTCGCGGCCATCGCACGCCAACACAACCTCAACATCATCTCCTACGCGGATGACACACAACTGATCCTTTCCCTCACCAATGACCCCAGCACCGCCAAAACTAACCTACACGAAGGAATGAGAGAAGTTGCCGAATGGATGAAACAAAGCCGTCTGAAACTGAACTCAGACAAAACAGAAGTCCTCATCCTAGGTACATCCCCATCTGCATGGGACGACTCCTGGTGGCCGGAAGCCCTCGGAAAAGCACCCATCCCGACAGACCACGCACGGAACCTAGGCGTCATCCTGGATTCTTCACTTTCAATGAACAGACAAGTCAGCGCCGTATCCTCTTCCTGCTTCAACATTCTTCGCATGCTCAAAAAAACATTTCGCTGGATACCCTCCGACACAAGGAAAACAGTCACCCACGCTCTGGTCACGAGCCGACTGGACTACGGAAACACCCTCTACGCAGGTACTACCGCTAAACTCCAGAAGAAACTCCAACGAATCCAAAACGCCTCAGCCAGACTCATATTAGACATCCCACGCAACGAACACATCTCTGGTCACCTTAAAGACCTCCACTGGCTACCCGTCAATAAGAGGATCACTTTCAGACCCCTTACCCACGCACACAAATCACTCTACGACATCGGCCCAGAATGCCTCAACTCACGACTGTCCTTCTACACCCCCTCCCGCCAACTTCGTTCTTCCAGCCAAGCCCTCGCCATTGTACCTCGCATCAACAAGACCACCATGGGAGGCAGATCCTTTTCATACCTGGCTGCTAGAACATGGAACTCACTCCCCGCTGACCTTCGCCTTACCCAGAACCACCTAGCATTCAGAAAGCAACTTAAAACTTGGATATTTGACAAGTAATCCTCCCCCCTTCCTAAGCGCCTTGAAACCCTCTGGGTATGTAGTGCGCTATACAAATTCTCTGACTTGACTTGACTTGACTTACCATCAATCTGAAAGCATGTGCTAAGCCTTTTCCTTTTTGGAACTGACAAATTGTCTATATATCCTATCAGCTCATAGACGGTATGTTTTAATTCCTGTAATGATTCAGATATTGTGGATGTCAAATTGCAGAAATTGATGGCACCTTTTGGATGGATTGAAATGTTCTTATTAAAAGCGAATCAAATACAATAAATGGTGTGCATGCAATAGTCTGCAAAAGTGCTGTTCTTCTTTGTAGCTCAATGCTCCTGCTTGTGTTTGTCCTATACGGCCCTGCGATCACCATGAACTGCATCCAACACATTATTCTCCTGGTGCAATTTTACTGGCTCCTCTCACTTGACACTTTTGTCCTGTTGATGATATCTGCTTTTATTAACTCTGAGAGTCCTGACCATTAGTAGTTAAGATAATTCTGGCTTTCTCTTCCTTATATCCTCTAATCTGCAGCAGTGTACCGAATTGGTACATTCCTACAGAACCCTGGTACAAGGTGTGCGCCATAAGTTGCTGACAATTTGCTCTATTTCGACTTCACAAGTACTTCATTAAACAAAAGAAATCTAGCTATTTACATATACACTCTTTGGTAGTGTCTGGCTCTTAACCAAAAGTACAGGTTCAGAAGGCTTCCGCAAGAGTTTTCTGATTTTTGCATTGATTTTACAGACGGCCAGGCCAGGCGTTGCCCCCCAACTCGTGTACTAATTGCCTGACTCTAGTGCAAGCTTTGGAGCCATTGATATTTAACACTTTCCAGGTACGACAGTAGTCCATCTGTCCTGTCCTGAGATGCACCAAACAGTGCCTTTCAAAGGCTGCATCCCTTCCTCCTGGGGGCAATGGCCTTCATCACTTATCACTGCCTTAACCAATGGGGGTGACATGCTATTGTCATAGGCCAGTGAAGTGTTGGGTCAGCGCACAATTTGACTATGGTTAAACAGCAGACCTCCACAAGAACTGGACCCACTGCGTGACTAAATCTACTTGTTGTTTGTAACCTTCCCTAATAGTCTTGAGGGGGTGCTAAATCAGATTCATTTATAGTTGGGAAGGGAAGGCAGCCATCTTTGCTATGAAGCTGTGAGTGTGAATAGGAATAGTGAGCTGAAGGCTTAGTATAGTGTTTAGTTTAGCTCTTTGTGCATATGAAGGAATGGCTTGGATTTGAGAGTTATGGAGGCGAGCTCGTGCAATTCAACATGAAGACAATGTGTGTGCAAGATGATTACCTACACATTCCAGTTAAGGACCGCAACTAAATGTTTTTCAGATTGTTCGACGGTTACCAAATGCACCTTTGGGGATTGAAGGTGGGGATTTATCATATGTCCAGTTTGCAGCATGTATGTCCACTTCAGTAGCTACTGTTGCCTGCTACCTGAACATGTGTAAAATGTTCTCAAACAGGTAGACCTGCTCTTGAGAGCATTTTACCTCACTCTGCATAGCTGCTACTTTTCTTAGACCTTTATCTTCTATAAAAATTATTCAGTTCAGTTCCCTTTCTGTTGGGTAGATTTTAGAGCCTTTTTCTTCACTGAATTAATCATTCAAATGTCCAACTCTTTCCTGAATGTATTTGTTCCCTGATACCATCTCTCCATCAGAATAGTGGTGTTACTCCCCGTTTTATTTAAGAAGTTGAGGCCACATTACTATGGAGAAGCTTTTCTAACCCTTTTACTACAATTAACTTTTTTTTTTTTAAGTATATGTTTTCATTGGAGGTTTTGCCAAGTTGCAACAGAAGGATCCCCGTACAGGGAATCCTGAGATCAGATGTCGTCGCAAAATGAACAGTATTATATAAATATTCCAAGAATAGCACAGGATATTCAGTTGGCACAGTGATGGTATATTCTCAAGTCACACAAAAATACCTGTGCAAACTTATTACTTCTATAAATAACAGTTATAACTGGGAGATAGGGAATGTGGATATAGAAGTGGTACATATGGGTTGGGGAGGTAGTCGTCCCAGTACGTCGTAAGGATAGAATTGCAGGTTACATTCATAGTACCGAGATGGCAGGTACGAATGTCATTCCCGTAGTGCACCTTTATTAACGGGAGCGAGGAGGGGGGAAGACAGAGGTTCTGATGGTAAGTACAGGTGACTGCTCGTTGTAAGAGTGATGTGCGCATGCAGGGGTGGTGGATCAGCTCATGTTGGTGTAGGTCTCAAGAAGGAGGGTCATCTGGGAACATATATTGAATGAATTGGTCGAGAAGTGTTTCCCATTCCTGGCGTATTTGGTGTTGGCAAAGATGTTGCATTTCTTCATATCGGAAGGTTGTCCCCTCGGAGGTGTATTTTAGGCCTTTCCATTGCAATGTGGGTGTTCTGTTGGCAAGAAGGAGGGCCATTCCAAAAAAACGAGTGCCCACAGAGTTCCTCTTTCTGCTATTGAAACTAAGGTGCAAGCCTCCTAGGTGAGTATGTCTGTGAGTTCAGTGACTTTGCTCAGTGCGCTGTTGACACCGCTCCATTAGGTGGTGAGGGCAAGGCAGGACCACAGCGTATGGTGAAAGTCTGCATCTCCAGCCTAACAGCTGGGGCAAAGACGGTCAGTTGTGAGAAAATAGTGGTGAAGCTGTGCTGGGTTAAATATGCCCGGTGCAGGACATGAAGTTGTATGTTTTTGAATCTGTTCGTTCCTGGAGTCAGTTTGTCGAAAGACCAGCCCCTGGAACAACTCCGCATAGTGGAAGGCTCTCCCCATGTCCTCCTTCCACTTCGCACAGAGGGGGAGTAAGGGATGCACCAGCATGTGTTCACAGCGCTCAATAGAGCCATGTAATCCGATGACTCCCATGGTGAGGAGTGTTTGCAGATATTGTGGGTAGGCGGTTCTTCATCTCGAGTGGACCAAAGGATGTAGCATGTGTTGTGTAAGTGTCGAGATGTGAGAAACTGGCCTGGTGGAAGGTCATGGTCTGTTTGTAGTTGGTCAAAGGGCAGAAGATGGCCTTCAGAAAAGAGATCGCCAGCAATGGTCAAGGACCATTTGGCGTGGCTTGGCAAGCCACGATGGCGGCTGTGTCCTGCTGAGGCTCCGCGATCGGGCTAGCATCTTGCCCATTTCCCATGATCGCCGGGAGCCTCAGCCTTCCTATACCTAATACTAAACGACTCACCCGCAGTGAGGCGTCTTCTGCCTTCGTCTGGGAATCTGCAGACGCACGGCAACCACTGCTCCGTCCCTCTCTGCACCCGGAGCTGAGCGCACAAGATGGCGGGCGCAACTCCCTTTGCCCACCGGGAGCGCCTCTAAGACTCTGTCGCTGAAGCGGCGACCATCGCGAGACAGGACTATTGCCGGTGCCCGGTGGGGAGCGCGGCAGCTGGACCTCGGACTTTCGGTCCGGTGCTCTTATCTGCACCATCTCGACACACAAGATGGCGGCCGCATTCACGCAGTTCCATGGCGCCGGCGCCTCTTCGTGTCCAGGAGCCTAATCTGTCCACCTCATCGCCGCGGAGCACCAACGGAGATCCCACCTGTGTGGCGCTGGACCCTCCGCTGACCACGATCCCTCCTGAAGGCGGTAGGTGTGCACCCCCCCTCCCCCCCTTCCCTCGCGAGCCGCGGTGCCGGTGATCCGGCGGCCCCCCTGTCCCCTCTGGGGTCCAGTCGCGATCCATGTTGGCCCCTGCTCGGGGGGGGGGGTGCTGGAACACGCCTAAATCCTCGAGTGGCCTGGTGGACCCAGGTGCCTGACTCTAACATGGCGCCCATGGGTGTCGTGGCACCGTGACTAAAGTGAGAACCACCCTGGGGACACGGAGCTCTACTGACCCTGAGGCGTAGACACTTAGTCTGAGACCTTCCCTGGGCCCGGGTCGTCTGTTCCTTGGCCCCCGGGGTTACCTGGAGAGCGGGGCTGCACGCCGGAGAGGAGGGAGCATTGGACCCGGCCCTAACAGGGGCGCCTACTCTCCGAAGGACCTCTGGCCTCTGAACTGTGGTGGCAGTGCCCCTTTTCCTGCCCATCTCCCAGCACCCGAAAAGTTGCCCCCTGCGGCTGCGAGCTCCTAAGGACGTCCTGACCAACTGTGGGGCCCCCCAGTGGGAGGACAGTGACCGCCCCCGTGTATTCATCCTCTGCTGAGCTTCTATCTGAACATACCAAAGGGAGGCGGCCTGCTGTACGCGATATACACAGGAGCCGGGGCCCCCCCCCCCCCATATCTGTCAGCACTCATGGGGAAAACAAATGCCGCGAAATGCTCGGCGGTCCCCGAGACGGCCCCCGAGAGGATGCCACAAACGAGGACATGGACGCAGGCCCATGCGTCGCAAACCGACCCTACACTGTCGGCGAAGTTAGATCAGGTGTTGGCGGCAATTGAGTTGTCCCGCCTATCGATGGAGGAGCGGCTGGGAGCTTTGACGACGGACATCAGTCTAATCCGCGACGACCACCGCAAGTTGGCAGATCGAGTGAAGGAGGGAGAACGGATCGTGACCGAGCTACAGCCTGCGGTGAAATCACAGACGGCGGAACTGAAGGAGGTCCTACACCGTGTGGCGGCCCTTGAGGAACGCACGGTGGACTTAGAAGGACGCTCAAGGAGATGTAACATTCGCGTCCTAGGTCTCCCGGAGGGGATTGAGAACTCGGACCCTCTGACGTACATGGAATCCTGGACCAAATCTTTCACGCCGGAGGCAGACAGGACGGCGTACTTCTCCATTGAAAGGGCCCATAGGGTCCCGGCCCGAGCACCTAAACCAGGCCTCCCACCACGACCCATGCTGGCAAAATTTTTGCACTTCCGAGACCGCGACGCGGTGCTCCGTGCGGCCCGGACAGTGGGTCCCCTACAGGTGGAGGACCAGCATGTTATGGTATTCCCGGACTACGCCCGAGAAGTACAGCATCAGCGCTCCACCTATCTCGATGTCAAAAGACGCCTTCGTGCCAACGACCTTCAGTACTCCCTACTGTTCCCGGCCCGCCTGAAAGTGCTGCACAAAGGGAAAGCCCTCTTCTTCAATACGGCGGAGGAAGCGCAGGATTGGACTGAGTTTCACTGCCCAATCATCCCTAATCCCGGACCCCAGAGAGCACGCAATAACGACTTCCGGCGTTCCAGACGGCGAGGTGCGAGCCGTGCTCGATCGGGCCGCCCCAGAGACCAGGAGTCACCCCCCAAGGGCTCACCCGACCTCGCACAAATCATGCAAGAACGACGAGATGCCTTGAAAGCGGTGACCGGCCTACATACGTCGCCCACGACATCAGATCTGGAAGGCCAACCGCACCTGTTCACCCCTGAGAAGGACCGGGACAGTGATGGAACAATGTCCGGGATCGGACCGATCTCCTCCCCCCTTGTAGCGGCTCACGCCTTGGGAGCTGCCCTGCCCAGCTGATTTGGCACCTCCTCCTGAGGAAAGGACTACCTACTGTTATATCCTTCTCAAGGTGTTCTGTTGTGCTGCGCGACGTCTAGGAGCCTAGACTGTCTGTCATTTGCTTGTAAGCGCTAACGTGCGATAGACGCTTCTCCTACAAGAGCCTGACCCGCGCACAAGCCCAGCAGCGACACACGCTGCCACCCCCGCAGTTATTCGTTGTATTTCTCCCCAAGTGGGACACTAGTTTGGATATGCCACCCCCGGTGAGATATCCTCAGTATTGGGACTGTTTCCCACCTACAGTTCTGTTTATCGTTACTCCCCTTAGTTCCTCCCCTACGATTGTGGAAGCTCGGCGCGTAGGAACACGTATGTCACATGCACACCGGCGGCCGTCGGGGGCTGCAGGGGGTTCCCTCTCCCACTCACGACACCCTAAGTATGGCAGTCTCATGCACAGACGTTAACGTCCTTACACTGAATGTACGAGGCCTACACACACCCAGTAAACGCTACTCGGTTTACTCATATATTAGGCGCATGTCAGCCAATATAGCGTTTCTACAGGAGACACATATTAATGCCACCGAACTCGCCCGCCTACAAGTCAAATGGCGAGGTATCCTCTGTGCCACACACTATTCAGCATTTGCGCGCGGCGCTTTAATTTGGGTCAGGCCTGGCACTCCCTTCCGGGAACTTCGACGGGTGGTAGATCGAGAGGGCAGGTATGCACTTTTAGAAGGGGTGCTCGATGGCCAGGGTATACTCCTTGGAAGCATATATGCCCCCAACACAGATCAGGACAAATTCTGGGACCACCTCACAGGCGTTCTAGCCCAGTTCACTACAGTTCCATGGGTGTTGGGAGGCGACTTTAACTGTACACTAGACCCCACCCTGGATCGCTCGCATCCCCCCCCCACACACTCCCCGGCCCCTCGACAGGCAGACCTCTTCAGGGCATGGACCACGCACTGGACACTCACCGACGCTTGGCGACACTTACACCCGCTGGCCCGCGTTTACTCCTTCCACTCGATCCCGCATAACCTCAGGGTCCGTCTGGACCGTTTCCTTTGCTCTGCACCGATCCTCCCTAAGATCGCATCTACAGATTACTTGGGTCGGATCCTATCGGATCATGATGCCCACGTCATTCGGCTGAACTGGCGCCCCCCGCGCCCGCCAGTCCCCACCTGGCGCCTCCCTAGAGACTGCCTCACGGACCCAGTGTTCAGAGACGCACACAAGTCCAGCATCCAAGACTACTTCACACACAACACAGACACGGCATCGTCAGTACTGGTGGAATGGGACGCTTTTAAAGTGGTGGCAAGGGGCGAATGCATCAAACAGGTAGTCGGGGTTCGCCGCACCCTGGAACGGATGCTCCAGACCTCAGAGCGGTCTCTGGCCGCACTCACTAGGCAGCCTGACGACTCAGAGGAGCACGCCATGCTCACTGCCAAGGCTAAGGCGGAATATCAGACGGCCTGCGCTGACCTCCGAAAGTACAATTTTAGAGCTTATGCCTCTAGGGTGCATAAGGACAGAGACAAAACTGGCGCGCTCCTGGCTTGGATGGCAAGGCAAGATACCGTAATCAAGCCGATCACGGATATCATCAATCCAGACGGCGTGCTGGTGCGCTCCCAAGCCGAGATCCTCCTGGCGTTCCAGCGACATTATACACAAGTATACGGGACTCCGACCCACTGTTCCCCATTTTCCGTGGATGGTTTTTTGAACCCACTGACGCTACCTACAATATCGGATGCAGATAGGCGCACCCTCGACACCAAGATCAAACCCCCTGACATTACCCAGGCGATTCGTGCCATGTCCCGGAATAAAGCGCCAGGACTGGATGGCTTCCCGCTGGAATACTACTCGACATTCTCTTCCCTAGTGGTCCCCCATTTGTCGCGGGTGTTCGGGGCGTCCCTTCATCTGGGGAGATTGCCCCAGTCATTGCGGGAATCCGTGATCGTCACCTTTCCTAAACCCCACAGAGATCCACTCCACATGGGATCGTACCGCCCCATCACGCTCCTATCGGCCGACTGTAAAATTCTGGGGAAAATTCTAGCTGATCGTTATGCACAGGTCATACGCCCACTGGTCCACCCCGACCAATGCGGCTTTGTTCCGGGAAGGAACACCTCCCAGAACCTTCGCCGAGTTTTCCATGTACAAGATCAAGTGCGTGGCAGATTTCCTCGCGCCGCCTGTCTCATTATGGACCTGGAGAAGGCATTTGATACCCTCACCTGGCCCTATCTCTTTTCGGTCTTGCAACGCCTTAATGTTGGCCCGACGCTTATAGCATACACGCGCCTCTTGTACACTGATTTGACTACGCGTGTCCGCATCGGGAAACGTATATCATCAGCGTTCGAGGTTCGGCGAGGCACGCGGCAGGGGTGCCCCCTGTCGCCTCTTTTATTTGCACTGGCGGTCGAACCGCTGGCGGTAAGACTACGCCTGGAGGGCGCGGAATGGGGCATCCCGCTAGCGGACAGCACCCACAGTGTCTCCATGTACGCGGATGATCTCCTCATATATGTCCGAGACATTGATACGGACCTGACCGCTATTGGGGCAACACTGGAGGAATTCGCGAATGCCTCCGGACTACAGGTGAACTGGGACAAATCCACGGTCTACCCCTTACACCCGAGCCTGCCCCCCCCGGGAGGTCGAGCTCGGAACACATAAACTCTCGTGGTCCACGGAAGCCCCCCGATACCTTGGTGTCCGCATGTATCATTCCCCAGCGGACCTCTTCGCAGGGAATCACTGCAAAGCACTCGCCAGTCTACGCCCGGCGGTTGCCTTCTGGAATAAACTCCCACTAGCCCCAATAGGTCGGATTGCACTGGCTAAAATGATAATGCTTCCCCGGCTCCTATACCACTTTACGAATTTGCCAGTGGTGCCGCCTAGATCTTTTTTCCGCGACGTTGACTCCCTCCTAGGGACCCTTATCTGGGGCGAGGGCCGACACCGGGTCGCCCTGCAAACCCTCCAACTTCCCACGACGCTGGGCGGGCTCGGAGCTCCATCCTTCGAGTCATACTTCCTTGCAGCGCAGCTCCAGTGGCTGTCGTACTGGACGGCGGACCGTTACCTTCAGGAAACTGTCACTTCGACCGGTAGAATCGCGACCCCGGAACTCACCCGTCTACTGCTCCCGGGCACCAAGCCACGGCGCACATACCCCCTCCAAGTGACGATAGCGCGCCGGTGCATGATGCGGATCCACCGCATGTCCCCCGCTAGACCTCCGTACTCTCCGCTCTTACCACTGATAGGCAGCCCCAGGCAAGACTCCTACTTCACGGCTCCGTTCTTTGCCGGATGGTCGCTCTGTGGCATCACGGATCTGGAGTCGCTCTTTGAGGAAGGCCAGCTAAAAACACTTGACCGTCTGACCGCTGAGTATGGGCTCCCCCCGGGCCAATTCCTCAGATATCGACAGCTGATTGATGGATTCCGACCCCATTTCGACCTTCGTACGGGCGAGCCAGACACGCATCCAGTCATACACACTATCCTACGCATGGGGGTGGGACGTCATTTGGTCACCTGGTTGTACAAATCCATCCGAGAACTCTCACAAGCCCCCCTGACGACCTTGCGCACTACATGGGAGGAGGACATAGGCCGCGCGCTGCACGACTCTGAGTGGACTAAGGCGCTGGAGGCCCCCAAATGCGTCTCCAGGAATGCCCGCTTTAAGAATATCCAATACTATATCCTACACAGGGCATACCTCACCCCAGCGCGCTTACAGAAATTCTATCCCTCCACGTCCTTCCTATGCCCCAGATGCTGCGCCCCTGCTGCGGATTTTCGCCATATGCTTTGGAGCTGCCCCGACCTCCATTCCTTTTGGCGGGCGATACATGACACCTTGTCGGAACTGACAGGCCTCACCACGTTATCCACCTGGGAGTCTAGCGCACTAGGCATCTTTCATGTCCCTAAGCAGGTTCCAGTGCATAGACGCTTCGTGTCCTTAGCGCTCCTGTTGGCGAACAGATGCATCACCATGCGCTGGCGATCCCCGGAGAGTCCCCCTATAGCAGCCTGGACGGGGGCGGTCAGTAAATGGGCGGCGGCGGAAGAGGATGCCCTCAGAGAGGAAGAAGCCAGGGGTGCGCGTAAATTTCCCATATCCATGGAATGGGCCATGCTCCTCCACAGCTTCCGACAGTCCTTGACAGTGAGTGAACCACCTACCCCTCCCCTTCCCCTCCCAGTCCGTGAAGTTCGATAGTATCTGCCTGATGTCTCCCCCCCCGCCCCCAGGACATGCTCCTGACTACCTGCTCGCCCCTCTGGAACGCAGGCTGATTGACCCACTGGGTCCCCCCCCCCCCTGACGCCCGTCACTAGTGTCCCCCTACTTTGACCTTGCTAGCGCCCACACGCTTCCCTCCCACGGTTTTGTTCCCCCCTGTTCTCTGGTAGCACCGCTCATGGACAGTACAGGCCCCGATCCAACGTCTTTGAGACCGGGACTTACATACATGTTACCGTCCACTGTTCTCTTGGCTATGCTGGTTCACTGTCTCCCGACCAATAGACATGGCTATACGACCGGCATGGCTTGATCGAGGAATTGTATATTTGCACCAGTTATATACACCAAAAATGTTGCACACATGGCCGAATGTTGAGGCCAAGTCGGCTGATAATTTTTACTGTATCTGTCTACTTTGATGCAACAATAAAACAAATTTATAAAAAAAAAAAAAATGGTCAAGGACCATTTGTGCCTTGTACAGCTGTTTAATTACCTTGGCTATTTACCTTGTGTTGTGCGTTTAGTGCTTAGGTCAAGAATTGTAGATATTAGCATCAATATCAAACGCAATTAGCTCTTCAAGAATCAATAAATCTTAGTTAGAGAATTACAGATGGATATCCAGTTTCGTTGGTGTAGATACTTCTGTTTATTGTTCCATAGCACGAGCCAACACGTGTTTCATCGCAGGGAACAATCTGCGAATCTTCAGGGCTGGATAAAAACAGAAATACATTTTTGGGAGCATGTTCTGTTGCCAGACAGACTCCAATCGTGACTTGGTGGTTTACACCCAAGTGAAAGACAGCATGCCATTTATGTGACTTTGTGTCTTTTAAGAAACAAATGCCAAGAATTTAAACAAAATTTATATATAATTATACTGTATGTTTATTTGCATAGGAGAGGTTCATATGTATCTAGAAGACTGGTCTGCCGTAGCTACAGGTGAGCGCGTGAATGTGTAAGTTATACCTAAAACAACACTAAAACCCAAGTGACTTATGAATAGTGATTTTTCTATAAATGGTAAGGAGAAGCAAAACATTTTGAAATGCACAGTTTGTTTCACAATATTAGAATTAATACTCAAATGTTCTTATTGAGTTTTTCAAGCAACTATTTGATAGACATAACGTAAAAGGAAAAGAGAGACTGTTTTTGTGTGTAATAACAGGCCTATCTAAATCCTGCCTTCGTTGGCGTTTATGGAATATGTTGCATTGGACAAGGAAGAAGTGCTGATTTAATAAGAGAAAGAGTTTCTCCAGTTATTTATACGTTATATGGTTGAAAGACACCAAAAATATGGTGTCAGACAGGGCTATCTCAAGCCATATGCCTTTATTGTTATTACCCTAGTGGTAAAGATACCTCAAAAGTGGTAAGCGAGATTTGATTTAAGAAGTTATGTTAGCACTCACCTTCCGAGAAAAAGTACGAGCGTAATGAATGTCACCCGGTCTGGGCGTTATAAGTAAATCGTAGTCGTCAAGATAATTCAAAATTCGTAATCCCAAAATCTAAGGAATAGTATGACATGTGTATGTATTACATATATACCTTTATATTATATTCGGCTAAAGCAAATTGAAATTTCCAAGCGAGACATACCTTGGTATGACTCGGTCTAAATCTTAACCGGGCGGAGAAAATGGTCGTGGCTGGGCGGATATGCCATAACATCCACGTTGTAAAAGCACCTACAGACAAAAAGAAGGGGGTTTTTTGCCGATAAAGTTTGTGAATGGTTTTCTAGTGGCCTGAAGTCCAAATCCACTTGGATACCTACGCTACCTGGTGGCAATAACATCGATAACTTTTACAAACATGTTCTGGATGACTTGAATCAAATTAATGTAAAGAAACTTAAAGACACTTTTATATTCAAAGACAATTTAACTAAAGGAGAACGCAAGGCTCTTATTACACTCACCAATAATTCCACCATTATCATTCGTGAGGCAGATAAGGGAGGAAACATTGTAGTGATGAACGCAGACGACTACAACAATGAGATACTCAATCAGTTAGCAGACGAATCATGCTATAAATTGATTACACAAAACCCTATGGGTGCTCTAACAATTAACATCAATGACCATCTACAAAAATGGAAAGAAGATGGCCTTCTGAATGAGGATGAATATTTATATCTGAAGGTACACAAACCCACATACCCATGGCTGTACACACTCCCAAAAGTTCATAAGGATCTCCCTTTTCCTCCAGGTAGACCAATAGTTTCTGGGATTGGGGGTCCGACAGAGAGACTAGCAGAATATGTGGATGTGTTTTTGGGTCCCCTGGTGAGAAATTTACCGTCTTATATCCAAGACTCCAAACACATTCTTAACCTTTTGAGTGACTTGGAATGGCAACCAGACACCACCTTGGTTACCATGGATGTGGTAGCACTCTACACCAGCATCAATCCCAGGTTAGGGGTGGAAGCAATTACTCGAGTCCTATCAAACCGGCCGGCATCCCTTTGGGCACACACGCAGATGCTCATCACCATGATGAATCTCATATTGAACAACAGCTTCTTCATTTTTCACAAACAATGGTATCAACAGAAACGAGGAGTAGCCATGGGCTCTAAATTTTCACCATCTTTCGCTAGCCTGTTTATGGGTGCATTTGAAGCAGACCACATTTGGGGCACAAAAGGCAGTCTATATACTGACTCAATCTTGTTTTGGGGTCGGTACATAGACGACTGTATCCTACTATGGACTGGCTCCGACGAATTACTGCAGAGTTTCTTCAACCATCTCAACTCTAATCTGTGGGAACTGAGTTTTACTATGAAATATAGCAAGACTAACATAGAATTTTTAGACTTAGAACTCTATGTGAAAGATAACACCTTACAAAGCAAATTACATAGATAACCAACATCCTGCAATTCTGTGCTACGAGCAGACAGTTATCACCCATTTCATCAAATCAGATCCATACCTTTTGGAGAATTTCTCCGCGCTAGACGGAACTGTAGTGAAGATAACGAGTTTGACTTCACGTTGAAAGACATGAATAGGCGTTTTGTGAAACGTGGCTATTCTAAAACAATTCTCACGAAAGCAAGTAAAAAATCGAAAAAAATCAAGAGAGTAGAAACTCTAAAAGGAAAATCCAACCAAAAATTGCCGGATAAAACAATGAGATTAATTACAGAGTTTAATGCACTCCATCATCAGATCAGGAATAGCATGACCAGACACTGGCGTCTGCTGAAAGAAGACACAATCTTAAAAGACATGATCCCAGAAACTCCGCAGATCACCTTTCGCAAAGGGAGAAACCTAAGGAATAGACTTAGTCCCACTGTTCCTCGCAGTGACATGGCTCCTAACTGGCTAACTCAAAAGAGTAATGGCTTTTTCAAATGTGGTTTCTGCACTATGTGCAAGTGGGCTAAGCATAACACTAAGCATTTCATGGGCCCTTCTGAAGAAACATATGACATCAGGGTCAACATCAATTGTACCACGAAATACGTGATTTACATCATTGAATGTATATGTGGCAAGCAATACGTGGGGAGCACAATCAGAGCTCTGAAAGAGAGAATCTCCGAACATATGAGGGCTATCCAAAAACAGGACCCCAAATATCCAGTTGCCCTACAAGTAGCCACATGACAGAATAACGTGGAAGATTTCCGAATCTGCTTCTTTGGCATAGAAACAGTTCCTATCCACGTAAGAGGAGGTAACCGTGAACTCTGTCTAAGACGGAAAGAGGCGACTTGGATTATGCGTCTGCGGAGCATTGAGCTCGGATTAAATTATGACCCGGAGCTTCAATTCTTTCTGGGCAACTAAATACATTGAAATGATAGACTTTATTGAAACTTTGAGGAGATATCTCCCACAGACTTTTGACCAATTTCTAATATGTATGTAAAATCATTGATTGTATATATTTTGTTTTTTCTATTGCGCCGAAAGTTATCTGATAACGTAACTTACATCTTATATATTGTGTAAAAACCCCCCCTTTTTTACATATTATTTTTTACATATTATTTTTTGTTTTTATTTTGTGCAATGTGGTCGCTTGTGTTTTTCACATAACAATAGAGAGGCATCGCTATCTTAATAATATAGGAGGTACATAGAAGTCTGCATCATACATACAGTACTAAGACATATAAACTTGTCGTCGGTTTAAACCCAATTACTTTAACAAAAATAATCATTACTCCGATGTGATAACTTGATCCCACAAATTGAAATTCCAATACTCAATAAATTTAACGAGAGCCAAATAAAGTTCTAGAGAAAAAACTGAACCTGCTAGGGTTCACAACGGCAGAGAGTATCTCTTCTCTTTCTTGCCGCAACTTCGCTAAGAAACATACAGACGTACAGTCTAGTGTTTCTCAACAAGAAAAAAGCACTTTTACCGTCTTCACTTCCGGCTCGGTGTCCGTCTTTGAAAAACGGCGCCGGGCAACTCAAGAGGGAGACGTAGAAAAATTAGGTAAGCGTTTCTCCATCGTGAAGGGTACGATAGTAAGCCGGTTATTTAGGGTGCTTACAGATTTCTGTCTATAAGTGTACATGCGTATAGAAACCATTCACAAACTTTATCGGCAAAAAACCCCCTTCTTTTTGTCTGTAGGTGCTTTTACAACGTGGCTGTTATGGCATATCCGCCCAGCCACGACCATTTTCTCCGCCCGGTTAAGATTTAGACCGAGTAATACCAAGGTATGTCTCGCTTGGAAATTTCAATTTGCTTTAGCCGAATATAATATAAAGGTATATATGTAATACATACACATGTCATACTATTCCTTAGATTTTGGGATTACGAATTTTGAATTATCTTGACGACTACGATTTACTTATAACGCCCAGACCGGGTGACATTCATTACGCTCGTACTTTTTCTCGGAAGGTGAGTGCTAACATAACTTCTTAAATCAAATCTCGCTTACCACTTTTGAGGTATCTTTACCACTAGGGTAATAACAATAAAGGCATATGGCTTGAGATAGCCCTGTCTGACACCATATTTTTGGTGTCTTTCAACCATATAACGTATAAATAACTGGAGAAACTCTTTCTCTTATTAAATCAGCACTTCTTCCTTGTCCAATGCAACATATTCCATAAACGCCAACGAAGGCAGGATTTAGATAGGCCTGTTATTACACACAAAAACAGTCTCTCTTTTCCTTTTACGTTATGTCTATCAAATAGTTGCTTGAAAAACTCAATAAGAACATTTGAGTATTAATTCTAATATTGTGAAACAAACTGTGCATTTCAAAATGTTTTGCTTCTCCTTACCATTTATAGAAAAATCACTATTCATAAGTCACTTGGGTTTTAGTGTTGTTTTAGGTATAACTTACACATTCACGCGCTCACCTGTAGCTACGGCAGACCAGTCTTCTAGATACATATGAACCTCTCCTATGCAAACAAACATACAGTATAATTATATATAAATTTTGTTTAAATTCTTGGCATTTGTTTCTTAAAACACACAAAGTCACATAAATGGCATGCTGTCTTTCACTTGGGTGTAAACCACCAAGTCACGATTGGAGTCTGTCTGGCAACAGAACATGCTCCCAAAAATTTATTTCTGGTTTTATCCAGCCCTGAAGATTCGCAGATTGTTCCCTGCGATGAAACACGTGTTGGCTCGTGCTATGGAACAATAAACAGAAGTATCTACACCAACGAAACTGGATATCCATCTGTAATTCTCTAACTAAGATTTATTGATTCTTGAAGAGCTAATTGCGTTTGATATTGATGCTAATATCTACAATTCTTGACCTAAGCACTAAACGCACAGCGTGATCAGGACATTTGAATGTGTACATGTGCAGGGGCATAGTTGTTTAACTTTCCATATGTGAAGATCAGCTGGCTGATCGTCCTGTTGGAGCGGTTCTGGGGGTAATACCGCTTGCCTCATTGCCTACACTCAGTAACAATTGAATCCATCATCTAGTGGTAACCCGGGAGATGCGCCTATATAATCTGGAAGATACAAATACCTCTTAGCTGCTTGTGTTATTTACCTTGTGTGTTGGGGCCCTCCATTTGTTGTCTGTCTTCTGGGGATCACCATGATTAGCGGTATGTCAGCTGCTCCCACTCATGTCAGGCACTGGTCCATACTGAGCTTTATAATAGTCCGAGAATACTGCCATGGTGTCTGCCTTCCTATATACGTGGCGTTTTTCCCAGTAGAGGATGGCTGTTATCATGGAATGTCTGCGCTCTGCCTGCAAAAGACTTGCAAGTAGGAGTCCTGCACAATCCCCCTCTACGTGGGACCTTGCCATGTTTTCCATGTAATCGTGCAGAGCCTGTTTGGCCCCCACCTTAGAGTACTTCCTTCTCTGTCAGACCAGATCACAGCGGACCTCCAACTTCAGGATCGCGCAAATTTCCACGCTCCTGAGCTCATCCTCCATGCGTCCCAGAAGGGTCCACAGGGTAGAGATTACCGAACTTCAGGTCTTAATGCAAATCCCTCAAATATACTCTTTAAAAGCATCTGACTCGATTAATGGTGTAGAGGCCGTACCCGAGTTGTTTTCACAATAGTGCGTTATCTCCACCAGCACTGTGCTGCGATACGCATCGTCTTCCAGTGCTGAACATTATAGTCGGCAGGAGGGTGTGCGAGTACTTCTTGGGCCACATTGTAAGAACAACAAAAGAAGGCAATGCTCCAAGCAGGTCTTTGCTAATTTTTCTATGTTGTGTGTCGCTCCCTCCAGGTGCCCCGGCGTGAGAAATCGGCCCATTCTTGTGTACATAGCTTGTATGTGGGAAAAATTAGAGTATTTCTTCAGTAACTGGTGTGCTTGTTGCCACAGGTCCAATAGGTGCAAATTAGACAGCCATCTGCACAGCTGTTCCGCCATCCTGTGTGCAGCAGCGGGTGCGAGTGGTCCAATCCAGCGTCTACTACACTGTTTTGGTTTTTTAAACTTTATCGTTTTATACAACAGGTACATACAATGAAGCCAGAGATAAATACAAAACAACAATACATGTGTGGCACAGCAAATGACTAGGAAAGATGAAAGCAAGTAGAAGGCCAGAAAAAAAATAGACTCCAGTTACACTTCAAAAGTAGACACAGCACATCAAGGCATCACAGAGCAAATCAGGAGTGTGCCTTACACAGCATTTAATAGTTAGCCAGTGCTTAACCTTCAGTTTCATCGTCTGCAGAATGATCCATGGCCAAGTAGTTCCGCAGGGGCTGCCAGCTATCTTTTGGTCTGAAAGTAACTGGCTGCGTGGAAGCGTATAATTCAGAGTTAGTATCACAGTAGATCTTTCAGCCAGGCTGACACTGCTGGAGGAGTGTGAGCACCCCAGTGTAGCAAGATTTGCAATTTGGCTACGAGTAAGACAATGGCAGTAAACAAACAATCCTAATGGTAATGGCCGAATGAGGGGGTCGGGGAGCAAAATGCTGTTCAAGCATGAGAGACCAAGTAGAATAGATGTCTCCGCCAATAGGATGCTATTACCCAGCAGGACAATGATAAATGGTGGAAATGTGCCTAGTACGCCTGGCATTTGGGGCAACTGTGGGAATCAAATTTTGCCAGAGCCTGAGGGGTAGTATAAGCCCTGTGGAGATATATATAATGTAGCAATTTATGGGAGTTGCCAGAAATAAGTTCAGTCTGCCTACAACAGTAATACCAAGTCTTATCTGGGATACGGATACCTAGGGCGAGTTCCCATGCATCCCTGACCTATTCCACACCAGTGGACTTCAGGAATAAGGAAGTGTGATACAATTCGGAAACTATATGGCTGCTATTTGGGGAATCGATCACCAGTGTGAGTGGTGGGAAGTCTTTAGGTTCTGTTAGATAAGCGGGTAACGCCTCGTGTATTGTGCTATGTAAACAATGGAACGTGAATCCCTCCATATGTGTCGAATGACCTCCCTTAGCCATAGTGGAGCTGGGTTTGAACACACTGTTTATAAACGGGTCACCTGTGACCCGTAAGTCATTTGCAAAAGACAAAGAGTTCTGTCAGGTGACACAATTCTTCACCGAGAATTGTGAGCAATGCTGACCGTTCAACATTGGTTTAGAAGGGCCAAGAAATGATCGCTTCAAAGAAGAATATCAACCTTTTTTGAAAGATGAATCAAACAATAAAGAGATCCCAAGTACAGGCTGCACACCCCGGGCTCACTGCCCAGCAGGCAGCCATGTTCCGGGAGTGCACCGGCAAGCTCTGCCCCGCTGGGCGAAGAGATAGTGGAGTCAGTAACCACCGCTGCATACCACAGCGCCGCCCCGCCTTCAAGCTTCCCTGCTAGCCCTGTCACCGAGGGGCTCCAGAATGCCACGTCAGGTGGATATCTTAGCCAGGAGCTAGGCAGGGGCTGCATTAGTGCCAACTGCATGACATTTCGCCGTCAGTGCAGACAAATCATGTCAGAGAGCACTGCAGAGCATATGATCTGGCCAATAGATGTGCAGTGAAGCAGATATTTTGGGTGATGCTCGGCGGAGCTATAATGCCGTGCTGCCATCTTAATCGACGGCTTGGCCAGGGCCCCCATCTCCCCAACCCCATTTTCTACTACACTGTTAAAGTCTAACCCTATGACCAGGGCCTCGGTCCGTGCTCTCTCCAGCATTTCCGCCAGAGAGTGCAAGTACATAACTTGGCCAACATTCAGGGAGGAAAGTACCAGCATATGTATTGGGGAACCAACCAGCCCTTCCACTCACTAACTCTCTGGAGTGACAGAAACCCCCTGACACTCCAGTTGGAACGATGACACTACCAGTGCCACCCATTTGAGAACTCCCATAGTACAGAGTTGACCCCTCCACCTAGTCTGCAGCCACCACCCCTCCTGTTTTGTCATGTGTATTTCCTATAAGGTGGCAATATGCACTGTGTCTCTTACCAGTTACGAGCGCACCCTATGACTCTTAGCTGGCATCCACATCCCTCAGACCTTCCATGTCAGAAATTTGAATACAGGGTTGCACTGGTTACCTGCCATGATGATTCAGGTGTGTGGTGTGAGCACCATCTATCCTTTCGCCCCCAAGTCCGGTTTCCCACCCATTGTGACCACTCCTGGTGTTTCTCAGACCTCACTAAGTCTCCCATGGTGCACAAACTCCTAATGTCTTCTACAAGCATTATAAAAACAATGAACAATAAAGATTTCTGAATCACAGTGATCACTCATGCAAGGCACTTGTCTGCGAGGGCGCCCCATCAACCTCTGCCCAGTAAAATGCCTCCTTCGGGTCCGTGAAGAGGAGGGACTTACCTTCATGAGTGATCCACAGGCCGGAAAAGCAAGAAATAATACAGGCCCATGTCTCATAGTTTCCTTTTCACTCCCAGGAACAGAGCCCTATGTTTCTTTACAATCAGGGTGCAATCCAGTAAAATGAAAACTTTGCTGTTGTCTGGCCTATTTGGCTGTGTGAGGATGACGTCCCTGTTGTGGAAGCGCAGGGGAGCCCCCCCGGTAGCAGCAACCTGCCATGACTCAATGCACTCACCCCAGGCAGAAGAAAGTGGACAGTCTGCTAGGAGCGACCACCCTCTGCAGCAAGTCCTCCAGGCAAGTGACCATGTCCTGCTGTTCAGCACCCTCCGGTTGGCCCACCATATGAATGTTGCTGCAGCGTTCTGGCCCTCTGCATCCTCCACTCTGTTCTCTAGCGTTCTAAGATGATTCAGGAGTTAACAAATCTGCCACTGAGGGTCCTCCAACCGAGGCTGGAGGTGTTCAAGTGATGTCTCCATCAGGTTTACTCTCTCTCTCTCTCTCGTAGTTTCTTTAGGTCCTCACGTAGTAGGCCACCTCATTGTTTACTTTTATGGGCGCTCGTGAAGAGTTCTTCGCTTCCATGATCTGGGCAGCCCGGTCGGCGTCGAGCAGTTGTGCTGCCGAGGTCCACATCCCACATCACCATGCACCTGCTTGGCCCTCTCGCCCGTCCTAGAGCAGGATGCATTAGCCAGAAGTGCCGTGGCATGTCTATGCTTCCCTATTCCATAGTTAAGCATAGAAGAGGGGGAGTAGGTGATGCCTTGCCCTTTGCTACCCGACTTGCATTGTTGTAGCGCAGTTCAGAAGCCCATCTGGGGGTTGTTGGGGAGTCCACGCAGACTTTGCACAGATGGCACTCGGCTTCCCACTTGCCCAGGATGATAGGGTTGCACGAGCAGCCACCAATACCCGGGTGGGCCGGTGCAGCCATCTGACGTAGCAGGAATGCCCCTGAAAGGTGTTGTGCAGAGCCTACTCTCACTGGGCCCCTGCCTCACTCTGTAACCCCTCTGGGAGAGGGGCCGTGTCTGTCCAGTGCCACTGCGTGACTCCCCAACTCTCCTGTGTGGGCTGGTGTGGGCAAGCTTAACTCTACCTGCGATATGGGCTGAGCACGCCTACCTCTGTTGCAGACCTTCCCTGGGCTGGGAGGGGCTGCCTTCGAGCCCCTCCCAATAACCCTGGTGTCCACAGCCGGGCTGGACCTACTGGCTGTGCCACAAGGCCCAGCAGGTTGCTTCTTGCAGCCATGATCCTCGCTGCCCTGAGGCTGCCGACATCCTGACTGTGCACCAAAGAAGTTGAGATATCCCCTGTTGTCACTGGCACCACAGGAGCTTCACTTGTCGCTGTTTGGCGCCCAGTTCCCCTGGGGTTGACTGATCGAGGATAGGAGCAGCGGCCCTGTGGAGCTTTCTAAGCCACGATCTACATCTTACTTGTCGTGTCCACACCCCGGATCTTCCTCCCGAAGTTGTGGGTGTCATCCTTACTGCCAGGCATCCCTCTACAAGGTATGTTTACGTTAGGTGCTGGGACAAGTTTGTGGCCTGGTGTTGCGCCCACAATAAAGATCCTTTACAGATTAACCTGTTAAATGTTTTGTTGTTTGTATTATCTGTGGCCCAGCAAGGACATGCTGTGGGCACAGTAAAAGTTTATTTGTCTGCTCTTTTGGCGTTTTTACATTTGCCAGACCAATGTCCTTGTAAAAATCTCCTGTTATGAGTTTTTTGAAAGGTGTGACTTTAATGTTTCTTCCCAAACCCTTTGTACACTACAGCTGAATCTGTTTCGTCTTTACTTTCCTCATGTGCCCTCCCTTTGAGCCGATGCAAAGCTGTTCTCAAAGTCTTTTGACTCTGAAGACTGTGTTTCTGGTTGTAGTAACTTTAGCTCGTCCCGTGAGTGAGCTCTAATCTTTCCTCACCTTTTTACTTGACAAAATGGTGTTGAGGACTAGGGACAGCATTTTTGCCAAAGGTTGTGACTGCTTTCCATGTTGGGTAATCTATCACTCTTCCAATGTTCCCAGAAGTACTAGGAGCCTACCACGGCCAAGCCTTCTACCAGTGAGCTATCATATGTCCTTGATATATGTTAGCCTGTGAAGTAGGCATCACTAAATATGTTCACAAAGTACCACTGCCTTAAGAGACTGGTTCGACAGAAAGGGCACTTAGTCTGTTCAGTCCTGCAGGACTTTTTGGTCTGAGCGATTCCACAGACCCACAACCTTGGAGAAATACTGCTTTAGTATCTATTCTAAAGTTGAAGAATCTGCAGTTAGAAGCATCCATCAGAAGAGCAAGTTATTTACCTTCATTAACACTCTTTCTGATGGATAGTCTCTCTGTCTAACCTCACCGGCCTCCCGCCTCCCCGTTCTGTACAATGTTTTTTCTCTCTTCTAAAAAGGTCCCAAACCAGAGATCTGCACACTTGTACCTTTAATTCTTGTTGGGCTCCGCATCTGAGGATGCGGATAATATTGAGAAACTGACATTGACGTGCAGGGGTGGTGCTTATTTGCAGCTCCATCGTCACTTCCGGGGCAGAATAAAGTCCATGTGGAGCAGCACTGCGCAACCTACTGGCGCTCCAGCAATGCTGTTTAAATCATCTGGATCCAGTCTGGCCCCTGTGGACATTCTGAAGGTGAAGAATCTGCGGCTACCTATAGTATTCATCAGAAAGAGGTTATAGAAAGTAAGAAACTTGCTGATTGTAAACCAAAATCAAAGCAGTTAGACACCCCACTGGGCTCCAGCAACATAATACCTTAACAAATGAAGACTGTTTCAGGTCTTACATCTTTATTGCTGTTTTACAGTGCTAGTTTCCTTCTTACTCGGCTAGCTATACGGGGTCAGCTCTCCCTGTATTGCCACTCTAAACTCCCACCTACCTTTTTCTGAGCAACTTTCCACCCTGTGATATTTCTACTTGTTAGGTGCTCTTGTCCCCATCCTCCACTCTCTTAACCCTGTTATTCCTGGAGTTACATTTATCAGTCAGTTTTCACTTGGACTGAAGAGCTGTAGAACTCAGTCATGGTAGTAAGTCTTTCAGTTGGGCCAATGATTAGTCGGTTAGTCTGTTCCAGCATTATTAAAGACATTACTCCTTCTATTCTAGGCCATGTGTATGTTTTTGAGGACCAGTGTCTGCCAAAGGGTGTGAATAGTCTGTGTCGCAAATGGAACTTTCGTTTTCTGGTGTTCCAGATGAAGACCCATCATTACCATCCAGTCCATGGAATCGGATTACCTTTTTTTCAGCGAATACCCATATGTGATCTGCTAGGATTTCAATAGACAGGACACATAGAATAAGTGATAAGGGACATCCCTGTCCCATTTCCCTTTATAGGTTCATCGGGCCCGCACAGATGCCATTCATTGTAGTGTTAGTTGGACGAGATTCAACCCCTCATCCTGGGGACCATTCGTGTTTTCAGCAGGACTGCTTCCAAGAATTCCCAGATTATCCTATTGAATGTTATCTCCGTATCCAAAACCACGAAAATGGCTAAGATTCCTTTCCTCTATGTCTTTTCCACCAATTTAGCTACTTTGCAGGTGTTATTTGGGCCTTCTCTGCCTTGAAGAAGCCCTTGTGATCTGCTGAACTGCTGACGGTACAGCCTTATGTAGATTGATAGTGGGTTTTTTTAAGCAAAGAGCTTACTTAACTTGTGTGTTTGATAATGCGATAGACCTGTAGGATTTGCATTAGTCTAGGTATTTCCTCAAATTGGGTATTCGTTCACACATTGTGCGCGTCACCCCTGTGTCCCTGGAGAAGGAGTTGAATAGATCAGTCAGCAAGTCAACTAGGAGGCACGAATATTCCTGTAAACTCATCCGGATCCTATGCTTATTCTGAGCTCAAAGATTTGACGGTGGTAAGAACGTCCTGTGCTTCAACAGGCTAGTCAATCACATTCTTCCACTGAGGGGAGATGGTGCTGTCTGGGCTTAACAAAGTAATGTCATCTTTCTTCCCCATCAGCACTCTGTGGTATATAATTTCCTATAGAAAGAGAGGAATAAATCCCTTTCCTCCGCCTTTGGCTATCATTGGCTCGCTACAGGAGGTTTACACTTTCTATATAAATGCCTAGGCTCTTATTCTGAGATGTAGCAGCCTGTCCCCATTACTGCCTTTAGTTTTGTGTAAAAGGTTTGTTTTGGTAAAGAATGCATATTTTGCTTTATTCGTTCTTACAATTCAAAGTTGCTCATTATTTATTTTGAGTGCTCTCAAGTTTCTGGGACATTTAGTTTGTGCCTATGCTTTAACTTGTGTCCTTCCTTTATCAGCTGCACTAAACCGAGCCTTTCTTCCCCGAGGGCTCTACTTGTCAAGGTTATAGCCATACATCTCCTCAAATGCATCTCACTAAATGTAAGCTGTCATATCCGGAAAAACAATTTTTTATCCTCCGACGTATCTCCTTTGTTCTGGCTACATCCCTGAGTAGTTCCTATGCATCTTCCATTTCCTGATAGATATCCTTTGTCCTGCCTCCACCCCACACTCTGTCTTTAAGTGTGAAAGATCAGACCTTTGATCCCACTACCATATGTACCCTTCCCATGCTTAGATTCAAAGTGGTAATCAATTATTTTGTACTTACGTGCACGGATAAATAAAACAACTAATCCATCTCACTAGGATGCATATTTTGCCAGGTGTTTTGTCTCGCCCTGGGCTGAAACCAGCTCTCTGATGTTTTTACTTCGTCTTTGTTTGTTGTGGGGCTTTGGTTGATCTGTCCAGACCCTGGATGCCATCTTAGAAAACATCATCTCCCTCCCAACCTGTATGTTCTTGCATCACCCTCCCCAGGAATTCCTGCTGTTGTGTGTTGGGAGAATATACAGTAAGTAGTGCAAGTTGCTCATCTGGATGTAATATTTGTTATTTTGGGCAGAGTTTTCGTTTTGTTTGCAGGAAAGTTTTTTTCCTTTTTAAAGAAAAGGCATTGGTTGGATTTATTGTGTTTGTGGTTGTTCTGTTCAGTTAACCTCCCTGAGTCAGCCGTGGGCTGCTCTTCCTCGTTTTTTTTTTTTTTTTGATTTAACAGTTTATTGAGGAAAAAAAAACATTTGCAGAGTCATCATACAATCAATCAGGTAATACAAACAGGATCAAATATATCAGGCATGTACAAGAAACTATATTCTAAGGATCATCACGCCGTCCCGATCCAACCTTATCTAGTGCCATGTCCACAGAGGGGGAGGTACAGATCTCTCCTCTAAACACGTTCCAGTGTCCCCACTTTTTATCCCATTTCTTGGGGCACCCTCTGACCTTAAACACAGACTTCTCAGCTAACATGCACCTATCCATTTCGGCCACCCATCCCACCAGGAGAGGTCTCTGGGGAGCACCCCAATGCATTGCTATCGCGCGCTTCACTAACAGGAAGCCCAGAGCCGCCCACTGAAGCTCCACCTCCGTAAGGTCTGTGGGACCCCAAACATTTAGAATCCCTTCCCTAGGGGAGAGAGGGATGGGCTTTCCCACCGCCTCGGTCATTTTGCGAACCGCCCTGTCCCAGAACTGTTGGATAACTGGACATTCCCATAGGACATGATAAAAGGAGCCAGGGAGGCCGCAGCCGCGGAGACACAGCTCATCAGGACGTCTTCCCAACTTTGCCAGGAGGGGGGGGCAGGCATATATGTTCTGTGCAGGATTTTTTATTGAATCAGTCTGAAAAGGTATCTTATTGCTGTTTCCCTGGGGGACATCAGTGCTGACCTCCAATCGTCATCGTCCAAGTCACCCACGTCTCCCTCCCACTTGTCCCGTAGGGCCTGAAATGAGTTGGGCATGTTGTTACACAGTTTGCGATAAGTGCAAGATATGGCTTTCGTCTGGAGTGGTTCCGAGAGTAGCCTATCCTCTAGGGGGGAGGCCTCCGGAAGGCAAGAGAGGTCCGTCACTGAGTTAGTGATAGCATGTGTTATTTGAAGGTACCTAAATGTCTCGGAGTGAGCCAGATCATGCTTCTGTTGGAGTTCAGGAAAAGTCAGCAATTTACCCTTGTGGATCAAGTCCCAAAGGGTAGAGATGCCTATCGTATCCCACCTGTCAAACCCCTTCAGGTGACAGAGGGAGCCCAGTTTATGGGAGGCCCAGAGTGGGGTAGCCCGGGTGAATACATCAGACCAACCAAGGCTCTTAGTAGCCCGGTGCCAGATAGCAATGGTTTGTGTCATGGGTCCCACATAGCGGTATCGGGGAAATTTGCCATAAAGGGCACCTAGATATCCTTCACGTCCTGTCTGGTATCGCTCTAAATGATAGGCCGGGTTGGTAGGCGAGCCATGAAGCCAGGAGTTAGTGGCCACAAGTTGGGAGGCCCAGTAATAGAGTCGCATGTTGGGCAGGGCGATACCTCCGTCGTACCATCCCTGAGTCAGTTTGTGCAGGGCGATCCGAGGTGCCTTACCATCCCACAGGAGAAGTCGCAATTCACCCTCTAGCGTACGGAAAAAGGAATCAGCCATTGGCAATGGGCAATTTTGAAGGACATACAAAAAACGTGGGAGGGCCAGCATTTTAAAGAGTGCCGCCCTGCCCGGAAGGGACAGGGGCAGCGTACGCCAGTGGGAGACATCGTTGTGGAGCCGCTGAAGTGGGCCCCGTAAGTTGCGATCATAAAAAAGTTTAGGATCTGAAGTCACAAATATACCCAGATATTTGAAGCCGTCTTCGGCTATCGCAATGGTGAATTCTTTCGGGAGAACGGGTGGAGGACCATGGAGACAAAACAGGGCCGACTTGGACCAATTAATTGAGAAACCAGAGTATTTCCCAAAGTTCCTGATTACATGAAACAGGCTATTGATGGAGGATCTAGGGGAGGAAACATATACCAGGATGTCATCCGCATACAGGGAGATTTTATCAACTGTGTCATCGTTCCATCTGAGACCTTTAATGGAAGGATCCGTACGGATCCAATGGGCCAGGGGTTCCAACGTGAGTGCAAATGAAAGAGGGGAGAGGGGACATCCCTGCCTTGTACCTCTATGTAGCTGAAATTGCCTGGAGGTATGGGCGTTGACTCGTACCTGGCCCCATAGGTCTGTATAGAGCAGTTCGACCCACTTAATGTAATTCGGGCCAACTCCAAACCGCCTCAGGACCTCAAAGAGATAGGGCCATTCTTTGGAGTCGAACGCTAGGGTTGCATCGAGGGACAGAATTGCGGCATCCTCCTGTATAAAGGGTTGCCTGCCCAGTACATTATGTAATCTGTGAAGGTTCAGTGCCGTGTTCCTCCCCGGAAGAAATCCGGATTGATCATCTTGGACTAGGGAAGGGAGTACCGTGAGGAGTCTGGTCGCTAGGAGTTTGGCCAGAATCTTGACTTCCGAATTTATAAGAGAAATTGGCCTATATGAGCCACAATCAGTGGCTGGCTTATTGGGTTTATGGATGACAGCTATTGAGGCCAGGCGCTGGTCCAGTGGCAGACTGCCCCATTCAAGGCTTTCTTCAAACATGGCCTTCAGATGTGGGATCACTTCTTGGGCCATCCCCTTATGGAATTCCACGGGGACACCATTCGGTCCCATAGCCTTGCCCGAGTTAACGGCAAAAAGGGCGCCCGTAAGCTCCTCAGTTGTAATAGGCGCGTCTAATTCCTCCCTATCGGGGTCGGAGAGAGTGGGCAAACGCATTTCCTCCAGAAGGAGGTGGGATTCGTCTGCAGAGTAGTATGCTCTAGAGGAATAAACCTCCTCAAAGTGGTCAGCAAACGCCTCCGCAATGTCCAGAGGGTCTGTAATGCACGAGGCGTCGGGGCGAAGTAGTAACGGAACCCATCTAGAGCCTTGTTCCCGGCGTTCTAGCCAGGCTAGCATTCTACCTGCTCTTCCTCCCAACTCATAGACCCGGTGACGGGTTTGCAACAGTTTAGCTTGAGCCTTTTCCAAGGCCAGCGTCTTGTATTCTACCTGTTTCAAACGGAGACGAGCGTCCGTCTCTTCGGACGGGGTAGTGGCAAGGTCGGATTCTAGGGTGAGCAACTCTGATTCTGTCTGAAGCAACAGTTCGGTCTGTTTGCGTTGGTAGCCCAATTTAAGAGCTAATGCCCTCCCCTTGATAACGGCCTTATATGCCTCCCAGATCGTAACAGCTGAGTGGACCGAACCAAGGTTTTCGGCAAAATAATATTCAGTGTGTTCTAGCAGACCGTCTCTAATGTCAGGAATTTTCATGAGCCATGGGTTGATAACTATGGGGCCTCTAGTTACCTGCCTCTGATAAGTGAGTTGAACCGTGAGAGTTGAGTGATCTGAGATGCCTCGGGGGAGTCCCTTTGGATCGCGAAAAAGGCCCATATCCGACGTGTGGCAGAACAGGTAGTCAATACGAGACATACTATTATGGGCGTTAGAATAATGCATGTAATATGGAGTGTCAGGGTAAGACGTCCGCCAAAGGTCCTCCAACCCCATCGCTTGCGCAAAGTCTCTAAGGTCCGAACTCTGTTTATGGGAGCCCCGTTAGGCGTGTCTATCAACAGTGTCATCCATAGTCATATTAAAGTCTCCGCCGATAAATAGTGTGCCCTGTGGGAGGTCTAACATCAGTCGTTTTAAGGTCGTCAGTGCGTCCTTACCTAGTGTTGGCGGAATATAGGCCGAGATTAAGTTTAGGTGTCGCCCTTCCCATGTGACCTCAGCCACTGCGATGCGGCCAAGGGGGTCAGCCCACGTCTTTGTGCAGGTAAGTGGAAGGTTCTTCCTAACCAAGATACCGGTGCCGCGGGAGCCAGAGGTGAAACCGGCGTGCACCAACAGTTTGTACCCCCCCACGATGGAGTGCCCGACAGGTGTTGCCCATTAAGTGTGTCTCCTGGAGAAGCACTAGGTCAGGTGCATGGCGTTTGAGATATTGCAGCACCACTCCTCTCTTGATCGTACTACCAAGCCCATTAACATTCCATGTCATGAGGGAAAGTGCTCTATTATGTGATCGTGTCATGGTGGATTGAGTGGTGAAGGACTGGGGAGCCGAACAGCAGCAAGAGGCTGAGCCAATCGGGGACAGGGGACAATATCCCTAGAGGACAGAATGGCAACCAAGGTCTGTCGGCAGCGTCGATCATGCCTATCGGAAGGAAGGACTCTGCAAAGTGTATGAACAACAAAAGAAAACCTAAGAAAGCATTGAGCCTGAATTTCAAGCCTGCAACAGGATCTATGAAACAAAAGTAGACAAAACAAACAACTCCAAATGCGGAGCCACCCCCCACCCCAGCCCTCCCCCCCACCCCGCGTCCCTGCCTGCGGACCTGAAACTATCCACTCCCAAACTTGGCAGAGTGCCTGTCGCCCTCCCAACCATTAACGGGGAGGCTGGTAAGCCTGTGAAACCACTCGCCTGAGAGTGTAGGAGTTGAATTGAGCGATGAGCTTCTAGGGTCAAATAAAACCCGGGCCAAGATACAGCATATCGTGGAGCATAGGGGGCCCAATGACGAGCCAGAGACGTTGAAAATGTAATGAAGAGAGGAGGGGGAGGGGGTGGTGGGGGGGGGAGATGAGGATATCCTAGTGAAATACATGCAGGGCCTACAATTGTCCCCAGCTAACAAGTCAAAAGTCTACAAAGCTCTGGAAAATGAGGACATGCTCAAGATGACGGCACCAATAGTTCAACCTAAGTTATTGTCGGCATCTGCAATGCTCTTCCTCGTTTATGCGATAGTTGGGTTTTACATTGTGAACTGTTTGACAAATGCAGTAGGGTGAAGATTTATACTGGGAAGTCTGTAAGAAGCACAAAAGGAAATTGTATTATGTTTAGAACTCTGACAATTGCACTAGGAAGAACTTCCCATTGTGAACTCATTGACGATTACCATAGGGAGGCCTTGTATATTGTTTAAAAATAAGGGACCTCCCCATATAGATCTCTAGTTCCGGTGGTGCTAGAGCGGTCTCATTTAATTGTGTACATTTCTGATTTTATGTTTAGCATTTAGTTGTATGGGAATTAAAGTCAAAGTAAATATTAAAGTTGAAAGTAAAAATACTACACATCAATTTATTTGGAATTGTGGTGTACTTAGTGAAGTTCATTAACTTTTATTTAGTCCTTTTAGTTGTTTTAATTTGTTCTTTTGGCTTTACTTCTTTTAACTACACTGTTGATACTCTACTACTTATACAATTAAGTTGTAGTAACTTTTCTCTTAGGGAATGTCTTTTTTCAGTCGCTGGTAGATGACCAATAAATAACCTTCTGAAGTTGAATATAATAAAACTGAGGTGTTGGTTCTATTGAATTATCCCTAGGCCTGGGCCTCTATTTGGTAGTCACTGGCTTTTGGCTCACCCTGCCACTGTGACAAAAGATGTTGGTGTTACTATCAGTGCTGATCTTGGGATCAGATAACCACCTTCTCCACCTACGTCACCGCTATCTTTTGGTTTTTGCAAACTGCAGGACCGTGGTGGTTTTAAAACTGTGGAACTGTTGTTTCTCCGTTATGTGCACCATTACGCAAATCCGGATGAAATTCACAATGTCATACGCGTATCACTTTTTTAGGTCGAGCATTGGAGACCTCTTGTATATACTTTAGTATTTACTTATATATGTATATACTTTGTGGGCTCTGGAGATCAGCCCTGGGACTTTTCTGCTTCAGCTTCGGGATTTTGTTTGTATTCCACTGCCTCTACTTAACTGATACTTCTACCCAGAGGCCAGCACATAAAGTGTATAAACGTCCCTGGAGGAAACTACAACTTGAGGACTTCCATGCCTTACTTAAAGCACACCCTCTTATGGATAGCGAAGACACTAATCAGGCCTATGAAATTTTTTATAATTGGATTAACCAGGCGCTGGACACTCTTATTCCCGCGGACTGGATTAGAGCCCGTGCTCAGGAGTCTAACCCATGGTTTAATGAGGAGCTTTCTGCTTTAAAAAAAAGAGTGTAAAATCGCCGAACGTAAATGGAGGAGGGCTTATGTACCAGAGTTGAAAACCTTATATGGTGACTCTCAAAAAAAGTATCACAGACAGATTTGTAGAACCCGTGCTGCATATTATACTAGTGAGATCAATGGCAGCCAAAATCCCTCCAAGATTATTTTTAAAATTCTCAAGCAGTTGAGCGCGAAAAAAGCGGCGACTAATGCTACCATTTCTCACACACTCTGTGATAATTTGGCTTCCTTTTTTGTTGACAAAATTAGTAAAATCTATAGTTCCTTTTCAGCCACACCCACCCTCACTCCTCCTAAGAACAACCTCACACACAAACTTAAGCTCATATCGGAGCTGGATCAAGAGGAATTTCTTAGACTCTGCTGGAAAGTTAAATCTGGCTCTCCAGCAGACCCCTTAAAACCGGAACAGTTCAGAGAGGCTGACTCCTTGGTCCTTGACCCACTAAGAACTCTGATCAACTCTTCATTTGTTACATCTATAATACCCACCAGATGGAAGCAGACATGGGTGTCCCCTATTATCAAAAAACTTACCTTGGACCCCACCAGGCCGGAGAATTTTAGACCCATCTCCTTGCTACCCTGGCCCGCAAAGGTTGCAGAGTCCTATGTCAATACTATTCTGACTCAGCATCTCTGCTCTCATAACATCCTGGATGCTTCCCAGCACGGATTTCGTGCTGGACATAGCACTGAAACTGCTCTTCTCAGTGTGACGGAACATCTCCGGGCCATTTTGGATTCCGGACAGACGGCAGCACTGTGTCACATGAGGTTCTGCTACACAGAATGGAGACGGCAGGGGTTTAAAGCTTTTTTGACCTGCAGATCTTTCCGGGTTTCCATACCGCCGTTTCTTTCTTAAGAATGTAGCATCGAGCAAGGCGTGCCCCAGGGCTCCGCGCTCAGCCCGACGCTTTTTAATCTGTATGTTCAGCCACTAGCGGAGGTCGCCAAACGATGGGACCTGTCCATAGTCTCATACGCGGACAACACTCAGCTGGTGATGATGCTGAGTGATGAAGCTGGGGCAAAAGCGCACAACTTTAAACAGGGCCTTACTGCAGTAACAGCATGGATGACGGCTAATTATCTTCAGCTTAACGCCGACAAAACAGAGGTGTTGATAGTTGGCAAAAATGCTGCAGCATGGGGTGAGGAATGGTGGCCAGACACTCTTGGCAACCCCCCAGAACCTAAAAACGAAGTTAAAAACCTAGGAGTCGGAGGGAGGAGCCAAGCCGGCGACCGAGATGGCCGCTCGGGCTCTCAGCTCCGTCGGTCGCCTTCTCCTTCCACGGAATCCTGCTACTAATCCTGCGCCTGGGACACGATCCCGCATCGGTGAAGTGAAGCGGTGCCCGGCAATGTAACTCCGGTTGAAATATCGGCTTAGCTCACGGAAATATTGTCGTCGTGAGGATTGCGGCCTGGGCCAGCTAAGGAACCGGGACCTCTAGTGGTGGGGAGGCCGGCTGCAAGCTCAACAACATCGGCCATAAATGACCGGGACGGACCGGTCGACCCGGATGGGAGAAATGATTTGCCCGATTTCAACGGCGAATTTCATGTTTGCGCAGCACTACTAACGGAACGGGGGAACACTATTCTGAGCGCTGCCCGGTGGACGCGACAGAGGCCAACAACAGATCCGCCCGCCTGATGCGACTCTAACGCTGAGGCTGCCGGGGGTGGCCCGGAGCTCCATCGAGTCGTACACGCTGCGGCGGGGAGCCGGATCGGTGAGATTTCCCCTTGGCATCGATGGTGGAGAGCAGCCACAGTTTGTGCATTGGTGCCGGAAGGGGTACCGATTAAACCCGGATTCGATTCCCCGAGGGGGCCAGATTGGCTCGAATACCACCCCGGTAAGGATTATCCTGCTTGGAGGGTCTCGGGCAGTGGTGACAATTGCTACTGCCGGAAGAGGAGAGATGGAATATACCCCCGGGGCTATCATGGCGGCTATCGCTGATTTACACTCCTTCATGAATCGGAAACTGCTAGCCCTTGAGCATAGTTTGGATGCTGTTGTCTCTGGAATGGGGCTTAAGACTATATACTCCGTTGTTCCAGATGGTGATCCTACGGTTCTAGACCCCAGCGATTTGCAGTCATCGGCTGTCCGACACTCCTTGGCGCACCCAGTGCGGGGTCTTGCTGATAGCGAGTTACTTGGTCGGAGGTGCTTGGATGTAGGTTTTTTTTTTCCCCTGGACTTTGTGTTATTCATCAGAAAACAGCGCCGGACATCCTTATCTGTGACATGGGACACCGGGGACAGCGGGCCGTGCCTGTGCTGCGGCTTTCAGCTTTCATCCGGATGAGCCTCAAGAAACGTGTCCATTTGCTTGGCTCTCTGGCAGTGACAGCGGATGGACCGGGAGATCTCTCTGCTCTGGATCGAACTGGCCAAGGTTGAACAACTCTGCCTAAACGGATTGCATTGCTGGAATCGGCGCTGACTCGGGACTCCGCTTTATGTTGTTCTTTTGCGGGAGGTGGGCTAGGTGATTATTGGTTTCCCCCTTATTTGCCGATTTTGCATTATCCTTATTAGGTTTGATAGCATGTGGGGGGCGCATAGTGGCGGAGGGAAGGGGCGGAGGCTGGGAGGTCCTCCTCCACTTATATATTTTTATTGTTTCTCTCTCTTTCTTATCTTTTCTTTCCTTTCTTTGGGGTAATTCTGGGGCGACAGGCACGCTGTTAGTGGGGTAGGCCATAGCCATTACGGTGATGTGGGGTGGCGGGTATTGGGGGGGTGTTGTTATTTTAGTTTGTTTTGTTCTATGGTCCCTTTCTCTTTTCCCTTTAGGTAGGGTTGGCTGTATCTTCTTCTTTTCTCCTTTCTCTGTCGAGCATCTGCACTTGCCTTTACTTTATTGTTTCGAAGGGGTGGGTTTTCCGGATGATGTTTTTGTTGAATTGCCTGCCATTGTTTGACTTCTATTCCTGGCCTGCCTTGGGCAGAAGTAGTATGTTTTAAGCCTTATAGCTCATCATTACTTCTCGATTGGATGGAGGGGTACGCTCCTCCCGTCTCTTCTTGTATACTGTATAGTGTGATGCCTCTGATGATATAGCCGCTGCTACTTCTTCCATACTACAAAATGAAACCTCTATTCTCCTTGTGCTCCGCAGGGCCTGCGACCGTGTGTTATGAATACATCGTGATTATTTTTAAACTGTAGGCTAATGCATTGCTCCTGTTTCTATTTCTTGAGTTTTGGCCGGCCTTTGTGGTTGTAGGCCTATACCTGTACTGATTTGATTGCTTCAATAAAGGTTTTGAAAAAAAAAAAAAAAACCTAGGAGTCTGGTTCGACTCCTCGTTAAGTTTTGTTGCTCATACAAAGAAAGTTGCAACCACGTGCTTTGGAATTTTACGGAACCTGAGTCCAATACTAAAATTCTTTGACCCCCCTACGCGCCAGCTTGTGCAGTCTACAATCCTTTCACGATTGGATTACGCAAGCTCTCTGTTTCTGGGAGCCAACCAGACGGAGAAGGTTTGTTTACAACGCGTCCAGAACGCAGCGGTACGTGCCTTGACTGGACTTCCCCGGTTCAAATCAGTGACTAACACGCTCTCAAAGCTACACTGGCTTCCTATGGATAAGAGAATCCATTTCAAGACTTTGTCTTGCTTTTAAAATTCTGAAAATGGATTCACCTCCCATGCTTTGCCCCTTGATGACGATGTACTCCCCCCGTAGAGCTCTTAGATCTGTGGGACAGTGCCTGGCCGTGATTCCTCAAGTAAAATTAGCCCGGATGGGAGGGCGTTCCTTCCGCTATCTGGCTGCAAAACTCTGGAACGCCTTACCACTGCAGATCCGGGGTTTAAATGACCTCCTGGCTTTTAGAAAGGTTATCAAGACTCCCCTTTTTTGTCAGTAGCTGGTTATGTTATGTTCTTTTTCATCGGCTGCGCATGCCCCCTCTCCTCTGATTAAGCGCCGGGACGCCCCTTTGCTGGGGCAGCCGTGCGCTATATAAGAACATGTAACATAGCATAACATAACAAAACGACCAGTAGAGGTCAGTAAAATACCAGAATTGTTTTCTGCTTGTTCAACTGCCTCTATTTAACTATCTTGATAGAAAACGACCAGTAGAGGTCAGTAAAATACCAAAATTGCTTTCTGCTGAGGGGCTATATTTTTTTTTTCTAGCAACTGCCCTATTTACCTTTCTTGATAGAAAACGACCAGCAGAGGTCAGTAAAATACCAGAATCACTCTAGCATTCCCTAGATTCCAGTCATAGAAATTGTCTTCCACGAGGACCCGTAGACAATAATCTTTTTTTCAAATCATGTATTTTCAGTGATTTGAACACCAAAGGCCCTGATTTTATATTAACAACAGAGCTATGGACTAGACAATATCCTGCTGAAAGGCAATATTTCTCTCCATGTGTTCCCATACCTGGCGTGTCTTGCAGTTTGGTGCTTACTTTACCTCCATGTTAAAGAACAGGTGATGTTTCAGCACCCAGGCTAATGTGCTGCAAAGCTAAATACATATAAAGTCCCAAAGGCGAGACTGATTGCATTGCAAATGCTTGTTTTGTATATTAACTGTTAGAGTATCTATGCTACTTCTATTTTAGGCTATTTGTAAGGCAAATGCCTCATTGAGATGAGTGAACCTGAATGTGTAATTGGTACTCCTGAATAAATACAAAGTTATTTAAAAACATTAAAGCCGGGCCAATAATCCACATACTATGTGTTTTTAGATGTCATTGCAGAATATAACTCAACCACTTTAACAGAGATTCGAGGACGAACCATATGGTCAGCCATCTACACTCCAATGTTAAGCAGAGTATTCATGCAGCGTGAGGTGAAATGTTTGCCTCGTGGTCCTGCACTCGGCGTGTAGCACATTTAAGTGAAGTATATGCTGTGGAGTGGAAGTAAAGGGTTTGAACGCTTTCACTTCTATATCCTTCAGAAATGCCTGACCTTTACGCTTATGTTCTGGGGAGGCTTGAACAATGCTTCAAGATGACAAGGCCCACTGTTGTACTGTAAGTTCAAAGCGTGTGGCTTGAACCCTGAAGTAATATAATTGGCGTTAGCCTCATCTTAGACGTTGAAACCCGAGCAGAGGCCCTAAAGCAGACTGGAGAGAGCCTTTTAAAGACCGTGCAGAGAATAACCTTTAACGAGAGCCTTCCCTGCGACTGCTCGGGGTGCCTTAGAAGCAAACTGGATTGTCAGCTTTATGTTTGTTTCATCCCCAAGTTAACCCAAGCAAAATGCGAATTAAGAAAAGTGGGAGCAGCAGATGTAATGTGCAGAATCGAGCCTATCTCTCGAAATGCACAAGCGTTTCACCAGGAGTCTTGAATGACACCCACAGTCAAATGTTTTTGACTAATCAGTTGCTCCCGCTTAATTTCAAAATATCTTACATACCCGATTTACGTTTTCTGTAAAGTCGGTTACTAATGTCTTGTTGCAGCTTTAATCAAAGTCAACATACCTCTCTCTCTGTAAGTGTAAACTTTGTGGCAAGTCAAAAGATGATGGGGACAACCTGTGCTCTATGTGCACTAGTTAAACATTATCAAAAGTCTGCCTTCACTTCTCTTACTTGTTTGATGGCAGGAAGTGCTTGGCATGGTATCCTTGTTCAGCCTAACTCATAATTTTACCATTCTGGCAGACATATTTTTCACTACTCTAGGGCACCCTTGTCACGAAACCCAGCATGCCCCGAGATGTACACATTATGTGTTGTTTGTTGGCCAGCAGTACTCATTTACTTCAGTATGATACACAAAGTAAACCTCACCTTCAGTATGTCAGGCTGTTGTCAGTCTGTGAAATTTTGGTTTCCACAGCACACGCTAATGTCAACATGTATTACATAAATAACAGATATCAACAATTCTTGTCTTTCTTTGTATTTGTTATGTTTATTCTCATATGTTCTTGTTTAGTTCTTTTTATAGCCAACCTATGTTTCGTCGCCCATAGCAGGTGGCCGCAACTTCCTCAGGGCTGTTTCGTCGGTATGGTTAGTGTTTTTTTTAACCGTTGTAATTCCCTCCTGGTTTCCCCAAATAGTTCCTTGTCTTTGTTAGTTATTCTCTCCCAATCGTGTCGGTATTATCCCTTATTTGTTGTCATCCGTTTTTCCGCCTTCTGAAACAGAGTGTTTGCTCTAGCAGCCTTCCGTCGTCCCAGCGAGTACACTTTGAAGCCAATTTTTTGTATAAACTGGGTAATTTTGGTCATCCAACTGGGGAGTGGGTGATCTCTCCACCTAAAAGCAGCTCACATTATTGAATTGACAACAACTTTCAAGTGCAAACCTCACCCGCGTTAGCGTATCTTTTTACATACACCCTTGATAGGGAGGTTACCTCATGGATGATCCGATTAATAAAAAAAAAAAAGGTTCAGGTATATATATCTATATATATATATATATATATATCTATATATATATATCTATATCCAAACAACTTGTTACTGCTTTAAATCCTTGGAAAAACGAGCGCGGACCCAGATGAGTGCTTAAATTATTTTATTTTGCCAAAGTTTGCCATGACCCATTTCTGCCGAACTAGCAGCCTTGATCACATGACATGATAGATATATATATATATTTGCTGCTGCCCATTTTGGATTAAAAGCACTTATTTAATTTTCTTCCTTCGTTGTGTTCTGTACCTGATTTCGCGCTGGTGTTCGTTGCGCTGCAGGACTGTGGACTTCGATATATATATATATATATTCACTGAAAAAACCATAGGTTAGAGACCATATATAGTTAGCTGGACATTTTATTGACATAAAACCAATGAAATTCCATATATAGTTAGTTGCACTAACTATATATCGCGCACCCGCAATCCACTGCTGATGATGTCACATATTACATCATTCATGACATGGTCAGTGACATCACTGATGACATCACTGATGACATCTCAAATGACATCACTGATGACATCACTGATGACATCTCAAATGACATCACTGATGACATCACCTAGTGTCTGTGTGTTTTTGTAAAGTTTAAATATGTTTTACATATTGAAGAATGAGTGGATGTATGGAAGATGAGTGTGTGTGTGGCTGGCTGGGAGGTGTGTGACTCTGTGCATATCAATGTGTACTTGTATCAGTGATTGTATAAGAGAGTAAGTATGTGTTAGTATATGTGTGAAAAGTATGGTGTTCTGTGTTTAACTGTATAGATGAGGAAATCGAAGTGTGATTGATTCTTCACAGGACTGACTAGGTGTATGAGTGCATATGATAGTGTTGTAATAATGAGTGACTGTATGTATGAGGGATTGTATGGGTGAATGAGTGAATGTGTGTGTAGACGTAGGAATCAGTGAGTGCGTATGTAGTAACTGGTATTGGTGTGTCATGATGTCATCAGTGATGTCATTTGAGATGTCATCAGTGATGTCATTTGAGATGTCATCAGTGATGTCATCAGTGATGTCACTGAAGTATGGTGTTCTGTGTTTAACTGTATAGATGAGGAAATGGAAGTGTGATTGATTCTTTACAGGACTGACTAGGTGTGTGAGTAACTCCATGGATGAGTGGCAGTGTGTGAGTGTCTGCATAGGTGTATGAGTGCATATGATAGTGTTGTAATAATGAGTGACTGTATGTATGAGTGATTGTATGGGTGAATGAGTGAATGTGTGTGTAGACGTAGGAATCAGTGAGTGCGTATGTAGTAACTGGTATTGGTGTGTCATGATGTCATCAGTGATGTCATTTGAGATGTCATCAGTGATGTCATTTGAGATGTCATCAGTGATGTCATCAGTGATGTCACTGACCATGTCATGAATGATGTAATATGTGACATCATCAGCAGTGGATTGCGGGTGCGTGATATATAGTTAGTGCAACTAACTATATATGGAATTTCATTGGTTTTATGTCAATAAAATGTCCAGCTAACTATATATGGTCTCTAACCTATGGTTTTTTCAGTGAATTTTCAAGGTTTTGTAAATGCAAATTCCTAACTATATATGGTCTATAACCTATGGTTTTTTCAGTGAATTTCATTGGTTTTTTAAAAGCTAATATCTATAGCTGTAAAATATATTCTTTATTACGTGACGTATCACGTAGCCACATGAGACGCCTCATGACGCGTCGCATAACCGTGACGTATCGGCTCTGCAGCGCAAACAAAACCCGTAACGTAAGCGTGCCGGAGCACGCTTACAGATATATATTTTTTTTTAACCTTAATTAGACAAAATCCACACGTGCACATATCTTGAGGCCTTGCAAAGGCACATCAAACAAACAGTCCCTACAATTTTGCCAAGTTTGCTGGAAATCTATTCCCTTAATTTTTTTTTTACTGTTTCTCTTGGTTTTCCCCTTGTTACGCTTACCGGGACGCTACCCGGTACGCGAACCGGACGCTCCAAAAACACAAGATGGCGGACTCCCGTTACGCTGCCGGTTAGCTGCCCGGTTCGCGTACCGGGAAGCGCCTCTACCGCGAAAAATCGCGGGGGACTTTAATATCCCCCTCATCAATCCTAGGGGGTCAGGAGGGGTTTACCTTGCCCCCTTTCCTTCATTTCCCCCTTCTTTTTTCACCACATCTTGTCTCTTGAACCTACCGAGAGACAAGATGGCGGCCGCTCCGGACTGTTTACAATGTTGACAGCTACGCTGCCGGTTTGCTGCCCGGTGAGCTGCCCGGTTCGCGTACCGGGACGCGCCTCTACGGCGTAAAATCGCAAAAAAATAATTTATTTTCTTTTTTGCCCCGCGGGGCACTTTAATATCCCCCTCATCAATCCTAGGGGGTCAGGAGTGGTCTACCTTGCCCCCTTTCCTTCATTTCCCCCTTAGTTTTTCACCACATCTTGTCTCTCGATCGTACCGAGAGACAAGATGGCGGCCGCTCCGGACTGTTTAGAATGTTGACAGACACCGGAGAGCCAATCAGCTTCGCTTCGCGAAGTTCCGTTACGCGTCAGGTACGCGAACCGGGGCGCTAACCGGAGCGCTGTCACAGATATATATTTTTTTTTAAACGTTAATTTCTCAAAATCCACTGGAGCACATATATTGAGACATAGCAAAGGCACGTCGGGCAAACCATATCTACAATTTTGCCAAGTTTCATGTAAATCTATTCAGCCGTTCGAGCTAAAAGTGAGTCCAACCGCCCTATGGAAAAATGAATGGGAAAAATGCGTTTTGGGACCCCCCTTTTTTCTCGGCCCCCCCTTGACGAAACCCCCCCAAATTTTCAGGGGCTGCTCAGAAACGAAATGTGCCATTTTCCTGAATATTTCAGCCAATTCCGTCCACAAACGCCAAAGTTATTAGACATAGAATTTTCAGAAATCCCATAGAGAAAAAATCCTAACTATATATACCCACTGGCTATCGCCAGTAGGTAATATACATATATAAACATATATAATCTGCATATCTATATAAATATAAATGCATGCATACATATACATATATGCATACATATGCATGTTATTTACATGAAAGTCTTAAAAACACTAATAAAAGCAAAGCTAAAAAGCCACCTCATTACAAACAGAATGGCTTTAACTTAAACGAGGGCGAGATCTATTGCATTTTCAATGCTTGTTTACTTTGGTTCTATCAAGAAGGCATTCAGATGTGTCACACATTTGCCATAAATTCTGAATGTTAGCACTCTAGTTGCTCATTAGATCACTGTAGTAAAGCTAGTGCTCACCAGGGAAGTCTGCTGCTAATCATGGTTTGCAGCCATTTTCCCGCATTTTTTATCCCGCAGACTTTCAGTCCGCATACCATTATCCCGCAAGGTCATTGACCTCGCATACCATTATCCCGCATTTTTTCAAAACGCATGTGCATTTATCGCGCATGCCTTTACAAAGAATTACGTTTTAAAGGCATGTATGGTAAATGCATTTGCGTTGTGAAAACCACGATGACGAGAGAGGTAAGTGGGTTTGTATTAATTTTTTCGTGGGTTAGTGATTGTGTAGTGTAGTGTAGTGTTGTGTAGTGTAGTGTTGTGTTAGTGTAGTGTAGAGTTGTGGTGGTTGTTTAGTGTAGGGTCATGCTGGGGGTAGTGTTTTAGGGTTTAGGGTTGTGTTGTAGTGTTTGCGTAGTGTAGGGTCATGCTGGGGGTAGTGTTTTAGGGTTTAGGGTAGTGTTGTAGTGTTTGCGTAGTGTAGGGTCATGCTGGGGGTAGTGTTTTAGGGTTTAGGGTTGTGTTGTAGTGTTTGCGTAGTGTAGGGTCATGCTGGGGCTAGTGTTTTAGGGTTTAGGGTAGTGTTGTAGTGTTTGCGTAGTGTAGGGTCATGCTGGGCGTAGTGTTTTAGGGTTTAGGATAGTGTTGTAGTGTTTGCGTAGTGTAGGGTCATGCTGGGGGTAGTGTTTTAGGGTTTTGGGTAGTGTTGTAGTGTTTGCGTAGTGTAGGGTCATGCTGGGGTGTAGTATTTTAGGGTTTAGGGTAGTGTTGTAGTGTTTGCGTAGTGTAGGGTCGTGCTGGGGGTAGTGTTTTAGGGTTTTGGGTAGTGTTGTAGTGTTTGCGTAGTGTAGGGTCATGCTGGGGGTAGTGTTTTAGGGTTTTGGGTAGTGTTGTAGTGTTTGCGTAGTGTAGGGTCATGCTGGGGGGTAGTGTTTTAGGGTTTTGGGTAGTGTTGTAGTGTTTGCGTAGTGTAGGGTCATGCTGGGGGTAGTGTTGTAGGGTTTTGGGTAGTGTTGTAGTGTTTGCGTAGTGTAGGGTCATGCTGGGGGTAGTGTTTTAGGGTTTAGGGTAGTGTTGTAGTGTTTGCGTAGTGTAGGGTCATGCTGGGGGTAGTGTTTTAGGGTTTAGGGTAGTGTTGTAGTGTTTGCGTAGTGTAGGGTCATGCTGGGGGTAGTGTTTTAGGGTTTAGGGTAGTGTTGTAGTGTTTGCGTAGTGTAGGGTCATGCTGGGGGTAGTGTTTTAGGGTTTAGGGTAGTGTTGTAGTGTTTGCGTAGTGTAGGGTCATGCTGGGGGTAGTATTTTAGGGTTTAGGGTAGCGTTGTAGTGTTTGCGTAGTGTAGGGTCATGCTGGGGTGTAGTGTTTTAGGGTTTTGGGTAGTGTTGTAGTGTTTGCGTAGTGTAGGGTCATGCTGGGGGTAGTGTTTTAGGGTTTAGGGTAGTGTTGTAGTGTTTGCGTAGTGTAGGGTCATGCTGGGGTGTAGTGTTTTAGGGTTTTGGGTAGTGTTGTAGTGTTTGCGTAGTGTAGGGTCATGCTGGGGGTAGTGTTTTAGGGTTTAGGGTAGTGTTGTAGTGTTTGCGTAGTGTAGGGTCATGCTGGGGGTAGTGTTTTAGGGTTTAGGGTTGTGTTGTAGTGTTTGCGTAGTGTAGGGTCATGCTGGGGGTAGTGTTTTAGGGTTTAGGGTTGTGTTGTAGTGTTTGTGTAGTGTAGGGTCATGCTGGGGGTAGTGTTTTAGGGTTTAGGGTAGTGTTGTAGTGTTTGCGTAGTGTAGGGTCATGCTGGGGTGTAGTGTTTTTGGGTTTTGGGTAGTGTTGTAGTGTTTGCGTAGTGTAGGGTCATGCTGGGGGTAGTGTTTTAGGGTTTAGGGTAGTGTTGTAGTGTTTGTGTAGTGTAGGGTCATGCTGGGGGTAGTGTTTTAGGGTTTAGGGTAGTGTTGTACTGTTTGTGTAGTGTAGGGTCATGCTGGGGGTAGTGTTTTAGGGTTTAGGGTAGTTTAGTTGTTTAGTGTATGCTAAAGGCATATTCGTTCTAAAAGTTTTCGTTATTTTAATTTGCGGCCTAATAGTACATGCGGGATTTTTTTTGCGGACTGATGGTATGCGGGATTTTGTCATATATTCGCTAATCATACTTTCTATGGCAAAATGAACCCCCTCATTTTGTTCCTTTTTAAATTAAATGTTTTAAGAGTTACCACTTTATTCCAATCAAGATGGCTTCAGGTGTGCCATACCTTTGTAATAAGTAGGACTGTTAGCACTCTAGTTGTTCTTTAGAACACTCTGGGACATTCTGTCATTGGGCTATAGTTGGGCTACATCTGGCTGATATTTGGGCTACATTTGTTTTTTTTTTTGTCTCTGGTGGCCATCTTTGGGCTGCATTGGGCTACATTTGGGCTCCAACATATATATAGCCCAATGTAGCCCAATATATATTTTTCAAAGTTAATTTTCGTAAAAACCACTGGAGCCTATATCTTGAGACATAGCAAAGGCACATCGGGCTACCAGTCCCTACAATTTTGCCAAGTTTGGTGTAAATCCATTCAGCCGTTCAGGCTAAAAGTGAGGCCAACCGCCCTATGGAAAATTGCATGGGAAAAACACGTTTTGGGACCCCCCTTTTTTCTCGGCCCCCCCTTGACGAAACCCCCCCAAATTTTCGGGGGCTGCTTAGAAACAAAATGTTCCATTTCCCTGAAAATTTCAGCCAATTCTGTCCTCAAACGCCAAAGTTATTCGACATAGAATTTTCAAAAATCCCATAGGAAAAAAATCCTAACTATATATACCTACTGGCTATCGCCAGTAGGTAATATATATATATAATATATATATATATGTATATATATATATATGTATATATATATATATGTGTGTATATATATATATATATATATATATATATATATATATATCTATATCTATCCTAGAGCTGCCAAGTCACATAGGGTAGCCTGGCCTAGGGTAAGACAGTTAACTTCTAGAGACAAAAGTATTAAGTTTGCGTTCCACCCTGAAGTAACTCAGCATCCTTCCATACCAAATATGACACTACACCAAAATTTTGTAGGAAAATACGTTCTGGTTTATAAAAATAATAATTTGTTCTCCTACTTCTTCATAACATTTATCAGTACAGTCTACACATTAAACATTGTTGCTACGATCTACTCAATGCTGGAGATAAACCATCACTTCTCAATTTATAACAATAGGGATCAATAAAAGGGTTCTCAGAGAACTCTGTCTGTCCACTATGTAAGTTCAGGTAACCTCGGTGCTTCCAAATGAGGATGGTACTGGTTATTTTTCCTGCTGCACCAAGGAACAGTGGCTATTAACCCCCAATTGACTTTTCAATGAATGCTCTTCTCTACTCCGGAAACAGAGGGGGGTAAATACCAATACAACCGTAAGTAACCTTCAATATATGCTTTGGGGTGATTGGGCCACTTGTGGAAGTCTCAAAGGCTTCTTGAAATAGTTATCTACACCTTTAACTAGAACAGCAGAGGGGGGACTTCTCTTCAGGACCCCTGGTCGTAAGTTCCCCAATCCTTAACTTTTCCCCCCAACACACTCCTTACTTCAGTGCTGGGCCACAGTGGCCAAAGTCTTGGATCGCCGGGGGAGGGAGGGGGACACCCGCGGAGTCGGCAGGTATCTGACCGCCCCTCAGCTCAGCCTCGCCCGCCCGACCAGCCACTCGATCACAGAGCTGGTACCGGGGGAAAAGCTACACAGGCTGAGGAGAGCCGAAGTCCGCCTCCCACCCGTTTCCTCCTCTTGCGCTGTCTCCGCCCTACTCGAGGAACAGCGGCCCGTCTGAGCAGGCGCGAGGGATCAGTGGCTCCCCGTCCGAGCCCGCTCAGCTCCTGCAGATCTCCTTTCTTTGCTCCGCCTCTCTCCAGAACCAGCGTTCGCTCCGCTGAGCCTGCGCAGTCCGGGAAAGCCTTCAGTCACCTTTCGCCGGCCCCGGGGAAGAATGGAGCTGCTTCTACCACATGGCCACACCACTCGCTGCTCTTGCCCCAGTCACACGGACCCTGCCTTCTCTCCTGGGTGAACCGCGACTCTTAACACGGCAGTCCGTTACCTCAGGTATAGGGGGTTTTGGTGATATGCCGGTTGGAGCAATTAGGCCCTCAGTTCACGCAGACAACCGAAAAAGGGGGGGTCACAGGACTCAACTCCTCCACATCAGTCCTTCCTTCTTTCTAGTCATACACTCCCAGAGTCTCAACGAGGGCTTTCCTACTGGGCAATGGACTGAGCTGCCCTCCAGTTCAGTCTCCCTCAACCACTCCAAATCCTTATTTCTAGGTGTTGGGTCGGGTCAGGCGCCCAGGGTCTCCAGGAATACCACGTAGCAGGGTCAGGTCTGTAACTACAAGGGGAGAGAGGTGGTGAAGCAGTAAGGAAGCGTCCCTACAATGGGAGAACAACCCTCTGGATATCCTACCCCCACCTTATGCCACAGCCTGAACCTCAGCTGACTCTCTCTCTGGTAAGACAAAATGGCTGCTCCGCAGCTGACCTTTTATAGGCTGGCCTCAGAAGGTTCTGGAAGGTCCCTATTCTAACCTATGGGTCCTGTCTTGAGATGACCGTTATGGCAGTTACTGACCACCATTTTGTAGGTCTGGTAAATCTAGTCAGGGAGGCATCTAGGCCTCAAGTAAAGACTATGAGGTCAAAGAGCACCTAACCCCTAGGTCAACATCTCAAAAATCCAGTGGACATGAAAAGATAAAAAGGTTTGAGGGGCAAAAAGGGGACAAAATAAATAATTAAATAGGAGGGACTACCCAAAGGCAGACAGTTCTAACACGAGATATATATATATATATATCCAATCACTGCAGGAGAGCCCCACGGAGACAAGCCGCAAGAAGTTTGCAATTCACTCGTTTATTTAAATTTCACCGCTTGCCAGCAGACGGTAAAGTAGGTACAGGTCTCAATAGTTCATAAGTAGCCAGACGCGTTTCAGGATATATTCAGTCCTTTCTTCAGTGGCTTCGAGCAAAAGGGGATGAAAGCACTCTAACAACTTGCACCTTTTTCAATGTTTGTTACCAACCTCAGTGGGTGGGGCTTTTGTGCAAAGCCTCCTGGTCATTGTAGTGCTGAGTCTTATTCCCCAGGTGGGGGAGGCTTTCAATTCCACTTTGTCTTCTGCTTAACGTTTTATCCAAGTGGAGTAGAGCAACTGTAACTCTTGCCATCTGCCCCGCTTTGTGGAGATGAAAAGCGAGTTGAAACCGCGCCGCCCTGCTGTGGCGCAATTCCTCTTCTTTCCAAAGTGCGAGCAAGATTCTTTGCCTGCACGGACCCGCTTGGAGGCGATGGGCTTGTACTTCCCGGCTGGGCAACAGCCGTAAACATCCAATCACTGCAGGAGAGCCCCACGGAGACAAGCCGCAAGAAGTTTGCAATTCACTCGTTTATTTAAATTTCACCGCTTGCCAGCAGACGGTAAAGTAGGTACAGGTCTCAATAGTTCATAAGTAGCCAGACGCGTTTCAGGATATATTCAGTCCTTTCTTCAGTGGCTTCGAGCAAAAGGGGATGAAAGCACTCTAACAACTTGCACCTTTTTCAATGTTTGTTACCAACCTCAGTGGGTGGGGCTTTTGTGCAAAGCCTCCTGGTCATTGTAGTGCTGAGTCTTATTCCCCAGGTGGGGGAGGCTTTCAATTCCACTTTGTCTTCTGCTTAACGTTTTATCCAAGTGGAGTAGAGCAACTGTAACTCTTGCCATCTGCCCCGCTTTGTGGAGATGAAAAGCGAGTTGAAACCGCGCCGCCCTGCTGTGGCGCAATTCCTCTTCTTTCCAAAGTGCGAGCAAGATTCTTTGCCTGCACGGACCCGCTTGGAGGCGATGGGCTTGTACTTCCCGGCTGGGCAACAGCCGTAAACATCCAATCACTGCAGGAGAGCCCCACGGAGACAAGCCGCAAGAAGTTTGCAATTCACTCGTTTATTTAAATTTCACCGCTTGCCAGCAGACGGTAAAGTAAGTACAGGTCTCAATAGTTCATAAGTAGCCAGACGCGTTTCAGGATATATTCAGTCCTTTCTTCAGTGGCTTCGAGCAAAAGGGGATGAAAGCACTCTAACAACTTGCACCTTTTTCAATGTTTGTTACCAACCTCAGTGGGTGGGGCTTTTGTGCAAAGCCTCCTGGTCATTGTAGTGCTGAGTCTTATTCCCCAGGTGGGGGAGGCTTTCAATTCCACTTTGTCTTCTGCTTAACGTTTTATCCAAGTGGAGTAGAGCAACTGTAACTCTTGCCATCTGCCCCGCTTTGTGGAGATGAAAAGCGAGTTGAAACCGCGCCGCCCTGCTGTGGCGCAATTCCTCTTCTTTCCAAAGTGCGAGCAAGATTCTTTGCCTGCACGGACCCGCTTGTCACTCGTTTATTTAAATTTCACCGCTTGCCAGCAGACGGTAAAGTAGGTACAGGTCTCAATAGTTCATAAGTAGCCAGACGCGTTTCAGGATATATTATATCCTGAAACGCGTCTGGCTACTTATGAACTATTGAGACCTGTACCTACTTTACCGTCTGCTGGCAAGCGGTGAAATTTAAATAAACGAGTGAATTGCAAACTTCTTGCGGCTTGTCTCCGTGGGGCTCTCCTGCAGTGATTGGATGTTTACGGCTGTTGCCCAGCCGGGAAGTACAAGCCCATCGCCTCCAAGCGGGTCCGTGCAGGCAAAGAATCTTGCTCGCACTTTGGAAAGAAGAGGAATTGCGCCACAGCAGGGCGGCGCGGTTTCAACTCGCTTTTCATCTCTACAAAGCGGGGCAGATGGCAAGAGTTACAGTTGCTCTACTCCACTTGGATAAAACGTTAAGCAGAAGACAAAGTGGAATTGAAAGCCTCCCCCACCTGGGGAATAAGACTCAGCACTACAATGACCAGGAGGCTTTGTACAAAAGCCCCACCCACTGAGGTTGGTAACAAACATTGAAAAAGGTGCAAGTTGTTAGAGTGCTTTCATCCCCTTTTGCTCGAAGCCACTGAAGAAAGGACTGAATATATCCTGAAACGCGTCTGGCTACTTATGAACTATTGAGACCTGTACCTACTTTACCGTCTGCTGGCAAGCGGTGAAATTTAAATAAACGAGTGAATTGCAAACTTCTTGCGGCTTGTCTCCGTGGGGCTCTCCTGCAGTGATTGGATGTTTACGGCTGTTGCCCAGCCGGGAAGTACAAGCCCATCGCCTCCAAGCTGGTCCGTGCAGGCAAAGAATCTTGCTCGCACTTTGGAAAGAAGAGGAATTGCGCCACAGCAGGGCGGCGCGGTTTCAACTCGCTTTTCATCTCTACAAAGCGGGGCAGATGGCAAGAGTTACAGTTGCTCTACTCCACTTGGATAAAACGTTAAGCAGAAGACAAAGTGGAATTGAAAGCCTCCCCCACCTGGGGAATAAGACTCAGCACTACAATGACCAGGAGGCTTTGTACAAAAGCCCCACCCACTGAGGTTGGTAACAAACATTGAAAAAGGTGCAAGTTGTTAGAGTGCTTTTATCCCCTTTTGCTCGAAGCCACTGAAGAAAGGACTGAATATATCCTGAAATGCGTCTGGCTACTTATGAACTATTGAGACCTGTACCTACTTTACCGTCTGCTGGCAAGCGGTGAAATTTAAATAAACGTGTGAATTGCAAACTTCTTGCGGCTTGTCTCCGTGGGGCTCTCCTGCAGTGATTGGATATATATATATATATATATATATATATATATATATATATATATATAAAACATACACTCCACTAGTCGCGGTACAGTAACAAGCCACTTTAGTCGATATATGCAGCAAACAGTTTATTGCGGCAGAGAATCATTCAGCAACACTTTTCAACCACCGTGGCCCGTGTTTAAAAACATCCTCACATTAGTAGAACAAATCATAATTCAACACATAAAAAATATAAACATCCAATGAATTCATTGCATGTGTGTACATAAAATATCTTGTTGTTTACATCCCACTCAAAAAGGTATATTCAAAAAATTAATTTAGCTCTCACGAGGTCTCCACAGTATATATTTGTAATTCATCAAATTGTTTCCAACCATCTGTGTTTTTAAGGCTTACTTAGCCAGGCGTCCAAGGCAACACTTAAGTAAATTCCACCTTAATTGCACTTCCCCAGTTCATATGTATTAATACCATTCTGTCACCATACTGTTCATTTTTTATACTGTGCAGTTTACCTCCAAAGAAGAGTTGAACCATACTGCTCTAGTAGCTTATGATTCATAGAGACTATGTAGCTTTATTTCACATTTTCTGCTTCAGTAGCATTATGTATACTCAACAAATACCAATGCTGGTACAAATAAACTCCATGTCTTGTCCAGCAGAGGAACTGTTAAAAAAAAAAAATCATAAGGATATAATTTTTTCTCGCTACAACATGACTCCTACAATACAACTGATTAAAAACACCTTTCATTCCTCTTTACAGGTCAACATTTCATATGGTTGTGGTAAACCCCTCGAAAGCCTATGCTATAATTCCTGTCTTACAAATTTGCATGTAGCTCTTCATCCACATTCATCCCATCTGGGATTACGCAGCCAGCTTCCAGAATCATTCTTGATTAATTCTTCTAAGTTGTAGTACTCTATTGCCTCCCCTGGGGTATTTAGGCACCATATTCAGGCCAAAATATCTAGCTTGTTTCCAATTCCCATCATGATGTTCATTAAAATGTTTGGCTGTACTGTAGCGCGTATCATTATTTGTGGTTGCACGCCATTGTTGTAGGATACGGTTTTTTCACAGGAAAAATTGTGGACCCAATGTACCATTTGCCACATGGGGCACATTTTCTAAAGCCTTTCACTTGTTGCAACCAATTGCCTAGTTTTGCTGTCAAGTAGATGTGAACCAGCGTGTCTTTCAGTTATGTATTATGTTTAAACGTTATGGAAAAACACGTCCCTACTCTTATTTTGGAGAATTGAATCTAGTGATAGTATGTCCCATCTTTTATTTAGCATTCTCCTTAGTCCACTAGACTTCTGAGTGGGGTTGGCGATAAATCTACTAGGCTCCTCACTTTCCTTATCTTGGCATGGTTTGGATCCATACAGGGCCTTCCCTCCACCCACTTTGTCTGCTCGTTCACTTGCTGACTTATAAACTCTGTTGGGATTCCCTCTCACTTTCAGTTGTATGATCATTTCACTCTTCTCTTTATAGTAGCCTTCCTCTTTGCTCCAATTTCAATTCAACCGCATAAACGTGTTGTGGGGTATACTCCACATACAACTTGGGGGTGATTGCTTAAGGCATGTAAAATGGAATTGTCTAAGTTACCCTTCCTGAACAATTCTCTCACCAGGTTATTCAAGTCCAAGAAATCTATGATTTATCTACTGTAACTCATGGTAAACTGTAAATTCAAATTGTTGGAGCATAACTTATTTCTAAATTGTTTCAACATATCCTCTGACCCATTCCAGATGGAAAATACAATTATCGATGTATCATAGTCAAACAACCACCTTGTCCATAGACTGCTCTTCTCCTCCCATCAGCCCATCACCCAGTTGGCATAGCTGTGGACGAAGCAGGTGCCCATGACTGTCCCTTGGACTTGTTTGTACTGTACATCCTCAAACAGGAAAACATTTTCAGACAAACAGGTGCTGATCATCTCCATTAGCATGTGTATATGTGCAAGTAAATTGATTCCTCAAGCTCGGAGGAAGTATTTACATGCTATTTACATGCTTCCAACCCATCAGAGTGTTGAATACTTGTATATAGACTCTCCACATGGAAACAGATCAACATATATGTCGTCCTAATATATATTTGGGATTTTAGCTATAAAACCTTTAGTGTCTCATGTATAATGTTTAGTACTGTACGTATGGTAAAATAAAATGGTCTACATAAATAGATGTTTTCTCCAACAGACTATCCCTTGACTACACTATTGGTCTTCCAGGAGGATCAACAGAATTCTTATGAGCATTGGGTGGAACGTAAAGTGTTGGTGCTACGGATGAGTCATTCCTCAAAAACTGTAATTCCTCCCATGAGATCAATTGATTAGCATGCCATTCATTGCAACATTCCTTACATCGAAGTTGCAGATCAACATAATACCTTTTCCCAGTTTTTTCATAACATGACAGATCATTCAGTTGGCAATATACAAGTGGCGGATTTACTATAGCACAATCAGCACATCACAAAATATCTCCCTTGTTATGCTTTATAAACAATATCAATTCATATAGCTTTGTTGGAGTGCAAACCCGATGTAGTGCTCATCCACCTTATAGCACCAATCTACGATCCTCTACCCACTCACGGTGTGGTAGAGTGTCATATACAATTTACAAACCACCACCAGGGCACATCCTTTTTAGTCACTGTTATCCAATGGGCATCCAGCCAAGTCAGATTCAATATCTCAAAAGTCTTAATTGTTCTTTTGATCCAAAATATAAGTGCACAATGTTCATTGATATTCAGTGTTCTTTTATTAATATTTTTCTTGTCACATCCGACGCGCGTTTCGCCCTCCGCTGGCTTTTTCAAGGCAAGCTGCTTTTAGGTGAGTAGCATGTGTATTGCAAGTCAATATTTAATGAAATCCTTGGTCATTGTACCTCCAAGCCTCTATGTTGCAGATTCCTTATTAGATTCGACCATGTAATCGTTTTTCAAGGTTTGGACACACTGTATGGAGCCTTGATAAGTTCCATCGCCATTCCGCGTGTGTTGAGGTCGGAACAAGTAGCCTACTTCCGCGTTTCCTTTCATTCAGTTGCCTGTGTGCTTCTTTGACAGAATTGGTCCTAGACATCACCACAACTTTGCCTCCCTTATCTGAAGGCTTTATCACTATATTGCCATCCCTTTGTAATTCTACAATTGCCTCCACTAATCCTTCTTCAAATTATACGATTTATTTTCTCATTAACACAATTGTAACAAATCTTTGGACACTAACTCACTAAATAAATCAATATTATCCTTTGGGAGTTGGGGCATCTGTAGGAAAGTGCCCTTTTTTGCATGATTAACCCAACTTTTTGCTTGACATTTGATGAAATCTGATTTGATGTACCCTGGGTCCCTGCCAATCAGGATCTCAGGGCCTGTGTTCTTTCCCAAGACTGTACCCACAATAAGGACAGCTCTGGCCACCGGTACGCCCCTTGTAAAAGGTACAATGGGTACCAAAGTGCTATGTGCCCAGGGACTGCAGCACCTATTGTGCCACCATTAGAGGTTATGTACCTTAACACCCACACACTGCCATTGCAGGCTGCATGTTTTAGTGAAGAGAAAAGAGCTGACATGGCACACATACCTGTGTGCCATGCCTGCAACCCACTGCCTAAGGTCTTGGTAAGTCACCACTCTAGCAGGGTGCACTAGCCCTAAGGTGAGGGTATAGTGGCATGAGCCCTGTACCCCTACAGTGTCTAAGCCCATTCTTAGACTATATATGTGTGGTAAAGTCATAAAGAGTATATGGTCGGGAGTTGGTCGTTACGGACTACACAGCTCCATAATGGCTTTAATAAAAACTGTGAAGTTTGGTAGCAAACTTCTCGTCCCATTAAACCCACACTGATGCCAGTGTTGTTTTTAATGTAAAATGCACTCAGAGGGCATCTTAGAGATGCCCCCTGGAAATCGACCAGCTCTGGTGTGGTTCTTGAATGGCTGCCTGCAATTTGCCACCACCAGACAGATTTTTGGACCCCTCGGTAGGGAGCGCCCATTCTCTGGGTCCAGAAATAAAGGCCATTCTGGACAGAGGTGTCATGCCTCCTCCCCCAGGATGGGCTGGGTCCACAAAGGAGAAGTTTCAAAGGCTGGCTGCCTTTGGCATCTGTAGTACCTTTTGCTGCCCCCAGCAACTGGCTCCCACTAGTTCTGGCCCCACTGTGGGCAGGAGAATTGGTGGGAAAATCAAGCTAGGAACAGAGGTGTGCCCACCTTTGCGAATCCCACCCCTTAGGTAAAGCACACATCTCAGTCCCCTCCTTCCTGAAGATGGAGAGACTTAGCCAATTAGGGAGAGGCTCATGCCCCTTCCCACTGGAGGGAGGCATAATAGGGGGTGTACCCACCCCAAAGAAGGGACCCATTAGTCCTGACCTGCACACCCCTTAAACGCCTCTAAAGTTAGTGTTTAGGGGCAACCCTGAAGCTTGCCTCCTCGGGTTAGAGGAAAAAAGGAGGACTGAAGAGCTGTGCTGACACAGGAAGAAGAGGACACCAACTGCTTTGGCCCCAGCCCTACTGGCCTGGCCTGTCCTGTCTAGGACCTGCCTACAGCAAGAACCCCAAGCCGAAGACGGCTGAAATGCCAGAAACCGGTCCCCGGGAGCTTGTTTCCTTCCCAGTGTAAGAATTGGCTTTTGTAGTCTGGTCTGCCCTGTTCCCATGATGCACTGGGCCAGGGACAGACTAATTTGCATACAGCCAGGTTCTGAAACTGGGATGGTGCAATGAGCTAAAAAACGGTGTTGGATCTAGCCCTGATCTCTTGACTGGGTGAGAGTATTCTGCTTAATTCAGAGACTCTGTCCATCACCACCCCTTGTTGTAAATATTTTTGTCCACCCTAAGCGTGGAAGGGTATACTCAGATGTGAGTCCCTTGCTCATTGCACCATCAGGATTCAAGCAAGCCGGGCCGAAGACGGCTGAAATGCCAGAAACCGGTCCCCGGGAGCTTGTTTCCTTCCCAGTGTAAGAATTGGCTTTTGTAGTCTGGTCTGCCCTGTTCCCATGATGCACTGGGCCAGGGACAGACTAATTTGCATACAGCCAGGTTCTGAAACTGGGATGGTGCAATGAGCTAAAAAACGGTGTTGGATCTAGCCCTGATCTCTTGACTGGGTGAGAGTATTCTGCTTAATTCAGAGACTCTGTCCATCACCACCCCTTGTTGTAAATATTTTTGTCCACCCTAAGCGTGGAAGGGTATACTCAGATGTGAGTCCCTTGCTCATTGCACCATCAGGATTCAAGCAAGCCGGGCCGAAGACGGCTGAAATGCCAGAAACCGGTCCCCGGGAGCTTGTTTCCTTCCCAGTGTAAGAATTGGCTTTTGTAGTCTGGTCTGCCCTGTTCCCATGATGCACTGGGCCAGGGACAGACTAATTTGCATACAGCCAGGTTCTGAAACTGGGATGGTGCAATGAGCTAAAAAACGGTGTTGGATCTAGCCCTGATCTCTTGACTGGGTGAGAGTATTCTGCTTAATTCAGAGACTCTGTCCATCACCACCCCTTGTTGTAAATATTTTTGTCCACCCTAAGCGTGGAAGGGTATACTCAGATGTGAGTCCCTTGCTCATTGCACCATCAGGATTCAAGCAAGCCGGGCCGAAGACGGCTGAAATGCCAGAAACCGGTCCCCGGGAGCTTGTTTCCTTCCCAGTGTAAGAATTGGCTTTTGTAGTCTGGTCTGCCCTGTTCCCATGATGCACTGGGCCAGGGACAGACTAATTTGCATACAGCCAGGTTCTGAAACTGGGATGGTGCAATGAGCTAAAAAACGGTGTTGGATCTAACCCTGATCTCTTGACTGGGTGAGAGTATTCTGCTTAATTCAGAGACTCTGTCCATCACCACCCCTTGTTGTAAATATTTTTGTCCACCCTAAGCGTGGAAGGGTATACTCAGATGTGAGTCCCTTGCTCATTGCACCATCAGGATTCAAGCAAGCCGGGCCGAAGACGGCTGAAATGCCAGAAACCGGTCCCCGGGAGCTTGTTTCCTTCCCAGTGTAAGAATTGGCTTTTGTAGTCTGGTCTGCCCTGTTCCCATGATGCACTGGGCCAGGGACAGACTAATTTGCATACAGCCAGGTTCTGAAACTGGGATGGTGCAATGAGCTAAAAAACGGTGTTGGATCTAGCCCTGATCTCTTGACTGGGTGAGAGTATTCTGCTTAATTCAGAGACTCTGTCCATCACCACCCCTTGTTGTAAATATTTTTGTCCACCCTAAGCGTGGAAGGGTATACTCAGATGTGAGTCCCTTGCTCATTGCACCATCAGGATTCAAGCAAGCCGGGCCGAAGACGGCTGAAATGCCAGAAACCGGTCCCCGGGAGCTTGTTTCCTTCCCAGTGTAAGAATTGGCTTTTGTAGTCTGGTCTGCCCTGTTCCCATGATGCACTGGGCCAGGGACAGACTAATTTGCATACAGCCAGGTTCTGAAACTGGGATGGTGCAATGAGCTAAAAAACGGTGTTGGATCTAGCCCTGATCTCTTGACTGGGTGAGAGTATTCTGCTTAATTCAGAGACTCTGTCCATCACCACCCCTTGTTGTAAATACAGCAAGAACCCCGGCAAGTCCAGCAGCCAGCAAACCCCAGAGCGCGGAGGACCGGCCTTGCAACCCTCTTACAGACGCTGTCTCCAGTGAGTACCAGATTTTCTCAAGCGAAGACTCACCCACAGAATCCGGATTCCGCGACTCCGCAATTCTGCACCCGATGCCCACGGCCTGAGTTCGAGTGGCCCAACACCACAAGATCTCCCCAGCAATACTGACCTGGGATCTGGTGATCCCTGACCTCCCTCAAGCTTGGAGACGACGCCTGCAGCCTCAACCTGAAGAGTTATCGCGACTGGAGCTGGTAAGTAAACCCGACGCCAGAAGACACCCCTGCACCTGACGCCACATGACCTTGACTGGCCCAACCAACGGTGTCCAGGCAACCCCAAAGAACCCAAGTTACCTCTCCAGCCGGTGGTCACCTTCAGGAAGTCTCCATGCCTGAGCCTGCAGCAACTTCGCACAACCGAAGGTCTCCATTGAAACGCACAGGGTCCCGATGTCCTTTTTGCATCCTGCACCCAGCTGCCCCAGTGCCGCTGGTGGTGCAGCTCCTATGTTGGTCTGCAGTGCTGACCTTAACCCCAGGAGCTTTGCTCCCACAACCGAGTGGCATGCTCGTCAGCTGTCCCTAACCGAAGGCCCCCTTAGCCCTATTGGCTAACATTCGGCCTCTGTACTCTGCACCTGGCCGCCCCAGTGCCGCTGGTGTTGCAATTTGAGTGCCCATCTAGACCATGGGGAACCTTGGTCCTAATCCCCCAAAACTCCCACTCGTAAGTTGTGTACTTACCTGAGAAACCGATAACAACTTTCTTCCTTAGGAACCTATGTTAAGAGATTTTGGGCCTAAGATGTGTTGAACTGATGTTTGTATGGAGAAAAGAGAACTAAACAGTAAATGTATGAAAAGTCTTACCTTGTATTGTGAACTCCTTAGGTGTGGGATCAAGGCATACTACCCCAGTACTCAAAGTAATCAAAAAGTAAGTAAAAAGTAATTTAAAGTATATAGTGTAAAATGTAAATTGTTTCCAAAGCATATACAAACCTGTAATGATTGTAATTTCAATCACAACTCCATTGCCTTGAACAGTCTTGCATTTGAGAGTACCTTTTACTTACCTGTGCCAAGTCCTGCTTGGTTCTAAAATAAAACATAAGAATACCTTTTTTATACTTAACTAATTGGTCTGGATTCTGTCTCTGAGTGTGTGTAATCAGTCCTTGATTGAGTGATTACCATAATTGCTTAACACACCCTCTGGATAAGCCTAACTGCTCGCGCACACTACCACAAAGAGAACTGTTAGCACTTACCTAATTTAGCCTATGAAATACCTCTGGGGACTCCCTGGACTCTGTGCTCATTATACCTCATTTTGGTATAGTATATACAGAGCCAGCTTCCTACAGCATCAATGTAGATGGGGGGACTACATTTTATTTCTATAGTCAAATCTGTCATACTCCTCATGAAGATTTAGTACTATTGTATGGTCAAATCTTTCAGTTATAGACACATCAGCGGGGACATTCCCTAAATCGTAAATGATACTTAATGTCCCCTATGAAAAGGTGCAATTGGCACACTGGTTTTCTGTGCGTGCACTTTTTTTCATGCAGCCCATAATAAAAACAAGGATTTTTGGGAAAACTTGCTGTGCTGCTGTGTCCTTTCCTCAATATGAAGAATAAAAAGGTAGAGGCAGCAACAGAGACGAATCCTGATATATATATATTCTGTAAGACAATGTCAGTTTAAAAGGGTTGACAGAGATATTGTGCTTTGTGCCGGTCCCCTATATTCTACTTTGAGTTCACGTTGGAGAGCTGTAACCCCAGCAACAGCCTCAGATTGGCTGGAGCTCACTCTCTCATTTCATGATCCTTTGTACGTAGAAAAAGCATCAACATACCTCATAAAGGTATAACATTTTCCTTTTTTTAATATATAATATGTAAATACATCTCTACTTTGCTTAACTTTCTCCTTCCTAAAATATCTCCTTTATAAAATATCACTTATTTACTGTTTGTGATTGAGAAAATTATCCTGCCACTTTCTGCTCAAATATCTTTAGTGATCCTATGTATTGCCGTCATGGGCCTCCATTCTTTCCCTGTTCCATCTGCACCCAAATCTTGAAGTCCTGACATGAGATGGGATGGGATCAAACCAAGGACATAAAAAGGTGCCAAGCTTGTTTTGTAAAGGGCGGTAGGCAATGCTAGACCCGCCCAGTGTTGTAACATTACTGGGCTAGATGTGTTTGGAATTTTTGAGTCAGAAGCCACACTCACCCCAGAACCTACTTAATGCAGGCGTCAGCACGATCGCACCCAAAACAAGCCCAGCTGCACCCGTTTGCACCTGGACCACGCCCAGCACCACAACCCCTGGCCCTCCTGCCCCCAAAAGAGAGACCATTGCTGAGCTCTACACCCTCGACCCTGGATTCTGCTACAAACACTGCCATTGCGCTGACTCACGCTCCACGGTAGGACCTTTCACCTGCACCCCCTGCCACTCCACCTGCCACAGCGCACACACCTGTCCACCAACCAGCCCCACCCTGAACACACCACAGACACCACCCAAACAAAAACACCAACTCGCATGCACCCTTCTCAATACACGCTCACTATGCAAGCATTCTACTGAATTATGGGATCTCATCACCACCCTGGAACCCTACATAGTCTTCTTCACTGAGACCTGGCTCAACCCCACACCCATCCCAGACATTGCCACAGCGATCCCTAATCGATATAAAATCGCTCACCAGGACCGCACCTACAAGCTGGGAGGAGGAACAGCCATCATCCACAAATAGAAAAGACAGTGTACCACCACCACGACAACACCGCTACCCCAATGTAACATCTCAACTTCAAGCGCCACACGGACAACAAGATAACCATCAGAGGCACCCTTGCATACCGGCCCCCAGTCCCAGACTCCAGCTTCTGCATCACCATCACAGACTTCAAAACGCCCCTAGCCTTAGACTCCAAGGACCACATCTTCCTCTGTGACCTACATTTCCACATCAGTGACCCTAAGAACAAAAACACTGCACACCACCTAGACCGTATGAGCAACCTCGGATTGACCCAGATTGTCCACAAGCCTACACACACCGCAGGGCACACACTGGACGAATTTTCACCTCCAGCAACTGCGTCAAACACAGCCACGTCACAGAACTCACATGGACAGCTCACTCCATCGTCCACTTCAGCATCTCCAGTCCTCACACCGCCAAGATTACCAATGACCCCCACTGGAGGTGGAACAAAATCTCAGAGACCAGTTGGGCGAATGCCCTTAACACCTCCAACCAGCTACTGCCACCAACCTCGAAAAGAACAGGGAGTGAAAAACTTGAAAGCCTCGCTCACCAATCGCAGGGACTGCATTGTCCCCATCAAGAGCATCATCCAGAGAAAATCCTCCAAAAAGGCCAGTGGTACACCCAAGAACTTAGAAAAGCGAAATAAGACAGCAAACAGTTGGAGAGGAGATGGCGCACCAGCAAGGACAACCACCGCCTGCTTAGGGCAATAAAGACGACCAACATTGCTGCACACATCGAAACCAGCTCCAACAACATCAAGGAATTTTTCAACATTGTTAAGGAAATATCTAACCCAGCTGCCAACGGAAACAACATCATATCCTCACAGGAGCTGTGCGACAACCTCGTCCACTTCTTCCACAACAAGATCGCAACCATACACAGAAACTACGAACACCAACCCACACCTACGGACTTCCTTGACAGATGCACCACCTCCGTAACCGGCACGAACCACACATTGATCAATCACCTAGAACATTCTCTCCACCCAGGACACCACCTCCCCCATGAAATCCATCCAATTTGGAGCTCCCACAGACCCATGCACGCACCACATCTTCAACCTCGGAAACCAAAGATTCATCCAGGAACTCACAACCCCTACTCAACACCTCTATCAGCACTGCAACATTTTCAAACACCTGGAAACACGCAAAAGTCAGACAACTTCCTTAAAAAACCCTCCACCAACCCAGCGAACTCAAAAACTACCGGCCAATCTCGCTGCTCCCATTCCCAGCGAAAAGCTCATCAGCAATTAACTCATGACAAACCTGGAGCAGAATCGGCTAATCAACTCCTCCCATTCGGCTTCCGCAGCAATCGGAGCACCAAAACCGCTTTTATCGCAGCCACCAACAACATCCGAACCCTCCTCGATGAGGAGAAACAGCACCTTTGAACCTCCATGACGTCTCAGCAGCCTTCTACATCGTATCCCACCAAACACTGATTGAAAGACTCACCCACATCGGCATCCAAGGGCTCACACTCACATGGCTCACGTCCTTCCTTACCTGAAGAACCCAGAGCATCCATCTCCCACCTTTTATCTCTGAAACCAAGGAGATCACCCGCGGTATCTCCCAAGGCTCATCCCTCAGCTCAATGGACTTCAATGCATATATGTCCCCAGTGACCAACATTGGCAGATCCCACAGTCCCAACATAATTTCCTACGCAGACTGCACCCAACTCATCCTCTCACTCACCGACAACCCCACCACCACCAGAACCAACGTCCAAAGATGCAGGGCAAATGTCGCTGACTGAATGAAGAACAACTGCCTGCAGCTGAACACAGACAAGACGGAAGTATTGATCTTTGGCAACAGCAGCTACACATGAAACGACTCCTGGTAGCCATCGGACCAAGAACCCGCAACCACTCCCTCCAACCATTCCAGAAATCTCTGAATCATCATTGACAACAAGCTCACCATGAAATCACAGATCAGCGCTGTCTCCTCTGCCTGCTTCCTCACTCTGCACATGCTACGTAAGATCTTCAAGTGGCTACCCCTACACCCGAGGTGCACCTTGACACAAGCCCTCATCACCAGCCCACTGGACTATGGCAATGCCCTCTACATAGGGATTGCCGCACACCTCCTACAGAGACTTGAGACCATACAGAACGCTGCAGCCAGACTCATCCTCTACCTTCCCCGGCGAACCCACATCACACCACATCTCCGGAAACTCCACTGGCTCCCTGTACAGAAAAGATGCCAATTCAAGCTGCTGACCCACACACATAAGGCACTACACAACCATGGATTCTCCCTACATTAAACACCGTCTGAACTTTTACTAACCATCAAGAAGACTTCGCTCCGCCTCCCTTTCACTTGCCCATACTCACTGCATCTACCGAAGCAGAAGTTGAGGACGCTTATTCTCCCACATCACAGGAAAGACCTGGAACAGCCTGGCCCTCAAGACCTGGCTATTTGAATAAGCCTCTGGGGCCTGCAAGTGCCTGGATACCCTATTGTATTTTTAGCCGGGCTTTACAAATCCTGATTGATTGAATTGAGAATCACGATAAAGAAGAAAGAATTACAGGTGACAAATGAGATAATAATTAAAGCTCCATGGGAGAAAATCGGCACGTTCGTAGATTCTCTCAAGTGTTCCCCTTTTCCATAAGGATTTCGTCATTCCAAGCTACCCCATTTTCTGCTTTTTAAGTATTTCATATATAAAAGATAGCGTTTTTGACAGTTCTGTTTTTTCTGTAGCATGGCTGTATATCACTGGCACTATTGTCCTCAATCACTCTGCTAGCCATGAAATTAACTGATTTATTTTACGATTAAAGCTGCACAGTGGATTTTAATTTTGAAATATTGGTTGATTGGCATATTCGACTGCTTTACTTGACTATTGGTTCCTTAATTTAGTCCAGAAGTACTGTTATTGGTAAATGAAATGGTGTTTGCTGACCATAGAGTCCATTTAATTTGCATAGATGTACACTCTTATCAGAAATAAATAACTAGTTATTTGGGTATTTTAGATATTGAAGAATCCTAAAACACCCTTCCTACATGTTCCAATATTGTACTTGTAGATGGTGGTATATTACCACTATATTGTTAATCTTATTAGAAAACACATATATGTTCTTTGTTTTGACCTACTGAGCTCGTGAATACAGATAAAATAGGAATTCTAGGCCTCCTCTACCTACTGGCACATAAATGATTAATCTGAAGGTTTTGTTTTTCCACTTAAAATTATAGAATAATTGTCTCGATCAGGATCTCAACGTTTAGATGATGTACAGGCTTGACCAACAGAGTATATTCCCTATCGGACATCCCTCCCATTGGCAAACTTCAGAACCCCCTGAATGATAAAGAGCACATGATGTATGCCCTACAATATGTTTGTACTAATTGAAACATGGTATTTGTTAGCTACACCTGATACAAAACTCTGCCTAACACTACAGATATCTATATCTGAGATACCTAGACGAGTACGCAAACACACTTAATCCTTTGAGAAGGACACCCCGAAATGAGAGACTGCTTTGTGGCCCTGCTTCATATCCAAGATTAAGTTGCCTCTCATATGCCCACCCCTAGTATCCTCAAAGATAGACACCCGTATTGTTCATTAATATGTATAACTTTTCATTCTTAATTATCCTCAAAACTAGTCACTTCAACCAAACACAGTGAGCTGAAGCCACCATATTCAGACTTGATGAAATTGTGCCGCGAACATGGACCGCAGCTCCACGCATGATTGATATGTAACATACAATTTCCCTTTGTGCACTTATGAGGTGAATTCATGTATTGCTCTGTATATACGATTTGTTCTTACTAGGGGAACCACCGCCCTCCAGGCGTTGCCTTTATTGAACTAATTAGACCAAAACTCCTGAAACCAATAATTGATAGATGAAAAGTGTGGGGATGTAGTGAGTAGGTGGCCATCAGTTTACAGCCGATCTATTTACTAAACACAGACAAATCTGCTGGGGAATTTTTTTTATTAACACCTACCACATTCTGTGGACACGGTTTCATTGTTGGAACTGTGATAACCAATGTCCGCTGTCAGTCTGATAAAACCCAGTTGATTCTCAGCTTGATGTCTAATTGTGACAGTTTGGCATATGGATTCACTTGATGGCTCCTTGTTTTGCCCAACTTTGTGGCTACAATTTTTATGTGGTGGGAATTTGTGATAAACAGTATGAGTTTTATCGCTTTTCTGTAAGAGTAGGGTTTTGGCCGAGAGTTGAAGTCCAATACCTTTTCACGTGACTACAAATATTTTGGAATGGGGTGAAGGGTGGGACATACGTTAGGAAACTGCCTTTTTTGGATTCTGGGCTTCCCAACTTGAACAGCAAGCACTGGTAAATCTGAGCCGTTGGCTTTTTTTCATTGCTTTTTTGCCAGTTGCAAGCATGTGTTATAATGCATTCTGGCAATCTTGAAATGGATCTATATTAAACACCCATTCAAAGCTGACCGTGTGCCTAAATACATTTCATGATGAAGGCATCACTTTTTTTTATTAATTCTTTTTATTAAACAATTGTGAATCGACATTCCAAGTTACAGAAAGAGGGCAACACAGAATTGGATACACAAATACAGTAATTAATGGTAGAGCATACAAATGGTACATAATGAGTTACAACAGTTACAGCGTGGACGGTTCTTCAAATGTGGGGTTAGTTGGTGGGACACACATATCACCTCGATAGGCATTCCATTTGCTCCATATAGAGGACCATTTTTTAGGGCACGCACGTGCAACGTACACAGTTTTTTTTCTCTGGCCAGACACCAGTCCATATCTGACTTCCAGGCCTCAGTTCCAGGCGCTACCCCAGCTCCCCACAACTGAGCGATACTTTGTTTAGCCACCATTAGGCCCAGTGTGACCCATGTTTTGTCTTTGCTATTCATATCAGTGGGTTCCCAGATGTTTAAAAGGCATCTTTTTAAGGGGCTAAGATGGCGGCCTGACCAGACGTGTCTTTCTCGGCTCCCACGCCCTGAACCCCATAACGCCCTTAAAACTGGCTGGTAAATCCCCCTTATCGGCGGCACTACATCCTGCCGACTAACGCTTCTAGACACCTCTCTTTGGACTCGCCTGCAAGCCTAGGGGCGCGATCCGAAGCACCCATCGCTCCGACGCCGAGGCCCTGCTGGAGACTGCGAGATAAGAGCAGCTGGGTACCGGAGCAGGCGGAGACGGAGCGCAGGCGAAGGAACCCACCCAAGCGCTGCCTATACGCCGCAGCCCACACACTGACTAGACCGGTACCGGGTGAGGCCACCGCAGCACGATAACAGACAGGACAACAGCAAGGGGGGCGGCGGCACCCCCTCAGAGCTCAGCGGGCCACCGCGAAAACCGAGACCCCGGCTTGCAGGCCTACCCCTGGAGAAAGGCGGGGCCTTCCGCGGCGCTGTTTTGGTGGGGGCCCTGCGTACAGGACGCCGCAGGGAGCTCTAGTCCTGCCACTGGGGAGCGGACTACATCGACTGCCCTCCTGCCAAGGAACCATCATCGAGAGGCCGGGACCGGTCCCTGTGTCGAGGGTGGTCTCGAAAATCTAGGCCCAGGCTTTGGGCCTGGGAGGATCTGACGTCCGCCTGGCGAGCTACGACCCACGGACGCCGACCGACCTGTAAACCGGCAGGTGAGGAGGGACACAGAGAGAGCTAGGGGGCCCGGCAGCAGCGCGCCCACTGAGCTAGCTGTCTACATGCCGCAGCCCACACACTGACCGGTCCGAGACCGGGTGAAGCCACCGCAGCACGGCAGCAGACGGGACAACAGTAGAGGAGGCGGCTGCACCCCCCAGGGCTCCGCGAAAATCGAGACCTCGGCTTCGGGCCTACCCCGGGAGTAAGGCGGGGCCTGCCGCGGCGCTACTTTGGCAGGGGCCCTGCACGCAGGATGCCAGAGAGAGCTCTGGTCCTGCCGCTGGGGAGCGGACTACACCGATTGCCCCCTACCAAGGAACTATCATCGAGAGGCCGGGACCGATTCCTGCGACGCGGGCGGTTGCGGAAATCTAGGCCCAGGCTTTGGGCCTGGGAAGACCTGACGTCCACCTGGCGAGCCACGGCCCACGGACGCCCTGGCGACGGACAGCTGATGCCCGGGCAGCCGGGGGAGCACCGGCGACCTGTACCCCCAGCGGAAACCGACCGGTAAACCGGCAGGTGAGGAGGGACACATAGAGAGCTAGGGGACCCGACAGCAACACGCACACTGAGCTAGCCAGCCACAGCGGGGGGAACCCAGGGAGAGAGCGTGGGGCCCGCCCCACAAAAGAGGGACCCTCAGCGGCCGCAAGCTCGGCGAGACCGGCAACACCATTTTTTGGGAGCCTGACTACCCCGGGAGAGTCCACCCATAGCGCCTACACGAGGGGTCAACACAGCCATTCCGAAACTCAGAGACCGCGCAATCAGGGCGCAATGGCTAACCAGGGACGCAGGGGCGGCCGGACTATTACGGACATGCTGGCGAAAACCACCCGAAGCGAGAGAAATCTCAGGTGTCCCCCTCCCCGACGACATCCACTAATGTCAAAGAGCAGGAAGACGGGGGGGGCCCCCATCACCAAGGCCTTCCTGGAGACGCTCTTTAACACTCTAAGGGATGACTTCCAGACCTTGAAGCAGGAACTGGCCAGTGAGCAACGCGAGATACTCCGGGATGTCGACGCCTTAGGGGATAGGGTGGCAACGATGGCGGAAGCGGACCAGGCCAGGAGCGAGGAGATAGAACTTCTGCAGCAAGAGGTCCTTACTCTCCGGGAGCAGCAAGTGGACCTCCAAGCGCATGCGGAGGACCTCGAAAACCGTTCTCGGAGAAATAACATACGGGTCCGGGGGGTGCCATCGAAAGCGGAGGGGAACAGCATCACTAGCTACCTGCAAGAACTGTTTAGGGAAATTCTTGGTGAGCCAGCCGACTTCAACATTCGCATTGCCCGGGCGCATAGAGTCGGCCTGACAAGACGAGCACCTGAACCCCCACTGGACATACTGGCCTTTCTCCCAGACTTCCCCCTGAAGGAGGGAACCTTGAAAGCAGCCCGCCAGAAAAAAACCTCCACTTCCGAGGCCAGTCAGTGGCCCTGTTCCAGGACTTGTCGGCCATCACCCTCCAAAAGAGAAGATCTTTCAGGGTAGCTACTACATTCCCGCGGGACAATGGGGTGCCTTATTCTTGGGGCCACCCGTTCCGACTGGTCTTCAAATGGAAAGGGGCCTTGCACCAGCTCCGATCGCTACAAGATACCTGTGCCCTGCTGGACATCGACCTTCCCGAGGAGGAGCAAGAAAGAGAGACATCGCCACGGCCATCGCAAAAAGGACCTACGCAGCCCTCCCGCGGAGGATGGCAACAAGTGAGACGCCAGCGCTTTATGAAGGCGAATCTGAAACCGGACCCTAAGACTGTGGCACAGGAGCAGGCGGCGGCCATAGAAGAGGTGGTCAAAGACACGACGGCCTCGTCATGAGACTTTCTTGCCATGGGATTTACCTTCTTTGCATTGCATTCGCGGGACGGGCGGGGGGTCCATACGGGTTGCCACTGCCACACACTCCTCCGAATTGAGACTCTACAGGCCTAGACTGCGGTCGGATAGGTCTGGGACTATGGTTAGTTCTTGGGGACTCCTAGTTGGGGGTAGGGGGGGAGGGGGGAGGTTGGGGAAGTTGGGGTGGAAGGGAGAGGGGTTATGTTGGGGGGGGGGGGCGGGCTCCGGTGTGGCGCACTGCAGGCAGCGCAGGGGAGGTGACACAGCTCGTTATGGCTAGGCGAGACGGTACAACTATTTGCAACTCCCAGACGACGGATCCCACAATGCAGGTTCTTTCCCTCAATGTTAAGGGGCTAAACAATCCCATTAAACGCAGGGCTGTCCTATCCTTTTTGGAACACTCAGGGGCGGAGATCTGCCTCCTACAAGAAACACACTTATTGCCTAGGGATTGGCATTGCATGCGGTCTAGGGCATTTCCGACACAATACTACTCTTCCACCACTAAGAAAAAGGTGGGGGTGGCCATTCTGTTTGCGCGCCACTTTAGGGGTATGGTGGGGGACAAAGTCGCAGATATTAAAAGGAGGCTCCTTGCGTACAAAATACATCTAGGAGGGTGGTCAGCAGTGATAGGTTCCATATATGCACCCAACACCAAACAGGAATCCTTTCTCACCGGGGCCTTGGCGGATACACTCGCTCACAACATCAAAGCCACGCTCGTCGGGTGCGACATTAATTTAGTAATGGACACCCACAAAGACAGGTCGGGACAGAGATTTGGTTTCACAGGTGCACTCCCCAAAGAGGGGGGGGGGGCAATGGCTAGAGAGCAGGGGGTTCGTAGACATATGGAGATCAAGATACCCAAACGCCCCGGGATATACATTCTATTCCCATGTACATCACACATATGCCCCAATAGATCATTTTCTGGGATCCACGGAGGAGGCGGCCTTGATCACGGACACTGAGATCGTCCCTGCAGCACTATCTGACCACGACGCGCTAACGGTACACGTTCGGATCCCCAAACCAAAGATACAGAAGGGCAAATGGCGCCTAAAAGAAACTCTGTTACACCGCAAAGGGGTGACACAACATATCAACACGCGCATTACCGAGTATCTAGCCACGAACGACACGGCAGAAGTATCCCTGGCGGCGTTGTGGGGGGCGTTGAAAGCGGTGGTGCGCGGGGAGCTAATAGCGATTGCGGCGGCCGAGACACGGGAGCGTTGGGAAAAGAGGCAGGCGCTATCCGATCAGGTGCTCGAACTCGAAAGGGTCCATAGTAGGACCGGGGCCCCAAGAATATGGCGCAAGCTCAAAGCAGCCAGAGCCCAACTAGCGAGCCTCGACCTAGATCGGGCTGAATACGCGGCATTGCGTTTACGACACACTTATTACGTGGGAAGCGACAGGACAGGCCGCCTACTAGCTAGCAAACTCAAGGCCAAGGTCCTGCGCTCGAAAATCACATCCATCCGGGATAGCACAGGGCAGGAACAAAGAGACGACGAGCAGATAGCTGCAATGTTTCGGACGTTTTACGCGTCATTATATGCCGCGGAACCCACCCGAGAAGGAAGGAACACGGACTCGCCACAGCCAACATCACAGCCCTCAATGAGGAAAATGCACGCTCCCTTGAGTCGCCGATAAGGACAGACGAGGTAATCTCTGCAATAGCGCGCCTCAAGCCGCTCAAATCTCCGGGACCCGACGGCTTCTCGGCGGGTTTCTATAAAACATTTTGCCCTCTGATAGCACCGATCCTGGCCAGACTGTTTAACTCTTTTGAGGGCCCTGGCTCCATCCCCCGCGACATGCTTGAGGCCGATATCCTTGTTCTGCCGAAACCCGGAAAAGACCCTGCCAACTGCGTGGTCTACAGGCCCATATCGTTGCTCAATCTAGACCTAAAGCTATTTACCGGCATCCTTGCCGCGAGACTGGGCCCTTGCCCCCCCGGCATCATCGAACCGGACCAAGCGGGTTTTATTCCTAACCGGCAATGCGCAGATAATACGAAACGCCTGCTGCATGTCATAGATAAGGCCCACATCAAGGATTCGGACGCGGCTCTAATTTCGGTCGACGCAGAGAAGGCGTGCGACCGGGTCGACTGGGGGTACTTGGACGCCACCCTGACGCGCTTCGGAATAGGAGAACGCTTTCGCGCCTGGGTTGCTGGTTGTTATTCTGCCCTGCAGGCGGTCATTAGGGTCAATAAGGTGTGTTCCAAGCCATTTACCATCCAGAGAGGGACGAGACAGGGTTGCCCCCCTCTCTCCATTGCTCTTTGCTCTTTACGTGGAGCCATTCGCACAAAAGGTCAGGGACAACCCTGCGATCACCGGCGTCAAGTTCGGAGGAGAGCCGCAGACCATAAGCCTCTACGCTGATGACGTCCTCGCAGCACTGGAGGACCTTATAAACTCGGTCCCGGCCTTCTTGTTGGAAATGGAGACATTCAGGAAGGTGTCGGGGTTCAAAATTAAAGTTGGGAAGTCGCTGCTCCTACCACTTGGATGCAATGCCCGGGCGACTAGCACACTTCCCCGCAACTTAGGGGGGCTTTCCTCCAGCATGTCCGTGCCTTACTTGGGCATATCTCTAACACCGTCCACGGCGCAAACCGTGGAGCAGAACTATACTGCCCTCCTTAGCCAATTATTGGGCGACCTCACGAGGTGGCGTCAACACTCACTCTCCTGGCTAGGGCGGGAGGCGGCGATCAAAATATCTCTACTGCCAAGGGTCCTATATTTATTCCAGATGCTGCCAGTCACTCCCCCAATCGGCCTACTCACAAAACTCCAAGATGCTATCCGACTATTCGTCTGGGCAGGCAGACAACCACGTTTACGCAGGGACCTCACTAGCCACACCACGTTGGTGGGGGGCTTGGGAGTTCCGGACCTCTTACGATACTTTCAGGCGACACAACTCAGATACCCCCTGGAATGGAACTGCCCCGAATCTGAAAAGAGATGGCTATTTGCGCATCGCGCAATGGCCCAGATGCCACTGTGGAGGATTCCCTTCCTCAGACGGCAGGACCGGCCCGCATACATGAAAAAATCACCTATTACTCGCACTACCTTGCAGGTGTGGGACAAAGTGGTGGTGACTCGGGGACTCAACACTTACCCTTCACCTTTGACGCCCCTGTTCGATAATCCGGCCTTTGCACCAGGCACGGTTCACGGATCCTTTCCCCAGTGGCGTCTGTCAGACTGCAGATCAGCTCGATCAGCAGATCTCGAAGGCTTTATGACGCTGCCAACTCTACAGGACGCCTATGCGCTCCCCCAGCTCCCGCGCTTCGAGTACTTCCAAATCCGTCACTGGCTCATGAGCAGGGACATGTTACCACAGGTCAGCAGACACCTCACCCCATTTGAAAAATGGCTCCATACCAAGAAATCGGATAAGCAGGCAATAACGGAACTGTATGCAATGCTATTCGGCGGGTCAAAAGAGATGGGAACGGGAGTTAGGACGAACCCTCACTAGTAGAGTGGCAGGACATATATTACAGGGCACATCACACTGCCAAGAATGTCGCTAGCAAAGAATCGGCAGTCAAGATCGCTTATTATTTACACCTAACAGCACGACTGCATCAGGGTAATCCACGCCGAGACCCCTTGTGTTGGAGAGGATGCGGTCAGCCAGGCACCCTAACCCACATACTATGGGAATGTGCAGAGGTGCAAGAATTTTGGGACCAAGTGCTTAGGGACATTGACAAGTATTTTGATACTGAAATCCCTCGTTTCCCGGCATATACACTGCTAAGCCTACCAAACAAAATCACCTTCCCACTTAAATCGCCTAGAGGCAAACAAATGGGCTTAGCGATGGGGGCAGGAACACAACATATATTGTCGCTATGGGGCTCCACGCGAAAACCCACACACACTGGGTGGCTTCACAAGCTATGGTACTCGATGGGTATGGAAAGAATACAGGCCTCCCTTATTCAGACGCAAGATACATTCCTCGAAACCTGGCAACCCCTGGTAGATTTACTAGCCGAGGAATTCAATGAGCTTACCTGTCCGAAATACCTCAGAGTCCTGCGACTGGCTGACGAGTTCCGGACAGCTTCCGGGAACCCCACTTCCGGCTCCTCAGCCTGAAATGCTGACACATAATACTACTGCAGATGTCCACACTGGGGGGGAGGGATAGAAGGGTGAGGGGTAGGGGGATGGGGGGGTGGGTAGGTTCAAGGGAGGGAGGGGTTGTTACACTGTTGGGGTTGTTTGGGACATGGCCGGTCCACATCCAGTCCACACCCGCCCACATGGACACACTGTCTTTCCCAGCCACCCTGGCCCCTTGTGGGGGTGGGGGGACGCAAGTCTGAATGGGGGCGTGCCCCCGACGTGCATATTGTCCGACCGATGTTATGTCCTCTTTGTTTGAAATACAATAAAAATGATTTAAACAAAAAAAAGGCATCTTTTATCTTCAGGTCTAATGTTAGACTCAAGTACCTCTCTAATACAGTCATGTACATCCTTCCAATAATTCTGGATGCATCTGCCGTCCCATATTATGTGCATAAATGTGCCTACATAGCCACACTGACTCCTACACTTCCCCATGTCTACTCTTCCCATGCTAACGAGACGAGACCCAGAGATGTAAACTCTATGGAGGATCTTGAGCTGAACCAGGCACAATCTAGAAGAGATCACAACCTCTCTCGGGGAAGCCTCTGCCTCTTGCCATTCATCATAATCGATCTCTAACCCATCTCCTTCCCAGCGCTCCCTGAGTGGCCCATGGGGATCTGATGCGTTATTAATTCATTTTTTGTAAGTCAGAGCTATTACTTGTGTTGGCAAATAACCATCAAGCAACCTATCCTCCAAAGGTGAGGAGTCCGGAGAGAGGCACCTTTTGATAGATTTGACATGAGTGCATGTCGCACTTGCAAATACCTAAAGTACTCTGTGCCTGCTAGCTCCTACTCCTTTTGAAGTGAATCAAATGGCACCCCTTCACCCTTTACCCATAGGTCTCGAATCTTGGAGATCCCAGTTAGATCCCACTTGTCAAACCCTTTTGAGGTCCTCAGGGTGCCCTACTGTTCTGTGTCCCACAGAGGAGTAGCTAGCGTGAGTTACTGGTCCCACCCCAAGCTTCTGTTGGCGGAGTGCCAGACATGTGCAGAGTGTTTAGTCGGTCCGGTTAAGTTGGCAACTTTTGGGGCCTAGTGTATAGAGTTCTTGTTATAGTTACCACCCAGCAGTATCCATTTGTTCATTCTGTATCCCGGGTCATCCCCTCGGCGGTAAATACAATGATTGATCGCAGCTAGGTGAGCGGCCCAAAAGTAATTTTTAACATCTGGAAGTCCAATCCCCCCATCATACCAACTCAAGACTAGTTTTTGCAAAGCTATGCGGGGTCTGCCGTCCCAGAGCAACTCCCAGAGCAGGCCCTCTCCTCTATCTCCTTAAAATATCTCGCTGGGACCAGATCCGGGGAGTTCTGCAATACATATAGAAAACGTGGTAAAGCCATCATTTTGAGCAGCGCTGCCCTACCCAGCAGAGAGAGTGGGAGTGCTTTCCAGTTTGCTACATCTCGCTTCAGTTTCTACAGGGGGAGGGGTGGGGGCAGATTACGTTTATATCAGGTTTTGGAGTCTGTAGTGATAAAGATTCCCAGATATTCGAAGCCCGCCTTTGCTACTTGAATAGGGCATCCCCTAGGCAGAGGAGGAGGATCTTCACAAAAGACATACAGCAAGGACTTGCCCCAATTAATTGTGTACCCCAAATATTTACCCAAATTTGTAAAAATATTGAGCACTTTTTAGAGGGATGCTTTCTAGGGGGCAAGGTACAGGAGGATATCGTACGCATATAGAGAGATGTGGTCCTCCCATGCTTCTGTCCACGTAAGCCCCCGAATTATTGGGTCTTTCGGATCCATGCTGCCAATGGCTCCAGGGGGAGGGCAAAAAGCTTGGGAGAAAGCGGACAGCCCTGTCGGGTCCCGCGACCCAGTACATATACCTCCGACTTCTTATTATTGACCACTACCTGAGCCAGGGGTTCTGTGTAAAGGAGCAGCACTACACTCAATAAAGCCGGACCTGAAACCCAACTTTGCCAGAAAAGCAAATAGGTAAGGCCACTCAATAGTATTGAACGCCATCATGGCATCTAACGATACCACGATTGCAGATTCCCAGATTGTGTCTAGTCTTCCAAACACACCGTGAAGTCTTCTAAGGTTTAATGCGGTGTTTCGATGGGGCATAAAGCCTGATTGATCAGGGTGTACCAAATTATTTATTACTTGGGCCAGGCGACTCGCCAACAATTTGGCTAGAATTTTGGGTTCTGCGTTTAGTAAGGAAATGGGCCGATAAGAGGAACACCTGTCCCTTGGGTTACCATCTTTATGTATAGTAACCAGTGTTGCTACTCTATGGTCCAGGGGAAATAGTCCCACCTCCCGGCTCTCCTCAAACATGGCCCGTAGGTGCGTGGCTATTTTATCTGGTCGTAACTTGTACAGTACGATAGGTAGACCATTAGGGCCCAAAGCCTTGCCGGATTGTAGATTTCTGAACGCCTGCGTAATTTCATCATTTGTGAAGTCACTATCTAGTATGTCCCTTTCTTCTGTGGACAGGTTGGGCAGAAGGCATCCATTATTAATTTACAATTCTAACATGGGATGGGACATGAAAAACATATGCACCCTGATGGAATGATGAAAGTAAAAAATAAGTCACATCAAGTAAGCAATGGAAGAATACTATTCATCCAGTCAGAACCGCGCAAGACAGTATTACTCCTGTCAGAATTGGGAGGAAAACCATTAAATGCGGAGCTCACAAGTGAGATAAACAACTAAGCCATCCAGTCGTGAACAAGGGGGTGACCCAAAGCCCATACTTACTATATTGAAAGCAGGACTGCCTGCAGACAACCAAAGCGGTCTGTAGCCTGCACCTAAAAATGTGATTGTCAGCAGTTGAGTTCATCTTTAATCTCTTTGAACCTCTGCTCTTTTATCTGATGATGAGAGCGCTTATAAACATATATATTATCTCATTTAAACATTTTCAGATTTGACAGTGAACTGAAATTAAAAAGGACTGCTGTTTCATCACTACTGACGAAACGTTCATCATTAGATCAGTAAAGGCAGTTGCTTTCCTCCTGTAGTCAGGCTCTGGAGGTAGGAGAAGGCCTGTAACAAATATCAAGTTCTTTGGAGGTAAAACCTTTGGTGATTTTTTAAATCACCTTTCTGACTCTTCAGATGTAGTGCTAACGTCATACAGGAAAACATTGTTGTGGTTGCCTTATGGCACATGTACTTGGTGTTGCTGCGCTGCTTGAGCATGAAATAAGCATCGACTATGACAATCGTGACACCAAAGATACGTGTCCAACATTGCCAATGACAAATGATATGGAACACGTCTCTTTCAACTTGTTCCTTTTTCTGAGAGAGATCTAGGTTAGTGTGCATGCGAGCTCGTGGCTATTATGTTTTAGATTGTCCATTGCTTTATGCTTGGCTGTACTTGCACGAGTCTCTATCTTGCGCGGGTGAATAGCTTGGATTGACAATTTAAAACATTTTTAACAAAAAAACATTTACAACCTGTTTCGTAGAACATGGCATATTTTGTCCCAATAAACTCAGTAATCCCTACAGTGTATACCTGGAGTTTGGAATTGATAGGGCTAATTTAGAATTCATGAATTTTGTGTGTTTAATTATGATCCATGGGTAGCAAATAGTGTAAATACCCTGTATTTAACATACTGTTGTCTAAGTTGGCATAAGTAGCCCGCAAAACGAATTTACTGGGCATTTTCTGGTTGCTTTTAAAGCGTATTTTTTAAAAGCAGCACAGTGTACTACACTCGTCGTTTTATTCATACAGTATGTTTCTTTACTTAAATAGTCGAAATGTGCTCTGCGCTGTCACGATGTTTAATCCACACATCATGTTTTAATATAATCAAGCAGCTATTGTGTAGCAATGCAATGTCATTTCCATTTGTATGTAGGCTAAAGGCGCGACTTGACTATTAATTTGGAGTGGGTTTTTAGAGTGAGTCTGTTACATAATTAAACTCAAAATGATAATTGGCTTGTATTGTTGCAGTTTTGGGGGTACAACCCATGCTGCTGCTAAAATGTTATAATAACCGTTGTATTTGGGATATGTAAAAAAAAAAGTTCTTTGTTTCCATGTCAGACTCTTGTTTGACTTTGAATTTAAAACATGTTTTTATTATTCTCTCCTGTCTCTAAACTAAGCAGTCCCTATGGCTATATGCTCTTTGATTTATTATTTACCTTGTTCTAGACGTAATTTGGTTCTGGTTAATAATTGGAATAGGGCACAATTTCCTTCTTTTCTTATGCTTATTTACATTTGTTTGCATTATGAATATTTTAAATTGAGTGTCTAACTGTTTACCTTTTGCTTGTGTGTGTTCCCTGTGTATCCCTTGTAATCTATATTTTATGTTTACAGCTCTCTTCCTTTGGGGCCTACACATGGCCCCATCCATCTAATCAACCATTTGATGTAAAAAGTGCCGACAGAATGTCATTGTTCAGTCATTTTTTTTTTATCTGAGACCAACAGTATAAACTCTGAGAGGATTAATGTCGAAAACTAATAACTCGTTTTATAAATTGGATTTTAGTTTGGGGACAGTAGAAAAAGCAGTTTTTGTCTGGTTCATTTACAGATCATTATATTAAAACACGGTAAATTGAAAATGAATTAGGTCAGGACCCTAGGTTAATGACTGTTTTTAAAAAGAGTTTTTTAGAAGGGAGTTTTGTAGAATATTAATTAGGACCGGCCTACTCTAATTCACATGATTGATTTGCCCTTCATTGTGAGATGAATGTCATAATGAGTGCTCTTTCATTTCAGAAAAAGGCATTTATTTGCCCGGCGCTAATGATGAATTGATTAGTTTTTCAGATCATGATTGGAAGCCTTTTTCGCTAGAGCCAATCTTGCTTCTTTTAGCAGGTTCAGTGGTGAGCGTGCATCTCGGAAGATGTCCATGGCATGTGTACGGTAGCCCGTGTGCCCACTTTGTAGATGATCTGAGCTATAAACTGCAGAACTGCTCTCCCCGGGTCTGAGGTCGGCTGCTGCGCCTCTATCTATATAATGGGATTCATTAATACTTGAGAGCTGGCAGCACGTTAATCTTCATGAACACTTTTATTTTTAATGATTTGCCTCATTTGACTGGAGTAGTGCCCCCGCGGACCAGCTCGGAGTGCACTTAGGAGAAGGATGTTTATTGTAAATGTACTCATATACTAGGTTAGCTGTAAAACCGCGTGGGTGGTATGAAAAAGTACCAGTTGCACAGATGCTTGACAGATGCTCGTCAGTTGATAGGGTTCCCTTTCGCCCTCGTCCTGACTCCCACAAGACGCCTTCCTATTTGAGGCCATCGTTTTGGTTCCTCTGAATTTGTAATGTGTTGCATGTGTAGCATGTAGTGTTCATAGGATCGTATAGTTTTTGTCTCAGCACTTGGTTTGAACATATTTTGCCAAACCAATGTTCATAGAGCATGCAATAAAAGGTAAAAAATATAGAGTAACAAAAATGTACAGACCAAAAAGTAGACAAGTAGAAAATTTGACTACAGAAACACAGAATGTGCAAACATGTTGTGAAAAAAGGTATGGGTTATTAATAGGCTTGGGAAGAAGTTTAGAGTTGCAGCAACGTGTAGTGTGAAGGATCATCTAAAGTGTGTTTCTTAGGACTACCATTCGGGTTAAATAACTTTTAGGTTAAGTTCAGGGTTATTTTGGGGATAAGAGTTGCCATGTAAAGAATATTGTTGGAGAAAGTGTTAAATGTTGTATCATGTTTAGGATTGGGTTAGAGTAATGAAAGGTGTAATTTACGGTGTAAGATGAAGGTGCAAGTGATTGGTGGCACAGGTGGCAGTACTAGGATATCTCTTGTGTAAAATAGAAGAGAAACTACAGGAATAAGAAGTGAGTAGCAGGGGTTAGGCTAAAAGCTAATGTAGGTTTATGTTAATTGCACAAATGTAGTAAGAGCACTGCTTTTTTTTAACCTCTACATTTTTATATTTTTTAAAGATTTACAATTTGTCTACCCCTGTATGTACGTTTTAATCTCCTTTTTTACCTTTACATTTTTTAACATCTACCTTCTTGTGTCCTAATTTGGTTTTTGTTGTCAGGATTGGAATGTCGCTTGTGTGGGAAATTGACTTGTACCCACCTACAGTGCCTCACTGCGTGTGAAACTGGTATCCTGTTTTTATTTTGACCCCGACATCGAGCTAATCCACATGTGCGCTGAAGCCTCAATCTGTCCATGACAATGCGGGTTCAAGATCTGTCCTGTGACCTGGAGCATTAGATAAAGTATGCTCCTTATATTACTCAATGGACTACTATCCTTGCTATGAGTACCTTACGTAAAGGGGTGGTGGCAGCATACCATGTTTCGTGAATGTATAGTGGGACTAGATCTTTTTCCTTGTGCCTGTGACAGTTCAGTTTACCGACCCCTCGCGTGAAAGGTTCTGCTTTTATGTGCAACTCAGAATCTTGCCTTGAAATTCAGTGTGTGTAGTGTACCTGTTTGTGCTGTTTGTGTCTGTTGGTGCTGGTTGTGTCTGTATGTGCAGTGTATGCATGTGTGTGTGTGTACATAGCACAGTTGTAGGACTCTTTATGTTGTATGATTCTGAGCACTGGTACCAGTGGGATTCATTTTGGATTCTCTATGTTTAGCATGAAACAAGATGGACGGTTCCTGAATTCCTGTAGCTGGAGGCTGAAGACTCAGACACTGAAGTAAGGAGGATGGAGGAGATAGGGCTACTTTTAGAAATTCCATGAGAAGCTTGTTAGCCCTAGACAGCTTATTCCTGAACACTACCAGTTGGTTGATGGTACGAGTGAGGGTTTAGACAGCAGTTTCTGCTGTTCAAGAGAAGCATTTTTCTAGAAAGGGGATGTCCTTTTGTCTGTCTCAGGTTACTGCTTCAGGAAAGGGGAGGCAGCCAACTGCAGAGAATTCACACTTCATTGTACCCATGTTTTGGATACTCTTGTTTGGCGCTACCTCCAGTGTTACCTGCTTGAAGAACTACCACTTTGCAAAAAGTCACTGTCTGCATTGTAACCTGAATGGAAATTACATTTTTAAAGAGAACCAACCCAAACCTGTTTTGAAGCGTAAGACTGCAGATCCAAATCCCAGTCAGGAAAGTGTTTATGAAAGTGTGATCCAAATTACCTCTCTTTATTCCAGTTCCAAGTCCTTCATGACCAAGGAACAGAGTGCTCACCATTGTGCTTGAAAGACTACTAAGTAATCAGGGGCTGGTGTCTTCATGACTGCCAATTCACAGTAGTGAGGGGACATCAACTGATCAAGCCTACAAATTGCTGAAGAAGCCGAAGGCCCACCTAAGTGCTGAGAAGCCTGCATTTTCTGCTCAGAGAATGTCCAGGAGAACAATTCCTGTGTCTGCCTGGGGTGTAGTGCTACCAGTAGTTGCTGACTGCTGAGAAGGGGCGAACTAGGCCTGATCCTAAAGTATGAGATGTTCTATGGTCTCCCGTTGAAGCACCCAGTAAGCGCTGCGTAGAGAGATATCCACCTAGTGTCACTGTACTGCAAAGAGTTCTGAGGGACTAGTGCCGTAGTTGCCAATCAAGGTGCTCAACCTAGAGGAGCTTCTGCATCAACCTCTAAGGCTGGAACTGCCAAAGAAGAGTGTTTCACACTTGTGACCATGGATCAAAGACAAATGCCTGTTTGTGCTAGAACAAAGGCTGCTACCACTGACAAGCCCATCGAGGGCTTAGCTCAGTACTTGATCCTGTGATCTCGAAGGACGCTAAACTGTTGTCTGTGGTCTTCATGCTGGCATCGAAGCTCGAGAGTGTGAAGATGCTGGTTGCACCAGCCCTTACCTGGGGAGTTGCCAGCATCACTGAGCAGACCATGTAGTACTGTCTGTGCAAACTAAGAGATTGCTCCCGAACATGAGCCGAGGTTAATGTTAATGTTATGGGGAATTTGTATAGCGCACGGCTACTCCAAGGAGTGTCCCGGCGCTGGAGAAAACAAAAGGGCCCCATGTGAGAAGAGCAATGAAAGAAGGCTTCTTTAAAAATATGCATTTATTGATCGAACAACCAGGTCTTTAATTGGTGCCTAAAACCAAAAAGCTCCTGTTCCTGTCTAAGAGCAAGGGGAAGGGAATTCCATATCCTGCCGGCTATCACCTGAAAAGATCTGCCACCTTTTCTGGTCTGAGAGAATTTAGGTACCACCAGCAGATGCTGTGTTGATGATCTTAGCGTCCTAGCCGGCATATAGGGTATGATCCTCTTCCGAATGTACTGGGCCCCACTATTATGGAGGGCCTTAAAGGCCAGTACAAGAGACTTAAAGTGAATCCTGTTTTTCACTGAAAGCCAATGGAGAGTTCTAAGATGGCTCTTCATGTGAGTCCTAGGCACTACCATCATAATAGCTCTGGCAGCCGTGTGTTGGACCACTTGCAGGCGGCTTAGTAGGTATTTTGGGATTCCTAAATAGAGAGCATTTGCGTAGTCCAGCCTAGACAAAATAAGGGCTTGGACCACAATTTGTCTGTGAGACTGATGAAGCAGAGGGAGAACATTTCTCATCATCTTCAAGAGTCCGAAGCACGTGCCTGCCACGGATTGCACCTGCGATTTCATAGTCAGATCTGAGTCCAGCTTAAAACCCAGGTTTTTAACCATGGTAACTGTACATGCAGGTGGTGGCTGGGTCTGAGGCCACCACTTTCACCATTTATCTTAAGGTGTGTGTCCAAAGAACATTATTTCAGTTTTAGCTGAATTACAAGATAATTTGTTAATGGCGGAACCAGTCAAATACCTTGGCCAGGCACAGATGAATCGAGTGTTAATTTAACTGCTCATCTTTCTCAGCCGTGAACAACAACTGAGAATCGTCGGCATAGTTTATAACTTTTGCTCCATATTCCTCCGCCAGGGGTGCCAAAGGGGCCATTTAGATATTAAAAAGAGTTGGACTCAATACTGATCCCTGAGGCACCCCAATATTCATTGAAGGAATATCCGCCGAAAAGGAAGGAGACCACACCGTTTGCCGACGATCCTCTAGAAAGGAAGAGAACCATCTAAAAAACGTTCCCCCAATACCGCACTCTCTCAATCTCTGTAAGAGCCGGTCATGGGGTACGGTATCGAAAGCCGCTGATAGATCAAGCAGTGTCAAGACTGCCTTACCGCCTCTGTCTAGGTAATCTGGTAACTCTAGCACTAACCTTTGCTGGCATGGACTAGTTGATCCTAAACGCAATTAAACTGACCTGTGTGCAAAACGTGAACATGGGGTGGGGGTGGGGGGGGGGGGGTGTAAGAGTGTTGAGGACAGGAGAGCGACACCATAGGGTTTATCTACACTTCATTAGGTCCAATAAGGGGTATAAAACCCAGTAACTGAACCACCGTTGGAATGTGAAGTATTAATGCTGCTTGATTAAATGTTTGTTTATTTTTACTTTTCTTTTTGTCGCTGGACAATACATGTTATTGTGCCTGTTGGTTGGCTGTTGAATTCTGTGCTCTTGCTCCTCTCCCCCACCCCAAAACCCTCTGAAACATGCGACTGCTCACCCACGCTTCCCTCAATCAAGTGCAAAAAGGGTTGTACTTGGCCCAGTTTATAACCATAATAGTAAGGACCGCAGGGCTGTAGTGGCAAACAACACCAACCACCTTGGTTTGGTCCTCTAACACCGGTCTGCCCTGCGACCCCAAACAAGGTCTGACACATTATACTTGGAGTAGGATTTGGGTACATGCATTTCAACTATTGTTTTTCCTCGACCAGCCTTTTTAGACATTGGCTTCTTGTTGTGATGTTTATTTTCAAAGCATACTATCACTTGAGTGGGTATTCTGCCGAGGAAGCAGCTGGTGTTCTAGCTGACTGAAGGCTGGCGGGAGGGTCTATTTGAAGAACCAAAATTGAAGAAGTGGTTCTGATTTGTAGTGGCAGCTTGTTTCAGGCTTCAGGAGCGATGGTGGGGAAGCCATGACCACCAGTCTTTGTTCTGTGTATATATGAAGTGTGTGCAAGTTGGAGTCCGGCGAAGCGGAGGTGTCTGGATATTTTGCAAAATGAGATTCAGCTATTAGTGTTGAGATAGGCTGGCCCCATATTATGTAATGCTATGAAGGTGTGTGAGAGGGGTTTGAAATGGGCTTGTTTGGGAGTCAGTGGAGCTCCTTAAGGTGCGGTGTGATGTCTGTGCTGGATGGTAGGTTGGATGTAATTCTGGCTGTATAATTCTGGATGGTTTGACATTGTCTGGTGTTGGTTTGTTGATCCCGTCATATAGGGTGTTCCCATAGTCCAGCTTGCTAGTGACGAAGGCGTATGTGACAGTTTTGTGAGTGATGGTTGGGAACCATTTGACGATTTTCCTCAGTATCTTCAGGGTGTGGAAATGTGATTGTGACAGTGTTGACTAGGGCAGTCATGTTTAGTTGGCTGTTAATGATGATCCCAGGGTTCGTTGTGTGGGGGGTGCATGTAGGTCCGAGTTCAGCCGGTCTCCAGGTGGAATCCTATGGTGATGGGTTCTTCCCGAAGAACACGAGTCCTACCTTTTGGTGTCAAGTTTGAGACAGTTGATTTTCATCCAGTTTGTGATTTCCATCACGCATAGTGTGAACTTGTTTTGAGTGTTGGGCGTTTTCTTTGAGAGGAGAGTATAATCTGGGTGTCGGCGTAGAATAGGACATCAATGTTGTGGGTGCTAATGATGCTTGATAGTGAGATAATATATGTGTTGAAGAGGGTTAGGTGGAGAGAGGATCCTTGTGGTTCTCTACAGATGAGGTTGGGGTGTCGAAAGAGAGACATTGTCAATCGCTTGTTAGCTCAGGAGTATTTATCTCTTGCCTAATGCTGTTTGGGTGTATCCTTCAACCTCCACTCTTGTGGTTGAATCTAGCTGAATGAGGGACAACTTTACAACTATGCCCCTCTCTATTCATCCTGCTGCCTCCCTTCTATGTGTCTCACTCTAATGTGCTATTGCTGCATGCGGTCACATTAAACCCCCATCCACTGACTTTGCAAATGATTTGTTTTTTAACATACTTTTTTATAGCCTAACCCAGGCATCTGTAGGCCATCTTTTTGAGATATACTTCATAGTACTGGGACAGCAAGCTACTGTCCTTTCCTGGCTTCCATGTAACTGCAGACAATAGGACCTTGAACTACAGGCAGCAGAGGGAGGACTGACTTGTATGCCAGTGCAACCATACCACCCTCAGAGGATGGATCCTTCCACTGCGCTTCCCTTTGAAATTGTACACTTTGGGGCGAGTGGTAAGAGAGGGCTAAAGAAGAAATGCTGCTGTTCGTGTCTAGTGCAAGCAGTGAGGATTGAAGTCTGATACCTGTTGAGAGGATGTTGTTTTTGTCGTGCCTTGAGCCAGAAGGGAATTGTTTGTGTATGTAAGCTTTTGATAAATGGCAAGGTTGGTATCAACAGCATAGTAGTCGGGCCTGTGGAGTTATGCAGGGGAGGGGAGGACCAAAAAAGGCAGCAGGGTTGATTACATTATGTAGCAAGAAAAGGCAAATTATCCAGGGTAATGCAGCACATTTTATGATGGAATTACTTCATTATTTTGTACTTTTTCACATGCTGATGCTATCTGTGCAAAGGTTTCACCTCCCTATTACTAGTTTACCAACCAAATACATCAGCAAGCAACTAAAAAATGACTAAACACCTTTCAGAAGGACCTTCCACAGCCGGGGGGGGTGTGGTGGGTTGGGGGGGGACACATTGCCATGTTTTAGTAACTTTTGATATGTTTGAGCAACTTTTAATATGTTTGAGCTAAGAACACATTTTTGGTTAAAATCTGGCGATTATGCAGCAGATGATGGAATATGGACAGAAAATCCGTAATTATGCAGAAAACGCCACAGAATCGCATAATTCCAGTTGCCCTGCCAATACTTCATGTTGTCATGGCAGCCTTTTCTCAGTTGAGCAACAAGCATAGTCTGAAACAAAGGACATAGATGAGAAAGGAGATCGCACATAGTGACAGTCACGGAACAGATATTTCTTGATGAACAAAACAGTGGAGTAACCCTTTAACATGCTGTAGCATTATAGTCCACTGCTGCGGGCTGTACCAGCTGTTAAAGACCAGTCCAAGTTAAGCCTCAGGCAAGATCCTTTCACGGGGGAGCGCCTGAGAGCCTTTAACGGCCAGCATAGCCGGAGGCTGAAGGCCTATAATGCTTTCAGAAAATTTCACCTAGAGGGGTAGAATGCCCTGTATTAAACCGGGAGAAAGGCAAAGACAAACTTTGAAATGATAGAGCAAAACACCCCTTAGCGACCCTCTGCCACTCCATTGTCTTCAAAGGAGCTCCCCCAATTCCGATGTTATGATTGGAAATATAGCATTTTAAATGAGATAAATCTGTTTAGGAAAGAGTAGTACTATTACTTTAGACATCCCCAAAGTCAAGAGAGCGAACGCCGATTTGTACTTTGAAATCTGAGGGTGTTTGCGCTTTCAGGGATGACATCAGAAATTGTAATTTCCCATGGTAGCGATAACCCAGGGCAGCCTGAGTGGAAAGGATGCAGACAGTAAATGAATTAGTGGAGCAGAATTGCGGAGAAAGCAATGGTAAAACTGAATACCATATAGTTTGAGGCGGGGTGGTCTCCTTTAGATGCCTGGAGATGGGCCTCTCAATCCTTCTTGTGTAAGAGTCTTTCTTCAGATGTAGATCACTCTCCCTCTGAAAGTGATTTGTGCTACACTTGTTTTTGCTAAATGTTCTTAGTTATATTTCCTTTAGTCTGTCAAGGTTATTAACTCATTTGAAAGATACTTATGACTATGCTGACACTAGACGTTTCGGCGCGCCTGGATCCATCCCGAGATTTTCTCCTTCACCGAGCATCTGCGCAGTTGGGTCTGGTGAAGCTTTTTTCACCATTGATCAATGGTGCTTAATATCTTTCTAGTGATGCGATGTAACGCTGAGAAATGCTTCTGCTGCTGTGATGCGCCAGGTAGTCATTCAAAAACACATTGGCGTCCGATTTTAACAGCCAGGAAGTTCCCCTGTGCATTATTTTTGCCAAGCTGGTCTAGCGCGGTACCGGGAATCAAGACACAACATGAAGAAGCGCCCTTTGCAAAGCGAAATCTGAGGTGGGTCACTGCGGACAGGCCCGGGTAAAAAGAAGCCTCTTCGGTTGGTGCTAGGTATATGGTGTATTTCATGCAGAAATGATCTATCTCGCGAGTCTCAGAGGGCGCTTGTGTCGATAATACGCAGTGCCAGCAGGACAGTTCTGGTCGTCCTGGGCTCCATTTTAGCTCAGAATTGCTTTTCTTGTGGAAGGAGTTGGGCTCCCATCTTAGCCTTTTCTTCTAAACAGTAGTCGGTCCTAAACATAATGCAGGTCCTTATCTTACACAGTGAGTTCCTTATTGCAAATGTTGGAACGCTTGAAAGCGCAAGAGCAGTTTGGGGTGAACCATTCTCCTGTGGATGGCCGGCCTCCGACTGGTCACTTGACATTGAGGATTAATCCGCAGCATTGATCTCTTTTGGTGATGTGCGCATCAGCAGTAGGTAAGCTGGACTCCAGCAGTCCAGTTTAAAGTAAAATTGGCGTAATTGTGCTGGAGCATTTTTGAATTATCTGACGGAAAATTGCTCTGTTTGATTATTAACTGTTGGCCATTAAAGTATCTTGCAGTATGATTTAGACAAATGCTGCATTTACGCAAAACCTCAGAGGCTTCAAGGACATGTAGGAAGGTATTGTCTCTTGCTAATTGTTCTTCTTCAATGGAGAGTATAATGTGGGACTACTTATACTAAAAATGAAATGTCTTTTTTAAGTAATGCTCTAAGCAAAATAATACAAATCTCTGCCTGCTTTCCAGAAGGCCAGGTGTGCGATTTTAGTGTTGGAGGAGATTGGTTCATTATATTCAGGCAACCATCTTGGTTAGAGTGTCATGCATGATAAGCGTGTGCATCAGATCGTTAGAATTTGACTGTGGTGTGTTTGCTTGATTTTGAAATTTCTGGTATGCTCTAGTGACTTCTCATGTGGTCATCTAATTGATTGAACATGCTTGCACAGCACTGTTTTTTTTTTAGAAACAATGTACAGAGAGGTTATCAATCTTAAAACATGTAGCTCTTTACGCAAATTCATTTTGGCAATAAATGCTGCTGTTATAAATGTATCTCACATACTGGTGCAGCTGAGTCGAAAGAATTAGAATATCCCCAAACTAGTGGAATGCGTCATCTGACCAGGCGCTGGGAGAACAGCTAAATCCCCTTTTCCTTGAAGCGTCTTATACACTTGAGCTGTTTGTAAAGTGGTCGCATCACCTTAAAATGGGCAAAACTCCATAACAATTTGTAGTAATCTCATGTTATACTGTTATGGTCCCTTTCACCTTGTCCTTAGCTGCTCAGCCAGTGTGAGTGTTCCTTGTAGAATGTTGGCGAGATTGACATGAGTGGAATGCTTGGGTGCCTGGTGTGAGTGTTGTCAGTTGGAAGATGGGCTGAGCAGCTAAGAGGCTGCTCCTGGTGGGGTATGCTGTAAATACATCTTAAGGACTTAATAAACTTCATGAAATACACCTCTGCTATGTCTCCTGAACACCTGGGGCCAGCCCACTACATTTTGGCGACGAGACTGGGATGAAGGAAACACCTTTCAAAACCCACGCATAGAAGAGTCTTGAGCTTGTACATAGTTATAGATGAGAAACTTGAACTGAAAAAAGCCTTTCGCTAAACAGAATAACGTCACTCCGCACTGAAGGCACATACCTTGGTTGCAACTGATCACTTATCTTCCTGAAGCAGACAGATGCTTCATGTAATGTGAGAACACCAGCAAGGTGTAGGCTGCCTAGAGCACCCATTACAGAAGACGAAAGTACATGCATCAGAGCACAGCACACCTGGGCTGGGGCTGTCCGGTGTGATGGAAACTGGTGGGTCTGCGAGGCGTGCTACTCCTGTGTCCTTTGTTTCTTTGTTTTGCTCCTTAGTTTCAACACTTCCTCTCTGAAGTCTACTGGTGCTGTCTGTGCATCCTTTGTGACCACTTACTGCTGCAGGTTTCTCGTGTGGTGTCTTCGCTAGTAAATGTAGTAGGTCCTTTCCAACACGTAGTCCTGCTGTATTCGTCATCCTTAATTGGCATAAAACCACCTGTAGTGCGCGAATGTTCCCTTTCATCTTGTCCCTAGCTTCTCAACCAGTGTGAGTGTTCCGTGTAGAATGTTGGCGAGAGGTGTGGCGCCGCGGCCAGGGCGACTGACGCTGGAATCTGGGGACCACGGTTCGATCCCCGGCTCCGGCGGCAGGTTAGCCCAGCACCATGTGACTCTGGGCAATAGCTCGCTTAATCTTCCCGACGGCCCCAGCGCCTAGAGACCCTTACGGGTGATTGTGCGCTTTACAAATGTGGACTTTACAAATGTGGACTTTACTTTGGCGTGAGTGACATGAGTGGAATGCTTGGGTGCCTGGTGTGAGTGTTGTCAGGTGGAAGATGGGCTGAGCAGCCAGTAGGCTGCTTCTGGTGGGGTTTGCTGTAAATACTTCTTAAGGACCTAATAAACTACATGAAATACATCTCGACTACGTCTACTATGTCTCCTGAACACGTGGGCCCAGCCCACTACACAATTATGATAGCTGAGGACCTGCAGCTCTGCTCATCTTACTGCTTCCTGACCTTTGATTTGTTACATTGAGAAGGTGTTGTGAAGGCACAACTATTTTAGACACCCAGAAGGCCTCAGTGACAGAAAGCATATGGGACCAAGTGGTCTGCAACTTCACTCTGTTTGGCAATGAACAGCAAATGTATTACCCTGGAAGATCTCTGGAGTATGAACCACACTGAGTTAGGGAAAAAAAGCTACAGGTCAACAAGGAATATATACCCTAGCAGCTCTCAAAAAATCATAAAACCTTTACCAGACCTTCAGGTCTAGTGACCCAAATAATCTACTCGACCTAACTGTAATGCCCTTGACCCTTTAACTGGTCACAAATTGTGTGATCTTAGGCAAATATTTTTTATTTCACCCAGTCACCTTTTTCTTCCTCATCACATAGGAGTGCACCTTCAAATATGTGAGCTCAGCATGTCTGCTTAAATTAATAGACTAAACATTTCCTCCATGTGTAGCAAAAATCTAGCTCACGTTTAGCGTACACATGGCTTCAGATTTGCCTCTTAGTTCACTAATGGCATTGTCAAGAGGGTGGGGGCTGAAATGTTTCTCAGTTCGTTTAAAAACTCTCACTTTTAATATATTACTGTAGGTTTTGGTAGTGCACTGTCATTTACAGACAGCACCTTTCCATTGTAATTGCCACAAACGTTCCCATTGACATGCAGTTTTATTGCTAAAACTATATAGAGTACAAACAATAATGTGTGGAAATCGGGATTCAGTAAATATTTATAATTTGCACATCACCAAGTAAAGTGTTTTGATATTATTACATACTCTAAGATTACTTTCATTAATTGTCATAAGTCAACAGCATTCAACCCAAATCGCCTCAGGTGCCAGAGCATTCCAATCTAAATTTAGTGACGTATGCTGTTATTCGTTATATCCACAATTTTATCATAGTGCCATGGCATTTCACTACTTTCCTGAGCCTCTCGGTGCACAGGGGTTTGCTGACTACAAGCTCATTCCCCTGGCCGTGCACTCAACATTCTGTTCTATCATTTTGTGTCATGCACCATCTTCCTTGTTTTCGTTTAACCTTCATCCTGTACACATACCAATCATCAGTGGCACTGCTTCTCACCAGCACATACGTTCTTCAAGAGAGCAAAATGACATGCTAGAAGATATCCGACTATAGATGGACTGTCTGCAACACTCTTGTAAGTTAATCCCTTTATCGTAATGGTGCTTTCCAGTTTATGCCCGTAACTTTCCTTGAGTGTTTTACCCCAGTTGCTCAAAGTAAAATTTTGGCTGTCCCACTGTGTGACAAGGAGAGACATTGGCAGCAAAGTGATAATCGTTCCTAATGTCCATCTTTTCCTACAGTCGGTAGCAGCAATGTGTGACTTGCAGAGGTAAAACTGGAGTGTCCAAATCCTGAGAAATTGGTTAAAACCCATTTGTATAAAAATTAGTGATTTTTTTATTTATTTAGAGTTTTATATAGCACGAGCTAGACCCGAGACATCTGGTATCAGAGTGCTTTACATAGCACCAGTTTCGTTACAGAAGGACATTTCTGTTAGGCACGGGGAGATTAAGTGATTTGCCCAGAATCACAGGATGTTGTGCTTCGTTACCGAGACTCAAATCCAGTTCCCCAGCTTCGGAGTCGACCGCTCTAGCTGTACGGCTACATCCTCTCCCTTGTTTAACTGAGTACTCTCCTGTCTAGAGAATGGCAGTGCTATGTATGCCAATTGTATGCACCTTGCAGTTACTCTCCACATGCTACGCAAACTGTAGAAAATATAGGATACTGCCAAAAGAAAACACCTAACTCTCCACATCAGTACTCAAATTCCACCATTCTTTCAATCTTTACTATGGTTCCCTAATGTATGAAGAATTACCATCAAAACAATATGAATGACATGTCAGTCTATCCAAGGCATCCAATCATGTTCAGTCAGATTAACTCTGTACCATCATCAACTAGATCACTGCACTGTAGGTTGACTCAACTCCTGAGCCACCCTTTCTTTTAAAAAGTCTTCTACTGGAAGAAACTTTTTCGCAGTTCAGTCAGTTAGGACACTGATCTCTATTCCTGCTAGACTAAGAATTTTTAACCACTCGAATTCTGACCTTGTCACGGGACATGAGCTAAAGCACTGTATGAATTGTACAATACATTGTGTGCATCAACTATCTCAAATCCTTGAATCTGATCAATCCAGTAAAATAGCTGCATGCCTCAGTGGATCTCTGGCATAAAATTCACAGGTTGGATATGACTGGCTTTGAGCCCAGTTTATATTTCTTATGCATAACTCAGTTCTTTTGCAAAATCTGTTGCATCTTTAATATCAGTGTTTGGTATATCTGATAGAGATTTCTAACCACAGATCTCTCACCTTAGAATAGTCCTTGAGACTCACCTGAATTTGCTATCTCGTGTAGATTGGACCCCATGTACTCTTTAGGTAGGGCAATGGATTCCATAGTGGCACTGCACTGACACACTTTGTTGCAGTCAACAGGATTTTCATTTACATTCAGTGTTCACTTATAAACAAGCTGCTGATGGTTCCTGGTTGTTTGGCGACAAAGTTGACACAGCACTCCAGCGGTTCTGAGAGAGCAGAGTTACTGCCAGGTCCCTAGGCGTTTCACTGACTAGTCGCCCCAAACAACAGTCTTTTGGCCTGTACTGCGGGCGCCCACAATTTCAACCTTACCCTTCTACCCACCAGGCCGCACAGTAATTTTTTTTTTTTAAACAAATGTTATTGATAGATTGCACACATGGCGCAGCACTCCGCGTTCCGGAGAAAACTGCACACCCCTTTCCAGAACCTGACTAAGACGCTACAGCTCCATACCGTGTGGATTAAGGTGCCCACCTCCTGGCCGCATCTCAGACCGTCCGGGGACGCAATCAGACCCGCCCGCCACAGTCTCTCCCTTGTGAAATATGCTCTATGGAGATATTTGAATTGGATGAGTCTTAAGCGCATCGCAATGGCTGCACCTCTGGGGGCTTCAACGGCTTCCCGCCAATCTTCCTCTTCCAGTGTGGCGACATCCCTTTCCCAGGATTCCCGCAGTTTGTGCAGTGAGGAGAAGCAGTGTGTAACTAGCGTCTGGTATATGCGGGATATCTTTTTATCCTCCAAATCTCCCATAAATACCTTCGCTTCTAGTGGGCTGAATTCGGGTAAGGAGTCAAGTCCCTCCAGATATTTAAAGAATTGGGACCGAGGCATGCCATATTCCTCGCTCATTTCCTGAAACGATTTAAGGGCCGTTCCTGACATAACAGTTCCCAGCGTTGAAATTCCTATACTATCCAAGCCTCGAAACCCCTGCAAGGACGCCAGTGCAGGCAGACGACCATTATGCCATAGAGGGGTCTCCTCAGTTAATGTACTCCACCATCCCATACGACGTAGAGCCTGCCTCCAGATCTGGAATAGCACCTGGGTGGCCTGTAGCAATCGCTTCCTCAATCGCGCCGAGTACAAAATTGTATGCAGAGTGTCGGACCCCATGAGATACCGCTCAAGAGCATACGCAGGGTCCCCCCTATCCCCATACCACCATTCGTTCAAGATCAGGAGATGGGAAGCCTGATAGTACGACAGGATATCGGACGTTGCCAACCCTCCGCAGTACGTTGATAAGAAGCTGGTGCGCAGCGCAACCCGCACTGCACCTCCCGCCCAGAGGAATTGTCCCAGCACCGAGTTGACTTGACTAAACCAGTGGGGTGACATCGGGTAGGGGTGGTTCTGCAATTGGTATAGCAGACGTGGAAGGGCAACCATCCTAAAGATAGCCGACCAGCCATAGATAGTGAGGGGCATGCGGGACCACGTCTTCATCTCTGTCCGAACCCGATCCCAGACCGGCACCATGTTGCGCTCCCAGGAGATTATGGAGGTCTCAGATAGGAACACTTCCAAATACTTAAGTCCCCCCACCGCCACCTGCAACGCGGATGCCCATGACCCTACTTCAGAGCGTTCTCCCAGCACCCACAGGGTGGATTTACGCGGGTTCAGGTAAAGCCCGGAGGTTTCTCCGAATATCTGCATATCTCTAAGATTCGCGGTCCCGACCTATTAATGTTGTTAATGAAGAACAGGACATCATCCGCGTAAAGCGCGATTCTATCCGATGGTCCGGTCTCCCATTCAAAGCCACACAATTGTGCGTCAATGTGCACCCACGCCACCCGCGGCTCCATGGCAAGGGCAAACAAATACAGCGAGAGGCGGCACCCCTGCCGTGTACCTCGCCCAACGGAGAATTTGGTGGATATAGCCCCCGCCACTCTCACCAAAGCCGTCCGGTCTGTGTATAATAATTGTAGGTACGACAGAAAACGGGGCCCAAAGTTAAGTCGAGGCAGAAGTGCAAATAGGTAGACCCAACTCAATGAATCAATAGCCCTGTTTATATCTGCCAACAGGAGCGCTGCTTGTGCCCCGGTGCCTCTAACCGCCTCCACCGCGACATGAGCGCGTCTGATATTGTGTCTCGTCGCCCTATGGGGCATAAACCCAGCCTGATCCAGGTGGACCAGCTCTGCTATATGGGGAAGGAGACGGTTTGCCAGCGCCTTGGCTAGTATCTTAGCTTCGACGTTCAGGAGAGAAATGGATCGATAAGACTCATGCTGTTCCGGGGGCCTGCCGGGCTTGTGGAACACCACTACTTCTGCATGCCTCCAGTCTGCCAGAAGGCGACCTTGCTCTCTAGCCGCCTCCAACACTGCACAGTCCTTTTGAGGATGAATTTGCAGATCGTCCAAAGGACGTGGGAGCCAAATCTAACTCATCTAATTCCCCACCACTCCGGTTGTTGCAGCCTCAAAACCTCTTTGGTGAGCCCTCTGTTCCAAACAGTCATCCCATTTGTGGCCGGATCAAGCACTACCTACCTGCCCCAATGGTCGTCTATCACCTCCGACAAATAGATGCTTCAAATTGTACAGAAGGGGTACGCCCTACCATTTGTGGAAACACCTCAGCCATTACCAGTATCCCACAAACGGTTGATGGAGGACCATCTGTCATTACTACCAGAGGAAGTGTAGGCTCTTTTGGCCAAAGGAGCCATTGATAGGGTGCCCGCACTAGAAGTAGGGGGTGGTTTCTTTTCCTGCTACTTTTTGGTACCAAAGAAGGACAGAGGTCCTAGTCCTAACCTAAATCTGCATCCTCTCAACATCTTTTTTTTGGAAAGAGAAGTTCAAGATGCTCGCGTTGCCTCAGGTCTTATCTGCCCTGTGTTCTGGAGACTTGATGGTAGCGCTGGACCTGTAGGATGCATATTTTTACTTCGCCTTCCTGCCGGCCCACAGGCCTTATCTACTGTTGATGGGGGGCTGTAAGCATTGTCCGTTCGCTCTTCTCCCCTTTGGCTTTACCAGTGCTCCTCGGGTGTTCATGAATGTGATGGTGGTGGTTGCAGCTACGCTTGCCGTTAGTATAAGTTAGTGGCATGGTGTTTGTCACGCCAGGTGGATCCCTTTACTGTACCTCTATCAGAGGTTTTGTGGCTTGTTATCTGAATAGCCTGGCAATGTCTTGCTGTGGGCACTGTTGAGGGTTATTTGTTGTCCATATCAGCCTTCCTGCAGTTCCCAGATCAACCCTCCCTGTTCAAATCGCCAGTTGTGACTCATTTTTTAAAGGGCCTGGAACACCTGCTTCACCAGTCACATTTGTTATACCTCAATGGGAACTTAATTTGGTGCTAACTTATCTCATTTGTACCTCCTTCGAGCCACTACATGGTTGTCCTCGGATGCTCCTAACTGTTAAAACTGTCTTCTTGGAGGCCATTAAATCAGCCAGGGTGTCGGTGAGCTTCATGCTCTGTTGGTCCATCCTCTATAAGCCACTTTCTTCCCAGATAAGCTGGCCCTCCAGACACGTGCCTTTCCTGCCGATGGGGGACACTCTCTTCCATATTGACCAGAACCTCACTCTGCTTCCTTCTCATCCTTCCAAGGAGGAGGAAAGACTTCACCACCTAGACACTAAGAGAGCTTTCTTCATATTCATTGATCGCACCAAAGGACGCCGGATGGACTCCAGACCTTCTTTATTGGGTCTGAAGCAAAGAAGGGCAAGGCTGTGCAGAAACAAACCTTCTCCAGGTGGATAGTACTCAGCATAAAAATCCGCTAAGCATTCTCAAAGAAGCAACCCCTTGAGGGCTTGCTGGCTTACTCTACCAGTGACAAGGCCGCCACTAGGGCGTTAGCACGTGGGGTACCTATCCTGGACTTCTGTGAGGCAGCTACACACGTTCACCAAACATAACTGCTTCAACAGCCTGGTCCGTCATGAAAGACACTGTGCCAGTGTGAGCTTTCAGGTCTTTTTTGTCTAGCCGGGTCGAGGTCCCGCCTCCATGGAGGTATTGCTGAGGTATCTATTCTAAAGTGAAGAATCTGTGGTTAGAAGCCTCTCTAAATGAACAAGTTACTTGACTTCAGTAACGGCTTATCTGGTCGATACTCTTTCTAACCGCAGATTCCTCACTGACCCTGCCATCCTTAATATTCTGCGAACTGGGTTCTTCACCCAAAAGATCTTGTTAGATAAAACTGCACACTGGTCAAAAATGTACATTGCATTATTGGTGTGGCTATAGTCACAAAAGAATCTGATGTCTGTGCAGCGGCTGGTGCTTATATGGGCACCGGGAATCTACAGCGCATCCCTCCACACCTCTTACATGCCGCCACGGGCAGCAAACGCTGGGACCGCCACAAGCGGCTAGCTACGCCACTGGCGCCACTGCGTCACTTCCGACACGGAGCCAATCAACACAGCACGTACACTGAAAGTTGCATTTGCTGCTCCTGCTTGGCCTCGTCGTCCTGGGGAGTAAACTCCAAGCCGATTGCTGGATTAACAGCATAACCAAAACAAGCATTTACGATGCAATGGTTTTGCCTTTGTTAAAGTTAGAGCTATTGGCATTGCTCTTGACATTATTTTTATTTATGTTTTTTTTAACATAAATAAATGGCATTGTCATTTACAATGCCACTAGCTTTATCTCTCGCAAATGACACACAAACACACACAGAGCCCCCCCCACACACACACCCACACAGAGCCCCCCACACACACACCCACACAGAGCCCCCCACACACACACCCACACAGAGCCCCCCACACACACAGCCACACAAAGCCCCCCACACACACAGCCACACAAAGCTTCCTACACACACAGCCACACAAAGCTTCCCACACACACAGCCACACAAAGCTTCCCACACACACAGCCACACAAAGCTTCCCACACACACAGCCACACAGAGCCCTCCACACACACCCACACAGCACAAGCAGGCAACAGGGGCACACGGAGGCACAAGCAGGCAACAGGGGCACACGGAGGCACAAGCAGGCAACAGGGGCACACGGAGGCACAAGCAGGCAACAGGGGCACACTTAAGGGTATGATAAAGCACCTTCAAGATATCCTTAGTGATACCAATATCATTCTGTATATTATAAATACCCCAGAGAGGTGAACAAAATCAAAAAACATGTGACATTGTGATAAGCTCGTCTAGACATCATCCCTGCATTATTATGCATATACTAATCCAATGTTTAGCAGTGTATCTAATACTAAGCCCTACAGCTCTGATGAAGCTGCAGTGCAACGGCAGCCAAAGATTCAATTAAACATGTTGGCTGACCAGCAAAGATAAAGGAGTCGCCATCCCAAAGTAACTACTACACAAAGATGATACAAGCTGTCAAAATGTTCTTTTTACAAAGGAAAGGAGTCCTTTACTAGTAAGCTTAAGGAATAGAAGCTTTGCATAAACGGATTATATATCTACCTTCTGTGAAGCTGTTAGCAGTCCCCTAATGTAAGAAAATTCACTATGGGTGCTCTAACTTCAATAGAGGAACCTTGGGACTCATTCTGGTATCCTTTGCTCCAATGTAACCCCATGGTATCACAATATGACCTCATGGCAATGGAGGCGGAACTCTGACTCATACTTCAATTTTTTAACATTTAAACCCAACAAATGAGAGAAATATCTGTGCAGCGTTGCAAACACTATTGGCAGGGACAAGATGGCAGGGCTCATCAAGAATTAAAAATATATATATAAATTATGGGAAATGGTGCTAGTGCAACATGAGTTACAGCGAGTTGCAGGTTACATAGTTACATCACTTAAATCATAGAGTCACAGGGGGAGGAGGGGGAGGGAGGGAATACACAACTGGAAAAACGAGGAAAACATTTATTTCTTTCATTCTAGCCTTGACCAATAATTAAATGCCTGCTTGTTTCATTTGTGTTTTCCGTAATTAGGAACGCTACAGGAATTGCAAAATGTTTTGGATGTGTTCAATATCTGTGGTTGGAAATATATTAGTTACCAACAGCTTTCTCGTGACTAATTGGTTCCTTCGGTATACACTGTTGTCATCTGTTGGTGATGTGGCGCCCATGTGCAAGAGACTGAATTCAACTGCGAATCAATGTCCCTTCATTTTGTCCCAGCATCTTACAAAATCCTCGTGCGTTATGTTGGTGTTATGTAATACTCCTGTGTGATTCCCGGCGTTGTTTGTGCTTCTCGTTTGTTAGAAACAAATGTCTACCCTTTCTTCTTTCGTATGTTCAACGTGTATGCTCTGGCGGGTATACTAATTCAATGTCCCTTAATTTTATTAGTGTTTGAGTTACGAAGGTGTGTCTGATTTGGCTGTGTTGGCTTGGAAAGTGCGAGTGAGTGTACCTGAAATGTGTCCTGCTGCTGGATTGTCCCCAATGAACCTTGACCCGCCGAACGAAGTGTTAAAATATCCGATTTTTAACTTACCGAAAAATAGAATATCTACTGCTGAGTCACTCTAGAATTCTCTCCTTTGGAGCAACAGGGGTTGGTGCAAGGCAAGTGCCACACTGCAAGGGGTGTTTATGGCTAATGACTCGGTGCACCTGCACCCGCTCAACCCAAGAGGGAATCGGGTGTGCTTTGTGTGGGTTCAACTTCCTGGGTCTGTCGAGGACAGCCAGTGGGGCTCTCCTGCAACTCCGGCAGCCGAGGCAGCGGTATGGGGGCGGGAACGGGGTCAGAGACGGAGAGCGATGCAGCGGTAGGGGGGCGGGAACGGGAGCCGAGGCAGCGGTAGGGGGGCGGGAACGGGGCCGGGGAGACAGGGAGAGCGAGGCAGCGGTAATAAATTAAGTCAACAAACATTTCGGCTGGGGCATTCAAAAGGGACAGTCATTTATATATTACAAAAGACACCATCGCTTACCTGCAATTTGTTCCGCCACAGACAAGGAAACCCGACACGTCAGCAAAAAAAAAAAGTCAGGTCCCGGCAATGCCGGACCAGATTCGGGGGCGTTCCCGGCTTTCGGCTGACGTCGCGTGACGTCGGCAAAAGCCAAAGAATCTCGGGAACGCCCCCGAATCTGGTCCGGCATTGACGGACAGGCCCCTCGTCCAATGGCTAGGCTCCATTTATGGAGCCAGCCAATGAATGACGAGTCAAGTCAAGTCAAGTCACAAAATTTGTATAGCGCACTACATACCCAGAGGGTTTCAAGGCGCTTAGGAAGGGGAGGAGGATTATTTGTCAAATATCCACGTTTTAAGCTGCTTTCTGAACGCTAGGTGGTTCTGGGTGAGGCGAAGGTAAGCGGGGAGTGAGTTCCATGTTTTAGCAGCCAGGTATGAAAAGGATCTGCCTCCCATGGTGGTCTTGTTTATGCGAGGTACAGTGGCGAGGGCTTGGCTGGAAGAACGTAGTTGGCGGGGGGGGGGGTGTAGAAGGACAGTCGAGAGTTGAGGCAATCTGGTCCGATGTCGTAGAGTGATTGGTGTGCGTGGGTAAGCAGTCGGAAGGTGATCCTCTTATTGACGGGTAGCCAGTGGAGGTCTTTAAGGTGACCAGAGATGTGTTCGTTGCGTGGGATGTCTAGTATGATCCTGGCTGAGGCGTTCTGGATTCGTTGGAGTTTCTTCTGGAGTTTGGCGGTGGTACCTGCGTAGAGGGTGTTTCCGTAGTCCAGTCGGCTCGTGACCAGAGCGTGGGTGACTGTTTTCCTTGTTTCGGAGGGGATCCAGCGAAATGTTTTTCTGAGCATGCGGAGAATGTTGAAGCAGGAAGAGGAAACGGCGTTGACTTGTCTGTTCATTGAGAGTGAAGAATCCAGGATAACGCCTAGGTTCCGTGCGTGGTCTGTCGGGATGGGTGCTTTTCCGAGGGCTTCCGGCCACCAGGAGTCGTCCCAAGCAGAGGGGGATGTACCTAAGATGAGGACTTCTGTTTTGTCTGAGTTCAGTTTCAGACGGCTTTGTTTCATCCATTCGGCAACTTCTTTCATTCCTTCGTGTAGGTTAGTTTTGGCGGTGTTGGGGTCTTTGGTGAGTGATAGGATCAGTTGGGTGTCATCAGCGTAGGAGATGATGTTGAGGTTGTGTTGGCGTGCGATGGCCGCGAGGGGGCTCATGTATACGTTGAAGAGGGTGGGACTGAGTGAGGATCCCTGTGGTACGCCACAGATGACTTCAGTGGCCTCGGACTTGAATGGTGGGAGGCGGACTCTTTGTGTTCTTCCGGAGAGGAAGGAGGTGATCCAATCAAGTGCTTTTCCTTGTATTCCGATGTTTCTGAGGCGCTGAAGAAGGGTGCTGTGGCAGACTGTATCGAATGCAGCAGATAGGTCGAGGAGGATGAGGGCGACTGTGTCTCCATTGTCCAGTAGAGTTCGAATGTCGTCAGTTGCTGCGATGAGGGCGGTCTCAGTGCTGTGTTTTGCTCTGAATCCCGATTGTGAGGGGTCGAGGGATTTGTTGGCTTCGAGGAAAGCGGCGAGCTGGTTGTTGACGGCTTTCTCGATGACTTTGGCCGGGAATGGAAGAAGCGAGATGGGGCGGTAATTTTTGAGTTCGGTGGGGTCCGCTGTTGGTTTTTTCAGAAGGGCGGTGAGTTCAGCGTGTTTCCAGATTTCTGGGAAGGTAGCGGAGTTGAAGGAGCAGTTGATGACGTCTCGGAGGTGCGGTGCTATGACGGAGTCTGCTTTGTTGAAGATGTGGTGAGGGCATGGGTCTGTGGGGGATCCTGAGTGGATGGAGTTCATCAGGCGGATGGTGTCCTCAGTGGAAATTGGATTCCAGGCGTGAAGGGTGTTCACGGGGGGAAGATGGTCAGCAGATGGTAGGGTGGGTTGGTTTCCGGGAAGGTTGTCAAAGCTGTTGTGGATGTCTGCAATCTTGTTGTGGAAAAAAGAGGCTAGGGAGTCACAGAGGGTTTGGGAGGGGGTGATGTCGTTGGAGTTGGCCGAGGGATTGGAGAATTCTTTGACGATGTTGAAAAGTTCCTTGCTGTTGTGGGCGTTATTGTCAAGTCGATCCTTGAATGCTGTTTTCTTGGCTTTTCGGATCAGTTGGTGGTGAGTGCGGATGGCGCTTTTGAAGGCGTCCTTGGTGCTGGTGGTTGGGTCTTTTTTCCAGGCCTTTTCTAGGGAGCGGCAGAGTTTCTTGGACTTCTTGAGATCATCGTTGAACCATGAGGCTTTCTTGCTGCCAGGTTTTCTTTGACGTTTTTTCAGTGGTGCTAAGGTGTCGGCGGTGTTGGATAACCATAGGGTGAGGTTGGTGGCGGCTTCGTTGGCGTTAGAAGAGAGGGCTGGGGAGTTTCGATGGAGTGATGCGGAGATTTGGTCCGTGATGATTTTGTTCCAGTTTCTTTGCAGGGTAGGTTGGGGGTGGTTGATGGGTTTCGGCTTGTTGTAGGTGAAGTGAACGCAGCTGTGGTCAGTCCAGAGGAGGTCCGTGGTGTGGCTGAAGGAGACATGGTTGCTGGATGTGAAGATGGGGTCGAGTGTGTGACCTGCGATGTGGGTGGGGGAAGTGACTAGTTGTTTAAGTCCGAGGTTGGCGAGGTTGTCCACGAGGGTGGCGGTGTTGTGGTCGTTGATCTTTTCGAGGTGAAAGTTGAGGTCTCCCAGAAGGATGTAGTCTTTGGAGGGGAGCGCATGAGGAGTGATGAAGTCCGTGATGTCTTCACTGAATTTTGCGCGGGGTCCTGGTGGTCTGTAGAGGAGGGTGCCTCTGAGTGTGGTCTTGGGGTCGATGTGGATCTGGAAGTGAAGGTGTTCGGAGTTAGCGAGGTTGGCGTCAGAGCTGGTAGAGATTCGGATGGAGTTCTTATGGACGATAGCGATTCCTCCTCCTGTGTGGCCGGTACGGTCCTTGCGAGTGATCTTATAGTCTTCCGGGATGGCAATGGTGATGTCTGGGGCGGAGGAAGTGTTCATCCATGTTTCTGTTAGGAAGGCGACGTCTGGAGAGATGGTGTCTAGTAGATTCCATAGGTCAATGGCGTGCCTGTGGACTGATCGGGTGTTGAGAAGGATGCATTGTAGGTGGTTGGGGTCAGGAATCTGTGGTGTGGTCGTGGCGGAGATGTTGTCGGTGCCGATGAATTTGCAGGAGTAGCAGGAGAAAGGTCCATGGGTTTGGCCAGGGGTGGCTCGGACGCAGTTGGGAGCGCGACCGGGGTTAAGGGCTAGGAGGGTGGCGGCATCGTAGGTAATGCGGGGGGGGCTGGGAGGGACGGGGGACAGGGGGTCTGGCGCTGGGCGCGGTCCAGGCGCGGACGGGCGTAGACGGGCTTACCTTTGGCGCACCTTCGGCGCGACTGGGGCGCGAACGCTGCGCGTAAACGCTGCGCGCGGGAACTATTGTCATATATGGATGGGGGAGGGGGAGGGGCGAGGGCGTCTCAGCTGGGAGGCGGGGCGGGCACACGAGGACGACGACCACAACAAATAAATAAAATGGAGGCGGAGGGGGGGGAACAGAGCGGAGCACAACGCGCAAACCACGATAAAACAGGGCCGACCCAAACCCACACTACAGTTCTCATCAGGTTTTCGCCTGCGCGAAAAAGATGCGCAGAGCGCATCTTTTCGCCAGGCAAAACCTAAACACAATGGCTCACCGCCAGGTGCCTAGAAGCAGCACACCACATAGTGAAGCGCAGTCAAAGTAAACTTCTTCAGTGCCTGGCCATTGTTTCCCAGCAGCGTTCATAAAGTAATGGTCAAGTCTCATAAGGATAATGTATGCTTTGGAAAATTGACAGATTGCCAAGAAAATAGGAACTTGGCATTTGCTAATATTTTCCTGCGATGATCGATTGCTCTTTGCCGGTCCCTTCATGAATGTTAAACATTGGATTTAGAAGGCACGGCACACAACTGCTGAGCTGCCTTATCGTCCCCTAAGCACAAGCCATTTGTTTGCTGCATGCAAAGCGTGTGCATGTCAGTCACTTAGGGGCGCAGGGGAGGAGCGGAACCATGTTTGTTGTGTTTCAGCTTTGGCATTTTTGCTGGCAACCCAATGCTTATTTGCCTACAAATCACACCCGGCAACAAATAGTTCATTGGGTTGGGACAGATTCGAATGGGTTTCAGTCTCTTTTTAAGAGACCCCTTTCAAAGGGAAGACACTCCTCTCTCACGGCGGGTGGGGGTCTCTTACAGCCGCGTAACTCCTTGGCATTCATCATTCAGATTGACTGCAGTGTCAGTTTTTCCCATGGCCGGGTGATGAGTCCAGGCCAGCGAAACTCTGTATAAAAAAACAATTTGACCCTGAGATTGCGAAGATTTTGGCTCACACCATGTTTTTTAGCTTAGCATTCATTCATCCCTTTGTCCTCAGTGTGCGCCCCATTTTTTTTCTTTTTTTGTTCTTTAATGTTTATTTTTAAAAATGAGATGGTTACCTTGTGTTCTTGGCAGCACCCTATCATTTCGATCTCTGGCTCAGAGGCCTATGGTATTTGTGCTGAGTTTGCGCTTGGGTGTTTTGGGCTGTTGCAAGGACACTTTTCCAGTAATAAATGACAGAGCGAGCCCCGTGTAATATTCAGATATTTAATCGTAGAAAAGCTTGTTTGAGATTTAAGGTCTTTATGTTGCTTACTTTGGCTCCAATCGAGTTGATACAATCTGGGAGAACATTTTGTTTCTTGCTGTTGGAGATATGTAATTTGGTATGATTACTTGAGCCGTTTGTGAAAATTGATGAATGTAAGCCAATAGTGCAAGTGTGCGGCCCACTTAATGGTTATGCCCCACCTTACAGTTGGATTCAACCCAAATTTCTCAACCTTTTGAACCTCTAAGGAGGTGAAGGGGAGATCGGACGGTTTTGGAGGGTGAATCCTTTTTTGACCTCAGTGGGGATTAAAAATGTTATGGATGGTGAGACAGTTATTGGAGTCAGGTTGAACCCATTCAACCATTGAGAGGCATTTTGCATGTTTGGATAGTGAATATGAGTCCAAAGAGAATTACACCTCACAAACTAGGATCAATTTAAAGGTAACTGTAACCCAGAATCCAGGTATTGTTTATTTCTAAAGTGCACTCATAAACGGGGGCTTCATGGCCCTGGAATGCTAAGAGGCAACAAATTAAACTCCTAGGACTGTTGACTTGTATGCAAACTCGGTTTATATCTACTGGGGAAATAACCAAGTGTTGAGTCTGACAAATAAAAGGGGGTGATGTTCTTGTGATCATAGCTCTGCTGGCAGTTTATTTCTTAAGGGGGTCGCTTTCAGTGTGGGCTGGTAGCTGAGGTGCTCTATTGCAGAGATTTCCCCCCACCTCTCTGTTGCAGTTCACACACCATCATGGAAGAACTGATTGATGATAGGCATAAGGTACCCAAGGAGGTTGTGTGAGATGCCCTTAGGGAGGTAAACACATGCACCGTTTGTCGATATTTATATAGCTGGTACCATGCAACAATAAACTTTGATCCTAAATTGTAAATGCAGGTGCTTTAGGAGCAAGCATACTCCCCTTTTCTTGCACACCTAGGTGGGTAATTTAAGTGAAAACCTTTTTTTTCATCCTTATTGGAAAACTAGCCTAACCAGTCGGCCTTCTTTTGAAGATTTGAGTGGTCTGTAGTGAGTCTGTCCTGATATCCCACCCATTTAACTCAACAACGAACGTATGCATCACATGAAATGAAATGAAAATAACTCTTTTATAGCGCATGGCTACCCGGAGGCATCCCAGCGCTTAAAGCTGCGACCGAGAGGGTCTGAAATGAGCAGCGATCAATTATTCGTTAGATTCCAGGGAAAAGCCAGGTTTTTATTTTCTTTCGAAATGAAAGGTGATAGGGCTCCTGACGAAGTGGGGGGGGGGGCAGAGAGTTCCATAACTTTGAAGTGTTATAGGAAAAGAGGCGGCCACCCGTACGAGCCTTGTTGATTCTGTTGACTTGTGCCAGGTTAAGATCGTTGGAGCGGAGGTTTCTGGTAATTTTGTAAGGTTTGAGCAGATTGCTAAGGATAGGGGGGCCTTTGCCTTGCAGGTTTTTGTGGGCAATACAGAGGGCTTTGAAATGTACCCGTTCTTTTATCTGTAGCCAGTGGAGTGATCTTAGCGCTGGCTTGGCTGAGGAGCGATGGTTAGTGCTGGTCAGCAATCTAGCTGCTGAATTCTGGACCACCTGTAGTTTCTGGATCACAGAAACCGGGGCTCCCAGGTAGAGCGCATTACCGTAGTCAAGCCTCAATAAGATCATAGCTTGGACCAGGATTTTTTTGGCTCTATCAGGAAGTTGAGGGAGGATTTTACGTATGGATTTTAGCAAGTCAAAGCAGGTGGCCGCAGTTTTTCTGGCTTGTACTTTGAATGAAAGATCATCATCTAACCAGAATCCTAAGCTCTTGATCACGCTTTTTGGGGTCGGACCAGCACCCATAGAGGGAGGTCATAGCGTGGGGGAGTTGAATGATGCCTTCCTGCCCACTTAACATCAGTTCAGTCTTCTGGTTATTAAGTTTAAGCTGAGACTGGCCCATCCACTTTGATACCTCCTCAAGACAGTCACTCAGACTCGTGTTGGCCAGATCGGCCTGATTCAGAGAGACCACGAGCTGAGTGTCATCAGCATAGCTGATTAATTCAATTCCGTAGGGGGCCACTATCTCGGCTAAGGGGGACATGTACACATTAAAAAGTGTGTGGCTAAGGGAGGAGCCCTGAGGAACCCCACACTGCAAGGGTAACGGCGAGGAGTGGCAGTCCCCTTCAAATACTTTAAAATACCTCTTGCAAAGAAAGGATTCAAGCCAAGAAATGGAATGGTGAATCCTTTGTTTGCTGCATTCGAAGGCTTTGAAATAAATTGGTAAAACTTTTCACAAGAGCAGCCTTCCAGATTTTCTTTTTTTGTAAAAGATACTGTCACCGTAGCCTAAGGTAATGCTGTTGTAGTGCTCTTTAATTGCTATGTTACCCTCCCAACCTGGTTGTAAACGCCTGCACCACAGGTAGGACTGGAAAGAGCTTCTCCAATGTTTTTTTTAATCACAGTGTTCTGTGGCTCAGAGTACCCACATTTTGCCAATAAATATCTGGCTTAAGAGCTGGCAAATTTCATACAAATGCAGAGGAGCAATGGGGGTGTGCACTAGTAAAGAGCATCCGCCAGGTGGAGTAAGGATGCAGTACATTATATAACAAGTATCGGAAAAGCCAATGGCACTTGCTTTCACACTGCTTATTCAACTAGAGCAATAAAGATGGCTGCCTGCCTCCCATCAATCTTGGCATTGCCAACAATTGTTACAATTAATGTACAAATATTTGCAGAGCCAGTAGCATAGGTCAGCCATTTTGAATTTTTTTTGTATGCCTTATTATGGTTTCACTGCTTCAAGATTAAAGTCACATTGAAACGTAATTCAGTGTGACGGACAACATAAAACGATGTAACAATAATAAGTTATTCAAACAAATACTATTCCAGGACAGGTGGCCAGTGCTGTTTGCTTTGCTAGTGCTTGAACTGCAGTTGTGTAAACATTGGCAATGCTAATATTGACAACAGTGGCGGGCATCCATCTTTGTTGTGTCTAGGCTCCAATGAGGGAAAAGAGGACGGTGCAGAAGAGCACCGGTGTGTGGCAGTGGTAAAGAGAGACTGTGGAGGAGGTATTAGAACAACACGGGATTAACATGCACGAGAGTGAGCGGAGATAGGAAGAAAGCAGTGGGGAGGGGGTGGCCAGTGGACATACCAAGGGAAGAGTGCCATGCACTGCCAGCTAGTCAATGCACAAAAGTTAAATATGATAAAGGAAAAATAGCTCTGTAATGTCAGTTGTGGAAGGACTCCTCCAGTCAAAAAACCAGATGAAACCAAAATGCTGCGGGGGCAGAGCAAACTCAAGTATAAGGAGAAAAGCCATTGAATCGTGAGCAACAAATTAGAATGGACATGAAATCCATTTAATCATGAGTGTGGAGGAGACCCACGTCTCACTAGTAAGTTTTGGTTACACCGCTATCTGCAACAGACCGCTAAAGCTATCTGTAGCAAACAGAAAAAGAATAGCTGCAGTGTGTAAAGGCAGAGAAGGGACTCGAGAAGAGGACAAACCCACTAAGTTGCCATAAGGGTTATATGCAGGTAAGATGACAAACTTACGATGCAAAAAGAGAAACTGAGTTTCTCTGTATATATTATTCTTACGGGTACACAATGTGAGCCCCACAAACAAGATGAGGCAATAAGTGATTTTCCCTGGACTCCAACTGTACAAACAAGGATAATTCTTTTTTTTTTTAATAAATGACAAACAAGGATAATTCTTAGACATAGCAACACTTACGGATCTGTTTGGAAACTCAATATAGGCCAATTAACAAGTAAGGCTCTTAACACTACAAGATGGACAATTGACTAGAAGTTGAACTAGCATCTAGTCCATCTAAAAAAAAAAATAAGACTACACATAACACAGATGTGGGCGTAAATAGTACACTCATTAAGGGTTCAAGAGGAATACAAAGCAAACAGCAGAGGGAAAGAAGATTGTTCTTGGTACACAACTGTATCGAGTGGCAGATATCACAGAAGACACATAAATGCAAACAGGGGGCCAAGAAAGATAAGGAGCCCAACTTGAAAGCTACAGAGTTCAAATCAGAAGAGAATACAAACAAAAGATAGAGTGAGCTCTATAGAGCAGCAGCAGTGCAATGGGTCCTAATAATTTCAATCTGCAAGAGTGACCTGGATTGAAGGGTAAAATAACTCTAAAGATATTACAGCTAAGTCCAAAGAGCAGAAATGAAAACAGAAAAGGCAAGACTTGGTAGACTGGTGCCAAGTTGTGGAACAAAAAAACATGGGATATAGCAGAAGAGACTAATGGATCAAACAAACGGAATTTCAAACTGAGAACCAGAGGGAACTGCTGCGAACACACAAAGTGTTTTCATTTTAGTTGATCCAGCATTATCTAATCTACTTTTTCTACAATTTGTCAATCAATCAATCAGAGTACTTGTAAAGCGCGCTACTTACCCGTGAGGGTCTCAAGGCATTGAGGGGAGGGGGTGCCGCTACTGCTCGAAGAGCCAGATCTTGAGGAGTCTTCTGAAGGCGAGTAGGTCTTGGGTCTGCCGTAGGTGGGTAGGGTGGGTGTTCCAGGTCTTGGCGGCAAGGTAGGAGAAGGATCTGCTGCCGGAGGTTGTTCGTTGGATGCGGGGGACAGCGGCGAAGGCGAGGCTGGCGGAGCGGAGCTGGCGGGTGGGGGTGTAGAAGCTGAGTCTGCTGCTCAGGTAGGCTGGTCCGGCGTTGTGGAGTGCTTTGTGTGCGTGGGTGAGGAGCTTGAAGGTGATCCTTTTGTCGACGGGGAGCCAGTGTAGGTCTCTCAGGTGGGGGGTGCTGTGGCTGCGGCGGGGGACGTTGGCGGTCAGTCAGGCGGTGGCATTTTGGATGCGCTGTAGTCGTCGGTCTTTGGCTGGGATTCCTGCGTAGAGTGCGTTGCCGTAGTCCAGTCTGCTGCTGACAAGGGCCTGTGTCACCGTTCTTCTTGTTTCGGTCGGGATCCACTTGTAGATCCTGCGGAGCATGCGGAGGGTGTTGTAGCAGGAGGAGGAGACGGCGTTGACCTGTTTAGACATGGAGAGGGAGGAGTCGAGGATGAATCCTAGGTTGCGTGCATGGGCGTTGGGTGTCGGTGCTGTTCCCAGTGTGGTCGGCCACCAGGAGTCGTCCCAGGCTGAGGGGGTGGGTCCAAGGATGAGTACCTCCGTCTTGTCCGAGTTCAACTTCAGACGGCTATTCCTCATCCAGTCAGCGAAGGCCTTCATTCCCTCGTGGAGGTTGGTTTTGGCGGTGTGCGGGTCCTTGGTGAGGGAGAGCATGAGCTGGGTGTCGTCAGCGTAGGAGATGATATTGAGGTCGTGTTGGCGGGCCACTTGTGCGAGGGGGGCCATGTAGACGTTGAACAGTGTCGGGCTGAGCCCTGGGGGACGCAGCAGATGACGTTGGTGGCCTCGGTTCGGAAGGGCGGGAGGCGGACACTCTGGGTTGTGCCGGAGAGGAAGGACGTAGTCCAGTCAGAGGCCATCTCTTGGATTCCAGCTTTTAGGAGGCGTGTCTTTAGAGTGCGATGGCAGACCATGTCGAAGGCGGCTGACAGGTCCTGGAGGATGAGGGCTGATGTTTCGCCATTGTCTAGTTGCTGCCTGATGTCGTCTGTGGCGGCGATGAGGGCTGTCTCTGTGCTGTGGTTTCGTCTGAACCCGGACTGGGACGGGTCCAAGATGTTGTTGTCTTCCAGGTGGTGGGCCAGTTGCATGTTGACGATTTTCTCGATCACCTTCGCCGGTAACGGGAGCAGGAAGATGGGCCGGAAGTTCTTGAGGTCCTTGGGGTCCGCCTTGGGCTTCTTGAGGAGTGCGTTGATTTCGGCGTGTTTCCAAATTTCTCCACTCATTTCCGTGCCCTGGGTTGTTGCCAGCCAGTCATGGGTCCCTATCAATACCATTCCTCCATGATTGGTTCACTATGAATATAAATAGATATAGCGAGGGCCTGACAACCTTTTATTTTGAAGCACAAACAACTCTTTTCTGTGGGATGGCACTCGAATGAAAAATCAGAGTTAAAGTGACTCTTGCTGCAGCTCTTTAAACTCACTTCCCTTCTCTCTCTCTCTCACTCTCTCTCTCTCTCATATTGTCCTTCACGCTCACAAAGCAGGTCAATGTGAACTACTCATTGCCAGTGGCGGGTGGAAAGTCTGCTGATTAGAGGTGCAGGAAATTGTTTAATACATTAAAAAAAGCAGATAATTACAAATAAATGCATTAAATAAATAGAAAGGTTCTTACCATTTTCCAGAGGCATGTTGTTCTCGCTCTAGTCATCTTCTTCTCCAGACGTCACAAATGTCACCTCACGTCCAGCTGGGCTTATCCAATCCTGGTGCTGCATGAGAGCAGTGCCAAGATTGGAGGGAGCGGCATCTCTAGCTGCTCCCGAGCACAGTAGAGGCCTGGTAGGCTCTCAACCCAGCTGTTCAAGACAGCCAAGTTGACAGGGGTATAGTGCGCATGTCAGGCTGACTGTCGCAAGACTGCCAGCCAATGGGACAAGCTCACTATAACCTAAAGCACAGTCAAGCTGCCCAATTGGTCCCAATTCCTCAAAAATGAGAGTATGAATTCTTAGACATTTACAAAGCTTGCAGTCACATAGAAGCCGTGGAGTGACATGTACTCGCTGAATGCAGTTAACATTCAAGTATAACTGGCATATAGTTAAAACATTGTAGTGAACATAATATTTTGTCCTGGTGCAAAAGTGAAGCATAGATGTCAAAAGCTGCTTTTTTAATAATTGCAAATGAGGTGTGTACATGATCAAGTAACTTCTGTATAAACTGTTGTGCTGATCCTTCTCAGACAACAACTGCAAAATATCAGGAGAACAAATTATTTTGAATGTGAACAGTAGGAACTGGGATAAATATTCTTTCCCTGACTGTTAATATCCATTTATTCGGCTTATTGCAAGAAATAATGCTAAAAGAAACCTGAATCTCCAGGAGGCTCAAAGAAGAGAACCCTAATTCAACCATCACTCCTCTTCACCCCTAGCCTGTCCTGCTGTCATATACCTGAGGCATTTCCTTACATTTCAAGCACCAGGAACTTGCAGCATTTAGAAATGACATGGGGTGGTGTTAAGCGCTTTATAAAGACAATGTTCTAATATTGGCATCTTGGAGGAAAATTGGCAACGAGAGCCTAAGACAGTTTTCTTGAAAGAACCACAAAATAGACATGTTCACAGGTTGCCAAAAATCCCTCCAGGCAGCAAGTTGTTTTATTTAATTTGTTTGGAACGTTGGAGATAATTTACCCATTCTTTGCTACTTTACTGTGCTTTGTTTCTAAGGTGTTTATTAAGGGGTTATTCATTTTGTTCATTTTTAGCCCGGGCCTACCAAGCATTGTGAACTTACAGCCACTCCCATTGCTTACCATTGGTTGGATTTATTGCCACTCATTTTTTTTGCTTCATGATCGTTGGCTTGCCTTCCTCCTCTTGTGTTGTGTCCCTTCGCTGGAGCATGGCCTCTTAACAATCCTTTTGATTGGCTGACTTGTATCTATCCACTGCTCACATTCAGGGAAGAACTTTTTTTCTCAACACTGTTTAGCTCTCTCACTCATGCATGTGTTGCTCCCCCCTCAAATACCCCCTTTCATACTCTGGCTTCCCACCCCTCCCAACGTGTTGCTGCTCCCCATCCCTCCAAACGTGTTGCTCCCCACCCCTCCCAACTTGTCTATAAAAAGACGTCAACAAGGAGATTTTTTGCTGAGACATAGCTGAAGAGCAGACTTTACAGGTTGTTTTAGTTTTAGCCTCTGCATTCTCAATATTTTATGAAAGCACAAGCTTTGGCACACAGAGGTGTTATGGCAATGGGGGAAGGGCTATCTGCTGCTCTCACTGAGCTGGCGTCTGATTCAGAAATTGTACTTAGCATAACACTTTTTCTGGATACTGATCCCTGGACTACTAGAAAGCGACGTATGGATCCATCCTGTGGAAAACAAATCTGTCCTTGCAACCGTTTCCCTTTACATTCCCATCCTTCCTTATTCTTTTTTTTAATTTCTTTAGAGTTTCTTATGAAAAGAGGAATAACCCATGCCACTGAAAAGGACTGAAAAAGTGGTGTTCCTTATACAGTTTTGAGATACATGAGCTATGTTTGATTTTCCTTTAGTGTTTTGAGTTTGGTTTTCCTTTACTTTTTAAATCAATCAATCCGGCTATTGTAAGCGTGCTACTTGAGGGTCTCAAGGCGCTGATAAATAAGATGTTCTTGCCAAACACTGTCAAACTAATAGATCAGAGCTTGCGTTTTAGAGGCGTGAAGTATTGGATTTGCCAATGCCTGTTAAAAGTATTGTGAATAGTGAGACAGCGTGAATGGTAGTTGATTAGATTGTATTTAATCCCGAAATGTTTTATCTTGTCAGAATCAACGTTCGCATGTCCTGGGAAAAAGGCAGCGACCCTGCTGCCAAGCTACCTGGATGTGTCAAGGAGGTTTTGGAGGCCATCTTTCCATCTCAGTCCTCGAATCCTATATTCTGCCCAGTGACCTCCGCTCTCTGGGAAGAAGGCCGACACCCGTGGTGTGCTTGACTGTGGCATCCCACGCTCAGACACACAGGCCGAGTGTGTTGGTTTACATTCCTGGTTTGAGTTCTCTCCCACTGACTATCCCTTTCATTCTCTGCCAGTGGCAACAATCTAATGGAAGCTCTGAACTCCTAAATAATCAAATAGATTTTTTCTAAAGCCTTTGGATGGAAAGGAATACATTCTGCTCTTGTTTTTAATTTCTAAAATTAGCATAAAAAGGAATAAACGTATGCTGGTCCAGAAGCTAGCTGGTCTAAAAAACACAGGAGTAAAACATGAGGGGTTTTCATTGCATCCCCAAAACGAGTAATTTTTGGTTATCCGAAAAAAAAAAAAAATAACAACTGAGATTGCAGGGCCCTAGGCTATTATGACTGTTTGCACAGAGGTTTCTGGGAAGCATTGGGCCTCGTTCTTTCCCTACCCTGGCTCAGATTATTTCAAGAGAACTACCCCATGCAAACTTCCATGCAAACATTAAACGTGTTATGCAAACGTGATCTCTGCTGAAAAGAATTCAAACTTGTTTCTCAAGCGATTTCTCAGGATCATTTGTTTAATGACATCGCCTATTTAGCATTGTGTATTGTCTCCGATTCCGATGCTGCGTGTGGGTATGAAAAACAATAAACCGTGCGCGAAATAACACAAATAAAAATGGGTGCTGTGACTGGCGTCGCTCCCGGGTTATTCTATAAAGCAGTTTGCATATTGAAAGTCCCTGTGCGACTATCACCCCGCAGTGTATCTGCAGTTGGGGAGAAAGATTTGCATAGAATTTGCCTTTTCGTTTATTAGTCCGTGCTCTGTTAACCTCGAGTGTTGGAGCAAGAGGAACTTTTTGTGCATGCCAAAGCAATTTCCGAGAGCATTTTCAGGACACGGATAAAATGATTGTACGCAGGACATAATTCTTTAATGCAGCAAGCACAAACATGCTCTCTGTAGCTCGAAGAATGGAAACGTTAAGTATTCCTGACAGTCTGGCCTTTTCGCAGCACGCGGCTTTTATGGAGTGAGCTTGTCGTGGTGTTTCTATTACACGCGGCAAGGAGCCTTGTGAGATGATAATAGATATTTTATATAAGTCAAAGTTTCAAAATCCTGAATGCAGATGCAATTATTATGCAGCGTGATTGTGCTGTTTAGGTTGAAGCCTGACAGACAGCTCGACTGTCTTGTTTGCTAAAGATATCTTGGGGACGTTTAGAAAGCTTCTCTGGGAATGCATTCTTCCCTTTGCTTACCCTTGACTTTGTGGTTTGTAGCTCACATGTTCTGGGTTTCTGTTTGCTGTGTTTTTTTTTTTAGTTTTAGGCTGCCCACTGTGAGTTGGTTCTTACCAAGGAGTAAAGTCTAGATACACTATCTCTCCTTTTATTCTTTCATGGATGAAATAGGCCTGTAAATCTTGTTCTTATCTTACACGTTTGTTGTGTATTCAAAGACAGAGGTCAAATGTCAGGCTTTGTCTCCTAAGGTAGCTTGGTGTTTACTTTTCTTTCTCTGACTTCAAAGTGAGAGGATTTATGTGACAATGGTGCTGGATGCAGGGGAAAGGAAAAAAGATTGTTTTCTAGCACACATTTAAATGAACTGCAAGTACTTCAGAATATATCCGGATAGGAAAGCATGAATGAAGCACGTTTTATGTTAATTTTGTTGTGTTTAATATCATCTAAACAAATCAATACACTACGTGATGCCATTGCCATTTCCACACACTATTGTTTGTGCGCTGTATAGTTTTATTAGTACAACTGTATTTCTGTGCAAATGTAATGGTCATTTCAGTTGAAAATGTGTCCTCTGTAATGGAAGTCTGCTACCCAACCATGCATACTCCACTCTACTCTGTCACTTTACTCTATGCCAATGCACTCTACGCCACATAACTGCACTCTACACCACTCCACTCTACGCCACTCCTCTCTTCGCCACTCCTCTCTACGCCACTCCTCTCTACGCCACTCCTCTCTACGCCACTCCTCTCTACGCCACTCCTCTCTACGCCACTCCTCTCTACGCCACTCCTCTCTACGCCACTCCTCTCTACGCCACTCCTCTCTACGCCACTCCTCTCTACGCCACTGCACTCTACGCCACTGCACTCTACGCCACTGCACTCTACGCCACTGCACTCTACGCCACTGCACTCTGTGGCAATACACTTTATGCCAACTGCTGTACCCACATACTCTGCACCACTGCCCTTTATGACAGTGTACTGCAGATCACTTTACTCTACGCCATTACACCGTACTCTACCCTGCATCACTCCACTCTACAACATTCTACTCTATGGCACTCCACTTTGTGGCACTCTACTCGAGTCTGTGCCACTGCACTCTACTCTGCACCACAGTACTCTACGTCACTGCTTTCTAGGCCACTCAACTCTATGCCACTGCACTGTACGCCAGTGCATACTACGCCACTCTTCACCACTCTACTCTGCACCACTGCAATCTATGCCACTCTTTTCTGCATCACTACACTCTGTGCCACTCCATTCTACACCACTATATGCCACTGCACTCTGCCACTCTTCTTTACTTTGCGCAACTGCACTTTATGCCACTGCATTCTGTTTGACTCTGCACCACTGCACTCTAGTCTATGCCAATCAATCAATCACGAAATTGTAAGCGCGCTACTCACCCGTGAGGGTCTCAAGGCGCTGAGTGGGGGGTTCGCAGATCTGTTTAGCCGAAGAGCCAGGTCTTCAGGGCCTTCCTGAAGGTGTTCAGGGAGGGGGTGCATCTGATGTCTGCCGGTAGCTCGTTTCAGGTCTTGGCTGAAATGTGAGAGAAGGATCTTCCTCTTGCTCTGGCTCTGTGGATTCACGGGGTTTCGGACAGTGCGAGGGAAGATCAGAGGTTTCTTTTGGGTACGTGGAAGTTGATTCTGTCGTTGAGGTATTTGGGTCCATTGTTGTGTAGGCATTTGTGGGTGTGAGTAAGGATTTTGAAAGTGACTCTTTTCTCGATGGGGAGCTAGTGCAGACTTCGTAGGTGTTTGCTGATGTGTTTGTGTCGGGGGATGCCGAGGACGAGTCTGGCGGAGGCGTTCTGTATTGTCTGGAGTTTGCGGAGTGGGGACTTGTTGATGCCGGCGTAGAGTGTGTTTCCATAGTCCAGTCTGCTGGTGATGAGTGCGTGGGTGATGTCTTCCTTGACTATGGGGGTATCCACTTGAAGGTCTTGTGGAGGATGCGGAGGGTGTTGAACCAGCTGGCGATGACTGCGTTGACTGGTCGGTTCATGGTGAGTGATGAGTCGAGTACGCTGCTGAGGTTCTTGGCATGGTCTGAGGGGGTAGGTGGGCTTTCGAGGGCGGTCGGCCCCCAGGTGCTGTCCCATGCAGAAGGGGTGGTATAGGGGACGAGGAATTCTGTCTTCTCGGCGTTGAGCCTCAGGCACCTATTGGTCATCCAGACTGCGAAGTCTTGCATTCCTTTCTGGAAGATGAGTTTGGCAGTGGTGGGGTCTTTGGTGAGGGAGAGGATGAGCTGGGAGTCGTCGGCATAGGATACAATGTTGAGGCCGTGTATCGGACGATGGCTGTGAGGGGGACCATGTACATGTTTAAGAGGGTTGGGTTCAGTGATGAACCCTGTGGGACTCCGCAGGTGATTTTCGTGGGGCCGGAGAGAAAGGGTGGAAGTATGATCCTTTGGCTTCTCCCGGTGACGTATGATCTGATCCAGTACAGGACTGTTCCTTGTATGCCTGCATTATGTAGTCTGGCGACTAGTGTGCGGTGGGAGACTGTATTGAAGTCCGCTGATAGGTAGAGTAGTATGAGGGCTGCGGAGTGGCCTTGGTCAAGGAGGGTATGGATGTCGTCTGTGGTGGCGAGTAGGGCGGTCGCTGTGCTGTGGTTGCTTCGGAATCCGGATTGGGACGGATCGAGGACTGCGTTCCCTTTAATGAATCGTGTCAGTTTCCTGTTGACTGTTTTCTCTACAACTTTGGCTGCGAAGGGGAGGAGCAAGATGGGCTGATAGTTCTTGAGGTTCTTGCATTCCACGACGCTGCATTGTACACTGCTACACTCTACGCCACTATACTCTGCAACACTCTATTCCAGAGCATTATACACTACGCCACTACTCTGCACAACTCTATGCCCCTGCACTCTGTCACTCTACATCACTGCAGTATACGGCACTTTACACCACTGCACTTCACGTCACTCTACTCTTAGCCATTCTACTCTACAGCAGTCCATGCCACTCTCCTCTGCCGCTAACTTTTAGCCATGCTGAACAGCAGCCACAATGGTGTACAACATGGCTTAAACACATTGGCAAAGCCAATAGCTCTTGTGTGGCTGAGATCTATTGGCTTTGCCAGTGCTTTTTTCTCGGAATTCTGAAAGGCCGGGTCAGGCCTAATTAATTCACAATACCATATCACTGTTTTGCCAGAAGTACCCTAGCACATTAACCTGCTGAACTGATCTAGTGACCTAGTCTAGGACACCCCCGCGCCGCACGGCCACCAGCTGCTGCGTGTGCCTCCCCCGCCTGACTGCCTCGCTGCCCGGCTGCCGCCGCGGACCACGCCCCCTGCCTGTGAGCAGCGTGGTCCGTGCTCGCCTGTCCTGCAGGCTCCTGGGCGCCGCTTCTTGCCCTGTGCCCCTGGTTTGCTCATCGTTGTAATTGTTGTAATTGTTTCTATAAGTTTTGTAATTCTGCTTCTGTTTCCTGATTGTAGTTCCCGTCGTCTTTCCCTCCCCGCTTCCCGCCACCACCGCTAACCCCGCCCCTTTTCCTTCTGTACCCTCCCCGCTCCCGCCTCCCAGCTGCTCCGCCCCCCCTCACACTTGGCCATATATGGCGACCGTGCGACGCAGGTGAGTGTGACCTAGTCTAGGACACCCCCGCGCCGCACGGCCACCAGCTGCTGCGTGTGCCTCCCCCGCCTGACTGCCTCGCTGCCCGGCTGCCGCCGCGGACCACGCCCCCTGCCTGTGAGCAGCGTGGTCCGTGCTCGCCTGTCCTGCAGGCTCCTGGGCGCCGCTTCTTGCCCTGTGCCCCTGGTTTGCTCATCGTTGTAATTGTTGTAATTGTTTCTATAAGTTTTGTAATTCTGCTTCTGTTTCCTGATTGTAGTTCCCGTCGTCTTTCCCTCCTCGCTTCCCGCCACCACCGCTAACCCCGCCCCTTTTCCTTCTGTACCCTCCCCGCTCCCGCCTCCCAGCTGCTCCGCCCCCTTCGCACTTCGCCATATATGGCGACCGTGCGAACGCGCAGCGGTCACGCGCAGCGGGCTCGCCGATTGTGCGCCGAAGGCGCGCCAAAGGTAAGCCCGTCTGCGCCCGTCCGCGCCTGGACCGCGCCCAGTGCCAAGACCCCTGGCCCCCACCGACGGAAGCCGACCCGACGAACCTACAACGCCGCCGAACTCATCGCACTCAACACCGGCGGCATCCCGGGATGTCACCGAGCCACCCCGAAGCACACCCACGGACCCTTCAGCTGCCACGCCTGCAAGTTCACCTGCATCCGGACCTACCCTGCACCAGCACCCGCCAAGCCGAACACCAGCAGCAACCACCTCAAGTGCATCCTGCTCAACACCCGCTCCGTCCACAGACACGCCATCGAACTCTGGAACCTCCTCGACACCACAGCCCCTGACATCGACTTCCTCACGGAGACCTGGATGAACGCCGCCTCAGCGCCCGACATCGCCATCGCCATCCCAGAGGGCTACAAGATCACCCGGAGGGACCGCACCGCCAACCAGATGGGAGGAGGCATCGCCATCATCCACAGGGACACCATCCGCATCACGACCAACACCGACGACACCCTAACCACCGCCGAACACCTGCACTTCCAGATCCACACCGACCCGAAGACCACCCTCAGAGGCACCCTGATCTACCGACCCCCGGGACCACGCACACGATTCAGCGAGGACATCGCCGACTTCATCAGCCCGCATGCCCTCCCCTCCGCCGACTACATCCTCCTGGGGGACCTCAACTTCCACCTGGAGAACAACAGCGACCGTAACACCATCACCCTGCTCGACAACCTCGCCAACCTCGGACTCAAGCAGCTGGTGTCCACCCCCACCCACCTCGCCGGACACACACTCGACGCCGTCTTCTCATCCAGCAAAGACATCGCCTTCAGCCACGCAACAGGACTCCACTGGACAGACCACAGCTGCGTCCACTTCACCTTCAAAAGAACGACGATTCACCACCACCAGCAACAGGCTGCCCGAAGAAGCTGGAACAAGATCACAACCGACCAGCTCACCGCCTCCCTGAGCCAGCACCCTCCTGCCGGCTCAGCGAACCCCAGCCAGGCCGCCGACAACCTCACGAAGTGGATCAACAACTGCGCGGACGAACTCGCCCCTCTGAGGACCCCGCCCAGCACACCCGGCAGCAGAAAAGCCCCATGGTTCACCGACGAACTCAAGAGCTCCAAGAAGAACTGCCGAGCCCTCGAGAAAGTATGGAGAAGGGAACCAACAATGGACAACATGACCACCCTCAAGCTCGCCACCCGGAAACACCACCAACTGATCCGCGCCACCAAGAAAAATGCATACAAGGACCGGCTGGACAACAACGCACACAACTGCAAGGAACTCTTCAACATCGTGAAAGAGCTCTCCAACCCCAACGCCGGAAACAACGACATCACCCCATCGCAAGACCTATGCAACTCCCTCGCCTCCTACTTCCACAACAAGATCGCGGACATACACAACAGCTTCAGCATCCAACCGACGCACCCCACAACCGCAGCAACGCCACCCACCACCACCCTCCGCGCCTGGACTCCGATCAGCACCGAAGACACCGTCCGCACTATGAACTCCGTCCACTCCGGATCTCCGACCGACCCCTGCCCTCACCACGTCTTCAACAAGGCCGACGTTGTCATCGCACCCCACCTGCGGGACATCATCAACACCTCCTTCGACACCGCCACCTTCCCTGAGAGCTGGAAGCACGCCGAACTCAGCGCTCTACTCAAGAAACCTACAGCGGACCCCACCGAAATCCAGAATTACCGTCCCATCTCGCTCCTCCCGTTCCCGGCCAAAGTCATCGAAAAGACCGTCAACAAACAGCTGGCCGCCTTCCTCGAGACGAATGGATCCCTCGACCCCTCAGTCTGGCTTCCGAGCCAACCACAACACCGAGACCGCCCTCATCGCCGCCACCGATGACATCCGAGCCCTGATGGACAACGGAGAAACAGCGGCCCTCATCCTCCTGGACCTCTCCACGGCATTCGACACTGTCTGCCACCGCACCCTAGTGCAGCGCCTCGGCAACATCGGAATCCAGGAGAAGGCACTGGAATGGATCACCTCCTTCCTCGACGGAAGAACACAGAGAGTCCGCCTACCACCGTACAAGTCAGAGGCCACCGAAGTCATCTGCGGCGTCCCTCAAGGATCCTCATTGAGTCCCACCCTCTTCAACGTCTACATGAGCCCCCTCGCGGCCATCGCACGCCAACACAACCTCAACATAATCTCCTACGCCGACGACACCCAGCTGATCCTCTCCCTGACCAACGACCCCGCCGCTGCCAGAGCCAACCTGCACGAAGGGATGAGAGATGTAGCCGAGTGGATGACGACCAGCCGCCTGAAACTGAACTCAGACAAGACGGAGGTCCTCATCCTGGGCTCCTCGCCCTCTGCCTGGGACGACTCCTGGTGGCCCCCGCCCTGGGCACCGCACCCAAACCGACAGACCACGCACGCAACCTGGGCTTCATCCTGGACTCCTCCCTCTCCATGACCAGACAAGTCAACGCCGTCTCCTCGTCATGCTTCAACATCCTGCGCATGCTACGGAAGATCTTCTGGTGGATCCCCACCGAGACCAGGAAGACTGTCACCCAGGCCCTCGTCACCAGCCGACTGGACTACGGCAACGCCCTCTACGCCGGAACCACCGCCAAGCTCCAGAAGAGACTCCAGCGGATCCAGAACGCCTCAGCCAGACTCATCCTCGACATCCCACGAAACAGCCACATCTCCGGACATCTGAGAGACCTGCACTGGCTCCCCATCAACAAAAGAATCACCTTCCGTCTCCTCACCCACGCACACAAAGCCCTACACGACCAAGGCCCGAGTTACCTCAACAACCGAATCAACTTCTACGCTCCCAAGCGCCACCTCAGATCAACCAGCCACGCCCTCGCCGCCGTCCCCCGCATCCGAAGAGCGACAACAGGAGGAAGGTCCTTCTCCTACCTGGCCGCCAAGACCTGGAACTCCCTCCCGACCGACCTGCGCCTGACCCAAGACCACCTCTCCTTCAGGAAGAAGCTCAAGACCTGGCTGTTCGAGCAGTAACGGCACCCCCCCCTCCTAGCGCCTTGAGACCCTACGGGTGAGTAGTGCGCTCTATAAATGTCTTGATTGATTGATTGATTGATCTACATTTTACCACTATGTTATATTATCTCATATAGAAATACTTGTTGTTGCTTCTAAGTTCTGTACCTAACATCAGAGGAACAAAAGGTCCCTTCTGAAGGAATATTTTCAACAATGTACATAGAAATCAAATAATTTCTATCAGAGCTTAAATAAAATCAAGTAATGCATGAAGTTTAATAAATATTGAAAAAAACAAAAACATTTTTTAATTTCAAATCATATTTTATTTATTAACCATAACAGAGATGATAGCGGCAAGAAAGCATCAAAAGAATTACAATCATGTTGCCAAAGTACCGCAACCAGACATGGGTTATTACACAAAACAATACGTATACAGTAAAGGAAAATAAAGTACCATCCTTGCATTCACATTTTTGTACATAGTTCCGTAGAGCCCTCTGTCCAAATCAAGTCATATCACACCATGCATGTTACACCATTCCTGCTTCATGTTTCTAAGGTTGTCAAGCCCGTGAGCCCAAGATATAGCCATTACAGTTCACGCAACACGTAGCCCATAATTCACTGAGAACAGACCTCATCGTATGAAACTTCAAGGTGGGTCAAAGATGAAGGAGGCTCGGTCCAGTGAAGACCATAATTTTTTGTTGGTGATCTGCCATGGTGATGAGTGTAACGCGGGGTTGTCAGTGCCCCTAATGCAGGACAGCCATTCCCTCCATGCGTTGAAGGAGACCTCACCCGTTGATTTCCAATTGCACAGGATCACCTTACATGCTAAAGTTAGTAGGAGATCCAGGAGCTGGCGGTCATGGTCACCTTTTAGTGATGGATCTAATGCCCCTAGGAGAATGTAGATGAATTCCCTCGTAGGATGTATGTGGAGCGTGTGTGCAATGTAGTCAAAGATTTTTGCCCAGAAGGCGTGGAGCATGGGGCAATCAAACAGCATGTGCGGAAGGTCGCCAATACCAGAGGAGCAGTTCCAGCAATCCGGTGTGTCCCGTAGGCCAACCTTAAATAGCCTCTGTGGGGTCCAAAATGCTCTGTTGATAATCATATATTTGGTTTGTGATAGTATCGGTGATACCTTGTGTGTGAGTGCTGATGCATGTATCCTGACCCAGTCTATACTTATGCCAGTGTTGTTTGTTTCTGATTCCCATTTCAACTCGTTGCGCTTCATTGATTTGCTGGCCGTTGGCGCGAGTAGTTTATATATTTTAGAGACAAAATGTCCAGAGGATTGAAAGTGGGGTAGCATAGCTTTTAGCCAAGGCTTCACTAGTTTGAATGTTTTAGTGGATAAGGCTGATTTTAACTTTAAAAAGGCATAAAAGTCTATCGGTAACAGGGAGTGTCTAGCCTGTAGAGTCGAGAATGGCAATGGCATATTATTTTCGTATAGATCAGAGACCACATTAAGACCTTTATCGGACCAGTGGTCCCATACGACAGGTGATCCACTAATTTTAATGGACGGGTTACGCCATAAGGACGCAGAGGAGGAATTGTGGATTCGTTGACCATTGGCATGTGCGCGATCTAACCGCAGGAGGGCTCTCTTGGTATTGAGCATGATGTATTTAGAGTTCGTGAGATGTGAGAGGTCCATTGTTAGGACTGCAGATAGCGGGGCTTTGCCTATAATGGATCTTTCAATATTGATCCATAAGGGCGTGTAGACAGGGTCCTCGATAAACCAGGAGGCTCCTTGCTTACAGAGAAAGGCGGTCTGGTAATTCCTGAAATTTGGCAATCCTAATCCCCCTTTAAGCTTTGGAAGTTGCAATTTTTTCATGGCAATTCTCGGCTTCTTCCCTTTCCACAGGAATTCCGAGATCAGTTTTTCAATCCTATGTAAAAAGTCCTCCGTGAAGGTCATGGGGAGCATACATGCCATATAATTCACCAAGGGACTGATCATCATTTTTAGTGTTTCAGCCCTGCCCCACCACGAAAGAAATTTAGGGGACCACCCATCCAACAGCTTTTGTATTTTCTTGTAGAGTATCTCCTCATTAATTTTTAAGGTGGATATCAAGTCCTTTTCAAATTCCATGCCTAAATATTTAAAACTCTTCGACTGCCAGGTAAGGCCGGAGTCACCCAGGATGGCTTTATCACATAGATTATTCAATGACTTCACCTCAGTTTTATCCTTGTTCAAGGAGTATCCAGAAACAGCTGAGAAGTCATCTATCGTGGACATTAGCGCAGGGATAGCCTTATCAGCTTGTTCGCTCATGACTAACACGTCGTCTGCATAAGCCGTGAGTTTAATTGTACAGTCAGTGAACCGGATTCCAGCGATGTCAGGGTTTTCCCTTATGTAGTACAGAAAAGGCTCAATAGCCAGGAGGAATAAGGACGGGGATAATGGACATCCCTGTCTAGTACCCTGCTCTAGACCAAATGGGGAGGAAAAAGCGCCGCCAGCTCGTACTCTAGCAGAGGGACAGGCATAGAGGGACATGACTAATTTAGTGAATGTGGGACCCAGGTCAAATTTATGTAGTACAGCATTTAAGTAACCCCAGTCTACTTTGTCGAACGCTTTTTCAGCGTCTAGTGTGATGGCGATGGTGGGTGTAGCTAAGAGTTTCGCCTTCTCAATGACATGAGCCAGGATTCTCGTATTATCGCTCGAGAGCCTGTTCTTCAGAAAACCGGCTTGCGAGGGATGTATAAGAGACGGCAGGACTCTTTGAATGCGATTCGCTAGAATTGATGCTAGGAGCTTACAATCTAAATTTATCAATGAGATAGGCCTGTAGTTTTTGGGGAGTTTGTGGTCTTTGCCTTCCTTGGGTATTACCGCAATCACAGCCTCTGCCATAGTCCCCTTAACTTTACCTGTATTGGTAATTTCATGAAAGACCTCTAGGAGAGGGGTGGAGAGAATATGGCCAAAGGTCTTATAAAATTGTGCTGTATAGCCGTCAGGCCCAGGGGCTTTCCCCTTTTTGAGAGACTTGATCGCGCCAATAACCTCCGACTCAGAGATTGGTTCATTTAAGGAGTCTCTTTCCGCAGCCGTTGGTGTTGGGAGCGTGCAGTTGGAGAGGTATTTCTCCATTTTTACGCTGTCTACATGCATGTTCTTAGCATAAAGTTTCTCGTAAAAGTCCTTGAAGATATTCGCAATCTTAGTGGGGTCAGAGTTAGGAGTCCCATTGTCATCGAGTAAGGATGCAATGGTATTCTTTTGAATTTTAAATTTAAGATAAGCGGCTAATCCCTTCCCGGCTTTGTTCGAGTCACAAATTTTGAAACGCTTCCTCCTGTCTAACCAAATTCCCGCCTTTTCACTAATAAGTTTGTTATAGGTGTATTTCTGATTGGAGAGTTCAGTAAGAACCTCAGGGTTTCTATTCCTCAAGTATGTGTGCTGGAGTTTTGCAATGTCCTCCTCTAATTTTAACAAGGCTGCAGTGCGGTTCTTATTAATTGCAGACATTTTTATAATAACCCCCCTTATGGTGGACTTCAACGCATCCCATCGAGTGGTGTCTGAAGTGTCCCCCCTCTTGTTCAATAATAAAAAGTCTTTTATGGCAGCGTCAAGGGTTTCTTTGTGCTTTGTGTCAGAGATAATGGTGTCATTGAATCGCCACATAGATTGACGGGTGGTCGGTTTGATATTAGACAATGTAAGGGAGACGCAGGAATGATCAGAGACCAATCTGGGAGCAATGTCCGCGTCCTCAACTCTTGCCACCGCGTTATTAGATATGAGTATATAGTCGATTCTTGAGAACGAGTCATGCGGTGGGGAATAGAATGAGTAGTCTCTGCCATCAGGGTGCATCAAGCGCCACGTGTCCACCAAATGAAATCTATTGCACAGTTTCATGAATGCCTTATGGGCCTTCCCCGGGCGAAAGACGCATTTAGAGTCTCTATCTAGTATTGGGTCGTGTGGGAGGTTGAAGTCGCCCGCCAAAATATGGACTGCTGTGTCGGGGATGGAGTTTATCTGCTTCGTTAAGCCTACCCAGAAGGACGGATCATGCGTATTTGGGGCATAGATAGTCGTGATAAAGAATTCAGTGTCATCCTTGAGTAGTCTCGCTGAGACCCATCTGCCTTTCGTATCTATTGCACTAGAGACTATTTCCACATTTGCATTTTTAGCCACTAGCATTACCACCCCATTCTTTTTTGAGATCGCCTCAGAGCCTATCACTTCAGTATAATACTTATTGCGTAGTGTGTGGAATTGCTTTGCTTCCAGTTTCGTTTCTTGCAATAAGGCTATATCTCCATGCTGTCTTCGTAGATAGTCAAGTATCTTTTGGCGTTTAACTGGCTGGTTGAGTCCTTTCACATTCAACGATAGTATTTTAAGGTTAGTTACAGTTGTCGTTCCTATCGGAGTATCTATTACAGCAGCCATCAACTATGCATCCAGTAATATCGTCTCATAACACATGTGTATACATAAGGACTAGGCCGTGGAAGCGGTCTCATGCCCCTTAAAGAGTCGACAGCATCTTTTGACACACATGATGTGGGGCTAGGACAGTATGCAGGATACAGAATTACAGAGTATAAGCTTCGGAACATAATGTGGCACATTGGGTGTGAGCTAGTATGCAAGGCGGACAGAAATAAGCAAAACCATATACGAAACAACAAAACAACCCCTCCCTTCCTCCCTTCCAACCTCCCACCGCCCTCCTCCCTCACCCACTTCCCACCCCTCCCTCCCCAATAGTAGATACAACAGAACATGGCGACTCAGGAATGACGACCAGTCGGCCGCCTCCAAGCAACTTACTCTTAACTACGATTCTACAGGCTGCAATCCTAATTCTGAGGAATTAGCCCAAATGTGTTAGGCAACAACAAACAATAAACAGCGCTGGTGCCAGAACATTAAACACAGGAAAATCACTGCTTTGGGTTCAGTGTCGGGACCAAATATATCAGTACTTGCAAAGAATTATCGTAAGCGTGTTCAACAACAGGTCAACAGTACAGCAGGGCATAGTGCCTATTTAAGGCCCATAAGGGGCATGAACAATATCATGGTAGCATGGTATCATATTAGCATAGGTATGGTGTCGTGGGTGCGGAAGCAAGGATAGAACCATACTGAGGCAGCTTATAATGATATTTGTTTCAAGGTGAAGGTTCATCAGATCGTTCAAGGGATCGGTCTAACCATTCTAATCTAGATATCTAATCTAGATATTTCAAGATAAGGGTTCACCAGATCGTTCAAGGGATCGTTCAAGGGATCGTTCCAATATAGATCTGGAGTCAGATGAATAGCTGATATAGGGCCCAAGGGTACAGAGTACATTACCGTGTCATTACCGTCCAAAGGCCACTTTGCTCACCAACCAGGTATCAAGTCCAAGACAAGAGAGCCGCATATCAGATTCAGTTCAGATAGGCGCTTTTATAAGAGTTCTGGAGCATGAGATTGGTAGGACAAAATTTCAAAGCCAGAGTTTATCCGAGGCCAGACGCAGAGGCTCCCTGTTGATCTGGGGGGGAGACTTCCATACTGCCATCACCACGGTCAAACAGGAGTTGTCGTAGTTTTCGCGGATCTGAGAACACATGGGATATGCCTTGTATCGTCACTCTAAACTTAGTTGGACCGATAAAGCCATACAGGTGACCAAGTGACTTTAGTTGGGGTCTCATTGCAAGGAAGGCTTTTCTGATCTCCATAGTTTCCTTGCTGAAGTCCTGTGAGATGAAGATTTTTTGGCCTTTCCATAGTACGTGGTTGTGTTTACGAGCGAAGGTGAGTATCTGTTCTGTGTGTTGGTACCTTAGTGGTTTGCACACAATCGCTCTTGGGCCCTTTTGGTCCTTTGAGATTCGTCCTGGCACCCTATGCGCCCTGTCAAACTCCAGTGGCTGAGTGAAAGTTAGATTTGTGGCCTGCGTGAACCACTCCTCGAGGAAGGGTATGCAGGAATCATGTTTCTCCTCCGATTTCTCCGGCATACCAAAAATTCTTAGATTCCCTCTTCTGTTTCTGTCCTCCAACTCTGCAACCTTCCTCACGAGATGGTCAGAGCACAAGGAAAGGTTCTTGACAGCTCCACATGTCTTATTTTCAAGGTCTTCCAATTTGCTTATCCTTGTCTCGGTGTCGGTTAATCTCGAGTTGATGTCCTTAATGTCTTGGCGGATAGCAACAACCTCTTCCTTGGTAGATTTGGCCAAGTCCCTGACTTCTTCTAGCCTGCTCAAGATTGTTTCCACGGCTTCCTCCATTTTTTTCCCTTTGTTCCCTTTGACCGGTGTCGGTGGGTTAGATTTCAGGCGTTTGGCAGCTGCACCATTCTCCTTTTCTCCCATACTGTAAATGCTTAGGCGATGGGTTGTACAGGCGTCTTGGGGTTTCAGGCATGTAGTGATGAGACCACGTATATTTGGATTGCGGAGTATACACCCCTCCCTTTTTAAAGATGTTCTTTATAGCTGCTCCTTGTGAATATCAGCTCGTGAGGGTAATTACAGCAGTAGACCAACAGTAGGCAGGCAGGTAAACACAAGTAGGTAAGCACCTAATACGCTGCGGGGTCCCCAACTCGAGACAGCAAGCCCTTGCTCTCTATCTAGTGCCGCACGTGGCTTCACTTCACTCAACTTCCTGCATGCAGGAAGTTTATGCGTTTCGCGGCAGGGTGGTCCGGCTGCGATGTACCATTCAGGCTGCCTTCATAGAGATAGAGGGGTTAGAGAGTCTGTGGTTGTACGACCCGTTTTACACACAGTCAATCAATGTGCCGCAGTGTGGGGGGGGAGGACGTGTAAAAGTCATCAAATGCACACGTGCACTGTGTTTTCCAAGAACGCCCGTAAACACTATGATGTTATGAGGGCAGTACACTATGTCGCTGAGCCCCACGATGAGCCCCACGATCACCCCCACGATCAGCCGTCATTTTGTTGGAGCGCTTTTGGGTTTTCAGATGCCGCGCTGTTGTGTGCCGGTGTTTTCGCGCTTTTTTTTGCGCCTTTTTCTGGAGTCTTAGGCTCCCGCTGCGTCCCGGTGAGCGGACTTGGCGCCCTGGTTCAGTCGTGCTGTCGTGTTATACGTTAACAGAGTTTTTGGCAGAGTTTTTTGGCATCCATACTGATCTCTCAGCTATCTCAGGCATCGTTCCAACTTTCGCCGTTTCAGCTCAGACCTTCAAGCACCGTCATACACCACCTAGGCATTGTGGGCGCTGACAGACTTGGGATTGGTGAAAGTGTTCAATTACTAAAGCGCCAAATTCAATGTAAGGCGCATGGTGGGCGGAGTGATTGTGGAGTTCAGATCCTCGTGGGCACAACCAGAGGCATCACTGCATTAGAGCCCGGGAAGGCTCGAGCGCGATAGCAAACATGCTGGGAAGCCGCCATTTTAATTAATTAGACCCTACGCTGTATTTTCACGAGCTGCACGTTTGCCAGCAGCATGTTAGCAGCAGCATACTCCTGTGAGGTTCTTCTACTCACGATTCCGTTGCTGCAGCTTGCATTTCAATGCGGGCGGGCGCTCCCAGTCAGTGATTCATCATGAGACCGGGGCTCCGGGAGACCACGTGAATGTGTCCGAAGGCGGGCTCCGGCATGAAACGCACTTCCTCCGGTCAGGGGAAAACGGTCCGTTTAATCCCGTTTCTCTCGACGGATCTAGCTCAAACTTCCCCCATTTGTAGTTCTGGTGTTCCGACGGCCAGGCACCCGTTTTGGTCCGGGTTGGAGTCGGATCGCAGCCCTTGTATGGCAATTGCTCACAGCCGCTTGGAGGAGGACAGGATTAAGCCGCCATTTCTCCGGCGTCCAAGCCACGCCCCCCCCCCGAAAAAAACAAAAACATGAAGAGTGGGAAACAAACAGAACAATGAACAGTTCGATGAACAGACCTCCCATATTTACAGAGTAGCTCCACAAATAAACAGTTAGTGGCCCTTGTTTTTTATAAGGTACCAATGCTATACTTATCAAAATAAAAACGTTTGCAATAGTCATGGTACTCTGTGTCGACGACTTTTCAATCCCGCATTATGATCTGGGGACCATCATCAGGACTTAAAATATATGCCTGCGAGAAGAAATGCCTGTTCATAAAGAAATTCACAAGAAAAACCAAGAATAAAACAAGGAGTAGAAAAAAAGTGGGGAGGAAAAAGAGAAAGAAAGGGAGGCGGGAATCATGATGAGATTCAATAATAAGATTAATTAAGATGATAATGGAGGCCTCTCATGCCATGCATGTATGTGGAAGAATGACGTGCATTCAATGACTATGAAAGTGAGAAAACGTCTCTTGCTAACGTGGAACATGGACAATTGTGATTAACATGCCTTGCTATGTGCTTGGAGCGGGTGGACCGCTATATCTGAGCTGAGAGGATGGGGTGCTAACCTGTGAAAGGAGAATAGTCCAATTGTGTGTTATTCTTTTTTTTTGCTTGCTAAACATCATGGAGATTTTATTTCTGGAGGTACTCTAAAGCAATATAAAAATGTAAGAAAGGACCTCAAAACATGAAAAAAACACCACAGCAGTTGATAGTTTGCTATTCACTTCTTGAAAGGGTATTTAAAAAAATCTTCATAGCAAGACACAATTGTTTTAAAAATATGTTAAGATGCAGTCATTGCTCCTCTCCTGTCACACTTACCCTGGACTTTTAACAATCCAGTTTACTATGGGCCCATTTTATATGATGCAGCAAACACCTTAACTGATCTTCAGATGAGGCTGGGTGGTTCTACATTCCGTAGATATTAACCAGTCTGCCATGTATTGCGTTCACTGGTTGGAGGCTTGATAATCATGTGATCACCTCTCTTTATTAAATAGAGCTTTAACTATGGAGTTCTCCTCTTGTGACACAATGGGTCTTGCTGTGCTTTATTTGTGGATTCCCTGTTCTGATAATGTTCGCAAGTTATTACAGTTCTTTAAACCAGATGATAAGACAACAATCAGTTTTTCCCACTTCAATGTGACAACAGTGCTGAGGATCCACAACCCTCATTATTTAGCAATGCTATGTCTTCATTTGAGGTTTTTTTTCCACCTTCCTAATCTCTTACACCTGAAACACAATTTCAGAACTCAAATGTCTTTGGGTACACAGATTAGGAATATCCATATACATCTAGCCACCCATGCCATCTAACCAGTGCATTTGGTTATGGTACTACATCCATTGTGAAAAATTACAAAAATCTTGAGTCAGAGGTATTGGGCATCTTAAAATACAGGCATAGTCTAGTCATGTCATCTACTTTTGTATAAATACCTCTGGGGTGGTAAATGTTATATTTTGTAACTCAAGAATTTCAGCACAGCTATCATCTTGTACAGAGTTGCCCTCTCCAGCACCAGGGGGCTTTTTTTCGTGTGTGAGATATTCATCTCCAGGTTCCACCATAGCAATCTCCAAGTTGTCCCTGGGGAACGAGTGGCCATCCAGTGATACGGAGATCCCCAAGTACTTGTAATGTCCGATCCTGCTGGGAATGAACAGTTCCCTTAACCTCCATGGGTCCAGACCCACATTGGGCACAGCATTGACTTTTCCTAGTTCATGCCCCGCTTTGAATATTCTGGGTAGATCTAAAACATTGTTTTAGTCTCACTAGGGAGCCCTAATTGAAAAGTAACTGACTTTTAGTATGACAAACCCTCTGGAGACTCTAGTGTAACAGGCATCTTACATCTTCCTTGTCAAATAAATTTGCACTGGCCTCCCAGGAGATAGGTTTGCTGGAGATATATTATGTTGGCTTTTGCAGATATCATCCTCAGTACTATTCCCCTTTTAATGTTATTCCCAAGGCCATTGACGTTCCATGTCATACAAATAAGTGATCTCACTGTGTTGGGCCACAGAGGCTATCACTTCTATTGGGGCCCAGGTAGGGCAACCAATATGTACGGCATCATCTTCATTTTTTCACAACCTCTACAGATAATGCTGCAAAGAATAACTCAAAATCTCAGCTGTCTCTCCCCTCGCTTCACCATACAGTGGGCTTAGAACTCCCTGCCTGGCCTTTACATGATGACCCATCACTGAACTTTTTGTACTTGTTAGAAAATGATTACCAATAAATGTCATTATCATATTAAGAACTAATCGCTTGGGGAAGCCAGGTCCAGCCACCAGCTCTTTCCCTTCCCTTGTATTAGTAAGATGTTTAGATCATCGCGTATTATTTGCCATGCCTTAACCCTATGACAGACCTAGTTTTACCAAGTTCATCAACATTCCAGCTTATATAGAGTTCCAGTCCCCACCCGAGACGACCACTTAACTATGTGCAACACCCCACGCTGTCCCGTGTTTTTAAGTTCCCTATTTCTACTTCCTGCTCCTCCCCCTCCCCCAAACGTCTTCTACTATGGGACTAGTCAAATTCCACAACTAGCATAATACCTGCACCTGGATTTAATTCTTGGAGTGGTCATGACAACATGTGCATCAATGAACAGATGACCCCCTTAAATTCAACACTTTTGTACCTGTGTCTTTTGAAGCAAAAGATGACCAACATTCTCTGGTTGCTATTATTTACTCATGAGATGTCATTGTTTACTGCCCATGGTGCCGAACCCACCTTTTGTTAAAGGCAGCATCTTCTTAGGATTACTGAAACAGTGGGTTTTGCTCTGCAGAGTAAACTTCCACCATTTGGGATACAACTTAGACTACTGGATGCTAATTTGTAGCAGTCTCTTTTTTCACTGAAGTAAGTTTTCTCTTGCGTTGACTGTATAAAATCTAGATACATGGACACCGTTGATCCTAGATATGTTGGTTCTTTTACGTGCCAGTTTCAATATGGTATTGTGTTCTCTATAAGTAAATAGGCTTGCTGTGAATAGGTGAACTGGGGCACACAGTAGAGGCCCAGGGACAAGGTGTTATGTTTCCTTTGTCCGATCAAGATGGAGAATAGTTGTGCCACATCGAATCCTTAAATCAGCTTGTTTGCAATGTCTCTCTTCATCTGCCCAGTAGCTGTCAACTCTGGGATACTCACTATCCCATGTTAAACTAGGAAATTGCTTCCAAGTTCTCCTCCTTAGATGTTATAATTACAGTACCTTCTCAATCCTCATTTGTCTCTCAGCTCTCACTGATTCATCATCTTTTAATTCTGCGATCTGATGCTGCTTCATATCGACACAGGAGCTATGTTTATCTAATCGTACCTTCTTCATATCCATCTTTAATATCAGTGTATCGGTTTTTCCTTCTGTGGCAGACAAACTTGTCTTTACGTCCAGCTGCAGGCTTTTGATATCTGACTTTTCTAGGGCCTCCCCTCATTGTGGTAAATAATCTTCGGTATAATCGTCCTGCTCACATTTGGAAATTTGTGTATTCTCTTTTGTTCAGTCTTCACAACTTTAGTTCAGAAGTACAGTGTGATGGAAAGGGGGAAGAATGCCCTTTCCAATGTAACTTCCCCCTAGTGAATTCATGTTTGGGGATCGCTGCAGGAGGAGAGTCCCCAAGCATGGATTGGTTTGAAGGGAGAGAAGTGGCTGACCAGGCATGGGTAACTGCCTCAGTAATGAGGTCTTTATTAGTCTTTCTGCCCCCTGAGGAGGATGCTTTGGCGGGATGTTCCCCCCAATTAGCCACGCTTCGGTGGTTAGGAAGCCCTCTAGACAGTTTTTTTAAAATAAAAGAATGTGGTGGTGTCTGGCCTGTCCGGGCATCAGCCCTTACCGTACATCTAAAAGCCCTTACAGTCTTTTTGCCCTACCCAGAGGGCGGATTGGGTGTTTACTTCAAGTCTGACTCCTATGCTGATTGAAACACTACCACCCATGTGTGAGTGGATCTAAAACTCGTCATAGGAACGGACCAAAACTGAAACCACATGAAGACCTCGTTGACCCCACATTAACTTACAACATTCAAAGTTTTGACCAGTTGTTGTTGTGGGTGGTCGACCCACCAACACAAGTGGGATCCCGTTATTATCAAGAGAAGTGTGTGAACACCGTGTGGTAAGAATTTTGTCGATTCCCTGTAGATTCCGGAACATCCTCCTAAGTAAAAATCTGTGATTTTATCCATAATTTGTTCAATGCAAGGCACACCACTGAGGATTCCCCTGGGTGACTAGTTTTCAGAAACGTCTGAGGTTGGTAGGCAATCTTTGGTGCCGGCCCAAGTCCAAGTGCTTCAGCTTCCCACATCGCCATAATTAGTGAATTGAAAAGTAAACATCTTGATGTATCCATGTTGCATTTTGGATCATTTTCTGTGGCAGGCAATAGGGAAACACCCACCAGTGGGGTACTGTTGTTATCAGAAGAAGCCTGGGAACACAGAGCAGTGGAACATGTGTAACTGAATTAACTGAATTTCTCTAAAATTGGTTTTGGTTTCTAAATGCAAGCTAGTGTGCAAGAAAGAACACAACTTCCAAAATGCCCTTTGAATCACATGATAGTAGTTATTTGCACAAGTAACCAATTTTCGATTACCCTTCCTATTTCTAAATTCCTTTAAAAAATGCACAACTGTCCACCATACCTATTTTTTAGGTCGAGCCTGGGCAGCGCATGCGCTGCTCTGCGAGGCATGCTGTATTGAGGAATGGAAGAAAAGCTCCAGCTATCTTTTGAATTGGCTCCTGTTACAGTCCGTTCAAAATCATTGCTTTTAATCTGTGAATAGGCTTACTAGTCCCTCCTTGGTACCACCTTGTCTGCATTTGTAACATCCCATAACGACTGGACTTTTTTACTTGTGGTCTTACACTGTCTGCTTTATCTAGTTGGTGAGCATTATTTTCTTAAATAGTTTTCTCCTATTCCACCCCTGACGTCGTCGCCCGCTTTTACATTGTTATTAATGTATTTATTTTTTAATTTGCAGCGCAGTCCACTTTCACTTTAGTGTCCCGCTTATTTATTTATTTAACTTACAGAGCGGTCCGCTTTCACTTGAGCTATCGGCTTTAGAAATGGCAATGGCTTTTATATGTGTGTTGCTTTTGAAAACATAAATAAAAGGCATTGTCATTTACAATGCCAATAGCTTAAACTCTCACAAATGAGAGACTAATTGCATTGAAAATGCTTGTTTTGCTTAGATTTTACTACCTGAATTGATGTATGGCTGGTACACTGTGGGAAATCATCATAACCTCCAGGTTAGTTGATAGCTGTGGATATCATATGTTTTTGGACAACCCACTAGTATTCTGTATCCCTGAACCAGAAGAGGTAGAAATAACTGGAGCAAAAGAATATGGATGAAAACTATGCACATCTGAACATTTGATTCAATCAATTGAATTGACCCTTTGCAGGAACATTGCCTTTTTCTCAGATTCTGTGAAAAATGTTGTTGATGAAGCACTGCAGACTGCTCAATAGGGGTCAAAACATCAACCGCGTAGGACTGGCAATTATAATTTGTTTGGACTGATTTATAAATATTGGTTAGGGCTCGCACCCCTTGTATTTGATCAGTACTTTTTTATTCTTTCTTGGGTTAAAAACTTTACTTGACCTACGCATTTATGACTGGCCTTTTGGGTAGTTGGAAAGAGCACCTGCACATTTTCACTTTGTATTATTCACAGTATTGATTGTGTACCTATCTACCAAGTGGGTGACGGTGTCCCTCTTCACTGATAAAAGGATGCATTAACTAGTAGCAAGCCTCAACGAGGAACTATTTGTTGCTTTTTTAGGTCTCGCCTAGGCAGTGCTTGCATGTTCAGGTATGGTCGTTAAGCTCTGCCCATTTTCCGCCAACCTCTGTCATTGGCTCCTCTTCCTGTCCTTTTGATTCATCATTAGGCTTAGTGGGCCCTCCTTGGTACCTCTCACTCTCTCCTGTTACCTCCCATGAGGACAGCCCCTCTTATATATGTCCTTACTCTAGCTTTCATTAGCATTCAAGGAGAACTATTTACTTAATTAATGTCTTGCTGAAGCAGACACGACATGCTGTCTGAGCGCATTACAATGGTGGCTGCTTCTTTTAAATACAGCCCCACACTGCCTCTTTAAAGCAGCGCTTTAGCGTGGCCTCCACCCCTCTCACTCCCGCTTGGATTTTCTATATACATTTTTTATTTTTAAAAGCAGCCCACCACCTGCACTTTAGCAGTGGCCGCTGCTTATAGTATATACAGCTCCACACACCACTTCCGGGACTCTGCGCGTCAGCAATGGTGCCAGCTTGTTTTTATTTTCAGTGCACCATGTGCGCTTTCACTTAATTGTAGCTAAATCTCTGGACCATATATCGCATTTAGGGATCAAAGTCACAGTTCATAGACTTCACTTTTGCCAGACGGGAAGCTGACTGCCAGCGCTTCAAGCCTCAATTTGAGACAGGTTTTTGTGCGGGTCACACCTGTCTTTGAGACAGCCTGTGCGTCTAAATTCACATTCTGCTTCCGTGCTCATCAAGCCTCAGTTGAGGCAGCATAGTACGAATCAAGCTTTCCTCTTTAGTGCAGTCACATTGAATAATATTCTAAAGCAGAGTTCGAGTTCATTCAGTTCTTCACTTGAGATCAATTCCCACTGATGATTCATAAACAAATGCAGCTGCGGCATTAAGGATTGTGAGTGCTGCGAGCACAGACAGTCCACTAAAAGCTTATTTTTTGCATTAGGTGGGGGATGTCCTTTACAGGTCTGGCCAATCATACAGCTTTTGTGTAGGCGAAAGTCTCTTGTGGATCCTACCAAAAACGTATAATGGGCGTAGAGTCCATCCATTGCTTACACTTTGCTTTATTGTTACTCATGTGCTTGCTTCTTACTCGATTGCTTTTTTTTCTCTTCTTGTGTTTGCCCACCCCAGCATAGCCTTAAGCATCCTTCAAATTGGTTGATTTGTATCCTTTGTGTAGGGAACTGCTTTTTCCTTCAGCCCCCCTTGGGAGCATAGGTGCCAAGTTTCAATTTGCTTACATGTCACATTTCCATGTACTCAATGTTCTTATGTGTTGCATTTCAATGTTTGTGTGACACTTTGTAACACCTTATTGCCGTACAAATAAGCATTTGCAATGCAGTAAGTCTCGAATTACTGAAAGTTTGAGCTATTGGCATTGCATTATTATTTGCAGTGCCAATATCACAAACTTTAAGTAATGCGAGACCTATTGCATTGCAAATGCTTGTTTATATGTTTTTTCCCCAGGTTGATCTAGTTCTTTGGTTTGCTGTCATTCGTTATAGAACTACAGCAGCAATTTATTGAAAGTATTAGTTACTGAACTTAAATGTATACATTGTTTTATCGACTTTAAGTTATTTAGAAGACATTTTGTTTGCCATTCCTTTCTTAACATAACCGCAGATACTGGCTAATTAGGTCCACATCACTTGGCCAGTGTATCCTGGCACCAATCAGAAGCCAAGTACTCTGTGGCCAGCGTTGCTGTGTTCCTGGCAATGTCCGGGAACTAAATCAACCACAGGTCCTCTTCAGAAATGATGCACATACATTCCAGGTGCTCTGTAAATCCTGCGGCTAATTCAGTGATCCTTTGCAGGGATATAAACCAGAAGTGGAGCCAAGCAGTCATGTGTTATAGATTAACGGTTTCCCACAGAGTATGGATGGTGCTAAAAGGACATTTGTCCAGTCTGGAGTGTTTTACTTTTTAGGTGGTTACAGGAAGAGGTGCATTGGGCGCCTCAACAGTATTTCTTTTTCAGATTTTTTAAAGCATACTTTTTCGATTTTTGGTATTAAATCTGTTTCTCCATTGAAGATAAGAGTATTATTCCTGTTTGTGGAGTGTAATCTGTAGAGGCACAAGTCCAGGGCTGTGAAGACTATATGTTAGACAGGAAAAACGTGATGAACTGAGGGTAGGAGTGTTAGATCTGTATACTTTAGCTTTATTCCGTGCCGTTGTTAAATCTATCCAAAGACTCCCATAAAATACTTGCTAGGGTAAAGTTTGTGCGTGGCAAATGTTGGCTCACAGGGTAAGGCTTGTGAACAGTGCGTCTATCCTCAGACATTCGCCTGCCTCACGAATCCCAACAGGATGACTTCATGTGCTGTTTCATAGTTACATCAGCCGTACTATCCGCAGCCAGCGCAGACCCTGTGGTTAATCGGTATTTGGGATTGTTGCCATTCTAGCTGGCGTTTTGCTGCACCATCTGTTAATTCATATTATGGTCTGATGTCCAGGCAGGGAGCCCTCTCATTTGTCTCTCGTCAATTTGAGATCAGTGGAAACCCACTGGTCATAGCCTGCCAGCACGAACTGCACCGTTCACCCCGTTTGGACCATGAACTCCACAGTCCACAGCAGAGTGTGTCCAGGGTGTGGTGTGCTATCCACGGTCTCTTTGCAAACTATGAGCTGTATCGAACAGAAGACTGCAATTAAATAACTTAAACAGGTTTGCTTTCGTTTGCTGATTTTGATCATCATAAGACAAAATTCTTCTGTCAATGTCACTAGCTATCCACCTCTACGCTCAGTGCTTAATTTGTAAAATAGGAATTGCAGGTGCTCAGTCTTTAACGAGGCCACGCCCACTTTCCCAGCTTCGCCCACTCCCTCCAGTTGCCCCACCCACTTCCCTTTATTGGCTCCACCTACATCCACAAGCCCCAACAGATCGGAGTAACCTCCTCCCTTATTGAGTTCCCCAAGAAGATGAAGGGCTCGCTCTTCACAAAAGCAACTCGGGCATCTCACACATATGCACCTGCCCAAATCCCTGGGTACCCTCCTGGGTAATTAGTGCGCTATACAAATCAATATAACATAATATAACATATTGGAAGCCTATGACAAAAACTTAAAAGGGAACTCAAATTAAAGAAAGGTCATTTGAGGACTTGAGGCAGCTTTGCAAACAAAAGAAAATGTGCTTGCACTGCGCTGTTTAAAAGAAAGAAAAGAATGAGAAGGAATACATTAAAGAAGGCAATAACAAATGTAGGCAGGAAGAGGAGCACTGGAGTAAGGAAAGAAATTATTATTATTATTATTTTTTTTTTGTAGAGTTTTATATAGCGCAAACTAGACCCGAACCGAATCAGGTATCAGAGCGCTTTACATAGCACAAGTTACGTTTTTCACATGAGGACACACATGTTTCATTTTTAGGCACGGGGAGATTAAGTGATTTGCCCAGAATCACAGCAGGTTTTTGGCGTCGTTACCGAGACTCGAACCCAGATCCCCAGGTCCGAGGTCGAGCGCCTTAGCTGTTAGTAAGTCATGGATGAAAGAAGGAGGAAATAAGAAAAGAATGTGAAAGGAAGAAATGAAGTGATAGAGGGAGAAACACACCATGTATGTTTGTAAAGCACATATTCACTAGAGGAGGCCTTGACACCAAATTAAAAATGTTGTTATCCAGCTCAATTGCAGTAATTTTATCTAAAGATGAAAGACTGCGTGGCCACACCAAGATTTCAATTTATGACCCTGAGATAGAACACAGATTCCTGGAGTAAACATATGTGCAAGAATGAAAAAATCAAAAGGGAGAGTGAGGGAGGAGGAGTGGTCTAAAGGTAAAGATAGATGCTGTAGACAATGTGAAGAGAAATGTGGAAAGCAGAGATTGGGACTGCAAGATTGGAGTTGAACGTGATGAGAAGGAAAAGTGAAAAGAGGAGAAAGGAGAAAGGCAAGGAAAGAAAATTGGACAGTGGGGAGCGTGTAAGAGTAGAGTGGAAGGGAAAGGTGGAAAGGTGAACAATTAAAAGCATTTAATGAGGGGAGGTGACGATTAAGAGAAAACGCAGATGTAGGGCAGAAAGTGAAGTAAGATTTGAGAGAAGTGAAGGAGTGAGGTGTGAAGGGGAGGAAGAAAAGCAGATACTGAGATAGAGCAAGCAAAGAGTACACCTCTGCTTTATTAAATATACAGTCATTAATTATGTTAAGTTGAGAGGTGACAGGAGTATATAATTCTTGGCCTGTCTCATCAATGTACAGCAGTGTTGAGTTGTATGCCATAAAAAGATGTTTTGTTATGTCACAATTGTAATTCCTGATAAAACATAATAAAGTGTCAGTTATACCATTGGGATTACGCCTTGATGAAGAACCACACTCTCATGCTTCAAACAAATAGTTATATTACATGATCAGACTATAAGTCGCAAATTCCCACTGCCACCTATTTTCAAATAAAGTCAGACATTCAACTCCATTCAGACAGGCTTTCACACATACTTTTGAACTAATAAAGCTCAAAATTCAACTGAGACTGCCGCCTGTGCTATATTAGGATTGTAATTTATGATCAGTGAGTAACAAAAGGAGGTCTGTGACAAAAACAGAAACCCACTGAGCAATCCACATAAATATAGTTATGTCATCTGCATGGTACATGTTCTACATTACCCCTCTGTGCTACAGTCAAAACCTCAACTAGACAAAACTCTGATCTCTCTCCAGCAGGGACATAAGGCTGTAAGTATGCAGCAGGGGTTTACGGGACGTGGGTCTTTGGTGGTGAAGAGAAGGTGTGGGGCGATAGATCTCAGCAGGCTTGTGAGAGTGTGGAGAGGGTACAGAGCGCCCAACGCAGACTAGTCCATCTGATAGCACGTTTTGAATCAATGCTATTTTCCCCAGGTCGAAGCTGAGAAATTCCCTGTATATCCTCTCTCTGGTTAGGGGGTAATTGGGAAAGCCTCCTGGTTCGAGTGGCCAAGACTGAGAAGGGTTTCGCGGTCTCACGTGCAAACTCAAAGTATGGATACTCAGGGCCCAGTGCATGCTTTATTACAAAGCGATGGTGGGGAGGGGTGCTCTGAGAGGGAGGGAGCCAAGGTGTACTGTAACAGTAGTGAGTGAGTGTTGTTGCAGGGAGGGGCATTGTGATACAAAGGAGAAGAGGACTGTAAGCAGAGGGGCACTGAGATACAGGTGAGAAAGGCACTGTGGAGAGAGGGGCACTGAGATAGTGGGGGGAAGGCCACTGTGGAGAGAGGGGCACTGTCGGAGGTAGCGGTGCGGCACAGTCACATTGGCAGGGATGGAAGGTGTTCTTCAAGGTGCTTGTGACTGCAACAGTGTCCATTGCAGAAAGAAGAGTATGGGTGTGATAGAGACAAGATGGTACTGGGACAGGTAGGAGCGTGGTACTAATACACTGACTGGCAGGAAGAAATGTTTTCACTTTCGGACCACCCTCAGCTGCTTCCTGTATTTTGTTATTACGCTGCAAGGCCTTGTCTAGGCTCCTGAGGCAGGCAGCTACTGGGCAGTTTCCTGCGGGTGCCACTGTGCAGGAATTTATCGATGGTGTCCCACGGCCAAGCACTATTCTGTCACCTGTAGGATAACAGTTGTGTGTAAAAAAAATTGTGATCTACTAAGTCGAACTTTTATGGACCGACCTATTGTGTAGATTGGTTCGCAAAATTCCTTTCCATTTGCAAGAAGTAAGTGCGCAATATGCAACCATTTTTTGTGCATAGAAATTTCATACATCAGGCTACTTTTTTTTATTTTAAGTAACTTCGTTACAGTTGAATTGAATCACAAAGCAAACACATTCGATTAGCCTCACACACTTTAGGGATTGGGAAGCCATCCAGTGAGATCCAATGCAACCCCACTATCATTTTGAAAATTTAGTAACATGAAATTCACTGCTTGTTGATTTAGGCTGACAAGCCAATTAATTTTTTATTGACTAGATTGGTTTGTTGTGGGAGGTGAAGTGAGTAGGGAATAAGGAATGCTGTGGTTTTCTTACTTTAAATTATTACTCTACATTGTACCCTTAGATGCTCTTTCTAAAATGTAACGTATATTTTTCTGTGTGGCCCTCTCAAAATAATGTATGGCACAATTAAAGGCATTTTGTATAAAAAGCTTATGTGCCTGATGTATAGTATGAATTTCTTTCAAAAGGCAAGGTGCCTTGATGCTACGCTGATGTTATAAAGCTATGTCTCATGACCTGCCCCTAACTTGTAGGGGTGCTTGTTTTACTGTGCAGCTCTTGCGCTTATGCTGTGCAGTTCCCAGTAGTCTGATTTTTCTGCTTTATTTTCCCCTTCTTAAGTGTGCATAACTAATTTCCATCAGAGGTGGAAGTTTGAAATACAATGCATTTTAAGACCGTCAACTGTGTGTGTGGTCTTGGTCCATTCCATTGTAAGAATACATGCTGTTCTTTGAGCTACCACCTCAATGCACATTAACCCAGTAACTACTCGTTGGGACGAGGATGTGAAATGTTGGGGGGGCTATGGTAATAGAATGTTGGAGGGCTGATTTTGAATGTAGGGTCAGTTAGAAGTTGACAGCCACCCTGCCGGTTGTTTCCTGGATCTTATGAAGATTAAACTTACCTTTGGTGGAATTTGCAGTTCGTGGTCTCTCTTTGCACAGAACTTGTCAGTGGCAATGAGTGGGTTTGAGCCTTTCTGACTAATCATGCTTTTCACCTTCACCGGCAGGGCAGGCATGTGAAAAGTTTGTCACCAACGAATAGCTGTTGCATCGTGGAAAGCCTTATCCTTCGCTGTAGCCCAGCGTTCCCAATAATGATTTTAGGATGAGGAGTTTGTGGCATCCAATGTGTCCTTAGGGAAGGTATTGTGCTACACACCTGCCATGGAGCATCAGCGTGTAGCACATTGTGGGAGTTAAGTTAAAATTACGTTTTAGCTGCTAACTTTGCACAGCCTTACCTCTACACTTGGGACGCTTAATCCCTGGGCGTCCAGCTCTCCGAGGGCCGATTCAGGGCCACACTCGGATCGACAGAGGCTCCCGAAGGGCGACGACTTTGGCCGCCATCTTAGGGAGAAAGTTGGGTCAGCGCTCTAGCGGCCGGGCGAATCACGGCCCGGCTGCTTAAAAGGAGCACTTCAGAAGAGGAGACCCACTATTCCACAATTAATTCAGAAGGCTCCTGAGGCGGAAAGCCGGGAGCTAGGCCCGACCCTTTTTTTAAACATTAATTTTAAGAACTGCTTTTAACATTGTGTGTGATCACTTGGTCTTTTGGAAAATTACGTTTTAGCTGCTAACTTTGCACAGCCTTACTTCCACACTTGGGACGCTTAATCCCTGGGCGTCCAGCTCTCCGAGGGCCGATTCAGGGCCACACTCGGATCGACAGAGGCTCCCGAAGGGCGACGACTTTGGCCGCCATCTTAGGGAGAAAGTTGGGTCAGCGCTCTAGCGGCCGGGCGAATCACGGCCCAGGCGCTTAAAAGGAGCACTTCAGAAGAGGAGACCCACTATTCCACAATTAATTCAGAACGCTCCTGAGGCGGAAAGCCGGGAGCTAGGCCCCCGACCCTTTTTTTAAACATTAATTTTAAGAACTGCTTTTAACATTGTGTGTGATCACTTGGTCTTTTGGAAAATTACGTTTTAGCTGCTAACTTTGCACAGCCTTACCTCCACACTTGGGACGCTTAATCCCTGGGCGTCCAGCTCTCCGAGGGCCGATTCAGGGCCACACTCGGATCGACAGAGGCTCCCGAAGGGCGACGACTTTGGCCGCCATCTTAGGGAGAAAGTTGGGTCAGCGCTCTAGCGGCCGGGCGAATCACGGCCCGGGCGCTATAAAATGGAGGCCATTCCCCGTCCGCGCAGCGGGCGCGCCGATGGCGCGCCGGAGGCCGGGCCAGAACGGACCTAGGGCCAGCCTCTATGCCCATTTTGCGGCAAGGTCCTGCTGTTCTCACAAGGGATCAATTGCTGGCGCTACAAAACTACGGGGATCCAGGGTGTTCTCAACGGGACTGGACGGTGGCTCCGCTCTGCCGCTGTCGGTCCTGCCCCGATCCTGGATCCGTGGGGACCAACGGCAAGAAAACCAGCAGAGTCCTGAGGATGGCGTTACTTAACTGTAGATCTCTGCCAAAGCATGCGGTAGAGATCAACTTGCTGATCGAAGACAGCAACCTTGATCTGCTTTTCCTCACGGAAACATGGTTAACCCCTTTCACAGATTTCGATACCATCTCTGCCCTACCGTGCGGTTTTAATATTCAGACTCATAACCGTGATGAGGGGAAAGGGGGGAGTCTTGCTATAATCTACAGAGAATCCCTGACTTGCAGATTTGAGGACAGCGCAATCTTAGATACGGAGAGCACGGGTTTCAATATTCAATTGACACCTACATCCTCCCTCTCGGGATTCCTCATTTACCGCCCGCCGGGTAACCTAAAACAATTCTCAGATTCCCTTTTAGAATCTACCTTAGCAGCAGCAGTTCGGGCCTCCAACTTTCTGGTGTTGGGAGATCTGAACCTGCACTTTGATGATCCTAACGATAAAACAGCGGCTGATCTTATTTTAAATCTAAAAGCCTTTGAATTAGATCTTATAAATAGGGAATCTACCCATAATAAAGGCCACTTGTTAGACCCCATTTTTTCAAACATTCCCATGCTGAAAGCTCAATCTCCTCTGCCCCTACCCTGGTCCGACCACTTCTTAGTCCCTTTCTCCTGGAAAATCCACCCTGAAACAGACCGGGCCATCCGCCCCCGTATACTTCAGAGAGACTGGCCGAGGTTATTGGTGGGAGACCTCACCCGGGCCCTGGAACAATCGACTCCGGATACAGAACCTGATGCACTTCTGGCGGATGAAAACTTTAATAATTGGCTTACCAATTCCCTTGACGCGGTTCTTCCTCTTAAATCATAAACAAAAAAGTGCAGTACCTTCAAATCTCCCTGGTTTACGACTGAATTGAGAGACCTCAGAAAAGCCTGTAAAAAATTAGAACGGAAGTGGAGAAAAGATTGGTCAACTCTCAGTAAAACCTCCTACCAGGCCGATCTGAGACTCTATAAGGCTGCACGGCAGAAATCTAAAGCAGAATTCTTTAAGGAGAAAATCAAAACATCAGCCAACTCCTCCAGGGAAACGTTTAAAATTGTCAAACAGTTGCTCAAAATCCCAGCTCCTATAACTATACATAGGGACCCCGAATTAAGGTGTGATCAGCTAGCGGAGTTCTTTGATGGCAAAATACAAAAAATTCTAGATAGCCTCCCCCAAATGCCCACTCTTTTAGTGAGAGAAGCCCCCACCCCGTTTCTCCCAGCCCCCAACTCAAGGCCTTTAGCGCCATCACTAGGGAAGACTTTTGTAACACGCTAGCCATCATAAAAAGTGGCTCTCCATCCGACCCAGCCCCTATGCACATCCTCAAACAAATTTTGAGTACGATCTCACCTACGGCCACAGAGCTGTTAAACACCTCATTCGCCACAGGCATAGTCCCCCCGAGCTGGAAGCAAGCTAAAATCAAAACACTCCTTAAGAAATCAGGCATAGACCCCTCGGACATGGCCAACTACCGTCTAATCTCCTTGCTTCCAGGAATGGGCAAAGTGGCCGAGAAGGTGGTGAATAGGCAGCTTTCAGAATATCTAGAAAAGAACGGTCTCCTGAGTGACTCCCAAACGGGTTATCGCCCAGGTCAGAGCACAGATACTGCCCTTCTAGTTGCTACTGAAGAGGCAAGATGCATCTTAGATTCAGGGGGATCAGCAGCCCTGATCCTCCTGGATCTAAGCGCTGCATTTGACACCGTGGACCACCCAACCTTGGTCCAGCGCCTCGCCAAATTGGGCATCACGGGGTCAGCCCTCAGATGGCTGGAGTCCTTCCTCGAGAGAAGATCGTTTAGGATCTGGGAGAATGGCTCAATGTCCAAACCTATCCCCCTTCAGTGTGGGGTGCCTCAGGGCTCCTCCCTGAGCCCCACACTGTTCAATGTTTATATGGCCCCGTTAGAGGAGGCAGTAGCCCCCTTCGGGATCAAATCTATTAGTTATGCAGACGACACACAACTTATCGTCTCGCTGTCACAACAAAGGGGACACCCATCCGACCTATCAAGATGCCTATCAGCTATCTTCTCATGGATGTCTGACTCCAAACTCAGACTCAATGGAGCTAAGACCGAGGTTATGGTCATGGGCCACCCACTTCCATCCTTGTCCTCTGATCATTGGCCTCCGTGTATGGGGGACTTACCATCCCCTAAGGAGAAAGTTAAAAGCCTCGGGTGTGGTTTGAACCCCAACTCACATTCATGACCCATGCACAGAAGGTGGCAGGAGGATGCTTTGGATTACTGCGGGCTGTAAGGAAGGTCCTCCCCCTTCTTCCCTTTGAATCGAGAAAACTTCTAATTCAGGGCCTAATCTTGGCCAGACTAGACTATGGCAACGCCCTCCTCCTGGCGGCATCTCAGGCCACGATCAACATCTTACAGCGGGTTCAGAACGCCGCAGCTAGGCTCCTTATGGGAGCTCCCAGATGGGTTTCAGCTAAACCCTTGCTCAGAGCTTTACACTGGCTCCCAATCCAGGAGCGAATCTCCTTCAAGTCACTATGTATTGCCTACAAATCCCTTCAAGGTAATGGCCCTCCAGCCCTTAGGGGATTGATCTGCCCTTATAAACCGGCTCGGGCCCTTCGATCTGATGGAGAAAACCTGGCCATAACACCTAGAGTGAGGAAAGCCCGCACTGGAGGTCGTAGGTTCTCGCTGAATGCAGCAAAAAGTGGAATGCCCTGCCCAGGGACCTACGGAAGGAACCCTCCTACTTGAAGTTTAGAAAATTACTCAAAACTTTCCTTTTCCCCAAGGCCCCCTAACTTTCTTCCTCATTTGGTCTGTTATTAATTGTGTTAGCGCTGGGACGCTCTAGGGCAGCCATGCGCTCTATAAACCCAATTTCATTTCATTTCAAGTTGATGTTGGAAAACATGGGCGCCATATTCTTTTGGGCTCACTTCAGATTCCTAAGATCGAATGTGCGTGGTGACGTGTACAATCCCGGCGACTTCCTTTTTCATTCAGAACAGGTTTACTTTCACGCTACTCCATTTCCTATCAGCCACTTGTTTGTATGCAAGCTTGCACGGACAGCATCATTTTTAGTTTTTGGATATTGGTGATTCACACACCAAGGAATATGTTTCCGTCATTTCCTTTCTTAGAGTTCAATCCTGTGCGGTTCACATGGCCACGATGGTGCGCACACCAATGAGCAAGGTACTAAATGGAGTTAATTCTAGTACAGTGGGGATCTCGAGCATTACAATCTTCGTGATTTGCACACCTGTGGCAAAATTCCTAAATTTGGATTGATTTGCACAGGATTCTTGGGTATTTATACTCTTATTTTAGTATTGTAATTCATCCCTCATTATCCATTTCTGTCAGTATGCTGCAAAGTGTGATACTTTTGCAGTCCACGCCCTTCTGTTCTGTCTCTGGCTCTTTATGGCCCTCAGGCTTTTTCTCTCGCTTAGCGATCTTTATCGCTTTTAGCGCCGGGACGGCCATTTGTTGGGGCTGCTGTGCGCTCTACAAATCAGCCTAACCTAACCTAACTCCCTCCTGCATTCTTGTCAGCACCAGATAATCCCCCGGTTGAATGGGAACTGTGGGTAGAGGGATTTGAGGCATATCTGGAGGCTACTGAAGAGGAGGTAGTCGCACACAAGAAAGGCGTGCTTTGCTGCGTCATTCTATGGGTACTCACGGAAGGAATGTATTACAACATTTACCTGTTGGCAACTGTGTTGAATGAAGGAGATGCAGTGGATGAATATTCCTTCTCTATAAAGATGTTGGACAATCGGTTAAAGAAAAGGCAGGATATTGTAATAGAGGCTTAAATCTATATGAGATGTCAATTGCCTAATGAATCTTTGGAAAGTTTTGTCCGTGATGTTAGGATTTTGGCATCTAAATGTGATAGCAAGACATTTGTGGATAAAATAAGGGATCAAATAGTGAAGAACAACCAACAGTAAAAAGGTGCAAGAAAAGTTATTAACCATTGAAAACTTGACATTGGCTAAAGCTATTGAAATTGTCAGGGGAATGGCATCCACGGTGTCATACTTGGGACAAATGGCCAGAGGTACATAAGTGCATGCTGTCCAAGTAGAAGATTTGTCAAAAAAGAAAGAGAAAAAGAGTGATGCGAAACAAAGAAATTTAGATTACTACAGTTGTGGTAGCAGGAATCACTTAGGCAATTCCTCCTGGTGCGTGGCTGTGGATAAGTGGTGTGCAAATGCAAAACAAAAGGCATTTTGCCAAAGTCTGTAAATCTAAAGTGCAGAGTGCTAAACCTCAATCGAAGAATGTCCTGATGGTTGATGCCAACTCTGATGCAGGGGTGCAGTTCAATTTGGATGAGGGTAATGTAGTTATGATGATTGATGTAATGGGCACCAGGCATTTGAATGAAGGTAATGGGAGTGATGAGGGAGTGGGGAAAGTGAATATGTGCTCCATAAAAGGACCTTATTGTCAAATTAAAATTTCAAATGTTCCTATTTCTATGATTGCAGATTCTGGTTTCTTCTCATCGGACCGTAGGAATGGAAGACATTTCAGAATGTAACCATGAGACAATCACATGTGAGACCAGTTGCTTGTGGGGTAAAACCTGTAGACGTTTTAGGAGAGTTTGATGCCACTTTAAGTTTCAAAGGAAATAGCACTTCAGGGACAATTTATTTGGCTAAGGATGGGCCAAGTCTGTTGGGATGTCTGGAACAGATAAATTAGGGGTTAATAATGGATCCCCATTGCCCTGAGCAAGTCATGTTGAAGATGAGTGCATGTCTTTGTGAAGTGTTGACAAGGGTGTGTGGGTGTGTGGTGAAATTGCTTTCCCTTAAGTTTTTAGTGAAAAGCTAGGCAAGGTTAAGGGGTTTTCACTTTACATAGTGCTGTAGTCGGGTGCGTGTTCTGTCTTACATAAGCAAAGACACCAACCACTTGCCATGAGGAAAGAGCTGGAGATGGAATTAAAATCTTTGGGTCAGCAAGGTATCATTGAGACCATTGGGAATTCGGAATGGTTATCTCGGGTGGTATTGGCCAGTAATGGTAATGGGTCTTTCAGTATGTGTATTGATTTGAGAGATTTGAATGATGTAATCTGGGTAGATAGACATCCCTTGCCCAATATTTCAGAGATAGTGGGTTCCCTGAAGGGTGCTAACATTTTTAAAACTTTAGGAAGGTCATCAGCATATTACGAGATTACATTTGGAGTATGCATTTAACGTTTGTTACCCATGGAAGAGCCTATAAGTTTAAGCGTTTGCCACTTGGTCTTGCTTCAGCCTCATTACTCTTTCAGTTGCATAAACAACAGTTGATGGACAGAAAAAAACAGTTGATGGCATGGTGAGCAAAGAAAACCGATGGATTTAGGCCCAGATCTCTGTACTGGGGTGAGTTTGACATTGTTCTGCATTCTGTCCATCAACAGTTATTTTTGCATTTGTCACCCCGAGTGGGACGAGTATGCTCAGACTTGGGTCCCGTGCTCTCCATGCCACTGGAATCAAGCTATCCTGGCTGAAGAAACCCCGAAACCGGTCTTAGGATGCTTGTTTCCAGTCCAGGGAGGACCTGGCTTGGCAGTTCCCATGAGGCACAGCTGGGTCCAAACTGGATTGGCATGGTGAGCAAAACAACGATGGATTTAGACCCAGATCTCTGTACTGGGGTGAGAGTAAGACATTGTTCTGTGTTCTGTCCATCAACTGTTGTTTTTGCATTTGTCACACCGAGTGGAATGGGTATGCTCAGACGTGGGTCCTGTGCTCTCCATGCCAGTGGAATCAAGCTATACTGGCTGAAGAGGGGTGAAACCCCGAAACCGGTCCTCGGATGCTTGTTTCCAGTCCAGGGAGGACCTTGGCTTGGCAGTTCGGGCTGGACTGTTCCCATGAGGCACGGGGTCAAGACTGATTTGAATATGGCTGGGTCCAAACTGGAATGGCATGGTGAGCAAAAAAACAATGGATTTAGGCCCAGATCTCTGTACTGGGATGAGTGTATGACATTGTTCTGCATTCTGTTCATCAACTGTTGTTTTTGCATGTATTACTCTTTCAGAGCATGGTGAAGGCCATGTTAAAATATGTCCCAAAAGTAAAGTGTTTCCAGGATGATATTCTTGTTTAGGCAAGATGTCGTTTCTCATGACAAAACCTGGGGATCAGTTTTGACAATTTTGAAGGAGAAAGGTGTCACCTTGAAGGCAAAAAAGTGTGAATTTGCAGTGGATTAGGTGGATTACTTGGGTTATAAATTTTCTGCTCAGGGAAATAAGCCAAAAGAGAGTTTGGTGAAGACTGCTATGGAATTCCCTCTGCCAGAACATAAGGATCAATTGCGTTCATTGTTTGCAATGTTGGAGTTTTTGGGACAATTCACTCCTAAATGTAGTAAGACAACGGATCACTTAAGATCACTCATGAAAAAAATGAAATATTTGTGTGGAGAGAGGAGTTGACTGGGGAGTTTGTATCTATCAAACAAGAGGTGGTTAATGTCAGTCCCCTCAAACCATTTGATACAAAGGATCCATCTGTGGTGGTTACGGATGCTAGTCAGTATGGTTTGTTTCATTACAAGTGAGAGAAGGGAAGTGTGAGGTGGTTGCCTTTGCTTCAGGTGCTGAGGTATTGGCTTGTTGGTGTGACATTGACCAGTTTAGGAAGTATTTTTGGTGAACTGATTTTAACATTTGAATGGGTCATAAACAATTAGTCAATTTGATTACAACAAAGGGAGTAATTAAGGTGACACCCATTATTGCCTAATGGGATTACAGGCTGCTAGAGTTTCAGTTCTGTTTGGAATCAATGCCAGGTGCAACGAATGTCTTTGCTGATTGTTTGTCGAGGTTATCCCCTCAAGATAAAGGATGTAGGGCAGAATAATGATGAGGATTTTTGCATTGTTGCTTCTTTTTCAGAGTGTGAGGACTATGCACTTCATAGAAAGAGTGGAAGCAGTGGTCATGGAAGTTTAGACATTGCAAGAAATCATAAGATGTTTGAGTAAGGGATGCATAGATAAAGCAATGAGTGAATCTATTCTGGCATTCAAGCATGTGTTCTCAGAATTGCATGTCAAGAATGGCATTTTGAGGAGGACAGATTTGCTAGTTGTTCCCCACAGGTTTCAAGATAAAAGGCTAGCACACGAAGGTTATGTGGGCACGAGAGACATGAAGAGCCGGATCAGAGAGATGTTCTGGTGGCCAGGTGTGGACAGGATTGTGGAACAATTTGTAAGGGATTATGTAGCCTGTACAATTAGTGATAAAACTCAAGTCACTTTTCCCAGTCCAGTGGAAGCTATACCTGTGCCAGAGAAACCTTGGAATGAACTAGGCTTGGACGTCAATGGATCAGTGTTATGTACTGCAATATCGAGGATATTTACATTTAACTCAACAGCCAGTTAAGACAATGACTTTTCCTGATCCCTCCTAAGGACGAGTGAGTGAACCAGAGGAGTTTATGATCCCTTCTCATAAAAAGAACTCCTCCTAAGAGAATACCCACCAACAAGAGACATTCTCAACCTCGTCCGGATCACACACCAGAGCCATACTTCCAGAAGAAAGCAACATTGGTTATTAGTCAGAGGAGATGCCAGACTGAGTCAAGACTCGAAATCTAACTACTTGGGCATCATATAGCCCTACTTCATCACCATCCGCTCTGTGGAGGACATTGCTTGTGGATGATATAATTCCCTTTCATGAGGCTATGGGGAAGGGTGCTATGAAGTCTTGCATGCCATTTAGTGTTTCCTAGATGAAGTCATTGGTGTCTGAACATTGCTGCACAAAACTCGTAGAAAAGGCCCCTCATGTCCCCGGTTCCAGGGAGGTACAACCTAAACAAGCATTTGCAATGCAATAGGTCTCGCAGCATTAAAGTTTGAGTTACTGGCATTGTAAATGACAATGCTTTGCATTAACTTTTTTTTTATTTGCAATTGGTATATAAACATTGGCATGGCATGGCAGTGGTGGTGTCTGTGTGTGCATGGCAGTGGTGGTTTCCGTTTGTGCATGGCAGTGGTGGTGTCTGTGTGTGCATGGCAGTGGTGGTGTCCGTGTGTGCACGGCAGTGGTGGTGTCCGTGTGTGCCTTTCAAAAAGAGGTTCATTACTTAGAGGATGGAAGTGGGCTGGGGGGACGGGACAGGACATAGGTAGGTTAATAAAATAACAGACAATGTAAAATTCAATATGCCACAAACCGTAAAGAGGATAAAAAATAATTTAAAAAACACAGCTTGCGAGGTGTTGCGATGTAATAACATTTTTCTTTTACGCCCCCGAGACATCATAACGGGGCGAGAGGCGCAGTCCCTGCATAATGAGGTGGTGTCCGTGTGTGCACGGCAGTGGTGGTGTCTGTGTGTGCACGGCAGTGGTGTGGTGTCTGTGTGCATGGCAGTGGTGGTGTCTGTGTGTGCATGGCAGTGGTGGTGTCCGTGTGTGTATGGCAGTGGTGGTGTCCGTGTGTGTATGGCAGTGGTGGTGTCCGTGTGTGTATGGCAGTGGTGGTGTCTGTGTGTGCATGGCAGTGGTGGTGTCTGTGTGTGCATGGCAGTGGTGGTGTCTGTGTGTGCATGGCAGTGGTGGTGTCTGTGTGTGCATGGCAGTGGTGGTGTCTGTGTGTGCATGGCAGTGGTGGTGTCTGTGTGTGCATGGCAGTGGTGGTGTCCGTGTGTGCATGGCAGTGGTGGTATCCGTGTGTGTATGGCAGTGGTGGTGTCCGTGTGTGTATGGCAGTGGTGGTGTCCGTGTGTGTATGGCAGTGGTGGTGGTGTCTGTGTGTGCACGGCAGTGGTGTGGTGTCTGTGTGCATGGCAGTGGTGGTGTCCGTGTGTGTATGGCAGTGGTGGTGTCTGTGTGTGCATGGCAGTGGTGGTGTCTGTGTGTGCATGGCAGTGGTGGTGTCTGTGTGTGCATGGCAGTGGTGGTGTCTGTGTGTGCATGGCAGTGGTGGTGTCTGTGTGTGCATGGCAGTGGTGGTGTCTGTGTGTGCATGGCAGTGGTGGTGTCTGTGTGTGTATGGCAGTGGTGGTGTCCGTGTGTGCATGGCAGTGGTGGTGTCCGTGTGTGCATGGCAGTGGTGGTATCCGTGTGTGTATGGCAGTGGTGGTGTCCGTGTGTGCATGGCAGTGGTGGTGATCAGCGTGCAAAAAACAGTGTTTCCTGGCAAACTTTCGTGCGCGGAGATGTAGGCACGCACGGCGGTGTCTGTTTGGAAGGGCCGACGCCGTCCTGTTTTCAGGAAGCGCATCACTTTGAAGAGATGTTGTGTGCAAGTGCTCCGTTTACACTCCCATCAAAGACTTAAAAAAGCAATAAAAGACAGAGCACTTTAAGCGCGCGGGCGGATGTTTGCGATTGCACTTTCAGGCGAAAGGACACAGTTTCGTAACTGTGATATTTCCATGTGTAAATTGTGTATTCTGAATTTAATTACCTGATTATGCAGTTTACTGTTGCACGCTTATGTCGTACAAATGCACTTTCGGTTTCTTTTTTCATAATCGGCAGTGGGTTGGTTTTAGTGTAATTTCATTGTCAAATCCATGTTTACACATTTCTTGCTCAGTCTGCCTTGCGAACTTGAGGTTACATTTGTATAAGATGTGCCCGTTTTGCAAGCTGCTTTAAAAACATTTCCCGAAAGAAGCCTGCCGGGTCCAGCCCTCCTCTGCCTCCGCCTCTCCTGCGCTCAGTCTCTGACGTCAGCTTCTTTAGCAGCGCCGCGCACCTCTCTGCAGACTCCCCCTGCATTCCAGAGAGGCGCGTGACGTGATCCGCTCTATGCTGGGGAGAGAAGAAGTGGCCGCGCACAACGTTATCCTATGGGACAACGCGATGCGCGCGGCCAGGTCTTGTCTCCACATTCAAGCTCGTTATGGGCTGAGACGACAACTATAGTTCTCTGGCGAGAACGCGCTTCGCGCGTTACTAGCCGAGACCTAAAAATGGAAGTGTCCTTGTTCTCTGCTGGCATTTTGTCAGTGTCTGTCTGGATGACAAAGACCCTGCTTTTTTATTTTAGTACACGTGCCAATTGCACGTACCGTTTTTCCATTTTTCAATATCAAAAATCATAGTCCACTAGTATTATTCATCTATTTATTCTTTACTCGAGTGATGATCAAATCTCCACAGGCCAGCCAACCCATGTTTCGTTCAGCATCACTGGACTTTTTCCAAGGGTGGAAAATCACAATTGACTGACTTTGCAGCGAAATAGATATGGTATTTGTAATGCCTTTTTCTCTTTAAAGTATTCCATTTTTTGCTGTCTCTCTGCAGATTGCTCTCGCTGTCACAGACATCATTTTAACCAGTACTTTAAAAAAAATATGCATAGTGTGCTTTTGATCTGTCCTTACTGGTTCTTAGATGATTTGGTTCTTTATTTCAGCTCCCTGTTATTGTTTGTTCCACCCCGAGTAGCATTTTCGTGTCAATTTTTTTTTATATTTAGACTTGTACCTTTCCACTGCGTTCTGGACTATTTTCGTGGTGCAGGTTTCCATGCCATTTGACTTACTCTATGAGAGCCAATGACTTATCTCTGTTTCTCCCACTCCTCTATCCACCTGTCTCTGCTACGGTTGTTTCCCTCCTTATTAGCTCCCCATGCTCCTCTCGCCCCTCAGCTGGTGTTCTTCCACCATGTGCAGACCCGCCTGTAGAGTGCTACTGCTGGAATTGGCTTTTCTTGTAGAGTACCTCACTAGCATTGGCTAAGCCAAGAGTGGGAATACTGTTTTGTAAACTTTCAAATGGCCATCACGCTGCATCTAGCTGAACATGTTACTACCATCTTGGAAAGGTATACTTTCGTGGTTTTGTATACCTATTATAATATGGGTCCAAGATGGCAGCACCTAGCAACTAGGCACAATGTAATGGTAAACTTAAAAGAATATGAAATAACACTGCTATTGGGTTTCCCAGTAATTGTGCCACAATTCAACGTTTTCACAGTACTGGCACCGAAAAAGCTTTAGTAAACCAAAAGTGACTGACTTTGCCTTGGTTGTTTCAGGTTACTACCTATTTTGTGGTGTTTGAACTATTGTTGCAAAGTTGATTAAATATTAAGGTGTGCCTCCTTAGGTAAGCCCATTGCCCACATTGGGAAGATTGGCACCGGTTTCCAAATAAAAGGAGATTCAACTTCCATATTAGTGACTGTTTTTAGTTCCACTGTGCTTCCGCTGGCAATTTAGTGTTGTTCTTGTTTGTGGTTTGCAGCGAGAATTCTGAAGGACTACTTGTCGAGGTTGGGGACGGCTGGTATGCGTTCTAAACCAGAGTGGCGAACGGCGATAGTCTGTTTATTTACTAGGAAAATAAACTCATGGTACGAGCCGTGAGGGAAGTCCTAGATGGGTGCACATCTAAAGGTTTTTAGGCAATGTGCGTGCTATCTATGCTCTGTGAATTGCACCATCATTTTGCTGGCCAATTATTCAGCTAACCAGTGACTGGCAGACTCGACAATTGAAGGGCTCATGTGGCAATGCGGATTGATCGATTGTGATGGGATGGGAGCTGTGTTCGGCTACTCCAGTAGGATCAGACAGGAATGGGACTGTATTTCCAAGGATTAATGAGGCTCCTGTTTTTATGGAGAATTGCTCGTGTGTATGAGCGTGCACGCCGAAGGTTCCCCGTGACAGCAGCAGGTAGGGATTTTCATGTTAATCCCGCAGTGAACTCTTAAGAGGCTTCTATAACTCATTAAAATCCCTTCTTGAAACCACTCATAATGTCATGCCCATCTCCTGTGCATGTATTATCTGATTTCATCCTGTCTAAACCCCAGAAATCCGAGTGGACACTGCCTGTCCACCTCAGTGTCAGCTCTGATCTATAAATGTTAGCTGCCTGACTGCTGAGTGGAACTGAAGTGCATATTTGTAGCTCAGTCTTCGCTTCAGATATGAGAAGTGACGTGACAGGTCTGCGCCTGTGAATCATCACCACTACATGTCGCCTTCTCTGCTAGCAGGCTTTTATTTTTTGCTGGTGCCCGTTTCTATAATACCCCTTGTTATGCATTTAAAAGCTAAATCCAGGGGGTTCAGATGAGTGCTTTATTTTCATAGATTTACAGGGTTCATACACATGTAACATTTTGAACCCCAATCACCTTCTGCAAAAGTTTGTTCCTGTGAATGGAAGTTGCCGAGCTGTTCTGCTTTTCACTAAGAAGGATCTGGAGTTTGTTTTGCTAAAACAGCGCGCGGGCACTCGCTGGTGTGTGATCCAGAGGTTTGTTAATGTATTTTTGGAACCATTTGAAAGATTGTTTTTCCTCCTTTAAACATAGCAGTTTATTTGTTCTTCTTCAACGTGAAAATTAAAATCAGCGTCTTCCTTCCAGCAAAACGGGACGTACCAACGGGTCTTAATGTTGGCAGTACTCTGTGCAGCTCTCATATTCCCCTATCTTCGTGTTTTCTGTTTTGCCAAGGTGTCCTCGGGTGGCCCTCGGTGTGGTGATTCGTTGTTGATCCCAATTTATTAACTGTCTGGGCTTCTCTAGACTCTCTGAAATCACTGAATTCTCAGTAGATGCTATTTCACAGCACTTTGACCTGGTGAGACTTTGCGCGAATCTGCTTTCGGCATTAGGGGCTGTTGGACACACACTATATCTCAAACCTTATCCTCCCTTCACCTGAATTGAAGCCCATCAATCCTGGGGTGGATGGAGAGACAGGAATACAAGTATCCAGAGCTATTATGCGTATTTGTTTTCCATATTTTACTGGCTTGTAAAGTAAAGTCAAAGTAATAGTTTCTTACTAGCCGTGTTTAGAATGGGTCCACGGTAATCGCATGGCTCATTGTGATTTGTGAAGTCAGACGAGTAACCTGACGGTTGCGGATCCACTTGGGAAGCTACACCTTTTAAGATATTATTGGAATAAAAATGGTGACTCATGTAAGGAATATGCGTCCGTATTTAATTAAACCTTTGCTTCCGCGGTGTCCAACCTTGGTACAGCTGGGGCATACCTACATCAGATTTTTAGGACAAACAATGACTGTAATTTTTTCCCATGTAGATGATTTGGATGGAAATGTATTCCTTGTAGATATTCTGCTCTGGTGGACCCATGGTGCACACCTACTTAAGAGTGCTTGTCAATAAAAAGTGTACTCCAGTTTTTTATGATTGAGTGGACTAATGCATTCACTCTAGAAATCTGTTGATCAGGTGGGTCCACTCCACCTTTCAGCATTCTGAGGTTGAAGTTGAAGTTAAAAACATTTATTGAGCGCACTAACACCAGGCGGTTTCATGGCGCTATGATCAGATTTAAAGCAGAAAAGGATAAAAGTGAAGGAGGAGCGAGGACAGTTATTGTGAAGGGAAAGCTAGAGAAAAAAGATAAGTTTTAAGGGCTTTCCGGAACTCCATATAGGTGGTTATGGTCCTGATAGAGAAGGGGTGGGCATTCCAGAAGGTGGGGGCAAGGGTAGAGAACCGGAGGCCACCGTGTTTTTTCCTTTTAAAATGAGGAACAACCAGAAGGACTTGGGTAGAGGAGCGAAGGTTTCTCTTAGGGAGATAGGGCCGAATTTTTGAATTGACAAACTCGGGAGCAGTGCCTGCAAGGGCCATGAAGGTGAGACAGCCCAATTTGAACAGGGAGCGTTGAAAAATGGGGAGCCAGTGAAGGGATTTGAGAAGGGGAGTGACGCGATGATACTTAGGGAGCTGGTATATCAGGCCTGATTCTGAATGAGCTGGAGGCGCCGGAGCTCATACGCAGGAATCCCTACAAAAAGTCCGTTGCCATAGTCCAGGCGGGAAACGATCATGGCCATGACAATGAGTTTAAGAGCCTCGACAGAATAAAAGCGGGACATTTTGCGGATGATGCGTAGGGATAGGAAGCAGGATGAGACAACGGCGCTGATCTGAGGGCGCATAGTCAGATCTTGGCTTACTAGGATACCCAGGGTTTTTGCTTTTGCAGAAGGGGAGGGGGACCAAGGGCATGGGGCCAGAATGCAGAAGACCAAGGACTAGGGAGGCTGCCGGTAAGTATCAGCTCAGTTTTGTCCGGATTTAATTTTAACTGGTTGGAATTCATCCAGTCAAATATAAAGGTCAGGACAGAACAGAAGTTAGACCTGGAATCGTCAGAGGGGGAAAGATTGAAAATGAGCTGGAGGTCATCAGCGTAATTGTAGACTGATACCTCCATGTTTTGAAGGGCCAAGATAAGGGGGTAGATATAAAGGTTGAAAAGAAGAGGGGAAAGAGCAGAGCCCTGAGGGACACTACAAGTGACCGGGCAGGGAGAGGCCGAAAAGCCATCCAGGTGGACGGCCTGTGTCCGATCCCCTAGGAAGGAGGTGAGCCAGGCCAGGGTGGACCCCCGGATACCGGTGCCTCCGACACAGTCGAGAAGGATGGAATGGTCGACCGTGTCGAAGGCGGCGGACAGGTCGAGGAGAACCAAGGCCTGAGAGGAGTTGGAGTCCGCACATTGCCTGAGCTCATCCAGGACTGAGAGGACCACGGATTCCATTGAGTGAACTGGATGGAAGCCGGCCTGGTGGGAGGCTAGAAGGTGATTGTCCTCAATAAAGGTCGAGAGCCAGGAGGTGATGTGGCTCTCAAGAGTCTTTCCTAGGAATGGGAGTAAGGAGATGGGGCGAAAATTAGGGAGGGAGGAGGGGTCAATCCCAGGTTTTTTCAGAATGGGAGTGATAATAGCCGATTTGAAAACAGCCGGGACAATACCCTGTTGAATGGATGTATTAAGAAGAGTAAGCGGGGGTCCAGGACAGTTGAAGAAGACCTCCTTGAGTATACGGGCAGGACAGCAGTCCAAAGGGGACCCTAATTTATCTTTCCTTAGAAGACCAAAGAAGGTCTCCTCTGAGATAGGAGAAAACGTGTCGAGAAAGACGGATGGAATGGCAGGCGGGGGGGAAGAAGGAAATGGAAGGCTGGGGTATGTTGTGCCTGATGGCGGCTATCTTCTCAATGAAGTAAGAATTGAGTGAGTTGCAGAGGGATTGGGAGGGGACCGGTTTGGGTTGTACTCTGTCTGCAGCTGCAAGGTTGTGGACAATGGAGAAAATCTCCTTGGGTTTGTTACTGGCTAGGAGTATTTTGGCTGAGAAGTACTTGGTTTTGGCCATCAGGACATCGTTTTATATCCGCGAAGAAGAGCAGAATATTGGGACTTGAGGGTGGGACAATACCTACGCCTCCAATGGCGTTCGGCTTGTCTTAAAGAGAGTTTTAGAGTTTTGAGGTCTTCGGTGAACCATCTATTGGCCTCATGGGAGCGGCAGGACCTGACTAGCTTGGGGGGGGGGGGGGCGGCTGAGTCGCAGGCTGCCGAAAGCCAATTGTTAGGGATTGCTGCCTGTGAATCCGGGGAGGAATCAGCTAGGTGAGGGGATGAGGCCGCAAGGGAGGCGCACAAGGCGGGCATATCCGCACGGTTCCAATTACGGAGCCACATGTTTTTAGGAGGGGAGAATTTTTTGACAGCCCCTAAGTCGAGGGAAAAGGATATGAGCGAATGGTCGGACCAAATGCAGGGGGAGATGGACAGAGCCGAAGTGGAGATATTGGCAACCCAGATTTGATCGATGATATGGCCACCAGAGTGGGTGGGGAGGTGGATCAAGGGGGTAAAGTTGAGGCAGCCAAGAGATTCAGTGAAATCTTTGGATGTAAGATCTTCCCGGGGGTCATGAGGCCAGAAGTTAAAGTCTCCCAGAATGAGCACAGAGGAGTTGTTGACCACAAGGGTGGCCAGCAGGTCCTGTATGGCTGTGATGAAATGGGGCATGGTCTGAGGGGGGCGGTATAGTAGGAGGCAGGTTGATAAAATATGTACCATTGATTTGGAGAACAATAAACGTCTTCTATTTCAGCGCCAAAATATCGTTGAGGTGCCGGTCTGCTTTATAAATACAAGTTATGTTCTAAAGCATGCATCAAGTTCTGTGGGATGTGATTTTTGGTGATTGGCAGGAGCATAACACAGCCCCTGTGGCACAGCCCCCAAAACCTTTCCAGTGGTACTCAGCCATTTCAAGTGGCCCCACACAGGCCAATGAATATCTGTTAGATATGGTAGACTTGAGAGGTGGCCAGGGGCAGCTGGCATGTTTGTGCACCGGTCAGGTAACTAAGTGGTGGGTGGGTGCATGCAAGGCGAGTGGCATATAATAAAAAATAAATTCACTTACCTTGCCTGCTGCACGTCCAACTTCCTCTTCGATACCTCCTCCATTGGTTCCGTGGGCTCCAGACTCCAGGAAGTTCCAGTAACCAATCCTGGGGCTGCTCTCACCAGCATGAGAGCAGCACGGGTTTGGACGGAGCGTCCTGGCTGGACGCTCCTTCAAGCCCTTTAGGCCTGTGCTTGGTCTCCACCCAGCCATTCAAGACAGCTGAGTGGAGAGCTGCAAATTGTGCATGTCACTTTGGTCGGCTCAAGGGAGCTGGCCAAAGTGAGTCCCTCTTGCTCCTCCGGTCCTCCTCGACTGCCAGTCGCCAGCAGAGGAAGACACACCCCCACTAATCCCAGCTGCTGCATGAAAAATAAAATGACAAATAATTTCATTGCCATTTTATTTTTCACGTTTAACACCTCGCCCTCATGAAGAAACCGCCACTGGTGTTGGCCCTCATTGTAATCTGCAGAATGGCATAACTATGTTGCGTTAAACCACTGAGGATTGGCTTGTGTGATTAAGAAAGTAAACTTCTCGGCACCTGCCAATCAGATGTCATATAATGTGTTACAAAGATTAGTCTGTGATATGAATGTTTCAGCCAGTCCAACATCTATACGTGAATGTCTCTCAATTTCTGACTTGTGTGGTAATCTTTCTGAAGCTGATGAGCGCTGTTGATTGTTATCTGTAATGTAATATAAAATTATGTTATGAGAGAGCCCATCAGAGGTCAGTTCATGTGAGAAATGCAGTATGTCTTCCCATCACTCACTGTTCTGGTCTACTCGTATATCTGGAACCGAATCTGCTGTTTGCAACCTTCTCAAAGCGCTTACAGTGTAGCCTGAATCAAAGCTCCCAAAACACATTGCGCCGAGCTACGAGTTACTATGAAGCTGAAACTTTCAATTTTCTGCCACAGTGATGTTATGACCTGGTAACAAGGATCTATAGCTGTCAGGATGCAGTGATCTGGTGAGACTGTCATCCCCAAGGATTCCAAAGACAGGTAGAAGCACCACCCAATCAAACGTAGAGCTGGAGAAGTCAGTGTCCCTCTCTAATATAGCTCCTATATTCTCAGTTGGCTTATAAAATGTGGCAGCTACAGAGTCCTGGTTTAGCTTCCAGTTTGCCTTTCAAAGTTGCATTGAATGAAGCCCAGTGATGATTTACTTCACAAGTTTAATTTTGCTTTCCCTACTCTCTCAAGCCTAGCACAGAGCGCAAGCGCTGCTCTAGTAGATGACCTTTTGGAATCGGTCTGCACTTTCCAAGCACTCGTGCTTGTGGCTGCATCCACCTTGCGGCAGCAAGCAGCAGCGCACAGAGGCCATCTGTTTCCAATTAGCGTGGCAGCGCGCACGTCTGCACTTTTCAAGCACTCGTGCTCGTTTACTGTTCCTTCGAGGACTTCTTCCATAAAGCAGAAGCTTCCACGCATAGCATTCAGTCTGTCTACCGCTTCCTTTCTCTGCTCTGCCTCAGCTGTGTGGGGGACGCTGCCTTGTCCAACCCCTCCTATCTCCAATGCTTTTCCAAACTCACCACAATTCATTTAATTAAAATGTTCCCAGCGCACTATGCCGCGCTTCAACTTTTATTAAGGCGGCAGGCGCCTTGCTTTATATTTGGCACGTAGAGTGTGCTGCGCCCTATCTTAGCCCCTGAAGCATTATAATATTTCAGCTTGTTTCACTTTCTGCTCGGGAGGTATGAATAGCTTTCCAGACAGCACGGACCGGATTCACTGCAATCGCGCTTCCTCTGCTGTTTGCTGGCCTGCTCGCTCTCCTCCCCGGCTCTCAGACTCCCCTAGTTTCCTCTTGATATTTGTCCTACATTCATTGTAGCACACACCTTCTTCCAAGTCTCTCCCGTGACCTCCGCATGTATTGGAATGCTTAGAAACGCAACCTTCAGCGATCTGTGACTAGAAGCTAAGTTCAGCTATGGTTGCAGCCGATGTTTTCAACCATGCGTTTTTTTTAAAGAGAAACAAACTGGTTGCTTTCATTGTCCTTGCTCAAAAACGCAGCGCTGACTGCATTATTTTCCCCAAACACACAGCATTGCTTGGACTAAGAATAAATACGCAGGGCAGCCGATGCCCCAACCACGCCCCACCCCGCCCCGCTACCACTGCCCAGGCATAGCAACCAGTGCAGCCCGAGCCCTAGGAACAGCAGTGCCAGCCTTACCATGTGATCTGAATCCGTATTATTAAGTTTAGGTACGGTGCTCGTTTCTCAGAAACTTTAGGAATGTTATTAATTTTATTTTAACTGTAAAATAACTAAGTTAAGTGTTTCTTGTAGGTCTGACTGTACAGTGTACAGATTATTGTACAAGCTCCTATCCAAGATGGTGACTCGGTACAAGTCCCTTTTTTATGTTGATTGCTCGCTAATACTGTCCCAATTAGACACATCAGACGCCCTTAAATGAGATAACGCACTGCGGACTGGAGATTAGAAGGAAAACCGATGCTTCCTTACACCTATATGCCTAGGAGCTTTTCCCCACCATCTCTGTCTAGTGCTGTACCCCGCCGATCACAAGTGCTGCATTACTTGTGATGTTGGAGCACCGCGTCACCTGCCACACTGACAATCATTGCAAAATGGCATTATATTGAAAGTGAGGAAGCTAACTTTAGTAGTGATTGCAGCCTAACCTTGATACCAAAGACAGCGGGGATCTTACTTTCATGCTTCCTGCAGGCCCATGCATGAGTAGTTTATTCGGTCCAGTTTTATATAATTTTTTTAAATCTGCGTTCTGGCATAGATTGCGTTGTTTGTGCTTTTTTTGGGAACCACAAGTGTTAGCAGGCGAAGAAAAATACTAGAACTGCTCACACCGACACAGGACACCGACACAGGAATCTACAGATTTCTATAGAGGTGGTGGAGTGTAAGGGATGGAGCTCCAACGTACACCCACCTAGAAACTGCTATGTGGGTTCTGACGTGTGATAACCAAGCCACCGGTTAAAGTGCATAAAAAAAATATGGAACTGTGATCCTGAGTTTGATAGAGTGGGCCAGAGACGTGGCTAAAAAAATATTCTGACATTTTTTTGTCTTTTGCCTTTTAGGTAAATACGTAAAAAGTATAACATACGCCTGTAATTAAAAATAAACGGCAAGTTAAAGGAATCGGAGGAAATTGACTAATTTAAGCCATGAAAGCTCATTTGATTAATTTGATCACCTCAGATGTATGAATGCTTAACCACATAGCCGCAGAACTTAATGCTAGTTTGCGCTTTGAGTATTGGTTCCACCTGCATTACAGCGCTCCTAAGTCCCATCCTCCGACTGACGGAGCTGTGATTGGCAATTTTAAAACTAAGCACTAACATTTGTGGTAAAAAGAAGACCTCTATAGATACCATTTATTAGTTGATTTGGTACCAAGTGAAATGGGTAGATTGCTACCCGCCGAAAAGGCTTCAAAACCTCATCAGGGGTAGCAAGCAATATGTAAAGGCAAACTCTTCCGTCTTCTATCCCTCTACTATCCTTTTTCAATACAAATAACACCACCCAAATTAATTTGATATGCCTTTATACTAATTACCCTGTTTGTTGTATAAATGTATTTTATAATTGCTTTGTAAAGTGCTTCTTACGTTTGTCTTGCCTTGCATATAATTTTGGGGCATTCTGTCGAACTGTTGACTCAGGAAATGGAGCACCTATAGGTAACGACCTGCGATAATCTGTGACCACAACTGTTCTTACTCAGGTTTTCAGGTTTTAGTGTCTTTATTTCGATAATAAAATCATAAAAGACAAAATGAAAACATTCATGAACAAATCAAAACCACCACTACATATACACTGTTCTTACTCTTGTAGTGTGGGACATCTGGTCTACTGAATGGTGGCCTGCCAGCCTAGGTGCTTGCCCCTGTCCGGTTTCTCATGGAAAGAACCTAGAGGTTATTGTTGATAATTCACTCTTTATGGACCGTCAGGTCAGTAGGACCATTTCCACCTGTTTTGGTATCATTAGGGTCCTTCGAAAAATTGTTCACTTTCTTTCTTTTGAAGCACGCAAGCAGGCCGTGGTGGCAGTGGTAACGTCCAGACTGGACTATTGTAATGCCCTCTATCTGGGCAGTAACAAAGGTCTGGTGCAACGTTTGCAGATGGTGCAGAGTGCTGCGGAAAGGCTGGTGATGAATCTCCCGAAATTTAATTCTCTCACAGCCTCCATCAGGTCACTGCACTTGTTGCCTCTTGGCCAAAGGATCCTGTTTAAGTCCCTCTGCCTGACTCACGAGGCCTACTATGGGTTAGCTCCAGGGGGATTCAAGTCGATGTGTCAGCGTGATTTCCCTAGCAGACCACTTCGCTCTTCTAATAAAAACCTGCTAACACTTTCTAAGTTTAAAAAGTCCAGGTGGGGAGGTAGAGCCTTCTCTTTGACTGCGGCCAGGCCGTGGAACTCCCTCCCGGAATAGCTTTCTGGTCAGCCTTCTCACTCCATCTTCCATAAAATCTTAAAAACCTGGCTTTTCTCACATACTTCAGTATGATCATGCTGTCTAGTCTGCTTCCCCTCTTCAGTTTGCATTAGCGCCTTGAGGCCCTTGGGCTTAGTTTGCGCTCTATAAGTTCAATACTTACTTACTTACTTTTACTTACTTGATGGAGGGTTTCGAAGGTCATTCTTTCTTGTACTGGGAGCCAAAAGATGGATGTCAGTGCTGGTGGGATGAGGTTTTAAACCAAACAGTCAGGCTCCATAGTTGTGAACTCTCTCTGCAGTTTTAATGGAGAAACCGAGATTACTGTTGATAGGCTGTTGCCGTAATCTAGGTTGGACACAACCCTAATAAGGTGGGTTCCTATTGGTCGGCCTCTGTGAAGTTGCTTTTTAGTTTACTCTCCTCTATAGGTTTACAATGCTCTGTGAATGCGTACTTGACACCAAGGTACATATTCTTTTGCACTTGCAATTAATTGCATGTGTCCACCTAGATATTAGACCACACTTATGTTATAGATTCCCTATCCCATTGAGAGAGCTGTAGTTTATTCTATAGCTTGAGCTTGCAGGCATGGGGCCACAGCATACATTAAGCCATAGTTATTTATTTTGGACACCTTAGGTGAGGGACTTACATGGAACTGCTGTACTAAGTAGGTTGAGGTAGCCTGCTTCCATTTATGTTTCATACGCATGCTCCTCAAACTGTTGGCTTTGGAGCTATGATATGTTGTTTCACCTTTGTGGATGCTTGATTTACCCATCATTGTGTAAGTACCATTATGCAGGCAGACGTTGTAGTATCAGAGCAACATTTCTATTATAACATGAACCCCCATTGGTGAGTAATTGACAGGCATTTTCTCAGTAAATATAGCTGGGAATACTACAATTCAGTGTGTTAATTTATTTTTAATATAATGTTTTGTAATTTCACTTTGATGCACAAACATTATCAGGTGAAGACGTGTGAGAATTTCAACCTGAACACACTTGCACCCACCCTTACAGTTACATGACTTATTCTAGTCCAATAAGTCTTTCATAAGCGTCTAATAAGAAAAGGAGTAGGGTTGTGTTATTTTAGGTGCATTTTTATAGCATATCCCAATCATGTGTATGGTCCTCAGGTACTTTTGGATACTCTGACTCCAGTCAATGAGGCTCCCTGGATGGTAAAGGGTACAAAGTGGCTTGTTGATACTGCATTCGGTTGGTTTTGCTGCTGTTAAGAGGGGAATCAAAAAGGTTGGTGTTAAACTACTAGTACAGTGTTTATTGGTGGACTATATTAAATAGTGGCCAGCTAGATCGTTCTGTGAATCTCTCATATGTGTATATGCCAAAGGACCGTGCCGATTGTTTTGTTCTGCTGGAGCACCGGTTGACCGTGCCTGGCTACAGATTGCTCTTATGTTTTGAGGTATCTTTCCCAATGATGTGGTTAAGTTCCCATACAAGGATGGTTGAGAATATGAGTAATGAGAGGATTATGATTTGTTGTAGAGGAGGCAAACTCTTAGCTCACAAAGTATCTTAGTCATGTTGTGTGCACTCTCATGCTAGCTTTTGAGTATATTGTTGTTGGGCCATTAACACGTGTACCTTGATCTGTATGTAGTTCTGGATCTTCATTTTACTTAGGTTTCTTTAATCATCATGTAATCTCCATTGTATGGTGTAAATTGATCCTATTATTCTGACTTTGTAGGGTATAATAACACTGAATAAACGAATGAATGAATAAATTAATTTAAAACTTGTAAAGTGCACTGACATTCACAGTGGAGCATCCTGGCGCTAAGGTTGAACCCGATACCCAAGATAAGAGGAAAGTGGGAATTAGCTAAATAAGGGAATAACCATGTGTATCAGGGACCAAGAAGAGACAGATCTTCAAGTGGTTTTTGAATAGGGCTTCCGATTCTGTGAACCGGAAAGGGCTGGGGAGTTGGTTCCATGCCTTGGATCCTAGTATCGATAACGGTTTGCCACCTCAGGTTTGAAGTCTGAATAAGGGAGGTTTGAGAGGACTAGTCTGGGACGAGCTCAGAGGTCTTTTGGCTGTGTAGTGAGTAAATCTGGCATTCAAGTATTCCGGTCCAGTAGCTCTGAATGCTCTAAAGACCAGTATAAGAATCTTAAAGAAGATCCTTTGGTGTACCAGTAACCAGTGTAAAGTATTTAGAGCTGCGGAGGCAGAACTGAGTATTGGGAGTTTTAGCACCGGTCTGGCCACCACGGGTTGCATCATCTCGAGTTTTTGGAGAATTGGTTTGAAAGATCCTGCAGAGACTATTACAATAGTTGAGTCTAGAAGTGATGAGAGATAAAGCTACTGTTTTGCTGGCAGCTAACGGGATAAAGTAAAAAAATGTTCTTAAAGATTTACTTAAGTTGAAACTCATTCCTGAAACTGCAAGAGCTTGAGGGCGAAAAGAGAAGGAGGTGTTACATTTTACTCCTACGTTTCTTGCAACATCTACTGTGGCGGGAGGTGGGGCCACAGAATTCGGCCACCATTGGGTTGAGGAAAAAATATTTGATTTTTCCAAATAACAGGATCTCTGGTTTATCTGTGTTGCATTTTAGATGGTTGGATTGCGTCTGCAGTCTGACTTTCGTGAGGCAGTTTTGGAAGTTTAGTTCTGAGCCAAGGGACCCTTTGTCCAGGGATAAAATCAGCTGCGTATCATCAGCGAATGATGTAGTGGCGATTCCAAAAGAAACAACCAGGAAGGTTAAGGGTGTTGTATATTTTGAATAGTGCAGGGCTGAGCGATGAGCCCTGAGGAACCCCTGATTTCTATTGATGAAAAAGGTCCTAATGTGACGGCGTGCCTACAAGTATGGAGGGCGCAATGGTGTCAAACGTGGCAGAGAGATCAAGTAAAATCAACACTGCATTATTTCCCACATCCAAGGTCAGTTTTATGGTGTAAAAAACTTACCAGCAGAGCTGATTCTGTGGATTGTTTGTGTGAAAGCAGGATTGCTGGGAATTAAATGCTTTGGAGTTTTCCAAAAAAGGAAATTAATTGGCCAATGGCCAGTTTTTCAAGCATTTAGTTAATGCAGGAAGCAGCGAGAGGGGGAGAAAGTTGGATGGTATGGTGGGGTCTGCATGAGATTATTATTTTTTTTTGCGGAGGTTTCACAACTGCCAGTTTCCAGTACCTCAGCCATTGATGATTTTTTAAAAAAGTTTTATTTCCTTTGGTTTATTGCATATTCATACATTCACACCTTAGTACATTACAGTGTGTTCAATTCGCATTATACTTCATTTTTCTTATACATTCTTCAACCCTGAGTGTTCATCAATACTTGCAGGTATCTTCTGATTCAACTATTCTTGTTTGATACACCCCCTCCCAACGCCCCACAACTTTCACCCTCCCTCCCACTCACTGCAGGCATTTTAGAGAACTCATTTCCGCTAGTTGTTGCTTTCCTTGCTACTCATTGGTTATTCGTGTAGCTTTCGTGTTTTTCTCCCTTAATCCCACCTTATTCAGTCTGCCTTGATATATTTATGAGGCAGTCCCCCGGGTTCCATCTCTGGATCGCCTTCTGGGCCCTGTCTCAGGGGGCTCCCCTGTCTGAAATTTGCCATTGGGGTGGTATTGCCAGATTCCTGGCCGTTGCCTTTCATCTCTTCCACCAGTGCTTCCCACGCCTGGGTCCTCTCTATTTTGCCTAGGCCCTGTCTCGCGGTCCTCATTTAAACTCTGCTCTCGCAGCCCGCCCACTTCTCCAGCTCCCGCTTCCACCTGGTGATGCTAGGGCCATTCGGTGCTTTCCACCTACTGGTGATTTCCTGCTTGGCTAAAATAAAGGCTAGGTCCTGAAATTTAGCAGTGACTTTGGTCTTGGCTGTGTGTGGGAACATGTTGAGCAGGCAATGTGCTGGCGTGCATGGCACTACTCTAAGCTATTCGGGCAGTTCCCGTTGTCACCTCCTGCCAGTAGTGCGCCAGGGCCCGGCAACTCCACATCATATGGATGAAATTCGCTCCCACTTCCCTGCACCTCGGACATTCTGCATCGTCCCTATGAAAGTAGCAATGTATTCGTTCCGGAATAATGTATGCGTGATATAGTTTATAGAAGCTAATCAGCCGAAACCGTGCGTATCTGGACACCTTTGGCATCTTTTGCAGTATGTTTTTCCAGTCCTTTTTCCTCAAGGGACCTCAGCTATTGATACTGAGATGTTGAAGTTTTTATTAACAAAAGGTTTGACAATGTCAACAACCTTATGAAGAATGGCACAGGGACAAGAGTCATTGTGGGAACCAGACTTGAAAGAGAGAATGGCCTGAAGTGGCTGAGACAGTGTAATCTCCTGAAAGGATGCCAAGATTGTGGTTCCTGCCTTTAATGGGGTATCTAATAAAACACAACATTGTACCGTTTATTATATAGGAGTATTTGGGGGAAAAAAACAACTATATGCCTAGTTCACATTTTCAACAGCTGTACGTTATTTGCATTTTCATCACAAAATTGTAATTGCATTTATATAGCGCTTACTACAAAATGGTTAAACTGGTGAAATTTAATGCAGGTGAAAATAAACGGGGAACAAGTAACCTTTTGCTCCAATTTAATTTATTTGGTCCATCCTCATTTAAGTGTTTCTGCCACCATTCATTATATTTTCTAAACTCAGAAGTGCTATATTTTACCTTTATTGTGGCAACAACGGGTACCCCCTCGATACGGATGCACCTGCTCAGAACCTTTCTGTTCTAACTGTCATCTTCCAATTTTAATACTGTTCAGGCCTTCGAAGACTGCAAATATTTTGGTCAGTTTTTTCAATTTTTTGGGAGTCTGTTTATTCAATTCAAACTCTTGATATAGTTTTGATTAAGGCTAAAATGTTAACTTCGTCTGTGCTTTGTTTGCTTAGCCTGAAGAGAAGGGTGCCTATTTGTCATGCCAGAGAAAACAAAAACAGTAAGAGACGGCTGCAGGCTGTAAACACCTTGACTCCTCTTCTTTGGTATGTGTAATATAAAAGAGGCGGGAGTTTCACTCTTGCAGAACAATCAATATGTTGTTTCAGTACACAAGTATTGTAAACAGCTCAAACCACAGATGCCCTGTTAAGGACAAACAGCCTTTTTGTAACTGAAACAGAATGTTAAACAACCTTTAAAAAACATTTTATTCTTGATTAGAAACCCTTCAGCGAACTTTGTGCCCCTTTGTCCTTCCGAGTCCTAATACATTGTCTATGGAACCTTGTAGTCCATGTTCAGAAAAGACGTTTTGGGCACTCTAACCCTATGCTATGAGAGCACCAGAAAATGTCGTAGGGCAGAGTGTGCTCTACAAGAAAAGGAGTGTCACTAGCCGAGCCCAGGACATGTTTTCAGTGTCCTTCTTGCCCTCGAGACAGATTCACTCCCTAGTTACATGGAGAAGCAATTTTCTTCACTTCAGAGATTTGGCCTTTTGACATTTAACCCGAGTGTTATGTTATGTTTTATACATTTCTAAAGTGCAACGGTTACCCCGGGGGTGTCCTGGCGCTGGCTACTGCCCTCTGAGCTCAGATTCTTATGGAGATGCTATGTGTTAAAAAGACAGTTTTGTAGTCCCTTTCTGAATGCCAAGAAGTCAGTGGTATTCCTAAGATGGCAGGGAAGGTCATTCCAGGCCTTTGCTGCGCAAGTGATGAAGCTTCTCCCTCCCCACTTAGCTATTTTGATTTGGGGGGGTACTGCCCCCAGCTTAGCTCCAAGTGAGCGCAGGGATTTTTAGGGGTGTACCATTGAAACCGCTGTTTCACGTATTCTGGTCCTAGACCGTGTAGAGCCTTGAAAACGGTGCGTAGAGATTCAAATCACACCTGGTTTTTTGACTGTTAGCCAATGAAGTCTTTGAAAACTGAGACAAATTTTGGTGTGCCAGTAAGAAGTCTTGCTGACCCGTATTTTCAGAATTTGCATTTAGTGTTGTTCTTGAATATTTAAATAGAAACCGTTAAAGTAATCCAACCTTGATAAAATAAGGGATGAGACGACCGTACGTTGACTGTCATGTGTGGTACTGCCATGAAGAAGTAATGCTTGGGATGTTGGCCCACCTCTCAGAGCTCCCATGTGCTCGAAGTGGTTTCTCTAGGATGTCTATGCCCCATCTCAAACTCACCCAAGACAAGAAGGTGCACCACAGACATGCAGCCTTTGTTTTGATGGTGTGCAACTCATTACTTGGCAGAGTTTCTGCAAAGTGTATCAATGATGAAACCAAATGTCTTCAGTTTTATAATGCTGGACTGTACTGGTACCCACCTTTTGTCATCCGTAATTTAAAATGTTTAAACTGCTATGGTTTAATAGAAACTGCCTTTTGGTATATCTGTATAAAAGGAAACGAGCAAAGATTTAAAAATAAACGTGAAAGTGCATTTCTAGTTTGACCAATGGAGGAGAATGGACTTGACTCATTTACACCTCAAGTTAAAAATAAAGCATAAATTGAGAGATAGAGAGCCACTTTTCGCCCTATGTTATCCTGTTTTGTGTTATTTTTGGTAAAAGGCGATCCATCTTTAGAGGTATGCGGGTTATGCTTCCGTTCCAGAATATACCCATTCCCTAGAATGTAAATCTTCTTAAAAGGGGCATCTGTGATATTCCCATAGTACAAGTAAAAGGAGCAGTGTCTCATGGCATTCAGTGCGGTGATGACGTAGTGAGAACGTTTGACTGTTGTCCCACTATGAAGAGCCCGAGAATGGGGAAACGTGAGCACAGGCCCACCATGAACATGGCTGCCCTATCAGGAGAAACAGCTGTCTGACTCCTACGTCACAACCGTAAACGAGAGACCTCATACACCTGGCAAAGCACTGAACGTGCAAGGATGCAGCCAGACTTGTATATGCTACCACTGTTTCAAAAATCAGTGGCGTTTATATAAGTCCCCAGGATCTGCACATTACTGGGTTACCCCATAGATTAATACTGACTTTATATAGATCCAGGCACTGCTCTCAATGTGCGTAAAGTTGATACCACCCCTAATCTCATTGTATCTTGATCTATTACATTGTGTCACTCAGCTTGTTCGTTCTGTTCCTTGACTTATGTGGGCTGTAGAAAAATCCCTGTTATTCATAAAGAATGTTCTCCCAAACATCATTTCACCTGGGATTGCTATGATATGCTTTCAAACCTGAGCATGCTTTTTTCAGTGAGGCTATGACCTGGTTAGTGTTGTACTAAGGGCGTTTTAGTTCTCTTGTAGCTTATTTGTTATAACGATGTTAAGATACTGTGTGATAAGTTTACTCCTAATTCTTAAAACATTTAGCACTCGGGCATTTGAGATGTATTTGTAGTCAGTGATAGGCAGCATGATCTACTTTGTAGTGGCTAATAGCCATCTGGTACTGTTTGCACCGCAAATCGTTTTAGAATTGTACAAGTCAAGAATATTCTAAAACACACATAGCTTAGTAAAAGGCAAGGATGGACTTGCCCGTAGGACAGTGAGGCAGTGCCTGAAGGCCTGGTGGGCCGGTGTGTTGGTGTTTGTGCGCCTGTTTTATGGTCTGGTGGGCCGATTTTTAATGTGGATTTCCCTGGTATCATCACAAACATTCCTTGCAGCAAGCACAAATGCATGCATTCCTCCATACCCAGGGCCACTAGAATTATGTGATAGAGGACCAAATTATGAAGCAGGGTTCATTAAATTATGCAGCAAGAAAAGGTAAATTATGCAGCATAATGCAGCACTTATAATTTTTTTTATAGTATTACCTCATTGTTTGTAATTTTTACACCTGGTAACAGTGTCTGAGAAAGGGATTCACCTTAATTAGTACCAATTTAACACCCAAATACAACAATTAGCAACTGAAAGATGGCCAATCAACCTTTGCGAAAAGCCTTCCGATGCGCAGGAAATCGAGGCACTTTATTTTTTGTAACTTTTGATCCGTTTGAGCTAGAAACAAAATTTTTTTTGTTAGTCTGCAGATTATGTGGCAGATGATGGGTTATGTAGCAAAGGCAGCACATAAATAATTATCTGAAAATTGCTGCAGAATCACACAATTCTAGCAGTCCTGTCCATACCTTTCAAAACCTCTATGCATCCTACTTTTCCTAGTTCAGAACTGTGCAGACTTGCAAATGAAGGCCATATTTTTAGCTATCTAATTAGCTAATGGTGGCCACTTTCATTTTGGTGCCCCAGCCTATTTTCTGTCCCAGTCCGACCCTGGTAAATACTCAAGCAAAATTCAAGTCTCATTTTAAATCAGACTTTAACGTTGGCATCAACCTCCGCATCTTTAAGTGTATATAAATGTGTACTGGCATTGCTCAGTTATGCCCGGGGCTGACAAAAAACTCTGAATCACTTTGCGGCTCCCTCATCCATCCTTCGCGAATAAGGAACATTTGTAGCTTCGATCAGCTTGATTGCATTAGCAAGAAAAAGACTTGTAGTTGAATATGGATAATTCATTAAAACCATCTGTGCTATTTGGCAGCAGTAATACATTTATCAATGAGGGTCTATTGATCCGTTCTAAAGAAATATATACGTGCATGTGATGTGGAATACTCTGAAGTAATACAACAATCATTTTAAAGAAATATGCTCATATTATATCCTATATGGATGGCTGCATTACCAGAAAACAAACTGGAAAATGCTGTTTCTCACCATATTTCATTTATCAGGTTAACGCCATTGTTGGAAGAGACCACAAAGAACCACAGGTTGACACTGTATTGCGTAAGTTGAAGGAGAAATATTACAGTTTTGCGAGCTAAAAAATGGAATACTTCCATTGTTATTATACCTGATGTTTTCTTAAGCCACTGCTGCTATGCCTATACAAAAAGCGTGTGAATTATGATGGCTATAGGAACTTCTTGCGCTTTCACGTGCTTAGATTCTGTAAACCCCGTTTAATCCATATTGCAAGCCTGTTCTCAAACGTCAGACACCCAATCGCCATAACATGGCCCACAGGTAAGTGTTAAGTTCATCTTCTCCTTGCGTGATACTTTCCGTCAGGATTCACCTCCATTCGGAAACCCTTAGTTGGGCATTCAAAGAAGTCGAAGAATAGTCCTTGGAAAATACAGTAATGTCTTTGAGGAGATGTTTCTGTTTGCCTCTACCATGCTCCAGCCGAAGAAAGCCCACAGACCTATATTTCATCTGCTGCGCTCTCCTATTCCATCTAACTCTTCCTGACAATGGATGAACTTATTTCCTTGAACCATCATTTCCTTGAAATCCAATTGGAATGGGTTCTGTTGTGATGATGGACAGGCTATTTCCCTAAAACTACCTGTTCTTGGGCACCTTAAACACATCATGCGCTGAATCCTGCTTTGCTGGTCCATCGCTGCTACCATTTTGTTGGCGAGATCCTTCAGTCATAGAGCAGGGGATATTGATCTTAACAGCTCGCTTCTACTGCCATTCTAGTGGCAGCTTATTATTTTTCCTTGGAGTGGCAAGGAGCGCTCCCAATAGTTATTCCGTCTTGAGGAAGAACACTTTTTACCTATTTTCTCCCTACTTATGATTTGCCAGATTTAAATCTACTAACTTAGGTTAACTTGTTTCTGAATATTTTTCCGAAGCCTTTCTACTCCTATGATCCGAGTTCATCCTCAGAATATAAGGGCGTTGTGTTGCTTGAAGATGCACCCGTTTCTGAGTAGTAGCCTAATTCCCTGGTCTTTCGTAGGTGACAAGCCACATCCATATAAAAATATATATATATATATGTGAACAAGGCTGCAGTGACGCAGCCAAAACGCGTCATGCTGGAGACAATCGGAGAAATAAAGCAGTGAATATCAGATCCTATCGAGCATTTGTGGTCTGTACCAGAGTATGTTGCGGTGAATATGCTGTAATTCAGGACTGGTTGGTGAGATAGATATCTATATCACCAAAGAAAAAGAAAAAGAGAGAGAGAGAGAGAGAGAGAGAGAGAGAGAAAGAGAGAGAGAGAGAGAGAGAGAGAGAGAGAGAGAGAGAGAGAGAGAGAAAGAGAGAGATAGACAGAGACAGAGAGAGAGGGAGAGACAGAGAGAGAAAGAGAGTGAGAGACAGAGAGAGAGGGAGGGAGAGAGAAAGGGATAGCGAAAGAGGGAGAGAGAAACTGAGAGAGAAGGAGACAGAGACAAAGAGAGAGAGAAGCGGGGGAGAGAGAGAATAAGAGAGCAAGAGTGGGAGAAATAGAGAGAGAGAGAAAGTGGGAGAGAGAGAGAGAGAGAAGGGGAGAGTGAAAGAGAGAGAGAGAGAGAGAGGGAGAAAGGGATGGGGAGAGGTAGAGAGAAAAGCGGGAGAGAGAGAGAGAATGAGATGAAGAGAGTGGGAGAAAGAGAGAATGGGAGAGAGACTAAAATGGAGATAGAGAGAGAGAGAGAAAGAGATAGAGAGAGAGTGAAAGAGATAGAGAGAGAGTGAGAGAGAGAGAGAGAAAGAGATAGAGAGGGAGATACAGAGAGAGAGAGAGAGAGAGAGAGAGAGAGAGAGAGAGAGAGAGAGATATTTCATATAGTTAGGTGGAAATTTTACTCGCATAAAACCATTGAAATTCCCACGTTATAGTTAGTTGGACTCACTATAACTTGCGCGTGCAATGCACTGCTGATGACGTCACATATTACATCACTCATGACATGGTCAGTGACATCACTCATGACATCTCAAATGACATCACTCATGACAACATCACTGATGACAAAGTGGCAGACCTCCTATCAGCATAAAATAACCTTTGACACACACATTCAAAAATAGAAACTAACATTTTCTTAAAAAAGGAGAAACCAATTACAACAACTTATTAGGTAATTCCAACATCTACATACACATCCACTCATTCACCAACAGTTCTATATAGTCACTCATTCATGTACTTACTCATCATATGTACTCATACACCTATACATCCTGTTACACATTAATACTCATCCATATAGTTACTCACACACAAATTCACACATGCAAATAAACTATAAAAAAAATGTACTTGATTATACTGCTATATACACACCACTACACATACTTCTACGGAAACATATTTACTCTCTTAAACAATCAATTATAAAAACACATACTCACTAACCCACCCATACACACAATCATCCACCCATACAGTCTTGCACACATGCTGTCTTCAAAATACATACAAATAGTGAGTCACTCATTCATGCCTCTGTGCTCTAAGTAATATCCCCCACCGATCCATACAGACACTGATACTGATACTCAAAAAAACAACTAATAACCCATATACACACTCATGTAGCTACTCACCAACCCATGCAGCCACTTGTACACAAAGTGAGACACAGATATAGATATTTAAATATTTAAACATTACTCGCTAATACATGTATTCACTAAGATACATTTAATAAGTCAGTTAACCAATCAATTTTACACAAAAAAAATCCATTTAGACATTTATTTACCCATTTGTTCTTCCATCAACCTTTAGATATACATATATAAAAAATATTTATTATTCAGAAAGATACACATTCACTGGATGATGTCATCAGTGATGTCATTTGAGATGTCATCAGTGATGTCATGAGTGATGTCTCTGACCATGTCATGAGTGATGTAATATGTGACGTCATCAGCAGTGCATTGCACGCGCAAGTTATAGTGAGTCCAACTAACTATAACGTGGGAATTTCAATGGTTTTATGCGAGTAAAATTTCCACCTAACTATAACTGGTGTGAAACCTATGGTTTTTTCAGTGAATTTAATAGGTTTTTTAAATGCTAATTCCTAACTATAACTGGTGTGAAACCTATGGTTTTTTCAGTGAATATATATATATATATATATATATATATATATATATATATATTTTCTATGGCAAAATGAAGCCCCTCATTTTGTTCCTTTTCAAATTAAATGTATTAAGTGTTACCACTTTATTCCAATCAAGATGACTTCAGGTGTGCCATACTTTTGTCATAAGTAAGACTGTTAGCGTTCTAGTTGTTCTTTAGAACACTCTGGGACATTCTGTCATTGGGCTATAGTTGGGCTACATCTGGCTGATATTTGGGCTACATTTGGGCTCTTTTGTCTCTGGTGGCCATCTTGGGAGACTGCATGTCAGAATTTTTTTAATGAAATATAAGAGGATTTGAGAAGTCACTCAAAATGTCCCCTAATTTTTCTTTCTTCAGCACTAATCATAATTTCTATGGCAAAATGAACCCCCTCATTTTGTTCCTTTGCAAATTAAATGTTTTAAGTGTTACCACTTTATTCCAATCAAGATGACTTCAGGTGTGCCATACTTTTGTCATAAGTAAGACTGTTAGCGTTCTAGTTGTTCTTTAGAACACTCTGGGACATTCTGTCATTGGGCTATAGTTGGGCTACATCTGGCTGATATTTGGGCTACATTTGTTTTTTTTTGTCTCTGGTGGCCATCTTTGGGCTACATTTGGGCTCTAACATATATATAGCCCAATGTAGCCCAATATATATTTTTTCAAAGTTAATTTTCGTAAAAACCACTGGAGCATATATCTTGAGACATAACAAAGGCACATCAGGGTACCAGTCCCTACAATTTTGCCAAGTGTGGTGGAAATCCATTCAGCCGTTCGGGCTAAAAGTGAGTCCAACCGCCCTATGGAAATTAACATGGGGAAAACACGTTATGGGACCCCCCTTTTATCTCGGCCCCCGCTTGACGGATCCCCCCGAAACTTTCAGGGAAGGAGCGGAGCGCAGCGAGGCAAAGTTAAGATCCCTCATTCGGCACCAAAGTTATTCCCAATAGAATGTTGCGGATTTCCTATGGAAAACGATCCTAACTATAACTACCTACTGGCGACCGCCAGTAGGTAATATATATATATATATATATATATATATATATATATATATCTATCTCAGGCGTACAATAGAGTGCCTTCTTCACAAGCCTGAAAAACCAAGACCTTGCAAACATAAGTTGCAGCCCCAGTGTGAGCCAGCAAATAGCTTGCCTGGTATAGTTGTTGTTGGGATTTGCGTCGTGAGGTCAGCAAGGAGTGTTGAGTAACCAGGTCTAGCAGGGGATATAGTGATGTCTGAGTGGAAGTGATTTATTCTGTCCCACCCACAACCACCCCACACCCTCCATCCACCACTTCCTCCCACTCTCACCCTCTCCCCGGAGGGATGCTTTTACTTTTTTCCTGTCATCTTTTAAAAACTATTCAATATTTCAAAATACCTGATATTCTGGTACACCCTTTGCTTCCAATGTTTTGATCCATGTTGTTGCTTACTCTCTCGTGCCCCGCGAGAAAAACATTCTCCGTGACGGAGCTAGTGCTAGTCCACACAAGTGCTTTTTTTCCCTAACTCTCTGTCATGCTGCATAGTAGCAGTGCTGCTGTACAACATGGCTAAAAGAAATTGACAAATCGAATATCTTTTGCATAGTCAAGACCTATTGGCTTTGCCAGTGATTGTTTGGAGAGAGTGATACACCCACTGGTCTGCGTCCATACTCCAATTTCAGCAGCACACTTACTTTTTTGGAACAATCAATTCAAATATTCTTTATTTCGATCATGAGAGATCATAAAAGAAATACAGATAAATGCCACCATTAAAATCGTTAAGAAATAAGCTCAATATTTTAAAATACACGGTTCATGATTACAATTTAATTTTTTAGCTTAAGAACTCGGAGTTTGCACAGCATTAGAGTCTCTTATAATTCTTCCACGCAATCTCCACAATGCCGTCAGAAATTTCGCCATTACGAACACGGTTGGAGCTGTTAAGTCTGTTTTGAGTACTCTGTAGGCTGGGGCGTAGGTTCGAAAGCCCAGGTTCCTTAAATAGGGGACCAGCCAATAGTTCCTAATTCTGCTATAAGCTCTACAAAACAGGACCACGTGGAGATCACTTTCCAATTTATAGTTACATGCGGGGCAATTCCCCGAGTCCGAGTTACCGTTCCAAGATTTAGTAAGGGACCTCGGGGGGAGAGAACCATACCTCCATTGCATAAAGGTCTTCCTTACACATACTGGCGTCATACCGTCTAAGACATACTCAGGACTATAGCAGTCTTTTGTCTTAATAAATGTATCTGTTAAGGATCCTTCCCGGATGCAACTCAGAGATTTCTGGAGCATAAAGCTGTAAAACACTTTGGAAAGTTCTTTCCTCGGGAGCCTTGCGGACATTGCTTCCGGATTGGACCATAGCTCTGGGACTCCGAGGGTCGTGCACATGTCCCTGATGTACTTTAGCCATGGAATTTTAGACACGTGGATTGATCTGAGAAGCTCCTGCAGTTCACTTCTATAGTGTACCAAATCCTGGCTGCTCCACAAGCGCCTCCAGTATGTCAAGGGTTTAAGGCCCAGTTCCTCCATGATTGGTCGTAATGCCAGATCCATTCTTAAGGGGAGAAGAGGAGTACTCGGTGGAAGAGCCGCCAATTGTCTGATAAAGTTGTTTTCAGCAACCTGTATGGTCTGTAGCGGTGTATGTCCCCATAACTCAGCCCCATAGGTAATACCTCCCCGAGCTTGTACTTTATAAATGTGTATGGCAGGAGCCAGTGGGCGAAGAGGAGATTTTTTGGCGATTCTTGTTATAGCACCAGCCCTCTGGATTAATTTTGTGGTTGCTTTTGTTTTGTGAGGCAACCAGGTCAGGTTCTGGTTGAGGGTTATACCAAGGTACTCAATTACATAGACTCTTTCTAGAGAAGTGGATCCCAGGCGGGGATTTGGGCAACTTTTGGGTTTGTGATTAAGAATCATGAATTTGGTCTTGGAGGGGTTTATTTCTAATCCCCTTTCATTGCAGAACCCCAAGAACCCATTCAAGACTCTCTGTAGCCCCATTGGTGTTTTTGACAACAGCAGGGTGTCGTCCGCGAACATAATCGCTGGCACCCTGCTGGTGTTCAATTGTGGCGCGTCAATATTAGGGATCCTGCTCAAATGCTCTATCACCCCATTCGTGAATAAGCAGAACAGGGTCGGCGCCAACACACAGCCCTGCCTTACCCCTCTTCGGACAGGGAACCTATCTGTCAGCCTACCGCCCTTTCCAAATCTTACTCGGGCGTAATTATCTGTGTGCAGCCTGATTAGAATCTGGAGAATGTCTCCAGGGACACCCAGATCAGCCAGCACCGCCCACAACTTGGCCCTGGGGACCAAATCGAAGGCGGCGCGGAGGTCCACAAATACCGCATAAAGTGACCCACCTTCTAGATGTACCGTCTTCCAGTACAAAATGTTCAATCTGAGTATTTGGTCAACTGTTGAGACTCCTTTTCTAAATCCCGCCTGGAGAGGGCTTAAAATGTCAGTCTCCTCCATCCAGCTTTGTAGCCTATCAAGAATTAGTCTGCCAAACAGTTTTTGGGATACATCAATGAGGCTGATTGGGCGGTAGTTGGCGGGGAGCAGGGGCGACCCCTTTTTAAAATTCGGGACCACCTCCGCTCCCAGCCAAGTATCCGGTATTTTCATTCCCCTCAGCACTGCATTGAATAAGACCATGAAGTAAGGTGCCCAAATTCCAGGTTCCTGCCTGAAGAGGTCGCCCGGGATCCCATCCAAACCCGGCGCCTTTCCAGAGGAAAGCCCCGCTATCGCCACCCTGATGTCTTTTATAGTAAAGGGGTCAGAGGTGTGTGTGTGGATAATAGGTAATATTGATTCTGACTCCTCATTTTCGGGGGAATATAGCTGCTGGAAGTGTTCTTGCCAAACATCTGCGGCAATGTTGGGTTCAATTGCCGTGGGAAGGTCCCCGCTTCCATGGTTTATCACTCTCCAGAATCTACGGGAGTCCCCATTACCTAGGGACTCAGATAGATTCTCCCAGTACTGTACATCCCACTCTATTTTAGCATTAGCCATAAGTTTTTTGTAAGCCCTCCTTTTGAGGCGGATCTCTTCTCTAGGGCCTCCTTCCTTCATAGTGGATAGGAGGTCTCGTTTTGCCAGTCGGCAAGTACTATTGAACCAAGTGTTTTTAGATGGTCCCTGGGTCCTAGGTCGTCTGGTGCTAAAGAGATCAACTTCAAGCTTCCTAATTAGGTGTTCGTGTACCTGTGCTAAATCTTTGCTAATATCTTTAGGGGATTCCAAATTCCATAGGACAAAGGCCTCCTCAAGGATGGGAATGATTCCAGCATAGAGGGAGGCTATCTTCTCTTCACTAGAGACAAGCTTTTCCCATCTTATCCTCCTCCTGTTATTGTCCAGGAGGTGTCCCTCTCCCAATTCTTGTTCACTTAACCCATTCATCTCAAAGCAAGGGATGGCGTACTCTAATTCCAAGGCATTATGGTCACTGTCCTGCCTAGGTATTATTTTGAAATCCACTACCCTTTTCCATACCTGCATCTGTACTAGGAAGTAATCTAATCTGGATTCCCTCCCAACTTTGTTAAATGTACATTTGCTCGGGATGTCTGACCTAGTGCGGCCGTTGCAAGCTCTCAACCCAAAGGTGAGATTTAATGTGTTTATTTGAACAGCCAGCGGTGTCCATGCTCTAGGAGGGGGTGCTTCTGTCAAGGGAACCTGGCAACTTGAATCCTCTTCTAGAGAGGGTCCATCAAGTAGTCCAGGTAAAGGTTCAAAATGTGAATTGAAGTCCCCCCCCTATTAGGTATGACATATCCCCTGGAATGGTTTCTAGGAGGCTAAACAGTGCCTCTATGGTTTTAGAGGTAGTCGCTATTGGGACTGGCCTGGACTAGATATTTATAACTAATAATTTATAGGGACCCGGCCATTCGAGTAGGACGGCCAATATATCTTCAGAGTCTACTATATATCGTGAAGCAAGACAGCCCAAGTCAGAAGCCACCCAGGTTGCCAAGCCTCCAGATGGTCGACCTCTCCCACCCCAGGTAGCTGGAATTGAGAATATCTGGAAACCCCTAAAGGGGATCTCATCCCTTAACCAAGTCTCTTGAAGGAGACAAACGCTTTTTGGATGTATTAGCTCGGCCCATAAGTCCGAGTCTATTTTATTGGCCAGACCTGCCACATTCCAAGAAAGCAATTTTAAAGTTTGTGGGACAGTCTGCGTGCCAGAATGATCAACCATTTTACTTGTGCGGGCTGATCGTAATGCCCTAGCTATATGCCCTTCCGCCGTAGATGGACCCTCCATAATAGTTTCCCTTTCTTTTATCTCTTGGGGTGGATCTAGATTCCCAGTAATAGGTGTCTCCTCCCCAGGAGTACGGGTGTCAAGATTATCTTTGATAGGGTTACCTTCATCAAATCCTAATATTTGCCCATATACCCCTTCTTCAACGGCCAGATGTCAATCCACCATTTCAAGGCAGTCGTAATGGTTAGACAGCGGTAGAAATGGTGGCTGATAGAATCTTCGCGGCCATGGCACCTCTCTATCAAATCCGCCCATTCCCGTTCCTCTTCTCTTTACAGTCTCCCAACCCTGGAAATTACTATAAATCGTCGGGTGGTCAGGGGGTATTCGCATTTGGTTAAAGGGTAGTCTCCTCCTTCCCTGGTTGCCCTCCCAATTTCCCTGTGAGTTCTGATGGTATCCTCGTGTCTGGTCATTGGTTGAGTGTTCGTTTGGTGGGTAAAAGAACGAAAGGGGAACTGGGTGAATGGTACTCCCCTCGTCCTCCAGAAAGGAACTACAAATAAATGAGACTGTTCCTGGTTCTTTGAAACTCACCAGTATACAGTCACCACTGATTGTTTTAGGTCTCTTACCTACCCATGAGACTCTTCTTACCATGCGAATATCGCTGGTCATACCTCTAGGAAGAGGTCTATATGTTGAAAGCCAGTTAATTACTTTGTTTTTTAATGACTCCCCTGTCTCATTTATATCCGATTTTAGCTCGGGAGCCCCAGCTATGATGACAGTATATGGAGCTACCTCAGGCGGGAGATTAACAGTAACTGTTCTTTGTGGTTTTGTCACTAAATTTTTATTGAGGACTTGGGCATTTTGATTGATGGTCAAGGGCGGTTTAGGGGGACTTTTGTGTAATGAATTGAGCTGCATATTATCGTTCACCAAAGATGATTGTTGTTGCACAGCAGAAGGTTGCTTTTTGAGGGCACCTGCAGAAGTCGCTGGCATAGATGATTTAGGTTTTAGGTTTGATGGTTGATTACTATATAGATTGGCGTTTTTAGCACCCGATAGAGTTGTTACGGCCTCAGTATTTTTTACGAGTTTAGGAGGATTGGGATTATTTTTATCTTTTGGGTCAATGTTAGAAACTAAGGGACCGGGAGCCCCGGATTTCCAGCAGTCCAAAAACTGTAATGCAGTTTTCTCAATTTTAATTGGTCTCGCCTCCATTTTAATCAAGCGGGCTTCTAGGGGGCTTAAGATTGACTTGAGAAGATTTCCTATATCTGCTAATGTTATGTCCTCCTCAACTGACTCAGAATTGTGTTCAGTGGTGGGAGGTGAGAGATCAGTGGGAGTGTCACTAGGTGGATCCTGGGAAAGATCAGTCGATATCACGGCTGAAGTTCTATCCTGGATAGTATGATCTGTACTAGGTGTATTGTGTATTTCTCCTACCTTTTGTCTCTCTTTATTTGTCTTCCTTTCATTATTACTCTCGTTATTACTCTGTTTCCCCTTTTCCTTTTTTGTATGGCACCCTCCCTTAGACCCCGATCTGCTTTTGGTGGCCCTGCTAAGTATGGGGTATCTGTTGTTGAGGGAGGGTCTTCCCTCGATGGAATAGGGCTTTGGGTGATTAGATCAGTGTTCTCTCCCATATTTGTTATGTTTGGAGGTTGAGTAATTTGTGTCAGTGGCAGTGAGAGAAGGCTCATATCCTCTAGGTCGCTTAAGGTTTCCTCAGAGAGGTCTATACTAGTGGTTTGCTGGGCCCCACCGCAAGCACCAAGCTGTGGGCTATCTATGTTCCGCCTGTCCTCAGGAGTTTTTGCCATCACTATTACGCCCAACGATGACCTCCTGACCCACTCTATTTCTTGTGAGATTCGTCTTTCTAAAAGAGTGATGTCATCTATCAAGAGGGATCCTGCCTTCAAAAAATAATTATCAATTTTACCTTGGGTAGGGGCAGTTGCCGTAGGTCCATTTACTGCCAAATTGGCTTTGCTCCTCGTCTCCATTTTACTCATAATGAGTGATATGGGCAGAGGACACCGGGAGGGACAGTTGATCTAGCGATAGCAATAAGGGGAATTAAAAAGATTCCTTATGTAAATAGGGTGGCCCAGTCCAGTCTCTAACGTTCTCGAACGGCCTCAAACGGCCCGCTCTTTGCCCGCTCTTTGCCCGCTCTTTGCCCGGTCTTTGCCCGGTCTTCGCCCCGGGCATCGACCCGCGCGCGACCCGCGTGCGCGGGCGTCAGTGAGATTATGTAGACTGGGGGAGGAGGGAGGGCGGGAAGAGTCGCAGGTGCGCTGATGGCAAGAGCGCTACTTCTGCTGGGACTCGCAGTCCCGCCCTCGTACACCGGCACAGGCTTGAGCAGCTCCCCAACGATACTCCGTTCTTCAAGTATCAATCCACCTTTACTCGCGTTTATGGCAGGGGTCTACACAGCCAGGGAATCCACGTTGAAAGACAGCTTCGAGCGGCACCCGCGGAGCGGGGGCCGCGAGGAGTCTTTATGCAGCAGGGGGAGGAGGGAGGGCGGGAAGAGTCGCAGGTGTGCTGATGGCAAGAGCGCTACTCCTGCTGGGACTCGCAGTCCCGCCCTCGTACACCGGCACAGGCTTGAGCAGCTCCCCAACGATACTCCGTTCTTCAAGTAACAATCCGCCTTTACTCGCGTTTATGGCAGGGGTCTACACAGCCAGGGAATCCACGTTGAAAGACAGCTTCGAGCGGCACCCCATGGAACAATCATGAATGGTGAAGGTAAGGGAGGTGCAAAAGATATCAATGACATGTTTGCAGCTTAAAATTCAAAGCGTGAGATGGACCCTATTGTCCTCCCATACAGTATTTCATGACATGGCCACATCTACATCTCTGGACTAAAGTCTTGATGCAATCAAAATTCTCAATGGGGTAGGAACCCCGACCCTGCTGGCTGTGCATCTTATTGTTTTTTTGATTAATTTCCATCCAAACAGGTTCAAGTGCCCCAGTACACTATTGTTAATGCTACTCTAACGAGGTCAAAATGACAGTGAATTCAAACTGAATAATGACCTTAAACATTGTTTCAAAATCCTTCATAGAACAGTGAACTCAAGGGCTGTCTTGTGTTACCACATGTGGCCACCTCCTCCTTTTGTTTGCTTAACTGGTGTATGGTATGAGGTGGGATAACTATTGGGGACAAGGTTGACTTAGAGCATAGCTGAGTAATGGTGGCTAGTTAGCCGTTTGTCAGCACTAGCCTAGTAGGCAGATTAACATTTGGATCAAGTATCTGACAAATCTATTCCTGTGTATTTGTCCTTGCCAGGCTAGGACCTTAACTGTCAAAATGGTAAATGTTCTGGACTTCCTAGCACAGAACACTACCCATATTCTTGAAACAAAAGAAAGTAGCCATTATTGAACATGGCAATTCCTAACCATAGATAACTAAAAGTATCTCAGATATAACATCTCCTTACACATGGAGTCTCTATTTTCCCTCTATGCTCTGTTGTACCTAAAATGGTAGCCTTCGTAAGCAAAGTGTACTATGAGTGGCTGCATACAGCCCACTAGATTTTCTGCAGTGTGTTCTGCAGAGATATTAAGGTCACTGTTAGTTCATGTCAATATATTCCAATGTTGGTTTCCATTCATAAGCACTACCCATGCATAATTAATGTACCATGTGACTTGCTTATGCGCCGTTAATCTAATATACGAGACAATGATTTTTGAAACTGCACAGCTAGTCATGTGCTGGAAATGTGTACTTGGCATTTAGTTCACATGCACTGCAAGCAGTATTAGAAATCTATACAGAATGAGAGTTATGTAAATATTGAAGCTGTTGCATTTCATGCCTATACGATGCCCCGCATATACTGAATTGCCTACCCACCTAGCTTTGGGAATGATGTCTCTTTTATTAGCCATAAATGTTGTGAAATATTTTCTTAATAGCGGGGGATACTGGGGTATGTCTGGTCAGGTGCATGTGTTCCATCTGGATATTCTCTTTGATCAATTGGTTTTGTTTCTGTATAGTTTATGTATAGTTTTTGTTTACTGCGAACCAAGACCCTTGAAAGCATTTTAACTTGTGAAGAAGATTTGATGCACTTGATCTTGGTCTAATATAATACATGGAAGTTTGCAAACCCTCTAGTTATCTGTAATAAAGAAATGAAGTAGTTCCTCAACTGTACTATATTTTTAGTGGATATCTCTCTGTATATTTCTGCACATTCTGAGTTACAGAATTTTTTTGTAATCGGACTTGTGTTATTAAACTGCTTCTAATATCTGTTTGCAAGAAGTAGCAAACTGCTTTGGTGTGTTTTATTTTGCACTACACATTCAACTTTTTTACTTAATGTCTGCAAGCATCCTATCTCTTTCATTTCGGATATGGAAGGGTGATGTGTGATCATAAGAATAAAGTACTCCCTGCTGTACATTATAAGAATATTCAAGTCACCTTATAGTTCCATAACCTTACAAAGAAGCCCAGCTTTGTTCCTCTGTATGGTCCTGAAACTGTTCGGTGACTTTTAATGTCCTTATAATGTACCGCAGGGGTACTTTATCCCATATATATAATAAAGGCAATACGGTATATCCTTTGCACACTGAAAGTCCCCTATTTGTGGGGGTCATTAGAACCACAAGGTCTACGCCCTCTGGCGGGCATCCATGCCTGGGAGAAGATAATTGTGCGAGGGTTCACTAACATAGCCAATTTATTGAACTTAATCAATGCAGTCTTTCATGGTATGTGTAATATCTTCTTGCCACGCCTCGGGTTTTCTTGCACGCTAAAGTGTGCATTTCAAGCGTGTATGTGATGCTGTGCCAGAAAACCATGTTGGGAAAGAGAGCTCAAAAGTAGCAATTAACTTAACAGATGCATGCTGGCATTGCCATTTGTAGAGATTCACCATTCTTTACAGGAAAAAAAGTCCGTTTTCAGAAAAAAATGGCATCATCAAACCATGACGCAATATTGTACACTAAATCCATACATTTGGGTACTTAAGAAGAGATTAACGATACTACTCTTATCAGACATTTCTGTTGCATTTTTCGCACGTGTTCTCTGAGAATTAAAGTAAGAGGAACGGTTATTTTCAGAACTAGAAACAATGAATCGTAAGTAAAACCAAAACAACACCGTCGGCAAACATATTGGGAAGAGCTCCACACTAGCAGGCCTTACACACCTCCTAGGCGTTCTCTCCTAGCAGTCAACACACTGCACTCTGTTCTGTGTTTTCAACAAAAAATGGCGGGTCTCATTTTAGGACTGAAAAGGCTACCTTTTCAAGCACTGCGGCCTTGGTATGCATATTCTTTAATAAAAGCTTATGAAGCGAAATTAAGTGCATTTCTCAGTTACCGCTTGCATACCAACATGTGCTAAATGCGTGTCATTTTGGGCCGCTTTCTATGATTGTCAACAGTAGGCTGCAAAAGAGAGGGTAATGAAAACCTGTAGCAAATATAAAAAATGATCTGTTCTGTCATGTTGGGATTGTGTAACTTTCCACCACTTCTCTTTTGTCTCGGTGGCGGCCAGCATGGATCTGGCGTGGTTGGACAGGGGGTGAGGGGGTAAGGAGGTATAATTGTTTAAAAAAAAAAAAAAAAAATTCACTTACCTCATCACCGCTCTGTCCTTCTGTCGTCTCTCCTCCGCTGAAGATGAGGCAGCCAGGCTCCCCTGAGCCAATCACAATGCTAGCACAAGTCTGAGCACAGTGGTTCGGTGCTCAGACGGGTACTGGGGGCCTAGGCTTCTTCTCCATGCAGGTTGTAATGCAGCCTGTATGGAGAATATGCTAAAGTGGGCATGATGGTTTGGCCAACATGAGAGGGCCGGTCATAGCATCATGCACACCTCCGCCTTGCTCCAAATTGGCTCCCCAATGTCCTTATAGAATCCCCTTGAATGTGTGCATTTGATTTCTTGTGAAAGTTATTTCAATAGACGGCGTGGACATTTCTTGTGAACTGCTGCCCTAGGAGTGGGTGGTGATTTATGCTCTTTACGTCCATTATTGCATTAACTGTCCATGAATGTCTTGTATTTCAAATATTATTAAAATGGCAATTAAATATAGTAAAACAGTACTCCTCATTATGGTGCACTTTTTCATCGTTTCAAATGTCCTTAGGAGGAGATGAAAGCTTTTGAAGCTGCTGGCAGCTGCTGGAACTTAACATTAACCTTAGCATTGGCTTGCGTTAACAACTGTAGTCAGGAGAACGTTGTGTGGTCCGTGCTAAATGGCATTCTATTGAGCGGACAGGTTGCAGTTGACCTTTGTGTGGCCCTAAAGAGTCATTTCAGTTTTACCTCCTATACTGATCAAACCACAGCATGGTCCATTCTACCGTGCCTAGCCGCCATTACATTTCTAGCCGCCATTAAATTTGCACCAAATGTCTAAGCTTGTGCTGGAAATTGAATAATATGTGCTCAAACATATCCACGCAAGTTTTCACAAACATTGACCTACTTTCTGACTGCTCAACTGTGGTGATTCTGCAGGCCCCAGAAAGTGGTCTCAGCCAAGCCCTTGACAGCATGACTCCCTTCAAGCAAGTAGCCGATGTTCACTTCAACCAAAGCAACATCAAGCCCATGGTTGACTGACAATCTGGCCGCCCTGAAACATTACGTAAGGGACTTGAAAGGTGCTTAAAGAAATAAATCTTCGTTTCACCACAGAGTTCTCCATCTTTATTATTAAGGATCCTAGTTCAGCTTATTAGGTGCCAAAAACTTTGCTTCCGAGGATGTTCAGTATTTTAAGAAGCCTACCCCTTTTTCACATCTTTCATGAGTTAAAACTTCCTTCTCAGTTCATTTACCCCCACGCTTCCACAATCCAGCTACAAAGCTGGATGCCGTTCTCTAGATAAGTTCACTTTGATCAAGCAGCCATCCCCAACCCCAGGGAAACTACCCGGATTCTCCCAACGTCCTGCAATTCCAAGCTCCCATTCGCAGTTTGCCCTAGTTTGCCACTGCCATCTCTTGGACCCTGAACGATTTTCAAATTACTGAGTTCCACAAAGACATATGCGACTCAAAAAGGCCTACATGTCGTTTAACAGTTCGTCATTCAGTAATGGGAAAGTGAAATAATTTTTACTAATATAGGGGTGCTCATGCAGATTTCTTATTTGAATCCTTCCACGCATTCATTTTTTTTTTAATATGCCATAGCAGATCGCCGAATGTAGGTAAAGCTGCTTGACATCTTAGGAGAGGTCACGTGGCTTTGGATTTTTACATCTGCACAGCCATAATACGGCATACAGACACCCAGTCACCTTACTTCCTTTAATTGTGCTCCTTCATTGGCATGAAATTTTTTTTTGGGGGGGGGTTGTTTGCCTAATGATTTTCATTTCAAAATATTTTTGGGGGAGTATGCCCTAGCCCCCCCCCCCCCACATTCATCGGTCTTTATGTCCTGTTCCAAATAAAGAAAGCAAATATTTTCTAGGTTTGAATGCTGAATGTATGTGGTCTTTAGGAAATCAGATAACACCATCCAGTGTGATCTATTTGCCCTTATGTATCCTAAAGACGTAAAGGGGTGGTCTTGTGACTTTGTTTAGGAGCAAGTCAAAGTTAACCTTTCATGCGATGTTCCGGGGGCAAACGCTCTAAGTCATGTCTCGGGGCCATTCTGCTTGGTGTCGCAAGAAAGACTATTCGTCGTCTTTGAGGTCACACGTGGTCAAAGTATACTTCTTCCTCATCTTCTTAGGAAATTCTGCATGTTAGTTGGTCTTCTCATTTCCAATTTATGGGACAAATCAGATACATACCACCACAAAATCCTTTTGTTGGCAACCTTGCCTTATAGGCTCTTGGTTTAGGCCATATAAGGCTTTGTGATCATTTGAAGAATTCTTTTTCGTATTTGCACCAGGTGGTAGGCTTGCCCACAGGTAGGTCATAGGACATAGTCTACATACTCACCATAAAAATAATGTTATTCTTACCTTATCTTCTCCTTCCTACTCTTTCCTCTTCTCCCTCTTCTCCTCTTCCATTGTCCATTTCTCCTCTTCCTCCCCTTCCTTCTCTGTCTTCTTCCTCTCCTCGTTTGTCTTCCCTTCGTTCTTCTCCTTTTCCTCTTCTTCCCCTTCTCTGCTCTTTTTTCTCCCCCTCTTCTGCTTCCTGCGCCCCTTCTTCTCCCCTGTACTGACGACTCAGCAGTGATGGGATTCGATTTGATCTCCCATGTGTATTATGCCAACTGCTGGTACTACAATAAGCGATAGAGAAGTTATATACCTAAAGCTCAAATTCTGTTGCACTGGCTCACAAAATTGCCCACTAATTTGTTTCGGAGTCCGCATCAGCAGTTGTTTTTTTTTGTTGTTGTTTTAAATGTATTTGTAAATAATGGTCGATGGCCTTAGTGCTGTGAGCTCCAACTAGAGAGCGCGTCAGCCTTCTTGTCAATGGTCACTGAGTATTCACAAAAGGAAAATGAGTAACTGGATGATGTGGTCTAGAATGTGGTGGCTAAGAACTACTTTTAGTCTCAGGTCAAGAAGTTCAGATGAACTAATCTTGACAGGCCTCAGCTTCAGTTGAGTGATTGTAAACTCCTGTGTGCTATTTGTTGTAAGGGTCTTTTTTTAATATATATAATGCAGTCGGTCTGAAAATGATCTTTCTGACCAAATGACAAACATAAGCCAATGCACTGGCCCCCAAGATCACCCTCTGGTTTTGACAATAGCTTAGAGCGAAATTTACATATTATAAAACAATGCCCTCTCAATCTTCCATTGCTGGGGAACTTCTGTTATGTTTGTGCCTTTAAAAATGGTCTCACTTTAAGATTGTTGTCGAGTGCCAGCTTCGCCTTCCCTGTCCCACTGACAGTTTTTAGCTTTAAGATTAGAGCCGCGCTTTTTCCATTACTGCTGTTCAAAATGGACAGTGGGCGGTTGTTGCCTGCTTACTTTCCAATAAAAACAATCGCATTACAAACGGGATGCCTGACAATCGGGAACACTGAAAAATAATCTTGCATTTGATCTGTAAATGTTGACTGCCGTCCAAAACAACATTTAACTCTATTAAATGGGAGGTGGAATGATGGCAGATAAAACAGTGCTCACTGTTGTAAAAACAGCCATGCCCAACATCCACAGTTCAAAAGTTGCCACTGTAGTTCTCTCAAAGACTTGAAGACAAGGTGTGGCAGCAGGAAGCATGCATAATTCACTGACAGTTGTTGTTACAAGAATGGTACTGCCTTTGTACTATTTTAATATTGATCTTCTCAACGCACAACAGTATCAATTGCCCAGCCTTTCTGGTGATAACTGTTAGAAGCGCCATCTAGTAATAAAATGAAGTGCCACATTTAGTAATCGAGTGGTAGCCATATTATATTTTTATTTCGATGAGCGCGAAAAAAGACTTTGATTTGTGAAACCTTTTTCTTGCTTTTCCTTTAGGTTTTGTGGTAGAAATATTCACCCTCTTTCTTGTAGAGGCAGGTAAACATCAATTCATATGTACAAAATGTGTTGTATTCCCTAAATACTAAAATTGAAAGGAAGTTAAAGGTGGTGAATATGTTTAGAGTGGCTCAGTCATAAAAAAGTTCTAAAATTCCTAGGTTAAAGTTCTACCTTCGCCACTTGTCCCAACTCCCCCGTCCTAAAGTTGCCCCTCAAGTGTACAGTATTCTATTCATCATGCCATCCCCAAAAAAATGAACTTTGAAAGACTACCTTAGTCATTTTTTCTTTTCTGCCCCCAATCACCCCTCCTCCTTGCCAAAGCGTGAGAGGGCTGTTTTCTCAACATCCCCTCCGTTTGCCGAAACCAGAGACAGTGTGGCCCCCTCACATTCTCTGGGGGTAGTGTGAATATTAACAAAAGTTAGAGGCAACTGCCCTGCCATGTTCTTTCTTTAGAATGGGGCATATGGGCAGGTGTCAAACTGAAATGCTCATCTTTGGCCCACTCACTGCGCAAGGGTATGTAGAAGCAGATCAGCCAAAGTCTCCAAATTGTGCTGGTTGTGGGCAAAGGCCATAAGAACCATTCTAACTTCACTTAGGAATGTCCATTTAAATAGTGGTACAGTTACATCTTGGTTCCCCTTTCCAGGCAAATGTGTATTGAGAGAATCTGTTGCTATGGTGTCTGAATCAATTGACCTACTGTATCTTTGGAAGAAATCATCCATCAGCTTCTCGATCTCTACACTTGCCCAGGATAATGTCTTTTCTTATTTATCGCAGTTACAAGACCCAGGATTGAGGAATTAAATATTAAGGGTTAGGGTGGGATGTAATCCAATCTATTCATCCCGCCCACACAGAACCAGGGTGCAGAATAATAGTTGTGTTAGTCCCTGCACCTTGAAAGCTAAATGCTCCCTCATGCATATTCTTATGAACTGCGTCTTTTATCTTGCAAATCGAATTAAGTTTTCAAGGCCTCTGTTTTTTTTTTTTTTTAAATATGATGCTCTCCATAGGACGTAAGCAGTGGAGCAATTGTCAGAAATGCGCTATCTAGATGCGGCAGTTGCAACAGCTCAGTTTGTACTATCTGTTAAACAGAATTTTAATGATGAAATGTAGTGGGTAGGGGGTGTCGGGTAGTTTGGACGGGGTTCTTTTAAAATGTTCTTAATTGTTAATTGAGTTTTTTCTTAGAATGTTTTATGGGCAATTGTCTAAATGAACTTGTTTCTTACCTTACCTGTGGAACTAGGGTTTGTCCTTTATCATCTAATGATAAGAGTAATATTTGTTTATAAATACAGTGGAAAACAGCAGTGTGAGAGCACGTTTGGCTTAAAGTTTTGGTTAAAAAAAAGAATTCACCAGTTATAGTTAGCAAAGGAATCATAACTTGCCCACGGCTGCACCAGTAATATCAGGGCCGGACTGGGAACCAATACCGGCCCTGGCAAAGTTTAGGCCAGCCCCCACCCCCCTGGGGAGGGGGTTGGGAGTGCGACCGCGCTCTTTGCCAGGGCCGTTTTTCGGCGATTTTGTTACAGGGACGTTTTTGCAGAAACGCTGCAAAAACGGCCCTGTAACAAAAACGGCCCCCAGGGGCCCAAAACCGGCCCCCACCCTTGCGGCGCACCGGGGGATTGCCCGGTGCCCGCAATGGCCAGTCCGGGCCTGAGTAATATCATTGCTATTTTTGATGTTATCTGGTGACATCATGTGTGCTGTCCGGAGCAGTGCATTGTGAGGCAAGTTAGGGTTGCTTTGCTAACCAGTAAGTGGTGAATCTCAGAGTTTTTTTTGCATAGAATTATAGCCATTTCTTTTTAGGATTTGCCAAAAAAGCTACTTTTTTAAATACTATTTTGGATTCTTAATACAGCACAAAATGCTGCTCTTGGGATCCCCAACGCCTGCATTCGAATCCCTGAATTCTACAATGAAAATGTGATGTTTTTTTTATTATTATTTATTTTTTTTGTTGGTATTGATACCATTTTAGGCCTCACTATAATCATCCTCATAGGGATCAGGGAATACTCCTCTTCTTTTTGGGTGCTTGATACCTGTTTCGGGACAAGAACCTTTATTCCTGTATTGGCCCCTCAGGAAAGGAAAAACAACATTTGCTGCCAGCCAATCTGATCAGAGTTTGGATGAGGATCTGTATTGGGGAAAAGAGGAAAATGTTTACTCATTGATTTCTTTTTTCATTTCCAATCTACTGATCCTCAAAGGACCAATCTCTGTGAATAAAGAGACATGGTATATCCATAATTTAATTCTCTGAATTCTTTCTGACCCCTTTTGTAAAGCAGATACCTCCAAACTGTCCAAACAGATTTAGACCAAGCCACAAAGAAGCCCTTCTAGTTTCATGTTTAATTTGATGTAATTATTATCAGAAGATTTTGCTGTAGGGGAGAGCAAATTATTTGTGGCACCTTGAATGGAAATGCTTCTTTTTGACTTGTACAAGCGCCCTAGACATATTAACTTGAAATATTACAAACAGTAATAAAATCTGATATACCAAGCGAGGGGCAGATTTTGTGCAGACTTGTTAAAAAGGGCCAATATTAATAGCAAAGCCAAAAAAAGAGACTTCATCAACGGAAAGTAAAACCCAGCCACAGCTACGCAGCTGCTGTCGCCCCTGTGTGATGTATCTTTTGTTTCTGATGGAGATTGTGCATGCCACATTGCCTACTATTTCAGATCTATCAACTGGAATCAAAATGGGGATATTCCAAGGACTTTATTAGCAGCATTTTTACCTTTAATTCTTAATAACATAACGTGTATTTGTAAGCACGTATCACCCAAGCTAGGGTCTCAAGGCGCTGAATAACAGATGTTTATTGTTACCTAACTCAATGGTACTCATTTTATCGTCCTCACATGGATGAAAGGCTGAGTGGACCCACCGGGATTTGAACCTGTGACCATGAGGTCGAACACAGGCCCCTACAATGGATGCATTAGTCCACTAAGCCACCAGACCAAATTTTTTTTTTAGTTTACCATCATACACAATCGGCCCAGTGTCTGTTTATTTGTAAAGCTTTTGTATGCTTCTGTAACACTTCAAGTAGTAAACTGCCAGAGTACAGCAACATAGTAATTACGTCAGCACATGTGATTAGTTTGATACAAAGAAAGTCTGTAGTTAAGCATGGTTTTATTGGAAGCTTGTTTACTTTTTTGTGTTTTTAGGTCGAGCCTGGGCACCACATGCACTGCACCTGGGCACCGCATGCGCTGCTCTGCGAGACATGCTGTATTGAAGAGTGGAATAAAAGCTACGCCCATTTACCACCCATCTTTTCAATTGGCTTCTGTTACAGTCCTTGCCAAATAGTTGCTTTTGATTCGTAAATAGGCTTACTAGTCCTTCCTTGGTAAAGCCTTGTCTGCATTTGTAACCTCCCATAACAACTAGATTTTTTACTTCTGGTCTTACACGATCTGCTTTATCTAGTCGGTGAGCACTATTTTCTTTAACGGTCTTCCCCTATTCTACTCACGACATTGCCGCCCGCTTTTACATTATTATTAATGTATTTATTTTTTCATTTGCAGCGCGGTCTGCTTTCAATTTAGCGGACACACTTTTTATTTATTTAACTTACAGCGCGGTCCGCTTTCACTTTAGTGGCCGTGCTTCTTTATTTAACTAACTTGCAGCACGGTACACTTTTGCGGCTGCGCTTCTTTATTTAATTAATTTGCAGCGCGATCCACTTACACTTTAGCGGCTGCGCTACAGAAACTTTCTTTTTTGTTTTAAGTGAAAGCGCCCTATACCGCGCTTTCACTTTAATATTGGCCTCGCCCCTTTCTTTAGACGCTGTTCACTGTAACCTGAATACCGTGAGTAGCGACAAACGAGAGGGGCACGGCCACTATGAAATTGGTTTCGTATTTGCAAGAGTTTGCGCTGTTGGTGTTAGAAATTACAGTACCTTTTTTATGTGTGTTGCTTTTGAAAACACATAAATAAAAGACATTGTCATTTACAATGCCAACAACTTAACCTCTCGCAAATGTGAGACCTGTTGCATTGAAATGCTTGTTTAATTATGTTGCCGACTTAGTCAGTGTCTTCTGCTCAGTGAGAGCTGGAGAACTGCAGCGGCAAGAGGCAGTGCAACACTGATGATCTTATACCCTATGTTCTGCAACTAGTGTGGTGCCTCTGAATGGCTGCCATTTCTCTGTTGCATCTTTTGGAGCCTGGTGCTCTCAGGTTCAACATATGGCAGAGGGTGGGTGGGATAGAGTGCCGTAGCTGTACAGCATCTGCCCAGGGCATGAGGACGTGTGTGGAGCCCCCCTCATACCTGGGGAGGCTTTCAGGGTGCAGAAGTCAGGTGGCTGACAGAGCATCCCAGGACCACGGTGGGCGATGTGGAGCTTTGTGTTGCACCCCTTCATCCAGCGCTAGTAGATTTTATATTCCAAAGCCACAGTTTGCCTAGCTTGCAATCCCTTCTGTTTCTGGTGTGTGGCCCTTTGGGATTTTTGGCTGCAGCCGTGGGAAGAGTTGTAAAGAGTTTCACAGGGCAAGGAAAGAGCTCCCCAGTAAGGAACCGTAGGAGGAAGTGAAGTAGGGACAGACTTACCTCAACAATCGTAGCGCGGAACAGAAACTAGCCATGGATGACTCACATTAATTAAGTTTAATTTTCTGTAGTGCTGGCAGAATGCCCTTATTGTAATGCATGTGATCCTTGATGTGTTTTTTTAATGCGGATACATTATGCAATTGTAAGTTGTATGATGTCTGCTTGAACAGGATATTACCCAAACGTCATATAACTAATATTATTCTGTTTTCCTCCCCGTTTTGCACATAATATATATATATATATATATATATATATATATATATATATATATATATATATATATATATATATATATATATACACACACACACATATTGTTGAATTGATTGCTTTCATTCAGATTTTGCTCTTCTAGTAAAATTACAATCTGAACTGCCTTGTACTTACTGCTGGAGCCAGTCATCAAAAACCACATTCAAAGCTGGTCTTGGTTTATGGTAGCACCTCTGCCCCGGGTACAACGGTATCGTTTTGGCTCCTCTGGTAAAACTTCGGAATAATGGGGGTGAGGGCTCCCTTCGCACGCTGCCTGACGTCGTTACCACTGAACATTCTATGGTTTCTGTGTAGGTAGAACCTGGCGGAACTGCTGTCTGCACAATACAAGCCCTCGAGGAGATGTTAAACCACTGCCTGCTGTTCATTGATGGTTTCCAAAGCTCTGGGCTGGTTCGACCAGCTGAATTCACTGTGGGACATGCACAAGTTATTCAAACATGTTCTTCCTTCTACAGCCTCCATTCAAAAGAGTAACTTGCTTGCCATCTAAATTACTTTGATCCTTTGACGGCACCCCCAACCTATGTTTGCCATTTGTAGAGCCACACGAGAGTGAAATGTCTGTCGAATTCGGCCATGGCTTTAATGACAATAAAACACACTGTCTCGGTTTTAGGCTGTTGAAACAACCTGGAATCCACTTAAAAACAGAAGCCTGCTCCTAGCCACATCTGCTCTCTGCCCCTTTTATGAGGTCAGTTGAGGGATATAACCTGCCATTTCACATAATGTAAATGTAACAGGCTGTTAATGCGGCTAGGATTCCCTGTAGAGTTTACAGAGTGCATTGTTGGAAACAGTAAGCAAACACCCCACCAAAGGTTTGTCTTTTAAATTGTCGTGAATGGTGAGCATTTAGTGCTCGCACACAGAAATTGCAGGGCAGAGGCGTGGTTCCTTCTTGACATAATGAAAATCGCACAATGAAAGCATGGCCAGACGCAGACTGCACTTACTTTCAAGTTCAGCTTTATTGTGAGACTTATTACCACACATCTTTTCTGTTTGGTTTTATAGCCATGTTCTAATTAAGTAAAAGAACATACATACATACTTACTTACATCCGGTCTGAAAATTGCGGCGTTTGTTAATGTTTAAATGCCATCGGGGGATATTCCATTTTCTTTTTTGCATGGCTCAAAAAACCCGTATTGGCAGAGCTCTTTAACAGTGGCAATTGAAAGGTTCTTTCTCAGCATCGGTATTTTTGTGTGTAATCTTGTGTTTTTGTAAACTAATTCACACCTCTAGAGGCCCAAATACTGCCTCCTTACTTACCCCCCCCCCCTCCTCGGTAGGTCATCTGTTGTTCATTGCACCTGCTTCACAAATTGCTAGGTCCCTTGCCTTTTCCATCAGCTGTCGGCTGTCAGCATGTAGCCACCACAGTGGTACTTTTTGCCACGTTTGATGATGCTTTGTATGTAGGTTCTGTACCTGTCCGGTGTTGTCCACATTGGTCTGATGTACGCTCACACAAGCGTGATCTATAAGCAAGAAAAGGAAATGAGACACAGAATGCTAGAGTATGCATCACAGTAAGCAATACTTTTCTTAGTTTTCAGACTTGCAAATGGTAGTGGTGAGAGGAGAAGCATTGAGGCTGATCTTTCTCCGTTTATCTCAAAAAATATTAAAACGCAGGAACAAAAATGGTCACCACAAGATCGAAGACCAGTGCTGTGTTTTGTCTTTGCCTCGAAAAGGAGAAAAGCAGACAACTGATTTTCATTTCACCTCATGTGAGCTGTTGCATCACTAGGGTTGGACAACCGAGGAGATAGAAAGGTGTTGGTTCAGTGCAAGGTCATTGCAGTGGCAGATTTAGAGAGGTCCACAAAGGATCAGGTGAGAAATATTTTTGGTATTCGCGGAGAGGAGTAATTTGAACAAGATTGTGATCCTTTGCACGCTACTAGCGTATGGTGGGCGTTCTCGCCAAATGCTAGAGTTACATCAGCTATTGCCTGCTGTGCTCTTATTGGTATGGGACAATTGACTTCAGGAGTCTCGCTCTGGCTGTCCAGTGACGATTGGCTTGTCATATTTAGGGATGGGACCAATGAAGTATTTTTGTGCATACCTATTTGAGCTGCGTATGTGTGGAGCAGAAGAGAGAAAGAGTGATCCTGATTTAATCATGTTTTGGGGGTAGTAGGGACCTCAGACAAGTACTTAGAGAGGCTGATAAAAAAATAAACATATGGACTTCTTTCAGCCTGCCTTCTGCCACTTGTTCTCTTCAGGAAAATAGTTTGCCTCTACGGGGAGGAGTGTTGAGGTGGAGGGGGGATTGCAAGACTTCCCCCAGATGCTCAAGGGTCCTAACAAGCCTGCAGCAGTCACCTCCGGGAATGAGATTGTACATCATTAGCAATGCCTTCCTGATTGAAGCTCTCCGAGGTGTCTTTGTATCTTGTAGACAAGCACATCCTAAAATAGTTTTTAATATACATGAGCTACTTTTCCTCCAGGCTTCCGTGTTCTCAAAGAGTTTGTTTAAAAAAAAAAGGGAAAACAACTTTCCAATGATAAAAAAACGAAAGCAGTTTGAAAAAGTTTGCTCCGGGCACTTGACACTTCGGTGGTTCTGAGGGGGCTTGTCGCTGTTGTTTTCTCTTTTTGCTCGGTGCTGAAAAACGGAGCTTTGTATCAGCGTGTTGTGAATGTACAGACATTGCCTGCATTACTGATGAATCTTTTTTTTTTCTTGTTGAATTGCTATCTGCCCTCCGTAGCGTAGGGGAAGGCGATGAAGAGGGGTTGTATTCTAATTGCTATGCAGCTCCAGGCCTGCAGGATCAGGGCAGCCAGAAATTAAAGGCCAAAACTAAGCATGCCAATTCCTACACACACCCCCCCCCGCCTATCTTTTTTTTCCTGTTGCTTTGCTTGCATTAAGCTTGTGGCTTTCACATATGGTACCTTAAGCCCATCTCCGTGTCTTTTGCAAAGCCGAGATAGTAACAAATGGCGCGAGGGAGAGAAGGAGCCTTGCGCAAGTCGATAAATGGCTGGAAGGTACAATTTAATAAGTGTTTGGACATATCTGGCTCAGATAGATTCCATATAATTTAACTCCCTTTGTAAAACTGATAGATGAAGCTTAAATCCCAGGCTCCCCCAGGGATCCGACATCAGGAGGCAGGAGTGGAAGCCAGGCATTTGAAATCAATGAATTGCTCCTGGGTGCAACTTAATAAAGACGCAATTTGCAGAAATAAAGATCTTGGAACCTAGCATAGAGCAAAATTGGACCTTGGCTACAATACCTCAGACCGATCCCATGGAGTGGTTTTGTGCAAAAATGGAAAACTGGTTATGCAAGTGAGACAGATGGTTTTCAAAATACATTTGCGTGCAAATGTGGCGAGGGAGAACTTGCACAGGGTTTGCTGTGAGAATATTTTCCATGTTGCTTCAGGCCTGTAACGCACAGAGTTCTTTATATTGTTATTTTGGCTCACGCGAACATGCGTCTTCAAATACAATATGCCAATAAGGGTTTTTTGGCGTATGGTATCTTTGTTCTGTGAAGCATTTGCAGCTTATGTTCTTTGACAAAGTATCTGTTTGTTGTTTTAACGTGCTAAACAGCCCTATTTGGCCTAAGAATGACTTGATTGAATAATCTACGAAGAGAGCAATGTTACCACTTGGGGCCCACATGTACCATTACCATTCACAAACCAGGGATGTGCAATTTGACCACAGAGTGGTTTGCCAATGGGAATAGACTATTCCATATTGGCACTGAATACACATATTACTCTAACCTAAAGTTGTATATTCCAAATTTACACTACCAAATTATTCATGCATGTGCCATTGATCCTAAACAGGCGTGAACTCATACTGGTTAAGTGGAAATTGTGTTCCTTCACATTGCCTATCCAGTGCATGCTACTCATATGAGGGGCATGTTAGCTGCCCTCAACACAAGCTACTGCCTCACACATTCTACACAACTCCTATACACTCGATGGGCCTCGTTCATGGGCTACAAATCCACCTTGCTTGTTGGCTACTCATCTTCATCCTCACCCAGCACATTTCCTTGTGTACACGCTCCACAGTTGTGTATCCGCCTACCCAAATTTGTGTTACCGGTGTGAAGAGTAGAGTCTGAATGTTGATAAATGGATCGCTCTCTATCATTTAGTCAAGCAAGGCAAAGGTGTGTAGCAAGTAAAATAAAGGGATTTGTCCCTTCTGACTCGCATTACTGGTGAAGCCAAAATATGCTAACTGAACGATACTTCCCTCTGCCATTGTTTGTTGAGTTAAACTTTCTCCTACTTTCTTTGGCTAAAAAAAGTCATGCATGTCTATGTGCAGGAGAGTGCTAGATGCACGAAATGAAATTATGCAATTCAGATTTAGGATTGTAATTGTGCCTTCTGTCCATATATGGTACAAACAACAAAATGGCCCTAACGGATAATCGAAAGGGGGAGAAACAAATTCCTACAGAGTACACCAATTTAATTGTAGTATCTCAATCTTACGAAGTGATCAACACAACAAACGGGAGATGGGGTGGAGAGGGAGTATGGAAAAACACAAATGAGGCAAAATATATGCAAACAATTAAAATTGTATTTAAGACTGGTAATATATATATATATATATATATATATATATATATATATACATATATATTAAACACACAAGGTTGCCCAGGACGGAAAGGCCCACAACAGGTAGATTGTGCTGAACATTTTAATGAAGGGCTGTCTGTGAATGATCAGAGGCATGGCAATGCAATAATAAGTCCAAAGCCGACGCGTTTCGTGCTCCTGCACTTCTTCTTAGGCTCGATTCATCTGGGCGTGCATCCGCAAATATTTCAAAGCACCTGTATTTGTCCAAAACCCGCCCCAGTGGGCGCGGCCAATCGCATGGCCTGCTGGTGTTTGTAGTGCACTGGTCTTTCTCTAGTGAGATTGCGGTGCCACCCAGTAATTAAAAGTCAAATGTTGCCCCCAGTGGGTCACTGCACATCCATCGTCGCGTTCACAGACCTCTGTGCCTTCAAAACAGCTCCTGTCCCTTCGTCCGGAAACGATATTACAGCGTCTCCGAGGGTCTGCTACTTGGCAGCGGTGCTCTTTCCACGGCGTAGGCTCGCCGTATTCAATTAAACACACAAGGTTGCCCAGGACGGAAAGGCCCACAACAGGTAGATTGTGCTGAACATTTTAATGAAGGGCTGTCTGTGAATGATCAGAGGCATGGCAATGCAATAATAAGTCCAAAGCCGACGCGTTTCGTGCTCCTGCACTTCTTCTTAGGCTCGATTCATCTGGGCGTGCATCCGCAAATATTTCAAAGCACCTGTATTTGTCCAAAACCCGCCCCAGTGGGCGCGGCCAATCGCATGGCCTGCTGGTGTTTGTAGTGCACTGGTATTTGCGGATGCACGCCCATATGAATCGAGCCTAAGAAGAAGTGCAGGAGCACGAAACGCGTCGGCTTTGGACTTATTATTGCATTGCCATGCCTCTGATCATTCACAGACAGCCCTTCATTAAAATGTTCAGCACAATCTACCTTTTGTGGGCCTTTCCGTCCTGGGCAACCTTGTGTGTTTAATTGAATACGGCGAGCCTACGCCGTGGAAAGAGCACCACTGCCAAGTAGCAGACCCTCGGAGACTCTGTAATAGCGTTTCCGGATGAAGGGACAGGAGCTGTTTTGAAGGCACTGAGAGGTCTGTGAACGCGACGATGGATGTGCAGTGACCCACTGGGGGCAACATTTGACTTTTAATTACTGGGTGGCACCGCAATCTCACTAGAGAAAGACCAGTGCACTACAAACACCAGCAGGCCATGCGATTGGCCGCGCAAACTTGGGCGGGTTTTGGACAAATACAGGTGCTTTGAAATATTTGCGGATGCACGCCCAGATGAATCGAGCCTAAGAAGAAGTGCAGGAGCACGAAACGCGTCGGCTTTGGACTTATTATTGCATTGCCATGCCTCTGATCATTCACAGACAGCCCTTCATTAAAATGTTCAGCACAATCTACCTGTTGTGGGCCTTTCCGTCCTGGGCAACCTTGTGTGTTTAATTGAATACGGCGAGCCTACGCCGTGGAAAGAGCACCGCTGCCAAGTAGCAGACCCTCGGAGACGCTGTAATATCGTTTCCGGACGAAGGGACAAGAGCTGTTTTGAAGGCACTGAGAGGTCTGTGAACGCGACGATGGATGTGCAGTGACCCACTGGGGGCAACATTTGACTTTTAATTACTGGGTGGCACCGCAATCTCACTAGAGAAAGACCAGTGCACTACAAACACCAGCAGGCCATGCGATTGGCCGCGCCCACTGGGGCGGGTTTTGGACAAATACAGGTGCTTTGAAATATTTGCGGATGCACGCCCAGATGAATCGAGCCTAAGAAGAAGTGCAGGAGCACGAAACGCGTCGGCTTTGGACTTATTATTGCATTGCCATGCCTCTGATCATTCACAGACAGCCCTTCATTAAAATGTTCAGCACAATCTACCTTTTGTGGGCCTTTCCGTCCTGGGCAACCTTGTGTGTTTAATTGAATACGGCGAGCCTACGCCGTGGAAAGAGCACCACTGCCAAGTAGCAGACCCTCGGAGACGCTGTAATATCGTTTCCGGATGAAGGGACAGGAGCTGTTTTGAAGGCACTGAGAGGTCTGTGAACGCGACGATGGATGTGCAGTGACCGACTGGGGGCAACATTTGACTTTTAATTACTGGGTGGCACCGCAATCTCACTAGAGAAAGACCAGTGCACTACAAACACCAGCAGGCCATGCGATTGGCCGCGCAAACTTGGGCGGGTTTTGGACAAATACAGGTGCTTTGAAATATTTGCGGATGCACGCCCAGATGAATCGAGCCTAAGAAGAAGTGCAGGAGCACGAAACGCGTCGGCTTTGGACTTATTATTGCATTGCCATGCCTCTGATCATTCACAGACAGCCCTTCATTAAAATGTTCAGCACAATCTACCTGTTGTGGGCCTTTCCGTCCTGGGCAACCTTGTGTGTTTAATTGAATACGGCGAGCCTACGCCGTGGAAAGAGCACCGCTGCCAAGTAGCAGACCCTCGGAGACGCTGTAATATCGTTTCCGGACGAAGGGACAAGAGCTGTTTTGAAGGCACTGAGAGGTCTGTGAACGCGACGATGGATGTGCAGTGACCCACTGGGGGCAACATTTGACTTTTAATTACTGGGTGGCACCGCAATCTCACTAGAGAAAGACCAGTGCACTACAAACACCAGCAGGCCATGCGATTGGCCGCGCCCACTGGGGCGGGTTTTGGACAAATACAGGTGCTTTGAAATATTTGTGGATGCACGCCCAGATGAATCGAGCCTAAGAAGAAGTGCAGGAGCACGAAACGCGTCGGCTTTGGACTTATTATTGCATTGCCATGCCTCTGATCATTCACAGACAGCCCTTCATTAAAATGTTCAGCACAATCTACCTGTTGTGGGCCTTTCCGTCCTGGGCAACCTTGTGTGTTTAATTAATATATATATATATATATATATATATATATATAATATATATATATCTTTAAATACAGTGGTTGTTCCATAATGTGCAACAAAGTGCTGGTGCAAAAGTGATGAATGGTTGAAAATATTTAAGCAACAAACAGGTCAAATACAATTCTCAGTACATTTGGACAACTGCACATAGCACGTCTGCAGTCACAGTTTATCTTCCATTATGTAGAGTTGGGTGCTTGAATCAGTCCTCTTCCTCTGTAAGGGTACTAGTTCAGTACAGGCTAGAGTAATGAGGTTGTCGACGTTTCGACCCAAACGAGAGGGGGGCAATCAGAATCTTACATGCATGTCTTCATCAGGACAAAACACAGAAGGGGGCAACCTGTCAGGGGACATTGACAGTTAAAAAACATGATGTGTATTGTTTTTTATAAAAATGAGCTCTCTCCTATGCGTGCACCAACCCACCTGGAGTTGTACACAGTCCGTCCTAAGGCTGGGCAAATGAAATGTATTGCCAGCAAAGGCTCGGGCGCACCTCCTCTGTGACAAATATATCTACTGTAGTTTGTGAAAGGGAAAAATCACTAGTGAATATAGCTTCCCCATAGTAACGGAATAGCAAGTAGCATTGTACAAAAGTTCGCTCACCTTCAAGTAAGATTGGTAGATTCATGAGCGTGGCCTCAGAATAGGATTTTTCTACGGTCGGGCTGTAAAAAGGCCAAAATACAATTTGTAGGTTGATATACAAAATACCTTAAACCCCTTACATGTCAGTATGTGATATTGAAGTTCATAGGCTACTCGCCAGGAAAGAGTAAAACAGTCAATTTCAAGGTAGGAGAGCCCTTGGTGCGGTAATCGTTGAATGAGCTGTGAAGGATATTGCCAGGTTAAAGTATTTCAGTGGTAAATTATGAAAAATGGATTTGGGATTAAAATGTGAGCCGCAGAGCGCATTATCTACCGTTGTGGATGCATTGTGTCACTGTCTCCATCTAGGCTACATCGCAGCGAGTGATCCAGAGAAGGAGACGTTGGCATGTGCATCTAGACCTGTGTGCCTACTTCCAAAATGGCCAGCCGCTTGTTCTAGTTGCAAGAACAATGCGACCAGCCGAAAGATATAGTTATATAGATGGAGGACATATATGTACATATATTCATATACTGAGATGGAGCATAACATGTTTTTGTAATATAACGTGTATTTGGAAAACACACGTTCACCCTTTGGGTCATCTTGGCACTTAATAACTGACGTTTATTACTATCCAAATCAATGCTAATCATTTTATCGCTCTCAAAAGTATGAGAGGCTGAGTGTGAACCAGTGACCATGAGGTCATACACAGACTCCTAAAGTGAATGTTTACATCTTCTTACCCACCAACCCTTGCTTATATGGAATTATTAAAGGTAATCTACAGCTGCTCTTTCATAGTAGCTGTGGGAAGGGAACCTGTCTAGTAAATGTTAGGGAAAAGCTTTTGTTGGCAAACGATTGAAGGCATCTGGCAGGTCTTTTTGACTTGGTGACTGTTTTCACCACAGCCAATCACAATGTTTTCCTAAACAGAGTGGATCAGAAAATTGGCTTAATGGTAAGTGATTGCAGTGGAGGTGTCTGCTCTGTTCTTAGGAATGGAAGGCAGAATCTGCTTCACAGTGTACCTATTGAGCTCTTATTCTCTCACTAACTCATTGTGTGCTTTCTGGCGCTGCTTCCATCCTTACACTTCAATGCCTGGGGTCAGGACAGCATTGCCCATTTACAGCCTTTACTGGCTGGGGAGGGAAGAGGGGTTTGTGGATGAGTAAACAATGAGCTCTGAACAAGCATGGCATGCTGTGCTGCTCTGGCCTGGCTGATGTAGTCCATCCATGGCAGGAAATATCTTCATTCTGCATTCTGATCAGGGATTCTGAGCTTCAATTTATTTTTTGTGCTGCAGGTACAGGGGAGGGTACCCTTGCTCTGCTATTATTTGGATCTACTTTAAACTACGGCCCGCAACTTGGTGCTTGCCTCCCGCTTGAACCTTCTGCCAGCATTTCATAGTAGATCTTGCAGACTCTCTGATCCCTTTAATGCTTTAGGTGCTAGACAGAAATTTCTACTAGGCATGTTTGTTCATTTTGGTCTTACCACTGTGGTACGCCCTCATTTAGAAGCATCACCACACTCCTCTTCTATCTGTACGTCAGTGCTCAGCAGCCAAGAAGCCTACCGAGGCAAAGGCACCATCTCGAAATCTGACCTGTTGCCTGGGAAGGCATGCCACCACAGGTTTTATTCTGCAGTCAATGCTGCAACCACTGAAAAGGTGTCTGTCTGCAAAAATTGGGGCCACCTCCTGATTTTGCTTTTTAATTTCCTTGCCATTTTCGACTTTGTGCCCTAAAGTGGTGGCGCTTTTACAGGATAATAACAGAGCCTAACAGGGATGCAACTGCCCTTGAACGTGATTCACCATCTCCTAACAGTGTGAGAGAAAGAAGACCGTAATGTGTTTAAAGCAGTTATTCTAATGCTCTGGGTAGTATTGTCTTCCCCAATCTTTTTCATATGACCAGAAATACCCACATTCCTAGCATTTAGAAAATCCTGTGAGCTATACTTTAATTTGAGATTTGTCTGTGAAGAACTAGTGTCTTAAGGTATCCCAATTGGCAGCATTCAACTGCGGTAGACCAAAAATAGTGCACCCTCATAAGACTGTTCCCCACACACAGCAAAATATGTGTATTAAAGCAGTTACATTATTGAGGTGGATTATGCAAGTGTGATATATGCATATTCTCAAGCCTGTGATTGCAACCAGCTTTCTGGCAAAAAAATTGACAATGATTTTCGAATTTCTCAATACATTATTACCCATGCACCTACCCCTACATATAAAGATGCTTCCAAAATGACTCGCACACCTTACTACCCTGCGGATGTACTTTCTTCAACCATACCCCAAAAACACACACACATATTCTCTTTGTCACTCTATTTCTGTGTCTCTATTGTTGGAAATTTGCCCTTTCTGCAGGGTCACCCTAACTTTTTGTCCTTTTTACTGAACCCTATTTTTGTTGGCTGTAGAACTCTGTGCATTTTACCCCTGCTAACTAGCGGAATAGTGCTAGGGCTCCTCGGTTCAACATGTTAAAATTGGTATTTGCCTAATTGGTACATTTAACTTACCTATACGTTCTTAGTATATGGAAGCCACAGTATGTTCTGGACCTGTAAGTTAAATGTCGCCAGTTGGCTGCAGCACTCATTGGCCAACTACTACAGTGACAGGGTAAAACACTGCCATTCAACCTGTCAAAATAAACCCTTTTGACAGGCCTAAACTTTCCTTTTAAATATTAATAAGTCACCCCTAATGTAGACCATATTGCCCATAGTGTTTGGTGCATGGTATTTAAAAGTAAGACACATAGAAGTTTAATATTTCACGTGTCCTTACCATAAAAAAGCTTAAAAGCTGTTTTCACTGTAGCAAGGCTGGCTGCTTTCATAGGGTAGTACTGAATTACATTATAATGTTCATTTCAGATTGATAATGGCTATAAAAGTATTTGAAGGGCTCTTTTTAATAGTTAAAATCCAATATAATGGTGAAGTTTAATTGTGTCTAACTATTACAGAAAAAGAACTTTGGAAATGTTACCCTTTGCCTGCCTGATGCCTCTTGTGGCCTTTCCGTAAGTATTCAACTGTCACCTGGCAGCTTGTTGGCTTCCCTGTGGTGAGTTGTGAAATGCTCCCACGACAGGGTTTGAGCCTGGGGGGTGGGGAAGGGATGTCCTCCCCTTGACAGTATGGCCTGGGGGCTGAGCCCAGACTGATGGCGCACTTCAAAGGCACCTACTTAGTCACAGGCAGCTGTAGCTCACACCTTGACCTGTCTCCCCATTTGTCCTTCTAATCAGCCAGACACCAACCCAAGTGGGAGGGAGAGCTGCCCCAGTAGTAATTTAGAGTGACCACCAGAGTGGAGATGTAAGCATTCTTTTTGACATTTGAGTTTCAAATCAAGCTTGAATGTTACATCCTGCTTGACAGGTCTGCTGGGGCTTCTAATTGCTCCACTTTGTCCTACCAAACTTCTGTTCCTAAAGGTGTTGTGGATACAAGGACTGCCTAAAACTACTTTTTGGTGTTCAATGTGGGGTGGGGGGGCATTGAGATTGCCATAGTACACTCCCCATACACACCACCAGCCTGTAGAGCCCAGATTTAGTGTGGTCTGCTCTCCCTCTTGTACCCAGGACAAAGGAGTGGACTCCAAGGGCCATATGGCTTACCTCCTGTTAAAGCTATAACAAGGTCAAAAACAATAATCACCAATGAAAAGGAGTCTACAATTAAATACTCAATATAGCCTAATTCAAAGCATAAGGGCAAATTCCATGTAATACTAAAACAGCAAATAACATCCAAGAATTTCCCTCTGGAGTCTTGCACGTGAATTTCAAATCCACTTTATTCAGGTTGTTTTACATTTGCACATCAGCTAAGGCGTTTCGTCCATGAGGACTTGTACAGGGTTGGGTTTTTTTTCAGTTCCTAATGTCTCGCAGTGTAGGAGAAAGTATGATAGCACATGTCCTACCAAGATTCCAGTTAATATGCAGAGTGGAATAGTACCCTCTTATTCAATCTCACTCGTCCTTGTCTATATTGCGAATCTCAAGCAACCGGCCTGCAAAGGTCCAAGAGAACCTTTTCCTGCAAGTGCCCAGCTGATTAGCAGCACCATGACTGAACTCTGTCTGCCAACATATGCATCTGTACCTCCCTTAGATCATGGTTGGCTTTAGAAGTGAAATTTTGTGCTGGGTTGGGACTTACAAGACAAAAGTCGGGAGGAAAAATCTTTGACCTGGATGAACCTTGTAAGTGTGTCCGACACATGATCCATCGGAGTTAGCGTCAAGTTGCATCTAGCTTCTGTTCTACTGCAACCTTTGAGTATCATTGGCACTTTGTGATTCTTGGCGTTATTTCTACTTAAAACCTTAAAAATTAATATCTCTGGTTCTCTTTATTTGAGTTTGTGCTTTAGGTGTCTTTTTGTTTATTACATTTTATTCTAGTTTCTGTTTTGAAATGTTTACTGTTTTGCATTTCTACTTTATTACTGTTTTTAAATACTTCACACGTTCCCCTTAAGTTAAGCCTGTCTGTTCTGTGCTATAGCTCCCAGGTGATTAAGCTCAGGTTTATTTAATGACAAGGACTTTGATTATTCTTTATTACTTGAGGTGGTCACTTAACTAATAACCCAATTTCAGCATCAGTCAGTCTGTCTTAGTCAATTCATATCTCTCAGTAGACCATCTCACTTGATAGGCACAGTGTAACCAAAATGCACAAAACTGAAAATTAGTCATAAGTAGACTATCTGTGTAGATTTATTTAGTAAATTGTGAAAGAAATGAAAAACTCTCCTGGGTTACAGTAAGTTACACGTAGTGCTTAGTTTGAGCTGGTGGTTGCAGATGTGGCCTACTGGCACTCATTTTTGAGGACCGGTGCTGATTTTTTAACGGACTTTGACTCAGAACAAAAAAGAGGAAGGCAGGAAAGAAAGGAAAAGATGGACAGGAATAAAGTCAAAACAACCGAAAGCAGGGCTGATAAAGACCCTGGAAGAATTGAAATAAAGGAGCGCACAGTGAATGGAGGTGGATGAAAGAGGTGGAATAACGACTAGGCATCTTTGATATTCGCAATCCCAACATTCTGCAGTACTTGATTGAGGGCGGACTTCAGGAAAATCCTTGGACCGGCACTTGTCAACTTAAGCGGACCAGCACCTTCCTGGCATGTAACGAGTGACATTTTAATCCATACATTCCAATAGGCCCAGTTCCGGCGGGAGAGTCCCGAGTTTTTCAAAAGCCCAAAATGGCTTTATTTTGACTGTCTCCTACATGAAACTGCCTCTGCTTCAATATAAGTCAATAGGGGGAAACATTCTCCCAGTTACCTTTTAAAAAATCTCTCACTTTTCTCTTCTAAAATGTTGCCATGTAAAATAATCTTCCCAGTAGAGTAAAACGCTGATCCCAAAAATCGGGGAAATCCTGTATGCCCGCAGCACCCCACCCCTGCAGCTTTTTGTATAGCTCATTAAATAGTGTGTGTTTCGACAGGCCATTTTACCTTCTGGTGTTGTAAGCCAAGGCAGCCGAACTCTGAAGCGTATTGTTTGCGTTTCAAAAAAAAATCTGTGCCTTATGCAAATGAGACGGATGAGTTCTGTCTCTCGCAAGGTGCTTTTCTTTGGGCGTATTGTGCTGGGACAAGTGGGAGAGGCGCTGGCGGGTGGTTGGCGGTTGGAAGGTTTCACCAACATTGTTTGGGAATCGCAGCTGTTAAGGCCGACGAAACACCCGGGTGGATGTCGCAGGGCATTAGTCAGGGGATGGTTTTTGAAAAGAATGATAATCAGATATCGGTTGACAGCTGCCGGGATTATGTTTTCAGCTTCTCTGTAAAACATTCACAGGGCATTATTCAGAGCGAAAGCTGCTTGCTGGATGGTGTGTGGAGCAAATTATCCAAAGCTAGCTCATTGTCCACGGAGGCAGGCAAGATCCAGGCGTGGGTGCGTTCTGCCAGTCAGAATATCAGTTTGGGATTTTTACAGGGGCTTCGTTTTGCATGGGCAAACATTGTCCAAGTATCTGCCCTAATCGTGTCTGAAAACGGGGCTTTCAGTTTCAAGAGGTCAGATTTTTGTCTTCTGCACTGTTAGGTAAAGCCCCCATCCTAAATCTTTTGCACTGGTAGTTGCTTGACATAAGTTCTAAGAGTCTGCTAAAAATGTTAAAGCTTTTGTTCAAAAGTTTTCAAGTTTTCGGCACTGGAAAACATTGTAGCCTCACATTTGCAGATTTCATGTTATTTATCAATTTATTGCCAACAACAAAATAATTGCGCTAGGTGTAACTTTCCCGAAATTTGGAAATCAAGCCTATTTATGCATCATCAGCATTCTGATGTCCTGATGGTAAGCTACTTACTTATCTATCCCTCAGTCACACCACCTGGGTGAGTCCCCCAATGCTATCGTGGTATGCATTGCTCTTGTGAGTCTCCTCTCTCTGGTCCTGATATTACGCACTTGCCTACTCTCACGCGTACATCTTGTCTGGCCACCTCCCCACTTAGCACCACTGTGCAATGTATGCATGTTTGTAGTGTTAGTAGGCCTGCTTTGTACAGTGCCTCAGTACGAATCTCAGGTTCTTCAGGCCTCACCTGGCAGCATCTTACGAGCAGTGGCGGCTGGCATCGAGGGGGAGAAGAGGGCGGGGGCACATCAATTAAAACGATTAATAAAAAATAAACCCTTACCTTGCACGTCCTGCGCTCCGGACCTCTTTTTCCTGGAGTGCGGGGCTGTGTGCAAAAGCAAACTCCCTTGCCCAATCCTGGTGCTGCCCTGATTTGGAGGGAGCCGCATCACTCGGCGCTCCACAGCGCAGAAGAGACCTGCACTGACAGCTGGGCTGAGAGGTTTAAATTGCGCATGTCTGACTGGCTGTCCTTAGACGGCCAGCCAAAGAAACACGCGCACTTTATTTATTTATTTATTTATTTATAAAGTTTTATATAGCGCGAACTTGATCCCAAAGGATATCAGAGCGCTTTACAATTTGAGGCAAAGGTAACAAATCAGAACATTAGTCTAACATGGGGAATCAAACATACACCCTGGGAGAACGAAGAATGGGCTAGACGATGGAGCACAATGACTCAAGGGGAGCAAAACTCAACAATCATGTACAGGAACAACAACCAAACCAAAAACAATGATCATATACAAGAACAACAATTGACACCATAGTATGTCCGATGTGCCCAGAACTAAATCCTAAATTCTAAATTACTAGCTTTAGCATAGCTGTTGGACAGACCCGTAGCAAGTTCATTGGTTAGCACTGTTAACTGATAGTACCTCCCCTGGACAGTTGTAATATCCACAGAATATGAATTTCTTATCTCATTATTATTATTTTTTTAAATCCAACTAATAATCTCATGCTATGATAACTCTTAAACCTCCCACCCTCCACTCCGTCCCACCCTCTTTCCATGTCAGAGTGCTAGTATTATTATCCTCCTAGATGTTACAGGAGTGCCAATCAATTGTTGTCTCTCACTATTTCCCCCAAGTCGGTTTCCCTCCTATATTGTATCCATAGGTCGGAATCGCCTGCCGTGTTTTGCTCAATCGGGTGTCTGTGGAGCCGTCATGTCTGTTATCATTACTGGCCAGGCTCGCAGATCATCCTCCAACTTGTCGTCTCGTCTAATCTGTTTCATTCAAACCGCCTCTGCAGTTGCCCATTCACATACATCTCTCGTCCATGCCTTAGTGGGGCTCAGCCCATGCTATGGCGATTCGATGTTTTGCTAACACGATCCCCACAAGTACAAACTTCCTGCTCAATCTTTTACTTTTGGGATCAGGTAGCAATCCCGGTAAGGCAGTGCTGATCTCACTAGGCACCTCCCATCCCGTGGCATCTTTATTAGGGTTAGTATCGGCCCAGTAAGGGGCTAAAACTGGGCATCCTATCTCATGATATGTTGTGTCTAGAAAGGGTGACTGCCTGATGATAGTCCAGGTGCTCAGATCTTTATACGTGTTTCTTGGGGGGAGACTAGCTAAAGGTTCACTCTAGTAGGGTCCAGTCCAGTGCCTTGCCTACAACATTTCTGATGTGCAATATGATAATCACAATGGTTCAGGGAAAAACTATTATTTAAACAAAATAAAAAACAACCATAAACATGATCCAAAAAAAGAGAGAGGTACACACAAGAGAAATTCTTCAAAACGGCAGAGCTTATTATTTGAAAATGTGTTCTAGAAAAAAACGTATTACAATATATAGACAATTTGTGCTCACAATGTTCCACTAACTAGATAGACACACATCAACAAAACACAGTGCAACCGAAAAAACAGTCACACTGGCAAAGGGCCCCCAGCTCAACAAACTGTGTCCCTATTAGAACAGGAACATAAGGGAATTAATGCTTTTTCCCAATCTTCCAGAGGTACATCGATGGTGTTTCGACCCTCAACAACTCGTTAGATCATCATCAGGACACAAACAATCAACATCAAAAAAGAGCAGCATGGTGATGTTGCAGTCTGTGATGAACTCTGTTCCTTTGAATTGATCTTGTTTGATGTCCTTGGCATTGAGAGAATATAAGGGAGCTCTAGCACACACGTATTGTTGAATTGATATAGATTTACACTGTGGTGGTAAGGGAACTTTGTTTCTTGGTCATCTATTTAATTGTGGTCTTTAATTGGTTGCACTGAAGTTCGTAGTTGTACTAAGAGGGGGCTCTGAGCCTTTAGAATTTTTGTTTGCCTTAAACAGTGCAAAGAGCCCTCTGACCATCACCACTTCTCCCTGCTGCAACTCAGAAGGCCCTGCCCCGTCCTCACGCTCGGTTCACGACGGGACGCTGAAAAATACAATAGTAATGAATTACCATTTTATTTTTCATCTTGGGGTGGTTCGGTGGGACATTTAAGTGGGGTGATGCTCCTCCACTCCAACAGAGGAGCCGCCCTTGCTTAAGAGCCACTATGACGCAGTGTGCTAGCAACCCTTGCACAGAATACGTTTAATGGTCATCACATGTACATATGCAAGTCACACTTCAAACATTCATGTTAAAGTGCAGCCTATCCCCACTTCCTGCACCCGCCCTTCCCCACCCCACTTCCTGCACCCGCCCTCAAATCACAATGTTAACATTAAGACAACAGACTGTACCATTTAAGTATCACACTTTTGGCACAGTTTGAAAAGCACAATCTGAATACACATGTACATAAATTATTCAATTGTGAACAAATGTATAGGCCAGGCAGATCCACATAACCATTCTGTATTAACCATGACATCATGAATGTACTTTCAAGGTCCAGGTAAATTATTAACTTAATCAAATGCATGTGAAACTTCAGTGAAGTAAGACCTCACTCTTTCCTGATTCCGAAATGGTCCCCGAGACTCCTCGGCACTCACAATCGTGCTTGTTGAGCAGGACTCCAACTTCACATCTGTGCTGTGTTAAACACAAGTAGGCTGTCTCATAACCATAGGGGACACTTGATGAAACTCTAGCAATGTCATCTCCTTCAGAAGCATGACTTAGTTGATAGCATGTAGCACTCACCTCGAAGATGCCGGCTCATATAACCCATGTGCTCAAAAAAAAGTAATTGCATGTTGATCGCTTGCTACCTCTGAGGCATTCAAGTGCTCAACACCGATCAGCATGCTGTTCCTGGACCCAAAGTGAATGGCTAGTCCAGTGTTTTTGGTTATTGTTTGTTACCAGGATAAGTCAGCTTTACATGCTGGCTTATAGGAATATAGAGGGCATTTTGTGAGATAGCATGCAATCTGAGGCTGCCAGACTGTAGAAAGAAACATTATTTGCTTGTGAAAATAGTTCCATAGTTGGTGTAGGAGGCTGGCTTAGTATATGGTGCACACTATTCAAGTGAAGCACCTTGCACTAATCCAGACAACCCTTATGGTGAATTTAGTGGTCTTAAACAACCATAGACAGCTCTCTAAGTGGTAGCTGTGGATCTCAGGCTTAGTCCAGAAGGAGTGTTAAGCAGCTTGTTTTATCAGATTTAATTATATAGTATAGGTTAAATAAAAAAGACCCACACAGTGTAGTAATAAAAATAGGTATATTTATTCGACGCACTCACTAACACATTGGTTTCTCTCACTTACCCGGAGAGATCAACACAATACACACAATACTTCAAATGTGAACAGATAAGTAAGCACAAATACACAGTGGTCTCCAGGGGTAGACCAAACCATATACTAAAGAAGTGGAATGCACACTGCGACTGAAGTCGGGACTTGGTCCAGAAAACTCAGAAGAACTGGGGACACAAGGAACCACCCGAGGTAAGTGCCCAGGAACCCCACGGAGGCTGTGGGCAGAGTGGAAACACAGCCGCATACTCAACACAAGTCAGTGGGAAAGTCGCGGTTACAGTTTTCAAGAAGGACCCTTCCCATTGGACACTGAAGAAACCCCGTGGCAGACCGAAGTAACAGAGTCACCCCACCCGTGGATACCCCAGGAACCAGGATACCTACACCAGGGAAGCTGGATGCATAGGTGCAAAGTGACGTCATAAACCGCTGTAAACCACAATGGAGGACTTCAGGAAAGATGTCGCTGGCAAAGAAGGTGAAAGAGTCCGGTGGAACCCAAGGATGGATTCTTGAAGAGGAGTACCTGCAAGCAGAGGGGAATTGATCTAAGCAACACGGAGTTGACCAGGAGCCACTCAAGACCCATGATCACCGATGACGGAAATGCAGGAGGGTTGATGATGACCTTGTCGCTGCAGCTGTGAGGGCCAGGCAATGCTGTGGAAGACCAGTCGCCATTCCGAAGCTGTCCCACATTGGAAGTCAAGAACCAGTGAGTCGGTGTCCGGCAGGAGCAGCAACAAGCCTTGGCAGCAGTAACAGACGTGGTAAACACAAAAGGTGCAACATTGGGACCAGCAAGGTCAAAGGGACTCACCAATTGCACGAGAGTCAGAGCAAGTAGGGGAGCCCACATAAGCCAAAGAAGACCCTCTAGACAACCCACAGGCCGAAGGCACAGGAGTTGCAAGAGGACCTTGAGCAGCTCACCAAAGATTCAGGCCCACAGTGCAGAGGATGCAGTGAGGACGAAGTTCTTGGGAGGAAGAGATGCTGGAGCTTCTTGTAGCACGAAGATCTTTGAAATGCAGACTCAACAGGCCTTAGCAATGGCAAGTTGACATGGTGCTCAGGAGTTCTGTTCCAGCGGTTCTAACGAGGGATACTGGCCTCAAACTTGCTGAGAGGACAGAGCAGGCCTCATGGGAGTTGCAGAACCATCACCTGGGATGCTGAGCCTTTCAAAGTCCATAGGACGTCAGGAGCAGCAGACCATTCAGCTTCGTTACTGTGCCTGCAGATGCAGTGGAGTGAGCCTTTCAAAGTCCATAGGACGTCAGGAGCTGCAGACCATTCAGCTTCGTTACTGTGCCTGCAGATGCAGGGGAGTGACTCCTTCACTCCAAGGGAGATTACTTTGAATGTCCTTGATGCCCACAGGCCTGGAGAGGAACCTGGAAGAAAGACAGACAACGAAAAAGACTTGCAGAACAGCAAGACCAGGAGCAGCAAGAGTCTTCCTTGATGCAGTCTCGGTTCCAGGTGAAGTCCAGCGAAGTTTAGTGTGCCCAGACGGTCGAAGTTGAAGTGGTTTCGGGTTTGAATCTTGTCCCACAACGATTCTGAAGAGCCACCCCCAGGTAAGCCCTTGATGTACCCTAGGAAAAGGGTTGGAACAATTCAGGGTTCCCTTTCAGAGGAGGGGCTGGACAGAGGGGAGGATACTACCATGTCCTTTGTCCAGTTTCACACCAGAGTAGGAGCCACCAGCTCCCTGAACTGGCTCAAACTGGAGTATGCAAGGAGGGCACCAAATGTGCCCTTCAAAGCAGTCTGGTGGTTCTGGCAAGCGTCCCCATCCCAACCTAATACACTAAGTCCTATCTGGGAGGTGGTCATACCTCCCTGTGACGGTAAACATATTGTTCTACTTTCCCCTGCTCGAGCTCAGCTCAGCAGTTGGAGGGCAGATTCATGTCTGGGGTCGGCAGCAGCAGCACTAGCTTGCTGGCAGATCCTGGAAGGCTGTTACCTGGAGCACTGGGGGCTTCCTGGAGGAACCCCCTGGTGCATGGAATCACACCTCCAACACCAGTAACAGTGTTTGGGTATGATTCCAACACATTTGATAGCAAACATTCCCTGGTTCGGCACAGCCAATATATATAGTTTCGAGGCATTTGGGCTGCTGAATTCATATCTGTGCATAGATCACCGCAGAGTCTTCGAAGTATCACGAGATAGGTGGCTCCTCCCTCAGACTACAGTGCGCATGGGCATCCTCTCCATCCCCAGATTGTTTTTCTTCGCTATTGGGTTCGGATGTATTTTCCTACTCTCCAAGTTCGGAATCATGAAAAACTTTTCTAAAGGCCAAAAGGCCTTCGGATCCGTCGGTATTGTTCAGCGCTCGGTGCCAATACACTTTTTACTACTTTGTTGCTCTCCGGTCGTCGAATCGGGCCGTGAGGCCTTCTCGACACCACGCGGACCGACCGTCGATGGAACGAAGTCCATTCAAGTACTGCCCGCAGTGTAACTCGAAGTTCCCGCACACAGACAAGCATCCAGTGTGCAATAAATGCCTATCTCCAGATCACAATCAAGATAGTTGCCTAGCCTGTGCCCAGTTCCGATCAAAAAAGACTATTCGGAATCGACGGGCGGCGAGGCAAGAAATGCAACGGTCGGCACCAGATCCGTTAACATCTTCGGGGACGAAGAAGATCTAGCGAGCGCCGAAGACTCAGATCGAGATGACAGACAATACTCGGAGCCCAACTCCGAATATTACTCCGTAGAGGGAGAACTGATCGTCGATCTCGAGGACTATGATCAGGACATCGTAGCAGTTGAAGATGATTCCGATGACAGCGAGGGGCGAACCGTGAGTACACCGCCCCATATAGACACTACACCTCTATCAGAGACTCAAGTCGAGGCATCGCCAGCAGGCCTTAGCCCAGACCAACAACCTCGTTCTACAGCCCCGCCATACCGCCCGGCTAAGAACATATCAAAAGAGCCCTCTGAGACACGTCACACAACATCGGTTCCATCGAAACCGAAACTTGTCGACAATACAGTCTTCGGACCGAATTACGGCGACCCGAAAGTATCGAAGCCGAAAGGCATTGACCCGAAGGCCACAGTACCACTGCAACCTTCGAAACCAAAGACCGTCGAGTCGACATCGAAGACCAAAGCAGTCGAGTCGAGCTCCAAGTCGAAGGCCGTCAAATCAACCTCAAAGCCAAAACATGTCGATTCGACACAAAAACAAAAGCACGTCGCATCGACCCCCAAAAAGCACGTCGAATCGAGCAAATCAGCCTCAGGTATCGACTGTCGGAAGAAACCAGTCGACGACAGAACAAGGCCTACGCCCAAGACTACCGTCGAACCGAAACCGAAGGTGGACGAAAAGAAATCGGTCGAGCCGAAGCCCATCGACCTGAAAAAGGGCGTCGACCCGAAACAGCAGGCTCCAAAACAACATAAAGAGACTGTCGAACCGACCAAACCGCATGGTCCGAAAAAGGTTGTGAAGCCGGCAAAGGACGTTCAACCAACAAAACCTGTTGAAAAACAACCAAAAGCGATACAACCACCTAAGACGGTCGAGGCCCCAAAAACCATCGACCCAAAGAAACAAAAACCAAAGGTTGTAACACCAAAACCAAGGGCTGTGGAAGAGGAGCTTCTTCACCCAGATCCCTCCACAGAGAACCAGTCAAAAATCTACATTGATCCAAAAACTGGTAAAGTGACTGTCTACACTAAAAAGAAAAGGCCTCTACCAACTGAATACTTTTCCAGGATCCCCCTAAAGAAAAACAGAGACTGTGCTACCTCTCCTATACTCTTTGAACCTATCACTCCTGCTATGCCTACTGCTCCTTATACCGCAACCTCACCAACACGCTCTGACTACAATCCTGATGAAGATCAGGACACAGATGTAGGTTTTGGTTATCCACAAAACCCAAATACAGAGCCAGACACACAGCCATGGGGTGGAGGAGGGGAACCAGACACTGAAGGGATTCTGCCCATTACAGACTCTGCAGTATACCCTACTAAGCCATCACCCACAGAGGATACATTTGCGTTTAATTCTCTGTTAGATAGAGCAGCAACCTACCACAATGTAGAGATGCACTCTGATGCTATTGAGGAAGACTTCCTCTTTGATACACTCACAACATCTGAAAGACACGTTAAAACACTCCCAATGCTAAAAGGGGTGTTAAAACACGCAGGTGACATTTTTAAGGACACTGCTAGAGCCCGGGTCATAAACCCTAGAATTGAGAAAAATACAGAGCTGCACCTGTAGATCCTACATACATCAAAGGACAGCTACCCCTAGATTCCTTAGTGGTATCAAACGCACGTAAGCGTGCAAACTCACAGACTACTGGTGAGTCTGCACCTCCAGACAAGGAATCTAAGATATTTGAGGCATTAGGCAAAAGAGTGGCGGCTCAGGCCAGCAAACTCCTGGAGAATAGCCAATACACAGGCCTTGCTAGCCAGATATGATAGGGCGCACTACGACAGTTTGGAAGAAATTCTCCAACACTTACCTGATCCCCACAAACAGCAGGCAGATGAACTTATACAAGAGGGAAATCTCATCACCAATGCATCCATTAAGTGTGCACTAGACGCGGCAGACACAGCTGCCAGATCCATCAATACCAGCGTGCTCATAAGGCGACACGCATGGCTTCGTATATCAGGCTTTAAGAATGAAGTCCAATCTACAATTCTTAATCAGCCTATCAACCCAGACTTTTTATTTGGTCCAGCAGTTGATTAAATTCTGGACAAAATGAAAAAGGATGCAGAAACTGCAAAATCTATGGGAGCTCCTTTCGTCGCTCCAATTATAGAGGAGGAGCGCGAGGAACATCGCGGCAATCCTCCAACTACAAGAGTAACACACAATCCACATATAACAAGAACACCAGCAGAGGTGGTTATAGAGGAAACAATACCAAGGGCAGAGGTCGTGGAGGCAATGCAAATAGATCCTCCACTAACACAAAGCAGTGACTTCTTGACACTCCCCCCAGACCACATAACACCAGTCGGGGGAAGAATACAACAATTTCGACAAGTCTGGTTAAATATCACCACAGACAAGTGGGAAAGGCAAATTATCCAACATGGCTATTGCCTAGAGCTCACCTCCACTCCACCCAACATACCACCCGTGCACCGTCCTATGTCACAGGAACATATAACCGTACTTCAGCAAGAGGTCATCAGTATGCTGCAAAAGGGGGGCATAGAACCAGTCCCACTGCAACATCAGGGAACAGGAGTATAGTCCCTATACTTCCTAATTCCAAAGAAGGACGGGTCTCTCAGATCAATATTGGACCTCAGGCCCCTCAACCTCTACATTCTGTCAGAGCATTTTCACATGCTCACTCTCCAGCAAGTCTTACCATTGCTTCGCCAGGGAGACTTCCTAGCAACTTTAGACTTCAAAGATGCATATTTTCATATACCAATACACCCTGCTCACAGAAAGTATTTGAGGTTCACCATTCAAGGGCAACACTACCAATTCAAAGTCCTGCCATTTGGGGTGACAACAGCTCCAAGAGTGTTTACCAAATGTCTAGCTACAGTAGCAGCACATCTCAGAAGGCAACACATACATGTGTACCCTTATCTGGACGACTGGCTAATACACACGCCAACAGCCCAGCAATGTGCCGACAACATGTCAAAGACCATACACCTACTGCACAGTTTAGGATTCTCACTAAACTACCCAAAGTCACACCTACAACCCTCCCACGTCCAACAGTACCTGGGAGCGACAATAGATACACTGTCAGCAAAAGCATATCCCAACACAGCATGAGTCCAGGGAATGCAGACGCTGATACAAAAGTTCAGACCCCAACACTCACTACCAGCTCGAGTGTTGATGCAGCTAATAGGCATGATGGCCTCGTGCATATTCATAGTCCCTCACGCCAGACTACATATGCGTCCGCTACAAGAATGCCTAGCAAGGCAGTGGAACCAGGCTCACGGGCAATTAAAAGACCTAGTGTTGGTGACCAGTCGGGCATACAACTCTCTGCATTGGTGGAATCCACAAAACCTTTGCAAAGGTTGACTGTTCCAAGAGCCTGTCCCACAAATAGTGTTAACAGCGGACGCATCCCTACTAGGATGGGGAGCCCATGTCCTACACTACACAGTGCAGGGACTCTGGACTGTACAGCAAAAGAAAATGCATATCAACCTCCAGGAGTTGATGGCCATCTTTCTAGCCCTAAAAGCTTTTGCGACACACTTATGCAACAAAGCTGTGTTGATCCGGACGGATAACATGACAGCTATGTATTACATTAAAAAACAGGGAGGAACACACTTGCCACAGCTGTTGCAACTAGCCCAAGCAATGTGGAAATGGGCCATTCAAAGGAACATTTTTCTCATGGCAGAACACCTCCCAGGCAAGGACAACCAAGTGGCCGACCTCCTAAGCAGGCACAGCCAACAGATGCACGAATGGGAAATTCACCCCAAAGTGCTCCAACCATTCTTCCAGAAGTGGGGACACCCAGAAATAGATCTGTTTGCCACAAGCGAAAATGCAAAATTCCAGTACTTTGCCGCCAGGTTCCCACATCCACAGTTGCAAGGCAATGCGATATGGATGAACTGGTCAGGCAAATGTGCGTACGCTTTCCCCCAGCTCCACTAATACCGCTGGTGGCACGCAAAATGCGCCAACATTCGCTGACGCTAATCCTAGTTGCTCCCACATGGGCGAGGCAACCATGGTACACAACGTTCCTAGAACTGTCAGTGGTGCCTCATCAAAGACTGTGACTAACACCCAGTTTTCTAACGCAGAACCATGGCGAAATCCAACACCCAGATCCACATCAGCTGAACCTAGCGATCTGGCTCCTGAAATCCTAGAATTTGGATACCTCAACTTGCCTCCAGACTGCTTGAATATTATCAAAGAGGCAAGAAAACCCACTACCAGAGCATGCTATGCAGCAAAGTGGAAACGTTTCGTCATTTACTGTAATAACAATGACATTAACTCTCTTGATGCTTCCACTCAAAACATCATTTGCTACCTATTGCACCTCCAACGGTGCAATTTAGCTTTTTCTTCCATCAGAATACACCTAGCTGCGTTAGCAGCATATCTGCAAAACAGGCAACACCTTTCACTATTCAGGGTGCCTGCAATTTAAGCGTTTATGGAAGGACTCAAACGCGTAATTCCTCCAAGACACCCACCTTCACCAGTCTGGAATCTAAACGTTGTTTTAACCAGACTAATGGGACCACCTTTTGAGCCACTGCACTCATGCGAACTACAATTTCTTACTTGGAAAGTGGCTTTCCTTATTGCCATTACTTCGCTTCGAAGAGTTAGTGAGCTGCAAGCCCTAACTATTCAAGAGACATTTATTCAAGTACATGCAAATAGAGTAGTTCTTAGAACAAACCCTAAGTTCATGCCAAAGGTGGTATCCCATTTCCATATAAATCCGACTATAGAACTGCCAGTGTTCTTTCAGAACCCACAAACAGTAGCTGAAAGGGCCTTGCATACCCTTGATGTCAAAAGAGCTCTGATATATTACATAGACAGAACTAAAACATTTCGCAAGACAAAACAGTTGTTTGTTGCCTTCTCACCACAACACAAGGGTAACCCTATGTCAAAATCAGGTATAGCCAGATGGATAGTTAAGTGCATACAAATATGTTATTTAAAGGCAAAGCGCACCTTAACAGTCCCCCCCTAGAGCGCATTCCACACGTAAGCTAGGGGCATCCATGGCTTTCCTGGGAAATATTCCTTTACACGAAATTTGCAGAGCAGCCACATGGTTAACCACACATACATTTACAAAACACTATTGTGTAGCTGTACATTCAAAACAGCAAGCTGCTGTAGGACAGGCTGTTCTCAAAACTCATTTCCAGACTGCTGCAGCTGACACAGGTAGCCACCGCTAGGGGAGATACTGCTATACATTCTATGCACAGATATGAATTCAGCAGCCCACATGCCTCGAACGGAATATGCTACTTACCAGTATGCATCTGTTCTTGGCAAGTAGGGCTGCTGACATTCATATCGCCCACCCGCCTCCCCGGTGCCTGTCGCAGCTGCAGCATTCACTCTTTGCATGGACATCTCTTACTGTACTATACTCCATCTCTGCCACAATGGCGAAAAACAATCTGGGGATGGAGAGGATGCCCATGCGCACTGTAGTCCGAGGGAGGAGCCACCTATCTCGTGATACTTCGAAAACTCTGCGGCGATCTATGCACAGATATGAATGTCAGCAGCCCTACATGCCAAGAACAGATGCATACTGGTAAGTATATTTCTTAGCCTTTGCATAATAACGCACCAGTTTACATAGGCTGCAATGGCAGGCCTTTAGTCACAGTCTGAGTGGTCTCTCATGGGTTGCATAATACATGCTGCAGCCCCCTGGTGTACCTATGCCCTTGGTACCTTAGTACCATATACTAGGGACTTAGAAGGATGCACCAGTAGCCAATTGGGAAGGTACCAAAGTACTTACCACAGTTCAATTTAGAGAGAAAGCACAGTGATTGGGGAACTGATTAGCAGTATCCCAGTCAGACTAGTCATAAAATAGAGTTAAACCAGCAAAGAGTGGTGGTAACCATGAAAGCAGATCCTACTTTCCTACACCAGGCATAAATTAGACGTTATACAGGCACTAGAATCAAGTGAACTGTCTGTCTACTGCTAGGCTACACTAGACCACTGCTTCAGTAAGGAGAGCTGATCAGCTCAGAAGGTGGTAGCTTAATGTAATAGGTGGATGTAAACAGTGAAAAGAGATTCTGCATATTTATTTATTTATGCAAAGTTTTATATAGCGCGAACAAGATCTTTACAGATATCAGAGCGCTTCACAGAGAGAGGGGTAGGGGCAGCAGGGCTGAACAGAACTAATGGGAACAATATAATAGTCACTAAACATAAAAGGAAAACAGTAGTGTACAGAGCACATACTAATATACATCCAGGTAACAAGTAGTATAAGACGGCGCAAAAACATTGATCACGCTACCACAGAGTTCAGATAAACTTTGGATGTAGGGATGGCTTATACCAAATTCTAAGGATAGAGCGAACAAGGGGTGGGGGCAACGTGAGGGTGAATCAACAAACTAAAGTGTATCATAGTGATCGGTAGTAGTAGAGTAGCATAATAGTGTCACAATCACATAAGAGTATAGTGTCAAGAGGCAATCAGGAGATCAAAAGTTCAACAATACACAGCGATGCAGCGACTCTGATCCATCACCTGTAAAGTTCAGGTGAACTTGGCCATGAGGATGGTTTTCACCTCTTTCTTGAAGAATGCAGTGGAGGGGATAAGCCTGGTTTCAGGAGGGAGTGCATTCCAGATCCTGGGTGCCATTCCTGAAAAGGAGCGCTTGTATGTTTTTTCCTTCCGGAATCTACGAGGTTTCAGGAGTAGGTTTTTTGTACTTCTATTGGTTCTCGAGCCACCTGATATAGACAACTTTTAAGCAAGGTAGTTGGGTGCCTTGTGGTGCACGGCCGAGTGTGTCATAACGGCAATTTATAGCTGTATTCTGGCTTCAAAAGGTAGCCATTTTAGAGATTTTAAGTCTGGGGATATATGTGAATGTTTTCGTGAGCCAGTGATGAGTCTCGCGGCAGCGTTCAGGGAGGCTCTTAGGGGTGCTGTTGTGGCTAACGGGAGTTCGCTGAGGGCCACAATTCCATAGTCTATGCGAGGGATGACTAACGCTTGTACAGCCGTTTGGAAGTCCTTGGCTGGGAGGAAGGGTTTAAGTTTCCTCAGTGTGTTGATTTGGAAATTAGCTCCTTTTGTTGCTTTGCTAACGTGCTGTTGCATGTTGAGCTTGGCGTCGAGTGTGATGCCTAGGGATTTCGCAGAGTCCACGATGGTAGGTTGGATGGACATTGAGTGCTGTTAGGTTATTGAGCCAGGTTTGGGTGGTGGTAATTTTCACCGGAGGTGAGATGAGTAGAAACTCAGTTTTCAGAGCATTTAGTTTTAGGTGATTAACGGCCAACCAGGATTGAGTGTTACTAAGTGTAGAATTCAGAAGTTTGATATCTTCCGGGGATCGTAGCGTTAGGTAAAGTTGTGTGTCATCGGCGTACATATGGAATTGAACATTGGATGCTTGGAGCAAGGTGGCGAGCAGTTCCATGACGAGGTTGAACAGTGTGGGGGAGAGGGATGATCCTTGTGGGACACCTAGATCTGCTGGCACAGGTGTAGATAACACATTGTCAATCTTGAACTTCTGAGTCCTGTTATAGAGGAAGGAAGTAAACCATTTGAGAACAGTTCCCGATAGACCCATTCTAGTGCTTAGCAGCTCCAGTAAGTTCTCGTGTTTGACCGTGTCAAATGCTGAAGAGAGGTCAAGAAGGATGAGGAGGCAGGATTCATTGCGATCTAGAATTTGGAGGGCGTCATCGATTATGTGCGTCATAGCCGTTTCCGTGCTATGATTCGCTCGGAAGCCTGATTGATGAGCGTTGAGGAGGTCATATTGGTCAATGTGTTTTGTTAGTTGGAGTTGGACACATTTTTCCAGCAGTTTGGCCAGGGTGGGAATATTAGTGATAGGGCGGTAATTGTTCAGGTCAGACGGGTCAGCTGTAGGCTTCTTGAGTATAGGCGTGACTTGCCCCACCTTGAGGGAGTCTGGGATGAGACCTTGTTGAAGGGAGCTGTTGATGATTTTGGTCCAGAGTGGGAGGAGCAGGGGGATGAAGTCTTTTACAGCATTGGCAGGTAGGGGGTCTATGTGGTGATTAGAGGGCTTCAGGGTGCCGAGCAGTTTGTGTATTGCTTCTTCCGAGTAGGTGTCGAAGGACAACCATGATGCATTATTTTTAGGTTGAGTGTTAGTCATTCTGGTGTGACTGGGGAATCGGCTTACATCCATGATGAGGTCATTTCTTATGTTGTCGGTCTTTAGCTTAAAGAAAGCAGAAAAGGCTTCACAGTGTGGGGTATCGCTTGTTGTGCTGTTTGGTTGTAAGGGTTGTGTCTTTGTTTGAGTTTTGATTAGTTCGAACAGCTTTTTTGGCCTGTTTTTTGCTTGGTCCAGCTGGCGGCTAAAGAAGTCAGACTTTGCACGCTTTATTTTCCTAAAGTAGGCATTTCTCTTGTTCTTAAGCGTTTTGAGATGCAGTGATGAGGGGTCGGATCTCCAGGTGCGCTCTTCCATTCGCATCGCACGCCTGTCATCATTGAGTCTGCCGTCATACCAAGGGTTGGAGATCTTGGTGGAGATTCTCTTCAGTTGCAGTGGGGCGGCTTCGTTGACTATTGAATTCATAGAATCAAGGTAGTGATCGGTCAATGATTGAACATCCGAGGCACCTGACGGGGGAAGGAGGAGACTGCCGATATGGGGAGGCAGGGAATTGGGGTTAAGATTCTTCATGTCCCTTTTCCATGTTTTGGATTTGGTAGGTTGAGCCGCGTTAAGTTTAACTTTTTTGTTGATAAAGGAGGTGATAATGTGGTGGTCTGACCAGTCACAGGGTTGGATCGCCTCCAGTTGGGTAGAGTCCTCTTTGGCGATGATGAGATCAAGTATCGAGCCTTTGTCATGTGTTGGTCTATCGCATATTTGGGTGAGGTCAAGCGCATTAAGGAAAGTTTTGAGGCTATTCACCACTGCGTCTTTCTGATCGTTCTAGTGGAGATTAAAATCACCCAGGTAGACTTGGCTGGTCTGCCGACCGGCATTGGATGAGATCGTGTCAATGAGTTGCTGGAAGGGAGGTCTACTGATGATCATCCTCCACTTAGGCTCGCAGTATTAATTTTATGGAACAGTGATATCCATTTAGGACCCCTCTGGTTTGACATGCTTCAAAACAGAGAGTGAGGACAACTCACCAACTCACCAACTTACCACACAGTTGAAGTGTATTGCCTGCATTCTTGTAGGTGGAGATCCATACACTGAGGTGAGAGGGCTCTCCTTAAATTCAATGGAGACTTTGTTTGCAAGGTCTGTGGATTTGGCTTTCTGAAGCTCTGCCCTTTGTTATGTAATGTTAATAAAAACGTATTAAGCGCATGTTTACTGTATGCTTTATAGGCGCTGAAGGGGATGATGAGAAGACCAAGCAAAGTGCTACTTAGCATATCATGGTAAATAGTAAGCTTGCCTAGAAAGACAGGTCTTAAGCTCTTTCCTGACCCTCAGAAAACCATTCAGGAGGCGTAAAGCTGGGGGCATGGAATTCCAGATTTTAGGGGCTTTTATAGAGAACCTGACGCCACCCAACCTTTTCCTGTTAAATCGTTGTCAACAAATCAGCAAATCGTAAATGTGCTGCACATCAGTGTGAGCTCCACAGAGCATTACATTTAAAGAGGTGTCATTGTAACGAATTCTTACAGACTTGGTTGGTGTTAAATATCAACACACACGTGAGGTGCACTCTGACTGATGAGTTTTCCGTTACTGTCGATCAAGATTTGCATGTTCATTTTGTACCGTGCAGAATCCAGACTATGTAAAACCTACACATTTGTTGTTTTTGTGTTGCTCTGTTTGGAAAGCATAATTCAACGTTTTTCATTAATAAAAAAGAAAGAAAGCAAATAGTTCCCTTCTTACAAAATGCTAGCAATGCAAACTTAAAACCATGCGATATTTTCACGAGCAGAAAGCAGTGGCTGTGCCAAAAATGTGTGTCTGCATGTCTAAGCAAAGGAGCGAAATTCCTTTAGAGCACATTATAGGAATATTTTCTAAACAATGCTGTCCCTGAAGCTAGTTATTGGTGTGTTTCTAAAGAAAGGCATAAAAGCAGTGGCGGTCCAGTTGTGTAGTCCTGGGAAGGAGATCCTGCCTTTCAGGGACGGGTACTGAGAGGGTTGCATCCAATCGTCCTCGAAAAGCAGGTGCCGGGCGAATCAATGATAACTTGGTTTCACCTGGGAGAATTAAGCCAGGCTAATAAATGGCTACGGTTCTTGATTGGCCTGTCAAGAAATTAGGTTGCAGCTCTGTGATTAATGTGAATGATCTGGATTTCAGTAAAGCGTTTAATATCGAATCGCGTTGCAGATGGTACGTTCTTCATGTGGTGAACTTAATTGTGAACTGACTGAGTGACAGATGGTTGTGCTCTTGTGAAAGGCGCTCTCTGGGTGGGAAGAGGAGTTGGCCGCTTCGCTTCAGGACATTTGGAAGCCACTTTGCAGAGGTGCCAATGAGGAAGATAGGAAGATTTACAGATGTGCCTAAGAAAGATTCCTGTATGGTAGGGGTCTCCAACATTTCTGTAGTACTTATGTCCAATGAAAAATACCCTGAGCTACTAGTAATATTTGTGTTGTAATAGTAACCACATCAAACACATCTACATTAAAGATTGTCATTAATGAGCACCTCAGTGCATCAACTAGAATGCAAAAAGGCTTTGTCAATTTGTGATGCCTCTATATGTGTGTAACTCATAAGAGGCATAAATGCAATGCCTGTGGCACCAAGGTAATAATATGAGTAATAAGTCTCCCGAATACCGCATGTTTTATCACGCATATCCGCTTTAAATATATTTTCCAAACTGTTTTTCTTCAAACATCAGCTTCTGAAATAAGTTCTGAAAATACATACATTTCCATCTTGAATGCACACTTTCCCAATTATTGTACACACATATTAATCAAACCAACAAAAGATTCTAATTTAATAGGCTGTGGTGCACACAGGAGAGCTACTTACAGGTAGCCGGAGAGCTACCAGTAGCTCATGAACTACTTGTTGGAGAAGCCTGCTATACGCAAAGACTGGCTTGGTGGATCCATTCGAGAAAGGCACCATCTTGTGAAAGGCGCTCACTGGTTGGGAAGAGGAGTCGGCCGCTTCACTTCAGGACATTTGGAAGTGACTTTACGGAGGTGCCAAAAAGCAAGATACGATGATTTGCAGATGGTGCCTAAGAAAGATTGGTTGGTAAATGCAAAGACAGGCTTGGTGGATCCATTCATGAAGGGCACCATACAATTTAGTTATACAGTTTTGTATAAAGTTTGACCCCATGTGTCAGCCAGTATGAGAGACGATATGGGAACAAACCAGAAAATTACATAAAGCTGTAGCACCAGAAGTGAGCGGGTTTACACATCACAAGGGAGGCCTCATCTGGGGTGTATGGCCATGAAGGCCACGTGTTCAGTTAGCCACAATCTAGAGCGAGGCCTCCGAACTAATGCATTTCTTGAGATGCTAATGCAACTCGGCCTACAGAGAGGGAAGGAGGAGAAATCCTTTCACCATATTTAAAGAGGGATTTTTTGAACTACTAGACATGGACTAGTTGGGGGATTGCCTTAGAACAAAAATAGTGGCAGTTTCGTACTAATTTTGTGAATAGCTTGAATTACATACCAGTTCACTTTTGGCAGTGTACAGTAACCAATTTAAAAAACCCAAAGACAGGCACAAATGCATTTAAACTGATGATCTTGTGACTGCCACATTCACCAGGGCTTTGAGGGGGCCTGGTCCGTCCGGGTCTCAAACCTGGCTGTAATTAAAAAAAAAAATTGAAACGGGTCCTATATTAATGTTCTTAACTTAAAAGACAAAAACATTGATCGATTTCTGAACAATGAAAGTGATAAACGTTAAGGTAATCCATGTGAGCAATGCAGTTCTTGTTTATATTATATATGCTTTACTTGCATTCCTTAAGAGTGTTAGCTATTTCCAGGATATTGTGCTTATGTCTGTTTTTTCGTGAAGCATATTACGTTTTGTACAGTGCATATTTTCTATCGAGTTGCTTTGAGGTGTTTATAACAGGCGACGGTAAGAGCTCTGAAGTTGACGCTGAAGGAAGTGCTAGTTTCTTACAGTACCTGTGAGTGGGTCAGAAAGAGGTTCAATCTTTGGGCTGTGCACCCAGCAGAGAGGCAACGTTTTCCAGTTGCAATTGTGTTTGAAGGAGGTGCACAATTGAGAAAATATTGACATGGCGAAAGTGAAAGAAACTGCAATGCTTATAGGTGAGCGGGAATAAAAGAAATGTAGTTTACATATTCAAGTTACGCTCTCAATTCCAAAGGCCATGCATGCCCTTTTAGAGAACTCCACTTTTTAGGTCGAGCATTCGAGACCTCTTGTATATACTTTAGTATATACTTATATGTACTTTGTGGGCTCTGGAGATCCTCCCCTGGACTCGTCTGCTTCTGGTTAAGAACTTTTTTTCTGTTCAACTGCCTCTATTTAACTGTCTTGTTAAAAAACGACCAGTAGAGGTCAGTAAAATACCAGAATTGTTTTCTGCTGAGGGACTTTTATTTTTCTGGCAACTGCATCTACTTCACTTTCTTGATAGAAAATGACCAGCAGAGGTCAGTAAAATACCAGAATCACTTTAGCATTCTCTAGATTCCAGTCCATAGAAATTGTCTTCCACGAGCACCCGTAGACAATAATATATTTTTTAAATCTTGTATTTTCAGTGATATGACCATTGAAGGCGCTGATTTTATATTAAAAACAGAGCTTGTATAGAGCCCGCCTCTCAGCCTACCACACGGGACTGACCGAATCAATGACGAAAATAGCTACTTACTGGTATTACACCCCTGAACGCCTCCATTTAGTGGACCCACGACAGAACACAGACTGCTGGCGGGGATATGGGAAAACCGGCACATGGGTGCATGTCCTCTGGGACTGTGAACACCTACAGCCTTACTGGACTTAGGTTCTCGATGAGGTGGACACACAAATACCAAGGTTTCCCGCCTACGTTTTACTAGGTCTCCAAAATCCCCTGACCTACCCTCTCAAATCCCAAAGAGGCCACCTAATTGCAATCGCGCTAGGCTCTGCAGTATAGAACATCCTGCCCCACTGGCGCACACCTCAGATCCCTTCATTCACAGGTTGGCTACAGCGATTACGGCAGGTTCTGGGGATGGAGAAAATTACTCTTCACACTAACAGGGAAAGGCAATGCATTCGTAGAACTCTGGCAGCCATTTCTGTCCCTCCTTGCCTCAGAATTCCGGGAAGTAACCTACCCCAGGTACCTGAGACTACTACGACTCTCAGATCAACAGCTGGCAGCGACTTAACTTGACCCTCACTTACCCCTCTCGAGACATTCTCCAGAATCTTCGGCATCAGAATGGACGAGGGATGGGAGGGGAGTGGGGGAGTGGGGATAGCGTAAGGTTAATTTCTATGTTTTTCAGTATTGTGGATTTACTTGGAATCCCCAGCATGTGTATTCTACTCACTTGGGGCCTAACTGCCCATACTGCTCTAAATGCTTTCGGAGACCAGTAATGTTAACGTTTGATAAAATCTCAATAAAAGAATTAAACCATAAAAACAGAGCCTTGGACTATACCATTTCTCGCTGAAAGGTAATATTTCTCTCCATGTGTTCCCATACCTGGCGTGTCATGCAGTTTGGTGCTTACTATCCCCTCCATGTTAAAGTACAGTAGATGTTTCAGCACACAGACTAATGTGCTGCATAGCTAAATACATATAAGGTCCCAATGGCGAGATCGATTGCATTGCAAATGCTTGTTTTCATCCCACTCACAGCCCAACTCTATCTCTGAAACCTAACAGCAGCCCTGTCCGATGTAAGCTTCATTTGGCTTAATATACGCAGTGTTTGGCCGAGCTCATCCTGGAAGGAATGCTCAGTCTCCAAGTTTTCATCTTTGTTTTGATCAGCAGTATTAGAAATTGTGCCACAGCAGTTGGTACTCCCTGCACCCTGGCACACATCACTCCTGCCCTGTTGTACTTTAAGTAGTCTGCAACTTTGGGATGGTATTATGCAGTGCTTGAAATGGAAAAATAGAAGTGCAGGTACTCTGCACCAGAGGACCTGCTTGTTTCTAAGAAGTGCCTTTACTCTCCAATTAAAATTATTACGTCACTCTTCAGAAGTGCCGGTATTCTCCAATTAAAAGTATTATGTCACTCTTCAGAAGTGCCGGTATTCTCCAATTAAAAGTATTATGTCACTCTTCAGAAGTGCCGGTATTCTCCAATTAAAAGTATTACGTCACTCTTCAGAAGTGCCGGTATTCTCCAATTAAAAGTATTACGTCACTCTTCAGAAGTGCTGGTAATCTCCAATTAAAAGTATTACGTCACTCCTCAGAAGTGCTGGTACTCTCCAATTAAAAGTATTACATCACTCTTCCGAAGTGCCAGTACTCTACAATTAAAAGTATTGAGTCACTCTTTAGAAGTGCTGGTACTCTCCCCCTCAAAATAAAAAAGTGCCGGTACTCTGTACGGACAGTAGCGGCCCATTTAAAGCTCTGGTATTATGGCTGAATCACCGTCACCCACCAGCAGAGCTACCTCCTCGACGTGAATCCGGCAAACCCTGGCCCCCGAATCCCAACAGTTGGCACAGGGGTCTCCCTCATGCAGCATTAATTGCATTAATCCCACCTGTTGTAGACAACAACATCAAACTATTTTGGAATGACGTGTTTTATGTAACATTTGCTATCACCTTGTTTTAGTTTCCTGGTGCTATCGACACTAGGTGGTGACGCATGAAGGGCTATCTTCTCTTGTGGAATTTGAACGTGTGACGTGCCTCGCGCATACATCTCCCCAAATCACTGATTTAACTAAAGGCGAGACGTCCACAGGCTCCTTTTTGGGTGTGTGTTTCTGTTGGGGGTGGGGTTGGTTGTGTGATCACGTGCGTGCACGCGAAACGGCTTACTCTTTCCACGTTTTGCGATATTCTACCAGTTAATGTTGGTTATGAAAATCTGCAGTAATTTGTAAAAGTAAAATGCTTCTTTACTTTTTTCTAAACCTTTTTTAACGTGATCTCAGTCCAGGGACTGGAAATGCTGAACATAGGCTTAAACTGCCTCCACGCAGGTACCCTGGTAACTTAATCAGCTTAAACTTTATTTAAGCTAGCATTAGTTGAGATAAGTAATTTTGTTTTTCTAGCAGTTGCTCCCCCATGTTTCTGTTGTATAGTCTCAGGAAATGGGAGTTGTTGTCAAATGGCTAGTGGCCAAAAAAGAACCTCAAACCACCTATGTGAAAGCAGTTTCGTTTTCTTTTAACTTTAGGCCATGGAGGCTGGTTAAAAATAAAGCGCATCTAAGGTCGCTAGAGGCGAGGTCAGGCTGACCCCTCCCCTCAGAGCACTGCTCCTGATAAAAGGACGATTAGGCTGTTGAGGAGTACAGCAAGCTGGCACGCTATCTCCTCCTTGGAAACATAACCTATGGTATGAATGCTGCTAATGGAGGGAAAGCCAGTGCTGGGACTGAAAGTCTCAAGAAAGTGCTGACTCGGGGCTGATGACAGGCGCTTGTTTTGTTTGTTTTTGCTCCAGTCTGCTCTCTTCGCTCTTGGAAACGGTACAGACGACGTTTGCATAAACTGTTTAAATGTATTGCAGAGGTATCTCTAGGGCAGCTGATGCAGGACCCCTTTCCAGCAGAATAAAGAAAATATTTTTAAAAACCGTCGGACGCCTCAGCTTTGAAGCTTCGAAGAAATCCCCTTTGGAAGCATTCCACCTCATGACCTTTTGGTAATGCATCACTATGGTGGCTGGGTATATCCTTTCCAGTGAACCTTATATCACTAAAATGGTTGGCACCATGTGATGTCCTATACCCTTCCCTTACCAGAGATGCATAGCTCGTTGGGTACATAAAACAACATATCTTTAGGACATTGGACCCATGAGTCTGTACTTGATGAGTTTGGATTTCTCTCAAATGAGGAACATATGGTAGACCTTGTTAAAATGGAGCTTAATAAGACTCCATTTCATATGTTCCTTTACTGAGGACATCGGCCCCTGTAAAACCTTAACATGATTTTATATAGTCCAAGACACAGAGCTTTTGAACCTTCGGGTTTTTGAGGCCTCAGTCTGATCTCTTAATAGATTGTGTTCCTGGTAATGACTTCAGCCAGGTTAGTGTGGGCACTCAAAGATCTAATATTCAATACCATACAGTCCCCTAACAAGACCTTTCATTTATCCAGTGCTGCATGCTGCTGTTACTGACTTAGCTTCCTGGTACAGTTAATGGCTGATGTTAAACCTGGGTGAGGAGGTGTTATTGGCAAGGGAAACAGGGTACAGTTGGATTTAGCCTATACTGCACGTTCTATGCTGTGTTTTATGTGACAAGTGTTTAGTGCATTTTTGGGCATTAATAGTGCTGCCAATCCGCCTACAATGAGTGATGTCACTGACCATGTCATGAGTGATGTAATATGTGACGTCATCAGCAGTGCATTGCACGCGCAAGTTATAGTGAGTCCAACTAACTATAACGTGGGAATTTCATTGGTTTTATGCCAGTAAAACCTCCAGCTAACTATAACTGGTGTGAAACCTATGTTTTTTTCAGTGAATTTAATAGTTTTTTTTTAATGCTAATTCCTAACTATAAGTGGTGTGAAACCTATGGTTTTTTCAGTGAATTTCAATGGTTTTTTAATAGCAAATCTTTAAAGGTATAGAAAATGAAAAATTATTAAACGAATTTTATATTGTATAAATGTTATTACACTGCTACTAAATCCTCCATCCAAATATTTATTTATATATATCCACTTATTCTTCAATGCAAATTGCTATATATATAATGCATATTTAAATAACGAAGCAAACCACATTCACTGGATGATGTCATCAGTGATGTCATCAGTGATGTCATTTGAGATGTCATCAGTGATGTCACTGACCATGTCATGAATGATCTAATATGTGACATCATCAGCAGTGGATTGCGGGTGCGCGAAATATAGTTAGTACAACTAACTATATAGGAGCAATTTCAATGGTTTTGTATGAGTAAAATGTCCAGCTAACTATAACACCACTAAAACTTATAGTTTTTTGAGTGAATTTCAAAGGTTTTTTAAAAGCTAATTCCTAACTATATAACTCCTGAAACCTATGGTTTTTTTCAGTGAATTTCAAAGGTTTTTTAAATGCTAATTCCTAACTATATAAGGCCTGAAACCTATGGTTTTTTCAGTGAATTTCAAATGTTTTTTAAATGCTAATTCCTAACTATATAAGGCCTGAAACCTATGGTTTTTTCAGTGAATTTCAAAGGTTTTTTAAATGCTAATTCCTAACTATATAAGGCCTGAAACCTATGGTTTTTTCAGTGAATTTGCAAGGTTTTTTTAAATGCTAATTCCTAACTATATAAGGCCTGAAACCTATGGTTTTTTCAGTGAATTTCAAAGGTTTTTTAAATGCTAATTCCTAACTATATAAGACATGAAACCTATGGTTTTTTCAGTGAATTCGCTAGGTTTTTTAAATGCTAATTCCTAACTATATAAGGCCTGAAGCCTATGTTTTTTTCATTGAATTCGCAAGGTTTTTTAAATGCTAATTCTATTAGCGAATAATGTTTTTATATATTAAAACGTTTTTTTAATCTCAAATGCCTGCTTTGCTAACAGAGTTTTTAAGCACAGGCTCTTTTGTCTCTGGTGGCCATCTTGGGAGACTGCATATCAGAATTTTTTTAATGAAATATAAGAGGGTTTGAGAAGTCACTCAAAATGTGCCCTAATTTTTCTTTCTTCAGCAGTAATCATAATTTCTATTGCAAAATGAACTCCCTCATTTTGTTCCTTTGCAAATTAAATGTTTTACGTGTTAACACTTTATTCCAATCAAGATGACTTCAGGTGTGCCATACTTTTGTCATAAGTAAGACTGTTAGCGCTCTAGTTGTTCTTTAGAACACTTTGGGACATTCTGTCATTGGGCTATAGTTGGGCTACATCTGGCTGATATTTGGGCTACATTTGTTTTTTTTTGTCTCTGGTGGCCATCATTGGGCTACATTGGGCTACATTTGGGCTCTAACATATATATATAGCCCAATGTAGCCCAATATATATTTTTTCAAGGTTAATTTTCGTAAAAACCACTGGAGCACATATCTTGAGACATAGCAAAGGCACATCGGGCTACCAGTCCCTACAATTTTGCCAAGTTTGGTGGAAAACCATTCAGCCGTTCGGGCTAAAAGTGAGTCCAACCGCCCTATGGAAATTAACATGGGGAAAACACGTTCTCTTCCAGGGGATACTCATTAATAGTCATAAGCACTGAATTATCTCCGCCCATGAGCGGGAACCCGGAACACATAACAATATACATATATATGTGTAAATATATCAAAAAGTACATTGTACTAAAATAATTATACACATATACATGTATAACAACCATAATATGCAGCCTAACATATACATATAGGCTAATAAAGCCAACCTTACACACGTTCTGAAGCATGAAAATATGCTAAATATAAATGCAATAAACAGGCATGAGCCCAAAATGCATTTCATAACCATGAAAAACTTTTATTTTCATCAAAGAACCTGTTGTAAACAGTTATTAGCCTAAAAGGCTGCATATGAAAAATTGTCTGTGTACAGAAAATCAGACTGGCACCCTGCCTTTAAGGCCCCAGAGAATCTGCACACTTTGCCTTTAAGGCCTCTAGGAGAACTCTGTTCCCATCATGCACCACAGGTGACAGTTAGGTCAGTTCTTTTTTCCGGCTTGTTCTGTGAGGAACCTGGAACTTGAGCTCTGCTCATTTGTAGTATTTTCTGTCAGAAGTTGGATTTTTTCTTGACATTTTTTGACAAATAGTACTTTGGTGGTGTTTATTACCTTTTTTCTGACTAAACTGTTGTGAATTTTTTAGTCAGTATGCCACCTTTATTTTATAAATGTCCTTCCTGTGGGAAGAAAATGGCAAAAACTGATCCACACTCTGTTTGTGTGGTGTGTCTTCCTGATACTCATAATGTGGAAGATTGTTATCATTGCCTCAACCTTTCTAGTAGGACTTTAAAAGAAAGAGAGAAAATGAGGCTTCTGGGCCTTCTGGAGAGAGAGAATCGTGGTGAGAAGAGTTCTAAGGTTTTCTTATCGACTTCTAAGCCACCTTCTCAGCCTAAACGTCGAAGATCAGCGTCTCCAGAAGGTAAAACGAAGAAAAATCGACTCCAGGAAGCTTTTCCTGCGAAAAAGAGGCGTTCGACGTCGAGATCCAGATCGCCGTCAGCATTGTCGGCGTCGAAGAGGACTCCGTCGACGTCGAAGAGGCCGCCGTCGAAGACTTCGCCGGTGAGGCAGAATACAGCGTCTCGACCTTCGCCGTCGAGATCTTTATCGACGTCGAGACATCTGGTGTCGATTGCAGTAAGGACGACGTCGGGGGTTCAACGCTCGACGTCGAAAGAGAAGATGCGTTCGACGTCGAAGGATCATGGGTCGACGTCGAAGAGTAAAGTGTCGACGTCGAAGGATCATATGTCGACGTCGAAGAGTAAAGTGTCGACGTCGAAGGAGATTCATACATCGTCGTCGAGGAAGAGATCGACGTCGAGAGGAAGATCGAAGGATTCGACGTCGAGGTCTAAGAAGAGGAGGTCAAAGTCTCCATCGCGACGTAGATCGGCGTCGAAGCATGCTTCGGGCTCGAAGCATGGAATGTCTAGGTCTCCCCCACCTGTGCACAGGTCGGCGTTGAGACTGTCACGATCAGCCTCTCGGACCTCAGTTAGGTCTTTGTCGAGGTCAGACATAAGTCCTGAGCCTAGAGTGGTTTCTTCACCGCAGGATCAACAGAAAGATGCGGTGGGACAAGAGACAGTGCATCAGGATTCTTCTATGGTGGCTCAGTCGGGCTCTACCTCAGGCCAGGCAGATGATAGACAATTGGTGCCCAGTCAGCGTACTCCATCTAACTCAGTGGTATCTGAGCACAGTGTAGTCTCCGGAGCTTCCAAGTCTTCAGCAGACCTGAATATTGTGCAGGTGTCACCTGAAGTTTCACCTGAGCGTGTAGGTCGGCCTATCAACTTGTCACCGAGATGGCTGGAAAGTCTTCGGCACTGGAAGATGCGTCCATTATTGGGTGACAGAGCTCCGGTTCCTCGGACGGAGCTGCAAAGAAGATCACGTTCGAGATCATTGGAAAGAGAGAAATCTCGATCAAGGGAGCGAAGGAGGCAGCGATCTGCAACTCCTCAAGAGAAGCGTAGGACTCGTGCTCCATCTCCTAAGTCTGTAGAAGGACGGAAATCTTGTTCAAGGGAGCGAAGGAGGCAGCGATCTGCAACTCCTCAAGAGAGGCGTAGAACTCCTTCTCCGTCTTCTAAGTCATCTTCGTCTTCTACAAGATCTTCATATAGAGACTATTCTCCCACAATATCATCTACTCCTCCGTCCAGAGTGTCTCCAGTGGATGATTTGGGCACATTTAATGATGTGTTATGTCGTGGGGCGAATAAGTTCAAGATCAAGATGGCAGTTCCTCAAATAGCAACGTCAGTCATCTTTGAAACCCTACATCACAAGACGACTGGTAGGCCTCTTCTGCCATTAGTGCCCGGGTTGATAGAACCAGCGATGAAAACTTTCTTAACTCCGGCCACAGTGGGTTCAGGACCTTCTAGGATTGCAAAGAAGTACAAGGCTCCAGAGGAAGATCCTTTATTTTTGCGTTCTGACCCACCTCCAGATTCTCTTATTGTGGCGGCAGTCAGAAAAGCACATTCGGCAACATCTACCTCTTCTGCTCCTCCAGAGAAGGATAGTAAGAGTATGGATTCCTTGGGGAGACGAATGTGCAACACCTCAGGTTCGGTCATGAGAGTGGCCAGTGCGTCAGCCTTATTGGGCCGCTATGATCGTCTGCTGTGGGACTCAGTTTCTCGTTTTGCAGAAAAACTCCCTAAGGAGGATCAGAAAGACTTCCTGGAAATAGTGGAAGAAGGAGGATTGGTGGCTAATCAAAGCATTAGTGCAGCTGCTGATGCGGCGGATCTGTCAGCTCATGGTTATGCACATGGTGTTTGTGCTAGACGTACGGCTTGGCTTCGCCTTACGGGTCTAAAACCTGAGGCTCAGAGAAAGATGGTAAATCTACCTTTTAATGGTTCGACTTTGTTTGGATCTCACGCCGATGACGAGATGTCTAAAATGAAAGTGGAGTTAGACACTCTTAAGGCCGTTGGTCTTGAAAAGAAAAAAGAGTTTAAGCGTCGAGGTAATTTTCGTCCCTATGACAAAAGATCTTTTCAGCAGAGGGGCCAACAGACGAATTGGTCCTCGCAAAATCAAGGCCAGAATCAACAGAGATCGCAATTCCAGCAGAGGCGACCTGGACGAGGCAGAGGCAGCGGAAATAGGCAGCAATCATCAGCTACCAAGCAGCCTCAAAAACAATGAATGGAAGCTTCCTCCACAACCGTATGCCACTCCGGTTGGAGGAAGTATTGTGTGTTATCTGGAAGAGTGGAAACAGATCACAAAGGACAAATGGGTACTCAATGTCATTCAGAGCGGGTACCTTTTGAAATTCAAGAAGCCACCTCCTGTCATGCGTCCTCTGAAAATGGTACAGTGGAACTTAATGCGCTTACAACAGGGAGCGGATGTCCTTCTGAAGAAGAATGCTATAGAACCAGTGCCTTTTCAACAGAGAGGTCAGGGCCTGTACTCTCGGTTTTTTCTTGTAAAGAAAAAAGGTCCAGTTACGGAGTTCAGACCCATTCTGGACTTGAGGCGTTTGAACAAATTCATTCGGAAGGAAAGGTTTCGAATGCTGGCTCTTCATCAGATTTTCCCTCAATTACACCAGGGGGATTGGATGTGTTCCATAGATCTGAAAGATGCTTATTTTCATGTCCCAGTATCCAGAAAACATCGCAAGTTTCTCAGATTTCAAGTAGGGGCTCATCATTATCAGTACGCAGTGCTCCCCTTTGGCCTGAAATCAGCTCCCAGAACTTTTTCAAAATGTATGGCGGTAGTGGCTGCTTGTCTTCGAAAACAACGGATTTTCATTTATCCGTACTTAGACGACTGGCTTCTGAAGAGTTCATCCCCATCTCTACTGGAAGAACATCTTTCGATATGCCTCCAACTCATGTACAAGTTGGGTCTTCAAGTCAATTACAAAAAGTCCATAATGAACCCCACCCAGAAGATCCACTATCTGGGTGCACAACTGGACACGGCAAAAGAAAACGTGTGTCCTTCGGAGGAGAGGTGGTCATCCATCAAGACAAAGTGTGTGTTTCTCCTTCAGTCTGCATGTCCGACAGTTCGGCAAGTGTCCTCTCTTCTGGGATCCATGGCATCGTGCATCTTCATAGTGCCAAACGCACGTTTGCAGATGCGTCCTCTACAGCAGTGTCTAGAAGATCAATGGAAGCAGAGGACGGGATGCTGGGAGGATCAGATTCTTCTCCAACAGTCTGCAAAAGATTCCATTCGATGGTGGATGAAGAAGACACACTTGATGAAGGGAGTTCCTTTTCATCAGGACCCACCAACGCAGACTCTGATCACAGATGCCTCTCTCCAAGGTTGGGGAGCACATATGGGCCCGCTGCAAGTACAAGGGCTATGGTCAGATTTCGAGAAAGGGTATCATATCAATCTACTTGAACTCAGAGCGGTCCATCTTGCTCTCAAGTCCCTGGCTCCATCTCTTCAGACTCGGTCCCTCTTGGTGCAAACAGACAATACAACTACAATGTATTACTTAAACAAGCAGGGGGGTACCAGGTCCAGGACTCTGTCCATAGAAGCTCAGACCATCTGGCACTGGCTACTTGCACGAGACCTGTCCATAACGGCAGTTCACTTGCCAGGGAGCCTCAACACGCAGGCGGACGACCTCAGCAGAGACTTCGTCGAAGCGCACGACTGGGTTCTCAACGAAGAAGTCGCGCACAGCATTTTCCAGGCTTGGGGAACACCAGACATCGATCTGTTCGCAGACGCGGCAAACGCAAAATGCCCCGTCTTCGCGTCCAGGTTCTCCCAGAAAGGATCTCAAGGGAATGCCCTTTTGATAGACTGGTGTCAAAATTTGCTGTACGCCTTCCCGCCGACACCGTTGATTCCAGCAGTGATCAACAGGATGTACAAGACCAAATCCAGAATGATATTGATTTGCCCAGAGTGGCCACGCCAATGGTGGTTCCCAGATCTCCTCCAGTTGTCAATCAGGCCACACAGGAGATTACCTTGTCGCCCGGATCTTCTGTCCAAACAGGAGGGGCGTGTGTTTCATCCCAATCTGCCCTCCCTGCGCCTGGCAGCATGGCTCCTGAAGTCATCCAGTACGGGCATTTACAGTTAAATCCGGAGTGTATGAACATTCTTAAAGAGGCAAAGCGGCCTTCTACAAGACAATCCTACGGATTTAAGTGGAAACGCTTTTTTCTTTGGTGTCAGAGCAAGGGTCTTGACCCTATTCGAGGCCAAGAACAGGTGATCTTGCCTTATCTTCTTTATCTTGCTGAGTCTGGTTTGCAGTTTAATTCTATCAGAGTCCATCTTGCTGCAATAACTGCTTATAGAAAATCGCCAACACAGATATCGTTTTTTCGGATGCCTGTGGTGAAGGATTTTCTAGAGGGATTAAGAAAGGTGTTTCCTCCAGTCAGATCTCCTTCTCCACCTTGGGAGCTTAATGTGGTGTTGACTAAGTTGATGGGCCCACCCTTTGAGCCCATACATAAAGCGTCATTGCAACACTTATCTTGGAAAGTAGCATTCCTGGTGGCTATCACGTCTGCTCGTAGAGTGAGCGAAATTCAGGCTCTGTGTTGCAAGGAACCGTACACAGTTTTTCATGCAAACAGAGTGGTGCTCAGGACTCATCCTTCTTTTCTACCTAAGGTGGTGTCGGATTTTCATATTAACCAATCCATGACATTGCCTACTTTCTTTCCAAACCCTTCAAGTCCGGCTGAGCGGGCTTTGCACTCTTTAGATCTAAAAAGGGTTTTGAAGTTTTACTTAGATAAAACCAAGACTATGAGACACACAGACCGTTTGTTTGTGAACTATGGTCCTACGAATACTGGTTTGGCAGCATCCAAGAGATCCATTTCTAGATGGATAGTGTCATGTATCTTACTGGCCTATCAGCTAGCCCACAAGTCTTTATCAGGTAGACCTAGGGCTCATTCTACGAGGGGAAAAGCTTCTACAACAGCTCTCCTCAGGAATGTGGCTATGTCAGAGATATGTAAAGCGGCTACTTGGCGTTCAGTGCATACGTTTACACGCCATTATTGCTTGGATTCTGATGCGCAAACAGATGCTCAAGTGGGACAGGCATCACTGAGAAATTTGTTTGCTACTTCTAGTTAAACACTGTGTTGTTTGATATATAGATATGCGTTTATCTGTTCGCCCGCTTCTAGTGGGTATGAGCTTGCTACTCTATTCAGTGCTTATGACTATTAATGAGTATCCCCTGGAAGAGAAGGATTAGTTACTTACCTGTAATCCTAGTTCTCTTCCAGGGGTATACTCATTAAAGTCATAAGCACCCTCCCGCCTCCCCGGGCGAGCAGTAGCATTGAAGTTTTTTCAATATGTATTATGAAGTTTTTAAGTGCAGATTCCTGCTAAAAGTTTACTGTACCGTACAAAAGAACTGACCTAACTGTCACCTGTGGTGTATGATGGGAACAGAGTTCTCCTAGAGGCCTTAAAGGCAAAGTGTGCAGATTCTCTGGGGCCTTAAAGGCAGGGTGCCAGTCTGATTTTCTGTACACAGACAATTTTTCATATGCAGCCTTTTAGGCTAATAACTGTTTACAACAGGTTCTTTGATGAAAATAAAAGTTTTTCATGGTTATGAAATGCATTTTGGGCTCATGCCTGTTTATTGCATTTATATTTAGCATATTTTCATGCTTCAGAACGTGTGTAAGGTTGGCTTTATTAGCCTATGTGTATATGTTAGGCTGCATATTATGGTTGTTATACATGTATATGTGTATAATTATTTTAGTACAATGTACTTTTTGATATATTTACACATATATATGTGTATTGTTATGTGTTCCGGGTTCCCGCTCATGGGCGGAGATAATTCAGTGCTTATGACTTTAATGAGTATACCCCTGGAAGAGAACTAGGATTACAGGTAAGTAACTAATCCTTTTGGGACCCTCCTTTTATCTTGGCCCCCGCTTGATGAATCCCCCCCAAACTTTCAGGGAAGGACCGGAGCGCCACGAGGCAAAGTTAAGGAAAATTTTAGGAAGATTCCTCAACCGGCGCCAAAGTTATTTCCCAATAGAATGTTGCGAATTCCCTATGGAAAACAATCCTAACTATATATACCTACTGGCTATCGCCAGTAGGTAATATATGGCTTACTTTCACAATTTAACATAGCTCACAGAGGCCAAAATCTCTTTTCTGCCATGCAGTAAAGCAATTTGATACAGAAAGCAGGATGCAACACACAGTATTCAGTTAAGCTATAGGCACTGGATGGATGAAGTGGACATTAATTCCTTTACGTAGCACTCTGCTGTTTTTATCCCACCTGATTTCTGTGTCAGCGACAGAATAGTATTTCTGCATTTTAGACTAGTCTTACTCGAAGCCATCTAATAGTGGGCCTCAAATTGAGCCCCACAGTACAGAAATGGCAGATAGGAGAAAACAATCCCTTAGCCATTCAGAGGGCCTTATTATTTATTTTTTAAATGGTATCTCTGGGCCAACAATCCAAATATTTTATTTTCAGCCCTTCAAACTTGATCTGAGCACCTCTTTAAATGCAAAGTTTTGTAACAGCTGCACAGGTTAACACCAAATCTCAAAAGCACACTTTCTGTGTAAAGTTCTAGCCTTTTGCCATATTTAATGTGATTCCGGTCCGCTGTTTTTCTGCATCGGAAAGCAAAGTCTCTTGTAGGAATTAACATGGTAAAACTCAACGTTTTAGGACCCCTACATTTTGTGCCCTACATAATGGACCACAATGTAATAGCTCACAATGTATTAATAGGCAAAATAACAACTGACATTCCGAATATGATTAGTAAATGCTTTTTCTATCAAGTAATCTAGAAACAAAGCTTTGTTTAGCGGAAGTTTGCTCCTTCCCAGCATTTATGGAGTTCCATAGGCGGTTGCCTATTACTACATGCATTCAGTGTCTGTGTAGTGATTACAGCAAATACTAATGCCCCAAGAGGTTCGTTTTCAAGAAATTATGGGGAGAAAATCGGATGCTTACAAATCGCATGATATAAGATGACATTTGTTTTTTGTTTCCTGCAACAAGGAATCCTGGTACGTACATTGTATTGTATTGTACAGTGTATTGATCAAGAATATATAAATGGGGGGAGTCCTTTTTAGGGCTCGGGCCTAGCGTCCCACTGCGTCAGCAGTGGGCGTGGCCCAGAGTCCTATTCTCAGGGCTTCGAAAAACGTACCTACGAATTCCAGGCTGCTTGTGCTTTTTTGTGCTTTTTTTTCGTTTGTGCAATGCTATTGGTCTTTGCGTGTGTGTGCTTTAGAAACAGAACACGCATTAGGCCATAGGCGGTCGAGTAGCTCCGCCTATGCCCCATTGGTGTCTGTTAAGCGCACCAGAAGGCCATATATCTTCAATTATCTCGGCGTCACGGCGGAGATAATTCAAGACATAGGGTGGCAGTGGCGCGCGCGTGCACCACTCGCCGGCGGTTTTTCAGTGCTGCTTTTTTTTTAAATCCATTTCACGGAGCTCTCCCTGTCAGAGAATAAATCTTAAGAACCCAACCTACGAGTCTGCCTCCTTACTACAAGTGGCGACGTGCGGACTACCTCTACAGCCCCTCACAGCGGTATCCACTATACTCCTTCCTGTCCCCTGAGCCCTCAGAAAATCTTCTGAACTCACTCTGACTTCACAACTTTGGATCTGCTTTGCTGCGCTGCCTCGTATCCGGTGAAGCTGATCGCCTACCGGTACCTTAGACTGCCTCTGATCCATTCCTTCTCAGCTGGCGAGAGACACAGATCCTCCGGTTTTCATGGTGAGACCAGCGCTGTCGGCAAGCTATGCTGGTGCTGGCGTGAGACACAGATCCTCCGGTTATCACGATGAGATCAGCGCTGTCAGCGAGCTAATCTGGTGCCCTTCCAGCACTAACTTTAATTCACCCCTGTGCTTCTGCAGCCTGCGTACTCGCCGTGCATGTCACTACCCCTTCACTTCGCCCTGAGGTCATACCCTCAACCGGAATCCTGCTTCGCTTCTGACTTGTCATGCCAGCTGTTCAGCTTTACACGCATTTCGTCAATTCAGCTGTGGCCTTACTATCACCCCTCACGCTGCTGACTTTCCTGTCAGAAGGCGTCCCGCCTTCTTCCGATCTTTGCTTTCCGCTCAGGATCAGACATATGAGCACTCCTCATGTGCGTGCTACGTCACTGAAACGCAGCATCAGGCGCATTCATTTAATGGTCTTCTCTCACCCCCCTTCCTCAGTCTCTCTCTTTCCCCTGTTCTATTCTTATCCCCTTCCTCCCTTCTCGCCTTATTTCTGGTTTATATTTATTTTTCCTTGCCAAATTTGCTCGTCCCTTAACCTTATTTCCTCCTCACAATGTCACCTTTTCTTGCACTCCGTTTTTTCACCCTATCGTTTTCTGTCATCCTTTATCTCTCTCTTCTTTATTGTTCCCTTATTCTCTACTCCCAGTGCAGAGTGAGTGCAGAGTGAGTGCAGAGTGAGTGCAGAGTGAGTGCAGAGTGAGTGCAGAGTGAGTGCAGAGTGAGTGCGAGAGTGACAGTGAGTGCAGAGTGAGTGCGAGAGTGACAGTGAGTGCAGTGAGTGCGAGAGCGACAGTGAGTGCAGAGTGAGTGCGAGAGCGACAGTGAGTGCAGAGTGAGTGCGAGAGCGACAGTGAGTGCAGAGTGAGTGCGAGAGTGACAGTGAGTGTAAAGTGAGTGCAAGTGTGACAGTGAGTGCAAAGTGAGTGCGAGAGTGACAGTGAGTGCAGAGTGAGTGCGAGAGTGACAGTGAGAGTGCAGAGTGACCGTGACAGTGAGTGCCGAGTGAGTGCAGAGCGACAGTGAGTGCAGAGGGAGTGCAGAGTGACAGTGAGTGCAGAGTGAGTGCGAGAGTGACAGTGAGTGCAGAGTGAGTGCGAGAGTGACAGTGAGTGCAGAGTGAGTGCGAGAGTGACAGTGAGTACAGGGTGAGAGTGAGTGCAGAGTGAGTGAGTGCAAGAGTGAGTGAGTGCTGCAGAGTGAGAGGGAGTGCTGCAGAGTGAGAGGGAGTGCTGCAGAGTGAGAGGGAGTGCTGCAGAGTGAGAGTATGCAGCAGAGTGTGTGCACCAGTGTGTGAGTGTGTGCAGAGAGAGTGCAGAATGAGTGCAGAGAGAGTGCAGAGAGAGTGCAGAGAGAGTGCAGAGAGAGTGCAGAGAGAGTGCAGAATGAGTGCAGAGAGAGTGCAGAGTGAGTGCGAGAGTGACAGTGAGTGCAGAGTGAGTGCGAGAGTGACAGTGAGTACAGGGTGAGAGTGAGTGCAGAGTGAGTGAGTGCGAGAGTGAGTGAGTGCTGCAGAGTGAGAGGGAGTGCTGCAGAGTGAGAGGGAGTGCTGCAGAGTGAGAGGGAGTGCTGCAGAGTGAGAGGGAGTGCTGCAGAGTGAGAGGGAGTGCTGCAGAGGGAGAGTATGCAGCAGAGTGTGTGCAGCAGTGTGTGAGTGTGTGCAGAGAGAGTGCAGAATGAGTGCAGAGAGAGTGCAGAATGTGCAGAGAGAGTGCAGAATGAGTGCAGAGAGAGTGCAGAATGAGTGCAGAATGAGTGCAAAGTGAGAGCAGAGTGAGTGAGAGCAGAGTGAGTGAGAGCAGAGTGAGTGAGAGCAGAGTGAGTGAGAGCAGAGTGAGTGAGAGCAGAGTGAGTGAGAGCAGAGTGAGTGAGAGCAGAGTGAGTGAATGCAGAGTGAGTGAATGCAGAGTGAGTGAATGCAGAGTGAGTGAATGCAGAGTGAGTGAATGCAGAGTGAGTGAATGCAGAGTGAATGCAGAGTGCAGAGTGAATACAGAATGAGTGCAGAGTGAGAGTGAGTGCAGAGTGAGAGTGAGTGCAGAGTGAGTGCAGAGTGAGAGTGAGTGCAGAGTGAGAGTGAGAGTGAGTGCAGAGTGAGAGTGAGTGCAGAGTGAGAGTGAGTGCAGAGTGAGAGTGAGTGCAGAGTGAATACAGAATGAGTGCAGAGTGAGAGTGAGTGCAGAGTGAGAGTGAGTGCAGAGTGAGAGTGAGTGCAGAGTGAGAGTGAGTGCAGAGTGAGAGTGAGTGCAGAGTGAGAGTGAGTGCAGAGTGAGAGCAGAGTGAGAGCAGAGTGAGAGCAGAGTGAGAGCAGAGTGAGAGCAGAGTGAGAGCAGAGTGAGAGCAGAGTGAGAGAGTGCTGCAGAGTGAGAGGGAGTGCTGCAGAGTGAGAGGGAGTGCTGCAGAGTGAGAGGGAGTGCTGCAGAGTGAGAGGGAGTGCTGCAGAGTGAGAGGGAGTGCTGCAGAGTGAGAGGGAGAGTATGCAGCAGAGTGTGTGCAGCAGAGTGTGTGCATGTGCAGAGAGAGTGCAGAGAGAGTGCAGAGAGAGTGCAGAGAGAGTGCAGAGAGAGTGCAGAGAGAGTGCAGAATGAGTGCAGAGAGAGTGCAGAATGTGCAGAGAGAGTGCAGAATGTGCAGAGAGAGTGCAGAGGGAGAGCAGAGGGAGAGCAGAGTGAGAGCAGAGTGAGAGCAGAGTGAGAGCAGAGTGAGAGCAGAGTGAGAGCAGAGTGAGAGCAGAGTGAGTGCGCAGGAAAAGACCACACACATAAGACCACACACATAAGACCACACACATAAGACCACACACATAAGACCACACACATAAGACCACACACATAAGACCACACACATAAGACCACACACATAAGACCACACACATAAGACCACACACATAAGACCACACACATAAGACCACACACATAAGACCACACACATAAGACCACACACAAGACCACACACATCTCTCACCACCACACACTCACCACCACACACTCACCACCACACACTCACCACCACACACTCACCACCACACACTCACCACCACACACTCACCACCACACACTCACCACCACACACTCACCACCACACACTCACCACACACACACTCACCACACACACACACAAACACACACACAAACAAACACACCACACACCACACACCACACACCACACACCACACACCACACACCACACACCACACACCACACACCACACACCACACACCACACACCACACACCACACACACACACACACGCCGTCACTGCACACTTTCACCGGGCACGAACACCATCAGAGGTCAGTGCAGGCATCCACCAGGCACACAACACCAGACATCAGTGCACGCTTTCACCAGGCACGAACACCTCCAGCCGTCTGTGCACGCTTTTACTAGGCGCACACACCACCAGCCATCAGTGCACGCTTCCACCAAGCACACACACCTCCAGCCGGCAGTGCAGGCATCCACCAGGCGCACACACCACCAGCCATCAGTGCACAATTTCTACAGGCACACACACACCACCAGCCATCAGTGCACACATCAATTGTTAACGCATCCACAATTAACTATTGTAGCAAACGCAGTATGGTGCACTTTACTTTTCAACATATTCATCTAAAGCGCAGCATGCCACCATTGCTACAATTCCAGTCCAACCCACATAATTCCACTACACACCACATGCATACACTCCATAACACATGGCTAAAAGACATTGCCATTTACAATGCCATTAGCTCTAACTCTAATAAATCCGAGACCTATTGCATTTCTAATGCTTGTTTTTTTGTTGTGTTTGTTTGATGGAGCTTTGATAGCATTTCTCCCACCTGTAAGATACCATTGGTCTTCCTTCCCTGTGAGATAGAATTGAATTCCTCCTTTTTTTTTTTAGAACAGCATAGTGGCTATGCTCAATGAAATGGCTGCAACCCGTAAATTGTGAGCTTAAATTAGGTATTTTGTTTTTTCACTGCATTTCTTGTTAAAAGCAGCCTAATAGTACTACTTAGATAGTAAGAGGAGCTAAGTAATCCCTCTCCTGGGCGCATTTTTAAAAATTCTAGTGGTTGCTTAGATGCGGTCCTTTGGATGGTTACTGAAATGTATAATTTCTTATGTTCGTTTTTACTACGTGTGTGTCTGTATGTGCTTATACGCCCGACTTATTGTGATCGATATAGATACTGATCACAATAATCAGGGGAGTGTAAGCATTTGACTGCTCGCTAAAACTATCCTAGGAGTGATGAGGGCCAACATTTGGTCTCTTACCTAGTACCTGATCCATTAGGAACTTTCGACAATACGTATTGTATTCAACATAGATCAGCAAAAACAGACGGACATCCTCATAAAATGGAATCCAAGTCTATCAGGGAACAAAACTGATTCCTCTCCAACATGCAATATACTTCTGTCTCTGTGATGGTGTCAAACAATCAATTCTCCAGTCCCTGTGGATTAACCATATGAAGAACTCTATAACAGTGAGGGGGGAGGGAGCACGTAGCGAGGACACTGCAACCATTTATCTTAAGTAATGAAACCACACAGCTGCTTTCCTCCTACAGAGAGGCAACCAGTCGGTTCATTATGTAGCCATTCTCAAATAAAAGAAAATCCTTAAGCTGGCTCTTATTCGGCTCCTCCACGTTGCTGGCCAAAATGTTCTGCTTCACCTGTGGATCCTGAAAAGAATACACTTTCTCATCGTACCTTACTGGATACCACACTGAGGCCATGTACCATGCTGCTTTGTAGTTCATTTTTATGGTCTTGAGCTCATATCGCCTAGTTTGGGTGGTTGGTTCTGTTGTAGTCGGGTAACACCAAACTCTTGTTGCTTCAAAGCTGTAAGCTTCTCCTTGTAGCATGAGTGACTGCTTCATGCTGTATCCAGGATTCCAAATCAAGTAATATTGCTTGTACCTCTAACCCCAGCACCTCAGTCCGGAGGAACTGCAACATCAAGCTTCTGATGTTTTCAGAATCAGACAACAAATGAGCACCAAGGATCCTCAGTATCATAGTTCGGCTGCATTACAAAGCACCTCAATGTCATGCTCCATTCGGATCATTGCTGGTATTTTGCGCACCCTGAATTCACTCGGCTGCTGAAGGGTCCCGCCCTGTTCCTCAACCAGACCCTTCAAGTTAGCCAGCTGTTTCTCCAGCCCACCCACTTTGACCTGTCTGCACTACCTTGCCCATCAACTTCTCCAGGTTGCTCTCTATTGAGGAAACAAATTTCTCTATATTTTTGGTTATGGCTGGCAATTTCTTCAGTAAGTCCTTCAGTAAGGATTCTCCCTGGGTAAAAATTAGCACAGATTGGAACTTCTTTCTCATCCTCTTTTCCATAACGCCGGGATGAGGAGGGCTTTCATAGATTAAAGTTTTTGTTATCTCTGGCTCCCCTCTGTTTCATCTTGGAGCAGCATACTGGTTTGTCTCCAAGCAAATCAATTGTTGGAGGCAGATCAGCTCCTAGATTGTGCGTGTCCTAGATGTGGCCATCCACATTAGACTGTAGTTAAACCGCTGGGTTGTCTTCTCCATGCCCTCAGCCCTGTCACAACTCCACACTGATGGGTCACATTACTTACTTGTGTCTGTGGCTGGCCAGTGTAACAATGATGTGAGACATGTGGTGCCCTCAAGTCTGGTACTTCAAGGAGCCCTAGAATGATACAATTGGGGTCTCCCTTTCATCCACCCACATAGCCCTTTCAATGAGCTGTCCCACCATGCGACTGAAGCATCTTGGAGAGTATAGTGGCAGCTGCTGAAACCCAAATGGGGAATCCAGATGGACAAGGGCATCCGACCAGACAGCTCGGGTCTTTAGAGGTGCCTACTTATAAGTATTTCTAGGCTTCTGCTCCTAGAGATCCCCTGTCACTCGCCCTTATACGGAATCTATGCTGGAGCCCCACAAATGATATCTGAGTGCCCAGCAAGCTCTACCCCTTCGTCATTCTGCTTAGTTTTTAAATTGACACTATGAAGCAGGATAACAAATATTTTGACACTAAGACAGAAATGACAATGTTAATTAATTAGTGGAAGGTGTTTTTCATGTAAGATCATTTCCTCCTTTTGTTGAAACTCATGCAAAGAAGTAGAAATTAAAAGCTCCTAGACATCAGTCTATCAGTCAGCATCCGCCGATGTTCATCCAAAACCCTAATTACATGAACTTCTCTCTGCTGCTTTTTGGCAGCACGAGGGCTATTGCTGCTGTGAGATGTGTGTGTAGCACCATTGCCTGCATATTCTACAGGCATGTTGTAGATGTGTTTAGTTTCCATAGTAATGCGGGAAAAGCCATACACTGGCATAGCAAACAAGTCATTAAAATGAACTGTAAATGCTGTCTTTAGGTAAATGTGGTTTCACAGTCTTTCTTTTGCCGTTTTATCCTTGTGCCTTAATGCCCAACACGCCTGCTGCTTTGTCCTCCGTCAACTTTCGCAGTTAGATTTGTAGCTCTTAGAAATGTCCATGACCTTTCCATTGCCTTGTCTTTTATATTGTTGTTCCCAAGAGTACATCATTGGCGGTATGCAGCCATTGTCCCTTTCATGGAGAAACTGCAGTGTTGAATGGGTCGCTCCATTTAAAGGAATTCTCGGGCTGTGGGCATAGGCATTTAAGAGAAAATGACATTAGGCAGAGGTCTGCCTCATATAAGGAGAGCAGATACTGTCCAAGGCTAAGAAAACATTTATTGGCATGTCTATGCTCTTAAATGCTGTTAACAATACCTTGACCTCACTTTTGTCTGTTGCGTGGTTTCCACTAAACGATTAATTTGAGTTATGCATAGGGCAGGACAGGTCTTTTATTCCACCAGACATTATTCCTGGTACGCTGGAACTCTTGGAGGCCAGTTTTAAAAGCCCAGGAAGGCCGATTTTGAAAGCCAGTGCAGCTCTTGGTGCCTCTATCACTTCCCCAGCTCCCCAAGGGTTAGTTGCAGCAAGCACAAGAGTGAGAAACGGAGGGAGAGAGAAGGTAGAGAGAAAGAGATAGATAGAGAGAGAGGAGAGAAGCCGAGAGTGAATGGTTGGGGAAACTGTAGAGATTGTGTGAAGAGATGAAGGAAGAAGGGCTGCTTTGAGAATTTTTGCTAGGGCTTCCTTTGGCTCCCGAGTCCAGCTCTCTATATACAATTGAATTTTGGGATGATTGAACCATTCTGCAGAGCCCTTCGATCCTGTAGGCTGTGTTATGTTGCTATTTCCAAGTTTAAGAAATATCACGTTGGAGGCAGCACTTTTAAATTGTTAAAAACCCATCTGTCCTCTCTGTAGGTCCTGCAGTCAGTTAGTTTGATAGTGACAGGACTCCTAGTTTGGGTGATTACACATTTTAAAAATGTCAAAATTATCCAATAATCAAGAAGTTTCTTCCTTTCAGAAATTTGTCTTTTGCAAGTGACTCCAGAAACAACAGTAAGTTTCTGAGAGAGAGTACCTTTGTATAATGCATTTGGCTGACTGTCTCTAAGCGCTGAACTGCCATACTGCAAAGCAGAGAAGGCCAGCAAATGTAAAGAGAAAACAATCTAAAAATAGTATGCAAATGTTCTAGATCTAAATGCGGTGGCAAGTTGTCCCAGAGTCTAGAAGCCTAAAGGACGAAAATAACAGTGGTTTCCAAATCAATTGATGGGAATTTAAACTGGCTAAGAATGGTTTGTTGGTTCTGAGGTGGGTCTCGTGTACAGATGACAATGAAGACCGAAATATCAATGCTAGTGTTTGCTGGCCTTAAAGATATTACACTTCTCCCACCCAAGAAATCTTGGTTAAGATGTCATAGTGTTTACTTAGAAAGCACTCCTCTTCATGGCTCTTCTGGCTCTTCGATCAGTAGCCCCCCCTTCGCCCCCCCCAGCGCCTTGAGACCCTCACAGGTATGTAGTGCACTCTACAAGTGTCCTGATTGATTGATTTATTCATAGTACACGTGCCGTTCATTATTTAAATATTTACTATGTAAACTTATTTGTGTGTCTCTGGGCTTCTTGTTCCCTTCTGTTCATTATTTTGTGGCAGCCTGTATCCAGGCATATCTTTAATTATTTTATCTCCTGCAATTTATTATTTCATTAATGTGATTTGAAATATCTTATAAATTGTGTTTATTTGAAATATCTTTAAAATGTGTTTATTTGCAAGCATTTTGCATTGATTCCCGCCAGTCCCCAATGACTCATGAAGGATTTTAGGACCTGTTTTTCTTGTGCAGACAGTGTTAGTAACCCATTTATAGATGAAGCAAAGACATTTAACTATTATTAAAGTGTTTCACCTTTTACAGGGAAGTGACTTGCTTGCATGTGATACTTGATTTGTATATCACCTACTGTAGCTTGTGATTAAATAAAAAAAAGTTTTTTAAGCATTCATTAAATGAGCAAGGTAACTGGAGAAGTTTGGACCTCCACACAGAGGTTCTTTGGCTGATGGACAAAAATTGGCTGAGCCCCACTTAGGTGGTTAATTGATGAAGGTATAATGTAATGTGTGATAGCGCTGTCCCTTCAAGCTTTGCTAAGACTTTGATTCTCTATTCTATCCAGTTCTCTTTGCTGAGAAAAAAGGTGAATGTGTACCTTATTAGACGTGCGTTCAATGAATTATGTCCTTTCAAATAAAATTACAATTTTTCACAGTCCTACATTTAGTTATACAGTATTGTATAATGTATTATTTTTTATGAGACTTGACCATATCTGCACCCTTCTCACAAATTGCTTTAATTCTAGGTATGTTGCTCTTTAATATGAAAGAGATAGGATGTTTGCAGACATGGTAAATAAAATTAGAATCTATAGTAGAAAAGTAAACACACCTAAAAGCAGTTGGTATTTGTTTCAAAAAGATATTATGATAAGTTTAATGTAAGTCCGTTTTAAAGAAAATCCTGTAGCCCAGAATGTGTAGAAACATCCAACGCGGAGCTCTAATTTCTATTATGACTGATAGAGTGCACAAATAATAATATTGCGAGGATTGCAGGCTCTTTTGTATAAGAGGCTGTAATAATATATATTCACCACCATTGAGGTGGTCTATATTTGCTCATTCGTGGATTTTAAAAGCCTCCCCAAGTGTTTTTTCACAACCTCAGCCCACCAAATCTCTTGTGGCTTTGTTCCCTCTTATTTTCGAGGTGTCTGGAAACGATTGATCCAGGCTACAGCTGTACTTCATAACTGCGGCTACCCGGAGGGAGTGTCCCTATTAGCAGGACCAGTCTGCTGGTAAACACCTTATCTTTCTAATTAACTTTTAATTACACACGGGTAGGAAGGGATGGCGCTTTACAAAGGCATCTTCACAGTGGAATTATTTATGAGCGCCGCAGGGCGCATACTGCTCATTTCCATGCAGTGGTATGGCTGACCTTCGCATAACATTCTATAACAGTGGTAAAATATATGGCATGTTTTTGTAATGACCTGTAGAGTCGCAGCGAGTGAAATGCTGCCGCCGTGGTGGTACTTGCAGTCTGGAATTTTCAACTGGACTGGGCAGTCTTTGCTTTTGTTGAGTGGGCCTGGACTCATGACTTAACTTGAATCAGCTAGTGTCATGCTGCTGACGCGGCTGAGTTAGCCCTTCAAGAGTTAATCTTGCCTCCTGCCTTTTTATTAAGTCTTTTCCTCAGTATTTGTGTTATTTTTACATGTTCCCACGATCATGATTTGGCTGTGAAACGAGAAGTCATCTATAATTAACAAAACGGCGCATTGGCTTCAGTGAATGCCAAACTGCTTTGTTTGTCTGTGTTTGCTGAGTCTTGTCACCTGAATGGCAGGATGTGTGTTGTCATTTCCAAACGGTTGTTGCTTCTGCCAGCTAGGGCTCATCGTGTTCAGTGCCGCCTGGAAGCAAAGAGTTCTTGTCCGCCTCACGCAGAGTGGGATGTGCACCACTAACATGATGTGAAGAGGGGTTTGAAGGACGCCTCTTCCCTTACCTGGTCACCAGCTGAACTGTCCGAATTTTGCAGCCAACTCTTATTCTTCCCTTGTTTTCGTTGTCCATGTGTTAGTAAAAGGCAGAAGAATGCATGGTCTGTATCACTAGAGACTTAGTACACAATTTACCTATCTTAGCTTAAAAGTGTGAATCCCACTCTCACAGGCTGACCTGAAAAAGCCATTGCTTATCCCCTGGAGTAGTTGTGAGACTTAAGTGTCTGATTTGCTTTTGAGCCCAGAAACAAGAAAGCCTGGTGACTTCCCGGCCTACAATGTTTCATGGAACCTCCAGTCTCCATGAGAAGGTGGGGCCAAAGTCTAGGGAGACCGGATGCATGTTCAGCTTCCGCTGGAATTGAAGGAAGCCATCTTCTGACCTGAGTTCGCAAGGAACATTCTCATGGAACACAGGTTCCACAGGAGTCTACCTTAAAGCTCAACTTCTAGTGTACAGGCCCCAAACTAGAATATTAATGCATGCCCTGAAAGTGTAATTGGGATTGGTGAAAGCAGCGCTAGCCACCCGGTTTCCTTCACTGTCTCCCTCGTTTCTTTCCTTCCTTTTTCGGCGATCTCTCTCCATCCTCTCTGTTTGTTTCCACTCTCTTTTCCCCACCTTAACCTCTTTTCCTCCTCTATCTGCTTAGGCCCTTGCTCTGACCGTTGCTATAAGCCCCGAGAGGTGAGGCAATGACATGCTCCCAAGGGCCTTTACAAGCTGGTCTCCTTCGCAGAGAGGGACCTAGGAATGGGGCTATAATCAAATATGAGATTTAATACAATATTGCACATTTGTGTGTTCTACTCAAGAAGAGTTTCACAAGTTGGTTCTTTTGAGGTCTACATATTTTGATAAACGCGTTCATGGTGATAGCGATTTTCATTTGGGTGGGAAGTCTTTCAAATATTGAAAGCGGAAAGATGAGTGACAATATGACAATCAATCCTGCCTACAGCAGCTCTATACACAGTCGTCTAAGCAGCCGACACTATTGCTATCCTTCCATCTTCCATTAATTTATTTTGCTCCTTTCGTTGGCGATCACCACCCCCTGGATTGAGAAAGTTAAACTGTTGATGTTGAGAATAATGGCAAGAGTTAGATATTGCATCCAGCCTTACCATAGTTAAGGTGAAGGCCCACTTCACCTAAAACACCACAACCAAGCCCGCGCCCACCACGACGGAACAGGAGCAATATCACAGAGGAACACCTCAACACCACCCTCTGTCTAAGCCCCCCCCCCCCAGCGCCACAACCAACACCAACTCCACGGCGAGGGAATTTCTCTGCTGAGTCTCCTGCTGCGTAGAGAAGCTGGCACCCCTCCGCCATCCCGCCAAACAACGACCTTTGAAGGCAGCCTGGTTCACCACAGAACTCCAAGAAGCCAGACACACCTGCAGACGCCTAGAGGAAACCTGGCGAAACCACAAAACTGCGGAAAACCCACAAGAGCGCCCTGAAGAAATACCATCAGCGCATAAGAGACACCAAACGGACCTTCAAAAGAGGCAAAGTCCAGACCAACTCGACCAACATCAAGGAACTGTTAAATGTCATACAACAGTTCGCAAAGCCCACCTGCGAAGCCGCGGACGTCCCCCCTTAGCAGGAACTCTGCCACAAGCTCAGCTCCTACTTCCATCTGAAGATCAAGGCCCTCTATGACAACTTCAACGAATCAGCACCGGACACTACCCCCTCAGTTGGTAAGCCGTCCATCACGTTCTGGGATCCCGCAACCGTCGAACTCATCACCGCGACCATGAAGAAAACTCACTCAGGAGCCCCTACGAACCCCTGCTCACCGCACATCTTCCACCCGGCCGCCGCTGTCATCGCACCCGAACTAGGAAACAAAACAAGCGGAGGTGAAACCCCTCCTCAAGAAACCAATGGCCTACCCAACGGACCTGAAAAACTACCGGCCCATCTTTCTCCTCCCCTTTGCGGCCAAAGTCACCGAAAGACTCATGAACGCCCAGTTGACCGCCTTCATCTAAGAAAACTCCATCCTAGACGCCTCCCAATCCGGATTCCGCAGCAACCACAGCACCGAGAACGCCCTCCTCGCCGCCACTGACGACATCCGCATGCTACTAGACCAGGGACACACTGTGGCCCTCATTCTTCTAGACCTCTCCGCCGCCTTAGACACCATCTCGCATCGCACGTTCGCAGCCAGACTTCACAACACTGGGATACAAGGAACGGCCCTCGATTGGATCCAATCCTTCCTCTCTGGCAGAACCCAGAGGATTCGACTCCCTCCCTTCCTCTCCGAACCCACTGAAATTGACTGCGGAGTACCCCAGGGATCATCACTCAGCCCCACGCTCTTCAACATCTACATGGCCCCCCCTCGCCGCCATCGTCCGACAGCATGGGCTCAGCATCGTATCCTAATCCGACGACACCCAGCTCATCCTCTCACTCACCAAGAATCCCGAAGACATCAGACTCTGCTTCCAGGAAGGATAAAGAACGTGGCAGCCTGGGTGCAAGACTGATGTTTGAAGCTTAACTCAGATAAGACCGAGGTCCTCATCCTTGGACCCTGCACCTTGGTCTTGGACAAAACCTGGTGGCCCCCCGCCCTCGGAAACCCACCCACCCCGACTGACCACGCTCGGAACCTCGGCATCATCCTTGACTCCTCCCTCTCCATGATCAACGCTGTCACTTCCACCAGTTTCAACTGCCTTCGCAATGTTCGCATCCTCCGTAAGGCCTTCAAATGGATCCCCCCGACTGCAGAAGGACCGTCACACACGCACTCAACCAGCAGACTGGACTACAGCCCTCTACGCCGGAATCAACAGAACTCTTCTACACAAACTTCAAACCATCCAGAACGCTGCAGCCAGACTCATTCGTCGGGACACTGCCCCACGAACACATGACCCATCACCTATGGGTCTCCACTGGCTCCCCGTCGAGAAGAATGTCACCTTCAAACTCCTCATCCACGCCTACAAATCCCTCAACAACATCGTACCCAAATACCTCAACGAGAGAGTATCCTTCCACGTACCCAAGTGGAGCCTCCGCTCTGCCGACCTCGCCTTGGCCGAGGTCCTCCACATCTGCAGAACCGAAAACCGGCGGGAGAGCTTTCTCCTACATAACTGCCAAGACCTGGAACAAGATCCCTGTGAACATCAGACACTCTCCGACCCTGCAAACGTTCAGGAAGGACCTCAAGACCTGGCTTTTTGACTGATCCGGAGCTGCTCCACCACCATAGTTATTAATGTGACCAGCGCATTGGAACACAAACCTGCGGGTGAAAGCAGAGGTGCTATCTGTAAAACCGCGCTTGTTTGGGCCTTCACCTGCTCTTCAGTTCTCACCGCATTTGTACAGGGTTGAGGTGTCTTTAAAATCAGTTGTAAACTTTGAGGTCAGACAAAGGCAGTCTCATTTTAATAGATGTTAACTGCACAACTGGCAGAAAGAGTGAAATGGTTGACCTATATATTTTACTGTCATAAAAGCACAACTCTGTCATGAGAGGAGCCCTGCCCTCACAGGCAGCAGTTTTCACTTCCCAGAGGCACTTGTGCACCTGACTTCCGGTAAGGCCATTTGCACTCTGAGCCTTCAGTCGAAGATGAACCCTACCCTGATTGTGTCCGTATTTTCTCATTCCGAAGAAATTCAGGGTCCCCCTAGGTGGAATAATTACTTCTCAGTAAAAGTCCATTCCCCGACCCCTTGTGGATTTTTACCTTTCTCTTTTCTCTATAAACAGAACCAGTCCAGGCAAGGTTAAGTACCAGCTACACAAATTCTACTCATATAACATAACATTGTACTGACTAGATGGTGCAATGGATTATGTGCTTTTTATTGACATCTGCTATGATCCCCTGGTTACAAGTTTGTATACCAGCAATGTGAATCCTGTGGCCACAAAACAAAGTACCATTAGATGGGGTTTTAGTTACACCTGTGATTTACAGTGCTTAGAGGCAGCAAAACTGATCTATTATGTGCCTTACAAAAAAGTCATAATATGACCCCCCTACTTTGAACTATCCTTATAAGACCCTCCCACAAAACCAGAACTTTGAAACACTACCCTTTCCCCAATTATAGCTGGTTTACCTATGCCACAGTCTAGGAACCTTGGTATACTTCTAAGAGTTAAAATCAATGTGCAGTGAGTGGTGTGGGAAATATACTAAAACTCGGCTAGAAGCCCGTAGGTTCCATATAGGCAGCTGTGCCTTTCATTTTTTGGATTTCTCTGTGGTTGATATCTGGAGTGGATAGGTCATGCCAGCTTTAATTTTTAGGTCTCGCCTGAGACAGCGCATGCACTGTCTCTTCGAGACATTTAGCAAGTGTCTTTTGCTGGCCTACAGCTTGCGTTCACGGGGTCGTGCAAGTGCACATCTGCCATCTGTGTTTTTATTGCTGTAATCAGGCTCCTCTGCTTGCACTACCCCCCTCCCTTTCCCCCTCCCTCCTGGTCAGCTTCATTTGTGTCTTATAGCTGTGAATCATGCTCATCTGCTCGCACTCCCCCTCCTCTTCGTCAGTTTTATTTGTCTCTTCTATCACTGTGAATGCTCCTGCTGCCACCAGGCACACATACCATCAGTCTTCAGTGCACGCTTTCACCAGGTACACACACCACCAGCCGTCAGTGCACACTTCCGCCAGGCACACACACCACCAGCCATCAGTGCACGCTTCCACCAGGCACACACACCACCAGCCGTCAGTGCAGGCTTCCACCAGGCACACACACCACCAGCCGTCAGTGCAGGCTTCCACCAGGCACACACACCACCAGCCGTCAGTGCAGGCTTCCACCCGGCACACACACCACCAGCCGTCAGTGCACACTTTCACCAGGCACACACACACACCACCAGCCGTCGGTGCACGCTTTCACCAGGCACACACACACACCACCAGCCGTCGGTGCACGCTTCCACCAGGCACACACACCACCAGCCGTCAGTGCACGCTTCCACCAGGCACACACACCACCAGCCGTCAGTGCACGCTTCCACCAGGCACACACACCACCAGCTGTCAGTGCACGCTTCCACCAGGCACACACACCACCAGCTGTCAGTGCACGCTTCCACCGGGCACGCACACCACCAGCCGTCAGTGCACGCTTTCACCGGGCACCCACACCACCAGGCTTCAGTGCACGCTTCCATCAGGCACACACACCACCAGCCGTCAGTGCACGCTTCTGCCAGGCACACACACCACCAGCTGTTAGGGCACGCTTCCGCCAGGCACACACACCACCAGCTGTCAGTGCACGCTTCCGCCAGGCACACACACCACCAGCCATGAGTGCACGCTTTCACCAGGCACACACCACCAGCCGTCAGTGGAGCAGGCAGGCTCTTCTCAGAGTTTCTTGGTAAATATGTGTTTGGTGCCTGGGAGGGAGTGGGTCGTGTTTCCTTAAACCCATGCTGAGTATGCAGGTGCAGTGCATGAACTCCTGTGTGAGTGAGTCATGCTGCCAGGGGCTCACTCACTCCACACTTGTAAATTGCGCCTGCACCAGGCTTTTTCTCATTTGCAAAGTTTGGCGCATGCGCACAGCTAGGCAGCTCCCAAACCCCCGGGAATTACTGCTTCCTACAACCAGAATGGAAACAACATCAGAGCAATGAAAACAAGTTCATTTGATGCAAAGAACTGTTAACACAAACCATGTCCAGCTATTGTAGATCTGGCAACTTAAACAAAACAGCAACAAAAAGCAAACAAGCGTTGGTATAGCCAATAGTTCTCGCTTTTTGGACCCTATAAGTATTTAGTTATGCAGCAGAATATCCTTGGTACAACAACACCAACTGTTGCATGGCTAAACACTTATAAAGTCCCAAGTGCGAGACCTATTGGCTATACCAAGGCTTGTTCTTTCCGTTGCTAGGCTGATCATCTCAAAGATTTCCTCTTCGCAGAACCCACAGAAATAATGCCTTAGCCTTCGCTATTACAAGTTACGAGAGCAAATCCATATGTATTTGTCACGGTTTGGCATGAGCAAGTCTTAGTTTCTCGTTTACATACCATTTGCATGTTTACTGCCGAGCTTTCTTATCTTGAGCTGGGATGATTGACATTTAACGGATTGGTGAGAAGTGATCTCATTAGAAACCGGCACCAGACGGCAGACAGCACTTAGCTTCAGTTACAGCTTGCTTTTTTATTTTTGTTAAGAATAGAACTTTTATGTAAAAAGAAACATTCTGAACTGAAGGCAAATGAGGTCAGTTTTAAGTAGTATCTGCCATTTCCCAATGAAGTAATATTTAAATGTCTAATTTCGTTCCCTGGCTGCCCAACTTTACTCAAAAGAAGGCATTTAACCCGCTTTTGTTTTTGGATTAGAGACCTAGGCAGAGTAAGTGATACTTTGAAGTCATTCGCCTTGCAGTTAAAAGGAAAATATTGAAGCACTTGCTATTGATTGAAAATTGATGGAAGGATAAAAAGTCTGCTCTACAGAAGGAACAATTTTATAGACGCGGGTGGTTGGAAGCTCGGAAGTAAATCATAGGAATGTGATACCTGCAAGTCTCTCAAAATGGTGCTTGCACCATCATTTTTTTTTAAATCTAGTTTAGAGCAACACAGCATACTGAATCGCCTTGAGGCACTTGGGGAAAAGTGTTAGGAATGGATTTCTCAAGCATGATGTTATTAGTGGAACTAAATGAATTTGCTGGGTGTGCACTGTTTCATAGGAAATCTAATCTTCCCTCTTCCCAACCGCAAACCTTCTCTGAGCAGACAGATGTACAGACAAGCACGGTCCATACACTAAACCAAACTCTATGTGCAGTAGAACAGTTGATTACCACTAGTGATGAGGTCAAAAGCGAGGATTCTCCAGAGATTCGAATGATGGCAAATTAGATTAGTGTTCAGAACATTCCACCAGCACTTTGTGGTGGGAACAACCTCTTATTCCTGTCAAGAATATCAGCTGTATTCTTTGCCAGCAACAACAATCAACTTTACTTAGTTCACCTGGACTAAAATACTGCAGCCAGACTAACTGTATGAATTCTGGTAGGCTGCTCTGGGGATCAAGCTCCCAAAGAGAAGAAAGAAAAGGTAAATCTTTTAAAAATCTAAATTCTGCCCCTACAGGAGGAATACGCCTGGGACTATCCTCTGCCATTTATGTCCTTTATCATTTGACCATCTGATGGCATTTGTTTATGTTTTAATGGCTGTGTTGACTGTGCTTAAAAAAATGCACAACAGCTTGATTAAATCTTGACTATAATATTATTCTCTCCTTTCCCGTAGGTTAACAGTGTATTGCTGCTCAGCACTATGCTAGTGGGATTTCTTAACAAGTAATAGGAGTTGCTTTCTGTTCTTCTATACAAAAAGGTTGTGGAACTATGTTACTTTGCATGATATGTTGCTGTTAATAGGCTATGTTGCAGAACAACTGGACCAATGACCACTGTGATTGGAAGATAGATCCTCAGGTGAGGGAGACTTGCATGTATTGGCATTTCAGGCCTGGACCTACTCATGACCATGCACCCATGTGGGAATATTGAAAATGTGCTTCATAACTCAAGACTTCTCCTTGACACAACCAATACACAAGGGAGTAATGGGTTCATTTCAGTTCCCTCAAGAACATGGGTTATTTGTGCTTCACATATGAATCCTCTTGCACCATACCCAGTGCCTAATGTTTTCTAAGCTCTTCCCTTGATCAGTTTGTATATCTTCTTTCCAACAAAGCTGGAAATCCGATAAAGCCGAATGGATGGAAATGTTTGAGCCACCGCTTCTGAACCACTAAAAAGTCCCTTGAGTAGAACATCATTTATTGGATTCTTTTTTTTTTTGCTCGTCTATGCCGTTGGGACCCACATTTGCAAATTAATCTTAGCTCAAAATGCAAACCTTCTATTAGATATGGGCTGCTACGCCACCTCCCATGTACACAAGAGCACAAGTAACCACAAATGTTCCTCGTCCGAGAGTAGTAGTTAGGGACTCTATAGCTAAATACTGAGCACACATCTATACCTGCCTCTTCACCTTGGGGAAACTGAAACACGTAAAAGTAGATGGTTGGAATGTTTGAGCCACCACTCCTCAGCCCTTGGTATTTATTTCTACTGAGTATCATTCTATTTGTTTTTGGCACATCTATGCCATTATGAAGGGAGCATATTGTATGCAAATCAGCCCTGATCCTGTCTTAAAGATAGCTAACTGAATTGCTAGGTCACTTTCTTTCTGCACCTAAACACGAGTAATTCCACACTGAATCTTCCTGATTTCTTGAGATCTGTCTAAATATGTCTTCTGAGCTCACTATGCCTACCAACTCATTCTTTAGATCTCTCTTGAAGCAAGTATGGCTGAAAACTGTCCTGAGGTTGCTCGTGATTCCCTTGAATGGAGATGTGGCCTAGCAGTAATGATGCAGACCAGACTGTGTCCTTCAAAAAGGAAATCAAAGCTTTACTGATGAGTACTTTTCTGAATTAGAAGTTTAGCGTCAGCCTTTCGTCATATCAGCCTAGGTCCAGCGTGTCCTCCTAGCCCAACGGTCTGCTCTGCCTCATCTATTGTCACGACGACTCTTCTCGCTGTATTCTACTTACATTCTATTCTGCCTTCCTTGTCATGCTCCTGTGCTTATTTATTTATTTATTTTATTTATTATGCAATTTGTATCGCGCAAACTAAACCCGAAGGTGTCAAGGCGCCTATCAAAAAGATCAGAATAGCAAAGCACCACTACAGGTATGCACGTACAAAGAAGTGGGTCTTTAGGGCAGATCTAAAAGCTTGTAGAGTGGAAAGAGACCTTACTTCAAGAGGGAGAGCATTCCACCATTTAGGAGCCAGATTGGAGAAAGCTTTACCCCCCCCCATCTGGTCTTCCGAATACGAGGAACGTAAAGAAGAAGTCTGTTGGAGGAACGGAGATTCCTGCCAGGATTATAAGGTGACAAGATAGCTCCAATGCCAGTGAGGCTTGTTTTAGCTAAAGCCTTGTAGACCATACACAAGATCTTAAAACAGATACGGTCCACAACGGGGAGCCAGTGAAGCTGCTTCCGGGCAGAGGTGGCAGAGGCACGTCGGGGTAGATCGAGAACAAATCTGGCTGCTGCATTCTGGACCACCTGCAAGCGCTGCAGCTGACTTTTATTCAGGCCTGCATACAGCGCATTGCAGTAGTCCAGACGAGAGCTCAGGAGTGCAACGGCAAGTTGCTTTCTTGCCTGCAAGGAAAGCTAGTGCCTAATTTTCCTTAGTATATGGATAATACCCCAACAGGTCGATACAGTCCTGTTGACCTGTTGGCACATGCTAAGGATAGGATCAATCATGACCCCCAGATTTTTAGCCGAGGAGGTAGGATCAGGGCAGGCACCCAATGAGTCCGGCCACCACTCAACAGATCAGATCTCTTCCTTTCCTCCGAACACCATCACCTCAGTCTTCTCCCCGTTCAGTTTCAATGAATTGTGAATCATCCATTGGCCGACTGCCTCCATACAAGATCTAAAATTGGCGGCAGTCGACGCAACTGACTGGGAGAGAGAGACGAGGATCTGGGTGTCATCCGCATAGGAGACTACCTCCATCCCAAAAGATCTAATAAGTCTGGCAAGGGGGGTCACAAAGATGTTGAAAAGGGTAGGACTAAGCGCTGACCCTTGCGGGACCCCACATTGCACAGACAGGGATGGAGATAGAAACTGGCCCAGCATCACTCTTTGCTCTCTATGGTCAAGAAAAGAGGAAAGAGCCCCAGGGCTGCCCCCCGAACCCCGATCTCCCTCAGTCGAGATGTTAATACCGAGGGAGAAAGGGTATCGAAGGCAGCCGTGAGGTCTAAAAGGATCAGGAGGGAGGTCTGTCCCCCATCAACTCGCGTGCGGATGTTATCAAGCACTATGGTGAGGGCAGACTCGGTGCTATGTTCCCTCCTGAATCCATGCTGGGATAGATCCAGACAGCCCGAACTCTCCACGAAGGCAGCCAGGTGTTTATTTCAGTGGGCTTCTAACATCTTCCCGGGAGCAGTGAGATGGGGCGAAAAATTTTTAATACCCCAGGATCAAGAGAGGGCTTCTTGAGCAGTGGTTTAACCACAGCATTTTTCCACTGCTGGGGAAAAATGCCCTCCTTCATCGCCCTATTCATGATGTCAACCAAAGGGGGAAGGAGGGATTCTCTACACTGCTTAAGGATCTTTAGCGGGCAAACATCCAGCGGAGAGCCAGATTTAGTTTTGTTAAGAAGGATCTCAAGATCCTGGCAAGAGAGAGGAGGAAAGGATTCCAGACCCACATGCTGAGATAATTCTACAGAGTTAGAGCCCAGAACAGCGGACACCGGAGGCTCAGCGGTAGAGGATCTTTGCGACTCCAAGGCAAAATAGATGTCCGATATTTTGGACTGAAAGAAGGAGGCTATCTTGTTACAGAGCTCCTGAGATGCAACAACAGGATCTGGGATCTGGAGAGAAGTAAGAGAGTCGACAATCCTGAAGAGCTCTCTAGGAGATGAGAGTGAGGATGTGAGGACCGTAAAGTATTCTTGTTTGGTCTTAATCACTTCCAGCTTGTATCTTTTTAACAGGATCTTGTGGACTTCTCTATCCTTTTGGTCCCAGCTAGTATGCCATAGGCGCTCCTGTCTCCTTACTTCTTGCCTAAGGAGCCTTAGTTGTTCTGAGAACCAAGGAGCTGAAGGTCTTTTCCTGGCTGAATAGCAGGACCTAGCAGGAGCCAGTTCATCCAGGGCCTCCGAGATAGTCTTTTCATAATGCGAAACCGCTGAGGGAACATCCATCCCCTGAGTAGCGGACAAACTGGACGTCCACGTATGAAAAGAGTTTTCCCTGATATTTTTATAGTTCCTTCGTACTTCCATTGTACTCGGGACCCTTCTGATAGTGTCCTGGGTCGGATAGATCAGATTAAAAGGAACGGCCAGGTGGTCCGACCATGAAAGATGGAAAGGGTCGGTTACTGTCAGCCTCTTGTCGTTAGAAAAAATTCCATTGAGTGTGTGCCCCGCTCGGTGGGTGGGTCCTTCCACCAGTTGGGTGAGTCCACAGGCTGACATAGCTTCCAGCAGGGAAATAGTGTCATGGGCCTTCAACAGCTCTAAGTGAAAATTAAAATCCCCCAGAATAGTGAGATTTTGGCGGCCAAAATAAGGTTCCAGAACCTGAAACAACTTCAGCCCGAAATCTGTTCTAGGGCCAGGGGGACGATAAAGCAGAATCCCGTTGAACGCGGGATTAGAAGAGTCGGACAGGGAAAAGTATAGTGCTTGAAACACATCCTTGGGATCAGAGACAGGTATAGTATGGCATTGAAACCTGTCTTTATACAGAATAGCTAACCCACCGCCAACTTGACCCATTCTATCCTGCCGTGCTAAGCAGTAACCCTCAGGGACCGCTTCAACAAGGTCTGGACCTAAAGAGTCTTTGGCCCATGTTTCGGTAATAAAAACCCAAGAGGATTTCCTTTCTAATATGAGCTCCTTAAAGACCATATTATTCTTAATAAGTGAGCGGGCGTTGATTAAAAAACAATTTTCGCTCAACGCACTAAAACCAGAACAGGGCTCCAAGGGAGAGGGGGGGCAAGGTAGGTTAGAACCTCCCGACTCTACCTGAAAGCAACCACATCCGATGGATAGTAGGAAGTCTTCAGGAATGCACCTATGAAAACAAGGTGCTAGTGGAGGTTTGAGCCGTAGTACATCTTGCAAGGAGTATTTTAATGGATGATGGCCTCCCTTATCCTGACCTATAGTCCAGCCGTCTAGCCCGTCCTCAACGCGGACGGGCGCAGACGGGCTGGACTCTGGCGTGGCTGCGGCGAACACGCTGCGCGTCATTATAACCAGTTTAAATAGAGCTCTAGACAGTCCTCCTGACTGCTAGAGCGCGGGAGAGTCCAGCGATTGCCTACACCCACCCAAGATGGCGCTCACCAAATCCTGAGCGCGAGGGACCGGCCCGCCAAAGTAGCGGTGAGGAGCCAATTAAATGCAAGAATGCGATCGGGGTTTGTTATGTTATGTTATGTTAATAACTTTTATTGGGCGCACAGCTGCCCCAGCAAAGGGGCGTCCTGGCGCCTGATCAAATGCCACAACACAACAAGTCGAAGCTGAAAAGACAGGGGATCAGTTAGCAGTGACAAACAGATGAGTTTTTATGGCGCGCCTGAAGAGAGTTAGGCAGTTAAGGGCACGAATATGGACAGGAAGAGAGTTCCACAGTCCTGCCGCCAGAACACGAAAGGAACGACCTCCCATCCTAGTCAGTCTGAACCTGGTTTTAATCGCCAGATGAAGAAATTCCGACCTAAGAGCCCGCGCAGGAACATAAGGGGAGACAAGACCCGCAAGAGCTGGGGGAGAGGAGAGTTTCAAGATCTTAAATGTAAGACAGAGAGCCTTAAATTTAATTCTCTGTCTAACCGGCAGCCAGTGAAGAGAGGTCAAGACTGCAGAGACAGAACAACGTCTCGGAAGGCCAACAATGGCCCGCGCCGCAGCATTCTGCACCCTTTGCAGCCTAGTAGCCTCCGCCTGATTCACTCCAAGCAGCAGTGCACTCCCGTAGTCCAGCCGAGAAAGAATAGAGGCTTGGACAACCAGCTGCCGAGTGGGGGGGTCGAAGAATTTGAGGACAGGTCTCATTCCTCGCAGAATACCATAGCAGGTAGCTGCAATCTTCTTCGTGTGGCTGGTAAAAGAGAGAGTAGGATCCAGCCAAACCCCCAAGTTCTTAACTTCGGCAGCTGGGATGGGAGTCACCCCCAATTCTGGAGGCCACCACTGATCTCCCCAAAGTTCCTCCTGCTTCCCTAGAATCAGGACCTCGGTCTTTTTGGCATTTAACTGTAAACAGTTAATGCGCATCCAGTTAGCCACGGCTATAAGTCCTGCACGGAATCTGGGAGCAGTCACCTCAGGGTCCCCACTGAGTGTCACCGCCAGCTGCGTGTCGTCGGCATACGATGTCATGGTTCGGCCACTCTGTCTAACGACTGCAGCCAGCGGTTTCACATATAAGTTGAACAAAGTGGGGCTCAACGCAGAGCCCTGAGGGACTCCCAGTCCCAATGGATGGAAAGAGGACTGACCAGGTGGAATAGCCACTTTAAAAGACCGGTCCGAAAGGAAGGAGCGAAACCATTGGAGAGCCGTCCCCTCAATTCCCACTTCCACCAACCGCCGCATCAGAATGTCATGAGACACTGTGTCAAACGCGGCGCTCAGATCTAACAAGAGGAGCGCCGCTGTCTGCCCCGCATCCAGCACCGAACGCAGATGCTCAGTCATAAAGAGCAAGGCAGTTTCGGTGCTGTGTTGTGCCCGAAACCCATTCTGGCTCTCGTCTAGAATATTATTGCGAGAGAGGTGGGCAGACAAGATGGAATTCACGTGTGCCTCAGTGACCTTGGCGGGCCAAGGCAGGAGGGAAATGGGACGATAGTTCTCAGGTAACAGGGGATCAAGATTAGGCTTCTTCAAAATGGGGCTGACCACTGCTTGCTTCCAAGAGGAAGGGACCACGCCCTCAGTGAGTGAGAGATTAATCACATCCAAAATGGGCTCACGACAGAGGGGCGGGAGAAGAGTAAATATCTCAGGCTTCAGCGGATCTAAGGGAGAGCCGGATTTAATTTTGAGGCTCAGAGTGTCAAAAGCCTCAACAGACATAGCAGGCAGAGAGGACAGAGTTTCATGGATCGTAGCCATCACACCACTAGGCTCAACCCCGGGCACAGATGGCAAAAATCCTCGGTAGATAGCCTGCACCTTCTCCACGAAAAAGGATGCCAAACTTTCACAGTGAGAGTCCGTGCAGATTTTTAGCGAGGTGGCCCGTTTTCCCATCAGGTCTTTGAGAACCTTAAAAATTAATTTGGATGGGTTAGGGCTGCTCTGAAACTCAGAAGCATAGTATGCGGCCCGGGTTTGGCAGATTGCCCTGTGGTAAATCTTAAGCAGGGCAAAATACAGCGATTTTAACGTGGAATCAAAGGATTTCCTCCAAGCCCTCTCAGCTTGCCGGCAGGTTCTCTTAAGCTCGGCAAGAGTGTCATTATACCATGGGCTGCGCGTTTTGACATGACATTTCGACCAGCGCATGGGTATAAGAGAATAGAGGGCGGTTATGATCCAGTTACAAAACTGCTCATATCCCAGTTCCACATTCGGCAGGTTGCCCAAAGGCTGCGCCTCCAAGATCTTAACAAACTCCTCCAATTTGAGCTTACGCCAGTTTCTTTTAAGGATCAGTCTGTCCACAGGTTTAAATTGTGGGTCGTCTACAGGAAGGGACACTTTAACCAACAGATGATCGGTCCAACTTACCACCATCGGGTCCGATGCCCTAGCCCGTACCAGAGTGGTAAAGAAGGGGTCAAGGATATGACCTCCTATGTGGGTGGGGGAGGTAACTAGTTGGTTCAGTTGCAAGGCTTCAAGGTCCGCTAACAAAGAGCTGATGGGTGATGATGACGTCTGGTCAAGATGTATATTAAGGTCACCAACGATATTAAAGTTAGCACATCTAGGGGCTAACAGACTAACCGCATCAGCAAGGGCGACCTTGAAGACCGTGTCGTTCCCTGGAGGACGATAAATAAGCAGGCCACTAAGAGTGAACTGATGACTGAAAGTGACCTTAAAAGAGGCGCTCTCGCACATCGGTAGATCATAAGTTTTCCAATCAGCCGGAAAGCATGATTTTGTCGCCATGGCTATGCCACCTCCCCTAGACGTGCGGTTCAGAGTAAACACTGTATAGGTGGAAGGAAAAGCCAGATTTATAATAGCAGTGTCAGCATCTTGAAGCCACGTCTCAGTGAGAAAAATAAGGTCAGGGGATTCTTTATCGATCATGTCCCGTAGGGACAGATGGTGCTTGACCAATGATCTCACGTTCAGGCTCCATATGCTGAGTACTCGCTCAGTGCTGTCAATACGAGTACTTAGGGCAGTCCTTTCACCAGAGCGCACCGCAATGGGGGTATCCAGACTAAGACTACCACAGACACAGGCATAAGGCCCCGACAATGGGAACACCAATTCATGACCACACGCCGGAAGACTATCTCTAATGGAAAGGAGGTCAGCGCGATTATACCTGAGTGTCGTAGTACTATGCATGATGGTATGATGGATGAAAGCCAGAGTCCATAGCCCGCACCCGCTACCTCGACGCGGACGATCGCAATTGGGCAGGACTCTGGCACGACTCCGGCCACGCGACGGCGTCCCACTGCGCGTTCCCGCTGCGCGGGAGAGGACGACTTTAAATAGGCGTCTCACTGAGCAGCTCGAGCGTCGGGACGCTCCAAGATGGCGCCCACGAAAGATCTTACTCACCCAAACTAAGATGGCGCCCACAGGATTCCAGCCCCGGGACCCGGACCCGCCTAATGACGGTGCGTGTTCCACAAATTAAATGCAGGTAAGGGGACAGGTGCCCAGACAGAGCGGTAGATTGAAAACAGGGGATAAGTCAAAAGGAAAGAACAAAAAGACACAAAAGGTCAATTTAAAAAGCACAGCCCACTGGCAGCGCGACCTGCGCAAATGCAGCACTGATCAGGGCGAAGAACGCACGAGTCCGCCTTAAATAGGCGTCTCACTGAGCAGCTCGAGCGTCGGGACGCTCCAAGATGGCGCCCACGAAAGATCTTACTCACCCAAACTAAGATGGCGCCCACAGGATTTCAGCCCCGGGACCCGGACCCGCCTAATGACGGTGCGTGTTCCACAAATTAAATGCAGGTAAGGGGACAGGTGCCCAGGTGCCCAGACAGAGCGGTAGATTAAAAACAGGGGATAAGTCAAAAGGAAAGAACAAAAAGACACAAAAGGTCAATTTAAAAAGCACAGCCCACTGGCAGCGCGACCTGCGCAAATGCAGCACTGATCAGGGCGAAGAACGCACGAGTCCGCCTTAAATAAGCGTCTCACTGAGCAGCTCGAGCGTCGGGCGCTCCAAGATGGCGCCCACGAAAGATCTTACTCACCCAAACTAAGATGGCGCCCACAGGATTCCAGCCCCGGGACCCGGACCCGCCTAATGACGGTGCGTGTTCCACAAATTAAATGCAGGTAAGGGGACAGGTGCCCAGGTGCCCAGACAGAGCGGTAGATTAAAAACAGGGGATAAGTCAAAAGGAAAGAACAAAAAGACACAAAAGGTCAATTTAAAAAGCACAGCCCACTGGCAGCGCGACCTGCGCAAATGCAGCACTGATCAGGGCGAAGAACGCACGAGTCCGCCTTAAATAGGCGTCTCACTGAGCTGCTCGAGCGTCGGGACGCTCCAAGATGGCGCCCACGAAAGATCTTACTCACCCAAACTAAGATGGCGCCCACAGGATTCCAGCCCCGGGACCCGGACCCGCCTAATGACGGTGCGTGTTCCACAAATTAAATGCAGGTAAGGGGACAGGTGCCCAGACAGAGCGGTAGATTAAAAACAGGGATAAGTCAAAAGGAAAGAACAAAAAGACACAAAAGGTCAATTTAAAAAGCACAGCCCACTGGCAGCGCGACCTGCGCAGGGGATAAGAGTCACAAACAAAATTAAATAAAATACAAAACGGGATAGTTAAAACAAAGGTATCCTGAGCCAGAGCCTAGCTGTCTTAGTGCTAGCAAACAAGGAGAGCCTACCTCCTGCCCTACTTATATGCAAATCCCGGCAACAGTCTCTAGACAGTCCTCCTGACTGCTAGAGCGCGGGAGAGTCCAGCGATTGCCTACACCCACCCAAGATGGCGCTTACCAAATCCTGAGCGCGAGAGACCGGCCCGCCAAAGTAGCGGTGAGGAGCCAATTAAATGCAAGAATGCGGTCGGGGGTTTTAAAAGCAGGGGATAAGAGTCACAAACAAAATTAAATAAAATACAAAACGGGATAGTTAAAACAAAGGTATCCTGAGCCAGAGCCTAGCTGTATTAGTGCTTACTTATGATATCTTGCAATGTTCATGTTCTGATACCCCCCACTATTATGGCGTTGCGTACCTGTTTTTATTTGTATCTACTGCTGCTGTTTTGCCATAATTGTCTCTCCTTATGTGTGTTGCAACTCTCTGTACAGCGCTCTGATACCCTCTAGGGTCATGTTTGCGCTATACAAAACTTTTAAAATAAATAAATAATGCAATTAATGCCCTACATGATGATTCCCAGTGGTAAACAACTTAAAAACTACCACCCAACATTTTATTATGAAGTTTAGGTTGATTTTCGTTATCTGGTTAAAGGACAACTTTTTTGTTTTGCTATTTTCCTAATTATATATTTTGCTTGTACAGTGCATATTGCAAATTAAATTGTCTTAAGGTGCATTTGAGGTCATCCGCTTGCGGCCCTATAATTGTGTCATAGTTTGGTAAAGCTGCTTGGGGATAGAAAATTCCAGATGAGAAAGAAAAGTTAAATGTATTTCATGCACTGGTGGGTAGATACAGTCAGTGGCTGCAGATGCCTGGCAGGAGCTTACCTGTGATCAGCAGGTTTTCCTTAGCTGCCATCTTGAGATTAGGGTGGTCCAGTGGGCATTCCAGAAGAAAGTGTGGGATATTTGCAGCAGAGTGCTTTTCCGGTGTTTAGAAGACCCTGTACCTTAACCCCTTGGCTGCGGCTTTAATTCAGCCGCGGGGTGGGGGGTGACGGAATGGTTCCGTTACTACGGCCCCGCCCGCTCAATAGAAGGCGGCGCGAAATCAGCACCGCGCATGCGCGGCGGCCGGGCCGTGACGGAACCATTCCGTTACCAGCACAGCCCCACCGTGGCACGTGACGGAATGGTTCCGTCACGAGCGTGGAAGGGGTTAAGCGTCTATCTCACTTGCCTACGTAGTCTGATGTGGTATGGAGTACATATGCAGAGAGGCCTAGTACTGGGGATGGTTTTGCTTCACGAGTTTAGAAAGGGACATGCAACAGATAATTGTGAAGGCGATTCTGCTCTTTGAAGTGAGTAAGCCCAGTTGTACATGACCCAGGCGTCAGAAGTCCAATCGTTTTAGTCTGCTATCTAATTTGAGTTCTGTATTTTTGACTTTTTTTTTAAATGTGACTGGTTGGTCGGGCTACTGGGACATGATGTGATACAGTGGCTAAGGGGAACCAATATTTCTCCAGTATTACATCTTTCATAGATTCACATGCTTGTATCTTCCCCGTCGTCATGGTGGGAGTCTCACGGTAACAGAATGACCAAGCAGTATCATAGAGAAGAAAAACTGCATAGAAAATCCCCATAGGGACTGTATTATTTGGTAACCAGACCATATCTTTGTTTGGACCAAAAGCCAGCCAATCAGCATTGCTGCCCTGCCCTCACACTCCCCAGCAGAAGCTACCTGCCTCAGATTTCCAACCGCCTTCGTGTGATAAGGAGTCTCCCTGAGCTCTGCTCAGTTTTCTTCTGTTCCTGAGTGAACTTTTGACCTTTTGGAATCTTGTTTCCTGTCTTCTACATTAAGGTACTGTGTGTACTTATTTCTCTTATAATGGCTGACGGCTCTAAAAAGAGGCTGTTCAGGCCATGCAGGTCCTGTGGGAAGGCCAGACTGTTCTCTGAGGACCCACATGAGGACTGCCTTTACTGTCTCCACCCTAAACACCTGGTGAAAGACTGTAAGTTTTGTAGAAAATTTTCTGACAAAACTAAAAGAGACAGAGAGGCTAGACTACTGTTATGGCTTCAGAAGAAGAAGGCCACATCAGGCTCAGATTCTGAGGAGGGATCTTCTCATTCAACTCCCAAGAAAAGAAAGGCTTCTGTTTCTGTGGAGAGAGTGGAGTCTAAAAAGAGTAAAACTAAGGAGAAATCAACCTCATCTCTTCCTATTACTCCTGTGGTGAGACAGTCCAGTCTTAAGGAACCTGGGTCTGCACCCTCTACCAGCTCGCTGGCTTCTGCTCCAAGATCTGTGGTGAAGACTTCGGCTCCGTCAACGACGACTTCGTCGACGACTGTGGCTTCGTCGACGATAAGGTCTAAAGCTACGTCGACGACTGCGACGTCTACGATTACAACATCGACGAGTAAAATCTCAATGTCGACGAACAGGCCGTCGACGACGACCACGACGACTCCGTCGACGACAGGTTCGACGTCGAAGATGTCTACGGGGGCCCCGTCGACGAAGGTCCCGTCGACGAAGGTCCCGTCGACGAAGGTCCCGTCGACGAAGGTCCCGTCGACGAAGGTCCCGTCGACGAAGGTCCCGTCGACGATGGTCCCGTCGACGAAGGTCTCGTCGACGATGGTTCCGACGACGGTGGTTCCGTCGACGAAAGTCCCACCGACGATGGTTCCGTCGACGAAAGGCCCGTCGACGACGGTTCCGTCGACGAAAATCGTGCTTTCTTCCGCAAAAGCATTCAAATCACCGCAGTCGAAGACCATGATCTCGATCCGGTCTTTTCAGTCTACAAGGGGTTCATCTACCATCAGTGAAGCTGCAGAGTTCACCTCGTGGACAAAGATTTCACCTTTGCCGCCGTCCTCATTGCTAGAGCAGGACTCAGATGGCGAGGAGTCCTCAGGTGCCGCCTACAGTCCTTCTCAGCTGCAGATAAAGAGCCAGGACACGGATGAAGAGGAGGTTTATTCCTTCAAGGACAGACCACAATCTTCCAGATATGAGTCATTTCAGGAATCTGGTGATTATGATGAAGAAGAGGAGGAGCAGCATGAGGACTCGAGGGAGGAAGATCATCAGGAGACGATGTCTATACCCCTCAACCTTGTCTCTGATCTTAGGTTGATGTTGAATGACTACTACCGTCGCTTCCCAGAGGCGAATTCCTCGCAACCAGCTGGGCAGACGCCTTTCTCTCAGACACCTGCAGCACCTGCTCAACAAGAACAGGGGGTGAGATCGCCGCAGGTTGTTACTATAAGGGACGACCTTACGGAATCCGACGAGGATGAGCAGCCTGAAGAAGGAGAACTCGTTCAGGATGCTTCAGGACAGGAATGGGACGAATACATTTTACCATCGACTGCATCGCCTGAACCACTCAAATCTACCTCCCCTCCTCAAGATATCGGAGGTTTTCATGATCTCATGGAAAGGGCGGCCAAAAGATTCAATCTGGATGTTGAGGTACAACAAACGGATTGTTTCTTGTATGACTTCAAAGATGAAAACAAGAGGTCGCTTCGCTCTATTCCAATTATCCCTCACATCTGGGAGGAGGGTCTGAAGATCTTGAAAACACCTGCGTCTATTGCGGTCTCAGTTCCCCGCATTGACAAGAAATACAGAGCCCCAGAGTCCACAAAAGCCTGCCTCATTGGGCACCCCAGGCCTGAATCAGTTGTGACGCAGGCGGCACAAAGAAATTCTAAGAACCCGGTGGCTACTTCCCTAGTGCCACCTGACAAGGAGGGAAGGAGAATGGATGGAGCAGGTAAGAGGTTTGCAGTCATGGCTGCCTCTACCATTAAAGCGGCAAATGCTATGGCACTGCTTGGACGATACAACAGGCAAATGTGGTCTGATATTGCACCCATACTTTCTGCTCTTCCAGAGGACAAAAAGGAGGAAGCAGCAGCCATACTTAAGGAAGGCTCTAAATCTGCTGCCGAATCTATCGACATCGCCATGGATATTTCGTCCATGGCCTTCAGGCAGATGGCTGGAGCGGTTTCGCTTCGCAGACAGGGCTGGCTCAAGGCGACGTCTTTTCGTCCAGAGGTACAGGCGAAAATCGTTGATATGCCTTTTGACGGTGAAAACTTATTTGGAAAGCATATCGATGAGGCGTTGCAAGGCATAAAATCGGACACGGATACAGCTCGAGCGCTGGGATCGCTTCAGCAAGGAAGGTTTCAGTCCTTTCGGAGGAGAGGTTCAAGAGGTCAATTTAATCAAAGATCCTCTTTTCAATCCAACTGATATCAGCCGTACAATCAGCAGGGATATCGACAGTATAACACTAACAACCAATTCAGGTCCTCCAACTCCTCTTACCAACAACAGTCCAGAGGCAAATCTAACGCCAGGGGGAAACCTCAGCAGTCTAATAGACGTCAATGATTTCAGGCCGGCGCTCCCCACACAACGGATCCACGACAAAGACCACTATCTGTCTCAATTTTACAACAACTGGATGTCCATTACATCGGACAAATGGGTTTTAGATGTCATAAGCAGGGGCCACATTCTGGAATTTGTGGAGATACCTCCGGATCAACCCCCAGTACTCAGGCTCAGCAAACATCGCCAGGAAATGCAGAAGGAAGTTCTCTCGCTTCTGCAAAAGGGAGCCATAGAGGAAGTGCCGCAACATCTCAGAGGGAAAGGCTTTTACTCGCATTTCTTCCTCATCAAAAAGAAACAAACCCGGAAATGGAGGCAGGTATTGGACTTAAGGGATCTAAATCGATACATAAAAAAGATACCCTTCAGAATGTTATCGTTACAAGAAATTCTTCTACTGATAAAACAAAACGACTTCATGGCCTCCTTAGATCTCATGGATGCGTACTTCCATATTCCAATTCTTCGGAAGCACAGGAAGTATCTCAGATTTGTTGTGGAGAGTCGCCACTTCCAGTTCAAGGTCCTGCCATTCGGACTCAAGTCAGCCCCGAGGGTATTCACCAAATGCATGGCCCCGGTGGCAGCCCATTTAAGACTGCAAGGGCATTACATTTACCCATATCTGGACGACTGGCTGGTGACAGGTCCATCCTTCAGGGAGGCAGCAACATCTCTTCAGAGCTGCATCCGGCTGTTTCAGCGATTGGGCCTGAAGACCAACTTAGAGAAATCCTCGCTGACTCCGGCCAAGGGCATCCAGTTCCTGGGGGCATGGATATGCACCAGTGCAGGGAAAGCCTACCCTTCCGAAGAACGAATGGGAAAGATCATGAGGCTAACGGCAGCTCTTCAAGCAAAAAGGTCCACTTCCGTGAGGATATACAAATCCATGTTGGGGATGATGTCATCCTGCATCCCTCTGGTGCCAAACTGTCGGCTTCGAATGAGGCCGTTGCAGGAACAACTGGACGAACAGTGGGCCCAGGCCAAAGGTACCTTCGAGGATCGCATTACCATCACGAGCCATATGAAGGTGGCAATGTCATGGTGGAAGATTCGAAAGAACTTGGATCAAGGCTTGAGCTTCATTCCTCTAGATCACGACTTCGTGATGACAACGGACGCTTCGCTGAAAGGATGGGGTGCGCATCTTCAGGAGCTGGAAATTCAGGGCCTTTGGTCAGACTGGGAAGCTCAGCTTCACATAAACATGTTGGAGCTCAAAGCGGTGTTCCTAGGTCTTCAAGCATTTCTTCCCAGAATACGCCAATCGTCAGTACTGATCCAAATGGACAGCACCACTACCATGTTTTACCTACTAAAGCAGGGCGGTACGAGATCCAAACAACTGTCGACATTGGCGCAAAGAATCTGGAAATGGCTCATAACCAATGGAATTGCAATTCAGGTTCAGCATATTCAGGGAGTCCTCAACACACGGGCGGACGCCCTGAGCCGTACTACCAAGGCGATGCACGAGTGGGAACTACACCACACTCAGGTTCGCCTCTTGTTTCAAAGGTGGGGCACTCCCACATTAGATTTGTTCGCAACGCAAAACAACTCAAAGTGCGTTCAATTCGCGTCCAGATACCATCAACAGGGCTCCAAGGGAAATGCATTCCTCATGGATTGGACAGGAAGGTTTGCATACGCGTTCCCTCCCTTCCCGTTGATACCGCGAATACTGCGCAAAATGAGATTGGAACCGTGCCGGATCATACTGATAGCACCAGCCTGGCCGAGACAGGCGTGGTTTCCAGACCTACTTCTTTTGTCGAGGGGCGAGAAAATCCAGCTCCCGACATTTCAAGACCTCATCTCCATGCAAGAAGGGCAAATTCTGCATCCGAATCTACAATCTCTAAAATTGTCAGCATGGAACCTCACGAGCGGGAGTTTCAAAATCTAGACATTTCACAGGAATGCAGACATGTTCTCTCACAGGCTAGAGCTGTATCAACAAACAAAACATATGCAGCGAAATGGACACGTTTCTGCCATTGGTGCAGCAGACAAAACTTGCATCCGTTTGAAGTACCACCTGAAGGTATCCTCCCTTACCTGCTGTCACTATCTAAGGCAGGTCTGTCGCATGCCTCGGTCAAGGTACACTTGGCAGCAATATCGCGCTTCAGGCGGAAGCCAAATGAACCATCTCTCTGGTCCTCCAGGATAATAAAGGAGTTTATCAAGGGACTTTTTCGGGTTTATCCACCCATCCAACGCCCTCCTGTGCCGTGGCACCTCAACACAGTACTATCACAGCTTATGAGGCCTCCTTTCGAGCCTATTCACAAGTCAGATTTGCAGTTCCTGTCATGGAAAACGGCCCTCCTTCTCGCCTTAACATCATCAAGGAGGGTTAGTGAAATCCAGGCCTTTTCAGTGGAGGAACCCTTCTTACAATTTCGCCAAGACAGGGTTATCCTAAGGACAAATCCTACCTTTATTCCCAAGGTGGCAACATCTTTTCACCTCAATGAACCCATTATTTTGCCTACTTTTTTCAGCAATCCTTCATCGGAGGCAGAAAGAGCCTTACATTCTTTAGACATTTCCAGATGCCTAAAGTTCTACATTGAAAGGACAAAAACGTTCCGCAAGTCCAAGCAATTGTTCATTGCTTTTGAAGGGCAAAGGAAGGGTCTTCCTTTGTCAAGACTGAGTATTGCCAGATGGATCTCCGCAGCTATCCTGAAATGTCATGCAAAAGCGGGGAAGCCGCTAGATTCTAAGGTACATGCACATTCCACAAGGAAGATGGCAACTTCGATGGCCTTGTTTGCAGGAGTGGCGCTGCCTGATATCTGCAGAGCAGCAACGTGGAAGAGCGTGCACTCATTTACGAGACACTACTGTCTGGACACTGCGTGGAAAGAGGACACGGCAGTGGGACAAGCTGTTCTGAAACGTCTTTTTCAGTAAGGTATGACATAATGGCATATTCTGTTGTCTATGCAATACTTTGATTTATGTGTCAACATGCATTTATCGTATTTCTTATATTATGATGTGTATTGTTATACCTTTGTCTTACGGCAGAGCTTCCTTTTTTAGTTCTGTCCTGGAAACGCTACTAATTTTGGTGAGCACTGCTTACTACTCTGATACAAGCATGTGAATCTATGAAAGATGTAATACTGGAGAAGGAATTAGTTACTTACCTGTACACTATAGTTCTCCAGTATTATCTTTCATAGATTCACATGCGCCCGCCCGCCTCCCCGTTTCTCAGGCAGATCCTGTTTCTCGGTATTTATCCATGTCTCTCACTCGGGGACGGAAATCTGAGGCAGGAAGCTTCTGCTGGGGAGTGTGAGGGCAGGGCAGCAATGCTGATTGGCTGGCTTTTGGTCCAAACAAAGATATGGTCTGGTTACCAAATAATACAGTCCCTATGGGGATTTTCTATGCAGTTTTTCTTCTCTATGATACTGCTTGGTCATTCTGTTACCGTGAGACTCCCACCATGACGACGGGGAAGATACAAGCATGTGAATCTATGAAAGATAATACTGGAGAACTATAGTGTACAGGTAAGTAACTAATTCCATCTGCTGTGAGATTACAGGTGAATCTCATCCTCTCTTGCTTTCCATTTTATATTATCAGTAGGATTAAAGACATAACATTCTACCACCTGAGATAGTCCTACGTCCTCACTCTACCCCTGACCTGGAATGACCCCCTTTCCATCTTGCTGAAAAGTTGTCACATATTCTTGTGTATTGGAACAGGAACACAGTCAAGCCCTTGTAACTATGAATATGTCCCAAACATCCATTATGCTTTTTGTTACGAAGTAGATGTACAGATTATATTGTCTCAGGACTTTTTTCACTTTTTCATCCAAGTTCGATCCCACAGCTTTTTTTCCGTCAATTCCTTGAGCCACAAAGCCCCGTTTTTCATCAGGGGCACTTTTGGGCCATTCGGGTGCGATTCTAAATTGGACTGCTTCACAGTATTTTAACAAGTCCGTCCCACTCCTCCTCGACTTTTCCTGGCATTAGTGTTTTCCTGGACAACCTTAGCCATCTCTGCAAATGTTACTAATAAACTGGAGGAATCGAATTCATCACATCTGTCTTGCCCTGCCAGGGTATGTAACATTTGCTTCAGTTCTTGCATGGTTTAACATTGACGAACGGTTCACAAAAAGCAGTTCTCCGATTCTGTCATTTTCACGCCCAAATATTTCACTTCCTGTATAATGCATGTGAAGACTGAGATGACATTACCGACATTCATATCGCTCATTGATGTGGAAAAATCCAACAGTTCAGATTAAGTTAAATTAATTTTAATGCCAGAGAGCCTTTGTCCTTCCTATAGCTATAACAGCAGGACAGAGAATATGCTGGTTTTCCCAGGGTTACAATTATGGTGGAATGCTAACATGCTGAGTTTGTTCTCTACCCAAATTAAATCCATTTTTTTCTTTGAAACTCCCTCATTTTAATGCCGGGGTTCTTCCAAGAGGGATAAAACGAGTGTGTTTTGTTTGTTTGTTTGTTGACCCAGGACAGTGCTGTCGAATTCCTCTCCTTCGGGCTAGGACTGTCGGTCATGTTCCTCTAAATGAGTCTAAATTACAATTGTACCAAAATGATCCCTGAACGCCCAAACAGCCAGATATGAAAATAACAGCAATCAACACATAGATTTCCTTAGCTTGCTAGAGTAGAAAAAGAACACCTTTAGCAAATAATTCCAGTACCCGCATGCACAAAAAAAAAATCAACGCTGCCATCAAAGTGCTGCAAACTGGAGCGCTTGAAAGCTGAACTAAAGATGAGATCTTATTTGCTTATGGTCTTGAACAAATAGTCGAAAACACTGGAAAGAGCAATAACCTAGTATTTATATAACCACAGAGTTTGATGACTTGAACTTGTATGTCCATTTTGTGAAAGCGTATTTTTTTCTGAAGAACAGTCCTTCTATTTTTATTTTAGAGTTATAAAGTATGCAATTTCTTATTTTGTCAAGTTCTTAAAGTAGAAGCAGTTCTCCAACCCCTCACTTAAATGAACAATTCCTTATTTTACTTCCTAAATATGAAGGACCCGCTGCACCTGTGTTTGTATTGGCACTTCATTGTTTTCTTACAGTGTCATTTATTTCTTAGCTTACAGTTCTCCTGGTTTTTGTTCGTGGATGTTAAAACTTAATTTACTAACTAGAGATTTGGATCTGCTGGAGGTTAGGGTCAGCTGATTGGAAATCGGCTTGCATTACACGTGGTTCTCCATACAGGTGTCAATGTGCATTAGCCACAAACCTTTCCAGGCCTGGATATCCCAACTATTTTTCCATTTATTTTGGTTAGGTTTGACGAATGAAACATAGATTTACTGATTGAGCAAGAGAGTAGGTAATTTGATAGTAATGGTCAGACAGTCTTTAATCATTTCAGTGCAAAAGTGTGTATGTAGTCTGGCAGTGCAGATTTCTTTTCCATTTTAGGCCTGACATTGACCAAGAGATCTTGATTTTGCTAAAAAGGATATATATTTATGTATCTATATATCTATAGATATCTCCTTCATCGTTGACCTGTTATGTGATTGTGTCATTATTTTTTTTCCGCCCACTACAGAATAGGGCACTGTGAATGGCAACATTATGCATTTTCACAAGGAGCATGTGTTCACACAAATTAGTTCCCTTCTGTGCCAGGGACTACTATTGCAATATGTGCTTTTTGATACTAAAAACATATTTTCGTCATTAGCAATGTTTTTTTGTTGGCAATGAAGTTTTATAACTTGACAAAACAAAGCAATCGTTGACAAAAGCCTAAAAGCTGGCAGCCATAGCCAGACCTACTGGCTCAGTCAATGCTTGTTTTGTAATGTGCATTTATAGCACCCGTACTTCGTAGTTAATGTAAACACAGCATGTAGCATTGTTTACACCACAATCCAAACTTTTCTTTGGTAAAGTATCCACATATATTTGTAGTTGCACAAAAAGGACTTTTAAGGTAACGTATACAAATGTGAAATATTATCTTGAGGCAAGTGTGCTTTATATCCAAGTTTGTAACATGCAAATCCACATATGTACAAATCCTGGAAAACTAGCCAAGTTACCCAAGGCATCACAGCCTGACAGAATTAAAAACCCAGAACTGCAATGGCTCTTGTTTAGACTCTAGGGAGAGGTGGGGCGCCGCGGCCAGGGCGACTGACGCTGGAATCTGGGGACCACGGTTCGATCCCCGGCTCCGGCGGCAGGTTAGCCCAGCACCATGTGACTCTGGGCAATAGCTCGCTTAATCTTCCCGACGGCCCCCAGCGCCTAGAGACCCTTACGGGTGATTGTGCGCTTTACAAATGTGGACTTTACTTTGTACTTATTCCCCTACTAACAGTGGTGTCTCTAAACATGATTTTTATGGGGTAATACAAGAGGCCCGTTGATAAAGCTGCTGGGGCCACTTACAACCGGAGATCATGACCATTTTCCATGAATGCTTAAAAACGTGTGTGTGTGTGTGTGTGTGTGTGTGTGTGTGTGTGTGTGTGTGTGTGTGTGTGTGTGTGTGTGTGTGTGTGTGTGTGTGTGTGTGTGTGTGTGTGTGTGTGTGTGTGTGTGTGTGTGTGTGTGTGACTGTGTGTGTGACTGTGTGTGTGACTGTGTGTGTGTGTGACTGTGTGTGTGTGACTGTGTGTGTGTGACTGTGTGTGTGTGACTGTGTGTGTGTGACTGTGTGTGTGTGACTGTGTGTGTGTGACTGTGTGACTGTGTGTGTGTGTGTGTGTGTGTGTGTGTGTGTACACACACACACACAATCACATAAAAACACACACTAAACAACCAAAGGTTAGAGGGACGTTACAGTTAGGTCCAGATTTTACACACACAAAACCATAGAAATTCAGCTGGCATAGTTACCTCAGGTAACTGTAACTTGTGCCCTAAGGTAACTAGAACTTGCGCCCTCACCATGCACATTTTTCTCATCAATCATTTTACAGCATATGTTGCAGTGATATTATCAAAGAAGATGTTATGAGTGATATAATATGTGGGGTCATTAGCATAGCATGGCGAGGGCGCGAGTTATAGTTACCTTAGAACAAGAGTTATAGTTACTTGAGCGAACTCTGACTGCTGACATTTCTGTGGTTTTGTGTGTGTAAAATCTGAGCCAAACTATCTCTCTCTAACTTTTATATATTTTGTGTGAATTCTTTTAGGTTTTTTAAATGATATTTCTTTTTTATAAAGTCCCTGTAATGTTTGTTTTTTTCAGTGAATTTGTAGTTTTTTTTAAACAAAAAGTAATATTAAATTACCATTTGTTAATGCAACCACTGCTCCAGTGTAATTCCACCGAGTGGTCCGGGCTGTAGTAGTGTCAAAAATCTCTATGGGAAATTGCATGGGTAAAACGTGATTTAGGACCCCCTTTTTCTCGACTCCCACTTAACGAATCACCCCTCAAGTGAGTAGCAACTAATTTTCAACATTTCATGAAGATTAGTCAAACGGTGCCAAAGTTCTTAGCAAAACAAAGAACTCTTTTCCTATGGAAACTAGGTCTTATCTAGAACTACCTACTGGCAACTGCCAGTAGGTGTAATGTGTGTGTGTGTGTGTGTATCTATCCTCATCAGCACATCACATGCTGTGACACATAGTTTCAATGTTCTCATTACAATAAGGGGGTGTACAAGTCCTAGCAAACAAAACCCAAGATTGCTTTTGTGATCCTGGAGACATGGCACCTGCTCGCAGTTCTCCATTCCAGGGCTTTTATTTCACAGCACAATGGGATTGTGGTAGTTTGTCTTGATTCCCTTGACCGTCCACAGTTGGACTGTATCACCTGATTTCAAGTGTTTTAAAAAGAAGACTCTAGACTGGACCAGCATGTCTTTTGTGGCATGAGGTCCTATGGAAATCTTTCAATGGAAGTGATGGTAGTTACATCGCAGGGAGAATGTGTAATGTTTTTATATTTAATTTCTAGCATTCACTTTGTTATATTGCCATTCTACAAAACCACACAGCAACTTTGACCAACAGTGCTGTTATTTTTATAACGCAGCCTCTGCCTCTGTTCGTTTCACCATCACTCTTCAAACCCATCTCTCTTCCACTTCCTATCGCTGTACTCCCTGTCCCATATCTTCACTATCCCATAACTTCACTATCCCATATCTTCACAGTGCTCGCATCCCCTTCACTGACATTTCTCCAAGTCTTATAGGGTATCAGCTGGATATTGAGCTTATCCAGTGTGAATACTGTTTATACTGCATTTGAGTTAAAACCCTGTACCACCTCCTTGAGTAAGCTGTAACTGCTCACTATTACCTCTTTTGAGAGATATGTTTACAAGCTCAGTACCTCCACTATCCAGATGGAATGAAAAACTCTAAAGTCCTAAAGCAGCAATGGTAACGCTCAATCTCCACCATGTACAGTACCCAGTAACCACCTACTTCCACTTGAACCTAAGAATATGCCTCTCTGTCAACTTGTGTCTTTTTCCCAGTAAGGGAGCTTAGAAAGAAGTTTATTACAGTTCGTGTATTGAGCTTCTTTCTCAATAAAAACCATGAGAGGACCCCAAACAAAATGGGCAAGTCATTGGAATGGGCTGACAACAGAATTGGGTGTTTTGGCCATGGAATTATGATACTTAACATCTATTCTTGGCTTTACATCTTCACCTAAATATGCTGAAAATAAACACTGTATTCTAAAGGGTTGGGCCCACAGCAGTGACAATTCACTTAGAAGGGTAGTCCCTTGACCTTCATAGATGCAACAGGAAGAAGGACGGAACAAACGCTTATTGTGTGCTCCCTAGAACATGTAGTAATCCCACAGAAGTATCAGTCAGTGGAGATCAGTTTGGCAACCTAAGTGGACGATTCTGATCCCTATACGTTGGTAGGCGACAGCGATCCCAGCATGTCTTGGCGGCAGCAAATCATGTGCCGGGTTGTGCCCGGGCAGTTCGATGATGCAGATGCCCCTGAAAGCAGTGAGCATGTACAGGAAGTTCAGACTACATTTGTAAAGCCACATTACACCCATTCTCAGGATGGTAACATCAGCGATGAAAGTGATGGAGATGATGCGGACTACGAAGATGATGATTGGAATTGGGATGGTTTAGGTGGAGATCTTATCAGTCGGTCTTTAGCCAGACTTCCTTTTGTCTCTCCTGTCGTCTCTTCCCGCTTCCTCCCTCTATTCATTATCTCTACTTCTCTTCTCTCTCAATGTATTAAGACTGAACTTTTCTGTCTGATGCCTGATGGAGCTACCTGGTTTAGCTATAGGGGAGATGGGCTGTGGACTCCCTCCTTGGTCATCACCTACCCAGTTTTCACTTTGTCTCTCCTTGTTGTCGCTTCACCTATCCTCACTTTCTCACCTTCCCTGTCCCCTCCCTTCTACGCTCTATTTATTTTGCCATCCATGTTACTTAAATTGTTTCTTATTGAGACCTAGCTATTTGTCCAAAGCCCGATGGAGCTACCTGATAGCTATTGAGGGAATGGGTTTTGGGACTCCCCCTCGACCGTCACCTACACAACCGGTCTTTGGGCAGACTTTCCTTCGTCTTTCTGCCGTATCTCCCTCCCATCCTGTTTTTCTGCGAACCTCTTCCCTCGACACCTGAGACCGAACTCCTTTGTCTGATGCCCGATGGAGCTACCTAGTTTAGCTATAGGGGAGACGGACCGTGGATTCCCTCCTTGGTCTTCACCTACCCAGTCGGTCTTTAGAGAGACTTCCTCTCGTCTCTACGGTTGTCTCTTTCCTTATCCCCACTTTCTCACCTCACCTACCCCCCACTTCTTTTCTCTCTCCTTTCTCTCCTCTCCTAACGTATTGCTGACTGTTCGTTGTAAGGTATAATTGTTGATCTTTTTCTGTTATACTGTTAAACCACATTGTTGCACTAACTTTCGTCCCTCCTGCTGTCTCCTCCCACATCCTCCCTCTTTTTATGTCTCTCCTTCTCCCTTCTCTCAATGTATTGAGACTAAACCTTTTTTTGTCTGATGCTTGATGGAGCTACCTGGTTTAGCTATAGGTGTGATGGGCCGTGAATTCTCTCCTTGGTCTTCACCTTACCCTGTCGGTACTTAGACAGATCTCTTTTCGTCTCTCCATATTGTCTCTTCCCCTATCCTCCCTTTCTCACCTCCCCTGCCCCCTCCACTACCTCTCTCTCTCCTTTCTCCCCATCCTAATTGTATTGCCTAATCTTTTTTTTTTGGGGGGGGGGGGGATTTATTGTGTAGTTGTTGAACTTTTTCTGCTACATTGTTGATTCTCATGTAAAGCGCTCTGATACCTCTGGGTCTAGCCTGTGATATATAAAAATATTTAAATAAATAAATACACTGTTAAGAGCAAAACGCCTTTTAATTATCATAGAGAAGCGTTGCATTCCACTTTGGTAGGTGAGGTCCTTTGCCCTTTTTAGGAAAATCCCTTACGTCAGTGGCTCTTGACCTCTTGGGTCCCACTTCATCATTACTGGAATCTGAGGTTCCCTGATGAATCATTATTGGAATCCGGGGAACCCCACTGAGTCAATATTGGAATCTGGGAACCCAAGACTAAGAAATGTTGATGAATTGAACTGCAGAACAATATATAGTAATATGAAAACTTACTTTCATCAAACAAATAAAGAAATTATCATTTTAATGGGACGATTGGAGCTTTTCTAAATTCAATTAGTCACCTTTCGTCCATACTATATTTTGTTTGATGCTCTTGTAGTGCTCCAACAAATAAATCCAAGGATATTAAGTTCATTTTTAGTCTCCAATTTACAATTGTTTCACATTTACAGAAAGTTTTACAATTTTCACTTTTGCATGTTGCTCCTTTATTTATGTGCACTTTATTAATCTGCTAACATTGTTTAATTTTCTAAGCGGTCGCAAGCTCTATGATTGGGCATTGTGGAACACCAGGGGTCTCAGGACCACAGGTTAAAAAACACTGCCCTACGCAATTCACTTTTTCCAAGCATCCATAAGGGTGTGCCTAAATTACCCAACTGATTTCTAGTGTCAGATAATTATTTGGGATAACTTTTAGTCCCTTGGCATCAGAATCACTGACACCACATTTGTAACATAGGGGGCTAGTTGAAAATTGTAAAACCGGACATATTCCCAAACGTAGATTTGGTCATTAGTTAAATTTGCAACCAAATGTTTTTTTCTACGCCTGCCAGAATCCCCTTTTTAGGTCGAGCCTGGGTAGCACATGCGCTGCTCTGCGAGGCATGCTGTATTGAGGTAGGGACTTGAAGCTCTGCCCACATTTTTCATTGGCTTGTGTCATTGTCCACTGTAAACTGTGGCTGTTCATTGGTCAAAATGCTTAATAGTCCCTCTTAAGTGCCGCCTTGTCTCATTTTGTAACCTCCCATGGCAATACTTCCTGTTACGTGTTTTGTTGCTCAGTATACTATATGTACAGCCTCCGAATACTATTTTCTCAAATAGCTTTGTCGGACACCCTCTCTCCTAACGCCTTAAAAAAAATTTATAGCACACATTTGCAATGCAATAGGTTAACATTTGCGAGAGTTTAAGCTATTGGCATTGTAAATGACAATGTCTTTTATTTATGCGTTTTAAAAACAACACATAAATAAAAGGCATTGTCATTTACAATGCCAATAGCTCAAACTCTCATAAATGTGAGATCTAGTGCATTGAAAATGCTTGTTAATTTCAAGCAAGTGTAGAAAAATATACATTTAAGCCGATCTATTGGGTTAGTAGAGTTCTGCCACTAGTGCGGACACCTGTGCAGCCATACATTCACACTTTGGGTGGAAATTGGATGTTTTAAGATATGGTTTACCTTGAAAATTTGGGAATGGCCACAAATATGGAAGTATGTTGGCATTACCAAACTACCGTATTACTCAATACCACAGTGAAAATGGTAGGAGATTTATTACAGTGCACGGCTGGTTTAATTATCTTTTCCAGGTGGGTAGGAGACCGAATCATTGTCATATTGAATCTGGAAGTAGGGAAAGGGCTTTCTCCACAGGGTCAAATGATTTTCCTCATGTGGAAAAAACTGCTTTTAAAAAGGAACTGAATTTGCACTATGGAATCCATTCACTCTTTACTGAGTTTTCTGCTTCTAAATCTTTAACATAACTAGGCTTGTGAAATTCTACTGCGTCTAAAGAGGAATGGATCCTTCCTTTTCATGCCATCATCATTTCTCCCTTCCTGAGTCGACAAGGTAATGTAAAATGTAATTGAATTTATATGGTGCCTACTACTTTTGATGAGGCATTGAAATTCTTTACTCCAGGCAGCACGCTGCTCTGGGACCCAAGGTTAGTGGTCAGTCCAGTTTTATTGGTTGTTGTTGGTTATTTGGATTAGTCTTTTGCACTCAAGCAAACCTTTCCGTGCATTTACTTCAGTTATTTAGTGAGATTAAAGTAATAGAAGTTAGGTGTGATAATTAGTGGAAAAGGGGGACATGTGAGTTCATGCAGATATTTGGTGGGTTAACAGATGAGCTACAAGGGAGTAGATCATGTTAGGTTATAAGTGCATCACTTTCCAAAAAGGAGAGGTTGCGATCTTTAAAATGAGTTGGGGCAATTTGAAAAAATATATTGAGAATAAGGCAAACTTGTATCTGACTGCATGTGGTTGCGCTCAGAGAAAAAGCATGCAGAGGATGGAAGGGAAAAAGAGCCATTTAAAAGGGAAAAAAAAGAGAAGAGATGACCATCAGATGTTTTAAGTAAAGATCGGCTTTTTAGGTCTGATTTTAGGAACATATAGAGCTTTCTTTGAGATAGCTGCAAGACTGTAAAAACAAACGTGTGCATGTGAAGATAGTGCTAAATTAGATACGGTTGACAGGCACTAGAATCAGTTGAACTGTCGTCCATTGCTAGGCTATCGTTAGACCACTGCTTCAGCAAGGAGAGCTGATCAGCATTTGGTAAGGTAAAGTAATAGCTGCAAGTAAACATCGAAAGAAGATTCTGAAATGCTGGAGTAGATGTCTACTAATGTTCATCCTCAAGTGTGACCCACAGTAGTATATAGCACAGTGAGATACATCTAAGATGCCTATGGTTTGTCATGAAACAAGATTGAGGGCACAGACAGCTTACCAGTCAGTACAAGTGTATTTCCTTAATTCCTGTGACCGGAGTTCCCTACGTTGTGCTGAAAGGGCTCCCTTTAAATTCAATGAAGACTTTGTTAGAAAGGTGCTGCTGATTAGACTTTCTGCAGCACTGCTCTTTGTCAGAGGAAAGGGTGGGGATATGACTGCAGGTTCTGTTGTGCGAGGTCAAGGGGAACCCTTAAGTGACGCCCAGACTTTTGTGTCAAGTTCTCATTGTCTGGGGAAACCATCTCCACAGCCCCTTTGCACAACATGGCGAGAACCTCCTGCTGCAGAATATTAGTATACACTGCTATTTTAGCACTTTGGCTTATTAATAAAGCGCAATAAATGAATTGCACCTGCATTTTTCACAAATAGTTCTATATACAGAGAGAGAAGTCACAGGAGGAGTGTACAACACAATAGTAATTCCTCTTTCAATTTTTAAAGCTTGTGAGAGCTCACCACTAGTGGCAAACCTTGCCATATGATGGTGTTGAGGTAAAAGTCAGCTGCATAGCTTTGCAATACTGCCCTTTAACCGTTTTCTGGACTACGCTAAGTTTTTCCACCAGTGGACTCGACAATCAAAGGAACGCACTTGAAGCTGTGCTCTAAAGCCTAAGGCTCGGTATGCCCGGTGGACCTAGGACTCTGAACCTCCCTCTGGTGGACCTAGGGCTCTGAACCTTCCTCTGGTGGACCTAGGGCTCTGAACCTCCCTCTGGTGGACCTAGGGTTCTGAACCTCCCTCTGTTGGACCTAGGGTTCTGAACCTCCCACCAGATGATCTAGGACTCTGAACCTCCCTCCGGTGGACCTAGGGCTGTGTATCTCCCTCCGGAGGATCTAGGGCTGTGTATCCCCCTCCGGTGGACCTAGAGCTGTGTATCCCCCTCCGGTGGACCTAGGGCCGCATACCCCCTCCCCCGGTGGATCTAGGGCTGCGTATCCCGTCCCCCTGGTGGACCCAGGGCTGCATACCCCACCCCACTCTGGCGGACGTAGGGCTGCGTACACCCTCCCCTCCGACGGTGAACCTAGGGCTACGTACACCCCCCTTCCCTGGAGGACCTAGGGCTGCGTACACCCCCCCCCCCCCCAGGGACTTAGGGGTTCGTACCCCCCCTGGTGGACCTAGGGCTGTGTACCCCACACCCCGGTGGACCTAGGGCTGTGTACCCCTCCTTGGTGGACCTAGGGCTGTGTACCCCACCCCTACCGGTGGACCTAGGGCTGTGTAAACCCACCCCGCCGGTGGACCTAGGGCTGTGTATCCCCCTCTGGAGGATCTAGGACTGTGTATCCCCGGTAGACCTAGAGCTGCATAGCCCCTCCCCCGGGTTATCTAGGGCTGCGTATCCCAGCCCATGGTGGACCTAGGGCTGCACACCCCACCTCACTGGCGGACGTAGGGCTGCGTACACCCTCCCCTCCGACAGTGAACCTAGGTCTACGTACACCCCCCTTCCCCCAGTGGATTTAGGGGTTCGTACCCCCCCCCCCCGTGGACCTAGGGCTGTGTACCCCACCCCTCCGGTGGACCTAGGGCTGTGTATCCCCCTCTGGAGGATCTAGGGCTGTGTATCCCCCTCCGGTGGACCTAGAGCTGCATACCCCCTCACCCCGGTGGATCTAGGGCCGCGTATCCCGGCCCCCTGGTGGACCTACCTGCATACCCCACCCCACTGGCGGACGTAGGGCTGCGTACACCCTCCCCTCCGACGGTGGACCTAGGGCTACGTATACCCCCCTGCCCCGGTGGACCTAGGGCTGCGTACACCCCCCAACCCCCCCCCCCCCCCCCCGTGGACCTAGGGGTTCGTACCCCCCCGCCCGGTGGAACTAGGGCTGTGTAACCCTCGCCCCGGTGGACCTAGGGCTGCATACCCCTCCTTGGTGGACCTAGGGCTGTGTACCCCACCCCTACCTTTGGACCTAGGGCTGTGTACCCCACCCCTACCGGTGGAACCTATGGCTCTGTACCCCACCCACGTGCCCCCCCGCCCATGGGAGCCAGGACTGTGTACCCCTCTGGTTGGACCTAGGGCTCTGTACCCACCTTCCTGGTGGGAGCAAAGGCTGTGTAACCCTCCCTCCCCTCCAGTGACCTAGGCTGTGCACTTCCCCCTGGGGACCTAGGGCTGTGTACACTCCCCTGGGGTCCTGGGGCTGTGTACACTCCCCTGGGGTCCTGGGGCTGTGTGCTTCAAGAGAAGTATTCTTTCAGTATTCCAAGGATCAAGCATGCGTTGTGAGATGTTTTTATACACAGAATATCCATAGGTTCTACTTACTTTTAAGATGCATTCAGAGGCGCAGAGTACTGTGCAAAAAAGTGTAGTACAAATTAGCACTAGACAAAATTATTACAACTCCCTGTTTGACCATGGCCCTCATTACAAGTGGCCCTTTAATTGGAGGGCCAGATAACAAGAGTTAATGGACTCATCGGAACCAAGAGGCCTGTGGAAACGCCATGGAACGGTCTTGTTCCCGCTGAACTTTCAGCTATTCAAAACCGTCAAAAACTACAGGCAATAATGGGGGGTTTCTGAATAAACTGGACCCCGAGTTACTGGTTCACCCTGTACGTCACTATTTCTTTTATGGAACCTCAGGGATTCACTCGCGCTACTCACTATCTCTGCACCCCTGAGTTATTGGGACCCCTGTTAATGGTAGTAACAGTGGGTCCTGAATTATCGGTTGTGTGTCAGGTCACTCCTAATGACGGTTTAGATTTTAGAATGTTAATTTATTTTAAAGATATATGTATCTTCTGTTAAAAACAAATTCAGATATTTTCTAATGTGTTTTTGTGGCCCTGCCCCGTTTTGATTGATGAGAAATGTTGGCACCTCAATTTTTTTTAACCGAAAAGTAGGATGCAACTACTGACCGTGCTATGCGGTTTCATTTAGTGCCCAATGCTTGAAATAGATTAGAAGACCCAGCTTGCAGAGGGTGTAAAAACATGGCCAGGCTGGTACCTTTTCATTAATACCTACATTATCGTTTTCTCTTCCCAGAGAACCCTGCACAGGCGGATTTGTGGCTGCTGAACAGCTGTACTGTGAAAAGCCCAGCGGAAGACCACTTCAGGAACTCAATTAAGTAAGTCCGGCTTTTTTTAAGCGGTGGAGCTCCAGAACATATATCAGTTTAATGGCTTGGGCGTTAAGGGCCTGCCTTGCACAGAAAGTTCATGTTTTCTGGATGTGGCGCAGGCCAGACGTGTGAGCTTGAATTTTACGATGCCGCCTACAAGCCTTCGATCCAATCTCAAAGTGCGCTTCTGTCATTAATTCTGTAATGTGTCCTATCAACGTTAGGTGGATTATTTAAATACGTATCAACTCCCAAGTATGTCACGCTGCACAATCCGTTCATTCTGTTTATTCGTTTGGTGCGGTGTATTACTTTTCTGATTGTATCCCATCAGCCTGCCTTCTCTGGAAGCTCAGAGAAAGCAGGATAATGGGAAAGCATGGCCAGGTAAGCACAATAAAACAGCGGTTATGTTGAAGTTTAACCAACATTGCCAATGCCAGTAGCTCTCGTCAGTGGGACCTGCTGGCTCTGCCAGTGCTTTTTGGCGATGCTGACCAGCATCTGTAAAAAGCAATTATTTTTGTCAGTGCTCTTCAGTATCAATACAAAAGAAGGGTAGTGACACTGCAGCTCTTGGCAGTCATGCCATTCTGTAGGTTCACACCTGCGTAATTTTCTTTTATTTTTTTATTGACTGATCTAAGATGGCACCACTTAGATTTAAAAAAAAAAAAGAAAGAAAGAATATGTAAGTGTGCTTAAACGTTTTATGGTCGGGCATCAGCAATTTTGCTGCCTGTCCCTCTTAAAAAAGATATTTTAAAAGGAAAAGAAGAGGCGGGCAGCAGAGAAGTGGGCGAGGGGAGCAGGATTAGGTAAAGCAACAGGTGTGGGTGGGGCATGAGGGAGGGAGCCGCTTGGGAGGACAGGGACGAAGCATTGGATGGAGACCGCAACATGGGCAGTGGAAGAAGTTCGCAAGGAAGACAGTAGCGTGGGGAAGCAATATGGAGTACAGGGGCAATAGAAGTGCATGATTGATGTAGCTGGAAAACACATGCACGCTTAATGAGTGTTCGGGCAACAAAGAAAAAGGTAGTGAAAGGGCACAAGTAAAGTGGCTATGCTCCAGGAGAGGGACAAGTGCAAGAGGGCTATTGAAAAAGAAGCAAGAAAATGAAAGTGGCAATAAAACCCACCAATGGTAATTAATAAACGGCTTTAATGTTTTTTGCACCAGACAGCTTGCACTGCCCATTAAGCTCGACCCTTGAATGGAATCTGGAGGGGAATTGTGTAGTTGTATTGCTTTGCTGGGTGTTGCAATACTCTGTAAATGTTATCATGTTCATACAGGGGGGGTATGAGAGGCAACATGTATAGACAGTAATTTACAAGGTCGCTGTTTTGAAAAAATGAGTCTTGAAATCAAAATAAAAGTACAGAGTTTTCTGATAGCTGGCAGAGGAAGGACATTTGGAGGGAGGAACTGTTCTACTGTTTCGATCCAACATGAAAGGAACATGATAACATGCTAATATTGGAGGAGGCAGCAGGGTTTCCAAGAGGATTGCCCTTACCAGTCTAGTCACTATCCTTCTGGAATGTTGCCCACCTTAAATGGCCAGCTACCACTTGACCATGAAGTTAAACATTTATACAGGGGGTATGAGGCAACATGTATAGACAGTAAGTTACAAGGTCGCTGTTTTGAAAAAAATGAGTCCACGTTGCTATATGTAGCCTTGGTGTGTCTTTATTGCAGAAATGCTGGGTTTTCATAAATGCACAGCCAACGTGTTTCGCCCAAACATGGGCTTCTTCAGGGCGATAAAGGGGCATTGCACTCTAGCCATGGTAAAATCAAGAGATCTGTAAATCATCTGTTCCGTGTCAGGACGTGGTATAGAGGGATGTATCCTTAAGATAAAGGTAGATATTGAGGTCTGCGATCAAGCACCTCAGTCTCTGCAGAGAAGGTCCGTGTCAGAGGCAGGGGGTAGTTGTGTCAGTAGGTGAAGCGTTTCACTTCATCTCGTCACCGGCAAGACCTGACACCATCCGAACACGGATGCCCCTTTATCGCCCTGAAGAAGCCCATTTTGGGCGAAACACGTTGGCTGTGCATTTATGAAAACCCAGCATTTCTGCAATAAAGACACACCAAGGCTACATATAGCAACGTGGACTCATTTTTTTCAAAACAGCGACCTTGTAACTTACTGTCTATACATGTTGCCTCATACCCCCTGTATAAATGTTTAACTTTATTGTCAAGTGGTAGCTTGCCATTTGAGGTAGGCAACATTCCAGAAGGATAGTGACTAGACTGGGCAGTGTAATCCTCTTGAAAACCCTGCTGCCTCCTCCTATATTAGCATGTTATCATGTTCCTTTCATGTTGGATCGAAACAGTAGAACAGTTCCTCCCTCCAAATGTCCTTCCTCTGCCAGATACCTTTTGGGAATTTTAAGGGGGGCTTGGCACTCACCGGATACCGATAGGAAGCCTGGGCTCAGTTTCTGCTCCTGCCCGCCCCGACGAGGTAGCCAGTACCGTTGCGCGGAGGGCGGGTCAGGGAGAGCCAGGCACTTCCGCCCTACCACTGGAGCGGTTAGCGCTCTAGTGGCAGGAAGTCAAGGGCTATTTAGGCAGAGTGTATCTGCGGGTGCACTGCGGTATGGAGGACGGTGGCAGTGTCTCTCCCGATCCGCTCCTTGCCACAGGTAGAATTTTAGAGCTCCATTTGCTGACGCTGATTTTAAACACAAATTGCTATTTAATGTAAATTGTATTTTGTGCAACTTGACAGTATTTTAAAAACTTTTGCCTGTGCCTTTTGGGAATTTTAAGGGGGGCTTGGCACTCACCGGATACCGATAGGAAGCCTGGGCTCAGTCTCTGCTCCTGCCCGCCCCGGTCCGACGTGGTAGTCAGTACCGTTGCGCGGATGGCGGGTCAGGGAGAGCCAGGCACTTCCACCCTACCACTGGAGCGGTTAGCGCTCTAGTGGCAGGAAGTCAAGGGCTATTTAGCCCTCGTGTATCTACGAGCGCGCAGCGTTCGCGCGCAGAGGAAGCGCCGAAGAGGAGCCAAAGAGTAGCCTGTCTGCGCCCGTCCGCGACCGGACGAGGCCAGTGGCCGTGGTCTCTGATCAGGTTAACAGGGACACTAAAGTAGATGGTCATGTTAGCTACTCAACTCTGGAATTATTAAGTCTACAGACGACCCCTCTGCAAGGCTGTGTATCTGACACCTGGCCATGTTTAGAAGGTCCAATTTCGTGCAGGCACTGTCGGTTTAAGGCCTCCCCCGACAATGTACCAGTTGGGTATCACAGGGAAGACACACTCCCGCCGAATGGGTGGAAGAGCTTGCTGTGCAATACCGGATCCCTACCTAAACACCATACAGAAATCTGGGATCTCATTACTTCCACTAAGCCTGAGTTGTGTTTCCTGACTGAGAATTGGCTGAAACCTCACTTGGTCCCTGCAATTACCTTGGGTATACCAGAAGGATACAAAATAATGAGGCTAGATAGACCTGTTAAAACGGGAGGCGGAATTGCTATTATTTATAAAGAGGGGATTACTGTCTCAATTCTGAACCAAAGGAGCACTGCCAATATGGAAATTATGATCTTTAGAATCCGTACTTCCTTTAAAGCACATTGGAAAGGGGCCTTGGTTTACCGTCCACCAGGCCCGAGTGCTAATTTTGCCCTTTCCGTAGTAGAGGTTTTGGCCCCGCATTTTAAATCTGGTAGTGATTTTATATTGCTGGGGGATTTCAATGTGCATGGCGACCTTTCTGATAATCCTGAGACTCAGTATTTTTTAGCGGACCTATCTTTACTTGGACTTATGTGTCACAACAAAGGTCCAACTCATCTAGCAGGCCACACATTGAACATGATCTTTTCTAATTCCTCCAAGATTGTATGCCTCCCTCCTACTCAGGTGAACTGGTCGGATCACTTTTTTATTGAATTTTTCCTGCTGGGTATGGACAAACCTAGTAAACCGTCCCCCCACTCCTCCTTTCTGGCATAGACAATGGTATAAAGTGACACCAGATGCCTTTCAGGAGGCACTAGTTGAGCCCCATATTATAGCTTCCGATGGCATTGAATCGGCTTTATTTAAGTTTAACTCTGCTATCTCTACCACAGTTGATTCTCTGGCTCTGATAAAATTATGTAGACCGCGTTCTGCTTCCCGGCCAGAGGCCTGGTTTACAGACCAATTACATTCTGATAAACAGACTTGTAGAAATCTATAAAAAGCCTGGAGGAAATCCCATCTCAAAGAGGATAAAAAATGGCTATCTCACTGCCTTGGCCACATATCATAAAAATATTAGACTAGAACTGAAAAACTATATTGCCTCGCAACTAACTGAGGCAGGCACATCCTCTAAAGTGCTATACTGGATTTTACAGTCGTTCACCAAACCCACGGCTTGTGAAAGTCTTGATTCGTCCTCACAGCTACTATGTGATGACATCTCCCGCTTTTTTACTAATAAAATAGAGATGATTTATGACAAAATTATCAAGGCTACCAACTCCATGAACGGCCCCTCCGTACCATTGCCCTACTCTAAGGCCATTAGTTCCACCATACTTACTGCCTTTCCAGCAGTTAGTCGGGATGACATAGAGACACTAATAGGCCAAATTAAGACAGGATCTCCCTTAGACCTTATCCCAGCTAGAGTTATTTCCTCCTTGGGCAACTCTCTTGGTCCTATGATCCAGACATTGTTTAATCTCTCTCTTGCTGAGGGTCAGGTACCGCAGGAGTGGAAGAAGGCTCTAGTGAGTCCCATTCGGAAAAATTCCACCCTTCCATGGACTGATCTTTCCAATCTCCGACCCATATCTCTCCTCCCGTACCTGAGCAAGATAAAAGAAAAACATATCAACACCCATCTGTCGAATTTTATGGAGCTAACTGGAGGTCTAGATCATTCCCAGTCCAGTTTCAGGCCCAAATATAGCACAGAATCGGCGCTCCTCTCTGTAACTGATACCATCAGAATGTTGCAGGATAAGGGGAGCTCTGTGATTCTGGTGCTGTTGGACTTGTCCGCAGCTTTCAACACGATATCACACGGAATCTTGCTCAGCCGTTTGGAGGAGGTGGGGGTTAGAGACACTGCCCTGTCCTGGATGAGGAGCTTTCTATGTGGCCACTCGCAGAGTGTCAGCATGGGCTCTTTTCGTTCGGCACCTGTGGCGCTCATCAAAGGGGTTCCACATGGTTCGTGTTTAAGTCCCATTCTTTTCAACGTTTATGTGGCCCCCCTGGCTGACCTCATGAGATCTTATGGATTTATTCCTGTGTCATATGCTGACGACACTCAGCTGCTCTTCCCTTTTCAGACATTGACTGCGGCAGTTAAACAGTCTTTTTCAGAGGGTATGAGGGCCGTATCTCAGTGGATGGCCTCGAATTTCCTGCAATGCAATGTAGGGAAAACCGAGGTTATGCTGTTTGGGGAGGCCCTTTCGTTGTGGTCTCCGGACTGGTGGCCAATAGAATTTTGGACCCGTTCCCAGCCCTAAGCAGGTAGTGAAAAATCTGGGTGTCCGGCTGGACCAAGGGCTGTCTCTTAAGGAGCATGTTAATCAAACAGCTGGGTCTTGCTTTCACATAATTGGATTACTCAGAAGAGTGTTTCCGTTACTTCCTGACTCTTCTAGAAAGACCCTTGTTCAGGCCCTAGTGCTTAGCTGCCTGGACTACTGTAATGGGTTATTAATATCAGCAAACGACAGCCTGCTAAGTAGACTCCAGGTGGTTCAGAACACTGCCGCAAGGCTGGTTCTAAATGCCCCGCCTAGAACTCCCTCACGCCCCCTACTTGAAAAACTTCATTGGCTACCAATTCGACAATGGGTTAAGTTCAAAACTTGCTGTATCATCCACAAGGGTATACACGGCTTGGGCCCCCCGTATTTTGCGGAGAAGTTTGTCTCCTATAACCCCATACGTGCCCTCCGCTCCAGCAACCAATCTCTTCTGCAAATTCCCTCTGTCAGAAGGGCAAGACTGGGCGGAAGAGCTCTTTCATTTTTGGGCCCCTGCCTCTGGAACAAACTGCCTTTTACCCTTAGGCTCTGTACTAATCATTTAGCCTTTAGGAAACAGTTGAATACTTTTCTGTTTCAAACATAGCGTCTTCTAGATCTAAAGAGCTCTGTCTTTATCTGTAGGGCGAATTGGGCACAGAGATACTCCTTTGGGAGACGATTCTTGCGCTATACAAACCAATAAATAAATAAATAAGAAGGTAAACAGTCCAAGCCCCTGTCAAAGCGGCTGCCTCACCCACCGACTCAGGTCTTGACCTCTGAGACCCTACGCCGAAAGGTCACGTGGCGCGTCCTCAATCACCAACGTTCTTGTTTACCTCCACAAGCCCTGTAGTGTTGTGCTTGTATTCGGAGGAAAGCGGAGTGCGGTTGGATGTCTCCAGACAAGGCCACAGGTCTGCATGTGCTCAGCTCATCAGTCTTTGGGCTGGAGGAGCGGAAGTGGACCTTGTGTGCGTCAACAGAGCGCTTCCGGCGCACTGGACGTCTCAGCCAGAGGCTTCCCCGGCCTAGATGGGCGCTTGGAGTTGGACTTCCGCATTGGGTTTACTGTTATTAAAAGAAACGACCACCCACAACATAGGCGTACATTTTACTGGAAAGCGTAGTGTAGGAGCTTGACATATAGGCGTTAAAGCATCTTGAATTGTGACGCAGCGACCGCTCTTGCACGCAAATGCTCTTTCCGCTAAATACTTCAGCGCTCTCACAAGAGCGTTTGGTCTGCAATGGAAATTCACAACATGGCGGGCTCTGCAAGCCATTTCATGCCTATGCTGTGGTCGGGTGAGCCTGTGGAAAGTTGCCCCCACTCGCAGGGTTTCCCGAATACATCCAAATAGTGTGGGCTGGAGACTAAATAGACAATTGAATGGATCAGCATTGTGTGTTTCTGGTGTAAATACACGAGCAGGCACGCCTTAATCACGGACGAGCTTCACCTCTCCGATAACAAGTAAATGGATGTTTCTGAAATGTAATTTTGGTCGAGCGCATACGCCTTTAAATCGTTGAAATCCTGTTTGGCAGCGGGTCCACCTCGCCGTTATCCAGCAGCTGGCATGGGTCAGGGAGGGAGGGGGGGCAGAGGGCAGAGCTGGGAGGCTGGCTGGAGGACTGCCATGCACACGCTCCGAGCAGAGCCGCCTCCTCGGTTTCTGGAGCAGAAAACCAGTCCTTCAGAGCAAGGTGGAATCATTAAGCGCTCCCATGTGCAGGTCACAGGGTCCATGCCTGCCAGGGCTTGGTGGGCGCCCAGCGCCTGGTCAAGCGCGAAGCACGGTGCACTGCCTGGAACAGTTTGGTCTCCAGCTCTGGCAGGCATTGTGCCTTTTAGGGTGGGTGGGTGGAGCAGGGAGAGCACTCAACTAGTGAAGGGTACTTATGACGAGGCAGGCTGGGGAGAGAGATAGAGGTGTAGAGAGCCACCACCAGTGCTTTAAATGGGAGGACTGGTAGGGTCCAATACAGCGGACCTGATTTCTGATTAGTATAGTAGCAAGTGCTTGTTTATTTTACAGAAGGATAGGCTTGCAGTGAATTTGATGCATCAGTGGTGTTGTAGCTCGGTGGGTGGAAACTAAAATGGGTAATAATGCTACAGAGCAGCCAAAGAGCAGCAAGAGTTATTGTCATGATACCATGCTTTCTTTCCCTGTCTAATGTTTTTACTCGATATTATTCTGGGCCATGGGATAATGGATGACAGTAGGGCATTGATCCATACTTTGCTGTACCACTTAGAAGTAATTATTTTGGGGTAGGATATAGAATAGTGTAGCTGTAGATAAACACTAAGATAGCTGAAACATGTCGACAGTGAGGGAGTTATCATAATAAATTCCATTCTCACCTCGTTTTTAACCTTGTATGAGCAAATCATAATAGTGTTCTTGTCTCAGTGCAATTTTATTCCCCCGTGAATTCCCCATCCCAAAAAACGTTCATGTAAAACCTCAGGATGAGCCCGCCTAGAACCATTTGGTGCTGGCGAAAGAGCACTACGATGAAGCATGCCCCCTGATGTAAGAGGTTGCATCTTTTTTTGTATTTGTTTAAGGAAAAAACACTTTCTAAACATTTTTCAATATAATTTTTCAAAGATCCACTTTACCATCCCGCTTTAAAATCCTAGGAACAGTTAGTACTATACCAATCAGATATCTGATCCATTATTAGGGCCTAACAGTATTTGTTAGATTAATAGGTGTTGCTTTTATTGCCATGCTAGTGCAATTGTTATAAAAAGAGAAATCTCACGTTACACCAGTCATGAGAAAAATTGGAACGACTATGTTAGGTAGAGAAGATGTTTAAAATAAGTGACGTTTGAATTTTTTAACTAATTTAATTTTGAGCCACATTATTCAGCTTGTGGCCACTTCAGATAGTTTGTGAGGCAGATGGGATGCATATGTGCATGATGGAGATTTTAAATGTTTCGATAAGATGTGAACTAGATTAATGGCATTACTCTGTCGTAAACCTATGGTGTCTTAGAAGACCATCGTCGGCCCTAGTAAAGGAAGTGAGTCTCAAGCTCTTCGCTGTACTACAGAATGTACCTCATGCAAACCTTACTCCTGTGTTTCAATGAAGTGGAGATGGTGGTTAACTTGATTGGCTGCAACTCGATATCGAATGGCAATGCTTTGTGTCTCAAGAGGCACTATGGCAGAATTCTGGTGAATTTGTACGTCTTATGGAAAATGCTTGAAGTCTAACAAGTTGTCATGCCCGACTATCTCCTGAATCCAGGATCAATGAGTCTAAATTTTTATGAAAAAACTGTGATTTCAGTTGCAACAGCTAGTGGCAGCAGTTGGTCAGGGCAGTTTAAATTGTGTGGAGATGTGATAGGCCACACCGACCCTGCATAACTTGGCAACTGAAACCCATACCTGCTTGTTGGCTGCTGAAGAACTGTATGAGCAAGAGAGTTTTCTGTTTTTTTCCTTAAAAACTGGTGAGTTATGGATGTGCCAGGGGTCCTCGACCCCAATAAAGTCTGATCTTGTGTTTTAAAGAGCAAGGCTTGTGTAAGTTAGTGCACGCCAAGGTATGATGCAACCAAAGGGAGTATAGAGGGGGCTTCTGTGGGGCCCTAACCCCCTCCTACCTGTTAACTTACGAATGTTTCAGATGACTTTTAATGGAATCCTCTTCTCCAGATGTAGGCAGTAGTGTGCTTTTACGGCAGGGTTCATGTAATGTCACTTAAAAAAGGGGTTCCAGGAGAAATCCAGCTCTACAAAAAAAAATACAGAAGTAGAGCCTTGCTTTTTTGCATGTTTCAGGAGGCGATACAAAAAGGTGTGGGATGGAAAGCACAGCTTCTTTAAAGATAGACGTACACATATTTGTTATTAATGATACAGGTTCCCCTTATCGCTGAATATGCAATTATGTAAGGAGAGTTATTATGCTCTGCTGGCTGCACAGTTATCTCATAAGCCTAAAATCCTAGCAGTGCCTGGTCATCAGACCGTGCACTGTTTTTGATGAATTAATCAAGTGCCCCTGCATTTTGCATGCCGTGTAGCCATCAGATAGGCTTATCAGCGTTGACTAAGACCGAGTTTTGGAAAGCAGCAGAGATGAAAACCACAAGAGCGCTTGATCGCCAGCAAACGTTAAATAATTGCACGGGGTCATTTTAGATGAACTAGTAATGTTGCGTAACCTGTGGATAAAAACAAGTGTGCCTATCTTAAGAATCTTCAACAAGCAACATAATTGACTTTAGTGGAGGAGGAGGTTGGTGAGAGGTTTGTGAGCACTGACTAGGAACGAGGAGATGGGGAAGAAATGTGAGAATAAGAGTGAGTGAGACATAGGGACATGTAGACAGGAGTGTAAATGGTTCTAAATAGAAAGTGTTCTTTCAGTGCCAGGATACCCTCGCGCGATAGTGCGCTTTAACAAATACAATCTACCAGTTCCATATAAGAATGCAAAAATCTGCATATTGAATTGAGGAGAAAAAGTATGGCCTTAGGATATGGTGGGAGGGACAGATTACCTACTGACATAGAGCAAAAAACATATTTTTTGTAATATGAAGTAGGAGGCCTCTGTAATCAATAACATGGGTCAGGAATGCCTAGAACATATGTACCAGCGGACCGGGTCGAATGCGTGGGACAATTGCTAATTGGAGAAAGAGTGAGTTTGTGAGTACACATGATCACAGCACTGTGATTCAATCCCATGTTTGCAGATTGGGACAGTTTTGAACTTGTGAAGACGTGTAATAAATGTGGTTTGCCAGATATGGGAGACTGCATGGACTGGAGCTCGCTGCAGACAATATTTGTTTTAATGTCATGGAAATCCACAGTAAATACTAGGCCCAGCTGACCATAAAAGAAGCCAACAAACAGCCCAGAAAACGGCCCACACACGGACCCGTCAGACCAGGCATCAGGCAATGCCTGATTTCCCTCTAGGAACTCATGCTGCAGTTACCATCGTACCATATTTTGGTGTTTTTTTCTTCGTCAAGCGATTGCCAACACTATAAATGCATTCTATGCCCTGTTCTTACTCCACCCCCAACAAATTGTTCTGAAACACTCTGTAGTGTCATCTTCCTTTGATTACTTCAATTGTATGAACATGTGCCTTTGTAGAGAAGTCCCTTGGCAAATTGCATTGTCCAAAACTACACTGCTCATCTTTGGCCTAAGACCTAATCCTATCCTTCCTAGAGATCACGCCATTGTCTTCCAGTGAAGGAGAGAACATAGTTCAAGGCAATTTTCAGTCACACCATTGCTATAATCTGGACTATCTTACTAAAGTATTCAACCTTATCTCTATTAGTCTTCCATGCGTTGGAGATCTCTGTCCATCCATCAACCATCTAGCCATAGGCTCACTCAGACAGGAGTTGGACGATCACAAAACTTACGGAATTTTCAAACATCTTGAAAACTCGCCTTCTGCTTGGACTACAGCCAAATGCATTGAACAAGGAGAGATGTTTCAATATTCTCCCATTCCCACTTCTATTCCTAATTACATTCCAGTGTGATGCCTGGCACCTGTATGGGCACCAGGCCCCGAAACAAAGTCTTTCTGTCAGCACTGCAAAGGCTAGCCAAGTGCGAGGAAGGGGTCAATGCTGATCCGTGCTCCAACACACTTGCAGGGTCTCCAGTTGTGTACAGTGTCTTAATAGCAGATCTGCAGTAACTTGACACAGTTGTAGGCTAGGGACTTCTGTTGTTCCCTTAGCCCAATGCTGTAATCCATCATTAATCTTGTATGTGGTGCTTTGCCTAACACTAAAATCTAGTTCACTGTGGACACCTTCCTACATACACACCCTACCTTACTAGTCTCTTCCCGATTTTCTCCAAAGATGAAAATCGGTGACTGAAACCCTTTTTAAGGGTTCCAGTCTCGTAGTAATTGCCCTAATCTTGATTCTGCTAGTTAACCGGATTAGCACAAGTTTAAAGACTATCCTGCAGCAATTGAACCAACCATTTTTAGTAAAACGAAAACAAGTCTAAACTACATGTGTGTCTCTTTCCTGCTATATAGCAAGACATCAACCCCAACAGCTGCTTGGAGCTGCAGCTGCAGCTCCATCGACGAGCAAGTCTGTCTGGCTTCAATTTATTTTGTACAGCTATTAGAAGTCTCTAAATTGTTAACTAAATAGTGGCTTAATCCAGTCTGAATTTACAGCAGTTATAAGATCGGTCAAGTCGTCCTGACCTATCTGTGCAGATTCTTGAACGAACCTTCTTTCAGAGAGTATGGGGCTCATCTTGGCCACACAATTGTTGACCTCTCTTGAAATGCACAAATTGCACCCTCCCTTCTTCTCACAATTTTGGAAAATCGGATTAACATTTACGTTCTTAAATATTTTGCTTCTTTATTTCAAATAACAACTGCCTTTTTACAAGCCAATGAGCGCATATTTGCTGTGCAAAGTCCACTTTTCAGCTCCACACTGAAATATATTTGCCAGAATGGGCTTTTAGTAGGGACAACGAGACAATTAAGTGATTTGACGTCCCACAATTGCCCTGCACCTCGTAGGTGGTCATGGATGGCGCTTGCTTGTCAAAATGTTCTCTACGTGTACAGGTGTAGGACTATGATACATCATGTGGGTCAAACCAACATGTGCACACCAGCAAACGGCACACTATATTTGTTTGGCATTTATGAGGGAAAAGGCCAGTGTACACTCGAAACTTTGTGCTTTGAGCCACTATCCAACAAAACCGAACCGACAAAAATGCTCACACTCTTTCCCAAGTATGGACTCATGGCCTCTGATGCCGAAGTCTGCCTGCCGGTAGCTGACAAAAGAACAAATCAGAACTACTGTAAATCCCAGGGAATGGGTAGATTTATAATCAATAAAGCAGCTGTTTTGGGGAGATGGGTGGCAGTCGATGAATATGAAACAGTTATGTTTGAAAGCTTGAGGTCGTTGTGACGCTTACGGAAAAAAAAACCTGCGGGGTATAATACTCCCATATGAGTCTTCAAGGATTGTGAGATGATGTGCATGGGTAGAAATGGAGCGCGCCTGGCACGTGGATGAGAAATGGATGAGGCGTGGCAGCGTAGAAGCTGGCGCTACTTTTGGCAAAGGCAATTAAGGCTTTGCCCTCCCCTCGTTCTGCTCTGTAGTAGTAGAAAGCGTGGACCACTGATGAATCACAGCTAGCCTCGTCGCACGCAGGGCTGAATGGGGGGGGGGTTCATCTTAGTGTGGCTCTCCTGCTAAATAAGATGGTAGCTGTGCGCATGGGGCCACAGTAGGTAAAGATGGCCATGTCTCATGAAGGGAGGGGAGGGGAACAGCCAAAGTGGTTTTCTCTAGGCCCTAGGGAGAGTAGAACAGCTGACACCCTCCTCTGCCGGGCCTCTTTAGCATGATGGATGTTAGCCTTTCCCTGAATTCACCCCTGGCACCTGGATCTGACCCAACCTCTGTAATTAATAAACTTGCAACATTTTATTCTGCAAGAGTATCCGTGTAATTTATTGTATCACAGTCACAATGTTGTTGTTATAGCTGTTCAAGGTCCTCGCATCCACCAAGGGCTAGGGTTAGCAATGCTATGTAATAAAAGGCCCTTTACAGAGGGCCTTGCTGAGCGCTCTGTCTTACTTGCCTTCAGGATGCTGCACAAACGTTATCCAGCTGTAGGGCTTTGGAACACAAGCAGCGAGCAGACAGCCCTCGCATTACAACTAAGATAATGGATTAGGACACGCAGTTCCAAGTCCGAAGAACAGACCTTGGCAGATTGTCTTTTAAAGCGTACATAATGACATGCATGGCAGAACCCATGCCATGTACTCACCCAGTAAGCAGAATTTTAGAGCAGTGTGTACTGTTTGCTATTTTCTTTCTCCAAATTGGATCGCTTCCATTTTTTTATGGACTGGTGTGTTTTGGGTTGTTGGAACAAAATGCACTGTCTAAAATAGAACTGTATTCTGTTCTCATTTGTGTTAACCCTTTCGCCACTGGAGCAGATGTTAGCTGAATGTCAGTGGTGGGAGCAAATATTAAAAACCCTATTCTACACAGGATATTTTCAGGTGAAATACATTTTATTAAATTTGGGCCGTGATGAGGCTATGCTATTAAAGATCTTCAACTTTCATAAAACAATTTCTGACTTTGGTGCACAGTAATGCAACTATCTACTCCATGGTAGATGTAGCAATAAAAGGGCAGTTGACCAATATCAAGTGTCAGAACACCTTTCAGTGGGCCAATGGGAAAGCAGGAACTACTGGGCTCAACTGTGGTGGTTGAGGCCTTTTACTCCTGTTGTGCCGGGTCCTAACTTACTATGGATCCTGAGTAACTGAGCAAAATTCTACCTCTTTAGGACTTGACTCTCAGTGGTAGCGTGGGGTTGGGCAGTCCAAAGCTTCTTGAGGAAGTTAGGTGTAAGGTGTACACAGACTTGAAACTCAAAATACACTCAGCAACTCCAACAAATAAATGTCTAGCCAGATACTTGGTTTTATGGAAAAAGTAGCCTTTATATATGAAAGTGAAATATACACACAGGCTTTGTAAGGCTGGTACTCTAGCGTTATTATGACAGTTTCGTTCCATTTTCCTGTCTAAGACTGTGGTTATTCCCCATTCACATGCAGCGATCATACAGGTTTGGCCCCGCTAGAAAGTACAAGTCTTAAAAGTTCCAAGATGTATTTTTAAAAGTCTGTGTCACACTGCTGTAGCTCTTTTAGTCTGCACAATTTCTCTCTGAGGCTCGGTGGCCCAGCAATCAGTATTACTCGTTCTCATTAGAGCTGCAGTTTGGCATGCAGCCATGCGGTGAGTAGAAATCTGGATCCTGTGAGCCAGGAGGCAGAAGTACATGTTGATCCTCCGGTTATGTAGTATGGCTTCCTGAGTCTGGCAGCTGGTTTTAGGTGCTCCTGTATTCAGGTGATTGGATTGATGCTGTTCTCCCGCAGGTCACACCTGCTGTGCCGCACCATATGCTGCTCCTGGGTGACGCCGTTGTCTTCACCACAGCCCCTCCTGACATACGGGGGTACGAACAGTGCATTCCGCTCTACAGCCCCTTCGAGTCACAACACGGCATGAGGGCGACTGCACTCTTTCTTGTTAAAGCTCTGGACCAGAGTGACTGTCCTTATAATCCTTGTGGATATGGAGGTCGGGACACCAGCATGCAGACAGACCGCCTGATCGGTGTCACGGTCCTCAAACTTCACCACAGCACCCATCTGGTACACAGAGGTTGCAAACAGCAGCACTTGGGTAGTTGGCCTAATCAGCGCTGTGGTTTTCAATGCAGACCGAGATCCACTCAACAGAATCCCCATTGGAACATGTTAGCTCCAGGCACTATCACTATCCTCCTCCTCACAGGGTCTCCTGGTCTCGGCAGTGAGGCGACATGATGCTGGTGCTTCATGCTCAAGGGCGAGTGGTCTTGATTCGTCTGGGTAATGTCCCCTCACCCAATAGGGACACTTGCAGACCTTAGTCCCCAGTCCTATTCACAACAGGCAGAAGTCATGCTGAGCTTCTCCACTCTGCTATACAGCTTCAGTTTGACAATTTTTGGTGGCTCAAGCTCCTCTTTTTATAATCCATTTTCAGACACAGATGTGATTTAGTGTCTGAGTCTTTGAAGATCGTTATGTGGTGGATGCCTCTTTGAAGGGCCTACTCCTCTGTCCTATGCTTTGTCCAGGGAACAGCCTGTCGCAGCAGGAGTGACACCAAATTTGGTAGCACCACAAACAGGCCATGGGAGTAACTAGAGGATCATACCTGGATGCCGGCTTCACTGATATGTGCCCATCAAAATGTTTCCCAGGCCGCCAGCCCTATACTTTATGATTCCCTTATCAGCCCCATCTCCTTCCTGAGAGGTTCTTGGAATCAAAGAACCCTTTTGAAGTGCACAAGAGAGGCTGTCTCTCCCTTCGTCCAGTGTGAGCTTGTGAGTGTGTGTCCCACCTATCTCTCAGGAATGTAGGCCATCCACAAATCTGCCTGGGATGACACATGCAGGTGCCTCTCCAAGGCATGTACTGTACCATACACAGTCAAACATACATTACAGTATACACATGCAAACACACGTGCCGCACAGCACTCATGCTACTCAACTCTGGCTAAGGGTGCAAGGTTTTGCCAGTAACAGGTTAACGCTTTGAGTACCCCTCCTCACGACCGCAATCATGCCCATGACAAAAAATATGTACCAAGGATCCAGAAATCATTGCAGCCTGGGCACTCTGGGCATGGGTGCACATCCTTGATCAGGAGACTTTTCCGTTCCAGCACCTAGTAATAGGTTGATCTTCTGTTTGGAGCTGCATTCAAAAGGCTTTACTGAAATATAAGGTTTGTGAACAAATGTGTCAACTTTGTTAGTAAGTTGAGGAGTGTTAGGCAGCTGAGTGTTGGTAATTTTACTCCTTTATTTATTTTATTATGTTTTGGCTCTCATAAGAGGGCCACATAAAAATGTACAAACTTCAACACAATGCAAATACAATAAAGGAAAACAGAAAAGAGAAAAAAAAAGAATAAAAAAACAACACATATACCATATAAGAGACCTAGGATAATACAGCCCTGACATGTGAAACAAATTACAAAAGGTTGGAACGTCAAAACATCTCCCGGAGCATATTAGTAAATAGCTAAAAAAACCTTTAAAAAAGTAAAAAATATGAAAGCAGAACATTTCATTGGGGGGGGCAATAAAGTGCAGAAAGGAAGCCCTTCAAAGTGACAATGCCAAGGCGAAAACAGATAGCTTTTAACCATCTAGAGCGCAGTTTACGAAGCGCAGGGCATATCAGTAACACATGCATACAGTCCTGGATGTTCACTTTACATAAATTACACATAGGAGAGGAGCCGTACCATTTAGATAACAATCGATTAAGAGGTATTAAATCGTAGCGTAGAAGAAACCAGAATCTACGTATACCATGCGGTAGGGCCCAAAAAACATAGGGTTGTGGTTGTTTCATCTGATAAGAATCAAGGAGAAGATCTACATTCCTTTTTCCACAAATTAATTTTTTATCAGATTGGAAACATAAGTCCCATGAAGCTGCTTTCAGAACCGATTTTAACTGTAATGGAGAATACAGAAAAAGAGCAGTTTCATCCAGATTTAGTAAAATTACAGCTTTTCTAAAATTACAAACAAGTTGGGAAAACTCATTAAAATTACCCAGCAATTCATTTCTGAGGAGAGCTCTCATTGTCCCCACTTCTGCACTCGCAAGGCAAGCCACCCATCTTACAAGGGCACATAATCCCTGGACCCAACTACTTCTAAGGCCAAAGTCGAGCCTACAGGCTGCCAGAGAGCATGCAGTATTAAGGGAGGTAAGAGATCTTAAGAGCTTCCCCTCAATCTTATGGCAAAAGTCCCATTTTTTCACCTCGATAAGTTCAATACCATACAATATTGTAGCGGGGATTTTAGATCTATATACTTCCAATAGACTCGAAAAGTGCCGTTTCCCCGTTGCATGGTATAAGGAATTTAAACCTTTGCCATGGGCAATAGCTTTGCGTGAACAATGCTCTATATGGAGCTTCTCACTCAGGGTAGCCATAACAATTTTCCCTAAAAAAATATAGGACTTTACCACCTCTAGTTTTTGATCCCCAATGAACCAACCATAATCTACAGATCGGCACCTCTTCTTGCCAGCTATACACATGACTTTACTTTTAGTAATATTAATCTTCATGCCGTGAGTTACCGCGAAAGAGTGCAGAGCATGAAGCCGATTTGCTAGTCCTTTAGGGGTTAAATCGAGGATAAGGACATCATCGGCATACATCAGGCAGGAAATCGGGCCCCCCCCCACCACCGGGGCAATGCCCTCTCTGGCAGCCAAGGCGGCGGGAAGGTCTGCCGTGTATAGGGAGAACAAAAGGGGAGCCAGTAAACAGCCTTGTTTAAGGCCATTCAAAGTTGGAATTGTATCAGATAGCCCCATTTCGCCCCCTAGCAGGACCCTACACCAGGTCTCTGTATGCAAAGCCCTCACCAGCTCCAACAGATAGAGTGGGAGCCCAAGCGCTGCCAATTTTCTCCACAGCGTTCCACGATCCACTTTGTCGAACGCTGTGGAGAAATCAATAAAGGCGGCATACACCACCCCTCCTCGCACCCGGACATACTTATCTGTAACCACATGCAGAGCGGTGAGGTTATCTAACGTACCGTGGTTCCTACGGAAACCAGTCTGTTCAAATGGCAAGATATTATTCTCCTCGACCCAAACGGAAAGGGACCTTAGAAGACATTTCGCAAAGACCTTTCCGGTAGAGTCGAGGAGAGCAATCAGACGATAGTTACTAGGACTATCCCTAGTTCCCTTCTTAAAAATAGGGACCAAGATACTTCCCCTCCAAGAGACAGGTACCGTTTTAAACAAATAACAGGCTCTATACAGGGGATACAAGATTTTACTCCACCTTGCAGGATCAGATTTCAAGACCGTCATGGGGAGTTCGTCAGGGCCCATCGCCCCTGATACTCGCATGTTTTTTATAGCCATCTCGATTTCTTTTTCTGCGGGGTAATTAATAGGGCCCACGGAGTTGGCGCCAATGTCAGTATCATTACTGATAACAGCACCGATGGCAATATCATCATTTAAACTCCCGTTCCCTGCATACAGATCTCGGATATAGGTAGTCCATACCTCTTCCGCAATAGGGATAGGAGAGGGGCTTACTCTAGAACCACACCCCCTACCAATTATTGCCCAAAATTCTCTGATCCTGCCGTGAACAGCGGCTTCCCTCAAGCTGATCCAAACATTATCCTCCCGTTCCTTTTTTATTTTTAGCTGGAGTCTACTTCTCCTTCTTTTTAGCTTAGAAATTTCTTTTCCGCGTTCCATGACTCTGTCTAGATATTGTTCGCGGACTAATTTGTTTATTTCCTTATTCAGGCTACGCAAGATACTGGGGACCACCGCTCCATTTTTGGGTCGAGGAATTCTTTTTGCATAAGAGGTAATCTTACGCACAAATTCTTCAAAGTAAACCATTTCATTCCCACGCCACTCATTTAAAACTAATAGGGTATCGGATAGAAAATCCTGAACCCCGTTGATGGCTGAAGGATTCCAAAAGCACCTTCCAGAAGAAGCATGGAAGGCAGCGTCGCTGCCATGCATAGACCAAGGTGCGGTTGTCAAAGGATTTAAAGAAATGGTTACAAACACTATGCTGTGGTCACTCAGAGGAGTAGCTATGACCTTAAGGCCCTGAATAAAAGGAAACAAACCATATTCCGCGATTACATAATCTAAGATAGAAAACCCGAAGGGGGACTTGTGAGTAAATTTTGCAGGCACATCAGACGGGAATCTCCCATTTAATATAAGTCCGTCGATGGCCGCTAATTCTTTTAGCAAAATCTTCCCTCGTTTATTTGTCACTAATTTATCAGGGAAGAGTAATTGAGGGATACAATATGCCTCTTCCTTAGGTTTATTCCTAAAAAGTTCCAAACTAACATTGGAGATTTTGCAATTCAAGTCTCCCACAAGCATAATTTCCGGGGGAGATGGGACATTTTTAATTAGTTCAATATATTGAAATACCTGCTTTAATATCACATTAAAACACTCCTCCGGAGGAATATAAACATTCAAAATTACAGTAGGGGACTTTATGCCGTTATTAAACAAGTTATCAATAGTTATAGCATGGAAAAGTTTGCTGGGATCAATATAATGGGAAAATTTCCATTGGAATTTATTTGATAGTAGACAAGCAATACCCCCCCTAGCATGACCCTTCTTAGAAGGGACAGCAGGCACTTCCAGGGCATAGAAATCATTAGGAACCTTTAACGCATTGATACACCACGTTTCCTGTAAACAGATCACATTTGCTCCCAGAGATAATAGAAGATCAAATTTCTCTGGGCTACTGTGAATCCCTGCCACGTTCCAGGAAATAATATTTAATGTGGTGTTAAAGATGCTGAAACAATCTGGGATTATCTTTTGTTTTTGTCGATAAGGCACTCTGCAGCCAGTTCCACCGATTATTATCCTCTGAAAAAGAAGAATTCTGAGTTAGCGGAAGTGGCTTCACTTGGGAGACCGAGCGTTTTCCCTTAGATACCCAAATCCTCAGTCTCTAAGAGGAGAGGCTACCCCGTTGTGCTCCTCCCCTCTGGGTGCCTCCCCAGAGGACAGGTTTATGTTACCGATGTTGAAAATCGGAAGAATATCAATACCTGTGCGTTGAAAATTCTCAGCTTGCTGCACTATCAAATTTACAATAATAGGTGAATAGAATTTAACCCTTATACTCGTTACCTTGGTTTCACCAAACAGGGAGACTAACTCAATGTCCCTAGTTTGAATATGACGGAGACTTTCTATCTCACTAAAGCGTTTAAGGAGCCAAGCTCTATTTAAAGGCAAGTCCACATCAAATAGGGGTAAAAAGTCTAACACAAGAGTTTCCACTGGAGGTTTTAAAGCTGTTAAAGAGCGATCCGAATGAAGGCGGTCTCCCCTCTCTGGGACAACAAAGAAAGGAGAGGCCAAAGGATTAAGGGACCCTGATTGACATTGAATTGAACCTCCAATCACTGTCGGTAGAAAGAGACTTGGGAGAGGACCCCCCGTTTGTGGGATAGCTTCCGAAGATGATGACGGACACGGTTCACCTTCTACCTTAAAGAAAGTAGAAATGGGGGGTTCACTTCAATGTCAATATCCGCCTTTACGGATAAAGAAGAAGGATCCAAAACTATCACTTCATTCTCCAGTGTGGTCAGAGAATTTTGAAAAATTATCCGACGCTGCCTTTTCTTCTTGTATTTTCGGATTGGTTTCTTTTTATTCCCCTTATTGTTCCTTAGTTTACCATTTTTTACCTTTACCTCCTGTTTGTCATCGGTAGGTTCTTTGTTATTATCAGACGTGAAGATGGGAAAAAGGTCTTGAGCCGCTTTAAGGCCAAATATAGATTTATCTTCCTCCCCAATCTCGAGAACTGAGTTATTAATACAGTTGGGCACTGCAGATTGGGGAATAGCTACAGTGTTTGATCTCAAGGCCGATGTCCCAGCTTTCTTGTCGGATTCCACTGAAGCCACATTTATTTCCCTCAATGACAGGCTATGTTTAATCATACGGGAGGGGACACTTCTCACATCAGGTGGCTTTTGTAACAAGGACTTCAGAATTTGGGTGACAGATTCCAAAATACAGTCCGAATTACCAACAAATTTCCCTAAGAGAGCCAAGATAGAGGCTAGTAATTGTTCCAGAGCAATCATAGATTCAAAAATTGGTTTTTCACATGCTTCCACTGGCCGGCAAATACCCGATAAGTCAAGACCCGGGGGCCCAGAAGTGCCTAACAAATCAGACATTTCCTGACCATTCAGCGAGGGGGTACTACTATACAACAATAGTCCAGATGGAGTAGCCCCCCCCGAAGATTTGATAGGGGCCAGGGACTCCGCTTTAGCTGTATTTACATACCGGCCACAAAGATCAAAGTCGATGGATAATGATGATGAATCACCACCCAACCGATCCTTCGGCGGGGTATGCGACACAGATGGTTGAATCGTGAGTTCTCTCTCAGGTACTGAGAAGACAAGCTCACTCTCATCCTTCCCTTCCGAAAGGACACGGGGGGAAAACCCCACTGGCACAGACTGTTGTTGTACAGGCTGCGCAAGATGTGGTTGCGGGAATGTAGAAGCTTGAATATAGACCCCTGAGGCCGTGGCACAGGAGCCTTTTTTTGTAGATAAATTGGCGTTCTTAGGGGAGGGCAAATCCCATAACTCGAATAGTTGGCACTGGCCCCTCAGCGGGGGGTTATTTACCGATTTATTTCTTATACGGGTAATGTCTTTGGTGACACCAGGTATACCACCCACTTCCCTACCAGAACGTAACTTCTTAGACATTTTCTAGGCAAATGTAACCACAGGATTATATTTAGAAAAGAAAATATCCTCCAGGTGACTAAAAAACAAACAATAATAATATGGTCCGCCAAAGATAAAAAATATAGTCCGGGTGATGCAAAGATGCCTGCCCGACAATAAAGACCGAGGAAGTTGCAAGGCAGTCTCAATGGATGGTTACTTCCTCCAACAGTCAGACATATGTCCCACAGGCAAAAAGAAACAAAATTTATATCACAATGTCGATGAAAATAACCGGGCCCAGCCTACCTCGGCCACTGAGGGCCACAGAGGGTCCGCCCTTAGTCCGGGCTTTGTCCCGGGCTTATGTCCCGCACACGCGTCCCGCTAACGCGTAGTCCGCCCAGGTTAAATGCAATGCCAGGTATAGGGGGCGGAGTCACGGGAAGAGGCAACAGGTGTGCTTGGTGGGACTCGCACAGCCTGATGGGCCTCGCAGTCCCGTCCTCCTGCGCTTGCAAAGGTCCCACGCAGAATTCGATCTCAAAACGGGGCTCCTACCAGGCAATGCACTTCAGAGTGCTCCAAGTCCTCAAGGCTCACAAAATCTCCTCAGCGAGCGGCACCCGCGGAGCGGGGGCCGCGAGGAGTTTAAAGGCAAGCAGGGGGGCGGAGACACGGGAAGAGGCAACAGGTGTGCTTGGTGGGACTCGCACAGCCTGATGGGCCTCGCAGTCCCGTCCTCCGGCGCTTGCAAAGGTCCCACGCAGAATTCGATCTCAAAACGGGGCTCCTACCAGGCAATGCACTTCAGAGTGCTCCAAGTCCTCAAGGCACACAAAATCTCCTCAGCGAGCGGCACCCGCGGAGCGGGGGCCGCGAGGAGTTTAAAGGCAAGCAGGGGGGCGGAGACACGGGAAGAGGCAACAGGTGTGCTTGGTGGGACTCGCACAGCCTGATGGGCCTCGCAGTCCCGTCCTCCGGCGCTTGCAAAGGTCCCACGCAGAATTCGATCTCAAAACGGGGCTCCTACCAGGCAATGCACTTCAGAGTGCTCCAAGTCCTCAAGGCACACAAAATCTCCTCAGCGAGCGGCTCCCGCGGAGCGGGGGCCGCGAGGAGTTTAAAGGCAAGCAGGGGGGCGGAGACACGGGAAGAGGCAACAGGTGTGCTTGGTGGGACTCGCACAGCCTGATGGGCCTCGCAGTCCCGTCCTCCGGCGCTTGCAAAGGTCCCACGCAGAATTCGATCTCAAAACGGGGCTCCTACCAGGCAATGCACTTCAGAGTGCTCCAAGTCCTCAAGGCACACAAAATCTCCTCAGCGAGCGGCTCCCGCGGAGCGGGGGCCGCGAGGAGTTTAAAGGCAAGCAGGGGGGCGGAGACACGGGAAGAGGCAACAGGTGTGCTTGGTGGGACTCGCACAGCCTGATGGGCCTCGCAGTCCCGTCCTCCGGCGCTTGCAAAGGTCCCACGCAGAATTCGATCTCAAAACGGGGCTCCTACCAGGCAATGCACTTCAGAGTGCTCCAAGTCCTCAAGGCACACAAAATCTCCTCAGCGAGCAGCGGTAATTTTACTCTATTTCATCAACTCTCAAGAAAAAGGCTTCCACAATACCCCGCAGCATGGTCATGATCTTAAGTAGAATTTCAGAAAAGGTGATTCAAAGTGCTTTCATAGGGTTGCTTCCCCCATGGGAGCAGAGAAAATGAGGTGTGATTTAGAGAAGCCTTGAGTGGTTCAGGTTGTAATACCTTTCCGCCAAGAGCAAAGCTGTAGAATCTTGTGGGGCAGTAAAGGATGGGTTACGTAGTCATATAGGAAACCCCAAAAAAGTTTCATGATGTAATATTTGTATCAGGTGACATAAGAGTTGGTAATCAATACAGCAGTATGATGAGGTGAGAAGGAAATGTAAGGTACTTTGGGATATGTACAACTTGGACATCAATACTGTTGTTCTTGAGGCCTCCTTTCCAGAAGGAGAGGACAGATTAGAGAAAGTTCACCAAACCGGTGAATGGCTTAAAGCATGAGATTAAGTTTATAATCACTGAAGGAAAGCTGGTGACTTCAGGAATTTGATTGTTGTGAGCTTTAATATGCAGTTCCCTCAATTTCTAACCTGCCAGCTGCACCACCCACTGAACAATAATGAAAACTGACACAGCCGTACAGTATTAAAGTCCATAGACTACTCCACTTTCCTCTTAGTTACATCTGCCTAGCCATGTTTAGTCTGTATACCTTATCCCTTAATGTAATTTTTCGGACTTATCAACACGATTAGAGCGGTGCCTCCGCCCTGTCTTTTTTAATTGCAGACCCTTCCAACTATTTACTTTTTCAAAAGAGGTTTTCCTTTAATAAAGGAGTGTGTGCTGGCCGTGTGCGTTATCCTCAGCGACTTACATTTATGAGTTAATTTATGCCAGAACATGCGTATTTTGAGGAGATCATGTCTTGCTAAGGATAGATCTTGATGTGTTACATCCAGACTTGCCTTCCCTCAATCACTTCCCTGCACCATGTTATTACATATTCTGTGCAGGATTTGCAGCTACTAGTCTACAGTTGGAACCAGCTAAGGTGTTTGTTTCCAGCTGGAACAGTTACATTTGCTCACTATAGAAAAATGGACTTGGGTACTAGTGATGGGCATGAATACATGTAGATCTCTGCTGAGAGAACAGGGCGTACTCTTAATGCGAGACCTGATGTGATATCGAGTTTGGAGCTCTTATTCTGGACTTAAGGATCAAACTAGCTGTAAATTATCAGAGCATAGCAACAAAAGTGCTCGCTGTAGAAACTGAGACAGAATAGGTCTAGATTACATATTAAACAAAGCTAAAACAAAAATTGTGTGTATATGTGTGTGTGTGTGTATATATATATATATATATCTATCTATATATAATCGGCCCTCTGTGCCCTTTGGTGTATTCAGTGTACTTACTGGGAGATAGTGTGCCCTGTGCATGTTGCTCTCTGACGTAGGTTATAGATAATGACATGAATTTCTCACAGCGGTAAGGGAGCAGCCACTCGTTTTCAACTACTTAAAACTATCTAGAACATAAGCGTTGTTCTTGACTACGGAAGGCATCGTCGTTCAGTCTACCGTTTCTTTGCGCCTTGAAACCCTCACGGGTGAGTAGCACGTTTACAATCCCCTGATTGATTGATTGGCAATTACAAAACTATTCTACTAGGCTTCCAAACTATCTCATTGTCAAGCACCAAATAATTCAAAATATACCCTCTTGCGTGGTCTTGATCATCCCATCCCGATTTCCTCCTCCAGTCTGAAGTTACTGGCTTTTAGTTTAGAAACAATCATTTGTCAATCTGCGAGGATAATGCACAGAGCAGTGTTTATTTACCAAGGCTGCCCACCTGCTTGCTCCATAGTTTGCGTCCCTACAGCCAAACCATACTTTGAATTTTGCTGATGTGACTCGCTTAAAAAGCCCCCCGTTCGCCGAGTGTGGTGGCACAAACACAAATTTTTCAGAGACTCCCCTGACAACTCATCAAGACTGCCTCAGTGCTCACATATCTAGGGCCAGGACACCCCCCGGTTACAGAGCGCTATAAAAATGATACTCTTTTAATTAACCCGGGATCTAGACTGCCAGTGCGCCCTGGAAAAGCCTCGGCTCCTGGTTTTATTATGGGGTTTTTCAGCAGCCGACGTGAGTGTATATTCAGCGCCCTGCTTCAGCTTTGTTTAACCTACTCAAGATATATTGAGGAAAGCAATTAAATCCTTGATTCTTGAGCATTTTCTGTGAATTGCTTCATTGTGACAGACAGGAGAAGTGCGTGACACATGTAGATATTGACTTGTTAGCAGTACTTATCCAAGTGGCCTCTTCTAGTGCTGTATGATTTGCATATGACATCTTTAACTTTGTGACACGTAGTAGAGCGGGAAGGAGGTATTAGATGTTTTATGAAATACTATTTAAACAGCCTTAAACATCAGTCATGATGTCAGTGTCCTGTAACTAACAAATCGCGTTAAGATGTTGTTATATATTGTACTATAGTGCTGTGCGTTGAAGTTTGTATTAATGCAAAAAACAAGAACCCGTAGCTTATGTGCTTTCTCTAAATAGTAAAAATGCTTTAAACTTAAAGAAAATAATTTTGCAGACTGACAAAAATGCACGTAGGCTGAAACCAAGTCGTTTAATACTTGTTGCTGTTCTGGTGCCCCCGAAGCATTGAACTTCTTGGGGCGGCCTTAGGCATGTGCAAGCTGAGCACCTGCACAGGGCCACCAAACCCCAGGGGCCACCACGCCAATATATATCCTTAATAAAATAATCCTCTGAGGATAGATACATATTTGCGTGGCGGTCCCTGGCAGGGATTTGGGGGCCTCTGTCTCTGTTACACTTCCAAACACCCTGACCCCCCTCTTCACTGGCCTCCCGCTCCACCCGGACCCCCTCTTCCGGGGCCCCCTACCTGCGCTCCCTGCCTAGAGCCGCCATGAGCCTAGAGCCGCCCCGTCTAATATAAAACTTTATAAAAAGTAGAAAATTATTTTTCCTGTTCCAAGAAGGGACTGGTTACAACTTCTCTTGAGTGCAAGGGCCGCTTTGAGATGGCCTGGGTGAAGACAAAATAAATCTTCTCCCTTTTCCTATTTATGTTTACATTTATTTTATTGATTTTCATCAAGAAAAGGAAGGCAAGACTTAAGACATAGCCAAGCGCTTACTTTTCATTTAAAGGAAAATTGACATTATAAAAAAAAACCTAAAAATCCCCCCTCCCTCCAAAAACCCGTCCCCTCTCCCCCCACCCCAGCCCATAGGTATCAGATGTGTGTGCATGCCACAGCTACTTCATAAGTTGTAACCGGTGGGGGCTCCGTAAGTCATTAAAGTCTCAAGTACTATGGGCAAATGAGTACGTGGAATTCTGAGGTGAGCAGTGATTGGAACGGTCATCAAAACGAGGTCCCCTGGTTAGAGAGGGAAAGAGAGATACGTGCCATGCCCAAAATGTACCATTTGTAATATATCCATCCCACATGGGTAGGAAGCCACCCCAACCCCCAGTGAGCCAATGTATTCTGGAGAGCCGCTCCCAGTGCCAATCCTATCTGGCGACCCTTGTGAGATTTAAGAGGAAATGTTAGAGCATTGGGTAAGCCAAGTAGAGTGTAAGCTGGGAAGGGGGGTAGTTGTGTATTAAAGTGGGCGTCGATATTATCGAGTACTTGCGTCCAATAGGTAGTGATTTTAGAGCAATTCCACAGCAGATGAGTCAGTGTGCCAAGCGAACAACAGTCACACCAACAGTGGAGAGAACGGGCCGGATTCTATCTGTGGAGTCGCGGAGGTACCAGCACGTAGCTATTTTTGTGGCTGTCTCAATGCTTGCTATGTTGCGAGCTGTGTGACGAGTGCAAAAGTAAATGTCCTCCCATTCTCGCTGCAAAAGAGAGTGACCCAATTCAGTTTCCCACCTCTCCTGGCCTGTGGATTTATTAGCTGCCAAAGGGGGCAAGAAAGCCGTACATTTCAGAGATGAGACGTGAGTCAGAGGATGTGGATAATAGCTACTTCTCGAAAGAAGTGAGAAGGTTCTGCACCTGGGGTCGAACTGCTGGGTGCATCACTCAGTGTCTAATCTGATGGTATTTGTAGCGTTCAGTTTCAGGGAGTCCCTGTTGTAGGCGGAAGTCCTCAAAGATCAAGGGGCCGGTCTCGTCAAAGAAATGACCAATAGATCGACGGCATTTCTGGGTCCACTGGATAAAAGCCTCCGCCCAGAGTCCTGGGTTGAATTCTGGATTGCCCACTATAGGTGTCAGCAGGGAGGGAAATGTGATTAAAGCTCTTTTCTCAGCCACTCTATCCCATGCCGCAAGGGGGGCTTGTGTGACAGGCGACAGGTAGAGGCTTTTAGGGCGTGCCGATTTGGGAAGATAAGAGATCTTCCATAATGATTGCCCGCTACCGCCCTAGCCATAAAAATCCAATGCTTTTCAGATTTGGGGCGGGACCACTCTACAAATGTCTTCAGCTTTACCGCCCAGAAGTACTCCTGCAAATTCGGCACCCCAAGAACTCCCTCCCTCGGGATCTGTAGCATAGATCTCTATGTAAGTGAGTCCTCTTGTCTGCCCATATAAACAAGTCTTCCTCTCGCTGCATGGAGTGTAGGGAACATGTGAGGGTTTCTAGTGGTAGGGTTTGAAAGAGGTATAATATTTTGGATAGTATGATCATTTTCACTGCGGCCGCCCAACCCAACCAGGACCGGGTTTGTGGCCTCCAGTGGCGCAGGTCCTCTTGTACCTGGTGAAGCAGAGTGGTGTAGTTAAGAGTCACCGTTCCTGGGTGTTCGCAGTGAGTTGTAACCCAAGGTACGGTACTGCTGATAGGCCCCATTGAATAGGGTATGTGCGTTGCAGCTCCGCCAGCATAGGGGCTTTAAGGGATATGTTAAGAGCTTTGGATTTATGGATGTTAACCTTGAAGCCCGCCACCTGCTCGAATTGATCTAATCTGTTCATAAAGGACAGAAGAGAAGTCAGGGGGTCTTCCAACGTCACTACAACATCATCCGCATATAAGCTGAGCTTATGTTTGTCTCCCCCAAAACTGATCCTGGTTATGAAGGGGTTGTCCCGTACCCTTTGATCCATAGGCTCCATGTATAAGGCAAAGTGGAGGGGGGAGAGTGGGCACCCCTGTCTCGTACCTCAGGTTGGGGAAAGGGTTAGAGGCATAGCTGTTTACTCGTACCATAACTATGGGCTTGGTATAACTACTCAAGACCATTGAATGTATCTGGTTGGGAGGCCGAATTACCATAGAGTTTCTCTCAAATAGGGCTAATGGACCCTGTTGAACGCTTATTCAGCGTCAAAGGAGTGGAGCATACGTTCAGTGTCAAAGCGCTACCCCTTATCAATGATGTGAAGCAGCCGCTCGGTATTATCAGCACACTTTCTGTTCGGTACAAAACCCACCTGATCGGAATCAATCAGGCCGGGAAGAAGTGGGGGCAGTTGTGACGCTAAGATCCCTGTAAACAATTTCAATCCACATTTAAGAGAGAAATTGGCCTATAAGAGGCTCACTGGCGATTGTCCTTGACTGGTTTAGGTATAACAACCACAGCAGCTTCCAGCACAGCTGGTGTGACTGTTGAGGAAATTTCGACTGCATTATAGACTGGTTAGGACGGGGGCAAATATGAAAATGGTGCAGAATGCCTTATAGACAAATGTGGTGAACCAGTCAGGACCTGGGGACTTAAGCAATTTCTGCCTAAAGATAGCAGATCTCACCTCCTTTATTTGTTCCAGGCCTCAAGTGGCTCAGTCTGGTCCGGCGTTAATCTGCTGGTGGTAGTGTCCCAGAGATAGCCAGCTGAGGCGTCTGGGGGGAGGTCTTGCAACTCGTAAAGCCCTGTGTAGTATTGGTGAAATGTTTCGGTAATCTGCTGGTCTGCGGTTTGTTCCTCCCCTGTCGTGATAATCACTGATGAGATTGCAGACTCTTGTCTCTGAGCCCACAGCCTATTGGCCATCAATCTCCCACTTCTGTTGCCCCCGGTGTAGAAAGCTTGAAGTAATCCAAGTGCTTCAAATTCTGCCCTGTCTAAATCCTAACCGGACAGTTGGGCTCTATCGGCCTCAAGCAGGGGTTGCTGGTCCTTTGGTGTAGACGTTCTAGCTCCTGTACATGTTTTGTTAGGAGATCTCTCTTGTCCTGAAGTATCTTTTTTCCAACAAGGCTATCACAATGACTTTTTCCTATTTAAAAAAAATATATATTATTACATTTTCATTCTTGTTTTGCTTACAGAAGAATTGTAACTTTTGCTTGTTGCTAATTTTTATATGGCAACATTTTGACTTGTCTTTTCAAATGGTGATGGTGCAGTGCGATGGGAGGTCGGAGGAAGATGGGTGTAATGTAAAATGGATGTGTGGTTTATGTTGATGGGCAGGCAAGAGTGATGATGGAGCATGAAAGCTTGTGGATGGGAGTAAGTTGATTCGCTGCATGGACGAAAATGAGTCAAGAGGAGCTGAATATCGGGCTTTAGCTAAGCACAGAAAATGGTGCCTCCTATAAATGTAGCCTGGCTTAGGAGCCGTTGGCTTTTGTGGCTCAGATGTAGGCTGTTGCCCTGAAGCAGTGGCGTAACGTAAAATGAAGGGCTCCTCTGCAGAAATAGAGAGGCCTCTAAGCAGTGCTCAGTTTGAGCCATTGTTTCAGGTGTTTGGCACCAGCACTTAATTGTCAACACTGGTACTTATTACAGCTGCTACATGGTGGCGCTCTTTGTATAATTTAGAGATGAGCAGACCAGCAATTATTTATTAATTCAGTATACATTAAAAATAACAAATACCTACTAGTCAATCTATTTTTATAGCTTTGGGGGCCTGGAATAGTCTTAATTGTCACACTTTTAGCAGTGTGCTGGTTAGTAGTTGTGTAGGTACTGTCATTGGCAATGGGTGGTGCAAGCTGCAGAGGCCTCCCGACTAGAGCCCTGGAACTTTTTTTTCTTATCAAATCAAGCACTGCCTCTAAGCCTCCCATGTCTCGCCGGTGGCCTTGGGCTCAATGGGCTGGCCCAGAGGGTATTGGGGCGGAGGGGGTCTTTGTAGGGTTGTGCTCCGCTTGCGCTTCAGGGGCCTGCATTGTGCCTTTGTCCTGCACCTTTATGTGGTAGATTCCTTCTATAAGGAGACATGATGATGGGGTTGTTCTGTAGCACTGCATGGTGGTCCGTGTAAGCGAACAAGCTTCATAGAACATGTTACGTTAACTGTGTTAATTTGTTGCTTACCAGGATGTTAAGAAATAGGTATTGGGGCCGGACTGTGGAACCAAAAGCAGTCCAGGTAAAAATACTCAAACTAGCCATGCTCCCTTCGTCTCTTTGGACAAGCTCGCTTACTGTTAAACTCATGATTTTCACTTCTGAACCGGGTGATGTTCAGTACTCAGCAGCTGCGTTCTTGGTAAAAGTGGTTTATGTTTTGGGAACAAACCGCATCCATCTCAGAGTATGTACTTTCTTCGGAACAGCAGTTTGTTTTCTTTGGCTTTCTAAGTACAAGACGTGATAAGGAATAGATGAAGAAGATATTCGGCCTGCTCTCACCCCCCTCGGCCCCTGAAAGCCAAATCAAAACGGTAAAAGCCTCTTTTTGAAAAACTGCTGTGCACACCCAAGCAGTAGTCCCTAGACTAAGAAGGTGCTTACAGTTCATCCATGTTGGAGCTTGCTGCTGTTCGCCTGCAGTGTCCTCGTGTGATACTGCTTTTAAAAAACGGAGTGGAATAGGGTATATGTGAGGGGAAAGTTGGCAGGTTGGAAGCCCAGAAAAGGGTCACTTGAACAAGAACTTGTTTTACACTTAAATATTTGTTCAGCTTTGCTAGCAGAGCAGATGAATCAGTCCACCTATGATTGGAAGTGGTCGCTGCAACTTGAACTTTGAGCATGAAGGTTCTTGATTAGAGCATTAAAGACCAGAACCTAGCATGCTCGGGGTAACCTCATGCCATGAAACCTGTGACAGACTTGAACAAGGACGATCGCAAGCACTAGAACCAGCACCACACTCACACTTTGAAAAGCATTACTGTCTTGAACCTAGACAGGAAGGCCTACTTTAAAAAATCAGAAATCTGGCCCCTCTTAATTTTGGTTTGCTGACTTTTTTTCTGTGTTCTTGAAATCTCGCAGAACCATTTTCAGCAGTGTAGGTAACAACTGTCTATGGCTTATTGGTTGTCCCCAATCTTTTAATGTGTATAATTCTCCCTTTTTCCCCACGTTCTCTCTGGTTAGAGTGATCCTTCTTGGTCAAACCTACTTCTCATGTAAAGTGTCCTGAAGGTGCTTTTTGTGACCGAATTCCACTCTACACAAATTACACTCTAGCATAACATAGACACCCTCTTCTTGCATTAATGATTCAGTATGCCCCTCACATGTTGCACTGTTTAAAATTAATTTATTCTCTATATCTAAGCATGACATAGGCATATCTGGATCATCTAGCATGCTGCAGCCTTTGTGCACCATCCTTACTGTGGTCCCATCTCCGAGCAGGACCCCAGATTAAAGCTTTACAAGTAGTAAGGGGGTGGTCTACTTTTCCCCTGCAATGTGTCTGTATGGCCCAAGATCAAAGTTATTGAACAAGGCAGGGAAAGGCTCTGCGATCCTAGAGCAGGCAAATTTGCAGTATCCTATAGACTCAATCAGCACACTCTGAGCATTCAGAGGGCTGAATTTTGAGTTGTCCAGGACAGGAAATGACAACCTTTAGCTACCAATGGTTTAGTTTAACCCCTTCAGTGCTGATGACAAAGCCAGCTCGTCATGGGCGTTACCTGCGCTACGCGCATGACGAGCTGGCTTTGTCACGTAACGCGGGTTTTTAAAATTTTCAGCGCACAGCGGGAAAACCCGCTAGCGCGCATGCGGTTAAAGGCCTCCGGCTTGTGGTGAGAGCAGAGATTATGAGCGGGGAAGGGTAGAGTGAGACTAAACAATTTGGAAGGAAAGTCACATTTTGGTGGCACATATAAAAAGTGTTTTCACAAGACTTCGGTCAAAGAGCGGGGCTGAGGTTGTACAAATTGAGAACTACCAAACCAGTGCCATGCTTCTTTTCTAGGTGAAATAATGGCAGCATGGTAAGTCCTCGTTCACTACAGTTCTCGCTTTTCGTACCCTGAAATATCTTTCACCGCTTATACTGAAAGTGGAAGCTGTTCTGAGAAGAAATTCTAGAAGGTCAGGAGGATGCCTCATTATGTAAAGTAGAATGAACAAGGGTCTCTGGGAACCACAAAAAGTACTGGCCGTGCATGGACGTGTGAAGACAGCAGGATAACAAAAGGCAAGCAGAGCTACTATTCCACTGTCAGGGCAGCAACCTCCCAAGCTCGTAGTCTCTCAGCCTCACATGTGCAGAGTGCTCCTCTAGCTAGGGTCTGAGCCACGATCCTAGGGTTCATCTGACTGGTGCTCATCCTCCTTTAAACGCCAGGGATTGGGTTGGGGTATAAACCCCTGCTCAAATATTGGCTTCTTTTGTCCTAGCAGGAGTAGGTGGAATCTGGGCCTTTTAAAGTTTGTGTAGTTTCTGCTCAGGGTGCCAGCCTTGATCGATCGTTCTCATCCTTCCTCTTTCATGGGGGGGGGTATTTGCTTAGCAGTAGACAGTATAAAATAATTAATTTAAAATAAAATTATGTTCCTATTCTTGCCCCTATGGGATCCTTTTACTCTAACAGCATCTCTGCCTGGCGCAGCTCGCTGTTTGGAATACTGGGCCTACTCCGGTTACCCTTGTTTTTGGGCAGACTGCATCCCACTACCCCTGCGGCTAAGCTGGTTACTCCTTATGCACCTCCGTGGTTATCATGCATGACATGACAACGCTTCTCATAGAGGCTCAAGTCAAAACCAACACCCCCCAACCACACCATACCAAGGCAGATCCGAAGGACCTCAAGAACTTCCTATCCATCTCGCTGCTCCCATTCCCGGCGAAGGTCATCGAGAAGACTGCCAACAGACAGCTGACTCGCTACCTCGAGGAGAACAACATCCTGGACCCGTCCCAGTCCAGGTCCTGCAGCAACCACAGCACCAAGTCTGCCCTCATCGCCGCCACCGATGACATCAGGGCCCTGCTGGATAATGGCGAAACCGCGGCCCTCATCCTCCTGGACCTATCAGCCTCCTTCGACACTGTCTGCCACCGCATCCTACGCACACGCCTCCACAACGCAGGGATCCGAGACAAGGCTCTGGAATGGACCACCTCCTTCCTCTCCGTCTGCCTCCCCCTTTCCGATCCGAAGCCTCCGAGATCACCTGCGGTGTACCCCAAGGATCATCCCTCAGCCCAACATTGTTCAACATCTACATGGCACCGCTCGCCCGACTGCACAACCTCAACATCATCTCCTATGCCGACGACACCCAGCTGATCCTCTCCCTCACCAAGGACCCTCTCCCTCACCAAGGACCCCCTCACCGCCAAAACCAACCTCCATGAAGGAATGAAAGCCCTCACCGAATGGATGAAAACCAGCTGCCTGAAGCTCAACCCGGACAAGACAGAGGTCCTCATCCTCGGCTCCACACCCTCAGCCTGGAACGACTCCTGGTGGGCGACCGCACTAGGAGCAGCACCGATTCCCACCGACCACACACGCAACTTAGGATTCATCCTCAACTCTACACTCTCCATGACCAAGCAAGTCAACACTGTCTCGTCCTCCTGCTCCAACACCCTCTGCATGCTCCGCAAGATCTACAGGTGGATCACCACCAAAACAAGAAGAACAGTCACTCAGGCCCTCGTCGGCAGCAGACTGGACTACGGCAACACCTTATACGCAGGAACGACAGCCCAACTCTAGAAAATACTCCAATGCATACAGAACACCTCCGCACGCCTCATCCTCGACATCCCTAGCCACAGCCACATCACTGCCCACCTGAGAGACCTGCACTGGCTCCCCGTCAACAAGAGGATCACCTTCAAGCTCCTCACCCACGCACACAAAGTGCTCCACAACACCGGACCAGCATTCCTCAACAGACGACTCACCTTCTACACCCCGAACCGACAGTTCCGCTCCGCCGACCTCGCCACCGTCCCCGGCATCTAAAGAGCAACCACCAGCAGCAGATCATTCTCTCACCTCCCTTAAGACCTGGAGCACCCTCCTACGGCAGACCCAGGACCTACTAACCTTCAGGAAACTTCTCAAAACCTGGCTATAAGAGCAGTAGCAGCCCCCCCCCCCCCCCGTCAGCGCCTTGAGACCCTCACGGGTGAGTAGTGCGCTTTACAAATGTTATGATTGATTGATTGTAACTTGCTCTCTGTATGGGTAAGCGCGTCAGCGCTCCACGAAGGGTAGTAAGCACTAGATAAATGCCTACAATACTACACAGATGGAAGGGTTGGCCTTTGTGTTGCTAGTGCACAATACTGGATGGAGGAGGTGAGTTGCATTGTGAAAGGACAACTTTGACATTGATGATTTGCTGTCGGGTGGTTTTCTGGTGGAGGCGGCCATTGCAACCAGTGGGAATGTTGAGTGTATGAAAGTTAAACGTGTCCTACGCTTCAGTGGGTTGGCCAGGTTTCTGGTTTAGCTGGAGCCACGTGTTTTTTCCCTCTGCAGACATGTCTAATTCCTATGTAAATCTCAAGATGCACCCTTATATGCCAAAGGTGTAAAATCGAGTTGTGCTGACCCCGAGACCTTTTTCATAACTGAGTTAACTAGGAACATTTCTTGAAGTTACGGTCTCCATAGCGGTAAATGAGATAATGTATCAGTCGAACATGAACAGCAAGGTGCTGGAGAACGCACGGTGTCAAACCCGAGCTGCTGTGTGTCATGTTTTTCATTTTATTTAGCCCTTGCATTTCCAGAGGTATGCACTTCCATGTTTGTCCGCGAGGGCTCGGATGTGACGCGCAGAGAGTGTTATTTGTTGAGCCGACTCTCTAGTTTCTGGAGTGACGTTCGTCTCTGAAACGTCGTGATTTTTCACAACAATGAACTGTCTGCTCGTGCCCGTTGCGAGCGAGACGTCGCGTGCTTGATGCCAGCGGGCTTCGAGCCCGTACACTTGGAGTGGGCTGGCTCCAGGGTGCATTGCAGAAGTTTAGCTTTCATCTCTGCTGAGAAGTGGGCAGGTGCTCGGTGAGTGGAGAGAGAGAGAGAAGGGAGACTTGAAGGAGGGAGAGGCAAGGAAGATGTATTGCAATCTCATGCCAATCTCTTGCACACTCTTGAAATACGTGGTCTTCGCACACACTAGCAGTCGTTAACCAAACCACTGTACAGGGTGAGATATAAAGATTGTAGTTGTCTTACATGCACACATAATTTATAAGTGTTCTTTTTTACTTTATACCATATGCACAGCATCGTTATCATTACATTCGTACAGTTATTTTCAATCTGCAAAAGCACAGAAGACAAGTATATCAAACTTCTTCCCATCCCGCTACACTCTCTCAACCTTTTGGCTGATATGGAGGGAACGAAAAGGACTCTTTCTTTCTCCACTTTCGTCTCTTTGATGCTTTCCATATGCCATAATAAGGGCCATCAAGCAACTCAAGTGAAGGCCCCCCCCCTTCCTGTTGTGTATTTCATGCCTTACAGTTTTCGTGCTGTGCGTTGTACTTGTGTTCTGTACTCTCCAGTTAGTAGCAAAGGTCAGTTCTTTAAAGTCCCCTGTAACTGATATGGGGTTGTTCCCCTAACTCTTAAAACTATTTCTCACCACCACCCCCACGATTATGTGCCACTCTCTCTGTCCCCAGGAAGTACCGAACACTATTGATTCACTCTAGGGTTCCGGGAGCTTATAGTGTTCCCCCTATATTTTCAAAATTGATTGTTCCCGCAATCTGTGTGGCTCGTCATAGTGAGTGGTGCATCTACTTCAAAGTGTGTGCTTCGGATTTCTATGGAACCTGTGCCCCAGGTGCCTGTTTAATATCTTTGTACATCTGGTCCTGGAAGCCCCATACATCTAGACTATGCCAAAGATTGAGATATGGTGCCTGTTTCTCCCCATACCCACCGATAAAGTTCCCATCTATTTTATCAAGTTCAGTTTGGCCTGGGTCAGAGCCATCTGTACATGTATAGTTTCTATACACTTAATTTTACATCACTGAAATATAATTATAGTAAAATACTGTGATGTCATAAGCCTGTACTTGGACGAGACATCCGTGATCTAGTTTGATCACCTAGCACCCAAAAAGTGATTCAAATGATGTCCGCAATCTGTGGTCAAGCTAATAGGGAAAAAACCCAGAAGCCAGCCTGTAATGACGAGGCGCAGACTGATGTAGGAGGTCATAGGTTTATTCATAGAAAAAAGCCGTCCAGCCTGATGGTGAGAAGAGCAGCTGCAACTGCCGCACAGAGAATCAGGGAATAGAATGCACTAGCATAGGAACACTCAGATCATGAGGACACTACAGATTACATCATAGAATTCCAGTAATAGAATTATAACAAATGATAACTAGAACAGATCACCACACACCTCCCTCCTTTTTTAATTTTTTTTTTAATTCTGTGGATAAAATGGTAGTAATAAAAAAAAATTAAATGTAATCACGAAACTTGTTTGGTCTAACAGTTGTTCTTGAACTTTTTCTTAAATTATTTCCAACATCAACAATTTTAGGAGAAAAAACAGTTGTACGGGAAGGATCTTTGGCAACACGAGAAGTACTCCACCAATTACCATTAGACAATTTGACAGCATTTTTGCGAACTTCGACTACTTGTTGAGAATCAAGAAACTTTGAAAAACCTTTCTTAACAGTGACAGGATTCTTGATTCTGACCCAATCACCTGCTTGAATATTGGGAAGTAATTTTTTGCATAAATGTTCATTATTGGGTAGAGAATTCAAAGATTTTTCGTTAGCACATTGCCACACCTTTTCTAAATCACATCCTTTGTGGGAACTTTTAGCCATCCAAAAAGGGAAAGCTTGGGAACAAGCTTTTCTTCCTCTCATGAGCTCGAAGGGAGAAAAACCAGTGGCAACATGAGGAGAAATACGATAGGACCAAATGAGATCTTTTACAGCTTGAAAAATACAATTGCCTGACCTGAAAGCAGCTTGCACACATTCTACAATAACTCTATTGAACCTCTCAGTTTTGCCGTTGCTCTGGGGATGATATAAGGGAGTCCTAGTATGTCTAATACAACAATTTTTTAAGAAAATGCTCATTTCTTTGGAAATAAATTGTACACCGTTGTCAGTGAGAATTTCTTCCGGACAACCCTCCCTCAAAAATATTTTACTCAAACAGTCAATGACACTTCTGGAGTTGGGAACATTAATGGGTTCAACTTCAACCCATCTGGAAAGATGATCAACTAGGACTAGGAAATACTTCGAGGTATTGGGAAGGACATGAAATGGACCTAAAAAATCCAGACCAATTTTCTGCCATGCTCTAATAGGAGGAGGAACAACAGAATTGCTAACACCCTCTAAAATAAGAACTTTATCACTGGTATTGCACTGCGTGCAAGCTTTAATGGCTTCAACAATTTGATTGTCCATTTTAGGCCACCAAAAATTTGATCTGACATTTCTCTTGGTAATAGTGGCTCCTAAGTGTCCAGAATGCGCATTATTAATTATTTTCTCCCGGTAAACAGAAGGAGGAATACATTTATTGCCTCTAACAACTTTGCCATTTTCTAATGAAAGTTCTGAGTTAATTTTCCAATAAATCTGAAATTCGGGAGAAAGAGATTTTTCTTTGGGCCAACCTTTTTGAATAAAAGAAGATACATCTTTAAGTACAACATCATTTTCAACTGCTTTAATCCAATCACTTTCAGCAAAGGAAATTGAATCTTCAGAAATGTTGGCTACAAAGCATTCTTCAATCTCATTTTCCCAATCCTTATCCTCAGAATCTTGTATAGGTAATCTGGACAAACAATCTGCCCGTTTGTTTTTGCCACCTGGAATGTAAATGACTTTGAAATTGAATTCTAATAATTTGGTAGAAAGCCTGGCCAAACGTGCAGTGGTACGATTGATGTTCCTGTCTGACAATATATCGACAAGGGGTCTATGGTCGGTCTGAAGAATAAATGGTCGGCCCCATAAGTAGGATTTGAATTTCTCTACACTCCAAACACATGCCAGGAGCTCTTTCTCTATTACTGAATACTTTCTTTCAACAGGACGAAGAGTCCTGGAGGCAAACCCCACTGTGAATTATTTTCCGTAAGCCAATTGAGAAAGAACAGCTCCTAAACCATATTCACAGGCGTCAACAGTGACCACAGTTTCTCTATCACTATTGAATGGTTGAAGAGCAGGAGCTTTAGTTATATGTTCTTTAATTAGCAGAAAACCTTTCTCACATTCATCAGACCAGCTGAAGGTAGTGCCTTTTTTAAGTAAAATTCTAAAACATTCAGTAGTTTTGGCATAGTCTTTCATGAATTTCGAGTAAAATTCACAAAGACCCAGAAAGGACAAAAGCTGTTCTTTGTTAGAGGGAGGGGGAGCTTCAATAATGCTTTTGACTAAACCTGGTCTGGGTTTAATGCCATTTTCGGAAATGATATGACCAAGATATTCTACTTCTCTCGTTTTGAATATACATTTAGTCTTTTGTAAAGTTACACATCTTTGTTCTAAAATGTTGAAAACTTGGTCAATGACTTTCTCATGTTCAGTCTCAGTTTCAGTAAAAATGAGAATGTCATCTTGGAAGACCACCACATTAGTGAGTCCTTCAAACATTTCTGACATAATTCGCTGAAAGACAGCAGCAGCAGAAGCCAAGCCAAAAGGAAGGCGACGAAATTGAAAAACACCATCAGGTGTTACAAACGCAGTGAGATGTCGTGAGAGAGGATGTAATTCAATTTGATGGTATGCTGCTTTAAGATCAAGTTTGGAAAACCAAGTAGAAGAGCCTACCTTAGTTATTAAATCTTCAATGCGGGGAAGGGGAAAACCATCAACCCAGATGGCCTCATTAAGACTGCGTAAATCCACACACATTCTAAGATCACCAGATCTCTTCCTGGCCAAAACAATGGGAGAAAGCCATAACGTGGATTCTACTTTCTCAATGATTCCTTGTTCACATAGTGATTTGAGATGTTTGGATAAATCATTTCTAATGCTAAGTGGGACATTTCTAAGTTTATGTTTGATTGGGGTAATGTTGTCTTTAACCTTAATGAAATGTTGAAAGTTGGTGATTTTGCCAAGGCGATCTTCAAATATTTTCTCATATTTACTTTCCCACCATTTGTTGTTTAAAATGTTGCATACGGGAAGAGGAAGTGAAGGTTTAGAACAAGGAGGATTGTACCCTTCAATGAATACAGGATTGGGTAAACCAGGTTTAATGGTAATACCGAATTCAGCTTGATGTATGAGACCGAGGACATTAATGCCTCGTTTAGCAACATAGACTTTCCCTTTAATATGTTTATTAAAAATTGATATTTCAGCCCAGAAGTATCCTAATAGATTAATTCTGCTTCCTTCAAAAGCTACAGTAAGAACATCAGGAGGAAGTAAACATTTGTCTTGCCAAAAATGAGAATATTTGTCATGAGAAACAATAGTAATGCGAGCTCCAGTGTCTACAAGTAATTGAACGTGATAACTATCGATGATAGTGTCAACTTCGGGATCAGGAACATGAAGTGTAAAGCTGGAGTCATCACTATTTTTTACCACGACAACATATTCTTGATTAGTTACATCACAATCAGGATTATCAGTGGAAAGTATTGGAGAATTTAAATCGGAGAAAGCATCATTTTCATTCATCACACATCGCACATTGCCTCTTTTACCTCTCATGCAAACGTTTGAGAAATGACCATGTTTTCCACATTGGCTGCATTGTTGATTAACAGCAGGACAATTTTTGAAATTAGAAACATGATAAGAAGAACCGCATCTGAAACAAAAAGTACTTTGACTAAATTGTCTATTAGGCATAAAAGGTCTTCTGGTACCCATTCTTCTAAAATAACCACGTGAGTCACGAGGAATGAAGTTAGGTGTTTTGATGGGAGTAGGCATTTTGGTAGAGACAGCACTTGAAATAGACGCATTAGAAAGCGAGACTTCTAATTGTTTAGAATCTTCTAAAGATGTTTCTATACTTTTAGCTATGTCTATAGCTTTATCTAAAGAAGGATCTTTGCAAGATAACAATTTTCCTTGAATTTGTTTGCAAGAGCAACGGGCAATAAGTTGATCCCTAATAAGTTGTGAGGTGAAATTTTCAAATTCGCATTTGGAGGCGGGGATTTTTAAGGCAGTTACAAAAGTGTCTATGCTTTCTTCAGGTTTTTGAACTCTAGTGAAAAATTTGTAACGATGTACTACCATGTTTTTGGTTTTGACAAAATACTTATCTAATCTGGCTATTGCCGTTTCGAATTCATCTGGAGTTTCACCAGGAGGTGGGGTGTAAGGAGGTAAATGATCAAAAACATTTTGACCTTCTACGCCAAGGTGATAATACATTAGATTCTTTTTTCTTTCCGCACGATATCTTAGGCCATCAATGGCACCTAAATAAGCCATGAAGGATCTCAACCAAAGTTTCCATTCGAGAGGAGGATCGCCAGGAGTCTGGAGAAATGGAGCTGGAGCAGTAACACTTTGCATTGTGAAATTCTCTATTTTTGTTTATTTTAGTTAATTGATGTGAGAATAAAAAAAATTATTTTATCTCGTTGAAAAGCTGTGCGCATCAGCGTGAAGAAAAGCTGTGCACACCAGCGTGAAGAAAAGCTGTGCACACCAGCGTGAGGATATTGCTGTACGAGATGAAAACTGTGTGCATATCAGTCACTTTATAAATTATAACTTGTACGAATACGTAGTTGTTTTGATATTTAAATGTAAATTATTTGCTGTGTGCATAAGCTGTGCACGTCAGCGTGATAAAGTTCTTTTTAGTAGTAGCAGAAGTTTATATACATGCAGCTGTGTGCATGTGTTTTGATATTTAAATGTAAATTATTTGCTGTGTACATAAGCTGTGCACATCAGCGTGATAAAGTTCTTTTTATTAGTAGCAGAAGTTTGTAAATATGCAGCTGTGTGCATCAGCGAAGATGTAGTATTCTTGATTGGCTGTGCTCAAAATATAAAAAAAAAATTGAATACAGTAGCTTTTTAATGAAGTAGACGAAGCCTTTGTGACGATAAAGGAGGTTGCAGCTGAGACTTTTCGTGCCGAGGCTTTGTGACGTTTAATATTCCAGGAATAGAAGTAACGTCATGTCGTAAGGGCGAGATGAGACGTGGTTGAATGACAAGCGTGGGCGTCGTCGTCTATGGCAACCGGCGTTTGTAGCAAGCGTCGCCGTCTATGGCAACCGGCGTTTGTAATAATCAGTAAGCGTGATGACGTTGAGTCAATGTCCGTTAGGACGTCATCAAAGCAAAGGGTAGTTCGCAGTGAAAGGAGTCGGTAAATTAGATGTGCGCAGTGCGGTAAAAACAAAGTAAGTTTTAAACGAACATCACAGCTTGTTGTACAAGTCGGCAAAATAAATTGTGAGCGCTGGTTCGTGTAGCTACAGTTTGTTGAATGAATTGGTATAAATGACTGCGCGCGCTGGTTTGAGTTGTGCGCTGTTGAGCTGGGCGTAGATTAGCTGTGACGGTTCTCGGTGAGTACGGCAGGCGTTATAATAATTGAAAAAGTTACTCACGTACTCTTTGTGGATATAACGTCGTCATCGGTTTGACAGCGTGAAGCGCTGATTGTCTTTGTATTTAGTTCTTACGGTTTTTGACGGATGTTCGTCGTAGAATCAGCAGAGAAGTAGCTGACCATCCTCTGTCGCCAATGTAATGACGAGGCGCAGACTGATGTAGGAGGTCATAGGTTTATTCATAGAAAAGAGCCGTCCAGCCTGATGGTGAGAAGAGCAGCTGCAACTGCCGCACAGAGAATCAGGGAATAGAATGCACTAGCATAGGAACACTCAGATCATGAGGACACTACAGATTACATCATAGAATTCCAGTAATAGAATTATAACAAATGATAACTAGAACAGATCACCACACAGCCTTTTCCCTAAAGCCACCCTCAAACCTACATTGAGGATAAATTACTATACTTTAAATCCACAAAAGGCGCCATTTGTATGCCAGTCAGGTCTTAATTTCAGTCTTTACTGCAAAGAGAGACTAATATTAAAATCTCAGCTTGAATACAGTAGTAGCATAGCTCTAAAAACTTGGTGGTTGTGTGGGAGATTGTGGATCAGATTAGCATGGAGGTTGAAAGATCTGAGTGCAGGGTCACAGTACCTGCCAACCTTTATACACTGTTGCCAGCCCCATTAAGTAAGCCTAAAGCCCATATCCTTCCTTGGGAAGAGGACAAATGCACTGATAAAAGTTTCTGCACTCAAGGCCTCCTCCACCCAAAGTAAATGTACACATCTTGCAGAGTTTAAGACCCTGGCCCTCACAATTGCCCAGTTACGGGATCATTATATAATATATATATATATATATATATAAGAAAATGTGAATGAGGTGTACAGGTCTTCCAAAAGGGCATCCTATTCAGATTGTATTTTTGTGTCATGTTAATAATGATCTTTTGACTCTCAAATATGCTGCATTGCTGCGAATCTGTGGCAGTTCAATTTTATGCAAAAATATTTTTTGAGGATCGCTATAGCATTGATCACTCTGGTAGTCAAGTCGTAATTTATTTTCTGACAATAAATAGGTGCAGGAATCCTGCTAATGACTGAGAAACGTAGTAATAATGATATATATTGCACATACCGAGTTGGCATCACAAATTAGAAAGTTACACATTGGGAGGCTTGCTGATATTATAATTTAAAGTAAGCTGTTCCTGTACAGAATTGAACACGAAAAACGCATCGTGCTTGCTCTTCAGCCCAAGATGAGTCAAAGACTATTACATAAAGGAAAAACTTTTTAAAAAAATGATATTTCCCCTAGAGTCAAGATATGATCTTATCTTACAGAATGCACAGGGATTGCGGAATCATCCCTCTGCAACTGTGGCACCTTCAATTTACTGAGGTCTGAGCGCTTCCACAGGCTAGTCTAGAGGGTAGAATCCAAAATAAGAAGTGGATAGGTATTGGATTGGGCTATTATATTGAATTTAACTCTATCCCGCGTATGTGCGTGCGTGCATGTTTTTTTTTTCCAGAGGCGGCTAAAAGGATTTGTGAAAATAAGACCAGTGTCTCAGTAAGGCATCTTTATTAGAGCAGCCTACGTTTGGCATTGGGTATAAAGGATATAGCTAAATTATGGGTGAGCATGATAATAGTAATGTTAAGCAGTGGACTTGAAGCCCATAGCATAATTTATGGAACTATTTTAAATAATTTCTCCCCATTGGTCTACTAAACGCCTCACAAGAGCTAACGGCACCGTTATCGGTAAGTTCCCATGAAATGAAAGCCAGTGTTTGCACCGGTGGGGCAGTGAAGAACGGGAATCCCACACTTTATGAGTGGGGTCTCAGAAAACAAAAACATCTTCACTTAAAAATATAATTCAGATTGATACATGGTAAGAACAGTGGTTATTGAAAGAAAGTGACAAGTTTTTAATTAACTCATAACTTGATCCATTCAGCTTGTTACAGACAGTTTGAAAAGTACTACACACTTTGTATGGGAAGTGTTGTATTAATTGGGCTTATAACAGTGCATGTTGTCTCTGGGGACCTTTTCTTTTTTTTCGGTTGTGTAAATTTGGTCTCAAGCTGGATATCTATCTAATCTATCTATCTAATCTATCTATCTATCTATCTATCTATCTATCTATCTATCTATCTATCTATCTATCTATCTCTTGCTGGATTTATCCAGTTCCAAACAATCCATTGCTTTCAAGAAACTGTTCCTAATGTTGATGTCCTATGACCTTTTAAGATGGACTATGTTTTCCACCAGATCTTCCTCTTTCTATTCTGACCATGGGGTGGTCAATGTCCAATTAAATTCGTACTGAAGCTGATGCAGGACTGAGAAAACGGTGGCAATTGTGGTTCTCTGGTGAGAAAAGCTAGTGATATTGATGCAAAAGAGTGTCCTTCCTCTGTCGTGTGCCTGGTTCTATTTCTGTGGTGCCCAGTGACTTAATTTTTATCAGACATTGTTTAGAGGTCCCACATTACTCAGTTGTTTGCCTGCCTTGAGACATATTCTACCATGTGGATGGTTCTGCTTTGGCCAAATGTGTTAACTGGGGCATTGGAAGCAGATGATCTGAAAGGTGAGAGGCAAGCTGCCATTTCCTTCCAGAGGGCCTTGGTACTGAATGTGTACACTTTACACTGAAAGCAGATAAAACTAAACGCAGTTTGATTACGTGTCAATTTATTTTGTCTTAATAAGTGCGATTGATTAGTCTTTTGTCTATCTGTAGCAGGATGTGTAAAGAGAAAGAAACTTGAAACTTACTGATATCACAAAGAGCCCCCAGTTTGGTTTTTTACAGCACCACCCTCTTCCTGTACTGAGAGGAATTTATTATTGAGAGCTGGTGCATGCATGCTTATAGCCTCCAGTTTCTGCACCATCTGTGGTACAAGGATTCACTGTCACAATATTTATAACCAAGTACCTTGACAAGTGTTGACCTTACAGACTGCTAGGTACTGGGTCTTGAGTTTTAGAGCGAAGCAAACAAACAAAAATGTGTCTTTATGGTCGTTCAGCTGCAACCCGCACTACGGCCTTGGACTATCTCTACAGTACAGTGGGGGCTTGGTACTTTAAGCCTTGTCGTTATAATTGCTTATCCCATATGTTTCACTTTAATAAGTAGGGGAGGGTTAAACCTATACCACTAATTTTTCACCTCCGAGTAAAGAACTCATTCAGCAATGGCTTTTTGGGCTAGAGTTGAGCCACTACAAGAAATGACTTGCAGCGTGATCGGAAGCCCTACTTGCCTGACATCCCCACCATTGTATAAACAGAGCGTCAACTTAAAGATTTCCAAACACCAATAGCATAACAGGAAAGGCATGACTAACTCTTACAGCACACGTTGACTACCTCGCCAGTGCTTTCCCACAAAGATACCTCTCACAGTTGAATGCTGTAGGTAAACATAGTATGAAAAGACACACACAACTTTGATGTGGTGGTTGGCACTTACAAAGCGACGGCAGGTGGAAAGTCAACAGGTTCCTTGCTCATTTTTGGAGTTTTGACTGCTAACAACGCCTAAAAAATAAATAACTCGTTCTAAACCTTTCCATCCTGTTTCTGTTTCCTTCCACTTGACTTTCCTCCACGTGGGAGCCCCGGTCGCTGTCTTCAAAGTGTTGCATCAAAAATATGCTTTTCCGACATGCACTTTTACCACATTGCGACCACTGATCAGTCACTTGTTTTTTGTTTCGTGAAATAGTGATTTAATCCATCACAGAGAACATTGTTCATTCTTTAAACTGTTCATCAATTTCAGGTGCTCGAAATTCCTGTAAAACGCACCTTCTTAAAATTCTGCTAAATAACATGGTCTTGACATTGTTCGCAAATCCACCCCATTCCTTAAAAAAAAATATCGAAATTCACTCAAGCCATGACACCAAGTTACACGTGCCCCAGCCCAGTGCAGTCAAGTCTGCTGTTACTGCTCTGAAAAAAGTATCCTCCAGACACCAATGTACATATTAGAAAACGAAATATCAGCTGGATGGAAGAAATCAGTGGTCGTCTTTGAAATCAAATCTGTGCTGCTGGTTGACTGTCTCTTGCATTTTACGTTTGCTAACAGAAGATGTTTTGGAGGTAAGTATATTAAATAAAAAAAAATACGAGATTGACTCCGGTGAGGTACTTTAAGAGCACTTGAGGAGAAAGAACATCTTCTAAAGGCGTTGGCACAGGTTCTGTGTGCAGCAGTCATCCCTCCCTGACTCATGGTTCATCTCAGAGCAGCCAAACCACATAATACCCTGGCCAAAACTCTGATCATTTTTGTGTGTGTTTTGATGAAACCAACATTAACCGTGAATTGTCCCAGATAGCTGCTGAAGTCAGTTGTTGGTTTACCGGGGAGGTACTTGAACAATGATCGCCAGTGCCACTTTTCCTATACGTATTTTTTGTTTGGAATGAAATGCCCTACAGGAAGGACACACTTGCACACGTGTTAAAAGTGTTAATGTTTTGGGGGAAAGTAGCCACGTTATTGATATATTCTGATGACCCTAGAGCTCCTAAAAGGCTAAAGCGATGTGACTCACAAAGGTCAACATGTTTCGGTCAGGAATACCTAGCTTACACTTAATAGTTTGGCACAAGCACCAAGCCCTGTGAGAAAAAAACCGCATGTCGTTTTTCAGCAACAAGTAGGGAAAACAACGCAACAGTTATGAAATTAAAGACAGTAACTGGTGCAAACCGGATTGATAAACTGAAAATGCAATTAAAATGTTACAAAGGGATCAAAAGTAATTTAGTAATCAAAACCCGCCTCACAAGAAAGCATTGGAAAAGGAAAGCAATGTCACCATATAGGTAAGGCAAAAAATAAAAATAAAATAAGAAAATGACAGCGTCCTCTATACAGTTTTTTTCTCACAAAGTCAAAGTTGTTTTACAGGTCCTGGTAACAATGTAGCCTGACGGACAATTACTCAAATCTTCAGGACCTAGGACTGGCTACTCAAACCCAAATTCGCAGTTTACAGTTGCAGGCTGCTTCTACAACTCAAAGTTCAGGACCACATAAAAAAGCCCATTTCAAACTGATCCACTGGAATTTTCCACAGCTGGCAACAGCTTGGTCTGTCCTCTGAACCTTCTACTCCCTCCAAACGCAGGAGGGAAGTGCTGCAGAATCAGGTAGGAACATGCATTGGCAACGCCAATGGGGTCTGGCTTCAAAGGAATGTTGTATGGTAATGTGAAGTATTATCACTAAATAGCACGAGAGTTGATATGTATTTGTGTGGATACAAAAAACGGTAGAATAATATTGGTGTAGGTTAAAACGCCAGTTGACAGTTGCACTGTCATGACAGATGTAAACATCAAAGTAGGTTAATGACTGCCCTCCTCCCATTTGTGCTGCTGCCAGGAAAAAATACCATAAACTGTCTAGTTATCTAAGACACTTTAATAGCTTTGCGATCTCATGTTTAGGCTCCTGAAAGTTCAAGTTCAGGCAGATGGATAAATAAACTCAATATTCATAGCTGCATGGAGGGCAAGCACATTTTGTGGAAGCACACAACTTCTGCCTAATCAAAACATGAACTACGGGCTCCCATCATGTGGGCGGAGGCAGAGCCCCTCTCTAGTGATGCTTACGTAATTGTCCGACGACAGCTGTGCTGTCAAGCTAGATCATAAAAAGGTATTCATTATATGTGGTCCACTGAAATTCTTCCTTGCAGTTCTGTTAGGGCATCTTTGAACTCGAGCTATAGGAAGGAATTTCTTCAGAAGCAAGGAGGAGAAATATCCAGCTGTAAGTGACCTCCTGCAATTTTCCCGGGAAGGCAGCTGTTTCCTGTGTGTCAGGAGCTTCTGCCTTCTTTTCCCTGTTCCACACAATGGAAGTTCTTCACGGGCATGTAGCTTTTCTGGCAGGAGCTGGACCCTTTAGCCATACAGGTCAGCTGGAGCAGTCACATCCATAAATGGAGAGAATGCAGGAGTAAACCACAAAGACGGAGTTGGAAGAAACTCTCTCCACTAGTCTAACAGGAATGCTTCAGTGGGCAGGCAAGTTTTCTCTTCAGTGCTATGAAGATTCGCTCCTGGTAGTGGATTAGGCAGAGTATTTAAAAGCTTAACCCAGTCAGTCATTGGTGATGAGGTTCCTGCCACTTTAATGCAATTTCCATGTTCTCCCTCTCAGATTTTCATCAGTTTTAATGCATTCTATTTCCTGGGGCCATGTTTTTGTCAACAAAAACATAATGCCTATTCTCTACCTCAGCTGTGTGGAACTCTCATCTGTCCACTCGTTCCACCCTAGAAGTCTCGTTTGATCTAAGTCTCTTCTAGGGCTTACTCACAGAGAGGGTACAAGAACAATTGTGAACGAAAAATCTGTTTAAGAGCAGTCCAATTGTCCCATTTTAGAGTCCTATGATGAGGGGCCCCATTCTTGACTGTCGTGTGCGTCGGGCCCGTCTCAAAACCTCACCCGCCTCATCACTCGCCCTGGACGCCAGCATCTCACCCCACACAGTGGGGCACACCGCCCGATCTGCCATGGGTCCCATGAGAACCCATTTCCCCACTCCCTGTTTATCAGTTATCGAGCGCTGCAAAAGAACTGCCACCTCCCTGGTCCGCAACTCCACCTCCCCCCACCGTACCCCCTGTTTCCCTCTTGTCCCCAGGAGCTCTGACACCCGAAAAGCCCCGAAATACATCCACGACATTATTGTGGAAAACAGAATAGCTTCCTCTCTGTTGCAGCAAATCTCCGGAATGAGCCTTATCAAGCCGACAAGAATTCCTGCCGTTACTGGGCGGTGCTGCAAGGCCTCGTTCCCGTGCCCATCCTTCCAATAAACGTGCACCCAATTCACCCGCTGACAGCGCATAGCCCCACCACAATTTTCCCATGAATGCTATGGCTGACAGCTTGCCCACGATCGTCGCCTTGGACATTCTTTTGTCCATCATTGCCAAAATGAAGTGCACCACCTGCTCATCCCTCACCCAATGACAGTTGTGCCGCATCGCCCCACTGTCCAAAAAGTCCCGTCAAGCCTGCTCGTACGCACTCCACGTTGGAACGGCCACTGACCCTCTTACCAGTTGAACGACCCTTTCTCTCCTACTGACCACATCCCTGTCGGCACCGGTGTCTTGCATTCGTCCGCCTCCGTGGCTAGCCCATGGAACCTCTGCCACTGTGAACCAGACAAAGCATCCGCAATGTCATTGTCAGCCCCTGGCACATGTCGGGCTTGAAACAAAATGTCATGTTCCAAACATTGCAGCACAAATACCCTCAACAACTTGAGCACCTGTGGGTCCCTGGCCGACTACTTATTCACGATATGTACCACCGACATGTTATCCACCTTGAAAATCACCTTTTTGTATGCCCGCTCCTTTGCCCACACCGTCACCGCCACCTTCAGGGAAAACAGTTCCAAAAATGCAATGCTCCTCCCCCCGTTCTGCTTGTGGGGGCCAAACCTCAGCGCACCACTTTCCCTGCCAATACAGTCCAAAACCACCCACCCCGCCGCGTACAAGGAGATGGTCGCGTCCCATTCCCACTCCTGCGGGGGGGGGGGGCATGGGAATACCATTAAATCTTTCCAAGAACGCTCGCCACATGCGTAGGTCTTCCTTCGTACGCGCCGACAGGCGTAGATGATGGTGCGGTAGTGTCTAACCGGACAGGGACACGCCCAGACGTCTGCAAAAGGTTTGCCCCATTCGCACCACCCAGCACGCAAAGTTCAAATGCTCTAAGAGTACCTGCACCTCCCGTACCATTACCTTCTGGTTGGCCAACATGTTGTCGATCAACAGCAGCATGTGCACCTTCTTATCTCCCAGCAAACGGGCCTCCATGGCTACCGAGTCTAGTTCTATACCCAGAAATTACAGCACCGTGCTGGGACCTTGTGTCTTCTATGGCGTGGAGCCAGGGGGCACACCTAGGTAGCCCATGAGCTCTTTAAAACTGTCCAGCTCCTGCTGGCAGTACGCCGAACCGGGCAGTCCCACCAGGAAAAAGTCATCCAGGTAGTGCGTCACCGTCTCTTTGCCTGTGTGCCACGAAAAAACCCACTGTAAAAAGGTGCTGAATCGCTCAAACAAAGCGCAAGAGATGGAACACCCCATGGACAAAGCTTTGTCCACGAAGATGGACTCCTGGAACTGAATCCCCAATAGTTGAAAATCCTCCGGGTGTACCGGGAACAGCCGAAAAGCGGACTTGATGTTGCATTTTGCCATGAGGGCTCCTGTCCCCACAGTCGCGACCAGCCACCATGCCACGTCCACGGAGTAAGAAACTGACGACAGATTGGCCGCTATGTAATCATTGACCGATAGCCCCCTCCGGCCATGACAGATGCTGAATCAGCCGATACTGTCCGGGCTCCTTATTCAGCACAACTCCGATAGGGGAGAACATCAGGTCCCGAATAGGGGTCACTTGAAAAGGCCCCTCCATCCACCCTTCCTGGACTCCCTTTCCCAGTTTATCCCGTACCACCGCCCGTGTGTGTTGGCAGATTTTAGATTTTCGGCCCATCTGGCAGCTTTCGGACCCTCGTACCCCAGCCGGAAACCCTCCCGAACCCCTGCAGAAGCAGTCCAGCGTCTTCGGTCCGTGGATAAGATGCCAAGAAGGTTTACAAACGGTCCTGTTTAACTAGTGTATGAGCCATTCCCCAGAGACCCCTGACCTCCCCTGCCCCCGACTGTTGCCCCGCCAGCGCGGACTTCTGACCCTGACTTCCGCCTCCTGTCGCCCAGCATTGCACCACCGGGTGCCGCCCTGTGCATTTGGAGCATTCGTGCCGGAACCTGCAATATTGTCTTGCACATGCGCCCTTGTAGTAGTCCCAACACAATCCCACTGTGGTACCAACGGTATTCCCTCCCAGACCCACCCCACCGCGGGTGGGGCGGGTTTGAAAGTGCGAGGCGTAAGCAGTAAACCGCTGGCCGTGTATATCGTTTTGCCAAACTCCCCCCCACCTCCCCCCACATGTTCTGCTGGTATAAATCTGAGTCGTTTTCCCCCCATTTTGCCTCCGGGTCCCAGGCCAAGCGCGCTCTAAACTCTTTGTCATAGTGCGACCACGCATAACCCCCGTACGTGACCTGCGCCCGCCGGATCTCGTACATGTATATTTAAAGAGCGCGACAGACCGGTCTGGGTACTTTTCGCAGTACACACTGCAAAGATCAAGAAACCCGCCAACCAATTTTCAATGTTCAGGCGCACCCGTGGCCACTTAGCCAACTCCAGCTCCTTCTCCTTAGACCCCCTCCTTTGCCGTCAGCTCATGATGCAGGAGCTTTAAGATATCCTCGTACTCCCCTTTCCATATCGTCTCCTTGGTGGCCACCGACAAGTTTCCACCCAAGGGCTTCGTAATGCCCATATACGGCAGCTTGCGCACCGGAACCTCATAACTCCTTACCTTCCTTACCCTCCTTGGGTATTCCCCATCCGCCTTTCCGCCCGTGGCATTGCTAGCGCCTGGACCCGTCTCCTCCGGCCCCACCCCCGTGTCCTGCACGTACGTTCCTTTATTCAAATGCAACCTCTCTCCCCCCCCTCCCTCGCATCCGTGAAGACCGAGACCTTGTCCTGTGGGGCCCCGTCTGACCCGCTCCCAACCCTGTCCCGTGCCTTACCTGGCGTCAAGGTCGGTGTCCGCACTGGATCCCGCTGCCTAACCAGTTGAGCAGGGGGGTGCGTCACTCTGTCCGCCTCGGGTCTCTTTCGCGCACCCTGCAAGAAACTAGGAACAGCAGTACTCCGATCCCCCCCCATCCTGACCCTCCCCCTGCCGCTGCTCCAATATTTTTACTTCCTCCACACTCTCCTCATCGTAATCCAACTGTGACTGGCTGTACACCTCGGACTCCAGCCCTGTTAGCCCCATGCGTTCTTGCCATAGGCAGCCCTCGGCGGGCTCCAGCCTGCTCAGCCCTGCCCGCTCCCTACATGTGTGGAGCAGGTCACCCAAATCCAAACTCTCTCTCCTCTGCCCTGTGCTCCACTCCTCTGGGTCCCGATCTGAACTGACGGACCTCTGCCCCATCTCCCGGTGGCCGCATCGACCCATCGGGGGGAGGGGGTGCTGGCGGGGACTTACTGCCCCGCCTCCTGTATGACGCTACCGTCAGGTCCCTCGTGGGAGCCGCGACCGCCCACATGAGGCAGAGCCGGCCCATCCTCTTGGTGGATTGGAGCCGCATGCTGCTCTCCCGAGCACCTCGCCATGCTGTCCTGCTGAAAGAAAGAGGTGGAGTTCAACATGCCGTGGTTAAACCTGTCCCCCAAGCCGCCAAACCCACCAGCGTCCCCCGGGAGCCCCCCCAACTCCCCACCGCACCGGACGAATGGACCCCATGCCGCGACGGGGTAGACTGCAGGGCCCAACTCCCCTGAGCACCCCACCCCCCTCCCCCAACCGCCTGCACTTTCCTCCCCGTCACTCCATACCAAGGACTCCAGCTTCCGGCGGACCGCGCCTCCTCCCCTGGCACCCCTGCACCCTCCCCCAGACACCCAACGATCCCGCCGGCTCCCCCCAGGCCCCGGCGGTCGGCCACCGATTTCGCCTGTCCTCATACGCCTTCCCGTGCCACTCCCCGCGACCAAAGCCGGCATGGACCCCCAACATGGGAAATCCATGCCCGCCCCCCCCAGCGTCTCCCCCACCCGTTGCCCGGCGTCTCCCTCCCCCCGATATTCTTGGGGAGCCCCCCCCCCCGCCTCTCTCCTTCTTGGCCTCTCCCCCCACACTCGGACTCTGGGGCCTGGCCTGTACCCCCTCTGACCCTCTAATGCCCCATGTCCCCCCCTGGCCCCTTCCCCCTCTTCTGCTCTGTCAATAAGCAAGGGGAAAGACCCCCACTGTTCCCCAGGGTGGGCGCGTCCTCCCCACCACTCCACCCCTGTTCTGGGACCACTGCACCTCTCTTATTGCCCCGTTTCCGCTTGTGGACGACACCCCCACTCGCCCTCTTCACCCCTGTGTCCCCTGCCCCTCCCTGGGCCGTGCCGCCCCCTCCCTAAACACCAAGATAGTCCGCCGAGCAGCGCCCCGCTTCCCACCCCGCGGCCGTTTGACAGGCACGGCCGCGTGCACCTTGCGGCCGCACCCCCCGCCTCCGCTGTAACCCGCTTCTGCGCTCGCGGCAGCTTGCGGGCGATTACCTCCGCTGCTACGCCACTCGCTGCACGCCTAGGGGGCCTCACCTTCAAGTCGGGCCGCAGCATGTCAGCACGGCCCGCATCCTCTAAGAGGCGGATGGCCTCTAGGACACGCAGATCCTCCAAGCGCACCATCCCTCTCCGTCAATGGGCCCCGTGCAGAGACGCTACTCAGATCTCCTTGCTGACACCACACACCGTCCTTCGCAGCTGATGACCAAAGGCTCCCGCTGATATTATCACGGCGAAACGCACAACAGAACACCACCACACCCCCCACAAAGCTAAAGTCAACAAAGCTAAACTGCCCAGTGTCCTCCCTGACCGGCTGTTGTGTCACAAACACCAAAATGGTGGCTTGTGACACAGGGTGGCCGGTTATAAAACCCCCAAACCAAGCCCAACGCCAGCCCAATGGATCCCAACAACCAGCTCAATGGGCTCTGGCTGCCCCCCCGGACCAAAACCCCCTGGGAGGGGGGGGAGTAGGTGGGGTAGGCCTCTTCTTACTAGAATTGACAGGGTGAAAACATTAACTGTTCTAGTAGCAACCCAAGGACACAAGACCCTAATCTTTGCTGCAGGTCTTTTAGAGTTGCCTGCGGAACTCATTTGACCCCCACATATGAGCTATTGTACACCTGCCAGGGGGCCCTCGGCAAGCAGCCCTCCAGATCAGTGGATAGAACTCCACAGTAGCCCCTAGTCCGTGTGGTGTTCTACTCCCTAGGCCTTCAGAAGATTTCTGAACCGATACACTAGATGGCTGAGTTTTCATTTTAGCCCTTGGAAGTATATGTTCCCTTATATTTGTACTACTAAACAACAGGAGAGGTAGGGTTGCAGGACACTCCTCTACCCCAATTCAGAATATGGATAACAACAAAGGAGTGCTAATATTTATTTATCAAACACAGAGAGATTTGTGCCTGTGCCATAGAAATAATATTAATAAACTCAAGAAAAAGTGGGGTGTGTACCAAAGTTAAAAAAACCAATAGTTTTTTAAGAAAACCCTCACTCACCCACCTAGTGGGTGACATGCTTCATCATCGGGTTCCCCCGGGCGGGCCGAATGCCAACCCGGTGTGCTACAACACCTGCAATTGCAGTGGAGCTGGGTAATAGTGTGTCAACGAAGTGAATGTGGTGACAAACAGTGATGATTAAAAAAGGGCAAACTTGTGCCAAAAAATTATTTAATCAAGGCCAAGTGAGCTCTTATTAAAACCAGTGGTGGACAATCAAATATGGCTTTTAGTTTGAGCCAAAGGTATCCAATTAATAATCATAAGGTCGACATGTTTCTGCTCGTTAGTGCCAATTCGGCTGCGCTTTCATCTGGACCAGAGTGTTGAAAGAAAAGGCACTGGGCGGTGTAAGCGATCTATGTAGGTCCAAAGCGGGGAGTCGTCAGGAGTGAACTTTCTCCGGCGTGAAGATGTCCCCGCTCACCGCGCCATGAAGTGAGGCCGAAAGTGCTTTCACGTTAGGACACCTGGAAATACCAGGGAAGTCCGGAACAAATATTGTGAGGTTTTTTTTTTACAATTTTTCACACTAGTGCACTGTGGTTAGGGTATACCTTAGCGCGTATACACCGCCCAGTGCCTTTTCTTTTACCACTCTGGTCCTGATGAAAGCTCAGCTGAATTGGCACTAACGAGCAGAAACGTGTCGACCTTATGATTATTAATTGGATACCTTTGGCTCAAACTAAAAGCCATATTTGATTGTCCACCCCTGGTTTTAATAAGAGCTCACTTGGCCTTGAATAAAAAAAATTTGGGCTCAAGTTTGCCCTTTTTTAATCATCACTGTTTGTCACCACATTCACTTCCTTGACACACTATTAACCAGCTCCGCTGCAATTGCAGGTGTTGTAGCACACCGGGTTGGCATTCGGCCTACCCGGTGGAACCCGATGATGAAGCATGTCACCCACTAGGTGGGTTGCGTAAATATTTATCAAGGACCCCCTGAGTGCATGGAAATAAAGTTCCTAGACCAGGGAAAAGCAAATAATTTGATATGTATCAATCTAGGCAACAGAGCGTAACGGGTGGTTGAAATTAACTGAGCTAAAACATTGGTTTTTTGTAAAAAAGGGGGAGTTCAATTTTATTCACAAATTATTAAAACACATTGAAATAATAATACACATTTACAATTTACATTAAACACATGCAACACAATAAATTGAGAATACACAACAACACTGTTAAAAAGAAGCAAATAATTCAACGAAATGAAGGTTACATAAAATGAACACAATTTTTAAGAGAAAAGTGTGGCTAAATTAATCTCTACGCGCGTTTCGGCGAACCAGCGCCTTCTTCTGGAGCAGTGTGTATTGTGTATTCTCAATTTATTGTGTTGCATGTGTTTAATGTAAATTGTAAATGTGTATTATTATTTCAATGTGTTTTAATAATTTGTGAATAAAATTGAACTCCCCCTTTTTTACAAAAAACCAATGTTTTAGCTCAGTTCATTTCAACCACCCGTTACGCTCTGTTGCCTAGATTGATACATATCAAATTACCCACTAGGTGGGTGACTGAGGGTTTTCCTAAAAAACAATTGGTTTTTTACACTTTAGTACACACCCCACTTTTTCTTGAGTTTATTATTATTATTTTTATGGCACAGGCACGAATCTCTCTGTGTTTGATAAATAAATATTAGCACTCCTTTGTTGTGTTCCATATTCCCTTATATGTGTAACCTTTCCTGCCACAGTGCTGTAACATGGCACATTGGATATCGTGGTTCTAGTCGCAGTTTCTGGCCTAGAGCGATTGAAATCCAACTGTGTTGAACAGCATGCGTTCTGTTGGACCATCATTCATGTGGGCAACTTTGAAGATGAAGCAGGAGGTCAAGGATAAGCCTCTGGCTGGCTTGACTCTGTGTACTCTCCTGATTTGCTTGCTGATTTGTTTCATGTGCATTGTGATCTGAGTGTATTGTAACCCTCTATAGCAATACATGCGTTACTTGGAGCCCCTGTGGACACAATCCATTGACCCTCCGGCACAGCAAGCTGTATTCCATATGCAAACTCAATCTAAACTAACAATGCTAAGGACACTCTTAGCATGTCCCTCTTAGATCTGTCCTCTTTATCTTCCTCTATTTGCCTCACACTCTTTTTCTCTCACACATACACAGACCCTTTCACACGCTTTCTCTCCCACATAAACTCCCCAACTATTCCTCTACTACTTCCCCGCCCCATCACCTTAGCACATTTCATCTTCAAGCGAGTGGGGTGAGTTCTGGCTCCACGCGGTCTCTGTAGGCAGTTAGGGTCACTTGTCGCGCATTATAATTGGACACCATGACTTAACTTGCTCCACAATAGAAGGCATGCCTCATATGAGACGACTCATGTCTTCCTGCTTTAGCTATTGGTGCGCTGTCTGCTACCTCTGCCTGTATTACGGAAGGCCTTGAACTGCCCCTTGGGCCGTGCTTGGCCTCAGGGTTGCACAGCAGCAATTGCTTCCCTTTAATACGGTTTTCTCACACTGTTTTACGTTTGAGTTAGAGGTGGACGAGCCAACAAATTAACGAGGAGAGCCAAGCCAAGGGTCTGGCTCGGATCTTAGAGCCCGTGCTTGAGCCAAGCCCTGAAAATGTTTGCTATGTAAATCATAGATCAAACATCACTTATCTTATTTAAAAGTCTCTTCAAAATTCAGAACGTTTTTTTCTTTCGCATGTGTAAGTTTTGACATTAATTTGTCATATTATATATAGCACTGCACTGAGAAATACTTTATTAAAAGTGATATTTTTTACATGAACATTTAGTGAAGAAAGTAAGGCAAGAAAATTATCATATAAGCCCTGTATTGGCCTAGATTATTATAGAGTAACGTTCCTTCTGTTAGGGCTTTCTTTTTACCTCTTTAGCACCTTTCCACAGTTTTTATATAGAGTGAACTTAACCCAAAGGTATTTGAGCTCTTTGCATAAGCACCCGTTACATTGCCGTGACTGGAACTGGGTTCCCCAGGTCCAAATTAAACATCTCTGGTGATAACGTGGAGAGAACTCTGCAGGGATCTCTTAACCACAGATGTGGTTGTAAGCGACCACAGTGTGACAAACACGGACGATAGAGGATCAATCAAGTGAATTGAGAGTAAGGTCACATAACATTGCTATGTATAAGTCTCAATATATATTATATATATATATATATATATATATATATATATATATATATATACACACACACACACACACACACACACACACACACACACACACACACACACACACACACACACACACACACACACACACACACACACACACACACACACACACACACACACACACACACACACACACACACACACACACACACACACACACACACACACACACACACACACACACACACACACACACACACACACACACACACACACACACACACACACACACACACACACACACACACACACACACACACACACACACACACACACACACACACACACACACACACACACACACACACACACACACACACACACACACACACACACACACACACACACACACACACACACACACACACACACACACACACACACACACACACACACACACCACACACCACACACCACACACCACACACCACACACCACACACCACACACCACACACACCACACACCACACACACCACACACCACACACCACACACCACACACACCACACACCACACACCACACACCACACACCACACACCACACACCACACACACCACACACACCACACACACACGTATGTGTGATTATTGGTGTCTTGAGTTGGCGAATCCCATGTGTCAGTGGCGTCCATGGTATATTGGGCTTGCATTGTAGCTGCCCACACATGTTCACCCACCGTGTTGTTGTCACAAAATGGTAAAATAAAGAATAAAAAAACAGCTCTGGTGCGAACACCACATCCTGGGTAGAGTTGGGGGATGGCAGGCAGAAGCCACGTAAAACTCGGCTCTTTGTGGGCTCAAGGTTCCAAGGGGACCTCGAGCTGAGCCAGTGTCTCGCACACCTCGAACTGCATCAAACCTTGTCCTTACCGGACAGCCCTCCCCTGGACCTGGTGCAGAGACGAGCCGTGCCTCTGGCGCGCTGGAACGGGCGCCGGGCAGTTGCTCTCGTGAATAGAGATCTCGTGTTTTTGCTGCGCCACAGCTGGTCGGTTACTGTCCAAAGCCAGATTTCCCGTCTCACGTTTTTCACCTGCTCCCACCCCATTGGCTGGCTCCGGGTCCCGCGTGCAGTGCGCACCCCGCCTGTTCTGCTGGTAAATCCAGAGTGACAGTTAATCAGATTTTCCATTCACAGCTCGGCTCGCTCGTGTATCTGTTTAAATTCCTGCAGCCGTGATTTCACCGGGCCGCCGTACCACGCGCACCCTCAAGGCCTGCTGGGCAACAGGTCACAGGCCCTATGAGCGTCGAGAGAAAGGGCGACCCCGGAGCCCGTGCTGATATCACACACGTGCAACTTTTGTTCTACATATCCATGGGTTTTATTTTTAATATTTCACAAGCATATGCAGTTGCTAAATTAGTTCTGAACTATCCTCTTCCTTCCCAGTACAATCCAAGAGCTATGTTTAAAAGAGTGTCTTCATGTGTTTCAACCGCACAGTTTTTAGCCAAGTTATATATTATTTGGTTCAATAACCTTTAACCCAGTTTAGTCCACAGAAAACAACAATCCGCCTAATTAAAAAGCAACGAAAATAATTCCAATCAACCAGCTTTCTTTCAATGTTAACTACTCTTGAGTTGAACATTGAAGCTCCCAAAATAATGTTATTTTCACAGAAAATATTGTTTTTCTACATTTACACAGGATTTGGTCTTTTCATTTTAAGTATGTTATGTTCACAAAGCAAAGGCCGTTTTAACATTAACATGAGGTGGAGGGGGGCGCATCCCATCACCAGTCCCAGCCATACTGAAAGCGTATGCAATACATTTTACATCACATTAACCACTCCTCGCACTCTCGGCTCTCTTAGGGCATTGCACACCCTTTCCGTACTTAGATATTTCATTGGGATCACTCTTGGGTGCTTTTTCACATTCATATACTCTTTCACTGATCATTTTTCAGTGGAATGCTTTTATGTGTTTTAAATCATGTACAATTAAATACATCTTGTACCAGAATTACCACTAGACTAGCTAACGCCTTCCCTCTTCTGGTACTACAACCAAATATTATTTTATTTAAAGAGCTTTATAGTAAGATTTCTGATATATTCTTTTTTTCTCTCGATTGTGCTACTTCCAAGTCCCAAACGTATGTCTGGTTTCCTGGCATATTTCAGCACTACACATGTATCAGAGAAGCAATCCACGTTGTAATCAGACTGTGTCTCGCCAAACCTAACAGCGTTCTATCTTAATGACTAACAGAATGTCAGCCTAAAAGATGAAACAAGCAGACAGTGGTAAGATTAGAATACAGAGGTCGAGGCAGAGTTTAAGGGCTTCAGCATATTTTAGGAGTGATTCCTTGACAGAACGTCGGGAGGGCACGTCTGGTCGCGGCAGCATATTTTCCCATAATTTCCCATATTTTCACATGCGAGTGTCGGTTTACCTGCATTTCTTCAATTTGTCTTTTCCACTGACACCATCTCCCTGCAATCTGTGACTCGGCTCTAGTGCGGGTCATGTCTCATTATTCTGGCACAATGAAGGGTTTAATGCCAATTGTCTTGCTCCCTTGTCGCACACATTATGCTTTAGACTCGAGATCTCCTTCCCCTTCTCCCACCAACACTAAATAGAAGGGTTTACCTTTGTTTATTTGTGGTTGTATTTAGCGCCAACATGGCCCAATGTTACAAGTTAGATTATATCACAAAACGATGACTGGTTCTTGGATTCGTAGAGGTAAGGCCCAAAACACAACACATCTTGGTGTTTTTATACAGCATCTGTCCTGAAGTACACACTTACAGCAAAAAAGTCAGACTGGTAATACGAGACAATAAAATGGCATGGTGGTGTGTCCTCCTCTTTTGGGGTATTCATCAATTTAGGACTTCCAGATTGGATATGGGTAAGAGAGAGTAGACCCTCGGAATCAGTCTTTCCCTAAATACCTGCTACAAGGATTGGAACATGCTGAAGGGATACTTGCAGCAAGATGGTGGCCCTTGATATTTTTCAGGTAGCCACTGTCTCGATCTTCAAACCTTTTCATATAAAGCAGCTCATCAAGGTCTGTATTCCACCTTACCCTCGGGGATTACAAGGGGTCCAGATTCACACACACAATCCCATAGTCATGACGACCCCACGACCGGATGTTAGCATCCTCACACTCAATGTACGAGGTCTTCACACGCCCAGCAAACGATACTCTGTCTACTCCTACATAAAACGCATGTCGACTAATATTGCTCTCTTACAAGAGACTCATATTAATGCTACTGAATTACGCCGGTTACAGACCAAATGGCGGGGGACCCTTTGTGCCACGACATATTCAGCGTTTGCGCGTGGCGCCTTGATATGGGTTAGGCCAGGGACCCCTTTCCGAGAACTTAGACGGGTGGTAGACAAAGACGGCAGATATGCGCTACTGGAGGGTCTCTTGGATGGTCAGGGGATCCTTCTGGGAAGCATTTACGCCCCCAATACAGAGCAAGATAAGTTTTGGGATCACCTCACGGGAGTATTAGCCCAGTTCACTGACGTCCCATGGGTCTTGGGGGGGGGGGGGGCTACAACTGCACATTGGACCCTTCGTTAGACCGCTCACACCTCCCCCCAGCACGTTCCCCGATCCCCCGGCAAGCGAAACTATTCAGAGCGTGGACGGCACACTGGGCGCTCACTGACGCTTGGCGACACTTATATCCCCATGCTCGCATATACTCCTTCCACTCGATACCCCACAACCTCCGAGTCGGGCTGGACAGATTCTTATGCTCTGCACCGATCCTCCCTAAACTGATCTTTTCGGACTACCTGGGTGGGATCGTCTCAGACCATGACGCCCACATACTACGCCTGTCCTGGCGCCCCCCGCACCCACCCGTCCCCACTTGGCGACTCCCTAAGGACTGTTTGACAGATCAGGTGTTCAGGGACTCACACCAACACAGCATACAAGAATACTTTTTGCACAATGCAAACACGGCGACGTCAGCACTGGTGGAATGGGATGCGTTCAAGGTGGTGGCACGGGGAGAATGCATCAAACAGATCGCAGGGGTCCGCCGCACGTTGGAACAGACACTCACAGCCACGGAACAGCGCCTAGCTACACTCACTAAACAAACTGATGATTCGGTAGAACATGCCGCGCACATAGCTGAGGCGAAGTCCACATACCAGGAGGCCTGTGCCGATCTTAGGAAATACAATTTTAGGGCCTATGCCGCCAGGGTCCACAAGGACAGAGACAAAACGGGTGCGTTGCTGGCCTGGATGGCGAGGCAAGACACAGAGAACAAACCAATCACAGACATCGTCAACCCGGAAGGGGTACTAGTACAGTCCCAAGCTGATATCCTCCTGGCGTTCCACTGCTATTACGCACAGGTGTATGGCGCCCCGACACGATCCTCTTTGTCGTTTGTGGACCACTTCCTTGACCCGCTGTCGTTGCCCACGATCTCGGATGCCGACAAGCGTACGCTCGACGCTAAAATAGCACCCTCAGATATCACACAGGCGCTACGAGCCCTGTCTCGCAACAAGGCGCCGGGCCTGGACGGCTTCCCACTAGAATACTACCAGACATTTTCCCCCCTGGTGGTCCCTCGCCTGGCCCAGGTGTTCGCAGCGGCACTCGATGCAGGAGTGCTCCCCTGTTCACTGCGAGAGTCGGTGATTGTCACCTTCCCAAAGCCTCACAGAGACCCACACCTCATGGGTTCGTATCGCCCCATCACGCTTCTATCTGCGGATTGCAAGATCCTTGGGAAGATCCTGGCTGACAGGTACGCCCAGGTCATATGCCCACTGGTCCACCTGACCAATGTGGCTTCGTCCCAGGGAGAAAGAGAAATACCTCACAGAACATCCGCCGGGTCTTTCATGTCCAGGACCAGGTGCGAGACAGGTTCCCTCGCGCCCCCTGCCTCATCTTAGATCTAGAAAAGGCGTTCGACACCTTCACCTGGCCATACCTTTTCTCGGTCATACACCGACTCAACATAGGCCCGACGCTTACAGCATATACACGCCTTCTGTACACCGATCTGACGTCGCGTGTCAAAATTGGGAAACACATTTCACCTGCATTCGAGGTCCGCCGGGGCACCAGACAGGGGTGCCCCCTGTCGCCTCTTCTCTTCGCCCTGGCCGTCGAACCGCTGGCGATCAGACTGCAACAGGAGGGAGTACTCTGGGGCATCCCGCTCGCGGACGTCACGCACTGCGTTTTGATGTACGCGGATGACCTTCTCATTTATGTCCGAGACATCGAGATTGATCTTGCCCCCGTAGCAGTGGCGCTTACCGAATTCGCAGATGCCTCGGGACTCCGAGTGAATTGGGACAAATCCACGATCTACCCCTTTCACCCCGAATTACCGCCCGAGACGTTCAACTGGGGACTCATAGGCTCGCATGGTCCGCAGAGGCCCCCCGATACCTCGGCGTCCGTCTGTATCACTCCCCGGCCGACATCTTTGACGGTAATCACCGTAGGATGCTAGCTAGCCTTTGCCCGACTATTGCCTTCTGGACCAAGCTCCCGCTCGCCCCGATAGGACGGATAGCACTAGCCAAAATGGTAATGCTTCCCCGGCTCCTCTACCATTTCACCAACCTACCGGTGGTGCCGCCGAGGTCCTTCTTCCGAGACCTCAACTCCCTCCTGGGCAATCTTGTTTGGGGCTCGGGCCGACACAGAGTGGCCCTGAAAACCATCCAACTCCCCACGACGCAAGGAGGGCTAGGGGCTCCCTCCTTCGAGTCATATTTCCTAGCGGCGCAGCTCCAATGGTTGTCATATTGGACGGCGGACCGATACACCCAGGAAGCCTGTACCCCGACTGGCAGAATTACAAACCCGGAGCTTCTCCGTCTTCTCCTTCCGGGCACCAAACCACGGCGTACATATCCCCTTCAGGTCGCGATAGCGCGTCAATGCATAATGCGGGTCCATCGGATCTCCCCCAGAAGGGTTCCGTACTCCCCTTCGCTACCGCTGGTTGGCTGCCCCAGACAGGAACTCTATTTCTCGGCTCCTATGCTAGCCGAGTGGACTCGCTGCGGCATCACGGACATGGAGTCGCTCTTTGAGGAAGGTCAGCTGAAGTCGTTCGACCGGCTGGCCGCCGAGTTCGCACTCCCCCCAGGTCAATTCCCCAAACACCGACAGCTACTCGAGGGCTTTCGTCCTTACCATAATCTCCAGTCCGGCGAACCAGACACGCATCCAGTCATACACACTATCCTACGCATGGGTGTGGGGCGCCACTTAGTCACCTGGCTCCATAAATCGATCCAAGAACTCTCGCAAGCCCCGCTGACGACCCTACGGGCCAAATGGGAGGAAGATATCGGACGTGCTTTACATGACTCGGAGTGGACCAAGGCGCTCGAGGCCCCAAAACGAGTCTCTAGGAACGCCCGTTTAAAAAACATCCAATATTACATACTACACAGGGCATATCTCACGCTGGCGCGACTGCAACAGTTCTACCCCACAACAACATTCCTGTGCCCTAGATGTCATTCCCCCACTGCGGACTTTCGACACATGTTTTGGAGCTGCCCCAACCTCCACTCCCTGTGGCAGACGGTACATGACACACTGACGGAACTCACGGGCCTCACGACCCTGTCCTCCTGGGAGGCTAGTGCACTGGGCATCTTTCACATCACTAAACGGGCCCCAGCACACAGACGCTTTGTGTCCTTAGCACTACTATTGGCGAAACGGTGCATAGCTATGCATTGGCGATCCCCGGAAGGTCCCCCCATTGCGGCATGGTCGGGGGCGGTTTGTAAGTGGGCGGCAGCCGAGGAAGATGCCCTCCGGGAGGAAGAAGCTAAGGGCGCGCGTAAGCATCCCATTTCGATGGAATGGGCCATGCTCCTCCACAGCTTGCGGCAATCCCTGCGCGCTGATGCCCCACCCACGCCTACCCCCCATTCCCCCCCCTTCCGCCTGTCCGGACGCACCCATGACTCCTAGCTGACTCCCTTACTGCCAGTGCCGGATCCCGACGCCACGTGCCCCCTTAGTGACAACGCGCCCCCCCATGCCGATCGCCCTGCTGCCCCACGCATGGGACGGCCTCACCTACGGACAGCACTACCACAATGTGAATGGATGTTGTGAAACCCCCTTGCTGCCTATCGCCCGACACCCGTCCCCTCCAGCTACGCTCCTGCCATTGCCAACATGCCCCCCCACAGTTTTGTCCCCCCCAGTTGCATGACGCCACCATTATGCGAACTACACAGGCCCTGCCCCAACGACCCCCACAGCAGGGACTTATACAGCTACTGTTCCTCTTTGTCCTCCCAGGTGGGGTTTACTGCCTGCATCCCTGCTCACTTACCAATTTGAGAAGCCTGTATTGTTCAGTGGATGAAATGCCACATTGCCTAGATTTATATGCAGAAAAGTTGCGCGATTGGCTGACCGCGGCTGAATGTTGACGCCGCGCCAGCAGATGATTCATCCTGTTTTATGCTTGCAAATGCAACAATAAAAACAAGTTAAAAAAAAAAAAAAAAAAGGTCTGTATTCCACCTGTATAGGCAGTCTGCTAGAGTAGTGTACGCCCAGATAACTGCCTTCAGTGTAGTCGCCTCAATTAAAACATTGGAATGTTGAGAGCTGCGTTCAAAAAGAATGGGAGTGTCTCTGGGCCAATAATGCCTGTATACATACTCTTTGTGCAGCATGGTGGTTTTTTTCCCCTCCTTTTTTAATTTAGAACTTTCTACTTTCAGTGAGTTGAAATGTTCTAATAAACTTATATCCCTGTTGTCTCAAGCCATAACAATAGTTACAGGTCCTTATCCGCGGCTCAGGCCTAGTGGAATAGAACTCTGAACACTAAGACAACTAGAAAACGTGCCACAAGTAGCGCTCCAACATCACTAACCAGATTAGAAAGAAAAGAAAACCATTCACAATGAGACCAGGGCAGGCTCAGTTGGACACTAAGAACAAGGTATGCTCCACATTTGGATGCAAACACCATGAAACTCTTGCAGGTAATGATGCACTGTCAGGGTCGGATTGGTATTGAAAATCGGCCCGGGCACACAATAAAATCGGCCCTAATTTGCATAATCACTGCTTCAGCGTAATTGCATTAAAAAGAAGGAGGGGAGGGGCTTTAAAAAATGCACGCATTAGTTTACACTAGTGAAACACACCTGAAAACAAGTGAGGCCACTTCTACTGAGGCCCCCTGCCCCGCTCAGTATGAGCATACATTAATGTGCCGGCCAGCGAGACAAAGGGAGTGATACCTCTGCCTGCTGCTAAACCGGGGGTGGGGGATCGGCGGTGTTGGTGGCGGGGAGGGTGGTAATGAGCGCCCATCTGCGTGCAGAAAGGCCACTCAGCCACCCACTGGGCCGCTGGCTGTATTCCGAAAATAGAGACACCGCCCAAATCGGCCCCAGACTGCTAAAAAAAAAAGCAGCCCACAGCAGGCACTCAGACACCGGCCCCTCGGGCATTGCCCGAATGCCCGCGTTACCAATCCGAGGCTGTGCACTGTCCCTGGACAGTTACAATAGTGACTGGCCCTGTAGTCTACAGATACCAGGACACCGAGATACACTGATATAGAACACTCATACTGGAAATGTAAATGCGCCAAAAAAGACTGAGATCTTTTCACTGTCTGAGGTTGAGGAATGCACCGGCCTCGTAACAGAATAGATTGGACCCACGACAGACCATAGCAAGCGCAGAGGCAGTAACAGACTAGGGCTAAGAACCGATGGAAGGTAGTATTTAGAATACACTTCTACAAGGTGCAGGAGTTCTTTGGGACAAGAGACCTACCACTTCATCTTTTGAGTCTCCCAAGAGTGGTGATATAGAGAGATCCCATAAGGTGATTCCACTGAAATCAATGGAGATAAAAGCACTTTTTGGTGGGTGAGAAAGGTATTCAGGGCGGGTGATCAAACGCAATATAGCCAGTAATTGGGGGGTGCAGGCGCCCCCACAGTGGGACCAGTGGCCAAGGGACCTGGACTAGTGTCAGAGGGCGGAGGAATCGATATATAAATCCAGAGGTTGCATTAAGAAATGGAGGAGGGTGTGGGGGCCTTGGCGCAAGTATCGGAACACGCGGGGTGGGATGGGATAAGGGGGATGGTTGTTGTCACTAGCCCTTGTAACTACAGATTCTGTCCGCAATGGTACAATGAAATGTGGTTATTCTGTAAGCCATTGGAACACTGTAGTGTTTTGTACGAGACCTTCAGCAATGTTAATAAAAAGATTTATAAAAAGAAAAAATAACCAGGCCTTCGCGGCTTGATCTGTCTTCACATAAACATGAAGACAGAATACATTATCAAGAGCATATTTTAAAAGCCCCATTTATGAGGCACTATGTTTTCTAATAACCACTAGCCATGGTTTTCTTTCTAAGAGCAGAAGACTTGGTAATAAGTGTCTCGTGTATTATACAGGCAGCTAAGTACAACCCGGGTATGCCCTGACACTCATCACGTAACACCACGCCCACTGACGCTGCAGACGTAAAAGCACGGAACTCCTTTCCCAGCATTATCATTTCTGCAACTGAAAGACACTTGGGATATACAGTATTTGCAGCAAGCTAAGGTCATTATTTTCTGGGCCATTTTCTGTGCATTCATAACAAACATAGGGTTGGGAATAGCAACATTACTCGCCTAACCCTCCATCTGAGGAAGGCTTGCGTTATTATACGCCACCCGAAATATCAGAGCTCAATAAGATGATCTTGTTCAAATATTTTGGTGATTCTCTGCACGGTGATTGGCGGCTGTTCAATTCGATGGTCCTCCTGTATTACCCACAGAGATGAAAGGCTGAACGTGCAGCCATCGGGGTTGAAACCTGTGACCATGAACAGATACAGTTCTCTGCAAGTGCATGTACTCATAAAGCTATGTAATCTGCACATATAAAGTGCCCCCAAAAATGCACATTCACATAGTGTGAATCGAACGACATCTTTCCTTGACAAAACTTTCATTATTCAACCTGGTGATGGGACACCCTATCTCTCAGGGCTTGTATTTTCTCGTTATTCGAGTTAGTTTTAGATTGACTTAGTTTTGTACAGGACTAAGTTCCAGGGTTATGTAACAACAGAAAGCGAAAAAAGAAACACAACTGCCAATAACGTACCTAGGTCCCCAATCAGATTAGGTTTTTCACTCACTTTTTCTTGAGAAACACTTGATTTGAAAGGAGGTGAAAAGTGTATTTCTCTCGTCTCTCTGCCTGTGACTCTGTTGGTTATGCAAGCCCTGCTCTACATTAGTCTGCTGTTTATTCCATTATGTACTGTCATTGTCCTCTAGTGTCTGGTTACTGTTTTGTAAACGGAAACTTTTAACCTGGATGCTGCTGGGCCTCCAAACTGTTTGAGTATGATCACAGTAAACTATATGAACTCTAATATTCGAATTTTATGGTAAGTAAGGCCATAACTTAAGTTTGCTTCAAGGTCGGAATGGCCCAGTGCTTAATTTCAGCCTGAGGTTTCCGGTGCTTGGCACAGGCACTTAATTGGCAACACCAACTCTCGTGACAGTTTGCCACAAGGTGGTACTGGCTGGCTAATTTATAGATGACCACAATAACAGTTAATTGTTAATTCAATATACGTTAAAAATGACTATCACCTGCCTCCCAAACCCTTTTAATCGCCTTGGGTGCCTGAAATAGCCTGAATTGTCCTACTTGTAGGAGTGTGATTGTTAGTAGTTGAATTGTTTCTATCATTGGTAGCATGGCAGAGGCAATGTGTGGTGCAAACTGCAGTAGCCTCCTCACAAGAGTCCTGGCACTTTTTTTTTTTTTTTTTACAAATTAATCACTCGACTAGCCTATGAGACAATCTGGCAGTGCCAGAAGTGGGGGTCTGACAAGTCAGTGAGTGGGCCATTTTTTGGCTGTTTATGGGACTGTTTTATGCTCTAGTGGGCTGTTTTTTCTGTTGATTTCCCGAATATTACCACAAACATTGCCCACAGCAAGTAAAAATTAATGCATTCGGCCATAATTTACAAAACAGCTATGCAGCATGTTCTTATAAGTTCAATTTGCCCTTATTTGCAAGTGTAGGACACTTTTTAGCTGATAATGGATGCCACTTTTATTTCATTGCCTGGACCTATTTTCTGTCCCAGTGCGAGCCTGGTTAAGTACGCTCATAAAGTGGACAGATGTACCTGGAGATTAACACAGTTGAGGGGGTGCGTGGCACGGAATGTGGACAGGCAAATGCAAGAGGCAAGAAATGCACCCACAGACAGCAGAAACACACACTGAGGACAGGAACATATAAAAGGCAGGATATGGGAACATATACTCAGAAACTGGGAATTTATACACCAAGGATGGAAATGTACAGAAGACGCGAGAGGGGGTGCGCACAGCAAGACCGGATAAATTCACCCTGAGCACGAGAATTCATGCAGACTAGTTCTGCGAATATACCGTCACTCCGCCACGAAGCCAAAAAAGGAACTCAAGGGGGCAGGAAAAAATGAACTCAAGAGGGCAGTGAACTCCCTGTTGTGAAGCCATGAATTGCACAGATATCCCAATTTTGAAATTACTGACATCAAGCATTGCCAAGTTGGGCGGAGAACGGTATAAAGCACACACTATTGTGGAATGGGGACCTTCTTTAGGTAATATGGACCAAAGCAGCCCTGCCTCTGGAACAGGAAAACTTTCCAGAACTGTGACTAGGGACTTGATACAGGGCACAGTAATGCTCTTGGTACTGGGATGAGGTGTAGGCTGGGGCAGCAAGACACTTGCTTTTGGCAGATTAAGACATTCACAGTGGCGGTTCCTCCCCTGAGGCGGAGGAGCGTCGCTCCACTGCTTTTTGCAGTGGAAATGAAGGAATGATAAAAACTGGACGATATTATCATTTTATTTGTTCCTGCGTCTTTGCGGGTGGGGCTGCTCTACTCTCAAAGCATGGGACGGAGTGGTGGTACTCTGTAAAGTATGCATGAATGTTTGACCGGTCCTCTTGGGCCGGCCAAACAGTCATGCGCACTTTGCATGTTCTCCATGCGGGCTGCATTACAGCCTATATGGAGAACATGCCCAGGCCCCCAATCCCCACCTGAGCACCGAACCACAGCTGCATTGTGATTGGTCAGGGGAGTGTGGCTGCTTCCTCTTCCGGCTGAAGCAGAGGGAAGACGCGGAGAGACGCGAGGAGGTACGTTTTCTATTTTATTACACCCCCCCTCTATCCTTTACAGCCACTATTGGACAGTCAAAGGGGCATGGTGAGACACAAGCTGCGACCGAGAATGCGGACACCGCATAACAGGAATTCACTTACTTCAGGAATAAAAACACGCATGTGCCTTTGTACAAAGAATAAAACAACCTTGGACCACAGTTATACTTTGGGTGAGACAACATCACAGATATAAGTTAAGAGATGATGAAGAAGAAAATCTAATGAGCCCCTTCACACAGGTTTTGGTGAAAGGACCCTCCGCCTCATCTTCCTCTTCCCCCCATGAGAAAGTGACAGCCAGCATGCAGAGTTTGCACAACGAAGCTAGGTAGACACTGGGACTGGGAACTGTTCCTATTGCTTTGTGAGCGCTTCACACAGAATGGGTGCAGTACAAAGACCTGGAACTGTTCTTTAAGTTTACTCCTGATGAAGGAAATTACATACCGAAACACGTAAAAGGCAATTTTGGAACGTCATTCTGATTTGTTAATTAATGTTTAAATGGGTTTCAAGAAACCATATGAAATAATAGAACATGTAATCTGAATAAATAGGGTCTTTAGTACGCCTGTTGAGTGCTTCACTTATTCAACTTAAGCGAAGCCTACATTGAACTTGACCACAATGGTAAATCATAACATAAGAGTGACACCGCATCTGAAACACAGCATCCATTGATCACACGTGGGTTTGAATCTAAGTTTTAAGATACCCTCCCTGTCTCATTAAATTCTCACCTGTGAAAACCTCACCGCACAGTCCTTTTGGACACCAAGACTTTCACCTACATCAGGAAACCTGGAGTTTGTGAACATTACACTACACAGAATCCACATAACTTCATCTAGCTTGCAGACCTGCCAAAATTCAGTGACCAACATAGGCAGGTTTTAAAAGTATTAAAATCACTAGAAGTGACATGGCCTTCGGCCCATTTACGTCAGTGGAAGTTTCATTACCTACTCTGTGATCGGGTGCAGAGGAAAGGACCATTTGACTCCTGACTCTCAGCATCATGAGGAATAGGTGTAATGACACAAGTGAGTGAAATGTAATGATAGGTGTGAGTGAATCTTTTTGCCCTATGTCTCGTTATACTCTTGCTAACACATCGCTTGGCCAGCAAACGTACCAGTGCAGTGTTACCATTTATAAGTGCAGGAAGCATATATTTAAGAACACTGCACCGATTTCTGAAACCTGTTGGTGTAATTCTCTTCGTGCTCAGGGAGCAAGCAGTGTTTCGCCTCTATAACAGAGTCACCTCCACCAATAACGGTAGAATGGTACGTTCCTAATAGTCTGGGAGCCTTGGTTTCGCCGAAAAAGCAGGAACCTACCACTTAAATGGGTCGCTTTGACATGAACTTGTCATGGAATGGCTGCCACTCTTGGCAGTACATCTGATCTTGTCTCTTTTTCTTCATTCTTCAACTCCAGTTAAATATCAGGCAACTAAGAAAATGTAAAATGGAGCCTTACATATGTGACACCTGCAGTTCACTGCTGGATATCGTCACCTCTCAGTCTTAAGTGGGTGGTTAGCGGGGGCAGTCTCTCACAGCAACAGGTATCTGAAACATTCACGGAGCCTAGATATACGTGCAAATGCGAAATGGGTTCCCAAAGCCCAGGCAAGTCGTTGCACGTTTTGTGGGTGCTTGCGAAATGTGTTTCCGTGTGTGAAGGGTCCCTTGTGAAATGTCAACGAACCTGAAAAGCATATAAACCGGATTATTTGGCAAAAAGCCAGATATCTAATCGAAAAGGATTTCAACACCCTTTTCTGCGCGGTGTTTTTTTGTAAATAGCCACAAGATGGCAGTGTGTGTTAAAGTAAGCACTTAATATTCTGCATCGACAAAGGTAAGTTCCGGGTCTGCAGCCGGTAGCATTAAAAAGAGACGTTAGGGAAGGGAATTTAGATGTGAAGCACGAGCTTCCCCCAGCAGCAGCCTGATCAAAGGCACTGGCACATGATTGGTCACTCTGTTATGCTTGATTTTTGAGCTGACAAGCTCAATTGGCGTAGACCTACCCAAACCTTGGGAAACAACGTGGTGTGATGTTGACTTTCCTCATTTGATATTTCCATGCCGTCTGTCTTTCTTTGCACTTTCATAGGGATCCCTGTCCTATACGTTATCTGTTTATTGCTCGTTTATGGTCGTCCACAACCCAGGGTTGCCTGGCATACATGTCAAACAGTCTTAACTTTTAGTACTGGATAACACTTTTTGTGCGCCTATATTACAGTAAGTGCCCCCCATAACACTGCTGTTCCTTCTGTACTTTGAGGTTCCTGCGTTCTGCTTTCCCCGCCCCCATCCCCATATGCCATTATGATGTTGCCCATATGCCATTATGAGTTTGCCCTTCCCCTGTGTCAGTACTCACAGTGCAGAGGAGAGAATGTGTTTTTAAGTAAGGCCGAGGTTCCCCTGGGGTGCTGGTTTCCACGTGAGGTGGGACACTTTGTTCCTACTTTCGTTAGTCGTAGCCCTCGAGTTGTCCACTAAAACAGATTATTTCGCAAGAACATAGAGGGGATATCCGAGGGCAGATGTTTACCAACTTTAATGGCGAGATTGTTTTCGTGCCTCAAACTGACACTTGAAGTTGCGTAATATATTCCGTATGCCTAGGGTGGAAAGCAGGCTTATAGTTATGCAACACTGCGGCCTCGATCCATCATCTATACGGGTACAAATAAACAGGTTACAAATACTGTTTTTTGGCAGCAACCTCTTTTAAAACATGAAAGGAGATAGAACTGAGCAGACTTGGAAATGGCGACTTGCTTTTCACCATGGCCTTGCTATACATTTCAATTTAGAGGCTGCTTCAACGAGGGATACCACTGGGCTCCAGGGCCCCGCAAGCTGGATCACAGTGAAAGGTTAATTGCTGCTTTATTTCCTCCTACTGGATGTTACTTATGAAGAAACCCACAAGTAAAACTTCATCAGATTTCATGAGAACCTAAAAAAACTAACAACCATAGAGAGTTGGGCCAGAGACAAAAAGCATGAAAGTGAGACAGAATAAACAAGCATTTGCAATGCAATAGGTCTCGCAATTACGTGAGTTTGAGCTGTTGCCATTGTACGACAATGCTTTTTATTTTTGTTTTGGTTTTTCAAACATAAATAAAAGGCATGTTATTTACATCGGCAGTAGCTTAAACTCGCGTAAATGCGAGACCTATTGCATTGCAAATGCTTGTTTAATGGAGGTAGGGTTTTGGGCTGAAACACCGAGGGGCATATGTGGTCACAACAGGGACGAAGGCTTTGGAAAGAAAAAAGTACTGGGTGGGTGTATAATAGCACTTTTTTGGATTATTGCATGGCAGGGTTGGGAGACAAAACACATGTTCGGGTTAGAGGGAGGGAAACAAAATGGACAGCCGGAAGGGTGGAAGGAGGGAGAACAACAAAAGGGACAGCAGGTAGGGGCAACAACAACATGGACAGAGGATAGGGTAAGCAACAAGACAGACAGCGGGAGAAGGCAAGCAACAACACGGACAGCAGTGGGGGAAAGTAATACTGAGGGCGAACCAAAACGGAGGGCGGGTAGGTGGGGGCCCGAAGGAAAATGAAGGATGAGACAAAAGCGAAACTGCTGGTAAAAGACGTGCACTATAGTCGCCTGCTTAGGCAAAATGAAAAAAGAGGCGCCCAATTGACCGAGCTGTGGAAGGATACCAGTACTTGGGCATTGCTCCATCGGCGGGATAAACAGAAGCAGCAGTGAATGCGCCAACTTATGAAAAGAAAGTAAATGAGAGTGACATGAAGCCAACCTATGGTAAGCAATGGGGGTAAGTAAACAACATGTCTTGCAAGCAACAGCGCCTTAGTGTCTCAGACGAGATCTAAAAAAAAGAGAGGAGAAAGAAAATATGTGTAACTATGTGGAAGCAGATGATGGATACCACTTGGATTGTTAAATTAAAACAATTAAGTTTTATTTGGTTGAAATCTTTTTTTAGGAATGATGATTGGCCAGGCAGCAAATGGCAGATATCAGGACTTCAAAACAAATAAAACATGAATAATTATATTTAAAGGATCGAGAGTGGTGGGGGAATAACAGAGGTGTGGGTGCGGAGTGAACAGGGGGAGCAATGTAGGGTGAGTGGGACCAGTGAGAAATGGAGGCATGCGAATGTACTGACGCTGAACGAGCCGGCAGCAAACAGCAGCTGCCGGGCCCTAAACAAAAATGAAAATGAAAGCATTTCATTTAAATGGTCGTGAAGGTAGTCTGCAGTGGAGGAACGGGTTGTGGGCAGCTGAAGGAGAAGCAAAACGGCGAGGGCATTTGAAGAGGGAAGCAGCATATGAGAAAGCAAGAACGCACATGCATTCACAAAAAATGTGCTTAATGAAAAAATCGCGGGTCAGCTGACCGTAGCCCTCTTGCATACAAAAAACATTACCCAAAAGTTTCAGAGCGCTTTACAAAAGAAGCTGCTAATTAAATACAAGAGCGGCCGGGAAGCGGCCAGGAAACACAAGTACGGCCGGCCACATAATTAGGGGAGGAGAAGCCGCACAGCACACGCTGGGAGAAGCCCTTTGATGTGCTGTGCGGCCGCGATGCGCGCTCTGTGCTGGGGGAGGGCCATTAGGAACAGGAACAGATGGCCATGAAAGTGTATGGGCCAAATGCGCGTGCCTGTACGTGCACTCAAAGAAAACGCCACGGACAAAAGTGGTGGTTTGACTATCCGATGGAGCACATGAATTCTCCCCCATTTCCCATTGCTTCGCAATGGAAAAGGACGAGACCTAAAAACTGAAGAAGAAAGGAAAGGCAGATCGAATAGGGCATAAGTTAAGAAATAACTAAAATCATTAGAGTAGATCAGACACAGCATATTGGCAGTAATTCATTCTTTTTTTGAATTTTTTGATGGGCACCCTTTCAGAACTACTTGGCAGACATTTGGGGAAATTCCGTAAAAATGATCTTAGTCGGTGAAGACCCCCTCGCTACTTAAACCCCTCCTTGAAAACTGTAGGGATGGCCAGACTAGCTCGCTCCACATACTCTGTGCCTTAGAGTTCTGCTCAACAAGGGGGCATTTTACTTTTATGGTAACTCTTGTTTCAGCAATCTGATGTCCTGCCTGGTAGTCCGGAGTCTAATCTGAGCAGTCTGCTGGAGTGGCACCACTTATGAAAGCTGCAGCGGCTCGTCGTGGGCCCATGCCCCGATACCCACTACCATGGTATGTCTGTATCAGGAGGTACAAGAGGGAGTGTTCCTTTATCGGCTGAGGCCAGTCTGCTTTGTTAGTGCCTGGGGATCCATGATTTTCCTGCAGCGAGAGAGCCAGGTCTTACAATGGATATCCCTCCAAACCTAGGCTTCTTTGAACATGCTCTTCCTGTTTTGTGTGAGGCATGGCAGTGGGTGAGGGTGGTTCTGACACGAGTGGTGCTGTTGTCGCTGGATAAGCTGCTAGGTACAGCAGATGTCAAAGGCATTTCAACACTATTATAGTGGAGGTGAGAGTTAAATGGCATCAACTCAACGCTCAACGGACTACAATGACAAAACAAAAACAGTAGAAAGTGCTGACTTGTATAAGCTCTGCGTGCCCACCAAAGGGGTGGTGGAGACTGTGAAGAAGGCCCCTTTGTAGAGAAAGTTTCCCTGCCTACTCACCAGAAAGGCTCGGTTCAAGGGTACATCTGCCTGACTGTCATGCACATAATGTCCCATGGCATCTCTCACCCCAACCAATGGGGTGGCGTCAGGGTGTAGCTGTGACACAAAGGCCCGCACCATAGCCTGCATTAAACTTCCTACCTTCTCACAGAACTCGAATTCACCTCCAGCCATTTCCCATTGCCAGGAACTAAAATGTCTAGTTGGAAAGCAACTAAATCCTCCTCTAGGTAATTCATGGACACAAGTGACCTTCTCAGACTACAAGTCCTACCAAGAGCTACTCGAATAACAAAGGCCAGGGCCTGGAGACCATTCTCCAACAGGACATTGTGGTTCACTATTTCTGCCCCACCCCAGTTACATGGTGTGATCTCAAAGCCCTTCCATTTAATATCATTCTCCCCGCTCCCCAGACCATGAAGTATCCTTGAGGCAAACCCTCGTCCTTTCTTTCTAGAAAAAAGCTGACCTGTCGCCTTCATAGCTGTCAAGTTTTTGATTTGCTTATGTGCAACATTTTCATATGTTCAGGGCGGGGAACATCCCTTTCAGCGAAACCCTAACAACGCGGTACCATTACAACGCAGGTTTTAGAGCGAAAGTCGTTACAACGACGAGGGCGCTTAGGATAGGGAATAGTTTAATTTACAATCCAACACCTTCCCTACTATCCACGGGGACTGGAGTTGGAATAGTAAATTAAACTATTCACTATCCAGCCCCCCCCCCCCCAACGCAAGTCGTTGTAACGACTTGCGTTGAAAAACCTGCGTTGTAACGGTACGCGTGGTAATACCATGCGTTGTACCGTCATACATCCGTTCAGGGCTCATGTCAGATAAATTTTGGGAATTATGTGTGACACCATATCGTAAATCGAAGAAAGCAATAACGTTAAGTTTCAGAAATTACTGCTTTTAGCTCAATGTAGACATGATCTTACAGTTATAGCAGTACTACCTTCATGCCAGGAAAAGAAACTACTTCCGGGAGCAATTAGTCATAACACTAGCACTTTAGCGTGTATCCCTGGATCTTGGGCTAGGCCAAAGAAGTAAAGACGCTCATTATGACCTACACTAACCATGCCCGTCTCATCAGGTCTAACCTTACATGAGGTACATATGGCTCTGTTTGTTCTTCACTTTTCACTCTGACATTGAAACCTCAATCCAACATTAGCAAGAATGCTCACTGGTATGCAGGAGTGTCACAGCAGCCAAGCTTGGCCTAAAACAGATAATCAGTCAGTTGAGAAATGGAAAACTGGAACATCGACTAATTAATATGTGCAAAGAGTGCAATTGGTATCTACAAAAATGTTACCTTTTTGAGATTTCTAAAACAGAAGTGGAGTTCAGTGATTATAATCTCCCCACTTCTGTTGCTACTGGCACCGCAGACAAACGAGGTGCCCTGTAAAGGATGGGTTTGAAAGTGGGCACTTAATATTCCCAGAGCACTGCGCGGGCAGAGCCTACAGACAAGTTCTCTGGGGGTCAGACTGCTTACAATCTCCTCCAGAGGATGCAGGCCCTCTCTGCTGTCTGTGCATACCCAGGCTGCAGAGGATCTCTTTATCATAGCCTCCAAACTTCTAGAAATTCAGTTTGTCCTTCACTGTTCCCCCAAATGATGATCCCTAGTGCAAGCATGGTAGTGTTAGGGGGGTGGAATCCTGGAGCAGGCCCTCAGCATTTATTCTTCCTGAATGGTATGGTTTTCACAAAATCAATGACACATTTGAATCCCAAACCAAAACTACCAGACCAATTGTAAAAGCTGTACCCCTTTTATTGGACACTCTTGTCATTACCGCTGTCCTAGTGCGTGTGCAATGCCCGTAAATGATTCAGTGGTAATGACAAGTTAAAACGTGTTGTTTACCCGAGGTGTGGCCTCATCCTCAAAGCTGAGCGTTTTGTGATTGTGTCCGATTCCCTGGGGAGATGGTCGCTCCTGTAGCAGCTTCAGGGTCATTACATCGTTTTCACGTTTAATCTCTTTTTCCAAGTTCTGTCACGTTTACAGATGGGCAGCTGCTCTTAACAGTCATTGCAGCATTCATTTGCAGTAGCAAAGGTGCGCATCTCCGGCTGCCACCGAGCAGAGGGTGGGTACTGGGCAAAGAGGCAACTCGAAGCCTCAGCAAGGGAAAGGGAAGCTTTAAATGTGTATCTAACAGGTATGCTCTGCTCTCAGGGACACCACAGTAAGTTTGGAAGTTCATCAAGGGCCCCTCTGGTAAATATTTCACAAATATTTTACCTATAGTTAGTTATTAACTCTAATCTTTAGGCTGGGAACGCAGGACGGACTCTCCGAGCCTCTGGTCCCTTTTCCTCTTGGCCTGCTCGCAATGGTCCACAGGCAGTGCTTAATTTGTAAAAAAATAAAAAGTGGCAGGCTGTTAGGAGGTAGATCAGCCTTGCAGGGCAGGCCATAGCAAAACACTCTCACTGCAGTCCAGTAGATGGAGCCGTGAGCATTAATGACACCAGAAGGCATCAAAGAGCAGCATGTATTACTTCCAGTACACAGCAGGAGCTGAGCATTGCTACAAACCCTGACTGATTGCTGGCAGAGAGCTTATAATTAGCGTGACAATCTTGAGGCCTTGTGAAGATGCGAGAAAAAATAGGAATTGTGTTAGGCTGACCCTTGGCAGGGCTGTATCTTCAAAACCATGGAGGCTGAACACTTATCTCGGATCAACCTTGATTCTCAAGCTGCCCGCTCCTTGACTGTATCACCACTGCAATCATTAAAGTTGTAGACATCCGTTCCCCCTCCAGAAAGGTGAAACCACGCCCTGGTTCCCAGACACCTCAAAAAACTCATGAGTGCTGCTGCATATTGGGGTGCCTTGGAGTAACCAACCTTCTTAATGACTGCTGTCACCCTCAAATTAAAAGAACATCCTTACAACAAGGCAATTTTCAATTCAAAAAGTAATTATTTCTTGGATGGGGTAAAGAGCACCCTGAACACCCAGTGTACCTCTGTGCTCTGTCTCCTTCATTGACTGAAAAACACATAACACGCAGCCATTGAAAATCCTGCTATACTTATGGAGCACACACTTCCAAACTGCTACTCCTTCACCAAAGCCAGCCCTAAAGAAATATTTTTCCAGCTGACCATCCACAGACTTTGCAAAAAGTATGATCATCTGCCTTTAAGGGATGGAAAACCATGATTGAACCAGCCAACCAAGCTACCACTGGCACACAGAAGGACTTCTCGAGGATGCTGAGATCTTTAGAAAGTGCATCTTCAAGCACTCTAGATCTAGATCTAGACTCTAGACCTAGAATTCTAGCTACAAACCACTCCGGTTTCAGCACCTCACACCACACCACACTGAAACAGCACTGCTCCACATCTACGGAACTTGAATTCCTCAGCATGTTGAGCCCATGTGCTGCCTTTGAAAATTAGCAAAATATCTTCCGCAACCACCTCCATTTATTAGCCAATATCTCAGACCACTTAAAGTTGCTCAAATCCTGTCTCCCAGAAAGCAGCAAAACGCAATCATTGGTGAACCGTTCTGCTAACCAGCCCGGTCACTTCAAAGTCTCAAGCTTGTCCTTTAAAGCTTCTGTCTTATCGCGCATAGACCATTTCAGATCCCACTGTCTCCACTTCCCTTCTTAGTTAGGTTCATTGGTGTTATATATGCACGTATCACAGAAAGCAGTGGATAGATTCAAAGCTTTAGAATCCTGTACGGGCAAAGGTCAAATAAAATGCAGTAGGCCCAAAACAGAAATACTTGACCTAGACAGGACCGCCCCCCACCTTTTCAAACAAATGAATTCTAGTTTCTCGTCTTCATTGTTTATGGAGTAAGTGTGTCCATCAAAGTTAAGAACCATGGGTCTCCAAATGAGAGCAGAAATGCAAACTTCCCTGCCGCATTTAAAAACTCCTAAAAAAAAAAAGGCACTTCATTTCTCCTGAAAACTGCCTCCTAGTGGTTAGTTCCCTGATCAACTTGTAAGTGGACTGTGGCAACATCCTCCATTGATAGCCTACGAACTAGAATGACATTGAAAGCTCATATCATAGTAGGTCGCCTTGTATTTAGCCATAAAAGCACCAGTTTTTCATCACCCTTTTCAGAAGACTTCACTGGTTCTCCGAGGCGCCCTAGAACCTCCTACAGACATCTGTTTCATATACAATTTCAGATGTACCTGTACCGGAGGACACTCAGGTTCAGATTTCCAGACTAGTCCCCTGGGGTCCAGAACCCTACCTAAGGTCCCAAAATTAAGTTGAAGAGCAGACTAAATAGACCTAAGATTGCGAAAAGTCTACCTTTCATTTTCCAACTTTCTCTATCCACAAGTAGATTTTCCCTCAAAAGGTAGGACTGACAATCTACGTTGAAGCAGTGGGAACATAATTGACATGGTAGTACAATGGTAGGGAGAAGCTACACAGATTTGGAACATTGATGGGTGTATATATTTTTTTCTTACGTCCTTCCTCTAAAACAGTGATTTTTAGCAAATTGTTTGGGGGGGAAAGGAGCGGAAAAGTTCACTGTTTTGCAACCATCTATCAGTTTTTCCATTGGAAGAGCAAATGCCTAACTGCACCGGGAGGGTTGGGCTAGTTTTGCACAAAATTAAATGAATGCCCCTTCAGAACCCGTGACTTTTTAACCGATACATGTGACTGTGGTAGCATAAAATAACCATTTGACACATTTTTTTCTAAACATTTCTCGCTTAGGTAGTTGGGTTTGCTCACCTCACTCAAACCATGTATTTGGGGGTTGTATTTACACACCACTACTTTGTAAGTTAAGTGGTTGTAACTGATCTCGACAGGAGCGGACAAGTCAGTCGGTGAAATACAACTGAAAATGTCTTCGTTATCTGACACAATAGACATTGGAGACCGATCTTAATACTGCTGAGCCCCGAAAATGACACGGAAGGAAATATGTGGAAATACTGACTTATATTTTCTATTGCCGCGCAGGTGTGTTCTGGTACCATCACACCTCAGTCTCAAGAATTCTGTCACAGACTGTCATCTGTTTTTCTTTCTGTGTGTTTTTTGAGTGGGTAATCAGTGGTGTGGGCACATTTAATATTTCAGAAATATGAACGTTTATAATCAGTGCTTAATTTGAGCTGGTGGTTTCCGGTGCTCGGCACCTGCACTTAATTGTCAACACCGGTGCTGGTGACAGTTTGCCGCATGGTGACGCTGTCTGAGATGACCACAACAGTCAATTAATAATTCAATATACATTAAAAATAACTATTACCTGCAGACCATGCCATTCTTATAGCTTTGGGGGCCTGGAATAGTCTGAAGTATCAAACTTGCAGGAGTGTGATGTGCAGTCACATATTATGAATATGAGCCATCTGAAGATTGGTTTTTACAGTGGTCAACTTAGGATAAGTGTATGAAGCAGTTGGGGCTATGCATCTTGTTAGGGTTCTCAATGTCTCTTTAAATCAGAGTAATTCTTAGGTTTTGAGAGGTTTGTGGCTTCATATGTTGTGTGTTATTGAAATCATACCTTATTGTATAATGATGAACACTCTTTGAGGGAGGCATGGGCCAATGTAATGGTGGCTCGAAGTTTTGTTGATGTGTATGCATTGTGTTGGCGGTTGTAATATATTTTATTTATCATGGTGGGTTTGATGTAATCACAGAGATACCATTCCATGTGGAACAGGAGAGCTGTGTTGGGTGTGCAGAGTACTTTCTAATGTTTTGAGTGTCTTGTTTGTTGTTGCTATGAAGGAAGTGCTGGTGCCAGAATGGTGATACGTGCCTGTTTTGTGTATCTGCATTGTGTTGGGAACCTGCAAGGTGTGCTGTCTGTTTACTGTCGAGTACAGGGTCTAACCACTTTGTCAATTCCACCCATTCAGACTCCAGGTGAGCTATCAAAAACTCAGTCATTAATTATTATGAAATATATATATATATATATATAATATTCTCCCAGAAGATCATTTCCTTCATAGGGATTCAATATAATGGGTCTCATTTTACCTACCTCAGAAGTATAGAAGGCCGTGTCGGTCTTGCCAGATGATGATACATTTTGGGCAAAAAGTTAATGCTTCGGTGGGAAGAGAACTTTATACTTTTCCTCCGTTGGAAGCTGCCCAGGCCTTAACATAATGTGTATTTGTAAAGCTCACGTTCCCCCAGAAGTGTCTCTAGGTGCTGAATAACAGATGTTTATTGTTACCCAACTCAATGGTTCTCATTTTATCGATCTCAGAAGGATGAAAGGCTGAGTGGCCCACCTGGATTTTAACTTGTGACCATGAGGTCAAGCGCAGGCCCCTACAGTGGTCTTATTAGTCCACTAAGCCAACAGACCCGGCCATCAATGATAACACTGGGGAGTGCTCACTTTTATCTTTAGTATTGCTGAATGGTTTGGCTACAAGACAGTTTGTTGATCCGGACTGGAGTCTGCTGCTCCAGTCACTGCGTTCTCCTCACAGTGCTCCATGACTGCAGAATACAAATGTACCAAGGATTGCTTCTCGAGTTGGCATGCTTTATTTGTCAAGAGTTTTTCCTGTTGTCTGGGTGACTGTGCCCAACTTTGACATTTAAAAAAAATGAAACAAAACAAAATAGCCGCGTTGGGGTTGTGCAGGCATATGAAATCACGGGTTATGGAAAGGTCGCTGCTGTTCGAGGGCGGCACGAGCTATCATTTTATGCCACAAACCAGGATGTGGAGTAAGGCAGTCAGTACTTTCGGCTCTTAAGAGTGACATTTGTCAAGTAACTATAATTTGAAGATAACACTTTGAATAGGAGGGTTTCCAGATGCCCTTTCCATTTCATATGTAAAATCCCTGCCTCTATACTCCTAATCTGCCTGAAATCACTGTTTTGCATAGTGTTTTTCTTCCCCTGTTGCTAAATCAACAGGAGCATTGTTATGGCCCGTTTAAGCCAACCGTGCGGGCACTGTCGGTCAGTGTATTGTGCTCTGGCAACAGCTGCCTGACGGAGTTCACTATTTACGTAATTAAATATCATTTTTGGCTCCGTTCCAGGAAGGCACAGGGCTTTTTGTAGGTGGAGGACTCATAAAAGCGTGTAGAAACTTGCAGCAGCAGGAAGACTGTAGAAGTAAACAAGGGCTAAACTGCTTTCGCAGCCTGCCTGTGTGCTATTTTGTGTTTTTGGTTTAGGAGGCACTCTATAAATATTTATTATGGTTATTTATACAAAATAAAAAAATAACTTGGTTTGGCCTTGTATAAAGTTGGGCTTGCAACCTCTTGGAGAAGACTTCTCGTTAGTTTTCTACCCATCAGAAGTGTGCAGTGGCAGTAGTAGTGTCCGTCCCAGCACCCCTCGATTATACACATGTCGACATTCCCCACACCCCCTCCCCGGGAATTCTGCCTCCTATTGGAATACAGGAGACTGTGCTACTCAAAACGTTGAGGCAAGCGGACCAGGGCACAAGACCTAAAAAAAGAAGTGGGGGACGCTGAGGTCACAATAGGAAGTGAGGTGACGTCACGAAAGGTGGCTTGCATCATCAGACTCATTGCCTCCCCACGCTCACCCCTTAGATGTGATGGCATCAGAGAAGCCAGCGCATGAGCAGCTTTCTGAATGGGTTTCGATCTCGCCCCAGAGAGGCCAAAGAGTGAATGTGTGGCAACATTTGCTCCAGTTATCGAGCTACCGGTAAAATAAGTGGGGGGACGCCATCCACCTGCGTGGTACCACGACTCGAGCCCTGAAGCGGACCCACATGCCCATCCTTTAAGCATGTCTCTGCCCCTTTCAAGTAGGGCGACCATATTCTGAGAAGCAAAAACCTGGACAGGCCAGACATAAAAGTAGGACTAAAGCCTTTAGTCCTACATCTATATCTGGCCTGTCCTGTGTTTTGGACAGCCTTGTAAATCTGTGCACATACATACAAATACACTCACATATGCTTGTAACTATCTGTGTGTGTGTGTGTGTGTGTGTGTGTGTGTATACATCTATTGCAGGATTCCTCCACCCTGATTCCCCCCTGTTCTTCTTCCCTCTCTGCTGGAAACAGGCAGCCGCCCCCTCCTGTGCTGCATGACAGAAACTAATAAATTACTTAAATGCTCCATTCACAGGCGCCTCTGATGACTGAAATGTTTGATCTGCTTTTCAGAATGACATGATCCTAAAATTAAGACAAGTGTCAGGACACCTGGACAGTCCTCTTGAAGCTTGGACTGTCCGGGTAAGTCTGGGCCGTCTGGCCACCCTACTCTCAAGGCACCCGCTGCATACCCTGCACTCAGTTGCCCTTCACCTAAGAGGATGGACTTCAAACCCTGGGGTGGGCCCATCTTTAATGGCTTTTTCTGTGATAAATTTCTGCATGGCCGGTGTAGCTTTAAATCTGTCTGAGAAAAAAACTTGAACCTTTACTGAAAGGGTGGTGTGAAGACATTTGGCACTGCTTGAGCAGGGATGGCACAGTATGTTTACAGAAATCACTGGAGGGTCACAGTTCCTATAGAGGGGTGCTTCCCTAATTGGCTGCAAATAGTATAGATGCAGAAGATGATTGGTAGGGATCCGTCTAAACAGAAGATTGTCAGGTTTATCACAAAAACAATGTGTGTAGCAGGGAGTTTCCTCGAATTTGAAGAGTTGCCCTCACACACTCGATAAGGTGTCCTGCTTCATCATAGCGTGGTTTGCTCCTCGTGGGGTTGGCGCTGTAGTCCCCCACGGGCCCCGCAAGAGGGCTCTTTAGCGGAGATCTTTAAGAGGAATGGTGCATGTGGGTGTGAGGGGAAGTGAAGGTGAATTAAAAATAATGTAACTGTACTCCTAGTAATATTTAGTCTTAGGTCTATTCGGTATTGTTAAAAACAATAAATAGGAACTGTGAAACCCTTCCTACAGTGAGGGGGGTCTGTTCAAAGTGCGGAATAAAAAGCAGGGGTCAAAAAGAGATAATACACCCTGTTATTTAAATCTGAGTCAGGTGAGCGGTTGTTGTTTTCTCTGAACAGTCCTTTAGAATTACTCATACATGTTAATCCAACCCCACACAGTATACGGGGATGCCTCAACGGAGAAAGCAGGCATATGAAAAGATTACATTGACCTGACTCAGGTTTATATAACAGGGTGTATTACTTCTTTTTGACTCCTGCTTTTTATTCCGCACTTATCACTGTTCTTTCGATCCTGTTGAAACACCAAGGATCCAGTAGGGACCAGTAGGGCATGAAATATGTCGACCCCTTTACCTTTATCACCACTCACCTTCTGGAAATTGAATTGACCCCTCTCACTGTAGTAAGGGTTTCAGAGTTCCTGTTTCCTGTTTTTAACCATACCGAACGGTCCCAAGAATAAATATTACTAAGGGTACTGTTACATTATTTTTAATTCACCTTCACTTTACACTTACGCTCACCACTACAGCATTCCTCTTGAAATATCTGCTAAAGCGGGGAACTGCAGCGCCAAACCCTCGAGGAGCAAAACGCGCTATGGTGAAGCATGACGCCTTAACTGGTGTCTGAGGGCAACTCTCTGAATTTGAGGAATCTCCCTGCTACACACATTGTTTTTATCCAACCTGACACTCTTCTGTTTAGACAGATCTCCACCAATCATCTTCTATTATCTATACTCTTTGCGGCCAATTAGGCAAGCACCCCTCCAAAGGAACAGTGACCCTCCAGTGATTTCTACTCATAGTCTTGGGAGCATGGGTACTGGCCCTCTTTTCTTAGCTCCCTGCCCCCTTCTCTGTGCATTTGACAGTATGTTTACATACATCGCCTATTGCAGGCGTTCACATGGCGTACTTCAGTTTAGGAAGTTTGCACCCTGTTGACCACTGCCGCTTTAAGGCGAACCTCCTCCGCCTACTGTTCACCTGCAACGTTCTTAAGTATTCTCTTTGTTCTTAAGTGTTGTCTTTGAGGGAGGTTTGAGGCCTGTAAGAGTTAGCAGTACTGGTAACAAGCATTTGCAAGCCAATAGCTCTCACATATGCAAGAGTTATTGGCTTTTCCTACATATTAGCCATGTTGTACGTCAGCGTGGCTCTGTTCATCATGGCTGAAAGTTAGTGTCGAGGAGTAGAGGAGCGTGTCGTGGAGTGGTGTGGAGTAGAGTGACGTGGCGTAGGATGAGGTGGAGTAGAGTGGCGTAGCATTGACTGGAATAGAGTTGCATGGTGTAGGCTAGAGTAGAGTGGCGTGGCACAGCATAAACTCAGTAGAGTGTCTTAAAATGAAATATGCATGTTGTGGTAGCGCACTGCCTTTACAGACAACATATTTACAATTGAAATTACCACAGTATTTGCACAGACTGATAAAACTATGCAGGGTACAAATGATATGTGGAAATTGTCATCACCCAGTGTATTGATTTACTTTGATTGTATTGTCTCCACACTTCAAAATTCCAAAACAAATGTGCTTTATTTGTGCTTTCCTACTTCTGATATTCTGAAATATTTGTACAGTTCATTAACTAGCATTGCAGTTTTGCTGTGTGCTAGAAAAAAATAACACCCACAGCCTTTCCTTTCAACCCCCAATAGCCAGCAAGAATGTCACAAAAATCCTCTCAGAGGAAGAAAAGTAAACACAATCCTCCCTCAGAAGACAGAGTCTAACATTTTACCTCCATATTTGAATGCACAGCAAATGTGACAAGATAAAAACAAACTTTAAAGGCATATTTATTACTCAGTCACTTCTGAACTCCATCATGGTTTTTCAACGGTGCTTTACACCCTCCAACCCCCCCATTCGCCTACCTCCAACGCATGAGTGTTACATTGAAGAAGAGGATTATATAAGTTATGCTATTAGTGAAGAACACTGACCAAAACAAACACTCTTGTAAGACAGAGATGAGTAGAATTAGTCAAGCTGTAATGCAGCACGTTTACTGCTTCCTGGACTACCATAGAAGGGAGATAACTGCAAACACATGTACTCTCTTGGAATGCCTCACAAAAAGAAAAGAAGAGGTCCCTGAAAACGAGCACTCGTGAAAGAATACAAGGAGCCAGTCAGAGAGATAGTAAACAGGCTATGTTCCACGGGAGGGGCAAAGACATGCTGGACACCCAAAAACAAATAAAGATAGCAACTAGAAAGTAAGCAAATGTGAGGTACAAAACAGAAAGCCAATGGTAAACAGTGTGTGGAATGCATTCCTACTGTGTATGACACCCCACACCACTCTGCTCGCCATCACTCTACTCTGTGATACTCTACAATAGTCTACTCCATTCTGGCACTACTCCATTTTAAACCACTCCACTCTATGACCAAAAAAAGGCAGCACCTCAGTTTTGGACTTTGATCTTTCTTGGCAGTCTTCTGGGCAGGCAGCTGCAGTATTTTATCGCTATTCCTTTATTACTGGACAACTGTAAAGCCAGTCTCTTCTTCGCAGTGTCGGACCGTGCCTCGATGTCAGTGAGTGAGCCAAATTCCCAACTAAAGCTTATCGGGCTTTTGTGAAATATTTCTAGTTTTATCGATACAAGACACATTAGGGACAGTAAAATATAGGGCAGGACACACGTGATGGAAATGGACTTCTGCAGTATCAAGACTTGCTTCTGACATTTTATGGGGCAGGTTCATGCATTATAGTTGCACTATTATTTAGTTACAACCAAATATGGAAGGCCTGAGAATATAAACTAAGAAAAGTGTATGTTGGGTGCTCCTAGACAACAAGGAGCACATGAACATGCAGTGTCACTGAGCTGCTGTTTGCAAAGCATTGCACTATTACTGATTTTAATTATAGGGTGTAAAATACTTGCCCTGGGCATAGTTCTCTGAACATCAGTTACCCTTCTGATGTAGTAGTTAACTAAGTTTAAATGAACTTTGAGGTAATATGCTGCTAATATTGTTCAATATAAAAGTAACCAAACCTCCTAACGCTCATGTCCTGGTTATTTATTGTTCTTAAAGATTAATGCCTATTCATTTTATTTATCCAAACCATCATCAGAAATGGTCTAACAAATACTTTAAAGATTATCCTTCCTTATAATACACCAAGCAGCTGAGACCTATTTTGTGAGGCATTCCCCTTCGGCTCGAGTTCCCGCCGCGAGGTACCGACGGACAGAGCGGGGCCTTATCATTCCGAGCAGTTGCCGGGTGAGGTGAGGCTCAACTCCCACAAATTGATGGGGAAGACCAACTGCATCTTGTGGACTACATAAGAAGATGCGGTAGGATGGTCTTGTATGACCAATTTGATTGGATTTTGGTTAAAAAAAAATTTTCCTTTCACACAATTAATTATAACACAATTAGTAGTTTACTTGCAGTAGCATTCCAGCTTGGCCCTGAAGAATGCCAGTGGACTTTCACGCTATGGCAGAAACATGTTGGCCCTAATTTTTGATCTTTACCAAGCAAGTTAGACAGTGATTTTGTCACACTGTCACCTCACTAATTTTTAATCTGACGTTCAGGCAAACGCCATTAAAGTTTATTTGTTTGCCAGTTCAGCCATTTTATACACACCACTTGATTTTTTGCACTGCACATGTCAGACACACCATCCGCATGAACAACTTTGGTGACTAGACCATGGCTGAGTGATGTAATGCCAAAATACGTCTGGGCATTTGCACACAAACCAAGGTCTAGGAGTCCTACGTGATGAGGCTCCGCCATTTGGGTGGTCTGATAGGACTTTAACAGCTTTCTGTTGATATGCTAGTTTAATTTCACTCTCTCTGTGCAATTCTTCCAATGCCAGCGTTATCTTGCTCTGTACTTTTCGACTTACAGGTTTCTTGTTGTTAATGCATTCTCAATGCTGCAATACAGTGAAAACGGCATACCACGTATGTACCCCTATTTACATTCTTGCCTGTATATACCTCAGTATAACCGCTTAATTCCTTATATAATACCAGCTCAGCCTGACAGCTCCTAAAATGTCTTTAGCATTATAGATGATACTAAAACAAAAGTAATATGGTAGAAGATGTACTATTCGTCAATTGTACACAGAATCAAAATAACTATCCTAAACCTGAAAATGTCATCCTACAGGTACCACCTCAAGAATTATTTACACCGATTTTTCAAACTTATCTTCATCTTTTATCTCCCCGTATCCCCAATAATCTCTGATCTATAAAACTTACTTTCCTGTTTTTTCCATTATTAAATAAGTTGGTGGCATATGCTCTTTTTCCTTTTAAGCTATTTTATGTATTGTCTTATCATAGTTCTTAATATAGATCGCTCTTAATTCAACTAACATTCTCATTCTTATTGTGTGCGTTAAAATTCTACTTCTCAAAATTGCAAATAGTCAGTGAGTTAATGCCACGTTGTCAATGAAAATGTACCTTTGTGAACTGAATGTAGCAAATCACTCCTAAAGGGAGGCTAAACCAGATCAAATGTACACTATGTAAGCAATTATTACAACATAAGTCAAAATATAGTTTGTTTGGATAATTGCTACTTGCAGTTCACCCATAAATCCAAGGATATTTTATAAAGTGGAATCACAAAAGAAAAATAAACCATTCTTCAAAGACTCTTAGTGTATGGTAACAGATTATTCATAACATCTCGACTTAATGACTCCATTCTCTTACAAGGTCTCCGTATTGCACTGTTATCCTTCATTAACAGAACATGACATGTAAAGCCCGAGTAGTCCATGACTCTTGTTGGCTCTTTTCCATTCACTGATAATATTTGCGTGTTGCTGAAGTATAACAGCAAGCTTCCATATCCATTAGGGGAGTAAAGCCATAATCTCTAAATAATGGCTCAACTATTTGGGTTCTGTTTTCTTAGATAAGAGACTGTGTAGTCTGAATACCCTGTGTAGTTTGTATGTCAATTGACCACACTAACATTTAGCAGAAAGGCTGAAAGAAAAGAGATGCATTTGCTGTCATAAACAAGACTTGCTCCTGGTGACCACACTTACATTATGGGTTAGGGGCCAATTAGATGAGTTACCGGCACCCTGTCAGTGTTTTAAGGCCAGGGTGGTTGACTTCTCCAAAGCATGATATTGATGCGTGGTGTGATTTGCAAGCACCATTAGAAAAGGCTATAGCAGAATTGGTTGGTTTCTGGTATTTGGAGGTGTGGTGATACTGTGCATTCATTCTTTAGAACTAGATTCCTGAAGGTTGTGAAGATTTGTTGTGCCTTAATTAGAATCACGGATTTGTCCATTACATGCAAAGGGGAATTGAGTTAAAACTTTTTGACTGTTCACCTTCTTTAAACTATATTGCCTATTGGAATCCATGTACAAAGCTGAATTACTTTGTTTATCTGTAATAGCAAGTGTATTAAACCTGTTTGAGAATGGTCTTATAAGTTTCTCCAGTTAGTTCTGAGACAATTCTTACCAACCAACTGCAGTGTGATTACTTTCATAGTATTACTTGCTGCTTCTTTGCCCCACAATATACCGTAGACATACTACTATTTAAATGTGCAGTTGATCAGGACCTGTAAAGACCGTGTTTGTTTGCTGACTTCCGTTAGTCCTGTACACTTACCTTAGTCCTTAATCATACAATTGAAACGTTCTTCTCAGACATTATAGAGTATTCGGAAATTCTCAGACTGTGGAAATAGAAATGATAGCTTTTAACAATTATGCTTAAAAGTGGACCCTTGATGCAAGAAGCTTTTAGTTCACAGACCACTCAACTATTCTGATTCTAGTAATTTCTACTGTGATTCATCAGACTTTCTTCAAAGTGTTTTTTTCGCTACTAAATTGGGAGTCATTAGGAGTCCCCAAACTCAATAGCCTCTCCTGAGTGTTAAGCACGTCACTCCATGAAGGTAAAGGCCACATTTCTGCTCGGATATAATTTTGAAGTTGTGACAACACTTTGACTTTATTTTGTCAGTCACACGGTCCTAGGTCTCACCCTATATACATATCTTTCCCTTGGTGCCTATGTTCTTGAGTGAATTATATAGGGCTGACTCTCAGCGAATAGACTCATTCTCCTGGATTGGGAACTACAACCCAGTTTTCCATTGGATCTTGAATGCATGGGTTCTTCCTATCCTACATTTTCCTTTCCAGATGCTACTCTAAGTGGTAGCAGTACTGATGGAGAGGGACTGTGGATATCAGGGCGTTGCTGCTGGCATTAGCTCATTGAGAATGTTCCTGTAACAGTTTTATCCAGTGCCATGGTTCTCAATTCAATTTCTTTTCTTTATTAATGCCTTTGGCACTAGACTTTCGCACAGGACAATCCGAATATAATGTAACAAGCAGCTTTGAGAGGGGGTGACAGACAGGAGTTTTATAAAGTGTGCACACTTATGAAGAAGTTTTGGTCCATACTAAAACAGACTGTTCAGTGACACCTCTTCCTCACAACAAAAATATGGGGGAAAAGATAGGCGGCTTTTGTTTCCTTCAGATTTTAGCTCTTTTTATGTTGGGCTGTATCCTCCAACAGCCTATTTGGAAAGCGACAGCTCTTTGTGATGGCCAAGTTCTGGTCTGACAAGAGGAAGAGCATCATTTCATGGCGTCTGGTGATACCACAGTTGCTCACTGGGCCCATCTATTTATGTTTAAGGATTTCCTTGTACAGTATTTAGTGGAGGATGAGGTCTTCAATAGATACTCTCCTGTTTATTTCACAAGTACAGTTATCACTTTTAGTGGCTACCCAGTTTCTCAAATGTTATGCTGTCAGTAGCTAGTAAAGTCTTCATGAGATCGATGTCTGCATAAATGAGCTATATTTGCCATTATAGTACAATGCCTCTTTCCAATGGATTGCTCTCAGTTTACTAGTAGTGTACTGGATCTTTGCTGTGCACAGTATACCCACATTTCTTTTAATGGAGCTCTTTAGTTTTGTCTTGTGGAGTGGAACCTCATTTCTACACTGGGGACCTCTGATATGGCTAAAGGATTCTACGTCCTTATGTATTTCCTCAAAGGTATTTTGTGGGGCCTGATCCACCAAATTTTCCTGTCGACATTTGTCAACTATTCGAGCGTGTTGCTCTCTTAACAGCATAAAATAGAGTTACCATACATATACGATTTGTAAAACTTGTGAATGCTATATTCATCTTTAGAGTGGCTGCAGATAAGTGAATGACCCTTTAATCATGCTCTTTTTGTGTAGTGGAGGAAGATATTTTCGAGAAAAATTGACATAGTCAAAAGAACTGTGTAGAGTATTGCGTCAAGTTCCAATTGAATGCTAAAGACCGATTCTTTAAAGGAATTACAACAGAAGTGCCCCATATTGCTGAAATGATATTCTGTTTGGCACAACATAATTTCTGTCTAGACTTTGCCTCTAATCTAATTTCGCCTGAATTTATGTTCTGCTGCGTTCAGTTAATTTTTTCTCTTTTGTTGTACTTGGGTAAATTGGTTATAAATTCTCGCAAACCTATGTGGAGTTTGTGTTCCCTTCTTATTCATATTTGCAAAACAATCCACAATGCGTTTGTTGTAACAAGTTATTTATTAAAACAGGCAGCTGTAAAATGCTACAGCTACCCCATTGTTGTTCAGTTTCTTGGCATATGCCTCATTTTACAGATTAATGGGGAATCCTTCTTGGCTGCAGATTATATTGTCAGTCACCCCTATTTTGCAACAACCAGGGTATGCTCAACCATCTCCTAGCTTGCCACAGAGCAGTCAGGCTTCACCTAGAGGCAGTGTGTAAAGTGTTTATGCAGCACTTCATACAATAATAAGGTGCAAACACAACACAAAAAAATCCTACAGCATTTTAGAAAAATAGAGTAAGTGGTAATAAATAATTCAGGCCTGAAATAACAAGAATTCAATCAGTAGAACTGGAGATATGCAAGTTTCGACATTTCTGTGAAACTTAGAACTGAAGAGCACAGAGTGCCAACTGCGGATATGTGGGGGCACCAGACCAGGACATAGTCATAAGTTCAGACAACCGCAATGGAGCACTAGTCAGCCACATGGACCCAGTTAAATCTGCTGAACAAGAGTACCTTAAATTCTGATTTGCGGAGCATTGCGAGGTCAGAGGCGAGGATGAGTGGTGCAACCGAGGTGATGCATCAGTTCCAAAGAGCGATGATGCTGCAATGCGAGGTACTGTGTTGTCGTCGAAGAGCCCCTCGACTAGGGCTTACGATGTGAAGTCCGAGGTCTAGGACTCGTCATGCAGTCGAGGCGATGCGCCTGCTCTGAAGAACTGTAAGGCTATGGCGCCTGTGTTGTCATCGAGGCTGCTGACGACAAGGGATTTGCGATGTCCGGACCTGAATCGGGAAAGCTTTGCATGCATTGGGAATGCTTTGCACAGGCGTCTGTTCCAATGCGGGATCAATGTGGAAGTTCTTTTTGGGATTGCGCACCTCAGCAGTAGGGGTGCGTCAGTTCCACTGGTTCCACAGATGGACCGGCAAAGCACCTATAGACCCACTTTCAATAGTCCTGGACTGGGGTGGCACCACTTGACAGAGCAGAACTCCCAGATTGCAGAGTTCAGGTACTGGGTTCAAGGTTGTCGGAGCCTTCTGTTCCTAAGGCTATAATCAGGAGGCCAGTCTTGGAGTCACTTTGGGGTACTGGGTTCAGTAGTTGCAGGTCCAGTCCTTGTCACCAGGCAAGAGGGCAGCAGGTCAGTACAACTGGGCAGTCCTTCGTGGCATAGTATCGACTGGTCCAGAAGTGAACTGAAGAGTGGGCGTCTGTGATGCAATATTTATACCTGGGCCTTCCTTTAGAGGGTTCCCTTTGAAGTCCACAGGCATCCTGCCGTCTCTGTCCTTGCTCCAGACTAACTACAGGGGGGGTGCAGCCTTTTGTGTGGCGTCAGGACACAGCCCATTCAAGTGTAAGTAGAGGTGTGCCTATCTCCGTCCTCCCATGCTGCCAGTTATACCCCTTCCTGGCACACCTAAGCTCTACTTACAGAGCTGCCTAGGAGGAATACACAAGGCCCATCTGTCAGCTGCACCCTGTCTTGTGACCCAAATACAGGCTACAGGCACTCAATGGCTAAGACAGCAAAATGCCTACTTTCTAAGAGTCCAAAAATAACAATTGATGGACGGAATGCTGAACAATGTCAAATACTCCCCTCCAGTACCAAGATCTGGGCCTAAATCCATAGTTGTTTTGCTCACCACGCTGTTCCAGTTTAGATCCAGCCATATGAATGATGGATGTAACCCAGATCTCTTGACTGGGAATGAATGTTTGATTTATTCAGCATTCTGTTCATCATATGTTGCCACCGCAAGTTTTGTCCTAAGTGGGATGGGTATGCCCAGACGCTGGCCCCTTTCTCGCTCTGCCACTGGATTCAAGCTATCCTGGCTGATGGGGGGGATGGGTAACACCCTGATCCCGGTCCAGGATGCTTGTTTCCTGTCCAGGGAGCAACCTGGCTTGGCAGCTCAAGCAAGACTGTTACCCAAGGAGCAGAGTCAAGACTGATTTACATATGGCTGGGTCAAAATGGGGAGGCATAGTGAGCAAAGGAACAATGGATTTCAATCAATCAATCAATGAAATTTGTAGAGCGCGCTACTCACCCGCTAGGGTCTCAAGGCGCCGGGGGGGAGGGGGAGTCGCTACTGCTCGAACAGCCAGGTCTTGAGTTGTTTCCTGAAGGAGAGATGATCCTGGGTCAGCCGTAGGTGGGTGGGGAGGGAGTTCCATGTCTTGGCCGCCAGGTAGGAGAAGGATCTTCCTCCGACGGTGGATCTGCGAATACGTGGGACGGTGGCGAGGGCGAGGCTGGCTGAACGGAGCTGGCGAGTGGGTGTGTAGAATGCGAGGTGGCTGTTGAGGTACTTGGGCCCATGTTGTGGAGAGCCTTGTGTGCGTGGGTGAGGAGTCTGAACGTGATCCTCTTGTTGACGGGGAGACAGTGCAGGTCTCTCAGATGGGCAGAGATGTGGCTGTGACGAGGGATGTCCAGGATGAGTCGTGCAGAAGCGTTCTGTATGCGCTGGAGTTTGGCTGTGGTTCCGGCATAGAGGGCGTTCCCGTAGTCCAGTCGGCTAGTGACGAGGGCCTGGGTGACCGTCTTCCTGGTTTCGGTGGGGATCCACCGGAAGATCTTTCGGAGCATGCGCAGGGTTTTAAAGCAGGACGACGAGACGGCATTGACTTGCTTGGACATCGTGAGGGAGGAGTCCAGGATGAAGCCCAGGTTGCGAGCATGGTCCGTTGGCTTGGGAGCGGTGCCCAGGGCAGGGGGCCACTAGGAGTCGTCCCAGGCAGAGGGAGAAGGTCCCAGGATGAGGACTTCCGTCTTGTCTGAGTTCAGTTTCAGACGGCTGAGCTTCATCCATTCCGCAACATCCTTCATTCCTTCCTGGAGGTTGGCTGTGGCGGTGGCGGGGTCGTTGGTGAGGGAGAGGATCAGCTGGGTGCCGTCGGCGTAGGAGATGATGTTTAGGTTGTGTTGGCGTGCGATGGCTGCGAGGGGACTCATGTAGACGTTGAAGAGGGTGGGGCTGAGCGAGGATCCTTGCAGAACGCCGCAGATGACTTCGGTGGCTGCGGATCGGAGCGGGGGGAGCCGGACTCTCTGGGTTCTTCCGGCAAGGAACGAGATGATCCATACCAAGGCTGTTCCTTGGATTCCGGTGTTGCTGAGGCGTTGTATCAGGGTGCGGTGACACACGGTGTCGAAGGCTGCTGAGAGGTCCATGAAGATGAGTGCCGCTGTTTCCCCGTTGTCGAGCAGGGACCTGATGTCGTCAGTAGCTGCGATGAGGGCAGTCTCGGTGCTGTGGTTTGCTCGGAACACGGACTGCGAGGGGTCGAGGGATCCGTTTGTCTCGAGGAAGCGGAGAGTTGTTTGTTGACGGTCTTCTCGATGACTTTGGCAGGAAAAGGGAGGAGCGAGATGGGGCGGAAGTTCTTGAGGTCCGTGGGGTCCCCGGTGGGTTTCTTCAAGAGGGCGCTGAGCTCTGCATGTTTCCAGCTCTCCGGGAAGGTGGCGGATGCGAAGGAGCTGTTAATGATGTCCCGGAGTTGGGGTGCGATGATGGAGTCGGCTTTGTTGAAGATGTGGTGTGGACAGGGGTCGTGGGGGGGCCGGAGTGGATGGTGTTCATCGTGCGGGTGGTGTCTTCGGTGCTGACAGGGGTCCAGTTGCAGAGGGTGGTGGTGGGGGGCGCTGGTTCGGTGGTTGGGGCGCTGGTTCGGTGGTTGGGTGCGTGGTCTGTGCTCCGAAGCTGTTGTGTATGTCGGCGATCTTGCGGTGAAAGAACGAGGCGAGTGATTCGCAGAGGTCTTGCGAGGGTGTGATGTCGTTGTTGCAGGCGCTGGGGTTGGAGAGCTCTTTAACGATGTTGAAGAGTGCCTTGCTGTTGTGGGTGTTGTTGTCCAGACGTTCTTTGAATGTTGTCCTTTTGGTGGTGCGGATCAGCTGGTGGCTTTTGCGGGTGGCCTTCTTGAGGGCTGTCATGTTCTCCGTTGTCTGTTCGTGGCGCCAGGCTTTCTCGAGGGTGCGGCAGGTTTTCTTGGAGTATTTGAGGTCGTTAGTGAACCATGAGGCTTTCTTGCTGCTGGGTCTGCTGGGAGGGTTCTTCAGAGGCGCGCGGTCATCAGCGCAGTTGGTGAGCCACTGTGTGAGGTTGCGGGCTGCTTCGTTTGGGTCCCTCGTGTTGTTGGGAGGGTTCTGGCTGAGGGAGGTGGTGAGTTGGTCGGCGGAGATCTTGCTCCAGCTTCTGTGGGGAACCTGTTGCGGGTGGTGGTGGGTTGCGGTTCTCCTGAAGTTGAAGTGGACGCAGCTGTGATCTGTCCAGTGTAGTCCGGTGGAGTGGCTGAAGGAGATGTGCTTGCTGGAGGAGAAGATGGGGTCTAGCGTGTGACCGGCATAGTGGGTGGGGGTGTTCACCAGTTGCTTGAGTCCGAGGTTGGCGAGGTTGTCCAGGAGGGCGACAGTGTTGCTGTCATAGTTGTTCTCCAGGTGGAAGTTGAGGTCTCCTAGGAGGATGTAGTCTGATGAGGTAAGGGCGTGCTGGCTGATGAAGTCTGCGATGGCTTCGCTGAATTGTGTGCGTGGTCCCGGGGGTCTGTAGACGAGAGTGCCTCTGAGGGTGGTCTTGGGGTCGGTGTGTATCTGAAAGTGGAGGTGCTCGGCGGCGGTGAGGGTGTCGTCGGTGTTGGTCGTGATTTGGATGGTGTTTTTGTGGATGATGGCGATGCCTCCTCCGGTTTATTTGACGCGGTCCCTTCGGGTGATCTTGTAGCCCACCGGGATGGCTATGGCGATGTCGGGGGCTGAGTAGGCGTTCATCCAGGTTTCTGTGAGGAAGGCGACGTCTGGTGATGTTGTGTCGAGGAGGTTCCAGAGTTCGACGGTGTGTCTGTGGACGGAGCGGGTGTTGAGCAGGATGCACTTGAGGTCATTGTTGCTGGTGCCTGGCCTTGCGGGTGCGGTGCAGGTCCGAAGGCAGGTGAATTTGCAGTCTTGGCAGGTGAAGGGTCCGTGGGTGCGTTTCGGGTTGGCCCGGTAGCAGGCGGGGTTCCGGCCGGGGTTGAGTGCGTTGAGGTTGGCAGCAGTGTAAGTCCGTCGTGTGGGCTAGCATCGTCGGGGGCCAGGGGTCCTGGCGCTGGGTGCGGTCCAGGCGTGGACGGGCGCAGACGGGCTTGCCTTAGGCACGCCAGTGGCGCGCCCGCTTCGCGACCTCCATAAGTGTAGAACCGGGAGGGAGGAGCAGCTGGGTGGCGGGAGCGGGCGGCAAATGGGCTGGAGGGGGGCGGGGCCGCAGGGAGGCAGCGGCGGGAAGGACGAAAATCAGGAGGTGGGCGGCGGCCTGGCCGTCCAAGGCCGACAGCGGCGGTGGCAATCAGCAGGCAGGCAGCGGGTGATATCACCGGCACAGGAGGCTGGCAGGTAGGCAGCAGCGCGTGGGGGCGACCTAGCCTGGAGGCAGGGTCGACGGTTGCTCCCTTCGCCTGCTACGCGGCCCCCTTAAGTGTGGAACCGGGAGGGAGGAGCAGCTGGGTGGCGGGAGCGGGCGGCGAATGGGCTGGAGGGGGGCGGGGCCGCAGGGAGGCAGCGGCGGGAAGGACGAAAATCAGGAGGTGGGCGGCTCAGTGGCGGCTGGGCCGTCCAAGGCGGCCACAACGGTGGCAATCAGCAGGCAGGCAGCCAGCAGGTGATTTCACCGGCACAGGAGGCTGGCAGGTACGCAGCAGCGCGTGGGGGCGACCTAGACTGGAGGCAGGGTCAACGGTCGCTCCCTTTGCCTGCTACGCGGACCCCTTAAGTGTGGAACCGGGAGGGAGAAGCAGCTGGGTGGCGGGAGCGGGCGGCGAATGGGCTGGAGGGGGGCGGGGCCACAGGAAGGCAGCGGCGGGAAGGAAGAAAATCAGGAGGTGGGCGGCTCAGCGGCGGCTGGGCCGTCCAAGGCAGGCAGCGGCGGTGGCAATCAGCAGGCAGGCAGCGGGTGATCTCACCGGCACAGGAGGCTGGCAGGTAGGCAGCAGTGCGTGGGGGCGACCTAGCCTGGAGGCAGGGTCAACGGTCGCTCCAACCCAAATCTTTTGACTGGGATGAATGTTTAATTTACTTAGCATTCTGTCCATCTTTTGTTGCTGCAGCATTTTTCTAAGAGTGGCATTTTCAGAATTGCAGCTTAAAATCCAACTTCACCATGAGAGGGAATTTTCCATTAGAATTCCAAAGACACCAAACATGAACTTAATACCCACTCACATCTGGAAATTATCACTCATTAAATGTAATAGGATAACTCCACTATTAGCACACGAAAGAGGTAGGGGTTTCAGTAGTGAAAAACAAATTAGCGTTTTTCACTACAAGGACATGTAAAAACTAAATAGTACATGTGCTGTTCAGGCCTCTGTGCTGCTTAGACGGAATTACATGCATTAAAAAATAAAGGATTGTTTTGCCAGGTTGAAATGGCAGTTTAAACTGCAAACACAGGCTTCATTGGCAGGCCAGAGACATGTTTAATGTGCTCCGTAGGTGGGTGGCACAATTAGTGCTTCAGGCCCACTAGTTGCATTTAATTACAGGCTCTGGGCACATGTAGTGCAACATTGCTAGGAACTTGCATGTGAATTAAATATGCCAATTAAATATAATCCAATTCTACCATGTTTTAAGGAGAGATCATAAAATCTTAAGCACTCGTTAGCAGTGGTAAAGTGTGCGGAAGGTTTTGCTGGCTAAAGCCAGCAAAAATTAATTCAACAAACAAGAGGGTTTAAGGCAAACAGTTTGGGGAAAAACACACCAAGTATGTCAGGTCTAACAGACACACATGCCAGTATATCAGTGGATGGTGCCTGGTGGAAATAAAATACTGTTTCTGCGTATTGTCCCTATACACCCACTCCCTGGAGTGCACTCTGGAAAAATGCCCTGTATAATGGCGCCCATGTGTCTATGGTGCAGAGTATGTGAATGAAGGATGTGGATCAGCTAATGCCAGGCTTTTAGTGATCTGACAGCAGCTGAGGTCACATTGCAGCTGAAGATCTTACAATACCCTTGGGTTATGGTGACTAGGAATCTGGGGCCAGACCAAATAGCAGTCTGACTTTAGTGTCCAAAGAACCTATAACCCACTGCCCAAAGAAACTATAACCCCTAAACTAGAAGTTCTTCCTGGATTGGTGCTTTTTAGCAGTTCTCAAGAAGTAGATGATATAACCATTGAATAATTGTTTATAATGCAAGATATTCCTTCTCAGCCCCCTTCATGATTTTACCAGGCCCCGTACAAACATCCTCCCCCTTTCTCAGATCTCCATCTTTGGGATCCTTCTGTCAGGTCACAAGTTTTCCCAGACTCTGTATGGTAAAACAATTGAAGGCTTTATGCAGCTCAGCAGCTGAAGGGCAGACCATGCGACAGATGGATAGCCGTATTGTATGCCAACTGAGTTGGCAAGGCAGAGTGTGAGCAGTGTCATCCCACTACAGGATAAGGATGTGTCTGTCCATGTTCAGCTCCTTTCTATCAAGGTGGCAGGAAGTTGACCTGTAATCTGAAGAGCAACACATTTGCCTCCTAATATGCCTTTGCCAGCTCTGGGTGACTGAACGGTACGTATTAACAGTTTCTCCCAGAAGCAGACTGTCTTCTTTCTGGACTGTCATCCAGACTACCTGACACTGGAATCTGTCTTTGGTGTCCGGCAGCTCCTTTTGGTTGGCGCCCCTACTGGTCTGCTGACCCAGGCCCCAGTGGAGGTTCCTAGAGTCCTCTGTGTGCTTTGAAATTAGGGGCAGTGATTGGGGATCTGGAAGTGTTGTAGTGTGCCCTACTGAATAACCCTATGCCCCTAGTATGACCTGGGTGAAAAGGGTATTGTCACAAAGACAAGAGCACGTGGCAGTATCGATGAGCTGCCGCCCCCCCCCCCCCCCCCCACCAAATTTCCCCCTGTGTGTGGACTGGAAGGCTGGGCAGAGTAGGTGCTGCCCACTCACAGTGACACAAGGGGACAGTTGCCTGCTCCAGAGCATGGCTAGGCCAGTGGGCGAGTGATCCAGCAAGGGGGGCTTGGCACTCTCCCGCCAGATGCAACTTCAGGTTGTACAAGTAACACAGTGCTCTGGGGCACCAATCCATGGCAAAGCTTGTTCGATTCATTGTCCTGGTTATCAGCAAGATTGTTGTTGGTTGTTTTCTTGAAAATGAATACAACCAACCAGGGTTGTTCTGTTTTTGAGTCAGGGCACTTCTGAATAATCTAGCGGAATCATTAATTTAATTTGCACTGGGTCTTTTCTACATTATTGATAAACCATTAGTTGATTTCGGGTACACAGATGTAAAGTTGTAGGAATTGTTAACTATACACGGTCTTCCACATAAGAAATTAGAAAATGGCACAAATGCAATGGTGTTGGCAAAGCGCTGCCTTTTATCCCCTTTTTGGATTTTCCCCTCTTATGTCACCTGCTTTCATTTGCACCACTATGTTGGCCATTCTTTTTGTTTCAGACATTACTGCTCTAGTTAACATACTATTCTTTTTCGAAATTTTTTTTCCTATCAAGTTTTTAGGTGAAGCAGAACTTTTCGGCACATTTGAAAGTATTCAGTTGTACAGTTGAGCCAAAGCGCAGGGGTGTTGCTTGCTAAAAGGCATGTGAAGAGTTCTTGCACATCCATGGGTAACAGCTGCTCCTTAGATTTGGTGGTTTATGAGCCAGCTTACTTTTTAGGGGTTCTTGCTTTGGTTTTTATATTAGATCTGTAAATGTCAAAATATATTACATGGCTGCTGGCCAAATCCGCTGGTGATCCAGCTACATTCCCAGGATCAGCATTTTATGACTGTAGCCTGCTCAATGCCTGTGCTTTGATTTCAAGCAATATATGAATGGAAATACCCAGATTAATGTATTTTAAGATAGTGTTTGGGTTTTATAAAAGCATCGTCATTCAAGGGTTTGAAGTCCGTGTTCTCTGTATTTTGGTTGACAATTTACTTTGATGCCCGCAAATGCAATAATCGGCTGTTTCTCACCATCCAAACTTCGAAGTAGGAGATCTGGGTATTGAATGATACATGTTATTATTTTAGATACAAAGACAACACCAAGCCTATACATACAGTCCTTTACTCATTGATAAAATAATCTTTTGGTAGAGTGAATGAGATATTGAACTTGATGGTTTTTGCCACCAGGCTTTTATGATAACGAAAAAAAAGGGTGAAGGTAGTTGCCTGTGCTGAGATCAGATGGCGGTACATTGGGTATGCACTGACCTCACCTTCATTTAGAACAAGTTAGAATGTTAAGCTTGACCTGTAATAGGTTAAGAAGACAGACTTTTTTCAGGAAGACATTTTATCTAAAGTAAGAATTAAAGCAGGAAACTGGGATTAAAAGACCCTGTTTAGGTTAGTTCAGTTATGGTTTTTGATCTATCAGTAGTGACGCGGAGAGAATCATAAAGGGAAGATGCAGAAGGAGAAGAGGCTATTAGTGAGGAGGTAGATCTGAAGTTAACAGGAATATCAAAAGAGAGAGGTAATGATTGAAGATAAATCCGATTTGTCTCAAAGTTGGCCTGTTCCTCTTTGGGACAGAATTTGGACTAAACTTCATAAGGCATCTAGAGCTACTCACACTAGCCAAACCCTTTATTTCATATATCACAGGGTTCTATTCACTCCGCTTGTTCTGTCTTCTTTCTTGCATGAGACCCCCCCTACTTGCTGGTCCTGCCCCTACCCTTCTGCTGATTTAAAACACATGCTATTTGAATGCCCCCCTATTTCCCAGTTTCGGAACTCAGTTTGGACTCAAATACAACGTATTTTCCACTTTCAGACTTCCTTTACTCCCGCATGCATTTTTCTGTGCTCACTATCTCCTGATCACCCTCCCCCCCCACCCCCCTTCCAGTCAGTATCTCCTTATGGACCTTCTGATAGCTGTTGCTTTTCATACCATTACCTCTAACTGGAAACAGGCTGTCAATGTCTCATACTGCTCCTGGTGGAACACGGTGTGTTTTAACCACCGCTTGGACACCAATTACGTCTCTCCCATCTCCCTAGCAATTAAACGAGATTTGCTTTGGCTTCCCCTAGTAAATTATCTATCCTCATCTGTTCCCACTACTGCCTCCCCGGACCCTGCTTCAGTTGAAGTACGCAAGCCACCTTGACTTCCCCTTTGCCTTTTTAGCCCATCATACGTATTTTTCTCTTATTATATTATTGTACAGGATAAGCTTGTTTATTTTTCTTCACTTGACATTATTATGCTTGCCGTAAAAATTCTCATTGATTCTCTGTTTTTGTAACTCAATTCAGCGATTTTTCTTTATTATGCATTTTTCCTTTGTAATTGCAATTGTTTTTCCCCTTATGATGTATTCTGATCTCATATCCCATTTCCTGTTTCTTCATCCCTCCTCCCTCCCCTCCTGATTTCTCTTTCTCTTAAATAAAATCAAACTTAACAAAAAAAAAAAAAAGACCCTGTTTACCAGCATCAGGACTAACTCCTGTCTCCAACTATTTAATGCAATGGCATTTTACCGTTGTTTTAGAAAAGAAGAAAGCAATGCGTCATGTAAATGATTGTCACAATCATTAATCTAATTTTTAGTTTATAACAAGTTGTTACAGGTTTAAAGAGTTTTATTAATCAAATCTTTGAGTAGATAATCTTTATTGCAAATCCCAAGTTAATGCAGATTCATCGCAATAGTCAATAAATGACAGAAATATCAAATCAATATTGTTGAATCAATTCAAGTAATAAATTCATCAAAAAGCGTATTCCATAAAGGAAAGTATCTCTAGTCTATGAATCGGAGGAAATGGAGTTTGTCAGAACCCATGAAGAGTTCTAGTCCGAGAGCATAAAGCTCCAGCGTTTACAATAGTTCAATAGATCAAAAATATCGAATCCAAGAACTTCCCATGAAGATAGGTTTAAGAAACTCAGTAGAGTCTCAAAGCAATGTGACTTAAAGTCTGGGTAAGTAGGTCTGGAAAATGAGCAAAAATAACTGGACAATGCTACATTTACAACTATTTTATAATAAGTAAAGAGTTACGTGTGGTTGCCTTGCTCAGGCTTACTTTCCCACATATACTCTACATCATTAACCTTCTAATATCAACTCTTTAGATATTAATCCATGAAGAAGTTGAAACATCTATGTTAATGAAAAAGAAAACATTAGGTTAGAAGGTCAAGTCCACGTTTTAAGCTCTGTCTGAACTCTTCATTACCATATTAAATGATAAAATGAATCATGTGTTAACAGTAACCTTTGTATAGAAAGAAACACTTCACGGAAATACTTGAAACTATATATGCAACTTATTAATTATTAGAAAAACATGATCATGGAGAGGTCAAGATTGAAACTTTTTATATGCGTTTACCACTTTCTATTCAAGCAGTTTTCAAGTAATGCTACTTTAATAAGTTTTGAGGCCTAGTACGAATAAATGAAAAACAGCCTACAGTTTTATGCATTCTAAACACATTATTTTCGTATAAGTTGCACGTTGGCTCTGCACGTTTAATTAAAAACCAGCGTTATTTATTTTGAATTTTCAAACAGCCTCTACATAAACATTTGTACAAATTAAAAAAAATAATCATCAGACCAGGAGGAGATCAGCAGTCTTCAATCTCCTTCCATCCACTCAGTCTCCAGATGATCTAACTACTGATCCTACAGCTGTTTTGCCGTTCTCTTGTGCACTACTTCAGCCAATGCAATCCTAGCTCATGCCTTCCTCACAGTTTAGGCACTCACTTCTCTTTTGAAGGGTACCACGCAGCTGCTGTGGCTCATGTCTTCCTCAATGTCGTGGTGTCCCTCCGCTGCACAACACTGTTTGTTGCTCGCTCGTGCCACTATCAGATGCCTGGATACCGCATGTTGTGCACCATGCTCGACTTGGCTCCTGGATCAGTCGATTTCCTTGACAGTCTTCAGCTCGCATCTGGTTATTGAAAACCCCCTTTACACTATACTGCTCTGCAAATCATTCAATGAATCTTTATTTCTCTGACACATAGAAAGTGGCATGGCTCTGTGGCTATATTTGACACACAATTGATGGACGGAATGCAGAACAAATCAAAACATTCACCTCCAGTCAAGGGATCTGGGTTAAGTCCATCATTCTTTTGCTCACCATGCCACCCCAGTTTAGACCTGGCCATATGCAAATCAGTCTTGACCTTGTGCCTCATGGGAACAGTCCAGCCCGAACTGCCAAGCTAGGCCCTCCATACACCGGAAACAAGCATCCCAGGATTGGTTTCGAGATTTCACCCATCATCAGCCAGGATAGCTTAAATCCAGTGGCACAGTGAGTCTGGGACCCACGTCTGGGCATACCCGGTGCACTTAGTGCGAGGAAGCAAAAGACACACAATTGATGGACGGAATGCAGAACAAATCAAAACATTCACCCCCAGTCAAGAGATCTGGGTTAAATCTATTATTATTTTGCTCACCATGCCAACCCAGTTTAGACCTGGCCATATACAAATCAGCCTTGACCCTGTGCCTCATGGGAACAGTCCAGACCGAACTGCCAAGCCAGGCCCTCCCTAGCCCCTCAGTTGGCAGGCTATGCCCAGACGTGGGTCCCTTGCTCACTTTGCCACTGGATTCAAGCTAGCTTGGCTGATGAGGGGTGTTACCTCAAAACTGGTCCCGGGATGCTTGTTTCAGGTTCAGGGAAGACCTCGCTTGGCAGTTTGGACTGGACTGTTTCCATGAGGCAGAGGGTTAAGACTGATTTGCATATAGTTGTGTCTGAACAGAGGCAGCGAAGTGGGTTAAACAACGATGATGGATTCAGCCCAGATCTGTGACTGGGGGTGAGTGTCTGAAAAGTTTCAGCGCACCGTCCATCATCTCCTTCTATTTGATTTGTTCACCCTAAGTTGGCAGGGTATGCCCAGACGTAGGTCCCTTGCTCACTTTGCCACTGGATTCAATCTATTATTTTTTTGCTCACCATGCCACCCCAGTTTAGACCTGGCCATATACTAATCAGTCTTGACCCTGGGCCTCATGGGAACAGTCCAGACCGAACTGCCAAGCCAGGCCCTTCCTAGACCCTCAGTTGGCAGGCTATGCCCAGACGTGGGTCCCTTGCTCACTTTGCCACTGGATTCAAGGTAGGCTGGCTGATGAGGGGTGTTACCTTGAAACCGGTCCCAGGATGCTTTTTTCCGGTTCAGGGTAGACCTGCCTTGGCAGTTCAGGCGGGACTGTTCCCATGAGGCACAGTGTCAAGACTGATTTGCATATAGCTGGGTCTGATCTGAGGTGTCAAGTGAGCTAAAGAACGATGATGGATTCATTCCAGATCTGTGACTGGGGGTGAGTGTCTGAAAAGGTTTAGCACTCCGTCCATCACCTCCTTCTGTTTGCCCTGTGGTTGTATTTGTCTTTGTCTAAAAAAGAGCTTATACGGTTGTCAACTATACATTGCTTGAGCTGCTGCTGCCTTTGTTATATTTATTTTGGGTGTGTGAAGGAGGATTGCACTGCTGTTGGAGTGACGTACCTGCGTTTATTATAAGGAAGCATTTCATTGCTGCTGCCTGAGATGTCCCTCCCTTTCTAATTGCTCACTTGTGTGTTTGATATCTCGAACGAAGATGAAATTTAAAAGTGTAGGTGGGTTTCATATGCATATTGGCGAGCAATCGGTCTTTATAATCTCCTGAGATCAGTAATCATCGTCATTTCTTGCAGATTGAAAATTGAGGTAGGTACTCTACATACATATGGATCTTTCATTTCTTTTTTAATTAAAGTTTGACTTGAGCTAGCTTGAATGACGGTTGACCTTGGAGAAAAGTGTGCATTGGTGCGTCATAGCCTCATTAGGCAACTGAAGAGATTATATTGTTTTTAGTTTGGCGGATTGGGATCTAAATTGATTTAATAGCAGTTAAGATATTCTGTAAGGTTGTTGTGCTTCCATTGAAAGAAAAAACTGAAGATGTCTTGCAGTGTGGTTTGACAATGCAAGCTGTATTTGTCTTGCTTACTAGCAGCAGAGCTTTAATATTGGCAATTTTTCATTAAAAATAATCTATTGTGAAGGCAGTTTCCTCCGAAGTTGTGGAATGGGTGAAGGAGCTTAAGTTCTTGTTTATTATGCCAAGGAGTATGCGATGAGATGCATTGAAGATATTTGATCTATCTGGAAAGGCCCATCGTTGTGTTTATTATCACACTTGTAGGATGTTTTTGGAGCTTTGAAGTTCCCTAGATCTTCAAGATCTTTTGAATTCTGAACACCCCATACTATTTACTAGGGAAGGTTCAGGAGGTAATAGATTGACTAAGATGATTTGATGCTTGGCTCCATTAAATGAGGACTACGATTTTAAAGGGGGTTCCATCGAACATTTGTGGTTTTCTTTTGCTACAAGATTTGAAGTTGTGGAGAGGTTTGAGTGTACGGGCTCAAGTAAGGGGTTTGCTTTGTAATCTGATCAGTCTATAATTATGGACTAGGTGAATCAAGGATGTTTTATTATGACTAGGTGCCCCAGCGATAGAAGTAGGTCCAGTGTGATGCCTTTGTAATGTGGTAGGACGAGGCAGTGGTATACAATGAAGAAAAAAGACGTCAATGAATCAGTTGGGGAATTGCCTCCATAATAGAAGGGTTCAAGGAGTATGCTAAGTGGAATAGCAGGAGTTCTCCGTTTTCTGATATGGAAAAACTTCACTCTGGATATCATGCCTTCTACAATACACTAACCAATTGTGGCATGCTAGTGCCACTTCTGCTCGGTGGTGGTCTATAATAAATGTATTGCTGAGTAGGATGACAGATGGTCGTAAATGATCCATTTGAAGAGCAGGATGTCTATGCTAGCGATAGATGGACCAGTCTTTGAAGTTGATTACTCCCTCTGTGAAGGACACCAAATGAAGCCTGCCTAGGATCTCTGAAAATGCCTTTTTCATCGATGTCAACACCAAAGGATCAACAGGGATGTAGAATACTTCATACAATGCATTTCAAACAAGCATTTGCAATGCAGTACGTCTTGTTTTTATGAGAGTTTAAGCTGTTGTCATTTACAATGGCAATAACTCAAACTCTTGTAAATGTGAGACGTATTTCATAAGAAGCGGCCGTCGTTGTCCGGTGCTGCTTGAAAAGTGAAAGCATGTAAGGAAAGCACATTGTGCCTGCAGTAGGAGAAACTCATTTAATAATCCTTACAGACTAAATAAAACATACCTTGTTGCAACAGAAGTAACAGGGCCAATCGCCATGGGAGGTTACAAATGAAGACAAGGAGGTACTAAGGAGGGATAAACAAGTCTATTAACGAATCAGAAGCCAGCATTTATGAAGGACAATGACACAAGCCAATGAAAAATATAGGCGGAGAGTGGGCGGGACTTCAAGTACATACTCCAATACAGCATGCCTCGCAGAGCAGCGTATGCCCTGCCCAGGCTTCACCTTAAAACTGCTCTTTAAAGCAGAAGATGGGAATGAGCATGCCAAGGAAAACAGGTAGCCATTGCGCATGACGTCCCATTTCGTCCACGCAGTATTTTCCTCTTTACCTTTCTGCATCCCCCGAGAAGTCTGACTATTCAGAATCACAGCAACGTTTAAAGGGACTGGCGCTAAACCGTGACATTCCATCTCCGTTCCTTCAAACTTGACAGTCTGGCTGGACAGGAGATGATATCAGACAGAAATACCTGTTGTTAATTCGTATCTGTTTTTTCTCCAGGGTTTTGTGCTGCATTGTACTCCAAAAGGAGTTCAAAAACAAGCCCGAGCATGACATCCTGCTGCATTGTATGGAGGCTCCCTTCGTAGAAAGGCCCTTTGTTTGGTTTAACCGCTGCTTTTAAATGGGTATTGTTTAGTGCCTGCTACTGAGAATTAGTCGTTTTATTTTATACTGTGGTAGGCTTTTACTGCAGGTATTTCGATTCGAGTGCAAATAAAGTTCCTCAATGGTTAAGATCTCTAGAGAATCCCTTATGTTAAGCACATGGCTATAGGGTACTCCATGATGTCTCCATTGCTCTAAAACCTGGAATAACCCGCACACACTTCAACTAACAGTGCTGTACTCACCCTAGCATCAAGTAAGTTTGCTTTGAGTGTTGAGCACTTGCTGCTGATCCCTGGGTACCCAGAGGGTCCCGGATCTTGGGTGTGTTGACGAGGCAAAGGAGAGGGGCGATTCGAGCTTTTAATAATTCCATCGTTCATAAAATCGGGTCCTGTTGAGTTTGGTAGTATCAATACCTATTCAGTTTGTGGTGTAGTCTGTTCAATTTCATTTAAGGTGCTAATTTTTACATTCAAGCCATGCACGTTTTATAGGATTTTATAGTCCCCAGAGCTGAAGAGGAAGGGTAGTGAGGGAGTGAGGGGGGGGGGGGGTCAAAAAGTCAGAAGCAACAAGTTAACAACATTTCTCACAGGAGCAAAACTCTTCTTTTCCCGGTTTAAAAAAAAATGAAAAATCAGAAGGTTCATCACTACCTTCTACTCCAAGAACAATCCTCCTTCTGGCAACAGTTCTGTTTTCCCTTCCTGCTTCGTCTCAGAAAGTTGACAGGTTTGTTTGCACAACGTTGTTACCCTCACCTCTGTTTAATTATATGCAGAACTTGTAGGCATGTGTATGCTAGTGTGGCTCCCCCATGCGTAGTGGCCTATTGGGCCCTGAATTTTTATTTTTCTCTTGTTTTACTTTTATTTTTTTGCAATATGTTCCTTGCGATTATTAATTGCAAAGTATTTCCTCGGGCATTACTTCACCTTATGTTTTAGATACCTTGTGGAAGATGTTATTTCTCTGTAAAGCGACTCTGATTCCCTCTGTTTTGTTCACGCTATATTTGACTACAGAACTTAAAATAATTTGAGTTTCAACAGTTGAGTATCACAGTTTTAGAGTTCCTCTTTGAATGAACCATCCACTGAAGAGAAAAAAAACTGTTCTTACCAAGTTTTGCATCTGTAACAATCACCATTAATTGGCATTCCAGGATGTTACTTTGTTTGATGTATTCATGGGTTGTGAGACCTAGTGTTACATCATCCTTTTTATAGCATAATTCATATTGGGTGTGTTATAGTACACACAATATTTTGGAGCTTGGTGTTTATACTAAACAGGAATGCATATTAAAAGGATTTTAGTGCCATGCACCATTTGAGGCAACACGCTTGGATTGCGTCTAATCAAGTTTGCTTTGCAGGTCACGTTTATTGCCTGCTTTACTGAAGGTATCAATTTAGTATATTTGCAGTGCATCTTTGACTAGTTAAAGCCATATGAGCTACATCCTATCATTTTCCAAAATTCTATGAATTGTTTTATTTTGAAGCATGCTGTAATACTGATGCTGTCCTGTGACTGAGTGTGGGGGCACACTAGACTTTCCCACAAGGAGCCGCCCAAGTTATTATATATATATATATATATATATATATATATATATATATATATATATATATGTATGTCACTATATTCAAGATCGCTTTGGTGCTTCTGGTTAGAAGAGTTAATTTCTTATCTAGATTAAGCCGCCATCAAGTTTTAGAAATTTTGTAGAGAAGATTTCAGTTTTTGACTATTGTTAATAGAACTAGTTTTCCATGAGGAGTTGAGTAGCGTCTGCATATTGGTGAATGAAGATGCTGGCCTCCTTCATCAACACTCTTGAGAGAGCGTAAACTGATATAAATATATGAGTACATCATACTTACCTATAGAGAGCATAATTCATGAAGAGAAATGCCATGAGTGCTAATAGTATCTGAAATTATATTCTAAATGTATAGCTAATATAGAGATTTAAGTAGAAGTGGAATTAATACAGAAATGTGTGACATTATATGATTTTATTAGACGTGATTATTTTGAATCTATGTCGTGTAGCTGTTAACATATAAGATGGTCTGTGGTAAAACGCAGAACGTGGTAGGCCTCAGGGCCAGAGCTGGAGCTAAAAGGGAAGGTGTTTCTTTTCACGACACAGATTGTTTAACGTTTTTGGTCATTGCATTAATGGGCCATGATTTGGAGTAATGTTTCCTAAATAATAGAATAAGAGTTTTAACATGCTTTAATTAAATGAAGAAATTGAAGGCTATAATCATAATGTGAAATATTGTAGGCCTGAAATGTTTTAGCATTGATTTACACGTACATGTCTGGGCTGAGAAATGTTGCAGGCCTTTTTAGAAGTCTATGAGAGTTGGGTTCTTGGCGGCAGATATCTGTCTGCAACAGGAAAGGGGGGATCCAATTATAAGTGAATGAATAGAGGCCTGTTCAGTAGACGGCCCAGACATGGAGGAGGGTTCTGGAATGTTTAAGGGGTATCAGCGGGCCGGAGAAGAGACTGAGAAGCAAGGTCAACTCTAACGTCTGAGGCCCAATACAAAGCATCATGGAAAAAGCCTGAAGTTGCACCACGTGAGAGGCGTTTCGCAAGGGGCGTCTCAAATGTTGTTGACTGTTTTGTATTAGGGACAGCACCCCTGGGTGGAGTTAGAGCAGAGACCTGAGGACCCTTTAGAGAGCGGATGGGTAGGCAGTGAGGGGTCATGACTGGAGAACTTTAGGTTTTCACCAAGAGACTTAGAGTGGGTGACTTCCCTTGGGGGTCATTCATTGCTGACACCTTTGTTAGGTTGGGATTTGGTTAAGTAGGGATACCATCTAGAACAGGGTAGGGACGCCTAACCTGTGTTTGTTTTCCTCCAACCTAAATGAAGGAGAGATATGCGTCTATGCTGATAGCTTTGCTATTTTTAGAACTTGTGTTAGTGATTTCTGTTGCTCGTCTGAGGGCTTTTCGAGAGCACATGTATGTAATTGGACCTGTGTATCTCGTGAATCTCATTCTGAGATGCTTGTATTTGCAGCTCATTATATCTTTACAATAAACTTTTGAAACCTAGAAGTTGTCCGTGATCTTTGAGAGTAGAGTCCTTTCTTGGGTGAACTAATTTGCAGATAGGTGTACTGTTTCCTTCCAAGACAGGCAATAAAGGTTCAGTCGACCAGATCGAGGTTTGGATCAATAGATATAAGGTATCGATCAAAATCTCGCCCTTTCAGTTGGTAGCTATAGAGGATGGTTGCCTTCTTGAGGACGGTGACCTAGGCCAGGTTAGCTTACCCCAAGGCCCCTAGAAATCGATGATCGGAAGAACAGCCCGCAGATGAAGATCCGGATGACGTGAGACAGAAAAAGCAGCAGTATCGGTCGAGAGTGAGTATAAAGGGTTATGCGTGTTAGATTGCGGTGTTTTTGTATTGTGTCTATGTTGTAATGTCTGGCGGAGTTGAATGTCTGTAGAGTGACTGTGGAACAGGTTGTGAGCGCGCGCAACCGGTGGAAATCTTAAGTTCAAAGAGAGCTTAAGTGGTTCGGGTGTATCGGACACCCAGAGTAATTGTCAACTAGTGTGAAGGGGGTCATGAGGTACCATTGATCACCCGAGAGACCGAGATAGGGGGAACGTAAGAGTGAGTGCGTGAGTAACGGACGCTGGTCGGAAGTTACTGTGTGTGTAAGTAACCTATCAGAGAGACGATAGACATCTCGTCAGTTGTGTTGACAATTACAGATAGACTGTGGACGTACAGTCGAGAGAAGTGACCGCTTGGTCGGAAGTAGTCATTTTTCAGTGTATGAATGGGACGCATGCATAACCGGGAGACGAGTTGAGAAAGGAGGGGTGCTGCTGCGAAGCGGAGAAAAGAGACGTCAGGTGGTGTCGCGCAGTGACTGGCTGACCGGAGAAAGACCGCGCTGTGATAGGCCAGCTAGCGAACACGTCATACAGGGTCGCGACGTGATTGGCCAACAGGAGAAAGACCGCGCTGTGATAGGCCAAGCTAGCAAAGCCGCGACAGGATTGGTGGATTGTCATCAGGAAGTAAACAGAGTAGCGAGGCTGGATTTTGTGCGCATAATTATGAAGTGTTTTAAATGGTTGAAAGCGCTGTTTAAGAAAGAGAGGCGAGGATCGTATGAAGGGGAAGAAGCCCCGCCGGAGGGTACGCCAGCTCGTTATATGGCAGTAAATGTTGGGTTGCATACGATCCTTTGGATATCAGAGTGGAGTAAGATTACTGAAGGAAACGAGGAACTGACGTTCCCGAAGTACGGGACGTTCAGATTAGAGGTGTTACATCGATTGAAATCAGTCATGACCTCAAAGAGACCCTTGCCTAGACCAACCCAGTTTGAAGCCCTTGAAGCATGGCTTAGGGCAGCGCATGAAAGGAATATGAACAGACGACAAGAAAGGGTGAAACGCTCGGTAAGGGCAGTACAGGATGCCAGGTGGGATGCGGATGCTAAAAGATGGAGAGTGCATAATTTGGAAATAAATAAACTGTACCCAGTGTTAGAGGCGCCAGTAAATAAAAGCCCCCTAGAAGAAGATGATGAGAGCGAAACAGAGGACAGCCTGATAAACAGATTACTGACAGACAGGCCACCCCCGTATAATAGAGCAGGGGGAGAGGTCGAGAATACTGAAGGAGAAAAGGGGGGCATTGCAGGAGAGCATAGACCGCTTCCCAGTTCACAGTGGGATCCTGAGCCAAAGAAAGAGTTGTTCCAGCCTAGTCAGGTGCAGCAGGTGGTCGGTAGGTTTGTGGTACAAAGAGCGCCGGAAACGGAAAGCGCCACATCCTACCCATTACCAGATGCACTACAGGTACCTGTTACCATAGGTCCTATAATATCGATATATGACCAAGAGAGAGCAAAAGGGGAAGAACGGAAGCGGAAAGACAGAGAAAGAGCAGAGCAGGCAAGGAGGAACGATACCATTAATTCCCCAAGTCAGATGCCGATACCCAGAGAGTGGAGTACCCCGATGCACACAGCAGGGGACCCAGGGGGAGATCCTGGGGGCCCCAGATGGCCAATGGATCTGAGGGGATCTGGACGAAAGTCCTTTCAAGAACTAAATGAGTACATGAAGCAGTGGGATGAGGCAGTGAAGGCTCAAAAGTGCATCAATGCTGCAGAAGCAGAAAGGGAAAGTCAGGACAGCAGAGCACGAACTCACTGCGGGGCTGGGGAGAGTAGCCCGGAGTGGGACTGTAGAGGGAGTAGGGGAGTCACCCATTGGGCCCGGAATGGAGGTAGAACAGACCTGGAAAACGGGGGCCCCGGGAGTGGAGGGGTGGCGTGCCCGATACTCAGTGAAGAGGAGAGGAGAGCACAAGAGTACAGAAACAGCTTTAAGTGTCCACACTGTGTGCCTGCCACCAGAGAACAGAATGGGAGTTGTGAGAGGTCGCACCATAGTCCCTGTGATGACAGAAATGAGCGCAGCCCAGGGAATATGGGGAACCAGGAAGGATCGTATCGGATATTGAGCGATACGAGGCAAAGGGAGTGTAGCGACCAGAGGGAAAATAACAGAGAGATGTGCGGTGAGAGGAGAGAAGAAGAAGAGAGTGGGCAGAGAGAGAGTAGGGATAAAAGGCCCGTGTTCCATCACCTTCCAAGATCGGATGGCCGAGCATGGGACCTGGAGAGATGGGAGCAAGGGAGGCCACCCATTAATTCTCCTGAGCCCAAACGCAGAGCTAGAAGTTGGGATGGTAGGGAGACCAGTGAGCCCCCTTCAAAAGACATATTGCGAGCTGAGATAAAAGCCAAGAGACTTGATGTCTCCAGCTTAAGGTCAGATCTGGATGACATGGTAGATGGTACCCTGCCTTTAGAAAGAATGGAAATGTATGAACAGGATGAAATACTGTATATGGCAAAGGACATCACACGAAAGGCGAGAGCAGTCCATGAGAAGTTAGTCGAACTAGCAGGCAAATATATGGTGGACTTGTCAAGAACCAAAGCATTACAGGGTAACCACAGGCTACATTACTCAGATCGAGATCTAGATGAGAGGAGAACGATTGGGCTGAAAACACACATAAGGGAACTGATTACTGGAATAAGGACATGGAGGGCACTAGATAAATGGGAAGAGAGGTGGTCCAAGAAAGGGACCGGCAGAAGAAGCATGATTGGTATAACACCAGGACAGCAGGGAATAGAAGCTTACCCTTTGCGTGAAGTTGCCAATGGGAGCTATGTACATGTCCCTTGGAGTAGGGGAGATTTAGCTGCTTTTACCACATCTTTCCCCAAGTTACGAGAGAGCCCCGTGGAGTGGTACAAGCAAGTCGAGAGGTTTGTAAAGATCTCAAAAGTCCTATGGATAGATCTGAACACGCTGTTTGACATTGTAGTACCAGGAGATCTGTGGACAGCATGCAAGGTTAGCGCTGAGTGGCCCACAACGGAGCCAGAGAGAGATGCTAGGACTAATGGGCCGTCCGAGATCGTGATGGCAAAATTCGAGAGAGTGATGACTTGGCTGAAAGAAAAAGTGCCAATGCAAGACATAGATTGGGTCAGAATAGACAGAACGAGACAGGAACCCAAAGAGACAGTCCATGAATATTACGAGAGATTGCTGAAGGCGTTTAAACAGTATAGCGGCTTGGATGTAATGGATCCAAAGGATATAGGGCAATTCGTGTCCAAGTTCGTCCTGGGACTGAGACCGGATATTAGTTTAATGATTCAGCAACACTCGATTTGTTGGCAAAGTAAACCCCTAGATGAAATACTGAGATATGCCAGGTACTGCTGTGATGAGGTAGACTCCAAGGCTAAGAAACTAAAAGAGAAGCTGATGGTGGTACAATTGCAGACAGCAGGGAAGGGGGGACCGCAACAACAGCAGCAAGGGACAGGTACAGGAGGTAAGAAGCAGTACAGTCAGAACAAGGGTAATGAGGAGAGTACTATCTTTAGACCCAGAGTAGACATAGCTACCTTGAAGAAAACGACTAGGTGCCACCAGTGCAACGAGTTGGGGCATTGGAAACGCGAGTGCCCTTACAATGTGGAGATCGGAGAGCAAGAGATAGAGGAGGAAGAGGTTCAGAGCGCACCTATGAGAGGGGCGACGCCATACCAAGGAAAGGTGCTCAAAGGGGGGGGGGCTCCTCCCCGAGCCCAGTTCCCGCAACCTCCTCGAGTAGGGAGTATGGGTAAGACCTATAGACAAATGCCCCTGTTTGTGGAAGGTGAAGAATGCTATTATGTGGACCCATTAACCGGACAGAGAGTGGAAAGAGAAGACTGCACCCTCGGGGCAGCCTTAGAGGTAGATCAGAGGGGACCCTATGTGGAAGCAGAAGTAGCAGGGTGCCCTACGACATTTCTGGTGGACACAGGAGCCACTAGATCCACGATCAGATCAGCTGCAGTTCCAGACCTGCCCATGTCTGGAGAGACCATACAGGTGGTAGGGGTCGCAAACAGGAGAATAACCAGCCAATTGACAGAACCGGTACAGGTGAAAATAGGGAAGTACAGCGATGAGCACCAATTTGTGGTTTGCGATTCAAGCCCTGTGTGTCTGCTAGGAAGAGACCTGTTGTGCAAATTGAATTGTACTATATATTGTACACCCCAGGGAGTGGAGGTATTGACTAATGATGATGATGCAGATTTCAAAGTTGCAAACTCAAGAATATGTGTGGAGCTGTACCCTACTTTGACAGTAGACGAGCTTCCCTGGGATTTGAGAGAGACAGTGGCATCAGAGGTATGGGATTTCACTGGGGAAGAGATTGGATTAGTCAAAGGGGTGGACCCAGTGAAAATTGTAGTGAAACCGCATGCTGAGTTCCCAAGAACACCCCAGTATAAATTGACTCCAGAAACGATTGCAGGCATAAAACCCGTGATCGAGTCCATGATTAAACAGGGAATACTGAAAGAAATCGTGGGTAGTCCATGTAACTCCCCGATTATGGGTCTGCAGAAACCAAATGGGAAATTCCGGATAGTGCAGGACCTTCGAAAGATTAATAACATAGTCGTTTCATGTTGTCCAGTGGTACCGAATCCATCAGTGATACTGTTTCAGATTCCATTCCAAGCTGAGTGGTTCACTGTGATAGATCTTTGTCAGGCTTTCTTTTCGATCCCTTTGGACGAAGATAGCCATTTTCTTTTCGCATTTAAGCTGGAAAATCGCGTCCTAACATGGTGTCGTATCCCTCAGGGGTATACAGAGAGTCCATCGATCTTTAACCAGCTTCTGAAGAAAAATCTTGAAAGTCTAGTGCTGCCCCAGAAGTCAGTTCTGGTCCAGTACATAGACGACCTCCTTGTGGCGTCAGACACAGAAGAAGCTTGCAGGGAAGACTCCATTGCTTTGTTAAATCACCTAGCTGCCAATGGGCATAAGGTATCCCCGGGAAAATTGCAGTACTGCCTGACAGAAGTGCAGTACTTGGGACACAGAATTGAGAAAGGCAAACGAAAAGTGTCACCAGATAGGATAGAGGCGATCATGAAAATGAATGCGCCTCAGACACAGAGAGAGGTCAGGATGTTCCTAGGGATGGTGGGTTATTGCCGACAGTGGATCGTGAACTTTTCACTGAAAGCAAAACCTTTGCAAAAACTGACGCACAAGGAGGTGAGTGATCCGGTACCATGGGACAAAGACTGTTTGATGGCATTCTTACAGCTGAGAGAGGACCTGTGTCGTGCTCCGGCATTGGGAATGCCTGATTACAATAAACAATTCTTTCTTTACTGTTGTGAGAGAGAAGGTTGTGCGTTGTCTGTGTTGGTCCAAATCCATGGGAATGCCCGTAGACCAGTTGCTTATTTCTCGGCTACTTTAGACCCAGTAGCCGCAGCGTTGCCCGGATGTCTCAAATCCGTTGCTGCAACGGGTGTCAGCATTGAGAGATGTGAAAATATTGTTATGGGGCACCCGTTAGAGGTGTGCGTGCCACATTCTGTTGAACTGTTGATGACCAGGACCAAAACACAGCATCTGACCAATAGCAGGCTCACGCGCTATGAGCAAGTTATTCTTGCTGCAGAGAACGTGACCCTCAAGAGATGCTCTGTTTTGAACCCTGCTACCTTAATGCCACTTCCAAATGATATTGATGATGATGATGAATATACAGACCATGACTGTCTCGATGTGACTGAACTATGCACCAAACCCAGACCCGACATCGTAGATGAGCCACTGACGGACCCAGATGAAGTTTTCTTTGTCGATGGCTCATGTGTAAGAGACGAAGTTGGGCAGTTGAGAGCAGCTTATGCTGTTTGTACAATTGAAGGAGTTGTGGAAGCTGGGTGCCTGGAAGGAGTACACTCCGCTCAGGTAGCCGAGATTATTGCCCTAACACGTGCTTGCTTAGCAGGCAATCAAATTCGAGTCACCATCTACACCGACAGCCAATACGGGTTTGGGGTAGTTCATGATTACGGGCAGTTATGGTCTCAAAGAGGGTTCATGACTTCTTCAGGCTCTCCCATTCGCAATGGAGAGTTTGTGCGCTTGTTGTTAGAAGCATTGCAATGTCCAGCAAGTATCGCAGTTGTAAAGTGCATCGCACATACCAAAAATGAGGACTTTGTTTCAAAAGGCAATAGATATGCTGATGAAGTTGCGCGGTATTGCGCAGAACAAGGTTACTCTTTCACAGAGGTGGATGTGGGTGGAATAAATGTAAGAACTGAATTAGCCATGATACTGGAAACTGTTGATACTTGGGATGAACTGTCAACCATGCAAGAAAATGCTCCTGATTCAGAAAAGGAAACATGGGTAAAGGCAGGATGTGTAATGGGTGAGACTCATTTTTGGGTCTCAGCAGACGGCAGAGCAGTGTTGCCCAATGAGATGGTGAGTCCAATGGCTAGACTCATACATGGTCCCGTACACTTAGGGAGAGATGCTATGCTGAGAGTGTTTAGACAGACTTGGTACAATCCTAAGTTTAGAATAGCAGCAGAAGCAGTGTGCCAGCGTTGTGTGACCTGCCAGCAGCTGAATGTAGGGAAAAGAACACCAGTTGCACTAAGTCACATAGGAAGGTCTGGAGGTCCATTCAACAGAATGCAGATAGATTTCATTGAAATGCCAAGATGCAACCGCCTCCGCTATGTCCTGGTGGTTGTTTGTGTGTTCTCCAGATGGGTTGAGGCATACCCTACACGTAGGTGCGACACCCTCACAGTGGCTAAGTTACTGCTTAGAGAACTTATCCCTCGTTTCGGGGTGCCGGCCTTTTTGGAATCAGATAGGGGAACACATTTTAACAGCGAGCTTGTGAAGATGATTTGTGTTGCACTGAATATAGACCAAAGGCTCCATTGCAGTTACCGACCAGAAGCCTCAGGAATTGTGGAACAAATTAATGGCACGATCAAGTCCAGAATAGCGAAAGTTTGCTCCTCAACGACCCTGAATTGGCCTGACGCCCTGCCATTAGTACTCATGAGCCTTCGTAGTACCCCAGACAGAAGAACAGGGTTGTCACCACATGAGGTGTTAATGGGGAGAGCAATGAGACTGCCATCTATTCCAGCTACTGCACTGTTAAATATTACAGATGATATGATCCTGGACTATTGTAAGGGGCTGTCTGACGCCATGCGTTCTGTGTCCCTTCAGGTGCAGGCTGCAGAGGTTCCAGCGTGCCAGGGCCCTTGCCATGACCTGTATCCTGGGGACTGGGTCCTGGTGAAGAAACATGTGAGAAGAAGCTGCTTGGATATTCGTTGGCGTGGGCCCTACCAGGTCATCCTGATCACAAGTACAGCTGTAAAGGTGGGAGGCCTGCCCAATTGGATACACGCGTCACATACGAAAAGGGTTCCAGCACCTCTGGAAACAGCTCCTCTCTCGGATGGACGTCCAGCTGAGGACCAGGAAGCCATAGAGGGGGCTAGCCAAGCTGTAGAGGTGCCAGTAGAAGCAGGGAACGAGTCTGACCAAGCTGAGGACGGTCAGTACAACAGCGAAACAGGAGACGCTACAGAAGGAGAAGACAGCTGGGAGTACGAGTCTGACCCTGACAGGTCTGAAAGAGAGCGAGAACAGACCAGAAGGAGAAGGAGTAGAAGGGCACGTGGAGAAGCAAATTGGCCGCAAAGAAGAAGTTCTAGCCTGAGGTCAACTCCAGAAGCAACCCTTCCTCCGATATCAGAAGACTCAGACCCAGAAGAAGGTGCTCAGGGCGCTGAAGCACCAGACCGAAGAAGGTCAAGAAGAGTGCGTGTGCCTAACAGAAGATACTCCACACCTGAGTGGACATATCTGGCGACAAATGTCTGTGAAACCGGAGACAGGGAGGATCCGAGCGGTGGTGGTGTCCAGTTCTGAGCCCATTATCACCGTGGAAATACAACTGTTGGTACCCGGTGTCGAACAAGAAGGGTCACTAACATTCGTGCTCCCCCGACCTCCCCGCCTCAGCAAGTTAAAACACATGTTTCTTACAGAATTGAAATTCCCCGACTTTGGTACCACGATAACAGCACATGAAGAGCATACTCTTCGCATGGAAATATTGAACTATGCTATTGAAGCTGCAACCACAAATCTAATAGTCGATTGTTAAAGGACTTTGTAAATAAAGCAAGCAGAAGAAAAGAAGATTACCTAGCGCCCAGGAAGCAGAGAATTTTAGGGAACCCCTTGAGTGGATGGAGAAGGGCTAGGGTTGTCTTTTTGAACTGTGAAAGGACTTTTTGCGAAAAAGGCTGTCAGCCTCCAGCTGTGTGGATTCTAAAGACAAAAAAGGATTGAAAGAGACTGTAAAGGAACGAGAGGAAAAGAACTTTTTTTTTGCAAAGAAAAAGGGAAAAGCTAGATTGTCTGACGAAATGGAGGCCGGCACCCCGAACCGCAGAGCTAAATGTATAATAGGTACACTAATAGTAGGAGTGATAATATTAATAGCTTTAGTGGTAACAATTTCTTATGTAAAGGGACATGAGGAAGAGGTAAAGGTAACTGATGCGAATTCTGTAGTAACACTTACACCCACTGTTGCAGGTGAGAAAAGGGAAAACACTCAAGAGAAAGCGTTATTGGCTGCAGAAGCCCGCAGGTTACATGTAGACGAGTCCCAAGGAGACTTTAGGTCAAATGCTTATGCTAAACTTTTGTATGAATACGTGGATGCCATGGAGGTTAAGGATTGCTACGTCTGCATGCAGTTGCCTGCGTCTGTAGATGAAGGAATTCGATATCATCACCTCCCTCTGACATATGGCATTACATGTAGCTTATTGCTTAGTATATTTTATGAGAGAGATAGTTTTGAATACTATTTCTCCAATTATGATTCTGTGTTGCCAGAAGTCCCGAATTATAAGCAGATGAATAAATGGGATTACTGGAAGAGTGAAGACAGATTGGCCAAGTTCTTCATTCCTTGGATTACCTTAGATACTTCACATGCCCGTAGAAATAACCTGACATGTAAGGTGTCCGAAGTCGAGAAAAAGTTCATAGGGCAGGTGGATGATCGTTACAGGAGACAAAAGATTTTGAAAAAATCAGGACAAGGGAAATTAGATTGGACCGAGGAAGAGAAGTCACATAAGAGAAAGGGTAGTAGTGGTCCAATAGCTTTAGATAAAGCGCAGAAAGGAAAGTTATGTCTTCACCGAGCCAAAACGTATTATGAAAATGTATACGTGGGTGAAGTTGACTGTGAACATGCTTTTAATTTAGAGTACTACACTAAGGATTTCCTGAAGGGAATGCAAGTAATTCCAAATGTGTATTTTGTATGTGGAAGAAATGCTTACGTGAGACTACCTGACAACTGGTATGGATCATGTTACTTGGCAATTGTCTTCCCCAAAATATATCATGCACAAGACTTATTGATCATTGAGGGCCAGACATCATCGAGGGGAAGGAGAGATTTAGGCGATGCAGAAATGGTTGGAGATGTCTTTGGAGCTATGTTCCCTCTTTTGGGAATAATCCTTAATGATGTTAAAATTAGACGACTGGCAACAGTTGTCGACAGGTTGTCTGCCAGCACTGCTCAGTCCTTAATGCTGGTAGAAGGAGAGATGCAATCGATAAGGGCTATGGTTCTTCAAAATCGGCTTGCATTAGATGTCTTATTAGCAAAAGAGGGCGGAGTCTGTAAGGCTTTGAAGGTTCAGGAATGTTGCACTTACATTCCAGACCTTTCAAAACCCCTTGAGAAAGTTATTAAGAACATAACAAATATACACAAAGAGATCGAAGACTTGAGTAGAGAAAATGTCTGGGAAAAGGTGGGCCACGGAATGAGTACAGTTGGAGGGTGGTTTTCCACCTTAGGCAAAAGCTTTATTTGGTATATCCTAAAGCCTATCATCATAATATTGATCTGTGGGATAATATTGTGGGGATTGGTGAGGGTATTCAAATGGTACAGAGCAAGAAGGTCAGAAAGGGCCCAAAGAGAACAGTTGCAAAGATTGGCTGCCATACAAGACAATCAGTACAGGAGCCTGAGAGCTCTGGAAGCGCAGAGAATGCCAGCAATAACTGCAGTTTAAATGTTAGTGATGACCCCGAGAGGTCATCAAAGGGGGGAACTGAGAGAGCGTAAACTGATATAAATATATGAGTACATCATACTTACCTATAGAGAGCATAATTCATGAAGAGAAATGCCATGAGTGCTAATAGTATCTGAAATTATATTCTAAATGTATAGCTAATATAGAGATTTAAGTAGAAGTGGAATTAATACAGAAATGTGTGACATTATATGATTTTATTAGACGTGATTATTTTGAATCTATGTCGTGTAGCTGTTAACATATAAGATGGTCTGTGGTAAAACGCAGAACGTGGTAGGCCTCAGGGCCAGAGCTGGAGCTAAAAGGGAAGGTGTTTCTTTTCACGACACAGATTGTTTAACGTTTTTGGTCATTGCATTAATGGGCCATGATTTGGAGTAATGTTTCCTAAATAATAGAATAAGAGTTTTAACATGCTTTAATTAAATGAAGAAATTGAAGGCTATAATCATAATGTGAAATATTGTAGGCCTGAAATGTTTTAGCATTGATTTACACGTACATGTCTGGGCTGAGAAATGTTGCAGGCCTTTTTAGAAGTCTATGAGAGTTGGGTTCTTGGCGGCAGATATCTGTCTGCAACAGGAAAGGGGGGATCCAATTATAAGTGAATGAATAGAGGCCTGTTCAGTAGACGGCCCAGACATGGAGGAGGGTTCTGGAATGTTTAAGGGGTATCAGCGGGCCGGAGAAGAGACTGAGAAGCAAGGTCAACTCTAACGTCTGAGGCCCAATACAAAGCATCATGGAAAAAGCCTGAAGTTGCACCACGTGAGAGGCGTTTCGCAAGGGGCGTCTCAAATGTTGTTGACTGTTTTGTATTAGGGACAGCACCCCTGGGTGGAGTTAGAGCAGAGACCTGAGGACCCTTTAGAGAGCGGATGGGTAGGCAGTGAGGGGTCATGACTGGAGAACTTTAGGTTTTCACCAAGAGACTTAGAGTGGGTGACTTCCCTTGGGGGTCATTCATTGCTGACACCTTTGTTAGGTTGGGATTTGGTTAAGTAGGGATACCATCTAGAACAGGGTAGGGACGCCTAACCTGTGTTTGTTTTCCTCCAACCTAAATGAAGGAGAGATATGCGTCTATGCTGATAGCTTTGCTATTTTTAGAACTTGTGTTAGTGATTTCTGTTGCTCGTCTGAGGGCTTTTCGAGAGCACATGTATGTAATTGGACCTGTGTATCTCGTGAATCTCATTCTGAGATGCTTGTATTTGCAGCTCATTATATCTTTACAATAAACTTTTGAAACCTAGAAGTTGTCCGTGATCTTTGAGAGTAGAGTCCTTTCTTGGGTGAACTAATTTGCAGATAGGTGTACTGTTTCCTTCCAAGACAGGCAATAAAGGTTCAGTCGACCAGATCGAGGTTTGGATCAATAGATATAAGGTATCGATCAAAATCTCGCCCTTTCACTCTCATGGGGTCTATAGAACTTGAACTGTGTGGGTGTTAGTATGGAACCTCGAGGGACACCACCTAGGCCCAGAACAAAACTTGAGAGGCCATCTCTAGCCATTGTTTCTCATTGGTTAGGAATGAGGATGACACACCCAATACAAATTCCACGTAAACCCTACATGTATTTAGAATATGAAGCACGGCGAGTATGCATGTCAAAAGCTCGGAAGACGTCCGAGTTTACAAGCATCACAATTGTCCAATATACAATAAAAAGTTTCCTTTATTTTCTGTGGCATTTTCAATGCTGCATCTTTTGCACAAACTGGAATTTTAGGGCTGCAGTAGATTGCTTTTGATTAATCTGTTTTTTATTACCATATCAATAACTAGGGCTTTGTTTAGGTCTCGCTTAGGCAGCGCATGCGCTTCATCTCGAAGAGACATGTCGTATCTTGGATATGGGCTGCAAAAAACGCCCATCTTTATCGTTGGTTCATTTTATCATTTTATTGTCCTTTAGAAATGCTGGCTTTTCATTGGTTAATACACTTAGTAGTCCCTCCTTTTGGAATTTTGAATACTCCCATGAGGGCCTGCCCTCATACATGCGTGCTTACTGTTCAAGTTATTTATAATTAGAGAGAACTCTTATTTTTGTTGGCCTGCCTCTTTGCTCGTTAACAGTTCTGTTTACTTGTGCAATGAAACTTCAGTCGCATCATTTGCTTGTGGTAGCCTTATGTCCCCCTGCCTCCCCTTGACACCGCCCACAATACTACTCACATGGCCTCGCAACCCCTCCGAGGCCACTGCTGTTTTGCTAATTTTTGGTTACTTTACGCATAATTTGCAATGCAGTGCCCTCGTTTAATATCCCCTTGCCGTCTACCCCCACCTCTCTGCGCGACACTGCTTGCCCGCCCCCAAATTCGCTGCATTGAATTCCTATATTATTTTACATTAAACACTTGTATTTATATAGCGCACCTAGCCATATTAAACCATCAGCCCATTATCCAACAGGATGTTGAGCAGACAGCAGATTCAAACACAGATCCCCAGCTCACCAGTCTGCAGCTTTCACAGCTGTGCCATATCCTTTACCTATCAATGTTGCAGGGTGCAGTGCCTTATGTGGGCAAAAGAGGTCCCTTGGGACAATTTGTGACCGCCTATGGTACTGCACCCTCACAACAATGCTTGTTTTAATGTGGAGTCAGAACTGCCATTTTCACTCCAGGGCTACAGCACCATTGTAAGTGTACTACATTTAAAACCCCCCACAAAAGAGTGATTTCTTTTATGAAGGTGGGGAGGGCATATCTATTGCATAGGTAAAAAACATTGGCATTTATAAAACCCATAGCTCCAACTCTCAACAAATGCGAGACCTATTGCATTTCCATTGCTTGTTTAGTGAGCATAATTTCTAAATTGACACTACGTCTTGCAGAAAATGTTAAAAATCGTATTAATTCTAGTAGCAGGTATGACATAATGAAAACAGAAAGTTATTGTGTTAGAAACGTAACTTATTGTTGATATGGACTAGTATTTTAATTAATCTTGGCTGTCTGTTGATTGATGTTGGTAGTGTTTCTTTGTCTTTACTGCATTCCATGCTTTAGTACACCTGCTTTACATTACACTTGGTATTTTGAGTACAGCTTCATAGCACACGAGTATTTTACTGAGACTTTCAGATATTGCCAGTATAAGAGTAGTAATTTATCATTCAAAAATCACATGGATAAGAAACACAGTGGCATAATTTAGAGTAAAATAAGAGTACTAGGTGCACGATAAATTAAGATAACTTAGACATGCCCACATTCAACTTACCAGCTCACCGCAAGATCTGTTTGAAAGTTGTAAACCGGTGTGGTACTATCTCTTCTACTGTATTCCCGGAATGAGATTACTCCTGCAGTGTGAAGTAATGAAGTAATAATATGATGAGAAGCTCAATTTTTGTTTTTTGAGAATGGTGGGCAGTCCATGTAGCAGAAGGTGTAAACACTCGTACGTGCTTTGGTTTTAATTAAAGGTCCCTTGAATGGCTGTCCGCATGGGACAGTCCATCACATAAATCAAGAGACTATGTAATGAATATATATGTGGATTAGGAAACACCCAACGACTGAGAAGCTGCCCTGAGGTACCGGTACAGTGTTCCCTCAGACTACACGTGACTAATGCCAGTGCATCAACAGATTATCTGAAGGAGCAGCAAATTAAGCACATTCATGAAATGTGAAGCTGGATTCATGTCATCTGTAATCTCATGTGATAATGACAGCATTTTTGGCTTCATTAATGTCTCTCGCCTAAGAAGTACTACGTGGGTGTTGGTATTTGTCCTTGTCGGTGGCAGAGCTTTCCTCATTTTTTTATGTCGTTCAATGAGCTTCAGTCTCCTGACATTTCAGAAGGTTTATTGAAGAGCACAAAAAAGGTTATGTTCTGCACAATAATGGGTGTCCAGTGTAGGCCCAGGAGACCAGATTGCCATTGGTTATACAAAAAAGTTCGAATTACATTTAATGCACAAATATGACTAGAAAATTGACTGCGATGTGGCGCTGCTGGACACCCATTTTCTAAATAGCCATGGATTTGTGTAGTTATCCCCCTCACTCTCCCCACGGTCTTTCATAAAATAGTTTGAGATTGAGTTGTTACTGCTTAATTAGTTTGGGGGGTTATAATAGCAGTCATAGGAAATTGAAACCTATGTAAGGATGCATGAAGTCATTTTAAGTTTAGAATCAATCATACTAAAGACTTTGTAGCTCCAAGTACAGCTTCGTTTTTTTTTTTGCTGTCAGTGATTTTTTTTTTTGTGTTAGTACATGTTCCCTAATTTTCTTTCCCCCTCTTTGCCAGTTCCTTGTTCTGAGGTATTAAAGGAGCACTCTTTTTTAAGTGTCCGATAGCATGGACTGTTAGATAGCCAGAGAAATTAAAGGGAACTATGAGAGGGAAATTTTATATATATATATATATATATATATATATATATATATATATATATATATATATATATATATATATATATATATTCATATATATATATATATATATATATATATATTCATATATATTCATATATATATATATATATATATATATATATATATATTCACTGAAAAAACCATTGTATCCAGTCCCGCTATGCTGAACATTGGGGCATTATGGGACATGCAGTTCCACCACACGGGGCTGCATTTGGATATGGACTACATTGAGGGGGCGGAGCATAGAGGACAAAACAACAGAGTGGAAGGACTGTATTTACCACGCAGCGCTAGGAGCAGTTGGAGAGGGGCGCTGAGGAAGGCCAATGTCGCCGAAATGCATCCGCCTGAGCCAGCTGCTTTATAAAGTGCTCCTGATTGTCTCCCTTGGGTCACGGCCTTTTTCTTTGGAGGAAGTCATGTTTCAGACATTCATGCGCGTACGCCAGGGCGCATTCACGTGTACCCCCGCTGCATCAAGTTGGTCTGGACTATCTGGCAAGCTCGACTGAGCATCTGTTTGTATTGCGTTGGCAATAAGCTCCAGAACCCACCACGAAGCTTGGAGAAGACAGCGGCAGGGGATATTGCATCCTCTATTCGGGTAACCAGGTTCCTGTGTTCACCCCCGCTAAGGATTCTAAGCAGAAGGGTAGCAGCGGTAAAGAAGGGAGACTCGAGGGGGCATGGAGTTGTGGCATCTGGCTTACCTCCCATCGGATTCTTTCAGCTGTGCCTCCCACGGACACTCTCGCTGGTAATGTCACCCCATTTGATTTGTATCCAGTCCCGCTATGCTGAACATTGGGGCATTATGGGACATGCAGTTCCACCACACGGGGCTGCATTTGGATATGGACTACATTGAGGGGGCGGAGCATAGAGGACAAAACAACAGAGTGGAAGGACAGTATTTACCACGCAGCGCTAGGAGCAGTTGGAGAGGGGCGCTGAGGAAGGCCAATGTCGCCGAAATGCATCCGCCTGAGCCAGCTGCTTTATAAAGTGCTCCTGATTGTCTCCCTTGGGTCACGGCCTTTTTCTTTGGAGGAAGTCATGTTTCAGACATTCATGCGCGTACGCCAGGGCGCATTCACGTGTACCCCCGCTGCATCAAGTTGGTCTGGACTATCTGGCAAGCTCGACTGAGCATCTGTTTGTATTGCGTTGGCAATAAGCTCCAGAACCCACCACGAAGCTTGGAGAAGACAGCGGCAGGGGATATTGCATCCTCTATTCGGGTAACCAGGTTCCTGTGTTCACCCCCGCTAAGGATTCTAAGCAGAAGGGTAGCAGCGGTAAAGAAGGGAGACTCGAGGGGGCATGGAGTTGTGGCATCTGGCTTACCTCCCATCGGATTCTTTCAGCTGTGCCTCCCACGGACACTCTCGCTGGTAATGTCACCCCATTTGATTTGTATCCAGTCCCGCTATGCTGAACATTGGGGCATTATGGGACATGCAGTTCCACCACACGGGGCTGCATTTGGATATGGACTACATTGAGGGGGCGGAGCATAGAGGACAAAACAACAGAGTGGAAGGACAGTATTTACCACGCAGCGCTAGGAGCAGTTGGAGAGGGGCGCTGAGGAAGGCCAATGTCGCCGAAATGCATCCGCCTGAGCCAGCTGCTTTATAAAGTGCTCCTGATTGTCTCCCTTGGGTCACGGCCTTTTTCTTTGGAGGAAGTCATGTTTCAGACATTCATGCGCGTACGCCAGGGCGCATTCACGTGTACCCCCGCTGCATCAAGTTGGTCTGGACTATCTGGCAAGCTCGACTGAGCATCTGTTTGTATTGCGTTGGCAATAAGCTCCAGAACCCACCACGAAGCTTGGAGAAGACAGCGGCAGGGGATATTGCATCCTCTATTCGGGTAACCAGGTTCCTGTGTTCACCCCCGCTAAGGATTCTAAGCAGAAGGGTAGCAGCGGTAAAGAAGGGAGACTCGAGGGGGCATGGAGTTGTGGCATCTGGCTTACCTCCCATCGGATTCTTTCAGCTGTGCCTCCCACGGACACTCTCGCTGGTAATGTCACCCCATTTGATTTGTATCCAGTCCCGCTATGCTGAACATTGGGGCATTATGGGACATGCAGTTCCACCACACGGGGCTGCATTTGGATATGGACTACATTGAGGGGGCGGAGCATAGAGGACAAAACAACAGAGTGGAAGGACTGTATTTACCACGCAGCGCTAGGAGCAGTTGGAGAGGGGCGCTGAGGAAGGCCAATGTCGCCGAAATGCATCCGCCTGAGCCAGCTGCTTTATAAAGTGCTCCTGATTGTCTCCCTTGGGTCACGGCCTTTTTCTTTGGAGGAAGTCATGTTTCAGACATTCATGCGCGTACGCCAGGGCGCATTCACGTGTACCCCCGCTGCATCAAGTTGGTCTGGACTATCTGGCAAGCTCGACTGAGCATCTGTTTGTATTGCGTTGGCAATAAGCTCCAGAACCCACCACGAAGCTTGGAGAAGACAGCGGCAGGGGATATTGCATCCTCTATTCGGGTAACCAGGTTCCTGTGTTCACCCCCGCTAAGGATTCTAAGCAGAAGGGTAGCAGCGGTAAAGAAGGGAGACTCGAGGGGGCATGGAGTTGTGGCATCTGGCTTACCTCCCATCGGATTCTTTCAGCTGTGCCTCCCACGGACACTCTCGCTGGTAATGTCACCCCATTTGATTTGTATCCAGTCCCGCTATGCTGAACATTGGGGCATTATGGGACATGCAGTTCCACCACACGGGGCTGCATTTGGATATGGACTACATTGAGGGGGCGGAGCATAGAGGACAAAACAACAGAGTGGAAGGACTGTATTTACCACGCAGCGCTAGGAGCAGTTGGAGAGGGGCGCTGAGGAAGGCCAATGTCGCCGAAATGCATCCGCCTGAGCCAGCTGCTTTATAAAGTGCTCCTGATTGTCTCCCTTGGGTCACGGCCTTTTTCTTTGGAGGAAGTCATGTTTCAGACATTCATGCGCGTACGCCAGGGCGCATTCACGTGTACCCCCGCTGCATCAAGTTGGTCTGGACTATCTGGCAAGCTCGACTGAGCATCTGTTTGTATTGCGTTGGCAATAAGCTCCAGAACCCACCACGAAGCTTGGAGAAGACAGCGGCAGGGGATATTGCATCCTCTATTCGGGTAACCAGGTTCCTGTGTTCACCCCCGCTAAGGATTCTAAGCAGAAGGGTAGCAGCGGTAAAGAAGGGAGACTCGAGGGGGCATGGAGTTGTGGCATCTGGCTTACCTCCCATCGGATTCTTTCAGCTGTGCCTCCCACGGACACTCTCGCTGGTAATGTCACCCCATTTGATTTGTATCCAGTCCCGCTATGCTGAACATTGGGGCATTATGGGACATGCAGTTCCACCACACGGGGCTGCATTTGGATATGGACTACATTGAGGGGGCGGAGCATAGAGGACAAAACAACAGAGTGGAAGGACTGTATTTACCACGCAGCGCTAGGAGCAGTTGGAGAGGGGCGCTGAGGAAGGCCAATGTCGCCGAAATGCATCCGCCTGAGCCAGCTGCTTTATAAAGTGCTCCTGATTGTCTCCCTTGGGTCACGGCCTTTTTCTTTGGAGGAAGTCATGTTTCAGACATTCATGCGCGTACGCCAGGGCGCATTCACGTGTACCCCCGCTGCATCAAGTTGGTCTGGACTATCTGGCAAGCTCGACTGAGCATCTGTTTGTATTGCGTTGGCAATAAGCTCCAGAACCCACCACGAAGCTTGGAGAAGACAGCGGCAGGGGATATTGCATCCTCTATTCGGGTAACCAGGTTCCTGTGTTCACCCCCGCTAAGGATTCTAAGCAGAAGGGTAGCAGCGGTAAAGAAGGGAGACTCGAGGGGGCATGGAGTTGTGGCATCTGGCTTACCTCCCATCGGATTCTTTCAGCTGTGCCTCCCACGGACACTCTCGCTGGTAATGTCACCCCATTTGATTTGTATCCAGTCCCGCTATGCTGAACATTGGGGCATTATGGGACATGCAGTTCCACCACACGGGGCTGCATTTGGATATGGACTACATTGAGGGGGCGGAGCATAGAGGACAAAACAACAGAGTGGAAGGACTGTATTTACCACGCAGCGCTAGGAGCAGTTGGAGAGGGGCGCTGAGGAAGGCCAATGTCGCCGAAATGCATCCGCCTGAGCCAGCTGCTTTATAAAGTGCTCCTGATTGTCTCCCTTGGGTCACGGCCTTTTTCTTTGGAGGAAGTCATGTTTCAGACATTCATGCGCGTACGCCAGGGCGCATTCACGTGTACCCCCGCTGCATCAAGTTGGTCTGGACTATCTGGCAAGCTCGACTGAGCATCTGTTTGTATTGCGTTGGCAATAAGCTCCAGAACCCACCACGAAGCTTGGAGAAGACAGCGGCAGGGGATATTGCATCCTCTATTCGGGTAACCAGGTTCCTGTGTTCACCCCCGCTAAGGATTCTAAGCAGAAGGGTAGCAGCGGTAAAGAAGGGAGACTCGAGGGGGCATGGAGTTGTGGCATCTGGCTTACCTCCCATCGGATTCTTTCAGCTGTGCCTCCCACGGACACTCTCGCTGGTAATGTCACCCCATTTGATTTGTATCCAGTCCCGCTATGCTGAACATTGGGGCATTATGGGACATGCAGTTCCACCACACGGGGCTGCATTTGGATATGGACTACATTGAGGGGGCGGAGCATAGAGGACAAAACAACAGAGTGGAAGGACTGTATTTACCACGCAGCGCTAGGAGCAGTTGGAGAGGGGCGCTGAGGAAGGCCAATGTCGCCGAAATGCATCCGCCTGAGCCAGCTGCTTTATAAAGTGCTCCTGATTGTCTCCCTTGGGTCACGGCCTTTTTCTTTGGAGGAAGTCATGTTTCATATATATATATATATATATATATATATATATATATATATATATATATATATATATATATATATATATATATATATATATATATATATATATATATATATATATATATATATATATATATATATATATATATATATATATAAATATATAAATAAAATTTCTATGGCAAAATGAAACCCCTCATTTTGTTCCTTTTCAAATTAAATGTATTAAGTGTTACCACTTTATTCCAATCAAGATGACTTCAGGTGTGCCATACTTTTGTCATAAGTAAGACTGTTAGCATTCTAGTTGTTCTTTAGAACACTCTGGGACATTCTGCCATTGGGCTATAGTTGGGCTACATCTGGCTGATATTTGGGCTACATTTGTTTTTTTTTGTCTCTGGTGGCCATCTTTGGGCTACATTGGGCTACATTTGGGCTCTAACATATATATAGCCCAATGTAGCCCAATATATATTTTTTCAAAGTTAATTTTCGTAAAAACCACTGGAGCATATATCTTGAGACATAGCAAAGGCACATCGGGGTACCAGTCCCTACAATTTTGCCAAGTTTGGTGGAAATCCATTCAGCCGTTCGGGCTAAAAGTGAGTCCAACCGCCCTATGGAAAGTAACATGGGGAAAACACGTTTTGGGACCCCCCTTTTATCTCGGCCCCCGCTTGACGGATCCCCCCGAACCTTTCAGGGAAGGAGCGGAGCGCAGCGAGGCAAAGTTAAGGAAAATTACAGGCAGATCCCTCATTCGGCGCCAAAGTTATTCCCAATAGAATGTTGCAGATTTCCTATGGAAAACGATCCTAACTATAACTACCTACTGGCGACCGCCAGTAGGTAATATATATATATATATATATATATATATATATATATATATATATATATATATATATATATACACAGAGAATGAATGAAAGAGGTGGGGGTTACAAATGACTGAAAGCACTTTGAGGGATTGCAGAACATAGAGAGTGAAATGAAACTACAAGAAATCATGTAGAAGGCTTTTGGTGTAAGTGTGAAATGGCAGAGATGGATATGCAAAGAAAGATTTCAGCACTGAACTTTCAAACCTGGCATCAACCCAGAATTCCGTGGCTTCACGTTAATACTCTGGGAATTTATGTGTTCAAAGGTGTTCCGGATGGGTGGTGAGCGTCTGCTTCCCACTTAAAGGAGTCCGTATGGTTGTATAGACCAGCCGTTCTTAACCTTTTGAATGCTGTGGACCCCACTGAATCAAAACTGAATTCCAAAGACTCCCACTATTGGAAACAGAGGACCCGGAGCCTAAACAGTTTTTATGATTTGAGTCTCAAAATAATACACAAAAATACAAAAATAAGTGTACGCCAAACAAATGCTCAAATATTGAAATACTGTGCTTAATTCACAATCAAATATAGAATAAGTTTTCATTGTTGCTTCTTTATTTGTGTAGATTTTATTCATTTTGATGTATTCATTTTAATATTTAATTTTGTAAAACCGTCGTGGACCCACTGAGTAGGACACCCGAACCCCCAAGGGTCCTCGGACCACGGGTTAGGAAACAATGGTCTAGACCCATGAGGATAGGTGACCTGAGTTGACCTGGATGAATAAGACCCAATATAAGTCACTCCATTGGAGTATGTGCAGTCCTAAACATTGGTCTGTGCATGAATGTAGAAGATTGTACCTCACAGGGGATTTCCTTGAAACTCAATAGGGAACAGTAGTGCAGGGCTCCAGCCGCAGAAGAAAGTTGAGCACAATCGTGGCCTGCATGCAGATCAGTAGAATATTGTTCGTGGCTACAGCAGAAACAGAGAAGTAAAAGAGATTTACTCCTAACCCGCTCAGAGTTGAGTCTGTAGGCCTGCAATGCTAGCTGCTCTGATGGTGCACATAGATAGTTTGAGATCCTAGGTGACTGGTGGTGGAACTGTGTATTGATGTGTTTGCAGATACTTGTAAGAGCAGTCAGGGTCCAATTCTCACTAGGTTTGCTTCAATATTAGTGGGGGTGGTCAACTACGATCGCTTCAGCAGGCTGTGTCTCTAGTGAGAGACCTTTGGCTGGGCTCAAGTTAGTGCCACAGAGCTAGAATAAAAGTCCTCCAAGCAACTATGGTAGTCTGTGTGTGACGAACTATCCAAATATTGCATGTCATAAGCAACAGGACAACACCTTCTCTAGAATCACTGATCCCGTACCCCCTCCTCACCCCCTTCTCACTGTACCCTGCCCCACTTGTGACAGAGATGATGGAGGTACTCACTTTGAGACCTCTGTGGAACAGGGGTAGATGTTTATTAAAGCCTCGCTCCCTTCCCAAAGATGTATGTTGTCCGTGTGATAATAAGAATGTGGAAGCATTCACACGGATTACACCAACACAAGATCATTCACACCAGTAAGCACAATCTCACACATGCACTGTTTCTGTTTTACTGGAAGCTTGCGCTGGTGCTTTCTATGCTGTGAACATGATCTGTGTGTAAAGAAGTGTGTACAGCTTCCTATGCGGTACTACAAAAACAACTTTTAGTGTAGAAAAACAAAACAATTGTCATTATATGTTCTCGCTTTTTACCTCAAACGAAAACCTTTATTCATTTGGCTTGTTATGTCCCCTATTCAAAGGGTGATGCAAGACCTCATGCCCACTTAACAAAAATATTTACCATGTGAGGACTAGGCAGGCTCCATCCCTAGCATTCCCTAAGAAGCACTTAGACCCTCCACCAAAGAAAATACAAAAAACAACCACTTCCCGGGGTACCACCGATTTTCTGATGAATTTTAAACACACGAGGAGCATCAGTTTTACAGAGCCTCCAAAGTTGAGCTGGAAAACCCACTCTGTGCAAGGGCTACTAGCTCACCTGATGCTCACTGTGTGGGATCTGCTCTTCACTAGTGACCATCTGAAGAGAGCTGATATCATGTGACGCACAGGTGGCACCGTGTAATTGGCTTTGATGGCTCACCAGTTCTTGCCTTGCATAACCAACCTTGAAGCTTTTGTCTTTTGCTTGGGCGTCAGACTGTTGAGGTTAAAACAGCTTGTCTATAGTTTGATGTAGGCTTGTTTCACCTGTAGAGATTTGCCCTGGATACATGCTAGTACACCTAGCTTTTCCCTTGCAGAGCACACACCCAGTGGCGTCACTAGGGTTGGTGTCACCCGGTGCGGGTAATTCATGGTGTCACCCCCTCACGACTTACCGCATGGACCTCCTCCATTCCGAGTCAGTCAGTGTACACAGATGGCAAATAACGGGACCATACAGAATCCTTAGTAACGTGTGCAGGTTACAAGTGCTTAAAAGATAAACTATGACTGAACTGAAGGCAGGTTTTGAATTTTCCAATCCCTGAATGTAAGAGCCAGAGCTTCACATCCACTGTCTGAAGGCCAGATGCATTATCTACACGAGTAATTAAAAACTAATAATGTATAAAAGCAATTTCTAATGCGTCTTTATTACTAAAGGTGGGAACACTTTTGTGTGTGTGTTTTTTTGTCTGACTATTTAAAACCGCAGCTGAAACTAAACACACACCTTAGCATAGCCGATGGACTGAAAGCACTTGTACCCAACTATCTATTACATAATATATTTATTAGGTGGGTGTGATATCTCAAACACCCCCCTGAAGCTACGCCCCTGGGGAAATAACAATAAACTAGGAGACCAAAGGAATTGTGCTGCTGTGTAAATGGCTCAAGAACCCAGAGTTTGTATTTTCATACTAGTAATATAGAGGGTACTCATTGTGTATTGTTTTAAGTACTTAAACTATTACCATTTGTTTGAACTCTGTGATTCATGGGCATGTCATGTCATATGTTCAATAAGAGACTCAGACAGCAAAAGGCTCAAGTTGGGGAAACGTAAAAGAAAAGAAGAGTTGGAATAAAAAGATTCATAGTGACATTCCAGTGGTCTGACTGCACAGTGCGCTGCAGCACGGGTGCTTGCACACTCGTGGTCTCGCACTGGTCCGCACTGGCTCCGCTCTACCACACACAGCCGGCTAAGCTTCAAACAGAGTGGTGCGACCGGTGCAGCCGCACCTGGGGTAATGGGGTTGACTTGGGGTGGCACTGTGTTTAAAACTAACTTTTGGTTTAAAAACATGTGAGCTTCCTTGTGCGCCCAGCATTTTTAAGGCAACAATAACAATGGCAAGATAACCTTAACCCTGGTGATGAACGTTGAACGTTCTCCTGTCCTGGCGAGGGGTCGGAGTTCTGTCTAGCGGCAGTTTTGGCCTGTCATAAGGTAGCCTGGAGCTGGAGGATTAAAGTGCCTGCTGCAAAGAACTGACGCGTCCCATGTGCCGAAGTGAGTGTGAGTACACTATGAGTAGCTGGCCTATAAAAATCAAATAGATGGCACATCAATGCAGTACTGCATCAATGATCATGAGGTGTGTGTGGTGGGGGCGGGGGGCGAACCGGGCCCAGGGCCTATCGTGACTGTCTGCCGGCCAACTAAGGAACGTTAGAAAGCTTTAGTTTAGCCTGCTGCAGCCGCGCGTTCGTTTGCCATGCCAGTAATTGTTAGACACAGCCAGAAAAAAAACTTTGTAGATAGTACTAACTGAATGATGATCATTTGTGTGCCACTGCACTGCCACATTTTTAACTTAGTAAAAAGTTCATGCACCGAGTACTGTAATACATAAATTATTTCTCTCTAGTGTCTCACCGTCCCAAATTTTGAAGGGTAGACTGGACTACGACCGACGGCGCTCGCGAATCCAATCGCGATAATCATCAGAAGCAGGAAGAAGAACAGAATGATGTGGTGATGACTGGTGATTAATCGTCGTATTAATTCTAATTCTTACTTTATTCTGACGACGACGCACCACTGTGCGTGACCGCGTGCCGTGACGCGTCAGAGTAGCAGGTGCGCACTGCGCGCGGGGCTGTCCCAGGGCAGTCATTGGTAGTGCAAATTAGATTGACGGCCCTGGGACCCAAACTGCTGGGTACGTGGCGCACGCATCCGCATCGCACCAGTGGCAGTGAGTGACGATGGATCATCACACACATTACTATTATCACTGGGTGCTGTGCGTCGGACTCGTGCGTTCGGTTCTTGCTTAGAGCGGCGGCGGGGCTGCGTGCGCGAGGCTTGCAGAGCACTAGCAGTAGTGGCCAGGAGGCTGGCAACGCTGGCTAACAGTAAGATACTTAGATCACTCTGCCAGGCCTGCCGGGCACTAATGACTATCACACTCAAAGTCAAAGCCCAACTACTAACTTACTAGATTGGTGTCACCCCCAGATGGGGTGACACCCGGTGCGGTCCGCACCCCCCTAGTGACGCCACTGCGCACACCTCCCTACGAGGTTGTGGCGTTATCTCTTGGATTACGGTTTCAGCAAGCTATGGTATGTCACCCCCTTGGTCCATGTTTTAAAAAAGACGTCCTTCTTCATGTATGACCCAGCCGCAAATTAGGGGAGAATACGAGAAATCCGGCTGTATCACTGACCCACCTGATGTTACTCGGACTGCCATGTGTAAAATAGATTTTGAAAGCGCTGACCACCAAAGAGGCCGAGCCCCTTGAGCTGACTCCTTTCATACCCTCCCTGTCCTCAGCCCAAATCTCTCGGTGATATCCCCTTTAGGGGACATCTCTCTTCCTGGTGCCCCTGTTGTGCTGCCAGAGGTACAGGGTTCTTCTACTGTGCGGGGGACCAACACTACTTTATTTTCCTTCTGTTGTCACTCCTTGGGTGAAAACGACAGACCAAAATGGTGAATTTTACAGCACATTTTTCATTACATATACAATTGTATCAACTTTCAAAGAACAGTAAATAGTAGATGATGACCTTAAAGACACTGGGGAATCATGCGATTTTGAGGCTGCTGCATTTTGTGCGCTAATTATGGATTTGCTGCCTTTCACAAATGACCCATCAACTACAGATTTTAACAACAACAACAAAATTAAGTTCCCACAGAACTAAAGTTACTAAAAATGCAGAAACGCATTGCAGCACACTGGAGGATCCTTCCTAAAGTTTGACTGGTCCCCTTTAAGTTCCTTATTTCTGTATTTGGAATGTTAAACTGGTAATAATGAGGTACAACATTTGAAAAAAAGTGTTTACATGTGTTAAAAAGCAAAAATAATAAGTTTATGCTAACACAACATGTGCAGCATTATTTGCCTTTTGCTGCCACATAATTTAGTCAACCTACTGCATAAGTTGGTCCTCCCCTGTGTATAATTCCATTGGCCCTGGCTAGATTATAACAGTTGTGGAAATCGGGTACAAGTAAGGGGATACCACGAGCTTCAGTTTCTTATAAAAAGAATGACATTTCTGACTCAAGCTGAGGGGGGCAGTGTGCGCTCTCTAAAATTAGTGAGGGGACTCACTCCGTCCACCCAGGTCCTCCCCACACTTGTACTTTGATTCAGGCAACTAAGCGTCCCATGATTCCAAGATTTGTAAACTTAATAACAGCTAACAGGCTAAAAGCAATAACTGCTACTGAAAGATGCATGGATGGTTGGATGGGCAAATAGATAGATGGATTGGGGTGTGGCGGGATACACAATAGGCGCAGAGAAGTTGGCTTAATTTTTAGACCCCCTGCTAAGGAAGTAGTACTTTAGCTAGATAAAGGAGTGGTGTGTCTAGTCCCACTATCTTTTCCACGTCTGGAAAAAATAGCTTCCATTGAGTGATAAAAGACATAGCCGCACCAGCACACACAGCTTAGCAAGCATACCTTGATAAATGGGCAATGAGCAAGCAGACAGGACCCGTGCACACACCTACAGACAAAGACGTACTCTGTTACTGACACAAGAACACACATACAGAGACACATTGTAACATACAATGTGCATCTAATCACAAACACGATATTAGAGCATACATGGATTGACAGTTGAACAAACTGAGAGGGGGTACATGTTGATAACACATCTACAGGCACCTTGTGCACCCATGCAGATGAACATGCCTAGAGATACCTCTGCACACAGACCAACAAACACAGTCAGACAGGCACCTGGACACACAAGCATACATGTACATACTTATACCAGTGAAAAAAGACCAATCAACAGAAAAGTACCTATGTGCAGAGGCAAACATACAGGAGCTCAACCACACACAGAAGCCAATAGATAATCAAGAAGACCTTCATTCATGAAGTATGGGTACTTATTTCCACAAACAGTACATGTACCTACACGTATAATCAGACACACATCATGCACCCATGCACGGAAGCCAAGCCAACAAGTATAGAGGAATTTTTGCACACTTACTAACAGGCATAAATGTACCCATGCACACAGAGAGAACAAAATATAGTGGCAACACAATATCCTTAGATAGAACACATGAAGGTACGCTTTCGCTCACATAAAGCACTAATAAGGGCCCACATGCAGGCACCCATGGATGGTGTGATGGAACACAAAGAGCGATACCACGGATGGAAACATGAATGGATAGCTCAATGGATGTATGCAACATTGGTGCAGGGCTGATGGAAAATGGAATTCAAGGTGGAGAAAAGAGTGGATTTCAACACCCATTCACTTTTTGTATAGTCACTGGTGAGCGTACTTATACAGGGAAATGGAATGCTTCGGTCTCCATGCCCTTCCATGCCTCACACACCCTGAAATTATCACCTGTAGGCAACAAACCTCGCCATGCCCATTCGATCCCTGGTATAAGCGTGTTCAATTAGCACTGCTATTCAGTGTCTGTATCTCTAATAGTAACCCACAGGGATTCCAGATGACTCCATGTATCCAGAGAGGAGCTTTCACAGACAATTGTTATTAGATGAGTCGAGTGAGTCGATTCAAGCGAAGACTATAACCCCCAGAGTACAATGAATTTTTAAATGAAAGCACATGCTTGAAGCATTGTGCTTCTATGAGGGGCGATCTGGCGATCAGGCGGTCAGTTACAATGCCTTCTGCATGCATCAACTTTAACAGGCTACATTTTCTACTTAGAAGATATATTTAGTGGGTAAGATATTGACCATTTCACATGTTTTCGTTTTCTGACCTTAAAGGAATTACGTTTATTTTTTAAAGCATTCTGATCACCCCCCAGTTACATTTCTTTACAGACGAGATGGGTGTGATGGAATTAAACTTTGCAGTGAGGCCGAATAGACAAGGTGTGCCAATTTAAAACGGATTTACTCCAATCTAGTAATACAGTGGCATGCACTGCGGTCAGCTGTCTCAAATAGGACCTGGAAGGACTGGAACCCTTTAATTACCATGCCTAGGAAATCAGCAAATGCCACAACAGCAAAGCACATATAAACTCCATGCATTATGCCTGGCCTTGTGTTCCACTCTAAAGCAAAACATATAATTCTACAATGCAAAACAAGTCCTTTGTCTTCTATCTTCAAAAGAGGTACCGTGGATGCTACAAATATAATTTGTTAAGCTACAACTAAATGATGTACTCAGCTATCGCCTATTGATGACTTCTCTCTGCAGTCAGGAAAGAGAGGGAGAGTGGACAGTTCCATCAGAGACCTGCACTCGCAGCCTCGCGCCAAAAATTCATTAATGCAGGTTTTGTCAGACGCTAATTGCGCAGATAACACTAGACACAGGTAGTTAATGTTTGATAACCTATCTTCCCTTCACGACACATACTCACCTTTGACTCAGCGTGCATAGCTGAGTGAGTGCAAGGCTGTCCTAAATAAACGAAGATTCCATGAATATGCCTGTGATAGATGCACAGATTCATTATACAGGGTGGTTAGCCCCCCAAGAGTCGAGCAGCACAGCGCCACCATAGGGAGCACGCGTATCCTGCCTGCTTACTCAGAACATTACAACAGCTGGCCCTGCTCGGACGGAGTCAGACACACGCAAACAACAGACAACACCTGACCCTGACACAAAGAAAACCTTATTAGATAATCTGACCTGAGTTCATGTTTGAGGTCAGTGCTGCACTGCTGGGGCCCGTGGCAGGAGGAACCAAAGGGCTGCCTGCAAAAGGCGGGGGTAGGAGGAGGACTGGAATTCGGAGTGGTTTTTTAATCATTCTGTGCTCGTCGTCTCACCAGTTCGTGTCTCGGCTCGGGGAGTCAGGGTGTGGTGTTGTGTGTCATGCCTGGAATCAGGAACACTGCTGTGCTCCGGATTCCATGGGATGACAGTTACGACCCAGGTTGATAGATTAGATGTGATTTACTTGGCTCTTCAATAAATTACCTTACTACTGCTTTCCTGACTCCGGAACCAACAATATTTCACTGGCGACGATTGGGCAAGAACCTTAATTCAACCTGGAGTCCCTACCTGCATCATTACACCTCGTCTGATGCGGAGGATCACGAACTGGCGAGCAAAGTTGACGGCGGTGTCTGCGCTGTGTCACGGTCCGTGTGAGCTTCAGGAAGGTGAAATCGCCACTGTTTCAAGTCTTTGTGGGAGGAAGCTGAGCAATTTTGAGCAAATCTATGTTTCCCGGTGAGTCGCGCTGCTCGAGCCGGTGCGCATGCGCGTGACGTAACAGCGTCTACGCGAGCCTGCGCGAGACCAGCTGCTCAAGCTGATGCGCATGCGTGTGACGTCACAACGTCGTTTCACGCAATTTGACGACCGACATCTTTTGGGAAGAAAACCCATACAAAGCAATGACGATCATCTGACTTCGTGTAATTGATTGATTTTCTCGAACTAGACTGAATTTGTGCACCTATCTTCACAAGAATCCTGCAAAGAAAGCTTATAATTCCACAATTATCCTGCAAAAAAAAAAAAAAAAGTTTATAAACTTCATTTAATCTCTGCGTTTAATTTTGATCAACATATAAAAAAAAATACAAAAATTAAAATAAAAACAACAGTATATATATATATAAAGAAAAACGAACACTACATTTACCCATCATAGTGTTTTAAGACTTTACTTACATTATTATGGAGAGTTTTTCTGCACCGCCACCATTTCTACCTAATCCAGGCGAACCTATACTAGAATGGAAAAGGTGGAAAGAAGGCTTTCATGCTTACATTGAAGCTATTGGAGGAGATGACTATACTGACAAACGTAAACTAGCCATCTTAAAACATTGTTTAGGTGCTGAAGGAAGACATGTCTTGAGTCATTTACCTTTTTCTGCAGATGGTGTATCTACTTCTGAGAATGCAATTGATGTTTTTGAGGAAGCAATCAAACAGTTAGATAAACAGTATATTAAGAAAGTCAACATTGTAGTTGCCCGTCACAAGTTTTTGAGTAGGGGTCAATTACCAAGTGAATCTGTTGACTCATTCATGAATGACTTAAGAGTTTTGGCATCCAAGTGCAAGTATTCAACCTTTCATGATCAGATGCTGCGTGATCAAATGGTCCACAAAATTGCTGATGTCAAGCTTCAAGGAAAACTGTTAGATACTGAGGATCTGACTTTAGACAAAGCGTTAGATATCGCACATCGTTTTGAAAATATGAAACTTGGGGTGAAGGAACTCGCAGAAAAAAGCATTGCTGAAGTCAACCTTGTAAAGAAATCTAACTTTGAAGAAAGACCTTTCAAAAACAGAAACCAACAGTTCCAAGAGAGGAGAGAATTTGCATCTTTTAAATGTGGTAGTCCAGATCACTTAGCAAATGACAGAAAGTGTCCGGCAATTGGTCAAATGTGCAGATATTGCAGAATGAAGGGTCATTTTAGCAAAATGTGTAAGAATAAGAAAAGTTTAAGGGTAAGGGTTTTAGTCAAAAAAGAAGTTCAGATGAGCATGTAAATGAAATTGAAGATGATTATTTAGAAGAAGAATTTCTTTTTGCAGTATATGAAGTCAATGCTTGTGAAAAAGATTCTCCTTACTGTACTGTGAATGTTGGAGGGAAGGAAATTAATGTCATGGCCGATTCAGGGGCGAAACGCACTCTCATTGGTGAAGAATGGGTGAAAGAGTTTCCTGGTTTAAAATTATCTCCTCCAGACATAAAGTTACTTGGATATGGCAGGAAACCTATCGATATTCTTGGTTTCTTTATAACGTCCCTAAGTTTCAACGGTAAAACTATTAATTCAAAGGTTTATGTGGCTAAAGATGGGTCTTGTTTATTGGGTTGGCCTCAACAGAGGGACTTAATGATAAAATTGGATCCCAATCATCCTGAACAAGTACTTGGGTATTCTGATCTGGTCATGAATGTAGAGTCTGATCTCGGCTCTGAATGTGAAAAGAAGTTTCCTTTGGTTTTTTCTACCTCCAAGTTAAGTCTTTTAAAAAACTTTGAACACAAAATCATTCTGAGGGAAGATGCCGTACCAAAAGTTCACAAGGTTAGGAATGTCCCTTTACATTTAAGAGATGCAGTAAAATCTGAACTTAAAAGGTTGTGTGATTTAGACGTCATTGAGGAGATAGAATCCTCTGTTTGGTTATCCCCAGTCGTTGTCGCTCACAAGCCCAACGGCAAAGTGAGACTCTGTGTGGATTTGAGGGATTTAAACGGGAATGTTTGGGTGGATAGACATCCGCTCCCTAATATTAATGAAATGTTCACGAAATTGAAGGGGGCATCAATTTTTTCCACTTTGGACCTGTCAAATGCTTATCACCAGATAGCATTACACAAGGATAGTAAGCATTTGACATCCTTCATCACGTCAGAGGGTGCTTTTAGGTACAAGAGGATGCCTTTTGGCCTAATATCTGCATCTTCCGTCTTTCAAAGGGTCATGCACAAAACTTTTTAAGGATTTTGTCAATGTCTTGTATTTCCAAGACGACATTTTGATTTTCGCATCCAATCCATCTGATCATTCCGAAATTTTGTATAAAGTTCTATGTGTGTTGCAAGATAGTGGTCTAACACTTACGAAAGAAAAATGTAAATTTGGTGTATCTTCTGTTGACTATTTGGGGCACACCATAAGTAAGGAGGGCATTTCCCCGAAAATGAATTTAGTCAAGGCCATAGAATTAGCTCCAGACCCTATTAACAAAGATCAGCTCAGATCTTTCTTGGGGCTTGCAGAATATTATTCGAAATGTATCCCCCTGTTCTCCGATAAGACTGTAAGCATGAGGAACTTGATGAAAAAGAATGTCCAATTTCTTTGGGATGATAATTGCAAAAAAGAATTTTTGTTGTTAAAAAAAAAACATCGTATCTGCACCTGCGTTAGCAACGTTTAATACTGCTAACTGTTCATTTATCATCACTGATGCTAGTAATGTAGGAGTTGGTGCAGTTTTAATGCAACGTCAAAAAGGTCAATTGGTGACAATTGGGTTCGCATCTCGACCCTTGAGGGATGCTGAATGCAAATATTCCACTTTAGAAAAGGAGGCTCTGGCTTGCTGGTGGGGCATTGAATACTTCCGCAAGTATGTGTATGGCACTGTTTTTAAGCTTTGGTCTGACCATCGTCCGTTGGTAGATTTATTTACTATCAAAGGTTGTGGCAAAGCGACTTCAAGAATTGCCAGATGGCAGTACAAGCTTCAGGACTTTCATTTTAATGTGGAATATATCCCTGGCATTAGAAATGTCTTAGCTGACTGTTTGTCTAGATTGCCCGTTCCCGATGACAATGTTGTGGAAGAAGATAAGGATGATGATAATGTTGTGTCAATTTGTGAGATCTCCAAAGGTTGTATTGATGAGGATGCATTAAAGTTAGCATGTGATAATGATTCTGTTCTTGGTGATATTTGCAATTTTGTAAAAACCCAGTGGCCTCGTAAAGAGTTGTTGTCTGATGAGTTTCTCCCTTCCTTTCATGTTGCACAGGAATTGTCCATTGTAGAAGGTGTTTTGTTTAGAGGTTTACAATTAGTGGTCCCTCGTGACTTACAACCCAAGATTTTAGATATGGCTCACGAAGGTCATCCTGGGATGACATCCATGAAAAGAAGGGTTAGAAGTGAATTCTGGTGGCCAGCAATGGATAAGTGCATAGAACGTCAGGTTAGAGGCTGTCTGGATTGCTGTTTAAGCGATAAATCTCAAAAGCACGTTAAGTGTGAACTGTTTCCCATATCTAGACCTTCACGTGTTTGGGAAAGTGTATCATTGGATATTGCTGGTCCTTTATCGTTTAATAAGAGTGTGATGTACGCAATAATTTTGGTAGACCAGTTGTCTCAGTGGCCTGAGGTAAAGATGGTTTCTAGCATAACATCTAGTGTTGTGATCAAGTTCTTAAACGAAGTGTTTGAAAGGGAGAGTTTTCCAGAATCTATTACTACTGACAATGGTGTGCAATTTGTATCCTTGGAGATGAGAGAGTTTATGGAGCGTCATGGTATAAAGCATAGACGCGTGTCAGTGTATTATCCCAAAAGTAACGGCATCGTGGAGATATGGATCAGAGTATTTAAGGAAGGTCTTCAACTTGCCTTGCAAAATGGAAGGGATTGCAAACAAACCATTAGTGAAGTTCTGTGGTGTTACAGAAACACACCCAGGAGCATGGGTGACCTGTCTCCTTTTGAAAAGATGAGAGGGAGGAGGTGTGGTTCCAACTTGTCTCAACCTTGGATGAGAATGCTTGGCTCCAGGAGTTCTGTTGACGTTGATCGTGCTCCTTGTGGTGGTCCTTCCTAGTTCAGTGTCAATGATTGGGTCCGTGTCAAGAAGTGCAGGAATGTCAAGTCTGGTGAGTCTCGGTATTCCAGTCCTTTGATGGTCACGAGTGTTGGAAGGCAAGTTGTCGAGCTTTCAGATGGAAACGTGTGGAACTTGTCTAGGGTTGTTAAGGTTCCTAGGTGGTTGTGGCCCAAGGATGTGTCTCCAGGGTCTAAAGTTTCATCTGGCTTGAGGTCTTCCAATGGTGCAAGTAATTGGAGGAAATTCTCGGGTTCTACAACCCTTCACTGTTCTCCTGAAGTTAGGTCTTCCTGTTCCTCTGACGACAATGTGCCAGTCCAACGTGTACAGAGGAAATGTCATGTTCCAGTTTGGTCTAAGGTCTATCATCTTTATAGATAATTCAATCTGTGTATTTTGTATGATGTTTTCCAGATATTTGTATTTATGTCTTTTCTTTCCACAATTCTCAATGTGTAATATTTGCTAGTTACCGTTATTTATCATTTCCTTGTGTTCCTGTAATTCTTCCTTTACGAAGGGGAATGTGTGGTGTTGTGTGTCATGCCTGGAATCAGGAACACTGCTGTGCTCCGGATTCCATGGGATGACAGTTACGACCCAGGTTGATAGATTAGATGTGATTTACTTGGCTCTTCAATAAATTACCTTACTACTGCTTTCCTGACTCCGGAACCGACATTATTTCACAGGGCCTACCAGGGAATGCTCCTCGACGTGGCCTCGGTTACCGGTCACACGCACTTTACATTGCGCAAGTCCCAATGCGCATGATCACCACCAGCCGCCCCACCCTAAGGTGGGTCAACTGAAGAGACGGCGCAGACGCGGCGGCGTAGACATCTGCGCACTGTGCGCACCCACCCTATTAAATGTTTACAGTGCTCGCATTCCATTATTTATGCACATTGCAGAGAATCCATTCCAGGCTCGGAGATTGTTAAAGTTGTGCCCCCCCTGCTCCCCCACACGAAGCGAGGAGAGACGCATGCAGAGAGTGAGTGACAACTGTACTCGTGAACTTCTTGGATTCTTTTTCTGACTAACGCAGCTGGACCAAAAACCGGCCCCAGAAACAAAACCGGCCCCCTACCAAAAAAAACGGCCCCCACCCCATCCAGCCGACCGGGGGATTGCCCGGTGCCCGGCATTGTCAGTCCGTCCCTGGCTGCGGCCTCCAGTCAATGTGTCTGTGGTTCTTAACTTAGAAACTGCAGGTGGAGCTTGTATGGGCCAAACTGAGCCCTGCTACAGCTATGCTTAAAGCAATCCTATGTCCACGTAAGAGTTAATATCAACCATTAGCAGAAATGTGTTGTTCCACTCCTATTTCGGAGTTTCTTGTAGGGGATTAGCTTAGCCAACCTGGTTTCACGTTAAATAACTCTAAATAAACGTTCTGTTGACCAGTTGACCGTGAGGTACCGAGCCAAGCTACGTGTATGCATGTTTGTAGCCCGAGTGGTGATTAAACGGAGACTAGTGACTGGGCCACATTCTTATCTGGTCTCCATGTAGTCTGTTTGCTCCTGTGAGACCCTGCCAGTGGTTGGTTGTGCCCATCACTCATGGTATACCTCGGTGTCCTGCTGCAACACCTGGGCATGTATGTACATTCAGTTCGTGGAACCTGGGTACTGTAAATAATTTTAAGTCAGTAGGCGAAGCCGGCCTTGGCAGGTGAGCAGTCTGCCTTTACTGCTCCCTCCCTGCTGGTTCCACCTCATGCTTCTTTGCTATCTCAAATCCCTTTCCCCCCTTTCGGTGTTTGTGGATCTACCTGCCTGACAGATGGCCGGGGAGGGTAAACATGCTGAGATCCTGCGTTCACCTGCAGACGGGGGAGTGCCTGCCATATGCCCCGTGTTTACCGAGTGCTGTACTGGTCTCTTTAGGAAATCTCTGCCCTCTGGGGCTCGTTTGATAGCTGGCTGGCGTCTGGCGAGCTGACTAAACCGGCTTTTGTGAGTTGTGCTTCACGGGGCTGGCCGTGACTGCGGGAGAGGCTGACTAACGCAGGTTGCTCAAGAGCAGGTACCTTGAAGTCTGAGCACGCAGCTTTAACCCTTCCGTTATCTGGCCTCATCGGCTGTGAAAACTGTAGATAGCTTTGTGCACATGCTGCCTCCAAAGTGCTTAAAGATAAAGGGAATCACTGTGGAAAGTGCACGTTGTTGAGTATCCCTTGACAATTCCTCGCAGTAGCAGTGGTCGAAGTGGGAAAACAAAAGTAGGGGAACTGTGGGTGGAGAATCAGGGGGCGGGAATAACCGAAGATTGAATCAGTGGGCGGAGTCAGGGGTGTGGCTAGAAATAGCAAAACATACCAATTTTTTGTACGTTTAGCATTTCACTAACCAGTTACAGCTTATAACATTATTTAATTAAAAGAATAGATATGTTTATTTGAGGTTTAATTCAGCAAAAAGCAAACACGCATAGGAAATACAGGTTTATGTAAAGCATGTGAAATATAAGCAGGAACAACATGTTACCTTAATGCTTTTACTCTCATTGTTCAGAAATCCATGATTCTTTTTTGTCTCAAACATTGAGGTCATGAATACAGGGATCCTTATGGACACATGTGTTAAGCAAGGCTCAGAAGAGAAAGGGACTCTTCAGGAGAATCTAGACTCAAGGAAACCCGCAAAGGCTCCTTCATATTCATGTCAGCCAGCTAGCTGCTCAATCATAATATAGCAAAAAGAACAACTGGTGGACAGAATCCAGAACCATATCATACATTCACCCCAGTACAGAGATCTGGGCCTAAATCCATTGTTTCTTTGCTCACCATGCCATTCCAGTTTGGACCCAGCCATATGCAAATCAGTCTTGATCCTGCACCCAATGAGAACAGTCCAGCCCGAACTGCCAGGCCAGGTCCTCCCTGGACCGGAATCAAGCATCCTAGGACCGGTTTCGGGCTTTCAGCCCTCATCAACCAGGATAGCTTGATTCCAGTGGCATGGAGAGCACGGGACTATTGTCTGAGCATACCTGTCCCACTCGGGGTGACAAATGCACAAAAAACAATTGATGGACAGAAGGCAGAACAGTGTCATACATTCACCCCAGTTCAGAGATCTGGGCTTAAATCCATCGTTTTCTGCTCACCATGCCATTCCAGTTTGGACCAAGCCATATGCAAATCAGTCTTGATCCTGCGCCCAATGTGAACAGTCCAGCCCGAACTGCCAGGCCATATGTATTCAAGTGTCCTTTCATTCGGGAAGTGAACACAAAGCAGTACCCACTGAACTATGCACATAACATATTGCTCTTTGATATGCATGGTACATGTTCTTTGCAGTAGGCATATTACCACTCTGCACTACCTTAGATGAGTAAAACAGCCACTAGACAAAACATGCTCCCATCTCTCTCCAGCAGGTACATTGATCACCAAAGTTATCTTGGCAGTTGTATTGTTGACCGAAACCTGCTGAATATACAAAGAACTTTGCAGTGTTTTTAAAACTCCTGCACTTGTACAAAACCGGTCCCCCCAAACTAAACTGGCCCCCTACCCTTCCAGTCGCCCTGGGAAACGCCTGCTCCTGCCCTTTCACTGCTCCAGTCCAGTCAGTACTCCTGCTCATGCTCGATCAACACTCCTGCTTCGTCAATTCCCCTGCCCCCTCCCTTCTCCTGGCCCGTCACTTCTACTGGCCCGTCACTTCTACTGGCCCGTCACTTCTCCTGCCCTGTTCACTGCTCCTGCCCTGTTCACCGCTCCTGCCCTGTTCACCGCTCCTGCCCTGTTCACCGCTCCTGCCCTGTTCACCGCTCCTGCCCTGTTCACCGCTCCTGCCCTGTTCACCGCTCCTGCCCTGTTCACCGCTCCTGCCCTGTTCACCGCTCCTGCCCTGTTCACCGCTCCTGCCCCGTTCACCGCTCCTGTCCTTTCACCGCTCCTGTCCTTTCACCGCTCCTGTCCTTTCACCGCTCCTGTCCTTTCACCGCTCCTGTCCTTTCACCGCTCCTGTCCTTTCACCGCTCACGCCCGGTTACTGCTCTAGCTCATGCCCCGTCACGTCTCCTGCCCCGTCACCTCTCCTGCCCCGTCACCTCTCCTGCCCCGTCACCTCTCCTGCCCCGTCACCTCTCCTGCCCCGTCACCTATCATGCCCAGTCACTGCTCCTGCCCCGTCACTGCTCCTGCCTCGTCACTGCCCCTGTCTTGTTCACCGCTCCTGTCCTGTTCACCGCTCCTGCCCCGTTCACCGCTCCTGCCCCGTTCACCGCTCCTGCCCCGTTCACCGCTCCTGCCCCGTTCACCGCTCCTGCCCCGTTTACCGCTCCTGTCCTTTCACCGCTCCTGTCCTTTCACCGCTCCTGTCCTTTCACCGTTCCTGTCCTTTCACCGCTCACGCCCGGTTACTGCTGTAGCTCATGCCCCGTCACTTCTCCTGCCCTGTCACTTCTCCTGCCCCGTCACCTCTCCTGCCCCGTCACCTCTCCTGCCCCGTCACCTCTCCTGCCCGTCACCTCTCCTGCCCGTCACCTCTCCTGCCCGTCACCTCTCCTGCCCATCACCTCTCCTGCCCGTCATGTCTCCTGCCTGTCATGTCACCTGCCCGTCACCTCCCCTGCCCCGTCACCTCCCCTGCCCCGTCACCTCCCCTGCCCCGTCACCTCCCCTGCTCCGTCACCTCTCCTGCTCCGTCACCTCTCCTGTCCCGTCACCTCTCCTGTCCCGTCATCTCTCCTGCCCCGTCACTGCTCCTGCCTCGTTCACTGCTCCTGCCCCGTTCACTGCTCCTGCCCCGTTCACTGCTCCTGCCCCGTTCACTGCTCCTGTCCCGTTCACCGCTCCTGCCCCATTCACCGCCCCTTTCCTTTCACCGCTCCTGTTCTTTCACCGCTCACGCCCGGTTACTGCTCTAGCTCATGCCACGTCACCTCCCCTGCCCCGTCACCTCCCCTGCCCCGTCACCTCCCCTGCCCCGTCACCTCTCCTGTCCCGTCGCCTCTCCTGCCCCGTCACTACTCCTGCCCAGTCACTACTCCTGCCCAGTCACTGCTCCTGCCCAGTCACTGCTCCTGCCCAGTCACTGCTCCTGCCCCGTTCACTGCTCCTGCCCCGTTCACTGCTCCTGCCCCGTTCACTGCTCCTGCCCCGTTCACTGCTCCTGCCCCGTTCACTGCTCCTGCCCCGTTCACTCCTCCTGTCCCGTTCCCTGCTCCTGTCCCGTTCCCTGCTCCTGTCCTGTTCCCTGCTCCTGTCCTGTTCCCTGCTCCTGGTCCTTTCACCGCTCCTGTCCTTTCTCCTGCCCTGACACCTCTCCTGCCCTAGTACCTCTCCTTTCCTGTCGCCTCTTCTGTCTGGTCCTGCGGTCACTGCTCCTGCCCCGTCACCTCTCCTGCCCCGTCACCTCTCCTGCCCCGTCACCTCTCCTGCCCCGTCACCTCTCCTGCCCCGTCACCTCTCCTGCCCTGTCAATTCTCCTGCCCCGACACCTCTCCTGCCCTAGTACCTCTCCTTTCCTGTCGCCTCTTCTGTCCGGTCACTGCGGTCACTGCTCCTGCCCCGTCACCTCTCCTGCCCCGTCACCTCTCCTGCCCCGTCACCTCTCCTGCCCTGTCAATTCTCCTGCCCCGACACCTCTCCTGCCCTAGTACCTCTCCTTTCCTGGCGCCTCTTCTGTCCGGTCACTGTGGTCACTGCTCCTACCCAATTCACTTCACTCCGTGTACAACATTGACAAAGGTGTCAAGTTCCCCACAGTACTCTGCTTGGGGAAAGCTCCTCTCTAATCAACTCCGATCTCAGGGGCACTTGATATGTTAAAGGCAGAGGGCAGGCGCATTGTCATTCTAAAGGGGCTAATCTGCCTCAATCGGAATGACAATGGCCTGCCCTCAGTCTGTGCGAGCTCAGCGGGCGTGGGGGCTGCTGCAGCCTCTGGCGTACATCAGAGAAGTGCGAGCAGCCCCTGGAAGCGGAATGAAAAAAGTTAAGTTGGACTATTCTTGCCGTCCGGGACGCTTTTTTGAAAGCAAGAAGTAGGGGAACGGACTGAACAATTTTTTAGAAGTAGGGGCACGCCGTGCCCTTCCGTCCCCGCCCACTTCTATCACTGCGCAGTAGGGTGTCATTGTTAGACGTTTAGTTGGCCATACAAAGCGCCTCTGCAGCCTAGGAACAATTCGAAGCACTGAGGGGACGGTGTGCTTACCTTCAGTAAGCTTTCTATAGTCCGCTTTCACACGATTTATGTTTTCCATTTACTATAAGGTGATGGGTTGAACGTACATAAGCTTGACTGCGTAAGTGTACAAACGAAACAGCCATTTTATGTTTGCAGACTCGGTATGCTTTTCAGAATGGCCCTTCCTTCTGGGTTAAAGTAAACTCTGTTGCTGTGCAATTGTTGGTTGCAGTTTAGTCGTTTTCACAAAAAAACGATAACAGTGTGTTCCGCTTGTGTACAAGTGAACTGAGGTTAGGATAGGATGTGCTAGTTAATTAGCGGTATCTACCCTGTCCATATACTCAAGTTCCATGTTCCTCTAGATTCTCTTGATCCGGATTCTTAATAAGACACCCCGGTTAGTGATACTTCTTCTGCTGGGCTGTTATCAACTGAGTGTTTGGGTGTTTGACACCTTCCCACCTTCTCTTATCCTTGAAAGCCTTGGATGACCCGACCAAACTCGCCACTTACCGACTGATATCCATCTTTCCCTACCTAGCCATGGTCCTGGAAAAAGCCATCAAGAGTGCCTCTTCAACCACCACGCCAAACACCAGCTTCTCGACACCACACAATTGGGGTTCAGACCCAACCTCATCACAGAAAGTGCCCTTATAGCAGCATTGGATGACTTCTGGATGATCCTCGAAAGGTGGGAACTGCAGCCCTCATTCTTTTAGGTCTATTTACAGCCTTCAACACTGTATTCCACCCCATACTAATCGCAACGACTTCTTAAATCAGGCATCCATAGACTGGACCTTGACTAGATTTTCTCCTTCCTCACTGAAGAACCTAAATCTTCAACATGCCCCCCTCCTGCCTCTGAAGCATGAGCACTTATTTGTGGAGTCCTGCAGGGCTCCTCACTCAGCCCAGTGCTCTTCAACATCTACATGACCCCTCTGGCCAACATGATACGAGCCCTCAACAAAAACATCTTCACACTGACAACATGCAACTCGTACTGTCCCTCACAGACAAAATGCCCAACACCAAGAGCAAGTTAACCATCGGCATGACAGAAGTGAAATCCAGTTGTTTAAATTGAACTCTGACAAGACTGCGGTGGCAGTCTTGAGGAACAATGCTTTGCCAAGGGACTCCACCTGCTGACCCAAGGAATTTGGACCCACCCCCAGACCCTACTCTCAAGTGAGATTCATCATGGACTCCAAACTGGACATGACTGCCGAAGTCCATGCAGTGGCCTCGTTCTGCTTCAACACACTAAGGATACTGAAGAAAATCTTCAAGTGGCTACCAGACAACACGAGGGAAACTATCACCAAGCCCTAGCCACTAGCAGACTAGACTATGTAAACACCCTATACAGGGTAATTATCAGCCAGATCACAAGAAGACTGCAGACCTTCCCAAACTCAGCAGCATGGTGGAGAGAAACCTCCCACGCAGAGTCAACATGGCACCACCCCTTAGGGAACTCCACTGGCTCCCTATACACAGGAGTGGACACTTTAAAATCTTTACCCACACCTACAAAGCTCTCGACAAGAGTAGCCCTGTCTACCTGAACAGCCACATTCACTTCCACCAGCCTTCCAGACACCTCCGCTTTTCGGTCTCTCACTAGCATACACCCCACACATACACAAAAGCAGAGCAATGGTGCCGCGCCTTCTCGTACCTGACCCCTAATGCCTGGAATTACCTACCAAAACCCATCAGAGCTTCGTCCTCCCTTCTTAACTTCCCCAAGAAGCTGAAGACCGGGCTTTTTGAGTAAGCCCAACGGGCTGACCTCACACACCTACTAGAGAGCACCTGGATACCCTCACGGGTGATTAGTGTGCTATAAAAACACAACTACCATAACCACTTAGGAACTCCTGTCACTGACTAATTTCTTCATTTTGACATGCCTAGATTACTAAAACACCCTTCATGCAGAGCTTCTCTTACGTCTAATGTAACTGCTCAGATTCCTAGTTTCCTGTTAGGAACATATAATCCAAATTTGTGATCTTCAGAGGGTGTTGTGTGCTCTCCACAGTGAAATCTAGGATATCACTTAAGTTCGATATCCCAGTATTTGGAAACCCAGATGAGTCACCAAGGGCGTAAGAACACCTTTGGGGCTCAGTCTCCATGCCTAGTTTAGACCCTGCATTCTACTTTGGGAGGTTAGCATACGCAAGCCTGGCTCCTGGTGGGTGGTACCCACACTCCCCCAATTCCCAGTCTGATTCTTTGGTTCCAACCTGGTGTAGAGGTGTCTTGTTCTGGAAACAGGCTGGTGCTTTTCACTTAGGGTTTCTTTGGGTTTTCAGTGTGTTCTAAATTTTTTATGCCGCAGGTTTAATAAATGAAATAGTTCCGTGGACTGAGTTTCTATTGTATTAGTTTTAAAGTTGATTTGTCCCACAGAGACGTAGTTTTAAGTAGATTATAAAGAACACTATTTGCATTGGTTTAGCATTCGTTTTAGCAGTAACCTCCTGTTGAAAATCTTGTAGTAAACTATGTGGAACTAAAGAATACAGCAAATTCAAGTTTTGCTGGCTATCCTGTAAAAGCCACCACTAGAAAGCCCCGAACAAATCTTTGTCTTACTGTGAGAATACTCAGAGGGCTTTATTTCCTCTTCTTCCTCCAATGGCTTACATTGTCACTTGTATGCAGACACACTGATTGACAGATCCTTGGGAGAAGGCGGCCAATGTTTCACCCTCTGTATTACAAATGAAGCAAATCCATTTTGGCAGAAGTGAGGGAGAGATGGGACCGTGGGGATTTGCTATCCTTTCTTTCACTGGTCTTGCTGTCCCTTTATGTAAGTTACAATTGGGGCCCTGCCCGCAACCATGAACATCTGTGGCAGTAATTGTCATAAATGGAGAGCAGGAGCTGTAAACAGGGATGTGACGAAAGCCGCTGCGTTCCACTGTGGAGGTGTTTGGGAGACAGGAGAGGGCTGGAGGGTGGGTTATACGCCCCCTCTATTACCTGGAAATATTTTTTTAACCCCTTCCATGCTCATGACAAGGTCAGCTCGTCATGCAGAGCTCCTGTGCTGATGACGACATGACCATACATGAACAATGGGAAATCTGGAGTAACAGCGGGAATTGCCTTAGCACCAATGTGGTTAAACTAGGACATTCAGCCTTTATAGGAGTGAAGGATACTCTACTGTGGTGGCTATGAGGCTTATTGAATACTTGAACTCTATCTTAAGCTGCGAACACTTTTGTGCACATCCAATTGCTTCCAATCATCTATCTTCTGGGGAAAATACTTATTTTGAGATTTTGAAAACTTAAACTTTCATAGGTATGCATTTTTACCATTGCTTACCATTGACTTTGTGGTTTGCATCTCAGATTTTCTTGCTTTCTAATTGCTGGGTTTATTTGTTTCAGGCTGAACAGGTTGAGTTTGCCCCTTTACTTTCCCAAACCCTTTTTTACTGTATTCTTCCACAAGTACTGCATTTCTGTAAACAGGCCTCTAAATCTTGTTCTTATCTTGCCATATTCTCTGTGCAATTAAATACAGAGATCAAATGCCAGGCTCTGTCTTCCAGGGAGCTTGGTGTTTACTCTTCTTTCTCTGACCTCAAAGTGAGAGGATGTATGTGGCAATCATGCTGGCTACTTGGGGTGTACTGTATGATGTTATTTTTTTCCCAGCACAAAACAAAAAGCAAATGTCTATAAATGAACTGTGCAAATATTTCAGAATATGGAAAAGCACAAATGAAGGACAACGTTTGGTGATACAGAAGTGTAGTGGAAACAATTTTTTTATACAATCAAAAGAAATGATTACACTAGGTAGTGACATTTCCACACATTATCATTTCAGTGCTGTATGCTGGTATCAGTAAAACTGTATGTCTGTGCAAATGTAAGCGTCGTTTGAAAATGTGTTGCCTGTAATGGCAGTGCCCTACAGCACCAGGCATCCTCCACTCTACTCTGCAACATTCCACGCCACTGCCCTCTACTCTGCACCACTCCACACCTGTCCACGCCACTCCACACTGCGCTATACTCTGCACTACTACACACTATTCCACGCTGTGCCACTCACTGCGTCACTGCACTCTACTCAGCACCGCTCCACTCTGCCATTTCACCTGACGCTTCTCTTCACCACTCTACGCCAATGCACTCTACCCCACACTACTCTACTGTGCACCACTGCACTCTATGCAATTCCATTTTAAGCCCCTCTACTTTACTCTGCACCTCTGCACTCTATGCCACTGCACTTTACTTCACTTTACTCCACTTCACTCTACTCTGAAACAGTCTGCCATCACCACTTTATTCCACTCTGCACCATTCCATTCTGACACTGCAATCTACCCAGCGCCACCCCACCGCAGTCTATGCCAATGCACTCTACGCCAGTGCAGTTTAAACCACTTTGCACAAAAACATTACACTCCATGCCACTACACTCAACACCACTGCACTTTACACCACTAAATTCTACTCTACGTTACTCTACACCATTACACTCTTCATCACTTTACTCTGCACCACTCTGTGCCACTGCACCCTACATCCATGCACTACATCACTGCACTCTCTGCCACTGAGCTATGTCACACCACTCTGCGCTACTGCATTATATGCCACTGCACTCTTCTCTGCACCATTCTATCCCACACTCTACACTCTATGCCAATGCACTCTATGGCACTATACTCCACACCCTATGCCACCCAAATCTGTTGTACACCACTGCACTCTGACCACTTCACTCTGTGCCACTTCACTTTATGCCTCTCTTCTCTGGACCTTTACCCCACTAACTTTTAGCAATGCTGAACAGCAGCCACCTGGTGTACAGCATGGATGAAATATATTGGAAAAGCCAATATGCTCGTGCATAGACAAAAACTATCGGCTTTGCCAATGCTTGTTTCATCTTGTGGCTTCTTGTGACCAAGGGTGCTCCATAAAAGTAAATAGTTTTGTGGATAAAAACTAAGAATAACCAATAGGTCTCATTATACAAAAAAAAAAAACATTGCCTCCAGAGCTTTCAAGAACGAGTGCCAAGGGCATGTGAGCTGTACCGGTAATTCACATGTTTTTCAGAGCTCACCGTGGGAGCAGGATAAATATCGCTTTGCAGAAATGAACTTGGAGAGACTTCGTTAAGCCTCCGCATAAGCCACAGTAGTAAGCATATTTAGAGCCATACAGCTAATCACGACATTTTATCTTTTGAGTAAAAGTGTATTAAAATTGCGTATGTGATCAATTTTGAGGCTTCCAAAAGTGTTTATTCACTACGGAGTGTGCTACAAACAACATGCGGAGTAATTTCCTGTTCAAGAAAAAACATCAGATTTTTTTCTTTTTTAAATCGATATCTTGGTGTCTATCTTTGCGACAAAACTTGCAGTTTCCATGATTCTAAGCGAAGCTGCCCTATCTCCAAGTTCACTTTTCCCCCTCCGCTTACAAGGGTGAATGAACTGGGACAATGAGTGCGAAAACCCGAGTCTGCCTTGGTTTAATGTTAAACCCTGAACTGAAGGGTTAAATAGCCGTGAAGCGCCCGGGGAGAACAATGCGGGCCTTTTCAGTATTCTGACAGGTGCAGGGCTGTTAATAATTACAGGTCTGAGCAGCAGTCGCGCGGCAGCTGGCTGCCTGGCAGGCCTGACCCGTGGCTCGCGCTGTCTGCGGGCTCCGGCTGGCCTCAAACACTACTTTTTTTGTGATACAGTAGGCAAAAAATAAGAACGCATCTCGGTGTGCACGTTTAGTGGCGTGTGGAAAATACCTGAAACAACAATACCCAGAATTAATTTTACTTCGAAGAATTGTTAATGCCCTTTTCGCCACAGGGGAGCATTATTTGTTAGAGGCTGGTTGACCCAGTCAAATGTTAGGAATGTTTTTATTTTTAAGGCCGAATTTATTAGTATGATGCAGATAAACAATGAACTAAAGTATAAACTATCACTATTCAATTTATGAATAACCAGCTTTCTATAAGTTGTGCCAAAACACAGGCCACTCTCTTTTAATGGCCTTAAAAGAAAAACAAAGAACTACTAATTCCTCACTACTGGGTATAAAATGCAAGAATTCATTCGGGATTATTACAGTTCACACACTGTTTAAGAAAACATTTTGGGTCTGCGTCTAGCCTTACAAATGCATGTGAATTACCTGAATATTTGTGGTACAAGTGAAGGAGCTTTTAGGCATGTTTGTGTTTTTCAAAATCCTCAAAGGGTAATCCCCTGAAAAGTATATTTAGAGTTGCAATTGCAATCCCATTATCCCCTTACATTACCATACATGGGTCTTCTAGTACTTAGTTCTTTCAAGTGATTAATGCATTAAGTACTTGAATAATATCTCCCTGTCCTCAAGTTTTTTAGGTCTCGCCTGAGACAGCGCATGCACTGTCTCTTCGAGACATTTAGTAAGTGGCTTTTAAAAGTGCCACCAGAGGCTTTTGCTGGCCTACAGCTTGCGTTCACGAGCTCTGCCATCTGTGTTTTTATTGCTGTAATCGGGCCCCTCTGCTTGCACTACCCCCTCCCTTTTCCCCCTCCCTCCTGGTCAGCTTCATTTATGTTTTCTAGCTGTGAATCATGCTCTTCTGCTCGCACTCCCCCTCCCTTCTCCCCCTCCTCTTCGTCAGTTTCATTTGTGTCTTCTATCACTGTGTATGCTCCTGCTCCCCCCAGGCACACACACCATCAGTCGTCAGTTCACGCTTCCACCAGCCACACACACCACCAGCCGTCAGTGCACGCTTCCACCAGGCACACACACCACCAGCCGTCAGTGCATGCTTCCACCAGACACACACACACCACCAGCCGTCAGTGCACGCTTTCACTAGGCACACACACCACCAGCCATCAGTGCACGCTTCCACCAGGCACACACACCACCAGCCGTCAGTGCACGCTTCCACCAGGCACACACCACCAGCCGTCAGTGCACGCTTCCACCAGGCACACACCACCAGCCGTCAGTGCACGCTTCCACCAGGCACACACACCACCAGCCGTCAGTGCACGCTTTCACCAGGCACACACACCACCAGCCGACATGGCTATCCTACTTCTGAGTGAATTTAGGAACAAATTTGAGGCCTGAGTAATCCTCATCTACCTCAGCGTCATTAATTTAACTTGCCGTCACCGGGTGTATTTGAGGCCTGTCGGCATTTGACAGATAAAGGGTCATCTCTCTCTGGAGAGCTATTACAACATGCTTTTTCCTCTCTTTCGGCATTTAAACCTCGGTCCTCCCCCAGTTTGTGCCCAGAAAAGCGATGACCACTTTTTCAACTGGATAATTTTCGAGACACTTTCGGCTCTTTTTTTTTATTTCAGCATTTGCGCCTGTCAGCACTCAAAACTAAATCCATCACATGTGGGAGCCCGCCAACTTCAAACATGGTCTTTGGGAGGTCATTCCATGGTACGACTGAAATGCACACAACTAATATCAATCAAGTACAAATTAATGTACCAGTAGCAAGTTTAGTTTTCAAAACCAATACATCACAAAACAATTGGACCAGATCTTTTGCATTCACCCTTGCACTTCACCTAACTCTTCCGCCGTCAAACGCATGGTCAAAAACATGTTTATCATTGTGAACTAAGGTTGACCGTGTATAAAAGAATGACATCCATTGCTTGCCCGTGAGAACAATACCCAGGATCGACACTGGACAAATTCCAGTTCTGTCCCTTTCCTGTAAGTACAAATGGAACTATAAGATCTATGCATGTGCAATTGCCTATGCTGTACAATCCAGAAAACTCAATAAAAATGGCTTAAAAAAAAGATGTAGGTGTGCAATATTCAGAGACTAGGTAACACCATAAATCCCAGTCTCCATTCCTGTATCTTCTGCAGGCGACCCATGCAGTGGGTTTTCAGAACTATTATCCGAAGATATAATACATCAGGAGCTTTTTATCACAGCTACTAGTATACCGATAGGCACTGACTTCATGCACACAGTGTGTTTGTAAAAATTGACATTTTGTCCCAAGTGCCTGTTAATTTCCCCATAATATTGCAAAGGGCACTTTCTAGCTACCCACCCTTATGCTTTACCCAGCGACTGTTAAATACGATAAAAACTAGCATCCACATAATATGCCCAGAAAAAACCCCAGACAATTTTCTGTAAACCAGATACTTGGGAGCGATAGTCCCTCAGCAAATTATCTCAAACATGGGTTTACCATGTGATCGTATGTCCATATCTCTCAAGTAAGCTTGGGACTGGACTCATTAGGCTACCAAACTCCAGAAAGGAGGGACAAATAAACTTTTGGTATACTTGATGGACAAGAACCACCTAGCACAGTCATGTGACCAACCATGAACATTACCAAAGGCTCATTCATCGTAGCACGCTGATAGGGTTTGCAATGTTTACTCAGTAGTCTTTAGTCGCTTTGGTCAGTGGCAAATATCCACACAAATCTGCATATAAATGCACAACCACTCTGCCTTAAATACAGCAAGGGGTACTCCAAGTTTCCTAAAATACAGCTGGATTCCTGACTCAAATAAGAGAAAAAAACTGGATTGACTTGCTCCTCATGTCGTTATAACCTTGCAGAATGCATTGCTTACAGGTGCCAATAACATTAGAAGAATTTGCAAATGAAATTAACACAGCTACGTTGCACCAGAAAAGTAGTGTGAAAGTCCCCTGGTTCTTAGCCCCTCCATTTGCTAGCAACAGTCTAGATGACAAATTGGTATAGTCAGATTCTGTCCTTCCTGTACTTCAAACAAGTACATTCTTAAATAGGAAAAATGGGCCAGACACCAGTTGCAGCAGATGATAGTTTAGCTTACAAAGAATTCCCCTATAGAAATAGTAGTAAGCTTCCACAGAGAAGTGAGCGACTCCACACCTCGGTAGTGGTGAATCTGCTCTGCAAGGTAATTGGGTAATTCCAGTCCAAGTTCTGGAGTAAAGCAGACATTTACAGCAGAGCGAGAAAACTTTAATTTCTTTAGAAGCAAGCTTTACAAGGCTGCTGAATGGGGGATGTCTAAATGACACCGCAGCCCGCCACAAGCTTCAGTCAATAGCCATACTCATTATAATAGAATGCATGCTGCTAAATAAAATTCCTTCAACTCCATTTCAGCCTTTCGAGGTGTCAAAAGAGTAGAAGGCAAACCGAACATTATCCACACTCTGTAACCAAACAAAACAATCCATTGAACTTCTAATTGGTAGCGACACCTCACTGAGCTGTTTAGGCCTCAGATCACTCACCTGTGCACCTGTAAAATACATTGCCAGTTCAAGCAGCAACACCTTGAAATAATTCTCGTTTTTCTCCAAGCAGGTAGGGTCCTTACGTCTAACCAGATACAATCGTATCTAATGGCTAACAAAAAGAATCGATGGCTGCATGTCCAATCAGCCACCCAATTGAGAACCATACCACAACATGGGAGGGACCTAAATAATCCTCTTTCTCATAAAGGCACACCAGGACTAGTCTTTGGAAAGAACATGTTGCCTCTGGTAGATGAATGGATTGGACTAGACCGTATTCTTCCTAAATTGCACACTGGATTCAAAAGGACGGATCAACTTCAGACCACACCTTCACCACAGCCCACCTGATCAACAAATGGGTCAAGCCTCGTTGTGTGAGTTATTGCTTGACAAAATTCAAGCAACAATAACTAAATCGTGTCTGCTTATAGTAAAATGGCAGAGAGTATGGATATACATTTTCCATCCTAATTAAGATAAATATGTCTTACAAAACTAATGGAAATTGATGTGAATACTTTGACTAATTAAATCTGACTTGGTACCACCCAAGCTGTCTATAGGCCTGGCATTTGTCACTGAAATATGATTGATTAGTTCTAATTGTGGACATGTTGATTGGATAGGAAAACCGACCGGTTATATGCTAACTTAATGTAATGACAAATGTCTTCAAAAGCTAATTATGATCAATCTAACTGAAACGGGTAAGGCATACCTATTAGAAATCATCATTTTTGTGTACAGGTTTGAACCAGAAACGCACATCCTGTTGAAAGGATGATAAAGTCTCTATCCAGCCACTGCCTGCCTTTTGATGTAGTACTACGGAGATAAACTCCTGTCTAGTATGTTTGCTGAATTTAAACATTGGAAGCAGAGTTTGGGTTCCCTGTGTAGTTTAATTGGAATATCCCTTGCTTACAGTTTCCAAACATTTAATTTGGTCATGCCTTGAAGTTATCAGATCATATACTTTGGTGCTGATTTAGAGTTTGGCTGGTGACCCACCCGTCTATGAGGGTGGCAGAGGGTATTACTATCAACTGCCAAATTTAGAGATCACTGCTGGCGCACTCTGTGCTTTCAGACAAACTATTGTCATAGATGTGCCTCTGGAGGAGCTAAAAGTTTGGTGGATCACCTCCATCTAGTTAGGCAGCTGTTCATCAAACTTAAAACTGAAAACATTCAGAAACAAACTCCAAAAGCGAGAGTTTGATTTTGAAAAGAAAAAAAAACACCACGACCACACCCTGGGAGTTTTGTCTCAGAGTGTATCGTCTTTATTTGATATTTTTCTGCCCTTGACCTCCTGGTTTTTCCTGGCCGTGACAGACAGAAGAAAAAAATACATCAGTCCGTCGTCTCTAACTAGTGACAGGAGTCTGACGTCCTGACTCTGACTACCCCTACTCCCTTGTGCAATCAGAGTACGTTTTCTGATGATGGAGCTAGTGGGGGGGCACTGCTGTTGGAGAATGATTGGTCATCGAGGTTCAGAATAGAGCAGATGGACCTAGGGTTTGGTGGACAGGGTACTTGGTCACATTTTTGTTGGAGGACCCTGATTTGAACAAGAACCCTATCCCGCAAACTCTAAATCAGGCCCTAAGACTACTATTATATAACTTTTTTGTGCATTGATGAGGGTGCCCACAGCAGCCTTAACATTAATGTAAATATTGATATATGGGATGTTCAACAACCCATGTATAGCACATGAGGCAAAATAGCACTTTAAGGGGTCATCTTGTGAAAGATGTCAGAACAGAACGCAAAGCCAAGCTGACATTATCAGACAAATCAACATTCTAGAATGCCTATTGTTGATGATTGTTAAAGATACAGAGCCGGCCATGAGAACAGTTTGTTTTTTGTACATTGTTGGCCGTTTAACACGTGCTGTATTGAATGTGCACATCTTTGAGGGGGCTCTATTGTCAAAAACTCTCCACCTGTTTGTACTCACTCCTTTTTTTCCATTTGTGTCTCATGATGTATGTATGGTTAATATTTGTGAGTACCCGTACTGGAAACAGTCTGCTCCGAGCAAATCGTCTGTCAAATGAAAATTGTGTTTACCTGCCTTGGAGACCTTTTCTTGTGGCCTTGATTCCTAATTCCACAAAAGGTGATGGGAGGAATTCTTGCAATTTGTCTAACCACTGGCAATCACTCAGGTGTAGCATTCCAACTTATCGTTCCTTTGCCCACCATTCCACCTCAATTTGGAGCTCGCCATATGCAAACCAGTCTTGACCCTTCTTCAATAGGACTATTCCAGCCGTAGCTGCCTGGTCAGGTACTCAAAAAACCGAACACAAGTACCAGATATTCATTCTCGAGGCCCCAAAAACATGCATCACCTTTGGGAGTTTGCCTTCTGTCAACGTTACCATTTTAGCCTAGCTTTCTCCAGTACTGTTTTTGACTTGGATGCCCAACAGCCCACTGTCACTCCTCCCAAACCGGTCTTATTTCCAACCATCTGAAAGCACAGAGTGGGCCAACCTTTTGCGGAGCACTGCAGAAGTACCAGCATCCTAGAAACATGCCATGGTTATTCCTCCTTTAGAAAAGCCTTCGCTAGATGCTACTCAGCCTGAAAATTATCTCCTCCCTGCCTTTCCTATCCAAGGTGGTTGAGAAGCTTGTGAACATTCTTTAAATATAATTTCTTGAACAAAATCAAATGCTTAATGTCTATCACATTAGTGAAACTACTCTGTGACCGAAACTCTTCGTAGCTCGACAGACGCCAGCAAATCACAAGCTTTCATCCTTTTAGATTTGAGTGCGTCTTTTGACACGGTCTCTCATGCAATTCTACAATCATGCTGTGAGAAGGAGACTGAAATAAGAAAGAACCATACCTTTCGCAACCCTCAAAACAGCCTACAACAACCACGCTCCTTTGCTGTTTCTCCTCAGACCCGCGGACGCAGTGAAAAGAATGACCCAGAAGTGCAAGAGGAATCACCCGGAAACAGCACGGCAGAACGAATAGGAGACACCTACAAAGAGGCGAGGGCGGAACAAACATGGGTCCACTCGGAAGACTGAGGAAGGAGTTTATCGGCAGTGACGGAGAGAGAAGACGCGGGACCCGTTGAAGAGGCAGAAACCCTGAAAGGCGAGGGCGGAACAAACATGGGTACATGCGGAAGACTGAGGCAGGAGTTTATCGGCAGTGACGGAGAGAGAAGACGCGGGACCCGTTGAAGAGGCAGAAACCCTGAAAGGCTACGTGGACCCGGTGCAGGAAGACGCGGGACACGTTGAGGAGTTCCAGACAGCCCACGAACCGGACATCGACGAAGAGAGCTGGTGTGAGGACTGGTGGTGCCCAGTGGATGCTGGAGAGCAGCCGTGACTCTAGGAAGAGTTACGGCAGGGTCGGTGAGTGACATCGGCTCTAGGGAAACTGAAGCGGGTAGCGGGTGGGAAGGGTACGGGGAGGGATTTTTTAAAGTGGGTGTATTTGGCTTTGTTTTGCTTCTCAGGGCTAGCGCGTGATAGTGAAATACTCGAACCAAGCATGCGCAGCGCACTGTTCTTCATGTTTTTCTTCTAATGGGCAATATATGAACACACTTAATACCTCCTCTTAAGAACTATAAAATTGTGAGCACTCTGATTGTTCTACCCAGGCACCATAAAACTCTTGCCCTAAGCCTACCTCGAACTTCTCTATTGTTTGCATGCTCCATCACCCTTCTACTGACTGGCAGTGACACAAGGGTTTGGTGAAGGGAAACAACGTCTCTCCAAATTTATTATAGTTATTCTCATGGACCCCTCATTTATTCCTTCCTTCTCTTATGAGCCACCGGGGAAACCTACCTCGTCCAGAAGACAAGGCGAAGACCACACGTGACCATTCATCACCTGACACTTCCCCAGAAACCTCAGAAGAAGAAGACAACTTCGAAGAAATCTTACAAGTTCCTATCACATCGTCATTTTCTTTAAATAAACCTTCTTCCTTTAAACCACCACTACCGCCTCCACGCCTGTTTATCAAACCCGCCCTCCTACGCATGCCTTTTGGAATTGGGAGCTCAGGGTAAAGCTTTGTCCTGCTTTGCCTAGTTTCTAAAAGGGCACTTGTTTCAAGTGATTTCCCCCCCGTTTTGTGTAATCCCATAGAGCACTGGTACATGGTGTTCCTCGTGATTGGGCGCTAAGCGGATCCCTTTTCAACATTTATGTTAGCCCACTGGCAGAGGTTGTGAAATCTTTCGGAATCTCACTAGTGTCATATGCTGACGACACTCAGCTGTTCATCTCTTTGTCAGCAGAATCGCCAAGCAACTACACTAATTTCAAGAACTGTTTAACAGCAGTCGCTGGTTGGATGCACGATATTTGATTAAAACTGATGCCAACAAAACGGAGATCCTCTTGCTAGGTAGGCATACCCATCATTGGAATGACCAGTGGTTGCTGGCAATACTGGGATCCCCTCGAAAACCGATATCAGTGGTGAAAAACTTGTGATCTGTAGATAATTCTTTATCCTTTGAACCCCAAGTCAAAACACAGGCCGGCCACTGTTTTGGCATTCTTAGGAACCTCAATCCCATCCTGGGGTTCTTTCCCCAGCAAATACGCCAACGGATTGTGCCTCCCTGGTCATCTCGCGTCTTGATTACTGCAACATTTTCTAGCTGGGATTTAAAAAATCTGTCCTGAATCGCTTGCAGGTCATTCAAAACGCCACCCTCAAGAGTTCTTTTTTCCCTCCCCAAATTCATTTCCACCACCCATCTTCTTGTTAACGGCTTCCGTGCGGCAGGAATTCTAGCGCTGTGCTGGACATTCCAATCGCGGGCGTGGTCGTGACGGAACCATTCCGTCATCAGCACAGCCCAACCGTGACTCATGACGGAATGGTTCCGTCACGAGCATGGAAGGGGTTAAGCTTCACTGGCTTCCTTTCAGGAAGTGCACCAAATTTAAGGCCCTATGAGGCCCTATGAACCTCGCACAAAATCCTGCAATGGTAAGTAGCCCGCAGCCTGGCTACTCTTATGCCTTTTTACATGCCCTCCAGAGCACTGCGCTCGCTGATTAAATCCCCTGCTACAGCAGACCTTGAACGGGAGGCTGTCCTTTTCATGCGTTAGCCCTGACTTTTTGGAATTCTCTGTTACTTAACATCACAAAAATTCTGGATCACCTACAATTCCAGGAGCAGCTGAAATCCTGACTGTTCTCCAGTTAGGCTGCGTTTCTGTGCTCTATTGCTGCTGTATCTCACCTGTGATGACCGCTGGGAGGGTCGTGCGCTTTAGAAATCTTTAAAACATAAAATGTTAATAGGTTTCCCTTCTTACCACATGGCCTTATCTTGATCTGATAGAGCCTTACTATCCTGAACCCTACCACAAGTCAAATGCTTGTGGTTCCACCAGAAAGTAGTGTACGGTCTCCATTGTTTTCTCTCCTGCTTTTAAGTTTTCCAGGCATACAGAAGAGCCCTTTAGGCACATTCAAGTAATCAAATGCCATGTCTCTGTCCTAATTGGTGCACATTATAATTACTGTCAATCTCCACTGTTTTTAGGCCCTATGTTTTGTGATTTTATTGAGGACCGTGATTAGCTAAGCCACTGCTCAGTCCACATCAGCTGAGAACATTTAGACCAGAGTCTTGTATGGGTTGTGTGAAAGGCTGTTTACAGGCTGTGGAAGCTAGCATACAGTTACCACCTTCCTATGAGCCATTTTTGGTGAACTATGTATTTCAGTATAAAGGCATGCTCCAGACCCCTATCACAGCGCTGACCCCTATCACAGCGCTGACCTTGTGATATAACCTCAACTGTGACAAAGCGTCACACATCAATAAGACAACCTAAACAGCGACTAAAAAACTCAAAATGAATGTGGAGCAATGAGGCTACTGCCTCGGTATCCAAAAACTCTCCACTGTCAGAAGGCATCTGACAGATGAAAACAAGACACAGACTTGGTAGCTCTTTTGAAATCCTACTCTTTAGTGTGAATTCCATTCCTGAATGGCGAAGTCCTCCTGTCCCTTTTCTAGATATACGGAAAGTATGACTGAAACCCTAGCTTGTACAGAGGGCCATTGCACATCCTTTGAAGTGTTGAGTGACACTTCAATGCTTTGACTCACTTTGTGAAACCGCAAAGGTGGTTCTTTTTTCTAAGAATGACAAATTAAATGGCTAGGTTTATCCATGCATGAAGGCAAGAAATGTGTATGCTGTAAGCATGACTCATATGTTGTTGTTAAAAATTGAATGTTGAGTTTGTTGGTAAATGCTCCTTTCCCAGGGGCTATATTGTGCAAGATATTTTGTGACCACTGAAATGGTATGTATACAACAACCAGGGAGTTACTCAGCGTCAGGGCGAAGTCATTTACGATAAATTGACTCCTTCATTTTTGCTTCTAAGCATTACACCCGGCCACCGCTGCCGGGATGGGCAGCTCTGCTGTTTTCACAGCCTGGATAGCCTTTTAAGTGTGGAACCTATAAACCATGGTTGTGGTGGTACCGCACTTACAGTGCAGAAAATCGGTCCAGGCGGTGTTTACCTGTTGATGCTGGGCCCTTGCATTCAGAATGTGGTGAACACAGCCACCTGCTAGTGTAAACCAGTGGAACTTGTTACCAGGACCTTCCAGTGCCGCAGAGCGGTTGAGCGATTCAGTAAGATCAGCATTCCCTGCACAGGCTGTGCTGGCACTGTGTGGGGTGCACTGGTTGTGCGAGCCTGCTCTGCTGTGGGACTTCACTGCTGTTACTTCCACCATACGAGTTCCACTTAAAAGTTTTAATTAGACTGGAACAAAGGACCATAAATAAGTGTGATGTCCAAACGAGGTTATTGTTTTGTCAACATTTGAAAAATATTTGTTGTAAAATCCCCTTTCTCCTGCTGGTTTGGGAAGTGGCCGGTTCATCTTGAAAATGTTTGCAGTGGGATCATAAGCGCCCAAATCCCAAGAAGCAGAATATGCGGCCTCATGCTGTTGCTGATAACATTTCAGGATCTCAGGCTGCATTTATTGCTATCATATTGTTCTTTACCGCAGTGCATTTTCGTATTCGTTGTAGGGGATGGGTCCTCTTTCCGGACTATGGGCCGGATGTAGGTCGGTCGGTAACGGCCGAAAATCGGTATTTTCGGCCGTTACCGACCGAGATTCACAAAATGGTATGTAGGGCCACATATTTTACAGATTCGGTAAATTTACCGATCGGTAAATTTACCGAATCTGTAAAATACCGAATCGGTATTTTTACCGATTCGGTAACAATGAGATGTAGGTGGGACTCTTCTGAGTCCCACAAGCCTTACAGAATCGGTATTTTACCATGAAATCCAACTTCATGGTAAAAAACCGATTCCGGTGTGCATGCACATGTGTGCATGCACACCTGTGCCATATGACAAACAGACCTGCCCTTAGGGCAGGTATGCCTGCCACATGGCCCCCGAATCTTTTTTGGGGGTGCTAGAGGGTGTCAAAGTGACACCCCCTGCACCCTTGTCAAAATCGGTATTTACCGATTCGGTAAATACCGACCGGTAATGCCCCATTCATTCCTATGGGCTTCAAAGCCCATAGGAATGAATGGGGCATTACCGGTCGGTATTTACCGAATCGGTAAATACAGATATTTACCGATTCGGTAAAAGGAACATCTGGGTGTTCCTACATATCCACCCCTTAGATTTACCGATTTTTAATTACCGAATCGGTAGGATTCGGTAATTAAAAATCGGTAAATCTATTTTACCTACATCTGGGCCTATATTTTTCTAACCGATATGAAAATAAAAATAATACAGTACTTCATACCTGTTAATTGGATTTAACACTAATTCTCCTGCTCTGCTGATAGAAGTCAATTTACATCCTGGCTCTCGAAAATGACGTGAAAGCTAGGCTTTTGCAAAGTTGTTTTATAGCCTGTTTTTGGATGACTTTCTGCAACAAATGTGCCCCGGCCTGGGAACTGCCTTTCAGGCTTGTTCACTCCAGGGGCTCTATTACGTTTAAGGCGCACTCTCCCTGTTTGCGCCACAGCACACCTTCAAACAGGTGTGCTGTGCACAGACAGGGAGAGGTTAGATAAGCTGCCCTCAGGGTAACCACAAACCCAATCTGCCCTTGGAGCAGCACATTCAAGTGAAATACGGAGTGCAAGTAGAACCCATCTGCACTTTCAACAGTGTGGACAGATCCCCTTGTAGGCGGGTGCAGTGATGGCAGGGAATGGACCACCTTGACAACTTTCAGGAGGCGCGCTAACAATGCATCGCCTTTTTGTGAGGCACTGTCGGTGAGCCTTTTACCTCTGCACCCACGTCCATAATATGATGCAGGCGCAGTGGTGAAAAAATGTCCCCATACAAACGAGGGAGCACCCTCTTGAGATAGATCCGACGCAACATGTGTGCCAGAGCTATCTGTATTACAGAAGGGCTGCACAAGTGTTTGCGGCCCCTTCTGTAATACCAAAGTGCCCCAGGAATGCACAAAGCGGGTGCAAATTTCCATTTCACACTTTCGGGGCACTTCTGTAATACGGGCCCAGAAGAATGCAACTGTCTGCGTGTGGTAGTAAGGGTTGTCCTCTACAATCATGAAAAATCTATGTAGCAAACATTGTGCTTTTCCTAAAAGAATGATCTGACTCTTCAGTATCTACAATTTTATGCTTTGAAACCAGTTACTCAGCTAAAAGTAAAGCAATGTTGAACCTATTTAACATCAATATTCTGGTCCATCTCAGTGTCACTGTTCATCTTTTTTTTACATTTTTTTTACCAGTAATCAAGCCAATCACGGTTCAGTCCTATCAGCTTGTTAGTGCATTTTATAGCTAAGTGACTGACAAGTGAGCATAGCGAATTGTCATTCTGAAAAGGTTCCAGACTCCCAAGCGTAGATCTTCAGAAAACTGTAAAATCACTCCCAATTGCCCCCCGGCTGTGGCAGGACCACAGTTTGATGATTTAGAACTGAGATTTCAACTGGTAGTGTTACTTTACCTTTTATAGATCTTTCAGGTCACCACCACCTAACAAAAGTCATCCTTTGGTCAGTTTTGAGGCACGTATAAAATTCTCCAAGGCAAATTTAGAGGTATCCACTATATCAGGGTGGACATCTAACCCCCCCCCCCCCCCCCCCCCCCCAACAGCAGTTGACAAAAAGGGAAGGCGGTAAACCTGCAAGCAGGTCTTGCATGCCATGTTGGTAGGGTGGTCCTGCTATCACTTATTTGAATTCTGAAGATAGACTGAGAAAGTAGTGATCCATCTACAGGACTTGCATAACAAATCCTTCATTTTTATGGGAGTTCTGTCCTGGCAAATGGGTCCTCAAACAGAAGAGCTGCTATTCTGAACAATGTTGAAAGGTTCATCCATATTTGCCAAAAGCGTGTCTCGCTTTGCAGATCCGACGCCAGCTCTGCCGTTGGGAAGATCGCCTTCCCTTGCACTGTAAGTGACTCAGCGGTACTTGGATGTGACATCCACCTTTTTAGGTCTCACCTATTCTGTCCCGCAGGGATACATAGGCGAGATTATAGTAAGCGGAAAAGAAAAGTCTACCTAGCTGCGGATCGCGTACAGTTCATGTGAGCTATGCGCCTGCACATCATCGCCAGCCACATCACACACCACCATTTGTCTGTGCCTCGGCATCAGACTTGAAAGGCTGCCGCTCCCCTGCCCCCGCATCAGACTTGAAAGGAATGCACTCCCCCGCCCCTACCACAGCAATGCCGAGAGCTTTTTTCTTTTTCTACATGGCTCGTTACTTATTTCCTATCTTTCTCTGGCTCACATTTTACTCTCTTCTCTGACTCATGCTTTTTTCGTCGGATCGTGCATTTCTTTCCCCACTCTTCCGTCTGCTAGTGCTTTTTTTCCCCCACTCTTGTCGGCTCGAGCTTTCCCCCCCCCCCACTCTTTCGTCGGCTCGAGTATCCCCTCCCCCACTCTTTTGTCGGCTCGTGTTCCCCCCACTCTTTCCAAGTGCATTTTTTCTCCCACGCCTCACACTGCTGCATGCCTCGCACTGCTGCACGCCTTGCACTGCTGCACGTCTCACACTGCTGCACGTCTCACACTGCTGCACGCCTTGCACAGCTGCACGCCTCACACTGCTGCGCGCCTCACACTGCTGCGCGCCTCACACTGCTGCACGCCTCACACTGCTGCGCGCCTCACACTGCTGCGCGCCTCACACTGCTGCCCGCCTCACACTGCTGCATGCCTCACACTGCTGCACGCCTCACACTGCTGCACGCCTCACACTGCTGCACGCCTCACACTGCTGCACGCCACACACTGCTGCACGCCTCACACTGCTGCACGCCTCACACTGCTGCACGCCTCACACTGCTGCACGCCTCGCACTGCTGCACGCCTCACACTGCTGCACGCCTCACACTGCTGCACGCCTCACACTGCTGCACGCCTCACACTGCTGCACGCCTCACACTGCTGCATGCTGCACACTGCCGCACGCCTCACACTGCCGCACGCCTCACACTGCCGCACGCCTCACACTGCCGCACGACACACTGCTGCACGACACACTGCTGCACGACACACTGCTGCACGACACACTGCTGCACGACACACTGCTGCACGACACACTGCTGCATGCCACGCACTGCTGCCCGCCACGCACTGCTGCCCGCCACGCACTGCTGCCCGCCACGCACTGCTGCACGCCACGCACTGCTGCACGCCACGCACTGCTGCACGCCACGCTGCACGCCTCGCACTGCTGCACGCCTCGCACTGCTGCACGCCTCGCACTGCTGCACGCCTCGCACTGCTGCACGCCTCGCACTGCTGCACGCCTCGCACTGCTGCACGCCACACACTGCTGCACGCCACACACTGCTGCACGCCACACACTGCTACATGACTCACACTGCTACATGACTCACACTGCTGCATGCTGCACACTGCTGCATGCTGCACACTGCTGCACACTGCTGCACGCCGCACACTGCTGCACGCCGCACACTGCTGCACGCCGCACACTGCTGCACGCCTCACACTGCTGCACGCCTCACACTGCTGCACGCCTCACACTGCTGCATTACTCACACTGCTGCATTACTCACACTGCTGCATTACTCACACTGCTGCATTACTCACACTGATGCATGCTGCACACTGCTGCACAGCACAATGCTGCACGCCTCACACTGCTGCACGCCAAACACTGCTGCACGCCACACACTGCTGCACGCCGCACACTGCTGCACGCCGCACACTGCTGCATTACTCACACTGCTGCACGCCGCACACTGCTGCACGCCACACACTGCTGCACGCCTCACACTCCTGCACGCCTCACACTGCTGCACGCCACACAACTCTGGGACACCACCATATCACTCTAGGGCACCACCATATCACTCTAGGGCACCACCATATCACTCTAGGACACCACCACATCACTCTAGGACACCACCACATCACTCTAGGACACCACCACATAAGTCAGGGACACCACCACATAAGTCAGGGACACCACCACATAAGTCAGGGACACCACCACATAACTCAGGGACACCACCACATAACTCAGGGACACCACCACATCATTCAGGGACACCACCACATCATTCAGGGACACCACCACATCATTCAGGGACACCACCACATCATTCAGGGACACCACCACATCACTCAGGGACACCACCACATCACTCAGGGACACCACCACATTACTCAGGGGCACCACCACATCACTCGGGGGCACCACCACATCACTCGAGGTGCACCACCACATCACTCAGGTGCACCACCACATCACTCAGGGGCGCCACCACATCACTCAGGGGCGCCACCACATCACTCACAGACACCACCACATCACTCACAGACACCACCACATCACTCACAGACACCACCACATCACTCACAGACACCACCACATCACTCAGCCCAACCACCACATCACTCAGCCCAACCACCACATCACTCAGCCCAACCACCACATCACTCAGCCCAACCACCACATCACTCGGCCCAACCACCACATCACTCGGCCCAACCACCACATCACTCGGCCCAACCACATCATCACTCAGCCCAACCACATCATCACTCAGCCCAACCACATCATCACTCAGCCCAACCACATCATCACTCACCACCACAACAGCACTGTCCTTGCTTGCTACCAACAAGCATTGCCATAGCCAATAGGAAAGTGTAAGCTATTGGCTTTGTGAATTACAATGCTATTAATTTATATATTTTCAAAGACAACACATATTTTAAAAAATTGTCATTTACAATACCAATAGCTCACACTTTCCTAATGCGAGACCTATTGCATTGCAAATGCTTGTTTAAGCTATGGATAGTTATCACTCACTCTGTCCCCCTTATTCTATTAACAGTATTACATCAGAAGAAGTAGTTTGCGATTACCTGCTTTAATTAGTCACTGTTGAAAGGTAAATCTTGCATCAGTTGGGGAGCACAGATTGAAGACTCTTCATTGATGTCTTAAGCTTTATGCTTAAGATTTATGCTTTCAACAGTTTGTGCCATGCAAAACTGTGTTCAGTGAGCTTTGGGCAACTTCTATAATCTCGCGTGCATGAATGCACTTGTGAGCCATCAGCATATGTGATCTTTAGATGCCAGACAGATAAAGTAAAGAGTTTATTTTACCACTCCAAGGAAAGAAGCCAACTCTCTCTCCATTGGGAGCATGTGCAACAGTAACAAGTATTATTAGGACAGATGCCAACTTTCATAATCCCTCTGTGAAATTTGTATGCAGTTTATTTCATTTATACTTCTCCCGTCTGGGAAGGATTTGGATCTAAAAATGCTTTGATGGTCCAAAATTCTCTTTCAGGATTTGTGCGCCAGTCAAATAGTTTATTCTAGTGGATATTATAGCAAAATGTATTTTCAAATAAGCAATACTGAATAGAAAAATTTATTGAACATCATAATGTAATTATCTCATTCAATCTAATATATTACACCAACATTCAAGAGGTCAGCATCCAGGAGAATTGTACATAGTAGTGCCAACAAATCTTTCTGTGTTAGAACGGTCTTGAAAGTATATTTAGGCAGAGGGTAGAATGTTGAGAAACACAACAATCAGATTCTCATAACTCGGTACATATTGGAACATTGGAATGTTGGGAGCTCCATTGAAAATAATGGAGTGCTCCGAGATTCTAATGGCCGGTAGAGGCCCGGAGCACCAACATTACAATGTTGTTGTTCACAGCCGTTGCTGTGAACAAAGGCCTCACAGAGCCCGAGGAGATTTAAATGCCCTCGGGCTCTGTGAGGCCTTTGTTTTATTTGTTAGAACATTCTGCCCTCTGGTGGTGGAATGTTCTAATTGTCTTATAGCCTTCAGCTCGGGCCTTTAAAGCTGGAGCGGGCCTTTAATGGCTGGTTTAGCCAGCTACAGCAGGCTATAATGTAACACTGGAATATTGAGCGTTCTATTGAAGACAAAGACAACAGAGTGGCCCATGCTTAGTAATGGCTAGTTTAGGCCTTGTCCTCCAGCATTCCAATATTTGTCTTTGCATTTCTCCCCAAGATCAATCTACCCTCAGCGGGTCGAATAGCCTTATAGCCCTTTTGCACTGGTTGTTGAAGGCGCTGTCCCTTGTTATAGGTCTTTGCATGCAGTTTGGGTTTTAGAACTGTGGTTCAGAACCTTTTTAACATCTGGTATAGTCCTCTGCAGCAGGCTGTAGTGTAGCATTTCTCTGGACACACAACTCGTTTCAATCACTCAAATAAGAATGCGGAGGACTGCTGGACCAAGGGGAGAGGAAATCAGAAGGTCAGTGAAACGCAGACATGACCCTGTGTTAAGCCATTCCTTAACTAATGTTGTTATTAACCTGTTAAGGAAGTCAATTCTGCTACTTATTGTCTCTTACTCGTCTCCTAATGCATTCTCCATTTCGGATCCTTAAGTTGGTACATGGCAATAACTTTCAGTATCAAGCCGCTTCTTGCAATATTAAAATAGTTGAGAAAGGGAACAGCAAAATGTCTAGGCATCCTCATTGGAATTCTTTCCTGGAAACCCTAAATTACATAAACAGTGAATATTGACTAATAACTTTCATCAAGTCTTACATGGAAATGACTGAAAAGATTAACTTGACAAGCATCCTAAATGCAAAGCTGTATAGTGGTATTATCCTCTGTGCATCTATGTGCAGGTCTAAGCAGCATTGTTTGAGACAAATAAACAGCTTCCGTTGCTACAAAGTTCTCTCACAGATCACTGAAGCAGCAGTAGTTGGAAGAGTTATTTGGTCACTTTTTACCTCAGTTCTCTCTGATAGCACATTTTCTTAAAGAGAAATTAATGCTGTTTTATACAAAAGGAGGGTAGAAGCACATGCCTCACATCTCGGCACTCAATACACCCCAGTGCATTATGGTAAATGCAGTACATGAAAAGTGACACTTTTTAGTTGTTCACCCTTGGTGCAGCCAGTGTTGTGTATCTCTAGACATGTTTTTCAGGATAGTTGTCCTCCTTCAGTAGAGAGCAACACATCGTTTTGAGGGTTCTGGAAATGCTGCCAAAAGCCTTCCCAGGTCTTTGTACCACTCGCTTGGGTACAGGTGCATCAACCAGAGCTTGTTTGCAATGCAGTAGTGCTAGTTTGATCTTTGTTGCTAGAAGAGAGGCCTAAAAGGTAGGGCTTGCCTGGAGCCAAAATAGCTCAGTATTTTATCCTCTCCTCCCCCTGCTGTGCTGCAATCAAGTGCTCTGAGGCCGGAGGAGCCTCTAGGTAAGTTCTCGAGACATGGAGCTGTCAGGGCCAGAATGGGAACGCAAACCAGCGCTGGCAATTGAGTCGGGGGAGGAAGAGGTGGGAAACTGGCCCCCTTTACCAAAAACGGTCCCCACCAGTCCAAAACCGGTCAATGGGGAAATCAAAAGGATATAGAAGCATTTCCTCCTCCTCTTCCCAGCACTGTAGGCTGCGAGTACCAGTTGCTCAATAATTAGGCAGTAGCACAACTCTGTGACCACTGCCTCCTCTTCACCAAACTGCGGTGAAAAACGTGATTGCTTCAATGAGGAAACAGACCTTTATTAGATATGACGACCGAGCATGGTGCCCTTCTCACCAGCCAGCTCACCTGGCACAAAGAGAACATACAGATGGAATGGTGACACAGTAAGGTTCTGTGCACCAACGAATCCTAGGCACTTACAGAAACAATTAAGTACAATCTGTCAAGAAGGGCATCAAAGTGGCCATTTTGTAAAAGGAGCTGATGGCAACCTATACTCACTTAAACACACCTAAATAAACCTAATCAATTGACACCCCATAGAACCTGTTCGTCCTGTTAGGCCATTGCAACCCCTCTGCCCCGGTGTGAGGATCGAGATAAAATGTAATGTTATGATATGGTGCTGGGTGCACCATTAGCAGCAGGGGCTATGCCATTGTATTGAATAGCTAGGATGAAACATACGAAATTTGTGCTATGGTGGCAAGTGAAAAGCTGAACCAGCCATAAGTTTCGCTCACTTTTTATACCGACAGTTTCAGTTCTGGAAGTAGCCTCTCTGCAGTAACCAGAGGGTTAACCGCTCCCACACCTATCACATCTTTAAAATTCAAAGTTTCTCCAAGAGTAGCAAAACCTATATTAATAGTGGTGGCAACTAGAAAAAATATGGGCGTTACACCACAGTGACCACAAACGTCATGCCATCCCCCAGTGCCAAGAGTGTTGCAAACAGTAGCTCCTACAGGGCAGTGGATACAATGGCAATTAGTTGACTACAATGAGAAATAAGGTGCCCCGAAGGGGTCTGGCATGGACAAAAGCTCTCATGTAGGCCTTCCTGGGATCTGCTAGCTATTTGGCTAAACGAGATCATCAGACCATGATCATTACTTAGCTTTTAGAAATAATGCCTTTAAAGGTCGAATAGTCCTTAAGTTTCCTTATGGCCATGCCCTCTTTGCTGCTGACTCCTGTAATTAGGCTTATTTGTGGTTAAATCCATGACCCATTATGTTTTGTATAACAGAATCATCTTTGTCCAGTCCATATGGCAAGCTCATTCCTTTTGATTCTTTAAACTCTAACTTGTATATCTCCTATTGTTCTTTTTTAGTTTCTGTAAGACTGGCTTGGGCCAGGGTTGTGTGGCAGTGATGTTGCTACCAGTCCATTCCGATCTATCTACTTTCTACTCACAGTGGAGTTTGTCATTTAAATCAAGGCTCCATTACCACAGAATAACACACATTTTCCATGATAGTGTTTTGATAGGACATGATACTGGGGAGTTATTGTAAATTATGTAAAAATGCAATACCTGCACTGTAGGATATGAAAACAAGATCCCAATTAATAGGTGTTCAATATATCATCATTACCTGTTCCCATGAGCCGGACTAAGCCCAGATACTGTAACTAGGTCGGACAGGTTTCATCCAAATAGTGAACTTATGATGGTCCGAAGAGCGGACATCACCTTCTGGGACTCAACTAAAGACTGCATAACTGTTGGCTGTGGTGGAAGAATTCTACCAGAAGCTGTCTGGAGGATTAACGCTCTGAAGAAAAGCAATCCAGCGTGAACGTTATACTTTAACTGACACTCCTCATTACTATCCCAGCCCCTATGCATAACTTTTTCCATAGCACATTGGCACCAGTGTGTCTGTTGCCTGCAAATCTCGATCTGAAGTTCAGTTCCTCTTTAAAAAAAATTGGGAAAAAACAATCAATTTTTCACCACTTAATGGATCCCTTCCCCAACAGTATTGTTCAGTTTTGTACTCCCGTTCATTTACATTCAGGAATGTATTTGACACCTTTGTTGGTGATGAACTGGTATTCCAGGCTCATTTTGTATTAAAATTGCATGCATTCTTCCTTTAATTAGATTGCATGTTCCTTCCTACCTTATTTTTATAATGCTCCTACCATCCTGCACTCCAAGTAAAAGCAATAGTATAAATTTAACATTGTAAGTGAAAAGTGATTTGGTGTATTTAGGCCCTCACATATGTCGGACTGCCGTGCTTCGACTCACTTTAGTTGATAATCCCACAACAGTCTTTTACTTTAAGTCGATTTGACGTTGCTCTGAAAAGCAGACTGATTTCAGTGTAAAGCTCCTAATCTTTCAGGCTGAAATAGCTTTGAGGCTCGCTAGTTACCTATGATTCACAGCAGGCTCGTTCCAGTCTTTACTGCCTCGAAGGAACAGTCTCATATTTACCACTGGCTCTTCCTTGGCCTGCCATGGGTAACTGCTTTTGGATGAGCAGAAAGTGACTCTTGCCTGATCCGGTTTACCTGCTTCGTCAACAACTTTTTGATTTGAGTACTGTAAACACAAACCGCCCACAGAATGTAAAGCATGCATGTGATAGCGGACAATTTTCAAGCTTTGTTGCTGTTTATCCTCTATTAAGATAATGCTAGGTGTGTTTGTTTGGTGTTAAATCAGTGAAAGGGACTGAAGTGCAGAATGGGTAAAATAAAAGGTTATGTTGGTGTAGATGTAACAGGTTAAGAATGTTTTTGACCCTTTGCTCTGTTTTTGGCGAATTGATGTCGATTTGTTTTGTTCACAGAGTGGCGATTTGAGGGTATCATGTTTGTTGCCCCTTCTCTTCAGCATTTTTCTAAGGAAATGATATGTAGACTGAAATATAGGACCATTGTGTCCTAATTTCACCAAAGTGACATGCTATGGAACCACAAAATGGGGTCTAATCAGAGAGTTTGTACACTTTTAGTTATTCTTCATAGTTTTCTTCTCTTAACAATGATTGTTTGGGAACCCATCTAACTTTGGGTGTTCTGACTCCTGCCAACATAACAATGTTCAGGCCTTTGCCTCATTTAGTGAGATGTGATGTTCTGAAGCACAGTCCTTGTCCTGACACGATTACATACAATACTTCAGGATGTGCCATATGTAAAGGTGCCTTAATGAGCTGTGGCAAAATTTGTATCCAATCTGCAGTAAATGCATGAGAACCGAAAGTTGGCACAACTTTCCATCTTTTCCCAGCTTCCATTCTGCTGCATTGTGTTGCTGAAGACGGTTTATGCATTGGTGCAGGCAGGTCCTTGCCCACTTAACCCCTACTCTGAACTTGTTATATTGCGCTCCATGTCCTGGAGGTCACAGACATGAATGAATACTTGGGAACTGGTATGGAAGGAAAGCAAAACCAATATCAAACCCCAGAGAGCCTACATACTCTGCATATGTTTTTAATGCTGAAAGAGTTACTCCTCACTAGTGCAATAAAATGGAAATGTGTGATGCGCTCAAGGGCTACGTGTTTTGCTTCAGCTTGTGTTTGAGAGAGACCGTGTCAGCCAGCAAGCGATGGCATGGAAAGGCCTGGGACTATTTACCAAGTTTTGATCCTAGTCTTACATTTGTCAGGCCACAATCTTACGGGTTGCAGCAGCTCTTTGTATTGTAGTATTTCTTTAGTGCCTGTTTCCCCTGACCAAAGCCTTATGCGCTCCGAGGGAACAACTAATAAGCTGTTTAGTTTGTGGTGCTTGATTGGTGTGTGGTATTATGAAGGGATCTAAAGAGTTTGGTGTCATGCACAAGGTTTGGACTCCAGATCTGTAGGTGCCCTTTTGATAGTCAAAAGAAGAGATGTAAGATGCAGATGCATTTTAGGTCTACTTAAACCTCTATGAGTAAGAGGTTGTGGAAAGTTGGAGTGTGTCTATACAAGAATGGCCCATAGGGAAAGAGTTTTGGTGTTCTGTATGAAGTCTTAAGAGGTGCCATGAACAGTTTCTGGCCAACTTATTGTTGCGGTGCGCACTGAGTGATGGAGAGAGAGATAGGAGAGATGGGGCTGTTCTTAGGATATGTTTGCAGCTTCTGCTGGAACGGACGTAAGTTATCTCCGTGCAGTTGTATTTCAGTGGTATGTGAATTAACAGACTGGAAAGGGTGGGATTATTTGAAGGTTTTGTGTGAGGTTCAACGGTGCTCCATGTAGTCTTATTGTGCACACGATTAGGAAAAGAAACAGGCCGTGTGTTGAAATGGATGATTTGAAAAATGCAATGTTTGTTAAAAGAAAATCCTGTTCACGTTTCTTTTATTATATTTTGAGTACGTTGGTAAAGGTGCCTTAATTTTGTGGGGATTACTGGAAGTATATTGGATCCACCGGGCCAGGAGAGTAACAAAGGCCGCACAATGAGTGCAGAGCTGAGAGTAAAAGAAAAAAACGTGCAGCATTATATGACCCAGCAAAAAGGCTCCTCGGTACCGGTACCTGTAACTGCCCCCGTCCCCGCCAGGCTGAGAGAGAATTCTAATAAAGGCGAGATCAAGGTAGATCGCAGACGGGGTGGTCAGAAAATGCAGGGGAAAAGAAGAGGACAAGCCAGAGAGACAGTGAAGAGGGGAGCAGAGTAAAAGAGAAAAAAATAGAGAGTTAAAAAGAAGGGAGAGAGAAAGACAAAAAAAAGATAAAGAGGGAAAAAGTGGGACACTCGACAGGAAAATAACCCAGGTGAAAGAGACCGGCATAAAGGAGAGAATATAAAATTGGGAATATGAGATGAAGAAACAAAGATTTGGGGGAAATCAGTGAGACGAGAGAGGTCGAGCAACTGCCAGGCAGTGGAAAAGACAATACAGGGAGACGTGAGGAACAGAGCAGGGGAGACCGACTGACAATACGACGTTGACAAGGAAGGGAGAGCATAGAGAAGAGAAGCGAAAGAAGGTTTGAGTTACAGTTGCAGAGACTCTCGAAAAAATATTTGAGCAAACACATTATAACATGCAGGCATGCATGTTTTCTTTCACTGATGTGATTTACATATTTAAATGTGACATGATATTTTGGGCATCCATTATATGAGTGTAACCCAATGTCCTGCTGCACAGGACGACCACCAACCTTCAGGGCCCCACCAACCCTTTAGGGGATGCACATTCACCCCAGGCTCAGTGAATATCTTTGAGACATGGGTGATTTGGGGTTCCTTCATCAGATTCTAGGCGAGGAGATCACTTTGCGTTACACCATTAAGTTCAGTGTGGCATAACTTGTAGTTTAAGATCCACTCCCAAGCAGCACTGGAAGCAAAGGTAGAATCACATCTTCAGACAGTTCATTATTGCAGGCATCATTTTCAGTTTTGCTATTTTCATGGACAGTAATCCAATTAATGGTGTAAGTAAGGCATTGAACCTTGCTCTCTGGCCTGCAGTTTAGCCTGTGACTGCCTGTTCATCAATGATGGCTCTGGAGATATATATATATATATATATATATACATATATATATACATATACATATATCTATATATACATATTTCACAAGCCAGCCGGAATTTTCCCACTTTGATAATCTTAAGCCTCAACATCGTACCAAGTTCGAAAAGTATCATAAAGATAAGTCTGCAAAAAGAAAAAAAAACAATGAGCGTGGCGGATGCCTCCGTAGGAGGCAGGGTTTACCCAGAAAACAACTCCTTGAAACGTTCTGGTAAACACCTCTGAAACACTATACACCTTACCCAACAGGTCAACTAAGTTGTTAATCAACTAAGTTGTTGAAGTTGTGTGTAAGATAGTGAAGAATCCTAAGGTTGATTCCCCTTCTTCCCAATTTTCCTGTAAAATAACGTTAAATGTGTGCTTTAGTGTTGGCAAAATAGACAATGACCACTTTGCTCTGTAGAACAAACTGAGCATCGGAATGTCTTCCTGAGCAATTCAGCAAAGCAATTCATTGTCTCCGAATGCTGCTGCAAGAGCACCAATATCTCTTCGGCTCTCTTGGTTTCCAGTTCGTGAAAGCGCCAAGCTCAAGACAAGACCCCTAATCTTTGACAAAGCAGCTCTGGTCCTACGTAAAACCAATATTAACTATTTTTGGAGTTCAAGCAACATACCTATGGAGATTCTACCTACTCTTTCAGAGGGAGGTTCCAATATAGCCTTCTTCTGTCCTCCATCTTATCTCTATAAAGACTTACATTTTGGAGAAAAAAAACATCCAGCCACTTTAATTTGGAACACATCACCCTGTCGCCCCACCAGATGTAGTTGCGTTAGGCAGAATGTTCCCTTATTTGCCCTCAGTATTTAGCCAAAGACGGTCTGCTGTTCTGTGATTTAAGTTGCTACCTAGAGCGATCTGATGCGGCTTGTATGTGACTCCTTGTGTATATTGAACACCAGGTTATGTCAACAAGCATTCGGCCAACACTGTAAACAGATGAGGAACATCATGCAAACATTTGTGACAGGACTTCACCATTTAATTGGTGACTGAGGGCCAATCTATAAGTGTATCTAAATAATATTAGCCAGAGCAAACATAGTGTTAGCTGTGCTGATTGCTGTACCTGAAGAACACTTTAAAATAATCTGTGTTTCCTAGTGAAATGCATTATGTGTAGTTTGTTGTGAATGTAATCTGTCTAGGAACTTCCGGTCAGTGTTTTTAAAAATGTAATTTCATGTTTGATATTAATTGATTCTCGTGTGTAAATCATTGGTTTAATGCAACAAGTGAATGTTTTCTACTTAACAACTTAGTTGGCATTTCCCTCTACTTGCAGTAATACTGAAATCATGTGAGGATTTAGATCTGTACCTCGCAGCAATATGTTCATTAGTCAGTTGGAGTGCTTAGTTTCCTTCTTTGTTTTGTGGTTGGTGTCTCATTTAATAATACATTTGAAGGATACTGTGGTGTGTGAATGCAGTCACAGGTAGCTAGGAGAGAAAAACCAGTATGAAATGTACTCTTTTTGGAAGAGTGATTAATGGGGCTCCTTATATTCCTCTGTAAGTAGTGTGCCTGGCACTTTCTTTTTTTACTAAATGTATTTTATGGTTTTACAAAGAAAAAATTTAACACAAGTCTGCGCAACAAGCGCTCCGATCTTCATGCATCATAGGTATGGAAGCATAGTCATACAGCACAATAGCAATTGTAATCAGGACTATTGCGTTTAGTGTCCGCATTATGACAGATATATACAGATATTTATATATGTATATATATATATATATATATCAATCACCTTTTCTGCTACCACATAGAGATCCATCCCACAACACCATTCCTGCAGGGAGGGCGTCTCTGGGGTGCCCCAATACCTGGCAATATCCCGTTAGTCAGATAATCAAAAAGGAGAATGGACACTTGTAACTACGTGACCGTAGGTTCAGTTGAATCACCCTCATAAACGCTATGTAATTTTTGCGGTGTATATCGTTTTTCTGCCCCACATAAGCGTTACAGCATTATCATTGGGTGTCCAATTATGTGCTCTATGCCAGCCTCAACCTGAGGCAACCTCTGGTATTTGTAGTAGTGTCCAGAGATACGGGGGCACCCCCAATGAGAGAGAAGAATGAAAAGTTATCTCTAAAAAACAAAAACTTCACCGTAAAAGAGCTTTAATATGGAGATGGTGAGGTTTTGTTGTTAAAAAAATTGGATATAACGCGAGATCGTGCGACTGGATCTCTTTATAACACTAAATTGACATGGTCGACATGTTTCTGCTCCATTCCGCCCATCCGGGTCTACGGGGCATTCGTCAGGACAAACAAAACAAACAACAAATCGATTACTTACACAACTTGTGAAGTATTCAATGGTGTTAGTCTTAACACTCTGTTTCTAACTTGCTCAAGATTCCTTAGTTAAGGAATCTCCGTATGTCAACAGTAGGCGTAAGGACTCTCTGGTCCTGAGCTGCATGAGGAAAAGTCTCCGCGTCTAGTGCTGGCTCTGCGGAGGAATATCCCGTTAGGCCAACACTAGGCCCAGTTCTTCAAAAAATGAGTTTAGCACGGGGGAGGTTTACATCATTGGGAATTCCCAGGATTACAAATTTGGTATCAAGTGGAAGTGCCGTAATAATCGCAGCCCAGTATGCCTGTATGTGAGGGCAGCCCTATATGGTGTGGCTAAAGGTATATAATTCCCCCAAGCACCTTAGGCATGTAGGCGTGGGGGCTTTACCCATATTATGTAATTTCTGGTGATCCTAGTAGGTACTGTTCAACACCTTGAATTGAATGAGTCGTAGGCCTGTCTTAATAGCCACTTCCCTGGAATGAATCAGTGCTGGTTCTCGGTCTATATCTTCCATAGTGCCAACGTCCCTAGACCATCTCTCTCTCAGAAGCACTAGTGTGTCCGGCATGTTATTAATTGTCCAGTATGTTTGTGAGACAGCCTTTCTATCTAATGCTTCCATCAAGATAACCCTTCTAACGGGGCATACTCTGGAATAGTTGCTGTGTCGATTCCCTCCGGCAGCCAGGAGTAACGCAATTGTGCAAATTCCAGAAAATTGGCTTGTTGTAGTTGATATTCGTGTTGCAGTGAGGTGAATGAGATCAGTGTCCCTTTTTTCTAGTATATCTCCTACTGTGGATATTCAGATTCTGTCTCATGTCTCAAAACCACTAAGCTTAGAGACTGCACCCTGCCAGCTACCTTTACATAGAGGAGTCTCTCGGGTAGTCTTGTGTTCCCATCCTAACGTTTTCGTGGCCTTATGCCATGCTATTAGTATGTATTCCTCTGCAACCCTGCCCTTCCAAGAAGATAATATAGGGTGGTCCTTTGGGGAGTTATCCAATCATTTATTGCGATGAGATAATACTTCCAGTAGTATCCTTCAATGTCCAGCACCGCTAGGCCTCCATTGTATTGGGATCGTTGTACAGTGTGAAGTGACACTCTGAGGTAGCCTCCGTCCAACAGAAGCGTCCACCGTCCTCTGTTAATTGCAGTGAATACTGATATTGCTGCAAGGTAATATGTGTTTTGGAGACTGTAGATTAATTTAGGTATGGTAATCATTTTGAAGAGGGAAGAACGGCCCATCAGTTTCAGAGGAAGAACTCTCCATCACTCATCGTCTACTAGGAAGGTAGTAAGGATTTGCCCAATGTTACATTTAACACAGAGCTCTTTTTGGGTGGTCATGAATATTCCCAGCTATTGGCAGCCTTCTTTGGACACTCGAAAACCCAGAGGAAGTGGAAACTCAGGCACCAATGCCTGACCACATTCTTTATCTGTTCTATGTCTAGCAGTTCAAATGCAGGGCAATTGCCCTTTCATGGCCTCTTACTTGACTGATTGACCATGGGTTAGTTGAATACTAACTCCAAAGTTTTGTCTTTCATAAAATAAAATAGTGTTTGTACTGTCATGGGCATCACCACTGGCTAGCCAGTTATCTAGGGCCAAGGCACTTAAAGGTCACCTGGGCAATCTTTGTAATCAGTCTTACCTGTTGTTCCTAGAACTAACCCATTTCAGTTAATAAGCCCACAACCATATGTTACTGGGAGCTCGCTAAAAAGCAAGAATCTCTTACTTAGTCTTTGACCTCACGGTGTAATGAGTGAGAGTGTTCTGATCTTATTCTTAGATGATGATGTATGGTAGAGACTGCGATAAAGGTAAAAAGTGATGGGTGAATTGTAAACCGACTTGTTCATCAGTTTTATAACTTAATAAGAAGTCAAAGCCTTTAATTCCCTTAGAAAGATTTAACAGTATACTAAAATATACTGTGTGCATTGCCTTAGAAAGTTGTGTTTCTGTATATGATAATACTGGGTAGTCAGCCTTCAGGGAGCAATAAGAGCAAGAACAAGCTCTGGCAGAACCAACAGGAACTTTCTAGCAATGCTAGCAAGTTGTGATGCCTGGTCTGCGGAGAATAATCAGAAAGTTAATTTTCAACACTTTATACAAGTCTTACAAAGTTCTCTTCTCTATGGAGTGGTAGTGAAGAGCAGTGTGCGGTGAAACAGTGATTGCAAGTCAAGGGTTGCTCTCCCTAGAACACATCTAAGCATGACACTCAAGTGCGATTCGACCTTCATGGGTAATAAGCCCAGTGGCAGGGGGCCACAGGCGGTATATGGTATGTTCACAACCTTGAAGTTCACGCCTCGGGGTCTGGTTGGGCATGGGTGAGGAGCAGTGCCTCTTTGCAGCAAAATCACTTTACCTTAGAGTCTTCCTTCTTAGTCGAGGAGGATAGGTTTAGTAGGAGCTTCTGTATCAATCTCTGTTTTTCTTTAACCTCTTGGACGTGGGCTGTGCAGTAACAGTAGGTCAACTTTCTGTGGCAAATCGTTATGTTAGGCACTTGAAGCAGCTGAGCATGTAGCTAATGAGCAGGTTCATAGCAATAGGGGCCGTTTACTTCCCTCTACAGATAACCAAAAGCTTCAGTCCTTAGAGTCTGGTCTCGATGCATCACTTGAAGTTTTGTTACCAACCAATATGATTCAAGCCCATTCTTTTCATGGGCAGTTACGTTTCTCGGTAATGAACATTCCCTGGTTTTCTGGGTGTCTCTGATTTCATATGGATGCCATACAACCAGCAGACAGTCCAGTCAAGGACTGTGATGGGCCTCCGCTCTCCTCTGAAAAAGCAGACCACAGGCGGTGAGAACGGGCAGTCAGCACACTTCTCTGCAGGTAATTGTGGTCATTCCCTTGCCCAAATCTCTGTTGGCGGCCTGTGCAAATGGTTATGATCCAGAATGGAAAGCTCAGAGTCCATTCTTGTCCCATGGAAAACCTTGTTGATTCAGACCAGACACGCAGCAACTTGGCTTACAATATAGCATGTCTGCAGGGGAATGAAGAGAAATGAAAATTGTATAAACTGGCATGGGGAGCGGGATATAAAACAGTGTAAAAGCCTGTGATGTCTAATCCAACTTCTTGTGGCTACACATACACTTTCGGATCCCCACCTCGGAGTGCCACAAACCTTCATGCATGGCCCAACAAAGCATGCACCTACACACACACACACACATCTCGCACTCCAATAACATACATTTTATGATTAGATTTCACCCTTTAATCTCAAAGACATCTCGTGGTCTGATCTCGCACACTTTTCGTGCTCTGCACTCTTACACATTTCACAGACCTCTCTCTCACACATCTCATACTCCTATTTCACACTCTGGGGGACTCCAGTCAAGACAGAGTTAATTTTTTTTGGGGGGAAAATAATTTTTATTGCAGATTTGCAGTACACCATTACAACACAGGGTGACACCTCGTAGCTCTCCCATTCCACCATTTGCATTAGCTTCTTCACACAGCCTGAAGGCCCACAACCCGGAGGTCGGGCGGCGGTAAACATAAAATTCTCATTGCTTGGCAAGATGCATCAGGTGTAACCCTCACTCTTAGATACGTGCTCGTCTGCTTTTCTTCTAGTCCTCTCTCTGAAATCTCCCAATAATTTCGAACTGTTCCCAACTCTCCCCCCCCACCCCCCATCCGAATGTTCACCACCTACTCAGGAATATTTGCCTTTACCTCTTCCCTGGGTTCCATCAGGAGTTCATGTCTAGTGTCTACCTAATTTTGCGATGTCCCCGGTGTGTCGCGGGGGCCACTCCCAGCTTCACCCAGTGCAGCCTCATCCTCCTGTAGTGTTCTATCTCTCAGGGCTTGGACCAAAGTCTCCCAAGCCGCCGCCGTGTCCAGTGCCCTATCACTTGGGTTACGGCGAGCCATTTGGTATCGGTGTGTACTGTCACAAGCGGCCTACTTCAAAAGTTCACTGGCCCGTCTCCTGTATGTGGGACCTACTCTCGTCTTCCAGTGCCGTGTGATTTCCCTTTTGGCTACGATCAGGCCCATATCTATAAATTTACTTGTGGTTTTGTTTTTAGGTATATGGGGGAACCAGTGTAATAAGCAAACTGCTCTATCATATTGGAACGTTCTATCCGTGACCTCCGTTAAAGTATCCCCTACCGCCTGCCAGTATTCGCGGAGGTCAGGGCAGGACCATAACATATGGTCCAGCTCCGCTCCCTCCAGAGCGCATCTCGGGCACGCCACGGCGACTGTTCCAAAATATTTCTTCATTTTCCCTGGGGTCAGATAAGCCCTATGCACCACGTAAAAATGGATCTGCTGAAAGCGCGCATTTCTCGTGCTGTTTCTGGCCCGTCTCACTAACCGGGCCCAAGTTGTCTCGGGGATCTCCCTGTCAAGGTCTGCTTCCCATTTGGACTTTAGCGCCAACAACTGTGGTAGATTTTCCCGTAGCATTCTAGAATATAGGCAAGTTACTGCTTTATAGGTCCCGGCTGTATTGTCGTCTTTGGTTCCAGAAGCCCCTCTTTCCAATGTGTTTGGAAGGCCCTAGTCACCGCGGCGTGCAATAAGTACCCTCCTCTAGGCAGGTCATATTTCTCTTGCAACTCCAAAAACGGTACAAGTACCCCATCTTCGTAGAGGTCACCTACCACTTGGATACCCGCCTCTTCCCAGCTCTGCAACTGCGACCACTCCCCGCCGTGAGGGAGTGCTGTCAGCATCCCCAGGGGTATCTCCGGGGCATATGGGCGTTGCCCTCCCGCTTGGCACCGAGACCGGTTCCAGCAAAGTTTGAACGTCCGTTCCTCGGGGGTCAGATCTCTAAGAGCAATTCTCTGCTGTAAAGCTATATAGGCCAAAACATGGCGTGGGGTGCCCCTATCTCTTTCGTTCTCCGGACCGCGATATACCCTTGCCACCTCCTGCGTGAAGATCTGCAATTGAGCAGCCAGGTAGTAGAGTTCAAAATCGGGGGCCGCCAATCCTCCCTCATCCTTCGGGCGGGTGAGTTCGCCAGTGCAACCCTGCACCTGCCCGTCCCCCATATGAAGGAGGTCATCTGAGACTTCAGCTGGGAAAAGAAGGTTCTCGGTATCCAGACAGGAAGGGTGCGAAAATAATATAAGAGGCGCGGCAGGGCGATAATTTTCAATAATGAAATGCGCCCAGTGACTGTCAGCGGGAGCGTGGCACAAAAGGCCATGCAGCCCTTCAGCGCTCGTATGCATCTGCCTATATTACCCTCCAGTATATCCGCCGCCGTATGGTATATGTATACACCCAGATACTGCAAGCAAACGGGCTCCCATCTAAGCTCAGGACTGTGGTCGGGTCGTGCTGTGTTCTGTCGCAGGGGGAACAGGCAAGTTTTGGACCAGTTTACTTTCAGCCCTGATAATTCCCCGAATCGCTCTAGTAGGCGTTCCGCGCCCTTCAGTGCTTTCGACCCGTCTTCCAGGAATAACAACAGGTCATCCGCATATAAGGAGATGAATTGTTGGCCTCCTCTGCTATCTATACCCCGAAAATGCTTACCCGTGCGCACCTCAGCCGCGAGGGGTTCGATCGCCAGGGCGAACAGGAGGGGGGACATGGAGCAGCCCTGGCGGGTGCCCCGTTTCACCGGATATTGGTGTGATACAATGGATCCTATTCTCACTCTAGCCACCGCCGCCGTATACAGTACTCGCGTCCACTTGATATAACCTTCCCCCAGTCCGAAGTGCTCCATGGTCTTGTATAAATATTCCCACTCCAGGCTATCAAACGCCTTCTCAATATCTATCGATAGAACCAAGGGCGTCTGGGCTTCCATGTGCGGACTTTCCACCAAGCGCGTAAGTCTCCTTATATTGATTGTCGTCTTTCGGGCAGGAATAAATCCCGACTGGTCCTTGTGGACTAGGTCGGGCATGTGCTGGAGGAGCCTCTCTGCTAATATGGCGCTTAATATTTTATAATCCGTGGTCAACATGGATAACGGCCTGTAGGAGGCCGGGCGTACGCTCTCCCTCCCTGGTTTTAGCAGTGGGATCACTAAGGCTTCACGCATAGACTGGGGTAGATGGCCGGCTTTCCTGGCCTCATTATATACCGTTTGTAGCCTAGGCGCTAACAAGTCTACGTGTTTGCTGTAAAATTCAATGGGTAGCCCGTCTAGGCCCGGCGTTTTGATGCGGGCCATCCGTTTAATCGCCCCTCTAATCTCTCTCAGTTCTATGTCCCTCCCCAATTCGTCCGCTTGTTCCTTCTCTAAGTGAGGCAATGGAAGGGCCTCGAGGAAGATCCGAATGCCGTCCTCCTGTCCCATCAGCGCGCTCCTATATAGGTTCGCGTAGTAGCTCTGAAAACTGGCCAATATCTCCATCTGGGAGTATTGCAATTGTCCCTCTTCACCCTCAATCGCCAATATCGGGGAGCTACGCCTAGCAGGATTGGCTAGCCACGCCAGTAATGCTCCAGCCCTGTCCCCCTCAACGTGGGCCCGAAGCATATACGCTTTGTGATCGAAGCTGCGGAGGCGTTCTACTTCTACTGCTACTGCCTCCTTGGCTGAGTGACCTCCTCCTGTAACTGCGGGTGCCCCGGTCTCGCTTTCTCCGCATCCTTCAGCTGAGAGTCCGCCTTTAGTAGATCTTCTAACAGCACTCTCCACACACCCACATGTTTCCCTATGCACTGCCCTCTCACTACCACCTTAAAAGCGTTCCATTTCATCGCTCTAGAAGTCGTGGATCCCTCGTTCTCCGCGAAGTACTGAGGTATACCCTCCTCTAGCGCCGCGTGGAAGAGCGGATCTTCTAATGTCTCGGGGCGCAACCTCCATGTCGGGACCCGAGATATCTCCGAGACCCAGTCCAGACCAATCAGCAGCGGGTTGTGATCCGAGATCGTCCTGGTCAGGTATTCGGACCATGTCACCGTCTGCATCACCACTCGAGAGCACAAAACTGCATCAATGCGGACATGGAGGTCGTGGAGGCTCGAAAAAAACGAGTAGTCTCGCTCAACTGGGTGATGTGTGCGCCATGCATCTGTCAAACCCCAACGCTCCTGCCAGTCCAATCTCCCTTTCGTGAGGCGGTGCACAGGGGAATCTCCCAGTGGTGGATGGGATCTATCAAGTGTCGTGTCCGCTACTGAATTAAAATCTCCCCCAATTAAGACTGGTCCTGCTAGGAAATGTGCTTGTGTCCCCGATAGTCCCGTGAAAAAGGTCAACTGGTCAGTGTTTGGTGCGTATATGCTACACAGCATTATGTCCCTGCCCCGCAGCCTGCCTTCCACTGCCACATATCGACCTTCCGGGTCTATTATGTGCCTGGTCGCCTGGAACGGCGTACCCGCCCTAATCCATATCAAAGCCCCCCTAGCAAACGCTGAGTAAGTGGTGTTAAATAACTGACCCCTCCACCTCTTTTGTAGCGCTATCCCCTCTGATTTCGTGAGATGTGTCTCCTGCAGCAGCGCAATATGCACCCCCCTGCGTACCAGATAGGCATGTACTTTGTGTCTGCGTGCCATTGAGTGAAGCCCCCGCACATTCCAGGTCATACATCGCACCCCATTTGCACTAGTCATTGTCCCATGGTTCGTGGTATAGTCTCATTTGCAGTTCTGTGGTGCCATGAGTGGTGGTGTCTCCCCAACTAAACTCCAAATCGTCTGGCTTCGTAATTCCCTCATGTTTCAGAGCCAATCCTTGCCAAATATAAGAAACAACCCCAACAATACCCTCTGCCACCCCCCACAGAATAGGCCCCAATATCAAGCTATCAGTGCCCATCCAAACTAAGTCAATCCCCTCATCTTCCTGTCTAAATCACGGTTGTAACCGTGAGTGCCTTAAGGGCAATCGGGTTGTGGCCTAGGTCCAATGGTAGAGACGTCCGCCCACCCGATCCCTACTTGTTAGCAGCGGTCCGACATCCCGGACGATGACCCCCCACCGCAGTCCCTTACAGTTCGTGAATTCTTTCTTCTGCAGGAATGTCACCCTATCTGTAGGTGCGTATCAATTGTTCAGGATCTCCCCCGACGTTTGTGGTGTCACCAGCGGGTCCTTGGTGCTGCGTGTCTCTGAGGCCTCCGACTCCGACCCTGTGTCTTTAGTCTCCGAGTTCGAGCCCCGTTGCGACGGGGAGGCACCCGATCTCGACAACGATTCTACTGCCTGCAGTGCAGCCTGCCGCTCCGCCTCTGTCTGTGACACCGATGGTTTCTTCGACCCCTGTAGCGGCCAGCGCAAACTCTGTGATTTCCGCGTTTGCGTCTTTTTCCGCTCCCTCTCCTCTCGAACTCTGTCACCGTCCGTGCCTGCTTTATACGTTTCCCACCAGTCCCAGGCATCCGCCGATGTGGGGAAGAAGTGTGTCTTGTCATCTAGGACAACTCTTAGTTTAGGCGAGAAGAGCAGGGAGTATCGAATGACCTCGTTTCGCAGTTCACGTTTTATGGATAAAAAGGATGCTCACAGTTTCTGCGTCTCGAATGTGTAATCGGGGAATAGGGTCACTTTACTGTTCGCTACTTGGAATGGCCCCGCATCGCGGGCCCTCTGGAGGAGAAGGTCCCTGTCCTTGTAGGGCAGCAGTTTGGCTAAGACTGGTCTCAGGGGTAGACCAGGCTTGGGGGGCCTAGCCGGGACCCGATGAGCACGTTCCAGGGTAAAGAATGGCGATAGGCCTTCCGGCGCCACCGTGGTCTTCAGCCAATTGTCCAGATACCCAATCATATCCTCCCCTTCTATTTTTCCGGCAGACCCACTATCCGAACGTTACTGCGCCAGCTTCTATTTTCAGCATCCTCGGCCCTCCTTTCCAGCGTTTGTATCCTGCCCAGGTCGTCCGTCAGCCTTTCTTCCATGTTTTTGTGGGCTGGGGCCAACACCTCCAAAGTGTCTTCCACCTCTTTGACTCTATCTTTGAGTTTGTCGTGGTCAGCTCTCAGGAGTCCCAACCCCGAAACCACCTGCGCAATATCATGTTGCAAAGCGTCTCTACTTGCCGCAATAGCCTCCAGGATGCGGTCCTGAAGCTGCTGCAGGTCCGAGGGTCCCGCAGGGCCACCGTCCGACGACTCCGGGGTCGCAGCTCCCTCGGTTTTACCTTTGTTTTTCACCATTGTGTAAGGTCGGGTCACGCACCAGTGTTCATGAGCTGCAGGGGCTACCTTCCGGTCCGCGTCGTCTGCGTTCTTACAGCCGTTTCAGCTACAGGGCACTCTCTCCTGCCCCCCCGGGATTGAGTAGTTTGCTCACGCACACCCTCGGGTCTGCGACCTCGTTCGTCAGGTCCAGGGAAAGGATTCCCGGGCGTAGGACTCGTCCTATCCGTGGTGAGATCTTGCTCCTTGGTGGGGTCTTCTCAGCAGGGAGTCCCGCTTCGTTGCCGCAGTCCATTCCACCCTAGGGCCCCTCAGCGGAACCGAGGTCCCGCCCAGCGTCCGCTCCGTGCTCTCGAGAAGACAGACAGGCCCCCAATATTTCCGCCTGGGACCCCAGATCTCCTCAATGTCCCCGAGCCCGGACGAGGGTCCGCCAGCCGCCACCGGAGAGCAAAGCAGCAAGCCCCTCCGTCTAATTCGCAGTGCAGGGCCCCCCCGAAAGCATCCGCCTTCTGGTTCTCACTCACTGTTCAAGTCTATATGGTTCAGGTGCAGGGCGCTCCGCGGCCAGCCTTCCCAGCTTTCCTGCCCGGTCAGCGGCGTCAGCCATTCCGCCACATCCTCCAATTCCCGCGGAGCGGCCGCAGAACCCTCGATGCCTCCCAGGACTCCCTGTCGGCCCAAGACAAAGCCGCTCCTATGTGCTACGGGGCACCGTCTCCTCCGTTGGGGGCTAGCAGCAATCCCCCGGGGCGGTCTCCTTCCGCCCTCAGGTCCCCCGTCCCCTGCAGCCTCCGGCAGGCCCCTCGCTCCCACGCTCGGCGGTGGAAGCCGCCGGGTGCTCCCAGCGGGCGGGTCCGTCGTGCAGCCTCCGCCCCGGTCACAGAGCAGGCCAGGCGCTCCGCTGCCCCCTGGGCGTCGTGCTCCCAGCGGGCGGGTCCGTCGTGCAGCCTCCGCCCCGGTCACAGAGCAGGCCAGGCGCTCCGCTGCCCCCTGGGCGTCCCCCGCCGTGGCCCTCACCTCTCAGCTGCACGGGGACAGGCGGCGCCTCGGTCGCACTCCCAGCGGGCTAGGGATCAGTTGGGCGTCTGCCGCATCCGCACCTCAGCTTTCTTCCGTGCCTCCCGCCGCCATCTTGACTCCGGGGCCCCAACCCGGTCCCAGACGAAGGTCGACGCGTCTCCCAGGGGCCTCAGGACTCGCCACAACTTCGTCCAAGCCCGCACTCTACTGATCGGTCGCTGCTCCTCGTCTGCCTGGCTTCCGAATAGGCGCCTTTCAGTCAGATGCGCTCCTCAGTCCCTCCCGGCATCCGAGAGGTCCACCATTTTGCGCACCTCCGCGTTCCGACTTTCAATTGCCTTTTTCGCCGCTGGTGTGTAGCTCACCGCTCCACCGACCGCACCGAGGGTGCAGTTCAGGTTCACACCGCCTCCGGTGTGCGGGTGGAGGTTCTCGCGGGCGTCGCCGCACCGTTTTGCAGGATAACTGAGGGGATCAGGCGCGGAGCTCCGAGCTCACGCCTCCATTCCCTTCGGCTCCGTAGCCACTCCCCCGTCAAGACAGAGTTCCTGCAGTTATCATAGAGGGCAAGTAGGCAGTCTCCCTCACTTTTGGTGCAATTAAAAAAATATGTGGTCTCAGACTATAAAATCAGCTGGCACCAAATGTTGGTCACATTGTGGCCTGAGCAGGCGAATTGTAATCACACATACTGAAAGGAGTTCCATTTTGGGTGAGCCAATCTCCAACAGAGTGAAGTACTCTGCTGGTGAAGATAAAATGTTAAATAACATGTAGAGCATATGCCAGGGGTCTCAAGCCATGAGTATTCTGTGCACGTAATCATTTTGGGTTGGTCAGAAACTTTGAAATGAAAATAAGGGTAGCCACAGTTTTTGTTTATTTTATTTACTAAAATACTGGTTAGTCCAATTTGTTGATCATTTCAATTTTGACATCACCGGTAATCATTTTTTGCCATTGTCTTCATCTAATGATCGGTTACTCTAGCGGAACGAGTTGTACCATGGTTTGAAATGATCACATACATTTTACCGCAGCAATCTCTGCAGTTGAATATTTGTTTTGTTGGACATTTTAACTCAGCAGTCATGGTATATGTATATACTGCTCGGCTGAATGACCCTCATCTGTGCACGCCAGTGAGTGATGGTTATATCTCGCTAGTAGCTTACTACTTGAAATGTTGCACACTGACACTGACCTGCATAGTTTGGAAGGTTGTGGTGGGTAAGAGCGTTGTCCAGCTCAACCGAGCAGCCGTTAATAGCTAATATTGAAGTTGTCTGAATGCTCAGTAGAAAAGGATGGAATAAGGGAAGAAATGTGTTGTTACTAAGAGTCTTCCTTTTTCACCGTCAACCCAAGTTGTTCTCAAACAGAGAACGCGTTTTCAGACGTATATTTAAAAGAATAGAGAAGTTGAACCTTCTTGAAATAACATTTTCAGTTTTTAAGAAGTTTGGATTTATTGTGTTCTGCCTGGACTGATAAATGTCACAGTTATTTCCGTTGATTCTGGAAATTGCAGACCTGCTCTTCTCGGTTGCCTGAAAGGAAGACAAGTCTAGCAGGATTAACTGAAAAGTAGTTTTCTGTTTTGTCTCCCTGATCTCATATGAACGCTGGCAATCGATAGCACAGCCCATACTTTCACACTGCAAGGCATTGAATACATCTGAGTGATGCGGCATCAATCAAACACACGAGAGACGGTGTGGCTTGGACGAACATGCAGTGGAAAGTGGGAAAGGTTCCTGCCAGCCTCTTCACCCTGTCTTGTCTTACTTAACACATTGTCCCGCAGCTCATCCGCCCTGGCCCCCCTCCCTCCCTCCCGCTGCTTGCTCTGTGGTGTTTCAGTTTAGCTCTTACTCGCTGAAAACCCTCAAGGAGCCTGGCAGCTGCCTCACCTGCTGTCTCCTCTGAGGTGAAGTGCAGCTGGAGGTGCGTGACTGCCAGCCCTGTTTTTTTAAGAGTCAATTATGCCTCAGAAAGAACCTGCGCGAGGGTTGGTCTGCGAGCGGCGTCCGCGCATGCGCCGGAGCGCGAGCCATCTGCTCTCAGAGCTACTCCAGCGTGCCACCTGTGCCTCATTCAACTCGAGGATTTGTTTCAAAGGTGGCACTGGTTTACTTAATACACAGGGAGGGCCGGGGAAGAAAGCGAAGCTATTTGTTGGTTCTGTTCTACTTAAACTCCCCTAGAACAATACACCCAACAAATACCTTTTTTGCTCTTTGTGTGTCGTCCGCCATTGGAAACAAATCCCTTTTCATTTTGAAACTCGGGGATGAATAGGTAACATTAAACAAAACGTGTGCACTGGCGTGATGGGCGTCAAGTCCCATGTGGTCGGATTTTTGAGCTTTAAGAAGGCCACCTGTCAGTTTTCTTTTAATTTATTTTTAGATCTGGTGTAGAAGCCGCCATTAGCTGTCTTACCAGCCTCATCTAATACAAAGACATCCATCAAGAAAAAATATGGCGAGTAACAGGTGGAAACCTTGTCTGGAAACAGTTAACTTTCATCTCCCTATGACAGCGAGAAAAAAGAAACACTTCCAGGGAAAAAGTATCTGACTGGTTTTAACAGTCAAGAAACTTGTTTAAACTTGTTAGTTGTTCTAAAGGTCGTGTCTGTGTTGGATCCCTCAGCTTTGAACTTCTATGGTGCTCTGAAACACCATCAGAAAAACATAAATTCCTCTTGCGTCGGTGGTTTTTTGCACTGCACATTTTCTGGGTCACTGTCTGTAGAGGCTTTTGGTCATAGTGCCTGAAGAGGATTTAACTCTTAGTGTTGTGCCGTAGGTGATTTCTCGCAGGCTGCCTACATAACTGTAACCAAGCAAAAGCATCTGGCTAAGAAAGATAGAATTGCTCAAGAGGCCATCAGCTTATTGTTGCCTTACCATTACTTGCCTCAGGAAGAGACCACAAGATATATACTGAGCCAGGTGGTTCTTCAATATTTGGTCATATGAACACCATCATTGCAGTTTTGATGGTTTGTATGCTGCAGCAACTAGAAGCGGCGAGTGTCCTATAAAAGCAACAGGTATAATCATGCTGTTTAGGTCTGTCTGCCCTTTGGATTTGATTTTCTTTCATTGTTCAGGAAGAACACTACTACGAATCTTTGTTTTGCTTAAATATAGACATCTGCGAATTTCAGTACTCTGTCCCTAAAATCTTTATTTCTTGGCTATTCATATTTTGATCATGGATTTGGTACCATCTGCCCATGCGAGGCTTTATCCATACCTCTTGAATTTCAAATGTGTATTATCTGACACCAAAACATGCACCGAGCAAAAACATAGGTTTGTGGCTCCTCACTTACTAGTGTATGTTGCTGTGAAATAATGCACCTGTGAAGCTTCAGAATGTTTTCGTGTACGCTTGTACATTTGACAAAGTTTACCTTACTGCTCTGCTTATGTTGCATTCTCTCCTGCTCGACCCCAAGCCTCATATTAGTGCTTGGATATCCCATGTTTGGGCAACATAATAAAACATTAGACTGGTTGTTATCAATGATATTGGAAATATTCGGAATGGTTACTGAGTCCCCTAACCCAGCATGGTGTGTTACTGTAGGAATAGAGGGGAGAAACAGTTACTTTAACAATAGTATCTAAGGGATAGGGCACTCACAGCTAGTTATTGACTGAAGTGGCGAAGCTGAGGCGCCTTATCCATCCAAGTCAGTATCCAAATGGGAGTGCACACCTACTTACCCCCTTTGTCTAATATTCGATTGTAAAGCAAACGTTCTAATTTAATAACAAAATAGTTTCAGATGGTGTGTATTTCAGAGAACTCTTTAGGTGGAGGGTTACAAGGATCATATCTGCTGTTTTGTTAAGGTAGCAAGGCTCTTCGATTTTTTTTACATTCAAATGCATTTTATGGAATGGCTGGTTATGAGAGTCACAAAAGTTCCATATAGAAATAGTGAAACAGCTTTTGGTCACAATATATACAGGGTTAGACTGGCTTACAGGAAAATAAGGCAATGCCAGAAGGGCTAGTCTGACCGGTCTGTGTGTGGGTCGCTGTTTGTGGGCCTGTTTTCTTGTCTGTTGAGCTGGTTTTTAATGTTGAATTACTTGATATTATGGCAAACATTTCCTGCAGCAAACTCAAATCTATGCAGTCTCCCAAACCTTGCAAAACATATATAGATTGTGTGTTTTATTTTGGTGCCGGGCTTATTTTCTGTCCCAGTCCGACTCTGAATATATATCAATTCTTGATGATGCCATAGTAATTTTGGTGAGTTCTGAGGTGATTTAACTAATAAAAAAGTAGATATTCTGTTGGAATTTAATGAACTATTTACAAGTGAACGATTTCTCATAGAAATTATGATAAGTACTCAAGAAGCTAAAATGCGAACACATTTTCGGTAAGTTCACACTATCTTACTCACCCATGTGAGAATAAAGTCTGGTATTCTGAGTAAACTGTGTTTTCAACAGCAGCAAGTGCCTCTCATTTGATTTCCAAGTGTTCTACTGCAGCTACAAAACAAACCTCTAATGAACAACTAAAGTGCAAGCACATGGCAAAGGTGATTCACTCCTTGCTGGAATAGGAGCTGTTGAATTTAAAACATTACCCATGGAGCATGCTTAAGTAAATGAGCATTGAGGTGTTGTTAATAAAGATTTGAAACTAGCTGGTTCAAAAATTAATTTTAAGTAATTTATGACATTATATATTTTTAAAGGGTTAAAAAGAATTCACTAGAAATGTACACCCTCATCCAGTATCTCCTTTCCGCATCTTTTTCCTTGGACTATCCATCTTCTCAGTTGTTTAACCCCTTGCATGCTTGTAACGGCCGGGAGGATCACAGTGGGCGTCCGAATCCCGCACACTAATTAAAATGCTCGCACAGTGTGAAAATTCGCACTGCATGTGTATTATTCCGCGTTCTAGTAGTTGGGTCCGGAATCGTAGTCTTTTCTTTCTTTTTTTTTTTCGTAGCCCAGGTGGGCGTCGACGTCCCACCTTTTGGTGTACTTCCTGTGATGTCGGCATACTTCCTGCGGAAGCTCCCACCTTTGGGCGCCATCTTCGGATTCTTTTTTTCTTGTTTTTGTGTTCTGTTTGTGAATCCTTTGGCAATGTTTTTTATTTCTTATTCAAGTAAGTGATTTTTCCGCTTTGTCCTTTAAGGTGTCTGTTTCTATATTGACCTTGTATTACCACCTTCTTCTCCTGCCTCATCTTTCTGGCGGAGGTGGGTGGGTTCGCTAGTGAATCCAGTGAAGACAAGTAAAAAAAATATATATAGCCCCGCGGAGGTGGCAGTCCCCGGGGCTGCAAGGGGTCGCGTGGCTGCCCGCATTTCATTCAGTTAGCCCTGGGGAAGTGGTGGTCCCCGGGGGCCCACACGGCCCCTGCATTATTACTATTTCTAATTGCTTACGGGACGTGGGCCACCTGGGAGCCTAATTAAACGAAGCTCGACAACCCACAATTTGTTTTTTTTTTACATTTTCCGCGGATCCACCTAAATGGACCTTCTGGGTCCCTGTAGGCCACCCCCCCACCAAAGATGCCCAGGGGGGTCAGGATGTTTCTACTCTGCCCCCTTATCTTTTTTTTATAAACTTTTTTTTCTGTGACTCTGTTCAGTCGAGTCGCAAGATGGGTGCCAACATTTCCTGGTTTGAAGTGTTGGCAACCAATCAGATTTCAGGCATGAGATCGGAAGGGGTCGTGGATCCACAGAGGGCACAGTTGTATATCTGAGAAATCATTACAATTCTCAGAAACTACTGAACAGATTGACACCATTTAACAAAAAGAGTGCTTTCTGAACCAAGAGCTACTGTTTTTGCCAAATTTGGTGTAATTCCGTTTAGCAGTTCAGGCTGTAGCTGTTTCTAAAGTTTCCTATTGAAATTAACATGGAGAAAAAGTGTTTTGGGACCCCCCCTTTTTCTCAACTCCCGCTTGCCAGATCACCTCGAAATCTTCAAGACGAGCTAAAGTGAACGTCAAATTAGTTCTGAAAAATTTGCGAGATTCGTCAAACAATGAAAGTTATTGACAAATAAAAAACAGCTTTTTAATAGAAATCAGGTCCTAACTATAACTACCTACTGGGGATTGCCAGTAGGTAATATATAATGTGTGTGTGTATTTTTCCTTTAAGCGAAGGGAGCTATTTAGCATCTGATCTCACATTTACTATGAATACATTTGTGCTCCTCTTGATAGTGAGACCCTTCAAATGAGTTGTTGTTTCGACAATTGATTTTTCTTTGTTTTCCCGCTTCCTTTTGTCAGGAGTTGCGTCTAACTGCATTAATGTGCGCTGGCTTAAAAGTCAATGGTATTGTCAGCTGATATGAAATGGTAAAACATTTCAAAATATTTATTGTCTATAAAAAACGTAATTCTGTGTAGCCTATAAAACACTACATTCAAAGGTAGTTAATTAAAACATATTTTCAAAAAAGTAGCATTTTTAATTAGACAGAACAATGATGCTCTATTTTAGAACACATTCAAAACTGTCTAAGCTGTACAATAATCAGAGACTTAAAAGACTTTTAATAAATATTGTAAACAAATGCAAGGGAATGTTTTCGGAGATTCCTTTATTTTATGACCTTGTAGGATCAATGTAAGAGCCATTTCAAGTACATATTCAGCCTTTTGTACAAAAAAGTGAATGCTTTTAAAACTGTCTTTCCAGCAACATGTCTCTTGGTTCAGACAGATCCTGAGAGAAAGGTGAATACTCTAGATATTTATTAGAATTGCTGTTAAAGGAAGGAGCCATTATCATATGTGAATTAATACTCTAATGAGGTTTCTCTCGGGTACTAGCTGTGAATCTCCTAGCTAGATATCGACCAGCTTAGAGCCAATCAAACCACAGCATTTTGATGGTGCATAGCTGAGAGATTTACAGTTCCCTGTAATTTCAATTTTACTTCACATTTGAGACATTCTTGAAATACATCATTTCAGAATGTTATCGCCAAAATCCTCTAGTATATGGTGCAATACAGTATACATTTGCCTGATTTATAATAACTGTCTAATTTATAGGGGGCACAGGAAAACTGACTTGCCTCTAAGCTTACTAATGACGGTGCAGGGCGAGGCATGTATCTGCCTAAGTTCATATTTAGAAACAATCACTTCTAATACATGCCACTCTGAGGACAGATATGATTTAAATTACCAAAGTAAAAATTTCAGCGTTTTGTTAAACATATTTCTTTATTTGCATTTGGCAAACTTTATAACTGGTCTAAACCTGTTTAAGTTGTAAAACTCATGATTCTTCACAGTCCATTTTACTTGCATATACTTGGATGGGTTCAATATATACAACACGTAATATTTGTCTTCATACAAATGATTTTGGTCACCAGCACATTATTGACGTACATCTCATGCTTTTGACACGGCTAAGCCTGTTTCCCTCATCCCAGTTTTTCTGCGATGCATTAAAAGGGGTACCCGTATGTTTACTTTGGCCATCCATGCTGCTGTCTCATCGAGGTCCCCCTGTTCGTACACCATCTCTTATGCCTACTCATATATTTGGCTCCTTGAACAAAATAGCTCTATCTAGTGTGCAGCTGATGCTCTGCATTGTTGTTTCGGCACATCCTGGCTCTAAAGCGGTCTAGTGCCAGGCGGGTCAGTGAAAAAATGCAGCATGTCCGTCTGGTCCCAAAGATTCTCCTAAAGCCTCTTATTTTATTTATTTATTTATTTAAATGTTTTATAGAGTGTGAACTTGACCTGTGAGGGTATCAGAGCCTTTTACACGGTTTACAGAGGTAAACAAACACAAAGTCTCAAGTACAGAAATATACAACTTTTGGCGCGGGGTAGGGGTGCTGGGAGCATAAAGACAAAAGGGGACACAAATGTATGGTTACGGGTATAGTTAGGATCAGTAAAAACAGAAGTCCCAGATTTTCTTGGCGGGGTGAGTTGGTGATCTGAGGAAGAAGCAATAGTTTTAGATTTGTCAGGCACACTATGGTGGTTGAGAGCAGGCCTTAGACCCGGAATTTACCCATGAGGAAAGTTTTGACTTCCTTCTTGAAACTTGGTAGAGAAGGGATTTTTCTGATGTCAGGTGGGAAAGAGTTACAAATTCTTGATGCTGCTCCTGATCCTGTTAAAGGTTCTCCTCTTGTTTTTATTTACCACTACCACCCATTTTAGGGGTTCACTCAACCATTTGATCTGTCGAGGGGGACGTCCGCTCAACCAGTGGATGGAGATCCTCCTCTTACCTAGCATCATATCCAGGGATACACACCTTTGTTTTATTATATGTCTGCTATTTCTTTTCTTAGGAATCAAGCCCAATAGTGAATGTTTTGGTGTTGCTTTAGGATACCCTCCCATGCAGTGCTTAAGTGAATGGGTGACATACTACTAGTATTCTTTGATCTTAAGATAGTTCCATATCATGAGCAGAAAGTCCACGGTGCTCAGACCAATCATTGTGATTTGCTCAGGGGAGCCTGGGTGCTCAGACCAATCATTGTGATTTGCTCAGGGGAGCCTGGGGGCTCTGTCTCTCTTCCGGAGAGACGAGAGTGGCGAAAAAAAAAAAAAAAAAGTAGGTTTTTTTCTTCTTTGCCTCCTCCACCCAAACCCACCCCCCACCCATCACCTGCCCTCTGCCCTCTCACACACGATCTGTGCCAGTCGCCACTGACTTTGATAAGAGCAGAGAAAGTTGATCTCCAGTGTTTTGAATGTAGATGAATATAGGAAAGTGTTCGTACTTCACAGTTATGACTACACTACAGCGAAACATGTACAGGTCGCCATTGCTTCTTTGTTTGTACAGCGGAAATGTTGTCTATAAAACTCTAATGGAGTTCATTTGTGACAATATTGGCTACATAATGATATGCAGGCATTGTAAAAGGTCTTGAGTCACCCTGGCATGGTGATAGCAGTACTCAATGTTTACTTTAGATAATCTGATATTTTAAGAGCAGGAGAAGCTTTAGTTATTCTCGGGAAGTATGCTACTGTGAACAAGTTAAGTAGTTGGGGCAGCGCTCAGTAAACCTTTCATAACCGCAACCCTAATTTTTTAAGAGCAACAAACATTTGCAACCCATTTAGGTTTAACTGACATGAGGCAGGGTACTTTTTTAAATGTAATAGTAGTCATGCTTTCAAAATTTAATGGAGTACCAAAATAACGTACTCCTTAACCCCTTCGACGCTGATGACGAGCTGGGCTCGTCATGAGGTAGCCTCCTCGCACGCTCATGACGAGCCCAGCTCGTCATGTAAAGTGCACTTTACAAATTCTCAGCATACGAGCGGAATTCCGCCCGCACGCATCAGGTTAAACTTTGCTTTCCTCTCTAACAGCTATTGTTTGTAAATGTCACAACTTTTACCACGCCCTTTCTTTATTGAACTAAGGCCAAGGTATTGATCTGCCCATAAAATTGGCACATGGTGAACTGTCCTGAGCGGGATCACTTTTTTGAGTGGGCTGCAAGCCTGGGGTATCTGTTCACTGAAATCACAAGGCTTCTGAAACATCTTTGTGTTTATACCAGTAATTTTAGCAGTTTGGGGGGTAAGGCTTATTTCTGTTTTTGTGTTCAAATGAGACCCATTCATGAAATCTGGCCTACATGTTTTAATATATATAGATATATGTGTGTTTATTTATAAATAAATAAATACATATATGTGTGTGTTTTATATAGCGCAAACACTGCTTAAGGGCATTGTAGCGCTTTACACGAGCACCAGCTTACAATACATAGCTCAGATTTATTTTATGAAAGGAGATTGTGATTTGCCCAGAGCCAATACCGGGACTAGAACATGGCTCCTCAGATCCAAAGTTGGCAGCTCTGGCTGTTCGGCCACAGCCATATTTCTCAATTTATGTGTGAAAGTCAAACACAAGTGGGATGTTTGTGTGTGATCATGTAGAATGACCACATTCTCTGTTGGAATGGGTTTGTGAAGTAAAAGAAAGACGTAAAAAAAATACTGGAAGATTCAACCAGAGTCTTGCTCCTAAATACCTGAAAGAATTTGTTTTAAAACTTACTTAGGGACATAGTACATAACATTTGCACCAGTGGTGCTGGACCAACTTTCAGAGTGGGGGTGATGACATCAATGTTACATCACTGAAGTCGTATAGATTGAGAAAAATCATTGTTTCAAACAAAGTGTTAAAAAAGTATTCAGTAGGAGAGTGGTAAGGGTGTACAACGCAGATATAGTTTTACTAAACAAACTATATAGCACACAAATAATGTATGTAAATCAGGTTTCAGTGAATATGTATCCTTTGCGCAAGACCAATAACGAGTGCCTTGAGTTGTTTTGATCCTATTTAAATCTGTGTTTCTATCACACTTCAGAATTATAAAAAAGTGCTTCATTTTTGCTTTCCTAACTGCTGATATAATCTGAAATATGTTTACTGTTCATTTACAGACATCTACATGTTGTTGTGTTAAAAAAATGACTTCATATAACCTTTCCTTTCACACTCTCTATACCCTAGCAAGTTTTTCACATACTTCACTTTAAAAACTCTTCTTACTTTGCTGTGAGAGAAAGAAAAGTAAACCCCAGCTTCTAACTGCAGGCCAATTAGTCTTCTTGATAGGTCCCAAAAGCTCTTCAGCCGAATTGTATTGGATAAATTGCTCAACTCGATACAAGAGGTGGGCCTGTTGTCTCCGTGCAAGCTGGGTTTAGGACAGGGAGTAGTATCATTGACCAAGTACTTTGCTTGCAATTAATCTACTGGAAAGCTGTCACCCTAGGTGGTGGATGCCTTTATGTAGTATTTGTTGACCTTAGGTCAGCTATTGACCTCGTACCATGGGAGGCCTTGTTGAGGGTCGTGACTGACCTGTGAGTCCCCAAATAACTTGACAATTATGCCCAGGTCAGATGTGGCTCCCTTGGTGAATTGACAGCACCTATTCCAGTCACAACGCGTGTATGACAAGGATGTATATTAGTCCCAAACTTGGTTTTATTCTTGGCTTTGTTTTATTGATGACTTGGTGGCCCAACTAGTGACGTACAATCATGATTCTCCAAACCTGGCCAATAGGAAGGTTTGGCGTAGCTGTTTGCGGACAGCACTTAAATGGTATCCAAATCCTCAATGGGAATTCAAAACCTGCTACACCAATTTGAAGTTTCTGCAGGCAGAGAGGCCTAGAGATCTAAAATGAAGTACATGTTTTTTATCCCCTGTCCCTCGATTTGACCACACCGGGTACTTAATAAGGGTACGCCCAGGAGAGAGTCTGCACCTTTGAATTCTTAGCGTTCACGCTCACTGAGCAGTTTGGCTGGTTGTCTCCGAGTCAGAGGTGCAGATTCGGGTTGGAACATCATACAGGGGCCATTGTGAGGGCTTTGCACACCAGTTTCACATTTCGTCCACTATCCCCAGCCCTCCAAATCTACTATTTACAAGCATTAGGAGCATCACTGTATGGTGGAAAACTCGGGTGGCACGAGAACGTTAGCAGTATGGAGTTGGTTGACAATTGTTTCTTTCGTTTCCTCACCAACCTACCCGCAAGCACCCCATTCATTCCCCTTCAGCTCGAACTAGGACATAGACCCCTTGCTCACAAAGAAGGTCTCAGACCAATGCTTTATTGGCAAAGAATCTGGGCTTCCATAGAACTAGTGATATATCGGAGGGGACTAGAAAAGGTTTTGAAGCTAATTGGGGCAGTTAGGACACCCCTGGTTCAGGCTCATTAAAAGTCTTTTAATTTAAGATTGGTTGCAATAACTTGGGCTGAATCCTGAGACCGCATGCAGGATTCCAAAGATTGTATTGAAGGGGTTATATTGGAGGCACATTGATGACTTTGAAAAGTTATATGAACAGGATCAAGCCCCCACTTACAAGGGCACTGTAAATTAAATTTTCACTTGGGATCCTGCCGGTCCGCACTTGTACAGAGTCCGATTTGTTTTGCCCCTTCTGTCCTGAGGCAAATGAATAGATTGAGCATGCCATTTTCCTCTGTCCCTGATTTCACATACACAGGAAGAGGTGGATAGTGCCACTTTGCCACAACATGTGGACTAGGCACTACAGAATGGCAGCAATGATATTGAGATCTAACACAAATCAAGCTAATGTATTTGATGTCTCTCTTTGCTTGCACATCAGACAGAAAATGCTAGTCCCTTGAATGTAATGATAGATGGCCATTAAGTCACCAATTTGAGCTGTGCTTTCGACTTCATGATATTATGACCCATACTCAGTTTTATGGACTGGATTTTATGATTTTAAGATCCTCACTTGTCTTGTGCACCTCTTCCTTTATTGCACAATATCATTTCTACTATTAAACTATACATTACATGTCTTGCACATCATGACCCTAACACTTATAATCGAAATTATATACAAAGGTTTATACCAGGAAGAATGATTCCACAACAATTTGTGCTGTTAGTGGTTTTAAGATTTTTATTATATTTTATGCATTGGACTTTATGATCCATATGAGTTTTTATGCATTTACATCTGTATTTTATACCACATCTTTACCATCAAATCATGATGCTACTGTTGAAATTGTATGTGCATTTCCGTTCACGATCCCAAGACTCAATAGATGTTATGTGCAAAGGGTTTTACCAGGGATTGAGAACCCATACTAGGAATTATGCTGCACATGTATGGATTGTTAGTGTGATTTTAACACATGTAGTGATTTTAAATGTCTGTTATATTTGTTTTATTACTTTTATGGCAGTTCTTGCCGAATAAAGAAGATTTGAAGTAAAGCCCCGTGCCGGTGTGAAAAAAATAGGCATCAGTTTTCCAGAGGACATCTCCTTAAATTTGACCACTGTCTTTGAAGCAGAGCAAATACAAAATGTAAAGACATCTTTATTTGTTGCTCTTTTGTGACCCAAAAGAAATCATCTGGTGACCCACAGTTTGGGAAATGCTGATTTAGAGTACTGAACTCAGCCTCAACAGGGTTGTTCAGAGATCTTAATGATAATTTTGTAGAGATGGTTTCTGTAAAACTTCATTGTTAAGGGTTTTTTGAGAAATTATGAGTTCAATGAGTTTCTGTAATGCAATTGACGTCAAAACAAGAGTATGAAAGGAGACAGTCATTATAACTGAGGCATTGGATAAGATAATTTAGATACAAATTACCTTTAATGCTAATAGGTTTATAATTGTTTTCCTTGTAACCCCAGTTGTTTCGTTTCGCTCCGTAATTTTATTTTAGGGCCTATAAAATGGAGATAGGCTAGCACAACGTGGAGAACAGAGGCTTTCTAAAATGTAAAAAAATAAAATGACCAAATTTATGGCATGTTTTATCAAGGGGTTAGTGTTACAGTTGAAAGAAAGATACGTAGTCCAGTGATGTAATTCAAGATCACTGCTTTATTCTTCAGAGAAGATCCAAGTTATGCCTCATACTATGCCCCACCAGGAGCAGCCTCCTTGCTGCTCAGCCCTACCTCACCAACTGATTCCTTCTTCCACACAAACACTCTCAACATTCTGATGACATTACATAGACCAACAGCAAGGCAGAAGGAAACAGTAGAGAGGATGCATTAATTACTAGATTACAACACATCCCCCCTTCACAATACTTGTCAGAAAACATGCGTGCAAGATCATAGTACATACATTCAATATGACTTATAATTAATAAATGTGCGGAGATGGGCATACATGCATACGAAAAGACAAAGAGCTTCAAGAATAACATCAATTAGAAAACCGCCACAAAAGTGTCCCATTCTTCAAATCGCACTCCCATCCATCAGGAAAGATACAATTATCCCATACTCCTTACACAACAAAACAAAGGAGATTAACCACCCTTTCAACAGTGGGTACAATATCACCTCAATACAATGAGGCACGCCTAACACTCCAAGGTGTATCACTCTTAGAGTAATTTTCCAACCCCCCCTAAACACAGGGTAATACGTAAACCCCAACCAAAAACAAGGGTAAATCTAGAGAATCTTTGGAGTCTTCCCCTATCTCCAAACAGTGAGAGAACACATACTCTCATAACAACAACAAAGAGTCAAGTCACACATTGCTACAGGGTGACAAACTTATGTCAACCCACAACCAGGAATGGCGTCAGGACTAGGGAGTAACTCTCTACTGCACATACCTGCAGGACTAGGGAATACAGGCCTAGAGAGACAACATACTCCCTCTTCTGCACACACTTGCAGGGCTAGAGACATAACATACTCCCTCTACTGCTCACTCTTGCAGGGCTAGGGAGAAAACATGCTCACTCTACTACACACACCTGCAGGACTAGGGAATACAGGGCTAGAGACACAACATACTCCCTCTACTGCACGCACTTGCAGGGCCAGGGAGAAAACATGATCCCTCTGCTAGGGAGGTAACATACTCCCTCTACTGCACACACTTGCAGGGCTAGGAAGGCAACATACTCCCTCTACTGCACATACTTGCAGGGCTAGTAAGGCAACATACTCCCTCTACTGCACACACTTGCTGGGCTAGGGAGGCAACATACTCCCTCTACTGCACACACTGCAGGGCTAGGAAGACAACATACTCTCTCTACTGCACACACTTGCATGACTAGGTTCACAAATGGGTATCTTTGAACCCAGGGCAAATACATTATAAGTATCATTAAATCCAAACACTCTTGCAACTTACAACGAATATACTTTAACCCAAGGCATGACAAAACGAGGTAACCTTAAACCCCAAGCATGCTGGCAGAAACATACTAAGGCTCCAAACAGCCACCGTATAAATCCACAACTGTGCAACCACCCCACAAACAGTATTACAGTGATAAATGGAAGTCTCTTGCGCCGGTGAGCGATCCCTCACCCGAAATCATAGTCCCAAAATACATCCGCCTTACCAGTACATAACATCCAACTTTGCACAGGATAATAAGCAAAGTCATGATCTTTACTACGAGTGAAACAAGAGGATCCTCGATGGTTGAACAGAACTGCCACATGCTTCACGAAGATGCGTGATTGGTAAAACATGAAAAGCGCGGTTGGCAGAGCAAGTAAATAGTATGTTAAAACAGCAGGAAATTTTTCTCCTAAAATGGTGGCATGCAGATTGACCGGGTGACGTCAAAGCTGGAAAACGTCCCGCTCACAGTTCAGGTTCCAGATCCAGACGCTCTGTAGTGAAATTCAATGCCAAGGCAACGACATCGACTCGCTGATGCTCGTGCATCAGAACGTACGCCGCTGCTCGTGGACTGCCTGGCGATCCCACAGGTAAACTACCATGACAACCAACGATAATGTATTTGAAATCTTAAAAAACCACAACATGGGTTTACCGGTGTGCTCGACACAGAGTGTCACTCAACGGGCTCGACACATGCCCCGACCGCCAAACGTTCCCCAGATAAGCGCAGATGCTGACAACACTACAGCCAATGTTTAACATAAATACACGGCTGGCTTCAAAATCTAATGCTGCTGGTCATAAGCACAGGCACCTTCCAAGACTGTGCCACTAGTTATACGACGGTCTCATCACATTGGGGCCAAGCCGCTAACATCGGGGCCCGACATATACCAATGAACACCTCACCTCACAAGGGACAGTTCGCAGCAGCTGAGACCACCAAGACAGTAGTGTGTCCAGAGACATCCAGATCTTTACATCAGCTAAACGCTCAGGGTGTCAGCCTTCCCAGCACACTCTACAGGGAGGCAGCAGTCAAACTCCAAGACAATGAAAGAAAGTCTGAGACAAACTGGCACTTTCTGGTTAGGGAGACCGATGAAATGGTCACTGGTGGGGCATTAGGTTTGTTCAAATCCACAGATTGAAGTTTCTTTAGTTTTAAAAGTCCAATCTCCATTGAAGTAGCACGCAGGATCCCATCCTCGTCGCCAGTGTTACAGTTGAAAGAAAGATACGTAGGCCAGTGATGTAATTCAAGATCACTGCTTTATTCTTCAGATAAGATCCAAGTTATGCTTCATACTGTGCCCCACCAGGAGCAGCCTCCTGGTGTCTTAGCCCTACCACACCAACTGATTCCTTCTTCCACACAAACACTCTCAACATTCTGATGACATCACATAGGCCAAGCAGCAAGGCAGAAGGCAACAGTAGAGGATGCATTAGTTAATTACTAGATTACAACAGTTAGCTTACAAATTGCAATCTGGCATATCTGTTTTGTTTTTTGTAGTTCACTAGTTAATCAAGATTAACTTGCTAGTAACTGAGCGGAAGTAAGGCCAACCGAAAATGACAAAGCTACTGCTGCTAATTGGCCATAATGAACCTCACCAGTAGCTGACTACTAATGTTGTGTCACCCTCAAATGCACCTGTAACCTCAGCTTTGAGCCACTGACCTAACCACCATCATCCACTACTCTGTCTCATGCAGCACCTTTTATATTGCTTGTGGACAAGGCTTTAAGTGGGATGAAAAAACTGGGGGGGGGGGGGTCTCTCAAAGGGGCGTGGCCAATGTCATTAAGGGCGTGGTTTAAAAACAGGGAGGCAAAAAATGTGTGCTTAGCATAGTGTGCCGCCCGACTTGTATTTTGTTGTTTCTGTCATTGCATCCACATATATGATACAACAAGTAACATTATACCTACAACAAGTCAGGACTATTGGCTTTTTCAATGGTTGTTAGTTGCATAAGATAAATAAGCAGCAACTATGGCTTCGTTCTATATTATATTGAGATAGCTTCCTCTTAAAGCCCTGGTGACACCACGACAGTGTTGCTGCTCCTGAGTTTCAAAAAGAGAAGGGAAATCCAGCGAGAAATGACTCTTTCAAAGATTTCCCTTCCCCTACAATGTTCGCCTGGCATGACATCATGCCGTAACTTCTCCACTAGTTAGAGGTGAGCAGTGTGAGAACGCGCACATCGATGTGCCTGCTGTCACTGCAGTCTGGCAAAAAACGGACCGCTTGTGCCAGGGCCCAAAACAGAGCCCGATAGAGACCCGTTTCGAAGCCTCCTTAAAAAAACTCCTGGTGCTTACTTAAATCCCTGCTTGCGGAATAAAAAAAAAATGTTTCTCTCAGTTCTGTCACACTGCTGTTCTGTCACTCATTCTCGTTGCTGGAGCTCTGGTAGGCCAGTCTACCACACTGTCTAGGGGTGAGTGTTGGGCTGGTGAGTCTGCAGGGTTGTTAATATCTTTGTGCATGATTTCACAAAAGCATTTAGGAGAACAAGAATAAGTAATACAGAAGTACTCTATCACTTACTCTTAGATGCCTTTGTGAATAAGCCCCTAAAACTTCCACCTCCTTAATAGTGACATTTCTGAGAGGGTCAGTCCTATTTTGCTGCACTAACTATATACAAATATTACCATTTTAGACTTGTTGGAGGCAATTCACAGAGGCCTGCAAGAGTATGTAAATAAATAAATACAAAAAACGAATTTGAGAGTATAACTTTATGTACACCAAAATACCTTTGTGAATAGGCCCCGATATGCATACTGGGCAGCTTGGCTCTGAATATATATTTCTGGGAAGAAAACCCTCTTTCTAAGTCTAATTTCAGGCAACTGTATCTCCATCACTCCATTTTCCTTGATCAGTGGAAAGCTTTATATTTTGGAGATGGGGACTAGCCAAATTCTGCAACCAGTTATAATTTCACAGAGCCTTCCCCCTTTCTCCTGTTTTACAAAAAGACCTCAAAGTTTCAACCCCATCCCCCATAATCGTGGGGGCATGTGCTTCGATTATAAATCCCCTTGACGTAAATACTCTAACGTGTTCTTGCAGGAAATCACTGCAAAAGCATTCTGAATGTCTGTGTAAAGCAGAATTTTTTTTCTTCTTTAAGTATACCGAGATTTGTTTTAATCCTGCTTTTAAGTGCAGTACTTTCTGTAACTAAAAGATCATATTTCTTTCTCTTGTATGTCCTCTGATCCAGTGAGCTGTTTGTTGTTGGTAACTTTGTTAGTTTTCACTGTAAATGAGTAGCGTTCTAAAAAGTGAAAAGAACGTTGGCCTTCTATGTTTGTCATTCTCTTTTCTGTGTGTGGATAAACTTTGTTGCACCTGTATGTTGAAGGTATCTTTTTGTTTTTACAGACGTTTAGAGTTCAACAAAAACTGGTTTGATTTAAGTGTGTCCAAAACTTCTGAGTAATTACATTGTTTGTTCTGTCAACACCCAAAATGGGCCCTTTGTTAACCACTCTAATTATGGCAAAGCTAGTGCCACAGTATCCTTTGCTGCGGGATGGGGGGGGCATGGTAATAGCTTTAAATTCACTCTTGGCATAACTTGGCAGGAGAGGTATGAGATCACTTACCTAGCCTGTTGTCTGCAGGTTTTGCAGATAGCCTTCAATATTTGCAAAAACATGTTCTTCTAGATTCAAATTGCTTCTACTGCCTTATTTCTCTTTGTTAACTAGTGAATATAATGTAAAATGTAGAATAGGTGGATGTTGTAGTATAGTTATGTAGGCAGCAGGACACTTCATTTAAGTTACAAGATAGATTTATTAAAAATACAGCAGAGCGCACACCTCACCAGCTGACCAGACCATCAACTGACAAGAGTGGAACCTTCAAACAGTACAAGGTAGAATGCACACAGGTATTCTGGGAGGCTGGGGTGGTGGGAACACAAAGGAAGGACTAATGACCACAGGTGGCCATCTTGTGGGGAACACAAGTATACTACAGTAGATAGCTGAAATTTGGGTACCTCGCCATACCCCGTCACAAACTGTTTAGTATGTATTTTTAAAAATCTAGCTACCTTAGGCTTTTCTCCTGCCACAAGGTTGCTGATAACCTTTGAAAATGGCTGGGTGTAAGTTCCTTCCTCAAAGTAGATTGACCAAGTGAAACGCACAGGTTACACCCTCTTTTCTGGGAATGTGGAAGAGCATACACTCATCCCCTAACCACCACATAGTCCCTACCCCTCTCCATAGAAAATAAAAAAAACAAAAACAAGTATTGGCAAGGCCCTGGGTCTTACCTATGCAAGAGCTTTTGACGTTGTTAATGTGTATTAGCTATGTGACACAACATTGGGAAGGAGGGGGTTGGAGTTGACTGAGAAGCAACAATGCCGGTGGGGCGGTGATGTGCAACTCAGCAAACCGGGGATGGGGCAAGCAACAACAACAGTGTAATAACATGGGGAGGGGTACGGGGCAAGCAGCGACGACAGTGCAATAATGTGTGGAGGGGGAGCAGGCAAGCAACAAAAGGTGGGGAGAGTGGGAACAGGTGAAGCAACAGTACAGGATGGAGTAGGAGGGAGGGGAACAGGGCAAGCAACAATGACGAGGAAACAACAGAGGAAGGGAATGGGGCAGACAATACCGACAAGGCACAGACAAACACATGAGGAGGACATGAAGCTGGCATGGGCTAACTAAAGAACCCAACAAAACGAGCTGCAATGACCCCAACCAGTAGTAAGCAATAGGCCCCCTTTAAGATAACAAAACGTCTAGCAAGTGACAGCACATAAACGCTAGCTCAGGCAAGACCTAAAAAGGGCAAAGTGGTGCATTTTACAGCACTATTTTGAGATAAGGTTATGAAGGTTGATCATTTTTTGTTCCCCATGATCCTTACTTTCCCAGGAGCATTAGCGCTCATTTTACAAATAATTATTGAAAAATGATGGCAAAGTAGTGGTGGATTGTTCAGCACAATTTCCCAGAATATTAGTGAAGAGGTGTATGCATTGTAGAAAGTTTAAAAACTTGACTAAGCAATTTTGCATGGCCTTTTGTTGTCAAAATTGTAGCAGGGAAATCAGTTGCATCTCATAACAACTCTTTTAGGAAAGCTCAGTACATTCCAAATGTCCAGTTCATGGACGGATTTGTCTGCCTCTGCCCACACTGCATTGTCAATGCCACAGCTACTCTGACGTGAACCTTTTCAGCTGAAAAGGTTCCACCACACTAGCATACAAGCCGGTAGCAAATGCAGTATTTTGTCACAGTTCGCGTTGTTTCTGGAAGTCCTAGTCGTCAGTCTCTGTACCTTAAGATGGGTAAAGGGGTGACTCCCTTATTGCAAAATGTAGGCAGTAATACTCCCATCGATTCCAGGTATACACCCTTTGGCGTCACCAAATTTGTCAGACCACGCTGTCCCATTGGTTGCTCATAAGAGCATGAGATGATGTAGTAGGTAAAAGTATATAGATCCGGAAGAATTATGTAATCCATTACCCGCAATTTCCTTAGAACCACTGTAGTTTTGGCATACAATCATTTGTTTCATTTAGAAAGTAGGCAATTTTGTGCTTTCATCCCTTGTCTGGCCATTCTCAAGCATTTGCTCTAGAAAGGAACACTTTTGTTGCAAATCTAGTCAAGTAAGCTACAAATGTATAAGGCGGCGATTGAGTGTTAGAACACAAGTGGTAACTTTACTAAATGTTCCAATAGGCTTCAGACTATTCAGTTTATACTAGGAAAGGAAGCAAAGTTGGGGCCTTCATAAAATACAGGTCATACACGATGAAATTGTGCTACAATATGAATCTCGTGTTAAATAGAATAGTGCATTAATTTTTCCGTTAAGCTAATTAATATCACTTCAATACCAACTGCAATTAATTTATGTAAGCATAGGGTAGCCCTAAAAAGTTTTTTTTTAATATACCACTATCATTTCACATATAATTTAGTAAGTCTCTTTTGCCCTTTATAAAGTATTACAGCATACAAGGTTTAAAGGCACATCAAGAATACACTTCCCGAAATGCAAATCTTAACATATCCTCGTGTAGCACCTACTTTTCTCGTCCTGGTCAGTGCTCACGTTATACAGTCTAATATTGCTATTCATTATCTAGCACATGAAGCATTTAATTTTTTAGGTCTCGCGCCAAGCGGTGCACTGCGCAGCTGTGCATGCGAATCGCAAGACAATTAGGGAGGGAAAAACGGGGAATCTGAGCTGACCTAGGAATCGAACACGCAGGAGCGTGTGCGTTTCCTTTTCAGCTACCCCATTGACCTTAGCGTGCTTCTTTTAATAAAAGACTGCACGCTATTGGCCAAAGGCGGGCGCATTGCTCCGCCCATGGCCTATTGGTGTCTATTACGCGCTTGGTGCGGTTAATAGACACCAATAGGCCGTCACGTGGTTTCAATTATCGTGCCCAGACACGGGCGTGATACTTATAACCGAAACCACGGCTCGTTTTTCTTTACTTTTGGTATAAGCGCGGCACCCGCACTTTACTTATAACATTGAAAGTAAAGCGCGGGTGTCTCGATTGTACCAAAGGTAAAGAAATAGATTTTTTTTCTATTTCTTACTTTTGGTATAATTGTGGCACCCGCGCTTTACTTATAACATTAAAAGTAAAGCGCGGGTGCCGCTATTATACCAAGGGTAAAGAAATCGATTTTTATTTTCTGTTTCTTTACTTTTGGTATAATCGCTGCACCCGCGCTTTACTTTTAATGTTATATGTAACGCGCGGGTGCCGCGATTATACCAAAGGTAAAGAAATAGAAAAAAACATCTATTTCTTACTTTTTGTATAATAGCGGCACCCACGCTTTACTTATGACATATGATAATTGACAGAGACCTCAGTGTCTGGATAGTTGAGAAAGGCTTTCACAATGGTATTAACTTTTCAGACTATAGTCCTCCCTCTTATAGCATCTATAAGAACCGCATCCCTCTACCCTCCCAATTTCCTTTACGTCAGCTGTACCGCGACCGCCTCGCTTCTCACATCGCCTTTTTTTAGTCGAGTGTCACAGTGATTGTTGGCAGTTCGATTCCTATCCTCCGAATCTCACAGGCCCAGATAGGCTACAGCCGTTCTAAAAAATGTCTCCCCGCTGCTGCAGCACTCCTACTCACCTCTCCCGCGATGCTTCCACTCCACCCCTTTTTCCCACCAACAGCCCTGCTCCCCCATACCACACCCATTGCTCCCCTTCATTTCCAGCTTGCTCTATGTAGTTTACCCCCTCCTTTGTTAAGTTCTCAGTTGCTTTGAAGCTAGTTTCACGCTTTATAAATTCCAGGTATGTACGCCCTGATTGATACACGACTTGGAGAGTGAGAATTACTATTGGGACAAGCTTATAGTTAATAAATTTCCATGAGTTCTTAGATGTTGGCAATAGTTTAAATGAATCATTGTGATGATAACTTATTATGTACCAGCACTTAGCTTAGACAAAGCTCTGTGGCTGAAGTTCTATATTGTTCTACATTTCATTGGCACAACCTTGAATTTTTCTGATATGCCTGAAGGTTGGAGGAGATCAATTGGTTCGTTAAATAACGCCTTTGGAAAAAAATGATTGGGGCCTTCCCACTTAACATTCATGTGCCAATGCATCCTCATATGAGCAGTAGGGGAAGAGCAGAAAGTTGAACTGTTGAACTTGGTGTGGTACGTTTACTACCCTGCCACTGTGTAAATATCTAGACATGTTTAATGTATTCGTCTAATTGACTGCATTTTTCCAGTGGCAGATGACCTTTATGGCTCTTGAAAACTCACAGAGCGGTTTAGTGTCTGTTTGACTGGGGTATAGGAGATTTTTGGGAAGTGTGTTGCAAACATTGCCCACAGCTTATCTCTCTATCCTGATGGAAACGGACTGTAGTGGGACTTGTGAACTCTCAGCTGCCAATGCATTCAGTTTCTTTGTTTACGGTGGTCTGTGTTAGAAGCATTGGGCGTGGTCGGCCAGCAGGCTGTTTATATACACCTATCAGCATTTGAGGACTGATCAAAACTCACAGCAGTCCGATTGTTTCCCCTTAGACATTCAGTGACATTATCCAGGACTGAAAGAAGGCAGTGAGTGCAAAAACGTAACACAAGGTATAAAAGATCCCATTTGTACAAGACTGGGGCCTGTTTCAGCAGCCTGTCTAGGACTCCGCATGATATCATGTCTATCACTCGGTTTTCATTCTTGACGGTTCGGTTTTTTACAAAGGGCCCACTTGTCTCGCAAGATAAGTTTTGCCAAGGGTTATATTGGCTTATGAATGCGAAAGCTGGATTCAACTGAAATCCCTCGAAGGAAAACAGTTGATGCTGCCATATATGGCGCAGAGGTGGCCAGCGTTCAACTTATCTTTGTCCAAGTTCTACAATTAACTTAATCAAAAGAGCAAAAACTGGTTAGCAGCCATAAGTTCGGCAGCCATATGGGGCACGATAGGAGCAACTGTCAAGACAGATGCACTCAACAGAGCAAAGTGTGCTGTGCTGCATGCAAATGAAACATTTTTTAAAGCTAGGCTGGGCTGTCCTGCAAGAGCAGATGAGCGAATATTTGCAAAAATAAACTTTAAAGAAGCAGGAACTGCTCGGGGTACACGCTAACCCCGCACTTAATGTTATTACTTTTTCTTTTATTTACTTGGATATTTTTGTGTGAACCATGCGAATCAGGCTTATGAAATGTTATCAACATGTTTCATCTCTCCACAGACACATTCGCTTGCATGCTCCTTTCCCTCTCAACTGCCCAACTTGGAGCACTCACTTGCCAACAATCTACACCCTCTGTCCCTCACTACTGCACGTTTTCCATTCAAATCTCCTGTGGTTTGAGGGGGACAAATCTCGTTTTCAGTGGTGTAGACAAGAACATTTTCCCAGCAACCGTTGTATATTTCTGTAGCTGCTTCAGGTTTTCAGTCAAAATCCTTAGACTTTTTTTTCTCCATTTCCCTCCTAGTTTGTTATTCCTCTTCTGTTGACCTCCTCCCTCATCCTACCCCCACCCCCACCTCACTAAGGGACGACTGACTGGCATTTCTGCAGCTAGTCAAGTACTTTTGTATATTATTTTTATCAGATCCTAAATTCTTAGGCTTACTCATTATGGGTGCTTAGTTTACATTTATGACTGGATACTGTGTTTTTACCTATATCTTCATGGCTAATTAGCTAGCACCTTCTAATCTCCCTTAGGGCTTTTCTGTTTGTTCTGTGTCTGAGGCTGCTAATACTCTGCTTTTGGTAGCCCTGTAGTGGGGGTTGTACCTCCCTATAGGACTCCTGTGAGGGATCCTGTACACAGCTTTAAAATATCAAAGGTGAGATATGGCAGGAGTTGTTAAACAAGTTTTTATTGTTTTCCTCTTCACCTCCAACCAGCTCCCAGACGAACTGCTTTGTCTTTCTTTCCTGTGGCGAAAATGTCAGAAACATACAGTTTTGTATGTAATGCTTTCATGGTGGCGCTTCTGATTTGCCTGAAGAGTCAAGAGATAGAATTCTTCAATCATTGCTTCTCCCTGCCTGCTCTAGTTGCTGTATTTGTGTTCTTAATTTTCCACTGATGGTTTTATCCTAGTGAGGTCATCCTCAGTGGAGCTTGGCAACATGGACACTGCTTCTTGCATGTTGATAGTTCTCTTCTAAATTCATAAATATATTTTGGGAAGCGAATTTAAGCATCACATGTTTATTTAAAAGTACCTAATAAACGTGGAAACAAATAAATACATAAAATCATATTTGCTACAAACTTAGAAACACATTAACCTCTTCGATGCTTGTGACGGAACCGTTCCGTCATCAGTCACGGCTGAGCTGTGCTGATGACGGAACGGTTCCGTCACGACCGCACCTTGTTCTGGAATGTCCAGCACAGGGGCGGAATCGGCGCCGCACGGAAGCGGTTAAACAAGGGTCAGATAGGGGAAGGTTAAACGGAAATTGCAGATCACGCTGATGTAAATCTGAGATAGGGGAAGGTTAAACGGAAATTGCAGATCACGCTGATGTAAATCTGGTACTTAATATTCACTTGAAAATGACCACAGAACTTCATGAAGTTATTATACCTTACCTATGCCCTAGATGGTGCATACAGGTCAATTGCTTGCACTTTTCTCGCAGTGTTAGAATAGTAGTATTTTCTCCCTGAGAGATCTCCTTGTTCTGGGTTGGCATGGTGCTGATTTGGGAAGGGTGAGTATGGTGAAGAATGTGCCTTATTGCTCTCATAGGTGAAGGGCTCGTTCGAGTGGGGAGGAAAGAACTAGTGTTTTGGTCTCTTATTTTGTTTCACTTTTGTCTGCTGTCATCCCTAAATATTTTAGCTGATCTCTCTATGAATGATTTAGTCTCCGATATATGTCCTGGGTCATTATGCCACTAAGTGATACCCAAAAAGTAATGTAACATTGCTTCTCATCCCTCCTGTAGTCAGTCAAGTATTGCAGCTAGTGTTTGCAAGAGGCCTAGAAATAGCTCCACTCTTGTGGTGTACATTACCTTCAATTACTTGAATGTCTATTGTATCCCTGCTCATTCAATGTATTGTATTGTAATTGCATTTATATAGCGCTTATTACCCCTGATGAGGCGTCGAAGCGCTTTTTCGGGGAGTAGCACACTACTCCAGGACCCATAGAGGATTAGTATTTAATTACTATAGTGAAATATGCAAGTAAATTTTAAGTGGTGGATAGGTTAGTCAGTTATTTGGATTTGGAATGATAGCAGAAGGATAGAGGAGGACAAAGGTTTGTATTTATATAGCGCTTGTTGACGCACGCTATTCAGGAAGCCTACTAAGGATTAGTGGTGAATTAATATGATGAAATATGAAGTAATTTGGAGGGATAAAAGGGGAAGAAAGATTTGCATTCATATAGCACTTGTTACCCCTGATGGGTGTTGAAGCGCTTTTCTGGCGAGTAGCACACCACTCCGGAACCCAAAAAGGATTACTGTTGAAAATTAGTTTAGTAAAAAAAATATGAAGTAATTTGAGTAGTGTATATGTTATTCAGTTATTTCGGTAGTATATTAGTATAGCTTAATATGGAATTTGAGAAGTGAACCTGTTAGTCTGTTAATTTCGATTGAAAGGGATAGTGGAGGGATAAAATAGTGAATGATTTGTTTTAATTTTTTTAGGTCTTAGCCGTAGGAGGAGGCTTTCGGATGAGTAAAAAGAAGTTTTGGAGGGTAGGACTCAGAGGGAAGAGTTTAGAAAGGTTTGTTTTAGGGGATCGGTATAGTAAAAGGGGTGTTGGGTTTGTAGTGTATGTTGGTACATTCATCTGTGCATAGTGTTGTGCTTGGTGTGCATTTGGTGTGAGTTTGTTGCTCTGTTTGTGGATGTGGATGGTGTGGGCTGGGTATTGGTAAATGAGAAAAAGGGCAGCATTTCTCGCCCTAGTCCAGACCAGTCTCGAACAGGCTCAAACAGGCAACTGTACTTGGCCCTTGACAGGCTCAAACAGGCAAGGTCTGTACATGATCGAATAGTTAAAGGTAGCCTATTCCAATGGTAGGGGGCATGGAATGAGAAGACGCCGCCTGCGTGACTTGTTGTTCTGATGCGTTTTTGGCATAGGAGCAGTCGGTCACTCGACCTAAGCTGCCGCGCTGGGATATATGGTTGTAATTTCTTCCTCAATTAGAGAGGGCCCTTCCCCTGCAAGGTCTTGCATACCAGGCAAAGGAGTTTGAAGAGGGTAAGTTTTTTTTTTAATCGGACGCCAGTGAAGGGAATAAAGAGAGGGCTCGGAGGGGTAGAAGGGAGGAAGATTTAGTACCAATCTAGCAGCTGAGTTCTGCACCACCTGGAGTCTAGCCAAAAGGCCTTCACTACTCCCCACTAGGAGAGCATTGCCGTAATCCAGGCGGCTCATTATTAGTGCTTGTACCAGTTTCTTTCTCACCTGCACAGGAGTCCATTGAAAAACCTTTTTAAGGGTTCGCAGAATGCTAAAACAGGTACCAGACACTGTCTTGACATGCTCCTTTATGGAGAGCTTGCCATCCATCATTATTCCCAGGTTCTTTGCTCATTTCTTGGGGATAGGTGGAGACCCTAGCTCAGTAGGCCACTGATCCTGTACCCTGATACTTGAACAGTTCACCCTTTTGGTAGCCCCTTTGGCATGTTTCCAGTTTATGGGATTACTATTATTGAGGTGTAGGCTTCAGAGCTAGACACAATACAACAGTTGTTAACTCCTAAGTAGTCATTTTCACAGTGGTAAAATACCCTGCTACTAGTTAAGGCTTTCCTTACACTTTACAACATTACTCTTACTCTGCCTCTCTTACCATGCGAGTTAGCAACTTCAAACACTAGTATTATACCTCCAGTAGCTCTTTCCTCTGGTCTTTTAGACCCTTTTCCCATCCAGTGCAGTCCTCACATTGTGTCTGCAATAAGTGCATTTCTTTGAATTTCACTGCCTTGAACTGGGTATAACAATATCCTGGTAAATGGTAAACAGAATATTTAAACCTCTTGGCCTTCATCTCACGGTAGGTTTCCTAAACTCTTTCTATCTATTCAACTTACGTTTGCATCTTTGTACACTAAGCTAAATTTGTGCCATGTGAAGATATCAAAAACTCTTAATCAACAAAATAAACGAAGGATGCAAATGCCAAAAGTCAAAATAAAATGGATATATTGAGACCCATTGCCTATCTCCAAGCTTCAGATAGTATAAGAAAGGCTACTTTTTAAAATTGTATGCAACCTCAGTGGTCCTAAGAAAGAGATCGTAAAACAACTTGGGCCAAGTAATCATGAAAAGGCCAGACATAAGAGGTAATGCATCCCTGCACTACCACGAATATTCGGACTACTTTAGTGAATGTTTTTGTAGGCATAGCTAACCACCGCTAAAACAGCCTGAACTTAATGAGCCATAGTTTGCATGTTGACAGTTAAAGTTCCCTAAAGCTTGATTCCAGACAACAAATCAGCCTAGTTGATCCACATCTAGCAGTGGTTCAAGCCTCTTTTCTTTGCTTTTGGTATCAGCGTTTCACAAAGTCATATCTTTAGCCTTCCGAATAGGTATCATTGTCACACCATCAGCATTTGGGTCATTCCTAAAACCAGCCCAATATATATCCCTCAAAGAACAGGAGATAAAACTCAAGCAGAAACCTAATTGTATACAAGTGTCAAGTTATTGGCATTTGCATTTCCTTTGGAGGGAACCGAGGTATTTGCCTCATACCATATCCTATTTAGGAGTGAACATATATCTATTATTTATTTTAATGTTGGTCAACCATTACCCAGCTCTTCCCATACAAGTGAAGTTGATTTGCTCCAGTTTACAACAAGAATTTCTTTGAGAATATTTTTCAGTTCAGAATAAGGTGAGAGGTTATGATGTAGTGCCAATCCTTGACTCATTCTTTGTTTGAACTTCCAAATCCCCCAACCTTCGTGATAAAGATCACTAGGTTTTTCTGCAGTAGCACCATTGAACATTTTACATTTTGCTTGTTCTAACATTGTTACTCCATGGTGGCTATTTAGCTCACGCTTAAAAAATATATATATATATTGGATTAACAGAGATTAACCAATATCATTCAGAGCTATTAAACCTGTGTTTTCAACCTGCACACCTAGTTAAAACACCTGATAAGGGAATTGCGGAACACGCTGTGTGAAAGTCCCAAGAACCATATGTTTCTGTTACTTGTACGTGAAGACTTGCCTCCCGATAAGTGACCTGTGTTTGGAAGATAGCACGCCGGCTGTAATCAATCTTTCATGTTGACATGAAAGTAAAGAGCACTCTGTCCACCCGAGCACTTAAGAGAGTGCTCTTTTCTTTCATGTCAACTCTCTTATCAGGTGTTTAATCTTGGTGTGCAAGTTGAAACGACCGTTCTGGGACTCTCATAAAGCGTGCCCTGATGCCTTTTTAATATATATTTGAGGGTTGCGATTCAGAGTCCTCTCCGTAGCCTGCAAGTTACAACAATTGTGTGTCCAATTTGGCTGCCTCCATGAGTCAGGATGGCTTAATCCCTCATGATTTGTCCCGGGTTGGCTGAGGTTTTCCCATGCACCTACACTCTCTCACCTCATAATTGTTTTGTTTTTTTGCCTATATCCTCTGGTGTCTCCTTTTCTTATTCTGTCCTGATGATGGCCCCGTTCTAAATAACTGTAGTAAGGGGTCGAAACATCGAAAAATAATAATATATTCTGATTGAGGTTTTCTGTCACTCACATGTGTGTATGTACAAATATATATATATATGTGTGTGTGTGTGTGTATATATATATATGTTTGTGTGTGTGTGTGTGTATATATATGTGTGTGTGTGTATATATATATGTTTGTGTGTGTGTGTGTGTATATATATATATATATGTGTGTGTATGTATATATATATATATATATCCAAAGTAGTTAGGGTCCTTCCGAGATAATTTCTCCCATAGTCAGGTGGCGTATTCCTACGGCGAACCCAATGCCGTTAGTATTCACGATTTCCAAGTTGCTTAATCAAGCTATTACGCACTCAGAGGCAGGTTTTGAAGAAAAAAGTATTTATTCCCAAATTACGGCGTAATTGAGTGCTTAATAGCTTGATTAAGCAATTTGGAAATTATGTATATATATATATATATATATATATATATATATATATATATATATATATATATATTCATTCATTCATTCATTCATTCATTCAAAAACAAGGTTGCCCCCAAGAAGATTCCTCACAAGAAGGGTTGCAGCACAAATCATCCCAGGCAGGAAGCCAACCTCCCAGTAGCCATACGCGTTTCGAGCAGTCTCCGTGCTCTTGTTCACTGGCAAACTGACACACAGGCAGGCTGAGTTAGAACAGTTAATTTATTCCGTAATGAGCCCCGCCCACATATATATATCACAAACACACTTTCTAATCACTCTATTCACCTTCATGGTGCTGCTACTTTATAGGAGCACCGTGTGTGTTGTTTTGACAAAAGCAAAAATGTGTTATGCCATGATGAAACATTTTTGCTTCTTATGAACGCATTTGGCAAAATAAATGCATTTATTGCATCCTTAAGGAAGATCCAGGGAAGTTTCTTTGTATTACTTTTGCCGTGGAAGTCTAGGGTTATGCTTCCCCCATAAGGACCACCTTTTCTGTTAATCATTCTTGGTGCCAAGGGCAGCAATGTTGAACTAGCTTGTGTTTGAGATTGGGGCAGGAGAGCTTACGTGCTCTTGTCGGTGAGTGGCTAGTGGTAGAGGGTGCCCTGGCTAATTAAGGAACTTACCGCTGTGTTACACAACAGTCTGCAAAATCTAGGATGATTTGTCACACTGTTGGGGCAAGAAGCGCAATTGGAATGACAGAACTATCCGGTAAGTCAAGCTGAGTTTGAAGTACATAAGTTTGCCCTCAAAGAGGCCTAATTGCACACTGGCCATTCTTAAGGTATTGTGACTTCTCCGAGCATTAGTTGTTGCTCAGGGGTGGGGAAAAGTCGATGTGATGAGGGAGGAGGCCATAAGGACCTCTCACGCTTTGTGTGCATTTTCTAATCTTACACACTTATAGTTTGTTTGCACACATTTTTGCTTGAAGGGAATGCTTAGAATATATCAGGTCAATCAGTTTGCTAAAAGAGTTCTGCAACAAGAATGCACGAGCAGTGGGCCTTTAATTTCTTCTTTTGTATCGATTTGCATAGGAGGGCCAAAATCACATGCGTACAGAAATGATGCTCAGCTATCTGTGTTCTCTTTTCCTGACAGGAAACCCTCAGAATATTTTTTTACTTCTTTCCCCAGTTTTCCCCTTACCAATGCAATTGTTTGCCCACAGTGGGACAAGAGCTCCTCTGCTAAAGCAGATGATTCTAAAGTGAATTTATATAAACTTGTTGAGAATTGGGAGGGGGTGGGCAAGCTCCTTCGACAGTTCTTTCATCCTGCAACATCTTGGTGCCATACAGGCTACTATCGCCGCCTCGCCCACCTGAGGATCTGGGGCTGGCATCGAGGCCTAAAATCTTTGATTTGGATGTGTCTGGTGGCGAGACACGGCTGCTGATCTGCGCTTGTTCAGCCTGGATCCTGTGAGAGTTGCAGGCATGCGCGTGCCACAGCTGGCCCGGTTGACATTTGCAGCCTGGGCTGCTTCTGAGGACCAGGGTTGCAGCTGTGTGAGTGAGAAGCTCCTACGCACCAGGCTACTTGTTGCTGTGTGCTGTGTTGCCAGGCCCGCGCTGAGCTGTGGGAACTCCTGGAAGGATTAGGGTCTTGGTGGGAGCCGCATACCTCTACCCGGGGTCCTACTGGTCATGCGGAGGCCCCGGTGCCCTGATTGACTGTGTTTGATGTCATGCTGGCTGGGTCCTCAGACACAGCGCCGGTACCGCCTTCACAGAGAGACTCGCTGCCTACTTCCTCGTGGACCATGGATCAGTGCGGGCCGGCATGGGGTCCTGTTTGCTGCGGCCTCCTGGAACTCTGGTGACAATTGACCATCCTGGGCTACACAGGCGCCCAGCCAGCTGATGTGTTCGCGGGGCAAGTTTTGACAGCCTTGTGCCCCACAGAACGTTGTTGTCTTATCGTGTCTTGTTTGGGGTGTGGTGTGCATATTTTCTTGCTCAGCGGACCTCTGAGTGAGCACCTACCCCTTCCTCTGGTGCTGCTGAAGACTCCTGGCTCTGCCTTGGGGGATACATCGCAGCACGGACCACCTACAGAGTAGAATATTTGTAAGGTGAGGGTGTGACAGGGGTTCCTGTACCATTGCAAGCAGAGCAATGAAGATGATAGCAGCTCCACTCCCTGCTTTTGACCAAACCATTCTCCCAAGGCGCAGCCCATGGTGCTACTTCCCCCACCCCTGGTCGGCTTTACATAGGGCCTTCTTTGCCAGTGACACGGACAGCTTTCCATAATGGGGGAAAATGACAAAATTCAGCCCAAGCTGCAATTTGAGTTGTGGAAAACTCCGAGGCCTCGTGATGAGAGTTTGACGGTGCCGAAGTCTTGCCAGGACGCTACATGGCTGTAGGTGGGCTGTGAGCTGGGGCAAATCTTGACTGCCATGCAGCACAGTGTCACTAAAATTGATGGCAAAATTGAAACCTGCACCTTCCGTATGAATCGGATGTCAGAACATCTCCACAAGCCTGCAGAATGTTTGGACATGGTTGAGCGATGAGTTTTCGGAGGCAGAGGACAAACACATTGCAACCTTGCCGTCCCAAAAGTAGATGGAGAAAGCCCTTGCCTCCCTGCAGGCCACAATGAAGAACTAGGAACCCAGATCACTTCGAAATAACATCGGTATCATCGTCCTCGCTGAGTCCACATACACGGGGAACAGGTAGATGTACCTGGAACAACGAATTGACTTACTAGGGCGTGAAACGTAGTGGTGTGCCCATCGTTTTCTTGCACCTCGTCCAGTGCCCGAGGCAAAACCTCACCTCATAATTGCAAGGCTGCTGAACTATAGGGACTAAGATGCAGCGCTCCACCAGTTTTGAGAGCTCCAGGAAGCTTAGAGGCAGTTTCTCCCAGCTAAAAGTAAAATGAAGCAATAGAACTTGGAATATGCTATGCTCTATGCTGCTAGTCTTCGGGTGTTGGTGAATGGGAAGGTAAAGATTTTCAATGAGCCTAAAACTTTGCTGCAGTTCATCAAGCAACATGCGGCAGCGGAGGCCCAACGGCTGTTGCTGCGCTCCATGGGGGACCCTCCGTAGGCCTTGCTAGACTTGGAGGAGCAGGACAAGTACTTTTTATTGATTCTTATCTTAGTTTATCATGCTATGATTGTGTGGGATATGAGTGCTAGTTATCAAGACAATTATGACACGTCTCTGGCGTACTAATTTGGGTCTGGCAGGAAAAGAAAAAAAAAGTTGAGCATTGTTTATGGGAATCCTTTTCCTATTTTGCATTATTAGTCCAGGGATTTATTGGGATATACGATGTGGGACTAGCAGTGGTTCATTTGTAACAAAATACATGCCAGGGTTCTTGTCAGGAGGCAGCTTGCAACGACCCATTTCTCCTGTTAGTGTCGCCTAAAACAGAACCAACTCCTAACCATGAAAGTGGGGAGAGGATGTAATGGCCAGAGCTGCTGACTTCGGCGGTGGGGAACCAGGTTTGGGTCTTGGCGTTGGCTCAACATCCTATGATTCTGGGCAAATCACTCTGTGCCTACCATAAATGAATATGTCCTTAGCTGGTGTTCATGAAAAGCGCTGGTGTTAATGATTAAGTGCCGGTGCTGAGCACCGGAAATCACCTGCTCAGATTAAGCACTGGGGATGAGGCTCATGAACCATTGCTTTGGAGTAAAATTCGCAAACACCGAAAGTCTATTTGTGGTACCAATGGAAAGAGAAGAAGTATAAAGAGCAGAGACCCATTTTGACCTATTTTTTAATTTCTTTTTTAGGAGGCTTGCTACTGTTTTTGTGTGGCTCACAAGGCTGTCGGCCGTGATGTCTGTTGTAGATGTATGTAGGCGCAGCGCACGTTTCAAGTTTCGTGCTCACCAAGATAGCTGCCAAAGAAATGTACTCATGACTGCACTGGTTAAGAACTTGTTGTACCACATTCATGACACCTCCAGATTGCTTTTAACAGTCATACACGAAGCAGCGCAGCTGTCGGTGATTGAAGCGAGATCTTTGCCATTTCCTGTAAATGTGCATTTAAAGTAACCTGGAAAAAAACAAGGTTCAGCACACAGAACAATTGCTTCTGACAATATTACTTACTTTCTAAGTTGCACCGATGTTCCCTTTTTAGGTTGGAATTGTTTTAAGCACAAATTGCATTTTTAATGTAATATGTTAATTTGATCATTGCATTGAAGTGTCAAGTGGCAACAGAATGATAATAGAAAATACAAAATAAGGTTTAAGATTGGAAAGTGCTAACTATTAACCGTACACACCAAATGTAATGCTTCAGTTGGTATACCAGGTCTCTGTCTGCAAAAGGATACATCCATTAATACAAGAGGAATGTTGTAAGCAGTCGATATGGAGATGAAACATGGCTTTGGGGACAGCACATCTGTTCCCAGCCCAGCTTTCTCTCTCCTGCCCTTTTAATACACGCGGCAGAGTTTACGTGTCCCCTCCGAACATGCACGTCAGTCATTTATGCACGTGCGTATCCTCCATCTTAGTAAGACGAATTTAATGAATTCCTGGCAGTCGCTTTCCCGCCACCATTGTTTATCTCCAGCCTTGCAGCACGTCTTGGAGTACTTTCTGGATCGTTTTGCGTTTTTCTGCGGCTTCTTATGATTGACAGTGTAGCATTCCTTGCCAACGAAAGCAGTCCAAGACCGTCACAGAAGTAGGACACATTTTGCTACAGAAGCAAGTGTAATATTTGATTTCCAGTGGTGGAGAAAGGGTATTCTGTCTAGCCTTATCGCTAGCAAGCATAGTGGCCCCTGCCTCTCCTTTTACGAGCCCTAAATGGTGTGCGGAAAGCCCCCTCATAGTGTAGCATGTGTCACTGCAATAATGCTATGTTGCCCCCTGTTGGTTTCACCTTACAGGATACTACGTAAGTGAATGCATCTACGAGTGGTATAAGACAAAATTGTTATTAAGTAGAAAAAAATGACTGATTTTGAGGGGAGAGAGTATGCTTAGTAGAATATATTTGGTTCCCTCTGTAATGGCATCTGGTAGTCCAGAAAGACAGATATACCATCCCTAGAAGCATTTTCAGATAGCGACATCTAGCCGGAGATTCCTTACTTTTGAATTTCCCAAGCATCTGACTGGTTCCGGAAGATTTATCTTCAAGCAATACCCCTGCGTGCCGGTAGGTAACGTTGGTCAGCTCTGCTTGGCGTCTTTCGCACCAAAAGTGACGTCTGTGTCACCTCTATAGGCGCCACCTCAGCGCGCTGAAGTCAGTTTTTTTTGTTTCCACACCAGTTAAGTGTTGATCCGTAAAGAGAGCTGCCCTCTGTTACTTTTTGAAAGGATTCTTTAAAAAATTTTGTCGACCCCTTTTATGGTTTGAAGCTATGTCAAGGAAGACTTCAGGTTTCCAGCTGTGCGGCGCCTGTCACGTTGCCATGTCGGTGACAGACTTGCGTTTGATTTGTCTCTGGTGTCTTGAGCCCGACCACAGTCGTTCTCCAACTGCCGGGCCATGGCTCCGAAGGCTTTGAGGGAGCGGTCCGTAAAGCTGCTTGCAGCCCAGCATGCAACTCCACTTCGCTCGACTCCTTGGAGGTCATGGTCCTGAATGAGAGAAAAGTCTGGGCGCCGCTCCATGAGTTCGAAGTTCTCTTCGTCCCATTCAAATCTTTGGGACATTCAGGTAAGAGGCATAAGAAGCACAAGAAGTTGAAGCATGCTTAGACTTCTCCCTGTCCGTCAGTCGAAGTGACGGAAGAGCCTCGCTCTTCGGAACCTGTGCTAAGGTCGGCTCCGCGCCTCCCTGATTTTCTCTGAGCTGGAGCGACCCCTGCCCAACTCAGAGAATATTATGAGGCCATGCTTCTCATTTTTGGGTGGCCTGACCTCCTCCGGAGTGCCTTTGGGCCTGCAGGGTCTCATGGAGCTCCATTGGGATCCACTCCAGAGCCGATGCCCCCCATGGATCTGGACTTGGATCCTGTCCAGCGTCTGTCGTGCCTCTGCAACCTTGCCCGACCTGCTCCGAATGCCAATGCTGCCAGCGCCCACCGGTGACATCAGCCCCATTCTCATACCCGATGAGCCGGAGCTGGTATGGCAACGCTCAATGTTGATTCCGGCACCGATGGTGCCTCCAGGTCCTAGGTCATTTCCAGAGCCTTATTCTGAAGGGCTAGGAGTTTGAAAAGATTGGTAGGGGTCGCTGGACCTTTCAGAAGACCAGCCAGAAGAAGAAATGGGCTGGTATAAGGAATTGGATGAGGCCCGTGGCTTAATACTTCTCCAGATACTTGCATGCTTTCTCCCCCTACCTACGGAGGAGGGAGCATCTTATGCTATGGTGGTGTGAAGGGTGGCAGCTGTCCTTAGCCTTCAGCTACCTTCGGTGCCAGTCAAGTCCAACATCTTGATGGAGGTGCTGCAACTGGGAGTTTTCTCCTCTGTACCCTTACTCATGTTAAAGGAAGCGCTCACGGACGTCCTACTGAAGCCCTGCTCGAAACACAGCACAGGGGCTCCTGTGAATAGGAAAATTGCCAGCCACCTCAATTCATGAGGCTGGATAGTTGGGGTAAGAAATGTTTTTCTTCCTCCAGCCTTGCCGGCGGTCTGTGTATACCGCATGCTTATTGGGCCATTATTACCAGACTTAGTGGGAAACAGTTGCGCAAGTACAGCCACAGGACCCGAACTCGCTGGGTGGAGAGATTTCATTGACAGTGGCAGTCAGACCTCACGACTGGCTGAGAACATCTGGCTTTTTGGGAAGGTCTATACCTCTCTCTTAGACATGCCCTTTGATGGCACCCGTCTCTTCGTAGACAAAACAAGCAGACAGCACTGGATCGCTTTAAGGACTCATGGGCTATGGACAAGTCTTTGGGCCTCTCAGTGGCCTCACCTCCCCAGTCTGCCTTTCAGGGGTATGGAAGGGGTTTTCAGCTACACCTGCCATACCCAAGCTATCGAGCCACGCAAGTTCACCAACCTCTGCAAAGCTGTGGTTTGTTCCAAGCATGAGGGTCTGGTGGTCAGAGGTCCGATCAGTCCACCACCAACACTCCCCTCCCCCCCACAGCTTCAAGCTCCTAGTCTCCCCCTTCAATACCATGGGCGTCCAGTTGGTGGCAGGATCAGCCATCACCTTCACCACGGGCAGACTATCACTTCGGACAGGTTTGTCCTCCAGATAGTTGGATGGGGCTACTCTCTCTCTCCTTCAAGACCACCCCTCCCTCCTTTCTTCCATATTACGAATGGCTGATGGAGGATCACTTGATTTTACTCCGGAGGAAGTCATGGCCGCTTTGCCCAAGGGAGCAATATAGTGTTCCAGAGCCAGGAGTATGCTGTGGTTATTATTCCCACTACTTCCTGGTCCTGAAAAAGGACATGGCTTTTCATCCTATTCTAGACCTATGATCCCTCAATTACTTTCTCAAAAAGAAAAAAATCAAGATGCTCACTCTAGCTCAGGTCCTGTCTGGCCTGGACCCAGGAGACTTGGTAGTAGTGTTGGACTTGCAGGATACCTATTTCTGTATTCCTGTCCTGTCTGCTCATCGGTGCTACCTGTGGTACCTGGTAGGACACAAGCATTTTAAGTTCACTGTGCTCCTTTTTGGCCTTACCAGCACCTCTTGAGTGTTCAGTAGTTCATCTGCATACGTCAGGGGTACCTGCCTTCCCCTATCTCAACAACTGGCTGCTCAAGGTGGGCTCGCCCTAGGCTGTCGTCTCCCACCTCCAGACTACAGCGAACCTCCTGCATTCACTGGGGTTTATTATCAACGTGCCGAAGTCACATCTGCCTCCCTCTCAGGCATTCCCTTTCAAATGAGTTGTTCTGGATACAGTGCTGTTTCTGACTTATCCTTGCAAACGGCGAGTCTAGGATATTCAGGCTGTGATACTGATATTTCCGCATCTATCTTGGATTTCGGTGAGAATGACTCTAAGGGCTGCTGGGCCTCATGGCCTCCTGCATCCTGCTAGTGACATATGCCAGAAGGCATATGCGGGTTGTGCAGTGGGACCTGAAGTTCCAGTGGGCGCAGCATCAGAGGAATCTCTCCGACATGGTCAAGATCTCGGAAGGAACTTCACAAGTCCTGCAGTGTTGGCTGACGAACCGCGATTGGGTCAGAGGCAGGCCCCTCTCCCTTCCCCAACCAGATCTCACAGTTTGACCGGGTGGATGACCAGCTCTTCGTGGTGTACGTTGGAGCGAAGAAAGTTTGTGCGGTGCGGAAAAGGACCATCTGCCAGTGGGTTGTTCTCTGCAATAACATTTGTTGTTCTCTGGTCAAGAAGCAGCCTTCTGAAGGCTTAAGGGCTCATTCCACCAGAGGTAAGGCTGCTACCACTACTTTGCAACTTGGAATCCCAGTCCTGGACGTCTGTCAGGCAGCAATGTGGGCATCCCTGCACACGTTCACCAAACACTACTGCCTGATGGTCAAGTCCGCAGGGGCGGCTAATTTGGCTGCTCAGTCCTGCAGGACTTCCTAGTGTAAATTTGTCCGCAGTCCCTCCTCCGGGGATTGCATTGCTTGGGTATCTATTCAAAGGTAAGGAGTCTGCGGCTAGATGTCTCTATCAGGTTACTTACCTTCAGTTATGCCTTATCTGGTAGAGACATGATCTAGCCGTAGATTCCTTACCGACTCACCAATCCTCCCCACGCTGTGGATACGTTTCTAGGGTCAGGGCTGTACCCTTTCAGGGCCCTAGGTTCTTAACCCCTTCCATGCTTGTGACGGAAACGTTCCGTCATCAGTCACGGCTGAGCTGTGCTGATGACGGAACGGTTCCGTCACGACCGCGCCCTGTTCTGAAATGTCCAGCACAGGGGCGGAATCGGCGCCGCACGGAAGCGGTTAAAAACACACCAATGTCAGTACTCTACATTGCTCTGCATTTCTGGCGTGGAAAGTCGTGAACAGTAACTGGCATCAGTGCACCGAGGTGGTACCTATAAAGGTGACACCGACGTCCCTTCCGGCACGGACAACGCCGACGATGTCACACGGAGCAGGCCGATGCCAACTACCTGCGCGCTGGGGTATTGCTCGAAGAAAAATCTTCTGGATCCAGTTGGATGCCTGGGAAATTCAAAGGTAAGGAATTTGCGGCTAGATCATGTCTCTACCAGATAAGGTGTTACCGAAGATAAGTAACTTGTCCATCAGCTCTAAAATAGATTATAGTATGGCTTTGATGACGGAGACTTCCAATGTCAGTGCATTGCAAGTCCTGACCAATTCAGATATATGACCGGTTTTTGACCTACCAAGATTTGCTGCATTGGCTGCTCCTAGTATCTAGAATGTCCTTTTTTAAACCCAGACTTTTAAGACTCGAACTATGACTCATATGTCGCTCTATCGTAGTCATCAAGAATATCTGAAGCAACTCATCTCTTCTCATTGTTGCAGTAGGGCATTGACAGCAGGCAAACCTTAATTAATTCCTCTTACATTCATCAGGAAAAAGGATGTATGTGGATGTATGTAGATTCATTTCAGTACTTGTGAGCAATTTGGTGGATTGAGGCAGTTGAACCAGCTTCTGCAATTTAGAAAAGCACTAAAGACGTCCCTTTTTGAGTGAATCCATTTCTCTTTTCGTGCTCTGGATAAAGCGCCTAATCGCTTGGTTGAGAAGGTCTTCCCCTTGAGACCTATAGTCAGTCTCTCTTGATGCATTCTCATCCGGCAGGTGTACTGCAGTGCGCATCACTCACAAAGGGACAGTCTCAATCAACAGTGGCAGTTTCTAAAGAGACTGTGACAGATGACGAAGTGGATATGAGTTTGTGAAGCACCCGTTCCTTCCCTCTGGGTCGAATAAAAATACTTTACTGATATTTCAAAAATGTTTTAGCAAATAAGATATTTTAAATAAGAACATCAGAGTTTTTTCACATTTTTGTGTATTTCCATTATAGCCAACAGTATAGGATCACACTTCAGAGGAAGGCCTCCGTAACGTTTTGCTCCTAAATAGAGGTTTAACCCCTCCCCTGCTGATGACGGAACGGCTCCGTCATCAGCCGCGGTCGCGCTGTGCTGATGACGGAGCGGTTCCGTCATGGCCCGCTCGGCACGCCTGCGCGGCGTGGATTCTGCGCCTGCGCTGAGCGTTCTATTGAGCGGGGCGGGCCATGACGGAACCGCTCCGTCATAAGCACAGCGCAACCGACGCTGGTGACGAAGCGGTTCCGTCACCAGCATGCGCCCGCCGCTCTTCCGCCCCGCCCCCTTAGCACTGCGGCGGAATAGCCGCCGCAGTGAAGGGGTTAAAAACACCAAAACACACATCCTCATTGGAAGATGCAGTCAAATTTCTAATGGCCACCTGCAAAAATATAATCTCGAATGTGTTACTTTAACTACAATGTTTGTCTGCACCAGTATGTTAGAAAGTGCACAGACCTATTTTGTAATCAAATATGAATGTTGTTTTCTTATTAATCAGAAGTACTCTTTAGCAGCGGTGTAACGAAACGTGAGGGGGGCCCCCTCCCCTGCAAGGCACATGGAGAGGCCCCCGCTTGGGATTTAATCAGGAGCTCTCAGACCAGAGTAGTGTGCTGAGGGGGGCTGTGTAGTCCGCCCCCATCACCCCCAACAGAGGGGTTGCGGTGGCTTGTGTTACGCCACTGCCCTTTAACCTAAATAGGCGTTCGAAGTTTCATTACTTCAGTAGGTCTAGAAGATGTTTTATTTGAAAATGTACATTTCCTTCCTCTCGTAGTAAAGTGTAACCTTGCTTTTATTATTGGCAAGCAAAAGCACGATTTTATTAAATTAATGAAATCAACAGTGTATGCATGAATTCAAGAATGTCACATTTTTCCCATTAAAAGATCCTGCCACCTGCTCTTTGGCTACGTTTTGCTGAAAGTAACAGGTTTCTGTCAGGTGTTTGCACCCCATAGACTTGTATAGAAAGAAACATGAAAATATACTGTGCAATTTTGCATGCGTTCTAATGTTACATGTTCCATTTGATTGTTTTGGGTGAGACCTCTGTTCGGTTAGAATGACAATTGTCTCTTAATTCTTTGCTTTTCACTGTTTTTGCATTAAATGCATGTTAAGAGTTTTGGCTTCCTAACTTGTTTTACACATCAATGGGGGTCATTATTTGCAGCACGAATAAACAGAAGTGTTCCACCTCACCCTCCGTAGACCATAAAGCATTCCACAGTATTGGTTTACACAGAACGCCACGGCTAACCAAGGTTAAGCACATTAAATCCGGATGTATCGTTATTGAAACATAGGTGCTACAACTCCCAGCACCTGCCGATGATAGGTGCCACTGATACAAAGAGTTTCAAAGAAAGAGGAGGTGCACTCAATAATTATTCAGGAGAACCAATAAAGTTTAAAAATCTTCTTTATCCAAAAATTAGTATGTATAAGTTAAAGCACAGCCAACGCGTTTCGTTCCTGTGTGCCAAGGAACTTCGTCTGGGCATAAAATAGATAGTCAAGTGATCGTAAAAACAATCAGGCTCACATTCCGTGTTGAAGAATAAGACCAAACTGTCGTTGGAAATGCTTTGCACAGTGTAACTCCGTTCTTTGATGTGCAGCGTCTTGGTTCTTAAGAAGCGTTGTATCTCACTTCCCAATGATATACATTCTGAGTAACACCATCTCTTGAAAGGAGGAAATGTAAGGAGGATTTTCTTTTCCCAGCTGGGGTGCAAGAAGCAAGAATTGGCATGAATTGTCTGTAGACCCCACAGAGAAAACTGTGCTTACTTATGGGAAAGAGAACTAATCCTCTCTGTCAATGCACTGCTTAACGACTTTGGGGAGAAGACACCTATCGAAAACGAAACAAAATCTTTGGTGGAGAATGTAAAATTTCCTAACTAGCGTGAAGGCAAGTTTTAATTCTATTAAGGACCCGGAGGCGAGGATGATGCATTTCTTATTCATTTTTAGCCCAGCAGCCCAATATAACAACTATAAGTAAAGAAATAAAGAGTACATTTCCCATGAGTCTTTAGAAAAGTCATCAATCCAGTCCACCCCCCACATCAAGGAAAATCACTTCATCTTTCTTTGTGCGAAGTGTAACACTATCCATTGTAGTTAGCTCTTGCTTCTGTTCAATTCCTAAAGAAAATAAACATTGTTGTAACTCATCCTTAACTGACCATAGGAGATTGCCAGGACATTTAATATTTGAACACATCAGAACAACAGGGTAGAACATACAGCGAGTATAAGATTTATATTAGTACTTATCCTCTCCAAGTGTCAGATATGATTGAAGTGTGGGTACTTGACCTATAGAAATATAACCGGGAGGGATAATCCTCACCTCTGTGTCCCTAACAGAATTAAAACTTTACTTCATATTAACCAGGAAATTTTGCTTTGTATGATAGGAACATAACCTCAGATTATTCAAGTTTAAAGCTGATTAACCACCAACTAAGCCACATTTAGGACCGGTTTAAGATAAAATTTCTTAAAAGTAGAATCTGAAGACCAGTCAGCAGCCTTCAGGATATCCTCCAACCGAACACCTAAGTGGAAGGGTTCAGAAGCCATGGCCCCCCTGGCAGAATGAGCTCCAAGAACTGTGGTATCAATACCAGCTTCCTGCATGATCCACTTAACCCAACATTCAGTGGTTGGAGGGGAGACTCCCTTAAAAGGCTTATTTGATGCAATAAGAAATTGAGATGTTCTCAGAGGGCTAAACTCCTCCGTCATTGTCTCTGGATGTTGGGAAAAAGCTGGGTAGTGAACCACTCTAGTGTCAGATTTTTTTCTTCTTGATATAGTGAATGACACCCCGTCCGGCAAAAAACATCCACCTAAAATGTCTAGAGGCCTAAGATCTAATACATGTTTGCAGGATAAGAGACCTATTAAAATCGCCAGCTTAACCTGCAAGTTGCTTCTGTGGGAGGAATTTGTTATCCTGCCACAACACCAAACGTTTCAGGACAACAGCATCCCCTGGGGAAGAATACTTGGGGACTGGAGATCTCAATAATCTGATCCCTTTCATCAGTTTAGACACCAGCCGGTGTTCCCCAGCTGGACATCTTGAAAAGGAAATTGCCCTGCCGATATAGCTGAGCAGCAAGTGTTGATAGTCCTGTAAGCCAAACCTTTCTCTGCTTACTCAAACAAGAAGTTAATTATCTGCACTACATCTAACCCCACGGGATCGAAACAACTTTGCACACACCATCTGTTCCACACAGGTTTGTATTTCCTAATCATTGAATTTGCCCATGCTGTACTGATGAAACGACCAGCTGATTTTGATAATCCTGGGACCTCCCAACATGTCCTGTAATTTTCTACCCCATCAGTTGGAGAGTCTCCTTTTGTACCAAGTGATGTAAGTTGCCATGAGCATCCTTCAGCAGATGATGAGTCCAGGGAAGAGGGATTGGAGAATCCATTGAACGTTTCAGAAGAACTGGATACCAGACTTGCGATCAACAAAGAGGTGTCACCAATACCATCTTCGCTCGTTTACACCTGACCTGGGCAGTCAACCTGCTGATCATCAAAAAGGTGAACACGCATATCCTGTGATCTGACTCAAGTCCTGCAGGCATTCATCTGTGGCTTCCGCCAGGGGGTTCGGGTGCGAACTGAAGAATTGCAGGAGTTGATGAACCAGATGCAAGCCAAAGAGGTCGACCTGACACAGTCCATCTGCCAGGCACTGGAATCTTTAAGGGGTCCGGAGTGCCAGTCCGCTGTTCCATTTAGCCTTCCAGTAGGGAGCCTACCAAAAGCTCCAGATAGTTGCTATACAAGGTTTCTTCCTCTCCGGCTAGAGCCTGCCGGTGGTAATATCCCCACATCAGGCCCCACAGCCCAGACGACTTGCATCCAGTTCTAATACGAGGTCAGCGGCGGGTCCAAATATGGTCCTTCCATTTCAGACTTGCATATGTTCCAGCCACCACTCGCTCTCAAGTCAGGCTTCCTGTTTTAAAAAAATAAATAAAAATAAGTCTTTATTGAAAATGATAAATTACAATTTGGAGAGCGTATCATGAATACCAGCGTTACAATCAATAATATATGAAGTGGTGGACAGGCGGTCCAACATATATTATATAACAAACTGGTAAGGTAACTTCACACACTGGGGGTTAATTCAGTGTGCATTAGAACCTCCTTGTCTGACATATAGTGGCACATTATCCAGACAGCATTTACTTAGCAACCTGCTAATCTAGGATGACATTATTCTGAAATAATATAGTAAAAGCTAACTAACCCCCGTCGAGTCAACAATGGAAACGCATTTGAAGAAACCCAGCTGCAGCGCACACTCACATCGGCAGTCACTCCCCGTGTCTCTCACTTATCACCGCAGGGGGAAGAAAGAGGAGTAAGGAAGGCAGGGGACTGAAGTACACCCGAAGGGTGGGCGAGAGAACCCAACGACAGAGAAATACACCCAAGCCGCAGGGGTGGTGTCCGCCTCCCAGTCATGTGACATCCGACCATCTGTGTGAACCCTCGCATCAAGACCCCAATGTTGGGCAGTCCCACACCATTGTAGGAGGCGCTACCAATTCTGCATTCTGTGGGCTTCCAGGAAAGGCAGTCTGGGACCGCGGCTCCACAGCATCCAGGCGCTCCAGCATGTTATTCCAATTTTCCCAAATCTCACTCAGCATACTCATCTGTGCACATGAGACGGAGTTGCCGCTCCTTGCCCACTCCTCATTCATGCATATCTACCAACCATTGATGTGCCACTGGCAGACAGAACTGTGTCCAGTGAATAGCGAAGCTCCGCTTGCCCAATACCAATCCCAACAAGGTGAATCTATGACCTATCTTACCTCCCTGCTTGGTGTTCCGGAGTACACCAAATAGGCAGTACTTAATCAATGCCTCCAACCGCACATAAGTATTCTCCCCCAGCCTCCCCAAAACCTCTTCCCGGAAATTAATAATCTCCAGCCCTCCCACTTCATGTTAAAGAATGTCACCGGCTCCGCATCTAGGTCATGCCGCGGACCGTGAGGCATTGAATCTGTGTAATCGCTGGGGTGTTAGATAGGTGCTGTGCAGGTAGTGAAACTGGGTGAATTTGAAGCACACGTTGCTGACCGCTTCCTGGACTTGTGCAAAGGCTCACCACCATTCCCCCTCTGTGAGTGGCTTCGGTAGATTGTCAGCCCATCTGCTATGGACGCTCGACATATCTGTCTCACAGTCGTCCTTCAGGGCTTTGTACAAGTGGAATATGATTCCTTTTAAGGAACCTAGGTCCAGCAGCAGCCGCAATGTTTGTGACTATACTAGTTATGCGGGAAAGCCGATCCAGACATCGCAAGTTGTACGAGATACCATGCCATATTTTAGTAATTGGCCCAGATGTAGCTGGAATAGTTCCCTCCCCCCTTCAAATGCGAGAAAGGCTTCATTGAGGTACAAATCCCCAGCTGCGTAATAGCCCCCCTCAAACCACTGTGTCGGTTCTATCTCAGATTGGTTCAGCTGAAAGCAGGTCAGCCATTCAAGGGGCACAGCTTGGCATAGAGGGTTCTGCGCAGTGCATGTGTAACCACCTGTTCCCAGACCTCTGCTACCTGTCGAGCAATAAAGGGGCATCTGTTTGGTGCTGTAGCCGCTCGTATCAGGTATCTAGGGAGATCTGCCTCCGCACCCCACTCCAGCAGTAGTGCTATCTCTCTATTCGGGCCCTCACCGCACCACTGTGCCACGTGTTGTAATAGTCCGGCAAAGTAGTATAGTCGGAGGTCTGGGAGACCAAGGCTCTGTGTCTAATTTCTGGAGGTTCAGCCTCACCCTGCTCCTCCTCCTACCCGTCCACACTAGGGACACTATGAGGCTGTTACCCTATGTAAAGGTGAACATTGGCATATGACAAAGTGAATTCTGCAGGACGTAGAGGCAGTGCAGCAGCAGTACCATCCGACTCAAGGACACCCTGCCGATAATAGACAGAGGGTAGGCTGCTCCAAAAGCAAATGGATGTGTCCAGGTTTCCAAGTACTCTACCCAGGTTAAGGCGATAGTTGGCCTCTGGGGTATGAGCCATCTGGATGCCTAGGTAGAAGAAGTGACTACACTACCACTGGAGTCTCATCTTGAGGAGAGTAGCACGGGCTTCTCGAACCAAAGCTGTCAGGGGGAAGATTACTGACTTCTAACGATTATAACGCAAGCCTGAAGTCAGCCCAAAGTCAGAGATGTTGTCCAACATTACCCACACTGACCTCCCTGGGTGGGTGACATAGAGCAGCACATCATCTGTATACAAGTAGACTATGAGGGGGCAACCTCCCACTTCTATTCCCCTATGGGCCATCTCACAGCACAATCAAATCATCCAGCAACTCCATTGCTAAAGCCAAAAGGAGCAGCAACAGAGGGCTCCCCTGACTCGTGCCCCATTCACTGGGGAATCACTCAAAAACTACACTCCAAGCCTTGACTTGCGCCACTGGCTGGGGATACAACTGCTTCACCCAGGCCAGGAACATCGGCCCTAGTCCCATTCTCCCGAGCTCCTCCCGGAGATGCCTCCAGCTGAGTTTGTCGAAGGCTTTTTCAATGTCTAACACCACTACAGCAGCCGGTATATCAGTTGGCCACCGAATGCAGCACATGGGACAACCTCAGTGGGTTCATGTGCGTCCCCCTAAATGGCATAAATGCACATTGATCTTTGCACCACCCTGCTCTGCCTGGTCTCCAGGGCTTTAGCTATGATCTTGGTGTTGACTCCTTGTATGGAGAGGGGACGGTATGACCTGTTCCGTCTGATCCTTGCCAGGTTTTGGGAGCACGACAATCTGGGCCTCACGCATAGATGGAGGCAAATGTCCATTATGTCTGGACTCCTGTAGAGTCTCTTATGGACGGAGTGCCAGTAATCTGGCATAGATGCGAATATAAGAACCCCCTGCTACTAATATCTGTTCCCAGGGCAGGAAAAGTACAATTGTTCTAGAAAATTCCCTAGGCACCTGATAATCTATTTAATATACGAGACCATTATTACCACATGCTAGGCGAGAACTCAGTGTACAACATGAATCATTTAAAATTCTTTTTATTCATAGAAATTGACTTAAAAGCCAAAATGTATTCTGTTTTTCTTTTTGAATATCTAACATTGAGAGGTAGAGTGCACACCTGTTTCATCATTTTATCAATTTTTCTCAGTTGTAACTGTATGTTGGGTGCATCCCGGGAACGTGGTCAACCCTCTAACCGCATGAGCCAAAATCCATCATCAGTTAAAGGGAACGTGTTATCGCTCCCATACCGGAAGCACAGCTTTTTTTGCATGCATTGCACAAAAGATTCCACGATTCAATCAATTATTCCAATTTTCACTTTTTCATTCCTTTCCTCCGTCACATGAAAAAAACAATATGTAATCAATTCTGATGCAGTAGATATACCCATTCGGGCCTTTTTCTAAGGCAGGAAACATACATAACATCCTCTGTCTTGTTTGTATCCCAATGCATTTCGGGCTATTTTATCGCCCTTCTTCAGGGGGTCACTACAAATATAAACATCGACATTTAGATTTTATGTTTGTAAAAAATCATTTCATGCCAATAAAAATATTACTCATTATATAAAAATGTTTTGAAATTCAATGTTTTAATCCGCGTATTCCTTCTAATAACTCACAACACTAAACTGTTCAGAATATACTTCCCGCCTACTTTATCACAGTCACACTTTAAGGGAAAAAGCGCAGTCTTATCTCTCCACTGTCTCAGTTCACAAACCTTCCCATTTTGTTCACACCTAACCTTGTAACCTCCATCTCATACCTGTGATAAAGAAGGAGGTAAGTATATTGTGAACAGTTTAGCGTTATGAGTTGTTGATATTCGTAGTGAACCCCTGAAGAAGGGCGATGAAATAGCCTGAAATGCATAGTCCAAGGGCTACAGTAACTATAGTGTATTTTAATACCTTCTCTCTATTGAAGATGGTTCATAAGCCGCTCCAGATATGGAACTGGCTGGAGCCCCTGATGGAGAAGTATGTGAAGAAGGGTAAAGACAGCGGCTACAGGTAAAACCATTTGATTAATGAATCAGTGAATTGATGATCTCCAAAAATTAGAATAAATAATAACTAAATAAATCTACCTTGTGCAAGTCTAGGACAGAATGTGGAGTAATGCAGGCTTAAGAGAAGATGTCCTACTATATGATAACTATCCGAGCCATAAATGAGGAGCTCATATTAACAATCAGCCACAGGATAGGGCAAATGATGGATGGAAAACTCCGCTGTGACAAGGAGTAAGATACAAAACAAACACAAGAAAAAAACATTGAATGGTAATAGATGATACTGCAATTCAATTTAGAAGGTTCACTTCTATTTTGAAATAATAGATCAGTAGAGAAACCTGGTTAATGATTGCATATATCATATTGACCAAACATCTTATTCCTTAAAAAACGCACGTAGGCGTCACCGGATGTAAAACTGAAATAGTGCCTCAATTATGATATAGAAATTTGAAATCATTGACAGAGGTAGTAAGCGCGAATTGTAAATTTGAATATGTTTCCAGATTAAACGTAGTCCTCCGGAAAATATAAGACGTTCCAAAAGAGGTCCAGTCGAAATAACCTTCCCTGCGCGAGTATGTCTGCACCTTGTAGTGCTTCCCATATGAGTTGAACCCACAGACATTCCCCAGTCGATCCGCCGCCGCTGACTTAACACAACTGTAACAATATACTCTATCCCATCCACTGGTTAAACACAGACAAGCAACTTTTGCCTTCCCGAAATGCTCAAAACCCTCCTAGATCCCACCCCGTTAAGAAAGTCTTACACACTCACCCGTCACTTCCGAAAAACATGCCCCCGACCAATCGATTCACTTAATTACACGTATTACAAATAGACACACAATATAATAGAGGGTGGATGTACGGTGAGTGCTGCAACCACATCAATCCTCAAGTACCCCGCCTCGACATGCACACCCGATCACACACTCATCACTCACTGACATTTGTGTCACTCTCATACATGCATACAGGAATGTACTTCGACTCACCACCAGTCAAGCAAAATCCCGCTAATGAGGCAGAAAAAGGAGAAGGGTGAGGTGCGTCCCGAATTAACCAGCGCATACTGACCCCCAACCCACATCCACACTCCTTCCCATAGAATCAAAGGACAGTTGAACCTAGTTTGTCTCAATGGGGGCCACGCAGGTTTCCCTCAGCTTAGCACTCCACTGGATCTGTTGAAGGACGAGAGTCACAAAGGGCACAGAGCCCACCCCGAGTTAACGGTTCCCAAAGTTCACAATACCAGAAGGGGTCAGTCACCAAATTAGGATTCCCAAAGCTGCGGAGTCTCTCCACCATCTCCACAGTACTGTAATTGGAATTGGAAGCCACACCCACCTCCACTACGGCCTTTGCTGCCTCCCTTTCCCACCACTGCTACTCCAAGTCTAAGGTGCCATCTCGGCGAACTACCACTCAGAGGAGGATCTGGTGACACCGCCTCCACGGCGTCATCTCTTCTTTGCAGTTTGGGAGTGGCAGGAGCTCCCTGTCCAATGCCTCAGGCAGCGGGGGTCTACCATCACCATGGATTTTGATCCATTCCTACACCGCCTTCGTAGTGCTGAAAAAGTGGGATCAATCCACATTAATTACTTTCAGCTTTGTGGGATAGAGGGCCATGTAGCATAGTCCCATAGCTCTCAGTTTCTGTTTAACTCATCCAAAAATGAGCTGCAGCTGCTGCACTTGTCTGGTATAGTCTGGGAAAATATGGATCACATGATTTTCAAACTTAGTGTCCCCAGTTTATCGGACCGCCTGCAGGAAGGCGTCCCTGTCTCTGCAGTTGAGCACCTTTGCTATCATAGTACGGGAGGGTGTCCCAACAGGGGGTTTTGGCATCAGTAAAGACATATTGGACAGCCTAAAGCAAATAAAGCCAGCAAATAGGAAGCAAGCAACTGTGAGTTACTAACCGAAAAGACAATGGAAAGTAATGGGCCGAATGCATTCCCAGGGAAGCTTTTCATATGTCCCCTAAACGTCTTTGGCATAGGCAGACGTATTCAGGTTGAAGCCTACCAGCCAACGCAGCTGTCTGATTTGCAGAGGCAGTATTTTCAACGTCTCTCTGCAATGCAAGGCAAGTATCAATAGTTGTTGGTATCGTCAAAACCCTGCCTGCTCAAATTGTACTTAACGGCCCTCAATTTCCCATTTTTTCACTGTTAACAGGATTTTCTTAGCAAAGACATGTCTGTGGTGGAATCAATAAGACTGATCAGTTGGAAGCTTGTAGTGCTAGAACGTGTTATTTTTTTTAAAATGTGAGATATCAGCCCACCTTTCCATCTATCAGGGATCCCTGTATTACTGAAGTAGCTGTCAAACAGTGGCTTCAATAGGCTTTCCAACACCGTAGATGAGGGTCTTGCTTTGGTAAATCATGAAAGGTTGCATCAATTAAACTCACCTGCAATACCACTATGTCGCCAATGCAGTGCATACAATGTATTCTCATAGTGTTTGCATGTGTGATCAAAATCCAAGGTGAAGTGTGTAGTTGTGGACCCCAGGAGAAATTAAATGAAATATGAAATACCAGCATTTGTAAAGTGCACAGCTACCTCCGGAGAGGTGTCCCGGCGATGCGGGCCATCGGGAAGATTAAGCGAGCTATTGCCCAGAGTCACATGGCGTGGGCTAACCTTCTGCTGGGGATCACACCGTGAACCCTGTGGTCCAGAGTCGGGCATCCTGGCCGCTGTACCACACCTCTTCCACTATTTCACGTGTGTCATTTTATCGTGCAGCCTGCCAGTGAATAGAGCTAAAAACGGCTCCTCTCTATTTGAAAGGTGCATGCCTCTATAGGACACTTTAATATGATTTGTACGGGAGGACCATAGGCCGGCTGGGCTTGTCTTTTGTAATGATAACGTGATGCTGAGAAGTAGCGCAGCACTGGAGCTGTGTGTATTTATGTTGGAGTACCAGGCGCTTTACAAACTACTAACAAAACCAATCTAAGACTGATTCATCAGCCCCTAACAACTAAAGTTAAAAAACATGTCTGCTTATAGTCTGAAATAAATTCAGGTTGTTAAAAGTGAGGGAGAATATGACTCCACTTACATGAAGATGTGCATAGATGCATCTACTTTTGCTTGTGCATAAGCGTTGGCTTTCGGGCCCTGGATTTAAGGTGAGCGATTGTAGTGTTAAATGTATAGGCATGCAAAGACTGCCTACTTCAATGTTTTTTTTTAATTGTGACCCAGGCGAAATCCAAAGTTTAAAAGCAAAAAGGGTTCCTAGCACCCTTTTACAGCAGTAGGCAACAGTTCACACTGCACTCAAGGGTCAAGGGCAGGCTCGGACTGGGACAGAAAATAGGCTGTCACAAAAATAAAAGTAGCCTCCTTTGCGAATCAGATAGCTGAAACAAGTGACCCACATTTGCAGAGCAATGCTGTGCAGGTGTTTGGCAAGGTATGGAAAACTGCATGCATTTGTGCTTGCGGGGGGGGGGGGGCAAGGTTTGTGATAATAGCTGGGAAATCAATAGTAAAAAAAAAAAAAACACCGCCAGACCCATAAACTGGCCCACTCACTGACCTGTGAGCCCAGTCCTTCTTGTACTGCCTAGCAAAGTCATGATTCCTTTTGCCCGGCTTACCTCAACTGTCCCTTTCAACGCTTAGCCCTCCCCTCCACCACCTCCTTTGTGAAATAAGTCCAACGCTTGCACCATTTCCAATTCCCTCATACCGTGACAAGCGACAGCAAGGTTGAAGGCTTACAATTTGCACTGATTCCTGCTGCAGGTTGTGCTGCTAAAAGGACATCGGGTCAAAAGCAACGGGGGTATACCCAAATGACCCTTATATACCTGGGCATCAGACGTAATAGAGACAACAACAAGTGGTATAAAGGAATAGATACAGAACAATTATTCAGGAAGGTACTTTTTTTTTTTTTGGGGCGTTCGAACTGTTTTATTGCATAGTTTATACAGTACACTGCTGTATGCGCCTACAACCCTGAGGCCGGCAACGGTAAGGGCAGTTCAAGAAGGTGGAGTCGGTCAATATTACACAGCCTCTTAATCGGCATCCCGGAGGCCCGGTGGCGTAGGATAGTAGCAGTCGGTAAGTGTCCTGTATCCAGCGCAACTTACACGCCAGCAAATACTCTACAGTAGAACACATTTTTCAATTTTTTTGTCAATTCCAAACATTAAACAAAACTGTGAGATTAGGTAGACACACTAAGGAGTGGAGTTCCGGGTCAGTGGTGTATTACACATATCGGTGGACTGTCATTGTTATACAGGAGTACTACTGTGGCGATAGGGAAATGCACTAATCTGGCAAGTAAGGGCTGTGCTCCTCACCGCAGGAGCCGCCGAGCACGGTGAAGTTGGTGCAGGAGCGTAGTGTATTAGTGGGTCCTGCATAGTGAACAAGGGTTGCGTGGCAGAAACCACGTATATGGCTCCTATTGGACAATGTACGGGGGATGCCCACATGTGATGGCAATGCAGAATGAGGTTCAAGAAGTGCTATGTCAGGGCGGCTAGGAATGGACTGTGTAGGTGCCAGCCGGCGGTGTTGCATGCTGCTGGACCTGAGTTATGTGGCTAATCACTAACGTGTCTCTCCTCCGAGCCAATGCTATTCTCTGTCTGGGCGTGTAAGTAGTCGACCAGAGGGCCCCAAATATCCTGAGGTCGTGCAGAGGCTGGCAACAACTCAGTGAAGGTGATGTGTTGTTCCTGGCAGTATGTCATGTCAGCCATCCACTCTTTGAATTTAGGTGCCCTACCTCGACCCCAACGTCACGCAACCCGTCGCTTCCCCAATAGCAATGCAGTATCCACGAATTTCCTGCAGGATTTGGGGATGTGTGGCGTGTGCCTGAGTAGTGTGAGTAGCGGGTCGACTGATATGGGTATCTTTGTCATTACAGCGATAGTGTCGGTTATCTGTTGCCAGTAGGAGTGAACCTGGGGACATTCCCAAGCTAAATGCAGGAAGCCCGCGTGCTCGGCATGGCAGCACTCACATCTGTCACTGCCGGCTAAGTGAAATCTGTGTTTTTTTACTGGGGTGTAATAGAACTGCTGCAAAAATTTGTAGTGTATCATCTTAAGCCTGCTACTTGCTGATATACGAGCCGTGAGGGCACAGCAATATTGCCATTGCTCGTCAGTGAGTTCGGCGGTCAGGTCGACGTTCCAACGCGCTCGAGCCCCCGTAACCGGCATCGCAGCAGCCGACCGGAGCTGGCGATAAAGGCCAGAGACCAAATGCGCCCCGTCCTGCGAACATAGCAAATAATGGAGCGGGAGAAGGATCTCAGGCTCATCTGGGAACGCAGGTAGAATGTCTTTCATTCCCTGACGCAGCCGCAAGTAGTAAAAGACATCGAGCGGAGTGTGATCATGGGAAGCAAAGAACAGGTCCGCGGATTTAAATTTTCCGTTCACGAACAGGTCACCCCAGTGAGCTATATGCAGCCGCTCACAGAGTAGACGAAAGCCTCGTTCCTGTAGTAAGGCGAGGCTAGGATGAAACGTCAACGGCAATTTCGGAGAGTACGGTAAACCGCAGGACAGTCTCCTAGCTATTCGGTGCCATGCATGCAAGGTGCAGGAGATAGAAGTGTTTGGTGTCTGAATTGCTGATTCTGGGCAATGGAGCAGGCCGCTAAGCGGAATGGGATGCACAATCCAGTCCTCCACCGCCAGCTGTGGCATGAAGGGTGTGGGGACCAGCCAATGGTATGCATAATGCGCCTGCGCGCACTGGTAATAAGCCTCGAGATCCGGAACATCAAAGCCGCCCGCGTCATAAGGTTGGATTAACGTAGACCACTTCAGCCGTGGACTCTTGCCCCCCCAGAATAATCGACAGAGTTCTGATTTCAAGGATTTGAAGAAAAAGGCACCCGGATAGTATGGGATATTGAGGAAAAGGTATAGGAAGCGGGGTAGGACCACCATTTTAATAAGGGATGCTCTGCCCGCCATGGATATCGGCAATGTGATCCAACGATCCACTGCTGTCGTAAGTTTCATGATTGCCACGCCATAATTGGAGCGAAGGGTCTCATCTATATCGCGCGAGATCTGTATGCCGAGGTAGCGGAGATCTGTCCGACACCATTCAAGGGGATAGTCAAGGGGGAAGTCGGTAACCGCAGCTGTGAGAGGGAAGAATTGTGATTTGGACCAATTTATGTGCACCCCTGACATCCTGCCAAAGACTACGAATTCTCTTAATAAGGGATTAAGGTGCAGGTCTGGGTGCTTGACATAAAGCGTGATGTCGTTAGCATATAGAGACACATCTATTTGGCGCTGAAGACATTTATTCAGGAAGGTACTTTTAATCTACCCTCACTGTGTTTGTAATTCACAATGAATATATCAGACAAAATTATATCCTCATAGCCAATAACACCTAATCAATGAAATACAAAAAAATGACATATCATCACATTCTGTACATGGACACAAACTATACATAGAGACACATAGTAACCCTAAAAAAGTATTACATTTTTCATAGTGACTTCCATACAATTCTGGACAGACCACTAAGAGGTAGTCTCAGAGACACACTTAAGAGTCAATCAACTGCTTCAATTTGTTTACAGTGTGACACCCTATAATTTCGAAGCACACTATATTTCCATTGACTCCTCCTTAACCGCATCGATTCGGCGGCTTTTCCCGCTGTACGCAGCAATTTTAAAATTACCGCGTTACATGACGAGCTCAGCTCGTCATGAGCGCACGGCAGGTTACGCTCATGATGAGCTGAGCTCGTCATCAGCCTGGAAGGGGTTAACAGTGTAGTCGACCTGACCACGTTTCAGCCTGTCATCTTCTTAGGCCTCCTCAGGACAGGATTAAAACATTAATTTGTCAACCATAAGGTCAAGGCAGACTCGTTATCTCCTACAGGTCCTGTACCATGCAGAGGTATAAATCCTTTCCAAGGAATGGGACGTCAGTGCCCCACGGTCTCCTTCTGTAAAAGATGCTCTGAGGTCGGACACCCAGAGAAGCAATCCACAAGTGGCGTCCCCCTCCTCACCGGCGTAGCTTGGGGGGGTGCGGGGGGGGCGGTCCGCCCCAGGCGGCACTATTTTGGGGGTGGCAGGGCGGCGCCTCAGCAGTTAGGGTGACCAACCGTCCGTAAATTTCACGGACAGTCCGTAATTGTAGCCGTCTGTCCGTTGTCCGTGAAGGATTCTTTAACGGACGCCATTTGTCCGTAATTTTAACCAGGCACAGCTTGCCGCCACCTCCCTTCTTGACACCGATGCTGTCCAAAGCTCAAATACCCCGCAGCATTAGAGAGGCACAGCGGGATGGCAACCCTCACACCTTCAGCCCTTGACTTCAGCCCTTGATGAGCTGTTAAGAGGTGCTTGAATGTGACAGAGGGGGGCTGCAGCTTCAGGGGCAGGGGCATCTATTCAGATGCAAACAGCCCTGAATGCCTCATGTCACTGCAATTTAGAGGGGGGCTCACACATTCCATTTCTACCCCGGGCCCCAAACATCCTGCACACAGCCGACAGTGTGTCGCTTCAGGACTGTAGGCCAGTAAGCTTTATGAAGGTGAAAATAATTTTCTCGTCAAGTTTGTGACTTACTGTAGCTTAAGTCGCTTTCAGACTGCGTCTCTGTCAAAGGTGTGATTCAATATGATCATTTGTAACAGAACATAAAAATGTTGACATACTGATGCAATCTGAATGGATATCTCCGAACACTTTGCAATAGAAACAAAGCTCACCGAAAAAGGTCACAAGTGTCACCCTGTAATCACAGGAAATTCGAAAATGGTGACTTTGACCCTTTTTACATAAAGGCATGAGATACTGGAGTAGAAATATCGAAGTGATAACTACTTCATATAATATCAAAACCGAGCTTTTGAAAGGATATCGAGGCCACTCCTGGAATGGGCAAATTCACATCGCCAAATCACTGCATGGTGTACTCACAGAAAAAGTAAGGGCTTACTTGTGAAATATTAACCTCTCCCAAAAGCCCTAAGGTTGGAAAATAATATTAATTATTATTCATGCACTATTTGGAGTAACGGCCAAATAAATCATTGTAAGCAAATCTCGGTTCTTCAAACATGCAGTCTATTATGGAATACAATTAAGAAATGGCACAATCGCACCCACACTGATTAACAAAGTGTGGAGGACAATCAGTTAAACCAGTTCTCTTAGAGTATCTCCTGTAAGTACTGTACATCAAAGTGGGGGGTGGCATTTTGGACAGAGAGCCTGTCATCTCGTTGTCTTGTGCAGGAGGGGGCGAGGAGCCCAAGATGATACTAGAATACTGCATGCCCACCCCTGTGTCCACCCTGGTGGATCCTGTTCCCCCTCCTGTGATAGCTCCTGTCCCCCTCCCCTCCGCCTGTAATGGCTCCTGTCCCCCCCCCTGTGAATGCTTCTGTCCCCCCACTATGGTGGATCCTGTCCCCCGCCCCTGCCTGTGATGGCTCCTGTCCCCCCCTGTGGTGGATCCTGTCTCCGCCCTGGGTGGCTTCTGTCCCAGTCCTGGAACACCCCCTGCAGCGAGGGTGAAGTTCTTGATGGGCCTCTTCTCAAAAAGGGCTCAGCTCAAATTAATATGGAAAGGTGGGCGAGTAAGTAAGTGAAGGGATGGGTGGATGGCTGGATGAATTAGTGAAAGGGTGAATGTATGAATGAAAGATTGAATAAATGGATTATGAGAGGATTGATGGATTGATGAGTGAGGGGAAGGATGGATGAGAGAAAATGTAAATAGCTGGATGTACGGGTGGAAGGGTAGCTGGATGATGGATGAGGAGAACGATGGATGAGTGGAAGGATGGATGGATGAGTGGAAGGATGGATGGATGAGTGGAAGGATGGATGGATGAGGGGAAGGATGGATGGATGATGAGGGGATGGATGATGAGGGGGTGGATGAAAGGATGGATGATGAGGGGAAAGATGGATGGATGATGAGGGGAAGGATGGATGGATGAGTGGAAGGATGGATGGATGAGTGGAAGGATGGATGGATGAGTGGAAGGATGGATGGATGAGGGGAAGGATGGATGGATGATGAGGGGATGGATGATGAGGGGGTGGATGAAAGGATGGATGATGAGGGGAAAGATGGATGGATGATGAGGGGAAGGATGGATGGATGATGAGGGGGTGGGTGAAAGGATGGATGGATGGATGATGAGGGGAAAGATGGATGGATGATGAGGGGGTGGGTGAAAGGATGGATGGATGGATGATGAGGGGGAGGATGGACGGATGATGAGGGGATGGATGGATGGATGGATGGATGATGAGGGGGTGGGTGAAAGGATGGATGATGAGGAGAAGGGTGGATGGATGGATGGATGGATGATGAGGGGAAGGATGGATGGATGGATGATGAGGGGAAGGAAGGATGGATGGATGGAGAGTGGGTGAAAGGATGGATGGATTGATGATGAGTGGGTGGGTGAAAGGATGGATGAGTGGGTGGGTGGATGGTGGGTGGGTGAAAGGATGGATGAGTTGATTGGATGGTGGCTGGGTGGGTGAAAGGATGGATGAGTGGGTGGGTGGGTGGATGGTTGGGTGGTGGGTGGGTGGGTGGATGAGTGAAATGATGGATGGATAGATGGATTGATAAGTGCAAGGGTGAATGAATGTACGTATGAGTGAAAGGGTGGATGTAAGGATGGATGAGTGGGTGAAAGGGAGGGTAGATGGACAAAAGGATGAATAGATGTGTGAAGGAGTGAAATGATAGATGGATGAGTGATAGGGTCAATGGATGGATTCATGAGTGGATGAGTAGATGGATGGAAGGGTGGGTGGATGGATGGATGGAAGGAAGGATGGCTAAGTGAAAGGGTCGATGGAGAGAGAAAGGGAGGATGGATGGATGACTAAAAGAGTGGATGGGTGGAAGGATTAGTAAGTGAAAGGATGGCTGGATTGGTGAAAGGGTAAATGGCTGGATGGATAAGTGAATGGATGGATGGGATGAAGAGTGGATGGATAAGTGTACAGATGGATAGGGTGAAAGGGTGGATGGATGGATAATGGATGGATGAGTGAAAGGATGGATGAGGGGATAGATGAAGGGATGGATGAGTGAAATGATAGATGGAAGGATACATGATGGATAGGTTTGCAAATGGTTGAATATGTTTGGAAATGGCTGGGCTTAATTATATACTATTGCGTGACCTCTGATGTGTCTGTAAAACGTACCTATTGTCCTTAAGTTTTGTCCTGAATTTTGACCTCCTGTCCTGAATTTGTGTCCTGAATTTTGACCCTTTGTCCTGAATTTTTACACTCACCGTCCTGAATTTGCACCAATGCCAGTTGGTCACCCTATCAGCAGTATCAGAATGAACACAAGAGTAATTATTATTGGCAGCCAAACAAAGTGCGTTGCGCAGCATAATTAAGCCTTGGTGGTGGGCCATTGTGTGTGAATGCTACTGCATTGCACGCACCACCACCAGCAGCTTATTTTCAAAGTGCACCTTCATGTTTGGGTCCCGGGCCGTCAATCTGGTAGCGCGCGAAAGCGCTACCAATGACGGCCCTGCAAGCGTTTATCATGCAGCAGAGCCAGCCTATCTATGGCAGACTTGTAAACTGTCCTGTTTTTAACGCAATGTGCGCACCAACGTACGTAGTGACGTGCATGAATGCATCTAGTGACCTACACCTCAACAGGCCACCACAAGCTGTTCACACGAACCGGCTCTCTCCCAGTCGCAGACTAGTACATAAACGAGGGGCAGGTCGTGTGAGAGTAAACTTTTACTTTCAACTCTCCTTGAGCTGCGTGCGTGTCGTTGGAAGATTCAAGCAGCAGCAGGTACGTTTTCCCTAGTTTATGCACAGTTTTTTGAGGTGGCACGACTGAAAAGATAAAATGCAGGTCATTCCGGGGGTAAGGTTAGGGAATGGAGGACAGCGCATGGAATAGAAGTGCTTTCTGTGTCTTTTAGCAGCACAGGAGTGTGGTAAAAAGTGATGTTCCAGTGATGTTCCTTGGAAATATTTCCCATGGTGTGTTATATTCCAACAATGCCACAATGCTTCACTCACCCGTCTTCATTAATGCCTGTATATGCATGTCTCCAAATACAGATTAAAAAATAGGCTATTGACTTTGTTAGTTCTTGTTTTCTATTCAATTATCCATGAGCGTCCCCGTCATTTACCTATGCACATATTGATGCTTATCAAATTGTCATTGGCTGCTCTGCCTTCTTTTAACTTTCAAATTAAATAAATGGAAGACAGGGTACCTCAGCTCACTATTGACTTCCACTGTCTTTGTCAAGCAACTCATTTACTCCAACATTTTAAAGCATTGACGTGAAATAAAGTGTCAATAGTGATAATGGATCATTCAATATGAATACAGATCAGCTTTTTAAAAAATGTGCAATCCATATCTTCTGCCCCTGAGGTCCTGCCCTTAGCTAACTGAGCTACAGGCACAAAACTGAACTCCTGTAAGTACTCAGCTTAGCTCCTGCAGACAACCAACCAAATCACTGCAGGCAAACAACTGTCCCCTACAGGTATGCAACAAGGCAAGCTCCCAACAGAACTTATGCAAGCACCCGCTGGGCCTTGTGCAGGAACCAAAAGGGCCTCGGCAGGCAGCCAAGGTGACTCCTGCAGTCACCACTGATGTGTGCAGACTTTTTATTATTGGCTGTACCCTCAGCCTCGCACCCAGTACCCAGGGGCATAGCTATCATAGGTGAAGCAAGTGCAGTGGCACCGGGGCCCAGAGCCCTAAGGAGGTCATTGAACCCTGACAATAGCTGTATTTTACTTCACCAGCAGCACTCAAAGGGGCCATTTTCTTTGCTTGCACCAGGGCCCAGGGCATCCTTGCTATGCTACTGTGGCAGCGCCTTCTCTTTTTTCCTTTATTGCATTCTCATTTCAGTTTCTTTTGCTGCTCTGCTCTCCTAACGTCTCCATTGTCCTCTTTTTAATTCACAATTGTATTTCTCTACCCATGCTTTTTCCTTCCATCTGGTCCATCTTTATTTTTAATACTTCCTTGTTGGTCTATTATACCCCCCCATAATTTTCACTTTGTTATTGTTCGCTTTCTATCATTCACTGCCATAAAACCCTATACTGTTGCTTTCTCCTGTTAGCTTTAAATAGCGCGGGTACCAGTCCTGGAAGCCCAACTGAAGAGAGCAGAGCCGGGCCAGACAGGGCAGAGAAGCACTTTTTTAATGTTTATTAGTAACCAGGGGTTTCTTTTTAATGATGGTGCATGTCAGGATGATGGTTTATGTGATTGTTACATGTTTTTAATGATGCTGCTTTTCATGTTTTATGGACATTTCTCTTAATAAACTTCATAATTACTCCTACAACCAGAAGAGACTAGACTAGATAGGAAGCACTATACGTCTTCAAGGCACACGCTGCTGAGCTGGGGGATCGGCTCCTCGAAGCGCAACAGCTCCACCTATTCAGAGTGCACTGAGGGGCAAAGTGATCCAGGAGAGAGCTCCTGAACTTACTCTTCGCGTGTTTGTGATGGCTGAGCGAGGTCCTGCTGCCTCTTGAGAGATAGCTAACCGAAGATAAGCATTTTTTTGTAAGCGTCTGCCCTCATACAGCACAAAACGTGGAAGGTAGTATTGTATGTTAAGTAGTGCTTCATACTCATGACAAGGCCACTAAGCGGTCTGATGTGAATATGGGGGCACTGGAGACTTTGTCTGCTTCCCTTGCAAGAGGGCCGCCTCCTTAAAAGAGCGCGAGGATGGAAGAGGGTTGGGATTTAGATTCTGGAGAGAGGAGAAGGGGAGGAGAGTACTGAAAGTTGAGGTGTCTGGGGAATAGAAGAGCCCACTGAATGTAGACGTCTGTGTGAGGAGTTTGTAGGACGAGTCTGTGGAGTAGAAGAGACTGGGGACTGGGAGAGTCTGAGGAGTGGAACATGGAAGAGGGTGGGGGGAGTGTTCGGGAACTGGAAGAGGCTGCAAGTGAAGATTCTGGGTAGGGAGAGTCTGGGGAGTGGAAGAGGCCGAAGACTGGGATAGGCTGCAGAGTGGAAAAATGCAATAGGTCTCGCCTTTCATTAAGTTAAAGCCATTTGCTTTTATTATACAATACCATTAGCCAAGCAAATGGCTTTTTAACTTAATCAACGGCGAGACCTGTTGCATTTTCAATGCTTGTTTTTCGAGTGCATTTGCCACAACATACCACAGAATCCACCCTTGTTTTCCATTGAATGGAGGTGCCAGTTACCTAAAGAATGTAACTGAAACATGCAAAACCCATATGATTATATTATGGATTCGGAGTACTGTCCCAGTCTGTGCCGCAGCACACACTCCAGTCTGTGCACAAAACTGGGACAGTGTGCTGTATTACAAATATTTGATCCCCCTGCAGGCCTGCATGATCGAGGTAACTATTAGCGGCGATACTACGTGTCTCTCGGACCTCTTTCAGGTGCTTGCCATCCTTTTTCCCCAGCACCCCCCAAAGGGGGGCGGCAATCTGAAGGGTAGCCCCGGGCGCCACAAGCTCTAGCTACACCGTTGCCCCTCCTCCTTAGCTATGCACTTTTCCTCACTATCACACGTTAGTCTGCGAGTCCGAATTACTTACTCTGCAGAGAACTGTGTAGGTTGTCGTTCCGATATGGAAAACTTCCCCTTTGGCTAAATTGGACTAACTGTGGTCTGAGTTAACAAAGGGTGAAGCTCCCAACTTGGCCTGTGCAGTAAATAATTTGCCTAATTCTCATGTAATGATGAAAGTTCACTATCTTGGCCAGGCTACTTTTCTGTGCTCTACTTATTGTTTGGAGCATTTGTCCAAAAGGCTTAACGTGTCCCAAACCAAGACATATCCTAATGTTAGCTTACGAATGATCACAATCGGATTAAGTCACTGTGGTTAAAATGTGTTTGTGAACTGCACTTTAGACTGTACTGTTGTACTCTGTGTGGAGGCTCTAAAAGCTAATAAACAAAGTCATTCTAAGTTGGACAGCTGTTGTTTAGCCTAAAATGCTTAACCTTTCTTTGATGCTGAAATATGTAGTAGTGATTCTGTGGAGGAGAATGATGGTTGTCCATTTTGAGCAGGTCGTTAGGTGTTGGGCGAGGGCAACCTGTGGTTTGTTACTTCCTCTCCAGTAATGCATTGAATCAGTCAAGGGTTTAATGTTTTCGAAATAATAGCTCTGGAAAAGCGCTGTGCATTGCCTGACTTTGTCCATCTTAGCATGGTGGGTAATTCTAAGCAATTTGCGTTTTTCAATTTGCACATACCTTATCTTCGGAACAGCTAACTGGCAGATGCATCAACATAGCCTTTTGCTATTCCTAAATAGCGATTCCTTAACATTCCTTAATTGCTACTCGCAAATTGCTAGTCGCAATTAAGGAACGCTGTCCCATTCATTCCTATGGGCCTACAGGCCCATAGGAATGTATTGGAGATTGCATGAGCAATTTGCGAGTACCAGTAGGTACTGGCAAATTGCTCATGCAATTTCAAGGGTGCAAGGGTGTCAAAATGACACCCTGTTGCACCCCTGAAATTGGTCTATGCACATATGTTGCACACACACATGCCCTAAGGGCATGTGTGTGCGCAACATGAAACTTTAAGGGCATGTGTGTGCGCAACATGAAACTTTGAAAAATGCACAAAAGTGCTTTTTTCAAAGTTTTAGCAAATTACCATGAAGTGCAACTTCATGCTAATTTGCTCCCCCTATTAGCGAATTCACTATTTTTTTTACTTTCATGCATTGCATTTAAGGAATCTCAATTTAGAGATTCCTTAAATTGCGATTTTTGCATTTGGGGCGATGCATCCCAAATGCAAAAATACCGGGAGCAAAGGGGCAGATTCTGAGAATCTGCCCATTTGCTCCCGGTATTTACTTTGATGCATATGCCTGATGGTAGGTAATTCTGCACTCCCAAATATAAATCTAGAATATCCTTTTTACAACTGTAAGAGTAAGTGGCGAGGAGGATTGAAACTGGCAGCCTTCTCCATGTGCTGAAGCGTGACATTTAAGCATTATATAAATTACAGCTCATCTGTACCGGCCCCATAGTGGTTTTGTGTAGGTGTCCTTTGCCTCGTCTTGTTTTCTTATGCCCTTCTTTCCTTCCCTTAGCCTGCCACTTGAAAAGCAGAATGGACAAAAGCGAAGTAAGTCGGCAGCGGGATGTTTGCTGACTCCTGTCTTGCTTTTCTTTTCTATTTTTTTCACCAAGAGAAGGTTACGGTTGTATGGAGCAAACCTTTTGTGAGCCTCCATTGTTCAGGCCTGTCTTTGAACTTTCTGATAGTAATGCCTTCTCAAAGAGTAGCTGAAGTTCAAACATCGGGAGAGAAAGCCCACTGACCAAAGTGTCTTGTGAAACTCATTAATCGGTGATGTTGCTGCGACTGAAGTTCATGGTGAATGCACCGGTGGTACAAAATAGGCAGAGAAAATCCATAGAATCGCTCAAATTAACAGCTGACAGTGAGTCTACAGTCTGTGCGGAGATCTTTACTCTGACTTTTCCAAACACAAGCGGGGAGGCCTTTCTTTGTTGAGGTGCATGTGAATGTTTCAGATCTCAGACGCATCCAACGTTACACTTCCTTGACAATACCAGATCCTTCCTGCCTATTTTGCTCAAGCTACAACATGCACCATCAATGAATTGACTGTTGCTCAAGAAAGATGCTCAACTTCAAGTTAAGTCTAGGCCTGGTCTACCATTTTGATGTATTGCCCTTTAGTTTTAGCAAATCCTGCAGAAAGCCACAAGGGCGGTTTTGTTGCTTTTATTTGCATCTTGGCTTTATTTCAAAAGGATGTGAAACTGAATATGGCTGCCTGGAGACCATTGCCTAGTATGGAAGCTGTCTGGAAATATTTGGGGGGGATGTGGTGATCCTCCTGCAAAATGCGGCCTTTCCTGGATTGGAACAAAGGTTAGAGTTTATTTAAAGATGACATTATCAGGTTTAAACATAATGTCTAATTAAATTAAGGACAACGAAATGACTGGCATGTTTTTGAGGGTAGTGAGGCTAAGACTATGGCATCACAGGAAATAGTCCTGATTCAAAACAAGAAAGCATGGAAGAAATGGGTTGCTTTCTGTTATATAGTAACTAACTCAGTAATGGTAGACTGACCAAATATCACAGTTCTGTTCTCGGAACTCTGTTGTCAACTTCTACCCTCTGCCATCTTCCAGCAAAACTCTAGCTTCTTCCCATCTTGCATTCATTTACGGGAGTGTCAACTACCGAGTATAATTAGGCATAAGTATTTTGCCATTTACAATGTAGTAACTTCATCCTAGCCATCGCAGCTGTAACTTTGGGACACATGTTCATTTAACCTCGGGCGAACTCTTACCTCCTGTAGCTGTAGGTGTCTTTCTGTGTGTTGTTCAGTTTGAAGCTGTACAGAAACTGACCCTGGTTTTAAATCCAGGAGTACTAATTCCAATTTGCACTTTCCTGCTCCACATTCTTCCAAAACAGTTTCACCTGGTTGTTTTCAGAAGTAGTGAGTGAATAGTCGTCAATTAGCAGAAAGGGGTTTACACAAGGTTTCTTTTTATGTAGCACTTGCCTAGTATCTGAGCATGTTGCTGCAAGTCTAGATTGGAGTGTTGAGGTACCTTTGGTTTAATTGCCTGCGGGTTTTTTACATGTTGCTGTGAAATTAATTAGTCGATTGAGACTATTGAGTATCGGTGGCCGTTGGCAAATATTAATTTAAAGGTGTCATTGTTAAGTGACCTTATGGTATCAGGTTGCTTGGATTAGTTCCTCTGAATGTGTGGACCCGAAAGGATAGCCCATTGGGCATATTCAGATCCACAAGAGGGCTGATGCCGTGATGTTTGAGGAAGGCCTTCAAAGAAAAGGCCCAGTCCCTGCTGGGTGGCATTAGTAGCCTGAAGTATGCTCTTTGGTTGAGCCTTTGTATGGCAGTTAACCTAACTGCATTATACTCTTAAATGCATTAAAGTGTAATGGGGGTTTGCTAATGTGTAGTTACACTGCTCACTTTATGGGGAGACCCCATCAGTTCTATCTTCTTTTAGTGTTTTAGCACTTGTAGGTTGGGGAGAGGGTCCAGGGGCCCTCTGTTTGTGGCAGGCCTTCTTGTCCAAAGCCATCAAAAAGGCTGGAGATGGCAAGGCCTGTTTGCAATGTGTCATCAGGGTTACTGACTTGTATAGGAATGGGACTGCAGGAAGTACAGGTCGCACACTATATACATGTGTGGTCTTTTGTAGTCTGTCTGCATTGGGGTTTCTTTTCCATTTTCTTTGTTTTGATCTGCATTTGCTTTTTCCTTTAACTGTTTGCTATCACGCTGGTGGAGCCCATTGCATTCATTGGGGATGTTTTCAGAATTCACAGAATGTTGTTGTAGATACCTTTGTGATATCTTTTGTATGTGCTTATATTACAATGCGGATGTAGCTGTTTTTCTTTTTGTTGATGACGATTGCAAAATACAAATAAATAAATACAATTAAAAAAAATGTGTGGTCTTTTGTTGATGGTCCCTTGTTTAAATGTTTGAAGGTTTAAATGGCTCAGAAGAGCCAAGACCCGATGCATAACTTTAATACATCTATGCTGGGTTGCTTGCAATTAACTAACTCTCAATATGCGCTTCGCCTGTCCCCTTTTTCCTTATCCGAAACACTACTCCTGTGCTGTTTATGGTCAGGTAGCCCATGTTCATAAAGAGAACAGACATTTAGACTGGAATGTCATCAACAATATTACCTGCCTGTCACTTCCTATCTTGAATTGTTGAGACTTACAAAAAAAGAAAGAATGTGTGTTACCCCATTGAAAGTATTTGTTGGCGGGGTGTTTCAAGACTAATCTATGCATGGCCCCAGCTGCTGAAGCCTACAAGAAGACTTTGGTGCACCTGAGGGGAGGACACGGGCAAGGTAGCTTAAACCTCCCATTGGACCCCATAAATTCATAGACAAAGGCAGTGGGGCAGCATTGTGTTCTTATTAAAGACCTCACCAGAGTAGCCACAACAATAGGGTTTGAGAAAATATTGGCACAACATCGCATGTGATGTTCCGACACTAGCAGTGCAGAGCACGATACATTGTGCCCAAAAGTCGAATCTTTTCTAAGCATTGCTCTGCAATAATTGTGTAATACCCTCTAGAGGTGCAGAGCGCTTGTTTGATCAGAAGCTGTGGTTCATGCATGATTGCTTCCGAGTTAACTGCATTCACTCTTCATGTAACGGTGTGCCGCGTTTTGTATGGAAAAGACCTCGAATAATTGAATGCTGGTGATCTTTGTTTTGTGGCGGAGGGATATGGTGCTGAGGCCCCGAGCGAGCCGCATTGCTTTGTGATCATGATGGCAGCTGAGTGTTTGCCACATGATGGCATTCCATGAACTCAAATCCCTGTTGGCTGCCTTCACCCTTGTTAAGATGCACATTTTCAGAGTACCTTTTAAAAATACAATCTGGCTAATTAAATTTCTATTCAGATGCTGGTCTGGTAAATTAATTTTAAAATAACACCGTTTTTCGCGAATGTGTCCTGATGCAATTAAAATGAAGGTTCAAGGTAAAGTTCATTTAATTGAAGAATATAAAGGATGCCGCGCAAGGAAGATGTATTTATTCATACCACTTTGAGATTCTTGATTTGTTATTCTCATTAGCATTGATATTTTGAAGGATAAAAGCTTTTTTTTTTCCAGCAATCCTGCTCTCGTGCTAGGGACCGAAGGTTTCTAAAGAACATTATTTTAAAGGCTTTTGTTGATCTGAACAAGGCTCATTAAACAATACTGAAAAGGAGGCAATAGCTGTGTGGGGCTGAGAATTTCAGTCTGCAATTGCAGCCCATTTCAGAAAATTGGAGTCAAGAAATTTGAATACAGACTTTTCAGAGGTGACTTCTGGCTTGACTGAGTGGCATTGAATGTGCCTCGTTGGAATAATTGAAAATTCACTCGTTGCTCTCAAAGGCAACCATACAATACACTCGCTTTGGTCCTTGCAAATTAAAAAAACAGCAACCTCTTTTTTGTTTAAATAATACATTGAGAATGGCTTATCCTGCTTGAAAGATCAACTTGGAGAAGGACAGAAAAGCAGATGTGGATGCATCTCTTTTAGCTTCTTTTTTTATTGGTTAAGATGAAAAACATTTAATTGTTTTTTTTAGCTTTGTACAGTTAAGCAAGAAATATGGTATAGTCAGAATTGAACATAAGCCCTAATGCCAGTTGGGCCTTCACACCCAATGTGTAGCCTTAAGGGAATGCTGGGAGCGTTGGCATGCTAGTGTGTTCAATTTATTTTGTGGAAGTGCCTACGGTTGGTAGTAGCACTGCAGGAGAGATTTCAGTATTTTACATGGTTCACTAAAGTGCGGGGCTCGTGTCCTGGGTAGGGGTAAATCATTAGGCACTCCAGAGAAATACTAAGCGTGGCTCCAAATTATGTAGGTACAAATTTTGGTTTCAGAGGTTTATTGTGTGTAGGTCAGATAAAAATACTCACTACTCGTCCACGTTCAGAGCTTTGATTTTAAGCCAGACCGCCATCTGCTTTTGGCTCTTGATTTAAGTGGCACTGGTACACCTACCAATACTTGATAAGCAGCCCAAACTGGAATAGTGGCACAAACTGATTGATCATAGGGGCGCTGTGCAAGTATTGACCAGACGGAGTAAAACACTTTTTTCCTGTTACAGCCAATCAGGCGCTATTCAGCGAATTCACAGTTGTGTTGTTTTTCATACTAAAACTTAAGATCCTATCATAAGTGAGCAACCTGTGCGTGCTCTGTCCTGATGCAATTAAAAATTGCCACAGGAAATCGATGTATTTATACTGTGATCAAATTCTGGCATGTTCTATTCTCATTAGCTCCTCGATTGTCATAGCTTCTCACCACGAAATTGTCAATTCAATTTAGACCTTGCTGGGAGGCTGCATTTATATATTTTTAGCTTACCACTACCCCTGTCATTTTTGGGTGATTGTTGTCCGGTGTAGTTCAGTTCTAAATGGGAACACATCAAGTGGATTCAGTCTGTGACAGTAGATCCCAAAAAGCGCTGTGAAACCTTTTGTGTTCTGGTGTTCCCTGTGAGTACAGCTGCAAATCTGCTGTGGATGAATCGTGTAATTACAGTCTTTCAGTAGGCTCCTGATTGGTCAAGCTCCTGTAGCCACAATGTTGTAACTCGTTGGCTTGTCTTTCACATCAGGAATGATCAACATGCAGAGGTCCCATGGTACAGAAACTCAGCCTTGGGTAAAATGTGTCCGCTTCAATGACAACGCTTGTTCTTGCTTTGAGGTTATAACTTGCATCACGTGTGTTCTGAGCTGTTCTGTCCGCGTTAAATTGAATTTGGCCAACATGGTCCCTAATATGTAGTGTATATGAACCTGTTGACGTCTGCCTGTGATTGCCAGTGGACCTTAAAACTCTCAGAGCAGTGCCTGCTTGCTTTGGTAAGGTTGCTTCATTCCATACTTTGTCCCAGTGGGTACCTCTATTCTTCTGCAAAACGCAAAATACTAGATGACATTTGAATGTTAATCAGTTTAGAAAGTGATGCCAGACTCACTAATATAAAATATCTTGCAATGAAACTCAGCCCAGCCCTCAGGTCTAAGCTTCCTCTTCTCCTTGGCTGAGCATTATAGAGACCCAGCCATTGAAGGAAAAAGGCATGGTCCACGGTGGATCAGAGGGCCTCCCGCTCCTATCCTGATGGCTGCAACTCTTGGCATGGCCCATCTCTGCCCTACTTGGAGGTCCTTCTGCTTGCTTGCTGTGGGCCGAGCATCCACTCAGTTTTGAAGACAAAGAATTACAGCTTGAAATCAGGAAAGGCTGAGCCCTTGTCAAGCTCCTGGAAGATGGCCCGTGCTGCCTTTGAGATCAGCGTGCGTGTTTTCCTCAGAAGGGCTGGGGACACAAAAAAGATGTTAGAAGCCTAGGGAGGGAAATGGTGTTTTGCCTCGGGGCCTGGGAGGTTCGCATTAGGTCTGTGATCTCTTTGGCACGTCCCTTGCAGAGCATGCCACTGCGTGTGCAGTGTCTCTTCAAGGAAACCTGTATGAGGGGGGCTGTTCTCCATCCTTGCTTCCTAGGTTGTGTGGTCATCTTGCTCTCCTAGCCTCAGCATGCCTGGGGAACAAGTTCCTGTTTTTGGCTAGTATGTGTTCTGGGCAGAGCATTGTAGAAGGAGCAAGATCTTGAAAAAAAATGAAATTTTCCTTCCTGCTTGCTCCCTGGTAATCATCAGGGGCCACATTTAGAAACTGTTACTTAGTCAATACTGCCTGTGGTTCTCTTGCCTCCAGGATACGCTCTGGAGCATTTTCTGATGTTTCTTGCAAGGACAAGATGGCTTACTTTGCAGTGAGCCCTGTTATCTGGAAAGGAGGGAAGTTACTTGTTGTAATTCCGAATCCAGTATGGCTTCTTTATGCTGTACCACATTTGGCTTTCCATTCCATCATGGTGAGGCAAGTTCCTTTCTGTTCATTATCCTCAGCTGCTGCTTGTTTCTCCCTTTTGTAGGAGCTGGAACAGTCTGTACCATGTGACACAAACGTTACAGAACCTGTGGCAGGGGGTTTCTCCCTCCTGGTTACTTTGCTCCTTGTTTCCTGTTTTTTCCCTGCCCTTAGGAGACTGATACTCTTAAAGAAAATCACGTAATCTGCATTTCCTGGAATGCCTCGCCAGCTAGATCTTGTTCTCATATACTCCAGTATAGGGATTGTGAGTGTCTGCTTCCCTCTCTATTCTCCCTTTGCCTGTAGGCTTTATTGACCTTTCAGAGTGACACTTGTTACTTCCGCATGCTATTGATGAAGGTTAAGCAACACAGTGGCTGCAGGAAGGACTCCTCCTTACTTCTTGCAGCCTCCATGAGAGAAAGCGCAACCTTGTCTAGCAATTCACAAGTGGCTGCCCAGGACTTACCTCTGGGATCTCACATATTTGGTAACCATATAGCTTGCAGTAGCCACTCTTGACTCTTAAGTGTGGATCCCTGGCTTGAAGTTTGGAACCTCTGAAATGTGGTCCCTTCCTCAGACATCTAGTGGCCACCCTTATGCATGTTAGGATCTCAGACACTGTCTTTCCATCCTTGGGTGGGCATTTTGGCATAAAATGGACATTTTTACATGGTGGCTACCCCCGACATAAGTTGTTGATCCATGACATAAAGGAAGGATACCTGGAAAGATTTAGACATCTGACACACTGGTGGTCACACCCTGAATGTGGTGGCCATCCTGACAGCACTTGGCAATCCCTAATACCCAATGGCCATTGGCAGGCTCCCCTTTTGGTGTCCCTCTGTTCGTCTTCATTAGCCCCTCCTGTGGGCTCTGTCCCTCCTCTTTTGTACCCTCCTCTCTTAGATTCTGGGGACCAGGGGGCACTTGAAGTTAGTCTGTTAATCCATGACTCGTGTGGACTCTCCATAAATTCATCTTTTTGACACAAGTATCACCACTTCAGTCTGAGTGTAAATCCTGCAAGGTTGGTGTAACCTAAGTGATGTGTCGGCTGTCTGTAGCTGTGCGTTCTGGGTAACCCATGAGCCTGCTCTACTGTTTTAGGCTTTAAATTGAGTTGAAAAGCTCTATTGTCTGTGGTCTGAGATTATGAAATCAGATTAATTTCAGTTTCCCATCCAGCCCCTTCCAGTTCGATCAGCCTATTAATTGTATATCTGCAAATGCATTTAAACAGGGACCTGTTGGGCATATGAGATGATGTGATAAAAAACTGCTATATAAGCAGAGAATCGAAAACAAGCCATGTTGCATTACATGCATGGATTATTTCAACTGGTTTATAGCACTGAAGCAACTTTTTTTTAAGTTGAAAGTGATGGAAATGTACGACCATGCCTTTTTCGGAGCAATTTGAGACACTCTAAAAAGTACTCCATGAGCGCTCTTTTAGAACGGCCCATGAAAATCCATGCATTTCTAATAAATTAAGTTGAAAACTGTGCTATTTGTTAGGCATAAGCAGCACCCTACCACTTGCAAACAGGGCGCTTTAAACCCACAGCTGCTGGTTTCTGTTCTCCTGTGTCCATTTTAGATTTTATTTTTAGCTTTAGGCAGCGTTTTATTAAGTTTCAGTCCACTTTGGATCCTGACATGGTATGAGAGCAGGGTGCCTTGATTTGATCTGTCTTTGTCAATGGCACAAGCTATGCTTCCTGAGTCTCATAGTCCACTAGATGGCAAAATCGGACCAGAGCAAAGGCTGTGCTTGATTTATGGTACGGACAGATATTTGGTCTGGCACAGCGTACCGTTTCAAGTTTGTAAACGCCCAATAGAGCCTTTTTAATATAAGTTTTACAGATGAAGGTAATTGATCATGTAAAACTGAGATGAATAAACTGCTGCAGCTACGGGGCATGGCGCCCTTTTCTCGGAGAATTTACTAGGATCACATTTTCCATGCTCCTGAGCGCCAGTAGTAAATAGTCTTGGGTCAGGAGTTGTTCAGGCACAAACAATCAAACAAAAAAAAATGACAACTAAGTGAAAACCTGCCTTGTGCTCTGGAAGCCAAGGGGGCACGGACAGCATGAGCGGGTTGAATGCGTTTTTAATGGCCTCTGGTAGTAACATGCTTGCCCTCTACACGGTCTTATTGTAATGCGTTGATGGGCTGTACAATAAACATGCTAAGTAACTTGTAAAACGCTAATGGAAATACAACGTAAATAATAGAAGGTTTAGCAGGTATGGCTCTGGCATTGTGCCAAAAGGCTGATAATGCTCTTAAATTTTGCTTTATAAATAAAGACAGCTAAGTTGATCTTAACTAAACACACCCATTAACTCTGGAAAGTATACATTACCAACGACAAAGACCATTCGAGTGGCTGCAACAAAACCTGTAGCCGCCAACCGCTAGTTCTAGTTAGTCGTTGACAGTGAGAGAGCGCAAACTGACCTAAATGTATGAGTGCATCACACTTACCCGTAGTAAGCACAAATCATGAGGAGAAATGCCATGAGTGCTAATAGTATCTGAAATTATATTCTGAATGTATAGCTAATGTAGAGATTTAAGTAGAAGTGGAACTAATACAGAAATGTGTGACACTATATGATTTATTAGATGTGATTATTTCTGAATCCATGTCGTGTAGCTGTTAAAATGTAAGATGGTATGTGGTTAAACGCAGAATGTGGTAGGCCTCAGGGCCAGAGCTAAAAGGGAAGGTGTTTCTTTTCACGACATAGATTGTACTAATGTTTTGGTCATTGCATTAATGGGCCATGATTTATAGATGTGTTTACTGAATAATAGAATAAGAGTATTAACATGCTTTAATTAATGAAGAAGTTGAATGCTATAATTATTATGAGAAATGCTGTAGGCCTGAAATGTTTTAACATTGATTTACACGTACATGTCTGGGCCAAGAAATGTTGCGAACCTTTTTGGAAGTCTATGAGAGTTGGGATCTTGGCTGCAGATGTCTGTCTGCAAGAGAAAAGGGGGAATCCAATTATAAATAAAATGAATAGAGGTCTGTTCAGTAGACGGCCCAGACATGGAGGAGGGTTCCGGAATGTTTAAGGGGTATCAGCGGGCCGGAGAAGAGTCTGAGAAGCAAGGTCAACTCCAACGTATGAGGCCCAACACAAGCAGCATGGAAAAAGCCAGAAGCTACACCACGTGAGGGGCGTCTCGCGAGGGGCGTCTCAAATGTTGTTGACTGTTTTGTATTAGGGACAGCACCCTTGGGTGGAGTTAGAGCAGATACCTGAGGACCCTTTAGAGAGCGGATGGGTAGGCAGAGAGGGGTCATGACTGGAGAACTATAGGTTTTCACCAAGAGACTTAGAGTGAGTGACTTCCCTTGGGGGTCATGCACTGCTGACACCTTTGTTAGGTTGGGATTTGGTTAAGTAGGGATACCATCTAGAGCAGGGTAGGGACAGCCTAACCTGTGCGTTTTCCTCCAACTTAAATGAAGGAGAGATATGCGTCAATGCTGATAGCTTTATTATTCTTAGAACTTGTGTTAGTAATTTCCGTTGCTCGTCTGAGGGCTTTCAGAGAGCACATGTATGTAGTTGGACCTGTGTATCTCGTGAATCTCATTCTGAGATGCCTGTATTTGCAGCTTATCCTATCCTTACAATAAACTTTTGAAAGCTAGAAGTTGTTTGTGATCTTTGGGAGCGAAGTCCTTTATTGGGTGAACTAGCTTGGTAAATAGATGCACTTTCTTCCTCAAAGACAGGCAACAAAGGTTCAGTCGACCAGATCGAGGTTTGGATCAATAGTGATAAGGTATCGATCAAAATCTCGCCCTTCCAGTTGGTAGCTATAGAGGATGGTTGCCTTCTTGAGGACGGTGACCTAGGCCAGGTTAGCTTACCCCAAGGCCCCTAGAGATCGATGATCGGAAGAACCGCCCGCTGAAGAAGATCCGGATGACGTGAGACAGAAAAAGCAGCAGTATCGGTCGAGAGTGAGTATAAAGGGTCATGCGTGTTAGATTGCGGTGTTTTTGTATTGTATCTATGTTGTAATGTCTGGCGGAGTTGAATGTCTGTAGAGTGACTGTGGAACAGGTTGTGAGCGCGCGCAACCGGTGGAAATCTTAAGTTCAAGGAGAGCTTAAGTGGTTCGGGTGTATCGGACACCCAGAGTAATTGTTAACTAGTGTGAAGGGGGTCATGAGGTACCATTGATCACCCGAAAGACCGAGATAGGGGGAACGTAAGAGTGAGTGCGTGAGTAACGGACGCTGGTCGGAGGTTACTGTGTGTGTAAGCAACCTATCAGAGAGACGATAGACATTTCGTCAGTTGTGTTGACAATTACATATAGACTGTGGACGTACAGTCGAGGGAAGTGACCGCTTGGTCGGAAGTAGTCATTTTTCGGTGTATGAATGGGACGCATGCATGACCGGGAGACGAGTTGAGAAAGGAGGGGTGCTGCTGCGAAGCGGAGAAAAGTGACGTCAGGAAGTGTCGCGCAGTGATTGGCTGACCGGAGAAAGACCGCGCCGTGATAGGCCAGCTAGCAAAGACGTCAGAAAGTGTCGAGCTGTGATTGGCCGACCGGAGAAAGACCGCGCTGCGATAGGCCAAGTTAGCAAAGCCGCGACAGGATTGGTGGATTGTCATCAGGAAGTAAACAGAGTAGCGAGGCTGGATATTGTGCGCATAATTATGAAGTGTTTTAAATGGCTGAGAGCGGTGTTTAAAAAAGAGAAGCGGGGATCGTATGAAGGGGAAGAAGCCCCGCCGGAGGGTACGCCGGCTCGTTACATGGCAGTGAATGTTGGGTTGCATACGATCCTTTGGATATCAGAGTGGAGTAAGATTACGGAAGGAAATGAGGAACTGACGTTCCCGAAGTACGGGACGTTCAGATTAGAGGTGTTACATCGATTAAAATCAGTCATGACCTCAATGAGACCCTTGCCTAGACCGACCCAGTTTGAAGCTCTTGATGCATGGATTAGGGCAGCGCATGAAAAGAATATGAACAGACGACAAGAAAGGGTGAAACGATCGGTAAGGGCAGTGCAGGATGCCAGGTGGGATGCGGATGCTAAAAGATGGAGAGTGCATAACATGGAAGTAAATAAACTGTACCCAGTGTTAGAGGTGCCCGGTAATAAAAGCCCCCTAGAAGAAGATGATGAGAGCGAAACAGAGGATAGCCTGATAAACAGATTATTGACAGACAGGCCACCCCCGTATAATAGAGCAGGGGGAGAGGTCGAGCATAGTGAAGGAGAAAAGGGGGGCAATGCAGGAGAGCATGGACCGCTTCCCAGTTCAGAGTGGGATCCTGAGGCAAAGAAAGAGCTGTCCCAGCCTAGTCAGGTGCAACAGGTAGTCGGGAGGTTTGTGGTACAAAGAGCGCCGGAAACGGAGAGCGCCACATCCTACGCATTACCAGATGCACTACAGGTACCTGTTACCATAGGTCCTATAATATCGATATATGACCAAGAGAGAGCAAGAGGGGAAGAACGGGTACGGAAGGACAGAGAAAGAGCAGGGACGGCAAGGAGGAACGATACGATTAATTCCCCAAGTCAGATGCCGATACCAAGAGAGTGGAGCACCCCGATGCACACAGCAGGGGATCCAGGAGGGGACCCTGGGGGCCCTAGATGGCCAGTGGATCTGAGGGGATCTGGACGAAAATCCTTTCAAGAGCTAAATGAGTACATGAAGAAGTGGGATGAGGCAGTGGAGGCTCACAAGAGCATCATAGCTGCAGAAGCTGAAAGGGAAAGTCAGGACAGCAGAGCTCGGACTCACTGCGGGGCTGGGGAGAGCAGCCCGGAGTGGGACTGTAGAGAGAGAGATAGTAGGGGAGTCACCCATTGGGCCCGGAGTGGAGGTAGAACAGACCTGGAAAACGGGGGCCCCGGGAATGGGAGGGTGGCGCGCCCAATACTCAGTGAAGAGGAGAGGAGAGCGCAAGAGTACAGAAACAGCTTTAAGTGTCCACACTGTGTGCCTGGCACCAGAGAACTGAATGGGAGTTGTGAGAGGTTGCACCATAGTCCCTGTGATGACGGAAATGAGCGCAGCCCAGGGAATAGGGGGAACCAGGAAGGATCGTATCGGATACTGAGCGATACTAGGCAAAGGGAGAGTAGCGACCAGAGGGAAAATAACAGAGAGGCGTACGGTGAAAGGAGAGAAGAAGAAGAGAGTGGGCAGAGCAAGAGTGGGGGTAACAGGCCCGTGTTCCATCACCTTCCAAGATCGGATGGCCGAGCATGGGACCTGGAGAGATGGGAGCAAGGGAAGGCACTCATTAACTCTCCCGAGCCCAAACGTAGAGCTCGAAGTTGGGATGGTAGGGAGACTAGTGAGCCCCCTTCGAAAGACATATTGCGAGCTGAGATAAAAGCCAAGAGACTCGATGTCGCCAGCTTAAGGTCAGACCTGGATGACATGATAGATGGTACCCTGCCTTTAGAAAGAATGGAAATGTATGAACAGGATGAAATACTGTATATGGCAAAGGACATCACTCGAAAAGCGAGAGCAATCCATGAGAAGTTAGTCGAACTAGCAGGCAAATATATGGTGGACCTGTCAAGAACCAAAGCATTACAGGGTAACCACAGGCTACATTACACAGATCGAGACCTAGATGAGAGGAGAACGATTGGGCTGAAAACGCACATAAGGGAACTGATCACTGGAATAAGGACATGGAGGGCTCTAGATAAGTGGGAAGAGAGGTGGTCCAAGAAAGGGACCGTCAGGAGAAGCACGCTTGGTATGACACCAGGACTGCAGGGAATAGAAGCATACCCTTTGCGTGAAGTCGCAAATGGGAACTATGTGCATGTCCCTTGGAGTAGGGGAGATTTAGCTGCTTTTACCACCTCCTTCCCCAAATTGCGGGAAAACCCAGTGGAGTGGTACAAGCAAGTCGAGAGATTTGTAAAAATCTCAAAGGTCCTATGGATAGATCTGAACACGCTGTTTGACATTGTAGTACCAGGAGATCTGTGGACAGCATGCAAGGTTAGCGCTGAGTGGCCCACAACGGAGCCAGAGAGAGATGCTAAGACTAATGGGCCGTCCGAGATTGTGATGGCAAAATTCGAGAGAGTGATGACTTGGCTGAAAGAGAAAGTGCCAATGCAAGACATAGATTGGGTCAGAATAGACCGAACCAGACAGGAACCTAAAGAGACAGTCCACGAATATTACGAGAGATTGCTGAAGGCGTTTAAACAGTATAGCGGCTTGGATGTAATGGATCCAAAAGACATAGGGCAATTCGTGTCCAAGTTCGTCCTGGGACTGAGACCGGATATTAGTTTAATGATTCAGCAACACTCGATTTGTTGGCAAAGTAAACCCCTAGACGAAATACTGAGGTATGCCAGGTACTGCTGTGATGAGATAGACTCCAAGGCTAAGAAACTAAAAGAAAAGTTGATGGTGGTACAGATGCAGGCAGCAGGAAAGGGGGGACAGCAGCAACAGCAGCAAGGAACAGGTACAGGAGGAAAGAAGCAGTACAGTCAGAACAAGGGCAATGAGGAGAGTTCCACCTTTAGACCCAGAATAGACATAGCTGCCTTGAAGAAAACGACTAGGTGCCACCAGTGTAACGAGGTGGGGCATTGGAAACGCGAGTGTCCCTACAATGTAGAGATAGGAGAACAAGAGATAGAGGAGGAAGAGGTCCAGAGCGCGCCTACAAGAGGGGTGACGCCATACCAAGGAAAGGTGCTCAAAGGGGGGGGGGCTCCTCCCCGAGCCCAGTTCCCGCAACCTCCTCGAGTAGGGACTATGGGTAAGACCTATAGACAAATGCCCCTGTTTGTAGAAGGAGAAGAGTGCTATTATGTGGACCCATTAACCGGACAGAGAGTGGAAAGAGAAGACTGCACCCTCGGGGCAGCCTTGGAGGTGGACCAGAGGGGACCCTATGTCGAAGCAGAAGTAGCAGGGTGCCCTACGACATTTCTGGTGGACACAGGAGCCACTAGATCCACGATCAGATCAGCTGCAGTTCCAGACCTGCCCATGTCTGGAGAGACCATACAAGTGGTAGGGGTCGCAAACAGGAGAATAACCAGCCAATTGACAGAACCGGTACAGGTGAAAATAGGGAAGTACAGCGATGAGCACCAGTTTGTGGTTTGCGATTCAAGTCCTGTGTGTCTGCTAGGGAGAGACCTGTTGTGTAAATTGAATTGTACTATATACTGTACACCTCAGGGAGTGGAGGTATTGACCAATGATGATGACGCAGACTTCAAAGTTGCAAACTCAAGAATATGCGTGGAGCTGTACCCTACTTTGACAGTAGATGAGCTCCCCTGGGACTTGAGAGAGACAGTGGCACCAGAAGTATGGGATTTCACTGGGGAAGAGATAGGATTGGTCAAAGGGGTGGACCCAGTGAAAATTGTAGTGAAACCGCATGCTGAGTTCCCAAGAACACCCCAATATAAATTGACTCCAGAAACGATTGCAGGCATAAAACCCGTGATCGAGTCCATGATTAAACAGGGAATACTGAAAGAAATCGTGGGTAGTCCATGCAACTCCCCGATTATGGGTCTGCAGAAACCAAATGGGAAATTTCGGATAGTGCAGGACCTCCGAAAGATTAATAACATAGTCGTTTCGTGTTGTCCAGTGGTGCCGAATCCATCAGTGATACTGTTTCAGATTCCATTCCAAGCTGAGTGGTTCACTGTGATCGATCTTTGTCAGGCTTTCTTTTCGATCCCTCTGGACGAAGAAAGCCATTTTCTTTTCGCATTTAAGCTGGAAGGTCGCGTCCTAACATGGTGTCGCATTCCTCAGGGGTATACAGAGAGCCCATCGATCTTTAACCAGCTTTTGAAGAAAAATCTTGAAAGTCTAGTGCTGCCCCAGAAGTCAGTTCTGGTCCAGTACATAGACGACCTCCTCGTGGCGTCAGAAACAGAAGAAGCTTGCAAGGAGGACTCCATTGCTTTGTTAAATCACCTAGCTGCCAATGGGCACAAGGTGTCCCCGGGAAAATTGCAGTACTGCCTGACAGAAGTGCAGTACTTGGGACACAGAATAGAGAAAGGCAAACGAAAGGTGTCACCAGACAGGATAGAGGCGATCATGAAAATGAATGCGCCTAAGACACAGAGAGAGGTCAGGATGTTCCTAGGGATGGTGGGTTATTGCCGACAGTGGATCGCGAACTTTTCACTGAAAGCAAAGCCCTTGCAAAAACTGACGCACAAGGAGGTGAGCGATCCGGTACCATGGGACAAAGACTGTTTGATGGCATTCCTACAGCTGCGAGAGGACCTGTGTCGTGCTCCGGCATTGGGAATGCCTGATTACAATAAACCATTTTTGCTTTACGGTTGTGAGAGAGAAGGTTGCGCGTTGTCTGTGTTAGTCCAAATCCATGGGAATGCCCGCAGACCAGTTGCTTATTTCTCGGCTACTTTAGACCCAGTAGCCGCAGCGTTGCCCGGATGTCTCAAATCCGTTGCTGCAACGGGTGTCAGCATTGAAAGATGTGAAAATATCGTCATGGGGCACCCGTTAGAGGTGTGCGTGCCCCATTCTGTTGAACTGTTGATGACCAGGACCAAAACACAGCATCTGACCAACAGCAGGCTCACGCGCTATGAGCAAGTTATTCTTGCTGCAGAGAATGTGACCCTCAAGAGATGCTCTGTTTTGAACCCTGCCACCTTGATGCCACTCCCAAATGATATCGAGGATGATGATGAATGTACAGACCATGACTGCCTCGATGTGACTGAACTATGCACCAAACCCAGACCCGACATCGTAGATGAGCCACTGACCGACCCAGACGAAATTTTCTTTGTCGATGGCTCATGTGTAAGAGACGAAGTTGGGCAGTTGAGAGCAGCTTATGCTGTTTGTACAATTACTGGAGTTGTGGAAGCTGGGTGCCTGGAAGGAGTACACTCCGCTCAGGTAGCCGAGATTATTGCCTTGACACGTGCTTGCTTGGCAAGCAATCAAATTCGAGTCACCATATACACCGACAGCCAATATGGTTATGGGGTGGTTCATGATTACGGGCAGTTATGGTCTCAAAGAGGGTTCATGACCTCTTCAGGCTCTCCCATTCGCAATGGAGAGTTTGTGCGCCTGTTGTTAGAGGCGTTGCAATGCCCAGCAGGTATCGCAGTTGTAAAGTGCACCGCACATACCAGAAATGAGGACTTCGTTTCGAAAGGCAATAGATATGCTGATGAAGTTGCGCGGTATTGCGCGGAACAAGGGTACTCTTTCACAGAGGTGGAAGTGGGTGGAATAAATGTAAGAACTGAATTAGCCATGATATTGGAAACTGTTGATACTTGGGATGAACTGTCAAACATGCAAGAAAATGCTCCTGATTTTGAAAAAGAAACATGGGAAAAGGCAGGATGTGTAATGGGTGAGTCCCATTTTTGGGTCTCAGCAGACGGCAGAGCAGTGTTGCCCAATGAGATGGTGAGTCCAATGGCCAGACTCATACATGGTCCCGTACACTTAGGGAGAGATGCTATGCTGAGAGTGTTTAGACAGACTTGGTACAATCCTAAGTTTAGAATAGCAGCAGAAGCAGTGTGCCAGCGTTGTGTGACCTGTCAGCAGCTGAACGTAGGGAAAAGAACACCAGTTGCACTGAGTCACATAGGAAGGTCTGGAGGTCCATTCAATCGAATGCAGATAGATTTCATTGAAATGCCAAGGTGCAACCGCCTCCGCTATGTCCTGGTGGTTGTTTGTGTATTCTCCAGATGGGTTGAGGCATACCCTACACGTAGGTGCGACACCCTCACAGTGGCCAAGTTACTGCTTAGGGAACTCATTCCGCGCTTCGGGGTGCCGGCCTTTTTGGAATCAGATAGGGGAACGCATTTTAACAGCGAGCTTGTGAAGATGATTTGTGCAGCTCTGAATATCGATCAGAAGTTGCATTGCAGTTACCGACCAGAAGCCTCAGGAATTGTGGAGCAGATCAATGGCACGATCAAAGCCCGAATTGCAAAAGTGTGCTCCTCAACGACCCTGAGTTGGCCTGACGCCCTGCCATTGGTCCTCATGAGCCTTCGTAGTACCCCAGACAGAAGAACGGGGTTGTCACCACATGAGGTGTTAATGGGGAGAGCAATGAGGCTGCCATCTGTCCCAACTACTGCACTGTTAAATATCACAGATGATATGATCCTAGACTATTGTAAGGGGCTGTCTGACGCCATTCGTTCTGTGTCCCTTCAGGTGCAGGCTGCCGAGGTTCCATCGTGCCAGGGCCCGTGTCATGACCTGTATCCTGGGGACTGGGTCCTGGTGAAAAAACATGTGAGAAGAAGCTGCTTGGATATTCGTTGGCGTGGGCCCTTCCAGATCATCCTGATCACGAACACGGCTGTGAAGGTGGGAGGCCTGCCCAATTGGATCCACGCGTCACATACGCGAAGGGTTCCAGCACCTCGGGAAGAAACAGCTCCTCTCTCGGATAGACGTCCAGCAGAGGACCGAGAAGCCATAGAGGGGGCTAGCCAAGCTGTAGAGGTGCCAGCGGAAGCAGGGAACGAGTCTGACCAAGCTGAGGACGGTCAGTACAACAGCGAAACAGACGACGCTACAGAAGGAGAAAGTAGCTGGGAGTACGAGTCAGACACTGACAGGTCTGACAGAGAGCGAGAACAGACAAGAAGGAGAAGGAGTAGAAGGGCACGTGGAGAAGCTAATTGGCCGCAAAGAAGGAGCTCTAGCCTGAGGTCAACTCCAGAGGTAACCCTTCCTCCGATATCAGAAGACTCAGACCCGGAAGAAGGTGCTCAGGGCGCTGAAGCACCGGACCGAAGAAGGTCAAGAAGAGTGCGTGTGCCTAACAGAAGATACTCCACACCTGAGTGGACATATTTGGCGACAAATGTCTGTGAAACAGGAGACAGGGAGGATCCGAGCGGTGGTGGTGTCCAGTTCTGAGCCCATCGTCACCGTGGAAATACGACTGTTGGTACCCGGAGTCGAACAAGAAGGGTCACTAACATTCATGCTCCCCAGACCTCCCCGCCTCAGCAAGTTAAAACACATGTTTCTCTCAGAATTGCAATTCCCCGACTTTGGTACAACGATAACAGCACATGAAGAGCACAATCTTCGTTTGGAAATACTGAACTTTGCTATCGAAGCTGCAGGCACAACCCTGATAGTAGACTGTTAAAGGACTTTGTAAATAAAGCGAGCAGAAAAAGAAGATTACCTAGCGCCCAGGAAGCAGAGAATTTTAGGGAACTTCCCTTGAGTTGATGGAGAAGGGCTAGGGTTGTCTTTATTGAACTGTTAAAGGACTTTTGCGAAGAAGGTTGTCAGCTTCCAGTTGTGTGGATTCTAAAGACAAAAAGAGTAAAAAGAGACTGTAAAGGAACGAGAAGAAAAGAACTTTGTGCCAAGATAAGAGAGAGCTATATTGTCTGACGAAATGGAAGCCGGCACCCAGAACCGCAGAGCTAAATGTATAATAGGTACACTAATAGTAGGAGTGATAATATTAATAGCTTTAGTGGTAACAATTTCTTATGTAAAGGGACATGAGGAAGAGGCAAAGGTAACTGATGTGAAATCTGTAGAAACGCTTACACCTACTGTTGCTGGTGAGAAAAGGGAAAACATTCAAGAGAAAGCGTTATTAGCTGCAGAAGCCCGCAGGTTACACGTAGATGAGTCCCAAGGAGACTTTAGGTCAAATGCTTATGCTAAACTCTTATATGAATACGTGGATGCCATGGAGGTTAAGGACTGTTACGTCTGCATGCAGTTGCCGGCGTCTGTAGATGAAGGCATTAGATATCATCACCTCCCGCTGACATATGGCATTACATGTAGCTTATTGCTTAGTATATTTTATGAGAGAGATAGTTTTGAATACTATTTCTCCAACTATGATTCAGTGTTGCCAGAAGTCCCAAATTATAAGCAGATGAACAAATGGGACTACTGGAAGAGTGAAGACAGATTGGCCAAGTTCTTCATTCCTTGGATTACCTTAGATACTTCACATGCCCGTAGAAATAACCTGACATGCAAAGTGTCAGAAGTCGAGAAGAAGTTCATAGGGCAGGTGGATGATCGTTACAGGAGACAAAAGATTTTGAAAAAATCAGGACAATGGAAAACAGATTGGACCGAGGAAGAGAAGGCACACAAGAGAAAGGGTAGTAGTGGTCCAATAGCTTTAGATAAGACGCAGAGAGGAAAGCTATGTCTTCACCGAGCCAAAACGTATTATGAAAATGTATACGTGGGAGAAGTCGACTGTGAACATGCTTTCAATATAGAGTACTATACTAAAGATTTCCTGAAGGGAATGCAAGTGATTCCAAATGTGTATTTTGTATGTGGAAGAAATGCCTACGTGAGACTACCTGACAACTGGTATGGATCATGTTACCTAGCAATTGTCTTCCCCAAAATATATCATGCACAAGACTTAGAGATCATTGAGGGCAAGACATCATCGAGGGGAAGGAGAGATGTAGGAGATGCAGAAATGGTTGGAGATGTCTTTGGAGCTATGTTCCCTCTTTTGGGTCTAATCCTTAATGATGTTAAAATTAGACGACTGGCAACAGTCGTCGACAGGTTGTCTGCCAGCACTGCTCAGTCCTTAATGCTGGTAGAAGGAGAGATGCAATCGATAAGGGCTATGGTTCTTCAGAACCGTCTTGCGTTAGATGTCCTACTAGCAAAAGAGGGCGGAGTCTGTAAGGCTTTGAAGGTCCAGGAATGTTGTACTTACATTCCAGACAATTCAAAGCCCCTTGAGAAAGTTATTAGGAACATAACTGATATTCACAAAGAGATCGAAGACTTGAGTAGAGAAAATGTCTGGGAAAAGGTGGGCCACGGAATGAGTGAAGTTGGAGGGTGGATTTCCACCCTAGGCAAAAGCTTTGTGTGGTATATACTAAAACCTGTCATCATAATATTGATCTGTGGGATCATATTGTGGGGATTGGTGAGGGTATTCAAATGGTACAGAGCAAGAAGGTCAGAAAGGGCCCAAAGAGAGCAGCTGCAGAGATTGGCTGCCATACAAGATAATCAGTACAGGAGTCTGAGGGCTCTGGAAGCGCAGAGACAAGTTATGCTAGCAATAACTGCAGTTTAAATGTTAGTGATGACCCCGAGAGGTCATCAAAGGGGGGAACTGAGAGAGCGCAAACTGACCTAAATGTATGAGTGCATCACACTTACCCGTAGTAAGCACAAATCATGAGGAGAAATGCCATGAGTGCTAATAGTATCTGAAATTATATTCTGAATGTATAGCTAATGTAGAGATTTAAGTAGAAGTGGAACTAATACAGAAATGTGTGACACTATATGATTTATTAGATGTGATTATTTCTGAATCCATGTCGTGTAGCTGTTAAAATGTAAGATGGTATGTGGTTAAACGCAGAATGTGGTAGGCCTCAGGGCCAGAGCTAAAAGGGAAGGTGTTTCTTTTCACGACATAGATTGTACTAATGTTTTGGTCATTGCATTAATGGGCCATGATTTATAGATGTGTTTACTGAATAATAGAATAAGAGTATTAACATGCTTTAATTAATGAAGAAGTTGAATGCTATAATTATTATGAGAAATGCTGTAGGCCTGAAATGTTTTAACATTGATTTACACGTACATGTCTGGGCCAAGAAATGTTGCGAACCTTTTTGGAAGTCTATGAGAGTTGGGATCTTGGCTGCAGATGTCTGTCTGCAAGAGAAAAGGGGGAATCCAATTATAAATAAAATGAATAGAGGTCTGTTCAGTAGACGGCCCAGACATGGAGGAGGGTTCCGGAATGTTTAAGGGGTATCAGTGGGCCGGAGAAGAGTCTGAGAAGCAAGGTCAACTCCAACGTATGAGGCCCAACACAAGCAGCATGGAAAAAGCCAGAAGCTACACCACGTGAGGGGCGTCTCGCGAGGGGCGTCTCAAATGTTGTTGACTGTTTTGTATTAGGGACAGCACCCTTGGGTGGAGTTAGAGCAGATACCTGAGGACCCTTTAGAGAGCGGATGGGTAGGCAGAGAGGGGTCATGACTGGAGAACTATAGGTTTTCACCAAGAGACTTAGAGTGAGTGACTTCCCTTGGGGGTCATTCACTGCTGACACCTTTGTTAGGTTGGGATTTGGTTAAGTAGGGATACCATCTAGAGCAGGGTAGGGACAGCCTAACCTGTGCGTTTTCCTCCAACTTAAATGAAGGAGAGATATGCGTCAATGCTGATAGCTTTATTATTCTTAGAACTTGTGTTAGTAATTTCCGTTGCTCGTCTGAGGGCTTTCAGAGAGCACATGTATGTAGTTGGACCTGTGTATCTCGTGAATCTCATTCTGAGATGCCTGTATTTGCAGCTTATCCTATCCTTACAATAAACTTTTGAAAGCTAGAAGTTGTTTGTGATCTTTGGGAGCGAAGTCCTTTATTGGGTGAACTAGCTTGGTAAATAGATGCACTTTCTTCCTCAAAGACAGGCAACAAAGGTTCAGTCGACCAGATCGAGGTTTGGATCAATAGTGATAAGGTATCGATCAAAATCTCGCCCTTCCACAGCACACAAGTCCAGTAGGCCCCACGTGTTTTGTTTTGAAATGTCGTGTTAGGTTTCTCACCCTTTCTGATAGATCTATCATCGCAAATCTCTTTTCATGTACGCAATCCTTGTTCCTGGATTTCAGTTTCCGTGTCAGAATTTTGCTGTGAGGTCAAGCTGTGGTGGCATCCCTATTGCAGGCAGTGTTTGGCCTCTCTAAAAATGCGCAGGCGCACCAGTCACGCGACTGATGAGCAGTTGCGCCTGCAGCTCAGGTGCGTGGTCTCACCATCTCCTGCTTTGTTTTTCTGCAGTACATATTTATTGTTCATCGACATAGTTTTGCTGTATACTTAATTAATCATGTACTTTATTTTATTATTATTGTAATTTCCAGCGATGGGAAGTTTTTAAAGCTAACACCAACTTCCACAGTAACTACCACCTTAATGCCAGTCTTGATTTCAAGTGTCACACAATTCAAAAGCACCACATTCCTGTTTTTCAGTAGTGCACTCCACATTAACCGTGATTCATGGTTAGATAACGACATCACGTGCCGCTGCGGACCATGCCCACATAGTCCGAGCCCCCTGCGACACCCTCACAGTAACTGACGCACCACGAGTTCATCCCCTCATTGACACCAGTTGACAGCTTCACGTGGACGGCACGGCTCCCCCCCAGGGGGGTACACGCGATCCGGTGGGAGGCCACGTGGTAAACGCTACTGGATGGCACGGATAAAGGTGGTCGACAGACATAAGACCCCGAACTGAGAGGGGCCGCAAAGTGACTATCTCTAAAACTATGTATATATGGTCCGACATTGCAATGTTAGTCTTCCTTTATGATTACTGTCATGTTGATTATATAATGCAACCTAAAACCCAATAAACAAATTTAAACAAAAAAAAACGTGATTCATGGTTCCTGGTCTTGGATGTATTATCTTCACAGCATTCCACACAGTCGGTCTCCAAATCTTCCATTTCATTGCTTACTTTGTCCTTTTTAGACAGGCCTGTCCATTCCTAAAAGTTCTGTAGTGTCCATCAAGCTTCCTTGGTCGTCCCAAAACTCTTCAACCTGGTGTACTCAGGAACTCTTGTTGCTATGATTGAAAGCGTGAGCGTAACAGTTGTTGAAGACATTGTACATAAACAACATTCAGGTGCATTACAGTGCTTAATTTGTAAAAAAAAGAAATAATAATAATTGCCAGGGCTCTCGTCAGGAGGCAGCTTGCATCCGTTGCCCCTGCCAGAGAGGCTAGTGACAGCACCGACACACGACTAATCATCACACTTTTAAAAGTGTGACAATTCTAGGCCCCCAAAGCTATAAAAATGGCCTTGGGGTCAGTATAAGTCATTGTTAGGTCTCGCCTAGCGATGCAGCGCCATGCGGTGCTCGCCTAGGTGAGATATATTGTTGCCGACTTGCATTGTGAAGGGGGACAGGACAGGTGCACGGGTACGGCAAGTCCTGGACAGGAGATGTGCACGCATATGGTGCAAGCAGGAGTTGTAATAACGCCACAAGCCGTACGGGTACACATCGACGGTCTGTGCTGAAGCTTAACAGACAGGAAATGTGCACGCGTACGGCTGGCGGCTTTATCACAACACCTGCTCGCACCATAAGCGTGCACATGTCCTGTCCAGGCGCGGCGCCCAGCATGCCTCCCACTCAACCCCACTCACCGGCTCTTGTGGGGACTCTGCGCTGCTCCCAGGCTGGTCTCCTCGATGGCAGGAGGGGCTTGCCTCTTCACCCGGTCACTTGCGCAGTAACACGCGGGGCTCCGTCTTGCTCAGGTGCCCAGCCTGAAAGCTTGCTCCGCGAAGTCGGGGTGGGCTCCCGCCGGACTTCCCTCTGCCGGGTGGCTCCCGCCTTGCTTCTCCAACACACTGGGCTCCCTCGCTCACGGGAGCCCCGGACACTTCCGGCCACAGGCTCCATGCCCCAGGCAACTGACGTCGTTTCAAGCCTTAAGCAGTTTCGCTTGCTTAATGCGCACGCACGCTCAGCTCGGGTTGACCTCAGTAGGTAAGAACTTTCCCTGTGCGTCTAGCGCTTCTGTGTCCCGCTCGGTTTGTCACCCCATGTCACTGTGTATGTGAATCTGGGATCTCAGTTCCTCATTGTCTCTTCCTGTTTCTCCATCATAGGTTTCTCTATGAATGAACCCCACCCTGCAGCTCTTTAGCTTTCAACATCTTAAACTAAAGTGCGGGCGCCGCAATTGCTTAAAATGTAAATAAATAGAAAAAGCCCCCTTTTTTCTATTTGTTTGCATTTAAACCAATCGCGGCACACATGCTTTAGCTTAGGATGTTCAAAGCCCTAAAGCCTGGATGCCGTGATTGCTTAAGGTCTCGCATTTGTGAGACTTTGAGCTATTGAGGTAAATGACCATATCTTTTATGTTCGAGGCATATGAGCTGCAGAGTGTACACTTAGCATTAGATCGCCACCTGGTGTTGGGCTCGGATGATTGCAGGTTGTTGTCTTCTTGGAAGAAGTCTTTGTAGTCACAAGATAGGTGACTCCTCCCTTGAACAATACTGGGCATGGTCATCGACTCCATCCCCAGATTGTTTTTCGCCATGATGGGAAATGGAGTTAGTAGAAATAAAAAGAAAGGATGTCCATGCGTGTGCATCTAAGTAAGATGAGAACTGGAACGGATACAGGTCCTGGGGAGGCGGGAGGGCGTGTACGACTCTGCAGCTCTACATGCCAAGAACAGATGCGTACTGGTAAGTAGCATTTTCCGTTCGAGGCATATGAGCTGCAGAGTGTACACTTAGCTTCGATTGTAAAGCAGTGTCTCCCCTAGCGGTGGTCGCTTGTATCCGTTGCAGTATTTTGAAACAGTGTTCTAAGGACAGCTTGGCCTACTGCAGCTTGCTGCTTGGCATTCACATCAACACAATAGTGTTTAGTGAAGGTGTGTAGTGTAGACCATGTTGCTGCCTTGCATATGTCCTCTAGTGGTATATTTCCTAAGAAAGCCATAAAGGCTCCTAGTTTGCGAGTGGAGTGCGCTCTAGGAGGAACTGTTAGTGTACGTTTAGCTTTTTGATAGCGTATTTGTATACACTTTACAATCCACCAGGCGATTCCCCCCTTAGAGATGGGGTTGCCTTTCTGTGGGGGAGAGAAAGATACAAATAATTGTTTTGTCTTTCTAAAGGATTTAGTCCTATCTGTGTAGTATAAGAGGGCTCTTCTAACATCTAAGGTGTGTAAAGCCCTTTCTGCAACAGAGTCTGGGTTTTGGAAAAACACAGGTAGCTCTACAGATTGGTTAAGATGAAAAGGAGTGATAACCTTTGGCAGAAATTTTGGATTAGGCCTAAGAACCACTTTATTAGGATGTATTTGAAAAAATGGTTCTTGTATTGTGAATGCTTGTATTTCACCAACTCTTCTGAGAGAGGTGATGGTAACAAGGAAAGCAGTTTTCCATGTTAGGAATTGCAATTCATACTTGTGTAAAGGCTCGAAAGGGGGTCCCATGAGTCTTGTAAGGACAATGTTCAGGTTCCATACCAGAGCAGATGGTAACCTAGGTGGGATTATTCATTTTAATCCTTCCATGAATGCTTTGATTGCAGGTACTCTGAAGAGAGATAGATGTTGCCTATTCTGTAAATAGGCAGCAATTGCTGCCAGATGCAGGCGTATGGAAGAATAACATGCCAAGAACAGATGCATACTGGTAAGTAGCATTTTCCTTATGCGTTTACAGAATCTGCAAGCAGTGTTTACGCACCACTTGCAGGTTTTGTAAACACATCAATAAAAGACCTTATCATTTACAATGCCAAGAGCTCAAAGTTGTGAATGTCCCTTTCTTTACTGAAAATACTTAAAATACCCGCCCAACGTTGCTAACCCCTCTCAAATATCTCTTTGCCTCTCTAAAATGCCTCTCCAGAACGGGCTGGTGGCACTTGCATCGCATGGTTTTGGCACCTCCAGTAAGTGTTATACATAGTATGGAGATTCAGATCAACACTATTCTACATAGGCCCACTCATGTCTATAGGCAGAAGATCAAGTTACGGGCTTACTTTTCACAAAGCAGGCGAAAATCCCAGATAACTCAAAAAGGCTCTCTGATGAAGTCCACTGGTGGTACTATCTGTGCCCTGAATGAAATTGGATTGGAGGCTAGTGTCATTCGTCCTAGTTTAAAGTGATTGACCACTTCTAGGGAGAATTAGAAACTAGCAATATTATGTGTATCCACTCCTTTATCAACATAACAGTAGTGTCGTGGCTAGAGAGGTGAACAGATTTTTACAGTAGATAAAGGATGATGTAGTTTTAAGGATTTGTTATTGGCTAGAAGCTATTGATTATGTTTTGGAGAAACAGAAGCTTGTATTACAGTTTCTGTTTTTTCCAGTTACGAAGTCTACCTCGTCACTGCTTGTGCTCGAACTTATTAAATATTTCAGGTGCTCATACTTTACAACACTCCTACATATTCCATACTGCGAGTTTTGTCTGCACTGTCAGAGAGCCTAATAGTTTTTCTCTGGGAGAAATTAGTGCAGGTGGAAAAGGACACCACAATTTCCTTATGTGGGTTTAAAGTCTATTTCTAGCACTCAATTCTGTATTTTTGGTGTTTTTCTTCTGGTGTTTAGTCTTGGATCTAATGCTCAAATTGTTAGCTGTATTAATCTCTCAACAGTAATCTTCATATTTAGGTTGTTTGCTGGACATGTGGGCGTCACTGAATCAATCTTCTGAAGCATAAAGTAACCAGTATTGGGTGGTTCCTTATTTTGGAAGTTGTCAACCGGTTTGTTTCTTTCAACTTGGGAATCTCTTCTATGATCTTTGAAGAAGGTTTTGAAGACAAAAGAATTTGGTGGAATGTGGCTGTTAACACAAGGAGATGATGGACGGAGTGCAGAAACTGTTCATACACCCCCAGTCACAGATCTGGGTTGAATCTATCATCGTTCTTTAGCTCACTTTGCCACCTCAGTTCAGACCCAGCTATATGCAAATCAGTCTTGACCCTGTGCTTCATGGGAACAGTCGAGCCCGAACTGCCAAGCCAGATTTTCCCTGAAACGGAAACAAGCATCCTGTCTTGGGGTAACACCCCTAATCAGCCAGGCTAGCTTGAATCCAGTGGCAAAGTGAGCAAGGGACCCATGTCTGGGCATACCCTGCCAATTTAGGGCGAACAAAGCAAATACAAGGAGATGATGGACGAAGCACTGAAACTTTTCACACACTCACCCCCAGTCACAGATCTGGTTTGACCATCATAGTTCTTTAGCTCACTTCGCCACCCCTGTTCAGACCCAGCAATATGCAAATCAGTCTTGACATTGTGTCTTATGGGACTGGGCCTGAACTGAGGTGGCGAAGTGAGCTCAAGAACGGTGATGGATTCAACCCAGATCTGTAATTGGGGGTGAGTGTTTGAAAAGTTTCAGCGCTCCGCCCATCATTTCTTGTGTTTGGAATGTGGCTGTTAGACAAAATGAGTTGGTATTTATATCCCCAGAGTTTAAAACGGTTGATTGGAATTCTTTAGGGATTACCAAAGCCCTGCATGAGCCCTGTTGAACTGAAGACATCTCACATGTAGATGAAATATAAAAGTTCAGAGTTTGTGCAGCTGCATTTGTCACTAGTCTTGAAGGTCAGGTAGAAGGTCAGGTAGAACATCTGGCAGATGTACAACATGCCACTTATATTTGAATATTATAAGTGCCAGCTGCTCATGAAGATGTGCACAAAGCTACTGCCGCATGAGTCTTTTGTTGAAAGAACTGCTCATTTGTAGGGGACAATAGCTGTGGGTTAAGGTGAAGTGATTGAGCAAAAGAGATGGTGTTTCTTGTTGTCTACAGCAGATGCTGCCTCCAATCGAAGATCAGTAAACGTGAACAGGGGAAAAGTGCTAACATTTAGAATTGCCATAGCTCGCCACAACTGAGGAGACCATACCTGCAATGCACATCAAGATGGTCCTCATAGGCCGAAAGATAAAAGCATCTCTCTAGAATACTACTAAAGTTAAAGTGAAAAATAGACATAAAGAATACACTGTTCACAGGTAGAAGCAACCTTGGACATATTGCGAAATAAGTTGGAGACAGAGGCTTAATATCGAACATGTGGTTACACAGTGTGTAGTCTCCAGAACCATCCTCTAAAATGAGCGGGATATCTGTCATTCCTAGACTGGTCCAGGGAGTTGTAGAAATACACCTTGTCTGTTATTTTACATTGCAACCCAAAGTCAGCAGATTTAGCTCTGTTCTCCAGCCCTCTCTGACCCACATAATGACCACTCCCCCACTTCCCAATAGCTATATTAGTTAATAGGTCATTACTTTCCAAGATGTGGAGAGGATAGTCTAGAAATAAAAATTCTCTCATGTGAGATTACGGACCTCTTAATATATTGGATGTTTAGGTCGAGCCTAGCGGCAGCGTCCATGCTTCTCGCTCTGCAAGGCAGCTGAATTAGAGTATGCACTTGAAGCCCCGCCCACTCTCCGACCATATTTGTCATTAGCTTATGTAATTGTCCTTCGTAAATGCTGGCTTCTGATTTGTAAATAGGCTCGTTAGTCCCTCTTTAGAACCACATTGTCTTCATTTATAACCTCCCATGAGTTCACCCCCTTTTACATGTATTGTTGCTCGGTAGGCTTTTATTACAGCCTCTGAGCACTATTTCATTTAATGGTTTTCGCATGTCTGCTGTTGCAGTTATGACTCCCTCACAACAGCTTTAGTATTATTTTTACATAGCACAGCACGCCGCGCTGATAGCAGCGGCTGTGCCTTTGCTTTACTTGCCGCGGCAAATGTAGCCTCATGTTTTTTTAAACTATTTTTTTTTTATTGCCGCACTTACATTGTAGTGTCCGCCGCGCCCCTTTCCTTAAAATGCTTTCACATTAATGGCGGCCACACCCCTTTCTTTAGACACGGCTCGTCTAAAGAAAGGGGCGTGGCCGATGTTAAATCACTGCATGGGTGTTTTTACAAACTAGCATTTGTAATGAAATAGGTGTCGTATTTACAAAACTCATGTAAATGCAAGAACTACTGCAATGCAAATGCTTGTTTTTTCTTATGATCAGCCGTTGAGGTTATGGTAAAAAAAAATGTGGTACACAAAAACGTAGAAGTCAAAAGGTAGAAGCTACTATGCATGTCCCTGAACAACATAGAAATGGATAAGTAAAATATAGAACTGCATTTAGATATGTACTAACCATAAACATAACAAGTATGCTCTCAATAGCCTCAGTGTTCTTTTTCTTTCACATCACATGTGTGCCATTTTATGGGGGAGATAACTTTTGTACCACTTATGCGCTACCCTTCCACTGCACCCTTTTGTTAAGCCATCCACATCCATTTCCCTTAACTTAAATCAACCCCTAACCTAATCTTACTTCCATCCATTACCCCAGTTCTAGCCCTTAAATCTTAACGTTCTGTGAGACTGGAGAAGAGACATTTGTTGCCCCCAGACAGGCATACGGTAGAGATAGTGGTAATTCCAAAGCCAGACGGTTGACCGGAGCTTTGGTCATCCTACCATCCTGTTTCCCTTTTAAACACTGAGGTCAAGATCGTAGCAAAAGCCTTGGTGGATTGACTGCTTGGAGTAATTCCTTCTTTGGTCAGGTGGGACCAGTCTGGGTTTATGCCACGCTGAGTCCAAAGACACAGCGTATGGTGGCTGAATGGTTTTGGCAGACAGTTGGGCGGGGGAGGGGTGTCCTGCTATGGTTCTGTTGGCTGATTGAGAAGACGTAGGTTTCCACTGGGTTGGAGTTACTTATTTGTCCTTCTTCAACACCTTAATTTTGGGTCAAAATTGTTGGCCGATATATGTTTACTTGACATACACTTGATGGCCAGGTCTGAGTGGGCCATGGAACAACTGACCCCTTTCCAGTACAAAGGGGGGGAGGTGGCGGGGGCAAGTCAGGGATGCCCACTGTTGCCTCTCCTTGTTGCCATTGCCACAAGAGCCGTTAATGGAATTGATCCTTATTGATGCACAAGTGTATGATTTCAAGTGGAGAGGAAGGTGTCTCTGACAGCATGGCCATCTCTACGGACCATGTTTTAATCTTCTTGGTGGACCCCGAAATGATGGGCCCTCACACACTTCAGATCCTCAATATCTTTGGCAAGACAACTGGCAACTTAATAAACTGAGCCAAATCTTCAGTCTTTCCTCCCAACACAGGTGGTCTAGTGAATTGAAGGAGGTCACGCAAGAATTCTAATATCTGGGGGCTTATGTTACATTAGACACCACTTTGGTCTGGGAAAGATATAGTCAACCAGTACTGGACCAACTAACAGTATAAATTAAAGTCTGGACAGTACTCCCACTGTCCCTTCTGAGACAATCCACATTTTCAATATAGTGTCATTGCTTTAATTCTTGTACCTGCTACAGAATTTTCCCAATTCAATGATAAGTTCCTTCTTTGACAAAGTAGATTCCATACTCTGAACTTAACTGTGGAATTAGGGGTTCCAACAAATAGCATTATCCAAATGTGTTAAATGTACATATGAAGGTGGTTTAGCAGTGGTGGGCAGTCACTCTTATTGCAGGGACTCCAATCTGCTGATTGTTACCGAATGATGGTACGACACCCATGGAGACCCTATGACACTGAAAAATGGGTGCTCCGAAGTAAAACCATAATTCATATGTTTTATGGCAGTACAGTGGATCAGTCCCTCCCAATGGCGTCCAAAGTGGTTGTTAATATCTGGAAAGACACTGTGGTCTATATGATGGAAGTAGCGGCTGACAGAAATAAATGTCGTTGTGGGTGTGAACTATGTGGTAGCAGGTGGCAAAGTTGGTAGGTTAATAGAAATTAGACATTATTGGAATCCCCACCGTGGGGGACATTATGAATACTCAAATACTATCAGGATTTGCAGACAGAATATTATTTATGCTATAGTCATTTCTACCATTATTTACAACAAAGACATTCATTAGCACTGAACATAACAGGGTTGGAATATCTCCCAGGATTAAACCCTCTAGAGATGAAGTGGCACATGTGGGGCCTAGGTGACCACAAGATGAAATAAATGTATCGCTCCTTTGTAAGAAATAAAGACTGCTCTTATTTACTGCGTTTGGCCAGGGAATGGGGCATGGGAATCATGATGGATGAGTAATGCGCAAAGGCTAGGACATCCCTTTTGTGTACTCTGCCACTACGGCAAGGTCAGCCTCATTGAAATATGTACATAGGGTTTCCCTCACAAGACACAGATTGTGGAATATGGGCGTGGTGGCTTCTCCCTCCTGACTTCAGTGCTCGGCACAGGAAGGAGTCCTGCTGCATACTGTATGGAGCTGCCAGGGGCGGCCCCTCCACTAAGTCAGAGGAGCATCGCCTCACGGCTCTGTGAGCGGATCATAAAGGAAAAAATAAAATAGAACATTGTTATTATCATTTTATTTTTTCATCGTTGCTCAGCTGGTTAGGGGCTGGGCTGTCACAGAGGAGCCGAGGGAGAATTGGTGAGCACTCCCTTAAGTGCGCCTGACTGTTTAGCTGGCTGTCTTGGGCTGGTCAAACCATCATGCGCACTTTGTTTGTTCTCCACTAGGCTGCATTGTCTAGCCTGGGTGGAGAACATGCACAGCCTCCCAGTCCCTCTCTGAGCACCGATCCACAGCACTCAGACAAATCACAATGCTGCTATCAGCAGCGTCTTGATTGACTAGAGGAGCCTGGAAGCCTGTGTGCTTCCTTTTACTGCCCCTGGAGTCATGGAAGTGTGCGAAGAGTACAGAGAGGCGGCGGCTGGCAGGCATATCACTGATTTATTTTCTCATTCACTGAGCCCCGCCTCTGTTAAGGAGCAGCCGCCACTGGGAGCTGCTCTAGACTATAGACATACCGGGATCATTTTGTCTTTGACCTCTTCATAGTCCATAGTGTTGTTGTCTTATGTAGTGTGGTTTTATCCCCTTTGTTATTATTTTAATACAGGTTGCATTGGTAAAATAATAATTCTTATCGCCTTTAATTTTGTTTTTGTTTCCAGGAAAGCTCAAGAGGCGGACAAAAAGGTTGTTTTGGCAGGATGTGTCCCACAAGCCCAGCCTAGGCAGGACTACCTCAAAGGCTTAAGCATCATTGGGGTAAGATCACTCTTGAAATTACTGGCACTCCTTGGGTATCCAGACAGCAGGCTGTCGGGGGAGCAAGAACTGTCTGTTAAGAGTCTGATTTTATTTCCTCTATTTATTCGTCTGTTTCAAAAATGTGTTTTTTTAATACTGAATACATCCTTCATTCGTATAAAGTGCCATTCTTTTTTTATATATTTCTTTTTATTAAAAATAAACAAAGAAAACAGCAAGGTATCAATAAATTACACAAAGCAAATAGACTGTACAAGGGCGGACCATCAGTACATGAACAACAGTATAAACAAGCATTGGAAATGCAATAGGTCTCGCATTAGAAAAGTTGGAGCTATTGGTCTTGTAAATGACAAATAATTTATTTATTTTTTGGTTTTTAAAATAGCTAAATTGATAGCTTTGTCATTTACAATGCCAATAGTTATAACTTTCGCGAATGTGACACCTATAGCATTTGGAATGCAACATGTTTTGTATTTACGTGACTTAGATGGCAGCTCTGGTCGTTAGGCCACATCTCTAGAGAGCAGGAGAGTGCAGCAGGGGAGAGAAGCACAGCAATGCAATAGGTCTCGCATTAGGAAAGTTTGAGCTATTGGTATTGTAAAGGACAAATTTTTTATTTATGTGCTTGTTTTGAAAATAGGGAAATTAATAGCTTTGTTATTTACAATGCCAATAGTTTTATCTTTCGCAAATGTGACACCTATTGTAACACAATATGTGTTGTAGCACTGAGTGGTGTGAGGGTGAGGGGTGTGAGGGTGAGGGGGTGTGAGGGTGAGTGGGTGTGTGAGGGTGAGTGAGGGTGAGTGAGGGGGTGTGAGGGGGTGTGAGGGTGAGGGTGTGTGAGGGAGGGTGAGTGAGGGTGTGTGAGGGTTAGGGGGTGTGAGGGTGAGGGTGTGAGGGTGGCTGAGGGTGTGTGAGGGTGAGGGGATGAGGGTGAGGGTGAGGGGGGTGATGGTGAGAGGGTGAGGGTGAGGCTGAGTGAGGGTGTGAGGGTGAGTGAGGGTGAGTGAGGGTGTGTGAGGATGAGGGGGTGAGGATGAGTGAGGTTGTGAGGGTGGGTGAGGGTGAGAGGGTGTATGAGGGTGAGTGGGTGTGTGAGGGTGAGTGAGGGGGTGGGAGGGTGAGTGAGGGGGTGTGAGGGTGAGGGGGTGTGAGGGTGAGGGGGTGTGAGGGTGAGGGGGTGTGAGGGTGAGGGGGTGTGAGGGTGAGGGGTTGGGGGTGAGGGTGAGGGGGTGAGGGTGTGAGGTGAGGGTGGGTGAGGGTGTGAGGGTGGGTGGGTGAGGGTGAGAGGATGTGAGGGTGTATGAGGGTGAGTGGGTGTGTGAGGGTGTGTGAGGGTGAGTGAGGGGGTGTGAGGGTGAGTGAGGGGGTGTGAGGGTGTGAGGGTGAGGGGGTGTGAGGGTGAGGGGTTGAGGGTGAGGGGGTGAGGGTGAGGGGTCTGACTTGTTTAATGCCACAGATGCAACAATTATTAGCAGGGACTCCATATACATTCTCAGTAGGACTGCTGCATTTGTAAAAGCCCAGGAGCAGCTCATAGCACAGGAACGGATGTACAAGTAAGAGCACAATACCAGCTACACAGAATAGTGCTCAGCTTTCCTTTTAACAGCCGAATGCATTCTGGGAGTTGTCGTCCTGTTTCATTTCAACTATAACAGATGTACTAATGCACCCTAAAAGGTAAAGGCAAGCCCAGGGCAAAGCTCTGGAATCGCTGATGATATGGTGTCATCTGGAGAGCATAGTATGGAAGACAACACTTCTTGCAGGAGAACTGATATACATTTAAATGTACAGCAGCAGATACACGTGGAAGAAGGAACTGTAATTGATCTCAATACGACTGCAACTTTCTGTTGAAGGAACGAAATAACTCAGAAACACATGTCCAGGAATGCATCAAGCATTGGCTGTGCAAACACATATGTTAAAACACATCTAACAGGAACTGCATCTGCCATAATGATTTGCGGTATGTAATGCTGACCTGCAGTGTGCCCCCGCACCCCCTACCCTTTTGAAAATTGGACCAATTTGCCCGAAAACAATGACGTGCAAAAGAAAGGCCTGAACTGGGACCCGGAGTGGCAGGGACCCGGAATAGCTGCTGACGTAATGCCATCTAAGAAGGAAAGCAGCTCCCAGGGTTGCCAGGTTCACAGATGGGTGCCATTTTTCCCATTTGTGCGAGGAAAAAAAAACAAGGGGGCAGGGAGAGAACAGACGAGTGGAGGGAGGGAAGGGGTGTGCAGAGGTAAGGGACAGAGAGAAGTAGAGAACGGAAAAAATATATAAAGGGGAGAAAGAAAGGAGTGAGACATATAGTGAAGAGAGTGAGGCGGGGGAAAGGAGGAAACACGGGGAATCGAGAGGGAAAGAAGAGATGGCGAAGCAGAGGGAAGGGGAGAGAAAAAGGTGAAGTAAGAGGGATAGGGAGAGACAAAAGGAAGACAGACTGCAACAAACAAGACGGAGGGCATTAATGTGGGGAGGGGGGAGGAGAATGATAACAGTAGAACCTGTGATTGATAGAACTTAGAAACGGCAAAACTATGATAAGAAGTGTTATAAAGCCTGTGATTGATAGAACTTAGAAACGGCAAAACTATGATAAGAAGTGCTATAAAGCAAAGCAAGCAGATATCGTTATTATTAACATGCAGCGGATTAAAGAAAAAGAAAAGGAGACACGGCCGGCCAGCCGTGAAACTGAAAGCACGGCTGGCCGGCCGTGAAAAAGCCTTTGATGCAGCAGGGGGTAATTAGGGGAGGAGAATGGCTGGGCTGAGGCAGAGCGCCAAGCCTTTGATGCAGCAGGGGGCGGAGCGGGAAGAGCTGCTGGCGGCACTAAGCTGGCGATTTGATGCTGTGCACGCGCATTTTAACTAATTGCGCTTGCGCATTGAGTTAAAAGTGCACATGCACTTCATCAAATCGCCAGTGAATCGCCAGTGTAGGTAAGCTCTGTTTAAGCCCCCATAGTCTCGCTCTGCTCAATGCGCATGCGCATTGACAGGCGAGACCTAAAAAGGATATGATTGGGGGGGAGGGGGAGAGGAAGAAGGAAAAGGAGGCTCAAATATAATATTTAGTCAAGATTGGGGGAAAGCGGGAGATCAAGTACAATTGTTTCAGGTGGCACACATATATCTCCTCTATAGCGATTCCAGGGGGCCCAGATTTTATGCCACTTCCGGGAACGACCTCGAGCCACATATACAGTCTTTTCCCTGAACATACACCAGTCCATGTCATCCATCCAACCCTCAATAGTAGGAGGCCGCTGGGATCCCCACAATTGTGCAATATTGCGTTTATCAATCATCGTTCCCAAGGTCACCCATTGCGTTTGGGCTACATTATGATCAGTGGGCTCCCAAACATTCAACAGGCAACGCCTGGCTTCAGGCAAAAGTGCCACCTCTGTAACTTCCTGAAGCACCTTGTGGACCCTGCACCAATAGTTGGCTACTTTCCCACACTCCCAGATGATGTGCATAAACGTGGCCAGCTGGCCACAACCCCGCCTACACAGACCCTCCTCCGAAAAACCCATCTGAACCAAGCGGGGACCCGTGACATACACTCTATGTAGTATTTTGAGTTGGATCAATCTCAGGCGAGCTGGAATTGCGACCTCCTTTGGGGAGTAGATCGCGGACTGCCAATCTTCATCATCAAGTTCAAGACCGTCACGGGTCCACTGATCTCGCTGTTGCAACAGAAGGTCTGCCCTATGGTTTTTTTTGGGGGGGAAATATATTTATTAGCATTTTCAGTGCAGAACAATAAAACAGGCATGTCATTATCTCTCCGAAGCTCCAAACCCCGAGCCCCCCCACAACCCCCCCGAACCCCAATTCTCTATTCACAAAGGAAAGTCCAAGCAATGTGAAGTCCACATCAGTGCCACTGGCCAAAAATACAGTACAGCATCCTCCAGGCCATGACCTTCGTGGTCCCCCAACCCCTGTCCCAGCAACTTTCTCAGAGGCCTCCATCCAGCCCATGGTAGTGGCGCCATTTCCCCCACACTCTCCCAAACTTCTTTGGACACCCCCGCGCTTTATAGGTAACCCTCTCTGCGGCCATATACAAATCCAGACCACCACGCCATTCCTCCAGCCTCGGGCAATCTGGGGCTCCCCACTTCCTGGCCACATCCCTCTTGGCCACTACTAAGGCCAGCGCTAGGAAGATCAATTGTGGGCGGCTTACATCAACATCATTTGTCATTCCCAGTAGGACTAACTTAGGGTCCAACTGAAGAGTGGTCTCCAGCACCGCTCCTAATTCTTGGAGATCTTCCCCCCAGAAAACTTGAATAGTCGGGCACGCCCAGATGGTGTGGAAAAAATCCCCTCTTTCGAACCCACAACGCAAACAGGGATCTGCTGCCCTCCCAATTTTATACAATCCCAGCCGATCAAAATAAGTCCTATGAAGCACCTTGAATTGTATCAATCGCAGGCGGGATTTAATCGCCACTTCGCGTGGATGCATTAATACAGTTCCCCAGTCCACCTCATCCATATCCCCCACATCACTTTCCCAGATTTGCCGCAGTTTCACTAGCCCATTGGGCATGTTGTTCATGAGTGTCCTGTATGTGAGGGAGACCGCCTTATGTGGGATCTGTTCCTGTAGGAGGCGACCCTCTAACGGAGCATATTCCGGGAGTGGAGCCGCCAGTACCGCCTCCGCCCTCCAAGCGTGCCTCAGTTGTGTGTACCTAAAAGCTTGTGTGGGCCCCAGACCATAATCCCTCCTCAACTCCGCAAACGATTGCAGTTCTCCCCTCTTCATCACATCGCCCAGTGTAGTAATCCCTATGGCGTCCCAGGCCCCAAAGCCCTTAAGTTTATGAAGTTCCTTGAGCCAGGTACACTTCCATAGGGGAGTCTGACGAGTAGGTTTGTCCCGCCACCCCGTGGCCCTTGTTGCATTAGCCCATGCCTGTAAGGTGACCTTTGTGGCTGGAAGCAGCCTGTCCCTACCCCTGCCGCTGTATAAAAAGTGCATAAATGTATGTGTACTCATCGAATGTCGTTCCACGGCGTACGTAGGGTGATGTGCAGGGGCGTTTATCCATTCATTTATTGGGGTCAAGTGTTCTGCCCAATAGTATGCTTCTAGGTTGGGCAAAGATATACCTCCATCATATTGATGCCTCTGCAGGGTGGACAATGCTACTCAGGGCTGCTTCCCCAGCCATAGAAACGCGCGCAGTTCCGCATGTAGGTCGCGGAAAACCTGTCGCCGGAGGGGGAAATATTCATTCTGGAGGGCATATAGGAATTTCGGTAGAGTGATCATTTTAAACATGGCCGATCGGCCCAAGAGCGTCAGCGGGAGGAGTCTCCAGCGTGCAGCGTCCGCCGAAAAGCTGGTCAACACTCTCTGGATATTCTTGGCGTATGAGAGGGCGCCATCTGTGGTAATGAAGACCCCTAGGTACTTAAAGCCCTCCCTTGTCGTCAGGAGTTTTTCCGGGAGGGCAGGCCAACCCTCCCCGTCTCTGGGGTCATAGAGGACCGATTTATGCCAGTTTATCTGGTACCCTGCTCGTGCTCCATATCTGGCCAGTTCCGTGAACAGCGCAGGGATCGTACTGTGCGGGTGTGTAATGTAGAGGAGGATATCGTCCGCATACAAGGATATTTTCTCTTGTGCGACGCTCCCCCCACCCAGTCCAAACCCTGTAATCCCCTCGTTCTGGCGAATTGTACGTGCGAGGACCTCTATGGTGAGAGCGAACAGTAAGGGGGATAAAGGGCACCCCTGGCTAGTGCCTCGTTGCACCGGAAAGTCTGTAGACAGTACTCCGTTCACCCTGACTCGCGCTCTGGGGTCTGTATAGAGCAGGCTCACCCATTTCCTAAATTTTCGGGCCACACCCAAACCGAATCAAAACCCCCTCTAAGAAGGGCCAGTGAACAGCATCAAAGGCCTTTTCGGCGTCAAGGGATAGGAAGAGGTGGGGGTCCTCGCGGTCGCAGACCTCCAGCAGCCGATTGTGCGTCCGCCTGAGATTATACCGGGTTGCCCTATCTGGTAGGAAGCCCGTCTGGTCCAGATGCACCAGGCCTGAGATGACCCCCCGTAGGCACAGGGCTAGGAGTGTCGCAAGGAGTTTGACCTCTACATTCAGTAATGAAATGGGCCTATTGGACGCGCAGTCCTCGGGAGGTTTGCCTTCTTTATGGATAGGAACAATTGTGGCTTGGCAGAGGTCCAATGGTAGTTTACCCTCCTCCAAGGCGTCTTCGAACAGGCCCAGCATGTGACTTGTCAGCAAGTCCGCCGTTTTCCTAAAAAACTCCGCCGGGAAGCCATTGGGACCCGGAGATTTCCCCACCCGGAGCCTAGACAGTGCCTCTCTAACTTCCTCCACAGTAAAGTCCGCTTCCAGACCGATTTGGTCCGCCTCCTCTAGGTTCGGGAGATCCATAGAAGCCATGTACTGGAGCGCATCCTCTACCGACCCCAACGGTCTGGCCTCATAGAAGGCGCCATAGTCGGTCGCGAATGCCCCCGCTATTTGGTCATCCGTCTGTGCCCAATTACCCAGACCATCCTGCACCTTCTCCACCCATCGTGCATCCCGTTCCTTCCTACTGAGCCAGGCTAACAACCTGCCGGTCTTGTCTCCGACATCGTATAGGCAATGGAGCGTCGCCAGGGCCTGCGCCTTCGCCTCGCCTGTCACAAGGTGCCTGTATTGTCGTTGCGTATCCAACAATTGTCTGAGGACAGTCGAGTCGCCCCCAGAGCGATACCGGCAATCCAGAGTCCGGATCCGCTCCTCAAGTGCAGTCACCTCTTCCTCTGCCTTCCTCCTTTCACCCGCTACTCTATTCTGAGCCCTATCCCGAAGGACCGCCTTGAGCGCTTCCCACAGTTTCACCCGGGACTCCACAGAGCCCACATTTTCTGCTAGATACACCTTCACATCCGCCCGGAGGCCACGGATAATGTCTGCATTTTGGAGATCCCAGGCTGCCAGACGCCACGTGTCTGGCCTCGGCTTCCCCGGGCCTTCCCCAATATTGACTAGGAGAGGGGAGTGGTCTGATATGCCCCTCGCTTGGTATTCTATCGTGTCGGTGGTGTGCAACGTCCCCCGGGCCATAAAGATATAGTCGAGCCGGGAGTAAACCCTGTGTGCCCCAGAGAAGAAGGAAAACTCCGCCCTCTCAGGGTGTCGCCATCTCCACACATCCGTGAGGCCCAACGCTACCATTGTCTTAGCTAGCAGTGTAGTAGTCGATGATCTGGCCCCCCTCCCATTCTGTCCCTAATGGGGTCCATAACATCATTAAAATCTCCCCCTATGATTTGGATCGTGTCGGACGTGGCAACTAGGATATCCGCCACCGCTTTCAATGTGCCTGCTTGCAGTTTAGGTGGAGCATATACTGAGAGGAGCGTATAGTCCCTTCTCCTCCATCTCCCCCTCACCCCCTCACCCCTACATACGACCCCTGTGGATCCACCCATGTCTGTGTGACGTGAAACGGAGGCTGCTTCCGGAAGAGGACTGCCACCCCCCTCGAGCCTGAAGTGAAGCCTGCATGCGCCAGTGTCTGATATTGCCCTCTAGCGAGAAAGTTACAACAAGTGCCCTGTAGGTGTGTTTCTTGCAATAGGACCGCATCCACTTTCAGTCTTTTAATATAGTTGTTTACTAGCCCCCTCTTTATTTTGCTGCCCAGGCCGTTGACATTCCACGTCAAGATCTTTAGCCTCCCGCTGGATGGGTCATTCACAGACGGCACTATCATCATCCCATCTCATTATAATGTGTGCGGTGTCCCAGAGGTGCCATGATACGAGCCCGTTGTGTCAGTACCTCAAGAGTGAAATGACATGCAAAAAACAGTTCCCTCCTCGAACCCCCAACCCTCCCAAAGACACTAATACTCAGGGCCTCCCCCCTCCCAACAACCCAAAACTGGATGCAACTCCCCCCCCCTCCCCGGTCCCCCCACCCCACCACCTCCCCCCGTCTGTCCCATACCGGCCTGTTGGCACCAAAAGGACGTGCCCGGAGGGAAGGGTCTGTCGCCCACCCTCAAACCCCCCCCCCACTTAGAACTCCAAACTCAAAGAAAACTTGGAACTCCGAATTTCCTCCTCAATTAGTCACTCACACCATTAAACAATGTCCCGTCTAGAACCAAAGTGATAGAAAAGAAGGAAGGAAATGCGGGGAGGGGTATGCCAACTTGCGTGTAGTCCGGTCTCAAGCCTGCATCAGCCATGTCCCAGAAGTTCCCACTTCACGAATGTGAGTCTTGAAGGTCGCCTGAGGATACAGCGGCCCCTCCGCTTGCTTCTTTCTCCAGCTCGTTAATTGCTACCACCAGGTGATGTAGTGACGGTGTCTGTGCCCCTTCATCGCCAGAGGAGCGCCCGCGGCGTCCTCCTCCCCCTCTGATCTTGCATCCCGCATGAGGCAGCTGTATCTGGAGCCGTTGTGCGCATTCCGTACCGGCGAAGACGAGTTTCTTCGGATCCTTTGATTTTTACTATGGGCCAGATAGGGAGTCGATTGCTGCCTCCGCGTGCCACGGGATCCCCTGGTCCTTTGGGATCTTTGCTGCCTCCACCGTGTCTCCTCCGCTGGCCTACTCGGCCCGGCCCCACCGCCGGCCTCAAGGTCTCGTCGCAGGGGGCGCTCCTCCAGCCACTGCCAGGCATCATCTGGATGGGTGAAAAAGTGTGATTTCCCTTGAAATATAATCTTCAGCTTCGCAGGGAATAGGAGCATGTATTGCATCCGTAGCTCTCGGAGCCTCGCTTTTATTTGGTCAAAGGAGCGCCGTTGTTTCTGGACCTCCTGACTATAGTCTGGAAAAATCATGATGGACACATTCTCTAGTCTGATCTCCCCAAGTCTACGGGCCTCTCAAAAATGGTGTCTCGGTCCGCAAAGTTAAAAAAACGGGCTATCACGGGCCTCGGCTGGGCCCCCTCCGGTGGCTTTGCGAGTAATGTACGATGCGCCCTCTCTATGATGAAGCAGTTAGAGAAGCGCGCAGTCGGGAAGGTTTTCAGGAGCCATGCGTGCAGGAAGGCCTCCATGTTGTTCCCTTCGATTCTCTCCCTAAATCCCACAAAGCGGAGGTTGTTGCGTCGGGCCCTGTTTTCTGCATCGTCCACTTTCCACTGGAGGCTTTTATGCGATGCCTTTAGATCCTCCACGTCCTTCTGGAGCCCTCGGATGAAATCCTCTGATTCTCCCAGCCTCGTCTCCGCAACGGTCACTCTCTCAGTCAGATTTCGAAAGTCCTGGCGCAGTAGCGTCACCTCGGAGCCCACCTCTCCTATTTTAACCTCAAGGGCCGCTCGTGAAGCCTGGATATCATTTCGGAGAGCCTGGATGGCCTCCATCAGCAGGGCCGTGTCCGAGCGTTGGGGGGGGCGTAGTCGCGTCTGCTGCAGGTGGGCCCGTGGCGTACCTATCAAGGGTCCCTTGCTTCGAGGTCTTGGCCAGCGCCTCCCTTTTCCCCATCCTGAGTAGACGCGAGGGGTGACAGTCCACCACTCCTTCAAACCACAAGCACCGGCTCCGTGACACAGGTCACTTTACTGTCCACTACTCCTGGTCACCGCCGTCTGCGCGAGGCCGATGCCCTCCACCTGGGCTCCCATGCACAGTGGGCGTCCGCACCAAGCCCGGTTCGCTCCTCCACAGCCCTCAACCGGGCCCCCAACAGACAGCCTCGTCGGGGCCCGGGGCGCCGCCGCACACCCACGGGCCCCCCACACTGTATCCGGGCCTTCAGATCACCTCCAGGCGCCTCCACAAATGTCCAGGGCTCCCAAGGCTCAGCAGCCCTCACTCCACTCACCACTCCAGGGAGCAGGCAGGCCTCCTCAGGGTCGGAGTCGCCGGCGGCACGGCCCCACTCCACGGGCCCCAATCCTGCTCGGGTCTCACCGGCCTGCAGCTGCCGGGGCCGCCCTCCGCCGCCCGCAGATTCTGGTAGGCCTCACAGCCACGGCCTCAATTTGCTCCTCTGGGTCCAGGCTGGGTCCGCCTCCCCCTCCAGGCCGCGTGTTGCCGCCGGGAGACGGCCCACGAGCGCTGCCTGTTCGCCGGGTCCCGCAGCCGGCTCCTCGTGTCAGGGGGGAAGAGGAACGAGAGGCAGGAGAAAGGCCGGAGGCAGGAGAGCGCCCCGCTGAGTTACTCTAACGCGGCGCGGTCCCCCTCTCTATTGCGGGCCGCGCCGGCTGCCGCCTCAGTTGTTTTGGGCTCCCCCAGTCTCTATCGTCCGGAAGGGCAGGCACACTCCGGCCCCCTTGGCAAACTCAGGCCCGGGGGCCCCCCGCTCACCGCCAGTTAGGTCCGCAGGCTCGCCAGGGAAGCTGGTCTCTCCGGGCTGCAATCGCGGGAAGGCGCCATCTTGGGACCGTCGCGGGTCCCTCGCAGGATCTTTTTTGGCCTCCGGTGCCGCCGTCCGGGCAGGACACAGCACGATTTCTGCTCTGCAGGTGTCCAGGGGCAACGGGGTGCGCTGGGCGGCAAGTACGGGACTTCTGGGCAGCAGAAAAATCATCGGATCAGAGTCGGCTCGCCGGAGCCACCGGGAGACTCGACCTAGTCGGCCATGTTGCTGGCCACGCCCTGGTCTGCCCTATGGTTAATCAGTTTTTTATACACTAGGGAGATGGTACTATCGGGTATATAACCATCCCGAACACGGTCCTCCAGCGGGGCAGACTCCGGTATCTCCACCCCCTAGGGAAGAACGAATCGAGCGCATGACGGATCTGTGCCTAACGGAAGTACTCCGTTTCTCCCAGCTTGAACTCGGCCTGCAGGGCTACAAAGGACTTCACTTGCCCCTTAACCCAGAGATCACCCACCCTGGAGATACCAATGAGGTCCCACCTGTCAAATCCCTTCATGTTCCACAGTTTACCAAGCCGATCTGATCCAAAAAGCGGGGTCGCTAAGGTCAAATGATCTTTCCACCCCAACACGCTGGTGGCGTCCTGCCAAGCCCGCACAGCTGCCCGCGTCGGCCCTGTCAGAGACCTCACTACCGATTTGGAATATGATGCCCTATAGTAATTACCTCCAGGGAGCAACCACCTATCCATAGCAAAACCTGGGTTTGGCCCGGGGCAATACGTACCGTGGTTGATGGCCCCTAACTGCGACGCCCAATAGTACCTTTTAATATCGGGAAGAGCAATACCCCCGTCGTACCAGGGGAGCGTCAATTTGGCAAATGCAATCTGGGGCCTACCATCCCACAGCAATTTCCTCTGTAGACCCTCAACTATACGGAAGTAGCTACCAGGAACAAAATCAAGGGTATTCTGCAAGGCGTACAAAAAACGAGGAAGGGACATCATCTTAAAAAGGGCCGCACGTCCGAGTAACGAAAGTGGAAGTTTCCGCCAATTCGCCACGTATCGCCTCAACCACGCCAAAAGAGGAAGGAGATTTTTCTCATACCGGATCAAGGGGTCCATTGAAATAAAAATACCAAGATGTTTAAACCCCTGCTGTGCGATCTGGATAGGACAGCCACGCGGCAAAACCGGTACATCACCACTGAGTACATAAAGAGAAGATTTAGCCCAGTTGATAATCAGACCAGAATTCTTACCAAAGGAAATCAAAACGTCGCATAACACTATCAGGGACTTTCTGGGGGAGGTCAGGTACAAAAGGATGTCATCCGCATACAAGGAGATACGATCTTCGTGTTCCGGGGACCAATAAATATCCTTTATAGAGGGTTCCCAACAGATCCACGCAGCTAGGGGTTCAAGCGCCAGCGCAAACAGGAGGGGAGACAACGGGCAACCCTGACGGGTACCTCGCCCAAGACTAAACTTTGCAGAAACGCGGCCATTTACCACTACCTGAGCGAGGGGATCCGCGTAAAGAAGCCGCACCCAGCCAATAAACTCCGAGCCGAAACCAAATTTAGTCAGCACCGCCCATGAATACGGCCATTCCACAGTATCAAACGCCATAGTGGCGTCTAAAGACGCCAAAATGGCCGATTCACGCAGCGTCGCCGCCCTAGCGATAACACCATGCAGCCGCCGAAGATTCAATGCCGTAATCCGGTGCGGGATAAAACCAGATTGATCCGGATGAACTAGGTCGCCGATGACCGTAATTAGTCTATTAGCTAACAACTTAGCAAGAATTTTTGGCTCAGCGTTTAACAATGAAATTGGCCGGTACGAAACACATTTATTCCGTGGCTTCCCCTCTTTATGTATAACAACTATGGTAGCCAAACGCTGATCCCGGGGGAGAAACCCACCATCCCGGGACTCCATGAACATGTCCCTTAAATACGGGGCAATCCTGTCGGGCTGAAGCTTGTATAACTCAATTGGCAAACCATTGGGGCCCATTGCTTTACCCGAACGTAAGGAACGCATAGCTAACGCTATTTCATCCGTCGTGATCGCCGAGTCCATTAGATCCCTATCTTCCTCAGAAACACTTGGAAGGGCTATATCTCGAAGCAGTAAACGAGAATCCTCCTCCGGTCTATCGGACACAGAGGAGTACACGGTGTGAAAATGATTGGTGACGCACGTCACTATCTCTTGCTGGTCGGTAACTAGGGCCCCATCCTCCGTCTCAATCTCTGGCACCACACGACTTGCTCTATCTTTCCTATCCAACCAAGCTATCAATTTGCCAGCCTTATATCCAACATCATAGATACGCCCCTGTTGCTCCCGGCTAAGAGCCTTCGCCGCGTCCGACACCAACGACTTATATTCAAGCTGCTTCAACTGCAGAACATGCAGTTTCGAGTGGGTCACCTCCTGCTCCAAAGCCAATTCCAAATCTGTTATTTCCGTCTCTATCTTAACCACTTCCTCCTCTCTCTGCTTCTTAACTCCAGCGATCAATGACAGGGCCTGACCCCTCAGGACGGTCTTAAAAGCCTCCCATAGAGAGACCGCGGAAGAAACCGAGCCTTCATTCTCTCGGAAATAATGATCCAGAGCCTTCACAAGCTCACTACGAATTTTAGGGCTACGAAGATACCAAGGGTTAATCGGGGCAACCCGACCCTCGGCACCCGGGACTAAGTCCAATCGGAGCCATAGTGGGGAGTGATCAGAAATCCCCCGAGCCATATGACGGACCTCTGCAACACCAAACACCTGTGCAGCCGGTACTAACACATAATCAATCCTGGAGAGACTACCATGGGCGCACGAGTGAAAAATATACTGCCGCTGAGTGGAATGAAGCAATCGCCAACAATCCACCATTCCCAGCGCATCAATAAAATCAGGCAGCCAACTATGCGTCCCCCTGACGTCCCTGGGTGGATGTCTATCAAGCCTACCTGAAACCACCGCATTAAAGTCCCCGCCTAAGATCTGGGACCCAGCTGGGAGATCAAGCAACACCTGCCCCAGATCAGCAAAAGTAGTCGACTGTAAGCCTGGAGGAACATAAATAGAACCACGGTAATAGTACGACCCTCCCACCCCCCCGAAATCGCCACATAGCGTCCCCTATCGTCAATGACAGTGGATTCCACCTCAAGCGGGAGAGCAGTTTTAACAAGGATCCCAACTCCACGAGATCCAGAGGAGAACCCAGCATGGGCAACCAGACGATACCCCATCCTGTTCATGGCGTGACACGTATGCCCCACCAAGTGAGTCTCCTCAAGGAGAACAATATCGGGGGATTGGCGTTTGAGGAGCTGTAGTACCACCCCACGCTTAATCTTGTCCCCCAATCCATTGACATTCCAGCTCATCAACCTCAATCCCCTACCCCCCATCATAAAAGAAATAGAAGATCCAACCACGAGCTGGGTCCAATGCTTCGATGAAAATGTCCTGCAGTATAGCACCTTGCAAAAACAACGCACAAAACATCCACACCCCCCATCCGCCCACCCCCAAACAACCCATTACAACACCCCCCACCCTGCACCCCTGCATACGACTAAAAAGCCACCCCAACTTGCAGTGTGCCTGTCGCCCCACACCCAACTAAACTACGAGAAGTAAGGCTGAGGAGGAATAAACCCCAACGATATCCCCGCAACCCCCCGTGCAAAAGAAAACTGGCAGTAATAAGTCAAATCTAGAACCACTGTATTAAAAGTCCTTTCGTAGTCCCCGGAGACCTGGAAGATGGTGCTCATTCCTGCTCTTCAGGTCCTCCCTCCGCTCCACCAGGCTGACTCTCAGGATCCTGTCGGGCCGGCAGGGTGTCCAACCAATCAGCCACCACTTCAGGCTTAACAAAAAAGTATACCCTTTCGTTATATTCAATCCTCAATTTGGCAGGAAAGAGCATGGCATACTTAAGGTCCATCTCGCGAAGTCTCCTTTTCACACCCAGAAAACTGAGCCGCTGTTTCTGGACCATCTGTGTGAAGTCCGGGTAAAGACTGATGGAGGAGTTTTCAAACTTCAGGGGACCACCCGCACGTGAGGCCTGAAGGATAGCATCTCTGTCCCGAAAGTTGAAAATCTGTGCTATCAGAGGCCGCGGCGGGGCTCCCACTTTCGGTTTTCCACCCGGGATTCTATGGGCCCGTTCCACCATGAAAAACTTGCTCAGTCCCTTAGGTGCTAAATGATTGATGATAAGGTCCTCAACAAAAAGGTCAGTAGCTTGCTCTTCTGCCTTTTCCGGAACGCCAATAATACGGATGTTGTTCCGCCGGGCCCGTCCTTCAAAATCCTCCAGGCGACGAACAACCATGTCATTAGAGGCCCCAAGAGTACAGACTTTGGTTTGTAACTCAACAACGTCGTCCGTAAGGCTCAATGTTTTAATATCCAGCGATTTAACCGTTTCATTGGTTTTTGTGAGGTCCGTCCGGACCAAATTCACATCAATCGTCACCGTATCCAACTTGTGGGCAAGAGTCTCCATTTGCTTCCCGAGGGAGGATTGGATACCATCTATGGAGGCCATCACATCCTGCAGCGTCGGCTCCACCACCGGGGTCGACAAACTCTTCGCCTCCTCCAGCAACCTACCGGTTCCGCTGGGCGACCCCCGAACCTGAGCATAACGATCCATGACGTTGGTTTGGGTATAGCTGCCCCTTCTGGTATTCTTCACCCTCTGTTTGTCTCCCTCAGGTTTGCCCATCATGTCTGTACAGTATCGAACAATGTCCCAGGTAAAGGCGAGAGGAGGGGAGATACAGCAGACCGAACAGGGAGAAAAGAACAAATTCCACACAGAGGGTCTGCCAACCAGGGCGATAGAGCGGCAGGGGGGCCGAGAGAGCGAAAGTCAGTGGGGCGTCGCAAGTCCGGAGACCACAGCGATAACCAAAAACGAAAGTGAAACTTAGCCGGACCGGGGCTCTTCGCTGCCCCAAGCCGTTGTTGTTCAATTATGCCCCGGGCATCATGTCAACTCGGGCGCCGGGCATCCAGGAGACGAAGGCCGCAAACTTCTCAGCCCCGCAACTCCGGCCCCCGGGGTCCGATCGGGACGGCGGAAACGATTTCAGGATCACCGGTGGTTCATCTGCACAAAGATGTCAACTGCAAACAGGATAAGTGACAGGATATATTCGGGAGGTTACGAGGGTCTCGGGAGCCCCTTGCTCACGCGGCCATCTTGGTTGCGCGCGAAGCTCCTCCTAAAGTGCCATTCTTTATGCTTACCATACATTGCCACCGAAATATCTACATGTTGATGGTAAGGCTTAAAAGTACTGTTCGTACCTACTGAAGTTTTAGCATCTTAGCAATATTTAATTTATTTTTATTGTTAAACCGCTTGAGTTTCCTCACCAACTTCTCGGTTAACTTGCCAATGCTGAGCACTTTTTTTTTTAAAACACGGACCAATTCGTGGTTAAACCTTCGCTCCCCCTTCACCCATCTCCTCCCAAAGACTTCAAGGTCAAATTTGCTTCCTCTACTCCCCTACATCAACATGTTGGGGATTATAAAGGTGACCAAGCTTTATTTACTCTGCACAGACCTGAGAAAATAGTTTTTTAACATAAAATAGGAAAAGTGTGGTGCAAGTGTGCGTTTTTCTTCCTCTAAAAATGGCATCCGCAAAAGGTTTGCAGTGCTAAAATCTCTCTACCATGCTTTCAGAAATAGACCAAGTAAAACAAATAAATCACCACAGTTTGTACAATTTGCTAAGTAGCGGTCATGTTTTCTATTTTTACGTTTCCTAGCTACTTGCATTTCTCGGGAAAAAGAAACTAAATGTTCGTATAAAAACATAGTTAAAATAGGACATTTAAGTCCATCCGTCTCTTCCAGTTGCAGATATGTATCGTTTTTGTTGATTGCTTAAGAAACCTGTGATCCTCAGAGCCAGTAATAGAGATGCAGATTAAAATGATTTTTCGCTGCTTACAATGCATGCTTCACCCCCAAAGAATAAATCGAATGAATGAGAAATAGATATAACGGAAAACTGTGCATTTTTTACATGTGCCTAAGCGTCTGAATTTAAAAAGATTTAACCAAATAGTGGTTTGGTTTATCCATGATTACAGGTTATTCACCAGGTGCTTTTTTCTACATGTGTTGTTTTGCATACCGATTTTAATTTTGAAGCCAGAAATAGAAAATAACAATTTTCTCTGCTTAATGCTAGGGAGAGTTGACGAATATGTGGAAATCGACCACCATTCCAACTTCTCCCCATTAAAAAAGGGATACCCCACTTGCAAGGATGAGACTATAGCCAGCGACAGGAATGGTCCCACAGTGCATCATGGAAATGTCCAGATTTTAGCCTTCAGTTCGGATGTGTGTTGCTGCTGCATTTAGGGTCAGGGAATGGGATGGGGGTAGCTGTTGCATATAGGGTCAGGATTGGCTTGCACTAGAGAAACCTACTAATCTCAGACATTATCGAAAACTATATACCACATGGAGACCGGGGTTGTATGACCTTTGTGAACTTTTCTACTTTTACTTACACTCAGTGCCCTGGAAACGTCCTACTTGGGCTAAAATTACATATTTTCTGGTTAGGGCCTTTGATTCCCTGAGTTGGGTGTACCTGTTCGCTTTGCTGCAGCGCCTTAATCTCAGCCCGCGTTTTTTGGCTTACCTGCAGCTGCTGTATACAGACCTTACAGCGTCCGTGCAGGTGGGAGGGGCGATTTCTCGCTCCTTTCAGATCCAGCGGGGCACGCGTCAGGACTGCCCCCTTTCCCACTACCTTTTCGTGCTCGCCATGGAGCCACTGGCGGGATGGGTGCGCATTGATGCTCAGCTCCGGGGGTTCAGATGGGCGCCGGGTCTCACTGATAAGATAGCACTGTATGCGGACAATGTCCTGTTCTCTCTCACGGATCTAGATAGACCGGGACCAAGATTATTACGTATACTGCAGATGTTTGGTGAGACCTCTGGGCTTTCATGAATCCGGGCAAATCCACACTGTGGGTCCTTGGGGGTGGGCCGAGGGTGGGAGACTGGGCCTCAGCCCTTCAACTGGCATTGGGGGGGGGATGAAATACCATGGGGTCTATCTATCGGATACACCGGCCTTATCTAGAGACCGTAACTTGGCCCCGGTGTGGGAGCGTACACGGGATGATCTGAAGGTGTGGTCCCACATACCTCAGACGATTTATGGTAGATCGGCCATTTTCAAAATGGTAGTGCTTCCCCGTCTTCTCTATCAATTGCAGAACCACCCCTACCAGATTTCGCCCGCTGGTTCCAGCAGGCCAATTCGGTGCTGAGTGGGTTCCTATGGGAGGGGGGTGCTGTCCGGGTGGCCCTGCGCACCGGTTTTCTATCCACGTATACCTGGGGGGCTTGCTACGTCAGATGTCCTCTCCTACTATCAGGCGGCACACTTGCTTGTTCTCAACGAGTGGTGGTACGGGGATAGGGGGGACCCGGCTTATGCAGTCGAGCGGCACCTGATGGGTAATAAGTCCTTACACACTCTGCTGTATTCCGCGCCATTACAAAAGTGCCTTCCCTCGGTCACGTAGGTGGTGTTCCATGTCTGGAGGCGGGCTCAGAGTAGGATGGGGTGGTGGAATGTTCTGACCTGGGAGCCTCCTCTTTGGGGAAACGGGCGGCTGCCCCAACTGGCAGCTTTACGGGGCTTCCAGGGTTGGGACTCTATAGGAATCTCGTCCCTAGGGGACTTGTTGACAGACCTGACACTCAAATCTTTTCAAGATCTTCGAGACGAATATGGGATGCCGCGGTCCCAGTTCTTCAAATATTTGCAGTTTCGACACACGCTGGCACCTAACCTGGAAGGTCTGGAGTCCCTTCCTGACTTTAGTCCAATAGAAGCGAAGGTGTTTATGGGGGAACTACCTGACCGCAAGATCTCTCGCATCTATCAGACGCTGGTCCAACATTGTTCCACTGACCTACAGAGGCTCAGGACGGCATGGGGAGGGGACGTGGGTGACCTGGAGGAAGAAGACTGGGTGGAGGCACTGGCAGGCCCACGGGGTCAGTAATATCAACACGCCTACGTCTGGTACAATTCAAATACTTGCATCGTGTATATTTCACCAGAGTGCGCCTGTGGAGTGCGGGAATGATTGGTTCCCCTGTGTGTCTCCGTGTAATGACGTGTTTCTCTATATGTTTTGGTGCTTCTGTCAGTCACCAGGTCATTACTTACCACACCCTTTCTCAGGTTACATAAAGACACCACATTTCACCATACTTACCCAAGAAAGGAATAAACACTGCCCACATATAAGACCATTGCTGAGGAGCTCGCAAATAACCACAAGTCACAACACCTCCCAATCTAAGAGGGTAAACAACGCATGCTCCTCCTGGCAATGTAATTTAGACATCCCTGATGGGAGGCACTTTCCCTTCCATATCAACAATTACCCATTAGAGGGGAATCACCCATCCCTCTGTAAGTACTTGGTAAAAAGGGGTCTCAACCTTCCCTCACAAGGAATACCAACAAATGATATGCTCTAGGGTTTCTTTATTACATGGAAATAGGATGACAAAAGAAAGAAATAACTAAACATCACAGTAAACATTAGCAGCAATCATCAGCACATAGATATACATAGAGCCTGACAATAAAAGCATAGTTAGATAAAGTTAGATATACATCGAACACCTCACCATAATCTTAGGCGTCTTGTCATCTGAAAAGGGTCCGTCTCTCTTTCCCTCTCTCTGGTTGTGTCCGGACTCTCTGTGGTACACACACATCTGCACGTCTGCACCGCGATGTATCATCAGACCGCCAAAACACCAGACCAGCATCTCAGTTCAGCATATCAGCATCTCTCAGCATCTCAGAAGCTCTCTGCCTCTCAGAAACTCTCTCTGCCTGCATCTCTGAATCTCTGAATCTCCCGGACCCCCTTTCTCTAATATAGAACACTATCCTCTATCGAAGCTTCTGGAAGAACCCGCCTACCTTTCTCACAAGATTCCTGTACTTTTCCACACCAAGCACCCAACAGCAGCTGGCCAAACTGTCGTTATTGCGCCAATGCGAAGAAGGAACATTCCTCCTGATAAGAACTGGTCTGCTCTGGTTCACTGCCGGTGGACAACACATGTAATCTCAAATATCACCTCTCACCTACAGAGGCTCAGAAGATGGCTGCAGTTTAGAATATGGAGTTGCTCAAGCATAGGCCTCTACTACTTGGAAAGCAGAATGCTATTATACCACGTCAAAGCCAATAGGCTAAAGTCATAATTCACCTAACTCACATAACACTATGCACTTAATCCCTCAGTATCCCCTATGGAGCACATGTGTGCACCATCACCAACAACACTGCACCTCGACATCCCACACCTTCTATTCTTTGGCAAGATTATTCTATTGCAAGACCACCCTACATTAAGGCTAAAGGAGCATAGCACACTAAAGTCAGTACACAATGGTGGTGATCGAGGGTCATCACAGATCATCAGACCACTAAAGTGGCTCATTCACTACACTCCGCTGTGGGACAGAGGAGGGCACGCTTATGCCTACAGTCTGGGGTTGCCTTGCGCTGCATCGATATTGGAGGGGGGTGTTCTCCTGCCTGTCAGAGGTGTTGGCATGGGAGCTTCCACACACGCCGCGATTGGCCTTGCTACATGTGATGGAGGGTATTGGGGCAATAGATATAAGCGGCATCTGTTGCGTTTAGGTCTCTCGCTGGCAAAGAGGGACATAGCCGGGGCTTGGAAGGCGCCCCGGGCTCCGCCATTGGCTGCATGGAGGAATGGGATGGACTTTTGCAAGGGGCTCGAGCTGCCGGTCTTTATTGCCAGGAGATGCCCCCGTAAACATTTTAAGATTTGGAAAAGATGGGCGGACTACCGGGGGCTGGAACTGGACCCGCCGCCGGAGGGGGTTGCTCGCTTGCCTGACTGATGGGTGGGTGGAGTTTGGGATTTGCAGGGTGTTTGATGGACTCAGTGTGCTGTTCCGGAGATGTAATCCTTCTTTAGTTGTGGCATGAACGCAATCGGGGTGTGGGTGGGGGAGGGCTTGTTCCGTTATAAACTGCATTATTGTTGTTTCATTGATGTGTGCAGCAGTCTCCGGGTTGCGGAGCTATGCAATATATGTGAACTGTGACAAAATCTGTTTTATTAATTATTTTTTTTAAATTACATCTTTTCTCAAATTTCTATCGGGGAATGTTCAGGATTCTGGGTAGACCGGCTAAAATCCTGCCTCCAAGCATTCCCAATCTTTTACAGATCGCATTAATCCTTTGGTGTCGGTCAGCCCATTGCCCAGGACATTAAAGTCTCCCGTAGACGTGGAAATTGTCAACATTTTTGCTTTGAACTTACATTGATTCTTGGGATGTGGGTAGATGCAGTGTTTAGGAACTGCCCAGCCGCCATGCAGAGAAACATACCAATTCAGACATTTCTGAAAACTATCTTCCTGAGAGTGTGCAGAGTTGGCATTGCTTTTTTGGAAACAAATACATTTTCTGAGCCAGAACTCCCGCCGGAAGTCATTACTCTGCCTGAAAACCTAAACTTCCTCACTCTTTCTATGGGGGATTGCTGTGGTACGGCACCCGGTGTTGACCGGCACCTGGGAAAACATACCAACCCCAGATATTTCTGAAAACTAGCCATGTGGTGTGGCTAGAGTAACTCCTATAACTTTTACTTACTCAGACTGGCCTGCAAATATCAAGTTATGGGTGAAAACATTCAAATTCCTCTTATTCATGTGTCAGAAATATCCGGAACCTACAACAAACTTCTTTGAACACTGTACTTCATGTTTTGCTTGATGAAAACTTTACCCTACATTTGATGGTGGGTCAATTTCACCGGACAGGAGCAGTTCAAATCCGGGACTGTGTGATGTCAATGTAGTGTTAGTATGATCTTCACAGTGTTACAGTTTTGGTCCCTTCTTGTCAGATGTATTGCGCCTAACCACACGTGAAGCACCATGGTTCTCTGGGGAAATGTGGAAAGGTAGGACAGTAATCCTTTTGTGTTGGGTGGAAATGCCTGAGATTTGTCACATGGATGTGGTGAAATTAAATTTTTTACCCATACTTCGACATTTGCAGGGCATTCTGAGTAGGAAAATCAACTGAGATTCAAGCTAGCCACGCCAATCCAGATTCCCCTGGATCTCTAATTTTCATAAAAGCCCATGGTTTTAGGCCAGCCAACCCCAAGCTCAAAGAAAGCAGTCATCCCTCCTGGAAAGTGATTGGGAATTTGGTTTTAAGCCATGTTGAAACCCACAAGACATTCTGGGTACAGGCCAATATGAAAACTACAACAAACCCCATTATAAATTGATTTGAAATTACAATTTCTTTGATCTTATGTTTTTCATTTGGGCCACTATAAGGGAGGTAAATCCCCAACCTACCTGGAGGGGCAAAGAGACTGTCTATGGCCTGGATGTGCGGGGGCAACCGATTACCAGGTTAGGCTGGTCCACCCCCTGCACCTCCACCCCCATGCCTTCCACAAAATGTTTTAGCTGTCATTGTGGGTGTTATGGCCCATTGAAACAGACTGGATGTAAACCTCCATTCTTCGCCTCAGGAGGCAGGAGGACTGTCTTAAGCCCACTTGTGTAGGGATGGGCCAATTACAATATGGTATTTTGCCTCATACATGATTAAAACAAAAGTAAAGCTCCCCAGTCTGCCTCCCAGGTGTGGTAGAAAGGCTGTGTGGCCTCTATCTTGGATGGGGACTACCCCATGCCAGTATTAGCCAGTCCCCCACCCCACTTGGGAAAGAAACAGAAAGCATTACATCAAATCCGAGGCCCGCACGTCTATAAAGAACCTCATGCAGACGCTCAATCCCCATCTTTCTTCCTGCAAACACAGCCCATTTGTCCGGACTTCATTCCTGTTTAGAGGAGTCTGTCCCTGAAACGACAATGACACTTACATAAAATATTTCAGAGGAAGCAGCATGAAAAGGTGGTTGACCGTGAAATAACGGAACAAATCCTATGGAACAAAAGTAAGCCATCATTAGAAGGATTCTGTGTGAAACAAGTAGATTTACCTGTAATTGTATAAATGTCTGAATAAATCATCTTTACGTAACCCCTTAAAAGGGTGGGTGCAAAATATGTAATTCTAAAAAAAGAGGGGCCGCTAATCCTCTCCTCCGTGTCCTTAATAGAATTGAAGGTTGCCGTTACGATAGCTAGCAAATCTTTCATTCTTTGTCAAGCCCGGAGGCGAGGATTAGGCTAGTCTAACGCTTTTCCACTAATAGAGATGCCAGGTTCAGGACTGGTTTAAAATAGAAGCTCTTAAAAGTAGAATCTGAGGACTATTCCACTGCATTAAGGATACCTTCTAAACAAGCTCCCAAAGAGAAGGCTTTGGAGGCCATGGCTCCTCTGAACGAATGAGATCCAAACCTTAAAGTGTCAATATTATCTTCGTGCATGGCCAATCTGACCCACCTGGCAATAGTAGGGGAGAAAACCGCTTTGTGAGGTTTGGCGAGGGCAATGAGTAATTGTTGCTCCCCTTGCGGACGAACATCTACTGTCATAGGCTTTTATTGCCTGTGCAGAGCACAACTTTATAACATCTGGAAACGTCAGGTATGAAACAACTTTTGAATTGCATTTTATTCTCCAGGAAATATGAAAAGCCACTCCTTCCGGAGTAAATACTCTACCTACTATATTCAGAGCTCATACATCTGAGACTCTGCAACAGGACGCCAGGACACGACTTCCCTGTGCAATGGGACTCGCCTCCGATGTTGCCAACTCACCTAGTTTCGGGTCAGTTTTAATTAAAAAGGATCTGGGTGTCTCTGTAAAGATCACACAATTGGCATTCCTTAGGAATATCATTACTCGCTGCACCCAACTAGACAATGCCTCTGGGAAAATCAGGGTACCAAATGCTTTGGCATCTTCAGCCATGTCCAGGATCTTGTCCTGTAAAATCTAATAACTTATCCGGACATGAGCACCAGGAACGGTCTATCCCTTTCTTCAGATCCCTCACAAATTTTAATAAAAAAGGTAGCCATCTTGGCATCAATTATCAAGTGTGCGGGGGACTTTGGCCTCCAGGGAAGGTCGAAGACACTCCGTCCGAAGCTGGCTACGTATCTCCTTATCAAGCGATTTTTATAGTCTGGCTGATACATGAGAACCCACCTTTGGCGCTGCAGACTATTTTGCAGAACGCAGGTGAGGCAGATCATCAGGGTCCAGCATATTTAAATCTGGGGGGCCTGGGGAGACGTATCCGGTATAGCATCACCCCCAGGATTGCCGGAAGGGGGCTAGGGCCCTGTTTACTTCTCCCTCCCTATCGAAATGTTAAGGGAATCCTCCCTGTCCAAGGGGCCTGGGAGAAGAGTAAAAGGACAACCTCCTGAGGTATCGGGAGTCTGGATTACCAGTGATGGGTCAACAGGGGCATTGGGATTCAATGAAGGCCTTCTTGAGGCAGGCAAATGCATTGAGATTGACCCGAGGGTCGTCTGCATGCTTGCGCTTAGTGTATGCCACTAGTGGTAATCAGTGTGACTAGTAAGACTTTGGCTCGGAGTAGTGAAGATCACCTGTGAGTACTTATAACATGTTGCTGAAGCTGGTATGTGATGGTAAAACTGGAATTATGTTGATAGTCGCCAGTTTGTGGAAAGTGGTACAAGTCCATATCAGTGAGATAATGCATGCTATACAAATGCAGTACCATAGTATGTCTGTTCACTTTACACCTTCACATGGGTCTCCATGTTTAATTTTTGTTAGCATCAATTCCTGGTTTGTTTCCATCAGTCTTATAACAGCAGTTGCCTTGACAGACAAATCACACTTTACCTCTCACTCTTAAAACATCCCTAATCTCAATGGATTTCAGTTAAGGGAGGATCATGTCCCAGTGCCTGTAGGGAGACCACCCCTGTGCCTGTATGTGATACTTTGGTCACGTGACCAAGGACATTCATACCAATACTGTTCTGATTCTGTGGAAAATATAAATGCATGCAAAGCACCTCACGTAAGCAACCACTATGAGCTTATTGGCGGTTACTCACCAGTTTGCTCGCTTTCTCATCATTGGCAGCTTTCCTATAAACCGGAGGTACCAACACTTGGCCTAAACCAAAAAATGTTGCTTTTGTGTATCTCTGTCACACATCTTAGCCTCCCTAGATCATCATAACGGAATAAAGGTTGTCTTCCTAACAAAAAAACTAAAAACGAGTTGTGTGGCTTCTAACGTATCTTTATTTCATGCCCACACTCATGATTAAAAACCAAATCCCATGTTTAGACAATTTTAATGTGAACATGTTTCATTGCCACCCCTCAACTTACATGCAATTTCACCTGGGCATGAGGACTAGATCCCCCACCTATGCACCGGATATGTGTTTAAAAAGAAGAAAAAGGGTGGACAGACAACAGAGAGTGAGCTACCTGCAAATCAAATCCTGCAAGGAAATTAAAAAAATATCCCGCTCAAATCACTTTTCCTCGATAACGCTGCAATGTAATATTTACCAAATGGTCACCAGGTGAACGTCTACCAGTAGGCCAGAGGAAGGGAGTGTCAGGAAACAAAGGCGTGGTTACATGGAGGAGGAACAATATATTTTTCAGAGGATCCATATAGTCTGTGTTAGCAATCATTATATCAAGTCTCAGTGGTACATCGATGGTAAATCAGTACCTTTTTAGGGCTCGCCTGCTGTGCACATGTGCACAGCTGGAAGCTCTATAGGGGCTTATCCAGTGTTTAACCACCACTGGCGATTCCACTGGCGATTCCTTTGAGTGCATGTGCTTTTTAGGTCATTGCGCTTGCGCAAGCCCTAAAAAGCGCGTGCACAATGCCACCAGCCGCCTGCCTGCCTGCCTCGCATTACCACATCAAAGGCAGCCCTCCCAGCGCATTTGTCACCACCTAATTATTCACGGCCGCCCGGCCCTACTTTCAGTTTCACGGCCGGAGGCCGTGTCTCCTTTTAAAACCTGTTTAACTTGTTTCTTTGAGGTATAAAGAAATTAGAGACAGGCGTTTTATTTAGGGATTGTAGACTTTCATGCATGCTGATTACCCATTCCGGGGACAGTTCCATTTCTATTTTCCACCTACCTTAACAATTGATAAATCAGCATCTCTAACCAACAGAATGCAGGGGCTATTCGGGAGATTTCTCTGTAGAGAGCAGGGCAGAGAAAGCCAAGTAGGGCTATGTCTTCCCGCCTTTCCCGCGCATGTGAAGGGGCACAGACGTCAAACACCATGCCTTTGAAATGCACCAACATTTCATTAAATCTCAGATCCCTTAAAAGCAGAGGCCGATATCGCACGTTTTCCCTCCAGCTTGCCATGTGTCTTGCATTTCCGCCTAGTTTCTGGTGCTTTCTGTTTGTTCTTCCCAGTCAATAACCGCCGCCTGCCATTAGAAGGCTGTAAAGTATTCCATGTGCCATTAAGGCGTCCGAGGGTCTTTGAATGCTGAGTGCACGCATCCGCCTCTTTCATTCCAAACTCAGCTGTGACTCCAGCGCCCCAGTGACAGCTCCAATCTCTCGAACGAGTGTATTTGCATCGTAATCGTCACACCGAAAATATCTGCACACAAGGAAGGAAGATGGAAAAGCTACCAGGTTACAATGTCACAGACACACAACTCCCTCGAGATTCGGGTTTTAGCACGAGCTCGGAGTGTGGAGTAGAGTTGTGTGTGAGTGTGCTCCCCAAACATATCGCATCATAATTTGCACGAAGCACACCTGCAGCTCAATTTCTGTGTCACCCTCCCCTATCAAGGCATTTTTTTCTGAGCGGTGTCATAGCTAAGTGGGTTAATGTGCATGTTGTAGAGAACTGTGTGCAATTTGAAGATCATGGGTCCTGCGCTCACTAATGCAGCTCTCATTGTTAATGTGCTGTAACTTTCGTGAAAGTTGAGGTGTGTTCTCTAAAGGGAATGACCAAAAAAAGTGTAACTAGAAATCCTTTCTAAGATGCATGGCCTACGTAATATGGCTGTGGTTTAAAGCACGTGACCTGGCATGCATGAAGAAATTGAATGAACGCCACAAAACAGATTTATTTGTACCGTACTGCACAATTGGAACGAAACTAGTCGTTCCATGGTCAGCAGTTTAACCACTCTGATGCTGAGTGAGTAAGCACTCAGATTCTAATATTGCTAAACAAATTTCTTGAAGTTGATTTCAAATACATCTCTAGATAATGTACTATCCGTTGTTTTATTACAACATGAGTGTTCTGATACCAGGGCATCCTCGTAATAAGACCATTGAATCCAGCTCCACCAAGGCACCCATCATACAGCTCCACCAATGCACCCACCACACAGCTCCACCGAGGCACCCACCACACAGCTCCACCGAGGCACCCACCACACAGCTCCAATGATGCACCCACCACCCAGCTCCACCGATGCACCCACCACACAACTCCACCTACACAGCTCCACCGATGCACCCAACACACAGCTCCACCGATGCACCCACCACCCAGCTCCACAGATGCACCCACCACCCAGCTCCACCGAGGCACCCACCACACAGCTCCACCGATGCAACCACCACACAGCTCCACCGATGCAACCACCACACAGCTCCACCGAGGCACCCACCACACAGCTCCACCGAGGCACCCACCACACAGCTCTACCGAGGCACCCACCACACAGCTCTACCGAGGCACCCACCACACCGCTCCACAGCTGCACCCACCACACCGCTCCACAGCTGCACCCACCACACCGCTCCACAGCTGCACCCACCACACAGCTCCACCGATGCACCCACCACACAGCTCCACCGATGCACCCACCACACAGCTCCACCGATGCACCCACCACACAGCTCCACCGATGCACCCACCACACAGCTCCACCGATGCACCCACCACACAGCTCCACCGATGCACCCACTAAGCTCCACCGATGCACCCACCACACAGCTTCACAGATGCACCCACCACACAGCTCCACCTACACAGCTCCACCGATGCACCCACCACACATCTCCACCAAAGCACCCACCACCCAGTTCCACCGATGCACCCAGTTCCATAGATGCACCCACCACACAGCTCCACCGATGCACCCACCACACATGCCCCCACTACACATGCCCCCACCACACAGCTCCACAGATGCCCCACCACACACCTCCACCGATGCACCCACCTCCACCGATGCACCCACCACACATGCCCCCACCACACATGCCCCCACCACACAGCTCCACAGATGCCCCATCACACAGCTCCACCGATGCACCCACCACACAGCTCCACCGATGCACCCACCACACAGCTCCACCGATGCACCCACCACACAGCTCCACCGATGCACCCACCACACAGCTCCACCGATGCACCCACCACACAGCTCCACCGATGCACCCACCACACAGCTCCACCGATGCACCCACCACACAGCTCCACCGATGCATCCACCACACAGCTCCACCGATGCACCCACCACCCAACTCCACTGATGCACCCACCACACAGCTCCACCGACGCACCCACCACACAGCTCCACCAACACAGCTCCACCGACGCACCCACCACACAGCTCCACCGATGCACCCACCACACAGCTCCACCGATGCACCCACCACACAGCTCCACCTACACAGCTCCACCGATGCACCCACCACACAGCTCCACCGATGCACCCACCATACAGCTCCACGGATGCACCCACCTCCACAGATGCACCCACCACCCAGCTCCACCGATGCACCCACTACACAGCTCCACCGATGCACCCACCACACAGCTCCACCTACACAGCTCCAGCGATGCACCCTCCACCCAACTCCACCGATGCACCCACCACACAGCTCCTCCGACACATCTCCTGATGCACCCGCCACACAGCTCTACCTACACAGCTCCACCGATGCACCCACCACACAGCTCCACTGATGCACCCACCACACAGCTCCACCGACACAGCTCCACCGATACACCCACCACACAGCTCCACCTACACAGCTCCAGCGATGCACCCATCACACAGCTCCAGCGATGCAGCCACCACACAGCTCCACCGACACAGCTCCACCGATGCACCCACCACACAGCTCTGCCGATGCACCCACCACACAGCTCCGCCGATGCACCCACCACACAGCTCCGCCGAGGCACCCACCACACAGCTCCGCCGAGGCACCCACCACACAGCTCCGCCGAGGCACCCACCACACAGCTCCGCCGAGGCACCCACCACACAGCTCTGCCGATGCTCCAACTAAGCTCCACCAATGCACCCACAACACAGATCCACCAATGCACCCACCACACAGCTCAGCCCTGGCACCCACCACACAGCTCCGCCGTGGCACCCACCATACAGCTCCACCGATGCTCCAACTAAGCTCCACCAATGCACCCACCAAACAGCTACATCGATGCACACACCACTCAGCGCAACCACAGCATCACTGGTTCAAATATGTTCTTTCAATTTTTCAAGCTTTCACGCTTTATTACAAATCACAAAAAGATGTTAATATTTCACTTCTGTTCTTGGATTTTCGTCACAATAAAAAACACTGAACATAATCTTCACAAATGTTATTTACAAAAGTTTAAGCTATTGCCATTACAAATTAAATAAATTATTTAAGTATTAATTATTTAAAAAAATTAAAAGCCATTGTTATTTGTAATATCAATACATCTAAGTCACGTAAATACAAAACATGTTGCATTGCAAATGCTATAGGTGTCACATTTGCGAAAGTTATAACTATTGGCATTGTAAATGATAAAGCTATTAATTTAGCTATTTTAAAAAAAACACAAATAAAAATAATTCATTTATAACACCAATAGCTCAAACTTTCCTAATGCGAGCCCTATTGCATTTCCAAATCAAGTCTCAGTGGTACATCGATGGTAAATCAGTACCTTTTTGTAAATGTCAGGGTGTGAACCCTTTTCATGCAGCCAAATATTCCAATCTTATGGGCTTCCACAAGTGTAATCAAAAGTCAACTAGTCGCTCTAGTCCGTTGTGACCCTCTAACATTCAGGCTATATATCAGAAACTTCCTACTGTGTACTGGCCCCTTGTGGGGTAATATATATGTGAAATCCTGCTATGCCCCATGAGCCGCCATGTCTGTGCTACAGTCGTTTACCAATCACCATGTCCCCATCAGGCCCCACACAGCACTAATGCTCAGTCAGTCACCTCCCTTGCAGGTATTGTTTAAGTAGAATCTCACAATGGCCTGTGAACCAACACACTACAGCTGCTTGCATTGCAACTCAGCCTGACCCCATCAGGCTTAACATACTACTAAAGCTCTGTCAGTCATCGCGGCTGCTCGCTTTCAAAGCCAAAGGGGCATGTCCCCCATTGGCATCTGAACGCTAGAGCATTGCTTGTCAAAAGGTGCCATACTGGATAGAGGCACGAGGCTCGATCCAGCTCCCTTCCATTGTTTTCTGAAGTCATATGTTCTTTCCACACTGCTATGTATTTGAAGCAGTATGTGCGGCTCATCACCATTGCCTTCAAAAGGCGCCATGTTGGATGGAGGAGCGAGACTCGACCCAGCTGTCCTTCATTGCTTTATGGAGTAGTGTGCGCTTTCAACATTGCTATGTATTTAAAGAAAACGCATAGCTCACCACCATTGTTTTCAGGGCTACTCCTTATTTATAGCCATCCGTGCTGCTAAGTAGCAACAACTGGCAACAGATAGGGGGGGAATACTGTGTCCTGTCATCATCAATCATACACCTCAATTGTCATGCTGTATTTTGTATTGTCAATTCCAGTGCATTCCAGCCAGATTACATCTATCTCCTGCAGATATCTCCACCCAACCTGCATGGGTCATTAGTAATATCACATGTGCCTCCACAAGAGGGAAGAAGAATGTTAATAAAGATGGGAAGCATGGCAGTGCTCCACCTATATAAACTAATGGGCATCTCTCATTACCATAGGTTTTTTGTGTCGTCAATACCATCATACCATTAGACCTTCAAACCACAGGACTTATCTCTTTGCCCTGGGTGTTTGAGACATCTTTGTCTGTATCCTACCATGAACCGCATGAAGGCCTAGTCCTTCTAGAGAGTGTGGTTAACCCTGGAGTTTGTGTCACTCAACGGAATCATTGTGGCCCCTCTTATCTGTATGCTAGGAGAAAATCCAGCGAGCCTCCTATCTGAATAGTACCTCTTCTACTCCCGCACATCGCTGATCCATTTTTTCATGGATCGTCCACTTAAAGTCCAGAGGGCCATGCCCCTGTTCCTGAAGGGGCTTCACGAAATGGGTCATGAGTTTCCCAGCCCTGAGGGTACCGACGTGTTCTTCTATTCTGATAAAGTGAGACCAATGTACAGCAAGCCACAACTTCCCGTCAACAGGTAAATGCCGCTGTTTTATTTATGTCTAAAACAGCAGCATTTACCTGTTGAAAAACCCTGGTGAAGTCCTAATGGTTTAACAAAGTTTTTTGGCTGGGCTGAGAACGTACATTGGCTCCTGTGAATTCAATGAACATATATTTGGACGCTTTTTGGGCTCTTTTGATTATTTGTTATCGTGAACTGTAGGTGTCTTTGTGACTCTTTTGAATAGTTTTGCACATTAAAGGCAAACAAGCAGTTTGGAAGCTGCGGTGCATCCATGCACATCACCTTGCACGCTAAAGCTGCGTCACCCACTCACCCATTGTCGTCCACATGAGGATAGCAGACATGATTATGCATAAAAGTTTGCACCGCCATTGTGGGATCATGCTTTAAGCCACCAGCTTGTGAACAGGTCCAGTTGTGATTAATTTAGTTATGTGAATCCGAGATAATTTCTACTGTTTTGTACACTTCTTCACCGTTTGCCAAGTCTCCTCCAAGAAAACTGTGCATTTCATCACACTGAAGTAAAAGGTAAAGTAACTTCTTTTGTCAGAAAGACCTATTAGGTCAGAGAATTTGTTCTACAGGCGACAGACTGCTTTTGGTGACCACTTTACATGGGGTTGTAGCTGTCGGCTCTAACCAATAGCACAACCAATGTTTTGAGGCTCCCTTTTTCAGAGAATATTTTTATTAACAGTTTGGATATCTTAGAAGCATTAAACTACTTACAAATGAGTTTGGTAATTTAAAGGTTCGATTCTGAAGCCTAATTACATATACTTGTATCAGACCAATATTTCAGGCAACTTTAATAATATAAACAACAGCAATAAGTTGTAATGCCTAGTGGTAGCCCACAACTGGCTAGGAACGAGTGGGGGAGCAACAGCTTTTGGTATGGCTAGGAGGACGCCCAGCAGCGAGCCCACTCTAGCAGGGCACGTGGCTAGCACAGACAGCAGCAATTCCTGGATTTACCCGGTGGGACCTAATTGGTATCTGGAACCTCAGAGACATTTGGAAGGGCAATCGCATAAAGTCATTCAATGAATTAGCAGCAGAGTTTCAGTTATAGAAATTGCAAATCTACTGCTATCTACAACTATGGCATGCCCTTGTACATACCATGATAGGCTCACAGGAGTCCTCGAATATAACCCCTAGAAGACAAACTAATAATTTCACTGATTGGTAAGGGTGGCATCTCGATTATACAAAGCCATCGTAATAAGTGCATTGTGATAACACAGTTGAGGCACACCTCGGAGTCCGACCTAGAAGCACTTGGCGATAACGACTGGACAGAAGCCAAAATGGCTCCTAGATTGCTTGCCATATCCACATGTTTTCGTCTCATCCAATTTAAATATTTACACCTATACTACTGCTACTGCCCCTCATGCATAGAGATATGGGAATAGCAAGGTGCCCCACTTGTTTAAGATGTCAGTTTTCACTGGCTACCCTTTTCCATACTTAACGGGAATGACCTACAATCCAGATATACAGGCTTGCTATAAACAGAACCCTAATATGTATAGTGGCAGTCATCTTGTGCTCAGGCTGCTTCTCACCTTAACCTCCTCGCTTGGTTCACAATGACGTCATATCCCGGTGGAAGTGATTCACAGAGGGGGTACCTACATTGTTTTTTAAGAGCCAGGTTGCGGAGAATGCATAGGTTTGATGTTTTCTTTGATGTGGAGGGTGCTGGGTATATGTTTTGCTGCAGATTTAGTGCTGAATCAAACAATAAGTTGTGATTCTGAGCAAATCTCTAATTCTACCTGTGCCTTAAAACGGGATGAATGTAATGCAATTATTTAGTATACAAGTGTGTAAAAACTCTGCTTCATCTCCAATAGCCTCCTTGGTGTACAGCTCTCTGTTAATCCCCGGCGAGGTTGGCGCCTCGCAAATACCAACACACACTACACGCAAAAACAAATCAATCATCGATCCCCTTATGGCTCAACAGGGAGAGAGAGCGCTGCAGCATTTGCATTTTCCTTTTTTTCCTTTTTAACAGATGTGTGCTTGTAAATTTAGCTTGTGGGTGTGGTGACAGCATCTGCTCAGCGATTAATAATTCACCAAATTAAAATCCACTGCCGTTGGTGCCCCCAAGTATCCTTGCAAATGTTGTCTTGTACAGTTTCCGTCTACAAAATCCATTTTGCGTACCTGACATTAACAACTAGGAGTTGATTTTGAAGAGATCTATATATCTGCTGACATTTTCTCTTTGCACAGCATGCATTTCAATATGCATTACTATTGATCATGTACCGCCTATTCCTTTTTCATTGACGTTAGGAGCAGTTATCCCATGATTGATTTAGGCTTGATTTTTTAAGATTCGCCCAGCTGTGTGCTATCAGTATTACGTTTAAGGGGGTGCATAGTATCAGTTTTGAAAAAAAGGGATATTCAAACAATGTTATTATACCTTTAAATAAAAGTGAATTTCTTCCAATAATTACTTGAATCTAAATGCATATTATTCTACTGAAATCATGTTTTCAGTTGATTAATACAAGATCACAGAATTCACATTTGAGACGTTATTGCCCAAGACTTTATTTTCTTAAATTGTAATCACGAAAAATTGTTAATTGTCCAGGCACATTTTGAAGTTTGTGTGGAATTGTGGTGACATTACGCCTTCCAGGCAGTACTGCAGAGAATGCAAGGACAAGTTTGTTTTAGAGAATATTAATATTATTCTAAAAGTGCAGAGATATTTAGAAATGCATTGTATACTTGAATATAAGATGAGGCAATATTCCCATTGATTCTTAGCACTTAAGGACGTGTTTTTCTTCGCCTTCATTTAAATTATTTGGTAGTTGGGATGTTGAAGTGGAATTTTTGCCATTTTCGAGAGATAAATTTACATATTTGGAAACTTTTTTTTGGTTAACATAGTTTGTTTATTTTTTAATTCCATCAAGTTTACAAAAAACAAATACCAAATATGACCTCTAGCGTTGTGCACTAAGTTATCTGATAGAGACATCTAGCTGCAGATTCCTTACCTTTCAATTCTCCCCAAGTGCCAGACTGGATTCAGAAACTTTTTCCTGCAGTACCTCTCTGCATTGGCAGAGGGCGTCAAGCGACTCCGTAGCAACGTCGATCACCAGACGTGATGTTGACGTAGTCCCTATAGGCCCTCCGCCGACGTGCTGATCTCAGTATTTTCTTGTCCGCGCTTACAACGCAGATCCGATGAGCGGTTCCTCAGGCCATTTTTTAGCCTACCTCAGGCGGTTTTATTGAACGGAACAAAGTGCCTTTAAACAGCTTCTCATGTCCTCGGGGTTCAAGCCTTGTGGGTCCTGTTGATGACAAATGTCTTCCCTGGACCCCCAGCTTGTATGTGGTACGTGGGGGAGCATCATGACTTCGAGGAATGTGACTCCTGTCACCAATTTCGCCTGAAGGCTCTGAGGGAACGTCGAATGAAGCTTCTAGCGGCACAGATGTCGCAGTCCTCCAAGACTTCCCATCGACCTCGGTCCCCTTCGCGTTCCATCGACTGCCCATGGCCCCAATCCATGAGCCGTTCTTGTGGATATTACTCTCCATCGACGTCCCGTGGTAAATAACGATGCAGGCGGTCGAAGTCGTGCCACCCCTGACTTAGCCACATAAAGCCTGTTCCTGATCTGTGGTTCAAGATTTGGTGCACAAGTCTACCCCGGGCCTCTCTACCTACCCTGGAGGCGGGGTGGCTCTGAACCAGATGAGATAATATTACATTTCTCTTCATACTATCTTTAGGTCTTCACCTTCCGATGGTAGAACCCACGGGCCCCAAGGAGGTGCACGAAGCCGTGACTGTGTCCTTGCTGGTGGGTTTGCCATTGGCTTAAGTTCGGCCTATCGATTCCAAATCCGTTTCGATGCCGGTGAACAGCCCTTTTGGGTTACCACTTTTGGCGACTGGGTCTAGTCAACTGACGATGGCGCCACACCACTTCCCCTCTCTGATGCCAAGACGTTGACTCTTTGTCGTCAGATGCAGCGCTGGTGGAACCGCCCATCTCGGACACCTTTCCTCAGCTCTCTGTAGCCACCCCTCCTGTTTTTCCTTCTGAGTAACACAGTTATGGAGGTGATGGAGAGTATTTGGAGTTTCACCACACCATCTCTGACATGGCCCAGCCTCTTATTGGGACTAGCTGGATGATTGAGTTGGGTGAAGGTAGTGGCGTAGAGTCTTCTGCAGCCTCAGGTCCCCTGTCCTCTCCTGGTATGGCTTCGGAGGTGAGCTCCTCTATAGCTGATATGCTCAGACAATATTCTATTGTTTTGGATATGACTTGGCCTCCTCCATCAAGTGAAAACTGGGGGTTGTGCTGTTGCTTCCTTATAGTGAGGCTCTATGTGACATTTTGGTGGGTGCTTGGGCTAAACCTGATACAGGGACGCCTGTGGATTGCTCTATTTCTCATAGACACCGTCCGGCCCCTGGAGATCTGGCATGTCTCGTCAGTCACCCTACTCATCATAGTTTTATGGTACAGGGTGCTTTGGCTGCCCAAAATATCGACTCTTTTCCTGCTGTCTCTTTAGACAGAGAGGCCAGAAGACTAGATACTTGTGGAAGGCATAGTTCCTCCTCCACCCGTTGCACAATGCGATCCCTTAACCTCTTGCATGCTCATGACGAGGTCAGCTCGTCATGAGCCACAGCGCTCCGGTGCTCATGACGAGCTGAGCTCGTCATGACCGCGCCCGTTACTTGGAACGCTCGCACGCTGGGCTGATTCCCCTGCTGTGCTGGGCGTTCCATTGGAACGGGCGCGGTCATGACGAGCTCAGCTCGTCATGAGCACCGGAGCGCCGTGGCTCATGACGAGCTGACCTCGTCATGAGCATGGGGGCGCTGTACGCGCCCCCCGCCCCCCAGCACAGCGGGGAATCCCGCCAGCGGCTAAGGGGTTAATACTTATTGCGTCTTTGGATGCTTCTCACATACATTGTGGGACTCATTGACACTCCTGCTATCCTCCCTTCCGGATGATCTTGTTCCATTAATACTGGGTGGACAACAAGCAGCTAAACTAACCATTGACTCTGTAGGTCGGGCTTTGGCCTCGTCAGAGGCCCTACATCGGCGTGCCTAGTTGCACACCTCTGGGGTTTCAGAGCTTGTTCAAAACACCTTGATTGACATACCCTTTGATGGGCTGACTCAGCATTACGGAGGTTTTGTGACAGTCTGGGCAGAGAAGCTTCTTAGTGCTGTTTACTCTGTGTCCCTGCCCAAAGGAGGTGCTTCCTTAGCTCCTCATAGACTTGTCAGTACAGGCACTGCTCCTTTCTAGAGTTGTGCTTGTTTGCCTTTTTTTAAAAAGAGAGGAAGAAATGTTCTATTAATACTATTCTTAAAACAATATGTATTTAAAGTCTTCATATTTATGGATTGGATGTAGTTTTTTCTTTTACCCTCTTGCTGCTGTTCTTTTCGGGTTTTGGCGGTTGCCCCACCTCATCCTACAAGCCCTATTATTCAAGGGCCTTGTACTGTCACCCTTGCTCTCTTTTATATACCTTACCCTTACAGGGCGACAAACGTCTTTTCATTTTGATAATCGACCTGGTCCTTTTCTTGTCATAGGCGGCAATCTTCGAGGTTCGGTTTTGCTCATGGAATTTACCTGCCTATACCCTTATTCTTCAGGGCTCACCATTACTCTTGGGATCTTTGTCTCCTGGACCTTTTCTATCTTTGAATGATTTGAGAGGAACTTTGTTCATCCTTTTGACTGCACTTTTATTTGTTGTTTTTTTCCCTTTCTCTTTGGAAGTTCTTCTCTCTGATAGTCCCTTCAGTCTGTTTGGAGCTTGTGGAGTCATTTTTCCTTCATATGTGCAGGTATAATGAAGGCTCTTGCCATCTCCTATACTGTATGATGCATGGGTTTTTCCTTCCATTGACTTTGCTTTTCTGCGATTTCCCGTTCCCTGTATCTTGTAGAGACATCCTTTCCAGGACGCCATACGTGTGGTTGTCTATGTACTACATCCCTTTTTGGGCTCAGCTTTACATAATTGAGATTTCTTTGGGCTTCTGTTTTCGTGGGTACCTTGTCTCTGGTGATGATGTGCCTCTGTCTTGTCCGATGCCAATTACGATCCTTCTTCTCGGTTGTTACGGAGGCAGTTCCGTTGTAGCCTTTCAGATGTTAGCCCTTATGTTGGCTTCTTTTTCCTCAGTACATATTGAGGTTTTAATTTCTATTTAGCGGGGTTTAACCTTGCTGTCGTTTAGATAGATAGAGAGATAGATATATCCAACAAAACTTCACTCCAGTCCACAAGTGAAGAACGAGCCACACCGATCCAGTGAGTTTAAAGTTCAAGTTTTAATCGGGCAAACAAAAATATATATACGCAGTGTGGATTGTGAATGTATGAAAGCACAGAATGAGAAGAACTCAGATTCCTAGCCAGGGGCTATTCTGCTAACATGCTGGACATAGCTATTAGAAAAGCGAACAATGTCCCACGCGCTGTAGCACTAAGCCGGAAGAGGTACCTGTGAGTCCGAGTGACACCTTGGAACCACCCAGATTAATCACACAGTACAGCCACCAACTTAACAAACTGCGAATGATCATCAGCAGCAATTGGTCGGTTGTTTAAAGTGACCCGGTCATAGGACACACCCTACCTAGAAATCCTGAATTGACATTTCGTAGAGCACGCTCTATGAGCGACATGCTCGTCAAGAGCAGTCCAGAGGTAGCCTCGGCCAACTCCTGGCTACAGCTGACCAAAGGCTTCATTAAATGTGCTGCTTGCAAAGCATGTAAGTTAGGAAGAAATAAAATGACTTACAAGAGCCCCTTTAGTGATGTCCTTAGGGTAATCTCCAAGAAACTCACGTGCAAAACTGACTATGCTGTGTATGTGCTGGAGTGCACATGTGGCCTGCAATATGTTGGTAGTACCTAGTTGCTGGTCCACAAACGTGTACTCCAGCACATGAGGGCCATCAGCAACAACGACGCCACGTACCCAGTGGCTAGGCATTTCAAAGAGACCCACAATAGTAGTTTGGAACGCCTCAGCTACTTTGTGGTAGACATGGTACCCCCGCTTCGTCGAGGTGGGGATCGTGAGGCCTTACTCAGGAAACTAGAAACCAGGTACATCCTCAAGCTTGATACCAAGAGCCCGAACGGGCTCAACTCGAGTGAGGATTTGTACACATGCTTGTAAATCTCCTCCCTGATCAGATGTAGGTGACAACACTAGTTCAGCAGTGACAGGTGTCTGTCTGTTTCACTGCATCTTGTGCAGTCTGAAAGTAACTGCTTTTCCCGTGTTCTAGTTTTAACCACTTTTTTCCTCTTTTTACACATCACTCCTCTTGTTCTTACACTTTTTAACATGACCTTACTGGACAAATTGGGTATACAAGTCAAATATGGACTTATTCCGCTAGCTCAGAACGCTGATGATCAAGTACCTTTATCACCTGTCCAACATTAACCTTATTTCGCAATGTACAAACTAGGTCTATCATACCTTCGAATATCCTAAGACCAGGGACCTGTTGTTAGGACTTTATATACGACCAAATGCAAAGATCTTTTAAGATATTTATGATGTAATAAGTATTTACCTTTATTTTTTGGTAAATTTTTAGAGGTTAAGCTTATGATGATCGGTTATAGTGTATTATTGAGAAAGGGGATGTCCATTTTTTAATCAGTTTTATATTGATTTTTTAAAAATTCTCTTTATCTCAACTTCACGAGGGTCATGTATTATGGCTCCTCAGAGCAATTTGCCAGCCCAATGAAGTAGCCATTAATTAATGTGTGTTTACAGGCTTTATTTAACATTGCGAATTTTTTGCACATATCTGGAGCAGGTTGTGAACTGGTGTTGCATTCATGCATGAACTTTGGGATTGGTATTACTGATTTTTGCGCTTCTGATACAGCTGTCCATAATGAGTTCTAGCATCATAACTGCTTATTGCAAATGATGTAGATCGCTCGAATTTATTAATCTGCATTAGCATCACTTAGAGTGACCGTACTAAGAAAAGCAATATTGTGCAACAGTTAGGGACATTTCTGGTATTAGGCTGAAAGAGAAACAGCAGTTTTGACTTGGCACTTTTCCAGTTATCAATGACCAACATATTTAATAGCAACTGCACTTTATATGTATATTTATATATTTATATTTATATTTATTAAGTATGTTTTTGCTGCTTACCCCACCATGGGGTCAATTGTGTTTTGCTTAATTTTGCACATTCCAATAATGCACTGTCATTATATTTTGCACATTCTGAGAATTTGCTTGAACCTTTGCCCATATCAAATGTTAGTCATAAACGTGAACATTATGTTTTGGCTACAATCGGATGTACATGCTACATTGCTACCTCAGTATTTTTCTATGTCCTTTGGTCCACCAGTCATGTGATTTTGAGCACTTGCACTTTAAAAATGGTGGCTTGCACTTTGAGCGTCATGTGAACAAGACCTCTCTGGGGGCCAAAACGCGTCATGGCGGTGCGTGGAGTTACCTGGAATAAATAACTTCATGCACGTGCTCCATCAGGTCCGTATTCGTCTTTTGCCTGGTAAATTGGTATCCTGAGCACTGGATGACCTACTGTCCTTCAGGAAGGCAGTTAAGACTCATCTCTTCCCTACCAAAAAATAACTTTTTCTCTCATGGTATTTGTCTTACGGGGCCTCCATAGCTGTCTTTCTTTTTTCTGCTGTAAGCGCCGGGACGCCCCTTCGCTGGGGCAGCTGAGCGCTATATAAATATTTATAACATAACATTATATATATCAAGCACTGGAATGACTGCACCGCAATCACCAACTTGAAGTATGAAAAAGTTTAATCCATTTTCCAAATGTGTGTGTGTGTGTGTGTGTGTGTGTATATGTGTGTGTATTTTTTTTATGGATATATATATTCTCCTATATATCCTTTCTTCTTCTGTTACATCTACCAGTGTTTTTTCCCTATACGAGTTTCTTTCTAGGTGATTCCAGGGGTACTACTTTTGTATTTGGTAATTTTTTCCTCAGAACACATAGTGTTTTGTTACTTTTGCTGTCTTCTTATTCGGCTGCCTCCCCATGCTCCTTCTTGTGCATGGGTTCTTTGTGTTACTTCTTTCAGTTTATATAAAACAGTTTGGCTTGATATTGCTTTTTCGCACTCGTCTGTGGACAAATGTTTTCTCTTCTTATGCCGGGAGTACAAGCTGCATGCTTTGTCAGCTCTCTGCATAGTTCTCTGTGGTTCCTACCACAGTTCTTGAACTGCAGAGTTTTCTTGCTAGCCTTCCTGCCTTAAGATGGTCGTTCTCTTCTGCCTTCTCTTGTACCGGCTAAACACTGGCTAGTTCTATTCAGGGATTTGGATCTAATCAGTTTGCAGACCCTCCTCTGTGGATGGTTTCGCTTTGGTATCTAAGTCAAAGGTAAGGAATCTGCGGCTATATGTCTATATCAGATGAATAAGTTACTTACCTTCAGTAACGCCTTATCTGGTAGACACAGTATCTAGCACATTCCTTACTGATCCTCCCTATTCAGTGAACTGATTTATACTTACCTTCTATATCCTGCTTGATATCATCATATTTCTCCTGACTTTGCCTTTACATCCTCTCCTCGCAGATGCATCTGTATTGACAGAGAGAGTGAGTGGGATATGTATTTCCTTATTGGCACACTATTTCCATAGTCAGTTTATGTAAGTGACTCCACGTTTTTGGTCAGTAATGTGTCAGCGTGTTGGGAAGGAGCATATATGGACTCCCTCAACATCAAATCCGGTGACCGGCGTGCAGTGGTACTGTTGGAATTTTTTTTCCTGATCCAGTCTCACGCCTGGGGAGATTTCAAAGGTAAGGAATCTGTGGCTAGATCCTGTCTTTACCAAATAAGGCATTACTGAAGTAAGTAACTTATTTATTAATTCCTTTGCCCCACACAAACTTTTAACCTCGTTTTGTTCTGCAGATTTGATTGGAGAATTCAGTGGCTTATCTTTCTGTTCATGTTTTTTACAAAGAAGCAAAGAGACCTTTTGAACAGAAACTTATAAACCAAACTTTTTTTCTTTCAAGGGAGTCACAAGAGGACAGATATTGCAAAATAAACTTCTGTTTGAAATTTTGCAATCTTTTTTATTTTACCCATACTAGGCTATAAAATGGAGTGTCATATGTTCAAGCATATTTATGATTACAAACCTAGCTATAAAACTGTGTATCTTTGTACATAGTGTTCTATCTTATTTTGGAGAAAAACAAAATGGAGAACACCGTCCTGACAACCCCATGTTGAACAAATTACATTTTTTTGAATTTCCAAATTAAAGGCAAATCTTTTCCGCGAAATAGTTGAGGTATTTCAACCAAACAACCGGAAAAAGCATATACAGGGGGTCCGTGAATGACACAAGAACAGCGAGCAGAAAAAGTGTTGGGGCTATGGAGAGAGGGAGGTTGACTAGATACAACAGCATACATGGAGTAGCGGTATTACATTATCCAGTGATGTGAAAAACACAGCGCAACTTAAGGTTCTATGGTTTTACATATTAGTAGATGCCTGGCCGTTCTTTATTACACTTTAAAACGTATCTGATGTTCATCTAGTCCTCAGCAAGTTCTAACTGTAGATAACTTTAACCTCAAGTAAAAGAACACACACAGATTCCACTATTTAGTCATCAAATTAAAAAAGAAATCAGACTTGGAACTTCCTATACCAGATGGAGAATTTTTCTACCTTTAGATTAAATGAGGACCTGCTAATCCATTTGTATATTTCGGTATTTTTACGTTGGAGAACGAATGCAAAAAATGTTTTTTTTCTAGTGAAATTTTGAGGTAAGTAAATAAAGCTTGCCCCCTTCTACTAGTTGAACATCCACTATCTATGATGATGTGGTCTTAATGAAAGTAATTGTTAAATGAAGTATTCCACAATGAATGAATGAATTATTAGATATTTAATACATCATGTACCCAAATACGTGTACACTGTCCTCATGCTCTGGTGAAAAAAAGAATACTATTCTCGAAATAAACAGAGGAAAGTCTTTAGACTGCTTTGGCTGCGGCTGTAGCTTGTTTGAAATTGTCCATTAGTTGTTTTTCAAGCAAGTGAGTGATGGCTTGTGTAAGTTGTTTACTGCCGTTTTTTTTTATTGTAGAACACTTTAAAAAGCGCAGGAGTAGCAGGATTTTGTTTGTAGATACTAAAGTCGCAAAACCAAGGGCCCTATTAAATGTAAAACACTGAAGCATGTCTTCTAATACAAGTGTGCCTGTATATGGAATGTATGTGTGTCTCCAACCAGTCCATTGCCAATTACCAGTGACTCTTAGACACTTTCAGAGTAGCTCACAGCCTTGAGTTAATTTTTAAATAGGCACAAGATTATGTTTTCCTTTTAAAGTTAAGGGAAGGTTGTGTTTATTTTACATTGTCATCATCAGCCTACAGATATAAGGGCCTGATAATGAGCAGTGCTTAGTCAGATTTATGACCCAAGCTGGGACACAAGGTGAACAACTGAAGCACTGAGGCATTTAACTCTTAAATAAAGTCCTTGTCAACTTAATATTGAAGCTGTGAACAAAATGATGTTTTTGAATGCTTCTAAATAGGAGAAAATTAAAATGAAAGTTACCTTAATGACTTCATTTTAACTTTCTCCCATTTCAAAATGTTACATATAAAAACAGCAGGCTTCTTGCTCCTAGTGGCCAGTAGCTACTTTGCCATATTTATAACTGAAAAATAGTCATTTTTTTTAAATGCAAGACATTTAAAGTGCAGAACTAATCTTTGATATTATGGACATGTTGGCAGAATATTTTTCTGCACTTTAAATTTCTCCCATTTAAAAACATGATTGTATATTTATGTTATGCTTGTAACTGTGCCACATATTATGGAGAAAGGTATGTCCTATGCTGCAAGTACATATGACACAGGCTCTCAGTCACTGCTAAAAATATATCTCATTTATACGCACGCATGTTCATACCTCCCCAATGACCACGCTCACTGACACTCATGGCAGCCCTGTTATAGTGCTCCTAGCCAAAGTATTTTGTTGAAACCATAGTATCTGGCTCTATGGACATTAGCCTTACAGTCAATGAATCTGGGTGTGGAGGTGTCTGATAACAATGCCGAAGTTGCTTGGCCTTCAGTGTTTCACAATGATTTTTACTGGTCAGAAGTAGCTCTCACTACAGAAAAGGTTAGAGACCCCTATGCACTTGAATCTGAATTCCTGAGAACCAGGGCTATTTTGTTTTCATAAAAATTATCAAAATATTATCTGAGTATAGCTTGATCCCTCAGTTTTATGGTATATGGTGCCTGGAGCTTGGTTTCTACAGAGTTTCCTTTCTTATTATTTTTTTAACAATGCTTTTTATTGGCATTTAAAGCTTAGTGACATTGCCAACATACTGCCCAGGAAAATAAAACGTAGTACAGTTCCATATCCACTCTTTACCCAAATACTTAATTGATTATAAAGCAGAGATTAAATTCTGCAGGGGGTGGGCTTCTACTGATTTCCAGTGTCTGGCTTTAGCCCCCTTTGCCACAACCAGCCCTATACACAGTAGAGCTCTTCTGTACCTGGTGCCCTCAACCTTGTCTTAAATGTCTAGCAGAGCAAATTTAGGGTCTTCGGAAAGAGGTCATCCCAAAACACCCTGAGACAGACTAGGACCACAGCCCAAAAGGGGATAAAGACCACCTCAAACAATGTGAAGAAAGTCCCCATGGTGAACTGAGCAGTGCAGACACAGCATGAGGTGATCACACCAGTGCCCCAAAGTCTACAGCGTGTGAGGTTAAATACTTACACAGAGTTTAACTGTATGAAATGGAATTGAGCAGCGATAACTGTCTCTCTAGGAGAGCTCAATGCTTTTTGCCCGTCATCATTATCTATATGCTCACGAACCCTTGTCTAAGGTTCCCGCAGGTCGGGGAAGAAATCAGGGGTGTGTATGACCAGTGATTTATATATAAATAATTGTGTCGAATGGGTGTGCTGAACCACACTAGGGCCTCTAAGGGGCTGAACTACGGAAGCTCTTTCAGATCTGAGACATAGGGTAGAAACGCGTGTCTCATCTGCAAGATTTAGTTCTGTGGAGCTTGTACACTGCCTAAATGCTTGCCATGAAAGATTAAATGGTAGTCCCTGTCATAACATCTCTTGAGCGGAGATCCTGATAAGGTCCAAGCCACCAAAGCATTCTAGCTCAGTCACTAGTGGATGCCTTTGCCGGGAACACAGCTGGATTTCCCTTGTGAGGTGCGTACTCCAACCAGTGCTCACAGTGCTTCTTACCAGACTTGGTATACCACCCTTGTTATCGGAGAGCTCGTCAGAGGGTGTGGGCTTCCATACAGAATATGCATAATCAGATTGCCGTACATGGCCCATCTTTCGGAGATGTATGCAGGGATGTCAGTGTCTCCAAACTACTACTTGTTTAACACTACTAGGTGTGCAGCTCTACACTACGTAAGGGCTTCAGGTATGGCCAGTCCGCCATCAAAGGTTGGTTTAAAGTATTTAGTAAGCCCGATAATGTGCAGTCGATGGTTCCAAAAAAAGTGCAGCTGTGCCTCTTCAAACGAGTAAAGAAAGTCCCAGGTATGGGGAATTTTGAAGTTGATATGAAAGGTGTAAGGGCCCAACCGTCTTAAAGATTGCAGATCTGCCCAAAAATTACTTTTGGTCTACACTTCCACTTTTAAAGTCTTTGTGTAATCTGGCTAGCTGGGGGTTGAAGATTTTGTCCAAGGTTCTCTGGCTATCTTTGGTAATATAGACCCCAAGTGCCGGAAACCTGCAATGGGCTCCTGCACATCAGCCACCCAAGTTAATGGTTGTGTTTGACCCCTAATGGAAACCGAGAGAGTTTGGCTATGTTAAAGCACAGACGGGAGTACTCTACAAAAACCAGCAGGATCTAGAGACCCTGCGACCCCTACCAAAGTGGGTATGATGGAGATGAACATGTAATCCGCAGACAATGCAATCTCATCTGACACTATAGGGCCCCACTTCAATCCCGCACCTGCACGTCTACACGCAGCCACTCTGCCAAAGGCTCAATGGCCAACGCAAAGAGCAGAGGGGACATGAGTCATCCCAGTCATGTTCCTCGCTGTATTGAAAAAGCCTTGGACACCAATTTGCCACTCTCCCCCAACCTGGACCCGGGCCATAAGATTGGTGTATAGGATATTGGAGGTCAAAGTTCATCTTAGCAAGGAGAGCAAATAAATAAGGCCAACCCGCTGTGTCCAGTGCCTTGAGGAAGCCAACTAAGAGCTATGCATTCTTGCATGTTTCCCCGACACCAATGCCACAGTATTCTGAACCCGTCAGATGTTACATTGTGGGCCAGACCGGGCATAAATCCAGACTGATCAGGGTGGACCAGGGATCCCACCACTTTTAGTAATCGATTGGCCAGAGCTTTTGTCCAGATCTTCACCTCCATGTTGAGGAGTGAGTTGCGGAGGTAGGATTAGCAGCAGGTTGGAGGTTGACCCGGTTTTGGGATAATGGCTGTGTCTGCAAGTCGCAGATCTGGTGACAACTGGCTGCCTTTTGAAACATGTCTGCCACTGCTGGCTGTGCCCAGTATGCCTTTAAACATCACCCCCTCCAAAGAACTCATCTTTTCTGCCTAGAGACGGCGGATCGGCATGCCCGCCATTAAAGGCCATATCAGAGTATGTGGGTCCCTGAGCTCGAGAGTTGAGCTTGGCGTAGTAGGACACATATTCTGTTGCCATCAGGGGCTCTTCGTTGGTGCAGTTACTCACATTATCTACTAGTCAACGTGATCGTGTATGTAACAGTAGTGGAACACAGACAATGGAGAATTTTGCTGATCTTGTCTCCCCAATGAAATATGCAGCTTTGCATCGCAAGCCTTGCCAGTCGTGCATTGTCTAAAAGGGCCTGTCGCATTAGGGATTGGGTAAATGAGATATTGCAGAGGAGAGTGGATATGGGGCCGTCATGTGTTGCTTTTGCATCTCAACTGCTCTTCCCTTTCCGCAATCTCCCGTCAGTTTCTCCGCTTCCTCCCAGTTTGGTAACTAATAATGACCCCTCTCAAAGGGGCTTTCAGTGCCTCCCAGAGGGTGCCAGGAGAGGTAATGGTCTCCTTATTATGTGATAGGTAGTGTTCTATTTACTCCCCAAAATGATCTCTCACCTGTGCATTTTTAACCAACCATACACTGAGGTGCCATCCATAACCGGTCCGTCGTGGTCCGAGCCACAGAGTAAGCTCGACTGGGGAATGGTCAGACAGGCCTCTGGCTATAATTTACATTTCCACTATCCTAGCTGACTTCGAGCTAGGAAGTAGAAAGTATTCAAGCCGGTAAATTGCTTTGTGCGCCCTTGTGTATGAAAAAAGAGAGAAGAAAACCAAGGGCCCTGTGGTGCTATGGCTTGTTGTCAGACACAACCTCTGTTGTCATCTCCACTGGGAGATAGCTGTTGTTGCTCAGGCCCTCCAGTCATCACTTTCGCTGAACAATGTGATCTCTTATTTCTCTGCGACCTGGCCCCAGGGGGTATGCTGGGTGTAGGTTGCTCCCACCCCTCTGCGGCCTGTCTTCGTCTGGCTGAGTCCTCCTTGATTCAGTGCTATGAACACTTTGAGCTGTCAAAGAACAACGTTTTCTCAGCAAATATTGTATTTCCATAACTTTCAGTTCCTGCTTGACACTGAGGAAAGAGCTGTTTTGTTGCTATGTGCAGTGCATGGTGCAGAAATAGCATGATCTTCGAGAAGTCATGGAAGAGGCTGTCCTTCTTGTGGGATGCACTGGCGATCGTGTTTCTGTCCAGCGGTCGTGGGGCCCGGGACCTGTGGGCCCTCTCCCCCCACCGGAAACACGGTGACAGTTCTTCAGCTGGTACCCAGGATTGCAACCACTGCGTGATGAAGTGCATGGATTAGTCCCCTCCACTCCCTTGGTGAGGCCAACCGAGCCATCAACCTTCTCAGCCCACCTCCGCTGGGCCCCAGTGCCAGTGATCTCAAGCCCACCATGTGGGTGATGCTTAGTCCGGGACGGTAATTGACGCAGAGGTCCCTCTTCCGGTTCGAATCTCCTCCGTACCTCTGCCACATTCAGAGAGGCCAGGCCCTCCTCTGCGCGGCTGAGTAGTCTGCGGGCCCAAGCACAGACTACCTGTGCCCTCGGCCTCTCTGTGGTGACCTTTGGTGGTTGTGCCACTTTGCCTCCTCAGTGCAGCCATGATGCACCCACTGCACGGGTACTCAAGCGTTGCTCCTTCTGTAGCAGAGTTTAAGCCAGACACTCCAGAATCCGTCAGGATGCCTTGCTCTTCCCTTGCCAGGGTCCTTCAATGCACAGGTACATGCCTGGTTGCCTCTCTCTTTGCCAGTGTTCTCGGCCATACCGTGCAATCCAAGGTCAGCTGGCTGCAAACGGCAATATAATCAGTGGCTCACTGTTGATGCCATATTGGGGCCATAGATTCCTTAAATATTACAAATGGGTGGTTGGATAGCTAGCAGAGTTTAGAATTTTACAACCGCCATATTTTGCGGTCAGCCACACTTTCCTTTCTTATGCCCCCACTGGGTTGGTCCACTACAACACAATGACCATTAAAGCCATACTTTCAGACTTCCAAATGGGATTCAGTTCAGGAAAAGGCAACAAATCTGCCCTCCTTGCCATCTGGGATGATATGAAGAACACAGTTGACCGCAACAGGGTTGCTGCTCTACTTCTCTTGGACCTTTCACAAAATGCCACAAAAATCTTCAAACACAACCTCCTCAGAACAAACCCGGATACCCTATTCCTGGATCACTCCTACAACGCCAAAAAAGGAATCCTAATCAATAACCTCCTATTTTTCACTAGAAAGATTGCCAAATGGCGATCGGCCTTTCACCAGTTACTATCCATCCAAGAACATAAAAAGATCCCCTACGGAACCAAGATTACCACGATTCCCTCGCAGAACATTAGAGCCTCTTTGCATATAGCATCCTACAAAAATGGCACGGTCCTCATTCAAGTAGCTAATAAGGACCTAGAACTTTTCGCCAAATACTTTGTCACATTAAAAACACACACATTCAATACATTCTCTCCTTCCCAGGTCCTCACTAACCCCCCACCCCCTCCTCCACTGAAGATCATAACCCACCCCACCCCACCCCCTCACCCAGACTTGAAGATAGAGACATTACTAGCGCTCCGGCCTATGCACACATTGCCTTGACACCCTATGCTACCTCATGCAGCTCCTCCCCTCAACCCTTTCCATCACTTAGCTCCGTGGAAAGAGACAACGCCAACTCTCCTTCCTTTCCAATTACTGCTCGGACAACTCCATTGACCGTAATTAATACTGCTCAGGAACTCAACACCACTCAACCTATTCCGATAGATCATCATCCCTAATCACTCCTATGTGGCGATAGAAGCAATTCTTCAGGTACTGTACAGATACCTTATTCAGCCCTAACATCTTACTGTTCGTCTAGAGACCCTATTACCACCCCCACTGCCCTTTCCGCCTTAAGTGAAAACCGACTACACCCGTCACCTAGATGCGAGGAAATAGGTAACAGCTCTCCCTCCTCAACACACACTACACTGCTATCATCGTCACTTCCACGCAACACTCCTGGGGATCCTACTACTACCACGTCTACCCACGCCTCTCGTCCCTCCCCGGAAGAAACTCGACCCAACCATGTATCCACTCTCAGTGAAAGTAAGATAAACAACGTGACCCCTCCAGTTCGCACCCCAATATCACCCTCATCTAGAAATTCCATGAGATACAACCTTAATTATACTCCCTTGTCCGCCCAAGTCTTGCCCCCCTCACCTCATTCACAGATGGAAGAAGATTGTCTCAAGACCTCTGACCACACATCTAGAAACGTTCAAAAGGTTGTCCTTGAAATCCGTTCCATCCTAAAACTTGCGGAAAAAGCGCTTACTACACTTAAATATCTACAAAACTCGCTAAAAACAGCCGACAACGTGGCAAAAACCATGCCCCTGCCTCTAGACATTCGATTGTTACGCATGCGCAATCTCTCCAACTCTATTACGGACCAGGAACTGCTTTCTCTGTTACGACTATACAAATCTCCTTCTGACCATATCCCACATATAGAGGAATTCGCTATCCACGCTATTTCCATCAACCCTAGCAGAACCTCACAGCCTATACAGAGAGGAATAAATCGGAATAATCTTCACTTTATAACCCCTATCCAGGATAACCAGGAGCCTAGTCCAAAGAATCCCACAAACTAGTTTTCCTGCCTCCTACTAAATTGCCGCTCAGCCCCTAAACACGCCTCTGACATTGCTGACCTCATCCTTAACTCGAATATGGACATAATTATCCTCACAGAAACATGGCTCAAGGAATCATCCTCTCCATGTCTTGACCTTCTGGTCCCCACTGACTTCAACATCATTAGACTAGACAGACCTAACAAAATAGGTGGAGGTTTAGCCTGCATTCATTGCTCTAGCCTCACCATCTCAAAATCTCACGCGGAACCCCTAGACTTCTGTGAATACCTCGGGATCTCTGTGAACTCACCCAGTAACCACCCCCTCAAATTACATATATTTTACCATCCTCCGGGGCAAAACATAAATTTCACGGAACAACTTATGGAAATCATCACGGCGAACTCGTCTCCCCCACTCAAATTACATCTTCCTTGGCGACTTCAATCGCCACAGGGAGAACAAACTGGACAAGCAGGTCAATGCCCTTAAAACCTTCCTTGCCGACCACTCCATGGTTCAAGCTATCTCAGGGCCCACTCACTTAAAAGGTGCCACGCTAGACTGGCTCAACTCCAAACCAAATACTATCGAATCGATCTCGATTACCCCCTGTGACTGGTCAGACCATCACATTATCACATTCCAAATCCCCTCTTGGAACAAGAAAATCCTCCCTCAACAAATTAAACCTAAACAATGGATAAGAGACACTAAGAATATCAACTGGATCAAGCTAGCCTCACAATGTGAACAGGCTCTTATCCCCCCCAACAATGTAGGTGACGTCATTGCCCTCACGCATCATTATAACTCCACGATGACCAAAATCTTCGACCAAGCCGCACCGCCAAAACTCAAAAAAAATACCTCACAAGGATAAAAACCCATGGTTTAGTGAAGCCTTGAACAAGGAGAGACGCAAACTCAGATCAACGGAACGGAAATGGAGGCTTCACCCCCCCCCCCCCCAGTTGAAACTACTTCGAAAAGCAAGAACATCTTACAATAAAAATATTCTAAGATCAAAAAAAGACTTCTTCAAATCAGAACTAGATAATGCTAAAAATAGGCCTAAAAAGCTCTTCAAATTCTGAAACAACAATCGAACAAACTAGCCAAAACTTCACTCTTAACATCAACCTCACAGTTAAGTAGTGATGAATTCTCCTCATTATGCACGGCAAAAACAAATTCCCTCCAACCTACTCAAAATGGCTGCGACCAACCTACCCACCCCTATGATCAATCATACTAACAACTTGGTACTAAACAAGCGATCTCTACCCAAAAACAACTCTAACTGGTCCAATTTCAAATCTTATAATGTCGATGATATCATCAAAATTCTGACAACTACTAAACTCAACAACCACTTCAACAACCCTGTCCCAGCAAAGTGCTTACCCCACGTCTATCGTAGCATAGCACCTCTATGGACCAAAATCATAAATGCCTCGCTCTCACAAGGTCACATCCCTGACTGCCTAAAATCTGGTCAAGTTACTCCTATCCTAAAAAAAACAGACAGCTAGCAACTCCGACCCCAACAACTTACGACCAATAACCAACATCCCTAAGCTTGCCAAGGTCCTGGAAAAATGTGTTCAACAACAACTGAACTCTCACATCACAAATTTCAACTTGCTGAACGTACACCAATCTGGCTTCAGACCTGGCCATAGCACTGAAACAGCCATCCTACATATAGTAGACGACGCCCTCTCATCTCTTGACCACAATGAAACATGTTTACTAATCTTGCTTGACCTCTCTTCAGCCTTCGATACGGTCAACCACGACAAACTACTAAGAAGACTAGAAGACAGGATGGGCTTCTCTGGCACAGTACTTCTATAGTTCAAATTCTTTCTGGAAAATAGAACACAATCATTCTTGACCAACAAGATCCTTTCCCCATCCTCGCCTAACCTACTAGGAGTTCCCCAAGGCTCCACCTTGTCTCCCACTCTATTCAATTTATATGTTGAACCACTCACTGAACTACTACAGCAGGCCAGCATCTCATACCACATGTACGCGGACGACACACAACTTAACATCAAAATCACCTCCATTGAAGAGATAAAGCTAATGAATCTAGCTCTGGAAAAAACCAAACACTGGCTAACGACCAACTTCCTCAAGTTAAATGCAAAAAAACCCGGAATTTCTCTTAATCCCCCCCACCCCCAATAATTCACAAGAAATTAAGGAATGGACCAAATTGAATACTGCCTTGAATTGCACCCCAACATTGGTGGACTCCACACTATCACTTGGGGTCACTCTGGATAAGAATCTTAACATGCAAGCTCACATCAACTTGATGGCTAAAAATGCCCCTTTCACCTCAACTATCTAAGAAAAATGAACCCTTTTATCGAAATCTCTGACCTCAAAACGGCAGTTCAGGCCTTAGTCATCTCAAGGCTGGAGTATGGCTGTTCCACCCTCCCTGGCCTTCCAAAAACCTCTACAGCACCGTTAAAAGCCTGTCTCAACGCCGCAGCTAGACTCATCTCTGGATCAAGGAAATTCGATCACATTTCGCCACACCTAAAGGCACTCAACTGGCTCCATTATGAAGCCTGCATGCACTTAAAGATTGCATGTATTACCCATTAGGCGTTACACCACAATACCCAGCAGTTCATAGCCCAAAAACGTACTTTATCTGGAGGAAACAGACATTCCAGGAGCACTGATAACCTACTCCTGAAAACCGCAAGGTTCATTAAGACCAAAACCTCCAACAGAGCTTTCTCTGGAGCGGCGCCAAGAATCTGGAACTCGCTTCCGCCAATCATCAGAAAATCACCTCAACATACCTCTTCAAAAAGGAAGCTAAATCATTCCTGATGAGCAGACTCCTACCGTAAACTCCCCACTCTTACCAAGCCAGCATCAAATCTCATCTCAAAGATAACGCTTCTTCAATCACAATTTGACTCCCTATTGTATTGTTGTTCTCTATTTCGGCCATCTTCCAGCTTACCGTATTATGTACTTGTCACTTATTTCGCATTTCTTTTTATGTACGTGTTACTTGATTTGCATTTATTTCGATCGGTGTGGTTTCATGCTCACTGTGTAAAGCGCTCTGTTACCCTTCTCTTGGGTCTGGTTCGCGCTATAGAAAACTCTAAAAATACATAAATAAAAAGACTCTACGAAGCTGGCATAGAGGGGACTGCTCTAGAATGGATCGCATCCTATCTTCGCAACATAAATAAAGCCATCCATACCCCACCTTTCTCATGCAACCCTTACTTCACAATAGCAGGGGTCCCTCAAGGCTCGATCATATCTCCCATGCTTTTAAACATCTGCCTGAAGACATTACCGGAATTGATCAACCATTTTCAATTCACATGCTATAACTATGCAGATGACACGCAAATACTCCTTCAACTGAAATGCCCCAAAGACATTGGAAACTCACCAACTTTCAGTTGTCTCAGAGCCGTGGATCAATGAATGATGTGGAGCCATCTCAAATTGAATTCTTCCAAACTGAAATACTCACGTGTGGCCATTGGAAACATTATGACCCGCTCGCCAAGTGGCCTGATGATCTGGGAATACCGCCTAAAGTATCGAAGGAAGTAAGAAACCTCGGAATGACCATGGACTCCAAGCTATCAATGAAAGCCTAACTGAACAAGCTAGCAAGAGCATGCTTTGTTTTGTTACTATAAAAGCTCTGCGACTAATCTTCCACCATTTGGGATTTCCACACAAGGTCCAGGCCACCATTTTGCTTGTTCTTTCCAAACTTGATTATGCCAATAGCCTCTACCACGGATCAGCTTCAACAACCATGAAAAGACTGCACCGGATTCAGAACTCGGGTGCCAGACTACTCTTACATATAAAACCGCAAGACCACATCTCTCCTGCCTTGAAAGCCCTGCATTAGTTACCGGTTGCCAGAAGATCGACGTTAAAGCTGCTTTGTATCAACCACAAAGCGATACTTGGAACAGGTCTGCTCTTCATCAGGAATAAAATCACGAAACACATTAAAAAAAGAAACCTCCGCGGCACCCTGCCTCAATATCCCAATATAAAAAAAAAACATGGGTTCAAGCACGAAACTATAGAACTCTTTAACGCTCCCCCCCCACCCCCACATGAGCTCCACAGATAGCCACCTTATCTTCAGAAAACAACTCAAAAGTTGGCTCTTCCCCACATAACCACCATGCGCAAACAGAAATACACAGCATGTCCCTCTGTATAGAAGCATTTATTTGCACTATAGATTTGTACCTATATAGGTGTATTGCTTTGTATAAACGTGTAGACTAATTGTTAAAAAATATTATATTCATTAGTTCTGCTTAACAAATGTACTTATTACTGTGTGGCACGTCCTTTTCTGTTCAAGCATCGAAACTATGGAACTCTTTACCCCCCACATAAGATCCACAGATAACTACCTTATCTTCAGAAATCTACTCAAGAGTTGGCACTTCCCCACATAACCACCATGCACAAACAGAAATATACAGCATATCCCTCTGTATACAAGCATTTATTTGTACTATAGATATGTACCTATATAGGTGTATTGCTTTGTATAAACATGTAGAATAATTGTTTTAAAAAAAAGATATTCAGTAGTTTTGCTTAACAAGTGTACATATTATTGATAGTTACATTATTCTGTGTTTTTAACATGTATATAAGTGACTGCATGAATAAGTAAATCTTTTATCTTAACTATTTATCTACATTTGCTTCACTGTAGAATTACAAAGAGAATATATATCAATAAAATTTATTTAAAGTACAACAACGCTTGAAAGCTTGAGTTTAGTTAATGCATCTTTAATGTACATATACTACCTCCCGTTATACTTCTGTTCTGTATACCTTCCATGTACCCTGGGATCTATATATGTATTACTTTTCTTCTAATTCTGCACATCCAATGCACTACCCTATTTCTCACCCTATACCTCTATCTATATATCCTCTACCTCCACACTCTCATTCATCCCAAACTCCATGCCACGATCCCCAAAATAATTCTTTCTAGACTCTTCCCTACTCTACACCTCTTGCATCATCTCATACCTCTTTTACTATTCCTATCCCCCAAAACAAGCCTTTCTAAACCATTCCCTCTGACTCTTCCTCCTCCACCCCCTTTTACTCATCCCAAGCCTCCTCCTACTGCTACGAGCTCCCAAAAAAATGTCTAAATCCTTCCCTCTTCTATCCCTCCACTACCCTTTTCAATCCTAATAACAGACTAACTGTCCACCATTCAAATCAATTTCATATTTCACTATACTAATTCACCAGTAATCCTTTATGGGTTCCAGAGTAGCGTGCTACTCACCGAGAAAGCGCTTCAGCATCTCATCAGGGGTAGCAAGCACTATATAAATGCAAACCTTTTTCCCTCTTCTATCACTCCTCTCTCCTTCTCAATCCAAATAACTGACTAACATATCCATCACTCAAATTACTTTCATATTTCCCTATACTAATTCACCACTAATCCTTTATGGTTTCCGAGTAGGGTGGTACTCGCCAAAAAAGCACCCGACGCCTCGTCAGGGGTAGTAAGCGCTATATAAATGCATTTACAATACAATACAATTACATCCTCCTTAAATCACTGGTGACAACATGATTGTATCCTTTTCTAGTTCATTTTTGTTTCACGACTAATCCTGGCAAATTCCCTTGAATGTGAAATGTCTTGTGTGCCATACTTCATTCCAGCATGTTAAGATAGCCTACATATCATGAGGTATTGTATTGGCAAGATGGCATGAAACACAATCAGGGTCAGACTGTGAACCCAAAGCAGCCCTGGTAATTATTCAGCTGCCTCACATGCAACCTGTATTTTTGCACACCTTTCAAATGCTGCAGCAGTGCTTCTCCTACTGACAAGGGGCAAGGGGAGGAGGTTCCCAGGAGGCAGGGTTTGTTTTCGACCTGTAAGTGATTTTTCCAAATCAAAAAATGACCAAAGGTAAGTGCAGGCTGTGGGTCTTACACAGCTCCTATTTCATGTTTTAAACGAAATTTCACAGAAGGTGGTAGGTACACTTCAAGCTTACAAGTTGAGTAGCCACGTTTGCTGTTTCCTGGTACTTTTATCTAGAAATATAGATTGTGCAGATCCACTTGCACCCATATGATTGATATATGTATGTATATATATATATATATATATATATATATATATATATATATATATATACACACATCTTGCCTAGCCGCATAGCACATCTGTCTGTGCCAGGGCTGTTGGTCCAGTGCTTTAATAATGTTTTTTTCTTTTTGTATCCGTTTTTGTCATCCATGTATAAAATTAACTATAATTCAAAGCCAATAGTAAATTTCCTTTGCGCCATTAAGAATCATATGTTCCTGTGATGTGCATTGAAACTGAAAATGTTTCCTATACCTGTCTAAAATAAACTTGCCCACAAAGAAGCATGCATACTCTTCTTTTAAATTATATTCAATGGTTCTATTTTTTATTTAAACTTTTTATTTCAATCATATGGCTCTTGCGTTGATGCAGCAGGTTGTTTTTCTATAATTTTTTGTGGCAAATGTAAACTTCGCTTCAGCTTACCAAGGAAAAACGCTTGGGCTTAACCAATGCTTGTTATTTACATGGTTGTGTTTTTGAGCAAATGAAGAGGCACTCAAACTCCATTTCAAAGAAAATGAAAACATAGCCATCTGTTGCTGTATATTTTACTAGCACAATTCTACTGACGCACAAGTGCAAACATTTTTATATAGTAATGACAGTCTTTAAATGTACGTTTAAAAGAAATATTTCAAACCATGGCTTCTTATCTGAAGTATCCACTTCTATTTCGAATTCCATTAGCAATGGCGCGGTAATAGCTGTGACATGTTAGGCCTGAATTATAGATCTGTGTTTGTGATAAGTTCAAAGTGGTTGACCTATGCAATAGACAGCATAATTAAGTATCAATAAGGCGTCCTCCTAATCAGCTTCTGTCTAGACCTGCTTGTGCGTGATCTTTCACTCGGATGCCATTTGGTGACAATAGTGGCTGCTGGTCGTGGCCGAAGCGTCTTTCTTTTGTTGGACTTTTAAATCCATGCTTGACATATATCTAAATATAGACCGAGTTTAGTGCTGCAAAATAGGGGATCCGGCCGGATTCCATATCTAGCAATTTGTGGTCTTAATTTGGGATCTGGGCCAAACCATAGTAAAATATGTATGTTGACTGGGGGTGGTACAACTTGACGATTGTTGGACACATTCAGTGACACCCACACTTTGTGTGTCTTATGCTTAGAGCAGCAACCTGCTGGAGGTGAGGGAGATCTTTTTAATTTCAGCTGGGCAGAACACAAATGCCTCACTTACAGGACCTCCAGCACTTCTTGTGTTCGAGTTTCTCCCTGGTAGGAGCTAGCTGGAGTGTAACAGCCTTTTTTTTCCATAGCACTCACTAATAAGTGGTTATTATTACCCAAATGGCCTCTTTTTAGCAGCCTTAGCATACCAAAAAATTGAGTGAATAAAACAGGAAAGTTCTAAATGTATGCTTTGCAGTTTGCATGCTACTTGTTGAGGCAGGCTGGAGAGCGCACACACATCTCTGCTGCAAGTTCATGAACCCCCTGAGTAATCTTACTGCTTTTATATCCTGGAACATTCTGGGTACACAAATACCTCGACAGCAGGTGCCTAAATCTGGAAGATATTTCAAACTGCAGCCTCTTTACAACTAATTAATTAAGCCAGTACAGGTTTACTGTGGATTTTGTTTTTGTTAACAATTACTTTGGGACAGAAGTTAAAAAAAAATGCATAAATTGACTTCATTTCTCATCCTCTTGGCTTCACCTCTTGTTACTCCGCCCCCTTTTTGCTTCCACCCTTCGATCTCCAATGTATGGGAACCAGAGGTAATTTTTTACTATTGCCAGCACTGACTGGGTTGGGTCAGACTCCACCTGCCTCTCGTATAACTGGGTCTTGAGTAACTTTATGGTTCATGACGGGTATAATGCAGGGCACCGCAGCCTCTGTAGTTCAGGGGGGCGCAACCCTCCAAGGGGCCCACAACCTTTCAAAGGGGACCGCATTCAGCTCAAGGCCAATGAATATTTGTGAGCAATGGGAGACTCGAGCCCCTCTTGACATTCTGCAGGGGGGACATCATGTTTCATTTCACGAGAAGCATGTTTGAAAGTGTGATAGTGAACTGATTGTGTTTCTGTACACATATGGTGCTTACATTTCGTAGTTTACCAGTATTCAGACTGCATTTTTAGTAACTTTTGAATCGTTTGACCTAGAAACACAATTGCTTTTGTTAAGATCTGCAGATTATGCGGCATATGATGGATTATAGGACAAATACAGCAAATCTATAACTATGCGGAGATTGCAGCGCCCACACAGTCTCATAATTCCAGTGGCCCTGCTCCTAACTAAGGGGTCAGCTTTCTCATTTGCAGGTAGAGTGATCCAGCGCCCCTATAGAAAATATGTCATAGCAGCACTACCCTACTATATAATACTCACCATTTATCATAAATCACTCACAAGGCCCATAAATCAATAATGACATATTTTGAGCAACTGAATCATGTGGCCTAATTAATAAAACCTTATCTACAAACCATATATACATTTATTTACAACTGCGGAATATTGACTTTACCATAGATTTATAATTCTTCATTTAATTAAGCCACACAGGCGATAAGATCAGCTGATGGTAACTAAGTTCTCTAAATAACAAGGCCAGCTTGTATTTTCAAAAAACTTATTTATTAACTATTTATTCAGAGAAAAGTGTATTTTTTTAGAATCTTTATTATTCAAGCAGCATGGTTTGAGGAATTGTAAGTTAGTCAGACCGTTTTTAAGCAAAATCAAATAGCATGTTCAAAGAAAAATAAACAGTTTTCCATCACCTAAACCCTATTTCCCTGTCTAAAACTCATTTCACCTCAAATAAATTGTAAAGTCTTTTAATTCTATTAATTCTTACGTGCTCCAAAGAAGTCTGTCAGCACGACACACCCATCTAGATTTGGAAAGCGAGAAGCGCCCTCCTTTCAAAGAGGTCAGTTTTTATACCTTTCCTAACTAACTAATCTAAGTAAAAGTATACTTTTCACATTTGAGCAAAACGCTGATTGGCTGTCAAGTGACAGACCACAGCATGTCATCATATTTTTTTGAAGCTCAGTTCCGACTCTTTCTTAGAGTCTATTGACCCTTATTTTCATGTCACGTAGCTTCCTCCAGCTTGCAACATTTAAAATTATTGTCCGTGACTTCCTTAGCTTGTCAAACTCTCTGCTGGTTCCTGACCTTGGTCAAGCCAGCCAGGGCACGAAAAGTTCACTTATTTAATCAAGTTTGTATTTTCTTCTTTTTAAACAACACAGCAGAAATTTTCCACACTGGGCTCTTGCTTTCACTGAGCAGGACTTTGTCAGCTGCATAATAAGACATACTAGGCCTCAAGCCTCTTTCTTTGCAACTAGTATATAAACAAACACAAAAGAATAAATAATGCAAGAATTAGAAGTCATTCTGTTACCCACCCACCTTTACTAATTAATTAACCCATTTATCTATGTTACCTAGCAGAAGCAAACAAAGCAACAAAACAGACTTGTGCAACGTTTAAAACGATAGACAAAACATGAGCACACAGAAATAAGCACATGCCATTATTTAAACAGCCGCATTTAATTCTGACATCACGATAGACAGTTAGTTTTATTATTTCTCACATGCAAGCACTTTGCACATAATGCACATGTATGAGCACACATATTAGTTTCCCACGTGTGTTGATCTGCAAGTTTATTCTAGGTTGGTTAGTATTCTTCACTGCACACATCATTAATATTATTATTGATTATGGAAGTTTAACTTTGCGAGCTGAAATAAATATATTTCTAAATCTCGCTCCATCAACTCCCTCATCTGGTGATTTTAAAATCACCAAACCACACCCAAAATGTAAATTTTTTTTATCTCATAGATGAACATGTTTGGTTTTCACTGTGTTAGTATTTCTAAAGACTTGTCTCAGTTTGTCTGCAATTCTCATACTGAGTTCTACAAAACACTTCCAGTTCTATTTATTTCTCTTGCTCCTTTCTGATCTTGTAAAATCTCTTCTTTTCCCTCAGATATTTCTTTCTCTTGTGTAACATGCAACTGATCTTCAACAACAATGTCACAAAAACTATAACTAATAAAGATGTTAGTATTTTGCCAAGAATTGAACCACCAATCTCTTGATTGCTTGAAATCTTTTAGATAAACGTTCTGAAAAATCATCCTCTTCTAAAGGGACAATATCTGAATGCATCTCAGTGATATTTTTAATATACATCTCAATTCCCTGACTCTCATTCGGGATATAAGTACAACAGTGTTGGACATACCTTTCCCGGGGACGGCCCAAGAAGTGGGGCAGAATCTGGTCCCAATGGAATGCCTATCGTGGCAATATATGTACCCCTCCACATGATGTCACCATTGATACGTCTTCGTCCCCCTAATTGACATTCACCCTTCACTTATTGCTGTTGATTCTGTTGGTTTCCTTCTCCGCCTCTATCCCCGCCTTCATTGATAACTATGTATTCCTGTACTTTTGGAGCTCTGCTCGCATGACCTCATGGTACTGTTCCGCTGTGCCTTTGCCTCGTGAAGTTTTGTTTGGTTTTTTGTATGTCTGTTTAATTTCAATAAAATAAAAAAAAAAAAAAAAAAAAAAACAGTGTTGGACATGTAAAATGCCACAGACTCCACCCTCTTTTGCTAGCAAAATGTCTAATGCAAGACGATTCTGCATTATCATAGTCCGAATTGCAATAAGCTCTGTATCTACTAATTGGAAACCACCAGCTGTGTCAGTTGACAATCTGTCAACAACTGTGGACAATTTTCTGATTCTTCCAGCATTCAAGGTTATACCTACTAAAGGTATCACTGCTTCAAAAATGTCTCCCAAAATTTCTGAGAAACTTTCTCTTTTGTATCTGTTTAAATGTCTGCTGATTTCAAATGAACCTTCTACATTTCTGTCAACATGGAATATTTTAGGAAAAACCAATCCTACAAAACACGTCCCATACCAGTGGTCAGGAAGGTTGTAGTAAGCTTTATCTCCACAAACAAAATAAATCCCAGGAAAAATTGGATCTTTGCCACCTTTGAATCCCCAACCCCCCATGATTTGATAAGTATCTTCACAATGACTCGCACCCACAAAATAGTTAACAAATAAAGTATTATCTCTCCTAATGCAAAATGTACCACTAATTGGTTTATCTATGTGATTAGCAGCATTTTCAAAAGATTTGCCATTTAGTTTTTCATCTTCTTTCTGCCAAAACTTGGATTTGGTCTGTTTAAGTATTTCATTTCTTTTATAAATCGCTCTTCTCTCCTCAACTAAATTCAGTGAAGACTTTTCCTCATTTCTCAATTTACATGTCAAATTATTTTTAAAAGCATACTCATAGGTAAATTCATTTGTCACGATAAATAATTCTCTCATCTGTTTGGCTTGCTTGTGTTTATTCAAGGTTTTCTCAATTTTCAGGTTTGCGAAAATCTCATCATAATTTGAATAGTAATATTCCAAACGACCAGTTTGATAAAACAGACTAGCTATCACACTGCAGGTTATGCCATAAGTAAGAGGAAGCATATTATAGGTAACTCTCTCTGAAACAGAAGCAGGCAATTTCACACAAATGTAACAGTCTTTTACCTCCAAGACCTTTACATAATTAGCCAGGAGTCTTGAAAAAGTATTGCTAGAAAAATCACCAACAGATCTATCCTGATGAATCTCAGGATTGTGATCAATAACCCTGTTAGTTTTGCCTGTTGCACTATGTTTATCTTGTTTAACAGAAGCTTTGCTTGTCATATTGACTTTGTACATCTCCTTGTTAATCTCAAAAGGGAAAATAACAGCTAAAACTAACCAAAGCAAAATTATTAGGACCACACAAATCAAAGACATCTTACAGCATCTCTTGAAGATAGAACACCTTGAACTGTTATTTACAAAAACGTAAGGCATTTTCACTATGTTTGCTAAGTTTGCAAAGAAAACAAAACCAAAAATTTTAAATTGTCTACATTTTTCTAAAATTCTAACACCCCCCTATTTAAATTCTTTTTTTTTTCTTTTTTTAAACCCTCAACTTTCTAACAGCTTTTCTTCGACCTTGCGTCACAATTGTTTTCCAGCTAACACAATTTCTTCGACCTTGTGTCACCTAACACAATTTCTTCAGCCTTATGCCAAAAACATAAACCCTAAATCTAAACAGAAAATACTTCAATCATTGTCACTTTTGTCATCTATTTCTTCCTGACTGCTACTGTTTATTTCCACTACAGGTGGAATGATAATATAAGTCCATTCAGGTGACTTATATTTCTGATTTGGTTTAAAATTTCTTTTCGTTCTTCTATTAATGACCTCTATTTTCTTTCCTTGTTCAATTTTCTTTTCAGGATCTTTTCGACTTGATATCTCGTTGATCTGTTCCTTTGATCTGTGTACCAATTTAAATTTCAGGCCTTCATTTTCTTCTGGCCAATTATCACCTTTTCTTAGTAATTTCTTCTTTGGCTCGGTCACATTACACTCTGTTCTCCAAGCTCTTTTTCTGAATTTTCTTATTTGAGAATATTCATCACTATCATCAGTTTCACTGTCAGAAATTTGAATTCTAGATTCAGGAACTTCTTTACTTGGCAGCTTCACTCCGTTAGGAACATCATTCTTATAGCTGGTACTTGGTAATTCGTCTTCTTCTTCAATTACCTTCAACTTCCCAGTTTCAGAATTTCTGTTCCTGTTTTCAGAGCTTCTTTTCTGCTTTTCAATACTCTCCTGATCTTGATTCTCCTTTTTGTTAGACTCTTCTTCTGCCTCTTTTTCTAGCAGATCTTCATCATTTTCTGAGTCTAATGTTACAACTTCCAAGTCTTTTTCATTCAAGGCTTGTTTTCCATACAAACTCTCCAGATGTCGACCTTCCTGTCGATCTTCAGGATCTAGATTTCTTTCAGGTTCTTCTTCAGAATCTGAATCAGCAGTGGTGTCACTCTCTTCATCAGAATTTTCAGGTGTAGGTACACGAATGGTGTGACTTCGATGTATCCACCGCTTTAGACCTTTGCACTTCACTGCATTTGTTGTGACAAGAATAACCTGTTTTGCTTTTTGCCACCTGGGTACTAGACAGTTTCTTCTTCGATGAACTTTTGTCCTGACCCAGTCACTTGGCAACAGATCATGTGCTTGCTCTTTTTCTCTTGCTTGCACTTCAGTTCCCACCTGATTAGACACAGAAGTCACGACATCAGACAATTTCCTGCAATACTCCAAAATGACGCTATCAATAATAGTCATCAATTTTCCTACAGGAATAAAAGCCTGTCTCATGACTCTACCCATGACAATGTCATGTGGACTTAAACCTGTCTTTTTATCAGGTGTACTTCTTAGAGTCATCAAAACAAGTGGAAGGGCATCTGTCCACTTCATACTTGTAGCTAGACACATTTTTGTAAATGTAAATGTAGTATACTTGTAAAGCGCACAGCTGCCCCAGCAACGGGGCGTCCCGGCGCTGTATAACTCTGGGGAACCCGTCCTGGCTTTCCCTGTGGGATGGTCCCTGCTGGGAGTCCCCAAGGTGGAGCCAGGCATCCCCGAATTGGTGGGGCCGTTGTGGAGATTAGGCAAGCTAATGCCCAGAGTTGCCGAGTGTGATCCCTGATTAGAGTAAGCACCGAAGCGAGAATTATCGAGTCCGCTGACCCAAGTCCACGACCCTGCCACGTCGGGAATTGAACCCTGGTCCCGGGCTGACTTCTGCTCCCGGGTCTGCCGCCTCTAACCAGTGAGCCACACTACTCCACTACTCCATTTTTCCAATCCTGTTCTTGATAGTACCATTTACTTGCTCAACAACACCTGAAGCTTCTGGTCTATATGCACAATGGAGCTTTTGTTCTATGTTCAAAGCTTCACAAATCAGTTTTAACAATCTGTTTTCAAAATGCCTTCCGCAATCACTTTCCACAGTCACCGGGAAACCGTACCTTGGTATAATTTCCCTTAAAAGCAATTTTGCAACAGTGATTGAATCATTGTGACGTGTGGGAAATGCTTCAACCCATCTCGAAAACAGACCGATTATTACAAGAACATATCGCAGCTTATTATAAGGTGGCATTTCAATGAAATCCATTTGTAGTCTGGTAAAAGGACCACCCTCCCGTCCTATGGTTCCCATGCTCACAACAGTTTTTCTATTGGGGTTCATTTGTTGGCAAACTAAACACCGTTGACAGAGAGACTCTGCAATAATTCTGAACTTTGGATTAAACCAAGTCTCTCTGAAAAGTCTGATCATAGAATCTCTTCCAATATGTGCCTGACCATGATACATCCTAGCCATGTCAGCAATCATGCTATTTGGTAAAACTGTTCTGCCATCTTTGTAAGTCCAAACTCCATCCTCATCTCGCTGCCTACATTCTGCTTTCAACCATGTGTTTTTCTCCTCATCACTTGCTTCATCCTGTAAATCTTTAACTCCCTGCCAAGTTTCAACTACTGATGTTAGCATGAGTGAATTCAAAATATGTTCATCATTCTTCTCCCGATTAATTGCGAAATTATTTCTCGCACAATATTTTGCCATCTCGTTTGCGTAGGCATTTCCTTTTGTAATGAAATCTTCACCTTTCTTGTGTGCTGAACATTTTACGACAGCAATCTTTTCTGGTAATTGAATGCCATCAATTAATCTTTTAATCAAATGTGCATTTCTGATGGGAGTACATGCAGAGGTTAAATAGCCTCTTTGTGACCAAAGCTGTCCATAATCATGCACAACTCCGTATCCATACTGGCTGTCAGTTATTATGGTGATTTTCAAATTTATAGCATTTTCACAAGCACGAATCAAAGCAATTAATTCCGCTACTTGAGCTGAACGAACTCCTTCGAGACATGATGCTTCAATCACCGTAGCAACTGTACAAACAGAATATGCTGCTCTCAAGAAACCCTCTTCTGTTCTTAGACAAGAGCCATCAACAAAGTAGACAAAGTCAGATACAGGCAAAGGAATATCTTTAATGTCCTGCCTAGGCTTTGTGCAATATTCCAAAACATCTAAACACTCATGGTCGATGTCATTTTCATTTCTGATTTCAGTTTCTGTACCATCAGGCAATAATGTAGAAGGATTTAAATTTACACACCTTGCTATTAAAACATTATCTTATCCCAGAATAATCTTTTCATATTTGGTAAGTCTGTTACTTGTTAGGTGCTGCGTTTTACTTCTGGTAAGCAGAATTTCAACTGTATGAGGTACATAAACTTTTACAGGAAATCCCATTATGATCCCTTCACTTTGCTCAAGACTCACACTGGTTGCTGCTACTGCCTTTAAGCAGCCTGGTAATGCTTTTGCAACAGGATCAAGTACTGCTGAGAAGTAAGCAATCGGCTTTCTCAGTTTTCCATGTCTCTGAATTAACACGGACAATGCACATCCTTCTCTTTCACTGCAATACAGCTCAAAATTCTTTTCATAATCTAGCATACCTAAAGCAGGTGCTTCACACAAGCTTCTTTTTAGTTTCTCAAAAGCTTCCATTTCAATTTCTGTGAGAACAATTGGATCTTTTATATCTGATTTTGTCAGTCTCTGCAGTGGTTTCGCAATTACTGAAAATCCACTAATCCATTGACGACAATAGCCAACCATCCCTAGAAACATTCTGACCTGTCTCTGTGTTTTTGGAGGTTGCATTCCCTGAATCATTTTGATTCTCTCAATTGTTACTTGTCTGATTCCTTTTGCAATTCTGTGACCAAGATATTTTACCTCTTGTTTGCAAAACTGTAATTTTGCAGGTGACACTTTATGTCCCTCATCTGCCAAATGATTCAAAAGAGTGATCGTATCTGTGACACAATTATCTCGTGTTTTTGCTGCAACTAGTAAATCATCAATATACTGGACCAATGTCGATTTTCCTGGCAAATTTAAATTCTCCAAAGATTTCTTTAACAACTGATTAAAGATAGAAGGACTCTCTGTATACCCTTGAGGAATACGGCACCATGCTAATGTGCGACCTTGGAATCTGAACGCAAAGATTTGCTGGCTGTCTGAATGCAATGGAACAGTAAAGAACGCATTGCAAAGGTCAATGACAGTGTACCATTCTGCATCATGTGGAATTTGGTAAAGAATCACTGCTGGCTTTGGAACAACCGGACAACATGGAACAACTATCTGGTTAACTTTTCTCAGATCTTGAACTATTCTGTACGTTCCGTTTGGCTTTTTGATCCCCATAATTGGTGAATTACAAGGACTACTTTCAATTTCTTTTAAAACACCTTGTTTTATGAATTTTTCAATTACTGGAATGACACCTTCAATAGTTTCTGCTTTCATTTTGTACTGAGGAATGTTTGGGAATTCAATTCCTTGTTTCACTGTGATTTTTACAGGATCAACATGTTTCATCAACCCATTTCATTTCCTGTTAAATCCCAAATTCCAGTTTTGACTGTCTTTTTCAATTCTTCTGGGAGATTATCTTTTTCAAATACAGGAAACAATTTACTTTCCTCTGCTTCAACCATCAACATTGTTAATTTTTAAAGCCCATCTTCCTCAAATGTGTCTGTAGCTCAATACCCTCTGGTGAGCAATATATTTTACAGTTCATCTTACAAAGGATGTCTCTTCCTAGCAAGTTTACAGGACTGCTGTTGCAAACTACAAACCTGTGTTTGTCTTTGCCAATTTCTACTTTTACAGGCTCTGTCAAATCTGTTTTAATTTGCTGATTAGCTACGCCAACTACTTGGATGGTATCACCAGAGAGAGGCAGGTTTTCAATTTCCACTGATATAATAGTAGAACGGGTAGCACCAGTGTCGACAAGAAAAGTGATTTCTACATCATTCACTTTACCATTTACAAATGGACCAGACTGGTCAACCTCAAGAGTGGCTCCAAGCACACACTCTTCCTCCTCTCTCAGGCACCGTCATAAGTAATCCTCTGAATCACTTCCTCCATTTTCTGTCTTCAAAAACTGTCCAGAAACATTTGGCACATTCACTCTTTTTGGTCTGATTACCTGATCACCTCCGCTGAATCCTGAATCCGAATGATATCTTTGACCACCTCCGCAGTTAGGGAGAGGAGGCTGTGGAATTTGACTCTGCTGATTTGCTAACTGTCGCTGTAGCTGTTGCTGCAGATTTAACTCATTTAATTGTCGCTGTAGCTGTTGCTGCAGATTTACATCATTCTGCATCTGCGGATTTAATGATGCATTTTAAAAATTTCTGGGCGGATTTTTACACTCACGCTTCCAGTGTCCAATTTCGCCACAACTAAAACAAGGCAATTTCTGTTTCAACTCCTCAACATTAACATTACATTTGGGCTTATTATAATTCCCTTTAAATTTTCCTTGACCCTGATTCTGATTAAAATTTACATTTTTATTTTCAAGGTTTGCAATCTGTTGTTCAGCTACCTTCACCTGTGCCCACATTGCCTTTTCCTTTAATTTCTTTTGTCTGGATTCAATCTCATCACTGCAATATTTTGCTTTTCTCAATATGTCATCAACCGAGTTAGATTGCCAGCCAACAATATTATTTCTAATCATCTCACCAATTTCAGGTCTAAGACCATAAACGAATCTGTAAATAAAGTGACTCATGTCCTTTTCATTTAATTTTTCATAGCCACTGTACTGTTTAAAAACCAACAATAATCTTTCATAAAATGAATGAACAGATTCTTTTGGCTCCTGAATTGTTCTGTCAATTTTAACCCAATCAACTTCTTTTGGAGGAATCTTTTCTTTCAACCAGTAAATTACTTTGTCATACAATCCCATGACTTCTGATGATGGAGCACCTGTTACTTTATCTCAGGTTGGTTCAACTTTTGGCCAACTTACAGCAATTTTACATTCTGTCCAAAGATCTGATGGGACAACAATGTCAAAGAATCCATCAAGATCAATCCACAGAACATTTGACACTTTAATGAACCTTTCCACCTGTCGATACCATTCCACGGGCTTTTCTCTCAGCCGAGGAAAATCATTTGTAAACAACAAAATGTCTTGTCTAGACCAGGGGACATGAACATAACCACCTCCTGCTATTTCTCTCATTGGGTACTGATTAGTCATCTTTTCTCTTTTCTCTTCTTCCTTTTTCTTGGTCCACCTTACTCTCCATTTGCTCAAGTCACCCAATTTTTTTATGTACACAATCAAATCTTTTATATGCATAATTCTTCCCATTGTATTGAAGTTATCAATATCTTTTTCAGTGAATTCCAATCTGTAATGCTTTCCCAAATTCTTCTGCCTGCTCAAATCAATTTCTAATTCTGCAGCCAATTCTTCTAATTGATCATATTTATTTTTCGTTTTCCACTGTACACTCTTACAAATGAATACCAGTTCATCATCTTGATAATGCTTCAAACTGTCAGGACCAATTGTACCAATAATCAATTCCTCCAAATCTGCTTTTAATCTAGCAACATCAAGCTTTGAGGATAAATCTGATTTATCAATACTCTTTTCTGGAGATTCAATGTCTGATTCTGCACCCATCGGTGTTCTGCATGATGAATTTGGATTAAAAGTTAAATCAGGCATCTTTGTTTTCTCTCGATGTATTTCAGATAATTCTGAGTTTTAGCTACCTTTTGAATTTCTGCATTTAATGGAATTGTTAAACCTGGTTGTTTAATTTCTCCTTGATCAAAAAAGGTTGAACAGGACCAATAGTTACTGGAACTGTTAATGCTTCCATGCCTTTAGTTAACTGTCGAATTAATTCTTCCTTTGATCGTAAATATTCTGAAGTATTTGGAGCTTCCTCATCTTTGCCAGCATCCATTAAACTTCTGGATGGAATCTCATTTCTTGAAACTGGAGTTTCAGTAAAAATTCGACTTTCACCAAATACACTTGAATTATTTCTCGTCTCTAACCTTACAGGAGTTTTAAAAGAATCAGAATTATTCGGATATAATTTGGGTGTTTCTTCATTTAATGGAGGAGCACTTGGTGTGGTTCCTGTAGAAACCACCGGGGTAGACCATGAACAAGCTGGTTTTAAGGGAGTCTGTTTTTTATTTGTCATGTAAATTTCTTCTAAAACTGGATCTTCTGTTTCACTGTCTATAACAATATTATTTTTCTTTTGGGTATTCTTTTGACCTGGTATTTCAGTAATCATTTCTCTCACTGTGTATAGACCATCACACATGTCTGCCTGTCTCCATCGACGCATTCTATCTTCATGAGTTTCTCGTTTAAAATGTGATGATTTTGGAGGTCTTTTTATACCACTGCTTTCTCGTTGTAATTCAATCAATCAATCAATCAATCAATCAATGACACTTATAGAGCGCGCTACATACCCGTAGGGTCTCAAGGCGCTTAGGGGAGGGGGGGGGTGCCGCTACTGCTCGAACAGCCAGGTCTTCAGCTTCTTCCTGAAGGAGAGGTGGTCTTGGGTCAGGCGCAGGTCGGTCGGGAGGGAGTTCCAGGTCTTGGCGGCCAGGTAGGAGAAGGACCTTCCTCCCGTAGTTGCTCTTCGGATGCGGGGGACGGCGGCGAGGGCGTGGTTGGCTGAACGGAGGTGGCGTTTGGGAGCGTAGAAGTTGATCCGGCTGTTGAGGTAGCTCGGGCCTTGGTCGTGTAGGGCTTTGTGTGCGTGGGTGAGGAGGCGGAAGGTGATTCTTTTGTTGACTGGGAGCCAGTGAAGGTCTCTCAGATGTCCGGAGATGTGGCTGTGTCGTGGGATGTCGAGGATGAGTCTGGCTGAGGCGTTCTGGATCCGCTGGAGTCTCTTCTGGAGCTTGGCGGTGGTACCGGCGTAGAGGGCGTTGCCGTAGTCCAGTCGGCTAGTGACGAGGGCCTGGGTGACGGTCTTCCTGGTCTCGGTGGGGATCCACCAGAAGATCTTCCGTAGCATGCGTAGGATGTTGAAGCACGCCGAGGAGACGTTGTTGACTTGCCTGGTCATGGAGAGGGAGGAGTCCAGGGTGAAGCCCAGGTTGCATGCATGGTCTGTCGGTTTGGGTACGGTGCCCAGGGCGGGAGGCCACCAGGAGTCGTCCCAGGCGGAGGGTGAAGAGCCCAGGATGAGGACCTCCGTCTTGTCCGAGTTCAGTTTCAGGCGGCTGGTCGTCATCCACTCGGCTACCTCTTTCATCCCTTCGTGTAGGTTGGCTCTGGCGGTGGCGGGGTCGTTGGTCAGGGAGAGGATCAGCTGGGTGTCGTCGGCGTAGGAGATTATGCTGAGGTTGTGTTGGCGTGCGATGGCCGCGAGGGGGCTCATGTAGACGTTGAAGAGGGTGGGGCTCAGAGAGGATCCTTGAGGGACGCCGCAGATGACTTCGGAGGCCTCTGACTTGTACGGTGGTAGGCGGACTCTCTGTGTTCGTCCGTCGAGGAAGGAGATGATCCATTCCAGCGCCTTGTCCTGGATTCAAACATCTCATCCTCCCATTCAACTAAAGCTTCGAATTGAGTAGGTCTAGGTCTCGGCACAAGAGCCATCATCTTTTCTCTCAAATTTTTTTAAATTCTCATATTAAATGAGCCATCTTCTGGCCAAGCTAAAACACCGTCATTTTTGGTATAGTCCTTCCATACATCAGACCAAAGGCAAGTATGATAACCATATTCACCTTCCATATAGGCTGCAGGTGTTTTATACTTATGAAGTAACTTTACACCTCGCGTTTCTATTTTCTTATCAGGTGAAAATAATTTTTTTAATTTCTGAAGCAATGTAAGCTTCTTCTCCTCTTTTTGTAATAATAACTCATGTTCTAATCAATTTCGTTTAATTGAAACGATCGTAAATGTTTCCTGTTTGTTCCGCTAATTCAGCCAATCCGTGTGCGAAACACACCAACAAGCCAATCAGGTTGAGTTACTTCACTACTTTGCTCAACCAATAAAATTGTTTGCTTTTTGAAAAACCAATCAGCTAGCAGCTCGTCAAAATCACGTGAGCCAATCAGTGTGCTAGCTGTGACGTATGTTAGCCAATCACAGCGCGAACCTGTGACGTACACAGCCGCTGCAGTTTCTCGTGTCTCACTCCCAGCGCTCACCCCTCCACAAAAACTTTTCACAGCGCCATTTTAAGAAAACTTTTCAATGAATTTTATTAATGACTACAGAAAGAACAAACCATTTGTCTGTTTCCCTAAAATAAAGTGACAGCTTTTACAATCATACAAGTATTCTTTTTGCGTGGAATAGACAACGCTATTCTCACAGAATATGCAATCGTTGATAAAGTAAGACTACTCTACCCTTCTAACACGTAATTACGAACTCGTTTCCCTCTGAATGCACATAAAGTAACAATTCAAAGTTTGACTCGAACGGAATTACAAAATCATTTATGCACTTTCAAACAGAAAGTTTCCCTAACCACATATATATGAAATCTTGGCAGGACTTTAACCAGCCATAGAAATCCTCATTTGCCAGTAAAATTAGACGACGCTAACTTACCCTTCACTCAAGTTTGAATAAATTCTATTACTTTCTTCACAGTGAGTTTTAAAGCAGGCTCTTAGTCCCTATACTCAAAAGCTACGATTTCATAGACAATCCTCACTGTACATTTTACCTAACACACCTGAAATCCCTAACTTGTGTTGTACGCCCACAACACTAGTGATATTAATATCACTATTTTGAAACCGATCAAATGTACTGTGTAACTTCACTTCTTGTTACACCACTCAAATGCCGCGGCAAGCTAGGAATTTTCACACTGCTGGAAAAATACTTTCGACAACATATAACATTTTGGACAAACTTAACATATGTTAAACTTTAATCCTATGTAATTACTAGGTAGCATGACAGTTACCATAGCAACCGTTCCTTCTGCTACCAGGGAAATTGATCCAGCGCCCCTATCGAAAATATGTCATAGCAGCACTACCCTACTATATAATACTCACCATTTATCATAAATCACTCACAAGGCCCATAAATCAATAATGACATATTTTGAGCAACTGAATCATGTGGCCTAATTAATAAAACCTTATCTACAAACCATATATACATTTATTTACAACTGCGGAATATTGACTTTACCATAGATTTATAATTCTTCATTTAATTAAGCCACACAGGCGATAAGATCAGCTGATGGTAACTAAGTTCTCTAAATAACAAGGCCAGCTTGTATTTTCAAAAAACGTATTTATTAACTATTTATTCAGAGAAAAGTGCATTTTTTAGAATCTTTATTATTCAAGTAGCATGGTTTGAGGAATTGTAAATTAGTCAGACAGTTTTTAAGCAAAATCAAATAGCATGTTCAAAGAAAAATAAACAGTTTTCCATGTCTCCAGAAGTCTTGTGTTGGGGGACTCCCTCGATGAATACAATCTACTGTAAAATCTGTTTTTAGGCCTAACTTTTTGTGAATATGCTGCCATTCAGTATTTGGTGTCCATGCAGCCTTTTTGTGGTCGTGACGGGAGGCTGTTTTGGCTTACAAAATATAAAATGAATGAAATCCTGTGCACATCGCTGCCTTGACACTGTCACAGCACTAGAAATGAGTTATTGATGGGAAGGCCGTAAAACCTATGGAAAAAATTGATTCGGTAAGTAATGTTATGTTATTGGAAGGGCACTGTAATTATGCGGCATAGGCCAGCACATTTAGTGTTAGTGTTACCTTCTTATTTGGGAACTTTTACACAAGTTAGCACTATCTACGTATAAAGGTTTTACCTCATTACTGCCACTTTGACACCTAAATACAGAAAAAACAATAGTGACCAGTCACCCGTTGAGAAGGGCTTCCACTCTGCGGCAAACATGTTGTCTTCCTTTTGTGTAACTTTTGTCCGTTTGAGCTGCAAATAATTTTTTTAGTAGGAATCTACAGATTATTCAGCGGATGATTGATTGTGTCAAATACGGCAAACCCATAAATAAGGAGAAAATGCTGCAGCCGCATAATCGCTTAATTTATGTGGCCCTGCTTATTTTTTGTGTTGTACCTATGTCACTCTAATGCCACTTGTAAGTGCGGAAAATCAGTTAAAAAAATGATCCAGACAGTACCAGCTCAATTATCTGATTTGAACATTTCCAGAGCGTCTTACAAAACAATTTACTTATACCCCATGTAACATACTTTTTTAAAGCTTATTTTAATTGGCATTTCGTATACTGTAGATCAATACACAAACATTGAATAAATCTACAGATAGCATCTTCCTTTGAGTCAACACATTCCTACAAAATATATCGTCCCAGATGAGTTCTGAACAGTGGGTCTCATGTTTATCACCATACTGTAATTTAGTTATCAGGTGAATAATGTCCTCAACGTCGCAATGTACAATGATATCATTTAGTATTAAATATACATTTCCTCCGAGTCTTTCACATGAGTGGCTGGTGGTTTGTCATTAGGGTATGACAAAATAGCACAACACAAATAAGTCTACATTTTTTTTTTTTAAAGGACAGAAAAGCAAACAACTTTTATAACAAATTTAAACCTATGCAGTGGAGCGGTATAAATTTAAAATCAACTATTCGTATCGGGTTAATCTGAGCCTGGGGAGTAGAGGTTTCACCAGAGCGTAACCAATGAAAGGGAAGACTCCCCGCACCCCCCACGCCCCCCCCTATTATTATACGGCATTTGTCTCATCTCTTATCTCCGCAGCCATAGGTCGAGGGAGGTAGCATATACACCCTTGCCCCTACAAGGGTGGGAGCAAACCATCAGGGCTCAGTGTCCTCGTTTGAATTGTCGCGTTCTTCTTTCCCTTCCTCCTCATTAGAGTGCACCGGCTGTTCCCATGACATCATCATTTCTTTCCATAAATCAGCTATGGGGCATCTCCACACTCCTCCAGCTTCCTCCTAGCTCAATGCTCTACCCTCAGCACCCTCCCAATTGATCACATCCTGATTCCAGTGTTCAAATATAGGTCCCTGTACAGACTTCCAGACTAACGCTTTTCTGCGCTTAGCCAGACCCAAGGCTAACTCAATTAATCTATTCCCAACTTTACGTTTCCGTGGTTGTGGAAAGAGCCCCAGCAAGCACACCCAGCTGTTGGACGGCAGCTGCCTTCCCAGAATCTCTTTAAGTTTAAAGACAGTGGCGTTCCAGTAAGGGCGTATTGTTTGGCAGTTCCAAATCATATGCATGAAATCAGTATCAGGCTGGGCGCACCTCGAGCAGATGTAACCGAGAACACATAGTATTTTTTATAGCTCCCTGGATGGAATGGATGGAATACCCGGCAAGTGCTTTTGGTCATGTCAACCTGAAAGGCGATGGAATGAGCATATTGAAGACTATAAGGTGATATTTTTGTGAGCTGGAAGAAACCTAACACCAGAGAAGGGTATCTCAGCTAATTCCATTTGATTAAAGGTTAAATGTTTGGGGGTGATATACGGTTCTGGTATACTCTCCAGTTGTCGTCACTAGGGTGATCAGGGTTTTTTGAAACGGTGACCGTACTAAGATGGGTCTCTCAACTGCACAAAAACCCCTTCGTATAATCCTGTTTCAACAGGATTAATTTGATCCTAATAGGTAATTTTGTGGCATCATAATAGGCCTTACTTTGCCCTGCAAATTTGTTATAAAGTCCACATGATGGGGCATCGCGTTGGCAGACATCTCCTATTATAGGGCGGCACACCTGCTGATTTATTAATGAATGGTGGTTTGACTCTGAGGGCCTGTCCTACGCATCCGAGAAATGGGCAATGAAGGGAGTAGAGTTGCTGCATTTGTTAAATGAGAGGAGGTCTTGTGGTCTTCTGCCAGAAACCAGTCATCTGATACTGCAGATATGGCATGGTACTTAAGTCCTTGGGATGGAGTCGCAAACTTACTGGGGAAACTCCTCTGTGGGCAGGATCCTTGTTGACTATGGTTACTGGGTTATCAGGATTCAGTGTTGGGGCACTATAAGGATCTCCAGACTGGGAGGCTTCATGGTAGGGGCAGTGATGAGGTCCTTTGCGGCTCTACAGGATGAGTTTGGACTGCATCGCAGTCAGTTTTATAAGTACCTACAACTGCTGCTTTCCATGGGGCCTTATATAAGGGAGTTGAATAATCTACCTGAGTTTACTGGAGTCCAAATTCATGATTGAGGATCATAATATCTTACAGGTATATAGAACAATAGTGAACAACTCTTCTGACTGTTTGTCCAGCTTAAAGGAGGCCTAGGAGTGGGATCTTGGCCTGCTGTCTAAGGATGACTGGCGAGAGACGCAAGCCTTCCACCAGGAATTGGTTATTGCCTTACAGATCAGATGAACTTTCTAAGTCACACCTACCTAGCCAGAGTTATATTGTGGCAAGCGGCAATGGTGGCTAGTCCTGTTTTCCTCTGTTATTTGTCTCACAAGTGTGATTTCCTGGACACGGCGTATGGCTGTATAGTTAAAGCAACATTTTGGGAAGGAGTGCTTTCGATGCTAGGGCGGTGTTGGGTTTGTTGCTTCGTACTGACCCTAAGATGGTATTGCTACATATTGTAATAGGTCTTGATAGTAACAGCTTCAAAATGGCATTGTTGTGAATTGGTTTATTGGTGACTAAAAGGAACATTGTGGAGAGGTGGAAGGATCTAAACCTCCTATCCTTGAATGGCTGGAAGGGGGACCTTGATCATTGCATGAGTCTAGAGAGGCTGGTCTTTGTGGCCCGAGGATGTCCACAGAATATTTCAAGATTTGGAGTCACTGGGCCCGATATAGAAATATTGTATTCTACTCTCTGCGGCAGCTAAATCGGTCCCTGGACTCAAAAATCCATAATTTAGCATTTTCGTGGTGGTGTATTTGTGGTGCCCGAATAGAATGCATGTAGTTAGGAGTGGAGAAAACCGGCACTGTTGCGAATCATACAGTATATATGTGTAAAATAAAACATGCCTTTTTTGTGTTGTGTTGTTCTTTATTATCTGATAAGTAATTAAATGTGTTATAAGAAAAGAAGGTAAATGTCAAACATAGCACGTAGGAAGAGTTGCGCATCTACATCGCATTGTGTGTATTATTAAGCAAAACAATATTTTAGTTGGTTAGAAATTGCCTGCTCAGGGTTGCAGAACGGTCTTCCTTTCAAGAGCTGTAAAAATTGATGGTAAGAAGTAACAGCAGTAAAATACAGCACTAAAATCCTGGCCTTTGCAATGTTAGCTAAGCACAGCCCGATGTACGCACCTTCCCTCCCGCTGATGTACCTGGCAAGAACTCCGGACCAGTTCACAGCAGGGTAGATAACAGTGTGTCCTGTTCACTCATCAGAAGCGGTGACTGTTGTGCCTCAGGGACACTAAAACATTTGGAGCAAATGATAGAAGACAGCCTACCTGCCTTGCTATAGATCCCTCACTAAAGCCTTACATACACAGTGGGATAATGGAGAGGCAGAACCCTTACTACATGAACTACTGTACACAGTTCTTTATCTTGGGGAGGGGAGGGCACATGTTATAATTCTTGTACAAAGCCATAAACACCATGACAAAGACTCACATAAAAATGTAAGACACAAATTGGTACAAGACCTAAAGCAAGAACTAACAGATAAGGATTGGGAAAAGATATTAGAATATACACAAAAAGTGTACAGAAATGGCTGCTTTAAGTACATTCAATTTAATGATAGTAATATACCCTACTTAACCCTTAAGAGGCTCAATACAATATATGAACAAGTAACTATATCCGGCCCCAGATGTAAACTGATTGATGTCAGATTCTTACATTTGTGTGGGAATACCTTCTCATTACCAACCATTGGAGGAAACTGACCGAGGCTCTAGAGGTAATAACAGAACTTACCAATTTATGTAAACTGTCTGCTTTTATATTTACATGATATATTGCTACCTGCTTTGAGAGAGCTTTGGTAAACGCCCTTTTGAGCCTCAGTGGCTGTTTCGAGCTGCTTCGAGGAGTGTTCTGTACTGGTCTTTCCCTCCAGGCACTCCCTGTCTCAAAGCCTTGTGGTTTGAGCATCCACTGCACAGCAGGTGGCTAACATCTTCCCAGCAGAACCATTCAACAGAGTCCAAACATATGGACACCATTGTAAGAAGTTATTCGCATCAGACAGGTTGGCCATAATAGCTACAAATGGCAACTGCCTTCTGGCTTGATATTCCCATGTCGCTTGGGAGATTGCCTCTTTTAGTGGTCCACTCAGTCTACCAGTGCATATGTTGCACGATGTCTGCACCCCATTTCAAGTTGGCCTCAATGTGGTGAAACAATCCATGCAGACATTTTGTCTAGAGATGAAAAGTAGGTTGTTAGCAGCTCATCTGATGGGGTCTTAGACTATAGAGGCAGATCCCCATGAGCCGGGTGTCCTTAAACGAAGTGTTGTAGATGTGACGTATGTTTTTTAATGGTCGGGTCCCTTTGCAAGTGTAGTCAACAAGAATGTGCCATGCCTTGCTTCATGGATTATGACTTCCTCATTTCTGTGGGATGCCTTGAGCCTGGACTGGTGATTCAGTCTTCGTTATTCTTTGCTGATACAAAAGTTATTCATAAGTTAAGCTTGAACAGAGAATGTGTGATTCTGATCGCTATGAACTGGACAAGCACCCTTGGTGCCATGACCTCCTGCTGTTGAGATACAAGTTGAGTCCCATGGCAGTTCCTTTCTTAGGTGGTCTTTACACCATCTATCCTGGTACTTTAAAGGCTATCAATAAGGGTTTATGATTTATGAAGCAGAGTTGTTCGATGTCCTTTTAGGTGCCTTTTGTGAGGGTTGGGTACTCTAGCAGGCCGTCTTTCTTCGATTTTGTGACATGCATTCTTTAGACACCCATCTGCTCACAAATTTGCAGTTTTGCTTGCAGAGAGGGGATGTAACCTAGGCAGTTAAATGTTACCCGACAGCTATTTTGGCTTATGGCGCCCCCCTCTGACTGAGCAACAACGCTTTTCAATGTGGTTGGAAGATTTCCGAAAGTGTTACATTAAAGTGTACACACATAAGCTTTAAGGTTTCCCAGTTGGGCTGAACCTTGTGATCACTTTTCTCATATGATCTGCTAATGAACTTTATCGTAGCAGTCCATTGAAATGTCTGATGTGGAAAATGTTTTTTTCTTTTTTTTGCAGCCTTGTCTACCACAGTGTTGGTATTGTATAACCTTTCGGCCCTTCCTCCCATTTCGGTCTTACCAAAGTGAAAGTGATGATTAGAGCGAAGCCATAATTCTTGCCGAAAGTGATACCTGGTTTCTGCTCACTGGGTATCTCTCTGCTGGGTTTCGTTCCAGCACCTCACCCATCTAAGCAGGACGAGAGACTCTATCAACTTAATCTGAGTCACTATGTTCACAGGGCTGCTGATCTCCACATGAACAACAAACATCCTTTAGTTTCGTTGAAGAGTCCTTATTGGGGGAAAAGTGTTAGTAAGCAAACCATTTTAGATGAGTGTCTTTGTGCATGAAGCATGCATTGACTGCGGAGGGTTCTATGCGAAGGAAAGTAATCACCTCTGCTTTGCTATGGAGTGTTCCTGTACATTGCTTTTATCAGGCAGCTACCTGGCCTCCTTGCACTCCATCGTGCTGCACTGATGCCTCGAGGAGCAGCAAAGTTCAGTCTCAATTCACTAGAAGTTTAGCAATTCTTTGATTCGGTGGTGTCCTCTGCTCTCCTTTCAGTGGTGCTTTGATAGTGATCTATATGAGGCTTTTGTGTGATTGAATATCCATTAGGAGAACAAAAACTTTGTTGCTTCAGTAGCGTTCTTTCTGAAAAATGTGAATTCTCAAAACAATAGATTGCCACCCTTTTGGCTCATTTTTTAGGGTGATGTTATTATTTGAAGTCTTTTATTATCTCTGCCCTTAGTGTTCTTATCCTCCTCCGGGTTCAGAAAAAGCAGGAAAGAACTGATGTCATGAGTTAATGTGGTGCTATACATAGCACATTTAATGTCACTTCTGGCATCAGTGAAATTGTACTTCTGGGGAAATTTCCAGATCCTGACTGGAGCCTTGGATCGAATTCCTACAAGCAATCAACAGGTACAGTGGCGGCTGTTCCGCTAAGGCAGAGGAGCTCCGCCTCACTGCTCTGCAGCAGTAAAAGAAAGGAGAAAATAAAATGATGATAACGTAATGTTATTATCATTTTCTTTTGTCCTCCTGTTGGAGCAGCTTTGTATGAGGGGGTGGGGTGGGGCTGCGGAGCAGGGGAGGAGTGGTAGAACCCTCCTAAGTGCGCAATGACGGTTTGGCCAGCCCTCTCGGGCTGCCCAAAACAGTCATGCACACTTTCCCTGTTCTCCATGCAGGCTGCATTACGACCTGCGTGGAGAACATGCCACCCCTGCAGCTCCTTGCTGAGCACCGTGTCAGGGGAGCTTGGATGTGCTTCCCGTTCCTGGAGTTGGATGCAGGAGAGCATGAGCATTGACGCTGGACCCGGCAGCAAAGTGTTTATTTTATTTTTTTGGTTTTTTTACATTGTGACCCAAACCCCCCTCCCGCGCCTGCCTCATCACTCCTGAGCTGTGCCAGCCCCCACTGAACAGGTGCTGTAATATCCATGAGGAAGAGCTTTAGAAAGGGTAAGTAACTTGCTCTTTGTGGCACCTGGCATCTTCTATGTAATTTCTTAGTCATATGCATCTTTTTGTGCTCTCTGTAACCTAGTCTAGTCTCTATCAGGAACTCCACATTGGGGAAAACCCCATTTAGGACAACATTCCTGGTCATTTTAATGTAATCATGCATCGTGCTGCTGTCTTTTTTTCATGTAACTTGACATTTACTACAAATGTTGAAATCCTTAATTTAGGGTGCTTGCCCAGGAAACCTGAGTTATCTTCCCAGAAGTTCACAAGCCAATATCCATTGACTTTACAATTACAAAATACTTTTCTAGCCTTCCTTCTTAATCAGATGAGTATAAATCCTGAGGAAAGCGTAACGACCAGTGCACAGTGGGATGTGCATTGACTGGACAATCTAAAAGTTGCAGAAGTGCCATGCTCTCACAGCGGTGGAAATTGATATGCAGCTCATGGATACATACCAGGGAAGTTGTTTTTACTTTCTTCTCACAGCTCCTCATTTCCTTCATATGATTTCCTTGCGCCTGTTCACCTTGGTTATAGTATGCTCATAAACGTTTGTAAAACTATTTTAGTCTGTGGCCCTGATTACATGTTAAGCATAGTGGTAATTATCATATGCCTGGTTACTAGCTCATGAATTTACAGATTCGTCATATCTTGATTTAAAAAACACATGGGAGATTTCTCACATGTATTTAATACCGCCTGTCTGTGGTCCACATGGTTTATTTATTGTATGTGATATTTATCCCATGCTTAAATTGATGCATGTGGTAACTAACGCCCATTTACAGATATGAGAGGGCATTGAAAACCAGTGGAAAATACCACCTTAAAATAACTCTAGTCAAAAGCAGGTGGTAAAAATTCCTGAAAGCATAGGGAAATAAAACAAATTAAAAAAGCTTCCAACCAGTACCAAAAACGAAGACCAACACAATAATGTAAAACAGTACATGCACTGTTTGAAGTTGAAAAATAAAATCACACACCTGCAGACAGGGACAGACCTACTTAAACAGCCAAGGACAGGTGAAGCTTTCACAAGTTAACTGCAGCAGCTCACTCTTCCATTCTGCAGTACACCACCATGCATGCAGCACTGCTAGACCACTAGATCATGCCATGCCAGATCCATGTTCCGCTACAATAAACACTGCAACATAATGGTGGAAACCAGGCCAACAATCCGTGGCCTCAGAACGTGCGGCAATGCTGGATGAGAGCCAGGATTGACAGGTTAAGATTTAGATTCATAAACCTGAGTCAAGTTGAGATCATGAAAATATACTGGCTCGTTATGGGCACTCTATCCAACATGTTTTCATCATTACGGATACACTGGAGCCCAACATAGGGATCCACTGTCACCCCCTTCCTGAAAATGCTAGCAGCAGTAGAATTGTTTGCAGTAGGCACCAGTACTATTGGTGTATTACATTTCTCAGCCAACCTTCAGCAAAATACTCTGCTAAGTGATGATGGTTTGCAGAGAACGAATAGGTAACATATACAGTTCACCTTGGACCCCCACACGTCCAGTGCCAGCAGAGGAAACATTTATGCTACTGCAAAATTTTCTAAAATTATAGGGCCAGTTGCCTGCACTGATGTACACCTGGTGGGTTCATGTAGACAGAAGCAAGTGTGTTGCAGCTGTAAAACGAGACATTCTATTAACCCTTTCGCTGCGGCGGCAATTCCGCCGCAGCGCTAAGGGGGTGGGGTGGCCGTGCGGCGCTCCGACGCTTATGACGTAACCGCTCCTTCACGGCCCTCGGGTGGGCTGTGCGCTGTGCTTGATACGCAGCGGTTCCGTTATGGCCCCGCCCGCTCAATGGAACGCGCCGCGCAGGCGCGGCGAGCGGGCCATGACGGAACCGCTCCGTCACCAGCACAGTCCACCCGAGGGGTGTGACAGAGCGGTTCCGTCATAAGCGTGGGAGGGGTTAATGTGCAAATACTGTGGGATAAGGACCTGTGTACAGTGAACTGCTGTGTTGGGTGCCCTGGTTCAAACTGGAGTACCATGATCCTGCGAGAAGCAACATTAGTCATACTGTGGTGATACATGACTATCAAAATACTGGACAGATACTCAACCCATAATCAAGATTACAATTTAGTATAATTGTTGTAGTCCAATCGCTATATGTGCCAGCAGTACCATTAGAGAGTTGTTGGCCCCTGTGGCAGCACATACATGGATCAACGTTTATATGTGTAAACATCGATCACTCTTCACAAAGATGATGATTCTCAGCAAAGTTAACAATTGTGTACTTCTGTTACAACTCTCATGTCTCTAACCTTGGATTCCTTTGACCTCAGGACCTTCTTTCATGTCTGTTGAGAATGGTTATAATTGAATCTTCCTATGGCTTGAGATAGAGCTCAGACGAGGGCTCCCAACAGTTGCCATGCTTTAGTGCTTGTGCATAGAAACTTGCTTAAGTCCCCAGTATTTCGAGGTTTTGAACCTTCGTATAATGTTCTCAACTCATTATCAGTGTGATTTTAATCAGTGTTTTCCCAATGTGCAAGTTTGTGGTTTTAACCTCTAAACTCGTGATCGAAGCCATAACTGTCTTTAAGATCAACGAAAATAAATAAAGAGTTGCCTTGTTTGTTCAGCATTCTGTTTTAATTAGAGGCTCTTAACATTACATATTTTTTAATGTAATCATTAGTTTTAATTCAGGGGAAGTTCCTCTGGTATTAAGTTTCACATACCTTATATGAGAAGGTCGTGCAAAACTGAAAAACACAGATGAACAGAGCATTAAAAAAGCCGTATTTTGCGGTTAATCCTTCTTATCACTGTTTTCAATAGTCATCTATCATTCCATGTTATGTATGATCCTCGATCTGACTCCTACATTGTATAAAATGCACAGCTTGGCCTCTTCCCCAATGTCTTCCGAGGAAGATCACTCGAAATACAAACATTATCGGCTGCCACTGTTTCTTTACTTTTAATCAATGCATTTCCAGGCCTGAACTACAATTCTCAAAATGTCACGTATGAAAAGCACACGCTTTTCAGCTTAATGCAATTTTAAATGTAAGCATAGCCCCAGTCATGCAAAAAAATCAATACACCTATTGATTGGCACCTCAGTGATTGAACCGTAAGAAGTGCTCCACACTTGACAAATATCAAGGCATTTCATAGCAACGGCTGAATCATTGATCATTGACAATCAAATTATATTCTCAATCAACTACAAAGACCCTCGAATTATATTTAGCTTGACTGATTTTTGACAGTATGCGCCATTAACCATCCGCATACATTTTTTCTTTTATTGGCATTTATTACGATATATTTTGTTTCTGGTTTACTTATCTATGGTTTCATTTAGTGTGTATTTTGTATAGCACGCCATAAAAAAAATCCTAGAATGCTTCAGCCTATTGCAGCCGCCTGCTTGTAGCTCTGACCAAAGTCCCTTTATTTTCTGCACTTTCTTTTGTTCTTTCATCTTTATTTCTTTTTTCCATTTTAGTCATCATTTATTTTTTCTTGTTTTTTGTCTTTTCCTATGTCTATTTCCTTCTCTTTTGCTTTCTCTCTTTAACGCTTTTTCCTTCTACTGTTTTGGGACATGCAAGCAAAGTATACTTGTGTAATAGAAGCTACTAACCAATATATAAAAAAAAAAATCAAAACTCTGTATTAATTTTTCCAAAGACTACAGATGACACGTAAGACATTGAAAGCAATTGAAAGTATCAGGAGATATACATCGCATAATTAATTTAAGACAAGACTAAGGCATGATTAATAAGCAAGTATCAGCCACACCGTAGTTCACAATATTTTCGTGATTATAGAGAATAGTGGTCTATGTAATCCGAAAACAGAACATATTAGCTCAAAACCCTTAAAACACAGAATTTTAAGATGTACCTCCTATCATAATGGGACTGAGAATGCGTACCCATTCATCATTTGTGACGTATGGGTGGATGTGAATGTCCTATAAAAGAAAAAGTGTGAGAGAAAAGTTGTTTTAAAGAGAGATAAAGGTAAGAGTTAGTGGCGCTTGGAGCTCTGAGATTAGTTATCTGAGTTGTGGTCTTCAAGCTTTGTTGAGGTAAGTGGGGAATTGTTAGGCAGTTGAGAATGTAATTTGACTGTTTAGGTCATGTGTATTTTGATAAATTCACGGTAAGTATACTCATGATATGTTTATCGTGGTTTTTTCTTCTGCAGATACAAAAAACGTTGTTCCATAACTGGTGTGAGGGATGAATTGTTTGGCTTTTTGGGTAAAGCAAATTGTCTGCACTTTTTGTAAAATTACAGGCAAGCCCACAACGTGTTGAATGAGAGTTTTTGTGTGTGTTCTTCTACTCTGCATGCTCTTGACACACAAAGCAGGAAAAGGATTAATTTGTAGTAGCTCAGCTTGTTTTAGTGCCAGGGAAGGCGATGCTCCTTAGATACCCAGTGCTACAGTGATGCAATTTCATTCCACATGAGTATTGAAGATTTTTAGGTCTCCCCTACTAGAGAGCATGAGTGTTCTCTGATTTGAGACATATTAGTAGCTTACAGTGGGCTTAGAGTGTGCCCATTACCTGCCATTGTGTGGCTTTATTTTTATTTATTTATAAAGTTTCATATAGCGCGAACTTGATCCCGAAGGATATCAGAGCGCTTTACAATACTTTTTATAACAACAGTTGAACCGCATTGTAACAGTTAATACCAGCCTAAGGGCCTGATGAAGAGGAGGTTGTATATCTATCTGATGGTCCACATGTTTATTCACCCACTACAGTGCGCAGAATGGGGCAATAGATCAGCCCACTTCAGGCTTCTGCTAACTTCTTTGTAGGGGTGGCATTCACACGCAGCACACCCACACACAATGTAGTTCTCTTCAGTGCCAGAAACTACTAAGGCAATGAGTTCCTTTTGAGGTCCAAAAATATTTTTGCTTTTAGTCGTTATGTTTTTTTTATTGGCGAGGGCCTGACACCTCCTCCAAAAAAAACAAGCATTGAAAATGGCAAAAGGGTATTAGCCAACACCAGACCTATTGCTTTGCTATGGCTTGGAGAGCAGCAGTATTAGAGAGCAAAGAAAAACCATCTGGGGTTGCTGGAAATGCAGCCAAGTTTCTCTCAGGTCACAGTACCACTCACAGGAACACAGGTGCATCTCCAAAGCTTGTCAGCTTGCTGGCTCAAGGGAACCTTTTAAACAGAATGGGAGTTGGGAGCACACTGCCTCACAGTCCCAGCACAGTTCGCCCCTTTGCATCGTCACTAACATTTGCTTACTTCCTTATTTGTTAGCTTGTGCGGGCTTTACTTTCTCTTGTGTTTTGTCCCTCCCCTAGAGCATGGACGCATTGCTTGTGTCTGTGCACTGCTCATTTTTCAAGTTCTTCTTTTATCTCGTTTTGAATCACTTCACAAGAGTGTTTGTTTTCCAAGTATCTCCCAAGTGTGCTTCTCTTCCTGTCCTGCGTTCGGTCTTGCTCATGTGCTTCTCCCATGACTGCTTTAATTTCTCTCTCTTGCCCATTTACTTTTCCTTCACCTCTCCACGTTGCCCTCTCTCCTCTTTTGTTTACTTCCCTCTCTGCACCATTCATATTGCTTCGTCCACACCTGCGTCAGCCATGTTGTTTTCCCTGCCCTTCAGTTGCATAGCCCTGATTTCACCCCACCACCCTTCATGTTGCTTCTGTCACCTGCACAAACTCCATGTGGCTGTCTCTCACCCGTGGTCCTCCCTGCGCGCTTGAATGACAGAGAGGCTGAGACTATTTGGATCTGCTTGGTCAGGGAGCAATTTACCTGTAGACTTGTGGGATCAATTTAACTGAAGAACAAATACTGCAGCTCTACTTTTAAAGAGGCGTAATGGCACCTAGAACCTACAATCACTGCCTGGAGAAGGTTTGGCCCACAGCTTTCTTTCTCTGAACTGTCCAACTTCCCCTATCCCCCTCTGACAAGGTACAGTAGCTGTGCGCCTGCCCTCCTAGAGACGCTGCAGAGTGAGTGCCGCAGAAGAGTGAATCGGTCCCTCCTCCTGTCTGCTCCCCAGGTTTTAGGCTTGACTCCACAGGTTTACCACATCAACATTTTATTGCCTTTCAGACATCTTTTAGCTGTCTTTAGGCAAAATCCTAATATTGACCACAGTGCTTTAAGTGAGATTAAAAGGTTTTGGGGTGGGCGAGGGAGGGGACTTAAAAAGGAGCTACGTAATTATGGGTGTGTCTTAATACAACTAAACTACAGTCCTTTGCTTTCCACAGCATGCTTCCTGACCAGCATGTAGGTGCCTCTTTGTCAGTTTTCTGTTGTTGCATCCAGTAGTATCACCAAAGAACAAACGTATGGCCGAAACTTGCCAGACCTTTAGGCTTTGTGTTTATTATTAGTTTGACCTAAATGATTAACAACAATGATTTTGTTGTAAATAATTAGAATTGGTAATTACAAATGGAACGTATGTGAGCAACACTGTATGCGCTGGAGAGAGGCCAAGGATTGGATGAGCATGTTTCCCGAGCATTGTTACGGCCCTATGACTCACGCTGCCTTCAACCTCACTCTATAGCTCTGGTGTGGCCATTATGAACAACCTCTCACAACCTGAACTCACCCAGACACCTAAATGCAACTCTGCTCTTATGTGCCATATAAGCATTGGTGAACCCACTAACTCAACCTTTTAGAGTCAAGAACTCTTGGCTTTGCCAATACTTAGTAAGGTGAATTCCAGTTACACTATAAAATTGCAGTAAACCAAAGAGAACATACAAATGTTAATAAATTCAAGCCCTTTACTTATGTAAAATATACATTGCTTATACACAGGTCCACTGGAATTATGCTATTGTGCGACCAATGCGTTTTTCGCAGAATTATCGATTTGCCAGAGAATCCATCTTCATAATATGTAGATTTTAACACATTTAACAAAAAAGTGTTTCTATCTCAAACGTTTGAAAAGTTACTAACTGGTGCTAATGAGGTGCAAACTATGCCCAGACAGTATCAACAAGTGTATACATGAGAAAAGAGTGAAGTAATACAATCACATAGGATGTCACATTACACAAGATAATGTGCCATTTCTTGCCACATAATTTAGTCAACCAGGGATGATAATTTGGCCCTCCCCTACCTCAAAATTCCGGTGGCCTTGCTTATACAGTATACAGTAACATTAAGTCTCAAATCATTGGCAAAGCCAATAGATTCCAAAGGCAAGACTTATTGCCTTCACCAATGCTTGTTTTGTATGAGGTCTTGAATTTCACATCTAATGGTTTGACGTATTTACAACTATGTAGCACAATCCCAGCACGGCTTAAACCAAAGTAGGCCTTCTCTGTGTAATTTTTTCCAGAGTTCAGTAAGGATTATGAATTTTCCAAAACTTAGCCTGAGTTATGAATGAAGTAGTCTTTACTCTAAAAGGGAAATTCCGTATATTAGAAGAGTTGGGTGTGTAGTATGGGCTATATGTTATGTTCTTGCTAGTACATCTCTCATTTATTTATTAAAGATCTGTTGAAAAAGTTATTGTGGGTGCAAGGATGTTATATACTTTAGATGCTGCGTGTCCTGCTCTCGTGAACTTGTTAAGTAGATTGGAACGTCAGGGTTATGAGCTTTCCCCGTTTTGCTGAAGGCTGCTTAACTTTGAAAGTTATAAAAGTCCAGATCTGAAAGATTGTGTTGGTGCTGGGGTTCCGGAAATGTCTTGAGATTATCGCGAGACCCCAGAACCTTGATTACTTGTTATTCCTTTTATAACCCAGTCCTTCTAAGAATGAGTATTCCCATTTATCTTAATGTTACTGTTGTTCCAAAGGGAGGCAAAGCACGGTTTAGACATTTTATGTAACAATTTCTTGGCCAATCTTTTGAGTGCCTCCTGTGCTATAGTTATGAAGCATGTGAGTGATAGGCCTAAAAACGCTCGATGCGCAGGAAGTGAGAGGTAATAACAGAACATTTACAATCGATGGCCATATTGGGCGTGATTTGACATGATTGCGTGTCCTTTTTAAATCACCTTTCACCTTGCCTGATACAGAAGGCTGCTTGGTACATCTTAAAGTTCAGGCTGAGTTGGGGTAAAGATAATCTGTCTTTTTTTGTCATCCAAAGGAATCATTTGATGTATTTATCTATAGTCTTAAAGTAGTTCTGGAGAAGAAAAATTGATTGTGAGTATAGTAGTTAAAACATTAATTAATAGAGTTGCCTCATTTTCATGATTTTGGTTCTTCTCCACCAAGGAGAACGTTTTGGTCACCATGTGATTAATTCTTTGATTTTAGACAATGGTTTAGTCTCATGATACTTTACAGAGTAAAGTCTCCACCGAACCAGGTACCTATATATTTTATACAAAGTAGTGGTTCAGCACTCCGTTTCAAAGTTGATTAAATGTACATGATAAGACTTCAGTCTATAGTACACAAGTTGTAATGGTAAGCAGTTGTCATCTTATGGTCTCAATAAACAAATGTGAAAGTGATTTCTTCTTCCAATAAATCTTTATTCATCATCTTTTTTCTTAAAATCACATCAATCGTGCAGTAGCCGATTGAAAGGCCACAGTTTTTTCTTTGTTCAAGGAGTAGTCTGTTTCGCCTTTATCTGTTGATCTCTACTATTATCAGGGTAACTCTATTGGCTTCCTCCGAGAATATTAAAATGGCATCAATATAGGTTGCTAGTGCTTGGCTGCTTCCAATGACAGGGATTCCTTGTATCTTTTTGTTGAATCTCAATGAAGTACCGTGGGGCTCAATAAGAAGCAGGTAAAGTAAGGGAGCTAGAGGACATCCATGTCCGGTTCTGTAGGAAAGGAAACAAGCATTTACAATGCAACGGTCTCGCCTTTGCAAAAGTTAGAGCTATTGGCATTGTAAATGACAGCATTTTTATTTATGTGTTGGTTTTGAAAACAGATCAATAAATGGCATTGTCATTTACAATGGCAATAGCTTAATCTATCGCAAATGTGAGACGTATTGCATTTGCAATGCAATAGGTCGGGTATTTACAAGAGTTTGAGCTATTGACATTGCAAATAACGCGTTTTATGTTTCAAAAACCAAAACATAAATAAAATGTCTCTCACACTGCTGTCTCTCTCACACTGCTGTCTCTCCCTAGAACACACATATGCCGTCTCTCACACTGCTGTCTCTCTCACACACACTGCTGTTTCTCACACACTGCTGTCTTTCTTACACACACTGCTGTCTCTCACACACACTGCTGTCTCTCACACACACTGCTGTCTCTCACACTGCAGGTGTGGGTTGTGGGATGTGGGTTTCCAGCTCATATCTGGAGGGTGGGAGTTGCTGCGTTTCCTTTTTAGGTCTCGGCTAGCCGCGCGAAGCGCGTCTCCGCCGAGCCCCTATTGTCGGCATGTGCGCTTCCCAGGAGACAATCCTGGCCGCGCGCATCGCCTTGGAGGCGATTTGAAAGTGGCATGCGCCGAATGGCACGCGCCGTGCTCGGCCTGGCTGTCTCCTGGGAAGCGCACACTCCCCCCTCCCTCCGCTGTACAGAGACACACACACAGCAGCGAACATACACGCACACACGCGCGCGCACACACTCACACACACGAGCGCCCCCCAAGGCTCACTTACCGCTAATCCAGTGTGTTCTGTCGCCTCCGCGGGGCTCTCCGGCATGGGAGCCCCGCATCACGTACTGCTCTTGACCAGGAACTCCGTGGGCGCGGGCTTCGCGCACAAGACGGAAGTCCCGCCCCCACGGTAAGTTTCGTTTTGAATGCGCGCGCAGTAGTCTGCTTCATGTTCGCAAGTATTTTGCAGATTTCTTCACGGACATGGTTGAATTAATTATTTTTTCTAATTGTAGTAGGTGAAGGGAAACACAAAACGGCAAAAAGTTGTTTGATGAAACATATAAAAAAATAAGATGAAATCGCAGAGTCAATTAAAGGGACATCTGTGACATAAAAATACCGTGTGATTAATGGTGTCCCTCCTCCTCCCCCACCCCACTCTCTGCTTTTCCGCTCCCTCCCTCAAGTACTATTTGCAGCTCGTTATTTACGTTGACCTCACTGTGCAGAGGATGAACGGGGGAGCGGGTGGAGTTGCCGGCACACTTTGTTTCAGCCTGTTTAAATTTGCCCAGGCATTGAAGGGGGAGAAGCCTGGTCCTGGCAGAGCGCCAAGCACAGGTGTGCAATGCACAAGGAGGGAGCAGCGTGCATGTGCTTAGTCAAGTAAACAGTAAGAAGTGCACGGCGCACAGCTGGTGAGAGGGTGTGCAGTTAGTGTGATGTAAACAACCGGGTGCAGCGCGGGCTACAGGGGGAGGGGCGTCGAGAGATATGACGAGTGAGTGAAGCTTCTGAGCGAGGGTGTTTATGCTCTCTGCACTGTAACTGAGGCGTGCTGTTGTCCAGTACAGTGTCTGTGCACTTGGTGACACATACACTGCTGGACCGCGTCCTGTGCAGCGAGATCGGATGGGCGCCTTACCTCACTGGCTGCTGTGGCTAACACCTTGACTGTGCGCTTCATGCGAGGGGGTGCTCCTTGCAGACGGTCCCATGAATTACTCAGCTCTGCCTACACAATAAGGGCTCCCATAGCCCGCGCTTCCCCAGCTGTAGTCCGAGTGCTATGCTGGACAGCACTGCTCTGGGAACTTTCCTGACCCCTCCATCAGCCCCAAGCAGATCAGGGATTAAAGGGGGAGAAGCCCAGTCCTGGCAGACCACCGAGCACAGTAAGCACGGGTGTGCAATGCACAAGGAGGGAGCAGCATGTGTGTGCTCACTCGTTAGAAGTGCGCAGCGCACAGCTGGTGAGAGGGTGTGCAGTGGGTGTGATGTAACCAACGGGGGTGCAGCGCGGGCTACAGAGGGGTGGAACGTTGTGAGAGATGTGAAGAGTAAGTGACGTTTGTGAACAAGGGTCAGACCCGGTCAGTGTGTTCTCTGCTCTGTGACTGAGGCGTTCTGTTGTCAAGTACAATATCTATGCACTTGGTGCAACGTGCACTGCTGGATAGTGTCCTGTGCAGTGAGATGGGTGCCTTGCAAACAGCGAGAGCGTTGTATTTGGGTGCTCATCGTTCACAATGTGAGCCTGTGCTCAGAAGGCTTCCGTGGTGAGCAAGGTGCGCTTTCTGCACTGTGAGGCGTGTTGGTGCTCAGTGTGTGCGTGTGCACATGTGTACTACAGGTCGGCGTCCTGTGAAGTGAGATGGGATGGGTGCCCTGTAAACAGTGAGAGTGTTGTATTCCGGTGCTCACGGTAAGTGTATGTGCACACGTTTTCTCCGGGTTTGGAGTCATGTGCAGTGAGATGAGCGCTCTGTAGACAGTGAGCGCGTTGTTTGTTCGTGGTACACATTAGGAGTCTGTGCGCCGTGAGGCTGAAGTACAGTGAGCAGCCAGAAGGCACTGAGTGTGTGCGGAACAGAACCTCACCAGCAGTGACTCTCTCCCCTCCTTTGCAGGGGGCTGGACTGAGCACATTCCACCATTTGAATAATGCTTCACGAAGGGATTAAAAAAAAAACAATGAACTATTTACAATGCCAATAGCTCAAAACAATGTCATGGCGAGACCTATTGCATTGTAAATGCTTGTTTTTTTTAACCTACTCCCCTGGGCATTAGTGGTAGCTTCAAAAGCTTTTGTTTTTGGGGTGAGGGATGTTGGGGGTCAGATCTCAGCCCAAAGCCCCGACCCCTCTTCATGACCTTGTGTCCTCATGCCTCGTAAACGCAATTGGCTTATGATTTTGTCCCCGGCACAGTATACTATATACCAAAACATTTCATAACATATACATTAACATAGCAAATCATGGCATAGACTATACCAGATGACAGCATGATCTACACCATAACATACAGCGTAGCGCAGAACAACACATAACACAGGGCAGCAGGGCATAGCAGACACTAATATATAACAAACATATGATCGCTTATAGCATCCAATAGCAAAGCAAAACATTGAACATACCAGAGCATAGAACGATGTGCACCATGGCATACAGCGCGTGTGACAACACATAACATCCACATGGCAGAATATAATAAAGCGTATCATCACATACCAAAGTATAACTCAACACCCACTTCACTTGGGTGTAGCGCTTTATGAAGAGAAGCGCTACTGGTTAAACTGGAGACTGCCGGACCATAAGTACTGGGTGCAAAACACAGACCCAAAACTTAACTGAACTGTGAAGTGTGAGGCAAACCGTCCCATGTGCATGTCAACTCATCTGGGCACCGGGCTGCATGTGCCTCAACTCCCCATCTGCCAAGCGCTATACGTGCCTGAATCCGTGATAGCTCAAAGTGTGTACACAAGAAGACACATTCATCCACTGACTGTACCTTGGCAGAGCGCAACAACCCCACACGGCCAGTGCAAGCAGCAGGGCGGAGCACCATGCTTTCTTGGGGACTCTATGCGACATGCCTATGCATAACCGAGCGCGCTCCCACACTGTACCCACGGGGCGGGTTAGGTTGCGTTTCTGCCTGGGGCTGGCAGTAGAGAGTGGCGGTCGTCGGTGCGCGGGAGGAGCTTGGGGGAGTGCTTGCAGGAGAGACCTTGCATGAGCGGGGTGGACGCATGCAGGGGGCCTTTCATCCTTCTGAGGCCGTTTGGGTTGGAGTGCAGTTGGGCGGGCGATCTGGGGACGGGCGCGATCTGGAGGGAGAGGCGGTGGAGGATGCGCTGTTGGTGCTTGTTGCAGCAAAGTGTTTCAGATTGGGATTCAAAGGTGGGAGAAGCCAGGTGCACAAATGCACCATGAGTACAGTAGTAAACGACTAAGAAGAAGGCCGCGAGGGGTCTATGTACAAAGTGGAGGGGGAATTAGCCGACCTGGGACGGGATCGCCCGGGAGGCCCATTGTGCTCCTTGCCCCTTGGTCCAGAGAGGGCTGGCGCACCCCTGGTAAAGTGCCAGACTTGAGGCCAAGGGATCGGGGCGGTGCGGTGTCACTGCAAGCGCTCGGGGGGTGGGGAGGGGGGGGGGGGGTTGGGGGTCAGAATACGGTGCATTGGTGGTGGTCCAGGCTGGTAGGCGCATGGCAAAGAACGAATGCTGAAGGATGGTGGTTTGGGCGCTAGGGATAGAAGATTGAGGGTGAAGGTGTTTGGCTCAGAGTGCCTTCTCGTGCAGGACTTGGGGGGAGGGAAGGGGGGGAGGTTTGCAGTCATCCAGGCGGGGGGGGGGGGTCGAGAAGGAAAATAAATAAATAAACTGTTTTCCGTTTGGCAGAACCGGGGGGTTGCAGGCTGTGCGGAGATGGGGTGGGTGGAGATTGAAATTCAGTGAGGAGATGGACGTGGAGTTCTAGGGCTGCTGCAGGTCGGGTGGGGGGGAGGCACGGGCCTATTGGTTGGAGGGTTGGGAGTTGCAGTGCAGCATTGTAAGGCGCAGTGCTAAGGGAGTAAGGTGGGAGGGAGGCAAATCGTGACGTCACCATCATCATGGGGCTGTGGCGCGCGGCGGAGACGTCGCCGTGAGCATGCACATCGCCATCTCCGACGCGCTTTTCGCAGCGAGCCCTAACCAGAGAGACAGGAGATTGGGAACGCGCGCGCACGGCCGGCTCCAATCGCTTTCCTGAGCGTGCGCGTGCCAGTCTCCTGTCTCCTGGGAAGCAGACCCGGCAACTATAGTATCGGGCCTGCGCGATGCACATATGGCTTCGCCATATGCATCGCAGGCGCGAGACCTAAAAAGGATTGGAAAGATTTCTGGTTACCCTTATGCGTGCTTACTCCCTGTAGCATGGGCCTTGTGTCTGTCAAGCCTTTTCTGCATACAAGACAGATGGGCTGTTCAGATGTTTCACCTTCTCTAGCTCATAACAGAGCAGCTTTATATTGTCACACGCCAGCCTTCCTATTAAACAGGTTGTTAGAGAGTGCAAGGAGATCCTTTTCTAATAAGGTGCCAGTATTTTTTCATAAATCTTGCAATCGGTATTTATTAATGAGATTGGGCAAATTTGTTTGTTCATATCTGGTTTATCATGTTCTTCCTTTCTTTTTTTTTTTTTTTTTTTGAAAACCTTTATTGTGCAGTAAGAAATATACAAATACGGGCCTACAACCATTCAGGCCGGCCACGACACAATATGAGCAGCCGATGACTCCGGAAGGATGGTCACCGGAATCAGCCAACAATACAAAAGCAACTAAGTCAGACTAGAAAGGATAAGTACGGCCATCGAGCAGAAGCAAAGAAGGTTAATTTTTTAAATAAGGAGTATCGCAGGATCAATTGCAGTGTATGAATATCCGAGTTCCCAGATTGGGCCACGAAGCAACAGCAAAACATAAGGGCATCAATGCGGATAATTATCAGCAACAGTGTACACCATACAAGAAATAGACGCCACATAGCAAAGCAGCGCCCACCGTGGCTCATCGCTTGTCTACTTATCACCCAGTTACACTTTTTAGACAGAACAGAGGAACCGGAATAGCGACAGTGAGTATAATCACCCGCCATACTACCTAAAAGAAAAAAGAGGGAAAAAGGGGAAGGAGAAAGGGAAGAAATAATGTAAACAAGAAAGAGAGAACGCCGCGCTGGAGCAAGCACCCCACAGTAATAAGCACGCAAAGAAGTAAGGATATCACCAGCAAGGTGGGCATGCGAATCGTAATCGAAACGTGCGAAGCGCAAGAAAGAGAACAACGCACCTCCAGTACCCACCCTCAAGCATACCAAGGGAGACAGTAACAGACGCGGCGCTCTGATAAAGGGATACAAAAGGGCCATAGGACTAAGGAAAGAAAAAGAAAGAAGCCCCAACCCACCCTGCACCCCTGCAGAAGGCTAAGGCCTACCCCCCCTAGCAGCGTGCCTGTCACCCTAAATCAGAACCCGAAATATAGAGAAGTCAGAAAGAAGAAAAGAATAAAGAGGCAAAAAAAGGGGGGGAAAGAAATCAAGAGGGAGGGGGAGGGGACCATAAAACTACGCGTTTGGCCCCAGCCCCCCGCCCGCCCTCGGAATTACACAGCGTCTGAACGAGATCGACACAGTCTCGGGTATCATAAACTCACAAGGGGATCGTCCATATTATCATGAGTGAGGGTCGACCACAGCTCAATCCGTTCACCAGTAGGTCTCAGGGTTATGTTTGGCTCACCCCTGGCCCTTCTTAGACATCATTATCACATATGAGGTAGCAGTGGGTAGCAAACACCGCAAGATGGAGAGGTCATCCAATCGGAACAAAACAAAGCAAGGATACAGACCAGGGGGCCCCGGTAACCAGCAACAAAACAAGAATCGTTCTCTGCAGTCCGGGTCTCTCAACAATGACAACAAGAGCAACAAAAACCAGGAGTTCAGTCTAGCCGAATAGGAAAGCAGAGGTTCCCCCGCAGAACAACAGTACGACCTCACCAAAGTAGATCGGAACAGCAGTCCACAACGCTCCTCGGACGTTCGGGCAGGAACGGGCCCCAACTTGGAACCCACGTCCCCACACTCCACACTCCAATCTGTCAGAAGAGTCGGGGCCGCAGACTGGTTGATGGACAGCGGCAGCACTCCTCGCAGCAATCGAGGGGGACGAAGCAGCGTCACCACAAAGCCGATCCACGGCCATGAAGAACGGTCCATCAAAGATGGCGGCGGACCGCATACCTTTCACCGGGGCATTGGGGGCCAAGGCCGCATGCAGGGACTGCAGGGCGTCAAGAACATCACTAATAGTGGGCTCATGCGACCAGGCCCCCACGCAATCCAGCCACACAAGTCCGCCGTCTCGAGGAAAGCCGTATCCCAAGTTGTCGGCCGCCATCTTGAGGGTTCAGCAGCGTTACCACCCTCCGCAACTCCCGGAGCGGGCCCCCAAGCGAGGACCCCCCTGGAGTTCACACAGGCCCCACTAATGGCAATCTTGGTGCAGAAAGATGCGCCAACAAATCGGGGGGTCCGCCTGCACCACCACTCGCGGGCGTCACAAGCCGATTCCGGGCGCAGGGCTTCAGGATGACCGGACGAGGCAGCAACGGGGGGGGGACACCCCCTGCACAGTCGATCCCCGTCCGCGGCGCACCGCACTCCACACGGGCCTCCCGGCCACCAGAACAGGCCTGGTCAGCATCCACCGGGACAATCGCACAACGGCTTCTCACCGTCGGCTCTCTCTCCCGTCAGGGGCCGCCGTCGACACCGCCACCCTGGCCGATCCAAGCAGGCGAGGTTCCGGTCTCCACACCTCGAAGGCCGGGCCGAGCAAGAGCACAGCCTCGGAACCACAGCACGCAGGAGCCCCCAGATCAGACGGTGAGTAAAAGCAACGCTTTACGTTTCCGTTTCTTCCCGAGTGTGTCGTCTCGGGACAGGATATTTGACAGTATTTGCGTGTTGGGCAGGAAGGCTGACGGAGCCGAGCTACAGAGCGTCCATTGCGGTCGCAAGCTTGGCTCCTCCCCTTGTTCTTCCTTTCTTATACTATAGTAGTTTGGGCAGCTGATCCATTTTCCCACTCCAGCAAAATGTTGGAAAAGGTCCTTGGGTGGCCTGATTATGGTTTGTGAGCATTCATTTTAAAACCTGCATGTAAGGCCAGCTGGTCCTGATGCCTTGCCTAGTTTTAAAGATTGGACGCCTTATGGCTTTCTGCACATTGGTCTGTTCAACCTATTCCAGTTTTAGCATCTAGGGTATGTGGTGGAATCTTTAAAAGATATGACCAACATCTTTAATGGAAATTGTCTAAAGGCGTGGAATGCCTCCAGAATGCTTTTAGTTGATGTTTAAATTTGTTGTTTTTATCTGTTGACATATTAGTCGATATGTTTTAGTTGCATTTTTCCTAATTTGGCAGAATTTTGCCAGCCTTGTTACTTTCACAAAGCCTTTTCACTTTGTTTAATGATATACATTAGTGTGCTTTCTCATTTAAGATTTTATTGTATTCATACCTGAGGTTTTTATTAACTTTGGAAGTATATCTAAAACGTTTGTGTGTAATATTTTGTGTTCTAGATTCTGCATCTTTCTTCTAAATAATTAGGTTTCAAGTTGTCATGTTCAGTATTTACAGCCATATCCAGCATGCCTCTGAATGTTGATTTGTGTGCATACCAAATGATTTTTTGGGAAGTTCCCACATTGTTTCATAATTGAAGTCGCCTATGTCCTTTATTAACTGATTTCTAGATTCTCCATGGTCCATGATGTTATTTATGCTTCAATCTTTCATTTTGAGCTTGTTAGAGACAATACAGTACTCCAGCAACAGACAAGCATGGGTGGTTCAACATGTCTTAGTTCAGATCAGGGAGGCACCAAAGCAGAAGGCAGGGAATACTTTAGGTGTGTGCCAAAACACATCCATCTTGATGAATTTGTGACTACAGGGGAGTGCCTCCCTGATCTGAACTGAGACATCCTAAACCACAATAAGTTTAGAGTGTACCTCTCTCCAAGAAGTAGAAACGAATAGGTGAGAGCATTAGGTCTCATTTCCAATCACATGGTACGAATGTGTAGGAAGACAAGGGTTACAACAGACCTGGCAAAGGCCCGAGACCTGTATTGGGCTTTCAAGGAAGGCCGGAACATGTTGGCACAACTGGAGGGGTAGATGAGCCATTATACCTCGTTGTGCACCCACTATTTATCTCATTCAGGATACTCAACAATAAAAGGTATTCCTTGAGGATACTTCTTTTTGGCTCATTTATCTAAGAACTCCCAGAAATGGTTGAGTTCATCATGATGGTATTTGCCTACCGTGGTGGGGATAATCGCCAATGACGTAGCATGCCACGGCAAGACAATCTTTTTTATTTTTCTGCAGGACAACCAAATAGCGATTTAATTTTTTTCCCTGCCCATCCATAAGTTTGTTGACCTTTCAGTTTGTAGCAATTATCAGTGATTTTTAGGTCTCGCGACCTATCAATGCGCGCAAGCGCATTGAGCGGAGCGAGAATTCAAGTGCTCGAAATCCTCGTCAAACCAAGGGCTTCTTGGTGAGGTTTTCTTTAAGTTCACGTGAATCACGTGATTAAACAAGCACGCGCATCGGCCTCCCTCCCACCCTCCTAGTTGCATTTTTTCACGGCCGCACAGCACATCAAAGGGCTTCTCTCAGCGTGCGCTGTGCGGCTTCTCCTCCCCTAATTAATCATGGCTGGCCGGCCGTACTTTCAGTTTCCCGGCCGCTCTTGTTTAAACTTCAATTGAAGTGCAGCTGGAGGGCGCTGCGGCCGCTCTGTGCCCGTGTTGTTAATCTAAAATGACAACCATATGCCGTCTTTCAGTAAGCAAGTGACGGCATTTGGTTTTGCAGGTCATTCATCTGTAATCCAGCATCTGTGACTTCTTTTACAAAAAATTATTATTAGCATAAAATAACAACACACTCCTCGCAGCATTTGCTTCTCTGTTTAACCTCCAACCTAACTCCTGGAGATCTCTCCGCTCAACATGGCACAAATGTACAGCTTGCACTTTGTAATTGCTAAACTCGTGGGCACCCGCCTCAACAGGTCCCGCTGGTGCTTAGTCACCTCTTTTGTTATTAGCAGACTCCTAATAGCCCCTCGGGACCGGTGCCTCTCTTCGCTTCAGCCCCCCTCCCCCAGCCACGGAGCGTGCATTTCCGGTTCTCAGACACTTGCATCATGTTCATGTTATTTACCTTTAACATATCTCTGCAATCCCTAATTCACCCCTGCCGTTGCTGCTCTAGTGTTTATGTTGGTTTCCCCATGCCTCACCCCAGCTGTTTCCGCTTGCTTTCCCAGCCCACCCCATCCAGCTTTAATTCCAACCAACATTCCTTCCCCTTCCCTCGTGTTGCTAATTACAGCTGGCGCTTTAGTAATCCCGGTAACATCACGAAAAGTAGAAAATGCATTTTTAGCCAGTCTTTGAATAAAATATGGGCAAACACACCAACCTGTTAATTGTTTCTACCTTTTAATTTAGGAGCGTGCCTGGACAACCAAACTTCGATGTGAGTAATCGTTTCCCCACACCGCCTTATGGATGATGCACTGAGCTATTGGTCCTATGTTGCTTATTGGGTGAAGCTTTCCACGGCCATCCAGATTCATTCAACTAAAATCAATAAGGATCAATTTATATAAATTGTTTTTCTCCCCGAGCACACATTATGCATTAATTTCACACTGAGCCTCATGAAGTTGTCCCATAACAACTGCAATAACGCGGTAACTCATCGAATGCAAACACGTGACACGCTCCCAGCTCCAGACTGGATGCTTCACATATGTGCAACAATTCATTTATGTGCACCACTTCCTATTCATACACTCCGAATGCTCACTGCAATCACTGTCTGCACAGAGCTGCGACAAGGTGACTTGTTTCTATCAGCTCAGCGCCCAGCAAAGAGACGAGGCGATCCAGGTGCCACCGCCTCGCCATATGGTACGGAGTGACGTAGTGCACAGCTCCGAATCCTATCGACATCAGACATCCTACCCCCGAGGCAGCCAGGCACTACAAATCACGAGAGAATGGCAACACCACCTGGCCATTTGTAACACTTTTGGAAACACAGCCTCGGCGTTGATAATTGTGTCAAAACAGAAAGGCTCTGGTGACTATCTCTGTTACAGCCCTCCTGACCAGCAGCGGCTTTTATTCTAGCAGGAAAATAGGGTGTTTTAGTGAATTAGTTCTGGAGGCAAACGCCCTTCATTTCATTGGTTGCTTGCGCACGCTGTTATTTCGTCCCCAAAGAGAGTGAACATTAAACGAAATACTAAGAGCTCTGTCTGCCTAAAGCCACATTGGGTCTGAGGCTTAAACCCTTGCAGCGTGATGAGACTAACCTTTCACCTTACCAGTCAAATGTTATCTGATAACAAGCATTGGCATAGCCAATAGGTCTCGCCCTTGGGATCTTATAAGTGTTTAGCCATGCAACAGTTGTTGTTGCACCAAGGATATCGTGCTGCATAACTAAATACTTTGAAGGTCCCAAAAGCGAGACCTATTGGCTATGCCAATGCTTGTTGTTGTTGTTTCTCTTTTGACTGGGTATTTAAACCTTTTATGCTCAGGCAGAGCACTTTCATATTCCGATTCATTTTTGTTGGGCTATGTTTTTAGGGTGTTGATTGTGGTTTGCTGATTGAGCTTTGGGGATACAGTTTTCCCATCTAGCTCCAATAGCCAACTCATACAGAGGATTCTAATGTTGCATTTACAGTATAAGCAGTGAGTATTTAACATCCCCTTGTATCCCCCATGCATCGTGATGGATGAGAATGTTAGTAGGATTGGCATCTGTACATCAACAATTTGAAAAGGTAGTCCATAGGATGAAGAAACAGCAAAAGGGTAGAGGCAACAAATTGCACCCGTTATTGAAGTGGCTTATTAGTTTGGTGATGGTGCTTGAAAAACCTGGGAGTACAACCCTATTTACTCCCAATTGGGCAACACCCAAGCCGTGAACGAAAGAATTGTTTTGGAATCAGCACCCATCAAATGTCATAACTACTTTTTAACATTGATACAGTCCAAAGGCTAAGTATTCTAAGAAGCAGGTCCAGAATTCAAAGACGGTTCAAGTATGTCCTTTATTAATTGTTTCCTTACATTAAAATCTAAATACACATAGGAAGTTCTTTTAGCCAACGCGTTTCGTCTCTTAGTCGAGACTTCTTCAGGGCTCTAGTAAATCAGTGTCTAATTGTCTATAATGCGTTGTCTTATTGGAATTTAGTGCAACTAGAAGCATCAATGTAAGTTTTCTTTCATTTCTGATAAAAGCGTGTAAGAGCGATTCTAGGCACTAAATTCCGATAAGACAACGCATTATAGACAATTAGACACTGATTTACTAGAGCCCTGAAGAAGTCTCGACTAAGAGACGAAACGCGTTGGCTAAAAAAACTTCCTATGTGTATTTGGATTTTAATGTTTGGAAACAATTAATAAAGGACATACTTGGACCGTCTTTGAATTCTGGACCTGCTTCTTAGAATACTTAGCCTTTGGACTGATTCAATGTTAAAAAGGTGTTATGACATTTGATGGGTGCTGATTCCAAAACAATTATTTTGTAGACCATAGGATGAGTATAGAACACAAGCATTGGAAATGCAATAGGTCTCGCATTAGAAAAGTTGGAGTTATTGGTCTTGTAAATGACATATTTTATTTATTTGTTGGTTTTTAAAATTGCTAAATTGATGGCTTTGTCATTTACAATGCCAATAGTTATAACTTTCGCGAATGTGACACCTATAGCATTTGGAATGCAACATGTTTTGTATTTACGTGACTTAGATGGCAGCTCTGGTCGTTAGGCCACATCTCCAGAGAGCAGGAGAGTGCAGCAGGGGAGAGAAGCACAGCAATGCAATAGGTCTCGCATTAGGAAAGTTTGAGCTATTGGTATTGTAAAGGACACATGTTTTATTTATGTGCTTGTTTTGAAAATAGCGAAATTAATAGCTTTGTTATTTACAATGCCAATAGTTTTATCTTTCGCAAATGTGACACCTATTGTAACACAATATGTGTTGTGAGGGTGAGGGGTTGAGGGTGAGTGAGGGGGTGAGGGTGAGTGAGGGTGAGTGAGGGTGAGGGGTTGAGGGTGAGGGGGTGAGTGAGGGTGAGTGAGGGTGAGGGGTTGAGGGTGAGTGAGGGTGAGGGGTTGAGGTTGAGTGAGGGTGAGTGAGGGTTAGGGGTTGAGGGTGAGGGTGGGTGAGTGAGGGTGAGGGTTTGAGGGTGAGGGTGAGTGAGGGGTTGAGGGTGAGGGGTTGAGGGTGAGTGAGGGTGAGGGGTTGAGGGTAAGTGAGGGTGAGGGGTTGAGGGTGAGTGAGGTTGAGGGTGAGTGAGGGTGAGGGTGAGTGAGGGTGAGGGGTTGAGGGTGAGTGAGGGTGAGGGTGAGGGAGGGTGAGGGTGAGTGAGGGTGAGGGGTTGAGGGTGAGTGAGGGGTTGAGGGTGAGTGAGGGTGAGGGGTTGAGGGTGAGGGTGAGTGAGGGTGAGGGGTTGAGGGTGAGGGTGAGTGAGGGTGAGGGGTTGAGGGTGAGTGAGGGTGAGGGGTTGAGGGTGAGTGAGAGTGAGGGTGAGTGAGGGGTTGAGGGTGAGTGAGAGTGGGGTTGAGGGTGGGTGAGGGTGAGGGGTTGAGGGTGGTTGAGGGTGAGTGAGGGTGAGGGGTTGAGGGTGAGTGAGGGTGAGGGGGTGAGGGGTTGAGGGTGAGGGTGAGTGAGGGTGAGTGAGGGTGAGTGAGGGTGAGTGAGGGTGAGGTGTTGAGGGTGAGTGAGGGTGAGGGGTTGAGGGTGAGTGAGGGTGAGGGGGTGAGGGTGAGGGTGAGTGAGGGTGAGGGTGAGTGAGGGTGAGGGTGAGTGAGGGAGGGTGAGGGGTTGAGGGTGAGTGAGGGTGAGGGTGAGTGAGGGTGAGTGAGGGTGAGGGTGGGTGAGGGGTTGAGGGTGAGTGAGGGTGAGGGGTTGAGGGTGAGGGTGAGGGGTTGAGGGTGAGTGAGGGTGAGGGTGAGTGAGGGTGAGTGAGGGTGAGTGAGGGTGAGGGTGAGTGAGGGTGAGGGGTTGAGGGTGAGTGAGAGTGAGGGTGAGTGAGGGGTTGAGGGTGAGGGGTTGAGGGTGAGTGAGGGTGAGGGGTTGAGTGAGGGTGAGTGAGGGTGAGGGTGGGTGAGGGGTTGAGGGTGAGTGAGGGTGAGTGAGGGTGAGGGTGAGTGAGGGTGAGTGAGGGTGAGGGTGAGTGAGGGTGAGTGAGAGTGAGGGGTTGAGGGTGAGTGAGGGTGAGTGAGGGTGAGGGGTTGAGGGTGAGTGAGGGTGAGGGGTTGAGGGTGAGTGAGGGTGAGGGGTTGAGGGTGGGTGAGGGCTTGAGGGGTTGAGGGTGAGGGAGGGTGAGTGAGGGTGAGGGGTTGAGGGAGGGTGAGGGTGAGTGAGGGTGAGTGAGGGTGAGGGTGTGGGGTTGAGTGAGGGTGAGTGAGGGTGAGGGTTGAGTGAGGGTGAGGGGTTGAGGGTGAGTGAGGGTGAGTGAGAGTGAGGGTGAGTGAGGGGTTGAGGGTGAGTGAGGGTGAGGGGTTGAGGGTGAGTGAGGGTAAGGGGTTGAGGGTGAGTGAGGGTGAGGGTTTGAGGGTGGGTGAGGGGTTGAGGGTGAGTGAGGGTGAGTGAGGGTGAGGGTGAGTGAGGGTGAGTAAGGGTGAGGGGTTGAGGGTGAGTAAGGGTGAGGGGTTGAGGGTGAGTGAGGGTGAGGGGTTGAGGGTGAGTGAGGGTGAGGGTGAGTGAGGGTGAGTGAGGATGAGGGTGAGTGAGGATGAGGGTGAGTGAGGGTGAGGGTGAGGGGTTGAGGGTGAGTGAGGGTGGGGGTGAGTGAGGGTGAGGGGTTGAGGGTGAGTGAGGGTGAGTGAAGGTGAGGGTGAGGGTGAGCGAGGGTGAGGGTGAGTGAGGGTGAGTGTGATGGGAGATGTATATGGGCATATAACGAGAAAGCGAAAGTGAAAGAACAGGTGATGTGGAGGACTCAGAGGTAATCAGAACGGGGCCGAACGCAGAGGAGATGGCTTCGAGCTCCAGTACACCACCCTGGCAGCAGGTGTAAGGTGGCTGAAGCAGACAATGCGCATCTTGACGACGGAGAAATCCCATTTCAAAAAGCATCCAGGGCCCTGCATTATAGCTTTGGGCTTTGCTGACAATCACTGATCAGGAAGTCCTTTGCTAACTGGTAACGACCTCTGCTACTGGACGCAGCCTGTGGTGGGCACATTGCTTGTACTGCAGAAAAAGACAGAGTTTAAGCAGCACGTGAGAAGATACCTCGGGCTGCAGGTGGGAGCAAAGTACAGGCCCTGCACCCTCCTCAGTCTGCATGCATGCACGGAGCTTGAATTGCCGTGGCTCTGAGATTTTGGTGGCTTACTACAAAGTTGCCAGGTTTTGCATGTATGTGCACTGAACACCAGGTTTGTAGAACTGAGCTTTGATTTAACAAATGAGTGTCTTCTGGGAGTTGTAGTTTTCGTGTGCCAATATGTAAAAAAAAAATAGGCTAATCTCCATGCCCGATAACTATCTGTAGTAGAAAATATCAGGAGTAAGAGAGATGGTGATCGGCACAAATGAACGGCTGGTAACCTTATTTGTGGCACAGAACCGTTTGCAACCAAAAAGATTGGCTTTCTGGATAAGAAAGTAAGGTTAGCAATAGGCAAAGAAAAGAGACTGCTAGAGGCACACACAAAAGCCAGCTGCTGCTGTGTGTAGGACCACCGGTGAGCCCAGCCTGCCTTGAGCATGTAAACACACTCCATTCAGCGTCATCGGAGTGCAAAGTTCCCAGAGAAACAAGAAAGGAAACAAGACGGAGGGCATTGCTGTGGGGAGGGGGGGGAGGAGAAATGCACACGGCGGGCAGGGGAGGGGGCGGAGCGGAGCGGGGAGAGCGGCATGAGGGTGTGAAGCAGCCGGGGCCTTTGAGGTGAAGCTAAGCTTCACTTCAAAAGGTGTGGGAGGAATGCGGCTGAGGGAACAGACGGCGATTTGGTGATGTGCACGCGCATTTTAGGTCAATGCGCAAGCGTATTGACCTAAAAGCCACGGGCACAGCAGCAAATCGCCACAGTTAGGTAAGCTTTGTTTAAAGCCCTATAGTCTCGCTTCTCTCAATGCGCATGCGCATTGATAGGTCACGAGACCTAAAAGGGTAGGCACGAGTCAAAATATCCCAAAGAAATGCCTCCACCTCCAAGAAAAGAAACCCTGCCTTCCCTCTCCATTGACTGGGCATAGAAGGGCACAAGTAGCCACCTATGGCCGCAATATGCTCTGCAATTTAAAGCTTGGTCTTCTTCCAAGTTTGAAACATGCATTGAAAACCCAGAGACATTAAAACTCAGATAAGTTACTGAAGAAAATCATTAAATCTTAGCATCAAAAGTTAATACAGGTAGCCACATTTATGATGGACTATTTCCAGTTGATCATTTGTGAATCAGAGTAGTCAGAAAGAGAGCAAGGTAACCATGAATGACAATACCTCGAACATTCGCTGCTCTCAAATCTTTTGATTGCATCCTGAAGCATAAGTGAAGTCTGTTTCATCTAAGTAAGTAGAAAGATACAGTTTGAAGGAAACTTATGCACAGTAAAAGGATATTTCAGGCTGTAACTCATCAATAACACCTTCCATTGCACTGCTCATTGAAGCATTCACATACTTTGGCAATTATGTCACAACCTTAGAGCCACACGTGTGTACCTGATGAGAGACAGTGAGGTTAATAAGGCATTTAAAGGTTCGTTGTTGTACTAGGATATTGCCATGCTCTCAAAAAGTAGTCAAATCTAGTAACAAAGCCCTGACACGACCCTATTAGCCTAATAATGTCGAACACCAATGAGAATTGTTTAGCCAATAAAAAAAAAATACTGATAGTTTGACATATAAAATCACTCGTGTTCCATTTAAAAAGGATATTGCGTTTGTCGAACCTCAGACCGGAACAGGGATAAAGCAAGGTTAGCCCCTGGGAGACTGTTTATGGTCGAGGTCTCCATTTAAGTTTGTGTGATATTCGACTGTAAGGTTTGCAAGTTGGATGACTTGGATGAAAAATTGTAGACTTTCCTTTGTGGGTAATATTTAATTTGAAGGCTCAACAAGGATTAAGGGAATGAATAATTGTTTAAATGTTTCTCAAATCAACAACATTATTAAGATTAATATCCCGCTAACATTTGCTAATATTTTTTGGGGTAGTCTTTCCAGTAGCTGGAATAAACCAAAATCACAAACACAAATTATTAATTGCCACTGCTATTCAGCAGATAACAAAAAACTGGAAAGATACTTCTAAACTCTCGTACTTAGCCTGGTGGTATTCGGTCTGTCATAATCACAAACTCAATACAACTTTCGTTTTCCCCATATCCTTGAAGCAAAAACTATTACTTTTATGGTCCCCTGTTACTCTGTTTTTGGATGACAGTGCTAAACACTTCTTTGTTCCAGCACCATCTACTCAGGAAGTTAATCAATGTGTATCCTAGGATACACATTGATTGAGGAACGTCCAAAGAACTAAATCTTATCTTATCGCTCTCATAATTGATGGAGAGCTGTGTGTGATACTATAACGCTTTCTAGCTTTTGCCCTAAAGAAGTCTATGGTTATATATACCAAGACGAAACACGTGTTGGCGACGGCTAGTGTGGTTTTTGGAGAATAACATCCATAATAAAAGAAGATATGAAGATTACACGATATCTGGAATTTGTATATTGATGTGTTCATCCAAGCTCAGGATATAATCGTATAGCTTTTGTTCTACTGTTGTGACTTTTGTTGAGTAACCCCCGGTTTGTTTCAGCAAATGACATTTCTCATCCTCTAATTGGCTTATTCTTCCTCCCACTTCTGTGAATCTGCCTGTGAGTTTCCCTAAGTCCTTTCAGATACCTTTTATTTAGTTTTGTATGATGTCGGTATTGGACTGCATACACGTGCCCAGACCATGCAGGGATGTGAGCCTTGGGAGTGTTAGATCCAAATTTGTATTTGCCTCAGATTTTGTTTTTATTGGTGAATCTGGGATCGCCGTCTCTGATTATAATTTCTGACCCGTTTTCATGTCCTTTGTCACTCCTGAGTCTTTGTTCTTTTTGTTTGCCATCCTTGAGGAATGTTTGTCTGTTTAATAATATGTATATTATAGGTGTAGGTTTTCTTCAATATGAGCTGGAGTGTCCTAGCACAAGGAGAATGTTGTGTTTTGCATCAATAAAATGGAGCTGGAAATGTGGTGGGGGGTGGGTCAATCCAGGTAAGTTGCTTCATTTGAGGTAATATATCCCTGTGCGTTCAGTTGTATACCATCTAAAGAACAATTGTGGTACGTATATCAGGCATAGCTAACGAAGGTATGCCCAGTATGAGAGCCACATATGCTATGAGACTAGCTTTCTGAGCTCAATTTGTTAATTTGGGCAAAGATATGTTGTTAATTGCAGGAAGGATTAAAAACGTTAAATAACTTTGTACAGGCCACATGTTGTACACAAGGCCTGTGAAAAGTTAAGAAACTGTGCCAGTTTGCACAGTTTAAATAAGAACAGATCAGTTAATCGTTTTCTTGCCTTATATGTGAAAAATCGATTGAGGTGAAATTTTACACTAAATTCAATCTAAAATCAGCATACCAGCAAATTAAAGTACATTTTAGTACGCGATGGGTGTGTTTAAATGAGTGACTTCAATTCGATCATGCCTCTGAATCATCAGTTTTCCAGATAATGATACTTGCAATTTTATTAATGAGACCAACATGTGGTGGCAGCTTTGTAAGGGTTGTGAGGTAGTGTTCAAAGTGATACAAGAATTGACTGAAGGTGCAGGTTGAATCTATTTCAGGGACTAATGTTGCTAGCGACTATCAAACTATTGAGTACTATTTGGTGCATTATTTTATGCATGGCCATTGTTTATTCCATAATCTCTTATATACCTAAAATATCCATGGGTCTACACAACTATTCTGTACACAGAAAAATCTGCAGAAAAAACACACCACTGAGACATCGCCGCGAATCATGAGAAAGAAGTAACAAGCATTTACAATGCAACGGTTTTGCCTTTGTAAAAGTTAGAGCTATTGGCATTGTAAATGACAAATTTTTTATTTATGTGTTCGTTTTGAAAACAGATAAATAAATGGCATTGTCATTTACAATGGCAATAGCCTAATCTCTCGCAAATGCCACACACACACACCCACAGAGAGCCCCCCACACAGAGCCCCTCCACACAGAGCCTCCCCACACACACACAGGGCCCCCCCACACACACCCACACAGAGCCCCCCCCACACACACCCACAGAGCCCCCCACACAGAGCCCCCCCACACACTGCGAGCCCCCCCCACACACAAAGCACCCCCTCACACTGTGAGCCCCCCCACACACTGCGAGCCCCCATCCACACGCTGCGAGCCCCCATCCACACACTGCGAGCCCCCATCCACACACTGCGAGCCCCCATCCACACACTGCGAGCCCCTAGAGAGTAAAATACATAGGGCCTGTGCAATGAGTAAACAACACCAACTCCCCCCCCTTCCAGAAAGATGCCACGGAGGTGTTATCTGTTAGCAAATACCCCGGATCGAACCAGGGACCGAGGCTCTAAAGGAAAACGCTTTCCTTGGCTTTGCTACACTTGGATTTTCCAAATCCCTATGATTTAGGTGATGTAACAATAATGGTGGCACGCCTCCCCCCCTGCCCCCACTGCTACGGGCTACCCAGGTCTGAGGGGCGCACAATGCAGTATACTACTGTCGCAAGAGGTGTAATATATCGTGGCAGATAATCCCGGCCACCTCTGCTGGCCACGAGTCAAGCAGAGCTTCCCGACAGCAGGTTGCTCACGAGTTAGCACTCAAGGCAAGTATCAGGTAACAGGACACTTTGTTGTGTGTACACGCCTGTCCTCCCGCACCACGAACACAAATGATCGAGTAAAGCAGCACTGTGACACGTCACGCTGCTCCCTGTGAGTGCTAGGTCGTGGGGTGCCGCCCAGGCGTTATAGCCACGAAGGAACTAACGTGGGAAAGGGGGAGGGGGGGCGGAGGGGGAGGGTGCAAAGCAGAAGACATACTGAAAATATGGGGCGTATAAAACAGATGGAAGGGGCAAAGGAGAGTAGGAGACTGGTGGGAGAAAGGGGTGACATGTTAAGACAACAGGCAGATGGGGTTAAAAGTGGACTCGGTCAGAAAGAGAAGAAGGCTGATAGGGGTGCTGTAGACGGAGGGTGGGGGTTCACTTGAAGCAGGAATAAATAATACAGGGAGTAGAGGGTACTATCTGAAATTAATGGGTGAATCCCTGAAAGCGGGGTGAGATTATTTATATGACGAGAATTAGGGTGCAAGGTGCGACGGGCTGAGAGCGGGGTAGAGATTCCATGCTGGGAGTGCGGATGACCCTGAGAAACGGTAATTAGAGCATGGCAGGCTGAGAAAAGGGGCAGTTTACAACCTCTGAGAGAGACGAAGATGTGGGGTGACAAACAAAGTGTGGGGCGTGAATAGCGGTATCAAGCTTAGAGGGAGGGGTGAGGAGATGCTAACAAATGGGCACAACGATGATCTACAAATAAAAGGACACGACGGGGTGGGCATGCTGAACCTGAGAGAAGGGGGAAAGCGGAACGGATACACGGGGAGGGGGCGGAACGGCACAGACGACATGAGAGGTGGGCGGGGGGGCTCACGGACAGCGGGAGGGGGGAGGGAACGGCAGCACTCACCTCGACTTCCTCCAGCGGCGGTCGGCCGCGTAATGGGAAAAACAAACAAATTTTTAAAAAACGAAACTCCGCCCACCGCCGCGATGACGACATTGCAGAGGCGGAGAGGGAAAAAATCTCGGGAACGCCCCCGAATCTGGTCCGGCCTTGACGGACAGATCCGGCAACCAATGGCTAGCCTCCATTTATGGAGCTAGCCAGTGGGAGCAGGGGGCGAGTCCCTGTTCCCCACTGTAAGACAAGATTTTGCTAGCGCATGCGTACTTCGTACGCATTGCCAAGCAAAACCTAAAAATGGCACACGAGTTTTTGCAATACCTCCAACCCACACCACACTATAGTAAAATATTATAATCATGAATGCAGCTGGAAGCAACGGTACGCGTAGAGAATCATAAAAGTAACCCAAAAAGATCTATTAAAATTTGCCACTTTCAAATTCAACTAAATCCCCGATACCAATAAAACGTGACCGCTTCAATTAAATGGCTTCAGTTTTGAATAGTCCAAGGCAAATGAGATTACATTCAAACCCACATGCGCTTGCAGTTTGTCCCTTTGAAGCTCACAAATGTGCATTTTTTATTAATTGCTGACAGTACCAGAACACAGCAATTAGATAGTTATTGGAGTTTAATTGTCCATTGATACCATACCTATATCTTTGAATTCGATCAAAATGCCTGTGGCTAGTTAAGGTACGGGATTGACTGAAAGATCACCCCAACTACCAGTTATATTTTTTGTGGAAATGGATCTGTGTAATGATTACTTTGCTATCATACCAGGGCCTCAAATAGCCACGTATGCAGCCTAGTCGTCTCGATTTCTGCACTGAACGCAAGCAGTGTTTCTGGATGCTTTAAAACTATAGTATATCGTTGATGAAGTCCTCCTGACAAGTCATTCCGCTCTCGAACGGGTACCATCGGCAGCAACTTCAGGCAGCTCTTTGCAAACGGACGCCTACCACTAGGTGCCTTGCCCACTTCAAGAATTACTACCTACCACTTTAGTCTAGGTTACAGTAGGACCACCCACCCACCCACTAAAATGAAAGCTCGAACTGGCAACTTGACCGGGCTAGAAAACCATTAACTACAGGTCATGGAGTAGTGGGAAACACGGCAGCTCTAAGACTATATGCACACTGGCACTGCGGCAAACGTAATAGCCAAGGCCAAGGATTTTCTGCAAGGGGGGGGGGGGGGCACAATAAAAGAGGTTATGGTAATAAAAAGATAAAAGAACGACGTGCATAACTTTATAATATTCAACCCAAACATGTCTGGGAAAAGGGTGGATCGCATCGTGGCAGTTCAATATCCAAATACACTAGTAAGCAACTGAAAGGAGACCTGCTAACTTTCCCATAAAGCGTTTGGCTGAATAACTGTAGGTGCAATTTTAGTACCTTGTGATCTAGAAACTAAGGGTTAAAATAAGCATTAATTATGCGGGGAAAATTGGTAATTCTAAAGCCATGTAATTTGCAAAAACAACTCACTGTGAAAATGGCAGATACGGTGCAGTTGAAGATCATTCAATGCAGACATGTTTTAATAAAAGTAAACGTTTGAATTGGCCTGGGCAGGTTTTACTCATTCAACTGGCTTCGGGAGTTTCAGTTCAAGCCTTTCGTGCTTCCAGCATCTCATTTAATTTACAGGTAATTAACGCATTGCTGCATAATTTGGCAGTAAACGTTTAAATTGGCCTGGGCAGGTTTTACTCATTCAACTGGCTTCGGGAGTTTCAGTTCAAGCCTTTCGTGCTTCCAGCATCTCATTTAATTTACAGGTAAATGTAGCCTTTGAAGGGTGTGCTTACCTTACATGTTGCTAAGAACTGAAGCCTAAAAACTGAGTGGGGGGAAAAGTGAAAGCTTGCAGCAGCTTCCAAGTGTACAGTAGTATGAATGGTCAAAGAGGATTTATTTTTACCTGTCTCGGTTCGTTAATCATGGAAGATGCCTCCAATAGCACTCTACAACTTGTACTAAATTATTCAACGAGATTACCAGAGTGGTAGTTTACTGACGGCACACCTGTGCACCGACTCATGGAGGAGCGAAACATTCCAACTAATTGAACCAAAAAAGAAAAAAGTTGCAATTAACACTTGAGACGGTGCTAATGAGATGGAGTGGGCGAGAAAGCAGAGTGCTTTACCTTTAATAATCCATGTGGAAAATACTCCCAGAAGAATCCCCTGCCCCTATGTGCACAACTGGATTCAAATGGCGTTTAACCTGACCCTTTACACGCTGCTTTTCTGCAGACCTGAAATACCAGAGCTGCTGTAACCAAGAAAGAAAAAAAAATGTTAATATCAACTGGCATTGCCAGCCACATTCAAGTACATAATACACACAAACCTGGAATAGCTAAAAATTCAATTTATTTTTATTTCTTTATTGTCAAAGAAGCCGTTTCAGTCCTGAAAACATGAGCATTAGTAAAGGCGTGTGCACATTTTGAACAACAAACATGGCAGATCGAGTACCCTTTAGTCATATCCGTTCTGTTTCTATTCCCTTTAATCGCCTTAGACAGCCAAACGGGAGGACCAACGAGATTGTCAGGATATTTATGAAGGATGATTAGGGTGAAGGGATCTGGGGAAATGTGGAAGCAGGTAGAAGATGGGAAACAGGCAACCTGTTACATAGCAAGGGCAAACAAAGCGAGACACTGAGTCTAAACATTGCATTTTTCGAAAAGATGCATGCTTGGTGGGTGCTTTATTGGTCCTTTTTAGTAGCTAGTCCGGGATTCACCACTGTGATCGATGATGCAGTCAGTCTCCCAATATTGCCTGATCACGTTAAGAGTCCTGCAAACGGCAAATGTTAGGTGAATATCTTTCTTGAAAGCGATTCCCACCCCTCCCCCCTTCAGTGTCTGATGGCGGAATGAGAGGGAATCAGCACACTGCCACAATACCCCAGGGCAGCCTCCATGAACATGCCCATCTCAACCAGATTGATTAGTCACACGGGCCAAGGCTGCAGCCTGTGAGTCCACGCATCAGCGACCGTGGCCTTCGAGGCTCTTGAGCAGGGTCCAGTCTGCAGCTGCGGGGTCCGTGTTTGTCCGCCGGTGCAGGGCGGAAGTGGGTCGGACGGTACGTGCTCGGCTTGGAGCCCCCCCCCCCCCGCCTACATTCCCTGGTGTACCAGTCACTTCCCTGCCAGCCAGGGCTGCACATCTTACAACACCTCCCGCCCAGATCATGACCGCCCGGACCCGCCAGTCACACGACCCACCGCAATACCCCGGAACAGTCAGTCACACGCCCTACCCCGGTCACACCACCCCCGTACCCGACGCAATACCCCGGAACCTCCAGCCACACGACCCTCGTACCCGCCCTACCCCGGTCACACCACCCTCCGTTCCAAGCCTACCCCCGGTCACATTCCGTTCCAGCCCTACCCCGGAGCAGCCAGTCACACGGTCGGCAGTACCCGCCCTACCCCAGTCACACCACCCCGTACCCGACGCAATACCCGGGAACCTCCAGCCACATGACATGCCCTACACCCCGGAGCAGCCAGTCACACGGCCGGCAGTACCCGGTTACACTCCGTTCCAGCCCTACCCCCGTCACACTACCCTCCGTACCCGCCAATCGTACCACCCTCCGGTCCAGCCCCGGTCACACGATACTCCGTACCGCCATATACCACGGAGCCGCCCGTCGCACGGCCTTCCGTCACCGCGAAGCCACCGTTCAACAACCCGCCTCAGAAACACGCCCCTTCACACGGCCTCCCGTCACCGCCGCCCGACTCCCATGTCACAGTACCGCGACCCTCCGCCACGTACCCGACAGTCACTCACACGAATTGACCAGAGGAGACTATAAGGGCACACCCCAGGCTTTTCAGTTAAGAACCAAAGTGGAGCTGTCGACATTATACAAGATTGCCCCCCGCCCCCACTCCTGCCGAGGCCCACGCGAGCGATCACCCCGATGACGCACAGAACGACCCAGCCTGCCACGGCTAACTCCGCAGCCCTGCGGTCCTCCAGCCGACCCCGAAGACCCTTACACTCCGGAGGACACCAGCCGCCGCAATCTTACCGGCCGCCCATCGAACCCTCTCACTCGGCACCGTCCGTTAAAGTCGGTATCGATTGCGCAGCCCCAACCCTCGAGCGGCTCTTTAGAAAACGCACCCGCAAAGATCCATCAAACCTAACTCTCCACCCGCACAATCTGCCCCTCAAGCCGACACATTCTTGCAACGCGTCACTAGGGACAAACTCACTTTTATAGTCTTCTCGCTCCCTCCGCTTGACAAAATAGTCCCACGTTAAAATGTCAACGATTGGATGTTTGTCCGTCGGAGAGTCACAATGTACACCTTATAGAAATATAAGCAATTTTGGAGAGCGCGAGAGGCAGCGCGAGAGGCAGCGGGAGGGGGGCGGGAGGGGGGCGGGAACGGGCCGGAGACACGGAGAGCGGGAGAGGGGGTGGGAAAGAGGGCAAAAAAAAAAGCAAGCACTCACCTGGACTTCTTCCGGGTGCCGGCAATGCCGGACCAGATTCGGGGGCGTTCCCGGCTTTCGGCTGACGTCGCGTGACGTCGGCAAAAGCCAAAGAATCTCGGGAACGCCCCCGAATCTGGTCCGGCATTGACGGACAGGCCCCTCGTCCAATGGCTATGCTCCATTTATGGAGCCAGCCAATAAATGACGAGGGCCGACCCAAACCCACACTACAGTTCTCATTAGGTTTTCGCCTGCGCGAAAAAGCTGCGCAGAGCGCAGCTTTCGCCAGGCAAAACCTAAAAAGGGTGAAAAAATATTTACTACTTTTCCGGATTCCCATCTCTCACCAAGAAGGTGACATGCTTCATCATCTGGGTGTCCTCTTTATGGTCACACTAGTGACCCTAAGGGCTACAACCCTATCATAATGAAGGGGAGCCCGATGATGTTTTGATAAAACACTTAACAGATGAGAGTAGTAGAGTGTATGGGAACTGAGTGCAGTGCATAGGTGAAGAGTGAAAATTAAAATTGAAATGATGAGAGACCACAACTTTATTATTGTCTCTCACAATTCAAATTAAAAACAGTGCCAAAAAGACAGTCTTAACAAATAGCTGTCTCAAAGAAATGTGGTAAAGGGGTCTCACCTGTCTAGAAACAATCTAGTTTGTTATAGTCTATTTTGGTGTATTGAAGCCACTGAAAGACTAGATAAATCAATTGTGGGACTAGTGGAGCACATTGCAACATGCCATAAAATGATATTGAATATGTGTGGTTGTTGTTGTTTGGAATATTGTTTTGAATATTGAGCGTTTTATTTTTTTATTTTACTGTTCATAATGGCCTAATACAGCCAAAGATACTGCAGAGAGCTGGATGGTTAAAGTGAGGTGGCAAGAGAAGGTTCTAGACTGACATTTGGGACTTAATGCCATGCAAAATTGATACACAGCTCTGAGAAATATATTAGGGTGGATTACTGGCCTCCCTTATATAGCACAGTAGTGCTCTATACGGAGCACACAGAGAAATACTAAGCCCTGATTAAGTATATACATTCGATGAAACATATGTTGACTACAGGGAAGAATCCGCTGTTTCAACATTGAAAATACCCACAACAAATGAACTTTGGAGTCCAAATTTTGGAATATCAAAACTTTTGTGTGTAGTTGAAAATACTTAAGAGATGATTATTGATAAACACAATATTGTGTAAACTTTAACATATATTGTATACATAGTGTGTGCCAAAAGGATTCGTATGACTTTGTTTAGGATTGTGAATGTAGGATAAACATTCCTTCCTTGTGTGCACCACTCCTTAACTAATGATTGAAAATACTGTGTTGACTGCCAGGTGAGCATCTCTGCCAGATCATGCGTTTACCCTTCTTAACATGGTCTGCATGTTTATGGGTACTGCTCCTGCCATCCTTTTTCTCTTTCAATATATCTACTTTCACAGTCCTTTCTCTATGGTCATGGCTCGGTGGGGCGCTGGATGTGGGTCTGGGTATGAGCCTCGGCGCATCATCATGTCAGTCTGGGCAGATAACTTAATCGTGCCCATTAACAGCGCCTGGATACCCCCATGGGTGATAAGCTGCGCTATATAAATCTACAAACTTAATATCGAGCTGCAGATACTGCCTATATCACATGTGCGGCTGGCAGTGTTGGGGTCGAACTTCCAATTTGAGCACCTTCTGCACCATGTAGTGCCGCTAATTGTCTATACAGCACCACATTGTCAATGTGACAACCATGCTTATTCAAACAAGCTTGTTCAGACACCATGAGGGCTACCTTGCATGTCACACTCCCTTTGAAAGGTAGAGCGTTGAAGTACCCGTTTATGTCTTAAATCCAGATACACAGTCAGCATTTCTTTTTCTGCATTGGAAACGAGAATTTTCAGACATATTTTCCGCTCAAAGAGGCATTCTGGCTTTATTTCTAGTTGCAGAACTTTGTCCCTGTTAATGTACTTTCTTAAGCTAGACATTGCCAAGCAGGAAGTATATTTTTTATTTTTAAAGTAGGCAAACATCCTGAATTCCAATTTACATTTTTATAGGAATTAGTAGCCTATAGCAATTGAAGCAGATATTTAATTTGTCTTTCTTCTACCCGAGCAATACATTCTGTTATGTATTTTGGTTACTGTTGAATGAATGAAGCATATTGTATAGATGACTAAACCAATTACAGGTAATCAAAAAGAGAAAAAAAACAATAAAGTACATCTTAAAAATAAAAGCAATAATAATTTTTTCCCAATGCCACCCTGTCCCCCTTTCCAGTATAGGCAGAGTTACCTACACATCATGGTGATCCTATATAGGCTTCAGAAGTGAACTTGCTCAATGTCATAAATTGGGTGTCGTTAGGAGTACCAGCTGCCATGAAAGCATTTGCAGGAATAAACAGTAAACAGAAGTTCTACTCCTCTCCTTTTCAAAGACTCTCCACCCAACAGCAAATAAGAGTCTGCAAAAGGGCTAAGTTTGGGATAAGTGGGAAGTAAACCTTTGTTGTCTTCCAGGGCGAAAGAGTGCATGCTGGATCTGGTACTACTGGTATTTTGGGATATAAGCATGCTATATATACATATTCCAGGATACAGTGCAAATTCATGTTCAGCTGTTCCACTGGAGCCCTCCTTGTTGATGAGGGCACTCTTGGTCTTTACCCTAGTAAATGAAGAACTTCCATTATAGGGTTTCCTTCCTTCATAGACTCTGCCCTGATAGGAAGCTATTCAGGCTCGACACCCGCAATCCAGCATTTATTGACTTTAGAGCTTGATCCTTGGTTGGGCGTGGCTGTGGACACCTGTCACCAGTACGTTTTGAATGTGTTTATTGTTGGGGTTTAACACACTCCATCTGTCACTGCTGTAAGGAAAGCATACGTCTGCAGAGGGCCATGTCTAAATGTGCGCTGTCTCTTCGAGACTGCTGTATCTACTCTGTGGGTGTAAGCTCATAGCCAGGTGCATGCCCATTGTCAATACGCCCACCAAATAACACAACTCCCAATTACAAACCAACCCACTTATTTATACAACACACCACACACATCCACTCCTTAACACATAAATAAAAAACATGTACAAGGCCAATAACTTTAAATCTTGCAATTGTGAGACCTATTGCATATCTAATGCTTGTTTTCTGCTGCATGCACATTGGAGGACCTTATTGGAAAGTGACTTTATGAGTCACCTGAAAAATAGCAGTGATGATACAGTGTGGGGCGAGGAGCCAATGAAACAGCCTGGCCCAGTAACTGGATGCAATAGTCTGAAAGTGGTTTTATCCTCCGAATATATTGTGCAAGCTGGAGGGGGAGGTTGAAGCAAGTGGCCATCATTCCTCCTAAGATTTGTATTTATCCTTGTGGTGGGCTGCATGTTCTCTAGGCACCAACCTCCAGAAAATGGTTAGTAGTAGCAGTGGAGGATAGCATTGCCTACAATTCACTGGCACTTGGCAACAGCATTGCAAGTATATCACTACAGGCAGTGATAGGATTGTCATATGTGTCCCACTCAAGATCTCCGGTTAGCTTCTGGAGACATTTGGGAGAGCCCCCACTGGGGCGTCTCCATTCTGCTGCCCATGCCTGTCATACTCTGACATAAAAAGAATGAATCAAAACCCAGGCTGCCCTGAAAGAGGGGGTGGGTAGTGGAACATTTTACCTGTACCCTACTTCCTTTCACCGCACTGATCTGTAGATAAACACTTTTGACATTGTAAATGTGAGTATGGCTGAGGAGAAACGGGAGATGAGGGGAATGAAAGGCTGAACATGAAACCATAAGATGAGGACAGAAGGTGGTATGGTGGGAAAAAGATACAGAAGATAGGGTGCAGGCAAAGAGGTGAGGCAAGGAATTAGAGAGGTAGGTGATCTAATGTGGTGTTCATTAATTGTCCCCTGTAGATGAATTCCTTACTTTCACTAGGGGTTACTGCACCATTTCTATGCCACTATGCATTTCACTTTGAGTGATGTGTGCCCTTGCAGTTGTATGCAGGCATGATTTCCCCATTACTTGGTATCTTGGCAAGGTGATGCTTTCAACTTAAAAAGTCAAAACATAGTTGAAGAAATCAACACTCTTCGATTCTTCAAACTCACTAAGGAGGACATCGCCCAACCTATTTTCACAATTACTGAAATCATATTTATTGGCTCTAAGCTGTACTGCTCTGATCATAGCTTAATTAACTTTTTCAATCTTCTGTACAAAAAAAAATATATATATATTTATTTATTTATTCTGTCTTCCACCCCGTAAACCTGTATTTCACTTAAACTCTAACCTTCTAATTCAGCTTCTGGACTCACCAGACTGTTTCAAGGTACTTCTGTAAATACTAGTACGTCTTGAAAAAAATGGCCTACTGCATTCGATTCTCATGCGCCCTCGTCAATTTTGTGGACTTATTTCCTGAAGACAAATAAATTACAAATAAATGTTTCACAGATTACCTTTGCCAATTGAAAGACAAGACAGAGCACTAGAAAACATTGGAATAAATCAAAGCTTCTATCTCATTGTACCACTTGCAGAGTGCAATTGTGGGGCTACAAATCAGCTTGTTGCAGAGCTAAAAAAATAATACTTCCACACCCAGATTACTGAGATCAAATACTTAACCAAACACTTTTTCTCACCTGTAAAGAGATTTTAACCCTTAGTATAATAACTCTCCTGCTACCCTCAAATGAGTTGTTTGAGAACCTCCTTACCTTATCCACCAACAAAATTGCTGCACTAATAGAAAGTAACTCTTCCACCAGACCTTGACGTGATGACACTCACCCGGCCATATATATATATATATATTTATATATATATATATATATATATTTTTTTTTTTTGCAGAGTTTTATATAGCGCGAACTAGACCCGAACCGAATCAGGTATCAGAGCGCTTTACATATTTTTCCAGTTACGTTTCCAGTTACTTTCATTTTAGGCACGGGAGATTAAGTGATGTCCATGACTGTTTTTCCTCTCTTCATGAGGTCTTGCCAGTCACTCATGATATTTGAAAAATCTTGATGTTCCTTCTAAAAATCCTCCCTGTAATCCGATATTTGTAATGCTAATGTGATTAGTGTGGGTCTCAAAGCACAGTTATCTTTAATAAGCATATTAATAACGTCCACTCTGTGGGATTAAGATCTCAAACACACCATCTCTATTGTAAAGAAAACGTTGATCTTTCACACTACCAACCTATCTCGTACATGTCCTGTGTCGTGAAGACACTTTGAACAGTAGTAAAACATCAACTTTTCTCTCACCTGGAATAAAATGGCCTTCTGAGTAACGTTCTGTCAGGTTTCAGACCCTCAAGGGCATAGAGTCGTAACTGCTAACCGTCTGGGGAAAACTAAAGAATTATTCAATAGCTGGTACAAAGGCATACTTGTGTGCCTTGATTTATTAGAATTTTCAATTTCTGGACAGTGACTGATACCTCATCACAGCCTCATTTGAGAATTTCACAGGTCTTTACAAGACCATTTACTTGTTAACGAGGCTTTGTTTTTATTTCTCGCCGGATCCCAGAGCTCCTGCATCTCCACTCTACCCGTTCCTTAAATTTGAAAATAACTTTTGCTGCTACAGTGTGAGGATGCATTTCCTGAAAAGTAACGTTAGGCTTTGTTCTCCTTTGCCGTTTCATCTAGCACAAACTTGACCCAAAGGTATTAAGGCACTTTACATGAGCACTAGTGACATTATACATGGATACATTCATTTTTGTAGGCACGGGGATATTAAGTGAATTGACCAGAGTCACAGATGTTGAGCTGATGCTGAGACTCGAGCCTGATTCCCTAACTCAAAGCCAGCAGCTCTGGCAGTTATGCCACCATCTTTCCAATTTCAATGCATGTCAATATATCTTATATCAAGGCATGGGTTTGGAAATCCCAACATGCAAAGTGGTACTGGATAAAAAATCATGTTTGTTAAAGGAGTTGAGTATTTCATATGATAAATTGGATGCTGTGGTATTAATTTTTAAAAAGTGGATTCATTTGTTTCCAATAGCATAACTAGTTGTATGGGGCTGTGATGGTGCTTTAAAAAAGCGCATCATAGCACTATATAAGTATCTTCAATTTTTAAGACTACCACATGGAGTTATATCATGGGTTGCTATGACATAACTCATTATCCAGAAGCAGTACAGTGTGTTTTTTAAACCTCTCAGTTTTATTCAAAATCACAGTTTTTATGTATTTACTTTCATCCATTTATTTCCAATAATCTTACACAGTTCCTATCTGCACACATTGTGCCTTTGGCACTCATTCAAATCTTAGTAAGTGAATGAGGTGACTGCGTGAAGCTAGTTAGTGCACAGTTGTCCTGTTGGAATATGTATTAAAATTAGAAGTAGGTAGCAGGGAAATCTGAGTGTAGCCAAGATACTCGATGCGTTCCTTAATCCAGAGGAACCTGCCTCATATCCTGTAGAGATGGCCTGTGGCCTGAAAAGTAGTCCATGGACAAAATACCTAAACATGAGACTGGAGATTAGAAAAGAGAATGCTGATGGTAGGCCTGTAGTCACAATGACTGGAAGAGTTCACAGGTAAAAGGGTCTTCTAACCACAGTACCTGAAGTGGCAGTACTTTAGGACACCCTGATGCCATGGCCGCACTGTCAAAGGCCTCTGGACTTTCCCTTACGGTATACCTGACACGCCTGCATTACTTCAACCCTCCAAATGATTTTAGACCCCGATGCTTCCCTCTCCATTGCTTAATCACAATTCCAGCAGTGCTACATAGTTTATTAGAAAACAAATGATGAAAACAACCACCACTTACAATCAATGTGTGAGGAGCTTGAAGGTGATTCTCTTGTTGACCAGTAGCCAGTGGAGTTGTCGGAGGCGTTGCGCGATGTGGCTGCGGCGGGGGATGTCGAGGACCAGATTGGCTGCGGCGTTTTGAGCGTTCTGTAGTTTCTTGAGTTGTTACTCACCTTTAACCTCCTGCCCACACACAACTTCATTAAGGCTGCAAAAGCTTCTAGGCCGGCACGATCACCAATAGACCATGTCCTGCTCATCTATGCAAGAATATCCTCATTAAACGCTCTGCAACTAATTTAGCTAGAACTATCGACAACTCATTGGATAAAGGTCTCTGCTCAAAAAGAACTCCCTAATAAAAAGAGGCCTTCGAACAATGGCTCCTTCCAACTTCCAGACAATAACAAACTGTTTCTAGGCAAAAAGACTGAAAGATCAAAGTCAAAACAAATAGCTACATTCATTGAAGAAAGTAACCTCCTCTTAGATTGCCAAAACAGATTCTGGTATCGTTGTGGCACGAAAGCAGCACTGATTTTCACACTGGATGATTTCAACACTGCAATGCATTCAAATTGATTACCAGAATTCCAATTACTTGACCTCTCCATTGCCTTTGATTCTGTCTATCTCTACAAGGACTTTGAATTGGGCAAATCTTCTTAAACAATTACTTCACATCTGTAGTTAGCTATACCTCTTTTATGAGTTTATGTATCATTTTTGTATGTTTAATATATTTCATGTCTTTTATGGTTAAGCATTTAACCGAATAAAGACATTTATCTATCTATACCTCTGCCATTAAGACTGGCACCACTGCCCATAATACACCCTACAAGTCCAACATTTTTTGCCAGCTCGTCAATAGCAGCCTGGTGCATTCCTGCCTGGATAAGGCTCAATATTCTTACATATATGGGAACTCTCAATATGGCAGGCTAACAATAACCATTATATACTTTTATATTTTTTTATGTTGCCTAGGTGTGTGGCAGTGTATTTACATGCAGCAATATTACCAACTCATTGGCACACAATTAACTGCGGAAGAAGGAATGGTATTTGGGGAATTAAACCTGTGACATACCAGTTGCCTGCCCCAACTTAGCGGGTGGTAACCCACAAAGCAGAACTTAATTTGGAAATGAATAAAGGCCAGGGCTGAAAGTTTTGCTCAGGAACCTGTGCCCGGCGATTTCAATTATCCAGTAAGCCGAATACTAAGACTGCCTTATTCTACTGTGTGCCACTTTCATCCAGCACCAGGCACTCCCTGCCCGTTTATCTCACTCTTGAAGGATCTCTTTTGTTTTTGCTTCCTCCCTTTGTCATTATTTTTGTATTGTTCTCCTTTCTCATCATTTTTCTATCTTTCTCCTTTCCCCCTTTTATGTTTTTCTCTCTCCTGTTCTGGAACAAAGTCTGATGAGGAAAAATCAGTGCAGGAACCCAAAAAATAGTGCAAGTGGGCTCCACCTGCAGCCACTGACTCAAATTAGGCACTGCCACTAAGCCTAATATTTTGAGACCTGTACATAAGGACAGCCTCACCCATGAATATTGTGCAACATCCAATTGGGTAAACTAAATTGGACCTTCAGTCATTAACGGGGCAGGTGCTTATTTCTGAACTTACAATTATAAATATTTACCAAGCAAATTATCCTGCACAGAAGGTATCGAGGAACTGGCAAAAAGGATATTGTCTTGAAATAACTTTGTGAAAACATGTCTTATGTGCTTTGGATTCGAATTTATAGAAACTGTTTTTTTAACCTGTCAGTGCGACCAATCTGTTTTAATATCAAGTTTGTCCAATAAGTTCACATTGCAGTTTGTCGCTTGTTTTTCTCATATTGACTATGAGGATAGCTCCTAACCCACTTCTGGACTTGCTTGTCCTGCCCCATTGCTGGAAGTATGCCCCCCCCCCCAAGTTTGGCTTCGGTTGCGCCCATGAGACCATGCATGGTACAAGACATGCAAAGACACTAGCTTTGTTAATGTTCTACTGTACTTGAGGAGTGAACCAATCCTTTTTTGTTTGTTCCTGATTTTATTTGTCCCAACAGAAGCTGTGATGTAGCAGGCCTGATGTCAGTGATCCTCTTCCGCAAATAGTTTGCCCTCTGCAGTGTTCCTAAATGTGAGAAGCAACTGTGCAAAAATCCCTACTTAGCTGTAGTTAGGCCTGGAAGTCAGAAAGCAGGTAACTGTCTCTTCCTTTCACAATCCCTGGCTAATCGCACCACACAAGCGGCCTGTGGAGATTTGAAGTTGCCTGTCGAAGGTCATTGGAGTCTAGAGACTTCTCCAAGGGGAGTACTCGCCTATCCCTGGGCGACGGATTGACTTGACTGACTAATGGTCTGTTTCATACTCTGCCTTTATTGGAGTCGCCCATCTCCTTCTCAGGTTCACGCGCAGCAAAGAAGCCTTTCTTTACCTGTGGGAACGATGCACCCAGGGTCAGCCTGACTTGCTGATATTTTAAGCCTCCAGGATCCAAGAGTGCTGAGAGACGCATCTCTCTGGAAACACATTTATCAGCTTAAGGGGCAACCCTGGCAGCTTCTGCAAGGCACAAAGGTAGCCTGTGCCATTTTCCGCTCTCACGTTTCGTTAACGAAAGGTAGACCTTGGGAAGTCAGCCGCCCCTTCCCCCACACCTGCAACATATATGTCTTTGTCAAGACCGCCGCCTGTCCCAGTTCTGATTGAATCTCTATAGGTTATTCTTTTTTGCTCTGCGTGACTTTGATCTTTAAATGAAAGTGGTCCAGATGAAGACTCTTTCAGCGAAGGCTGCCATTCATTCTCTGCACTTGACAGTATTATCCTTCAGGTTCTCCTGGTTCAGTGAATTAGGGTTTCAGTTGAACTGGCAATCTCCTTCCCCCATCTTCTCATCTAAAAGCCTCTCAGGACAACCTCGGCGCATTTTCTGCACTATGCATCTTCAGCCCATCTAAGCATAAGACCTCGGCTTTGAAGGTGCGCCTTTAGCCCTGACCCCTTGAAAATTTAATGGAAGCTGTTACGAAGATATGAGAGTGCAATGTCAAACATTCTGAGCAGTGCGCACAGTAGATCTACCCTGTTGCATTTCTTTTAAAGCTATTTATCGATTTTTGTTTCAGCAAAAGCATCCATTTTAAAATAATTGTATAAACTTGTTTTAAAATAGTTGTATAAACGTAAACCAGGGAATGCTAAAAATATTGAATTTATGTAACCATAAAGGTCATTGATCATTTGCATCTCACGCACAAAATGACAGAATGTGTTTCAAGCTGCCCCCCATGATATTGCACTCCACTTCCATGTAACCCTTGTCATCTGATTTGCAGGCTGCTTTTTGTGCTCTTTAAGCCTTTCAACATATCTGTTAAAAAAATCACTAACCTTCCCGCCAGATAGAAACTTTGGTAAGACGCCACTGGCATTTGAAATCATATTTGTATTGAAATTGAGTGTATAACCATGTTATTGAAGTTTGGGGGACTCGTCTGCGGATTGCTTTTTATTCACCCCTGATTGACTAAGGCAAAATGATCCACTCCGTGGAACAGGTGTAATGTCTTTACCGTTTAAAAAAAAGATATATATATATATATATATATATATATATATATATATATATATATATATATATATATATATATATATATATATATATATATATATACACACACACCATTAGGTTCTCAGTTTGAACTTCACCCTGCTAAAACCCCATGCAAATATCTCACAGGTTAAAAAAATGTCGATCATTTTGTCTCCTTTGCACATGTATTTTAGTTATGACAAATTTATGAACTTAGGTTGAAGTACCATAAGGATCAGAAAATTCTGACAAGGTTTTAGTTGAGGGAAAATTGTTCAGATGGTTGGCTTTTTTTGTAAATCTTCAATTTTGCAGTGAATGGAAATAGTACAGACATGGTACCCTGGACCGATTGGCATCCCACAAAAAGAGGATTACTTGAACTCACTTCACCCACATGGGTGTAAAATTGTAGTATTTTTAACAATCCGAATTGTCCACAGTTTTGTAACTGCAGTGAAGTAGTACGCTCATTTGAGAGAAATGTGCATATTCTTCAACATTTGATCTGCATTAAATTCATAGACATCGAATAGAAGCCCACCCCTCAAGCAAGGTAGTTGAATGGAGAAAAACAAGTGAAGAAAAATGTTTGAGTTATGCATAGATGCCTGACTCCCTTTTGTGAGATTCTGAAGTATGATTATAAACAGTAGTCTTTGAAAAATGCTTGTATTGATCATCAAGCAGCCAATATGGCAGCTTCAAAGACAGATTTTCCCAGTGAGAGCAGAAGTGCCTGCATTGCTTCTTGTGGAGTATGCCCACCTGAATTGCAGAGCTTTAAGGGGATCCTGTCTTGTAGCTCCCTCATCTGACACCCCTGGAAGTGTTATTCAGTTGTGCATGAGTTGCAATAAAATGCAAAGTGCTCTTGATCCCATAGAAGAAATGTCTGGCAGTAGTTTGATGATCTTGCATGAAACACAGGCACTTACATATAAGTGTTGGTCCTTTGAAGGGAACTTTTTTGCCACATACGTGCCCAAATAGCTCCCAGGAACAGAATACACGGAACTAGGGAGGAAGTAGTCTTGGAGCGAGTCACCTAGGGCCTTGGGTTTAGCAAGGTTTCAGAGGTGGTTTGAAAATTTACCATGACGTTCTGCCATAAATTGGCTTTCTTAATCCAATTGTCCAAGTATTGATAAACAGCTACTGCCAATCTCTAGACTAAGATGCCTGTCTAAAGTAACAGTGATGGCTCTCAAGGTTGAGCCTCCATTTACTACATCTTTAAAGGAGAGACATTATCCATTGTCAGGATCATTGATGGAGAATCTGAAGGCCACTTGTACCTGTCTGAAATTGGCTGTAGGGGGAATTTTCTGATTAGCATGAGTAGAGCACATGTGATGTCTCCTGAATGATCCATCCCTCGTCTTGGAATGAATCCTCCAACTAGAATGCTAGTGCCAAAGTACTCAAGAGAAGTCCAAAGAGACAAGTATCAAGTACATAAATGTAAGGATACCTGTAGGTTGATTCCAATTCGCTTTATTGGTTTAGCATGAAGTGTTAAGCACAAAGTGCATGTTTCCTCATACAGGTGACTTCTTCAAAGCAATTGGTTAAGACAAAAATGGACACGTAGCAAATAGTCCAAGTAATTGAACCTGCATGTGTTACCTGGAAGCAGTACCATCCGAGGAAACCTGTGCGAAGTCCTTGTCGAGGACAATTAAGTCTTTTAAATCCACTTGGCAGCTAATAAGGCCTGGAGCACAAATCCCCTGTCCCACGTAGCTCTGGGGGCGGGTGGGCAGGGCTAGAGCCCCAGGAGGAATTTGGGAGGACCCAAAGTATTTTTGGGCACTTGGGGTGGGAGATGTTTGTTTTAGGTATAAAAACCTGGGGTCTAGTGGACTTTCTGCCCTCTGGGGGACAAAAGAGTCTCAAAATACTGGGACAGAGTGGAGTAATTAGCCGTGACTGGGAGCCCTCGCCCCATTGAAAACTCCTCCCAGTCCAATGGTTGTATCCCTGCTCACAGATCATTTTCATGTGTTGATCCTTAGCAGGAATCCACTAGGTAGCGGTGCCATTGGGAAGGTGCGATTGGTGCTAGGAGATTGAGCTGTAACCCCAAGCACCAAACACGGTGAAAGTAGGAGCTATATGACTCCTTCTTTTACTTTCAGATTTGATTAAATCACTGCTCCATGGACCCTGATCGCCATTCACGGAAAAAACTCTGACTGCTGGAGAAGCTCTTCAATCGAAGCACATGGTGTTGGACTTCCACAGCAAGTACCAGAGATATTCCCTGTCCATAGTGTTGGATGTGACATTCACGTTGTCTGCATTACAAAGGCGGCATGGATGATGTGAATGTCACTTCATCTGCACATAGGAGGTTAGCATTACAGGGAGTGTCCGTATTGAGTAGGTTCCTGCAGAGGTTCTAGATTCTGACCAAAGGTGGTGATGATATTAACTTTGAGGGACCATTGAAGTAGTCCCATCAAGTCCCTGGGTAATAAAATTATACTCCTCAGGACATCTTGTTTGGTTGGTACCTTGCGTCAGAGCAACTCTTCTACTTTCCTGCTCCTTTAAAGCAGTCTCAACTTTGCCCTCTGGTGAGATTTCTCTGTCCCGCACATTCTTAAATTCCATTTCTAGACGAACGTCACACTACTCAACATTGACTCACCCAGAATGCAAATATAAACTGTTTACTTATCATTAGTACACATTGTCCTACTGCTCAAAAGGAAACCTGAAACGTGCCTTGCACAATAGGTGTAGAATGTTAAAGAAAATAAGCTCACACACAGTAAAAGTCTGAAAGTTGTATTAAGAAATTAAAAGAAATAGTCTGCAAGTCACAGATTCAACCAGCTTGTGGGTCTCCCTGGTAAACGGTGTTGGTGCATGCTCAACAAGCAGAGACAAAGCACAGGTGTATAGAAGTGTAGTCGGAGGTCTGCAATGAACTAATGTGATATATTCAAGCAAAGGGAGCTATGGCAAGAAGGAAGTACGCTTACCCTGGGATGGGGTCGTGCAGCCGGCCATCCACAGATGAAGAACAGCACTTATAGGGAATAAAGAGCACTTAGAAAAGAAAAATGGACTGGTAGCAAAACATATGGAAAAGAAAGCGTAGGGGCAGAGGAAAGTGAGGAAAGACTAGAGGAGTGAGCAGTACATAAAAATATATGACAGACTACATTGGTTTCTAAGAGGGAGGACCTGTAGTAGAATGCTGCTTACAGTAACACTGGCAGGAGAACTCTTGGACAAGGGGAGGCTTCTGTAGCATAGAAGGAGCCATAGCTTTGTCCTGAAAGGGAACAGTGGGGCCCTGGGGACCCGCTCCATGAGACTCCGGTGTGGGAGGAGAAGGTGAAAATGTAGGCACACCCTGGCAGGAGAAAGACTAGGCTGAAGATGACAAAGACAAACTCTTCCCAGGTCTTCATCTTTAATGCTTAACGTCTGGAAGGGCGAGATTTTGATCGATACCTTAGCACTATTGATCTAAACCTCGATCTGGTCGACTGAACCTTTGTTGCCTGTCTTTAAGGTACAAAGTACATCCATTTCCAAGTTAGTTCACCCAATAAAGGACTCTACTCCCAAAGATCACAAACAACTTCTAGCTTTCAAAAGTTTATTGTAAGGAAATGATAAGCTGCAAATACAGGCATCTCAGAATGAGATTCACGAGGTACACAGGTCCAATTACATACATGTGCTCTCGGAAAGCCCTCAGACGAGCAACGGAAATCACTAACACAAGTTCTAAGAATAATAAAGCTATCAGCATTGACGCATATCTCTCCTTCATTTAAGTTGGAGGAAAACGCACGGGTTAGGCTGTCCCTACCCTGCTCTAGATGGTATCCCTACTTAACCAAATCCCAACCTAACAAAGGTGTCAGCAGTGAATGACCCCAAGGGAAGTCACTCACTCTAAGTCTCTTGGTGAAAACCTATAGTTCTCCAGTCATGACCCCTCTCTGCCTACCCATCCGCTCTCTGAAGGGTCCTCAGGTATCTGCTCTCTCTCCCCCCAGGGGTGCTGTCCCTAATACAAAACAGTCAACAACATTTGAGACGCCCCTTTCGAGACGCCCCTCACGTGGTGTAGCTTCTGGCTTTTTCCATGATGCTTTGTATTGGGCCTCATACGTTAGAGTTGACCTTGCTTCTCAGACTCTTCTCCGGCCCGCTGATACCCCTTAAACATTCCGGAACCCTCCTCCATGTCTGGGCCGTCTACTGAACAGACCTCTATTCATTCATTTATAATTGGATCCCCCCTTTCCTCTTGCAGACAGATATCTGCAGCCAAGAACCCAACTCTCATAGACTTCCAAAATAAAGGCTTGCAACATTTCTCAGCCCAGACATGTACGTGTAAATCAATGTTAAAACATTTCAGGCCTACAATATTTCTCATAATGATTATAGCATTCAACTTCTTCATTAATTAAAGCATGTTAATACTCTTATTCTATTATTCAGTAAACATTTTATAAATCCTGGCCCATTAATGCAATGACCAAAACATTAATACAATCTGTGTCGTGAAAAGAAACATCTTCCCTTTCCCTCCAGCTCTGGCCCTGAGGCCTACCACATTCTGCGTTTAACCACCTACCATCTTACATTTTAACAGCTACACGACATGGATTCAGGAATAATCACATCTAATAAAATCATATAGCGTCACACATTTCTGTATTAGTTCCACTTCTACTTAAATCTCTATATTAGCTATACATTTAGAATATAATTGCAGATACTATTAGCACTCATGGCATTTCTCCTCATGATTTGTGCTTACTACAAGTAAGTGTGATGCACTCATACATTTAGGTCAGTTTGCGCTCTCTCAGTTCCCCCCTTTGATGACCTCTCGGGGTCATCACTAACATTTAAACTGCAGTAATTGGCAGCATAACTTGTCTCTGCTCTTCCAGAGCCCTCAGACTCCTGTACTGATTATCTTGTATGGCAGCCAATCTCTGCAGCTGCTCTCTTTGGGCCCTTTCTGTCCTTCTTGCTCTGTACCATTTGAATACCCTCACCAATCCCCACAATATGATCCCACAGATCAATATTATGATGACAGGTTTTAGAATATACCACACAAAGCTTTTGCCTAAGGTGGAAAACCACCCACCAACTGCACTCATTCCGTGGCCCACCTTTTCCCAGACATTTTCTCTACTCAAGTCTTCGATCTCCTTGTGAATATCAGTTATGTTCCTAATAACCTTCTCAAGGGGTTTTGAATTGTCTGGAATGTAAGTGCAACATTCCTGGACCTTCAAAGCCTTACAGACTCCGCCCTCTTTTGCTAGTAGGACATCTAATGCAAGACGGTTCTGAAGAACCATAGCCCTTATCGATTGCATCTCTCCTTCTACCAGCATTAAGGACTGAGCAGTGCTGGCAGACAACCTGTCGACAACTGTTGCCAGTCGTCTAATTTTAACATCATTAAGGATTACTCCCAAAAGAGGGAACATAGCTCCAAAGACATCTCCAACCATTTCTGCATCTCCTACATCTCTCCTTCCCCTCGAAGATGTCTTGCCCTCAATGATCACTAAGTCTTGTGCATGATATATTTTGGGGAAGACAATTGCTAAGTAACATGATCCATACCAGTTGTCAGGTAGTCTGACGTAGGCATTTCTTCCACATACAAAATACACATTTGGAATTACTTGCATTCCCTTCAGGAAATCTTTAGTATAGTACTCTATATTGAAAGCATGTTCACAGTCAACTTCTCCAACGTATACATTTTCATAATACGTTTTGGCTCGATGAAGACATAGCTTTCCTCTCTGCGTTTTATCTAAAGCTATTGGACCACTACTACCCTTTCTCTTGTGTGCCTTCTCTTCCTCGGTCCAATCTGTTTTCCATTGTCCTGATTTCTTCAAAATCTTTTGTCTCCTATAACGATCATCCACTTGCCCTATGAACTTCTTCTCGACTTCTGACACCTTGCATGTCAGGTTATTTCTACGGGCATGTGAAGTATCTAAGGTAATCCAAGGAATGAAGAACTTGGCCAATCTGTCTTCACTCTTCCAGTAATCCCATTTGTTCATCTGCTTATAATTTGGGACTTCTGGCAACACTGAATCATAATTGGAGAAATAGTATTCAAAACTATCTCTCTCATAAAATATACTAAGCAATAAGCTACATGTAATGCCATATGTCAGCGGGAGGTGATGATATCGAATTCCTTCATCTACAGACGCCGGCAACTGCATGCAGACATAACAATTCTTAACCTCCATGGCATCCACGTATTCATATAAGAGTTTAGCATAAGCATTTGACCTAAAGTCTCCTTGGGACTCATCTACGTGTAACCTGCGGGCTTCTGCAGCTAATAACGCTTTCTCTTGAGTGTTTTCCCCTTTTTCACCAACAACAGTAGGTGAAAGCGTTTCTACAGAATTCACATCAGTTACCTTTGCCTCTTCCTCATGTCCCTTTACATAAGAAATTGTTACCACTAAAGCTATTAATATTATCACTCCTATTATTAGTGTACCTATTATACATTTAGCTCTGCGGTTCGGGGTGCCGGCCTCCATTTCGTCAGACAATATGGCTCTCTCTTATCTTAGCAAAAAGTTCTTTTCCTCTCGTTCCTTTACAGTCTCTTTTTAATCCTTTTGTTTTTAGAATCCACACAACTGGAAGCTGACAACCTTCTCCGCAAAAGTCCTTTAACAGTTCAATAAAGACAACCCTAGCCCTTCTCCATCAACTCAAGGGAAGTTCCCTAAAATTTTCTGCTTCCTGGGCGCTAGGTAATCTTCTTTTTCTGCTTGCTTTATTTACAAAGTCCTTAACAGTCTACTATCAGATTTGTTGTTGCAGCTTCAATAGCATAGTTCAATATTTCCAAACGAAGATTGTGCTCTTCATGTGCTGTTATCGTTGTACCAAAGTCGGGGAATTGCAATTCTGAAAGAAACATGTGTTTTAACTTGCTGAGGCGGGGAGGTCTGGGGAGCATGAATGTTAGTGACCCTTCTTGTTCGACACCGGGTACCAACAGTCGTATTTCCACGGTGATAATGGGCTCAGAACTGGACACCACCACCGCTCGGATCCTCCCTGTCTCCGGTTTCACAGACATTTGTCGCCAGATATGTCCACTCAGGTGTGGAGTATCTTCTGTTTGGCACACGCACTCTTCTTGACCTTCTTCGGTCTGGTGCTTCAGCGCCCTGAGCACCTTCTTCCGGATCTGAGTCTTCTGATATCGGAGGAAGGGTTACTTCTGGAGTTGACCTCAGGCTCGAGCTCCTTCTTTGCGGCCAATTAGCTTCTCCACGTGCCCTTCTACTCCTTCTCCTTCTTGTCTGTTCTCTCTCTCTTTCAGACCTGTCAGGGTCTGACTCGTACTCCCAGCTACTTTCTCCTTCTGTAGCGTCGTCTGTTTCGCTGTTGTACTGACCGTCCTCAGCTTGGTCAGACTCTTCCCCTGCTTCCGCTGGCACCTCTACAGCTTGGCTAGCCCCCTCTATGGCTTCTCGGTCCTCTACTGGACGTCTATCCGAGAGAGGAGCTGTTTCTTCCAGAGGTGCTGGAACCCTTCGCGTATGTGACGCGTGAATCCAATTGGGCAGGCCTCCCACCTTCACAGCTGTGTTCGTGATCAGGATGATCTGGAAGGGCCCACGCCAACGAACATCCAGACAGCTTCTTCTCACATGTTTTTTCACCAGGACCCAGTCCCCAGGATACAGGTCATGGCACGGGCCCTGGCACGCTGGAACCTCGGCAGCCTGCACCTGAAGGGACACAGAACGAATGGCGTCAGACAGCCCCTTACAATAGTCCAGGATCATATCATCTGTGATATTTAACAGTGCAGCAGTTGGGACAGATGGCAGCCTCATTGCTCTCCCCATTAACACCTCATGTGGTGACAACCCTGTTCTTCTGTCTGGGGTACTACGAAGGCTCATGAGGACCAATGGCAAGGCGTCAGGCCAACTCAGGGTCGTTGAGGAGCACACTTTCGCTATCCTGGCCTTGATCGTGCCATTGATCTGCTCCACAATCCCTGAGGCTTCTGGTCGGTAACTGCAATGCAACTTCTGGTCTATATTGAGTGCTACACAAATCATCTTCACAAGCTCGCTGTTAAAATGCGTTCCCCTATCTGATTCCAAAAAGGCCGGCACCCCGAAGCGCGGAATGAGTTCTCTGAGCAGTAACTTGGCCACGGTGAGGGTGTCGCACCTACGTGTAGGGTATGCCTCAACCCATCTGGAGAACACACAAACAACCACCAGGACATAGCGGAGGCGGTTGCATCTTGGCATTTCAATGAAATCTATCTGCATTCTGTTGAATGGACCTCCAGACCTTCCTATGTGACTCAGTGTAACTGGTGTTCTTTTTCCTACGTTCAGCTGCTGACAGGTCACACAACGCTGGCACACTGCTTCTGCTGCTATTCTAAACTTAGGATTGTACCAAGTCTGTCTAAACACTCTCAGCATAGCATCTCTCCCTAAGTGTACGGGACCATGTATGAGTCTGGCCATAGGACTCACCATCTCATTGGGCAACACTGCTCTGCCGTCTGCTGAGACCCAAAAATGGGACTCACCCATTACACATCCTGCCTTTTCCCATGTTTCCTTTTCAATATCAGGAGCATTTTCTTGCATGTTTGACAGTTCATCCCAAGTATCAACAGTTTCCAATATCATGGCTAATTCAGTTCTTACATTTATTCCGCCCACTTCCACCTCTGTGAAAGAGTACCCTTGCTCCGCGCAATACCGCGCAACTTCATCTGCATATCTATTGCCTTTTGAAACAAAGTCCTCATTTCTGGTATGTGCGGTGCACTTTACAACTGCGATACCTGCTGGGCATTGCAACGCCTCTAACAACAGGCGCACAAACTCTCCATTGCGAATGGGAGAGCCTGAAGAGGTCATGAACCCTCTTTGAGACCATAACTGCCCGTAATCATGAACTACCCCATAGCCATATTGGCTGTCGGTGTATATGGTGACTCGAATTTGATTGCTTGCTAAGCAAGCACGTGTCAGGGCAATAATCTCGGCTACCTGAGCGGAGTGTACTCCTTCCAGGCACCCAGCTTCCACAACTCCAGCAATTGTACAAACAGCGTAAGCTGCTCTCAACTGCCCAACTTCGTCTCTTACACATGAGCCATCGACAAAGAAAATTTCGTCTGGGTCGGTCAGTGGCTCATCTACGATGTCGGGTCTGGGTTTGGTGCATAGTTCAGTCACATCGAGGCAGTCATGGTCTGTACATTCATCATCATCATCGATATCATTTGGAAGTGGCATCAAGGTGGCAGGGTTCAAAACAGAGCATCTCTTGAGGGTCACATTCTCTGCAGCAAGAATAACTTGCTCATATCGCGTGAGCCTGCTGTTGGTCAGATGCTGTGTTTTGGTCCTGGTCATTAACAGTTCAACAGAATGGGGCACGCACACCTCTAACGGGTGCCCCATGACGATATTTTCACATCTTTCAATGCTGACACCCGTTGCAGCAACGGATTTGAGACATCCGGGCAACGCTGCGGCTACTGGGTCTAAAGTAGCCGAGAAATAAGCAACTGGTCTACGGGCATTCCCATGGATTTGGACCAACACAGACAACGCACAACCTTCTCTCTCACAACAGTAAAGAAAAAATTGTTTATTGTAATCAGGCATTCCCAATGCCGGAGCACGACACAGGTCCTCTCGCAGCTGTAAGAATGCCATCAAACAGTCTTTGTCCCATGGTACCGGATCGCTCACCTCCTTGTGCGTCAGTTTTTGCAAGGGTTTTGCTTTCAGTGAAAAGTTCGCGATCCACTGTCGGCAATAACCCACCATCCCTAGAAACATCCTGACCTCTCTCTGTGTCTTAGGCGCATTCATTTTCATGATCGCCTCTATCCTGTCTGGTGACACCTTTCGTTTGCCTTTCTCTATTCTGTGTCCTAAGTACTGCACTTCTGTCAGGCAGTACTGCAATTTTCCCGGGGACACCTTGTGCCCATTGGCAGCTAGGTGATTTAACAAAGCAATGGAGTCCTCCCTGCAAGCTTCTTCTGTTTCTGACGCCACGAGGAGGTCGTCTATGTACTGGACCAGAACTGACTTCTGGGGCAGCACTAGACTTTCAAGATTTTTCTTCAAAAGCTGGTTAAAGATCGATGGACTCTCTGTATACCCCTGAGGGATACGACACCATGTTAGGACGCGATTTTCCAGCTTAAATGCGAAAAGAAAATGGCTTTCTTCGTCCAGGGGGATCGAAAAGAAAGCCTGACAAAGATCGATCACTGTGAACCACTCTGCTTGGAATGGAATCTGAAACAGTATCACTGATGGATTCGGTACCACTGGACAACACGAAACGACTATGTTATTAATCTTTCGAAGGTCCTGCACTATCCGAAATTTCCCATTTGGTTTCTGCAGACCCATAATCGGGGAGTTGCATGGACTACCCACGATTTCTTTCAGTATTCCCTGTTTAATCATGGACTCGATCACGGGTTTTATGCCTGCAATCGTTTCTGGAGTCAATTTATATTGGGGTGTTCTTGGGAACTCAGCATGCGGTTTCACTACAATTTTCACTGGGTCCACCCCTTTGACCAAACCTATCTCTTCCCCAGTGAAATCCCATACTTCTGGTGCCACTGTCTCTCTCAAGTCCCAGGGGAGCTCATCTACTGTCAAAGTAGGATACAGCTCCACGCATATTCTTGAGTTTGCAACTTTGAAATCTGCATCATCATCATTGGTCAATACCTCCACTCCCTGAGGTGTACAATATATAGTACAATTCAATTTACACAACAGGTCTCTTCCTAGCAGACACACAGGGCTTGAATCGCAAACCACAAATTGGTGCTCATCGCTGTACTTCCCTATTTTCACCTGTACCGGTTCTGTCAATTGGCTGGTTATTCTCCTATTTGCGACCCCTACCACTTGTATGGTCTCTCCAGACATGGGCAGGTCTGGAACTGCAGCTGATCTGATCGTGGACCTAGTGGCTCCTGTGTCCACCAGAAATGTCGTAGGGCACCCTGCTACTTCTGCTTCGACATAGGGTCCCCTCTGGTCCACCTCTAAGGCTGCCCCGAGGGTGCAGTCTTCTCTTTCCACTCTCTGTCCGGTTAATGGGTCCACATAATAGCACTCTTCACCTTCCACAAACAGGGGCATTTGTCTATAGGTCTTACCCACAATCCCTACTCGAGGAGGTTGCGGGAACTGAGCTCGGGGAGGAGCCCCCCCCCCTTTGAGCACCTTTCCTTGGTATGGCGTCACCCCTCTTGCAGGTGTGCTCTGGACCTCTTCCTCCTCTATCTCTTGTTCTCCTATCTCTACATTGTAGGGACACTCGCGTTTCCAATGCCCCACCTCGTTACACTGGTGGCACCTAGTCGTTTTCTTCAAGGCAGCTATGTCTATTCTGGGTCTAAAGGTAGAACTCTCCTCATTGCCCTTGTTCTGACTGTACTGCTTCTTTCCTCCTTCTGTATGCTCGACCTCTCCCCCTGCTCTATTATACGGGGGTGGCCTGTCTGTCAATAATCTGTTTATCAGGCTGTCCTCTGTTTCGCTCTCATCATCTTCTTCTAGGGGGCTTTTATTTACGGGCACCTCTAACACTGGGTACAGTTTATTTACTTCCAGGTTATGCACTCTCCATCTTTTAGCATCCGCATCCCACCTGGCATCCTGCACTGCCCTTACCGAGCGTTTCACCCTTTCTTGTCGTCTGTTCATATTCTTTTCATGCGCTGCCCTAATCCATGCTTCAAGGGCTTCAAACTGGGTCGGTCTAGGCAAGGGTCTTATTGAGGTCATGACTGATTTTAATCGATGTAACACCTCTAATCTGAACGTCCCGTACTTCGGGAACGTCAGTTCCTCATTTCCTTCCGTAATCTTACTCCATTCTGATATCCAGAGGATCGTATGCAACCCAACATTCACTGCCATGTAACGAGCTGGCGTACCCTCCGGCGGGGCTTCTTCCCCTTCATACGATCCCCGCTTCTCTTTTTTAAACACCGCTTTCAACCATTTAAAACACTTCATAATTATGCGCACAATATCCAGCCTCGCTACTCTGTTTACTTCCTGATGACAATCCACCAATCCTGTCGCGGCTTTGCTAACTTGGCCTATCACAGCGCGGTCTTTCTCCGGTCGGCCAATCACGTCGCGACACTTTCTGACGTCACTTTTCTCCGCTTCGCAGCAGCACCCCTCCTTTCTCAACTCGTCTCCCGGTTATGCATGCGTCCCATTCATACACCGAAAAATGACTACTTCCGACCAAGCGGTCACTTCTCTCGACTGTACGTCCACAGTCTATATGTAATTGTCAACGCAACTGACGAAATGTCTATCGTCTCTCTAATAGGTTGCTTACACACACAGTAACTTCCGACCAGCGTCCGTTACTCACGCACTCACTCTTACGTTCCCCCTATCTCGGTCTTTCGGGTGATCAATGGTACCTCATGACCCCCTTCACAGTTGACAATTACTCTGGGTGTCCGATACACCCGAACCACTTAAGCTCTCCTTGAACTTAAGATTTCCACCGGTTGCGCGCGCTCACAACCTGTTCCACAGTCACTCTACAGACATTCACCTCCGCCTGACATTACAACATAGATACAATACAAAACACCGCAATCTTAACACGCATAACCCTTTATACTCACTCTCGACCGATACTGCTGCTGTTTCTGTCTCACGTCATCCGGATCTTCTTCAGCGGGCTGTTCTTCCAATCATCGATTTCTAGGGGCCTTGGGGTAAGCTAACCTGGCCTAGGTTACCGTCCTCAAGAAGGCAACCATCCTCTATAGCTACCAACTGGAAGGGCGAGATTTTGATCGATACCTTAGCACTATTGATCTAAACCTCGATCTGGTCGACTGAACCTTTGTTGCCTGTCTTTAAGGTACAAAGTACATCCATTTCCAAGTTAGTTCACCCAATAAAGGACTCTACTCCCAAAGATCACAAACAACTTCTAGCTTTCAAAAGTTTATTGTAAGGAAATGATAAGCTGCAAATACAGGCATCTCAGAATGAGATTCACGAGGTACACAGGTCCAATTACATACATGTGCTCTCGGAAAGCCCTCAGACGAGCAACGGAAATCACTAACACAAGTTCTAAGAATAATAAAGCTATCAGCATTGACGCATATCTCTCCTTCATTTAAGTTGGAGGAAAACGCACGGGTTAGGCTGTCCCTACCCTGCTCTAGATGGTATCCCTACTTAACCAAATCCCAACCTAACAAAGGTGTCAGCAGTGAATGACCCCAAGGGAAGTCACTCACTCTAAGTCTCTTGGTGAAAACCTATAGTTCTCCAGTCATGACCCCTCTCTGCCTACCCATCCGCTCTCTGAAGGGTCCTCAGGTATCTGCTCTCTCTCCCCCCAGGGGTGCTGTCCCTAATACAAAACAGTCAACAACATTTGAGACGCCCCTTTCGAGACGCCCCTCACGTGGTGTAGCTTCTGGCTTTTTCCATGATGCTTTGTATTGGGCCTCATACGTTAGAGTTGACCTTGCTTCTCAGACTCTTCTCCGGCCCGCTGATACCCCTTAAACATTCCGGAACCCTCCTCCATGTCTGGGCCGTCTACTGAACAGACCTCTATTCATTCATTTATAATTGGATCCCCCCTTTCCTCTTGCAGACAGATATCTGCAGCCAAGAACCCAACTCTCATAGACTTCCAAAATAAAGGCTTGCAACATTTCTCAGCCCAGACATGTACGTGTAAATCAATGTTAAAACATTTCAGGCCTACAATATTTCTCATAATGATTATAGCATTCAACTTCTTCATTAATTAAAGCATGTTAATACTCTTATTCTATTATTCAGTAAACATTTTATAAATCCTGGCCCATTAATGCAATGACCAAAACATTAATACAATCTGTGTCGTGAAAAGAAACATCTTCCCTTTCCCTCCAGCTCTGGCCCTGAGGCCTACCACATTCTGCGTTTAACCACCTACCATCTTACATTTTAACAGCTACACGACATGGATTCAGGAATAATCACATCTAATAAAATCATATAGCGTCACACATTTCTGTATTAGTTCCACTTCTACTTAAATCTCTATATTAGCTATACATTTAGAATATAATTGCAGATACTATTAGCACTCATGGCATTTCTCCTCATGATTTGTGCTTACTACAAGTAAGTGTGATGCACTCATACATTTAGGTCAGTTTGCGCTCTCTCACGTCCTGTCATGGTCCCGGGGGATTGTGGATCATCTTCGATGCATGACCAGATTTCCTCGATTTGACTGGCTGGCTCACATCTTCCCTCCCTGAGCAGGTGGGCTTGCTGTAAGTTGCTGTAGGTGGCTCCTCCTTTCTTGTTTTTTTTTTTTAAGTTGAAGTTCTAAGGAGAGTAGAGGCTACTCCCTTATAGGAGCTGAAATATCAGCTCTCACCAAATAAGGAATTAGAAAAATGGAAAGGACTTTCTTAAGGAGAGCAGTTTCCCCATGTTTTTAGAGGTGATGTTCATGAAACACTTTGTTGGAGCTCGTGAGAGAAAAAGAAAGGCACTAACAGACTTGATAATTAGGAAGGGTTGGGCCAGAATAGTGTATGTATGTAATTACTTGACCACCAATTAACTATGGACCCCGAAGCCTCACTGTATGTATATCTCCAGTATTGGCGTGAGATGGATAGGGACGTCTGGGTGTGTTGAAGGTACAGCAGCATATTGTCACCGTACACCGCCACACTACCTTTGTTACCATTTCCCCACCCTGAACCCATATAACTGTGCATCTCGCCAGCCGTTCTATTACTAAGGTGAAAAGAAGAGGCGAGATGAGGCAGCCCTGTCATGGACTTCGTTCAATCCGAAATGGTAATGAAAATACCCTGATAATTCGTACTAATGCTGTCTGGGAATTGTACAGGGCCTCCACCAATGTTAAGGATCTCGGGCTAAAATTCATTTGGTGCAGTATCTGAACAGGAAAGGCCGGGGTCGGTGTTTGAAGCCTTTTTCTTAATCTATTTATAGAAAGGCTGAGGGGCCCTGCAAGTATTCAAACATAGAGAGAGGCACCTGCAGTCTACACAAGCAATGTCTCGTACCCCTGCCAGGCATAAAGCTGTTTTGATCCTCATGAACCAGCGTTTTGATAATTTTGGTTAGTCCAGTAGCCATAATTCTGACCAGCAGCTTACTCTCCATATTAAAGTGGGAAATGGGCCTGTAACACCTCAAACAGATTCCGGAATTTGGGCTCAAGGAAAGGAGTTTTTTTTTTTAAAACCTCGGTGGAGAGGCAATTAGGCCCCGGGGTTTTCTCAGAGCAGGAGTCCGATATTACTGTTGGCGCTCCTGTAAGTCAAAGGTCCATCCAGCTCATCTTGTTGGACGCATGATCCCATGATCATGTCTTCTGCATTTGAACAGGAGGATTCTAGTAGGGGGCAGGACCTAGGACTCAACAGTAGTCACAGAAAACTGCTGCGATATGTGCAGAATTAAATACTAACTGGCCATCTGGAGCGCGTATTGAGGGGACCACTCAACACCATGCCTCCTTTTGAGAGAGCCAGTAAAGCATCTTGCCCATCTTATTACATTGCTTGTAGAGTTTGTATTGGGAGAGAAACCAGGCCATGCTGGCTGTATCATGAAATGCACGCCTCAGCGACTCTCAAAGCTCCTCCAGCTGTAGATTAATCTCCTTTGTACAGGTCACAGAAACATTATGTTCCACTCTAAGGATCTGCCTCAGTAAATTTGACAATTTTGTTTCCTTATCTTTTTCTCTCCTGTGCACTGCTGCAAAGGCTCTACCTTGAACCACAGTCCTGAAGGCCTCACACAGTGTCATCAGAGATTTCACAGTTGACTGGTTAATCTCAAAATAGTCCCCTCTGACCTCTCAGAAAATATCCATGACAGACTCATCCCTGATCCACCATGCATGAAGGCACCATACGCCCCCACAGCTCTCGGGACATCCCTTTGCATTCTCCACCAATGTATGGTCCGAGAGGTCCCTCGGTAGGATAAGTACATCCGCCCGCAGTGGCAGTCAGGGAGACTGTAGGTACAAAGAAATAATCAAGTCTGGAACTACACTAATGGGAGGCTGAGCGATGCATAAAGGCTTGTTCCTATGGGTGCCACTCACACCACACAGCCACCAAGCCATGCTAGGTCACCCACTTACTTGGGCCTGAGTTCTAACCATGGCGGCCATTAATGTCGTATCCAGGGATTTCTCTACTATGTCATTGAAATCCCACCCAAAAATCAACATGCCTGTCTGGACCAGGAGCAGTTCTTTTGAGAGTGCTATGGATCAAAGTGGGAAGCACGTTGATACTACCCAGGAACCATGGAACCCACTCTAGTGTTCCCTTTAAAAGTACATAGCAACCTTGACAGTCGAGGTGAGATTTTGTGATGACCAATAGAACGGATCTATGTATGAGCATCGCTACTTGTTAGAGGCTCTAGTAAAGCCAGAGTGGAATGTACCGATATCAATCACCATGAAAATACAGGAAGGAGCATCTAGTGCGTACTAAGTGAGTTTCCTGGAGGAGGAGAACCTCCGGTGACAACCTTTTCATGGATTGCAAAACCGCCCCACATATAATCCTAAACCAATAGCCCACTAACAATCCATATCAACTTCTTAATCTGGGAATGCACTGCAAGAGATAGCCATGAGGTAGTAGATGTAGCGTGTGCATGTTCTGCAGGGTGTGATTTTGTGAGCCCTGAAAACAACTAAACAAGAACGCACCCCCTCTCCCCAGATCCCGCCAACTCTACACTTCCAACCTGGAAGTGCTGCACTAACATAAGAGAACACCCCATACAGACCATCTGAATATCAAAACAACTTTAAGGGGGCTGGAACTGAAAGATGCCCCAGCTTCTTAATCGTTAAACCCCCACATGGTCTGGTGGGGCCACCGATGCACTCGCCTCTGTGCCTGTCCAGGTGAAGGTCGAGAAAGGCCTTTTTTTAGGTGGCGAAAAGGCACGTAGCAATCAGTTTTGAAGACTGTAAGACCTACTACATCTTAGCACATGTCACTTCTGAATGACACTTGAGTTCAGTGGGCATTTGGTGTACTCTGTGTCATTTACCTAAAAGGAGCACACCGGTGCCTGAAGACTGAGATCATGACAAAGGAAAATGATGACCTTCAGACTGCAGGACGTATATAAACATTTTGGCCGAGTAAAATAATCAAGGCTTTCTCGTCTCAGGAGGCAAGATATGAAAAGATGCTTGAAATGTCAGAGAAGGGCGCTTCGTGTAGGCATTTGCTAGCATATGCAGAACAATATGGCTGAAGAAAGTTATGACGGTACTAAGGCACAGCTTTCAATTTCAGAGGAAGCAGAAAAGTTACAAGAAACTCTCAACTGGAAGTATAAAACATTAAAAATGGCCACCTTACCATCACAAAAATGATTGAAATGACTGAGTTGAAAACAGAAAATAGTTTTAAACCATATATTTGTGAGGCTGTCAGACATGAGTTTTAGATCTCATCCACAGACAGCTTTCAGCTGTTCTTGTAGAAGCTTATATTATTTACAATACCATTACTAGTCTGGGGGTTGGGTCAGTCCGTGGTTTAGCAGTAGTTGGATTTCTTGTCATTTCTTTCGCCTGCTGGTTTTTCAGTGGTTTTCCTACCTCTTAAAGTGTCCCTTCCCTGAAACATAGCTTCTTTATCATCTTTTTGATTGGTTTACTTGTATCCTTACAAGACTGACATCAGGGTAACTTTTTTGTGTGTTTTTTATGTTTTGCTTTTTCTAGCCACCCTTCGGCCTCCTATCCCCTGTCCCACACTCTCGATATTGCGCCTTTGCCCTAGTTCGTCCATTGCTTCTCTGCTGCATCCCACCCTGCTCTGATTTTTTTCTCCTATACACCCCTCTTTCGCCCCAAACCCTCTGTGACTAAGGTCACTCAATGGTGACTTGCTCCCATTTTTGTTTAAACGTTTTTTTGCTTGAGCTCCCGCATCCGCAGTTTGCTACTGGGCTACTTCTTAGAAAACATAGAACTGCTCCTTCTGAAAACATACAACTGCTCCTTCTCTGGCCTTGCCCCAATAATTTGGAATGCATTACCTCCTTAACCTTTTCCGTGCTGATGACGGAACCGCTCCGACATCAGCCGCGGTGGCACTGTGCTGATGACGGAGCGGTTCCGTCATGGCCCGCCCGACGTGCCTGCGCGACGCTGATTTCATGCCTGCGCGGCGCATTCTATTAAGCGGGCGGGGCCATGACGGAACCGCTCCGTCATGAGCACAGCTCAACCGAGGCTGGTGACGGAGCAGTTCCGTCACCAGCATGGGCGCGCCGCGCGGCCCCCTTAGCGCTGCGGCGGAATAGCCGCCTCAGCGAAGGTGCTATACCAGGACAAACCCCTCGTATGCCTCCTTAAAAAAAAAAAAGAAAGAAGCTTCTGATGCAGAGATTGTTTAACCAGGAGTCCTGACCCTTCTCAGCAGTCTTTTGTCTGTCGGATCTGGTATCTGCTACACTTAATGATATTGCTATATGCATTTTGCTTTTGCCTTCTGTGCCTGTTATTTGCTCTTCATTTAGACAGGTAAGTTTGTCTTGATTTCTGCATGTCCAGCGCTCTAATACCCGGTAAAACTCCTCAGTTACATAAATACTCTATTATGCACGTTCATGCATTTTTGTTTTCTTTACTGCTTCAAGATTGGCTTCGGCCATCTTAGAATGGTAAACTAAAAATAAACAAATGGCTGCTATAGTTTTTTATTGCGCATATCTGCGCTTGTGTGGTGATGCATGCGTGCTATATGTCACAGTGCTGGGATCAACTAAACAAAAATCTGAATATAAAATAGTTGGAAAGCGCTAATTTATAGATGGGTCCACAAGTATCTGCAATGGAGGCATTTGACGCATTCAAAAGAGCATACAGGTGTCCAGAAGCTTAGAAAATGGCAACAGAAGAAAATTACATTTCTGATAGCAACTGGTATATAACATTTTCGGCTGAGCACAGGTAATCCACACTTAAATTTCCGGCGCTCAAATGGGAAAAAAAGCATGCAAAGTCAGACAGACACTTTGTTTAGGCATGTGTTAAAATTCCTGAACCAAGTTATGGCTATGCTAACGAAAGGATTTCTATATTACAAATTGCAAAAACGTTACAAAAAATCTCATCATGAAAAGACCTCTGTCCAGTATGGTTTTTTAAATGCATCTATCACTTTTGGGCGTGATCAGTTATAGTTGGTGGATTATGACATTCTGTTTGACATGCAATATTTTGGCATTTGTGCCTTTGGATACCGCAGCTGTCTGAAAATGTTATACGTGTATAATATCTATACCATCAAGACAGGGGAAATAGATATTTTGTGCCTTGTCTGTGAAAACTCAGCTTTTACAATATTTTTTTTCAAATCAAAAAGAAACAATTCTGCCACCAGTTGAACGGCTACCCAGGTTTGTGAAGATCTGTAATTACCTTATTGATTTTTTTGGGCTGTGCAGGAGAATTAGAGAATATGATTATGTGAATTTGGTTACTGTCTGCATGGGAGGGGACCACCACGTTTGATTTTATGTCAGCATGGTTTGCCAGTTGCTCTGTTATATGTCAACCCCTTCCCATGCATGGCTGTTAACTTTCAATTTAGTACCTCTGAACACAAAAAATCCAAAAACATGCATGTTTTAATATTAACAGATTCTAGATTTCTAGATTATAGGTTTCACGCTGCATATTTTTGCATTGGCATCTCAAACGTGTTTTATCGTTATAAGAAAAACATCATTGTGATATTTTCTTAAAAAGTAATTTGTTTATGATGTTGCAAAACTAATATAAAAATGTTTGCATTGTGGTAAATTCTGTTGTATGACGGACTGTCTGTTATGGAAGCTTGGTGCCTAAGTGGTGATTGGAATACTAAGAACCAGTGTATGGTGCTTTTAATGTTGGCCAGGACATCCAGACAGCCTCTTATGCTCTCACTAATCAGCTCTACAGACTTGCTCGCAATAAATAGTATTTGTGATGCTGAATGTGTATCATGAAAGGCTGGACATCAAATGCTTTTGGATTTAGGGAGCTTAATGAATTGGGGCTGATTCAGTGCTTTGGTTCTTGAAAGAGGAGTAGGCACCCCTGTGGAATCTGCTGCCTCTGCTTGGAAGTGGTGGCTGGAAACATAGTGCATTGATTGGAGGGAACGGAGAGTGGGTTGGCTGCCAGGCCAACATCAGTCTACAGCATGTTGGCTTCTTCGCTGAAGAATTGGCACAGCAATGCTTCAATCGGTCGTGGAGTTAATTTGAAGCTTAGTTGCGCTTTTGATCAAACATGAATCACAATGATTTGACAATTAGGTCTGAATGCTTGTGTGGTGACTGATGCTGACACCGCTTAGATGAGGCTAAACGTATACTCCTGAATCCCAGTAGAGCTAGGAGTGAAACAGACAAATTACATAGTATCACCTTCCCACTCTCAACATGCTACATGGGAAGTTAAGCCCCATACCATCCATGGGTTTGCATGCACTTGTGGAGGTAGGGGGTGATACTTGAGACTGAGTAGGAGTGGGGTGATTATGTACCTTGAGGTCCTTCAGACCAGCAAGATTGTTGGCAGTAAATTCTATGGCTGGTAAGTTGGAGACTGTAGGTGCCTTGATTGTGGGTGCAGAAATAAGTAGCCTCCTTAAATTGCAACTCGAAGAAATTGAAAGTTAAACAGTTCAGCAAGAATCTTGAATTGAGACAATGAAAACCCTACACAGGGTACCTCACCCTATAAAGTCTAAGTCCTCCTGTGGAAATTGAAGTTCTGTGTTTGGTTTAACATACTTTATAGGAGATTTCCTCACTAAAACTGAGAATCTTGATCAGCAAGGGAGCTTTTTCTAGGAGCAGGAAGGAGGGCCCTTTCCTCTTCATATGACTTCCAGAGAGTATTCCACATGAATTCTTTACTTAACCTCTTCCCAGACTGTTCTTCTGTAGACTGCATTTACTCCATATAGGCAATTTTTAAACCTGCTTTGTATTTGCTAATGAAAAATATAATTCCTGAGGACAATGAATTGAATTTCTTGGGTGGATCCATACATTATATTCGGGACCAACGGCTGGAGTAAGAACGGGTCAGGTGATATCAGAAATCTTCCCGATCCTAAGGGGCACCACGAAGGTCACTGCTTTTTGCAGTGGCCATGGAACCACTCACTGGCACGTCAATTGGGGAACCAGGAATTAGATACCCAAGACATAGTATTGCTTTATTTGGACAATGCATTAGCTTTCTTGCATAATGTCCGGGACTACCTCCCAGGATTGATGTGCCTGTTGGACGAATTTGGGACTATTTCTAACCTTAAGGTAAACTGGCCTAAGTCCTGCCTGTTTTCTCTTGCCCTGACTCCTAAAACCCCACCTAGCAGCAACTCTAATGGTGCTATTAGACCAGTGATACTCAAAGTACGTCCCGGGGTCCGCTTGCCGCCCTCTTGACCTTTACATGCGTCTCCCCTAGTAAACAGCATCATCAGCTGCTGAGCACTAATATTGAGAAAAAAATATTAAATAAACAGACAAGCATTTATTAACTTGCAAATAAATGCTTGCCCGTTTATTTAACATGTTTTAAGACATCCTTACATAATCCCTGGCCCACCAAGTCCCCCTACCGCCACTCTGCTGGCAACAGTGCGGCCCTCGGTCACACCACAGACGGCACTTTGTGGCCCATGGGCAAATGTTTGTGAGTACCCATGTATTAGACAATCAAGTATTTGGGCATCCAGATATACCATACAGTTAGGGCTCTCAAAGAGGGCAATGTAGATTGAGCGCTGCAATCTATACGGGGATCTCCCCCTTCTGGTGTTCATTGCCCTTGTCTCCGCTAGGCCGAGTGGTGCTGGCCAAGATGTTAGTACTCCTCAGATTGCTATTTTTATTTACCACTTTGCCAACAGTGATCCCAAGCAGTTCTTCTGCAATTGAATGGCCTCTTTTTGGACCTGATATGGGGTTTGGGACTCCGACCCGTGGCCTTGGCGATAGGGCAGCATCCGCTATTTAAGGGAGATCTGTGCACCCCTAATTTTGACGCAGCTGGAACGGCTACTGTGCCAACTCGATGGGGACTCCCAGTGCTGAGGAGACGGCTGCCTTGGCACGGTTGGGTGCCACGGGCGTATACACTTTAACTGATCGCACCTGTCCACCACAAGGGGGCTCTTGTATGATGAAGACGGCGCATGTATGCTAGCGTAGGTTTGTGCATGGCCAGACTCCCACCATACCCTACTCTCCCTCGATCGCTCTGGATCGGTTACCAGGTATGCGCACAATGGCAGACTACCATGATATGTCTCTGTGGAGGGCAGTGGAAATAGTCAGTTTGGGAGACCTCTTCCATGAAGGGACCCTGATGTCTTTTGCGAAAGTTATGGTCACTTTTAGCATAACATAGGTGCAGGTCACTTCCTGACTTATTATGAAATACAACACATGGTGAGGACCTTCTGGGGAGCATGTGACACAAAACCACCCCACTCACCTATCCTGCATACCCTCCTCTTGTTCAGCGGGCAACGCCATACTATCTCAATGTTATATATGGCACTGCCTGCTTCTGGCCTGGCGTAGGTGGGTAAGGCGCTGGCTCGCTAGACTGATGTGCTCTCACAACCTCTGACTGCTAAAACCTGGGCACGAGCTCTCCAATAAGTGAAGGAAGTATCTCGGAATCCCAGATTCCGATTCACGTAAGTTACTTATGTACACCAGCCATATTTATCCCTCCACAGCATAAAGTGATGTCCCGATGTCCACACCTGTGTGCATCTGTTGTAAAACTGCAGAGGTCGGATTTTATCATATGGTCTTGGATTGCAATCCCCCACCACCCAAAAATACCCCATCTTCCCAGTCGAGATAACATCCACCACTGCGAAATTTACGGATCATCCACTGACTCCTACCCCTGAATCTTGCCTACTTGGGCTACGCCCTTAAGATAAAGGAGATAAACATTTGCACAGATGTATTGACCTTGCGTTTGTGCTGTTAAGCCACAAATTGCAATGCGGTGGAAGGCACCTGCAGTTCCAAACCAACTAAATGGTTGAACACTCTACTGCAGTGGGAGCGCGCAGATGTTGGTGTATTGTGCTGCCTTCGAGATAGGGGGGTGGCAGTAACGGGAGGAGGAAATTGAGATACTTACATAGTAAACAGAAGCCAAAAGCGACAACTGCCCCCCCAGCTCCCCCCGCCAGCTCCCCCCCAACCCTACCACCATCCCCCAGCCAGGTGGGATGCTAATTATTTCTGGAAAGATGGAAACACCAGATCTGTTTATTGGGCTCCCAGCCCCTTTGCATTGAAGAACCTAAGTAGACCACTGTCATAGGATGGCCACTAGGGTCCTAGAAGCCCTCTTCTCCATTGCGTGAGCCTTAAGGAAGCCTTCTAATGCTTTGTGCCCCTGACCCCCACCACCACTCCCACTGATGAGCGACTTCCCCTCCCCACCACACGCGCTATTACTCTACAAACACATGCTATTACAAATGTTTGAATATTTGTTCTCCTGTACCAAGACTGTGCTCCAGATGTCTGTGCTTATTGTGCGCACAGCTATGTACTGCATATATTTTAGTATGGCTTAAAACTATGTACTGCATATATTTTAGTATGGGTTTACTGTTGATGTTATTGAAGTGAAATAATAACCCATATTAAAAAACTGAGGGAATTTAATGTGTGGTTTGTTTTTCGCTTTAATTTTTGATAAGATGTGATCATGTAAATGTATGCCTATTTAACTAAAGACTAATTGAAAATGTATTGAACTAATTTTTTTCTTTTAAGGTTCAACAAATAGATCGTGTAGTTGAAGTTGTGGAGGAAACTATTAAAGGTAAACAAGTCACAAGACATACAAAAGCAGTTTTCACAATTGTGCCACTGTGTTTATTGTTGCTCACCATCAAAAATAATTGCTGTAGTTCAGCACAACAAACATACTGTTTTTAAGTGATCCTTCAAGTCATTCGTATCTTTTTTTTGTATTTCTTTCATTGTACAAAATACAATGGTTTATGTAAATTGGCTACTTAGAGTTGCAAATGATAAGCTGGCTGAGCTACATACACCACTGAATACCTACCTTTGCAGTAGGTAGAAAAACAATTGTCTAGTGCATTTTGTTCTACTTTCCGCATACGGTGTAGGTGTCTCTTTCAATGGTCAACTAATCTACGCGGTTTGCTCACAGTCAAAGATTTTAATAGGATGTCTAAATTTAAATTCTTTGTTACTCTCTGCATGCATCACTGCCATGTCATGTTAAAAAAAAAAATGTACCAGATCCTGTCATGGGTTAAATTCAAAATACAGGAGGCCTTTGCAAGATCCAGAGGCTTTCATGCAGCATGACAGTGCTGCATCATTCAAGAATGCTAAGTAAAGCTACTCAACTGGGTGACAGTCATTGTTATTTAAACTGGTTTGTATATCTTTAGGTTATTTAAAATGAAGACAATTGTGAAGTAATTGACAAGTTTTTAATCTGGTGTTGCTCTTGACCAGGATGAAATACATATGACCAGGAAGTCTAACCTTGGCCACTCTTACAAGGGATAGGTGTGGAATTTGGTTTTGTTGGCTCCTCCAGAGATAGCGGGTTTCGTTAAATGAGAGAACTGCGTGAGAAAACACTGCAACCTGCAAAGTGTCATTTGCTCTGGGATGTGTGGAATCCATCATTCCTGTAGGAGGCTTCTCCGCAAATCTTATGACAAATTCACCAGATGAGTATGCATTAGTTTGCTAGAATTTTGACCTCTCTACGAAACAGTGCTGTGAGTGACATAAAGTACGTACATGTGTATAGAGTGTCCGTAAATGAGCATGTAGTCCGCACCATTAAAGTCAAATCAAATCAAAGAGCTTTATTCGATTATCACAAGGATATCATAAAAGCGTACATTACATTAATCAAATAAAAAAATGCCAGAAGAAAAACATATCTTCACAGGGAACAGATGAGTTAACATTTTCCATACAAACAATTAAAAAAGTTCAAAAAGCAATCACTAAATATACAAATTCATATGTCACATCATAATGAGTTAATAAGTATCACGGCCCTATTCTCCAGTTATTGTAAACGGTCAAAACCAAAATAATACATGAATTACATAATCATTAGTCATAGGTCAATACAATAATTAAATCGATTCAAATGATTAACTAAACACAGGATATCACTACTAGAAGACACTTCATAAGAAATAATTTCGGGTGGGGATGTTGGAGCCATTCTGTACATACACACTCCGATCCAGCCGATAATTTTTCTCTAAGTTAATACTTTCTGGGAAGTAGTGTTTTCTCTCTGGTCTTGTCTTTGAGGGCCGAGGATAGCGGAACCTGGGGTAAAAATCTTGGAGACCCCAGACAGAGATCGGGCCATCCCTTAATTGTGGAAACCAAGATTGTAGATAAGGCATGTTGGAACCTAAATATGTCAGGTCACCTAGGGTAGCCTGGCCTAGGGTAAGGCAATATCAACAGAGGCACATGTGTAAAGGTTGCAAGCCACCCAGCAGTAATCTAATGCAATATCACTCAAAAATGACACTACACCAATGTTTGTGTAAAAATACGAGCTTGTTTTATAAAAATATTTTATCTACTCTTCAGTCATTTTACATCTCAATATACTGTACAAATTGGTCAGAAGATTCCAGTTGACATATAACCTCAGTAGAATTCAGTTCAAAAGAAGTTGGTCTTCTACAGTGTTAGGTTTCTCACCCCAGTGGAGGCTCTCTAATTATATCACCAGAACGTCCACAACGTTGACACTTCCTCCACTTCAGTTTAACACATTAGAAATGTCCAGGTCTTAGAACCCTGGAAGGTTACCTCCCTTGACAGAGCAACACCCTCCTCGCAAGAGATCAGTAACCCCAAGATGACAGTTTCAAGTTTCAAATGGAATGTTTCTATAACTCAATTATCACTTGCACATAGGTAAATAAAATGAGGTCACCGTTTCTTCTTCCCCTCCCCCTCTGTAAAAGAATCTCACACTTCAGCATTCAAGTTTATAACTTTCCGCAATTGCAGGACACTCCCCCAGTACTGTGGAGATTTTTCATAAATGCCTCCCTCTGAGCTTGTTATACGTAGGCTTGTCTCCGGCTCTCCCGGGCCCTTCCTGACTCAACACGGAGATCCCCAGGAAATAGCGGGTAATGAGGGAGGGTTCTGTCAGGTGATTCCAATAAAGGGCTCAAGAGAACTCCTCCTCCGCTTCTCGTGTGATCCCCTCAGTCAAGCTGTTCTCCTCCCTTAAACCTCCACCTTACTTGATAATGGAGCGGAGGGTGGCGCTGACTCGGTTCCCCTCAGCTCTCCCGCCTCCGCTGCTACTCCGCTCACGAAGCACGTCCTAGACGCCTGGGCTCGCAGGGGGCGGCGTCTGGGCTGAGGCAATCGGGGTTTCCGGCTCCCGGGCAAGACGCACTACCCACTGTCAGGATGCGAGGCAGCGCAGGCGCGGGTGATTAGTGTTCCCGCTTGGCGCCGCCTCACTTGCTTGCTCGCCTGCCCTGACACCGCTTCTGGGCCTGCGCTCTCTCTCCTCACCCTACTGCACTATTGGAACTGCACAGAGTTGAACGCTCACTTCCTCCTGTGCTCAATGCCGCACAAGCTCCGCTGTCACTCGCCTCTCTACTGCAGCTTCCTGGAGGCGCAGGGCGCCACACCTCGCTCCAATCCGCTTCCACCAAAACACTGGTAGGTGAAGTTTACCAGGGGAATGTAGGGAGAAGGTCCCCAGCAGGAGCTAGGACAACGGGGGAAAGAGGGGCCAAGGGCTCAAGGGGGGGGTCTTCCGCCACAGCCGGGCCAATTTCACAGAAGAAGAAGGCGGTTGGGAGGGTTTGGTCAGGGGCCAGAGGGGGAACGTCTCCCTGAAGTGGTTGTCTATCACACGGACAAACTAACTGCTTCCAGTGCGTCCTCCTCCTCACACCACTGCCTCTCTCCTCCAACTCCCTGTACTACACAAAATGGCTCCCTGACCCTTGCCCTTTTATAGCCAAACCACACAGGGTCCAGTAGGGTCCAGAAAGTTCTGGAAGGCCTAATGTTAACCTATGGGGCAGTCTAGAATGTGGCAGTTGGGGGCAGTTGGTGGCCACCATTTTGTGAAACTCAGTAAATCCCTGACAGGAAAGGCACCTAAACTGAGGTGATTGTTTATGAGGAAAAAAGAGCACCTATCCCCCCAGGCCAACACCATAAAAATCTAGTGGACACAAAAATAAATAAAGTCATGAGGGGCAAAAAGGGGACAAAATAAATAATAAATTGAAGGGACTACGCAAAAAGTCAGACAGGTCTAACACGCGTCCCCCCCAGCTGAAAGTGGGGAGAGGTACCCAACCCCTTGGGAGTCCTCATCACTAAGGCGGAAATACCTAGAGAGACCGTCTGCATTGGCGTGGTCCACCCCAGGCCGATGTTCCACCCGGAAGTCCATTCCCTGTAGGGAGATGGACCACCTCAACAGCTTGGGATTCTCCCCCTTCATCTGCATTAGCCAACAAAGGGGTTGGTGGTCAGTCTGAACCAGGAAGTGGGAGCCAAACAGGTATGGCCGCAGCTTCTTCAGAGCCCACACCACCGCGAAAGCTTCCCTCTCAATTGCATTCCACTTCTGTTCCCGTGGAAGCAGTCTCCTGGATAAGAAGACTACAGGCTGATCCAGGCCCTCTTCATTCAGTTGCGATAACACTGCCCCAATGCCATGTTCTGATGCATCTGTCTGGACAATGAACTCCTTGGAGAAGTCTGGGGCCCTCAGGACCGGTGCTGCACACATTGCCTGCTTCAGTTTTTCAAAAGCTTGCTGACAAGCTTTTGTCCAAACTACCCGTCGAGGTTGTCTCTTGGAGGTGAGCTCTGTGAGGGGCGCTACAATAGTGCCATACCCCTTCACAAAGCGACGGTAGTATCCTGTGAGGTCCAGGAAAGCTTGGACCTCAGTCTGTGTCTTGGGGGGTTCCCAGGCCATGATTGCCTTAATCTTTGCCTGCAGGGGCTGCACTGTCCCCCTACCCACCAAGTGTCCAAGGTACACAACCGACCCCTGCCCAATCTGGCTTTTGCTGGCCTTGATTGTCAATCCAGCTTGTTTCAGGGCCTGGAGAACTGCTTGCAAATGTTGCAAATGGTCCTCCCAACTGCTACTGAAGACAGCAATGTCATCCAGGTAAGCAGCGGAGAAACCCTCCATTCCAGAGAGGACCTGATTCACCAGCCGCTGAAATGTGGCAGGGGTATTTTTGAGCCCAAAGGGCATCACGCAAAATTGGAAGTGTCCCTCAGGCGTGGAGAAGGCTGACCTTTCCTTCGCTCCATCTGTCAAGGAGATCTGCCAGTACCCTGAAGTGAGGTCAAAGGTACTTAGGTATTGGGCAGCTCCTAGCCGGTCAATTAATTCATCCGCCCTAGGGATCGGATGAGCATCAGTCTTTGTAACTGAGTTCAGTCCCCGGTAATCCACACAGAACCTCAGTTCTGGCGTGGTGCCCGGTGGAGCGGCTTTTGGCACTAGCACCACCGGACTGGACCAAGGGCTGTTGGAAGGTTCTATAACTCCTAGCTCTAGCATCTTGGCAACCTCTCCATGGATGCTAGCCTTCACCTTGTCGGACAGCCGGTAGGTCTTCGACTTCACTGGTGGGCTGTCCCCTGTGTCCACATCATGGGTACACAGGTGAGTCCTTCCCGGGACAAGGGAGAACAACGTAGATTACTGCTCCAGTATCTGGCGGCAGTCCTTCCGCTGTTCAGGAGTTAGAGCGGGAGAGAGAATCACTCCCTCCACTGACCCATCCTTCTCTTGAGACGAGAACAAGTCTGGGAGAGGTTCGCTTTCCGCTTCCTCTCCCCCATCAGTTACCATCATTAAGATGACCTCGGGCCTCTCATGGTGGGGTTTGAGTTGGTTGGCATGCAGCACCCGTAGGGGCTGTCGAGGGGTCTTAAGGTCCACCAGGTATGTAGCCTTACCCTTCTTTTCCAACACTTCAAATGGGCCTGTCCAGCGATCCTGAAGGGCACTAAGCTCTCCAGGCTCCATCACCCACACTTTCTGGCCAGGCTCCAATTCCACCTGGTGAGCATTGTGGTCATACCACTCTTTCATGACTGCCTGGCTGGCCTCCAAGTTGTCAGAAGCTTGCTTCCACAACTTCGCCATCTGGCTCCTGAAGGCCAGCATGTAGCTCACCACATCCTGGGGGGGTTTCCTGGGAGACTTTTCCCAACCATCCTTCACCAGGCTGAGAGGACCGCGTACAGGGTGCCCATACAGAAGTTCAAAGGGGCTAAAGCCCACTCCCTTCTGTGGCACTTCCCTGTAGGAGAATAGCAAACAGGGTAGGAGGACGTCCCATTTCCTCCGCAGGCTTTCGGGCAGACTTCTGATCATGCCCTTCAAGGTTTTGTTGAACCTCTCAACCAGTCCATTCGACTGGGGGTGATAAGGAGTGGTGAACCGGTAGGTCACTCCACACTCCTTCCACATTGCCCGCATGTAAGCTGACATAAAGTTGGTCCCCCTGTCAGACACAACTTCTTTGGGGAAACCCACTCGGGTAAAGATCCCCATTAGGGCCCTAGCCACCACAGGTGCAGTGACTGTCCTCAGAGGAATTGCCTCTGGGTACCGTGTGGCATGATCCACCAGAACCAGGATAAACCGGTGACCAGCTGTTGTTGGTGGATCTAAAGGCCCTACAATGTCGATGCCCACCCTTTCAAAGGGGGTGCTAACGACTGGAAGTGGTTCCAGGGGAGCTTTCAGCTTCACCCCTATTTTCCCACTGGCCTGGCAGGATACACATGTCCGACAGTAGGTGTTGGACGCCACTTTCATCTGAGGCCAGTAAAAGTGGAGGATAAGCTGAGCAAAGGTCTTGTCCTGTCCTAAGTGTCCTGCCAAGGGTATGGCATGAGCCAATTCCAGCAGAAAAGCTTGGTATTGTTGCGGGACTACCAAGGCCCTTGATGAACCAGGTAAGGGTACCTTGGGTTCACTGTAGAGGAGTCCATCCTCCCAGTAAATGTGGTAGTGTCCGTAACATCACCTGCTGCCTGGGCTTCAGCCTGTCGCCTCAGTCCCTCAAGGGTAGGGCACTCCCTTTGCCCTTTACAGAATTCCTCTCTGGTAGGCCCTCCCTCCACATGCCACTCAGCAGGGATGGGTAGGTCCTCCAGCGAGACTACTTCCCCCTCCACGGACTCCTGGTCCACCACCGCAGGTGGCCGATCTGTCACATGGGGTGTGGAAGCCGAAGCAGGCTCTTCCTGTCTTCGGGTCTGTCCCTTTTTGGCAGCGGGTTGGGCCATTGTTCCAGGCTCCAACCCAGGCGAACTCCCTCTCCGGGTAGTCGCAGACCTTGTGCTCACACAGGCCCAGTCAGGTGTACCCAGCATCGCAGAATGCGTCCGGTATTCCACCTCTCTCCAAGCGTTGTGCTCCAGATCATTCCCCAGCAGACAATCAACTGGCACGACAGGGCTTACGGCAACTCGAAGTGAACCTGCAACCCCTTCCCACTCAAAGGGAACCTCAGCCACGGGATAGTGGCCCATTCTGCCGTCAGCCATCGCGGCGGGGTGGAGTACATTGGGAACCACCTGCTCTGGAGACACCAGTTGACTTCTCACCATAGTCATACTGGCTCCTGTATCTCTCAGAGCCTCCCCTCTATGGCCATTGATGGTGATCCATTGCCCATACTTAACAGTATTTGGGGGCACCTGGATCTTAGGAACCATCTCCCGTTCTCCCAGGAACACTAAGGTGACACCCGCCCACTCACCCCCCTTATCTAAGGGCAACTCCTCCCGAGCGCTACACTAGCTACTCCCGGTGGTTTTCCTCCGGTGGGAGGGGGTGGTCTCTTTGGGCATCTGACATCTCCCTTATAATGTCCAACACCACCACACTCAAAGCAGTGGAGAACCCTTGGCTGCTGGCTTTGGCCAGGATTAGGGTTTCTGGGCGGGTTTGCCTTAGGGGTGAAACCTGTTCCCTTTCCCTGGAAATTGTTTTGGGGACCTTTAGAGAACTCTCGCTTTTTATCTCCCCCCTCCTTCTTCTGGGGGGCGCCCTGTCCGGCCTTTTGGGAATCCCCTCCAGTCCCCTTTGAGGACACCCGGGTACTTGCCCAGATGTCCGCCTCCTCTGCAAGCTTCCGGGGATTGGTCAGCTTGCTGTCCACCAGGTGTTGGCGCAGCTCGGGAAAGCATTTCTCGAGGAGGTGCTCTTTCAAAAATAGATCATACAACCCCTCCTAATCCTTCACCTCACTGCCCTTTACCCAGCCCTCTAATGCCTTTCTTGCATAATCAAGGAAGTCCACCCAGTTCTGGGTGCTTAACTTGTGGCTCCCCCTGAACTTCTGGCGATACCTTTCTGGGGTAAGCCCAAACTTCCTTACCAAGGCTAACTTCATGGTGGGGTAGTTGGTTTGCTCCTCTGATTCCAAGGCCAGCAAGGTGTCCCGACCAGTAGGAGGCATGTACTTATACAACCCACCCCCCCAGTGCTTCTCCTGGATCCCATGGGCTCTTAAGGAGACCTCATAGGCTGCCAGCCACTTGGCTATGTCATCCCCTGACTATAGCTGGCAATTATATCCTTAGGCAGGTAGGGTCTGGACTCCCTGGTTGGTTCTCTGGTTTCGCTGCCACCATTTGGAGTTGGGAAGGGTCCCCGTTGCAGGGCCTGGAGTTCTAACTCTTTTAGTTTGAATTCATGAGCCATTCTCCGCTCTTCCTTCTCCTGTTCTAACCTCCTCCCCTCCCTCTTTTCTTCCAACTCCATTTTTGCTATTTCCCACCTTAACAGTCTATCCTCTCTCCTGTCAGCTAACGCGGTTTCTGACAACCCTCTCGATGACACACTGCTGCCCTCCCGTGAGGTTGCCTTGGGGCTGATTGACATCTCACCCACCCCCGGGGAACATTCCGCAGTCCTATCAATGACAGTACCTCTGTCCGATTCCTCCTCTTCCACCGTTCCCTCCTCATTGCGCGCTTCCACCCAAGCCCTCAAACTGGTCTGGAGTTCCCCCTTCTTGGCACCACGCTTAAAGAACACTCCCAATTGTTGACAGAAATCTTTTAGCTGGGCCAATGAATAAGTGTCCAGTTTTTCCAGTGCAAATTCCATTTTGCAAAAGGGCAACACAAGGTTGAGCACACAAAAAGAATAGAGTGGCAAGGGCAACCTGAAGCTACCTCCACCCACCACCAGGAACAAATTTGGAAAAACAAAAGTAAAAATTAGGAGGGCCGCTAGGAGAAAACTCCAGGTGTAGGCTAGTGGATTACACTAAATTACTACAGAGTAGTTGCAACCACAGTCAAGATCCCACCGCTGCCACCAACTTGTTGGAACCTAAATATGTCAGGTCACCTAGGGTGAGGCAATATCAACAGAGGCACATGTGTAAAGGTTGCAAGCCACCCAGCAGTAATCTAATGCAATATCACTCAAAAATGACACTACACCAATGTTTGTGTAAAAATACGAGCTTGTTTTATAAAAAATATTTTATCTACTCTTCAGTCATTTTACATCTCAATATACTGTACAAATTGGTCAGAAGATTCCAGTTGACATATAACCTCAGTAGAATTCAGTTCAAAAGAAGTTGGTCTTCTACAGTGTTAGGTTTCTCACCCCAGTGGAGGCTCTCTAATTATATCACCAGAACGTCCACAACGTTGACACTTCCTCCACTTCAGTTTAACACATTAGAAATGTCCAGGTCTTAGAACCCTGGAAGGTTACCTCCCCTTGACAGAGCAACACCCTCCTCGCAAGAGATCAGTAACCCCAAGATGACAGTTTCAAGTTTCAAATGGAATGTTTCTATAACTCAATTATCACTTGCACATAGGTAAATAAAATGAGGTCACCGTTTCTTCTTCCCCTCCCCCTCTGTAAAAGAATCTCACACTTCAGCATTCAAGTTTATAACTTTCCGCAATTGCAGGACACTCCCCCAGTACTGTGGAGATTTTTCATAAATGCCTCCCTCTGAGCTTGTTATACGTAGGCTTGTCTCCGGCTCTCCCGGGCCCTTCCTGACTCAACACGGAGATCCCCAGGAAATAGCGGGTAATGAGGGAGGGTTCTGTCAGGTGATTCCAATAAAGGGCTCAAGAGAACTCCTCCTCCGCTTCTCGTGTGATCCCCTCAGTCAAGCTGTTCTCCTCCCTTAAACCTCCACCTTACTTGATAATGGAGCGGAGGGTGGCGCTGACTCGGTTCCCCTCAGCTCTCCCGCCTCCGCTGCTACTCCGCTCACGAAGCACGCCCTAGACGCCTGGGCTCGCAGGGGGCGGCGTCTGGGCTGAGGCAATCGGGGTTTCCGGCTCCCGGGCAAGACGCACTACCCACTGTCAGGATGCGAGGCAGCGCAGGCGCGGGTGATTAGTGTTCCCGCTTGGCGCCGCCTCACTTGCTTGCTCGCCTGCCCTGACACCGCTTCTGGGCCTGCGCTCTCTCTCCTCACCCTGCCGCACTATTGGAACTGCACAGAGTCGAACGCTCACTTCCTCCTGTGCTCAATGCCGCACAAGCTCCGCTGTCACTCGCCTCTCTACTGCAGCTTCCTGGAGGCGCAGGGCGCCACATCTCGCTCCAATCCGCTTCCACCAAAACACTGGTAGGTGAAGTTTACCAGGGGAATGTAGGGAGAAGGTCCCCAGCAGGAGCTAGGACAACGGGGGAAAGAGGGGCCAAGGGCTCAAGGGGGGGTCTTCCGCCACAGCCGGGCCAATTTCACAGAAGAAGAAGGCGGTTGGGAGGGTTTGGTCAGGGGCCAGAGGGGGAACGTCTCCCTGAAGTGGTTGTCTATCACACGGACAAACTAACTGCTTCCAGTGCGTCCTCCTCCTCACACCACTGCCTCTCTCCTCCAACTCCCTGTACTACACAAAATGGCTCCCTGACCCTTGCCCTTTTATAGCCAAACCACACAGGGTCCAGTAGGGTCCAGAAAGTTCTGGAAGGCCTAATGTTAACCTATGGGGCAGTCTAGAATGTGGCAGTTGGGGACAGTTGGTGGCCACCATTTTGTGAAACTCAGTAAATCCCTGACAGGAAAGGCACCCAAACTGAGGTGACTGTTTATGAGGGAAAAAGAGCACCTATCCCCCCAGGCCAACACCATAAAAATCTAGTGGACACAAAAATAAATAAAGGCATGAGGGGCAAAAAGGGGACAAAATAAATAATAAATTTAAGGGACTACGCAAAAAGTCAGACGGGTCTAACAAGGCACCACCCGATCGCTCCAGAATCTAACTAGCACCAGGTCGCCTGAAAGGGCCTTTGGAAGGGGGCCGAGCCATCCCACCCTTCTAACACTTCGAATGGCACCATCAATGTTCGCTGGCAAGGGTCGATTCCTAGACAGCCAATAGATGACCTTGTGTTTTAAATCCTCCGGTCTCTCGGTTTTTCCCTTTGTAATTGGTAAAACACCAGTGAGGACACAAACAAAGGGGGCGGCAATTGGGGGCAGATGTATATGCTTAGTGTAAACTGGGTTAGTACTAGATTTCTCCTCATATAGAGGGTGAACATTTGGCACCCCTACATCAGCGAAGATACTCTTTGTGGTAATGGATTCGGTGACGGGTGGCGAGGAGATACATGGGCAGTTCTGTGGGACCATAGGTCTATTAGGAGAGATGCTTCCTCTTTGAGGTGTTAACTTGGAAACCTTGGTAGCGGATAAGGGCTGTGATGGACCCACTCCTGTCAGGTTCTTATTAGGTTGAGTCGGTGCCCTAAATGAAGTCTCAATATCGCTTAGTCTATCCCCTAAGGAGTTGATTCTTTTAGTCAAGGGGGATAGTAGAGAAGAGACCACTCGCTCAATCAGGGCCAGAAGGGCTGCCTGTTGGGGAGGTGCAAAAGATTCAATACTATCACTGACCTGGGGTACTATAGATGACGTGCTGAAGGACGGTAAGGGATTTGTACAAGGCTTGAGTAGTTTAGCTTCCCTCCCCATGCTGTTATCCCCGGGGCGCTGTCTTGTGACCATAGGAGAATTGAGGAGCCCTAGTTGTTTAATGTTTACTTCTACTAACGGGGATAAGAGTGGGGCAACCAGGATATTATCATTTGCGTTCAATAACGAATTGGTCGGCAGATGTACGGGAAGTGCAGAGCTGGGTAGGGCTTGAGGTGGGTCGACTATACTCTCAACTGGTACATATTGAATGTGACAAAGGGCGTTCAATTCCTCCAACCAGGACACACTAGATGTAGTGTTGAGTAGCTGCACCTCGGGTTGTTTGCAGTCTACGCTGTGAGAGGGCAAGCGAGTTTCTAGGTCTTCCAACTCACGAATAACAGGTAATAGTGCCCTGTCTATCCTTTCTACATAGCAGTCAAACCTCCCCCTACTAGGATCACTTGGTAGAGTACAAGGATTGAGAGCCCCCTTATGAGACATAGCGACAGTGCAGCAGGCAAAGCCCCGCTTAGAGTCAATAGAAGTCCTGGTGACTCTGCAGTGGTTGTAGAAGTGTAGGTCAAAGGCACACAATACCTTATTCAGTAGAGGCCAAGGGGGGTGGCCCCTCCCGTCCTTCTCAGGCCTCTGAGGGCCACAGAGGGCCCGCCCTTTGCCCGGGCTTAGCCCGCGCGCGAGCCCGCTACGCGAGGGCTGTCCTTCTTTTTCTAGCCCCTCCGGGGGTGGAAGTAGCAGCAGAGGAGTCTGGGGGATGTAGTTTCCCCACCCCACGGCAGCCACTATCCTGTAGTTCTGCGGCGGCGGGGGAGAAGCATCAAGGATTCCCAAATGTCCTGTGGGCAGCAGTGAGCAGGTAGGGGTGATTCTCCCCCCAAAACGAGTCTTCTACCCCCCCACAACGAGTGTTCAAAGGAGCGCCCACTCCACCAGGGCTGTCCTTCTATTTCTATCCCCTCCAGGGGCAGAAGTAGCAGCAGAGGAGTCTGGGGGATGTAGTTTCCCCACCCCACGGCAGCCACTATCCTGTAGTTCTGCGGCGGCGGGGGAGAAGCATCAAGGATTCCCAAATGTCCTGTGGGCAGCAGTGAGCAGGTAGGGGTGATTCTCCCCCCAAAACGAGTCTTCTACCCCCCACAACGAGTGTTTAAAGGAGCGCCATTAAAGTCTTCTCATACTTGAATAACATTTCAAGCTGATTTAATTTAATTTTGTCCGACTCAAACTCATAAAGTACTGGGAGAGATGTGTCTCAGACCTCAACTTCATTTCATATTTCAGTAGAGTGGTATGGGGATCTAATTGCTACGCTCCCTCTTCTGGCAAGTCCTCCTGCTCTTCTAATCACAACCCGCATTGGAACTGACATATACACTGTCATTGATTGGTCACGGACTACTGCAACTCCGTATATAAGGGGCTTCCAAAAACGCCATTGCCAGATTGCATAGTTTTCAAAATAAGGCGGCAACAATGCAGTTGCACTTTCGTAGATAGAACCTTATTAAGTCAAAATTTCTCCATTGGCTCCTGACTGAATTTAAGATCAAGTTCAAAACACATTAAATTATGCACAAAGAGTACTGGGGACGTGGTCCTGGTTACCTCCAAGAACAAGCTCAGAATCTGAAAGGACTCTAAGATCCAGCTAACACACATTGCCTATCTTTTTTATACCGTGCCAAAGGAGGGAAGTTGATGTATCAACTGAATAAAATACTCTTGTAGTGGTGCGTCCATATTCTGTGACAAGCGTACCTGGAATAAAATATCTGCACCAGTATTGAATCTCCCACAGATTCACATACTTAAAATTAAGTATCGGACAGCAAAGCTTAAACAAGTGACATTGGCAACCAATTCCCATAGTTTTATTAAAAACAAACTTCAGCCAATCAGTCAGGAACCCCTGAATCACCCTTCCTCTCATGGGCCACCATACCTTAAACTTTTTACCTCACCTCGAACAAGGAAAGCCCCTGAACCCTGCTCAATTTCTTCAGTGAGACTACTGATATTCTGCATCTGTTGGCCTCTCATTGGGCTACAACTGACAAACAACTGATTGAAGGTAACATCTTAGCTGTTGAATGTTGACAGGAAAGATCTTGTAAGATGGTTCTAAAAAAGGTCTCTTCAAACCTTGCAAATCCCGTGGAAGACTCAGGCTATTTTCTGAGGGTCCTCAAAAGGAATGCCTACATTGCTAACATAAAACAAATGAATTTAAATATAGCTATACATTTTCAGGCAAAACTCTTAAACACAGAGAAGCCCGACTTCTCATTTGGCTAGAGAAAAAGAAGGCAATGAACATTCCGGTGTCTGGAGATGAAGGGAACAACAAGAAGAAATAGACTCTTCAGTGGAATCCTCAAAAAAGGTTAACAAAAACAGAAATAAAAAACACCCTGAAAAGAGGCTATCCTCAGTGAATGAAAAATCACAATGAAGGGACCCTTCGGCAACCCCTGCTTCTGAGAGGAAACCAATGAAAATAAGTTTGGAACTCGCAACTCCAGCTATGATGGATCCTCTTTCCTCTGAAATTAAAAAGGTGTCAAAGAACCCACCATCCACAAAGCACACATTGACAAGACCATCATCGGGGACAACCATGACCTCTGTGTCGAGGGCCACATTGACAATGACATCAACGTCGACAGGACCATCGACAACAAGCATATCGACAAGTATGTGGAGAAGTGTGGCTCACTGGTTAGAGGAGGCAGACCTGGAAGCAGAGGTCAGCCCGGGACCAGGGTTCAATTCCCGGCTCGGCGGGGTCTTGAGTCCTAAAATGTCCATGGACTCGACAATTCTCGCTCTGGTGCCTACTCGATTCACGGGTTCACACTCTGCGACTCTGGGCAATAGCTTGCTTAATCTCCACAACGGCCCCTCGCGGCGGGATGCCTGGCTTTCACCTTGCGGATACCCTGCCGGGGTTATCTCACAGGGGAATACCAGGACGGGTTCCCTAAGCAAGCGCTTAGAAACCGCTTGGTGATTTGCGCTATATAAATTCCTGTACATTTACATTTACATTTATGTTAATGCCCCTCAGCGTGGACGCCCGGCCCCCACCTCAGGACCACAGACTCCATGCAACGAATCGGGCAGCACCAGGAACCACCAATATCAGGCCGGCAAGTCACCGTACAAAGTTTCAGGGCCGCTCAGGCTCCGCAGATTGAGAGTCCGAGGCTGCCATTTTGGGAGTGCAGGTCTGCCACTCAACTCTACGGACCTGGGAAGTCTGTACTCCCCTTGCTGTTAGGCAACTCTCCGCACATCTTGTCCTAAGCAAGCCCCGCCCCCCTTACCACACCCCTCCCCGCCCGGTCTGGGGACATGTTACACTGTCGCAGTCAGGGTCTGTGCAGGAGATTGCAGGATGAAAAACCGGCTGGCGCAGAGCAACAATCTCACGTGTCCATCGTTGGCTACCAAACCATGCCCCCAGGCAACTGACAGATAGCTATTGACGATAGACACTGTGGAGAAGATGTCAGCAATGGCTGCGATATAGCATGATTTTAAAAAACATTATGCATAACATGATCTGAAAGAGACACGTTAGTGATAGATTCCTTACCTTAGAATATCCCCAGGCGTCAGACTGGATCCGTAAAATTTTGCGTAGCAATACCCCTGTGCGCCAGCAGGCGTCGTCCGCGGCTCCGCGTCCGTCATCGGCGTCGTTAGCGCCGGAATTACGTCGTCGGAGTACTTAGGCGCCGCCCTCGCGTGCTGACGTCAGTTCTTCTTTTTTCCGTGCCAGCTAGCGCAGACCCCTTAGTCTTTTTTGACTAAACTTTTTGGTCTTTTTGATCATTTCTCTACTCGAGTCTTCGACTTCGACGGTGCCGGTAGGGATGCCCGGGTTTAAACCCTGTTCCAAGTGCAACCGACTGATGTCGGTTACCGACCCCCATCGCCGGTGTCTCAAGTGTTTAAGCCTCGAACACAACGACCGCACCTGCTCCGACTGCCGGGCCCTGACGTCTAAAGCTAGGCGGGAGCGGTCCCGCAAGCGACTCGAGCTCCGGCAGTCGGCCCCGCGCCGCTCCAGGTCCCGGTCCCACAGGAGGTCGAGGGACCGCTCGCGGGGTCGGAGCCCTCACAGCTCCGGGAGTGGACATCGGTCATCAGGATCCAAGTCCTCAGGTAAGAGGCATGAGAGGTCGGAGAGACGTCATCGTTCCTCCGACCCACCCAGACGCTCGCGCAATGCGGCCGGGGGTTCGGGTGACACCACCCACGCGACTCCGACGGAGTCGCGGACGTCGCCGTCTGCCCCACACCTTCGGGTCCCTGGGCATGACGCGACGCCACGCCAGAGGAGGTCGAGCGGTACCTCATGGCCATGAGGTTCCTCCCTTCTCAGCCGGGTTCCGTGGCGCCTCTGGCCCAACGGCCCCGGCTGGAGGGCCTAGCGGGTAGGGTGCTTCGGCCCCGGCGCCGCCGGCGACTTCGGTCCCGGCGCCGCAGGCCCTCACTGGATCCGCTTCCGGATCCGGGTCGTCGCCGGTCGACCTTACGACCTCACCGGCACCCGCCCTGCGTGTGTCACCCCTGGCACCTGCTATGGACGCCGTCCCCGATCCTACCCTCGGTCCGGTTCAGGCGCCGGAGCGGCGCCGTCGACGTCGTTTGGAGATTTCTATTTCCACGAACCGGCCCCCTCTGTTGACCCTGAAATGCAGGAGATGGGTGACGAGGGTGATTGGGAGGGGTCTCTGGACCCTCTGGCACAGGAGTGCCAGTCTCAACAGGTCTGGACAAATGAGCTTGGGGAGGCCAGTGGACTTGACACTTCGCCAGACACTGGATTTGTCTCCCCTCCCATTGTGGCTACGGAGGAGGGGGCTGCTTACAGTGTAGTGTTGACGCGGGCGGCCAAGGCCTTACACCTTGAGCTCCCTGTCGCGGCCGTGAGGACTAACCTCCTCACTGAGGTCCTTAAACCGCAGGCAAGCTCCACTGAGCCTCTGCTGCCGTTTAATGAGGCCTTGTGTGACGTTCTTGTGGGCACTTGGTCCAAGCCCGCCACAGGTCTGCCTGTGGATAGGAATGTGGCCAGACGCTACCGCCCGGCCCCGGGCGACCCTTGCTTTTTGTCCACCCATCCCACCCCGAGAGCCTGGTCATCCAGGCCTCCACTTCCCAGACCGCATTCCCGGCGGCTCCGCCCGATCGGGAATCCAAGAGGTATGAACAATTCGGGAAGAAGGTGTTCTCGTCCCTGAGTTTGGGACTGCGGTCAGTCAATACCGCATGCCTCTTGGGCCGCTACACCCACACCCTGTGGGACACGGTCACGGACGTGCTGCCACAATGTCCGGAGGAGGTCCGGGCTAAACTCACCCAAACCCTTGCGGAGGGTCGAGATGCAGCGCGATATTCCATCCGGTGTGGGCTGGATACCACAGACTCACTGGGCAGGGCGATGGCAACGACGATGGCGGTTCGACGCCACGCCTGGTTGAGGTCCGCCAACTTTTCGGCCGATGTGCAGGCCACACTTCTGGACATGCCGTTTGATGGCCGTCGCCTCTTTGGCGACAAGGCAGACCATGCGCTTGAGCGTTTTAAGGACTCTAAGGCTACGGCCAAGTCTTTGGGCCTCTCGGCCCCACACCAGCAATCGGGTGCCTTTCGCTCCTTTCGTGGCCACGGAAGGGGTGCCCTCACGCGTGCCGCCAGCCACGCACCGCAGAATGTTCAACAGCGCGGTGGCGGCGGTGGAAACCGCCGTAGTGGTGGTATGGGACAACGGCGAGGCCAGTCCACACCTTCCCCCGCAGCACCTGCATCAAAACCTTCCTAGTACGTGCTTTCAGGCCCATGTGACGCCAGTGGGGGGCAGGGTTCGCCATCACCTCTTCCACTGGCGCACTGTCACGTCGGACAGGTGGGTGCTGCAAATCGTCCGAAGGGGCTACTCCCTCCCCTTCGAGGCGACCCCCTCCAGCCATGCCACCGCAATTCCACCGCGTGTCGGGGGATCACTTGCAACTTCTGCAAGAGGAAGTTACGGCCCTCTTGGTCAAGGGGGCCATCGAGCGCGTTCCTGGGCCAGAAGTAGGGTGTGGTTGTTACTCTCACTAATTTCTGGTACCCAAGAAGGGCAAGGGGGGCCTACGCCCTATCTTGGACCTGCGGAACATCAACGGCTTCCTCCGGAAGGAGAATTTCAAGATGCTGACTTTGGCTCAGGTCTTAGCTGCCCTGGACCCCGGAGACTGGATGGTAGCGTTGGACTTGCAGGACGCTTATTTTCACATCCCCGTTCTGCCGGCCCACCAGCGTTACCTGCGGTTCACGATAGGCCATGAGCACTTTCAGTTTACCGTGCTCCCCTTCGGCCTTACCAGCACCCCACGGGTGTTCACGAAAGTGATGGCGGTGGTCGCAGCTCATCTGCGCAGGTTAGGGGTGTCAGTCTTTCCCTACCTCGACGACTGGTTGTTGAAGGCGGGCTCGCCCCAGACAGTCGTCAGCCCCCTCCAGACTACGGCCGATCTCTTGCACCTGCTGGGGTTCTCCATCAATGTGCCGAAGTCACACCTGTGTCCCTCTCAGAAGCTCCTCTTCATCGGAGCGGTTCTAGACTCTGCGCAGTTTCGAGTTTATCCTCCCGAACAGCGGGTTCGGGCTATTCAGGCTCTGATTCCGATCTTTCAGCCTTTATCCCGGGTCTCGGTCAGGTTGACGCTGCGGCTTCTGGGGCTGATGGCCTCCTGCATCCTTCTGGTGAATCACGCCTGGTGGCGGATGCGGGCTCTGCAGTGGGACCTGAAGTTTCAGTGGTCCCAGCATCAGGGCAACTTGTCCGACCATGTCTTGATCTCGGAGGGCACTGCACGGCAGTTGCAGTGGTGGCTCACGGACCGCAGGGCGGGGGGGTGTCGTGGACCCTTTGCCAGGAGGCTCTGCGCCTCTGGCAGTGGCTGGAACATCCGGGCGTGACCCTGGTGGTTCAACACCTGGCAGGTTCTCTGAACGCCAAGGCGGACGAACTCAGCCGTCGGTGCATGATGTATCACGAATGGCGTCTGAACTCGGACGTGGCACAAGGTCTTTTTCAGCAGTGGGGAGAGCCTTGGTTAGATCTATTTGCCACAGAAGAGAAGGCGCAATGTCATCAGTTTTGCGCGTTGGAATTTCCAAGGCAGCTCTCGCTCGGAGACGCTTTTCGTCGTGAGTGGAGTTGCGGTCTTTTGTACGCCTTTCAGCCTATACCACTTCTGCCCAGAGTGCTGAAGAAGATCAGGTGCGACCGGGCCCAGGTTATCCTTGTGGCTCCAGACTGGGCACGTAGATACTGGTATCCCGAGCTACTCAGCATGTCAGTCGATCCCCCGATTCGTCTGCCTCTTAGGGAGGACCTTCTGTCGCAGCAGCAGGGGATGGTCCTCCACCCAAACCTGTGCAGTCTCCACCTACAAGCTTGGAGATTGAGCGGCGACAGTTGAGGCCATTTGACTTGCCTCCTGAAGTCTGTAATGTCATTCTGGCAGCCAGGCGTCCCTCCACAAAGTCGGTATTCGCCTGCAGGTGGAACAGATTTGTGGCATGGTGCACAGCAAAGGCTTTGGATCCCCGCTATGCCCCTCTCTCTGAGGTTCTCCTCTTCCTTCTTTCTCTTGCCCAGCAGGGCTCTGCTCTGGGCACTATCAAAGGGTATCTTTCTGCCCTTTCCGCCTTCTTAAGGCTACCTGATCAGCCTTCCTTGTTCAAGTCCCCAATTGTAAATAGGTTTTTGAAGGGCATCACACACATGTTCCCTCCTGTTCCTTTCGTGATGCCCCAGTGGGACTTGAACCTTGTACTTACTTACCTGATGTGCGCTCCCTTTGAGCCGCTCCTTAACTGTCCTCTCCATCTTCTTACTTTGAAGACTGCTTTCCTGGTTGCCATCACCTCTGCCGGGAGAGTGAGTGAGCTCCAGGCTCTTTCTTCTACATCTCCTTTCCTCTCTGTCCATCCGGACAAGGTTGTGTTGCGGACGAGACCCTCTTTTCTGCCCAAGGTTGTCACGGCCTTCCACATCGGGCAGTCCATTACCTTGCCCACCTTCTTTCCGCCTCCGCATCCCTTGAAAGAGGAAGAGAGGCTCCACCGTCTGGACCCAAAACGTGCGCTCTCTTACTATCTGGATCGCACACGCCAGTTCCGGGTGGATGACCAACTCTTTCTTGGTTACGTGGGCGCTAAGAAGGGAAAGGCGGTGCACAAGCGGACCATCTATCGGTGGATCATCTTGTGTATCCAGGCGTGTTACTCCTTGGCTAAGAAGGAGCCCCCTGTTGGATTGAGGGCTCATTCCACTCTGGCAACGGCGACTACCACTGCCCTGGGCCGAGTGCCCTTGCAGGATATTTGCCAGGAAGCTATGTGGGCCTCGCTGCACATGTTTGCAAGACACTATTGCCTGGACAGCCAAGTCCGGAGGGATAGCTTCTTTGGCTGTTCCGTCCTCCAGGACTTTCTGGTGTGATTATTGGTTCGCAGACCCACCACCGGGATTGGTATTGCTGGGGTATCTATTCTAAGGTAAGGAATCTATTACTAACGTGTCTCTTTCAGATGCACAAGTTACTACTTGTGTAACGATATATCTATAAGAGACATTAGTTAGTGATAGATTCCTTACCGATTCACCCATCCTCCCCGTTCTGCGAACTGATATCTAGGGTTAAGGTCATCCCCTTTCAGGGCCCTAGTTTCATGGCATCAGTGTTGGTTCTATCATGGCTCTGCGTATCTGGCGCGGAAAAGCTGTGTATCAGAACTGACGTCAGCGCGCGAGGGCGGTGTCTAAGCACTCCGACGACGTCATTCTGGCGCTAACGATGCCGACGACGGATGCGGAGCAGCGGACGACGCCTGCCGGCGCGCAAGGGTATTGCTACGCAAAATTTTCCAGATCCAGTCTGACGCCTGGGGATATTCTAAGGTAAGGAATCTATCACTAACTAATGTCTCTGACAGATATATCGTTACACAAGTAGTAACTTGTGCTTTATACACAGAAGACATGAATGAAAGTATACGTTGCATGCGATAGACACAGTGACACATGAAAAGAAACCAGTGTAGTAGAAGCATCGTAAAAGCGTGCTTTTAAAATGTGAAAAAAGAAAACACATTGATAAGACAATACTTATACATTTCAACGAGTTGCAATAATGAATTTTTAATGCACATGTTGCTTATTAACGTACATTGATGAAAATTGTGATGCTAATTGAAGTGGCCTAGTTCATGCTCTGCTGAAAATGCACCAGTTAGAAAAGTTGGTACAAAAATGTGTAGCAATGAAGTATAAGCTTGATATTTGGCAATATGATATTAAAGACTGTATAGTTTATGAATTTCTAGAAACGAATTTTGTAGGATGAATTTAGAAAAACGTGCATTTATATGACTATTGAGAAAATGTAGTAGTAGAGTATTTCTAACGTTAGCCGTTTCAATGTAATAATAAATCTGATAGAGACTTTTAGCTGCAGATTCCTTACCTTAATTTTCCCAGGCATCAGACTGGATCCGGAACGTTTACGTGAGCAATACTCCTGAGTGCCTTCAGGTGGATCCGTTCAACTGTGCTTGATGTCGCTGGAGTCGGTTATGCCGTTGTGGTACCTATGTAGGCTCCACCTAGGCACGCAATGTCAGTTCTTTCCTTTTAACACCAGTTAAGCACTGATGCAGAGAAGAGCTACCCCTCTTTCTCTTTTTGACAGACTTTTTAGAACATTTTGTCGAGAGATTTTTTCTTGTGTGTTGAGGGATGATGTCTACACAAACACGGTTTAAGTCGTGTGGTGCCTGTCACCTTGCCATGTCGGTAACAGCCCACCCCATCTTGTCTGCTTGTGGTGTCTCGAGCACGACCATGACACAAAGTCGTGCTCGTACTGCCGTGCCATGGCTCCGAAGAACTTGCGTTTGCGATCTTTGAAGCTTCATGTGGCCCGGCAATCGACACTGCAGAATGATTCTCCTTGGAGATCCCAGTCCCGTTTGAGGAAGGGATTGTTGCGGGATCGCTCCAGGAGCCCCAAGTCCTCCTCTTCACATTCGAGGACACTTAGGGAAAAGGCGGATCAAGAAGAAGTCATCCAAACAAACTTCAAATTCACCTTGTCAGTCGATGAGACCGGATAGGAGCATTGCTGCTTCAGGCACAGTTCAACGGAATAATTCCAAGTTCGACTCCATGCCTCCCTCCATTTCCGGGAGCCGGTGTGATCCCCGCTCAAGTTGAAGACTTTTTATGAGGCTATGCGCTGCGTATTTGAGCTGGTCTCGACCCCTATGGTGTTTGTTCGGGCCCCGCGGGGTCGGAGGAGGCCCTACCAGGCTTTACGTCATTGGCAACAGTGGGGGCTTATGGATTCGATTCTGGATCTGAGTTGAAGCTGGTCATGCCAAAGCGACCTTCCCTGACGTCTGTCCCGAAGTCAGTGCCGCCGGTCTGTTCTGATACCCGACGACTGAAATGATGTCGGAGCCCAGAGGTTCTACGTCATTGCCTGTACATTTTGAGGAAGTTTCAGACATTTGTGAGGACGTTCCTTGTGAATAACTGGGCTTGTATGAGTATCTTAGAGAAGCCAGTGGACTGGACTCCAGATACTGGTATGGTCTCTTCACCTAGTGTCGCTTTGGAGGAGGGGGCATCTTATGCCATATTGGTGAGGAGGGCAGCAGAGGTCCTTGAACTGGAGCAGCCCTCGGAGCAGGTCAAGACTAATCTCTTGACCTAACTGCTTCATCCTAGGGCTTCCTAGTTCAAACCCCTTTTGCCCTTTAATGAAGCACTGACAGATGTCCTTCTAGGCACGACGTCCAAGCCTAGTACAGGGGCTCCTGTGAACAGGACAATTGCACGCTGCCATCGTCCGGTACATGTTTTGGCCTGACATTCCGGAATGTTTTTTTAACGTCCACAGTGAAATATTTCTGTGGGAATAGAATTTCAGTTGTGCCTAGGGATAGACTACTCAGTATCTTTTTATGTGATCCTTGGCTTGTGTGGACTCCTACTTTCCGTTTCTAATGACATGATGTGAATATGGACATGTGAGAGTCTTAGATGGTGGTGTGATGCCACACCACTGGACACTCCTAAAAACTTTATAAAAGAAGAAACCCAAATGGAGAGCAAAAACGCCATTGATTTTTGCTTCTTGATCAACGCCAGAACGCTATATTTTTTGTCCTCCCACCCCGTGTTAGAGGATGCTTTGCTGATTGAGCTTTCATTTTGGACTGTTTGTTGATTATACAATCAGTAGCTGATGGACAGAGACCTTCTTTGCTGAACCATTTCTTTTTTCCCATTTCTATTATATTTTTAGCTCTAAACTAATGGACTCGCCCCTAATGGACTTTAAGTCTGAACTTTTCCTTTTGTAGGATCTAAGCTGTTAAAAATGTGAACCATTGTTCTGCCTTAAGGGGTAGTGGAACGCTGTAACCCTGCAAATGAAATTTCATAACCACTTGATAAAGTTTTGCCTAAATGTTTGGTGCTTTAATGAAAGCTGTGATATTCTTGATTGAAACTTTCAAGAAATTGGGCATTTTAATGAATTTTGATTCTTTAATACAATAACCAAATTAACATACATTTTTCTGAGTCTATTATCGAGTCCTGTTGGTTCTTCCATTTAAAGTGTGCTACTGTACTGATGTTTTAAATGAATTGCAGGGAGAATCAGCGAGCTCTATCACAACATCAGGTTTTACTTCTTTTTTTCTGTGTTGACATAGCAGCGCTGTTGGTTTGCTTAATCCTAACTCGGCTTCTTCATGAGGTTGGGTCTTTCAGTTGCTATAATTTATTTCTACAGTATGGTCTTGAGAGTGGTATACCTAAATTTGATTTCTAATCTGTGAGATGGCTGCCAATTAATGGTCCTCATTCCACAGCTATAAAATGTAAAGACACACCTGGGCACAATATTTTACAAATTACGCAGGCAAATCAACTCTAGGACAATAGCAACAGGACAGCTAACATGGAGTTTGGTCACACTGATTTCCATCCCTCCTATAGGAGGGGAAAGATTTGTCAGAGGATCATTGCCTCTGCGGTAACTGTCTAATTGTGAAGGGCCCAGTATGGTTAGAGGAGTAAATGAGAGTTAGTGTATGAGGAAAGAAAAAATATATATTATGCACGCTTCACTCTGCAACAGATGCGAAAACAGTCGGTAGCCATGCCTAAAACGCTCGATTTAATGAAAAGTTGACTTTCCTGAAGAATCATCGCTAACATATCTCTGTAATTATGCCACTGGACAACGGAAGTTGACATTTCTTCATGGTATTTATTGAGAATCAAAGTATCAAACCATCAGCCAGAACTTACCACCTTCAGGTACCAACAACGTCTCCCTAGAACATTCACAGTACTCTGAAGCATTACAGTCCACGCTTATGCGTGACTTAATAAACAGTGTAAACAAATCTCTACATTATACCCTTTTGATACCTCAAAGTTTTACTGCCTAAAGAGGTTGGTGCGATTTCTAGGCAGACCTAAAAGGTTAGTAGTAGCACCAGTGTGTATGATTCTCATATGCACACATTATGTAAAAGTTCTGCTGCCTAGATATCTGCCATCTTTACTGTCTATTTAAGCGTCCGCTTTTGTTGTCCGTTTGTCTTCTTATGAAGAGCACAATATAGTTAAATGTTTCTAGTGAGTTTGAAAAAGGGAACGATTTGGCGTTTGTTTTTTTATTTTTTGCATCCCCTCTACGTTGGAACTAATCTTCTCTTTCCAAATACTGTTTATTTTGGCTCGTTTTCTTGTAGTTTATCAACGTTGGATGATGAATTCATGTCCCTTTAAAAGTTATTATAAATTTATTTACATACATTATTTTAAGTTTCTCGAGCTCAGGGGACCGGAGTGCAGCAATGTTTTTTTTTAATCAAACTGATTGTATTTCTTTGTTCGCCTGAAGGTTATGCCAACTGATTAACACGCAGTGACGGGAGAGTTGATTTGCACACCCGAATATTCAGGAAGTGGTCATTGTTTTGTAATTCCAGATCTCAAGAATAAATTATTGTACATGTTTTTATACCCTTCTCCTCAACGTTGAGTCTATTTAAAGCACCCAGTTCAGCGTAAGATGCTTATGTTTGTCAGATCCGTTTTGGTCTACATCATTTTTTGAGATCCCGAGCTGTCAAATGACAGAATAATTCAAGCGCTTTTGTTATTAATTTAAGTGATTTTGTTTTGAGCAAATTTTTTTAAGGTGAATTGCGTAATGACGAGACTGATGAGTCCGTACAGTGTTTAAACATGGTCTCTGTTACTTTACACTTACACAGCGACCCAATACCCCAATAGGGATCTGATTAGTATCGTATCATAAATAGGATATGTTTCTTTTTATTCTAAGTAAAATATTAATTACATTTGTCGATACTTCCACAATGTTTCTAGACTGAATTCTAATAAAGTCCAGTTCTATCATTGCACCTAAAAGACCATGCCTCTTGGCTCCAAATGCATATAGGAAGAATTGATGGCATTTAGCCACTGTACTAATAACATCTATCCCTAATCTCAGCAAATTCTTTAAATACATTTTATGCACATACCTATTTGCCTAACACAGGTTCTATACGTTTCAATTGATAAGTTATTTCTAGGTGTTCCATGAGTGTGATACCCAGTTCGTTGACCGTGGCACGAGATGCTCCTTTTACCACTGCCAGCAGGAGGCTTGTATTGGTGCAGCTGTACCTCACTTCCTACCTCTGGGCTCCTCATCAGTTCTTCCAGAGTGATGTTTGTGTCGCTGATGGGGACATCTGAATTAGAAATACTCACTTTAGTTGTTCCTGATGTTGACTAGGGGCATGGCACAGACTGGCATACCGAGGATGGGCATGCACTGTTTGGATGACTGGCACAGGCTTTGGGCATCGTGGAGCAACAAGCCTGTATGAAGAGATTTCTCAATATCAGTCTCTGGTCCAAAGAAAAATAAATGTTACCTGAATAATGTGTTCCCTGAGTGGGGAGATTCACCATTAAGTAGTGGGTTGCACTATAATTACTGTAAAAGATTAGGGACCCGTTCCTTTTGCCAATACGTGCCCAGTTGGGCAGGCGCAAAGCTGTGTTGGGCTACAATCTGTTCTTGGGCTGACATATCCATATCAAACTGGAACCTGGTATACCAAATGTTTGAGGGCTTTGATTTGGGTGGGTACACTCCTGGATCTTTTAGACTCCTGGAACGGTTCTGGGGAAGGTGTAAAATGGCCATGGTCTATGATGATGCATCTCCCTGCCCCCATCCTATAGAGCTCGAGGGCAGATTTGATCAAACGGAGCGGAAGCGCAGCAGTCCTCCATGCTTATTTATTGCATAGTGTGAGGACTGGGAGGCAGTCCCGGCTCTCAGGAGTAACTGTAGAGGACAGGAACAACTGTGATGTGCACCATCCTGAATCATAGTGAAGAGGGTGAGGTACAAGGGCCATCATGGTGAAGTGGTGCTCCTTCTGCCCATGGCAATGCCCATCAAGCTGAGGGACCGGCTTAAAAACAGAGTCGTAGGCAAAACTTGACATTTCCTTGGTGTTCTTGCTAGAATGGCATTTTTTCCTTGGGCTTAGTCCTGATTGTGCTGCATTTTCTCACCGTCCTGTTTGTTCTTTATTGCAGAATCAGTGACTAGCAGAATCTTAGATTTTTGTGTTTGTGTATGATCAGTTTAATTTAATGTGCGGGGAGACATCTTGCCTTGGCTTCTCTCTTACCATTGGCCCAATACAATCATGGAAGAGATGCTGGCACTGTAATGGCACATAGCATGATTGACATGCTGAGAATTTGCCAGGTCACATTACGAATGTCATTCTGAGTGGCCACCTATGCTTGAGCAAATTGCCATTAACGCCTGTTGTTATTTCTCTATTACGGTGAATAGCACTGCATCTTTGAAAGTGTCGCAGATGTTTACTTTTTGTTGTTCTGATCAGACTGCTGTAAGCAAACTAAAACTTTATGAATTGCACGTCAAAGTTAACAATGTTCTAAAACTGAATGAAGGGCATATAAATCTCCAATCAACCCCCCCCTTTGAGGCTGCTTCATCCCCAAACCATTCCTTAACTAAATAGAAGGCAAGTGTTCCCTTGATTAAAGTTAATAACCGTTTTTCGTCTGATTATGACACCAATCAATAGTTAAGGTAAACGTTCCTGCAAGGGATTTTGTTATATTACACAAAAAATCGTATTCACTCAAAGAATTATATCTATAAAACCCTAATTAATGGCTTAAAACAAACAAATTGACAAAATCACTTCTATTCATTCAAAGCGAGTATATCAACAAAGAAAAGCAAGACGGTGTATACTTTAAAAATACAAATTTATGTTGAAAAATCTGTTTATAGATAAGGGTACAGATTGGATCTCGAGACCCGATCAGTGACGGAATCCTGATGTGGCCATGTTAAAGTTCGATTCAATCGATGCTTTTGCTCGCCCTGATACCACCCGTAGAACATCAGAGGGGGGTGTCTTATACTTTTTCTTGTGACATATGTGTGGCGATCTTTGTCATTTGAACTGCCGTCATAATATTAGTTTAAACTTCTGGAGGCCATTCTTGCTTCCTTTCTGTGAATCATTATCAGATTGCGTATTCATTGATCTAGGGTCTTCAGTCCACATAAAAACATTTCGTCTTGAATCTTATAGATGGTAGCATGAGAGAAGACCGAAACGTCGACAATTCCACCCCTTTTCATGTATAAAGAGACGTTCTGGAAAAGTTAATTGTTTATTAAATGATGTTCTCCACATTGAAAAATATTTGACATGGGCTATAACAAAAGTGTTCACAGGAAAACAGTTGCTGTAAAGATAACCTATCTCAGTCACTTTTGTATTTATGTATTCTGTATTCAAATAACAACAAAAGAGCAATGTGATCAGAGAGTCAGAGTAAATTCCCTCTCATAGAATGCCAAATAAGGAATCAATCGTACAATTTGGAAAAGGGGATGACAACAAACCACTAGACCCAGTGAATAACAACGCACACAATAGTTGTAAAAAGAACCCTCACTCACCACCTAGTGGTGACATGCTTCATCACGGGGTTCCCACTGGAAGGACCGAATGTCCTCCCAGTGTGCTACTACGCCTGTTTACAGCGGAGCTGGTTCTTTTGTGTGTTGAGACAGTGACAACCAAAAAGTGTTAAATGTGTGCAAAATTTTAAAAAATTTCAAGTTGTGACTATCAACTATTTTATTAAGAGTCCAGCTTGCATTGATTAAAAACAAGTGAAAATGGGACTTTAAAGAAGGTTTTGTAATTGAAAACCTCTAGTCCTTTGGGAAGTGTTGTTTGTAACATACCCTGACTCTCTTATTGTTGTGAAGTTTTATGTATTCTGTACCATTATTTATAAACAGATTTTTCTACATAAATTTGTATATTTAAAGTATACACACGTCTTGCTTTTCTTTGTTGATATACTCGCTTTGAATGAATATAATTGATTTTGTTAATTTGTGTGCTTTAATCTACTAATTAGGGCGTTATAGATATAATTCTTTGAGTGAATAAGATTTTTGTGTTTTATAAAAAAATCCCTTGCTGGCACGTTTACCTTACCTTGATCTAGATTTACCCAAGCCTCCACAGGTCTATTGGGTTACCCAATTTTGTTGTCAGTACCGATCAATAAATAGCATTGCATGTTCAAACCTTAGTATTACATCCGTTGGCCTACAGGACTGTGTTGAGGTCATTCCTTTTTGATGTACGAGTCACAATCGTTCTGCATTTTTGGTAGGTCTGTTCCCTATTCTGAAAGCAAGCAGTCAAGACTGGTAGTAGGTTAAGAACTCAGTACAGTTTGACAAAGTAATATAATAAACTGACAAATGTTATGTTATGTGTATTTGTAAACTGCACTATCGCCAACAAGGTTATCCTGGTGCTGGGGAGGTTTGTGTGCCTGGATCAGCCTATGGTAAGTTGTTTAATGAACAGCCAGGTTTTCAGCTTCTTGAGAAATTCAAGAAGACAGGCAGTGTCTCTGATGTAGAGTGAGAGGCTATTCAATGCTTTAGGAGCGATGTAAGAGAATGTCCATCTGCCTAATCTGTTCTGTGTATGTTTGGGATGTGTGCGAGTAGAAGTCCTGTGGAGCCGAGTTGTCTGGGTGGTTGGTGGAAGGTGATACTACTATTTAGGTAGGTGGGGCCTACGTTGTGTATTACCTTGAATATGTATGTGAACATTCTGAAATGAGCATGTTTGTATATCATGAGCCAGTGGAGCTCACTGAGGTATGTTGTGAGTTCTGTGTGAGTGGTTGAGGATGAGTCTAGCTGCTGAGTTCTGGATGGTTTGTAGTCTTCTAGTGAGTTACTTAGTACTCCGAGTGTAGAGGGTGTTCCCATAGTCCATCTATCTTGTTGGTGACTTGGGCCTGAGTGACAGTTTTTCTAGTGTTGCTTATGAGCCATTTGAACATCCTCTTCTGTATATTTAGTGTGTAGAAGTAGGATGCAGTGATGCCATAGACTTGTACGATCATGTCTAGTTTGCTGTTGATTATTCGGAGGTTCCTGGTGTGGGTGCGGATTATGGGTGTGGGTCAAGGTCAGAGTTTGGTCGATCACCAGTTGAAGTCCCATGATGAGGTGTTCTTGCTGAAGATCACTACTTCTCTCTTGTTGGTGTTGAGTTTGAGACAGTTGGCTTTCATCCAGTTAGCGACTTTTGTCATGCAGGGGGTGAACATGTTTCTTGTGTTGGTGATCGTATTCGAGAGCAAGCGCATGAGTTTCATGTTGTAGGTGTAAAAAAGGATTTTGATGTTGTGTGTGCTAATGACGTTGGCCAGAGGGATCGTGTAGCTATAGCTTTGTAAATGGGTGTTTATTTACATACTGTAAATGTAGAAAAGTTTAAATGAGGGACAGCATAAACTACAGAAGCATCATGAAAGACTCTTTTAATGAGGTCCCTATGATTTCCAAACAACCCTGGCAAGCACAAACGGTGATACACAGATGTCAACTGGCAGCTGATTGGCTCCAATGTAAACCAAACACTCAGATGAAGGGTGTGTTCATCTCGGTCGCACTTTAAAATTACCACCTGCCCCCAACTAGAATTAGAAGCCGAAGCAATGACCTTTAAGATCAAAGAAAACAATCATTTGATATTTGAAGGACTGCTGGTGTACCGTCCTCCCGGCCCCAGAACCCCCTTAACCAAAGCATTACACACCTTTCTAGAAACCACCTTTGATGCAGCCTCCTATACCATCCTAGGCGATTTCAATTATCATCTAGAGCTAAAGAACGATCCTGACTCAGCCACCCTTATTGATAACTTTCTCATCTTCGACATGAAGCAACTGATCGATAAACCCACCCACAGAGCAGGACACACCCTCGATGGGATCTTCTCCAATTGTTATTCCATCAAAATAGTAGCCATCACTCCCATAACTTGGTCGGATCACAATGCCATCTACTTTAATCTACAAATAAAAAACATCGGAAATCAGCGCCGAAGCTACCTACCTCCTGAAACCTCCCGTCCCTGGAAAAAACTTGAATCCAACCAACTTGCCGAGACACTGGGAAACACATCCCCCGACTTTGTTCTCGGCAGCAGTGAAGATTGGGCTTCCAACTTCAACAAATGGATCATTGATGCGATGAACGAGCTGGCCCCACCTGAATTAAAGAAACCTAGAAAACGGCTAGTTACCGCCCAATGGTACACGGCCGAGGTAAAAACTGTTAAGATCAGTGCCGACGCGCAGAACGAAGCTGGCGCTCGGATTACAGCCGCGAGAAAAAACTTGAATATCTAAAAGCCCTACAAGAGTATAAATCTACAATAGTTCAGGCTAAGGCTGCCCACTTATCTGAAAAAATCCAAAAATCGGCAAATTCCTCCAGGGAACTTTTTAAAACCGTGGCCCACCTAACTAAAACGCCATGAGACACAGTATTTAACCCTGATCAGAGTTTCGTCGACGGAATGGCCACCTTCTTCCAAAATAAGGTGCAATCAGTATATGATGACCTTAGCACCATGGTATCCACCATTCCCCCTAATCAAGTTGGACACACCGACAGTACTCCCCCCTGCTTCCCCAGCTTCTCTGTACTCGAAAAGCAACAAGTGCATGACCTACTAATCCAGATGAAATCCGGTTCTCCTTTGGACCCATGCCCCCCCTATGTGCTACACCTAATCCCTGAGACCATCGCAAATACCTTGACCCCTCTGCTCAATGAAATCATCTCTCAAGGAGAATTCCCAAAAAATTGGAAAATGGCCTGCATCAGACCTATCCTTAAGAAAGAATCCCTTGATCCATCTGAACCTAAACACTACCGGCCCATTTCCTGTCTGCCTCTGCCTTCAAAAAAAAGCTATAAACCAGGAAATAATGCGGCATGTGGAGGAAAAGAAGCTACTTGATCCGTCACAACATGGCTTCAGACCCCTACACTCCACAGAATCAGCCCTCATCATGGCTACTGAAAAAATTCGCTAAACCATGGATGAAGGTGGACGGTCGGCCCCGATACTTTTAGACCTCACAGCGGCCTTCGACACCGTGAATCACGCCGTCCTATTAAATAGACTTGCGTCCCTAGGCTTCACCGGCTCTGCCTTGGCCCTCATTGCCTCCTTCCTAACCACTCGTACTAATCAAGTTGTCTGGAATGGATTGCAATCCGCTGAATTCTCTCTCCCGGGCGGAGTTCCACAAGGCTCGGCACTGTCCCCAACTCTTTTTAACCTTTACGTCACTCCCCTAGCTACCCTGATCAGATCCCACGGCCTACAATTGGTGTCCTACGCAGACGACACACAAATTATTGTGTCCATCTCCCAATCCATTGACATCACTGCAGAACGATTCAGGAACTGCCTCTCTCAGGTCAAGAACTGGATGAGCAACAACTTCCTAAGACTGAATACGGATAAAACCGAAGTCATCGAGTTCGTCCATAAAACTTCCATTTGGAACGACTCATGGTGGCCCCCCGAAGCAGGAACCTGCCCTCTTCCCGTAGATAAGGTTAAAAACCATGGCTTCTTATTGGACAAAGAACTCTCCTGTAAAGCCCAGGTGAACCAGGTGACTTCAGCCTGCTTTCACTATATCAAACTGATTAGGAAAGTTCTTCCCTACATCCCTGACACCCTTAGGAAAACGGTAATGGGAGCACTTGTTCTATCTCGCATTGACTACTGCAACTCCCTCTATCTGGGAGCAGGAGAAAAACAGCTGTCCAAACCTCAGGCTATCCAAAATGCGGCTGCCAGAGCTTTATTGAACATTCCCAGACGCCACCCCACGTCTAAAGCTATTCGGGAACTACATTGGCTCCCGGTTAGACGCCGCATCCAATTTAAAGCTCTCTGCCTGGTCCACAGATCTCTTCACGGCAAGGGACCCGATGACCTCAACAACTTACTGCCCCGATACACTCCCCCGCGGGCACTGAGGTCATCCACCCTTGACCTCGTCTGCCAACCCAGAATAAACAGAGTCCGGTGGGGGGGAAAGTCCTTCTCCTACCAGGCGGCAAAAATCTGGAACTCACTACCCCCAGCACTTCGTGCCCAAAAATCTAAAACAAGCTTCAGAAAAGACCTAAAAACCTGGCTCTTTGTCTAGATCGATCAGCTCCTCTGCCTCCCTTTCATCTGTATCTGTTCGCGCCAAGACGCCGCGGCATTCGTGCGCTCTACAAATATTTCAGTCAGTCAGTCAGTCAGTCTAGGTAGATGTTCCAGTACTTCAAAACAGTTTTGGTCAGACAGGATTATTGGCCAGATATATTTTACAGACAAAAGCCAGATAGGGATGTGACTGCTGTGGAGTCTCTGAGCAGAGCTCCAAGAACTGCTCTGGGGACAAGGAAGCTGTATTGGCCTTACTTTGTACTGGAGAACCACTGTTTCAAGCTGCATGCAATAGTGCGTTGCACAGGACCCACTCGGACTGCACGCAGTCTCCCTAAACACCACATGTGCGCCAAGCACGGTTCAATACATACATTCAGAAGTGATGAAGGACTTGGTTTATAGGTGGTGGTGAGGCAGAATGTCTTCTTTACCTCATGGATACATGTACAAGGTATGTGACCTTGACCATCTTTAGCTACTGTTGACTGCCAAGTTGCTTCATAGCCTTCTTCCTGGGGGCAGTTACCACCCTCTACTGTAGGTGGAAGTACACATGGGGGCACGCCCTGGCAAGCAGAGACTGGTCCTCTGCTGGAGAATGTCAATAGAAAACAAGAGCTACCTTAGCAGACTAGCTGATTGTAGAGTGCACAGAGTAAAAACCGTAGCAGAACAAGAAAAAGTGAACAAGGACAGGCCCTTTCACATGTAGGTCCTCCGTCAACCAGAAAGTATGAGTTTGGAGAGTAATGGAGAAGTTTACATAATGTTAAATACAAAAACACCTGGGAGTTATTATTGAAGCCTGGGAGTTATTATGGAAACTAACCTTTCTTTGACATTGTGTGTCAGCACCACATGTTGTTTCATATGTTGGACATTCTACAGAAGATATTACTATCTGTTGAATGAAAAATGGAACAAGTCTAAGGTGAATGATTTAAAAAAGATCAAAAACACAAGTATGTACCCTTCATCAGTCATGATAGAAATCCAACAGCCAAGTGGAAAAGGCACACTATAAGACACATATAAGGTGCAAAGTATACATCATGAAAGCAAAGAAGGCCCAATACTCAAATAGAATTACCACAGTTAAATGTCCCTGGAAGGAACTATCCAATATTCGGTCAGAATTTTGCAATCCAGCTTGTATGAGGAAATCAACTCCTCAGTCTTAAAACTTCTGCCACGAAATAGTGATCATTCACGTTTAAAGCAAAAGCACTAGGTGAATACCTATTAAATAAAAGGAAAAGCACACAGTTTAAAAAAAAAAAACACTAAAAGTGAGCTTATTGAAGAAAAACACACCCACACTGTGCTTTAAGGCGCTGTCTCCCATGCAGTTTCATGAGCTGGCTCACTCTGACTCTTGCCTCATAATAATAAAAAAAAAGCATTTGCAATGCAGTAGGTCTCGCATTTACGCGAGTTTGAGGTATTGGCATTGTAAATGGCAATGCCTTTTATTTATATTTTGGTTTTTAAAACATAAATAAAAGGCATTGTCATTTACAATGTTAATAGCTTAAACTCGTGTAAATGCGAGACCTATTGCATTGCAAATCCTTGTTTAATCTGTTGTGTTTTTGAGCTGCCTTAATGCATTTTGTTATTTAGTGCTGCATTGTGGTTGTGTTTATTTCAAAGTTTTGTTGTTGTTTTCTGTGGTACATTACTGGGTTATGATTTTTTATTTTATTTTCTACTTTAGCAATGTTAACAAATTATACTACATTATCAGACAAAAGCAGCTTGTTCCTTTGAAGTTCAACTCTCAGCCCACCATTTACCACTGTCTTTGGAGGTGGAGGTGCAATACTTCTGTATCTCTGCAACTGTTAAAGACACCAATCAGCCCAAACAGGGCAGAGCCTCTACTTAAAGTAGCACTAACGCAGCTCATGTGTGAATCAGCCCAACGTTATTACAAAATATATGTTTGCAGTCTGAGTTTTCACATGGGAACGTAGCCAAAAGTACTCTCCACTACTATGGTGCAACTCAGTGGCTGCATTGTTTGCTCACACGATCTCTCCTACTGTTGACTTGGGCCTGCAGAGTGTACATGGCAATAAAACCGTGGGTATTGAACACTGCCAAGCTTACATGGTGTGTTGCAACGGGTCTGTTCTGATTTATTTCCTCGCTGGACGTTATCTAATCACAATCTCTCTTTAAAGGTGTGTATGGCATCCTGCATGCATGGAATGCAGAAAAGTCACATGGGGTAAGGTTGTGAATGCGGGGGAGAGATTGTGGAAAAGGCTTGGAGGTGAGGAGCACTGCGATTGCTTCCTCTTGTTTTGTGCGAATAAACTTACTTATACATTTCCTGTTGGTGCGTTCTTGAGCAGCAGGATGTTAAGGTGGCAACGACGTTATTGTGGCTGCGCACTTCACAGCGAGAGGGTAGTGTTGACGGTTGCCGAACATATTACAGCTGCTACCATCCAGGTTCGAGCCACGCTTTAACTAGAGGTGACAGGCGGAGGAAGGCATGGTCTGAGGCCGACACCGCGGCAAAGGTAGAGTTTTGGCCGTTATCAAAATCAGCCGTTCTGTGGTCCCCGACAGCGCAAGCTCCTCAATCGGAGTCAGGCACGAGGACCACATGTCACTTTGCCAGAAGAAGTGTGTAGCCTTCAAAGCGGAGTGTGCAAAGAGGCGCGTCTGCACGCTGAGGTTACACAGCAACTGAGCTAACAGGAAAGCCTGTCATACTCATGCGTGCAATACACATGATGGAGCGACGATGGGCCTCTGCTATATTCAAAGTCCAGAGAGAGCTTGAAATAACAAGCGCGTGCGCGCTAAAAGTAAAAAAAAAAAGTGTCCGCAAAAGTGAAAGCTTTTCACTTGCGGGAGCGAGCAGCACCAGGAGCGATAATTGCTACCATATGGCGCTGCTCGCTCCAGCAAGTGAATCGCCAAACGTGCATGCGTTGCCATTGAAGGCAATGGAATGCGTGCACGTTTTTGGCTGAAAAGCCGAAGCGATTGCTAAAGGTCTTTTGCCTACACAGCAAATGCGCCCTGCGTAGGAGAGACCTAATCAATATATCAACCTCTGTAACAGTCTTAAAACTGGATATCATAAAGAAGTCACCTAACCTTAGTCACAATGTCCTACAGAAATCAAAATGACATTCATATGATGTCTACTAAAGAAGACTAATTTGGAACCAACAGACCCCAACAACTACAGACCCATTCATAACTGATCATTCCTTTCAAAACTGATATAAGGAGATAACTTTCTCCCAGACCCCAAAGCACTGGGAGGCAAACTCATCACACAGGCATCCACCCAGTAAGATGCACAGAATCTGCGCTTATCTCCTTTCGGAACTACCTGTAAACTACAATGGAGGAAGAAAGAGTGCCAGCAGTCATTCTCTTGAATTTATCATGAGCATTTGATACCGTTTACCATGACATTACTGAGCAAACTAAATAAGGGGCATGGGAAATATCATTGGATGATTGACTCTTACCTTAAAGACAGGTAAAGTATCTGCTGTCCCCGTTCTCATCCATACTATAAAGCATCGAGAGAGGCATTCTGCGAAGATCAATTGAATCCGTGATTTTTATTCAATGCCTTACATCAAACCATTCCTGGAACTTATCAGTTCTTTCAGTCACACATGCTACAACTACTCCGACCAAACCCTCTTTAAACTGGGTAAACCAAATGACCTTCAACTTTCAAAATTAAAGTGGTCCTTCAAAGTCACTGACCAATGGATGATAGTCACCTCAAACTCAATCCCTCAAAAACAGAAACCATAAAATTCAGAGAATGGAAAAACTGCAACCCACTAACAAAGTGACCTGAAGTACTAGGGTTAAAGGATCACCGCCAACAACCTCCTCCGAGGCACAGAATATAGGAATTATCAGGGTCGCTCCATGATGCCACACATCAACCAATGAACCAAATCTACATCCACACCATGAGGACACTCCGACTCATCTTCCGTCATCCTCCCATCCTGCAAAAGGTCCCAGCAACCATCTAATTGTATATCTGGGCTATGCCTTTGGACTATAGCCTGAAGTATCAGCACTTAGATGACATCAAAGAATTTAAAAATGCAGCTGTAACTCAACTTCTTGACCTTAACATTCCCAGCCACATCTCATCGGCTTTGAAGGCTCTGCACTGGCTGCCTGTTGCAAGATCATCTACCTTTAAACTATCATGTGTGACTCACGACAATAAATGGAAAAGGACCAATATTTGTACAGATCAAACTAATGCTTCCAGAAACGGGAAATACAATCCAGTTTGGCTCCACAACTAATTGTTGTCACTAATAAGAAGAATACCAATGGCGGTTCATCCTTCTCCGTCCAAACTAATAATCTCTGAATTTCACTCCCAGCAAGATACCGGCTACCGTAAATCAGCTGGTGTTTAGAAAGTTGCTGCAAGTGATGTGGCTAATCCTATTTGGATTATAAAACAGAGTAAAGGTTTTACCATCTATAGTAAGTGAGGACTTTGAATAACACTGAGAAACTAGAAGGATCACATTCGACTGACAGTGTCCTCAAATGTACTGTCTCAGAAGAACACATCATCAACAAAGCTGGAATACCAGGTTACATCTGGAAAGGAGGATGAAGTCCATCTTCTATAACAAACCTCTACAGCAGTAATACTCAAAATAAGGCCGACCTTTACATGCGGCCCCCTGAGCAGCAGCATCAGCACTAGGCTGTTGGTTATTCCACTCAGCACTAACATTAAAAAAGATATATATACAGCAGGTACTTATTTAAAGGTTAATTGCAGTTAAACAAAAGGAAGCATCTGGGCCCTTAACTTTAGGAACACCTTCATTTTTTTAAAGACAGCAACGTGTAAAAATATGATAGTCTCTTCATAAAGTGTATTTCATCGACCTGTAGAACCATTTCACCTTACTAAATCAAATTATAGCACTCATTCAGAAGTATATTTTCAAAGTGATGGTTTTCAAACCTGTATTCAGAAATGTTCATGCTCCGCCCCCCCCACACCCTGACAACAATGCCATTAGTGATTACATCCAGGTACAGGAGATGGTTTTGTACAGCACGCATCCAGAAGTCCTGTATTTCGAGATCCTCTTATATGTGATAATGAAGAAAAAGGAGGGAATTTGAAATCAAACAATTGCCCAGGGTCATACAATTTGGTCAGGTGGAGAAGCCGGGATTCATCCCAGGTTTTCTGGTTTCACGTTGCGCAATTGAGTTCAGCCAATAGATATACATGCTTCGTTTCACCTACACCCACTTTACACCCACCTCCCCCGCTGCCAACAGTGCGGCCCTTGTTCACACCAAAGACAAAACTTTGCGGCCCCGGGAAAATATTAGTGAGTACCCATGCTCTACAGGGACCCAAAAAGCACAGACGAAATAACAGCAAGTGTCCCTACTTATGTAATCTGAAGGTTACATCACTGTAATAACAATCGTCGACTTGTACTCCAGAGCATTATACTGCATGTAAATTATCGCCAAAATACATGTCTATATAATCTGCTACATAAATCCATAATGATATACATCGGTGCTGCTCTCCCCACCTCCCTTGCTGCACTGTTCCCTCTGCTCCTGGGGTACACCTTTATACAAGACAGGGTGCAGTAATGTCTGCATATTAGTTCCCCTGCATTTGCGGACGTTGTGAATCAGGTGTTTTAAAAGATTGTCTGTCTGCTCGTTACGTTCTCTGTGCGCGCGTCTGTTATGTGCCTCTTAGACCTGGACTACTGGTAAATTAAATCTGTTGACTTTGTCAGTGGTTGCTTTCTTTAGCAAAGACTGTGAAACAGAAGCTCTGTGTACAACTAAACCCTGTTTCCCATTGCGAACAATAAACTCTCTGAAAGGAGATTTATTTTGAGGGGGATTTGGGTAAACTGGTTTGCAGCTGGGTTTTTGTTTCCGGGACATGGGTTCTATTTGCCTGTCGTGTGTTTGGCCTTGCCCTGTCCTGTGGTGCCTGCAGCCTTGGGATGGGCTCTTTTAAGGGAGAGCGCCTTTTAATCCGGCCTTGTCTGAGCTCGGCAGTGCTTAATTTGTGCCGGTGCTCAGCACCGGCACTTAATTGCCAGCACCAGGGCTTATGACTGTCTGCCACATGGTAGTGGTGTCTGCCAATGTTGGTACAAGCACAACAACTTCTGTGTTTTTTTTTAATTTACATTTCCAATGATTAGTTTTTGCCTCCATAGCCATTCTTATGGCTTTGGGGGGGCTGTAATAGTATGAATGGTCGCACCTTTAAGAGAGTGATGATTATTAGTGTGTTGGTGCTGTCATTGGCAGTGCTGCCAGGGGCAACGGATGGTGCAAGCTCTAGTGTCCTCCTGTCGGGAGCCCTGGCACTAAGTTGTTTACAAATTAAGCACTGGAGCTCGGCACTCTTCTTTCTCGGTCCCCCGCAGTAGCAGTAGCGCTCGTGACATTGGAGACTGGCCTGCGCTGTGGTCATCGCCCCGCGGCGCGGTGACGTAATGCGAGTGTATCCGAGTTCACGGCGGAGGCTGGACCCGCTGGCCTGGTGCCTCGTCGCATCCACAATTAGCATCGCCGCTCTCCGTGAGATCACTCTCCCATCTGCCGGAGCAGATAAGACACTTAGGAGCGGCTGATGGGAAGAGAGTCGGGGCTCTCAGCCCTCCCCTGGCACCCCCAGCCCCCCTGCAAGGCTATTTAAGGTCGGGGCCTCGCTTCACATGCAGGCAAGGCCTTTAAATGGCCGTGTTTATGCGAAAATAACGCAGAACAGATTTGTGATAATGTTGCGATTCCATTTCGGGACCACATTCTGGCTTCAAATCCAGCTGAACTAGTCATACAGCGTTTAAAAAGCGGCAAGGCAGTATTTTCCACTTGCTCCAGAAATGTTTTGGGGATTTTTAAGTTCATACAGGCTAGCCTAATTCTGCCCCTTCGTCCTCAAGGGCGATGTGTGGTCTAGACAAGGCCTGCAGAGGGCTGTCTTGGTCACTAGTCCGCTCCAGGCGGCCAGTTTCCTGGCTTTATTTAGTCTTTCAGTTAATCATGCACTTTTGATGTGTTTTTCTTGTCAAATTGCACAAGCCTTTTGCTGAGGTGCTATATACTTTAAATTGTGCCTTGTTGACATGTGATCTGTGATGGGCAGCTTCTTGAGGGCCTGAAATATCTTTTTTTATCTGTTACTCTGCAGAATATCTAATTATTCGTTTAATTGAAGTTGCTGGATTAGATTGATTGTGTACCATTTCGGCGGGGCAGGCCCAAGGCTGGGGTTAAAGAGTGAAAACGGTGTGCCTTGTGCCTGCGTGGAGCCGGGACCGTGTCCTGGTGTTAGAACGGGTCACCGGTCCGCATTGTTAAAACACGACAGAGGAAATTGCTTCGAGCCCAATTCTTTTCGAGCTCCACCAGCCCCTCCATATTTCATCCCCGCTGCCCAGCCTTGTGAAGCGGCCCGTCCAGTCCTGGTTTAATCATTAGCCCTGGATTGTAAACTCGTTAATCGACTTAATGCGTTGGGTTATTGGAAATCCTTGATAGCGCCTTGGCGCGCGGCCCACAGGTGAGGCGGTGAAAGGGCGCGGGAGTACAGAACTGACTGGCCTGCGGATAACCACTCGACGCTATTACGTACAAATACGAGTGAAACAATAGGGTTTTGTAATAGTTATTTCTGTAAACACCGCGGATGACTTACTGCCCGAGTTCTGATACACGTTTCAAGGTCAAAATGTTTTTTCCGGTGGGTTTTTTTCTATTGCAGCCTCCACACAGGAGGGAAGCCGCCAGTGAGTGCCTGCTTTTCTGGTCTCTTGACAGACATGCGTGGGCAGGAAGCAGCAGAGGAAGAGAAGCAGCAGCTGCTGATTTTTTATTTTTTGACCCTGCTTTCTCTTCCATCCAGTTTCTCATGGGCCCTGCCGGAGATGCGGCATATTGTTGTTTAGGGTCATGCCTCTAATAAATCATCCAGTACCCATGTAACATCAGCTGAACCTACTTAGTCTACTAGATGCATACTCTTAGATGTTGTTAGCTCCTAAAAGGATTGGGCAAATGCGATTTAAGACTAAACACCCCAACATGCAGATTTCATCCCTGTGGAAAGCCCGATGGCGCTTGACAGGTCAATGGACCTTTGCCACCGTGATTCAAATGGGGCTGGAATGAAAGCACAAATCATGCATAGATCATCAGCTGTCGGATCATGAATGTTCAGTCAATGGTGAAAGGTTGAATACTATTTCTAAACCTTTATGTTAAAGGATTAGTATGGTTTTGTCATCTTCATTCATGTTAATCAAGCATACAGAAATATTGAATAAAAGGTTGATTAGTGACAAAATAAATCAATACAGTGTTTCAAATCAATCAATCAGGATTTATAAAGCGCAGCTAATTACCCAATAGGGTATCCAGGCGCTTGCAGTCCACGGAGGAGGCTTATTCGAAAAGCCAGGTCTTGAGGGCCATTCGGAATTGTGGAAGTGAGGTGATGGTCCGGAGGTGTGTGGGGAGGCTGTTCCGGGTCTTTGCTGTGATGTGGGGGAAGGAGCGTCCTCCACTTCTGCTTTGGTAGGTGCAGGGAGTTTGGGCAAGAAAAAGGGAGGCAGAGCATAGTCTCCTCGATGGTTGGTGGAAGTTCAGGCAGTGTTAATGTAGGCGGGTCCTTGGTTGCATAGAGCCTTGTGTACATGTGTCAGCAACTTGAATTGGCATCTCTTCTGTACGGGGAGCCAGTGGAGTTTCTTGCGGTGGGGTGTGATGTGGGTCTGTCGGGGAAGGCAGAGGATGAGTCTGACTGAGGCGTTCTGGATGGTTTGGAGTCTCTGTAGAAGGTGTGCATTGATTCCTACGTAGAGGGGATTGCCGTAGTCCAATTGGCTGGTGATGAGGGCTTGTCACAGTGCGCCTTGTGTGTAGAGGAAGCCACTTGAAGATCTTACGTATCATGCACAGAGTGAGGAAGCAGGTGGACTAGACAGCGCTGATCTGTGATATCAGGGTGAGCTTGTTGTCAACGATGATTCCAAGGTTTCTGACTTGGTTGGAGGCAGAGGGTGCGGGTCCTATGTCTGATGGCCACCTAGAGTCGTTCCATGTGTTGCTGCTGTTGCCAAAGATCAGTACTTCAGTCTTGTCTGTTCTTGGCTGCAGTCAGTTGTTCTCCATCCAGTCAGTGACTTTTGCCATGCATCTTTGGAAGTTGGTTCTAGTGGTGGTAGTGTCATCGGTGAGTGAGAGGATGAGTTAAGTGTTGTCTGCATAGGACATTATGTTCAGACCATGGGATCTGACGATGTTGTCCAGTGGGGTCATGCATGTGCTGAAGAGAGTGGGGCTGAGGGATGAGCCCTGGGACACACCACAGGTGATCTCCTTGTATTCAGAGGGGAAAGGTGGGAGGTGGATTCTCTGGGTTCTTCCGGTGAGGAAGGTGGTGATCCATCTGAGTGCATACCCTTGGATGCCGATGTGGTGGAGTCTTTGGATCAGTGTGTTTTGGGATATAGTGTCGAAGGCTGCTGAGAGGTTGAGGAGGATAAAAGCTGCTGTTTCTCCTCGGTCGAGGAGGGTTTGGATATCGTTGCTGACTGCAATCAGGGCGGTTTTGGTGCTATGATTGCTGTGGAAGCTATATTGGTAGGTCTCGAGTAGCTGGTTCTGCTCCAGGTGTGTCATGAGTTGATTATTGTTGATCTTTTCCATTACCGCCACTGGGAATAGGAGCAGGGAGATTGGCTGGTATTTTTTGAGTTTGCAGGGGTTGGCGAAGGATTTTTTGAGTAGTGGTCTAATTTCGTCATGTTTCCAGGCGTCTGGAAATGTTGCGGTGGTGATAGTGGCGTTGAGTAGGGTGGTGAGTTCCTGGCCGATTTTTTGGTTTTCGAGGTTGAAGATGTGGTGAGGGTTGTGAGAGCTACCGATTTGACGGATTCCTGAGTGGTGGTGGTGAGTGGAGAGGATGTTCCAGGTGGTCAGTGTGTGGTTCATGTTGGTTACGGTGGTGGCTTATCTGTCAAGGAAGTCCGTTGGTGTGGGTTGGTGCTCGAAGTTTCTGTTTATGGTTGCGATCTTGTGGAAGAAGTGGGCTAGGTTGTCGCACAGCTCCTGTGAGGGTATGATTTTGTTTTCGCTGACAGCCAGTTTGGCGAATTCCTTAACAGTGTCGAAAAGTTCCTGGGTGTTGTTGGCACTGGTTTTGATGCGTGCAGCAATGGCGGTCTTTTTTGCTGCCCTCAGCAGGCGGTGGTAGAGGTTGAGGGAGGTCTTGAAGGCTGCCTTGTCGGAGGTGTCCTTGCTGGTGCACCATCTCCTCTCCAATCGCTTGCCGTCTCGTTTTTCTGTTCTGAGTTCTTGGGTGTATCTGCTGGAATTTTTAGAGGATTTTAAGTGGATGTTGCTCTTGATGGGGGGACAATGCTTTCTGCGCATTTGGTGATCCAGGCGTTAACGTTTTTCACTCCCTGGTCGAGGTTGGTGGCAGTAGCAGGGTTGGAGGTGTTGAGGGCTTTCACCCAGTTGGTCTCTGAGATTTTATTCCAACTCTGGTGGGGGTATTGATGCAGCAGTTGACGATGGGAGTGATCAGTTCATGTTTGTTCTGTGACATGGCTGTATTTGACGCAGTTGCTGAAGGTAAAAAGTGGGTCCAGCATGTGTCCTGCAGTGTGTCTAGGGTTGTGGACGATCTGTATCAATCTGAGGCTGCTCATACTGTCGAGGTTGCAGTGTTTTTTTTCTTAGGATTGTCTGTGTAAATTTAGGTAGCCGAGGAATGAGTTCTGCGATGGTGTTGTAGAAGCTGCAGAGCGGGCCTGGGAGTCAGTATGCAAGGGTACCTCTGATGGTTGTCTTGTCTTCCATATGTAGCTTGAGGTTGAGCTATTCCATGGGGGTGTTGGTAGTGCACTGTATGTTCTCTTTGTGGATGATGGCTGTTCCTCCTCCAGGGTTGTTGTTGTGGTCCTGGTGAGTGATTTTATATCCATTGGGAATCGCTGTGGCAAAGTCTGTGCATGCGTGGGGTTGAGCCAGGTCTCTGCGAGGAAGATTGTCGGGTGCATGGGTAGGGATGAGGCCCCATTATTAAATGAAATGCTTGCATAGTGAGCGTGTGTTGAGAAGGGCACTTGGAGTTGGTGTTTTTTGTTCAGGTTTACTTTTTATTTATTAATTGTAGTTTAGAGCTTGGCGATGGTGTATTTGTGGGGAAGGGTGGGCCAATGGTCGTGGCACTGGGTTCCAGGTGCAGACATGTAGAGGTCATTTACAACAAGGGGTGGTGATGGACAGAGTCTCTGAATTAAGCAGAATACTCTCACCCAGTCAAGAGATCAGGGCTAGATCCAACACCGTTTTTTTAGCTCATTGCACCATCCCAGTTCAGAACCTGGCTGTATGCAAATTAGTCTGTCCCAGGCCCAGTGCATCATGGGAACAGGGCAGACCAGACTACAAAAGCCAATTCTTACAATGGGAAGGAAACAAGCTTCCGGGGACCGGTTTCTGGCATTTCAGCCGTCTTCGGCCCGGCTTGCTTGAATCCTGATGGTGCAATGAGCAAGGGACTCACATCTGAGTATACCCTTCCACGCTTAGGGTGGACAAAATTATTTACAACAAGGGGTGGTGATGGACAGAGTCTCTGAATTAAGCAGAATACTCTCACCCAGTCAAGAGATCAGGGCTAGATCCAACACCGTTTTTTTAGCTCATTGCACCATCCCAGTTTCAGAACCTGGCTGTATGCAAATTAGTCTGTCCCTGGCCCAGTGCATCATGGGAACAGGGCAGACCAGACTACAAAAGCCAATTCTTACACTGGGAAGGAAACAAGCTTCCGGGGACCGGTTTCTGGCATTTCAGCCGTCTTCGGCCCGGCTTGCTTGAATCCTGATGGTGCAATGAGCAAGGGACTCACATCTGAGTATACCCTTCCACGCGTAGGGTGGACAAAATTATTTACAACAAGGGGTGGTGATGGACAGAGTCTCTGAATTAAGCAGAATACTCTCACCCAGTCAAGAGATCAGGGCTAGATCCAACACCGTTTTTTTAGCTCATTGCACCATCCCAGTTTCAGAACCTGGCTGTATGCAAATTAGTCTGTCCCTGGCCCAGTGCATCATGGGAACAGGGCAGACCAGACTACAAAAGCCAATTCTTACACTGGGAAGGAAACAAGCTTCCGGGGACCGGTTTCTGGCATTTCAGCCGTCTTCGGCCCGGCTTGCTTGAATCCTGATGGTGCAATGAGCAAGGGACTCACATCTGAGTATACCCTTCCACGCTTAGGGTGGACAAAATTATTTACAACAAGGGGTGGGTGGTGATGGACAGAGTCTCTGAATTAACCCCTTCGACGCTCATGACGAGCTGGGCTCGTCATGGCGTAGCCTCCTCGCACGCTCATGACGAGCCCAGCTCGTCACGTAAAGTGCGATTTTTAAAAACCCAGCGTACGGGCGGAATTCCGCCCGCACGCATGCGGTTAAGCAGAATACTCTCACCCAGTCAAGAGATCAGGGCTAGATCCAACACCATTTTTTTAGCTCATTGCACCATCCCAGTTTCAGAACCTGGCTGTATGCAAATTAGTCTGTCCCTGGCCCAGTGCATCATGGGAACAGGGCAGACCAGACTACAAAAGCCAATTCTTACACTGGGAAGGAAACAAGCTTCCGGGGACATGTAGAGGTCGGCCTGTCTTTAGTGCCGGCGAGGTCGCTCTGCGGCCTGCATTAAGTAGGTCCTTGGGTGGGCGCGGGTTCTTTTGGCGGGAAGAACGGTGAGTGGGAAGACCCGGTCGGGAAAACACTAGCAGGTGCGGTGTCACTGGATCAGTCTCAAATCACTAAGCATTGGCTCTCGCATTAAATTGTCCTGTGAGGATAATTTTTCTATTTTTTTATATCTTATATTCAAAACTTGTTTAGCAGAGTCTAGCCACACAAATTTCCCTAGATCTGCAGTGCGCAGCAGTAATTTCTCAAAAGCCCCACCAAACCATAGGCTCAACTATAGCAAGCAGAAATATTTTTGGCATCCATGTCGCTGTAGAAAAAGCCCCAACACAAATAAATATTGCGATGGATTATTTTCAAAAACTGTGCAATCTGAAACTTACTGCTTGCCGTACGTAGCAGCCAATTTGTTATATGAAAACACTGTTTCAATATAAGGAACATTTTAAAGCAGCAATTAGCGAGGTCACAACCAAGCCAAATAAATTTTTTGATCATTATAGACTTAAATGTTCTTGCAGTGAGAAATTAGCCTTGTCTGCTTCTCGGGTTTATGTAATAATATTGCTGCATACTTTAGTAAATTAGCATCCGTTTTGCAATAGAAATTGAAGCATATTTGTTTAATATTTACCCTATGGCAGCAGACAGAACTAAGTGGCCTGCCTATTGACAAAGCCAAATGTAAACCTTTTTTTATTTTATTTTGCAAAACTATTGGCCCGTTTCCCAGATTAATTTTCTGCCAAGTCTTGCAAGTTGAAGCAACCATTCAACTTCTGTTTTTCTGCAAGGAAAATATCTTTGACTGAAAACAAACTGACTTCCGGTTCAGCATGTGCTGTGTGTTTATGGGTCTGAGAATTGGGGTGAATGATGGCGGTGTCAGAGCTCTGACCCTTTTGGACCGGTCAGCATCATTTGACTGTTGTCCATCTTCTCCTGATAGAATTAACTTGTGGCATCACAGAACGTGCCCTCAAGGGGCTTATTTGTTTCCTTGCAGCTTAACCATGAGTCATCACCACCATACCTTTTAAATTTCTCACCGGAAAAGGTCAGGTGGGCTGGAGCGGAGGGTGCTTGCTTTCACCCTTACCTATTAATCTCTATATGTTGGTCCTGGCAAGTTCTTCATCAGTATCACATCTGCTTATTTGTGTGTGCCTATGACATATGGCTGTTGATAATTCTTAATCAATTCACATAAATCCATTCACTGACATCTCTCCCACCAACAATCCGTAAAAATGTAGCTGGGAGCCCACTAAATGAAGCTAAATCCCTCCAATACAATGATTGCCTGACACCTTTGAACTCTTTCATGTGAAATTGAAAGTTTTTTGGCACCCTTTTTACAGCACCTGTTAAAACCCTGCGGTGCTGAAAAATCTGGGGATCCTGCTAGAATCTCATATTTCAATGGCAAATCAGATTTACATCTAAGGCTGTAAACAACCAAGGGATGCGCTTACATTAACCATCGCCTAAATTTCCACCAACCATCGAGACACAACACTCTGCCTCTCTCTCACTTGCCCACACTTCCCTCGTCCACCGAAGCAGAAGTGGAGGATGCTCCTTCTCCTACGTCATTACAAAGACCTGGAACAACCTCCCTATGCAGCTCAGTACCATCACCTCACTTCCAGAATTCCGAAGGGCCCTCAAGACCTTGCTGTTCATGACCAGCAAGAGCCTGGATACCCTATCAAGTGATTGATTGAGTTGATTGATTGAGGCGGTGGGCAAGTCAATGAATTTTATGTTCCTGCACTGCAGGGAAACTAAGGCAAGGCAAGCCCAAAGAGGAGAGGGTGATCCTCAAGTGAATTCCAGCTACTTGTACTTCACGTGTAGGATTTGCACCTCTCACTCACTTTTGCACAGAGGTAGTAAGTGAGCATATACAATCTGACAATATACCCAGCGTTCTGTAAGGGAAAATAAAACAACAAAACACAAAAAGAGCCAAAGGAGATTTAAAGACCAGCAGGGGTTATCTCCCCAGTTCAGAACCAAAAACACAAAAGAAACCCTGGGTCCACGAATCGGATGAATGCTAATGGGGCATCCCCTTTCAGGATGTTTCCCCTCACCCACCTAAAGGTGGCATCATAGATTAACCTCCTCGCACATTGAACCTAGTCATAGTGCCGGCTGCAGTCCCCTGTCTGAGAGGAAGACCTCAGAGATGTTTTAGTTTGTCTGACAGAGGTATACTAATGAACTTAAGTGAAAAAGGTGTAGTGAGGGACGCAAAGCAAAAATGAATGTGAATTAAAACTAGTTAAGGGGTACGCAATACGTTTTATTCAGCCGTCTCCACACCAGGATTAAAAACAAGTTCTAACAGGATGTAATTGAACCTGTCATAGGGTTGCAAAATTGGTCATAGATCGACCTGTTTTAGCCTAATACCCTTGAAAGAGGTGTTGTGGGCTCCTTCAGGACCTTGTGAGTGTTACTACAATATGTGTGTAACCAATTTGTGATGAGTGACAAAAGAAATTTGTTAAATACAAACCTACTCGGTCAGGGATCCACTGGTCAGAATCGCCTGTAAAAGTCAGACAACCTACCTCAACTTAAATTTGGCGCAAACACTCAAGGTGGAATTGAGTCCTTAATCACTCATGTCAAGCGGAAAGGAACATCCTTGAGCTCCTCTCTCTGACAAGGGGTTGTAGCCCACACTATGACTGAGTTCATAGTGCAAGAAGGTTACCCTATGATGAAGCATTCCACCTTCGTGTGGGTGAGAGAAACCGTCCTTTAAAGGATATGCCTCATAAGCAATCATCCGATTCCTAGACCCAGGGTTTCTTTAGTGTTTTTGGGAAAATAAAACATCAAACACATGCACTCTCGTTAACTTGACAGATTGTACAGGCTGGGGCCAGTCCAATGCTATCACAGTGTTGTATCAAATCATAGAGACGCAAAATGCACGTGCAACAGTATCGTTTTCCAAAAGCTCTCTCATCAAGGTCAAATGTGTGAGAGAGCGCAAACTGACCTAAATGTATGAGTGTATCACACTTACCTGTAGTAAGCACAAATCATGAGGAGAAATGCCATGAGTGCTAATAGTATCTGAAATTATATTCTGAATGTATAGCTAACGTAGAGATTTAAGTAGAAGTGGAACTAATACAGAAATGTGTGACACTATATGATTTTATTAGATGTGATTATTTCTGAATCCATGTCGTGTAGCTGTTAAAACGTAAGATGGTATGTGGTTAAACGCAGAATGTGGTAGGCCTCAGGGCCAGAGCTAAAAGGGAAGGTGTTTCTTTTCACGACATAGATTGTACTAATGTTTGGTCATTGCATTAATGGGCCATGATTTATAGATGTGTTTACTGAATAATAGAATAAGAGTATTAACATGCTTTAATTAATGAAGAAATTGAATGCTATAATCATTATGAGAAATATTGTAGGCCTGAAATGTTTTAACATTGATTTACACGTACATGTCTGGGCCAAGAAATGTTGCGAACCTTTTTGGAAGTCTATGAGAGTTGGGATCTTGGCTGCAGATGTCTGTCTGCAAGAGAAAAGGGGGAATCCAATTATAAATAAAATGAATAGAGGTCTGTTCAGTAGACGGCCCAGACATGGAGGAGGGTTCCGGAATGTTTAAGGGGTATCAGCGGGCCGGAGAAGAGTCTGAGAAGCAAGGTCAACTCCAACGTATGAGGCCCAACACCAAGCAGCATGGAAAAAGCCAGAAGCTACACCACGTGAGAGGCGTCTCGCGAGGGGCGTCTCAAATGTTGTTGACTGTTTTGTATTAGGGACAGCACCCCTGGGTGGAGTTAGAGCAGATACCTGAGGACCCTTTAGAGAGCGGATGGGTAGGCAGAGAGGGGTCATGACTGGAGAACTATAGGTTTTCACCAAGAGACTTAGAGTGAGTGACTTCCCTTGGGGGTCATTCACTGCTGACACCTTTGTTAGGTTGGGATTTGGTTAAGTAGGGATACCATCTAGAGCAGGGTAGGGACAGCCTAACCTGTGCGTTTTCCTCCAACTTAAATGAAGGAGAGATATGCGTCAATGCTGATAGCTTTATTATTCTTAGAACTTGTGTTAGTAATTTCCGTTGCTCGTCTGAGGGCTTTCAGAGAGCACATGTATGTAGTTGGACCTGTGTATCTCGTGAATCTCATTCTGAGATGCCTGTATTTGCAGCTTATCCTATCCTTACAATAAACTTTTGAAAGCTAGAAGTTGTTTGTGATCTTTTGGAGCAGGGTCCTTTATTGGGTGAACTGGTTTGGTAACAGGGGCACTTTCTTCCTCAAAGACAGGCAACAAAGGTTCAGTCGACCAGATCGAGGTTTGGATCAATAGTGATAGGGTATCGATCAAAATCTCGCCCTTCCAGTTGGTAGCTATAGAGGATGGTTGCCTTCTTGAGGACGGTGACCTAGGCCAGGTTAGCTTACCCCAAGGCCCCTAGAAATAGATGATCGGAAGAACCGCCCGCCGAAGAAGATCCGGATGACGTGAGACAGAAAAAGCAGCAGTATCGGTCGAGAGTGAGTATAAAGGGTCATGCGTGTTAGATTGCGGTGTTTTTGTATTGTATCTATGTTGTAATGTCTGGCGGAGTTGAATGTCTGTAGAGTGACTGTGGAACAGGTTGTGAGCGCGCGCAACCGGTGGAAATCTTAAGTGAGAGCTTAAGTGGTTCGGGTGTATCGGACACCCAGAGTAATTGTTAACTAGTGTGAAGGGGGTCATGAGGTACCATTGATCACCCGAAAGACCGAGATAGGGGGAACGTAAGAGTGAGTGCGTGAGTAACGGACGCTGGTCGGAGGTTACTGTGTGTGTAAGCAACCTATCAGAGAGACGATAGACATTTCGTCAGTTGTGTTGACAATTACATATAGACTGTGGACGTACAGTCGAGGGACGTGACCGCTTGGTCGGAAGTAGTCATTTTTCGGTGTATGAATGGGACGCATGCATGACCGGGAGACGAGTTGAGAAAGGAGGGGTGCTGCTGCGAAGCGGAGAAAAGTGACGTCAGGAAGTGTCGCGCAGTGATTGGCTGACCGGAGAAAGACCGCGCCGTGATAGGCCAGCTAGCAAAGACGTCAGAAAGTGTCGCGGCGTGATTGGCCGACCGGAGAAAGACCGCGCTGCGATAGGCCAAGTTAGCAAAGCCGCGACAGGATTGGTGGATTGTCATCAGGAAGTAAACAGAGTAGCGAGGCTGGATATTGTGCGCATAATTATGAAGTGTTTTAAATGGCTGAGAGCGGTGTTTAAAAAAGAGAAGCGGGGATCGTATGAAGGGGAAGAAGCCCCGCCGGAGGGTACGCCGGCTCGTTACATGGCAGTAAATGTTGGGTTGCATACGATCCTTTGGATATCAGAGTGGAGTAAGATTACGGAAGGAAATGAGGAACTGACGTTCCCGAAGTACGGGACGTTCAGATTAGAGGTGTTACATCGATTAAAATCAGTCATGACCTCAATGAGACCCTTGCCTAGACCGACCCAGTTTGAAGCTCTTGATGCATGGATTAGGGCAGCGCATGAAAAGAATATGAACAGACGACAAGAAAGGGTGAAACGATCGGTAAGGGCAGTGCAGGATGCCAGGTGGGATGCGGATGCTAAAAGATGGAGAGTACATAACATGGAAGTAAATAAACTGTACCCAGTGTTAGAGGTGCCCGGAAATAAAAGCCCCCTAGAAGAAGATGATGAGAGCGAAACAGAGGATAGCCTGATAAACAGATTATTGACAGACAGGCCACCCCCGTATAATAGAGCAGGGGGAGAGGTCGAGCATAGTGAAGGAGAAAAGGGGGGCAATGCAGGAGAGCATGGACCGCTTCCCAGTTCAGAGTGGGATCCTGAGGCAAAGAAAGAGCTGTCCCAGCCTAGTCAGGTGCAACAGGTAGTCGGGAGGTTTGTGGTACAAAGAGCGCCGGAAACGGAGAGCGCCACATCCTACGCATTACCAGATGCACTACAGGTACCTGTTACCATAGGTCCTATAATATCGATATATGACCAAGAGAGAGCAAGAGGGAAAGAACGGGTACGGAAGGACAGAGAAAGAGCAGGGACGGCAAGGAGGAACGATACGATTAATTCCCCAAGTCAGATGCCGATACCAAGAGAGTGGAGCACCCCGATGCACACAGCAGGGGACCCAGGAGGGGATCCCGGGGGCCCTAGATGGCCAGTGGATCTGAGGGGATCTGGACGAAAATCCTTTCAAGAGCTAAATGAGTACATGAAGAAGTGGGATGAGGCAGTGGAGGCTCACAAGAGCATCATAGCTGCAGAAGCTGAAAGGGAAAGTCAGGACAGCAGAGCACGGACTCACTGCGGGGCTGGGGAGAGTAGCCCGGAGTGGGACTGTAGAGAGAGAGATAGTAGGGGAGTCACCCATTGGGCCCGGAGTGGAGGTAGAACAGACCTGGAAAACGGGGGCCCCGGGAATGGGAGGGTGGCGCGCCCAATACTCAGTGAAGAGGAGAGGAGAGCGCAAGAGTACAGAAACAGCTTTAAGTGTCCACACTGTGTGCCAGGCACCAGAGAACTGAATGGGAGTTGGAGAGGTCGCACCATAGTCCCTGTGATGACGGAAATGAGCGCAGCCCAGGGAATATGGGGAACCAGGAAGGATCGTATCGGATACTGAGCGATACGAGGCAAAGAGAGAGTAGCGACCAGAGGGAAAATAACAGAGAGGCGTACGGTGAAAGGAGAGAAGAAGAAGAGAGTGGGCAGAGCAAGAGTGGGGGTAACAGGCCCGTGTTCCATCACCTTCCAAGATCGGATGGCCGAGCATGGGACCTGGAGAGATGGGAGCAAGGGAAGGCACTCATTAACTCTCCCGAGCCCAAACGTAGAGCTCGAAGTTGGGATGGTAGGGAGACTAGTGAGCCCCCTTCGAAAGACATATTGCGAGCTGAGATAAAAGCCAAGAGACTCGATGTCGCCAGCTTAAGGTCAGACCTGGATGACATGATAGATGGTACCCTGCCTTTAGAAAGAATGGAAATGTATGAGCAGGATGAAATACTGTATATGGCAAAGGACATCACTCGAAAAGCGAGAGCAATCCATGAGAAGTTAGTCGAACTAGCAGGCAAATATATGGTGGACCTGTCAAGAACCAAAGCATTACAGGGTAACCACAGGCTACATTACACAGATCGAGACCTAGATGAGAGGAGAACGATTGGGCTGAAAACGCACATAAGGGAACTGATCACTGGAATAAGGACATGGAGGGCACTAGATAAGTGGGAAGAGAGGTGGTCCAAGAAAGGGACCGGCAGGAGAAGCACGCTTGGTATGACACCAGGAGGACTGCAGGGAATAGAAGCTTACCCTTTGCGTGAAGTCGCAAATGGGAACTATGTGCATGTCCCTTGGAGTAGGGGAGATTTAGCTGCTTTTACCACCTCCTTCCCCAAATTGCGGGAAAACCCAGTGGAGTGGTACAAGCAAGTCGAGAGATTTGTAAAAATCTCAAAGGTCCTATGGATAGATCTGAACACGCTGTTTGACATTGTAGTACCAGGAGATCTGTGGACAGCATGCAAGGTTAGCGCTGAGTGGCCCACAACGGAGCCAGAGAGAGATGCTAAGACTAATGGGCCGTCCGAGATTGTGATGGCAAAATTCGAGAGAGTGATGACTTGGCTGAAAGAGAAAGTGCCAATGCAAGACATAGATTGGGTCAGAATAGACCGAACCAGACAGGAACCCAAAGAGACCGTCCACGAATATTACGAGAGATTGCTGAAGGCGTTTAAACAGTATAGCGGCTTGGATGTAATGGATCCAAAAGACATAGGGCAATTCGTGTCCAAGTTCGTCCTGGGACTGAGACCGGATATTAGTTTAATGATTCAGCAACACTCGATTTGTTGGCAAAGTAAACCCCTAGACGAAATACTGAGATATGCCAGGTACTGCTGTGATGAGATAGACTCCAAGGCTAAGAAACTAAAAGAAAAGTTGATGGTGGTACAGATGCAGGCAGCAGGGAAGGGGGGACAACAGCAACAGCAGCAAGGAACAGGTACAGGAGGAAAGAAGCAGTACAGTCAGAACAAGGGCAATGAGGAGAGTTCCACCTTTAGACCCAGAATAGACATAGCTGCCTTGAAGAAAACGACTAGGTGCCACCAGTGTAACGAGGTGGGGCATTGGAAACGCGAGTGTCCCTACAATGTAGAGATAGGAGAACAAGAGATAGAGGAGGAAGAGGTCCAGAGCGCGCCTACAAGAGGGGTGACGCCATACCAGGGAAAGGTGCTCAAAGGGGGGGGGGGCTCCTCCCCGAGCCCAGTTCCCGCAACCTCCTCGAGTAGGGACTATGGGTAAGACCTATAGACAGATGCCCCTGTTTGTAGAAGGAGAAGAGTGCTATTATGTGGACCCATTAACCGGACAGAGAGTGGAAAGAGAAGACTGCACCCTCGGGGCAGCCTTGGAGGTGGACCAGAGGGGACCCTATGTCGAAGCAGAAGTAGCAGGGTGCCCTACGACATTTCTGGTGGACACAGGAGCCACTAGATCCACGATCAGATCAGCTGCAGTTCCAGACCTGCCCATGTCTGGAGAGACCATACAAGTGGTAGGGGTCGCAAACAGGAGAATAACCAGCCAATTGACAGAACCGGTACAGGTGAAAATAGGGAAGTACAGCGATGAGCACCAGTTTGTGGTTTGCGATTCAAGTCCTGTGTGTCTGCTAGGGAGAGACCTGTTGTGTAAATTGAATTGTACAATATACTGTACACCTCAGGGAGTGGAGGTATTGACCAATGATGATGACGCAGATTTCAAAGTTGTAAACTCAAGAATATGCGTGGAGCTGTACCCTACTTTGACAGTAGATGAGCTCCCCTGGGACTTGAGAGAGACAGTGGCACCAGAAGTATGGGATTTCACTGGGGAAGAGATTGGATTGGTCAAAGGGGTGGACCCAGTGAAAATTGTAGTGAAACCGCATGCTGAGTTCCCAAGAACACCCCAATATAAATTGACTCCAGAAACGATTGCAGGCATAAAACCCGTGATCGAGTCCATGATTAAACAGGGAATACTGAAAGAAATCGTGGGTAGTCCATGCAACTCCCCGATTATGGGTCTGCAGAAACCAAATGGGAAATTCAGGATAGTGCAGGACCTTCGAAAGATTAATAACATAGTCGTTTCGTGTTGTCCAGTGGTACCGAATCCATCAGTGATACTGTTTCAGATTCCATTCCAAGCTGAGTGGTTCACTGTGATCGATCTTTGTCAGGCTTTCTTTTCGATCCCTCTGGACGAAGAAAGCCATTTTCTTTTCGCATTTAAGCTGGAAAATCGCGTCCTAACATGGTGTCGTATTCCTCAGGGGTATACAGAGAGCCCATCGATCTTTAACCAGCTTTTGAAGAAAAATCTTGAAAGTCTAGTGCTGCCCCAGAAGTCAGTTCTGGTCCAGTACATAGACGACCTCCTCGTGGCGTCAGAAACAGAAGAAGCTTGCAGGGAGGACTCCATTGCTTTGTTAAATCACCTAGCTGCCAATGGGCACAAGGTGTCCCCGGGAAAATTGCAGTACTGCCTGACAGAAGTGCAGTACTTGGGACACAGAATAGAGAAAGGCAAACGAAAGGTGTCACCAGACAGGATAGAGGCGATCATGAAAATGAATGCGCCTAAGACACAGAGAGAGGTCAGGATGTTCCTAGGGATGGTGGGTTATTGCCGACAGTGGATCGCGAACTTTTCACTGAAAGCAAAGCCCTTGCAAAAACTGACGCACAAGGAGGTGAGCGACCCGGTACCATGGGACAAAGACTGTTTGATGGCATTCCTACAGCTGCGAGAGGACCTGTGTCGTGCTCCGGCATTGGGAATGCCTGATTACAATAAACCATTTTTTCTTTACTGTTGTGAGAGAGAAGGTTGCGCGTTGTCTGTGTTAGTCCAAATCCATGGGAATGCCCGTAGACCAGTTGCTTATTTCTCGGCTACTTTAGACCCAGTAGCCGCAGCGTTGCCCGGATGTCTCAAATCCGTTGCTGCAACGGGTGTCAGCATTGAAAGATGTGAAAATATCGTCATGGGGCACCCGTTAGAGGTGTGCGTGCCCCATTCTGTTGAACTGTTGATGACCAGGACCAAAACACAGCATCTGACCAACAGCAGGCTCACGCGCTATGAGCAAGTTATTCTTGCTGCAGAGAATGTGACCCTCAAGAGATGCTCTGTTTTGAACCCTGCCACCTTGATGCCACTCCCAAATGATATCGAGGATGATGATGAATGTACAGACCATGACTGCCTTGATGTGACTGAACTATGCACCAAACCCAGACCCGACATCGTAGATGAGCCACTGACCGACCCAGACGAAATTTTCTTTGTCGATGGCTCATGTGTAAGAGACGAAGTTGGGCAGTTGAGAGCAGCTTATGCTGTTTGTACAATTACTGGAGTTGTGGAAGCTGGGTGCCTGGAAGGAGTACACTCCGCTCAGGTAGCCGAGATTATTGCCTTGACACGTGCTTGCTTGGCAAGCAATCAAATTCGAGTCACCATATACACCGACAGCCAATATGGTTATGGGGTGGTTCATGATTACGGGCAGTTATGGTCTCAAAGAGGGTTCATGACCTCTTCAGGCTCTCCCATTCGCAATGGAGAGTTTGTGCGCCTGTTGTTAGAGGCGTTGCAATGCCCAGCAGGTATCGCAGTTGTAAAGTGCACCGCACATACCAGAAATGAGGACTTCGTTTCGAAAGGCAATAGATATGCTGATGAAGTTGCGCGGTATTGCGCGGAGCAAGGGTACTCTTTCACAGAGGTGGAAGTGGGTGGAATAAATGTAAGAACTGAATTAGCCATGATATTGGAAACTGTTGATACTTGGGATGAACTGTCAAACATGCAAGAAAATGCTCCTGATTCTGAAAAAGAAACATGGGAAAAGGCAGGATGTGTAATGGGTGAGTCCCATTTTTGGGTCTCAGCAGACGGCAGAGCAGTGTTGCCCAATGAGATGGTGAGTCCAATGGCCAGACTCATACATGGTCCCGTACACTTGGGGAGAGATGCTATGCTGAGAGTGTTTAGACAGACTTGGTACAATCCTAAGTTTAGAATAGCAGCAGAAGCAGTGTGCCAGCGTTGTGTGACCTGTCAGCAGCTGAACGTAGGGAAAAGAACACCAGTTGCACTGAGTCACATAGGAAGGTCTGGAGGTCCATTCAATCGAATGCAGATAGATTTCATTGAGATGCCAAGGTGCAACCGCCTCCGATATGTCCTGGTGGTTGTTTGTGTATTCTCCAGATGGGTTGAGGCATACCCTACACGTAGGTGCGACACCCTCACAGTGGCTAAGTTACTGCTTAGGGAACTCATTCCGCGCTTCGGGGTGCCGGCCTTTTTGGAATCAGATAGGGGAACGCATTTTAACAGCGAGCTTGTGAAGATGATTTGTGCAGCTCTGAATATCGATCAGAAGTTGCATTGCAGTTACCGACCAGAAGCCTCAGGAATTGTGGAGCAGATCAATGGCACGATCAAAGCTCGAATTGCCAAAGTGTGCTCCTCAACGACCCTGAGTTGGCCTGACGCCCTGCCATTGGTCCTCATGAGCCTTCGTAGTACCCCAGACAGAAGAACGGGGTTGTCACCACATGAGGTGTTAATGGGGAGAGCAATGAGGCTGCCATCTGTCCCAACTACTGCACTGTTAAATATCACAGATGATATGATCCTGGACTATTGTAAGGGGCTGTCTGACGCCATTCGTTCTGTGTCCCTTCAGGTGCAGGCTGCCGAGGTTCCATCGTGCCAGGGCCCGTGCCATGACCTGTACCCTGGGGACTGGGTCCTGGTGAAAAAACATGTGAGAAGAAGCTGCTTGGATATTCGTTGGCGTGGGCCCTTCCAGATCATCCTGATCACGAACACAGCTGTGAAGGTGGGAGGCCTGCCCAATTGGATCCACGCGTCACATACGCGAAGGGTTCCAGCACCTCGGGAAGAAACAGCTCCTCTCTCGGATAGACGTCCAGAAGAGGACCGAGAAGCCATAGAGGGGGCTAGCCAAGCTGAAGAGGTGCCAGCGGAAGCAGGGAACGAGTCTGACCAAGCTGAGGACGGTCAGTACAACAGCGAAACAGAAGACGCTACAGAAGGAGAAAGTAGCTGGGAGTACGAGTCAGACACTGACAGGTCTGACAGAGAGCGAGAACAGACAAGAAGGAGAAGGAGTAGAAGGGCACGTGGAGAAGCTAATTGGCCGCAAAGAAGGAGCTCTAGCCTGAGGTCAACTCCAGAGGTAACCCTTCCTCCGATATCAGAAGACTCAGACCCGGAAGAAGGTGCTCAGGGCGCTGAAGCACCGGACCGAAGAAGGTCAAGAAGAGTGCGTGTGCCTAACAGAAGATACTCCACACCTGAGTGGACATATCTGGCGACAAATGTCTGTGAAACAGGAGACAGGGAGGATTCGAGCGGTGGTGGTGTCCAGTTCTGAGCCCATCGTCACCGTGGAAATACGACTGTTGGTACCCGGAGTCGAACAAGAAGGGTCACTAACATTCATGCTCCCCAGACCTCCCCGCCTCAGCAAGTTAAAACACATGTTTCTCTCAGAATTGCAATTCCCCGACTTTGGTACAACGATAACAGCACATGAAGAGCACAATCTTCGTTTGGAAATACTGAACTTTGCTATCGAAGCTGCAGGCACAAACCTGATAGTAGACTGTTAAAGGACTTTGTAAATAAAGCAAGCAGAAAAAGAAGATTACCTAGCGCCCAGGAAGCAGAGAATTTTAGGGAACTTCCCTTGAGTTGATGGAGAAGGGCTAGGGTTGTCTTTATTGAACTGTTAAAGGACTTTTGCGAAGAAGGTTGTCAGCTTCCAGTTGTGTGGATTCTAAAGACAAAAGGATTAAAAAGAGACTGTAAAGGAACGAGAAGAAAAGAACTTTGTGCCAAGATAAGAGAGAGCTATATTGTCTGACGAAATGGAAGCCGGCACCCAGAACCGCAGAGCTAAATGTATAATAGGTACACTAATAGTAGGAGTGATAATATTAATAGCTTTAGTGGTAACAATTTCTTATGTAAAGGGACATGAGGAAGAGGCAAAGGTAACTGATGTGAAATCTGTAGAAACGCTTACACCTACTGTTGCTGGTGAGAAAAGGGAAAACACTCAAGAGAAAGCGTTATTAGCTGCAGAAGCCCGCAGGTTACACGTAGATGAGTCCCAAGGAGACTTTAGGTCAAATGCTTATGCTAAACTCTTATATGAATACGTGGATGCCATGGAGGTTAAGGACTGTTACGTCTGCATGCAGTTGCCGGCGTCTGTAGATGAAGGCATTAGATATCATCACCTCCCGCTGACATATGGCATTACATGTAGCTTATTGCTTAGTATATTTTATGAGAGAGATAGTTTTGAATACTATTTCTCCAACTATGATTCAGTGTTGCCAGAAGTCCCAAATTATAAGCAGATGAACAAATGGGACTACTGGAAGAGTGAAGACAGATTGGCCAAGTTCTTCATTCCTTGGATTACCTTAGATACTTCACATGCCCGTAGAAATAACCTGACATGCAAGGTGTCAGAAGTCGAGAAGAAGTTCATAGGGCAGGTGGATGATCGTTACAGGAGACAAAAGATTTTGAAAAAATCAGGGCAATGGAAAACAGATTGGACCGAGGAAGAGAAGGCACACAAGAGAAAGGGTAGTAGTGGTCCAATAGCTTTAGATAAAACGCAGAGAGGAAAGCTATGTCTTCACCGAGCCAAAACGTATTATGAAAATGTATACGTGGGAGAAGTCGACTGTGAACATGCTTTCAATATAGAGTACTATACTAAAGATTTCCTGAAAGGAATGCAAGTGATTCCAAATGTGTATTTTGTATGTGGAAGAAATGCCTACGTGAGACTACCTGACAACTGGTATGGATCATGTTACCTAGCAATTGTCTTCCCCAAAATATATCATGCACAAGACTTAGTGATCATTGAGGGCAAGACATCATCGAGGGGAAGGAGAGATGTAGGAGATGCAGAAATGGTTGGAGATGTCTTTGGAGCTATGTTCCCTCTTTTGGGTCTAATCCTTAATGATGTTAAAATTAGACGACTGGCAACAGTCGTCGACAGGTTGTCTGCCAGCACTGCTCAGTCCTTAATGCTGGTAGAAGGAGAGATGCAATCGATAAGGGCTATGGTTCTTCAGAACCGTCTTGCGTTAGATGTCCTACTAGCAAAAGAGGGCGGAGTCTGTAAGGCTTTGAAGGTTCAGGAATGTTGTACTTACATTCCAGACAATTCGAAGCCCCTTGAGAAAGTTATTAGGAACATAACTGATATTCACAAGGAGATCGAAGACTTGAGTAGAGAAAATGTCTGGGAAAAGGTGGGTCACGGAATGAGTAAAGTTGGAGGGTGGATTTCCACCTTAGGCAAAAGCTTTGTGTGGTATATACTGAAACCTATCATCATAATATTGATCTGTGGGATCATATTGTGGGGATTGGTGAGGGTATTCAAATGGTACAGAGCAAGAAGGTCAGAAAGGGCCCAAAGAGAGCAGCTGCAGAGATTGGCTGCCATACAAGATAATCAGTACAGGAGTCTGAGGGCTCTGGAAGCGCAGAGACAAGTTATGCTAGCAATAACTACAGTTTAAATGTTAGTGATGACCCCGAGAGGTCATCAAAGGGGGGAACTGAGAGAGCGCAAACTGACCTAAATGTATGAGTGTATCACACTTACCTGTAGTAAGCACAAATCATGAGGAGAAATGCCATGAGTGCTAATAGTATCTGAAATTATATTCTGAATGTATAGCTAACGTAGAGATTTAAGTAGAAGTGGAACTAATACAGAAATGTGTGACACTATATGATTTTATTAGATGTGATTATTTCTGAATCCATGTCGTGTAGCTGTTAAAACGTAAGATGGTATGTGGTTAAACGCAGAATGTGGTAGGCCTCAGGGCCAGAGCTAAAAGGGAAGGTGTTTCTTTTCACGACATAGATTGTACTAATGTTTGGTCATTGCATTAATGGGCCATGATTTATAGATGTGTTTACTGAATAATAGAATAAGAGTATTAACATGCTTTAATTAATGAAGAAATTGAATGCTATAATCATTATGAGAAATATTGTAGGCCTGAAATGTTTTAACATTGATTTACACGTACATGTCTGGGCCAAGAAATGTTGCGAACCTTTTTGGAAGTCTATGAGAGTTGGGATCTTGGCTGCAGATGTCTGTCTGCAAGAGAAAAGGGGGAATCCAATTATAAATAAAATGAATAGAGGTCTGTTCAGTAGACGGCCCAGACATGGAGGAGGGTTCCGGAATGTTTAAGGGGTATCAGCGGGCCGGAGAAGAGTCTGAGAAGCAAGGTCAACTCCAACGTATGAGGCCCAACACCAAGCAGCATGGAAAAAGCCAGAAGCTACACCACGTGAGAGGCGTCTCGCGAGGGGCGTCTCAAATGTTGTTGACTGTTTTGTATTAGGGACAGCACCCCTGGGTGGAGTTAGAGCAGATACCTGAGGACCCTTTAGAGAGCGGATGGGTAGGCAGAGAGGGGTCATGACTGGAGAACTATAGGTTTTCACCAAGAGACTTAGAGTGAGTGACTTCCCTTGGGGGTCATTCACTGCTGACACCTTTGTTAGGTTGGGATTTGGTTAAGTAGGGATACCATCTAGAGCAGGGTAGGGACAGCCTAACCTGTGCGTTTTCCTCCAACTTAAATGAAGGAGAGATATGCGTCAATGCTGATAGCTTTATTATTCTTAGAACTTGTGTTAGTAATTTCCGTTGCTCGTCTGAGGGCTTTCAGAGAGCACATGTATGTAGTTGGACCTGTGTATCTCGTGAATCTCATTCTGAGATGCCTGTATTTGCAGCTTATCCTATCCTTACAATAAACTTTTGAAAGCTAGAAGTTGTTTGTGATCTTTTGGAGCAGGGTCCTTTATTGGGTGAACTGGTTTGGTAACAGGGGCACTTTCTTCCTCAAAGACAGGCAACAAAGGTTCAGTCGACCAGATCGAGGTTTGGATCAATAGTGATAGGGTATCGATCAAAATCTCGCCCTTCCATGTGCAAACTTAAACAAAAGATTGGTAATGCAACAAGACTCTCACTCGGAAAGTGTAAAAAAGGAGTGCTTTGATGGAATAATTAGATCTTCCAAGCACAGCCTTTTGTATGCTGCTACTTTTTCTAGCCCCTTTCTTCGTTTTTTATGTCTTGCCTGATGGTACATGTGCTGCCGCTCGAGAGTGTTTGGCAAATGAAAAAACTCAAAAGGGGCTTAGAGCCTGCCTATTACTTAACTTTCCTTACAACTGGTTGGCTTCCACTTCGCTCTAATTTAATTGCATCTCATTGGTCAGTACCTCCAGCTTCCTGGTTTCTTCCTGTGTATGTCAGGTTCCATGGAGCATGGACCAAGTACAGTTTCCTTTGTGAGGCCAGTGTCCTTCTACTGGCCAAGCAATTGCAGAGGTACTTTTCCTTATTTGTTAGTGCTGCACTCCATTAGAGAACATTGCTTTGCAGGCCATCTCTACCCGCTGCTCTTACCACACCCACATTCCATGGTCGCTTTCCCCAGTCCCTTTCACCACCTCCCTCCCATCACTGCTTGCTCTCTCCCCCTGTGGCTTGCCCATCCACCAGTGGTCGAAGTGGGCAGGATCTGGGGGGGGCACAACATGCTCATATGTATTTTTAATTTAAGAAAAAACATTCCCTTATTTTTTGTGACAAGACAACCGTCCTGGTCGATTAAGTCCAAGTGCTGGAATACTTCAGCTGGAATGTAAGGCAGCCAGCCTCCTGTGCTTTGAAACCAAAGGAGGGGCATACAGCTATACAAGCTTTCTTGCCAGGGTGCCTGTTTGCCTGAAAGAAATGTAAATGTGCACACACGGTTAATCTGCAAATGTAAAGGATCCTTAGAAGCCGAGATATTGGCTTTAATTGACGGAACTACTTAAAGATTCCTAATGACACAGATTTATTCTTTTTTGAGTGGTATTACAAGGGAGTTACCAGGTGGGCTGAGAAGTGTGTGCTTTTAAAGGACAGTCATGTAAAAAAATTGCACTATGTGCAGTTGGGATATTACTAAAATCGATATTTTGGAAACACTTTATCTTAAACCTTTTTGCGAATTTTGTAGCAGGCTATCTTATACTGTGTGTAATGCAAGTTTAAAATATTGACTTAAATATTCATAGCACTTTCTGTCAAAGACTGGGACCATCTCGTAGCACTGAACATACACAAGTCACTATTCTCCACAGCACCAACCAGGATTCAATTTTGTGGCTCTCTTGTTTCAGGCACAGACCTCTGCAGTGCATTAACTAATAGAGGCTTCATAATGTACTATAATGCATTTCCCACTGATTAACTCATTTCGCATATTTTTTTCATTTAAGCTCAGTTTTATTTGATATGTAATTACCTGAAGGTGAAAAAATGCAAAAAGTTGCAAAATATTTTTTTTAATGCACTTCGATCACTACCATCCACTGACCTACGTCACCATGACCTCTGTTGCTGCTTTGCCCCATCATTGCTTTCCTCCCCCTCCTGTCGTAACTTTAACTATAGCCCACCTCCCTCCCTGTCCTTGCTTGCCTTTCACCCTGCGACCCCATTTATTTCTTCTTTCTTCCCTGAAGGCGCCCAAAAAAAAGTGCTATGGCTGCGTCAGAGTGCTTATATTTTCTTTACTTTCAACTTGGCCGAAAGTAAAGCAAGTAAAATACTCTGTGACACAGCGAACGCTAGACGCATCATTGACATTTAAAAAGTGTACATTTTGCATGGTGAATAGCGGCCGCGCTGCTATGCAACATGGCTAAACAAGCATTTACAATGCAATAGATCTCTCAATTGCGAGATTTTGAGCTATTGGTATTGTAAATGGCAATGCCTTTTATAATAATAAAAGGTATTGATATTTACAATGCAAATAGGTCAAACTTTGGCAAAAGCGAGACCTATTCTATTGCAGAGCGCGGTGTCCATGAAGCGGGCGCAGCACTCAAATTAAAGTTAAAAGAAAGAAAAAAAATGAAACTCTGCTCGGTGTCCCTGAAGCAGGCGCCACGCTTATCATTAAAGTTTAAAAATAAAAAATAGAGCGTAATGTCCCTGAAGCGGGTGCCGCAATTTGAAACTGAGCGCGGTGTCCCTGAAACGTGCTCCCCGCTCAACATGCAAGTTTATAAAATAAAAAGCTGAAAGAAAGCACAGTGCACCTGAAGCGGACGCGGCGTTCTTCTTAAAAGTAATTTTTTTTAAAAGCGTTGACATTGTACATGAGTGCTGTGGGGCAGCCACTTTTAAAGTTATGGCGGCATAGCGCTCCTTATGAAGAGCAACCACCATTGTCCTGTGTGAGCAACCTGAAAATACAAAAATCAGCCACCATGGTCCCCATTAGTCAATAAACAAAATATTTCTCACTGACATATTACGCAGACCGTGTAACAAGCCAAGTAAAAGGTCCAGTTGTTATGGGAGGTAACAAGTGCAGACAAGGCAGTACCAAGGAGGTACCAACAAGCTTATTTATGAAGGACAATGACACAAACCAATTAAACATGTGGGCGGGGCTTCAAAGCCACACTCCACTCCTGCATGCCTCGCAGCAGCACATACACTGCCCAGGTCCGACCTAAAAGCATTGACCAAGAGATCTCCTTTAGGATGAGACGTGTTGATTTTCCCAATGCTTGTTTTGAATTAGCAACAATTAGTTATGGACCTCTAACATTCTTTCGCCTGCCTATCTGTCCATTCTTTTGTGTATGAAGTGGTAAGAGTGAACAGTTCTATTGTGAGTCAGGGACTGTGTAATTTGAAATAAATTAAGGCCCATATTTCTTTTCTGTGGAAACTCGTAAAGTGGGCGAGGTTTACACACGTATTAGATTCAGAAAGAAAGCATTGAATCCCAACTTTTAAGACAGCTGTTTTATTTTTCCTAGTACTTGGGGATGGATTTGAACTTATGAAAAGGAATTCCTTAAGTATAGGCGTCACTCGAAGGACCCACGCGGTCGTTGAACTATTTTTCAAAGTTGGCTGGATTTCTGGCCACACTTAAAATGTAAAACAAGTGTTCAGCCAAATCGTCTTCTTGAATCTGTCTTTCTTGTAACCAATAAAACCTTATTTCGCGAAAAATGAGAACAGTGTATTTCGTAAAACAGAATGCAAGTGTTTAATAAAATCACATATTGTCTTAAATCAAAAGTTTTGCCCACCTCATGAAAACTCAGCTCATTTGACAGGATACACTGTGTCGAGGTCCATGCTGCTCTTTGCTAATTACTTGGCTGTCCAGATGTTCTGCAGTCTGTGTTTCAGTGATTCACTGCAGCATCCCTCCTGAAGCAGGTGTTGCACGTTCTCGTCTTCTTCACTATATCCTAGCTTGGGCCTCTTACATTTTACCAGGCCTCTGGTGCCTCTGCTTTGTTTAAACCCACTTCACATTCTGCTAATTCTAACACATGTTGGGTATTTTTTTCCACTCCAACGTGTTGTTGAGTTTCACTATGCATCATTTATTGTTTGCGAATAATCAATTTACAAAACTGAATAAGCGTTTGGGGTTTTAAAATGTAAGCATTATGCATCCTGTTTCATGGACAGAGCCGGTGATTGGTAAACAGCAGATTTTCTTTGCCTTGGACCGAATTGCTTATTTTTTTAAGTTTGAATGCTCGAGCTAGAATCATGAGTGCTAAACGTGGGAAAGCGCCACGTTGTCTCCAAAGATGGACAACCCTGGAACACGTTTTTATTGACGTGAGTTTATTTAAGGATCGCATCACTTTATTAATTCAGCATCAATTAAAAGAATACCAAGATGAACCTGTCCTTGGCATTGTAATGTGGCATGAGCTGTGGGATTTTTGCAACTGATTATGTACCACGTGGTTAGGTTCCTAGTGCTGGTATGAAAGCAAACAAACCTTCCTTCATAAAGCAAGTTTGTTTTATGAGTCATTATTTGTAGGTTGAGATTAGGTGCCTAGCAGAAACACACATTTTTCAGATGTTGGCTTCAGCATTAAAAGTCTTACTGTCATAAATATCTTACTCATATTTATGACACACAACAGTCTGTGTGCTTTAAGTTATAGACAAAGCGGTATGGGGAAATTATTGGCACTCCTGGCCCACCTTGTGCCTCCTGTGACAATTTATCACTTCAGTCACTTTACATAGTTCTTTGTAAGTCAGAAAAGCTTGATTTGAAGTCACCATGGTGTAATCCTGTCGAAAATAGTTTTTTTGATGAACAGGGTTCACATAATTAAAGAAATGAGTTGAGTTAGGCTTGGCATAGCAGAGGTTGTAATGGTCAATGCTTCTGTAGTGGTTGCATGATTAGTACCGCAAGGCTTTATGGTGTGAAAGAAAGGGGCATGGCAGGAAAGGGGAAATCATTTAATTACAGTTTTGAAGTGTAAGGGGGTTTTATTTTGTCTCCAATATTTGTGTTCTTTTTTTTATTACCTCAGTTATTACTTAATGAGTCTGTTTACTGGCAAGCCACAGTGTAGGATGGATATTATATATTAGTCCTTAATTTTCAGATCCTGTGAGTTTATATACCTTATTCAACAAAAATATTTTTTTCTGATGGATACTTCTAACCGGGATTTTTCACTTACAGAATATCACAAGGTGCCAAACTGGATCCAGAAGATTTTTCAACATAGCCCATGTGCGCCAGTAGGTGCCATTATGCGTCTCTTCGGTAACTCCACTCCGCCCCAGAAGTGACAGCTGGAACCTCATATAGGCATTGCCTGAGCACACAGATATCAGTTGCTTTCTTTCTGTGCCTTCGTACGCACATCCAGAGCTTGCTCCTACCTTCTCTCGTCAGTTGACAAGCTAATTTTCCAATTTATTTCCAGTGTGCAAGGGAAGTATGCACTCTCCTAAATCTACAGGGGTTTAACTCTGTAGTGACTGTCGCAGACACATCTGTGACGTATCCCCAGGAGGTAAGCCTCTTGTGTCTGGATTCGGGCCATGACTCCAAGTTGTGTGGTTAGTGCCCCTAATGAACCCGAAGGTGATCCGCAGTGCTGAGCAGGACGTTGCCAATCACTGCAGGAAGTCATGTAAGGCCTATTCCTGCTTGAAGTCGAGGACATGGACTCGATCCCCCTCTTTTGGCCGTTGCTGCGACTGGTCATTGTAGCGATCCAAGTCTTGTTGTAAGTCCGATTCAAAAAGAAGTACAATAAGTCCAAGCCTCACCACATTCCCTCTGAGAAGTCGTGATGATGCCAGGATGCCCCCCCCGGTTTTACTCCTGGTCCCGTACTGGGAAGCCGATTCCACAGCTGATCTTAATGTACCACAAATCTGCAGGTCCATCAGTTACTCGACCGCAGGTTGATGCATTCAAGGAAGACATGTCTCCATCTTCGGCACCATGCCTGCCCCCTCTGGTGTGCCTTCAGTCCCCACGGATCCGTGAGGCCTCCTGTCAAGTTACTGCCAGCCAGGGGCGTAGCTCCCAGAGGGTGTTTAGGGTGTTGCAACCCTCTAAAAAATGTATTCTGCAATAAATAGTTGGGTACACGTGCTTTCAGTCAGGTAAGGTGAAGTGTTACAGCTCAGACAGTCTTCAGCAGAGCCCTTACTGCCCTGCAACAACGCCCTAACAGATACCTTCCTGGGCCTGGCTCTTGGCCACCAGTGAGCAGACAGGTGGCATGTCAACACAGACTCCGGAGAGCCTAGTAGTACAGGCTTCGACCAACATAGTTAACTGTAATTCGTTTCTGGCTAAGTCAAACCCCGGGCCACCTCCAACAGAGCGTCAAAAAGAATTGAGGCATTTGGGAGAAATTAATGCCAGTCCCAAAAGAATTCTGCACTAACTTGAAGCATACCATTGAAACTGGCCAAGATGTGACTTAAGTACATCATTTGGTCAGCTTTGATTCCACAGACTGCTCATGCAGAGTGGTTGGTACTAGTGTGGTGTTCCCGCGCCAGGTGTGGATGAAATCCACAGGCTTCTTGAGTGATGCTTAGATGTCACTCATGAATATGCCCTTTGAATAGTCTCACCTTTTTGGCTCAAAGGTCGACTTCACCCTGTAAATGTTTAAAAGAAAAGTAGAGCTACTGTACTGTCCTTTGATCTTTTCACACCGCAAGGCAGTGTCCATTTTAATTCAGTCACTTTTGAGGCATCCCTAGAGGTTTTGCCTGCGGACCACATCAAGGCTCACCATCCCAAGTGATTGCTCTTGTGCAGTAGCTATAGGAAATGACAGCATTTATTTATTTAGGAGTTTTATATAGTGCAAACATGACCTGAGAGTGTATCAGAGCACTGTTATGTTATGTTATAAGAGACTTATAACGCGCACAGCTACTCAGGAGTATCCTGGCGCGAAACGGACTCAGACGTGTGAAAGGGGAAAATTAAGAGAAAGCTTGATTAAAGAAGTGGGTTTTGAGAAGTCTTTTAAAGGCGCCGAGATCCTGCGTGTGGCGCAGGACGACTGGAAGACTGTTCCAGAGCGCGGCTACCTTGACCGAGAGTGACTGACCCCCCAATCTGGAGCGTCGGAAGCGGGGGGTGGTCATCAGACGGTGAGAGGCAGAGCGCAGAGACCGTTGAGGAGTATAAAAGGCCACTCATTTCTTAATATATGAGGGTCCCGAGTCATGAAGGGCTTTATGTGCTAAGGTGAGTGCCTTAAACTGCACTCTCTGGGCCACCGGCAGCCAGTGGAGGTCATGAAGGCGTGCCCTAATGCTGGTTCTCTTAGAGATGTTAAATAAGAGTCTGGCCACCGCATTTTGAATCAGTTGGAGTTTGTTCATTAAGTAGCCCGGAATGCCAATAAAAAGAGCATTAGCATAGTCTAAACGGGACAGAATAAGTGCCCGAGCCACCATTTCCTTGGCTGGCTGAGGGAGCAGAGGTAGATATAAGAGGCGCCAGTCTTGCTTTGGGTGATCCTGCGAGAGTAGCAATCCTGTAATCTAATTGGAAGATGACTAGGGATTGTACTACTAACTTAGTCATTGGAGGAAAGAAGATCTAACTTAAAGTCATTGGGGGAAAGAAGGTCTTAATTTTCCTTAATGTTTTCAGTTAGAAATTAGCTCTCTTGCTGACATCGCTGATGTGATCTTGCATGTTTAAGTATTTGTCCACCTTTATACCTTTTGATTTAGTCAATCATGGGGGGGGGGGGTGCAGTTGAGATCTGTAAGTTGATTGAGCCATTCTTCTATGGGGACAGAGTGAATATAGGGGCCAGTCAAGATCATTTCCGTTTTAAGTGTATTGATCATGTGGTGGTTGCGGGTTAACCAATGTTGAGTTTTCATTAGGGTACAGTCAAGAGTTTTGATATCTTCAAGTGAGGACATTTTCAAGTATAATTGAGTATTATCAGCTCACATGTGACTTTGTATTGACGATTCCTATATTGAAACTCTTCTGGTTTTAATACCAACTATGTCATTGGAGATCATTGTCCTTGGTGTTATAATTTACACCCGAGTGAAGTACGCAGAATCTGTATATGACATATATTCTGTAACTACTACAAATATAAAAGACTGCCTCTGTAGAATATTTTTTGCATTGTACAATGTAGCGAAGTCATCAATAAAGTCTGTTAAAAAAAAAAAATCAGCATACATGTGATAATGAATGTTTGAGTGCTCCAGAATTTCAGTAAGAGGTTACATGAACAAGTTGAATAACGTGGGAAAGAGCGTGGATCCTTGAGGCACTCCAGTTGAGACTAGAGTAATCTCAGAGAGGGTTTGATTGATTTGGATCCTTTGAGCTCTTTTGTGTAGTAACAAGGGACACAAGTTTAAAATGGGGCCAGAGAGCCCCCATTCTTCTCTGAAGCAGGTCAATCATGCTGTTGTGTTTGACTGTATCAAACGCAGAGGAGAGATCAAGAAGTATAAGCAGGCATGGTTCATTCTGGTCAAGCATTCACACGGTGTCAACAAAAATGTGAGTAAGAGCGGTTTCCGTACTATGGCCTATTCTGAAACTAGATTGGAAATGGTCAAGGAGATGGAAATATTCAATGTGGTTGCTTAGTTGCAAGTGTACACATTTCTCAAATAATTTTTCTAGAGTTTGTATGTTGGTAATTGGACGGTAGTTGTTGAATTCCACTCAGTCCGCATTAGGTTTTGGTAAGCTAGGGGTAACTAGACCTATTTTTAGGCAATCAGGAATTATGCCCTGAAAGAGGGATGCGTTAACAATCTTAGTCCAAAGCAGGAGTAAGGAGGATCTAAGTTCTTTGATGAGCTTGGCAGGCAGGGGGACAAACCTCCTCTGTTGTTTGCTCGTATACCTTGAGACAACGGACCACACACAGATTTAGGGCAATCTGTGAAGGCTGGGTAAGAAATCGTGTAGGTATTGGACTTTGTACAACTGGTCGCCATGAAAACCACCCCTTCAGGGGAGAAAACCCCGGCTGTTAGTTCCAAAGCTCGTACATCTGACACTAGTAAAATTGCAATGTGGCTAACAGGTGTTTCCTAGAGAGAACCCGATTTGAATGCCATGACAAATAGAGGTTGAGGACCAGATTAACATAACAAAGTACTGTGTGTCGCAGCCCCGGGGGAAGCGAAAGGCGAATGCCTCTTAGCAATCTGCAAACAAAGAGATGTTCCCAAATCGGAGCACCGTCTACAGGAACATGTCCCGCTGAAATCGCAGAATGGAAGGCATTATTTGAGCGGTAGGGCAGCCGTCCTTTACTAGACTGAACAGGAAATTAAGCACTTTGACTATATCAGCCTCCCGTGATCCACGTCTCGCCGCAGATACCAAAGTACCCATCTCGTCCAGGAGGATTGATACCGCTTGGTGGTACTGTCAGCCAGGCTCTGGGAAGGAGGAACTTCAGCATTGCCTGTACTCCTTTACACCATCAGATGTAAAGAGCCCGCTCCCACCAATCGATGAGGCTCGAGATCGCGACTCAGAAGAATGTGAAGAAAGTTGGGGAGTCGGATTGGAAAATCCCAAGAAAGTTCCAGAAGAACTGGAAACCACACTTGAGACTTCCAAATGACCACCTCCGCTATCTGCCTGCATACCTGAGCGGACGCTCGGGTGATCATCGAGACGGGGGAAAAGCATAACTCTTCTCATGCCTGCAATCTTGGAGAAATGCGTCCTCTGCCTATGGGTCTGGTCTCCAGCTGAAGAACTGTGGCAACTGGTGCTCAAGGTGAGATGCGAACAAGGTCCACCGAGATGGGGCCCAATGGTCGGCCTATCTGGCGAACACCTGAGGGTCCAAATTCCAAAGTCTCAAATCCCAGAGATGATGGGAATGCCAGCCCACCACCTGGTTCGCTTGGCCTGGGAGGTATTCCGCTGTGCCTGAGACCTGGTTCTTCAGGCAGAAAGTCCAGAACCGCTCTGCCATCTCTACCTGGGCTCTGGACCTGGAACCTCCCAAGTGATTGATATATATATCACTGCTGATTTGTTGTCCAGCTTCAGTAGAACCGATGACTGAACCCTGTTCCCTGTCTAAAACTGGATCACGAATTGACCCTGCCAGGAGCTTTAAATAGTCTAAATGTAAATTCTGTTCTAGTGGTGACCAGCTTCCTCCGGTGGAGAACTCCTCACATCTTGTACCCCAACTGGATCTGCTGGCGTCCAATTCTATCAGCAGGTTGGGAGATGATCCGAAGATTGCCGTCCCATTCCAGGCCTCCATATGGGTGAGCCACCATTCAATTTCCTCTCTGGCTTCGTTTGACAGCGAGACCACCTGCAAATACGTCAGGCCCTCTCGCAGATGGTGCGCTTTGGGGTGCTGTAGGGCCCGATAATGGAGGGGGCCCAGGAAGATCGCCTAGATCGAGGAGGAGAGGAGCTCTACCAAGTGGGCAATCTGCCTGAGAGACATGTGAGGCTTGGCCAGTGTCTGCCGGAGCTCAAGTCTGATCTTTGCCATCTTCCTGGACGGAAGACTATGGGTTGAGGAGATAAAGTTTATGACGAACCCTAGGAAGGTCGCCCTCTGGGCAGGGGTGATCAGGGACGACTTTTTGTTGATGACAAATCACAGGCCTTGCAATAGGTTGATTGCCACTTGAAGATGCGCCCCTAGTTTGTCAGGGCATTGAGCTAGGAGGAGCATGTAGTCTAGGTAGATTATAAGATGAATGCGCTGCACTGTGAGAAACTCCACTGCTGGCTTGAGGACCTTTGTGAAGCACCACTGTGCTGACGACAGGCTGTAAGAGAGGGTTGTGAACTCAAAAGTCTGCAAGTGCCACATGAATTGCAGAAAATGGCGATGGGGAAGAAAACTGATTCTGCAAGGGTACGCGTCCTTCAGGTCCAGGCACACAGTCCAGTTGGTTGAGAGCAGCACGTCCGTGAGGAGATGGATACCCTCCATTTTAAAGTGGTGGTATTCCAGCCACTTGTTGAAGTCTCGGAGGTTGATCACTGGTCTTCGAGCCCCATCGGACTGGTCGACCAGGAAAAGGTTGCTGAAGAAACCGTTGGGATGCACCTCAGACTGACAGATCGCCCCTTTCTGTAGCAGGGCCAAAACCTCTTTTTAGGTCTCGGACTCGAAGGCTGCGCTTGCGCAGTCTCGCTCCGAGACTTTATGTCTACAGTATGGGGGCTTGAACACGCCCCTCTTCTCCATTGGCTGGCTTCAGGCCAGCCATTGGAGGAGAGGGGCGTCACTCCGTTGAAGACCGGATTTGGGGGAGTATTTTTTAGCTTCTTTCTGGTTTTTTTCTCTCCTCTTCCCATTGGCTGGAATTTTACATTCCAGCCAATGGAAAGAGAAGAGAACGAAAACCACTCCCACGAATCCGAAAATGTCGGCGCTTTGCTGAAGCCATTTCTGCCCGACCGCCGCCGGAAGAAGTAGAGAAGCTGCCTAGTCCTCTGGTAAGTGCTCGCTTTCTTGCCTCTGTTCCCTGACTGTGCCCGTTTTCTTGTCTCTGTTCCCTCGTTGTGATTGTTTTTGTGGCGTCTGTTCCCTCGTTGTGCGTCGTGCTTGCTTTCCTGCCCCCTCGTTGTGCTCGCTTTCCTGCCCCCCCTAGTTGGCCTGAGGGTCGCGTCAGTAATGGAAAACTTTGGTCACGTGAGGAGCGCACTAGCGGTCCCATGACTGAATAGGGGATCTGGAAGAAAAAAGACACATATGCGCTCACAGCATTCAAGTATTACAGCCAATACAATCACCAATAAATACTCCTACACAGTTAAAAGGGAGATCAAAAGAAAACACAACTTATCTGGCTGCTGAGCAGCCAAAGAAAAGAGGGAGAATAGACCGCGATAGGGGACTACAATGGGACCCGGCTGCAGAAAGGAGAGAAGGACTTGTGGACTCTTGGCATTTTACTTTCCCTGGTTTTCATGGGAAAATTAGTTTTTGTTGTGCTTTTTGGGCTATTGTGCTTTTGAAATGTAGTTAAAGCGAAGAAGGAAAGCATAATCCTCACCTCCAGTCCTGACATAGAATCTCAAGCTTGCTAAAAACCCAGATAATGCAGTTCCTTTACTCAATGCATATTATTATATTGAGAACGCTGAATCTAATGTATTCTCACTGTCAGCTAGTGGTGAAAATTATATTTATCATTATTATATTTTTTGCACCAGTTTTTACAGTGACTTTTAAAAACAGGCCATTAAGTTTCGGCAGTTTAGCTATTTCCTGTAATATTAAACCTATCTGGAAGGTTCACAGATTTTAAGCATTTCAGTGACTGTTTTTAGTGTATAATAACCCCGTATATGTTTTTATTGTTCACAATTGAGACTTTATAGGGCATAGATTGGAGAAACACTATTTCTCTTTTTTCCTTGTGATTTAACTATCTTCAACAATAAAAGCTTCAAATATTCTCCACCGGTATTGAAATGGATCTGAATCTGCTGTGGATCGACCCAACCTCGCTAAAACAAACAAGTCCTGACTTTTAAATGCCGACGAGGACCTGTTGACTTTCCCAATGTTACTTTTGGCATACTTTCTGGCCAAATCTATTTCAAGGTGGCTTCCTTGAGCGTGTACTTGCGGTACAGTGCAAAAAAAGCTGAGAACTAGGGGCAGAGTGAGAACAGTTGACTGAAGCAAATGCCCGAAAGGAGAAGCTCACTAGCAGTGAGCAACTGCTGGACTCTCCTAAAAAAACATAATAATAATATTAAACAACAAGCACTGGCAAAGCTAATAAGTCTTGCCTTTGCAACCAACTGGCTTGGGCAGTGCTGTAAAGCATTTGGCAAGATACGGTGTAGCATGTACAAAAGAAAAAAAAACTGACTGCTTGGAATGGCTGTCATTCTGGAAATATTGCAGGAGCGTCATTATGCATACTGCCTACTAAATGATGTGGGTGCCATTGTTCATTTACTTATCCAAGATGGATTAATAACCTATGAAAAGTAGCAAGACTTCGCTTAAAACTATTTTTATTGTAAGTGTCCAGTTTAAAGCACACTGGAGGACACATCCCTTTCAAACTGGGCTAACCTTTGTACTCTAAAAAAAAAAAGCATAATAGAATAAAACATACTTCCGAAGTTACATAAATTGAAATACACTGAACTGCTAATTATGAACTCTGCATCAACTATGGTGCATAAAAAAGAAATAAAAAGAGCTGTTGGTTTTTCATAAACTGCAGGAAAAAATAGTAGTCAAGATGCTCTTCCTACAACAAACCAACTAGGACTTAGTCATTTCAGTCACATTTACGAACCAATGTTTGGAATATGTTTAGTGTTCCTATGTGTTTGAGACTAGCTGTATCTTCCCCTTTTGAACTTTAATATTATTTATTATGCTGGATACCAGCTGTTGTCTTAACCAGATATTGGCACACAGGAATGTACCAAGCCAGGTGGTTCTAGTTACATCTGTAAATTGATACAGTTTGTCTTGAAACTGACAGCCTTTTATTGTGTCATACAATTCTTCCAAGTCACTCAATTTATGTTAAATGGCATAAAGTCGTTGTTGCAGGCATCAATGAAAAGCGGAATCTTCTTCCTACATCTACAGCAAAGCATCTTGCAGAACAAAATACGACAGATGCGCCATTTGTGTGGACCCTAAAATGTTTTCAACCAGTTAATGGTAAGAATAAATCGCACCGAATATAATTAACAGATTTCATTAGAGTACCACATTCATAACAATGACATGGTTCTATGGCTTGTGGTATTTTTTATGTTTAAAGTATTTTATTCAGCATCTCATACAAAGACCAATTAGCATCATCATGGGACCTTCTGTTCAGGCGGGGAAAACCCCAATTCCAGCTGGAACGGTTAGGTGCAGTGTATTAGTATCAGTCCCTCTTGGTCATACCTGGAGTGCCGTGTCACAGTATGAGATAACATTTCCATTTCAAACTCCCCCCCTGAACCCCAACAACCCAACTCCCGGATCCCACCCCCCCACCCTCCCCACGTCCAGTGCACCGACATTATTCACGACTAACAGCAAGGTCATCGCCTGCAGGGGAAGTGTATCTCCCACCAAGTCACGGGGCTTGTGCTGCGGGGCTTGTGAGCCGCATGAGGCGGAGGTATTTGGGACAGGTAATTTCTTTAAATTCCGTCAGCAACAGGGAATGAAATGGCTGCCAAAGTTCTGAAAATTGCGTTATATCCCCTGCCACCGTCAGCGACAACTTCTCCATGCCCAGCACATGCCACAATCTATGGAGCCAGCCCGTGACAGAGGGTATCGTGGCAGTGCGCCAATGTATCAGGATATTTTGAACTGCGGAGCCCAGCGCAATGGCGATCTGCCTACCTCTACGTGATCTGAGGGGGTACATTAGTCCGTTCGGGAGCCCTAGTAAGGTGTAAGCGGGGAAGCGCGGCAGCTCAATGCCAAAATGTGTATCGATGTCGTCCAGCACTTCCTTCCAGTATGCGTTCAGGAGTGGGCAATCCCATAGGATGTGTGTAAGTGTACCTCGGTGCCCACACCCTCTCCAACATGTGCCCTCCTTGCTACGGTCAAATCCGTGCACCCGTTCTGGCGTGTAGTACCAATAGGTGGAGACTTTAGTTAGTGTGTCAGTAAGGCCCATATGGTACGCAGAATGCCTTGCTCTGTACTTCTTAAGCAGTCAGTGCAACATCTCCGGACGTCGTGTCCCTGGCCACTCCTCTCACCGCGTTGTCCATCTCAGCTCGAATAGTGGGTGAATCCGGTCGCGCGGAAGAGGCAGAGGAGCGGCGACCAGGGACCGCCTGCCAGCCATCTCTGGTGGCGCGCCGGCGATTCGGAGTCGGGGCCTCTTTGTCCGTCGCGGTGATACCCAGAACTCCACAAGTGTCCTGGAGAGAGCGCAGCTGATGCAAGGTCCCGTTCCAGCGGAACATGATGCGGAAGGGATGGCCCCACGAATATCGAGTGTCATGCTCCCGCAGAAAGTCAGTTGCGATCTTAAAGGCCCGGCGTTTCTGTAGTGTGATCGCCGACAGGTCCTGGAAGAGGGCCACCCGATGACCTCGAAAATCCAAGGAGGGTTTCAGTCGCGCTTCTCGGAGGATCCTTTCCTTAAGAGGATAGTCCGGCAGGAATGCTAGGATATCCGGGGGAGGTGCAGAAGATCGACGCCGCAGACCAACTCTATGCGCCCTATCTATTCGAACGGGAAAGTCGGCCGGCTCCCCCAGGACCTCTCTGAACAAGTCTCTTAAGTAACCAGCCACGTCTTCCTCCTCCGCTCCGGAAGGAACACCCCGGACTCGAATGTTGTTTCTCCGGGACCAGTTCTCAAGGTCCTCGTCATGTGCTTGAAGATCAATTTGCTGGTCCCGTAGCCGTACCACTTCCTGCTGCAGCTGTGAGATCTCCTCGTCCCGGGCATGACCGGCCTCCTCCATCGTGGCCACCCTCTCACCCAGACCGTCAACTTCTCTTCGTACCTCCCGCACTTCACCAGCCACCTCCTGTTTCAGCGTCTGAAAATCCTCCCGTAGAGAGCTGAAGAGGGATTCCAGGAAAGATCTGGTGACCGGGGGTTCTCCTCCATGCGCTCCCTGGGAGCCACCCGGTGGGCTCGAAGATTGCTGCCCTCGATCTTGCCTCGCAGCGTTTCTGTTCAGCATGTCCGGCAGGGTCCGCTCCCCCTTCTTGGTCCCTTTATTGTTGGCCATCCTGCGTGCAATAGCGTGCTCCTGGGCCGTCTAAGGCGCTGCCAATCCGGCACTGTCGCTCCTCCCGCCCCCTGGGTGCTGCAGGCAAACTGTTGCCACTTCCCGGGTCGTGCCGCCCCCAGCCACGTGCACCGCGCTCCGTCCACCTCAGTTTCTAGGCCTGATAGCGCCTTTGGGTCCGCAATCCCGGGGCCGGGCTGGGCCCGGCACGGCCAAGTGAGGAACACCACACTGTCCCTCCCGTCCGCCCAGTAGTCTTCTGGGTCCTCGGGAGCCCCGCCCGTCGCGATAGCTTCACCCTGGCGCGGTCGACCACCAGGGGCCCACCGGCGCTGAAGACCAGGCACCCTAGGCAAACTCTCAAGTCCGTAGGGGTCACGGGCCGTCAGGCAGTTAACGACATAGGTTCGAGTCAGGCAGCCTACCTCCTCGTCCAGCGGCGGTCGTGTAGAGGGGCAGCCCACCCCGCTTCGTCCACTCACAACGCCACTCCTTCCGCGTAGGTGACCGCCGGGCAGGCCCAGTCAGCGCCAAGTCGCCTGAGGCTTCGTCCCGTCAATGCGCCAACTCCGCAGCCAGGGTCGAATTCTGCAGCGGAGGGCCCGAGCACCAAGCCGGAAGCCACCCCCGCAGCGGCACCAGGGCCCGGGCGGCAGGCCGCAGCCGGTGCGTCTCATAGCACCACTCAGTTAGCAAAGACAAAGTTCACAATGGACCCCCTCGGGTGCTTGGCTCGTCACAGTATTCCATTCTAACTGCAGGGAGTGCGTGGTTGGCCGAGGGCGCTCTCCAACCCCCGCCAAGGCCCGGCGTGTAGGCCGCAGCCCCGGCCTCACATAGATCCTCCTGCCGGGGTCTGCACCACTGTCTCCTCGCCTCCGGGTGCCGGCCTTCTTGGGGTTCCGGGGCCTCCCGCGAGGTCGGGTCCGCCCCCCCCCCCCCGCCGCCTCAGAGCAGGGTACGCTGATTCGGATGCCTCCGGGCCGCACCACCCCCACCGGGGCCGCTCCCACCTCCGCCACGGGCCCAAGCTCCGGGCTGCCGTCCCTTCCAGCAGCGCCTGCAATGCTTGTCCCGGCAGCTACAGGGCTCGCCCTCGCATCGGGCGACGTCGGTGGGATCCCGCGACCTCCGGCTGCCGAATCACAGCAGCTTGGGGGGAGATCAGTGCTGGATGACGGTCCAAGGGCCCAGGGTCAGAGGAGCTCGCAGCAGATGCGACTACTCACTCCGCCATCTTGGCCACGCCCCTCTTGTGGTATTTTTTAAACAGGGTTCTATTTATTAATATCTGAACTCTGCCATCATTGGACTTCGTATTTGCTGTTACATGATGGACATTTCAGATGGGGGGGTCTAGCTGCACTCGAAGATGGCTGCGCTTCCTTGTGCACTCTGGTGGCTGCCTCCTGACCCACTATTTCTTGAAGTCTGGGGCCGTCTGGAAAGCAGAGGAACCGGCTCCACACATCCACGTGACAGCCAAACGTGTGTTTGGGTGCTTCATTTGCATTGGCCCACTCCCGGCGACTTCAAACCAACTCTACTCCGAGGTGACACCGCTAATATGGCATCTGTCGGCTACAAATCCTGAGGGTGGCAACTAAGAGCCCAGCACCCAACCGCAGATGTACTGCCCTGGAGCCCCACTCCTTTTAAAAGAAAAACACCAGCGGGAGGGGGCTGTGACCCACCTATCAGCAGCAATGCAAAAACAACAGTTGATGGACAGAATGCAGAGCAATGTCATACATTCACCCCAGTACAGAGATCTGGGCCTAAATCCATCGTTTGTTTGCTCACCACACCACCCCAATTCAGACATGGCCATATGCAAATCAGCCTTGACCCTGTGCCTCATGGGAACAGTCCAACCCGAACTGCCAAGCCATGTCTTCCTTGGACTGGCATCAAGCATCCTAGGACCGGTTTCTGGCTACCAGCCGTCATCAGCCAGGATAGCTTGACTCCAGTGGTGTGGAGAGCACGGGACTCACGTCTGAGCATACCCGTCCCACTCGGGGTGACAAATGCAAAAACAACAGTTGATGGACAGAATGCAGAACAATGTCATACATTCACCCCAGTACAGAGATCTGGGCCTAAATCCATCGTTTTTTTGCTCACCACACCACCCCAATTCAGACATGGCCATATGCAAATCAGCCTTGACCCTGTGCCTCATGGGAACAGTCCAACCCGAACTGCCAAGCCATGTCTTCCTTGGACCGGAATCAAGCATCCTAGGACCGGTTTCTGGCTATCAGCCGTCTTCAGCCCGAGTGGGCTGGGTATGCTCAGACGTGAGTCCCAGGCTCTCCACACCACTGGAGTCAAGCTATCCAGGCTGAGGAAGGCTGATATCCAGAAACCGGTCCTTGGATGCTTGATTCCGGTCTGGGAAAGACATGGCTTGGTAGTTCGGACTGGACTGTTCCCATGAGGCACAGGGTCAGAGCTGATTTGCATATAGCCAGTGTCTAACCCAGGGTGGTGTGGAGTGCAAAAAAACGATGGATTTAGGCCCAGATCCTTGTACTGGGGTGAATGTATGACATTGTTCTACATTCTGTCCATCAACTGTGTTTTTTGCAATTTTCACCCCGAGTGGGCTGGGTATGCTCAGGCGTGAGTCCCAGGCTCTCCACACCACTGGAGTCAAGCTATCCAGGCTGAGGAAGGCTGATATCCAGAAACCGGTCCTTGGATGCTTGATTCCGGTCTGGGAAAGACGAGGCTTGGTAGTTCGGACTGGACTGTTCCCATGAGGCACAGGGTCAGAGCTGATTTGCATATAGCCAGTGTCTAACCCAGGGTGGTGTGGAGTGCAGAAAAACGATGGATTTAGGCCCAGATCCTTGTACTGGGGTGAATGTATGACATTGTTCTACATTCTGTCCATCAACTGTGTTTTTTGCAATTTTCACCCCAAGTGGGCTGGGTATGCTCAGACGTGAGTCCCAGGCTTTCCACACCACTGGAGTCAAGCTATCCAGGCTGAGGAAGGCTGATAGCCAGAAACCGGTCCTTGGATGCTTGATTCCGGTCTGGGAAAGACATGGCTTGGTAGTTCGGACTGGACTGTTCCCATGAGGCACAGGGTCAGAGCTGATTTGCATATAGCCAGTGTCTAACCCAGGGTGGTGTGGAGTGCAAAAAAACGATGGATTTAGGCCCAGATCCTTGTACTGGGGTGAATGTATGACATTGTTCTACATTCTGTCCATCAACTGTGTTTTTTGCAATTTCCACCTATCAGCAGAGCATAAAACGGACACGGGAACCAGCTGGTGAACCGATCTCCACTTTCCTTGCTGAAAGGCCTGGCAGCCGCACAGACTGCTATCGGCTGCTGGAGTCCTGGGGATCCTACCTGAATAGGCCCTAGTGGGCTCTCTTCTCTCTTCCCCTTTCCCTCCCGTGGCACCATCGAGGGGGCCCCATGATGCCCCGGCGGTGAGGCAGGAATACTGAGACCCGGTACTGCAACAGAAGCCAGTGGAAGGGCTGGACTCACTTAATTAAAGGCCGTAGGTACTGCGGATGTAGCCTCTGGACCTCTGCTGATGAGGACCTGGACTGCAGGGACTCACTCCCTTCTCCACGGAAAATGCCCCTGGCCTGAGGGAAGAGAAGCAATGGGAAATGCAGGCTGTTGATACTGGGAGTACTGCGGAGCTTCCCGGAGTGGCCCATCAACAACACATGGGAATAGACATAGGTCACATAAGAACCACAAGGGCGTCCAGCTGGGTGACACTTGAATACTGATGGTCCTCCTCAAGGCAGGGAGACACCACAGAGAAGCCTGCACTGTTGACACATGGACCCCAGGATGTGGTCCCGGCAGCTAAACTGGACCAGATCCTCAGTACAGTCAACTCCTCCTGTGAGCTGCAGTTGCATAAATTCGACCACTTGTCCCTCGACCTGGGGATCCTTTGTGACTACACTGCAAACTTGTGTACAAAGTTAAACACAACGAGGAGAACCAGAAGAAGATGGGGCAGAACGTTACCGAGTTGTGGGCCTAACTAACCATGCTCACCAAGGCTGTGAGGGCCCCACTGAGCTGAGCAGAGCAGAGGGCATGGAAGGGCACTGCTGCCTCAATAACGTTAGGGTGGTAGGACTGCCCAAGAAAGTGTAAGGGAAGTACATAGTCTCTTAGGGCAGGCCATTGACGAGGTGGCCCCGCAGGTGCTATCACCTTTTTTCACACTCTAAAGAATAGACAGAGTGCTGAGGAGGCCCCCTCAGCCTTGAGCGTAGTTGTGCCAGGTGATGGCGCAATTCATTCCCGACAAAGACCACATACTGCAACGTGCCCACACTGCCGGCCACTTTCATGTAGGTGATGCCTCATTGACCATTTTCCCGGACTCTAGGATTGTGGTAGAGCAGCAGCAGGCTTTCTATCTGGTCATCAAGAGGGAACTTCCGGAAGCTGGCCTGAAATACATGCTACTTTTTCCTGCCCAACTGCAGGTGATCATCGACAACATTCATCTTCGATGAACCCGCTAGCTCCTGTATCTGACTGGAAATGAAGAAGGCTCAAACTGTTGTGGTAGAGAAAAACCACCCACCCTGTTCAAAAAGATGCTGTAGGTGAAAGAGAAACAACGGAAGACCCAAACGGCCCTCCAACGCTTTAGTGGAACATGACCAGGTGGCAGTGCTAGCGAAGGTGAACGCATTTGCTTCACTGGTGCAAACCTCCTACAGTAATCGTAACACGAACATGCCTTCCGAGAGTGAGGACATTAAGGACCTCCATGAGGTACAGGACATGGGGCCACAGACAAAACCCAGGAGGGTGGACAATTTGTAAAATGAATCAGTGGAGAAGGTGGCTGCAGTGGGGCACCTCGCTGGGACTCCCAGAATGTTTGTATCTACTGGGGGGAGCCACGCGCTGCACAGAATGGACGCTCGGTAGCGAAGTACTTTCACTGTTGCGCCCTGGAGCCTGGACTGTGAGCGGGTAAATCCTGGAACACTGTTACATTGAGGGGTGGGGAAGAGGAACAAATAGAGATCCAGCTGCCACCACCTAGACTATTCCCCCGCAAGCGTGCTGTAGGGAGTTGGTTTATATTCATGGTTGGATGGACAGACATTGTCGCTCTGACTGAGGGAAGGGGAGTTGGAGAAAGTTATTGTTATCTGCACATTCAGTCTAGTTTTCACACAGCTAAAAGTGGCTGCGCTCAAGACTTGTGTGCACAAGAAGGGCACACCTTTGGAGTGGTTGGGGAGGGAGACTTCCACCAGAAGGAGGATGGAAACCTGATAGGACCCGCAAGCTTCCATGGCAGAACACACATAGATGATAGCGGGTGAGAGCAGTTACACCTTCCTGACATGGAATGTGCATGGGCTGGGCTCCGCCCGCAAACGCTACAAAATACTGGCATTCTTGAAAGGCAGGGGCATAGATGTGATCTTCCTGCAAGAGATGCACATGGGTAGAGAGGGAGGCATCCAGACTGAAAAGGCGATGGAGAGGTCAGCTGCAAGCCACAGGCTATTTATTCATCCTTTGCGAGATGTTGTCTGATACGAGTGTGGGGTGGGACATTTTCAGGCCATTATTGGTAAACATCTATAAGGAGGGTAGATATGTATTTGTTCAGAGGCGACTTAATGGGGTATAACTAACGCTGGGCAGCATTTACACCCAGGAAACAGGGCAGGCCCGGTCCGGTCCCTAGAATCGCTGTATTGTCCTTAGATGTGCGAGCTCTGGCAATCACAGAGGAGGGACTATAACTGCGTAATAGATATGTACCTAGACAGGTGAGTCTTTCCACTGGTGGACTCTCCAAGCCTATGCACTGCCGGAGAGCTTTATGATTGGTTGCAACATTGGAATGTGGAGACTCAGGAATAAGAACAGAAAGGTATGCTTCTACTACTCTGTGGTGCATGACCTACACTTCTCCCTTGACTGAATGACGTACTACCTGGGAATAGAAGGCGACATCACACACATCGAATACTTGGCCTGCACACTTTCCGACATAACCCATGACTCATGCACACCAGCTTGGAGGAGAGGGGAACCAGTGCCACCCATTCCCACCTATAGACTCTGCGCATCCTATGTGCTTGGCCTCAGTTGTGAGACCCTTTGGATCGCTCAACAGAGGAATATTTCCAACACAATTGGCACACAGCTACACACACACACACACACACAAACATACAGTGGGAGATGCCTTTAAAGCTGTAGTGTGGGCACACTGCATCGGGCAATCAGTGGGAGTCCGCAAGTCTCTAAAGAGTGACTTGTCCCACTAGGAAGACAGCTTCCGGCGGTTTGGAGAAGGAGCATGCGTTTGATTCGGTGACCGACCTCAATTATTAGAGGAGAGGGAGATTCATGCGGCCATGCTGGGGAGACTGAGGGCGCTTGATAGGTGTGAATACTTCAACAATACATGTGTGGAAGGAAGGAGCTCAGGCAGACTGCTCTCCTGGTGGGTTCAACAGGCTGAGAAGAGCTGCCCTAACACAAGCATTGAGGGACAGACCGTTGCACCGGTATATGTCCAGCAGGAGGTGAACGAAATGTTTACCCGAGACTTAAGGGAGCTGTACGGTGAGCTTGGCCCCGCTCCCAATGATTGAAGGTTTTTTAGACTGAGCTGCTCTAGAGTACATGACTAAGGCCGATAGATACGCATTTGGGGAAGCGATAATGGAACCCGAAAACCATCAGCCTTCCAGGAGCTAGAAAAGGCAAAGATGCCATGACTGGCCGAATTCTACCAAACATGTGTCCATCCTGGCCCCTAAACTGGTGGAGCTCTAAACTGGGTTACTGGAAGGCAGCTCCCCTCAGTACCCACTAGAGTCCCTTATTGTGTCAATGCCTAAGTCGTCAGGTGACACTCGCTCTGTGGCGTCCTACAGGCCATTCTCAATGCTGAACAACAATTACAAGGTCCTGAGCAAGGTGCTGGCCGATCGCCTACTGTTTCACATGGATTGCTAGGTACACACTGATCAAAACAGTTTCGTCCCACAGCATAATGCCTCCTATAACATCAGAAGCCCATACTGGGTCTTGGATGAGACGTCAGACTCCAAATACCCAGATGAAATCAAGTTATCAGTTAACATACGCAAAGTGTTTGACACTCTGCAGTGGAGCTATTTGAGGGCCATCATACGTAGGATAAACGTGGCCATGGGATAAATGTTTACGAACGGTCACTTATGGTTCATAGGGGGACCAGACAGGGATGCCCTCTCTCTCCACTGTTAGCACTGGTGTGGTGGAGCCTTTTGCTGCCATACTGAGAGTCCTAGCCGGTGTATTCCGCTGAGGGAGGAGGCGCACAAGGTCTTCCTATATGCAAACAATATGCTGCTTTACCTTAGTGAGGCAAAGCGGTGGGGTCCCATGGATCATGGACATATTGGAGGAGCTTGGGAGAGGTACGGATCTGTGCATAAACTGGTAGGAAACATATGCCGTCCCAGTGGGCTGTGGCTGGCTAGTGCCCAAAGAGGGCAGTGAGTCATGTGGATATCAGGTGGGAGTCGGGGTTGCTTAAATATGTAGGAGTGAGGGTCTATCATGCAGACCTAGACATATTAGAGGGCAACCTAGGAGGGGCCTTGATGGTGTTGCGCAGGAAAGTGGCATTCTGGCATACTCTGAAGCTGCCCAATATGGCTACAATTGCCCTGACTAAAATGATTGTACTCCCCAAAGTTCTCTATTTCTTTGCAAACTTTCCGATCTGTGTCCCACAGAAATGTTCTATTTTCCAATACGGTACTCCGAGAACTGATCTGGGGAAGGCATAGGGTAGCTCTGCATATCCTGCTGTACTTGATGCGGTTTAGCGGCCTCGGTATACCCAATTTTTAACTGTACTACCTAGCCAGGCAATTTCAGTGGCTGCACGCTGTCTAGCATGCTGCAAATCCCAGGAAATGGGTGGGTTCGGTGAACCGGCCAGGGAGGGAGTCTTGGTGGCCTTCCTGTTGGGGGATAAACGTAGCCTCTCCCAGCATTCTAAGCATCTGGCTGTCAGTCTATGATGTTGGAAATGGGCATTGCCAGGTGCAGGGGGAGACCTGTGGTACACATGAGCACTGCCCCTGGTGGAGCCGTCCTCGCAGAGATTTGAATACCTCACAGCTGGGCGCCTGCAGAGTTGGACTGAGGTAGGGATTGAAACACTCTGAGACCTATACTCTAAGGGCACCTTCAGAAGCCTTGGCTGGGGGGCACCATTTCTTACATACGGGGCTATGGTATGGGCACTACAGGGCTTGATACGTGAGACCGGGTTTCACCAAAGAAAAAAAACTTATTGCAGACACTGCTTACTTTCAGGGATGGGTGCCGGTTGATCTCCTGGTTGACACTGATAGCTGCGGCCCTTGATGGCCTTTCGGGTATCCCAACTCCGATATTAAGGGCCCTTGAGTTGGCCTCTAGGGGTCAAAGATTGTGCTGCAGATGCTGCAGCGCACATACACAATGACCAGGAACACAATTCAAATACACATAGTTCAATTAATTCCATATGGCATACTTCACAGCCCTTTGGCTGGACGTGATTATGCAAACAAACGCATAGCTGCCCCAGATGTTACCTTCCCAACGATGACTTAATGCACATGGTCTGGGGTTGCCCGGTGATCTCTGGCTTGTAGTTGTAGGTCACAACTGAGATTGAGCGGGCACTTAATAGGCGCAGCATGTACACGGCTGAGATTTGCCTGCTGGGCCTTTCCACCTGTTGGCCAACATGAAAAGCAGGGAATAGGTTCGCCAACCTGGCCCTCAGTTTAGCCCCCAGGAACAAAGCACATCACGAGAAGTCTCTTGATGGATCATCACATATGAGGTGGAAGGGGGAGATGGAGACCTGGGCTACTGCAAAGGGAGCAGCTCTCCAGATGGAGGAGGCACTGGGCCAGCACAGAGAACCATTGGCAGAGCAATGGGGGAGGTACTCCCTACATTTGTAGACCTAGCAGACCAGGGAAGCTCTCCTTCCTCTCCACCCCTCCAGTGCAGTGAACACACAAGGCGGGCGGGACGACTCGCACTGCCTGACTCACACTGCCCCCGAACATTAGCGATACGCAACCGAGATGAGCCGCGACAACATTCCCATCATACATTAGACAGACGTGCACGCCACAAAATGGGCTATGCTCTGAAGCAGCCATAGTAGATGCTCATCATCAGGGCACAAGTCCTATAAAAAGAAGTGGGTGTAATGACCAAGTTAGACACTATACAAGTGACATCATGACGTGTGCCATCACAGCACATGACGTCACGATGTAGCACTATAACATAAATAAAATAGGGCTATTTAAATTATGTGTGTAAATACTGGGACAGACCACACCATCTGAGTCTTACAGTGTCTGCACTTACATACAGGGACAGAACAAGGGCAAAAACATGCATCTCTTAAGTACCTGTGAAGAGATAGCAAGCTATGTGTGCCTTTGTTTCCCTCTGTGGCATTTACATTTGTGTGAGGTTCCAGGCCGCCTCCAGTCAAGATATTCAAACCAAAAGAGGCCTGATGGCCCCTTAACTTGGGCCTAGATGGGGGTAAAAAGAAACCAAAAATACCCCTAGCTGCCTGCACGTTGCTGCTGGCAATGGAAAGCAGACAACGTTCAGGCGCTGCTGAACGTGTCCCGGTGTCTTTACACCAGGACAAGTTCTGCCTATTTCTGTAGGGTCCTACTTCTTGGCAGGGGGGACGGCGTCCACCCTGTGAAAATAGTGGGTGGACCGGGACGCATGCACCCCTAAGAGCTTCGCTAAACGCGGCAGCGAGACTCATCACTGGATCAAAAAAACACTCACATATCTCCCCTGACTTTAAATCCCTGAACTGGCTGCCTTTTGAAGCCAAAGTACATCTGAAAATTGCCTGCATGACGCACAAGGCTATACACTTGAAATCACCCGGCTACCTCATTCAGAAGTTGACAATTTCCGGCGGGTCCAGAACCACCAGAAGTACAAACAATCTTCTGCTGAAGCCTCAAAGATTCCGGAAGGAAAAAACTTACAAACGCTCCTTCTCTGGTATGGCGCCTAGGATCTGGAACTCACTCCCTCCTGAAACGAGGCTCATCTCATCCACTCTTCTTTTTAAGAAAGAAGTTAAAGCTATCCTCATGGCTAAATACACTTGAACTACTACTCTTGATCTTTTAAGACTTTGCGTCGAGCTATATTATTTGTTTGATCCCTTTGCACATGTGTTTTACTTGTATTATTGACCTAACCGATTGTTCATGCTCCCTCTTATTTGTACTACTGCATTGACCTACCTTACCTTACCTTACCCCCATCGAGCTATATTATTTGTTTGATCCCTTTGCACATGTGTTTTACTTGTATTATTGACCTAACCGATTGTTCATGCTCCCTCTTATTTGTACTACTGCATTGACCTACCTTACCTTCCTTACTATGCTCCCTCGTGTACCCACCCTACCACTCATTTATGCCTATGTAAAGCGCTCTGTTATCTGCAAAGATCTTGTTCGCGCTATATAAAACTTTCAAAATAAAAAAAATAAAAAAATACCTGCATGTACCACCGACTCGCGCCCTGCTCATCATGTGTGTAACGGACTGGATTGCTGAACTGTTGTTAGTACTGTTTTACTGCGGAATGCTGCTATTTATAACCAGTATGTCATCGAGGCTACGGATAAACAGCCACAGCCACCTCTTTGAGCGTTAGGTGAGCTGGGGCACCCACATTAAGAAGCAGCAATGTATAGAATGTTAGAGAAAAAATATATATATATTTAAGGAAAAAGACATTTCAGATAATTGAAGAAAGATTATTTTTCAATCATTTAATTTATAAACTGGTAGATATCTGCATTAGGTGTTGCTGGCAAATCCCTTAATAATGAGGAAGGAGATCATGTTGGTGTCGGTGCCAAATTCTATTGCTCATTGAATGAATAGAAACATTTGAATCCTTTGTTTGACCTCATGGTCACTTAATGGAATCTAGACGGGTCCACTCAGCTTTTTAACCATGCAAGGTCGATAAAATGAGTACTACTGGGTTGAGTAACCAGAAACACCTGTTACTCAGCACCAAGGTGCCCTAAAGAGATGAAGGTTTGTTTTACAAATACAGATGTTGTGTTGCCTATTGAAGAAATCACGAATCTAATATATGTGTTTGTCAGTTATGCATTTTGATCTACGTTTTCTGCTTATAGATGTAGATGAATATTTCATTTTTTTCTGGACATAGAACACATTGGGCACATTTGAACAGATTGAAAATGTGTCCTTCAAATTCCTCAGTTCCGAATTCCTCTAACTCCACACAGTGGGCAAATCTGTGGGTATGCCTTTCTCCCAAAACCACTTTTCAGGTCCATACAAAAAGTCTCAAGCGCATTTTGTTATGTATGATTCGCTGTTCAAGATTTATAAATATTATTGTATTTTCTTCCAGGCCTGAAATTAGTTTACTGCTGATTTTTGTATGTTTGATGAAACATTGATGAGTTAGACTCACTTGTAATGTACTTTCAGTATTGAGGTTCTTTCATTTAATATCTGTTTGTATTTACAAATGTAATTGTTCCTTACCTTTTCTGTCAGAACGATGAGTTAACATCAAGCAGGGTGATCTGCATGAAATCACCCCACTCAAGAACAGTGTATACATGTTTAAACCTGCTATTTGCAAAGAATACAGATTACAAATACATAAGCATTTGTAATATCTCAGCCAGTGATCCGTGGCCCCAGTCAGACAGGACCCCTGTTTCTCTCCTACATGTCTCAGATCAATGGCCCTAGCTGATTGCAAAGATAGAGTCTTTGAAACATAAAGTTTTGACTTCAAGTGATAAACTAGGGTGCAGCTTATGCTGTTGTGATCAATGCCCAAAGATATTGTTTTATTCTCTTGATCCATTGACTTACACTGTGGTAAAAAGTTGCCACTATTTGACTCCTGGTCGCTAATTCCTCATTGTGTCCTTCAGAAAGGTTTTCGTATATAACTGAATCTCATTTTGGTTTGCTTTTGGTGGTTCATACCGTACGTTAAAGTCGATATAAAAGATTTTAGAGGTAGACAGACGAAATTTGCAGCAAAAAAAAAAAAAATTAGTCTAATGTTTTTACATTTCTGTAAAAGATGACCTGTCTTTGGAAGCAGTGGTGTAAAAATCATATTAAAATCATGAGAAACGCACATCCGACAGACAAGCTAAGTGAAATATGTAGGCTTTCTGTCTCACTTGCAGTTTCTTTTTCTTCAGCTACCAGTGTGCGAGTTGTAATGTCAAGGACTCCCTTTGCAGGTTGTACACCTTAAAGCGCTCACACACTATTTGCATGACTGAATGACTTGTGAAGGGCAACCAATGGGGAGCTCTTCTGCAGACGTCCAGTGCTCTGTCCAGGTTGGAATTCATTTGAGGTGCTAATAAAATGTATGAGTATCTGAGCCAGCGCTTTCATGTTGCAGGTCTGTGTTAATGCCGGCCTCTGTGGCGCGACCCAAATCATTCTTCCTTACTTTCTGGTGTTTCTACACCCATTATCTCTGGCAGGAAAAAATCGGCATAAAATGTGCAAAATGTCCCAGCTATACTGAAATTAAGAAATCTGTGCTTTCCACAGAAAAATCTGCTCTATTCTCACATTTTAGTGTGAGAAAGCATATTACTTAATCCAGGAGCCTTCTACCTTTTCTGTACTGAGAGCAATTTATGTTCAACGAAACACATTTAGAGCTACTAATTTTATTAGTGTTCTATAATCTCAATTTCTTATATGTGTATTGATTAAACCAAGCAAAAGCATTCTAATTTAATAAGCTGGGCTGCACACAGGTGAGCTACTCAGAGGTAGTTGGAGAGCTACAATAGCTAACAAACTACTGGTTGGAGACCCCTGAGTCTTAATCCTTGTTTGCGGAAACTCATTTTTCGAAATACCCTATTCCTATGGTGTAGAAACTTACTTTAAGTCCATGCGCTGGTGGAGAAAAGAGAGAAGATACCCTTTAAGGCAAAGAAACCCCTGAGTCAAAAAACGTGTTCTTGGAAAATCTAATTTTTTGACCGAATATTGTGTAGGCCATGGGCTATGGTTGAAATAGTTGGTCTGAAAACATATCCATTATCAAGTTAGCTTGAAAGAAGAACACGCGACCCTTCCTTTTCAGAAAAAAACAGGTTGTGTCTGGAGTCTGAGCTCTTGATCCTTTTTTGCATATGCAGTAGGACATGAATAATTGAGAAAATGTTATTAGTTTAGTTGCATATTACTGAATTCAGTGCCGGCTAATATGACAGCTCTGTCATGTTCTAGGAGGGAAATAAGACCATGCTGAACTCCTGACACATCTTGCCGTGCTAGCCATTATGCTTTCATGCCAGTATGCCTCACCTCATTAAGTGGCTTTTTGATTGAAAAGTTGTGCCAAGCGATAGCGGCTGACTCCGGCCTCCTGCTGCCACCCCAGAGTGGGGATCTGAAGAAAGAGATGCCCATCGTTCTTCATAGAACTTAATGTCTTATTAAAGTCGTTAGTGCAGAGAGGCCGTGACTGATGGTTGTATTAGTTATTTCCAAACACCCTGTCAGGATAATGGCTTTCTTGAGCCTCTTTTAATGTTGAATCCATCCAGTGAAGGATCTTAAACATCTTGCGTTCAGACAATTCAGTTACTCATTATTTCCGAGGAGCTCGCCTCGCGAAGCGCTGTGCATAATTCAGAAATCCTACTATCTTTTTTTGAAACTTGACTGTAAAAATATGTGAGGTGGAGAGCGTACTAAGAACAAGCGTAAGCGTAAGAGAAAGAGCGTTGGACAGAATAAACAAGATAAGTGACAGAATGAGTTTGACAGACTGAGGGAGTGGAAGATTGTGGTGGGAAGCGATGGAAAATACAGCATCCGCTAAGGCGGAGTAGTGTCGCCCCACTGCACTGTGACCAGTAGTTAAAGAAAACTAAAATGACAATAACCAGCATGATCATTTTAGTTTTCCTTTCCTGGTGCGGGACGGGGTTGGACTGCCAGAGAAGGGCAGGAGAGGAGTTGTTTGCCCACTCCAAGGTGCGCAATGACGCTTTGATCGGCCCTCTCGGGATGGCCAAACCGTCATGTGCACTTTGCATGTTCTGCACCCGGGCTGCATTACAGCCTGGGTGCAGAACATGGCCCAGGCTCCCATTCCCTGCCTGAGCGCCAATCCGCAGTGCTCAGACCAATCACTGCGCGGCATTGCAGCGTTGTGATGGCTAGGAGAGTCAGGAGCCTGGATGTTTCCTGTTCCTGCTTCCAGGAGTGGCTAGGAGAGTCAGGAGCCTGGGTGCTTCCTGTTCCTGCTTCCAGTAGCCAGAAGCGGCAAGCGGACCGAGAGGCGGTGGCCTGCAGGCCTGAATGTAAGTGTGTTTTTTGGGTCTTTTTTTCATTTACAAGCCTCCCTAACCACCAGCCCCTCATCCCAGGTAAATAGCGGTTGCCACTGGTTTAAATACAAAATATGTTGCATTACCACTTAGTAAAATTGCGTGCGCAAATATGGGCTACAGTTTTGCAATAACACAACTACTGTTTCCACAAAATAAATTTAAATTGCAATGCAATTCTCACCCACCCTGAGAATCTAAATGTTATGTTATGTTATCCAGATTTATTGAGCGCACAGCTGCCTCAGCGAAGAGGCGTCCTGGCGCTAGAAGAACAGAGAACCGGATGAAGCAGTATCAGAAAGAACAAACACAACAAAATTAGAGATCCAAAGGAAAAAGGAAAGTTTTTACAGCTCTCCTAAAACCTAAAAGGTTGTCCATCGCTCGAATGTGAACAGGAAGTGAGTTCCACAACCTGGCAGCAAGCACACGAAAGGAGCGGCCGCCAGATCTGGACCTCTTGAAGCGTGGAACAATAGCCAGATGCAGGTTAGAGGACCTCAAAGAGCGAGTGGGGATATACGGCAAGATAAGATTCTCCAGGATCCTGGGGGAAGAAAGTTTAAGAATTTTAAACAACAGACAGAGGCACTTAAATTTAATACGCTGGGCCACAGGAAGCCAGTGGAGCTTTTGAATAGTTTTTTTGGCCGAGCAAGATCTGGGTAGGCCTACCAGAGCCCTTGCAGCAGCGTTTTGAACACGTTGGAGTCTTAGTATTTCAGCCTGATTGGCTCCAAGTAAGAGGGAACTGGCAGCGCGGGGATGCCCTCGGGTCACCAGGCGCTTTATAAATTATAAAATAAATAAATAAATAGTCCAGCCTAGACAGAATCGTGGCTTGTACAATGAGCTGTCTGGTGGGAGCATCAAAGAACCTAAAAGTAGGTCTAAGTTTACGAAGAGTGCCAAAACAGGTGGCAGCCACTTTTTTAGTGTGGGTAACAAAATTCAATTGAGAATCGAGCCAAACCCCCAGATTTTTAACCTCGATGGCAGGAGTAGGGGTCGGACCAAGTTCAGATGGCCACCATTTATCATCCCAGAGATGACTCTGTTTACCGACAATGAGCACCTCGGTTTTTTTGGCGTTCAGTTGGAGGTAATTGTTTGTCATCCATCGGGCCGAGAGAAGACCCTCGCGAAACTTGGCAGCCTCAAGATCAGAGGCCCCACTTATTGCAACCGCCAGCTGCGTGTCGTCCGCGTAGGAAACCAGGGTGAGATTCCAACGCTTAGCGACAGCAGCCAGCGGCTGCACATAAAGGTTGAATGAGGTGGGGCTGAGGGCCGAGCCCTGCGGGACTCCCTGGTCAATGGAGTACGGTCAAGACTCATATGGTAGAGTGGCGACCTTGAAGGTACGCCCAGATAAAAAAGAGCGAAACCATTCCAGTGCCACATTGTCGACACCTGCCTCAACCAAACGCTGTAATAGAACAGCGTGGGAGACCGTGTCGAAAGTGGCACTGAGGTCAAGAAGCACCAGTGCCGCGGTATGACCAGAGTCTATCAGAGTCCGGAGATGTTCAATCATAGAAAGCAACGCAGTCTCGGTACTATGACCGGGCCGAAACCCGTTCTGCGACGGATCTAATAAATTCTCAGAATCAAGATGATTGGATAGAATGGTATTAACATGTGCCTCGGTCAGTTTGGCAGCCCAAGGAAGGAGGGAAATGGGGCGGTGGTTCTCCAATTTCAAAGGATCAAGGGCAGGTTTTTTAAAGATGGGAATAACCTGCGCCTGTTTCCAAATAGCTGGGACCATACCTGAAGATAATGATAGATTGACAAGATCTCGCACCGGAGGGAGACAGAGGGAAGCCAATTCTCTAAAAGCAGAGGGTCGAAGGGGATCCAACGGAGAGCCTGTTTTAACTTTAACTACAATTTCGTTAAATTCCCCCATCGAAAGTTCTGGAAGACGAGACAGGGACATAGTGGTTTTAGAAACAGGTTCCTGATTATCAGATGGTAGAGTGGTGGCAATAAAGGAACAATAGATGTCCTTCACCTTTTTGACAAAAAAGACGGCCAGGTCCTCACAATGGGAAGGGGAGCAGATCTCAGTGGCTGGGGCTCTGCTAGCCGTGAGATCATTGAGCACCTTAAATATAAGTTTTGTCGGGTTGGAGCTGGTGCTGAATTCAAGAGAAAAGTAAGCAGCACGGGCCTTACATATCGCTTTGTGATAGGTCTTGATCCTAGTAAGATATAGGGTTTTCTTGTCAGGCTGATAGGACTTGCGCCAGGCTCTTTCGGCTTTTTTACAAGATATTTTTAAAAGTCGAAGTGAGTCATCATACCAAGGGCTAGATTTAGTACGCCGATGCTTGCTCTTGGAAATAGGAATAAGTATGTCTAGAGCTTTAGTAAGCCAGTTGCAGAACAGGTCATAACCAGATTCCACATCTGTAAAAGAGCCCAAAGGATGGAGTTCAAGAAGCTGATGAAAATCAGCCAATTTCAACTTTTTCCAAGGACGTCTAAAAATAGCAGGAGTGGGGGCTCCAAAGGGAGAGGAGTTGATCGCAAGATGTATTTCAATTATATGGTGGTCAGTCCAGGCCATAGGCTTAGGAGGCAATACAGTGACCGGAGATAGATTAGTAAAAAAAGGGTCCAAAATATGGCCACCCACATGGGTGTGATATTTAACTAGTTGGAATAGCTGTAGAGCCTCCAAGTCGGCGAGAGTGGTACTAATCGCAGGAGAGGAGAGAGAATCAAAATGAAGATTTAAATCACCCACCACACTAAAATTGGCAGTTTTTAAAGCCAATGCGCCAACTACATCAGGAAGGGCAGCCCTGAAAACAGCATCCGGACCGGGCGGCCGGTAAATAAGCAAGCCGGAAAAAGTAAAATGGTGATTAATAGTGACAGAAAAATGAGCAGATTCGCAACCGGCTATGTCCATCGCCTTCCATGTACATGGATAGCAAGTTTTAATCGCAGCCGCAATGCCACCACCTCTCGAGTGAACAACTGCCTCTTGGTCTAATAACTACAGATCTCATATTCTACAGAAGCAGACGTCACATATACTTTTCATCGAGGAGTACATGTACTCCAATTCTGATACTTTTATTGGATGCCAAAATACTTGTTCATCTCTCTACAATAAAACTTCGAAGAACCAACATTGTCTGCATACAATTCATAGAAGTCCTTGTAGGACAAAACCTGTTGGCTGCTGTGGCTATTGTCTGATGGCGTGATTTTTAAAGAAGAAAACAAGTAAAGAATCTTTGAACAAAGAAACTTTCTTGACATGCATTTGTTACATGCATGATATTCAGTTGTTATGAATACTTTTGCATTGGAAAGGACTAAAATACATGTTAAAATATAAATGCATCAATTTGAAGTAATTGTCAAATGTTGAGTGCTGAACCACCAATCATATAGATCTCATTCTACAAACCTGGCATTGCCATTTGGTCTTTGATTCTCCAACATTTTGTACCACGTGTGTGCGTACATATATGTGTGTGTATATGTATATGTATACATACATACATACATATATACAGATCAAAATGCCACTTACAGCGCCGAACTCTTTGCAGAACGGGTGCTCCACTGCGAGCGTGGCCTCTCGCCATTAAATTCCAAACCAAACTCCACACGAAAGGAAGCAGACCACTCACGGATGGCAGAAATATCATTTAATAAACTGCAGACACGTTTTGGCAACAAGCCTTTTTCAATGCAAATGAAATAAAACCACGTTCAAAGGGGTCGATGTTGCAAATCCAGTTTTAAATACACCATAGACTCATCCCATTGGATTGTCCATCATAGGGACAGAGAAAGGACTGACAAATTACCATGGGTAGGTCAAACATCACGCCGCCATCATTGTGTGTTGTATTACGTACTCATTTTGCCAAGACATGCCCAAACAGTTGTTTTACCTCAGGTAGGTATGATCCCACAGTGATTACAGGTCATCTAAATGTCCCAACCTGGTGAGGTCTGCAGGCTGGGAGCCGGGAGTCTGTCAGTGTTCACTGACTTTTCCCGGAGTAAAAGGAGGTGCATATGACAGAAGTAGGATCGGATGACTGAGTGGTCATGGATTTGACCAAAGGAGATCCGTCCAGCTTCCCGACTGTGGCAGTCATGCAAAATTTTAATTGTCACTGAAGACAAGGGCGAGGTGAGAAAACGGGCAGTGTACCGACTCACGATATACTCCGCTAAGGGTCATCTGGCTGCAGTGAATCTTTGGTGGCATACGATTCAGAGGTTGCTGTTCTTGTATGGGTTAGTAATGCTTATTGAAGCGAATATGATATTTAGTGACACTGCTGTATGTACTCTGCCAGCTACTTGTGGGCATCTGAATTTATTTGAGTATACTGTTTGAACATTATTTATCTTCTCTATATTGACAAGAATGGGCAAACCTGAGGAATCAATAGGCTTATTGATGTTTGGTACAATTTGTGCAGAAGGATTAATAGCCCACAAGGTGCGCCCACTAGGGTTATTTACTTAACAAGTCACTGATGATGCCGTTTTCTTCTTGTATGTGAACATCATTATTCAGTTCATAATATTTTTGTATATACAAAAAGAATATGTATTGGAAATAGCATGACTATACCTCTATAATCCCTTTATCTTTTTAAATTTTATCACTGTGCAACTGCTCTGGTCCATTTCAAAATGTCGAGTTGTATGTTGTGGACTGTTTTAGTCCTTTTTTAATTTCCATGCAGTTACACTGTATGTGATTGGTTAACAGCGTTTGAAATGAACAACAATGTACATTTGCTGATATCGTGATCAAGGCTTACTGTTAACACGTGTGGATCGTCTCAGCCAGTGAACAAATTAGGCAAAAGGACTGCCTCTGGTGTGCTGGTCTCTTAATTATTTTTAAGAGGATTTTTTAAATTATGCACCAGTGGGTGCCTCCCAAGCACCACCGGCGTTCAGGAGCACGCTTGGGGTTGCAACACAAAAGGTGTAAAGAGGACATATATTCGCTGTTAAGAGACGCCAGACTCAGCAAGGTAGATTAATTTTATTTATTCAATTCATATTGTTCACCAAATCGAAAACAGGATGTCTACACGTTTCGGTTAACACCTTCAACTGGACTACCTGGGGTCTCGCACCTTTCAACTTGTCCGTTTCCCTGTGGTTCATACAACGCTGTAGTGACATGTTTGATGCCACAGTCTTTAAAGAAATCCAACATTTCTGAAGATTTAAACTGTACACCATTGTCAGAAATCATCATTTCAGGATAACCTTCTCGAGCAAATAGCTCTTTCAGAAACAAAATCACATTTCCTGAATTAGGATGAGAAATGAGCTTGACTTCTGGCCATTTAGAATGGTAGTCAACAACCACAATGGCAAATCTACACTCCAGTGGTAAACAATTGAAAGGTCCAGAAATATCAATACCTAACTTTTGCCATGGATATTCTGGCCACTTTACAGGTATCAAAGGAGCTGGACTACATGTACAAACCTTGTCACTCTCTATACAATCTGGGCATTCTCTCACAAACTTATCAACAAACCTATCCACCCCTGGCCACCAGAAATTCGACCTGATTAACCTCTTCATGGATGACATACCCATATGACACTCATGACTAAGTTTCAAAATAGAATCACGAATCCCAAAAGGTGGAACACACTTTCCAGTTCTAAAAATCAAATCACCTTCAGTAACTAGCTCTTCATTAATATTCAAATATGGAATAAGTTCTGCAGACACCTCACACTTAGGAGGCCAACCCTTCTTGATATAATCTGTCACTTCACACAGTAAAGTGTCCTCATTCATACTTTTTCTCCACATCTTTTCAGATATCAACACAAAATTTTCAGAAAATAAGTTAGGGAATTCTTTAGATAAGGTCCCAGCAGAATAATGCCAGTACAAAACATTTACAGAAAAACAATTCCAATATAGAATCATGCAAAGCAAGCATGTGCACAGAACTAAAGAAATGCAGATTAAAAGGGAAACACAATATTAACGATCTTAAAAGGGAAATGAAAAAGATAAATATAAACTGAAAATGCTACACAGTCCCTCCACCATTTCACTGCCCTCAGATTTCACGTGCTAGAATGGAATGCTAAATTCAAATGAGCTCGACACCACTCTGACGCCATTATATGTGCATTTCGTTCTCCTAAATCAATCATAAGCTGCAAATAATGCTATCTATTGTGCAACTTCACATATTGCATTTGTTCCAATCTCACAATTCATCATAAAATTAATACTTCTGATAAGAGAAGGAAGCAGCGCAGCACAAATCATGTTTTTGTTCAACTTCACACCCCACAGTTATTACATCATCTCAATATCCGATATATCTCTCAGACATTATGTACACTTAAACAAAATAATTATACATTGTTGTATAAGGGTCAATTAATAATCAATAGTGACATCACTAGCTAACCTTTGGTATTGATGTCTAAATTAGACTTGCGTCCTGTGCAAGTCCGCAATTACAACAATACAATCTTTATAATTAAACAACAGAGGAATAATTGCAACATATATACAAACAGTATCCACGCATTCCAGTGGCCCCAATAGCTGGCCATTGGTAAGTGTTATAAACATTGTTACCATACTGTTTCTGTGCTAAAGTGACAGGTGCTGATGAGCTAATAAAAGTAAAATGAAAAGTTGAAATATGAATCTAGCAGTGTATTCTATTGACCCTATTTAGGGTACATAACTTAGCCAGTATTAAAATATAAAAACTAATAGGGTTCTAAAGTGACTTTGTGTTTACGTGCAAATGCCACTTAAGAGTCTTAGAGTAAAGTATAGCCCATACCGTATGTTTAAATACAGTCACAAATGATAATCCTAATGATTCTCTTGTAAAGTACATATCAAAGTTGATATTATGGTAATCACATAGGACCGAATGGGTTCTAAAGTGACTCCCTGCTTATGTACTAATCGTAGCTAGAACTTCAGGATATGTGCATAATCAGGGGTGTGGAATTTATGAAAATATCTACTTGTCCATGGGGCAAGTTGCTTCATAAATCTACTTGTCCTGTAACAAAATCCACTTGTCCCTTTGGTGCCATGTGGGTCGGCGACAAATTATGGCAGCAATCTCATTATATAAGAGCTCTTATATAGCCTCTCTGATTATGCCAGGGCTCATACCATAGTAGTTTTTGAATACTAGCAATCCCTTTATGTTGCCACGTTTCTGCAGATCTACATACTGGGACTGAAGGTAGTGGTGAGCAATAGTTCCAGGGTTGGAATGCCCTTTAAGTCTGTGCAAATCTACTAACTTGCATGTTTTAAGGATTTTCAACAACTCTTCTCTAATCTTTTCCCATACTGAGAAATGTTGGAAATTTACACCCGACAATGGCAGACGTAAACCTTCTTCCAGAGTTGGGAAAAAAGTGGTTGATGGGAAAATCACCTTGCAAACACCCGGGTTTTCGCATGAGCAAATCTACACATGCATATTGGCTCATGATAAACTGCAGTTTTCAAATATTTTCCAGGAGTACATTTCTTGCCCTACTTGTATAAATTCTTGTAAATTCACGAAAGCCATACAGCTACACTTACTGCAAGGACAAATTCCAAGGGTGCACTTTTGAGACTTTCTTTAATATTAGGGCCCCTAATTTGGTCTGGCGTTAACCACAACCTTTTGTGTTTGTTAAAATTCTCTCTCCCTCTCTCTGTATCGGCTGGCTTCACTGTGAGTGACGGCATTAAGCTCTTTCACAAGAAGTATATTGGCACACAAAGTAGTTTTGTTCAGTGGCAGTAACTAATGTGCCAGTGTGTACTTTTTTTAGACAATTTTTTTTTCTCGCTTTTGTCAATGCTTGTTATGGTGAGGGCCCGGCAGCTCTCAAACCAAGAACGCTTTACAAAAAACATGCCAAAACGTATTGGCAAAACTAAAAAGCTGATCACTAATTTCAGACCTACTGGCTTTGCCAATGCTTGTTTATTTTTGTTTCTCATAATCTTATTGAAACTGGTTACACTGGTTTTCCAATATGAATATTTTTGCGAAATACTAGCATGCATCAACACATTTTACTAAATGATGCTGCAAAGAAACGGTACCTGAAATTTCACAACAGTTTAGCAAAAGACTTTTTTCCTACTTTCATTTTTTAGGAACATTTTATATTGAAAGCAAAGAGTCCTTAATCTTGCTCTCAAGCTTCTGCAAATATTTGCATCTAATTAGAGCACATTCTGGCAGCATTATGCATAGCCTCATATTGCTAAACTGTGAAACCGCGAGTACACATTTTTATACTGTAACCACTATCAGTAGTGCGATCAGAACCTACATTTACTTAGAGCGCTCACCCTAATAATAAAGGCTTTCAATTAATGAACCATAAATACAAGTTTTAACAGCATTACCATAGGCACACAAATAATAACTTAACTTCAGGCATTGCCCTTCCCTGGTCCTTAATGTGCTACTGCAAACTGGCAACCAAAGGGTTTGTGCTGCAGGGGGTTGGGCCTACTTGCCCAAAGGACAAACTACACATTAAAACTTGATGCCCTTGACCCCAAACAATATGTCCTGGGCGTCGGGCTATAGGAATTCCACATCCCTGATAATAGTCCTGTATCTTCATATTGTGGGATGTGAACCTTCAATATCACTAATATTGAATATCACAGTTCACATCAGTATGCTCAGAATATGAGTTTTGGAAAGTGCAAAAAGTAAAATGTAAGCATAAAAACATTGATTGAAGATGAACTAATTGACTCCGTGCTCATGTGCAACTATCCAACCAAGATTCAAAGATGTAGGTATATTGACTGCATATTCGGCATCTAAACACCTACTACATAATAAGTCAATGAGCTCTATAGTTGAATCTCACAAAGTGCAATAGTATGAAAGTGTTGACAGAATTCTGTCCTTTCATGCCTGGGGAATATACATTATAAACATGCAAAATAGTTCCGTCATAGATGGGGAGTAGATGATATTATCAAGGTCCAGTGGCAAGTGCAGTGGGAATAATTGAACCATTAAAAAACTCATGTAGATTGAAAAATACCAAAGAACAATGCTAATACATCCTAAACCAGATTCGGTTTCAGTTTTTTCTAACACTTGACATAACAGTAATCAATTTCATAGATTATTTCATAGACCAAGCAATGATTTGAACCTCAATTAGACCACTGTCTAAGAAGGTGTGCAGAGGGATCTATCATTTGATATATAATCTTGCTATACAATATCATGATGTTGTAGATCTGTACCATACTGTTGAGCAACTTATATATGGACATAGAGTTCTGCATCTAGATTATGTCCCCATTGCTTTTCTGTTCCCAGTAGTAAGATCACTCTGGACTCCGCTCTTTTTAGTTCAAGTTCCCAATCACCTTTACTAGGGTGGGCCTTTATATGCTTGATACTATGTAGGACTGCTATGGTCTCCATTATGGACCTCCCAAAAATGCTTGGTCCTAGGGTAGCTTCTATCTTCGTTTTTTATGGCTTGTATGTGTTGTAGGAAGCAAATCTTTAGTCTGTCAATAGTGCTTCTGATGTATTTCATTACACACCCACATAGCATACACAACAAATTCTGTCTCACAAGTAATCCTCTCTTTAATTGCACATGGTTTTCCTTCAGAGATCTCATATGTTCATTTGTTGGTACCATATGAGCATGCCTTGCAATGTTCTCATCTCCAAAAGCCAAGATTTTTTTTGGAAAGCCAGTTTGATTTTTCATTATTGATGAACATGCTTTGTGTCAAAATATATCCCAAAGACTTCGCTTTAGGAAACGTGATCTGAGGGTGACAACTAATTCTTGTTTTGATATGTTCATCTTGTTGCAAGACACGCCAGTTGCGTGTGAGGATAGAATGATGTTCCTGATTAAACTCTATAAAAAACCTTATAGGAGCAGTGTCCAATGGTTTCTGTTGTGTGGTGTCATGCCCATGGCTTCTCTTAGGATATGTATTGTCATATAACAGATTTTCTCTGTTCCTTAATTTAAACCTGCAGTAGTCCTCATTAAAGATCTTATGGGCTTATCCTCTTTCAAGAAATCTGCCAATCATGGCAGTAGCTTCTTCTTCAAATAGTTATCTGTGGAACATATCCTTCATGCTCCTAAAAGTTGGCTGTATGGAATGCTCCATTTGAGAGCTTTTGGATGTCCACTTTTGCCATGCAGGATTGAATTGCAGGCTGCAGGTTTGCGGAATACATAAGTATCCAACTTATCATCATTTGCTTTAAGAGATATATCCAAGAATTGTATGTTGTTGTTGTTCCAGATTGCTGTCAAATGGATGTTTTTGCATATATTCCTTTAACAAACTCTCTTCCCCATCTTGGATGAGAAGCAAGTCGTTGATGAAGCGCACCACTTTATCCATGCATTGTTTGTAGCTGTCAGACCATGCCACCTGTTTTTCCCACCAACCCATATATAGGTTAGAGTAAGTCAGCGCAAAGGAAGACCCCATTGCGGTTCCCTGCTTCTGTTAGTAGTTCTTGTTGTTAAAAAGAAAAGCACTGTGAGGCAAAAATTGAGCATTCTCATGAGCATCTCTGTATGCTGGATATATTTGACTGGACGTGTTTTCAAGAAGTATTGACAAGCATGCAGACCATATTGATGCTTTATGGACGTATAAAGCGAAATAACGTCCATAGTTATCATAATATGTTCCGGCCAGGGGATGTTGTTAACTTTGCCCAGGAAATCCCTTGTGTCCCGTATGTAAGTGGACAACTCCGTGACATATTTGCACAGGAATACATTTGAGAAATCTAGATGTATTCTCCAAAAGAGAGTTCACCATGCTCACTCTGGGTCTCCCAGGTGGGTTTTATTTGTCTTTGTGCACCTTAGGCAAGAAGTATATGACTGGATTCATGGGGTGATCTATTTTTAGATATGCAAATTCTTCATTATATTGAGTGGTGTCCATAATAAACTTTCCACCTTTATCTGAGGACTTGATGACAACTGATTTGTTATCTCTCAAATGGTTGATTTCTAGCCAGTCTCTATGTGAAAAGTTATTGCCCCTTCTCTTTCTGGTGAATGTACGTAATTTGTTGTTGTCATCCACTAACAGTTCATGAAATGTGTCAATAAGATTGCCACTTGGTAGTTGAGGGCAAAAACTACTTGAAGGTTTAAAATTACGAGCACTGTGTGAGTACGTGGCAAAGACCATATGTTGTAACTAAGTCACTGTAGTATCATTAGAGTCAATCTCAAATGGTGCATTTTTTCACTGCTGTTGGCAAGCTCATTGATGGGCAAAAGTTCTGGGATATCTCCAGTCGGGAATGTGAAATTTGTGCTATCAAAATTCACTTGTACCTTCTTATGTCGAGGGACTTTCATGGTATGATATTTACAAAGTTTCCGAATTGGTATGTTTCAATTTGGAGGTTAATAATGTTTGGTCTGGCTGTGGGTCAAAAACTAAGTCCATGATTTAAAATTCTTTCTTGGTTCTCCGTGAGTGTAATCTTGGAGATGGTCATCACTCTGGTGTTTTGAGCAAAACTCCACTTCAGTTGCCCTAAGATTACTTAAACCTTCACCGGTTGTCCTTTTGCTCCTCTTTGTTTTGTACCACCACTTCCCCTGCCTCTTCCTCGCTGTGGCGTAGCCATTTTGAGGAATCTCATCTCTCCTTAAAAATCCAGTTTCTCTCTGGAAGCTTCATCAGCTGAAAATGCTGAATCCGAGCTGACATCAGTGTCGCTTGGTGTGATGTCTGGCCGTTCCATGGTGTTCATCCTTCTTGGCTCTTAATGAGTCACATTTTATTGCAAAAGTATACATTCTTCCATACTCATAATTTAACCTATCCCTGTTGAATATCTGTGCTTTATGCATCTGATATCTTCTTCATGCTAAATGATACGTTCCTCCATCTTAGACAATAGTGTCTTAACTTCTTCCTGATGTGTCATGGGTTCCAGTTCCTTAATTAGTTCCTCAATGATTTTGTCTATTGTTCTATGTGGTGTCTAGCAAGCATAATGAGAGTGGCTATGAGATATCCCGAACATTCTGTTGTATGTGATCTCCATTCCTCAAAAAGGTCACCATCCCGATCTCAAATCAGTGATGTCATCAGTGATGTCACTAACCATGTCATGAATGATGTAATATGTGACATCATCAGCAGTGGATTGCGGGTGCGCGATATATAGTTAGTGCAACTAACTATATATGGAATTTCAATGGTTTTGTGTGAGTAAAATAAGGTTTTTTAAATGCTAATTCCTAACTATATATGGTCTATAACCTATGGTTTTTTCAGTGAATTTTCAAGGTTTTGTAAATGCTAATTCCTAACTATATATGGTCTATAACCTATGGTTTTTTCAGTGAATTTCAATGGTTTTTTAATAGCAAATATCATAAGCTGTCGAATGTCAAGTACGTGGTAAATGAAAACATTTTCGTGTTTATGCACACTGATCTGCTTTGAATGGTGCCCCCCCTCATTTCTATTACGAGTACTCTCTCTTTGCAGATAGTGAAAGGTAGTTAACGCAGGCCTTTGCCCCCTTGTAATACGTCGTGCCTGCTTCTCTCTCCATTTGATTGATTGTTATCCAAGCATTTACTGTTTTAGAATTGGTTCTCTTTGGTTCATTCTCTATTTACAAACAGACACAGAGTCGCAATACTCTGTTTAGTCTTTGCAGATAACGAAAAATCGTGTAAAAAAAAAAGAAAAGGAATCGAGCAAAATCAGTAGGCCACTAATGGGATCTCTTTTTGACCTCGCTAAAATAGAAACATTAGGAACAACCCCTCATGACAAATACAAAACTAGTGAGATGAACTGAACTCCACACAATGATGGCTGCAAAACAGCTCGGCTCCGCCACCCACCCCGCCCAAAATAACGATAAAGAGCGGCTGCCATGATTGGTTGCGGAATGGCCACGACGGAGCTACGAAATGGTGGTGCTCTCATGCTAACCCCAGCTTCAGTCTGAAACATCCAGAAACACTGTAGACTACCAATTCGATCAGTTCCGGTAGCGCCCCAATGTAACCCGGTAGAGAAGAACTAGCCCTCCCCTCTTTGACTGATGGTTCTTGTTGCCTGTCCCTTCTGTTGTCATTTAACAGAACTATTTAGCCTGCTGAAAGGGGTTGTGTTCCGACCGCTGGTTGGTGGAGACATTTTGACTATATTCTGGACCTGCGTTGTCGCGTAATGCGTCATATGACGCGCCGCGTTAGCGCATCCGGAAGTCATCCGGGGCGCGACGCGCAGCGCGTAACGTAAGCATAACAAGTCATGTGACTTGTTAATAAAACTTTTCATTGGTTCATTTTACTTTTCTTATTCTAATGATGAAAGGCTTGGTCATATGACCTAAAAATTACGCTTTTTATTACTTCCGAACATTATTTTTTCTTAAATATATGTTATAATGTTCCAGACTAATGTACTTTCCCGGAAAATTTACAACTGTCCTGCAAGTAAAATATATTCTTTTTTCGAGAAAAAGAGCGTTTCTTCGTCCCATGACTGAGCCGTTGAGCAAAAGAGGGTCGACCTGCTGTCTTAGTCGCCGATACGCCTGAATATGAGATTCTTATCGATCACTTTATGTTGCAGGAGTAGAAAACACAACAGCCCTTGACCATTTATCTTTACTGCGTTCCTGCGTATTATACCTTTTACCCTTCATGTAATTGGTCTGCTTTATTTCACTTGCCTTTTAATGATTCTAAAACAGTGACTATTATTAAAAACTTTACCAATGTATATACTACTACCATGTTTTCTTTTAAAAACCTTTATTGTGAAAATTTCATTATACAAATACTAGCCTATAACCACGTGGGCCGGCCACGGAGCAAACTGTAATCGTATATGATGAGTAGACATTTACACTGTAGAGGAACGTAACGGGCGGGCCATTAGGTTGCAAGAACTAAGGTGTCTAACAGTTGCGGAATCGGTGGACGTACATTTTATAATTAAAATACGACAGGGCCAGTTACAATAAAATTATCTAGATATACATTTGCGGGCAAGTACCATGGGTGACGTTAATTCGAACTTTCAATAGTACAGTAATCAATAACACATCAGAACTTAATATCAATAGGGATGTCGAAATATTCAATCAATTCTCGTCCCCGCCCGCCATATGCTTCAAAACTGCATACGTATCTCGTGATTTCAAGGTTCTGCAACCAGTACACAACAAGGAGTTACGAGTCCCATTTATTCCGGCGCGATTTTGGGCGAGGACGGGCAGGTCCACGATATAGTCAAAATGTCTCTACCAACCATCGACTATGATGATGTTCATATGCTGTATTTATTAGAGTAACACTCATCTGTCCACATGAAATTAATTTGCCACAATCTAAACATGTCATTTTAATCTTTCCAAAGTTCTAAATATTTGGGACCATTTCCCTTGCCTCTGATGCTGTCAGTGCCACTTCTTTGATGAATGTACTGGCAGGTCGGGGGTTCTCCTCCAAATCTCTCTTTTATGCAGCACTATAATTAATTGGTGCCACCTCTCCATATGACGATGCATGGTATAGTTACCATAACTATATTTTTTTTCGGTTCCTCTGGAGAGTACATCGTGGCAGATGAAGCGTGTAACGTACCGGGCATTTAAATTTTTTTGCATGTACAGGAAAGGAAAAAAAAAATCGAGCGTCCGAGTTCTAAAGTGTCCCAGGGCCATTTTAGTAGACCAGGCCCAAATCCAAAGAACAAGCCGCCATTTTGAGAGTCCTGTTGCAGCCGCCTGTCGCTGTAGCATCAAGAGCAGCCGAAACTCAGCTGAATGGCAACTGAAACGGTAAAGGGGCGCCCCACTACAGCAGACGAGCCTCCACCTAGGAAGGCCCGTTCACGCCGCCTCCCCCCCCCCCCCTTCGGGCACCCCACGCCGTTATTCGGAGCAGTATTGTAGGATGGCCACACCAGTGCGGCAACTTGCTAGACATCACCTCGGTGGTAACCGAATCTCAGCGCCTTTTGGTGTCTTCTCTTCAGAAAATATTGTTGCGCTGCCTTTGGCCCCATTCGCACATCGGTCCGCTACTGACGCCGCCTCACGTGCCAACGTATTTTCTCCGCATTTTATACCCTATGCCGCATAACAGGTCATGTGACTTGTTTATAAAACTTTTCATTGGTTCATTTTACTTTTGGTTTCCTAATGATGGAAGGCTTGATCATATGACCTAAAAACAACACTTTTCATTGGATGAAAACTTTTTTTTTTTCCCCAAACGATGAAAGCCCCACCTTGTTTCTGGATGTTTCAGACTGAAGCTGGCGTCACCATGAAAGCACCACCATCTCGTGGCTCCGTCGTAGTCATTCCGCGAGCAATCATGGCAGCCGCTCCCCACCAGAAGCCTGCAGGAGTCGGGGGCCCCCAAAACTTTTGATGAATCCTCAAGGCGGAGGGGACGCTTTCGAGAATGGGGTCCAAGACCTAGCAGACAAGCGTCCGATTTCCAAGGTGTCCCAGGGCCATTTCAGTGGACCAGGCCCAAAAAGGAAACAGCCTGCCGCCATCGCCTATCGCTGCACCGCAAGAGTGGGCGCAACTCAGCTGAATTGCGGCTTTTGACACAGTGGGCCAAAAGCGGACGGAATGGCAACTGAAACGGTAAAGGGGCGCCCCACTACAACAGACGAGACTCCACCTGGAGAGGCCCGTTCACGCCGCCTCCCCCGGGGCGCCCCACGCCGTTATTCGGAGCAGCATTGTAGGATACCAAAACCAGTGCGGCAACTTACTGGACATCACCTTGGTGCCATCGTTCTGCTGCCTTGGAACTATTCGCACAACAGTTTGCTACTGATGACCCACCCCCCGCGACGCCCCACGCCGGATTCCGAAATCAGTGAAATCTGGACGTTGTGCTGCGTTGGGACTATTCGCACAGCCGACCGCTACTTCGTTGTTTTTCCCTAAAAATGTTTATATGTTATTACTGTTTTTGTTTTCTTGTATATATTTATAAGTTATTAAAGTTTTATAATCTTACTACTTTGTTGGAGTGCTATATATTTTTAATGTGACACATAATTGTAAAAACTTTGATGTACAAAGAGTCATCCCTGGAATCTTCCGCTTCAGGCTCGGTCCCCTCCCCAATCACAATACAGGATGGTTTTCAGATAATAGGAACGCGTCTGCTGTGACGGATCTCATCGAGTGTGGGCCTTGATCTACTATAACTCCTTTGAAGAGGGGTGATTCTTTACAGCTGGGGCCATAAACTACATCTGCAGGGCTAGCTGATACCCTAGGACCGGCCTGGACAATCGGACACAGAGGAAAAGGAGTGTCAGAGGGTGCGGTAGTGAATAGGGCGAAAGGGAGGTGTCGGGCGGGCACAGGGTGTGATTCTCAGGGAAGAGCAGCGCAGATGGGGGGTGGTTTATTACCCATGCATAAGACAGAGAGCGGGGGTGACCACTGCCTGGGGGAGATGCTTGCGAGGGTGGGGAGCCATGCTAAGGATCGACAGCGTGCAGAGAGTGGGTCTGGTCAAGGCATCTAAAATGACTGCCGTGCCCGACAAAAGTGTGGCATTTGAAAAAAGGCAAGATGGCGCAGACAATGTTTTTCAACACTTCCTGATTTCCTTCTAATCGAACGTTAACAGACGTTGGGGCATATTACCAAAGTTAAGTGATATTTATCCCTAACGATGCTTAGCAACGAATTTTTTACCGCTAAGCATCTTCAGAAATTATCGCAGATAAACCTTGCTATTATCAAGGTTTATCGCAAATACGATAAAAAACGACCGCAATACATTAATATCGCTGAAAACTCAGCGATATTCATGCATTACCGAGCTAATGCTCTTAGCCATGTTATCCACCTCCCATTGGATAACATGGCTAAGAACTGCTCAGGGCAGGTGGTAGCTTTTGGAGATATTCGCGCTTATCGCGAATATTTCCAAAAGTTGGTAATAGGAGATAGCGATGTTAGCGACTGTTTCCAGTCGCTAACATCTTGGCATGCCCACTTTGCATGTCATTAGTGATAAATATCACTCACATGCAAAGTGGGGCCCAAGATGGTCGCTATCTCCTACTAGCCGTCGCTAACTGGTGTTAGCAACAGCTAGGTAATACAGAGATAATTTTATCTCCGCGAAGCGGAGCGCTGTTACAGATATATATCTTGTTTTTGAACGTTAATTTCTCAAAATCCACTGAAGCACATATATTGAGACCTAGCAAAGGCACATAGAGCTACCAGTCCCTACAATTTTGCCAAGTTTCGTGCAAATCCATTCAGCCGTTCGATTATTATTATTTTTTTTGCCCCGCGGGGCCCTTTTAAAACCTCCACATCAAACCTAAGAGGTCAAGGAGGATCTACTATGCCCCCTTATGGTCATTTGCCCCTTCGCTTTGGCCTCCTCTTGTCTCTCGATCCTACCGAGAGACAAGATGGCGGGCGCTACGGACTGTTTGCAATGTTTACAGACGCCGGAGAACCAATCAGCTTCGCAAACCTCCGTTACGCGAAGCGGAGCGCTGTTACAGATATATATCTTTTTTTGAACGTTAATTTCTCAAAATCCACTGGAGCACATATATTGAGACCTAGCAAAGGCACATCGGGCTACCAGTCCCTAATATTTTACCAAGTTTCGTGCAAATCCATTCAGCCGTTCGATTATTATTATTATTTTTTTTTTTTGCCCCGCGGGGCCCTTTTAAAACCTCCACATCAAACCTAGGGGGTCAGCGAGGATCTACTATGCCCCCTTATGGTCATTTGCCCCTTCGCTTTGGCCTCCTCTTGTCTCTCGATCCTACCAAGAGACAAGATGGCGGCCGCTACGGACTGTTTGGAATGTTCACAGACGCCGGAGAACCAATCAGCTTCGCTTCACAAAGCTCCGTACCGCGAAAAGTCCGCGAACCGGAGCGCTGCCCGGTCCGCTGTTACAGATATATATCTTTTTTTGAACGTTAATTTCTCAAAATCCACTGAAGCACATATATTGAGACCTAGCAAAGGCACATCGGGCTACCACTCCCTACAATTTTGCCAAGTTTCGTGCAAATCCATTCAGCCGTTCGGGCTAAAAGTGAGGCCAACCGCCCTATGGAAAACTCAATGTTAAAAACACGTTTTGGGACCCCCCTTTTTTCTCGGCCCCCCCTTGACGAACCCCCCCCAAATTTTCAAGGGCTGCTCAGAAACAAAATGTGCCATTTTCCTGAAAATTTCAGCCAATTCCGTCCACAAACGCCAAAGTTATTAGACATAGAATTTTCAAAAATCCCATAGAGAAAACATCCTAACTATATATACCTACTGGCGACCGCCAGTAGGTAATATATATACATATACATATATATATATATATATATATATATATATATATATATATATATATATATATATATATATATATATCCAAAACCAGTCCAAACTCTCATTCAAAAGTAGGTGCTGACTCCATGAATATGCTTCAAAGTAAGATTTCTTTATTCCGATGCACCAGCCCAGACGCGTTTCGACGGTATTCACCGCCTTGCTCACTGCGGAGATGACCACCTACTGGCGCGCAAGGGTACTGCTCGAAGAAACATCTTCTGGATCTAGTCTGACGCCTTGGAAATTCAAAGGTAAGGAATCTACAAGTAGATGGTTCTATCATATATATATATATATATAGATATATATAGATATATATCGGCGTAGTCTCTGCTGTTGTGATGTCCAAGTCACCTATATAGGGGCCCCCTCAGCACGCTTACATCAGTTCTTTTCTTTTCTCGCCAGCCAGAGCAGATCCGTGAAGAGAGCTACCCTTGTCACTTTTTAACAGCCTTTTTTTCTATGTTTTGTAAAACATTTTTTGGTATGTAGGTTTTTCCAACATGTCAAAGAAGACTTCTGGACTCAAATTGTGCAGAGCCTGCCACTGCGCCATGTCTTTGATGGATCTACCCCTGGAGCTGGGAATGTGACCATGACTCAAAATCATTCTCCGACTGCCGGGCCATGGCTTTGAAAGCTTTGAGGGAGCGGTCCGTAAAGCTGCTTGCGGCCCGATGCTTGGCAGCGTGTCGCTCACCCCAGAGATCTCTGTCCCGGCCAAGAGGTAGGTCCTGGCAGTAGTCCGGGAGTCCTAAGTCCTCGTCCTCGAAGTTGTCGGTCGATCAGGTAAGAGGTATAAGAAACATAAAAAGTCAAAGCGTGCTTAAACTTCTCCTATTCTGTCGTGACGGAAGAGCCTTCGTGCTCTAAACCTCATTCTGCAGAACCTGTGCCTGGGTCGGCTCTGTGCCTCCTTGCCTTCCTGAGGGCGGGAGCGACCCCTGCCCAGCTCAAATAATTTTATGACGCCATGAGCCTCATATTTGGGCGGACTGACCCTCCCATTGTGCCTTTGGCCCTGGAGTCTCAGAGGGGGCTCCATCGGGTTCTGCTCCTGCTCCAGCGCCGATGCCCCCATTGGATCCACTGGTGCATCTGGACCGACGCCTGTCGTGCCTCTGTGACCTTAACCAGTGCTGAGACGCCAGACGCCGCTGGTGCCAGCCCCATTCTTAACCCTGATGACCTGGAGCCAGATCAGCGCCTTCTGACGCCGATTTCAGCACCAATAGCCTAGGTCAGTTACTCAGCCTTGTCTTGAAGGGCTAGGAATGGAGAACGATTGGGAAGGGCTACTGGACCCTTTACAAGACCAGCCTGAACACAAAATGAACTGGTATGATGAATAGGCTGAGGCCAGTGGACTGGATACCGCTCAAGATTATGGCCTGCTTTCTTCCCCTACCACATCTACAGGAGAGTGAGCTTCATATGCTATGGTGGTGAGATGGGCCGCTGAGGTCCTGGACCTTCAGCTCCCTTCGGTGGAAGTCATGACCAACATCTTGATGGAACTCTTGCAGTTATATGTCTCCTCCTTGGAACCCCTCCTGCCATTCGAGTGTTGACTGATATCCTTCTGGGAACTTGGTCCATGCCTAGCACAGGGGCTCTTGTGAATAGGACAATCGCCCACCACCATCGCCCTGCCCTGGGCGACCCAAATTTCCTCACCAACCACCCTGCCCCTCAGAGCTTGGGGGCTCAAGCCTCTACCTCACAAGGTCCGTTCCCTTTCGCATCCCCGAACAGGGAATCAAAGAGGCTAGTTAGTTGGGGTAAGAAGCCAGCTTTGGATTGCGATCTGCGAACACTGCATGCCAATTGGGCTGTTATCCCATTCTCTGGGGGAAATGGTTCTGCAAGTGCTGCCATAGGTCACAGAGGAGGCCCGGGCTATCCTCTCCCAAGCGGTATGAGACGGGAGAGATGTGACAAAGTTCGCCATTTGTTCTGGGCTTGACACAACTGACTCGCTGAGCAGAGCGATGTCATCGACGGTGGCTGTTCTACTCCATGCCTGGCTGATAATTTCTGACTTTTCTGGGGATATCCAGGCTTCCCTCGTGGACACGCCTTTTTCTTCGAAAACAAAGCAGACATGCCTCCAGAGTGTGTTAAGGACTTTCAGGCTTGGGCCAAGTCCTTGGGCCTCTCAGTGGCCGCACGACCCCGTCTGCTTTTTGCCCCTTTTGTGGCTACGGAAGGGGCTTCCTTGCCACACCCGCTCAACCTTAGCCTCAAGGCCGTACAAGTTCAGCAACCTCTGCGCTGCCGTGGGCGTGCTCATTCCAACCCCTTGGGATGAGCGGCTAGAGGTCTGGTCAGTCTACCACCACCCGCCCCCTCAGCCTCCAAACCCTCCTAGTTTAGCCCTTCAAGATCATGGGCCGCCAGTTGGTGGCAGGATCAGTCAACACCTCCACCACTGGCAAAAAATCACTATGGCCAGGTGGTTTCTTCAGATAGCTGCCCAGGACTTAGTTTCCACTCTCTCTACGCAGAAGAAGGGCCAAATAAAAGTAAATAAGTGGTTTACCTACAACCTCTTAAATTTGAAACATAGCGGTGGAGTTCTGGAAATACAGTGGAACAAAACAAAACTTCTTTTTTTCAGATGGCATTGAGATTATACTTTACACTCAAAGGGTTACAAAGTAGCCTGCACTAAATCCCAAAATGTATATTCCCAATCCTGTATGACAATGCTGGAAATTTGACAAAAGAGAATTTCAACATCTTTAAAGCACTGGCGACTCCCACTTTTTGTCTACCCTTTTGGTGGCTTTGTATGATACTTAGGACAACTTACCCACCCAGAACATCGGCTTTCGGAACTGCTCTTTTTACACTTTCAGTGTTTACTCTTGCTACTGATAATGACCTGAGAAATGTACTTATATTCTTCAAGAAATCCTCGCCCTTTTATGACATTTGGTAATACTAAAGTAATCATTATAACCTCCTAGTGCTGATACCAGTGGGGGTTGGGCCAGCTAAAGGGGCTTGGGCAGTGGTGTAGGAAGGGGGTGAGGTGGTCCGCCCCCCCTACTCTTACCAGTGGCCTTCATGTCGCATGGTGGCAAACAAACTCAGGAATCGTCAGCATCCCCCTTTTTCTTCTAACCTGCGACCGCCAAGCGGAAAAGTAGGGGCCACCTCGGGTGGCAAAAGTTCTAGCAATGTTACTGGGCTTTGGTATCTGCAGGGGGTTGCTTGTCTGTGAAGGGTTCTGCCAACCGAAGGTTTGGCAGTAGTCTATTTTTTTTCACTTTAAAGTTTTCACCAGTTCCACAGTACTCTAATGGGACCTAGCCTGGACGTCCTCATTTAGTCCGTAGGAACTCCTGTGGAAGCGCACAGGGTCCTCACTGGGCCACTGGAGTACTGCAGGACCCCCATAGTAAATTTGCATTTTAGGAAAATTCCGTCCAGTTTTTCCCATGCGGATGTAGAGAGTCTCTCCCATTTGAGGTCTGCCAGCCCAGTCTATCATGCCTAAAATACATTCTTAGTATTGCTTGAACTGTCCTGTTTAACATGACCTGAGCTTGTGAACAACGAATAATAACAATGGGGCCTATTTATGAAAAAGTCACGCAGTGCAGCAAGTCACCTTGCTGCTCTGCACGACAGGGAAAGGACAGGAATGTGCCATATTTAAGGTAATACTGCATATTCCTGTCTTTTCCTCTGCATTGGCGCCCTTTTGGCAGCCCAGCGCCAATGCAGGCATTGTTGCACCATGGTGGAAAGGTGCCTGATTTGCACGCTGGATTGTTTTTGTAGAGGAAGGGACACCTTCTTCCTCAAAAACAATCCTGAGAGGCATATTCCTCTGTGTGCTGCAGAATGCATAGAAAGCGGAAGTAACGAGGAGCAATAAAGATATTTCTCCTTGCAACGCCTCTCCTAGAAAGGCATATCTTTTTGGCGCATTCCCAGATTTTGGCACTTTTGGTAAATCTAGGAATGAGCCAAAAACCATGGGAGTTGCGCAGGAAACACCTTGTTTCTGTGAGCTAATTACACTTGTTTTTAAGCATTAGACACTTAACATATAAACGTAGACAGTAGGTACTTAAGAAACACTTTCTACTTGTAGGTCCTGAAGAATCGCTAGCAAATTGCATTAGAGCGAGAAACATGTCGACCAACTACAACACACACTTAACCGCGACTCGTGATACGGAAGCATATTCCAGCGAGTAACGGTTAGTTTTGTTTTTAATTAGAGCAGGGGACCCCCAGAATAAAGTCATTCCTGGTACTCCTAGCTTTATTTTAACCCACACTGACACGTCTACGTACTTCTGTCCCCACACCCGCACTTCATCTAAACGGCAGTTGGAAAAAGATCTCCAGCAAAGAGCCCCTCTTTGAGGTGTTGCCCGTTGGGTATTGCACCGCCGACCCAACGAGGAGCAAGCCCAGATGATGAAGCATGACACCTGAAAGGGTGTATGAGGGCATTACATCCAACAAAATGGATGCCCAATTGTAGGACTCTAAGAGGCCCTACAACATCCTTCTCACCACAGTGATACATACATTCCTTAAACCCAGGAACAGCACAGCTCTTTTGTAATTAAACACAGAACGCCTTCCCAGGACATAGGAAAAAAATCGATATGCTTTGCGTTACCTTACTCCGGATTTATGCTCTCTTTTTTTCCCAACAAACTCAAAATGTAAACTTAAAAATATGCTATATGTGACAGAGATAGAAGATCAAAAAGACTTTGAGATGGATATATATATCGTGACCAAGGCCGAAACGTTATGCTGGTGGCGATGCAACAAATTTGAATAAAAATACTTTCTTCACCTCAAGATTGGGTCAGCTTTCGTTTGTTCGGATCGGCGGTGCCCCGGGACATTGGGGAGTACCGGTTCTTGCTGGACGAGTGCAGTGGCATATATATATCATCCGAGAGCATATGGGGGAGATCGTAGTTCGATTTCATTTGCATGCATTAGCATCTTTGACATTTGAAACACTGAAGTTATGTTTACCTGCCACAGGTCATTCTTAAGTGGTCGACGAAGCTTCAGTCCCCCTTCATTTCTCAGCTTTGCACCCCCACTTTAACTTTTCTTTGCACTTGTCGAGTGTGCCATAGTTTGCAGACTATCCCCAGTCTCAAGCCACTACCATGTAACACTGTTTGAAAGTTTGTTCCCATTTGAAAAGATAAGATGCCTTTCCTGTATCTGGGCCTCCATTGCCGCATCGTGCTGTTCTCTCTAGGGTTTCTTCTTTTCATAGCATAACTTTGCTAGTAGCTGCACTGAATCTCACTTGCTCACTTGTCTGACTCAATTCCCATTATGTTAAATCGCCCCTTCACTCTTCTGAAATGTCAACCTTGTTATCTCTGCTATTGTCCCTCCAAAGTGGCATACAATGAGCCCTCCCCTATGTTCATGCTAAGGGTATCGAAAAGATGAGCAGTGGTACTGATACTTGTGCATCCGACCCCACTCTTTTTTAATTTGTGGCTCATATTATATCTCATATATGGTAGTGTGTTGCATACAAAATAATACTTTCCTACCAGGTAGTCCGTCACAAGACCCGAAGGCTGGCTGATTTGAGCTGAAAAGTATTAACTCTTTTTTCAATATATTTTTTTTCTCCATCATAACTAAGTACACCATCCGCAGTACTTACTTATCCAAGCTTCATCAGCTCCCTCTTATTTTCTTCCATATCCAGCTTCAGATTAAACCTACATTTTACTGCCCTCATCAGGAGGGTATTCCCTCCGAGGCTGCCTGTATCTTCATGAAGTGCCAACAGGAGGTACTGAAAGAGAGACTGGGCCTGTAAGGATGGTGAGGGTGGCACTGGTGTAGTGTGAGAACACTCTCAGCCTTTAATCAATATTGTGGACCATATCCACGCCTTTGAAAAATCAAGTCCTTGTGGGATCTCAAAGTCAGTCTCTTTAAACGATTTATAGAGGTAGTACTGAACAAAGGGTGATGTATATACAATTTACATAAAAAATGTAATGAAAAAAGTTATATAAAATCATTTTACTACGACCATCGTATGTAGTTGTATTTACACTTGTGCATGTTTGTAATTGTGTGCAGCTGAGTAAAAGGACAGACAGACTTCATGGCCATCCACCCCAACCTAATTGTCCAATGAAATTGGAATACCAATCACCACCCCTCGACCCCAAGAGGGGTTCTCGTCACCAGGGGCGGCTCTAGGCTCATGGCGGCCCTGGGCAGGGAGCGTAAGTAGGCTGCCCCCAGAGGAAGGCCAGTGAAGGGTGGGTGGGTGGGGGGGGGGGGTTGTCAGGGTGTTTGGAAGTGGAACAGAGCCAGAGGGCGCCAAATCACTGCCAGGGGCCGCCACGCAAATATGTATCCATCCTCAGAGGATTATTATATTAAGGATATATATTGGCGTGGTGACCCTGGGGTTTGGCTGCCCTGTGCAGGTGCACAGCTTGCACATGCCTAAGGCCGACCCTGTCGTCACTTGCAGCTGAGTCGTGCCACTCTGATTTCTTTAAGTGCAGCCAGTCTTATTATGTGAGGCCAGACACCGTCCAGGAATGAAGGTCTACTGAGCCTGAGAAAATGAGTGACTAGTGCTCTGCTTGGGTGAGGGTGGAGGGTTTTTTAAAAATCCCTACGACTTCTGCCCTACTGCTTTGTGGCGAACTAGTATGACAACTTCTAAACGTGAACACAAAAGCAGGGCTTCAAAACCAAGGAGCAATGTTATTGGTAAATTGGACTCCTAACTAGCAATCACTGCTAACTTTACTTGCTGTAATTACCTACTTGACGCTGTAGACATGAAGGTTATGTAATTAAAGAGAAATCTGTTTATACTGCGGCCATTAAGAAGAAGAATAGGCCCGCAGGAGGCACGTGACAATAAAACTACTGCTCGTGCCTGTTGTATGGTGATCTCTTAAAAACATGCTAAAACATGAACCTCTTGTCCCCCCTCATACTGCCATTCTGCAATGTTTAAAATAGTTAAGTGCCAGCTTTAATATGTTTGACAAGAAAAAATGCATTACAGGCAAGTGCTGTGACTTATGTGTGTACATGTATTTTATGTGCTTGGTTTGAAGGTCACTCGGTGAGGCTGCTGGGTCAAAAGAAGGATAATGGAAAGCGGCTGGGGGGAGTGCGATTGGATTTGCCAAAGATTAGGAAGAACCCACTGATAGAAATCATTTCCATCAATACAGGGTAAGCTTTTTTCAAATTTGCTCATAAAATATTCAGTGCTGCCTAAGAATTCAATTTCATTTTTTGCAGGAATGGTGCGCGGCTTCTTCCCAGTTTAATTCTAAAGTGAAGGAGGGAATGAGGGAGGGAAAACCCCCTCAGGGATTCTCAACAGTGTCCTTTAAGGAAATACAATAATTTCCCTGTTCCCTGATTTCATTGCAGTTCAATTTCTTTTGTTGGTGGGGGTGCAGGCAGCAGGATAAATGTGTTTTTTTAATAACACAGTGTGCTGTTGACAGTGTTAAAGGTAAACTACTCAGATTTGATTTGCCAAATATTCCCTCGGGCCGAATCCTACAATCTGCTAGTTATTATGTTTTTTGGGAGTGGGGGGTGGGGCTCGCAACATATATTTTATCCCAAGCAGATGAGCTGTGTGAAGACTGTTCTGTAATCACCTTCATCACAAAGTCATGGTAGCGTGCTGAATTATTGGTCTAAAAAGTATAAATCACAACATATTTATTAACTGCTCTTATAAAAACATAAGGGTTTATGTTAAAACCATAATGTTGTCCTTTTCTGCATTATATTTCCTGAAAAGTGATTAAGTGCTTTAATTGGAGATCTTGATAAACCAATGGAACTTGGGTTCCATAACTACTATTTTAGCTAGGTTGAATAGTCTGATTGCAGTCAAGAAAGTATAGATATGTGGATGATGCTGTACGAATATTAAAAGTGAAAAGAACAGATACTGGATTGAGTGCTGAACACATCAAACAATCACCCTAGTCACAGATCTGGATTTAATCAATCCTTTTCTTTCTCACCACAGCACCAAGTTTGGACCTAGCCATATGCAAATCAGTCTTGGTCCCGGCTCCCCATGGGTATAGTCCAGCTCGAACTGCCAGACCAGGCCTTCCCTGAGGTGGTTAGGCCCAGATCTCTTCTGGGGATGATCTGTGGCATTGTTCAGCATTCAATCCATCAGTTGTTCTTTTTGCATTTGTCACCTCAAGTAGCCCAGACGTAGGTCCTGTGCTCACCATGGATTCAAGGTATTCTAGCTGGTGACGGGTGATACCCCAAAACCAGTCCTACGATATTTGTTTCCGGTCAAGGAAGTGCCTGTCTTGGCATTTCTGGCTGGACTGTTCCCATGGGGAGCAGGATAAAGACTGATTTGCATATGTCTAGGTCCTAACTGGGGTGGTGTGGTGAGCAAAAAGACGATGGATTTAGGCCCAGATCTCCGTCCATCAATTTTTCTTTTTGCATTTGTACGAATATTAAAGACCTCCCACAAAGTACTGTGGTTTTTATACTTTCATAAGCTACACAATACTTTTGTTTGCTACGATAACATTGAGGTCCATTTAATTAGGTGTTCCGTAATTTGATTTAGGTCATACTCCTCGGTGGGACCAGAAGTGGGTAACAATTTTAACGGGTACAGCTTCCCACCAAACGATTGCATTCGTGTTTGAAAAGCATTGCCGTAAGTGCCGAAATATTCTGCTACCTCAAAATTGTGTCCATTTGCAATACCCCATGCTGCAGTGAATACTGGTGCAACCTTGAGAAAAACAAAATGGGAGGAATGCTCAACTTATTCTCGGCCACTGCTAATTTCTCATGGTCGCTTTTCAATCCATTGTTATTATGGGGCTGCCTGCTCATTACAAACAATGACAAACCATATGCAAATCAGCTTTAGTCTTAATCCTGTAGAAACAACTCAGTCCCAAAATATGGTCCCTGGAAATCGAAATAAGGTGCATGCCACCCTTAAGGATCATAGAGTGCTTTCTCCCAAACCTATTTGGGTTCATAATTCCCTTGCTGCATTACATTCCTCACCCTTCTTTCCTCCGTAAATAGGGACCCCGACTTCCTGCCTTAGGCTGGCCTATTTTTTTCTCCAGAAAGCTTGACTCCAACTTCCCCAGGATCCCTAAACTCCACCTAAGGGATCCCTTTGTGACTTCTCCCAAGATTTAGCTCTGCTTCCCCACAGGCTCCTTGATTTCCACAGTGCCGTAGCGTGCTTGACTCCACTTACATCCCCCATAGCTCCCTAGATAGGTATCCTGATGCCCCTCATTACCTTTCTAACCTCATGGGGTGCCTGACCTTTGTCCTCCATATCTCACCATAGTGGGACTGACTTCCTATAAAGAACTTTCTTCCCTTTCTAGAAACTGCCTTACTGTCCTCTTGTGTACTTGTCTTGATACTTCCCTCTAGATTGGTTGACTTGATCTCCCTTAAACGTTCATGAATTATCATAATCTAGTCTAGGGCTGCTGATTCAATTACATTTCTGATCAGAATCTATTTCGCAAGGCACTTGTTTTCTCCCCAAACCTACCTTGGTGTACCAAATTGCAAATGCTGTTATGTGAGTTCTCTAACTCCTCCTCCTCCCTTTTTTTGCATTTCTCTTTGGTTATGTCCAGTGCCTGCAATGATTTGTTCAATAAACATTTGTGTGTAAATCCCACGGGTATGACTTAAGTCTGTGAATCCCCAATAGTTAAACTTTATTGCAAGTCCCCCATAAGATAGGTAGGCAACTAACTATCTCGCTTTTCTCACTCTAGCGTCTCTTGAAAAGCATGAGCCTTGGCAGCGCAACATTCACACTTGCAGCAAAAATCTTTCAGACATCGTTATGGAAGTTTCATAGTCCTCTACAACATTACCATTACAATCCCCAATTTTATGTCTCTAATAAGGTAACCATTTGACTTCATGTCACTTAGGGCGCAATATTGTAGTCCTGGGCAACCTGAGACCTTCTTGGGCTATTGACCTACTTCCCTTTTATTTTTCAAATTGACTTAACACACAAAACTGTGATTTGGAAGAGAAAAGCACACTTCTGGAGCTTTGCGTCCGTGGTGACGCGGAGTCCTCTGGCAACCTTAATCTATAAGGCGGTTGAGCGTTCTTCTATCCTCCACCCCTAGGCTGTGATGACCAGTTTTGCATAGATCAAGGACTAATCCTCATAATGGTCATCAACCACTTTACAAAAAAGTTAATTCTTCTGTTTCCAAAGTATTTTTAACAGCCTCATCTGGCACTGACGTAAAGGCAGGCGATGGTGATACATGTTGAGCTACCAAGACTAAATGCTGACAATATAATAATTAAAAAAACCTGAATAAAAACACAATGAAATACGTTAAAACCATAAACTAACAACATAATTCAATAATCCCGACACCGCACAGGGGCCAATTTTCCATACTTCAGTGCCAATACTAGCCTGTTACGGTAACATTTTTCCAAAGGCCGTCACACATTATTCTGTCTAGCCTTTAAGTGTTCCCTCATATTAACCATACAGTGACGACTGTCAGACCGTGGTACCCGAGTTCCCCATGCCGCTGATGTTTGTCTGCGGCTGCTCCTCTTCCGTCCTCCTGCCAGCACATTTTCTCTTCTGTATAGCAGACAAGCTAGTTCACAACCCTTGCATGCGTTTCTGTTGTTATCAATAAAGCTGGTATTTGGGTGAGCTGTGAGGAGGATTACAGTAGAATGGTAATGCAAAAACAGATATTGTGAGAAAAAAGTAAATTTGGTATAAAAGCACTTGCAATAGAAACTGAAAGTTCCAAAAAACGAGGCAAAAGAAGCAAACGATAGAAAATATGAAAGAATGAGTCTGTGTGCCCTGCAGCCAAAGCTGTATGTGGTGAAAACATGCAACAACTTACTGTGTAAAGCGAGTGCGCCACACAGCCTACCAGAATCCGCACCAAAGATTTGTTTCTCCAACTCATTCTAAACTCCCCCATCTTCGGGCACTTGCTTCAGTATGTGCTTTGTCGCAGACTTAGGTCATTCCCCATGCACCACTTTCCTTATACCTCCATAGTCACGTTTACCCCCTCCTCCAATTTTGAACCTCTCCTCATCAGTTCTCTCTTGCACCATTACTTTTGCCCTCCTCCAACTTCTAGCAAAGTTTCATCGACACACCTGTGTTCCCTATTGCCACATTACCCCACCACCCTTCGCTCAGAATCCTTACCGTTTGCACATCTCACTACACTAGGGGCTCCTGTGTCTTATCCACTGGTTCCCCTCTCTGCTATCTTCCCATTCACACATGTCTCATTCCTTGCTCGTTCCTTATTCCTATCTGCTCCTTTGCACATCTTCCACTACTTACCTACTCTCCCTTCTTCTCACTTTCCCCCTTTTTTCCTCTCTATGCTCTTATCTCTACTGTACAAATGTACTACTATACTGCTTCTCTTTCTTACACACTGTGTCGCTCCTTTCTAAGGTACTGTGCTCTTAACTTTTACACATTTTTCACTAGTGTCCTCCTATCATATTTTTCCTTCGTCTCCTTTTTCTTCATTATATTTTCCTCAATATATTTGATTTTTTTCTGTCCCCTTTAATCTTATCCCACTATTCTGAATTGAACTCTCGCCTTCTCTCCTTTCTCGTTTATCCTTTTCATGTATGAACATAATCCACAATCAACTGTTTCCCTTCCTTCATTCCTCGTTGTTCACGTCTGAAATGATCACAGATGCCAGTATAGACAGGCCAAGTAGCCAACACATAATTTTCACAAATTCACAGTACATTCTTGCTGCCTGCCCCTGACAAGGAGCTGTCAGCAGATCTTAAAACCCAAAATGTTGTAAGCCATTAGAGACATGTTGAGCAGTAACATAACTGTAGGGGAAGGTGCCTCGTGTCAGCGCTGGTTTAATAACTGAGAGGAAACTGTAATATTGCGTTTAAAGTCTCAGAAGTAGGCAGCAGGAAGATGGCAGCCATACCAGAGAGCTGTAATTTTGCCCCTGCATGGTTGCTAGCATCTACCGCCAGGCAGTGGGGCAAGCAGCTCAGGAGAGAACTGCCCCCATCAAGAGGCTTGCACTTGTGCCACCATCTCCAGGAACAAATGCGCATCTCCATGCGGTGCCGGCAGCAAAGGTCCAAGCCAGCTGCCCACTCTGTGGTTGCCCCTGAAAGACATAAATCCCCTCCCCACCACAACAGAACTGCACAGAGAGCTACTTATCTGGTCCTTTTCATCGGTCAGCTGCTGAGCTTTCCTCTGCCACCCCTGTGCTGGTTGTCCTAGAGCTCCCTCCTCCCATCCAGTCCCACACCAGAAGACACATCCTGGCTTTCACTTCGTTCATGTCTTTTAAAACACGTGGCTGGTGTTTGTGAAGTCTCGCTTGGTGTGGGGGGTGGTGTGTGCGCTCCTTTATAGACCATCGGTGCTTGGAGAAGGTGGAATGTATATGCAACACACACAGATCTTAGTTGGTATATTAAGATGTGTCTTCTGGTTAGATCATCAAATTCTGTACCAGGAACTACGAACTGATATTAACAACATTAACGTTTAGTTAAAGCTATACACAAATGCAGTATGTGGAATTGAAGTGCCTTCAACAACCACTAGCTATTTAATTAACCTTTTTAGGTTTCGCCTGCGAACAGCTGCGCAAGCAGCGTTTCGCGCAGGCGAAAAACTTTTGTTTCCAAGTATGTGGCTTATTCCCGCCTCTGTCTTCCATTGGCTAGCTCCATAAATGGAGGCTAGCCATTGGAAGAGAGAGGCGTCCGTCATTCTGAGAGGCGATTCGTTGGCGTTCCCGCCGATTCTTTTCCTCTCCGCAACGTCATAAAGACGTGGCCACTGTGGGCGTGTACTTTTTTTTTTTTTTACCACCGATGTTTGTGTTCATTGTTCGTCTTGTCCCTGTCCCGCTGGCTGTTTCCTGACCACCCTCCCGCTGTCCGTGTGCCCGCCTGCCCCCCTCCCGCTGTCCGTGTGCCCGCCCGCCCCCCCTCCTGCTGTCCGTGTGCCCGCTCCCCCCCCTCCTGCTGTCCGTGTGCCTGCTCCCGCTGTCCGTGTGCCCGCCCCCCCTCCCGCTGTCCGTGTGCCCGCCCCCCCTCCTGCTGTCCGTGTGCCCGCGCGGCTCTCTCACTGTCTGTGTTTGTCGACTCCTCTACTTCAGTTGCTTTCACGTTCTTATATTGCACCTAGTCCTCGGTCTCCCATCTCCTTATGCGGCACACAATCCTCTGTGTCAAATCCTTATGCTGTACCCAGTCCTCGGTCTCACATCTCCTTACGCTGCACCCAGTCCTTGGTCTCACATCTCCTTATGCTGCACAGTCCTCGGTTTCACATATCCTCATGCTGCACACACTCCATTTATCCACAGGAGTCTGACGTTTCCTCGTGCTTTCTGTAGTCACCTCAATCTTGCAGTGCCTCGCGCTCTCTGTAGTCCCATTAGTTTGGAATGCTGCCCTGTTGCACGGCGCCCCCATAATCTGGCAATTCCCAGTGCTTGCTACAGACTTCACGGGATTACTTCCTCGCGCAGTCTCCAGTGGGACCCTTTCTTTTGAAGATTCCAATGTTGCTGTTACTTGCTTTTTTTGTACAATGTAGTCCCCATGACGTTAATAACGAGGCCCATTTCTCGTTCCGTGTTTAATAAAATTGCTTTGACGGCAATGTACGTGACTCCTCCCAGTCCAAACCTGCTGTATCCAAGGAGATTGTGTAATGCTAGCACGTAAGATGACGCACAGAGGGGAAACCAGGTCAGATGCAAAGTCCTGCCATACTGTCGGCCTCTCCCTGACTCTTTTCTCCGCCTCTCTAAACTGTCTCCGGTCTACTCTCTGCCATGTTATCTCTTTCCCCTTCACTACACGCCCTTCTCTCATTTTAAATCCAATATTGTCTTTTCTTCAGTCTCCCCTTTGAATTTAATGACCCATAAAATGCCCCCTTCTGCTTTTCCCGGCCCCCCCGCCACCCCCCCTCCTCGACATCCAATCTAACTCTGCCCCCTCGTCTGTTTCTTCCTTCCCGGACCTCTTCACTGTATCTCTCCTTACCTCTCCCCCACCGCCTCCCCCGCCTCTCTCTGTCCAGGCTCTCTCCCTTGCACCGTCTTCTTCTTTCCCTCCCCTCCTCTCGCTCCCTCGCTGTGTTTTAATGACTCGTAAAATGGCCTCTTTCATATGTTATTTTGGTGGTGATGCGCACCGCGGGAGTCCGTTTCCGTCTTTCTCTCTTCCTCCCTCGTTCTGTGATGATGATGAGCCCTGCGCCCCCAACCTCGCCAACGACCTCGTTACTGGAGCATGAAAGCAGGGCTGGACCGAGCCACCCTTTCCTGGCTGGCGCCTCACCTGCGCCCCCCTCACCTGCGCCACCCCCTCAACAAAGCCCCGCCTCACCTGCACCCCCCCTCACTGCGCCCCCTCACCTGCGCCCCCCTCACCTGCGCCCCCCTCACCTGCGTAGAGCACAATAGTGAGCCTCAGAAAATCAACTTCAAAGGGTCCCATATCGGTTTTACACCATCTACCATAAACATCTAAATATTAAGACAAAAAGCAGCCAAGAGTGTGGAAGCCAGCCATATGTGTCCGCAGAGACAACCGTGGCCCAAATGAGGGCCTCATTTTATCCACCCACATGCTATGTGTGGCTCTGTGTGTGTGGGGGGCGGGCTCTGTGTGTGTGGGGGGGCTCTGTGTGTGTGTAGGTGTCGGTCTGTGTGTGTGTGTAGGTGTGGGTCTGTGTGTGGCATTTGCGAGAGATTAAGCTATTGGCATTGTAAATGACAATGCCATTTTTATCCGTTTTCAAAACCAACACATAAATGACAATTTTGTCATTTACAATGCCAATAGCTCTAACTTTTGCAAAGGCGAAACCGTTGCATTGTAAATGCTTGTTAGTTCTGTAATTCTATTTTGTTTTTCTCTTTTAAAGGGGATACCCCCCTTGTGCTTTTTGTGCGAAGTGTCTGCATTCAATGGCAAATTGGGTGACCATAGTAGCCCAAATTGATTACTTGATTAGGTAACACTTTTTGTGAGCTTCGCTGTCCCTTTTTTCATATCATCATATAGCTTTCAGCCAGCTGAGACAAAGGCTTGGAGATGCGTTATCTCAGCGATTGACAGTAGCTTTAGCTTAATCTTTAGACTTCCGCCCTTTTTGGCGAATTGAACCTGCTCTGATGTACTGTTGCAGCTGAAAATAAAGTAGAAAAAGGTCAGGTAAAAAAGCCAAACACCAAAGGACCGAAAAGGTTAGAGTGTAGCTGTGGCAGTATGAAGATCCTTACTTACATGGGAGTTCGCTTTGTGAATTTTGCACACCAGCGCTTTGCAGTAGTCAACTTTGCAGTTACAATTGCTTTCCAGAGCAAGGGACCTACTAAGGGGCTGTGCCTGTCCTACTCCCCCCAAAAGCGGTCAAGTTTGAATCTATTCCTTCTTCAGCCCCCACTCATTAATGGTAGATATTCCTTAATGCAGGACCAGTGCGACATTAAGGAGGGGCATTGAAACATGCCAACGTTCTGCTGCATTTACCTCTCAACAACTAGGGCATCTCTGGGCAGTTGTTTCGTACGTTTTACTCATTTATTTGCTGTATAGCAAGCATGGTGACATGCAAAAACAACAGTTGATGGACAGAATGCTGAACAATGTTATACATTCTCCCCAGTACAGAGATCTTGGCCTAAATCCATCGTTTTTTTGCTCACCATGCCATTCCAGTTTGAACCCAGCCATATGCATATCAGTCTTGACCCTGTGCCTCATGGGAACAGTCCAGTCTGAACTGCCAAGCCAGGTCCTCCCTCGACTGGAAACAAGCATACTACGACCGGTTTTGGGGTTTCATCCCTCTTCAGCCAGGATAGCTTGATTCCAGTGGCATGGAGAGCACGGGACTCACGTCTGGGCATACCCGTCCCACTCGGGGTGACAAATGCAAAAACAACAGTTGATGGAAAGTGTGAGAAGTTGGCCTGGCATATGCTGTCGACTATTCTAGTGGGTACCTTGCACCAGTCCTTTATTGATGGTAGGTTAAAGACAACCTTTATAGAAAGATATCCTAGTGGTAGCTGTGGAGAGCAGCCTTCAGGCTAAGTCTTGGAGGAATGTAAAGCAGGTTGTTTTACCAGTCTATAATCTCGTGAATGACCAAATGAAAGGAGAACCACACCAGGTATATATTTAAAATATATGTATTTATTCTAAACACATCCCACTATTCTCTTTATGAGGCTAGAGGCAAAAGCACATTCAATAAACTTAATAGCACACAGTAAATTAGCACAATATATGTTGAGCCCTAGGGGTGTACCAAACCATATATCAATAAAGTGGTATAAGAACCACAACTTGCATAGTTTCAAGGTCTAGAGCCTTCAGAACTGCTGGGGCCAGCAGGAACCACCCAAGGTAGTGACACAGGGGACCCACGGGAAACCATGCAGTGTCTAAACACAGCCGCGAATCACAATTAACTTCTATGTGTTAAGTCGCGATTGGAATTTTAAAGAAAAAGGACACTTAGAAGAGGACTTGGAGCAAACCCGTTTAGAACTGGTGGGTTCTAGAGTCATCACCCACGTGACCACCGGAGTAGTCGAGTTACCTCAGCCAGGGAAGCCGGGTGCATCTGTGTCTTTTGATGTCGGGTTTCGTCGTCGTTTTCAGTGGTGATCTGCTTCAAAGTGCTGCTGGCGACCAAGTGGAAAGTGTCCGGAGTGATCCATGCCTGGATCGAGGATGAGAAGAACCTGAAAGCAGAGGGGACCGAGTCTGGGTCACTAGCCAGTGACCAGGGGTACGATAGTTGAATGCCCACAGATGTTGGGTGATTTCAGGTGAAGGTGAAGCTTGAATCTTCAGCCACAAGGACCAGGAGGTGTCAACAATGACCAGGCGCTAGATTTGAGCTGTCCCACGAAGGATGTCGACCAGGATAGCTGATTTCTGTGGCATGGAGAGCACGGGACCCACGTCTGGGCATACCCGTACCACTCGGGTGACAAATGCAAAAACAACAGTTGATGGACAGAATGAAGACCAATGTCATACATTCTCCCCAGTCCAGAGATCTGGGCCTAAATCCATCGTTTGTTTGCTCACCATGCCATTCCAGTTTGAACCCAGCCATATGCAAACCAGTCTTGACCCTGTGCCTCTTGGAACAGTCCAGCCCGAACTGCCAAGCCAGGTTCTTCCTAGACTGGAAACAAGCATCGTAGGACCGGTTTCGGGGCTTCACCCCTCTTCAGCCGGGATAGCTTGATTCCAGTGGCATGGAGAGCACTGGACCCACGTCTGGGCATACCCATACCACTCGGGGTGACAAATGCAAAAACAACAGTTGATGGACAGAATGAAGAACAATGTCATACATTCACCCCAGTACAGAGATCTGGGCCTAAACCCATTGTGAACAAATGATAGTGGCATTATCTAGTGTTAATGGTAAGTACTTCTACATTATAGAGCTCCTCCAGAGGACATTGGTTAATTCTGTGCCAACAGATGTCCAGTGATTGGTCAGCTCTATTGCCCATACTCTGTCTTCTGCACACTACAAAACCTTAGTCTGCTTGCTACCGGCAACATAAATATAGCTACGTTGTGAGAAGATGGGAGGAGGTTGAGGCAGTCATCTGCTAGAGCTCCACTCAGTCCCTTCTGTGACAACAAGCAGACAAGGGAGAGGAGCTACAGGTGCATAATGCACAACATGGTGAGGCAGTAATGGCCATACAGATTTTGTGATTGAAACTATTTTCCAGGATGTTTTCCCTTCTCCCGCATTCCGCGAACTTCCACTGTCTGGATTCCCTGTGAAAGTGGAGGCTAACACTCACTTCTGCTGAAGTACCTGGTGAGCATCATAGAGGGTGGGTAAAAGAGTTGACTACAGCAGCAATCTGAAAGCACAGTTTCCATGAAATCCAACTGCAGGATTGCTCTAGTGCTCTCTCTGAAGAGCGATAGGGGCCATATTTGAAGAAGCTTAACAGGCTTTGGATCAAATGTGAACTCTTGAGAACATGGTTACACATTGTCAACCTCAAATAGTGCACCCCCCATTAGCACCCGCTGGAGTTCGAAGTCAGTTGCTCCATTTGTCCTTGTGAAATAAATGACATACATGTTGTGAGTGGTCGTGTGATGGAGGCCGTTTGGCTCCTGCTGAATGGCGGATGGAAGCACACAAGCGCAGTGGTCATGAGCTCAAGAGGAGCTGTTATGCAAGGGGGGGGATTGGGAGGGGGGAGATTGTCCTGTGGTGGATGTTGTCTGAATCTCTTAGCAGCCAGTCGTAACATAGGAATGATAAACATTATGGCACCATTAACCTATCTAATTTGGATTAGCGGACCCATGCTTTTCGAGTTCATTAGCGAAATGGAAAAGGGTTGGGGGTACCTATGTAAACATGATTGAACAGTGAGTGTAAGAGGGAAGATTGGGCATATTTGGATGGGGCCAAAAAATTCCACCCACCCCATCATAATGTAGTTTTACTCGCATGTATTTGTGTAATTGACAGCCGAAGGAATGGCTAGTTTTGAATTACCGCGCAAGCTGAGTGAAAAGGTTGTCTGTTCCACAAACCACCTTCCTTTATTTCATGGAGGTTCTTTTACACGCCTTTCAATGATAACTTGTAATCCTGTAGTCGTACCGAAAACATATCATTCTTTTTCTGATAGTCACCAATTAAAAGGGTAGTTTGTGTCAGCAGTGGAGTTTGCCAGAGGCATTACGTTAATTCTCAGGGCCCTGGAAAATATTTTGTATGTAAATTTGCCTTGGAATGGCATTTTAATGCAAACGCAGTTATTTATTTATTGCATTCATTGGAAATGGAAATTAAGTCATTTTCTTTTCAAAGAAAAATGACCAGATAGCCTGCTCAAGCCGTGTGAATCCAGGACATTGTGTTTTTCCTGCAATCTTAGGAACAGATGATGGAAATCTGTGGTTTGGAAAGAAGAGGGAATTGTTTTTGTAAGTTCTTGGCAGTGCGTCCGTGCACAGATTGCAGACTTAAATATTACGATGCAAACAGGTTTTTGGGCAAGCTGTGGTTTCTTATAATTGTATGTCCCTTTTTGTTTTCGATTGGATAACATCAGATGTGAAAAGTAGTTACCTTTATGGCAGCTCTATTAACCGTAGTCCATTGATTGTATGATGTCCCTAAACTGGTGGGGAAGTCTCCAACTACCTCCTTTTGTGGTCAGAAACTGTTCAGGAACCTATTGAAACAGTGTTTTGCCCTAGTTGCATAGCAAATGTGCATGGATATACTCTAACAGTGCTTTGCACAGCTGGTGCAGCGGGATGTGTTGGTCAGTGCATGCGCTTGGTTACTGCACGGGGGTCACTTTTTGCATCTTCTCCAGCTCCCTTTTTAGAAAAAAGGATTTGAATGGTGGCAGATGAGTAGGGTAGAGGGTGTCGAGAAAATTAGTAGAAAGCTTACAAAACAAGAGTACTGAGGGCACCATATAGAAAGTGCTGTTCCTACTTCCTGGCTCCCTCAAATTTCCAAACTGTGGGTGTCTGCCACAGAAAGATGATAGAAAACAGGGAGGCGGCAAAAGGCAGCTTAACGTTAACAGTGCCTACAAGCCTCTAAAAGGCGACAACTGCTATCCAGGTGCATGCATTAGCTGTATCAGTACTCCGTTGAACTTTGTTGCCATAGCTAGCCAGTGGGTGGGTTGTATCACAGTTAAGGTTGGTAAATAGTAACCCTACACGGGGTGGCTGAGACTATGGAGTAATTATATAATATAGGCAAATTAAGTACTTTTTTTGTAACAGAAATGATCTCATTCTTTGTATATCCGATATTGTGTTATAAATCATTGGTTTTGTCAGACCACAGTATGATTTTCCTAGATGTTAGGGTTGTTAGGTTTTGTCGAGCTAGCCTCCACTTTCAGCAGCAGATACATAATTCATATTTGTCTGGTTCTACATTTTAGTTGATTATATAAAATTTGCATATTTTTTTTTTTAATAAAAAAAACCGAGTACGCTTCAGTTTACGTCATGTGCAATGGCGATTGCTTCGGAACGGGAGTGGGGAGGCGGGAATTAGATTAAAAACAATATTTAAATGTACCATTGCCACCACAGCACACCTCTCCTCTGTCCTCACTCTGCAACACCGGAGGCACCCAGGCCCCCAGCCAATCACGAGGCTATAATTTAATTTTTATTTTTTGCACCAAATAGCACAGCAAAACATTGACACTTATAGACTTTTAGAATTAGGGGTCCAAGATGCAAAAGTTATAAAACTCAAGTGCATTAAATGTCACTCTTTGACATGTGTGTCATTTAGAGCTCCACTCTATGTTTATTTCCTTTGGAAATGGTGTATTGTGAGACCTGTGAGCATCAAATACTGGTCCAGGCGATTCATGGCTTGCTAGAGTAAACGTAGAAAGGCAGATAATTGAACTGTCAGGATCCAATATCTATTGTCTGAACCTAGTGACATTCTAGAGCCTGTAGATCGCCCAGATGTTCTTTATCTCCTATATACAATAAAATAAAATAAAAAGTTAACATCAGGATTTTCTAACTCGTAGGTCACAGACGGCATTTCTTGGAGCAGTTTGAGACGCCAACTCTTTCAGAAGCTGAGGGGATACGTTTAATCACTGGGATTAATAACAAAACAAAATATGAATCAATCAATGTGTTGCTCTTGTTGGCATACATTTTCAGGTTTTCATTGCCAACTATATTTACTGGGGTCTTCAACCTTATCCACACTGTGTACTGAAAAAGTTATGCATTCACTTGCTTCACTCCCAATAGTATGACTTTGAGGTTATAGACAACTCTAGTATCTTTTTAATGACTTACGCATTTCTCTCCAAAGTGGTTCACCATTGTGGCACCCAATGCTTTGCCACCTGTATAGCCCCTAAAAAAACTTGCTTAGTAGCAGAGACAAGTCTTAGCCTGAGAGGATCTCTTGGTCTTGTACAACCAACACAAGAATTTGTAATAAACAAGATTTTTTGATAAAAATTGTTTTATTCTGTACGTTTCATTTAGCCTGCAATGTTTATGACTCTTGTTTTGTTGTGTATGTGGCGAGTAATTTTGTGTTTAGTGGAGGTTTTAGAATACTGGGAGGCTGTAAAAAAGGTATACGAACTTCTTGCATCCAGGGGTGTAAATCTCAGTGCCTCAGTCAATATATCTGAAGCATCTAACCTTTTTTCGGCTTCTCCATTTTTTGTCATACCTGACTTTCTACTGCAAATAACGTTTGATCTCATGTGAAATGCCAGATCTTTATGTGATAGTAAGCTCAGGAGTACTGTGAATAGTGGTAAGTCTGTATAGGAACGCAGTTGGCTCCTTTTGAATTTCTAAATTGTCCCAGACGTCAGTCATTGAAAGAATGATGCTGGCATAAATTGGAGAGCGAATCTGAAGAATGTTGTGAGTCGTTGGTTTGTCACCATTGGCTGTTCAAGACACAACTACGCCGTTCACTGGTGATGTGTTGGTGCACATGATCAAATGGGAATAATTCAGAGCAACAAGTCAACCTCCTTCCTTTTACTCCTAACTCTGCAAAATAATTATTTAGTGCCTCAACTGCCTTAATCCTTTTCCACTGACTCCATGTCCCCTCGACTGAGGTTAAGCCACAGACCCTGAAAGGAAAATGGCTCTCTTCCCAGGTCAGTGTTAAAGAGGGAAAATATAGGAAAAATATTGAAAGCAAATAAAGGGGTTAGTTTAAAAAATGTTTATAGTATGGGATTAGGTTATAAACCTGAATATTCCCATGTAGTGTTTAACCCTACTTACAGGGCCGTCCTTTCGTCAGACAGCCCCCTGGGCGAAACTGAATTTGGCACCCATCCTGATCCTCCTCTTCTTTCACCCCTTTCCCATTTGCTCCCTCCCATTGGTGATCCTAGTGGGGTGCCCTTTTGTGTTCACAGGTCACGTCCTGGCTGAATACCTCAGAGCAGTGACCAGCATGTTAACACACTTTTGCCCCCTGATTGTAATCACTTATTCAGTTGCTAAACTGGAGGTGAGAGTCCATGGGAGGTGGCATCGGAGAAGGAAGGGTGATTGGGAGAGAGGGGGTCGGAGAGAGGCTAACGAAAGTAAATAAAACAAGATTGTATACACACCCTGGAGGTAATGAACTGAACCAGTAGCCTGGAATGAAAGCAATATCCCAGGCAGCTTGGGCGGTCCGCTGTGTGTATTCCTCCTTTAACTGTAGGCGCCGTGGCCCTGAGTCCTGCCAATAGCCGGTCCTGCCTGCATACACCTATCTGTAAGGTGCTACAAAAGTCGTCTGAGTCTTGCATGGAATTTAACGCAGTCCTCGGTTCTTGTTTTTGGTGTGTTTTGTGTAGAACAGTGGTTTTTAACTTGGGGTCTGCAGTCCGCGATGCTTAGTCGGGGGTCGCAACCGGTCAGAAAATTAAATTATATTCGCAGATCAATAAAGTGAATATATTCATAAAAGGAAAAATATAAAATTGAAAAGGTGTAATTGTGAAGGTATTGGAAATTGAAGACTAAAAATTACGTTGGTATCCTTAGCTTGATTAGTTGGAACAGCACAAGTACAACAAACAAAATCTAGGAAATAGGTTTGCTGACCTCAGTTAAAGCACTTGTTTGTGTCTGCAAAGAGCACATTGCATTATGAGCAACAAAAAAAGACAGCGATGTGCAAAAGTTTAGCATATCACGTTGTCTTTTAAAAATGAAAGATTTCGAAAAGCTGAACCCCTCCCAGAAAAACTTCAATTTTTATAATCTTATAATTTTTTTGTTTGAAAATTAAATAAAATATTTCTTAATGTGTGTATGTATTGGATTTATACCACTCTCTATATTTGTGTGTATTAGTTTGAGGTTCAAATAAAAGAAAAGGCCTAGGATGGGGTCCCTGGCTTAGAGTTGTGATTCATACGTGGTCCACAGATGTCAAAAGATTATGAACCACTGGCATAGAACATTATCTGTAGGCCTGATGTATTTCTGTGACAGAAGGCATTTTTGTTGACCCTGCTGAGTTGAGCTGTGCAGTCACCCACTGTCCTCACTCCAGCAGTGAAACTGCTGATCACAACAGTCGCTGCTGAGTGAGCGTAATTAGATGCATATGTGGTTAGAGCGCCAGACCTGCTCAACGTCCTTTCCAGTCAAAGAAACTCCTTGTTTGTATTTGTTTTACTTATTTATGTTACAGTTGGTGGAGCGGGGGTGGGGGCTTGCTCAGTTTTCAGCACAGGGAGGTAGCCTCCATCTTCTCTATACTTTTTTCCGACGAATCCTTTATTGGCCCTGTGGTTTGTTTTATTTGGCTTGCACACAGCAAGAGTTTGGCCTAGCAATATACCACATTTAATGCATGGGATTAAGGATCGAAGTTTGTTTTAATGCATGTTGTTAGACTTGGCATCTTTTGGCATGTTTCCCCTGAGTTTTTGCTTTGTTTTTTGCTGGCGTAGTGTTTCTGTGCACTTTTCTCACTGCTGATCAGTGGTAAAGTGCAGGTGCTCCTGTGGTAAATTGTGTTATGGATTGGTGTTTCCAGGATTGGGTATTTGATTAACTTGTTAGTCCCTAGTAAAGTGCACTGAGTGTGCCAGGGCCTGTAAATCAAATGCTACTAGTGGGCCTGCAGCACTGATTGTGCCACCCACGTGGTAGCCCTAAAAAGGTAACTCAGAGTCTGGGTGCAGTTTGTAACTGGCATGTCGACTTGGCGAGTGCACCCACTTGCCAGGCCCTAAACCTTCCCTTTTCTGCATGTCAGTCACCCCTAAGGTAGGCCCAAGGTACCTCTGTGGGCAGGGTGCAGTGTATGTGAAAGGTAGGACATGCCCTGGTGTGTGTGGCATGTCCTGATAGTAAATTACAGCCTATTTCGTTTTTCACTAAGGTAAGACTACTGTTCCCCATAGGACAGAATGGGAAATTTGTTTATAACATCTCATAAACATAACTGGCCCTAGAAACTAGGTGGGAAAATAAAGTGTAGTATGCCTGAACTCAGAATCTAAAGATGCATCTTTTAGTGAAGGTGATGTTTACATTCTGTGTTTGAAAATACCACTTTTAGAAAGTAGGTATTTTCTTCCTCAGTCATCCCGTGTGCCTCTGCTGGAATGTGGTTTGCCTGTCTGGGTTTTGGATGACAGAAGGCTGGGGAGCAGGAGTAGCTCCAGATAGTTTAGGTAGGGTCGGGAAAGGGCTGAATAGACCTGGGCTGCAATGGGGGAGGGGAAGGAGATGTCCTTGCACCTCAAAGGGCCTGGTCTGCCTCTAACAATGCCGTCTCCACCTCCTGCCAGGAAATAACACCAGAGAAGGCACAACTGGTTCTGGCTGGGCACAGACACTCTCTGCTTAAGAGATCAAATCAGTTGGGGATATAAATATTTGGGCCAAGACTTCTGAACTTTAGGATTCTTTTGGATCAAGAAGACTGCCAAGGAGAAGAGCTGGAGAAGCTGTGAGGAGGGACTACCACTTTGCTGTGTGCTTTGCTGTGTTGGCCTGCAGTGGCTGCTTCTGTCTTGGACAGTGAAAGGACTGGACTGAACTTTTTGCAATCTACTTTTGTGAGTTCCTCCAAGGGCTAGAGGTAGAGCTTGCCCCCGGTTCAAGAAGTCTCAGGAACAGCAAAGACTTCAAGCTCTTCTGCCCTCAACACTGGGGACTGCGTGTTTTGTGCTGCAACAGAAGAAAAGCAACTCAAAGACGTCTACGACGCCGCTGCCGATTCCGTGTCCCTGAAGGCACCTCAGGGAACAATGCCGCACCGCGACTCTGGTCTTACCGATGATGCTTGCCGACGCCACCACCGAGCCGCTGCTCGCCCCGCGACCTGTGGGCACCGCTTCGCGATGACGCCTTGGCACCGTAGAGGGCACCGCCACACCGCGACCCTGGACTCACCGAGGACGCCTGTTGATGCCGCCACCGAGCCTTTGCTCGCACCGTGACCTGTGGGCACCGAACTCTGCACCACCTCGCTTCATGACGACGCCCTGGTATCCCGGACGCTGCCGCTCCACGCCGCAGTCGATGCCGCTTCTTGCACCGTGGTTCGAAGGCTCGTATAGTTACACAACACATCATCCTTATCCTGCACCACATGATTGGCCTGCCGGCGCCATCGACTCCAGTACGTCAGCTGACGACAATGCTTCAGCAACGCGATGGGGCTGCTTGCACTGCCTTCATCCTGCACCGCAACCCTGGTCTCACCGACGACGCCATCTGATGCCGCCACAGTGCCGCTTCTCGCACCGCGACCTGAGGGCACCGCACCGCTGCACTTCGCACCGCAGCACACGACCCCTGCCGACATCAGCGCTCCTGACTCCATCAGAGAGGAGATAGACCTGTAATGCGTGTGACTTCGAGGGCCCTTCTGACTCCTGCACCGACCTCCGGAACAGACGCCTGCGGACGCCGTGTTTTCGGAAGCTCAACGAGAGGTCATCAACACCCTGCAGTTCTAAAAGGTACTGTTTGCGGGTCTTCCTGACACCGTAGCTTGCCCGCGACGCCACGGTCAGCCAGAACCGTTTGGATTTGTTTGCTCACAGCGCCGTGATAGCCCCGGACAGAGCTATCGACATCAAGGAACTATTTTTAAAGCATATTTTGATAAGTGAAGATTTTGAAGTACTGTATTGTGGATTTTTATTGTTTTTGGTCTTGTCTTAAGTATATCAAAATATTAGATATTTTTCTAAACTGGTTTGGTGACCTTTTGTAGGGCTTACCCTGTATTACTGTTGGTTATGTACAAATGCTTTACACACTGCTTCTAAGATAAGCCTGACTGGTCGTGCCAAGCGACCAAGGAGCAAGGGTTATTTTAGGAGTGTAACTCCCTTATCCTGAGAAGGAAGGAGGGTCCCAATTTGGACAAAGGTGCAAACCCTCGCCAACTAGAGACCCCCATTTCTAACACATGTTGACTGTAAAAATGAGAAATTCGGTTTTATGTAGTGGTATGTCTCTCCAAACCCCTGCGGGTAGAATTGATATGAGAGGTAGATGGTGCAGTATTTTATCTCGGGCAGGATTAAGTCTAAGAAAAGCCATGGCCTAGGGCGCTATCAGCAGGGGCAAATATGCTTACAAAAGAAAATCTGGCTTTGCTGAAGGTGAGAGATGGTGGTGAAATGTAAGTGCCAGGGCCCTGACCAGGAGGCCACTGCAGATTGCACCACTCATTGCCCCTGACATCGCTGCCATTGACAGCACCTACACAACTTCTAACCACAACACTCCTACTAGTGTGGCTATAGAAATAGCTTGGGACGTAGGTGTTAGTCATTTTGAATCTATACTGTATTAATAAACACCTGCTGTCGTGCTGATCTGTAAATTAGGCAAACAGCTCCACTATGTGGCAAACTGTCAGAAGTGGAGGTGGTGACAATTAAGTGCCGGTGCCGAGCACCGGAATCCACCGGCTCAAATTAGGCACTGAAAATGCCAGTGACCTAGGAGTGTGGAATTGGTTTGGGCTAACCCAGATCTCTGGCTTCCTTCTTGTAGTTGCAAGCAAATTACGAATGATGTCCTGCAAGCTTTGCAGGAGGAATTGACTACCGTCCGCTGGTGACGTGTCTCGACCATCCAGAAGCTAGATAGCGTTGCTTGCCTGCCTCAGTAGCAGACTGGCCGCCTTTACAGTTCCATTCCCTCAGGTGTTGGGTTCACACATTCCACTCCAGGCGAAGTCCGCTTTGCGACCTTCCAAGGTGGATAAAGCCAGGATGAATTACAATGTGGAGCTGTTATTAAGCTGCGCCCTGTGCCAATGATAACATGTGCTCCACCTCTGCAGAATCGTTTCTGAAAGGCAGGCAGTGATGTCATCCCAGATTGTTTGGCAAGAACCAAAAAGCTTTACCCTTTCGTTTTGCATCCCATAGAAGGAGGACATATGCTTCTTTGTTACTGCAATGTATGTATAGAATTTTTCAGTAACAATGTAATGTTAATGTGAAATTAGCCTAAACATTAATCGATGTTTTGTAAGTAAAGACTCACAGCCAAACCCAGACTCCTTTCTTTGAATTTAGAAACATGATGTAGCCACAATGTCGGCATATGTAAGCATTGGCTGCTACCATTTATCTGTATGGACAGATGCACTCTTCCTTTGGACTAACTATCCTCTATTTTCTTGTTATGGGATTCCCAGAAAGCGAATAGCATGTTTTAATTAGGTGAATTCTCACCGAACAAATGTATATTATTCTAATAACCAATGTTTTTCATTCCGGTATTTCCAAAATCTCTTAGCTGTGGAACTTGGTTTGGTAATTTACCTGCAGGCTTTGGGGAGAAAAATATTTTTGTAGAATGCATTTTTTGATATCTTATTTTTTTTTAACATTATCTGATGCTTGTGTTATTAATTCTTTCCGCTACCCGCTTGAGATATCCGCTGCTTCCGGAGAGACGCCCTGCGCTCATCCTATACCATAGGCAGGTGACACATATTCCCCTTCTTACGTAGGGTCTTATACATAGTCCTACTTTCCCAAAGCCACCTGCCTGTATTTCTTTATCTGGATCCCTTTCTTGTAGTAGAGAGAAGGGGACATTGTGAATGAGTTATAATATGACATTACTGCAACCATATGACCCTGTAGCAACATTGGTGGAGACAAGTGCTCAATAATCAAAGCCTTTGGACATCCTTTTCATTGTGCCTCAGAGAACTTCCATTTGCACTACCTTTTCTGAAGTAAATTAGCCTACGTGAGACGCTCAGAGACACACACCTTCTCATTACTTCTCAGCTTGTCTCAACTGCTCCAGACTGCATATTAGACATTTAGAATAGGGCTGGAAACCCTGCTGCTGAAAGAGCTTTTTGCCTTCTTTCTCACTCTTCAAAGATTGTCGCAGGGGCGGCTCTAGGCTCATGCCGGCCCTGGGCACGGAGCGTAGGTAGGTGGCGACGGAAGAGGGGGTCCGGGTGGGGCGGATCGCGGAGACCAGTGAAGAGGGGGGGGTCAGGGTGTTTGGAAGTGGAACAGTGCCGGAGACCGCCAAATCCCTGCCACGGGCCGCCACGCAAATATATATCCATCCTCAGAGGATTAATATATTAAGGATATATATTGGCGTGGTGGCCCCTGGGGTTTGGTGGCCCGGTGCAGGTGCACAGCTTGCACATGCCTAAGGCCGCCCCTGCACAAAGTCAATGTGCCATCTGCAAAGCCTCTTCTTAATGTTCAGTGGGTGGTGCCAATCTTAAATGGGTCATCTCTCATGCACTTGATGTGTCCTAATTACACTGTAAGCATTTGATCCATGAGGGTGAGAGTGCTAGAATCGTTGATGCTCCGGTGTTGGCTTCTGTCTTGTTAGATATGTAAACTATCATGTGTGACTCTCTGGATACTGCTTTGTGGATTATCTGTAAGTGCCTTGTGGCAATTTTTTTCTTGATTGTGGAGTACTTGTATCACTTCACTTTAAGGTAATGGAGTCACCTGTGTGACAGATTTGTGGGTAAAAATCGAGTGGTCTGTAGAGGCCATTGTGGACCTTCTATAATGTCACTTACAGCACAGGTCCTAACAATTAGCTACTAAAGTTAAACTTCAAGTTTGAGGCAAAGAATCTTGTTTGGCTACTAAAGATGTTTTCCGCAACTTGAATTGGAAGTATTCTGATCCAAAACCGTAAGAAAGGAGCTAGAACAATTGCTAGCACTTAAAGATTTCACCTATCTGGAGACATAAAGCAGGCGGTTTGCTAAGTCACTTGTTGGACCCGGTCCTTTGGGCAGGTTTACCCCGTTACTTTTTGCTTTTTCCTAGCCTGTTTTTGGAACCTGGATTGGTGATTGTAGGCCTCTGCGCAATTTTTCACTGTGGTACAGTGTAAAGTGCGTGTGCTTTCTGTGTATGGATGGTGAGTGACCTGCCCTCCCATAGGAATGAATGGGGAATATGTATGCACATGGTAGATTCCTGATGCATGGGGAGTGCAGGGGCGAGTTTGATATGTATGAACTCGTGAGAATGAATGCTGCAGAATGGTGTATGCGGCATGGCTGTATCTAGTCCAGAAGCGCCACTTTTAGAAGTTGGCATAATTGTGTAGTGAGTCTGCTAGCACGTGATTGGCTGATGGGCCTGGCCCAGGCATGCCTGGGCCTGTTGGTAGATGGACTGTCTGGAGGAGGGGGTCTGAGTCAAGCCGTAGATGAAAGGCCCCCCATCTGCTGTTAGGGGGGAGTGGAAAGAGCTCTGGTGGTGCCAGGCTGTGTCTGTCGGCCCACCCTGGATGACTCTCCCTCCCGATGGCCCCCTGTCACCTCTGACCTGAGGCTGACAGGAGAGGGAAACCAGATACACCCAGAGCTTAGGGCTCGCTCACACAAAGACTTCTAAAGACTTCAAAGCTGTTTCTGTGGATAAGAAGGGGCTGTTCCCTTTCCCAAATCGTTCTTCTTTCTCTGGAGTTGAATCGACCAGGGGTGGGTGCTGCCCAGCTCCTGGATGCCTGGACTCCTGGGGGACCCCTCTGCCCTGCCTGGGCTGAGGAGGGGACTTGGCTTTACCCCTGGGAGGCTCTGGGACCGTGGCAGCATGGAGAGGCTGCCTTTTCCTGTTGAGAGCGCTTTCTCTGGACTTCCTAGCGCTTAGGAGCGCTTTTATGCTCACTTATAGCGCTGGACGCGCTGAGGCTTCTTGCCCGTATTTATTTAATTATTTACGAGTGCCCACCTCGATCTGCCGTGGAGAAAACAACCACGAAGGGGCCGCGACCGGATTGGCCGGGACCCGAGGAGAGCCGTGCTCTGATTGGTCCTTGGACGGGAGCCTGGTCCAGGAGCCGCGCTGTGGTTGGCTGACTCCTGGAAGCTGCGTGACGTGGTGGGGAGCCGAAGAGGAGGAAGGACGCATGGTGGCCGAGAGAGGGCTGTTCCCGCTTCCCCCTGCCTGGGGGAAGCTCTGGGTTGTTGTTGCCGGTCTCCCGTGTGCAGAGGGAGACCGGAGATTCCCCCGCCGCCAGTGGAAGCCGCCACATCGAGGCCGGCGGGAGGAGCTGCCGTCTGGAGGAGCAGGCGGGGCTCCGGCGGCAGGAGCAGAGAGCCCCCGCGTGCAGCCGCCGCCTCAGGAGACCGGTGAGTGGGGTGCGGGCGTTTGACCGGCCTTAAGACGCTGGTGTATGCAGGGCGGCCCCCGATGGCAGTGGGCCGCCCCAACGTCGCGCAGAGCCTGTAGAGGCTCCCACAACCCGGGGGCAGTATTTGTGCCAGAGTCCCCCGTGAGGGACCCCAACGGAGCGAGGATGCTTTGGGCGGCCCCGCTTGGCAGAGGGCCGCCCCGACGATCGCGGGGCATATTACTTGGAGCCCTGTGAGAGGCTCGTGCCCGCATGTTGTTTGGTGAGCCTGTTGAGGCTCAGGAGGGCGTTTTCTTGACTCGAGTCCCCCGTGAGGGACTCCAACTGCCCTAAGTCGTGTTCAGAGCCTGTTGAGGCTCTTGGGGGCCATGTTAGATAAGTAGGGGCGTCGGGGCATATTGTCGGTGCCCGTCCCCTCCTGCCTGGGAGAAGCTCGTGTCCAGGGAGGCTCCAGGGGGTGTGTTGCTTTAGAGCCAGTGTGGCTCCAACGTTTGACCCGTGTTGGCCAGGGCCTGTGTGGCTCCAACGTGCGCAGTGTTTGTTTTAGAGCCTGTGTGGCTCAGGTGGCGCAGATTCGTTCTAGGGGCTACTGAGAGCCCTGCCACAGCTTCTGGTACCAGCTGCGCAGCACTTAGTGCCAGCTGCTACGTTTAGGCCCTTGTGAGTGTTCCCAGGGGCCCAGCAAGTAGTGGGCCCCTGCATCGTTTAGGCCCCTGACATTGAGACTCAGGGCGTCTGAGCCCCAACAAGGCCAGTTGGCCTAGGGACTGCCACAGGTGGTGGCTTATGTAGGTTTTGCGCAATTGTATGGTTCTTGCACCTCTGAATGTGATTTCTTGCATCATGTCTTATTCCTGCACCTCTGAATGTTTTTAGACATCATGTGACTATTGCGCTACTGTATTATTCTGGTACCTCTGAATGTATTTTACTGCATCATGTGCTTTATTCTTAACACCTCTGAATGCTTTAGGCCTCATGTGTTTCTCTTTATTACTCCTCTGAATGTGTTCATGCATCATGGGTAAGGTGTTCTGGTTTATACCCCTAAATGTGTTTATTCTTAGGTGGTTGTCTTTTCTACTCCTCTGAATGTAGGTTTATTGCATCATGAGTAACGTGTTCTTTCTTAGACCCCTAAATGCTGTGTGATACTTGGGTGGTTGTTCTTTTAGTACAGGTGGTCCTAGTGAGGTCCTGGTCCCCTGCGTGACAGTCTCCCAAGGAGTTTAGGGTTGCGTAGGTGGTACTTACCTGTTCCCAGTAGTTACTGGATGTGATCTATAACTGTTACTTTGTGTTACAGTGAAGTTTATATACTTTTATTCTAATTTCTGACAAGTATTTCTATATCTGCAAAGTGTTGATTCAGACAGTGGCCCATGTGGCCCTGTCTTGTAAATAATCCCTTGTGAATATTGCCGTGCCAGTTGGCACAATGTACATGTGTAATTTCTATCTGATATGTTTTGACAATACAAAAGTTATTTTAATATAACCTTGTGTGGAGTCTCTTTTGTGGTGTACCTAGTATGTTGTTGCTGTTGTGCGCTGACGCAAATGCTTTACACATCGCCTCCGAGTTTAGCCTAGACTGCTCGCGCCATGCTACCTAGAGGGTGAGCAGGGGTTATCTTGGCGTGTGACTTCCTTGCCCTGACTGGAATGGTGGTTTCTGCCTGGCTTTGGCATCAGCCTTGGCCTACCAGAAATAGCCGGTTTCCAACATCACTCTTTTTAGATCTCGATGAGTGGATTGACTCTTAGGACCCAATTGAATCTAAGGACCCAGTGCAACGCATTCACAATGGCTTTGAGGGCCGTCTCTCTAGCAGGTAATGTCACAACATTGAATCTTCTTGCTCAAGCTGTTCTGGCTTACAAAAGAGAGCTGCACTGTTGTTTTATAGCCTACAGTACAGCTTTCACTTGGGTTGATAAATCACACTACTCTGTAACAAGCTAATAACAGATATTGACCTTCTGTTGTTGGAGATAAGAGCACTTAACTCTGAGACATGGCTGACTGAGCGGAATATTTGGTGAACCTATATGTGTCCCCCATCTGTGGATGATCGAACATCTCTATTCCGGAATGCACAGCTGATTTGATCTTCATTCAGATAGACTTGCCGCAGATTCTTCACCTTTAGAACATTCCCCAAGCATCAGACTGGATACAGGAACTTTTCAGTCGTACCTATGTGCGCCGGTAGTTAGCCGTCCCGCTCCACAAATGATTGGCTTAAACAGGCACCACTTCTACGCACTGACTTGAGTTCTTTTCTTTCTGCGCCACCAGACGCAGATCCAGAACTACTTTATGTCTTTCAGAGTCGTGTGTCTCTTAATTTCTTTTGAAAATTCACAGTGTGTAAGGGAATGCTTCCCCCAAAAGCAACTGATTTTAAGCCCTGTAGGGATGGTCACTGTCTGATATGCCTGTGCGCATCAATGAATCCAAAGGCCATCTATGACCCCGAGGTAAAACTCTACAATGCTGAGCATAATACGTCCCCGTGATGAACCATACCGGTCCGAAGGTTCAGTACCTTTCTCCCTTCAGAAGTCGGCAAAGCCTCTCCAAAGGCCTGTCTTCGTCCATATGTAAATCGTCCGCTACATCTAATAAATAGAGCAAGTGGGGCTCGGCCCCACTTGCTTTCACTCGAGAAGTCGTGGGGGTGGCACCAGGGATCTCACACCCTGAGTCTACCAACTTTGGAGCTTATCGAGTTTCAGGGGACATCTCCCACTTCTTAACAGACCAAAGAGTTTCGCAAGGCCGTACTCTGACTTTTTGGATCGTAGCCAACTCCTGAGAGGCCTTGTATCTGGATTACTGCCTGTGGGTTCTCCCACAGTACCAATTGGACCCTCCAAGACATGCTCCAATTACAGCTCTACCTCTGTTGCCACGGTCCATGCCAGCTCCTGAAACTTCAATGCTAGTGTTGAATCCATTGATGCTGAATGAGGCGATACCAATAGGATTCTCCTAGTCTGAAGCGGTACTGGGACGACCTCGAATGACTCTGCACTAGACAATTATTGTGCCATCGCTTCCCCAGATGATTTGCCTCCTCCACAAAGGAAATCACACACATTACACTTTCTTTTCGACATGAACTGGGACAACGATTATGAGGACAGTTGGTACAAGACTTGTAGGAGGCCAGCGATCTCAGTGCCTCCCCTTAATCGGGTGTTATCTCGCCCCCTGGCCCAGTCACTGAGGAATCCACCTGCTACACCATGATGATGCGTAGGGTGGCAGAAGTTCCTGACCTCCAGCTCCCCATCTTTGAGGTTATAATTATTGTGTTGACTAAAGTCCTCCTGCCAGGGCAAACTTATTCAGAACTCCTTCTGCCATTTATTGAGGCACTGACAGGTAACTTGTTGATCACCTTTTCCAAGCCATGGTGTTGCCCCCATTCCGATGACCCTGCGTTCCTATTTCTATTTCCTTCTCCCAAAAGTTTGGTTGTGCATGCGTCCACAGTTGGGTCTGATCCTAATACTTTCCTGACTACTCTCCTGATAGGAAATCCAACTGGATAGATACATTTGCTAAACTAGTTTTTTCGTCCACTAGCCTGTCTCTCTGCTCAGTGAATGCTAGTTGTCTCCTGGAACACTACTCCCATGCCCTTTGGAGACTCAGTGGCTCAAGTCCTTCCTGGTGTCCCAGAAGATCCATGATCTATCCTTGCCCAGGTCATCCAGAACAGTCGGGATTTATCCAAGTTTACAATTTGTTGTGGCTTGGATACCACTGACTGCATTTGGTGGGCCATTAGCACCATTGTTACCATTTGTTGTCACGCTTGGCTGAGGTCACCGGTTTGGAGATTAAGCAGACTCCGCTCGCGAGTGGTTCAAAGAGAGCAGGAACTATCTGCCCCACTTCGCCAGCAGCACCCAACCTACCACACCTTTCGCAACATTCTCTGGGGTGCCCCTACACCGCCATCCAATCCAACCACAGCATTGGAGCCCACAACCCCTGCAGCCAAGGTGTGGGCTGCTCAGTCCCCAGCTCCACCTGCAGCCATGACTGCCAACCCCTTTGGCGTACCCTTCTCAGAGCACAGCTACCTGGTGGGAGGCAGAATCCCATGATTTTTATCGAGTTAGCAGCCATACCATCAGACAGGTGGGTCCTGCAAATTGTTTGGAAGGGCTATGCCTTACCCTTCCTTTCAGCACTGCTGCACCTTTCACCATCTCCCCCACAGCTTTCAGTTTTGCGACAGGCAGTACAAGCCATTCTGGCCAAGGGGGCTATTGAGGTGGTGCCTGCGCCAGACGTAAGTCATAATTGCTATTTGTGCTGCGTTCTGGTGCCCAAGAAGGACAGAGTTAGTTAGATTTTTGGTCTGCACTATATAAACCCTTTCATCCAGAAGGAAAAAGATGCTCACACTGGCTCAGGTCTTATCTGCCCTCGACCCTGGAGACTGGATGGTAGGTAGTGTTGAGCCCCCAGGATGCCTACTTCAATGTACCTATCCTTTTGACCTATCAGTACTACCTCCGGCTCATGATGGGACAGAAGCATTTTCAGTTTGCTGGGCTCTTTTTTGGTCTCACCAATGCCCCTCTGGTGTTAACAAAAGTGATGGCGGTGGTGGCAGCACATCTTCCGAGCTCAGGGGTGCCAGATATCCCTCCCTATCTCGATGACTGACTCTTGAAGGTAGGCTCACCCAAGGTAGTCAAACACCTCCAGACTACAGTGAACCTTCTGTCATCATTTGGTGTTCATCACTGTGCTAAAGTCCCACCTGACGCCTCCTCAGACGCTCCACGTCATCGGAGTCATTCTGTACACTTATGTTTCGTGCCTTCTGAAAAGAGCTTCCAGAATATTCAGGCCATGATCTCATTCTTTCAACTTAAGTCCAGGATTTCAGTGAGGTTGACTCTGTGGCTGCTGAGATCCCGCTAGGTAGCAAATGTGGGCTCTACAGTGGAATCGCAAGTTTCAGTGGGTCCAACATCAAGGAGACCTCTCTGACTACGTTTAGATGTTAGAGGTGACTGCAAATGACTTGCATTAGTGGTTACTGTACCACAATTGGCTCAGCAGCAGACCTCTCTCCTCCTACCTCACCCAGAGCTGACAGTGATGACCAATGCATCATTTCTGAGTTTTGGCTGCTACATGAGAGAGGTGGCTACCATTGGCCTCTGGTCTCCTGTGCAGTTCTTGCTTCATATTAATTTCCTATAGCTAAGGGCCATCCGCTTCTCGCCAAAAGCCTTCCTTCTGTCCATCAAGGGGAGTCTGGTACAGGTACTCACGGACAATACCATCACCATGCGGTACTGCAACACATAAAGTGGGATCATGTACCCTGTATCATGAGGCCTTGTGTCTCTGGAAGTGGCTGGACCACAATGAAAGTTTCTTGTGGTGAACCACCACCTAGGATCATTCAATACCAGGGCATATGATCTCAGCCATTGGCTTCTAGCGGATCATGTGTTGCAGTTAAACTCTGAAGAGGCGCAAAAGTGAAGAATCTTGGATTGATCTGCTCGCTACCGCCGGTATTGAGCAATGTCAGCACTGATGTGTGTTAACGTTTCCAAGGCCTCTCTCGCTTCTAAATTTATTCTGCCTCGAGCAGAACTCGGGACTCCTGTATGCCTTTCCGACGATCCCACTCCTTCCCCCGAGTTCTAAAAAAGATCAGAACCAACCGGGCCCAAGTCATCCTAGAGGCTCCCCATTGGGCACAGAGAGGATGGTATTCAGGACTCCTGAGCCTGAGCATTTGTCCTCCGACCAAGCTGCCCCTCTGGGAGGATCTGCTATTGTAGCAGCAGGGCACGGTTCTACACCTGGGCCTTCTTAATTACCACACTAGGACTTGGAGATTGAGCAGCAACAGCTAAACATTTTCGACCTTCCTCTCTAGGTGTTTGATGTCAACTTGGTGGCCAGACATCCCTCGACAAAAATTGTGTGCCCCTGTTGTTAGGAAATGTTAGTGGTTTGGTGTGGCACATGCTAAATTGACTCTCCAGGCAAAACAATCTGACTATTTGTTTGTTTTGTCCTTAGACAGGCAAGGCCTTGCTCTGGACACAGTGAATGGGTTCCTTTAGCTTTTTTGGGCTTATTGCGGTTTTCTAATCAGCCTTATTTAAGTTTCCAGTTGTTATGCACTTTTTGAAAGGGTAACAGCATTTGTTTCCTCCCTCTCCCTTTGTCATGCAGCAAGGGGACCCTAACTTGGTGATCAAGTTTCTGATGTGCACTCCCTTTAAGGCGCTTCACACTCTCTACAATGTTCCAGTGTGGGAATGAGCTTCAAAGTCTCTGTGTTAAATTGCCATATCCCCTTTCTTCAGAGACAAACTAGTTTTGTGGACACGGGCATCGTTCTTGCCTAAAGTTATGACACTGTTCCACATAGCTCAAAACGCCACCTGCAGGCATTCTATGCCTCACCTCAACCTCTAAGGAGTAGGAGAGACTTCATCGCTTGGACCCCCAAGAGACCGCTGATCTTTTACATAAATCATATAAAAAATTCCTGGTAGACAGAAGCTCTTTGTGGGGTTTGCTGGAGCGAAAAAAGTCAAGGATGTCCAGAAGAGATCCATCTCCTGTTGGATTGTAGTCTTCTGCAAGATCTTCTACGCAGTGGCTGAAAAGCGGCCTCTGGAAGGACTGCATGTCTATTCTACCAGGGCCAAAGCTGCTACCACTGAGTTAGCGTGTGGAATACGTACATGAAGCACTGGACAATCTGGTTTGCCGAGAGGGGTATTTTGCCTGTCCGGTCCAACAGGACTTGATGGTTTGAGTCAATTCACAGACCATCCTCCAAATAGGTTCTGATTTGGTATCTATTCAAAAGGTGTGGAATCTGCAGCTAGAAATCTCTATCAGAAGACCAAGTTACCTACCTTCGATAACGCTCTTTCTGATAGATACTGTAGATGCAGATTCCTCACCCCCTCCCATCCTCCTTATTCTGTGAATTTGACTCCAATAATATGATCCCAAGTCTAAGAATCTGCACAATGATGACGACAATTTTATTTTGGAGGCGCGGACAGTCATGAAAGCAGCTGATGTCAGTGTGTAGGAGTCGTGCCTATATAGGTCCTGCACATCATTTCTGGAGCGAAACGGCATCAGTGCGGAGCCATGGAGTGCCACTTGCCAGTGCACAGAGGTAGTGCTGAAACGTTTCCTGATACAGTCAGTTCTGGAGCGAAACTGCATCGGTGCAGAGCCATGGAGTGCCACCTAACGGTGCACAGAGGAAGTGCTGAAATGTTTCCTGATCCAGTCTGACGCCTAGGGAGTATTCAAAAGGTGATGAATATGCAGCTAGACAAAGTCTCTCTGTTTATGATTAGCACTTGAAACCATATATATATATATATAAAAAAACATGTTTAAAAAAAGGTATAGTCTCCACCAGAAAGGGCGTTGCCAAAGGTATGGGACTTGTTCATCGACTCCCATAGAGAAGTGAAGAGATTGTTAATTTCCCTAATGATACAGCTCTACCATGAACATTTCAAAACTTAAATTAATGTGATTTGGGAGAGAAAGTTGCTGGGTCTGGTGGTTCAGTGTACTAATGCATCCACTGCATGGGCCTGTGTTGAACCTCATGCTCACAGGTTCAAATCCCGGCAGGTCCACTCAGCCTTTCATCCATCTGAGGTCGATAAAATGAATACCCTTGAGTTGGGTAACAATAAACTTACCGCAGCGATTTCACCGGAGGCTGTGTTCCTGGTTTCCCTTGCCTAATCCAGCGTGAGAGGGGAAACTGTTCGCCGGACCCGCTCCGCGGGTCCCGCTTCACCTGCGCCCCATCTGCGTGTTGTGTGCGAGGCGTGCAGGGCTGCGAGCGTAACGCGGGGGACTCCAGCAGCCAGGAGTCCCTGCGAGGCCAATTACCACCACCTGGCCCGCTCTCCCTGCAAGGCACGCCCACAGCACACTGGACTCTTGAAAGCCTGCCTTTCCCTTCGAGCGGGTGAGACTCTTACCGCAGCGATTTCACCAGAGGGTGTGTTCCTGATTTCCCTTGCCTAATCCAGCGTGAGAGGGGAAACTGTTCGCCGGACCTGCTCCGCGGGTCCCGCTTCACCTGCGTCCCATCTGCGTGTTGTGTGCGAGGCGTGCAGGGCTGCGAGCGTAACGCGGGGGACTCCAGCATCCAGGAGTCCCCGCGAGGCCAATTACCACCACCTGGCCCGCTCTCCCTGCGAGGCACGCCCACAGCACACTGGACTCTTAAAAGCCTGCCTTTCCCTTGGAGCGGGTGAGACTCTTACCGCAGCGATTTCACCGGAGGGTGTGTTCCTGATTTCCCTTGCCTAATCCAGCGTGAGAGGGGAAACTGTTCGCCCCATCTGCGTGTTGTGTGCGAGGCGTGCAGGGCTGCGAGCGTAACGCGGGGGACTCCAGCATCCAGGAGTCCCCGCGAGGCCAATTACCACCACCTGGCCCGCTCTCCCTGCAAGGCACGCCCACAGCACACTGGACTCTTGAAAGCCTGCCTTTCCCTTGGAGCGGGTGAGACTCTTACCGCAGCGATTTCACCGGAGGGTGTGTTCCTGATTTCCCTTGCCTAATACAGCGTGAGAGGGGAAACTATTCGCCGGACCCGCTCTGCGGGTCCCGCTTCACCTGCGCCCCATCTGCGGGTTGTGTGCGAGGCGTGCAGGGCTGCGAGCGTAACGCGGGGGACTCCAGCATCCAGGAGTCCCCGCGAGGCCAATTACCACCACCTGGCCCGCTCTTCCTGCAAGGCACGCCCACAGCACATTACACATTGTACATAAACGCAGTGATTATCCGCGCATGCGGGACGCGCGCGGGACTCAGCCCGGGGCTAAGACTGGGCAAAGAGCGGGCCGTTTGAGGACGGTAAGGACTGGACTGGGCCACCCCCCCTGTTGCTACCCTTGTTGCCCTATCATCCCTTGTTTGCACTCTTGCCAAAGAGAGACTATGTGTTCACGCGCAAGTCGCAGTAAGACTGCAAAGGGAGGGAAATTGTTGAACGGGACCCTTGATGATTTCATAACCAAGACAAACACGGCTATTGACATTGAGATCACCAAAATGCAACATAGAGTATCCATAGAGCTAGATGCGGCTAGAAGATTATCCCAGGACCTAGCCATGTCAAAAAAGTCTTCTTTAGGCAATATTGCACTTGCCAAAACTCCCGAGCGCCTGATTGGCCCTCGGCCACTAATAACAAAGGCGGTCATCCATCACACTACAGTCACATCACCATCTGAGCAAGCCACTACCCCAGAGCTGGTCTCCCTCAAGTCTAACCAGAACTATTCGATACATTTTCCTGTATTAGATTTAAGCATCTCCAAAAGCTCTGAGGCGAATAAGTCGATCGTGTGTGTTAACCATAGGGATGCTGTTCAAAAAAGAAAACGCATTGCAAGATCTGCCTATGCCAGGAAGAAGGCCAAAATCGCTAGGGGACAATTCTTTAATAATAGAAGACCTTCTGTACTAAGCAGGGTGGGTGGAGATGTACCCCAAGCTGACTCATGTTTAAGTGACGAGGAGAATTGCACAAGCACAGATAAAGTGGAATTAGATACACCAGTCGGGGAGACTCGCTCACACCTCGTTGCGGGGGTTAATGGGGGACCCGCGTGCGAGCTAGAGGGTAGTGACGAAGAATTTCTAAAAATAGTATGGGAGACTCTGAAAAAGCTTTTATCCCCCCTCGAACTCAGACTCTCACGCATAGAAAATCACCTTCTAGAGATGGACAAGACCATTGTTACACTAGCCAGCCTTAGCTTAAAACAAATGGAACCAAATATTTTGCTGGGAGTAGAGAACACTGCACAGGCACCAGCAGTAGCCCCACCTGTTCAGCCCCCGCCCAAACCAATACCCAAACCACGTACAAAGGCTTATGACCTCACAGCCACCATTCCCCCAGTTAATGCCCCCATTCACCATTCTGCTCAACGTATGCCACTTGCAAAAGAAGTTGCTGCCCCTAGATCAAAAAACACCGTGACCCACCGTACATATCCACAGGGACTCCCAAATGCACACATCTTCCGAGGGGGTTTCATAGATCTCCCCCCAGATGCAAGGCCTTACGTTGTGGTGCTAGCTGGAGTGCCTGCTTTGGAGACGATATCCCAAGAGAACTTCTTGTCATTAAAAAACAAGGTAATTCATTGGTTAAATACAAACAGGCAATTACCTAACCATTTAAGAAGCAACGTCCTAATGGTACGAAGGGTCCCTTGGGTAGGCCCTTCATTCAAATCCATCCCAGGCGACTGCATTGTTGTCTCCTTTGCAGACCCCCACACGGCACAACACCTATGTTCATGGGATGCACGCGGTGAGAATTCGTCAATTGTTGTTAGGCCACTTACCTTCTTTTATCCCCCACGGCCAAGTCCAGACCCTGAGGGGAATTGGTCTTTAGCTCGAAACTCTGTGCGGGGTGGGCGAAGAGGTAGTTGGCAAAGCCGTAATGGTTGGTGGGAAGGGGCTCCAACCTTTAACCGGTTTGGATGTTTAGACGAGGTAGATTGACTCTCCAGGAAAAAGGCTTCCGCTTATGGCCCTGAACCCATTCTCCCTTCTGTGTGTACTGACTTTATCCCACTAAGCCGCACCCTACAGAACAACCGACCTATAAGCCCAAGATTAGGTAGAGGGAGATCAGCACCAGCCTTTTTGGACCCTAGTGCTCCCCCAAATCTCCTTTTTAAGCTGACCTCTGACTACCGACAAGTAGCGGCTAAAGCAACACATAATATCCCAGAGATTCAGCGGGTTCCTGTATTTCTGGAAACTGAAACTCGACAAAAGGATCTCTCTATGGGTAGTCCCGTATTGCCACTGAGGGCACCTATAGTCCCAGAGACTACTCATAACCCCCCGTCGGTGTTTAATGGGGACCAGCCAACTGTAGTTATGGTCGGGGCTTCAAGCTGTACTTCCATCCCTCTAGCGGCCCCCCTGCCCCAGTAATAGGGGACGCTGGCGGTCCTACTCTGAAGGTGGTCAGCTGGAATGTAGTGGGCCTTGCACGTAACATTGATATACCCGAATGGAATTCCTTTGTTGATTCCTTCGGGATCTGCCTACTACAGGAGACCTGGTGTCTGGAACCACGGCACAGGGTGGGATATTCTACCTACTTTGTGCCAGCGGTACATTCACTAGGGGGTAAAGGCCGACCATCTGGCGGCTTGTTAATTTGGGCTAGCATTTCCCTGGGTCTAAATATTAGGTCAATATCCACTAAATCTCCTAACCTCCAGAGAATTTCAATCAAAGGGCCCGGAGGCAGGACCTTAGAAGTTTTCAATATTTATGTTAGAGGGGCGATGGGTGACCGTTCTACGCTCCCATTTACAGGACTCGATGAGGAACTAGGATCTTGTAAAACAGATTCCCTTGTTTTAATTGCAGGTGATTTCAACTGCTCATTTGAGCCACTTGCTGGTGAGGATATATTAGACATTGGGGAAGATGATGCTAGGAGAGGTATCACCCCCCTTACTCTTGCACCTATCAGGAGTTGGTCTCAAAGTGCTATAGATCTTAATGCCCTTTGTTTGGAACATGGCCTTAGGGCAACTAACGGCAGATCCCTGTCTGACTCTCAGGGGGCACACACATTTAATAGAGTGGGCCACTCATCTCGGATTGACTATATACTTCAGAATTTTAGTCTTTGGGCTTATTTGATCGACATGGCGGTACTGCCAACAAGTGACAGTGACCACAACCCTTTAGCATTGTCCTTGGCTTCACCTTGGTATGTCAAGGCTCCAGCCCTTACCCCCCATACTTGGAAAACAACGCACAAAGTGCGCCCCTCCAACTGTGGTAGGAGGCTAAAATGGAACAAAGTTGCTCTTGATGAGGGAAAGATCACTCAAATAAAATCTATAATGTCAAACGCACAGTCAAAGCTAGACACTCAGAGCCATAACAAACTTGATGTTCCTTTTTTGTTTTCTGAAATTATAGATACTCTGGGTGAAATGTTTATGGTTCGCCCAGCACGCTCGAGGGACAACTTAAGAGCAGGGCCTTTAGCCAAAGCAGGTTGGTACTCATCTGCTTGCCGTTCTTCCAAACGGGAACTAATCAATGCAGTAAAAGCCAAGGACCCTGGTCGAATTAGACTAGCGAGAAATAACTACAGAAGTGTCATACTGAAGGCAAGGGGCGACCACGACACACAGTTTTGGAATGATCTTAAGCTGGCTAGTTTTAGGAAAGACCCCAAAGGTTTTTGGGACTTGCTGAGAGTAAGAGACAAACCCACAGACTCTTTGCTAACTTGTAATATAACTGGCGAAGTATGGTTTAACTATTTTTCCGGGCTCTATTTCCAACCAATGGGCCCGACCAATTGCATACTGCCACAGCCTCCTGCTGATCATACAGAATGCTTTGAAGCCAACCTCTTTTCGCCTAAGGAAGTTATTGGAGCACTTAACCGCCTGGTGCCAAACAAGGCCGCTGGACCTGACGGAATCCCAGGTGATTTGCTCCAGGTTAACCCAGTTGAGTGGGGGTCACTTATTGCCTCCCTCTTGAATAACGCCCTAAATGGGGGTAACCTCCCGGAATCATGGAAGTGTGCAGAAGTCGTCCCGATTTTTAAGAAAGGTAGTCGGGACGACCCTGCTAATTATCGCCCTATTAGTCTTCTAGATTCCACCCAGAAGGTGGCCGGTAAGGTAGTCCTAGGGAGGGTTACACAGTGGATAGAGGAGAAGCAAATTCTCTCAGATTTTCAGGCGGGTTTTAGATCCGGAACGGGGACCATTGAACAGTCTTTCCGGTTACTGATGATTTACTGGAAAGTGGTTGTACTGGGCAAGGGCAGTCTGTACCTTGCCTTCATAGACTTGCGGACTGCCTTTGACCTGGTCCCACGTATCCAACTTTGGAGTGTTCTTGACGCCCTGGGCATTCCTCGCTATTTACTTAATCTCATCATAAAGTTCCATGATGACAACTTCGCGCAGATCAGGTGGGGTAAACAGGGCCAAAAAACGCCACGTATTCCTGTAAATAGGGGTGTCCGCCAGGGTTTTGTGCTAGCCCCCACTCTTTTTTCTTTATATGTCAACGGAGTGGTGGAGCACCTGTTAAAACATCCTGCAGATGCACCCTCCCTGGCGGGCAGGAAGATCTCCACCTTACTATTTGCAGATGATACCCTCCTGATCTCAAAAAGCCCAGTAGGCCTTCAAAGCCTTTTAACTAATTTCAAGGCCTTCTGCGACTTACGGGGACTTGTTATTAATGCGGGGAAAACCAAATTCCTGGTGTTAAACCCCCCTAAGAAGCCTATTTTTCCACCCTCCTTGGACTCCGTCCCTCTAGAGAGGGTAAAGGAGTTTGACTATTTAGGGATCCGCCTTTGGGATTCCATGAGTTGGAAACCCCACCACCAAAAAATGCTGCTCGTCGACAAGAGGGTGGCGGGGACCCTGCTCAAGGAACAACGCGCTTCGTCTTTAAAACCCATCGCTCCAGTACTCGACATCTATAGGGCCAGAGCGGTGAGTGCGGCATTGTATGGGGCAGAGTTATGGGGCACGCAGAACGTGGATTCCCTTTCCAGTTCTGAAAATAAATTCCACAAAGATCTTATGGGGCTCCCGTATAGTACACCATCCCTTCCACTCCTTCTAGATGCAGGTACCCGGTCGATCAGTGATCTAGCGAGACTGCGCCCCCTTTTATTGTGGGCACGTATTTGGAGGGTCCCTGAATTGTGTAGCTATGCAGAGGGCCTTAATTAGCTTCTTTCTCTACCAGGTTGGTCCAAGGTCCGCTGGTTAAAGGAAGTTAAGCGTCTTCTTTGTGACCTGGGTCTCGAAGAAGCCTGGCTTAGTAGATCTGCTCCTCCCAAGTCAAACCTGAAAAAATTATATTGGACTTGGGTCACGAATGGCAGAATTAGTAAGTCCAACCTTTGCAAAACAAGTGTTGAATTTCTGATGTTTAAGGATGTTCCCCTATACGAACCATATATGGACACGATCACAAAATCTAGGGAAAGGGCACTATACTTTCAATTCAGGGTGGGTTCACTTCCGGTGGGCAAACTAACTGCTAGATGGAAGGTTCCTGCACAGAGGACCTTGTATTGCCCCTTCTGTGCGAACAGACCAGAGTCAGTCCCCCACCTATTATTTGAATGTCCAGCCTATGTTGCCCCCCGTCCCAAATGGTTGAAACCACTCTGTAGGAGTCTTAGCACTAGATCACATGAAGAAGCATTACGAATCCTAAGATCTGACTCTCGCCCCCTGTTTGCTTGTGGCCTGGCCAAATTCTTAGGGTGGGCCTGGCGTCTCAGATCTTCTAGGATACTGTATCTTACCTAAGTATATGTTTTCGCTTTTTCTCATGTGTAAAATTTTAATTGTTTACTATGTAATGTTTAATATTTCTGTGATGTACTTTTTATTCCTTTTATCTAAATTTGTACTGCTTTTTAAGATACATGATATCGAAATAAAGTTTGTTACAACAACAATAAACATCTGTTATTCAGCGCCAAGATAACCCCTTCGAGTTGAACGTGCACTTTACAAATACCCGTTATGTTATGTGACCACATCTAGGTGGCTCAGGGGTCTAAATTAGTTAGAGTGTACAGCTACAAGCTCTTGGAAGTCACTTTGACTCCACAGTTAAAATGGGATCTGCACTGTAAAGACTTCTTTGTAAGAGCTGCTAGATGGTGCCGCAGGCTTGCACAATTCACCACCCAATTCTGTGGAGGCTCCTAGTTGTCTGCTGGAGATCTTTGAGACTATAGTCACCTTGGTGTTGTTAGACTGGTCTTCTGTATTCATTCAGAAAGGTGGAGAGATACTCCACTGAATTGAGCGTAATGGGCTTCACAAACTATTTCATATTAGTCCTTTCACTCCTCGTTCTTTGTTTTGTTTAAAAATTGTTATATTATTTTCAATTTGAAAGCGGATACAAATTTCGTGCTTTAACTGGCAGCGAAGGCACCTTGGCAGCCGTTCTACTGAAAGAGAGTGAGCACTTCCCTAAAGGTATAAACAGACATTGGAAATGTTTCTGGCTCTCAACGACTCTGCTGCCTGGGAAGCATTTAGTTCCAACAAACATGGTTTGAAGGCATTAACGCTCAGGAAGATGTTTGATTTGAGCTTTAATTAGAACATTAATCTTTGGAAGGTGAAAATCATCGCAGCAAAAAAGTGTAGACCTCTAAAGGGGCCTAAAGTTCTTTGTTGCCGCAACCTTATTTGACTTAGGGTCTTTGTATATTGTTAGGCTTTACTTAAAGTTTACTTTGACCAACTGGATAAAACTCAAGGACAACAAACAAAATGTGTTGATTGTGTTTTTTATTAGATACGGAGACTTTGGGCCATCTAATCAGTTTGTCCTGGTCTAAAGAAGACAGGAATAGGCCTTCAGCGGGATGTTTTCAAAGAGCTCAAAGTAATGACATGCAGTGATGTCTGTTCATTGTATTTAACCCCTTCCACGCTCATGACGAGCTGAGCTCATCATGAGTTGTGCCGCTCGCACGCTCATGACGAGCTCAGCTCGTCATGTAACGCGGCTTTTTGAAAAAAGCCGCACAGCGCAAAAATAGCCGCCGCACGCATGCGGTTAAGCATTCTATTAAGATTTGTATTGAATAGTCAAATTCGTGTAGAAACAATGAAGATTGTAAAACAACATAATGTCGTATGATTATGTAGTACTTGGGTTTCATCTGCAAGAGTGATTAGCAGGTGTTTAGATTCTGTATGAAGGTCCTGCTACAGGTTTGTCTAGATTAATGATTATTTTGATATATTTTTATTTTATTTTTTATTTTATGGCTATTGTTATTTGTGCCATGTTTAACCTTTTACTGGTTTGTGACATACTTAGCTGTATGCCTAAAATGCTATATAAAACGTAGATTTTTAACTGTGCCCCATGCTATTGAGGTTTGTGTTGAGTTCGGATTTTGGCCTGAACTCTGACTATTTGCTGGAGAGCTCATGTTCACTCACATCAACATTCGCTAGCTCAGGCAGAGCTCAAGTGCCTCATAGGTGTGTTCTTTTGTCGTCACAGACACTTTACTACATCTTAAACGTACTTTGTGCTATTACTTATAAATGGTCTTTCCTAAGACGAGGGATTGTGGAAACATACTAACAGCCCTACCTCCATCATAAAACGCCCTCGCCATTGATTTAAAATTGGCGTCTTTGCAGGTTGGTCCTCTCAAGGAAGATGAAGTAAGGCTTTTACTGCACCACTTCGTCAACATTTTCTATAGGACACTGCCTTTTTACTGTGATTATAGAATGTGGTTGTGCTAAAACGTTGTCTACAATGAGTTACATTTTTTGGTTTTTGCTTATTCTTGTAATAGGTGATGATGTACTAGTTCATATTAAAGCTTTATAAGCCACTGACTAAAATGTACTGCATGAATCCAAGTCTTAGGTCACAGAAAGCAGAGGGCTCTGATGTTGCTATCCACACAAACATGCAGAAGTCGTAGAGGTTAAATAATGTATGCTCACTAAACCACATAGGATGTAAAAGTGGAAGCTCCACCTATAAGCCCAACTTTAACACCAAAACTCACCTCTGTGACCTCAGTTACATATTCCTACTGACACCTCTCCACCAGTAAAATGCTGGTTGAAAAACCCTCTACCTTTAGTACAGAGACAAAATGGTGTAGATATGAAAAAATTACTTTTGGTGTCTGAAAGATGTAAGCTCAACCTTTGGGAAGATCATTTCTGAAGTCTAGATCTACTACACAACCTCAGTCAACAAAACTGTCTACAGAAAAAGGCCAGCCTGGACACATCTATCTTAGATTACTTCTTCCCAATCACTCACCTTCCCAGCCGGGTAAAAGCTATCGAATATTGTGTTGCCGTCCAGCTACACAAGAAAATCGAAACTAACAATTTGCCTACAGGCTACCAATATGGATTTGTGCAACATTGTGACTCATAAATTGGTCCTAGAAAGTGTTTGATAATGCGCTTTGCATCAGACCAAGGCTCCCCCTCTCTGCCTTCTCCTTAATCTCTGAGACCTTTTACACTGTGATGCCACCAAGCCATGCTCAACACCCTTTCATCAAAACTGAGTTCTAAAGTATGCATACCTCAGTATTTGAAGTCCTACCTTACAAACTGAGCCCTGGTAATCCAGGTGGGCAACTCCATGTCCGGGTGCATCGTTTGACCTGTGCCCCATTAAAAGGCATGGTTCTTTCTCCAGTCATTTTCAGTCTCTAAGTGGAGCTCTTCTGGATGACAAGTGCCTCAAGATGTGGATGACACAAATGCTAAGGTTCAGAAAGCCTCTTCAGCATATGCTTCTCCTAAAATGTGATTTTGGAGCTGCAGATGTGTTCTTCTCACCCCTGTGATTAAACAGCAGCAAATTCAAGATCATTATCAGTGAGTCTATATTCCTTCACACCCCAAATGATCTGTAGTGCCAGGTCAGTAGGCTTTCATATTGACACTTGGACCAACGTCTGTAGTATGAGTTGGATTACTGAGATGCGTAGAGAAATAAAGTTGGTAGCATAAGTAGTCGGAAGTGATGAAGCAGGTTAGATGGGTTCTTGTAAGTAGCACATGCTAGCCATTAATTTGGGTGTTTGTACGGTAAATGGGATTGTGGCATATATATATATAGTGGTGCGACTTGCCTCTTTTATTGTCTTTTGTAGTCATATTTTTCCAAGCATCCTTGCTTTATCAGCCCCAGCTAGGTCCAGCCAAGAAGCATGTGAGGTGGCAAAACGAGCCACAGTCCACATTGATCCTACTGAGGGTAAGGAACCAAATGCGTGAAGCTGCTCTGGCAAAGGAAACTGGCAGATCAGAGTGAAGTCCCAACCCCAAAGTGAGGCAGTAGGTCTACCAGGATTGATTTGAGGGCGGGCAGACCAGCGCCGTTCCAGGCATCGGCAAATTGTTGGTCCTATGACATCTACAAAAGCAGCACATTTTGTGAACTACTAAAACCGATGACCAGACCTATATATACACAGACCTCTTAAACCAAAGGGGAAGTGGAAGGCAGAGATATGCATCCAGAATGTAAGAAAGAGGGCAGCACCTTGGCCTATAGATTGAAAAAACAAACCAGACACATCATGATGCAGCTCCTCAGGAGCATAGTGTCAAACACTGCCAGGATAGTTTCAGAAATTGAGATGTGCCACACCATAGAGAAAGACACTACATTTGAGCATGTTGTGGTCAGCAAAGGAACAGTGTGGACATTGGACCAGTTGAGAAATACTAAGCATGTCTAGGTGCTGGTGGTTGTGAGCCTTCACAGAACACAGAGGTAAGCAGGAAAAAAGTGACCATTCAAAATAAAAGTAAGTCGAAGCAACCTGCCTTTTTGAGGCCAAAAGAAACCTGTCCTTTAAATAGATTGGGAAACATGGTGAAGAAGCAGGCAAAAACTATTGTAGTGGGAGTTGCCAAGAGAGTCCCTGAGTTTGGGATTTAAGTGGTCTGAGAGAAAAGAAGATACACAAGGCCTAAGAACTAAAGAAAAAGACCACTGGGGAGTGCAGGCCAATAGACTGTTGTCCATCGTCTGTCTCTGAATCCCCTCTCAGTCAGTATGACATCACCTTCTTTTACTGCCAATGCCGAAGCTTTAGTGTCTTTTTCCTCTGTGTACATTTCCGAGTCAGGCTTCTTTACTTGTAGTACCGATTGCAGAGGGCCACGTTACATATCAAATCAAATGAAACATGTTGAACGCAACTAGTCACGCCGGGGGTATCCAGCAGCTGTGGTGCAGGTCTCAGTGTAAGAGCCAGGTCTTGAGTTCCTTCCTGAAGTGGTTCAAGGAGGGTGAAGTGCGGAGATGGAGAGGGAGGGTGTTTCAGGCTTTGGCTACACCGTGAGAGAATGAGTTTCCTCTGGTGCGGTTGTGGCGGATGCGTGGGGTCTGTGCGAGGGCTAGGTGTGTGGAGCGAAGGTTTCTGGATGGTTGGTGGAAGGTCAGACGGTTCATGTAGTGTGGTCCTGGGTTGCGGAGGGTTTTATAGGTGTGGGTCAGGAACTTGAACTGGCATCTCCTTTGGACGGGGAGTCAGTTAAGATCTTTCAGGTGCTGGCTGATGTGTGTCCTTTTAGGCAGGTTGAGAATCAGCCTTGCTGCTGCGTTCTAGATTGTCTAGAGTTTTTGCATGAGGGAGTATTGCACGTGTTCGATGGTTGTGCCAACATGGAGTACATTGCTGTACTCTAGTCGGCTGGTGATGTTAGCTTGCGTCATAGCTTTCCTGGTGCTGATGCTGGTGGGGAGCCACCTGAAGATCTTTTGGAGCATCCAGATTGTGTGGAAGCAGGCTGAGGCGACAGTGTTCACCTGTCGTTTCATGGAGTGTTCGCTGTCTAGTAAGATGCTGAGGTTGCAAGCATGGTCTTTCGGTGTGGGGCTGGGTCCCAGCTTGGTTGGGCACCAGGAGTATTTCCAGATGCCGGTGTATCTGCCAAAAATCCGTTTTGTCCATGTTCAGTTTGAGGCAGTTGTCTCTCATCCATGTGGCGACTTTCTTCATGCAGTTATGGCATTTGTTCTTTATCGGGTTGGGTTCGCTGAGAGTGAGAGGGCGAGTTGAGTGTCATCAGCGTAGGAGATGATGTGTGATCTGACACTGTCTGCGAGTGGTGTCATGTAGATGTTAAAGAGGATGGGGCTGAGGAATGAGCCTTGGGGTACTGTGCAGATGGTGCACATGGGGTGCGAGGTCAAGGGGGGGGCGGGCTTCCTCGCTGAGTCTTGTAAGAAAGGACTCCATCCATCTGAGCACATAGTCTGTGATTCTGATCTGATGAAGTAGTTAGATGAATGTGTGGTGGGATATGGTGTTGAAAGCTACAGAGGTGTCCAGGAGGATGAGGGCGGACATTTCTTCTCTGTTAGACAGGGCTTGGATGTTATCTTTTGGTGCGATCAGGGCTGTCTCTGTGCCGTGGTTGGGTCTGAAGCCAGACTGGGAAGGGTCCAGTAGCTTGTTTCTTTTCAGATGATCAGTAAGTTTGAGGTTGATGGCTTTCTCCAGGACTTTGGCGGGGAATGATAGGAGGTAAATGGGACAGTAGTTCTGGAAATCTCTGGGGTCTGCCGAACGTTTTCTTGAGGAGGGGCCTGACCTCCATGTGCTTACATGCATTGGGAAATATGGTTGTAGTAAGGGAGGCATTGAGGATGGAGGTGAGCTGGTGACTGATCTTGTTGTTTCCCAGGTTGAAGAGCTGATGTGGACAGGGTTCGGTGGGTACTCCTGAGTGGATAGATTTCATCAGGGTGGTAGTGGTTGGTGTGCTGAGTTTCCATGTGCTGAGCATTTGGTTTCTGATTGTGTTCACTTGGTTGCTGAGGATGTCGGAGGGTTGGGGTTCAAGGTTTGTGTAGATGGTGGCAATCTTGTTGGGGAATTGGTAGGCGAGGGAGTAGCAGAGTTCTTGTGAGGGAGTGATCACATTTTCTGTGGCTGAGGGGCAGGAGAATTCTCTGACAATGGTGAAGTGTTCCTTGGTTTGGTTGGCGCTGGTTTTGATGCAGCGTGTGAGAGCCTCCTTTTTTACAGTGCTGAGCTGGCAGTAACAGTTGTTGAGGGTTGATTTGTAGGTGACTTGGCCGGTGTCCTTCTTTCTGGTTCACCATTTTCTTTCTGGTTGTTTACATTCGTGTTTTGCTGTGCATACATCTCATAGCTGTTGCATTTGATTTTTAGGCCTCAAGTTACTCCAGCTCACCCCTGCCTCGTCTCCATTTGGGTCTCCATAGCTAATCTCCATCACAGGAAAAAAATGTAGCAGCATTAAGGAGTTCAGTTTAAGAGATTCTGTGCTTTCACATGAGTTATGGCTGTGGGCTTGCCTGTGAAAAATGACCTTTATATTTTTCCATTACATTTGTGCCTATGTTTCAGTGGTAGATTATGACCAGAGAAGACAGATGTTGGGCCTCCGTTTCCTGCATTTGACCCGGTAGAATTTCTGTTACTGTGGCTTTCTGTTACAAGTCGTCCCACTGCGTGAAGTACATTTTTGTGGCCAGTGGGGTGTTGCCACAGATAATGCCCCTGAATGGCGCGCCTCTGCCGTGTGTGATCCCCGTCTGTCTCTTGTCCTAGTCCAGGACCACCTCACACGTTGATTCATTGACGGCAGGCGCCTTATCTGGTCTAGCAGTTGTGTGTCCATTTTCTCCTGTGCGCGGATTAGGGCACATTAAAGCGGAGCCTGAGTTTTCAAAGTGTATATTCATTGGGACGAGTTTCTCTGTTCTCTTCAGATTGATGTTTCTCTGCAGATGGTGGAGTCTCAGCTGTAGACTTTGACAGGAGTTCAGAGAGTACAAAGTCAGGGCCTGACAATTATCATCTTCGGCAGCTGACTAATCAAAGATTCCTTTCTTCCCATTGTGCTTCGGGCTGGGATTAATTTGGTGTCTTGAATGCTACTTTGAAATGGCTGGCCCATTAAGCTGCTCCTAGTTATTTTTGTGAAAGTGGAACAATTTGAAACAATTTGCATAAATTCTGTTATGAAAGAAAGGCGAGTAAAATGGCAATGCTAAGGTTCAGCAAGCCTTCTCGACCGGCCTCTTCTGCATATGCTTCTCCTTAAATAGGATGTTGGGGCTTTGCGGTGATGGGCTAGCAGCTTCAGACAATGCTGGCTTGTTACAAGGGGATGTGGGGGTAGCAGAAGGCAGGATGGCAGAGTTCTCAGAGATTTACACTGTAATAGGTGGGTGACGGCTGATAACGGGGAGGTTTTTCATCAAGAGGTTGTGAGTGATATCAAATAGACAACAAGAGTGAAGCTCAAGTGTTTTATGATGTTTTTATTCAATTTTTACCCACCTTTAATTTTACTTTACATCTTTTGTCTCTAAACAAGAGCAGAGCAGTAATGGGGAAGCCATTCATAGCATGGCATCTCTTCCCAAAAACTAAAAACAATTCCTGGCCTCCTGCCATCTGTCCCCAGCTATTCTCTCTGCTTTCTCTTCCAAATTTGGCCTTTCCACTCTCACACGAGTGGAAAGCCAACATCGCTCTGCACCAAAGACCCGCTGGTCAGCGTGGCTTACTTCCCCTGTCAGCGTAGGTCTGCTGAGAGCCATGCTGAGGGAGACCCATGCAGACAGGGTAATGTGGTGGATGGGCAAGGACAGAGCTGCCTGTTTTCTCACACTTCCCTTAGGCTCTGTGAGGACCTTGAAGAGGCAGTAGAAGGCCGAATAGACCCTAAGCTGCCATTTTGCTGCCACACTTTGCTTCCTGGAGACGCAGGCGAGGCAGCGTAACACAGACAAAGTTAGCTCATCCCCTGGTGATCCCACAGTAGTGGAAAACAACTTTTGTTTCCCACTGGCTCTGCATTTTAGCCGTATGTAACTGGATTTTGATCCGGGTATTTGCACTAACTTTTAAGCCTTTCTTGAAACTCATGTGTTCAGTTTGATAGAGGTTGAGTTACTTAAGTGCCTGGCTTTGGCTGTCTCGTGAAAGAATACTGGTCAAGATAAGAAATGGTCCTAAAATATTGTTGCAGAACCAAAACTATTTCAAAAGGCTGTTTCGAATGTTTGACTTAACGGTGAAAACATTTAACACGGCTGATCTCAACAGGGATAACCCGTTGCGCTGTCCACTTATCGAAAAATGAACCCATTATCAAAAATATTACATTGTCGCAAACAGCAGAAAATAATGAAAATAATCATAATGGCATTTGATTGCAGCTTGCATTTGATCTGGACTTGTGTAAGTGCAGGGTGCTTACTAGCAGAATAAATATCATTTTTATGAACGTACTCCACAGAAGCCAAGTATAATGCAGTTCACAGAAGTGGTGCAACAAAGTAGTTTTTGGTCAAAATAACAAAGTTATTTTAAAAAATGGTCCTCCGTACCCAGTTGTTTTTCTGATTATATTTGAAGCTCATATATAATTCAATGGGATGATTGACTGTAATGTAGCAGCTAGTAGGCTTAACAGAACACCTAAGCATTTTTTAGCCGCTTTCTTGGCCTTTTCTCCAGATACTGTTACAGTCTGTACTGACTAAGTTTTACCACTGGTGTATTGGAAGCTTGAGGAGTAATGCTCTGCTAAAAACAGTCAAAGGCTCCTATGGTTTTTGACACTGTAGGACTACCATGGATGAGTTATTATGGTTTAAACTAGGACATACTTATCGGTAGGTAATTAGATAGATGATCACTAAAGCAACAGATGTTAAGCATCTTCTGTGGTGGAGAAATGTCTGTAAGGGTGTGCTTATGAGTGTGGTGGAATGCTGTTGGCTGGTTATTCCAACCAGTGAAAATTGATACCCTGGACAAGTATTTACCGGGTGTGGCAAATATATCCGGTTCTCAGTTTTGAAACACAGAATGAGGCCTAACCTTCACCAAAATTTGCATGTTATGTTCTTTTAACACACCTTTTTACTGTCTTAAATTTCATTAGGTTTCAGCTGCTAAAATGTGGCTGGTTGGGGAGGAAGACGGGTTGCAATAATTGTTGCAGAACACTCGTTAAGCTCCTGTTTTTCACTCAACGTAGTAGGACCTCCATTTTGTGTCACAATTGCTGTGTCCGTCTGTAGGTACACGACACTGCGCAATACGCCTGCGGCCAAACATGCAGGTGAATAGAAGAAAGAGTCCCAGTTCGGAGAGACTGCTCATCTGCAATTGATTAATATCTGCACCAGCCTTAAGTCCTCCCTTCCCCCCGTCCCCACCATACCAATACTCTGGTGAGGGGGAAATGCATGCCCTCAATAAGGTGCATCCCACTGTGATATTGTTTGGCAAATAATAGTTCAACTCTTGAGCACCAGTTTGAATGTCTTTGTTGTTGGAGTGAAGTAAAGATTTGCGTAGATGGATTTGATGTTAAAGGGTTATTGATTTGTGTGTCTGCAAAGACCTGTAACCAACTATACAAAGTCTCTATGTAAACATTGCTAATAGTCATAGATTTTGTCATGCGGATGTTTTGGCTTGGCTATTTAATTCACTTGTTGATTGAGTAGCAAGAGATCCAATCCCACCTTCTTTTATTTTCCAAATTGTTTGGTCTTAGACAGATTTTCTTATAATCCTTGCCTCGGTCAGTTCCATTATATAGACTAAAATTGTCAGTGATTAAAAAAATTTGCTTATGACCAGTATTTTCATTATCTATTTGACAGCAGTTCTTCCCTCCTACCTAGTCACCATTCACTCATGTTCACCATCAATTTGGCTGTTCATCCATTCACCTTTTTATACATCCATCATCAATCTCCATACGCGCCTTTGGATGCATTCATTCATCCATTCGTATACATATCCATCCCTGCCCTTCCTTTCCATGCCTCCTGCAGCCTATCTCTACCTTCCATCCAACCTTTAACCCATCCATCCTTTCATCCATCATCCCTTCATCGTTAAACCATCCATCATTCTGCTCCATTATACATCCATTCCTTTACCCATCCACCCAACTATGCCTTTACCCATTCATTCACAAACACACATTCACAACTGTTGACTCACTTGTCCTTTTAGCCACACATACAACACCCATCAGTAAACAAACACCTTCTCACACTCCTTCAACTTTGAGGTGGACCCAGTATTCCAAATAAGACGCCCAAAAAGGCAGTTGGAGGGGGGCTCCCAGAACTGGATACAGTATGACAGACCTTCTCCTCAAAACAGTAAGGTACACAAATGAGATTTCCTTAACTGGACAACGTGCCAGATGAGTCCTTCGAAACGAAATGTAGCACTTCAGATTGTTTCCGGAATGAAACCCAGTACTCCAAACGTGACCACCATATCTGGACTTGGTATAGGAATGGCATCCTCGAGAAGTGGATGCAGTATTCTAACTGAGGCCTCTCGAACCTAACTCTGTACTCCTGAATGAGGACACTAGAACTAGAAATGACATTACAGATGCTTCAAGAACTGCAAGCAACCCACCAGTGGTGGCCTCCATAACCGGACACAACTTGCTAGAGGCAGTGTTTAAATTCACAGTTCTGCAGATGTGGGCACCGGAACTGAACTGCGGTGTCCCAGATCAAGAGTAATCTGCCATGGGAGTGGTGTTAAGGAACCTCTCTTTTCTACTCTTAACTCTTACCATGCGTCGCAAATTTCCAGTTTCCCCGCCAGAGGCATTAGGATCTTATTTAACCACTTGTCAGATCTTTCAATACATGACCTCAAAGAGTTCAAGGACAGCAGAAGCATTGACTTCTACTGAGCATGTACTCAGGGGCGGCTCTAGGCTCATGGCGGCCCTGGGCAGGGAGCGTAGGTAGGAGGCCCCGGAAGAGGGGGTCCGAGCGGGGCGGAGCGCGAAGGCCAGTGAAGAGGGGGGGGGGTCTGGGTGTTTGGAAGTGGAACAGAGCCGGAGGCCGCCAAATCCCTGCCAGGGGCCGCCACACAAATACGTATCCATCCTCAGAGGATTATTATATTAAGGATATATATTGGCGTGGTGGCCCTTGGGGTTTGGTGGCCCTGTGCAGATGCACAGCTTGCACATGCCTAAGGCCACCTCTGATGTACTCGTGCTGTGTCTTACTTAGGTTCGAAATAATCTGTTCAGTGCACAAAAACCAAACCCTTGCTTGTTGCCAGTCGTAAATGAACTGTTACATTAACAAAAGTATTCCAGTGGTGTAGGTTTATCTTGCCACTCTCGACGAAAAGTGTAGGAAAACATATCATTTTTAGGGCTCGGGCCTACGTCACCACGAAGTGGGGCGGGGCTTCCGAGCTCTTATGGAGTAGAAAAAAAAAAGAAGTCTGAAAGGGGTCCGGCTGCCACATTCCAGAAAGCGCGCGGTTTTTGCATGTGGTATTTTGCCATGTGCATGGTAATTGGTCCAGGCAAGGCTGTGTTTAAGTAAGGCAGCACGCCATAGGGCTTAGGAATTTGTCAATGTTCACTTCCTGCATAAAGTGTTCGGAAACGCGCAGAAGAATACATAAATCCTCAATTACCAGCTGTCCGAGGTGCCGGTAATTGAAGGCAGATGGTGCTGGGAGCGTGTGCACTGCTGTGTTTTTTTTCCCTTCAGCTCTGTGCGCGCGCATGAACAGCCGGGCAGCAATGTAGAGAATCACATGCATCAGATCTAGTTTTCACACCATCACACACACACACGCACACACACACACACACACACACACACACACACCTTTGCACAATGGTGCCTGCTTGTGCATCATGGAGCAGTGCAGTGGGAGAATGCAGGAACAGGCCTTTTTTAGTAAATATAGCTTGCCAATATTTCTCTCTCAATTGAACCACGCACACAGAAACATTGATTGCTGGGATCAGTTGCGCTAACATTTAGTAAATTTGCCCTTTACTTTCCACTTTTTTTTCAAGTTTCTTACCTAAAATATTCATCACCCCTGGTCCATTTTTTAGATCACCAGAACTCTCCATCTTTATCCTTTACCCCTTCTCCCCCACCGGTCATCCATATTGTTACTTCTTCTAAGCTTACTTAGTATGTAATAAGCAGTTTATAAGGAGACAATCACATCACATGGGGCTCTAAGGCTGGTACACTGACTTAGAAGGGAGGCTCACACTAACATCAGAAAACTGACACAGGAGTAGAGTAGTGAGTAAAGTAGTGATTGCAGAGTAGTGAGTAGTGAGTAGAAAGTAGTGAGTAGAAAGTAGTGAGTAGAGTAGTGAGTAGAGTAGTGAGTGGAGAGTAGTGAGTGGAGAGTAGTGAGTAGAGTAGTGAGTAGAGTAGTGAGTAGAGTAGTGAGTAGAGTAGTGAGTAGTGAGTAGAGTAGTGAGTAGAGTAGTGAGTAAAGTAGTGAGTGCAGAGTAGTGAGTAGTGAGTGGAGAGTAGTGAGTAGAGTAGTGAGCAGAGTAGTGAGTAGTGAGTGCAGAGTAGTGAGTAGTGAGCAGGGTAGTGAGTAGTGAGTGCAGAGTAGTGTGTAGTGAGTAGAGTAGTGAGTAGAGTAGTGAGTAGAGTAGTAGAGTAGTGAGTAGAGTAGTGAGTAGAGTAGTGAGTAGAGTAGTGAGTAGTGAGTAGTGAGTAGTGAGTAGAGTAGTGAGTAGAAAGTAGTGAGTAGTGAGTAGAGTAGTGAGTGGAGAGTAGTGAGTAGTGAGCAGAGTAGTGAGTAGTGAGTGCAGAGTAGTGAGTAGAGTAGTGAGTAGTGAGTAGAGTAGTGAGTAGAGTAGTGAGTAGAGTAGTGAGTAGTGAGTAGAGTAGTGAGTAGAGTAGTGAGTAGAGTAGTGAGTAGAGTAGTGAGTGCAGAGTAGTGAGTGCAGAGTAGTGAGTGCAGAGTAGTGAGTGCAGAGTAGTGAGTAGAGTAGTGAGTAGAGTAGTGATTAAAGTAGTGAGTAGTGAGTGCAGAGTAGTGAGTAGAGTAGTGAGTGCAGAGTAGTGAGTAGTGAGTGCAGAGTAGTGAGTAGTGAATAGAGTAGTGAGTAGTGAATAGAGTAGTGAGTAGAGTAGTGAGTAGTGAGTGCAGAGTAGTGAGTAGAGTAGTGAGTAGTGAGTAGAGTAGTGAGAGTAGTGAGTAGAGTAGAGTAGTGAGTAGAGTAGTGAGTAGAGTAGTGAGTAGAGTAGTGAGTAGAGTAGTGAGTAGTGAGTAGAGTAGTGAGGTGAGTAGTGAGTGCAGAGTAGTGAGTAGAGTAGTGAGTAGTGAGTAGAGTAGTGAGTAGTGAGTAGAGTTGTGAGTAGTGAGTAGAGTAGTGAGTAGTGAGTAGTGAGTAGAGTAGTGAGTAGTGAGTGCAGAGTAGTGAGTAGTGAGTACAATAGTGAGTAGTGAGTGCAGAGTAGTGAGTAGTGAGTAGAGTAGTGAGTAAAGTAGTGAGTAGTGAGTGCAGAGTAGTGAGTAGAGTAGTGAGTAGAGTAGTGAGTAGAGTAGTGAGTAGAGTAGTGAGTAGAGTAGTGAGTAGAGTAAGAGTAGAGTAGTGAGTAGAGTAGTGAGTAGAGTAGTGAGTAGTGAGTAGAGTAGAGTGGAGTAGTGAGGTGAGTAGTGAGGTGAGTAGTGAGTAGTGAGTGCAGAGTAGTGAGTAGAGTAGTCAGTAGTGAGTAGAGTAGTGAGGTGAGTAGAGTAGAGTAGTGAGTAAAGTAGTGAGTGCAGAGTAGTGAGTAGAGAAGTGAGTAGTGAGTAGAGTAGTGAGTAGTGAGTAGAAAGTAGAGTAGTGAGTGGAGAGTAGTGAGTAGTGTAGTGAGTAGTGAGCAGAGTAGTGAGTAGTGAGTAGAGTAGTGAGTAGAGTAGTGAGTAGTGAGTAGTGAGTAGAGTAGTGAGTAGAGTAGTGAGTAGAGTAGTGAGTAGTGAGTAGAGTAGTGAGGTGAGTAGTGAGTGCAGAGTAGTGAGTAGAGTAGTGAGTAGTGAGTAGAGTTGTGAGTAGTGAGTAGAGTAGTGAGTAGTGAGTAGAGTAGTGAGTAGTGAGTGCAGAGTAGTGAGTAGTGAGTACAATAGTGAGTAGTGAGTGCAGAGTAGTGAGTAGTGAGTAGAGTAGTGAGTAGAGTAGTGAGTAAAGTAGTGAGTAGTGAGTGCAGAGTAGTGAGTAAAGTAGTGAGTAGTGAGTGCAGAGTAGTGAATAGAGTAGTGAGTAGTGAATAGAGTAGTGAGTAGAGTAGTGAGTAGTGAGTGCAGAGTAGTGAGTAGAGTAGTGAGTAGTGAGTAGAGTAGTGAGAGTAGTGAGTAGAGTAGAGTAGTGAGTAGAGTAGTGAGTAGAGTAGTGAGTAGAGTAGTGAGTAGTGAGTAGAGTAGTGAGGTGAGTAGTGAGTGCAGAGTAGTGAGTAGAGTAGTGAGTAGTGAGTAGAGTAGTGAGTAGTGAGTAGAGTTGTGAGTAGTGAGTAGTGAGTAGTGAGTAGTGAGTAGAGTAGTGAGTAGTGAGTGCAGAGTAGTGAGTAGTGAGTACAATAGTGAGTAGTGAGTGCAGAGTAGTGAGTAGTGAGTAGAGTAGTGAGTAGAGTAGTGAGTAAAGTAGTGAGTAGTGAGTGCAGAGTAGTGAGTAGAGTAGTGAGTAGAGTAGTGAGTAGAGTAGTGAGTAGAGTAGTGAGTAGAGTAGTGAGTAGAGTAGTGAGTAGAGTAGAGTAGTGAGTAGAGTAGTGAGTAGAGTAGTGAGTAGTGAGTAGAGTAGAGTGGAGTAGTGAGGTGAGTAGTGAGGTGAGTAGTGAGTAGTGAGTGCAGAGTAGTGAGTAGAGTAGTCAGTAGTGAGTAGAGTAGTGAGGTGAGTAGAGTAGAGTAGTGAGTAAAGTAGTGAGTGCAGAGTAGTGAGTAGAGAAGTGAGTAGTGAGTAGAGTAGTGAGTAGTGAGTAGAAAGTAGAGTAGTGAGTGGAGAGTAGTGAGTAGTGTAGTGAGTAGTGAGCAGAGTAGTGAGTAGTGAGTAGAGTAGTGAGTAGAGTAGTGAGTAGTGAGTAGTGAGTAGAGTAGTGAGTAGAGTAGTGAGTAGAGTAGTGAGTAGTGAGTGCAGAGTAGTGAGTAGTGAGTAGAATAGTGAGTAGTGAGTGCAGAGTAGTGAGTAGTGAGTAGAGTAGTGAGTAGAGTAGTGAGTAAAGTAGTGAGTAGTGAGTGCAGAGTAGTGAGTAGAGTAGTGAGTAGAGTAGTGAGTAGAGTAGTGAGTAGAGTAGTGCGTAGAGTAGTGAGTATAGTAGTGAGTAGTGAGTAGAGTAGTGAGTAGTGAGTAGAGTAGTGAGTAGTGAGTAGAGTAGTGAGTGCAGAGTAGTGAGTAGTGAGTAGAGTAGTGAAGTGAGTAGTGAGTGCTGAGTAGTGAGTAGTGAGTAGAGTAGTGAGTAGAGTAGTAGTGAGTAGAGTAGGTAGTAGTGAGTAGAGTAGTAGTGAGTAGAGTAGGTAGTAGTGAGTAGAGTAGGTAGTAGTGAGTAGAGTAGTGAGTAGTGAGTGCAGAGTAGTGAGTAGAGTAGTGAGTAGAAAGTAGTGAGTAGAGTAGTGAGTGGAGAGTAGTGAGGTGAGTAGTGAGTGCAGAGTAGTGAGTAGTGAGTAGTGAGTAGAGTAGAGTGGAGTAGTGAGGTGAGTAGTGAGTAGAGTAGTGAGTGCAGAGTAGTGAGTAGAGTAGTGAGTAGAGTAGTGAGTAGTGAGTAGTGAGTAGAGTAGTGAGTAGTGAGTAGAGTAGTGAGTAGTGAGTAGAGTAGTGAGTAGTGAGTAGAGTTGTGAGTAGTGAGTAGAGTAGTGAGTAGTGAGTGCAGAGTAGTGAGTAGTGAGTGCAGAGTAGTGAGTAGTGAGTACAATAGTGAGTAGTGAGTGCAGAGTAGTGAGTAGAGTAGTGAGTAGAGTAGTGAGTAAAGTAGTGAGTAGTGAGTGCAGAGTAGTGAGTAGAGTAGTGAGTAGAGTAGTGAGTAGAGTAGTGAGTAGAGTAGTGAGTAGAGTAGTGAGTAGAGTAGTGAGTAGTGAGTAGAGTAGTGAGTGCAGAGTAGTGAGTAGTGAGTAGAGTAGAGTGGAGTAGTGAGGTGAGTAGTGAGGTGAGTAGTGAGTAGTGAGTGCAGAGTAGTGAGTAGAGTAGTCAGTAGTGAGTAGAGTAGTGAGGTGAGTAGAGTAGAGTAGTGAGTAAAGTAGTGAGTGCAGAGTAGTGAGTAGAGAAGTGAGTAGTGAGTAGAGTAGTGAGTAGTGAGTAGTGAGTAGAAAGTAGAGTAGTGAGTGGAGAGTAGTGAGTAGTGTAGTGAGTAGTGAGTAGTGAGCAGAGTAGTGAGTAGAGTAGTGAGTAGTGAGTAGAGTAGTGAGTAGTGAGTAGAGTAGTGAGTAGAGTAGTGAGTAGTGAGTAGTGAGTAGTGAGTAGTGAGCAGAGTAGTGAGTAGTGAGTAGAGTAGTGAGTAGTAAGTTGAGTAGTGAGTGCAGAGTAGTGAGTAGTGAGTAGAATAGTGAGTAGTGAGTGCAGAGTAGTGAGTAGAGTAGTGAGTAAAGTAGTGAGTAGTGAGTGCAGAGTAGTGAGTAGAGTAGTGAGTAGAGTAGTGAGTAGAGTAGTGAGTAGAGTAGTGAGTAGAGTAGTGAGTAGAGTAGTGAGTAGTGAGTAGAGTAGTGAGTGCAGAGTAGTGAGTAGTGAGTAGAGTAGTGAGGTGAGTAGTGAGGTGAGTAGTGAGTGCTGAGTAGTGAGTAGAGTAGTGAGTAGTGAGTAGAGTAGTGAGTAGAGTAGTAGTGAGTAGAGTAGGTAGTAGTGAGTAGAGTAGGGAGTAGCGAGTAGAGTAGTGAGTAGTGAGTGCAGAGTAGTGAGTAGAGTAGTGAGTAGTGAGTAGAGTAGTGAGTAGAGTAGAGTGGTGAGTAGAGTGGTGAGTAGAGTAGTGAGTAGAGTAGTGAGTAGAGTAGTGAGTAGTGAGTGCAGAGTAGTGAGTAGTGAGTAGAGTAGTGAGGTGAGTAGTGAGTAATGAGTGCAGAGTAGTGAGTAGAGTAGTGAGTAGAGTAGTGAGTAGAGTAGTAGAGTAGTGAGTAGAGTAGTGAGTAGAGTAGTGAGTAGTGAGTAGAGTAGTGAGTAGAGTAGTGAGTAGTGAGTAGAGTAGTGAGTAGAGTAGTGAGTAGTGAGTGCAGAGTAGTGAGTAGTGAGTAGAGTAGTGAGGTGAGTAGTGAGTGCAGAGTAGTGAGTAGAGTAGTGAGTAGTGAGTAGAGTAGTGAGTAGTGAGTAGAGTAGTGAGTAGTGAGTAGAGTAGTGAGTTGAGTAGTGAGTTGAGTAGTGAGTTGAGTAGTGAGTTGAGTAGTGAGTAGAGTAGTGAGTAGAGTAGGTAGTAGTGAGTAGAGTAGTGAGTAGAGTAGTGAGTAGTGAGTAGAGTAGTGAGTAGTGAGTGCAGAGTAGTGAGTAGAGTAGTGAGTAGTGAGTGCAGAGTAGTGAGTAGAGTAGTGAGTAGAGTAGTGAGTAGAGTAGTGAGTAGAGTAGTGAGTAGTGAGTAGAGTAGTGAATGCAGAGTAGTGAGTAGTGAGTAGTGAGTAGAGTAGTGAGGTGAGTAGTGAGTGCAGAGTAGTGAGTAGTGAGTAGAGTAGTGAGTAGTGAGTAGAGTAGTGAGGTGAGTAGTGAGTAATGAGTGCAGAGTAGTGAGTAGAGTAGTGAGTAGAGTAGTGAGTAGAGTAGTAGAGTAGTGAGTAGAGTAGTGAGTAGAGTAGTGAGTAGTGAGTAGAGTAGTGAGTAGAGTAGTGAGTAGTGAGTAGAGTAGTGAGTAGAGTAGTGAGTAGTGAGTGCAGAGTAGTGAGTAGTGAGTAGAGTAGTGAGGTGAGTAGTGAGTGCAGAGTAGTGAGTAGAGTAGTGAGTAGTGAGTAGAGTAGTGAGTAGTGAGTAGAGTAGTGAGTAATGAGTAGAGTAGTGAGTTGAGTAGTGAGTTGAGTAGTGAGTTGAGTAGTGAGTTGAGTAGTGAGTAGAGTAGTGAGTAGAGTAGGTAGTAGTGAGTAGAGTAGTGAGTAGAGTAGTGAGTAGTGAGTAGAGTAGTGAGTAGTGAGTGCAGAGTAGTGAGTAGAGTAGTGAGTAGTGAGTGCAGAGTAGTGAGTAGAGTAGTGAGTAGAGTAGTGAGTAGAGTAGTGAGTAGAGTAGTGAGTAGTGAGTAGAGTAGTGAATGCAGAGTAGTGAGTAGTGAGTAGTGAGTAGAGTAGTGAGGTGAGTAGTGAGTGCAGAGTAGTGAGTAGTGAGTAGAGTAGTGAGTAGTGAGTAGAGTAGTGAGTAGAGTAGTGAGTAGAGTAGTGAGTTGAGTAGTGAGTAGAGTAGTGAGTAGAGTAGGTAGTAGTGAGTAGAGTAGTGAGTAGTGAGTGCAGAGTAGTGAGTAGAGTAGTGAGTAGTGAGTGCAGAGTAGTGAGTGCAGAGTAGTGAGTAGTGAGTAGAGTAGTGAGTAGAGTAGTGAGTAGAGTAGTGAGTAGAGTAGTGAGTGCAGAGTAGTGAGTAGTGAGTAGAGTAGTGAGGTGAGTAGTGAGTGCAGAGTAGTGAGTAGTGAGTAGAGTAGTGAGTAGTGAGTAGAGTAGTGAGTAGAGTAGTGAGTAGAGTAGGTAGTAGTGAGTAGAGTAGGTAGTAGTGAGTAGAGTAGGTAGTAGTGAGTAGAGTAGAGTAGTGAGTAGAGTAGTGAGTAGAGTAGTGAGTAGAGTAGTGAGTAGAGTATGAGTAGTGAGTGCAGAGTAGTGAGTAGTGAGGTGAGTAGTGAGTGCAGAGTAGTGAGTAGAGTAGTGAGTAATGAGTAGAGTAGTGAGTAGAGTAGTGAGTAGTGAGTAGAGTAGAGAGTAGAGTAGGTAGTAGTGAGTAGAGTAGTGAGTAGTGAGTAGAGTAGTGAGGTGAGTAGAGTAGTGAGTAAAGTAGTGAGTGCAGAGTAGTGAGTAGTGAGTAGAGTAGTGAGTAGAAAGTAGTGAGTAGAGTAGTGAGTAGTGAGTAGAGTAGTGAGTGGAGAGTAGTGAGTAGAGTAGTGAGTAGTGAGCAGAGTAGTGAGTAGTGAGTGCAGAGTAGTGAGTAGTGAGTAGAGTAGTGAGTAGAGTTGTGAGTAGTGAGTAGTGAGTGCAGAGTAGTGAGTAGAATAGTGAGTAGTGAGTAGAGTAGTGAGTAGAGTAGTGAGTAAAGTAGTGAGTAGTGAGTGCAGAGTAGTGAGTAGAGTAGTGAGTAGAGTAGTGAGTAGAGTAGTGAGTAGAGTAGTGAGTAGAGTAGTGAGTAGTGAGTGCAGAGTAGTGAGTAGTGAGTAGAGTAGTGAGTAGAGTAGTGAGTAGTGAGTAGAGTAGTGAGTAGTGAGTAGAGTAGTGAGTAGTGAGTAGAGTAGTGAGTAGTGAGTAGAGTAGAGTGGAGTAGTGAGGTGAGTAGTGAGGTGAGTAGTGAGTAGTGAGTGCATAGTAGTGAGTAGAGTAGTCAGTAGTGAGTAGTGAGTAGAGTAGTGAGGTGAGTAGAGTAGTGAGGTGAGTAGAGTAGTGAGTAAAGTGGTGAGTGCAGAGTAGTGAGTAGAGAAGTGAGTAGTGAGTAGAGTAGTGAGTAGAGTAGTGAGTAGAAAGTAGAGTAGTGAGTGGAGAGTAGTGAGTAGTGTAGTGAGTAGTGAGCAGAGTAGTGAGTAGTGAGTAGAGTAGTGAGTAGAGTAGTGAGTAGTGAGCAGAGTAGTGAGTAGTGAGTAGAGTAGTGAGTAGAGTAGTGAGTAGAGTAGTGAGTAGTGAGTAGAGTAGTGAGTAGTGAGTAGTGAGTGCAGAGTAGTGAGTAGAATAGTGAGTACAGAGTAGTGAGTAGTGAGTAGAGTAGTGAGTAAAGTAGTGAGTAAAGTAGTGAGTAGTGAGTGCAGAGTAGTGAGTAGAGTAGTGAGTAGAGTAGTGAGTAGAGTAGTGAGTAGAGTAGTGAGTAGAGTAGTAAGTAGAGTAGTGAGTAGAGTAGTGAGTAGTGAGTAGAGTAGAGTGGAGTAGTGAGGTGAGTAGTGAGGTGAGTAGTGAGTAGTGAGTGCAGAGTAGTGAGTGCAGAGTAGTGAGTAGAGTAGTTAGTAGTGAGTAGAGTAGTGAGTAGAGTAGTGAGGTGAGTAGAGTAGTGAGTAAAGTAGTGAGTGCAGAGTAGTGAGTAGAGAAGTGAGTAGTGAGTAGAGTAGTGAGTAGAGTAGTGAGTAGTGAGTGCAGAGTAGTGAGTAGTGAGTACAGTAGTGAGTAGTGAGTAGAGTAGTGAGTACAGTAGTGAGGTGAGTAGAGTAGAGTAGTGAGTAAAGTAGTGAGTAGTGAGTAGAGTAGTGAGTAGAGTAGTGAGTAGTGAGTAGAGTAGTGAGTAGAGTAGTGAGTGGAGAGTAGTGAGTAGAGTAGTGAGTGCAGAGTAGTGAGTAGTGAGTGCAGAGTAGTGAGTAGTGAGTGCAGAGTAGTGAGTAGAGTAGTGAGTAGAGTAGTGAGTAGAGTAGTGAGTAGAGTAGTGAGTAGAGTAGTTAGTAGTGAGTGCAGAGTAGTGAGTAGTGAGTACAGTAGTGAGTAGAGTAGTGAGGTGAGTAGAGTAGTGAGTAAAGTAGTGAGTGCAGAGTAGTGAGTAGTGAGTAGAGTAGTGAGTAGTGAGTAGAGTAGTGAGTAGAGTAGTGAGTAGAAAGTAGAGTAGTGAGTAGAGTAGTGAGTGGAGAGTAGTGAGTAGAGTAGTGAGTGCAGAGTAGTGAGTAGAGTAGTGAGTGCAGAGTAGTGAGTAGTGAGTGCAGAGTAGTGAGTGCAGAGTAGTGAGTGCAGAGTAGTGAGTAGTGAGTAGAGTAGTGAGTAGAGTAGTGAGTAGAGTAGTGAGTAGAGTAGTGAGTAGTGAGTGCAGAGTAGTGAGTAGAGTAGTCAGTAGTGAGTAGAGTAGTGAGTAGAGTAGTGAGGTGAGTAGAGTAGAGTAGTGAGTAAAGTAGTGAGTGCAGAGTAGTGAGTAGAGAAGTGAGTAGTGAGTAGAGTAGTGAGTAGTGAGTAGAGTAGTGAGTAGAAAGTAGAGTTGTGAGTGGAGAGTAGTGAGTAGTGTAGTGAGCAGAGTAGTGAGTAGTGAGCAGAGTAGTGAGTAGTGAGTAGAGTAGTGAGTAGTGAGTAGAGGAGTAGAGTAGTGAGTAGTGTAGTGAGTAGTGAGTGTAGAGTAGTGAGTAGAGTAGTGAGTAGTGTGTACAGAGTAGTGAGTAGTGAGTACAGTAGTGAGTAGTGAGTAGAGTAGTGAGTAGAGTCGAGTAGTGAGTAAAGTAGTGAGTGCAGAGTAGTGAGTAGTGAGTAGAGTAGTGAGTAGAGTAGTGAGTAGTGAGTAGAGTAGTGAGTAGAAAGTAGAGTAGTGAGTAGTGAGTAGAGTAGTGAGTAGAGTAGTGAGTAGAGTAGTAAGTAGAGTAGTGAGTGCAGAGTAGTGAGTGCAGAGTAGTGAGTGCAGAGTAGTGAGTGCAGAGTAGTGAGTAGAGTAGTGAGTAGAGAGTGCAGAGTAGTGAGTAGTGAGTACAGTAGTGAGTAGTGAGTAGAGTAGTGAGGTGAGTAGAGTAGTGAGTAAAGTAGTGAGTGCAGAGTAGTGAGTAGTGAGTAGAGTAGTGAGTAGAGTAGTGAGTAGTGAGTAGAAAGTAGTGAGTAGAAAGTAGTGAGTAGAAAGTAGTGAGTAGAGTAGTGAGTAGAGTAGTGAGTAGAGTAGTGAGTAGAGTAGTGAGTAGTGAGTAGAGTAGTGAGTAGTGAGTACAGTAGTGAGTAGTGAGTAGAGTAGTGAGGTGAGTAGAGTAGAGTAGTGAGTGCAGAGTAGTGAGTAGTGAGTAGAGTAGTGAGTAGTGAGTAGAGTAGTGAGTAGTGAGTAGAGTAGTGAGTAGAAAGTAGAGTAGTGAGTAGAGTAGTGAGTGGAGAGTAGTGAGTAGAGTAGTGAGTGCAGAGTAGTGAGTAGAGTAGTGAGTGCAGAGTAGTGAGTAGTGAGTGCAGAGTAGTGAGTAGAGTAGTGAGTAGTGAGTAGAGTAGTGAGTAGAGTAGTGAGTAGAGTAGTGAGTAGTGAGTGCAGAGTAGTGAGTAGAGTAGTGAGTAGAGTAGTGAGTAGAGTAGTGAGTAGAGTAGTGAGTAGAGTAGTGAGTGCAGAGTAGTGAGTAGAGTAGTGAGTAGAGTAGAGTAGTGAGTAGGACATCACAGGCAGCAGCTGTGCAAGCTTCTTACACTCACAAGGAGACCACAGGCAGCTGAGGTGCAATCTTCTCCCACTCACAAGAACGACATCACAGGCAGCAGCAGTGCAAGCTTCTTACACTCACAAGGAGACCACAGGCAGCAGAGGTGCAAGCTTCTCACACTCACAAGAAGGACATCACAGGCAGTAACGGTGCAATATTCTCACACTCACAAGGAGATCACTGGCAGTACACACCACATGAACACACTCCATAACACATAGCAACAATACATTGGCATTTACAATGCCATTAGCTCAAACTCAAATAAATCCGAGCCCGATTGCATTTCTAATGCTTGTTTTCTAAAGGCTTAGGGTTGAGAGTTGCAGTCTACCGTTTTGAAATCAATGTGTAATTGGTGATTATAAACAATATCGACCAGACTCTAATTTAAATTTGTAGAACCACCGAATAATGTAAACTCTTACAGGTGGTTGATTCCAAATTAGGAAACACCGAATGATTACCGGCTTTAACGCAGGGTCAATGACCCAAAAAACATAATTCCGGCGTGTTTGACAGACTGGTGGTAGATTGGATTAAGTGTAACACCTGACATGCCAGTAGATTCTGAAAACCGCTCCAAGCAAAATTGAAATAAGGCTTACTTTCTTGAGTCAACAAAAACCCAAGCAAACAGCTCCTCTGTCTTGGAAACAGCTAGCAAAAACAAAGCTCTGCAACCTGGGACTTTCCTTTAAGCAGTGTGCTTAGTGTACAGTGATTTGAGAACAATCTTGAAACACATCCAATAAAGAAGGAAAGCAGCTCTAAGTGGACCTTGAAAACATCTCCTGGGTTCTTCAAAATTAAGAATTCGTCTTCTTACAATCAGTGTTGATGTTATTACTGATGATAAAATGACTCTATGATGAGGAAATGACCAGAGAGAAATTAGTCTGCATCTGCAGTCGCGTCGACATAGAAAGTTGCATTTATTCAAATACGTTTTTGAATGCCGAAGGAGTGCTGGGTTCCCTGAATTGGCTTAGTCAAATGGTTTCGAGTTATTTCAATGCTGTATCTTGAAGGGATTTATTGAGTGTGTTCCATATGACAGGGGAAGGATGTTGAATGACTATTGGAGAAGCTGTGAAATTCCTTTTCAGTCTGGATTTGTTCCTGTTTCATAGTTTTGTTCATCTCTACATTCAGCTTGTAGGTGCAGACACATCCCACAAGCAGGCAATCCCTTCGGTACTTGGTATCCAACCTGCAAACAAGAGATCAAATTAGGTGTTTTCATTATGGATGCATTGCATACATGATTAAAGTAAGTGTCCCTAAGCTAGCAGTCAGCTTGGCCGTACGATATATACTATAGTCTTTTTTTGCCGAGATTCGAAGCTCCTCCCATTAAAGGAAGGACACTGTCAGACTGCGTTTTGTATTTTGCTTCCTTCACCGAGTTGAAAAGGGTCCAGTACCTGGGGGACACCTCTTGAGAATCATAACTAACTCCAGCATAGGCTCGCAGCAGGGCTCAAACAGGTTCAGTTGTTGCTGGGCAATTGCAGGTAGGACTCTGGAAGTCTTCACTGTCCCTGTAGCTCAAACTGGTCGTCAGCCAACTGCCCATGGAGTTACTCTGGAGAGGCTGGGTTCAAGGCAAATTTTCCTCCTTCAGACTTCAGGGCAGACCTTCTTCTGAATCTTCCCCAGACCGAAAAGTGTTGTGATTAGAGGTCCTGAAGGCCCCATTTTTATACCAAGTGCAAGCCTTTGTGTGGGGGGAATTCCCCGGCCTACCCCCAAAACTGGTTTTGGTCACTTCTTCCCCTTGCCCTCAATTCATCAATCAGTGGTTGGTGAAGCGTGCTACTCACCCGTGAGGGTCTCAAGGCGCTTAGGGGAGGGTAGGGCCGCTCCAGGTCAGTCGAAGAGCCAGGTCTTGACATCTCGTCTGAATGAGTGCAGGTTAGGAGAGCTCCGTATTTCTTTTTTTTTTTTTTGTCATATTGGGTTCCTTTTTTTTTTTTTTTATATTTTAGACATGTTCCAACAAAAGTGTTACAGCACAGTCAAATCATATATAACATAACATTCTTTAACACTGCACATCCTACATATTCCTAGTTTAGCATATGCATTTACTATTTCCTAAAATTCTTAAAATAAGAAAGAAAAAGAGATATACAAAAGTAAATTAAACAACGTTATTGACAGAGTTGTTTTGCCCTGCAATTCTCACGGATCCAATTCAGACATGTATGGTAATAACTATACCCACTAATAGCTTCCCAATGCCTACTACTATACAGTCTGTATAAGTACACCTGCAAACGCCCCACCTGTAACCAGCCCTTCTCTCCATCGTTCTACAGGTCGCCATATTTTCCCACCGAGTGCCCTATCTCTGCGCCCTTTCCTGTCATTGATTGCTTTTTCCAGGTTATAACTGGAGAGTAGCCTAGCAATCCAGATTTGAAAAGTAGGCGGAGCTCTGTCAAGCCTCACCTTTGCAATACAGATTCGATAGACTGCCATGGCCAGGAATAGGAATTCCCTAGGGTGTCCCTCTGCCCCATCCATCACCCCAAGCGTTATTAATTCAGGTGACATTACCGCTTTAACCCCCAATGATCCTTCCATAAATTTCTCAATTGTCACTCTTAGCGAATACAATTGTGGGCATTCTGCAAACATGTGCACAATATCTGCGTTACTTGCATCGCAGCGTGGGCAAGTTATTCCAGAGGTACCACCCCACTGTGCTATTCTGGCGGGAGTGTGGTAAAGTGAGTACACCGTCTTGTAATGCTGTGCTTGTAACGTTGCTGAACATAAGACGGTTCGTCCCAAGTCCAAAGAAACCTGTAAACCCTCACGGGGGGCACCTACTTTCTCTACCCACTTTATGGCAAATTTATCCCTATCATCACTTTTGAGCATACATAATTCTGCATATAGCTGTCGAATTGTGCACTGACCACAACGCTCTACATAATCCATTATCCGACAGTGGCCAAATCCCAGTGGGCCTCCCTGTTTGTTTGTGAAATAACTTCTCACCTGGAGATATTTAAAAAAGCTCCTGCCGCAAAGATTAAATTTTGTTTGTAGCTCTTGGAACTGGAGAATGCCCCCTTGGTCACACAGATCCCCTACTTTCTTAATACCCTTGTTCCCCCATTCCCTCATAACTGTGTCCCTAAAGATATCCCCTGGGAGTAAATGGTTTGTATATAGTCGAGTATACCTATTATATCTTCCTAAGCCTAGCTTTTTTGCACCTGCCTTCCAAATTGTGTACGCTGCTTTTAGTGTCTTGAACCTTGTGTGCTTAAAATAACTAAAATCAATATCATTTAAGAAAGCGTTCTCTGCATCCCCACCCAACAGTGCAATATATACATTTGTGAGGGCAAGACTATTAGCCCCTTGACCCGTTCCTCCACCCCCTATCAATCCCCGAAAGTACTGCAGGGCCGTTGCCCAATAATAAAGCCTAAAGTCAGGAGCCCCCCACCCCCCTTTTTCTCTGGGGAGTGTCATGTGTCTATATGCTCTCCTAGTTTTAACCTGTGCCCAAATAAACCTATTGGTTATCAATCCCAACTTGTTAAACCAAAAGTGATCACAAAATAGTGGTATGGCCCTAAAAATGTATACAAATTTTGGGAATGTGATCATTTTGATGACATTTATCCGGCCCATCAAAGTTAAATGCAGATTATGTATTCTTTCCGTGTTTTTCTTTACCTTTGCTAATAAGGGCTCCATGTTTAGCTCCACCAACTATCTAAGTCAGTAGTTACTTTAACTCCTAGGTAAAGTGCCGCGGGTATTACCCTATTATCCTGATATGATGTAAAACTATTTTGTACCATCTGCGTTTTTCCCTTGTTGATCGAGTACCCTGAGACAGCCCCGAAGTTCATAGCCTCCTGTTCAATTTCCACAATGGCTCCCCCTGGATCTGGTGTAATGATTGCCACATCGTCCGCGTAGGCGAAGACCTTATATTCTCTGTTATGCATTATGACTGGGATGATGTTATTATTACCAGCAAACCTTCGTAAAAAGGATCCAAGTACAGGGCGAATAAAAGAGGTGAGGCTGGACACCCTTGTCTTGTCCCACGTTTTATCTGCACTCTTTTTGTGTAGCCTTTATTGATTCTTACCCTAGCGGACGGGGCCACGTTCAAAGCCTGTATTGCTGTGATAAATCTCCCGCCAATGCCAAACCATTCCATAACCTTCCACAGGTAGTTCCAGGTGACCCTGTCGAAGGCCTTCTCCGCATCCAGAAATATGGCCGCGACAGGGTCTCCTGCAACCCCTGCGGCATCCAGCAGGGTAATCATTTGTCTTGTATGTTGGGTTGTCCCTTTCCCTGGGATGAAACCATGCTCTGTGGCACTAACCAGGCTCTCTATAACCCTTCCTAGTCTTTGTGCCAATGATTTAATACTGGGTGTGGTATATCTGCCAAGGTGTCATTAATTTCTAAGTCTGAGTTGTTGGGGCTCTGATCGTACAAGGTTTCATAAAATTTCCTAAACACCTCCCTAACGTCTTCCACCTTATTCAAGACCCCACCTAAACCATCCTTAATTTCTTTTATTTCCCCCGCAGCCAGATTTTGTCTCGCTCGAATTTCTAGTAGGTGGCCTACCCTCTCGTTGTACTCATAACATTTTTCTTTTTTGGAGAGGTAATTACTTGCTGCCTTTCTGGCCATGTTTTCGCTAGCCTCTGCTCTGGTTATTTCAATTTTTAATAATATGTCCTCCAGAGGCTCATGCTTTGTTATAGCCCCAAAGAGGAGATCTTCTAAGTATGCCAAGTCTTTAATTTTCGAATTCAGCAAAGTCTTCTCCTGCCTATCCCTATGTAGAGTGTAGCTCAGGGTTTCCCCCCTAATTCCAGCCTTAAATGCATCCCAGGTAGTGCCCGGAAGGGCTGTTCCCCTATTAGTCTCCCAAAAAAATGCAATCCAATCCTGCATATGGTTGAAATATCCTTCTTCCCTTAGAAGCCCCCTCTCAAAAGTCCAGGAGTGCTCTTTCATCCTTACATTACTGAGTGTTATCGTTAAGACAAGTGGATTGTGGTCTGACATTAGCCTTGGCAGCCTCTCCAACCAACTACTGCTTACCAGTGGGCTTGAAATAAAGAAGTAGTCTAGCCTAGCCACAGACCTATGTGGTGCAGAGTAGTACGTGCTGCCTGTCCCTGCCGGGTTATTCTGGGCCCACATATCCACTAATGCATTATGTCGTGCTAGATTACATATAGCCTGGCATGTCCTCTTCTTTCGGCCCCCATAAGCCCTCCCGTACATTGTGCCTAGCCCACCCAGCCCATTAATATTAAAATCCCCACAGCAGATCACCGGTTCTGACCACAACGGTAGCTCCAAGTCAAGAAATTCGAATATATCTGGTTCGTCATCCGTGGATCCATATATAGAAACAATTGTGCATCTTCCAACCCCTGAATCACCCTCCACCATTATCCACCTCCCCCACTGGTCCTCTTTTTTCCTTATGACTTTAAAGACTCCTTTCTTAGCTAGAACGGCAACCCCTCTTGTCTTAGTGCCTTGCTTTGTATGAGCAAGTACCTCAAGACCTAGTTGATCCAGCATATATTTATTATTCCCCTCGATGTGGGTCTCTTGGAGACATACTAAATCAAATTTTAATCTTCTCAACATTGCTGCCACCTTTTGCCTTTTCCCTCTATCATTGAGACCACAGATATTTATTGAAGCAATCCTTAATGCCATCTGTATTTCCTAGATGTTTCCTTTCTGCTCGCCAGTTTCCCCCCTTATTTTCTCTACTATATCTAGTGATAAATGCAAGTGTTCCTGTGTTCTCATGTGCTGTGCTGTAGCTACCGTGTCACCACTATTCCCCCCCTCCCCCATACTCCCACCCGCCCTGGAACTCCCCCCTCCCTCTGACTCCCCCCCCCCCCCCACTACAGGCAAATAGGTGAAGCATGACCTATATGTGGCTGCTATTGATTGTAGTGTCGCTTCTCCCCCTCTCCCTTACTGGCCTGATGAATGCTGTATCCTCCCTATGGGCCTGTGGATGGGCCTTTCCCTCTGCTCAGCCCCCTTCCCTGAGCTTTTAGTTCCTCTAGAAACTGGATAGCCTTAATTTCTGAGTAGAACATCCTAACGTGCCCTCTAGTAATGACTTTTAGTCTTGCCGGGAACAGCAGATACGCTTCTGAACCTTGACCTTGGAAGGGTACTATCAATTGCCTGAGCTTCCACCTTCTTTCTACTGTCACGTGACAAAAATCCGGCCTTGCAAAAAACGTGACCCCCTCATGTGTTATTTTTTTGTCTGGCCTGGTCCTGTCCATGATTTCTTGCCTTGCCAAATAGTTCCCCCAAAGAAACAACATTGCCCTTGGCAGGTTATCCTGATTGCCATCTCTCCCTTTCTTAAGTGTGAGTGGAAACCTATGTGCTCTTTGAACCTCTGTTTTCCATTGCCACTGCGCCTCGGGGAAAGCTCCCTTCAGTAATTTAATGACGTAGCCTCTTGCATCCTGCCCTTCCACCCCCTCCGCCAGACCAAGAAGCCTAACGTTGTTGCGCCTCTGGCGGTTCTCAAGGTCCTCCATCTTCCATTGGAGGTCTTCCACTGCCTTCTCATGATCCGCTTTAAATGTCTGCCATTCTGTTACATCATCCTCCAACCTGCCAGTTCTTTCTTCCACCTCAGTCACTCTTTCTTCCACTACTTCGTATTTCGTGTTGATTTTCCTGAGTGAGCATTGAATCTTTTTGGTTGCTTGTCTGGCCCTCCTACTATCTGCTCTCGCTTCCCCCCGCATCTGCTTTAAGGTGCTGCACAACAAGTCCAACGTGGCGTGCTGTGAGGGAGATTCGCTACTACCTCCAGCTGTTGCCCCTCCTGTGTAGTTACTTTCTTCATATATTTTGGAGGTGGCTGATTAGTTCCATAGTAGTTTCCTGTTCATGCTCTCTGGGGAGTCACCCCCTAGTCGTCTGGTGCCAGATTTCCTTCTCTTTTGTGTGTTTTTACCCCCGAGCCCGTAAAGCTTACTTCTGAGTCCGAGCTGTCCTTTGTGAAACTCTCACCTTCACTTGAGGGTGATAAATCTGATTCCTCATTAACCGAATAGAACCTGTCCCCCTCGGTAGAGCCTCCCCCTCTGTCTCCTTTCTTCTCACCAGCCGCCTCTCCATGCTCTTTCTGCGATGCCAGGCTTACTAAGCTGCCCCAGTCTGAGCCAGCAATCTTCGCGCTGCCAAGCCCTGCCTCGACCTGCAGCAGCGCATCCATCATTTGTGCTTTGATGGGCCTCTCTGACCCCGTCTGCTCAGCCTCTGCCCCCACCGGCATGCCCCCGCTCACCTCTTGCTGCTCTAGAAGCTGAGTATCCTCCATGTGTGGAGCACCCTCCGGGCGCATCATTCCTCTGTCCTGTTGCCTAGCAACCACGATTCCTGCGTCCTCGAGGACGGTGTTGTCTGAATCAGCGTTCACGCCGGAGGGTTGATTTCCTGGTTTCCTGGCTGCTAGTGTTGCTGTGATTCTGAGGCCGGGGGGCCCGGGGTGTTTCCCAGCAAAGGATTCCGTTAAAGTAGGTTTGCTGGAGAGCGGTATCCTTATTAGCCGCACTGTTATTCCGATGTACTTTTGTGCTTGCTAATGGCGCCAATCCGAGAGTTTCCTCCTCCGGCTGCTTTACTTTCATCTCCGTTCCTTCTCAGCCTTTTTCTGAAGCGCCTTTACTGCCGCTCTGTTAAGAGCAGCCGACCGCTTGTTCATTGGGGGCAACTTTGTATTGCCACTAGTGTTTGGGTTATCCTTTTGTCCTAACCCCTTTGATGTGCTGGATGGGGTCGATAGTGGCTTCTCTTTGTCTTTATCCTGCCTTGAACGCTGCGACATTGTCCAGGCTGCTTTGTAAGTACTTGTCTTGCCGTACAAATTCTTCCAGCAGCCTTTCAGTGTTTTCAGCGAACTCAAAGTGATGTTTATCACTCGATGTAGCCACTGCTCATGGGCTTTTACTGCTGTTTCCTGGCCCTGAAATCGCCCAAAAAAACACAGGATGTCCAGTTTAAAGCTCCAACAGCATTATGTTCGAGAGAGGGAGTGAAGTGCGACTACCCTCTACAACCTCGTAGCGGCCATCTTGTCTCTCACGAGAGCTCCGTATTTCTAATGGGAGAGAGTTCCAAGCTGTGGCAGCGGTGTAGGCCATCCTCCTGATCTGGCTCGGCGGATGCGGTGGACCTCTGCCAGGGCGAGGTCCGCTGAACGGACGTTCCTTGTGGGTGCGTGGAAACTTATTCTGTCATTAAGGTAGCTGGGTCCGATGTTTTTGAGAGCCTTGTAGGCATGTGTGAGTAGTTTGTAGGTGACCCTCTTCTCGACGGGGAGCCAGTGGAGTTCTCGCAGGTAAGGGGTCATGTGATCATGGCGAGGTGTCCCTAAGATTAGCCTGGCGGCTGCGTTCTGGATCGTTTGGAGTTTGTGTAGTAGAGATTTGTTGATTCCTGCGTAGACGGCGTTTCCGTAGTCTAGCCTGCTTGTGATGAGAGCGTGGGTGACTGTCTTTCTGCAATCGGGGGAAATCCATTTGAAAGTCTTCCGTAGAGTCCGTAGGCAGTTGAAACAGGTGGATGAGATGGTGTTGATTTGGCGGTCCATGGAGAGGGAGGAGTCTAGGATTATGCCAAGGTTACGTGCGTGGTTCGTGGGGTGGGGGGGGCCGAGGGCAGGTGGCCACCATGAGTTGTTCCATGCGGTGGGGTGGGGTCCGAAGATGAGAACCTCGGTCTTCTCGGAGTTGAGTTTAAGACAGCTGTCCTTCATCCAGGTGGCCACGTTCTTCATTCTCTCTTGAAAGCTGAGTCTGGTATCTTCTGGGTTTCTGGTGCGGGATAGGATTAGTTGGGTGTCGTCGGCGTAGGATACGATGTTTAGTCAGTGTCGTCTGACTATGTTGGTGAGGGGGGCCATGTAGATGTTGAACAGGGTGGGGTTCAGGGAGGAGCCTTGGGGGACTCCGAAGATGATGTTCGTGGGTTCGGAGAGAATAGGAGGGAGCCTTACTCTCTGAGTCCTGTTGGAGAGGAAAGAGCGGATCCAGTTGAGGGCGGTTTCCTGGATCCCTGCGTTGTGGAGTCTGGTGGTCAGTATGCCATGCCATAAGGTGTCAAAAGCTGTGGAGACGTCCAGGAGAATGAGGGCCGCGGTGTGGCCCTGATCGAGCAGCATGCGTATGTCGTCTGTGGTGGCGATTAGGGCTGTCTCGGTGCTGTGGTTGGTCCGGAAGCCGGATTGGGAAGTGTCTAGGATGCAGATGTCTTCGACGAAGGTCAGTTGGTGTTGACGAGTCTCTCTGCTACTTTGGCCGCAAAGGGAAGGAGGGAGATGGGCCGGTAGTGCTTTAGGTCAGTCTGGTCCGCCGATGGCTTTTTGAGGAGGGGCTTGACTTCTGCGCGTTTCCAATCCGGGGGGTAGGTGCCCGTGGACAGGGAGGAGTTGATGGTCCGGGCTAGCGCTAGAACGATGGCCAATGGAGGCTCTGTGGAAGATATGGGGGGGGGCAGGGGTCTGTGGGGGCTCCTGAGTGAGTTTTCTTCATGGTGGTGGTGATGAGATCGATGGAGGTGGAGGACCAGGTGGTGATGGTAGGCGTAGTGGAGATGGTGGTGGTGAGAGTGGATGCATTCGTTGGTTCATCGAAGTTGATGTAGAGGGTCATGATCTTACGGTGGAAGAAAGTGCTTAGCTTGTTGCAGAGATCTTGGCAGGGGGTGATGTCTGAGGCTTCGCAGGTGGGTTTGTTGAGATGAGTGACGATCTTGAAGAGTTCGCTGCTGTTCGTTGTGTTGGCGTTGATCTTTTTGCTGATGAAAGTTCTTTTGGTGTCTCTTATCAGCTGGTGGTAATTCCTCATGGCGCTTCTATAGTTTGCGTGAGCTGCCGGGGTCTTCTGGTTCCTTCACGATTTCTCGAGGCGTCTACAGGTGCGTCTGGACTCGAGGAGTTCCGTCGTGACCCAGGCGGCTTTCGGAGGGCGTATGGTGGTAGCTTGTCTCAGGGGAGCTAGTTGACCTACGCAGCTGGTGATCCACCTGTGGGGTTCCGCTGCGGCCGCTTCAGTGTCGGTGAAGGAGGCGGGGGGGGGTCCTGAAGGAGGGTGGAGTTGAGGAGTTCCGCGGAGATAATGCTCCATCTTCGTCGAAGAGGGCACGGAGCTATTCTGGGTGCGGTGCCGGACGAGAAAGTGAAATGGATACAGTGGTGATCGGTCCAGGCGTGCTGGGAGGTATGGGTAACCCGGATGTTAGATCCTGCGGCGAAAATGAGGTCAAGAGTGTGACCCGCCCTGGTTGTGGCTCCAAACTGTCTAGGGTGACAAAGGCAAGGGCAGGCCTGGTGCTAGGTTGCTCTGTTTGTGCTCCAGGCAGGGCCTTTGAAATGTGATCAGGTCAGGGTACAGCTCCTCCCAAGCCATCCTGTCGGGAATACCCATTCACCTCACACCTAGGCCTTCTTTGTTTCCATGTCTGGAAAGAATCCACAATAGGAGAGCCATTTTCGGTTAGGTGTTCCAGGACACTGACAAAAAGACACAGTTGGGGTTGGCATCAAAATGCCAACTTTCTAAAAGAGGCATTTTCTTTTTTTACTTATATTTTTATTGTTCTCAAACACAAAATTAATGCAGGAGCAGTACATCAAAATGTCGACATCATAAATGCAGCAGTCCAGTCTGATAATAGATTTATCCTATCCCCTCCCTCTACCTAAAAGAGGCATTTTCAACTTAAAATCCGGCTTCACCCGTAGAGAATTTTAAATTGCAAATCAATTGAGTGGACACAGCATTTGTCTATCTGATTCCCAAACTGAAGTTTGCTCTTAATAATTGAAATAAAGTAACCCAGTGTTAGTCTATCGGAGTGAAAGCAGTGAAAACTACTTTTAGAAGTTCTCCCTGCCAGGATATGTAAAACACACATGTTCATTTTTTTCAAATATCATGCACCCTGCCCAATAAGCCTTTAGGGGTGGCTTATTTCTATATTAAAAAGGGAGGTTTAGGCCTGGCAAAAGGTTTATTTTGGCAGGTCTAAATGACAGTTTGAAACCACACTGCAGGCTGCGTTGGCAGGCCTGAGATGTTTTACAGTGCTACTTCATTTCAGTTGGTGGCACATTGTGTGCTGCAGCCCACAAGTAGCATTTCATTTACAGGCCCAGGGTAGTTAGTTGTAATGCATTCTACTACGGATGTTTAAGTAAATTAAATGTTGCCACTGATCATTAGGGAAAAAGTGCACAGAGTTCTAAGACCAGCAAAAATCAGGAAGTGAAGGCTAAAGGTCTGGGGAGTACCAGTGCCAAGGATGGCAGGCCTAACACATCAGCTATGTCATTTTTGATTACAACAAAAACTGCTTTGATGTCCTTGAAATGTTAAATTATAAACTCAAATGGTTTGGGTGATGGGATATAGGCATAAGGGTTTCAGATAATGTGTTCCTCATCTCTGGAGCTGCTGTCTCCCATATCCTTTCTTTTCAGAATTAGATGGCATACATAAAGGTACTTGCCAGGGACTGACTGGGAACCAGAGGGAGACCTGTCAACATTTTTAAACGAGCCCTGCTTACTTGCTCTCTCATCTCACTCTCTCTCTCTCTCTCTCTCCTGAAGCCAACCTGATCCTGATGTAAATATCTGGGGAAGCTGGAGAAAGTGACAGGGGTGAGAGCTGCGTCCCTCTTGCCTAAAAACTTTCCTCCTAAGGCTCGAGCCCAGCGGGGAAAACCCAGTCGAAAAAACGAGCAGTCTGGACCTGGTACTTGTTAGGCTTCAGTGGATACTCTGAGTGGAGCAACGTCCAGCAGTCATTCATTCATCCATTCATCGGTCAATTCTGGTGTTGCATGGGTATTTAATTAGTTTATTGCAGCCTAGACTGTAGGTTCTTCAACTCTGCCTTAATTTAACTGCCTGGCCTGGGGGATTTGTCACTGGTGTGGTGTTACACCCAACTACATTGGCTAATCTTGAAATGTTAAAGAGCAACCTGGAGTTAGGATCCCTGAATGGTTTAGTGCTTCGGTGCCTGCATCATATCAGTACCCTCACTTCTACTTACAGAGGTGCGCACAACACACCCTGCTTCTCAAATCAGTCACCTATCTGCTTTCTCACCGAAGGGGCATGTTCACATTACATCAGATCAATTAAGGACCAACCCTCAGTAACAGAGTCATTAAGGATGAAATAAAGCAGTTACGAATCCAGAGTGAGGCCAAAGACCAGGCTGATGGTAGCAACAAGATCATGAACTTGAGGCGAGTCTAGATTTGAGGCTCTTTTGCTGCTCTACCACGAGCGGCCTATCAAGCCAGAAGTGCAGCTACAGTTTTCTGATAGCTGGACAGTTCAGCATACATTGACTTTGGAAGTGTGGGTGGCTGAAGATGAAAGTGCATGACTAAGCCAAGTTGAAATGCAGTGGTGACCACCACAAGTGGAGGTATGGGTGGAAGGGAGAGAATGGGGGTGGGGAGATTTGAGGGTAAAAGTAACATATTAAAAAATTACCTCTCGCTACACCGAAGGCTGTGTCTGTGCTTCACTCCCGGCAGTCTCTGGGAAGGCACAGGCTTCCCAGCCAATCCAGACACTGCTCTCATGCTATGAGAGCAGCTCCAGTATTGGTCCGAGCGGCCTGGTCTGTCGCTCAGACACTGCCTCGGAGCCTGTGGTTTTTCTCTAACTCGGCTGTGAACACAACTGGGTTGGAGAAATATAAGTGTGCATGTCTGCCTGGCCGACCTAGGATCGCCGGCCAAACTTACATGCACTTCTAAGAACTCATCACTCCTGCCTGTCATGGTCCAGTCCCACCCCGCACGCATGCACCTTCAGCCTGCCCTTCACAGAAAAATACAATATTAGTGTTTTAATATCATTTTATTTTTCTGTCACGGACTCTGACCAGTGGGGCGACGCTCCTCCACCATTACAGAAGAGGCACCCATGTTAAAATTACCACAATTCATGGGGGGTTTTACATTGAAATTGTGTGTCACACTTTTGTAACAGATTTTCCTCTGAGTGGCTATTGCCCATTCCTCTCTGTTCTCTGTATTCCTAGAAACAGTGATTTATTCAAAAGTCTTTCGAGCAAAGGCGTTATGTTGGCTGAGATCTTGAGGCCTTGTTAAAGTTTTCATGCTAGAACTTTCAATTTCACTGATTTTTGGTGCTCTGATCTTATAGGGGCTTTAGGTTAGTTACTCAACAGGCATATTTGAGATGTCCCAAATTGTTTACCTCTATTTTTTTTTAATAGGGAAATACTTTTGTAATAACCACCTACGTACCCACCCACATTCTATGTTTGAAATATGAAGCTGTGCAATGTTGTTCACTCTGCTTGGAACACAACAGCCGTTGTAGGCAGGTCTTCTTATGTAAATAAGCCTCGGGCCTTGGTGTGTAATCGTGTCTCTTGGCTGATCCATTGTCGCCCATCTTGGGTAGGGCTGTTTTGGAAGACTCCTCCAGGCTGTCACATACATCTAACTTTGGCAACTGCGGGTTTATCATGTGCCATGGAAGTGGTGTGGCTTCAGGATGTTTTGTTTTCGTTTTGTGCGTGTAGAATTGTAAATTAACCTGAAATGAATATTCTCAAGTAGATATGGCACTGTTTCTTGTTTCAATATTCAGGGGTTTTGACAGCAGCCAACTTTACAGGCTCTTCAGTAAGTGCCCTTGTTTTGTACTCTGTATTTTGAGAGCACAAGTTAGTACCGCACGATTTCCAAATCTAGAATACAGCCACATCAATGACTAAAGTCACAAAAAAAGAACAGACCGTATGTGTAACTGAGGCCGCTTTTATTAACCTGCCAACAGAAATGAAGCATTGCTCAAGAATAAGGGTGTTCATGCTGAGAAAATGTGTGTAGGCAGTTAATATCTGGCATTTTGGCTACAAACACTGCTGACTTACAAAATACTAATAATGGAACGGCTTGTTATTTGTTGTGTATGGAAGAGGCATCTCATTACAGATATAAGGAGGGCATGCAAATTCAAAGCAAATTGGAAAAGTGCTTAGACAAAGTGTGCTTTGTGATTGGTTGGCAGATGTTCTAAGGGACAGTGTGAGTCTGTCAAAGCCCCTCAAGTTAAAACTCTTATTGTAGCTCTTAGGCATCATTCAGAACTCATTTGACACCATGGGGATTTTTTAAAAGTCTTTATCGAGGGTGCTGCAAAAACATAAAGTATGTTTATTGAAAAATAACATGCTACTTTTGATATAAATAACGAGGGTCACTATTTTTTTCCAGTTTACAGTGTGATGCCCTTTAGTGCAGTAGGTATTCTCTTGCACGAGTTAATTAGCTCACTGTACAGTAGGACCCGGGTTTTACCTCACTTAGGAGGCCCAACGTGGATAGAACTGGTCTGAGTTTGTTCTTGTTTCAGGTCAAAGGGTAGACAGTGAGTTGATGGCAGTTTGTTTCTGTTCTTTGTCAAAGGTCACACAGTGAGGGCAGTGTGTTTCTGTTCCAGGTCAAAGGGCACACAGTGAGGGCAGTTTGTTTCTGTTCTAGGTCAAAGGGCACACAGTGAGGGCAGATTGAGCTCGATTCTTTTTATTGTAGCATATTCTGACCGAGGCAGATTTGTATATTGGTTGGTCTCTGGTGCTGGAAAGTGGTTTAGAAAGGGCTCGTGAATAATTATGAAATTAATTCAGGCACTCCACCATTCACTTTTTTGATTATTTTTACTGTAGTGCCCCAAGTGCACCTGTGCAATAGGACTTCACCTGCTGAGCCTGGTAAGGCTCAACAAGGCAGAGACCGGCCTGAGATTACTTGTGTTCAGTCAGAGGGGATGGACTGGAACGTGAAGTGGAGTAATTACCAGTGCAGTAGGTTAATACAAGCATTCCACCCATCACGTTTTGTTTTTTCAGTGTGCCATCCTAAATGGTATGATAGGGCTGAATCAAATTAACTTCCACTGAGTTAATCATATGTTCTATGATAGAGGGACCTAAAAAGTGTCACTGTAACTTTTTTGTCTTTTTAACCATAAGTGCTTGGTGGCTAATCGAACACAATCTCTAGGTTGGTACTGAGTAGCTGGTTGTCTGTGTGTATTTTCCTGGAATACCCAGGAGATTCATGCTAAGGGTGTTCTTTCACAGAGGGAACCTGACTCTCCCCCTTAACCCCTTCGATGCGGATGACAAAGCCAGCTCGTCATGGGCGTTACCTGCGCTACGCGCATGACGAGCTGGCTTTATCACGTAACGCGGGATTTTCGAATTTTCAGCGCACAGCGGGAAAACCCGCTAGCGCGGTAGCGGTTAACTTGCAATGGAATGTATTTTGGGTGGCACCCAAAAAGGCCATATGAGGGTAAAACCTCGATAGCCGAATGAGTTGCTTTGTAGATATCAGTAAGGCTGAAGACTTCTACCAAGTGGATATTCTGGTGGTCAACAAGCATAATAGGAACTGTTCCATCCTTTCGTTTACTTGAGCCATTTGTGCATCTTTCTATGGATGGTAGGCTGATGACAGAATGAGGTCAGTGTCTAAAGATGCACATTAGGCACATAAGAACTCTGCCACAAACTGAGGACCACAGCCCGAGATAACCGTAGCAGGAACCCTGTGTAGCTATACATGTGTTGAATGAAGATATCTGCTGATTCCTTGTTGCTGATATCTAACAGAGGAGCACCAAATGTCTAATTTTGGTTAATAGATCCACTAAAACCAAGAAGGTTATCTGGCCACGAACTGAGGCAGTCATTTAGAGTCCATACTGATAGTATGCCAAATGAAAGGCAGCACAGATAAGGGCAGTAGCAGCACAGTGGGATGAGCATGCTTGCTTTTATGAAGAGTGCAGATTTTGAAGTTGTGGACAAATTACTGTGCATTCTTAGTCTTTGCTTTCCCACCAGAACCAATATTGGCTGGAGGTGACACCACTTAAGTCTGCTGGCACAATTCAGATATAGATACATGCAAAGCTCCTTTTTTTAAAGTTCAGATAATTTTTAACTGTGTTTTTGGGATCTTGCAACCACTAAAGTGGATCTGTGTCGTGACGGATCATGACCTGCGCCTTGACGGTTTCCAATCTTTAAATACGATGTAATTTATCTCATGGCTCACAGCTACCAGATCAGACTCTCCGCTGGAACTCCCCCCCCCCCCCCTCTCACCCCTCCCCTCCCCTCGGTACTGGGCAAGCTTGCTCTTCCAGTCATGGAACAATTCACCCATCTTTTGAATGTTTCCTTGACCGAAGGCAGTGTTCCCTTGGCTTGGAAGTGGGCCTTGGTCACACCTCTACTAAAAAACCTGAATCTTAACTCTCTTATATGGTGAAACTATAGGTCTATTTTGCTTCTTCCAATCGTGGCCAAGTAGTTGGAGAAACACGTTATCTTGCAGCTTACATCTTACACCGAACTCAGTGATCTGTTGCACCCCTCACAATGAGGCTATAGCACTGAATCAGCCCTCCTCTGTGTCGCTGAATATATACGATGTCCGCTAGACACTGTTGCTGCACTTAACACAGTAAACCACTCCACTCCGCTTTCTAGACTCGGAGAATTGGGAGTGCAGGGCACAGCCCTGTCCTGACTGAGCTCCTTCCTGCACAACCGCACCTTCCAGGTCCGTACATACAAACACAGGTTTAAATCTCACCATCTTGCCTCTGGGGTGCCGCAGGGCTGCACCCTGAGCCCAATTCTTTTCAATCTCTACGTAAGACCTCTAGCAGAGATTGTAGAATCTTATGGGCTTACTTTGTTTTCATACGCAGATGACACCCAAATTGTGGTATCTCTACCATACAAGGATAACCACAATGCAGAAGACCTTAACATCTGCCTCGCCCACACTTCATCATGGATGAATACCAACTCAATGAAAATGAATGGGAACAAGACAGAGGTTCTGCTGGTGGGCAACCATCCCCATCTTTGTGGTCCTCATCTGTGGCTGACAACCATGGGCACCACTCCTTCCCCAGTATACGTGGTCATATATCTGGGGGTTTCACTCGACGACAAGCTTTCTACGAGCTATCAGATCAATAAAGTAGCTTCTACTTGTTTCGGCATCCTTAAATGGCTGAGGAAAATTCAAGTATGCCTCCCGGTCCTGTCCCAAAGAACTGTTGTCCAGGCCCTGGTGGTTTCCAGACTGGACCACGATAATGATCTGTATCTGGGTGCTGTGAAATCACTGGTTAGATGGCTACAGACTGTACAAAATGTGGCTGCATGCCTCCTCCTTCATGCGTCCATATTCAGCTCCTCCGCCAGCATGTTGCTTATGCTTCACGAGTTGCCAATCGAACATTGGGTTCAATTTAAGGCCTTATGCTGTATGCATTTGTGCCTATCCAACTCAGGGTCCATGTACGTGAGACATTTTGTGTCTTGGCATACACCCAAACGCTAACTCCGCTGAAGCCATCTGTAGCTGGCAGTCGTTCCTAGAGTTAAGAAAACCCAACACGGTGATGGGGCATTTACGTATCCGGGAACTGAGCTCTGGAATGCCTTGCCACAGATGCTGAGAAACTGCAAATCGCTCACTGCCTTTCGCAAACTGCTAACCCGGAATCCATCAATGACACACGACTACAGCTGTTCAATCTCCTTTACTGTCTTTGCATTTCATGTGACACTATCCTACAGTGGACCTCAGCCTCTTCGAGTCTGCAAACCTCACAGGGGTTTTTATTTTTCTAGAAGTGTTTCATTGGGTTTTAGTTGGAAGTGCAGCAGATTGAAACAAAATGGAAGACCACTTTCAGATACAGTCATGCAGGCTTTGTGCTCACTTGAATTTAATGTATTAACAACTTAATTGTGACCAAGTGGAATGTTGTCCATCTTGGCACAGCATAGTGTTCTCTGTTGTTTTTGAATTGCATCTGTACTTGCAGCGTCTCGGTTTCTCTACCCTTCCCAGTGTTGGCCTGTTAACAGTTGAGCAAGAGTGGATAATGCATAGTGCTAGCTCTAACATAAGCTCCTTCCTACATCCAGCCTGTTCCCTGTAATGCTAGCCTCTCCTGGAACAGCAGTACAACGGAGAAATGAGTCAGACAGTTTCTGTCTGGGCTCGTGTTGTTGGACTCGGACCCATGCCAGTCGCAGGCACGACTCAATCCTGAAATGTATCCTCCTCCTTAATTTCCTTCTATGTGTTTGTTATGTGGGTGTAACGTGCTTATCCTAATGCTTCATCTGGTGAGAGGACCGCACATGAGCAAGACTGAATGTTTAACAATATTTAAGGTGCAACAGGAACACAAGTGAGGAAGAGCTAACTCCACCAGTGGAGTGCGCATGCGTGCTAAAGTGTAGCTTATGGAGCACAAGCCCCTAGGCCATGAGTAGCCTCTCTCAAAACAGCTTTAGTACCGCGGTGTGTGTTGACTCTTCTGTATGGCTCTTCAACTGCAGTAGCTTGCCTGAGGAGTAGACACAAAAAAGAGGCGGGAAATTGAGCCACATTTATTGGAATGGTGTTCTTTACCGGTCATCTTTTTGCTTTAAAATATTTAAAAGAAATTGCCATATTATGTACAATTCTTATAATGTTAAAATACGCCTTTGCTATGTGATTACAACACACCTACCATGCTTTGAAAGTCCTAGAGGCAACAGAACCTCTATGTGCAGCAACTTTTCAATCTCTTTTACTTTGCTGCCTCGCCCTGACCTAAAATTCCTTCCAGTTGTTCCTAATGTTATTCAATGTCCTGATTCTTTTGGCACTTAAACCAATTTTTGTCTCGTTTTTCAGGAATGTAAGATTCTGTTTCCTTTTTTACCTGGATAAAAATAATTTCTTCCTATGCATCTTAATGAGAAATTGATTTGATTTCCCAATACCTTTTCCTAATTCGCCATGTTATTTTCCCAACACCTTAGTCAATTTACCAACACCATACTTCTTTTACCTTGGGTTCCCAAAGTAAGTTGGCTCTGCTACAGTTGCTCCGTAGTTACCAGAGTCTCTAGGTTTCCTCGTTGTATTTTTTTCTGTGATAGTTGAGCCCACAGTTTCAACTCTGTTAGTTGTTTGTCCTTTCATCTCCTCTGCGCTTATTGGGTAATTTTTACGTGCGTAACCTTTGTGTATTAATTTCAACCCCAGGGTTTCTGCTGCAATATTCACTAACGTTTCTATGCATGGAGCTTTGAATCTGTATTGGAACCCGTGATGGCCGATGACAAACAATTAGCCCTCGTACATCTAGGTATTTTTTTTGGTTTTTTTTTTGCTGTTTGCCTCTGGATCCATTCATATTTTTAGAATAACAGTATACAGGTGTTAAATAACTAATGTTGCAGTCCTGACACCAGGAAAGTAGTCAGATATGTCTCTCTCATATCTTAGAATCATGGGATTGTTGGCAGCAAGCCTGTTCATCCTCGTACCACATGCTGTTGCTGGACGACCCCCTCTTCTCATATGGTGAAAGATGGGGACTGTCAAGGGCAGCACTCATTTCACCCCCAAGTCAGGACTGCGACTCTAGATTTTTAGTTATTGTTTAAATCTCTATTTCAGTGCATTGTGGTTTTGAGCCACTGTGGTTGGGCATTTTAGCTGTGTTTTATTTATTGTTTAGCTCGTCTGTGCCTGTGATCGCAAACAATCAATCAATCAATCAATCATGCCATTTGTATAGCGCACTACTCACCCGGGAGGGTCTCAAGGCGCTTGGGGGGAGGGGTATGCTACTGCTCGAACAGCCAGGTCTTGAGTTGTTTCCTGAAGGCGAGATGGTCCTGGGTCAGCCGGAGGTGGATGGGGAGGGAGTTCCAAGTCTTGGCAGCCAGGTAAGAGAAGGATCTTCCTCCGGCGGTGGCTCTTCGGATGCGTGGTACGGCTGCGAGGGCGAGGCTGGTAGACCGTAGCTGGCGGGTGGGCGTGTAGAAGGTCAGGCGGTCGTTGAGGTACTTGGGGCCCAGGTCGTGGAGAGACTTGTGGGCGAGGAGCCGGAACGTGATCCTTTTGTCGACGGGGAGCCAGTGCAGGTTCCTCAGGTGGCTGGAGATGTGGCTGCGTCGGGGGACATCCAGGATGAGTCGGGCGGAGGCGTTCTGGATGCGCTGGAGTCTTTTCTGTAGCTTGGCTGTGGTTCCGGTGTAGAGGGCGTTTCTGTAGTCCAGTCGGCTGGTGACGAGTGCCTGGGTGACAGTCTTCCTGGTCTCGGTCGGGATCCAGCGGAAGATCTTGCGAAGCATACGCAGGGTGTTGAAGCACGATGAGGAGACGGCGTTGACTTGTCTGGTCATCGAGAGGGAGGGGTCCAGGATGAAGCCCAGGTTGCGTGCGTGGTCTTTTGGCTTGGGTGCGGTGCCCAGGGCTGGGGGCCACCAGGAGTCGTCTCAGGCGGAGGGCGAAGATCCCAGGATGAGGACTTCCGTCTTGTCCGAGTTCAGTTTCAGGCGGCTGTCCTTCATCCACTCGGCGACGTCTTTCATCCCTTCGTGTAGGCAGGTTCTGGCGGTGTCGGGGTCTCTGGTGAGGGAGAGGATCAGCTGGGTGTCGTCGGTGTAAGAGATGATGTTGAGGTTGTGCTGGCGTGCGATGGCTGCAAGCGGTTTCATGTAGATGTTGAAGAGGGTGGGGCTGAGTGAAGATCCTTGCGGGACGCCGCAGATGACTTTGGTGGCCTCGGAGCGAAACGGGGGGAGGCGGACTCTTTGTGTTCTACCGGCGAGGAACGAGATGATCCACTCCAGTTCCTTCTCTTGGATACCGATGTTGCTGAGGCGCTGGACTAGGGTGCGGTGGCAGACCGTGTCGAACGCAGCGGAGAGGTCCAGGAGGATGAGGGCCACTGTTTCCCCCTTGTCGAGCAGGGTCCGGATGTCGTCGGTGGCTGCGATGAGGGCGGTCTCGGTGCTGTGGTTGGCTCTGAAGCCGGACTGCGAGGGGTCGAGGGATCCGTTCATCTCGAGGAAGGCGGTCAGCTGTCTGTTGACGATCTTCTCGATGACTTTAGCAGGAAAAGGGAGGAGCGAGATGGGGCGGAAGTTTTTGAGATCGGTGGGGTCCGCTGTAGGTTTCTTCAGGAGGGCGCTGATCTCGGCGTGCTTCCAGCTCTCCGGGAAGGTGGCGGTGTTGATGGAGGCATTGATGATGTTCCGGAGTTGGGGTGCGATGGTGGAGTCGGCCTTGTTGAAGACGTGGTGTGGGCAGGGGTCGGTCGGTGATCCGGAGTGGATGGTGTTCATCGTGCAGGCTGTGTCTTCGGTGGTCACCATGGTCCAGGTGCGAAGGGTGGCGGTGGGGGGCGTTGGTTCGACGGTTGGGTGCGTGGGTGGGGCGCCGAAGCTGTTGTGGATGTCGGCGATCTTGCGGTGGAAGAACGAGGCGAGGGAGTCGCAGAGGTCTTGTGACGGAGTGATGTCGTTGGTGCCGGTGCTGGGGTTGGAGAACTCCTTGACGATAGTGAAGAGCTCTTTGCTGTCGTGGGCGTTGTTGTCCAGTCGTTCCTTCAGGGATTTCTTCTTGGTGGTGCGGATGAGCTGGTGGTGATTGCAGGTAGCGTGTTTGAGGGCGGTCATGTTGTCGGTGGTCCGGTCGAGGAGCCAGGCTTTCTTGAGGGTGCGGCAGGTCTTCTTGGAGTCCTTGAGGTCGTCGGTGAACCAGGATGCCTTCTTGCTTCTGGGTCTGCTGGGAGGGTTCTTTAGTGGCGCGAGGTCGTCGGCGCAGGCGGTCAGCCACTGTGTGAAGTTGCGGGCTGCTTCGTTGGGGTCCGTTGTGTTGGCGGGTGGGCTCTGGCTGAGGGAGGTGGTGAGCTGGTCTGCGGTGATCTTGCTCCAATTCCTGTGAGGTACCTGTTGCGGGTGGTGGTGGGTCGTGGATCTTTTGAAGCTGAAGTGGACGCAGCTATGGTCGGTCCAGTGGAGTCCGGTGGCGTGGCTGAAGGTGATGTACTTGCTGGAAGAGAAGACGGGATCAAGCGTGTGGCCGGCGTAGTGGGTGGGGGTGTTGACCAGTTGCTTGAGTCCGAGGTTGGCGAGGTTTTCCAGCAGGGCGGTGGTGTCGCGGTCCTTGTTGTTCTCCAGGTGGAAGTTGAGGCCCCCGAGGAGGATGTAGGCAGTGGAGGGGAGGGCGTGCGGGCTGATGAAGTCTGTGATGTCTTCGCTGAATTGTGTGCGTGGTCCCGGGGGTCTGTAGACGAGGGTGCCTCTGAGGGTCGTCTTAGGGTCGGTGTGAATCTGGAAGTGGAGATGTTCGGCTGCGGCGAAGGAGTCGTTGGCGTTGGTCGTGATGCGGATGGTGTTCCTGTGGACGATGGCGATGCCACCTCCGGTCTGGTTGATGCGGTCCCTCCTGATGATCTTGTACCCGTCCGGGATGGCGATGGCGATGTCGGGTGCAGAGGAGGCGTTCATCCAGGTTTCCGTGAGGAAGGCGACGTCCGGTGATGTAACGTCGAGGAGGTTCCAGAGTTCCACGGCGTGTCTGTGGACAGAGCGGGTGTTGATCAGGATGCACTTGAGGTGGTTGCTGCTGGTGTTTGTCTTGGCGGGTGCGGGGCTGGTTCGGAGGCAGGTGAACTTGCAGGTGCAGCAGGTGAAGGGTCCGTGGGTGCGTCTCGGGGTGGCTCGGCAGCAGGCGTGGGTCCGGCCGGCATTGAGTGCGTTGAGAGTGGTGGCGTCGTAGGTCAGTCGGGTCGTCTTGCCTCGGCGGGGAGGGCCAGGGGTCCTGGCGCTGGGCGCGGGCCAGACGCGGACGGGCGCAGACGGGCTTACCTTTGGCGCACCTTCGGCTCTCAATCGGCGCTCCCGCTGCGCTCGTCCGCTGCGCGGTCGCTCTGGGGGCATCATAAGTAAGGACCCGGGAGGGAGGAGCAGCTGGGTGGCGGGAGCGGGGCGGCGAATGGAATCACAGGGGGGCGGGCCGCAGGGAGGCAGCGGTGGGAAATTCCAAGAAGCAGCGGGCAGCGGGAAATTCCCAGGAGCAGCGGGAAATTCCCAGGAGCAGCGGGCAGCGGGAAATTCCCAGGAGCAGCGGGAAATTCCCAGGAGCAGCGGGCAGCGAGCGAAGGAATCTGCAGGCAGGAGACGGCAAAGGCAGGCAGGAGCGGCAGCAGTGAGTGGGGCGACCAAGCCCTGTGGAGGGCTGACCGAGGAGGATTAAAATAAAATGAAGAACAGCCTTCTTATGATTTTTATTACAATTGTTTTTCTGACTTATAATGCTCATGGTCCCTGTGATCAATTCTGTTTGTTTATTATACCCATGATGCACAGTGCTAACGGCTGCTTATGAGGCTTTTAGGAAATCCACCCTTTTCTATTTTTTTCTTTTGCTAGCCCCTTCATTTTTGCTGGCATTATAACTCAGTACTATTTAGCCCTGCTAACTACGGATAAAGTGATTGTGCTATCCCTTTGAACATGCTTGAATTGGCATATTTATAGTTGGTATATTTAACTTGCCTATAAGTCCCTAGTATATGGGTCTAATTGTACCCATCGACTGTGTTAGATGTTGCTAGTGGACTGCACCACTTATTGTACCAACTACTACAATGACCATGTAAATCATGGCTTTAGGTCTACAATTGTAGTCTGACTGTGGAAGTTTAAAAACTCGATTTCGACCAGTCAAAATTAGCCCTTTTGACAGGTCAAAATCGCCCTTTTAAATATTAAATTGCCTCTCTGTCAACCTTGTGACGCCACAAGGCTTGGTGCATTGTATTTAAAAGCTGGATGTGTAGAAATGTAATGTTAAACTGTCCTTACAGTGACTAGCCCTCAAAAGCTATATTTCACTAAGCATGCCTAGCTGTCCTATGTTGAATATCAGAGTACAGATTAAAATCCTAATACTGTATCTCGGGAATGGGACTAGCTACTAGAAAAATACTGAAGCAACTATTTTTAATAGTTATAAATCCAATTCAGTTGTGAAGCCTGACATTTAATAAATATTAAGGAAAAATAACTTTTAGAAAATGACCTTTCTCTGCCTGAAGTTCCTGGAGGCTACAATTGCATTTGCCCTCCAACTTCTCCTAGCCAGTAATTAACATTTGAATAGGCGTGAATGAAGTGTGAATCTCCTCACAGAGGCTACTCATTAGTCATTGTGGTTATCCGGGTCATCTGAATGGGAAGGGATGACTCTTTTGAGATCAGCAGAAGGGTGGAGAATGTGAGCATCCTTGTTAACAACACATTGTCAAATCTGGCTGGATGGGTCTTCTTGGTTTACATACAACACTTGAAATGATGGAAACAGGATTCCAAGACAGTTCTTGTGTATCCACTTTCTGGTTGCTGGATAGCCCTCCCTTTGCACTACCTAACTTCTGTCTCTGGGTTTATTGAGAGTACAGTCGCTGCTTCAAACTGGACATTAGCGTTAGTTGTGGGAGGACACTAGGATTACAATAGTACCCCCTACAAATACCCAGTCCTCGTAGACCTCATTCAGTGTGACCAAAGACATTCGCCATTTTGAAAATGCCCAAAGTGTTTAGGAGTGAACCTGGGAACTTTTATGCCATTGGTTAGGGTGTGCCCAGCAGTCATTCTCACCCACTAGGTTATGCCAGGCATAAATGTGGTCTCTCTAGGCACCCACTTCAGAGCACTACTGGACTTGAGGAAGAAAAGGACTGGACCTGCTGTTTGTGATCTGAGAGTAGCCCTGAAAGACTGGACACGCTCCCTTTTGTACCTTGGACAAAGAAGTGAACTAGAAGGGTCATTATGGTTACCCCCTGTTCAAGCTACAGGGCTACAGCAAGCCTTTCCTGCAACTGCCTAGCTGACCAGCAGCAACTGGACCTAGACTAAACCCTTCTTTTTGGCCACTGCCTGACACCCCGTGAGAAAATTATGGGCAAGAAAGAAACTGGAGTTAGGGAGAAAAACTGCGCAATTTCCAGTTCTGTTACCAGGATAAAGAGTTTCTGCAAGATGGTAGCATGACACAGCCTATGGAAAAACAAATAGACTAACTGCATTAAATACCATTTGGTTGTACCATGATGTTTCGGGCAATGGTTCCTTTCAAGTATAGATTGTGTCTTGAGATATTACCTGCTGTATTGATGTCCTTTTCAAGTATGTATATGTATGTATGTTTATGCTATGTCTAACAAAGCCAAAAACCAGAAAGTCAGCCGGTAATTGGAGAGAACGTTGGATTGTAGATGATTAATTGAATTGTGATGTAGTGGTCTTTAAAGAGATAAGTAATCAACACTTTCCTAAATTGGAGCAGCGTTTGGGGCAGTCCTGATGGAAACAGGGATGTTGTTCCAAACCCTGGGTGCATAAATGGAAACGGCCTGCTGTTTTGTTTTTCAATTTTTTACTCTTCGTCTGCAGTCAGGTGTCCTGGCGGAGGATGTGCTGAGAACCATTAGAGATTGTGAGCTTGTCTGCAAGATAAACGGGGGTGCTGGTCACTATGGCTTTAACAATACTACTGGTTTTGAAGGTAGTGCTAGCCTGCAAGGGAGGCAAATGAAGTTAAAAGGACGAGAATGACATGATCATATTTCTTCAAGTCCTGTATGAGATGTGCTTCGGGATTGTAGGATGCCTCTAATGAGTGGCATTGTGGAGTCTGGGAAGCCATGGAGTAGGACATTATCTCTATCCAGATGCAAGAGTATGAGGGCTGAACAGCAGTTCTGAACTCTTTCAGGATGAAACAGTTTCTTTCTCAGTAGATGAACGAACTGGTACAAGGCCTTTTTTGTTTTTTGGCAAAGTATTCCTTGAGCGTGAGGTTGGTGTTTAGGGTGAGTACAAGTGACGTGGCATTCAGGGATTGTTGTGGTTAGAAGCAATAAAGGTTTGTGTCATTTCACCAGGTTTGTACTGTATCTTGTTTGGTCTTCTTGCCAAATCACAGGGATTCTCGTCTCGGTTAGGTTGAGCTCCAGGTAGGTGCTGGACATCCAGGTCTAGATGTGTGTGAAGGCAGTGTTTTATGCGTTGGATGTTTGAAGTAGAGAAGACTTTCATGCAAAGTTGTGTTTCAAGTAGATCTGTGTGTCATTGGTATAGTGGTGAATATTGATGCTTTTTTCTGTGAGTATAGTACTAAGCAGGTCAATCTGAAGTAATCGATAATTTTATCATACACAGAGGTTTGCTTTAGGTAATTTCTAATTGAGTAGTTCCGATTCTGCCTTTTAGAAATTATTCAGACTATCCACACATTGATTACAATGTCTCATTCTGCTGCTTTTCACAGTTAACTAAATCCTTCTTCTCATCTAAATATGGATACAGTTGTTAGGTGCGCTGACATTTGTGGAGAAACCTCCCTGCCATGATCCTGTTAAGCAACAATGACTTAAATTTCTGCAAACATTTGTAAATCTTTCTTTTTAACCCCTTTGTTATTGACTCACTTTATTGGTTTTCAAACTGAGCACCTAAACCAAAGTCATCAAACAATTGACATATACGTCCAACGGCCATGTTTTCATACTCTTGTCGAATACTGAAGAAGTGTTTTTGAACAATCCTGGAACTTGTAATGTGTTAGCCAACTATGACTCTGCATTGGTCCCACGTTTGTCCTCTCTTATCCAGTCTTCAGATATATTTCACAGGAGATCAGATGTCTTGTCAGTAGTCCAAGTTCTTCTGATTAGGTTAGATGCTTTTGCTTGTCACAGTGGTGTAACTGCTCCATCATCATAGATACGCATGCCTTCTTCCACCTCCCAGCATGCTACAACTTCGCCTAACCATTCTACCCGCTGCCAGTGTCCAGGGAAATACTGTAATCTAACCATGGTCACATCTACATTTTTCACACTTAAGCTTCTCTGAATCAGTATGATCAGTGTTCGTTGTTATATATGGTATATAATTGGCTGCATACATTGCTTATGTTCTCGTTCCTTCAGATGTAGGAAGAGTGGAATTTCATGAATGCTAGAAGCTGGGAAAGAAGATTGTATCGAATGAATTTGAAATCTCTGTACAGATCTGAACTCTCCACCCCATGTAGATTTCATATTCATGGCTAATTACAGACCTGGTCCGTTAAGTTCTACGCCGAGATTATGCATTTTTATACTTTAAGAGTAAGTGCAACACACACTTAGGGATAGTCCCTTGGTGATGTAAAAACTGGATCATCTGCAAATGGAGAGAACAGATATCTCTACTGTTTGCAAAGCAATGTTATACCTTTGTAAAGTTTTTATTTATTATGTTCTTTATTTTTTTACATGCAGTTATTACGTTTTATAAGTTTTGTAAAGTTCTTTCTCGTGCTCTTGTTTCATTAACCTGATGCAGCTGTGTTCCCCAGGCAACCACCTGGCCTCCTTTATGCACTGGTTTATTTAGGTGCTGGCGTGGGTTGTTACATATGTAGGGTAGAATTATGCGCCTTTACGTCCATTACCTAGTGAAGAAAATTGGCTGGGGAATATATTTGGCATTTGAAGCCAGTCCTAGGGGAGAGGTCTAGTACTCATCGACTGTAGGGTGCAAGCTTGTAGGCGGTATCCTTACATTTGTCTCCGTTATCCTGTGCGTGCACGCATTAATGCCCTATACCACCATTCACGCAAGCATACAATAGCCTCTCTCATAAGTACAGTACGTACATTTGTTCTCCTATCTAGGCTTTTATTACAGTTTTGTGAACAATGTTTTTTCTTTGCCAAAATATGATATTAAAGTTTTGAGGAAATGTGTGTGACTCTGGCCACTCTGGCCACTCGTGTGCAGAACAAAGGCATTTCTACCCTGAATTTACAGTTTAAATGTACAGTAAGCACTGCTGTTGATCTTTAATCTAAGTAAAGGACCTGCTTTGTTTTTACTGAGACAGATCTTTAAAGTGTGAAACCAACTTAGGTGACAGTTAATTTGAATGTTCATTATTTTCCTTGATTTTATTTCTCATGTTAGATGCCTTGAAAGATTACAATCGCTGGTTTATTTTGCATTCAGTTGTTTCCCTTCTGCATGAGTTACTGAAAACAATTTGGCCTATCCTTGCATAACCTATAAAAGTAGTTGAGCGTTCATTTTTCAAAAATGCACTCTTAACATTCTTCATAATCTTAAGGACAAACTGTCAACAAAAGCTGTTTACAAAAAGCAGGACTCTCTTAATCTGCACTTGAATTACACGGAACCGCTCTTGCTAATGTAAATAAGAGACCATTTCGTTTAGTTTGCAGTTGTTCAGAAATCTAATTTGGAGTGCTTCATTACTATTTTTGTGCTCGATTGCTCTGTTCGGCTCATTTTACAGCAGTGATTTGTTTGTGTGTACTATAATAAAAATGTCTAGACATTTCCTCTATTATAACTTTTCCCAGGGAAGTGGGTGTTTTATAGGTCCACAGGGTCAACAGAGACTAGATTTTTCATGAAGATAAATATATGGGGCACAAGTTGTCAAATTCCACCGAGGTCTCAATTTTGGCAGAAGGTGTTGGGTTTTTTCAGAGCCTGGTGTTCTTTGAGGGGAGAGTGGGTGTTCATGTGCTTTTTCAGGCTCGTGAGGGGCCAGTGAATTCAGTGTCATGGTGCCCAGGGGACTGGGTGCCCGCAGAAGATCTGGAAACTAATTAACCCCGATGTCAGTGCAAATGAATGCACTGTTGTATTCTAGGGGAAATCAGGTAATGACTCGCTGTGTAAGGAAATCTGTCACCAGAAAGTTTATGTCCGAATGGATTTGAAGATTGCATTGTTAATTAATATTATGAAAAGTGCACGTATATTAAAGATATGCATTACATGTGCCCAAAGGAATATTTACTACTTTTGGCCGGTGCAGATCTGTGGTGGAAATTATTAGGCTTTAATATTGATATTTGTGTCTGTTTATATTCTGCTTCCTGGTCTTTGACACAAGGCCCGCCAAATTGTTTGTGTGTCTAAATGTGGTTATCTATTCAAGTGACTCAGTCACTGTCAACTGAATGACCGGAGAAAGTTACTTACTTTGAAATGCCCTTGATGAATTTCTGTGTTCTGTTACAGAGTTGCACACGAAACTTTAGCACCAGTTGATACTTGAGGCCAACATGTGTACACATTCATATACACGACCTGTCACTTGTCTTCATATTAAGAAGGAAAAAGATACATTTTGATATGGAAAACTGTAGCGGGAGGTGACATTGATGAACGGCTCATCAGTATACTTGGTTCTGCAAAATAAAGTGCAAGAGAAAATTAATGTACAATTGTTAATTTTTATGGCAGGAAACTGTTACCCTGCATGACTGTAGATAGTTTTTTTTATCTCCCACTTGAAATCAGCATCCACAAGCTGTAGTTTATTATACGCATCCCAGCACACATGACAATCATGCATGTGCACCTCACTTGGGAGATTGAGACCCAGGGGGGTGATCGGTGGTCCACTGGAAGGTCACACAGTGGGCACATTGTTTTCCAAGTGTGACTACCGTCAATTTTTCTAGCAGCCAATTTATTATAATAGCAGAATCGTTTTTTTGTCTGTTACCTGTAGGGGGAGTTATCTTTTGTCCTTGCCCGTGTTTTTCAAAATTAATCTGCTAGTCCCTTGTCATTAGATCTTCCACCCACCTATATAAGAGATCTGTTAGGACTTTGTAACTTGTGTAACGGGTTAATTTGGAGCAACTATCACATATGTGGCTGTGGCTGCATTGAGTTCCTTTTAGTTTGTTCTGTATTGAAGTGGCACCTGAGATGGTGGAGGGAGAAGCCTGGCAGCAGATATTAATTTGCATGACTACTCCTCAAAACATTCCAGAGAACCTTTGTAGTTGGTCAGAATGAGGAGTGTTATGGAGAGGAGACGGGGAGTCTCCCTTAGAAGCGATGACGTTCCCACCTGCTCTTTCATGGCCAATCATCCTCTGGAAAACGTAGGCTCCACAGGTTAACAGGTAGTTAAGTGGGGGCCGTCATTTCATGCCTTTATACACTTGTTTTAAGTTGCTCTTGACAGGAGACTCCCAGCTCCACCCCATCTCCTCGCTCATGTTTCATGACAAAAACATTGGCATGACCAGTCTGAGTGGGAAACGCAAAAAGGGAAGAATATTCCAGAACTGATCTCAGAAGTGACAGTGGAAATACCCATCTGCTGCTTTGACTTAAAGATGGAACAAACTTCTAGGTTGTCAACAATGTGCTTTTCTCCCCTTTCATTATAGGGGCACAAGGCAGGGGTGCCCCCTCTCCCACTCATTTCTGTGTAAAATGTAGAGCCATTGTCAGTATGGATCTGACAAGACGCTCAACTGTGGGGGATTTGGTGGCCCTCATGGCACCAAGATAATGTCTTGCTCTATTCTGACGGCCTCCTTGTATACTTGCAGTACCCTAAGTGCTTACTCCTCGATAGATGGTGATATATCTATTGGGATGCTTCCAGCATTAGAGAAAATTGCTACAAATTAACATATGTTCTGATAGTAAGGCACCACCTGGATTTTCCTGCTGGGCTGAACTGGATCAATCCGGCAACCATGTTGCAAGGGACTCGTGTCATTGTTGCGGCATTAATATTGCCCTGCTGCAGTCTGGAAGGCGGAAGGAGGTGTCTGACTGGGATAAATTGCCCCTATGAGTCATGGATGAAATGCCCCTTTATAAGATGGTAGTATTGCAGCTGTTTCTCTACACACTCCTGTATTACCTGTGGATGTTGCCTGGGACTTTATTTGCTGCTATTAACTCTGCATTGTAAAAATGTCTTTGAACGGGTGCACATCCACGGATCTCACTTGAAAGTGTTTACAAGTTTCATACGACGTGGGGTGGGGGTGCCAGATATTCATCTCTATGCTTCACAGCTAGTGGTCATTAATGACTGGGAGCCGCCCAGTCCCCATTCTACTTTTCGCAAATGACGCAGTTTTAATTACCTGCACTGCCAACAGTCTGCAGTTGCTCATTGATATGTTTTGCAATTTTATAGGGCAGCTACATTTGAAAATTAATCAACATAAGTCACACTTAATGATATGCAGCTCAAAAAGACTTGTACATGGCTACGTAACATAGATGCGATCGCTATCTCCAAAGTGTAGAGATTGAACTACCTTGGGGTCTTGATGGCAGACGATCTGAGTTGGGATAAGCTCCTGACCCAGAGATCCTGAAAATTTGAAGGGGCCATAGGCGCAAATTTTCAGTTCTCCAAAAAACTCGCCCATAAGCCCACTAAGATACTCTGTATAAGATTAAATGCCTCTTTGGGGACCTATGGAGCCAGTGTTTGGGGATATAACCCCCCTGGAAGTTTTCAAATGATCGAAAACAAATGTTTGTGCTGGCTGCTAGCAATTTCTAGGAGCACGTCCAGCCTTATTGTCCATCTGGACTTTTTTTTTGGGAGGACATAACTCAGGCTGCACCACTGCTACTCTAATTTAAGATTTGGTATTCTCCTCACAGTTCATTTACAGAAACGGTTATTGAATATTGTTTAAGGTAAGATCGTGTGGCTTCCAATCCATGGATAGTTTATGTCAAAGGGGCTTTTTCTGACCTCAGTCTGTCAAATGTCTTCCATTCCCCAAATCAAATTGGTAGTAGCTTAACAAATATGGTGTAATCTCTCTTCTTCTCAATATAGAACCAAGTCAGATGTTCTAAATGTCAATCTAGGAGTTCTGTCTCCCACTATCTAGACTTAAAGCATGTAGAAGGAACAGACCCATATTTATTGTGTGTTTCGAACTCTGAACATAGCTATTGTTTGACTCGCTTTAGATTAAGCACTTTGCACTTTCTGGTAGCCCATCCTAAGCAGTGCGCCTGGTTTAAAACACTACCACCCTGCATAGCACTAACAAGAAAACAATTGCACATAATATGTTCTTTTGTGGTTTTTATGTATGCCCTAGACTGCAGTTTCTTTGCCCGTTGTTGCGTACCTATGGTTCCAATTCACACAATGTATGTTGGCAATGCCTCCAGCTCTTAAACTCGGAACTCTGTTGTTCAGCTGTCATATGTTACGTCTGACAAGCCCTTAATACCAGAAGATCTGAGAACCATAGCAACTTCCAAGAAACTTTAATTTTAAATTCTAACCCTAACCTGGAGCCTATGTTTTATCATCTGATGAATGTTTACACCCTTGTTTTAATCAGAGCTCCATTTACTGTTATAATACAGCTGTATGACTGTATTATGAATTTTATTTACAATTGTATTATATTCAGTGATTCTAAATTATTCGTTTGCATGTATTCAACAAAACATTATTGATGTTTTACCCTTTTATATCTTTGAGCCGAATTAAAGGTTTTTGACTAACTGGATTTTTGCAGACCATCTAGACCTTCCTTACATATTAGAAAGAGATCTCCTTCAGATTTGTAATTTTGAGGCAGTGGTGTAACAGGTCCTCAACCTCTCCAGCGGGGTGACAGAACAAACCAGGATCCTTTTGGTTTGCGGGTCCCAGGAGTAACAGCGGAGCAGGGACAACGACCCGCCACGCCCACCATTGATCAACAGGTGATTTAAATCACCACTGGACCCGCGCATCGCGGGACGCGCGCGGGAAGCGCCCGGGAGAAGCCCGGGACAAGGGCGGGACAGTCTAAGACAGTCCAAGACTGGCCACGACTGGACTGGGCCAGGATATTGACATTTCCAGTACTGTGAGTCCTCTGCCTGTTCTCTTGGTCAATGAACTGTTAACATTTGCCCGTTAAACTTGCAGCGCTTATAATCGAATTATGTCAAAGCAAAAAACACCTATTACCCCTGCAAACACCATGGATAATTATCTAGTGCACAGGGTGGCAAAAATAAATAGTGACCGGAGGTCCTCTTTGGGGCTTAGTGACTCTTCTCCTTGCTCCCAAAGTGAAGCTTTAGATCTAATTGATCTGGATCTAGAAGCAGGGAATTCAAAAGTAAGTCAAATTGCTGGAAATAACGATTGTTCAGTATTACATTCTCCTATAAATGGTTTACATCATGATATAAATGTTGATCTATTAACGGGGGAGGAGCTACATAGGTCCTGTATTGACCTAGAGGTAGTTGAAGAGAGTATTTCTCCGCCAACACCAGTCCCGGCTCCAAGAGCGGTCAAAAGATCCACCAAGGTCCCCCCGAAAAGGCTAGGTCTACGGTCCAATAGCAAAAAACCTGCAACCCCCCCTAACATTAAACACAAAAATGCTACTGATGAAATAAGGGAGGGAAGGAGCAATACAATAAATTTTGAAGAGCTGTTATCAAACAAGTTTATGGCCATGTTAGAAGCTAAGATATCTTGTATAATCAAGCCGCTCATATCCAAAATAGATCATTTGTCTGATAAAGTCCATAAATTGGAGTCCCTCTTAAAAACTACAAATGATAACATGGGCGAAATCCCAAATTTAATTATGAACAAGATAGATGAAAAACAGGTGAATATGACTGTTACCCCACAACCAACACCCCTCCCTATTCTGACAGGTGTATCCTGTGTCAGAGATGATGTTGGAAATCCCACAGTTGCAGTACCCTCGGCAATCCAAGGGGATGTTTTAACACCCAACCCCCATCTAGAATCAAACCCTGTGGAACTGATTGTGGAAGCCTCTCCACTGGTCTTAGTATTGGCTAATGTCCCACCACTGGAAAAAGATCAGATTGAGACCCCTGATTCCCTCTTAAATAAATCCTTGCAGTGGTTAGGCAACAACATGTAAACATCTCCATGGGGTAGGCAAAAGTTGTCTGAAGATCTCCTAACAGCAAGAAGAGTAAAGTGGATAGGGACAAAACCAAAGAAATTTGCTGGGGATTGTGTGGTATTGAACCTTAAGGGCCCTGATGTATTACCAGATATTCTGCTTAATATTTTTCCACCACAACGTAGAAGGGCAGAAATAATTCCATTAACGTTGGACTTTTTTTACAGCAGAAGAGGCCTAGTAGCAAACCCAAGCATCCTAAGGACAAAGTGGTCAGTAGTGGGAACTAGAAGGGCTAGGGATGAACAAAATTCTAATTGGGGGATAAATTTGGAAAACCACTACTCGGCTTTATCTGACTTAAATGAATGTGATTGACTCACAAGCCATGATAGGCCGATGTTGCAAAAGTATGCAAGTAGAGGAAACATGACATGCACCGACCTGGTAAACCAGAATATGGATAAAGAGAGACCATCTTACATGGTACACGAAAACCTCGTCCCTGAAGTGCAAAAAATAGTTAGAGTGTACCGCTTGCACTGCAGAGGTGGTAGAGCCCAAGGTTACATTAATGGAGGGCAGAATAGCAATACCAGAAAGCCAAATGATAACACGAAAATTTGAAAATGGGCAGCTATTGCTCCAAAAAGATTCTACCTTGCTTTCCCTTGTATCTTGGAATATAGCAGGCATAGCAAGTAAGATATCCACATTGGAATGGGTCGATTATATCGACCAACATGATATAATCATGTTGCAAGAAACATGGTCACTTATTCCAACCTTTAGAGAGGGGTTTCTTAATTTCTATATCCCAGCAACCAAAAACCGGCTGGGACGCCCCTCCGGAGGTTTGTTAATTTGGATAAGGCAGTCCCTGAATTGTACCATAAAACAACTATCCATACCAAGTAATGATATTATGGCACTTATCGTCAGATGGGATAATGGCCAAGAGCTTATCCTGTATAATGTCTACGCCAGAGGATTGTCTAGCGGCAATTCTTCTAATACTGTAACAATTTTAGAACAGAATATTGAAATGTTATCGGAACAAAGTCAAATAATAGTGGGAGGTGATTTCAATGTCACTTTCGAGCCTCTGGGAGAAGAGGACGGGGCTTTGTCTGAGGAAGAGGATGACAAGTGGGGAATACCCCAGCTGGAATTACCAGCCATTAAAAAATGGAGTAGTGTGGCAATCCAGCTAAAAAGTCTCTGTCTAGCAAGAGGCTTGAGAGCGACAAATGGCCGCTCGCCTTCCGATCAAAAAGGACACAATACGTTTGACAATGGCCGATCAACTAGCAGAATTGACTACATACTTCTAGACGTTAGGATCTGGAGTAAAATGCTAGATATGGTTGTAGAAGACAGACTAGAAAGCGATCATAATCCCCTACGGTTGACATTCTTTTCCCACTATGAGTCTATAGTGCGAACTAATAATATTGGAATGATGACGCAGGATGTAGTATGTTCGAATAACTTACGCCACCTTAAATGGAGAAAGCTCATAGAGGATGTAGCAAAACTAGAGGTACTTAAAAAAATGGTAGTCGATGAAGTAAACATCATCGAGTCGCACCAAGGGACGCCCAACTTTCAAGATTATGTGACAGAGGCTCATGAAAATCTTTTCTCCAAAATACAAAGTTTTTTCATTAAAATAGCAGTTCCTTTTAAAGCGGGAAATAATTGCCCAATGCAAGGTTGGTATGATAAGAGTTGCAGGGTGGCACGACACAATTTGAGCCTGGAATTGAAAACAGGCAATGCAATAGCAATTAGGAGGGCGAGAGATGTATATAGACAAACCCAAAAATTGGCCAGGAAACGCTGGGATGAAGAAGGTTGGCAGGATCTGAAGGAGGCCTGTGCAGCCAAAGACTCTAGGCGTTTCTGGGCTATAGTAAAATGGGAGAGGGGAGGAATAGCTGCTCAGCCAAATAATAATGTTCCCATAAACCAATGGATAGAATTTTTTAAACCACAGTATGCCCGTAACCCTGCTCACATTTTTGAGCAACCACCCTCACTCACTTTTTTCAAAACTCAAATATTCAACGAGAAGGATGTGAGTATAGCGTTGGATTGTATAGCGGGGGGGAAAGCACCAGGCATGGACGGCATTCCAGCCGATGTATTTTTATCGGACCGAACTGCCTGGTGTTCCTATTTTAAAATGTTGGCAAATGCTGTGGCGATGGGAGGGGAAGTCCCCCCCTCTTGGAAGGGAGCAGAAATAATCCCCGTATACAAAAAAGGAGATAAAACACTAGCCCAAAACTATAGACCCATCAGTCTAATAGATACAGCGCAAAAACTGATGGGGCGCCTAGTCCAGAACAAGCTGCAGCAATGGATTGATGAGAAGAACATATTGTCCCCCTACCAGGCAGGGTTTCGGCCATTGACAAGTAGTGTTGACCAAGTCCTCTATTTTATGACTATTTATTGGAGAAACGTCACACTTAAAAAGGGTACGTTGTATGCAGTCTTTGTAGACCTAAAAGCAGCTTTCGACCTAGTCACTAGAGAAAAACTGTGGCAGACCCTGGCTGAAGTAGGTTTAAGCCAAGAACTCCTTACTCTCCTGGTTCGCCTCCATGACAATAACTTTGCTAAAATTAGATGGGGCAAGCAAGGAGAAGTCACAGACTCTTTCCCAGTAGAACGAGGAGTAAGGCAAGGGTGCGTCCTTGCACCAACACTATTTTCAATTTACATAAATGGAATTGTTGCCCATTTAATGAAGTCCCCATGCGATGCTCCAATTATAGCAGGCTCTCACGTCCCCGTCCTAATGTTTGCGGACGACACGCTTTTACTTTCACGCACACCGAGCGGTCTCCAAAAAGTGGTAGATGCCTTTGGCGAATTCTGTGATAGTAGGGGCCTTGAATTGAATACCACCAAAACCAAATTCATGTGCCTAAACTACCAGTCCTCTTTCAAAGGCGTAATCAAATATAAAGGTATCCCTTTAGAGAAAGTGGATGCCTTTACTTACTTAGGCATCACCCTCCAGGAAAATATGAAGTGGAAATCGCATATTAACAAGACATTATTGAAGTTTAACCAGCTTACTGGTGTAGTAGCCCTAAAACATCGTAAATCGCTAACTAAGCCGGTTAACTGTGCATTAGAAATATATAATATGAAAGTATTAGGTGCCTGCTTATATGGATCCGAACTATGGGGGTTTTCTAACTTGGGTGAGTTGGGACGTGCGGAAAACAGATTCCTAAGAGGGCTTGTTAGGGTTCCCCAAAGTACACCTGTAATTCCGCTAAAATTGGACCTGGGCAGAAAAAATATCGAGGATATAGCCAGACTACGGCCACTCCTTTACTGGAGGCGTCTGATGGTCACTCCAGAGCTGAGCCATTATGTTGCAGCTCTAGAAGATGTTGTTGAGTTCGATCGTTTCCATTGTATTGAATGGCTGAAAGAACTACGGGGGCTCCTTGTACTGCTAAAACTGGAATACCTCTGGGGCAACCATGATGTGGCTAGTTTCCCTTCGAAAGCGAAATTGAAAGATTTATACTGGGAGATGGTCTATGTAACAATGTTCAGTAAAGGTTCCCAATCAAAATTGACTAATCGCTTTTGTGATATTAAAATGTATCCATTTTGTGAAACATATTGGGACATAATAGAACGACCATATGATAGGAAATTATACTTTCAATTTCGCATAGGAACTTTACCAGTGAATGCATTTAAAAAACACTGGTCTCCAACGTGGGATGATCATTGCCATCACTGTAAAGATCAAACAGAGCACATTTCCCATTTGTTGTTCTGTTGTCCTTTATATGCTAGCCCTAGACGTAAATGGTTGAAGCCAGTGTGTCTAAACATCGGCACACGCAGACAATCGGTAGCCCTTAGAATACTTGAATCTGATTGTTCCACACCATTGGTTGTTGCCGTAGCTAAATTTCTTGCCTGGGCATGGATGATCCGCACACGCACTTTAAAATCAAATGTAAATGAAATAGTGTTGCCCTAATCTAATTAGTCTATTGTATGAATTGTTTTTAGAAGAAACATTTTTAGAAGTAATTGGAAATTTATTGTACTTTTAATGCATAATATTCGACTGTCATTGTTTAATATGTGTTTTAGAAATATTTTTAAAAAATAGTATTTATTGTAATAGGGTTAGGAAGGATGCTTTTATGACAAATGTCGAATAAAGCTTTGAAATTTGAATTTTGGTTTGCTGGCATTGGTTTAAGCTTGTTAGGGGGGAAATCTTTGCATGGTAGGGCACCTGACTTTTAAAAAGCTGTGGCTTAGCCACGTTCATGGCTTTGGATTTGTTTGGCATCTTGAAAGTAGGGGACACATGTGAGCAGGTGGATACCTTAAATCATTTGCTCAGTTACCCAAGGACCACAACCTGCACAGGTCCTAATTATTCTGCAGTTTAACACCCCTTTTAGAGTTTTATCTATTTTACCTTTACCTTCTCTAATTTGTATCTACTTGTTCTGCTTTTGTAAAGGATTTTAAGTAATCATACAATAAAGAGATTCTGTGAGGTCCTAATTATTTTGCTATGTGTGCCTCTACCACACACTCCTATAGCACAATAACTTGTGGATGGATGTTCCTGAATTCAATCCATTAGAGCCTAAGATTGTGATAGAGCCAAGAATGATATATCCTGTATACACACACACATTACTGGTGGGGGACTCTTGGCTCATTGATAATACTGAAGGCAGATGGCAGGCTCCCCTGAACACAATGAATGGTGGGAGGCCATAATGGTGGATAGATACCTGACCACTTTATCCTAGTTAAGTCTAATACAGTTTAAGTATTTCCGTGGAACCTATTATGATTTGGCCAAGCTCTGGCCCACGGGAAAAAGGTGATATTGCTGTCCGCATTTTAAGGCAAAAAGGGCAGAACTCTTTCATATGGTATGGGCCTGCCCGTGCTTGTCAGATACTGATCCAAGATATACAAAGCACTGAGTGGCACAAGAGGATACATTTTAGCTCCTAGTCATAAATGCACCATCTTGGACATTGAAGGGGAAGAAGTGGACTCTATCAGCTGCCTATCGGCGGTTGGCTTGCTGGTGTCGGCTTTCCAGGCATTGGATTAATAAGGAAACCCGAACAGTGGATGAGTTGGCCTTTGGCATTGACCTGTGCGCCGTAGCCGAAAATTAATTATATAAAGCATTCAGTTGCCCATGCAATTATTCTAAAATGTAGTATGTATGGTGGGGATGATGCTGGTGAACCATGCTGTATGAATTGGGGAGGGGTGGATTGAACGTATGCTATTTAATACGTGATATTGATGTGTGCAATTGGATCTGTCTGTGTTGTGGTAGTGTTTCTTTCTTGTTCTATTAAATTGCAATAAAAAGAGTGGGACAGAAAAAGAAACTAAAAGTTGGTAGTTGATACCACCACCATCTGTGGTATCATCAGGAAGAAACGAGAGTTCTGGAGGACAGTCAGACCTGCCAAGGGCCTTCCATCAAGGAGTTATGTCCTTACCAAGACAATGAAGGTTGGGCGCCTAGTTTGAGTGGTGAATTTTTGTGTTTGGGCTTGAGGAAAGTCCCATCTACAAGAGGTGCTGAGACACAAGCACCATAACTTGTCAAGACCACAGCCCTTGCTTTTGGTGCTGACTCTACCTCTGCTCATCTTGGGTTGCTGCCAGAGATGCCACTTGTACACCAGCCCGTCAGGCTGGGGAAGGATTGCTGTCTCTTGTCATGCTACCGCAGGGAATATTGCACTCTGGCATTAAGTCATTGGTGATGTCTCCATCGGAGAGATCATACGTAGAGGACAGAAAAGGTACTGTGGAAATGCGCCCAGAGAGAGGGGAGGAGGCAATGGAAGTAGTGAAGGGCATTTCTGCAAATGAAATGAATTGTAATTAGGGTGTTACGTCACCCCGTCAGCCCAGTACCTCCACTGAGTATAATGTCTCTGGTTGATTATACACACTAATTACTTTGGCTGTTAAGTAGCAATAAAGTTATTTTTATAAACTAAAGTACTGGCTGGACAATAATGTATCATTTGTTGTCTGATATGTGTTGTGTTTGAGTCTCGAACCTATACCAACTCTCTAAGTAATAATTGATCTGCTCGACCATGCTACGCTTAGGGTCAAGTGCTAAATGCAAGTCCTCGGTGCACGGTTTCGGGCTGGTTCATCCCTAGGACAGCAGTGGCAAAAGGCTCTGATTGCGTCAGTCACAGCCCAGTAACCCCTGCCTGCCCTGGGACGTCTGAATGAGGGAAGTCATTTAAGGGTTAGTGCTGGAACACTTTCACTTACAATAGGATGCTTAAACACAATGTGCCAATGTCCGTTCCTGAATTTCTAGAAAGGATGAATTACTACCGCTCTACTTGTCAGCTTTAAAGCCTGAATGTTTAGCCCGGATTCGGCCTCACATATATCTTGGTCACGTGATGATTCCACTCACTGGTTACAAGTTGTGTTTTTATCTCTAGCTTAAGATAAATGTACTTGTCATAGTAGCTACCTCCATATGCACCTTTGCTGTACATGTCTTTGTGTCTTGCTGGCCCTTCTACGGTATTTTTCTTGCCTTATCTGTTTAGGTCTCGCCTAAAGCAATCCCGTTAGGGATGCTGTCGAGATTATAGTAAGGCTTTTAAAAGTGTACCCAAACTGCGGATCGGGTACAGTGCATGTGAGCCAGGCGCGTGCACATCGCACGCCATTTGGAAGCCTGTGCGCCTCGGCATCAGACTTCAAAGGAATCCGCTCCCCCGCATCAGACTTCAAAGGAATGCGCTCCCCCGCCAGGCAATGCAGAGAGCTTTTTTTTTTTTTTACAGCAATTTAGAGGCCTTACTGTTCCAGTCCTTCAGCACTCTGTTATCCCGGATGTTTTGATAGTTCCTGTCATTGGTCCAAGGTTTGTCGTCTTTACAGTTTGTTATAATTAACATTCAGCAGTAATGACTTTTTCTGTAGGTATTGAAATTGTCTAGGGGATGCAGGGAATGGTTTCACAAACTATGTGACTTGATGGTTGCTTTCAGAACTTGATGCCCCCAAAAGTGCCTTACAGCTAAAACTCATGTTTTTATATATTGTAACGATTCCGATAGTAAGCAATACCAACTTTAATGCAGGGGGGATAATCTCCCTACCAAAACTTTGTGGTTCTTTTCCTTTTACGAGAATGTTTCTACTTGACGCACTTATAACAAGAATGCATTGCCAATTGCAAGGCGTCTGGCTTGAATTTGTGAAACAATGCAACATTTGTGCATGCTCGTGTCTGTAAATTAAAGCTACAAAGGGCACTAGTCAGAAAATAAAAATCCCAGCCCACTTGAAACACTCGTCTAATATTACGGAGTGCGGAATGCGAGCAAGGCTGTCACTCCTTTCATCCATCAATGCTTTCGCCCTTTAATCTATTAATCTATTTGCCATTGCTTCACATTTCTATCAGCCCACCCGCTGCCCCATCCAACCTTTTTCATTCTTCCGTTCATTCATCCTTTCATATATTTATATCCTCTCATTCACTGTTTCCCATCTGTCCATTCTTCTGTCGTTCCATCTATTCACCTTGCAAACTTTTCACCCTTCCATCCAGCTTGCTTTCAACTACTGCCCCCTCGCACACGGCCCCCTCGCACACGGCCCCCTCGCACACGGCCCCCTCGCACACGGCCCCCTCGCACACGGCCCCCTCGCACACGGCCCCCTCGCACACGGCCCCCTCCCACACTGCCCCCTCGCACACTGCCCCCTCGCACACTGCCCCCTCACAGACTGCCCCCTCACACACTGCCCCCTCACACACACCCCCACACACACCCAACCCCCCACACACACAAACTCACAACCACACACACACACACGCAAAACCCCACACACACACAACCCCACACACTCAACCCCACACACTCAACCCCACACACTCAACCCCACACACACATCCCCCTCACACACACACAACCACACACACACACACACACAACCACACACACACACACACACACACACCCACACACACACACACAACCCACTCACACACAACCCACTCACACACAGCCCACTCACACACAGCCCACTCACACACTGCCCCCTCACACACTGAACCCCAAAAACACACAACCACACACACAAAGTCGCACACACATGCAAACCCCCCACACACACAACCCCACACACACCCACACACAACCACACACACCCCACCCCACTCACACACTACCCACTCACATAGTGCCCACTCACACACAGACCACTCACACACTGCCCCCTCACACACTGCCCCTCACACCCCCCCACACACACACACAACCCCCCCACAAACACACACACAAACACACACACCAGGATAGCAAAACATAGCATCGCAAAACAAAACATAGCATAACAAAACATAGCATAGCATAACAAAACACAGCATAGCATAGCATAACATAACAAATCAAAGCATAGGATAGTAAAACATAGCATAACATAACAAAACATAGGCTAGCAAAACAAAACAGCATAGCATACAGCATCACTCAGCATCAATCTGTGCAACCATTCAACAACAACTGGTTCAAATATGTTCTCTCAATGTTTCAAGCTTTATTACAAATGTCACAAAAAGATGTTAATATTTTACTTCTGTTCTTGGATTTTCGTCACAATAAAATACACACTGCCCCCTCACACACACCCAACCCCCCACACACACAAACACACAACCACACACACACACAACCACACACGCAAAACCCCCCACACACACAACCCCACACACACAACCCCACACACACAGCCCCACACACACAGCCCCCCCACACACACACACCAACACACACCCACACACACACACACACCCACACACACACAACCCACTCACACACAACCCACTCACGCACTGCCCCCTCACACACTGAACCCCAAAAACACACAACCACACACGCAAAGTCGCACACACATGCAAACCCCCCCCCCACACACACAACCCCACACACACACATACCCACACACACACCCCACCCACACACTGCCCACTCACATACTGCCCACTCACACACAGACCACTCACACACTGCCCCCTCACACCCTGCCCCGCACCCCCCCCACACACACAACTCCCCACACACAAACACACAACCCCACACACACAAACACACACACCAGGATAGCAAAACATAGCATAGCAAAACAAAACATAGCATAACAAAACATAGCATATTATAACAAAACACAGCATAGCGTAGCATAACAAATCAAAGCATAGGATAGTAAAACATAGCATAGCATAACATAACAAAACATAGGATAGCAAAACAAAACAGCATAGCATACAGCATCACTCAGCACCACCACAGCATCACTCAGGGGCACCACAATATCACTATGTGCTACCAAAGCATCACTGAACGCCACAGCATCACTCGTTCGCCACCACATCACTCAGCACCACCACAGCATCAATCTGTGCAACCATTCAACAACAACTGGTTCAAATATGTTCTCTCAATGTTTCAAGCTTTATTACAAATGTCACAAAAAGATGTTAATATTTTACTGATTTTCGTCACAATAAAATACACTGAACATAATCTTAACAAAAGTTATTTACAAAAGTTTAAGCTATTGCCATTATAAATTACAATAACTTTTATTTAAGTATTAATTATTCAAAAAAATTAAAAGCCATTGTTATTTGTAATATCAATACATGTAAGTCACATAAATACAACACCTATTGCTTTACAAATGCTATTGGTGTCACATTTGCAAAAGTTATAACTATTGGCAGTGTAAATGACAAAGCTATTAATTTTGTTTTTTTCAAAACCAACACATAAATAAAAAAATTGTCATTTACAATACCAATAGCTCAAACTTTCCTAATGCGAGACCTATTGCATTGCAAATGCTTGTTTTTATTTACTTCTAATTGAGAAGGTGATAGGCAGGAGAGAAACTAGTTTAGAGGCCTCACATGGTTCTTTGTTGCCTGATGATTGTACTCACCGTTCACATGTGGGGTGTTATATCTGGCACTGTTATTGTAAGATCGATGTACTTGTCATATTAGCTATGTCGAAAGACACCCTTGCTGTTCATGACGATGTGGCCTGCTTGCCCTTCATTAGGATTTACATTTTTCTTTCCTTATCTATTGTTTTATTTACTTCTAGCTGACAAAGTGATGGGCAGGAGAGAACCTGGGGTCAGAGACCTCACAATTCTCTTTGTCACCTGATGATTCTACTCACCTTTTATATGTGGTTGTGTTCTATCTGGCGCTGTTATTGTTTTTTTTTAAATGTGGTTTTATTGTTTTCACTGATACACAACAAGACAGCAGCAACAAGGTCGTCAGGAATACAAGATCAACATTCATCACTTTAGTCAACCTCCATTTTACCGGTAGGCCATACCTCCTGCACCCTCCCACAGCAAGAGGCACATATAGGCAAGTCATGTCCACATTTCTTGGTCATCAGGGAACTCCTCTGTACCTCCGCCTCCCAACAGCAGTAACCACTTTATCACTCCTGTGCAACAGACACTAGATGTTCAGCACCCATCCCCTCTGTGTGTGTCCTGTGTGTTCACCACCACAGCCTGCCCCACAAACACTCAGGCACTGAGTATCCTGCTGAAGCTCCTGAAATTCCTCCAGCGATGCTGCCCAGGTCTCCAGATCTTCTCCTACCCTGTCATCTGTCCTGGTTAGTCGAATGTCCGTCTCCTCTGCCAGGGTCCATTCTACTGTATCACTACTCCATACGGATACCGAGAGGTCCTGCTGGCCCAGCCATCCCATTGTCACCGTGGGGCTTTTTAACCATACCCAGTAGACACTGTCCAGGAGCCTCCTCTATCACAATGCCAGTCACTCTTGGCACTGGTATTGTAAGATCAATGTATTTTTCATACTAGGTTATGTCCATAGGATCCCTTGATCTACTAAATGCCAATACATGCCAACACAATTCTTTATTTAAAAACTGCTCTCTGTGGAAGCAGCTGTAGTGTCACTGGGGTTTCAGCTTGTCCTATAGGATTGATTTGATATCAGAACTGTGGACTCTGCCCATTAGCATCTTGAAAGTGTTTTTCCTAGAAGTTTGGTATTTGAACTAAACAACTTTCCAGAGCTCTCGGCCTCACTTTAAATTGGGTCAATGGAGAATGCTAGACATTATCTGTACAGTAATGGGGAATGCTTTTCATAGAGCTGGCTTTGTCCATAGAAGAGAAGCCTCTAATAGACTACTGTCTTGAAGATGACTCTAGAATAACTTTTCATTAACTACATTTGAAAAACTGCCGACTCGGACTGCTCTCGCATATGCCAGCGCCTCTCATTATTTATACTTGTTGGTCTTTCTCCTGTATTAAAATTTTTCTAGAGAACCCTATCATTTATTTAGACTTGTTTATTGTACTACTTGTGTATATGGCGAAGGCTCGGTTGAACAAAACTACATCGAATAGTCTGCCTTTAGAAAAGAAAGCCTGTCCTGCATCTACCAGGATGGACATGCAAGTTTATATATACAGTGGCCTAGGAAATGCTCGGAAACCATTGCCAGATTGGGCTCTCATTTCTCTTTATCTCTCCTTTACTTTCCCACTCCATGTCTCCTGGGCCGAAGTGGGAACACAGACCAGCCCTGGCAATTCTGTTGGACCAGCCCCGGTTGGAGGTGGGGTGTTAATGAGAGAAGCACTGCGGATGCTTTTGTTACTGGGGGCTGATTTTGCAGCACTGCTGCAAAACCAGCCCCCAGTAACAAAAACGGCCCCCACCACTCAAAAACCGCCCCCCAACCTTCCAGCCCACCAGGAAAACGACTGGTGCCCACTACTGCCAGTCCAACTCTGCATGCCTCTCTATCTGTATGCAGGTGCTTCTACTAAAACTTTCATTACATTACGTGGGTGTAGGGCATTGTAAAATAATCCATCACCAAGGACATTAACCTGAAAAGGTGAGAGATTTAGGCAGGGCCGGCTCCTCCTCTAAGGCGGAGGAGTGTCGCCTCACACCTCTGCGAGCAGTGTAAAAAGGAAAAGGAAAATGATAATAACTAATGTTATTAATGTTTTTGTTTTCCTTCCTGTTCGGGGGCCAGGCTGGCGAGTGCAGGGGGCATGGGAGGAGTGTAAATCACACTCTAAAGTGCGCATGACGGTTTGACCGGCCCAAGAGGGTCATGCACACTTTGCATCTTCTCCACCATGCTGTATTACACAGCCTGGTGGGGGAACATGTAAAGCCTCCAAGCCCCTGTTTGAGCACTGATCCACGACAACGACACTCAGAACAATCACAGGACTGCTTAAGACAGCATTGTGATTGGACAGGAGATGCTGGGATCTTCCTGTTGTGGCACAGAGGAGATGGAGCTGAGGCAGCAGCACCCAGGTAAGTCTGGTTTTTTTTTTTTTTATTCCCCCCGCCCCACCACCCATGCTTCGTAGTGGCCGCTCATGGATTTAGGAGTTGTAAACTGCACACAGACCACAAAACGTAAGGATCCATAGTTAAGGGTGATTATTTGCTTATCTTATTATGTCCAATTTGTTCACTCTATTAAGTTTTGCATGTTGCTTTTTTTTCTCTGTATGTTCCTTTACTGGTGTTCTCTTTTCTATCCCTTTGTCACGTTTTCGTTTTTCACAGTTTGTTCCTGTTCTGTTTTCCTCAATTTTAATTTTTTTTAAGACAATTTCTCTGCTTTTGTTTTGTTTTCTGTCCCTTTTTAGGTCTGTCTTGACAGTACCGCTGTCGATAACCATACTAGATCAACAGAAAAAGAGGTTTCAGAAGTACTAGTGAGAGAGGGACTTGGGTTGAGCCACTTGTTGGTCCTTGGTTCCTGGTTTATAACATTTCATTGGCAGATGTTCAAGACTTCTTCTGAAAAAGAGAGCTTTTGTTGCACTTTTGCCTTTTGAAAAGCGTATGCCTATTGTAGCAGGACTCTTAGTTATGGTGGCAAGCCACCGATCAAAGCTATAGGCGTGATCTGTTTATTATGAAAGAGGCGGTAGGTCTGTCGCATTTATTATGTATTAAAGTCAATATGCATTTAGGGGTGAATTGTTGCTACTCTATATTAAAGCCTGCAGACTGGAATTTTGTTTCAGAGAATTTCCCAGATTACCATAGTAGGTAAGGTTTTTGGCTTTGGTTATCCCCCTGATAAACCATGATGATAGAAGATTTGTAATGTGATAATCCTTGTTAGACCCCAAGTGGTAGTATTTTGCTTTGCCAAAATTAATTTTGGGTACATTTGTAATGTTATAACTGTATGCTTGATTGATTTCCTTGTGGGAAAGCCTAGACTCCTAAACATAAAACACCTGTCGACATTGTGTACAGTTTCCTCTTTTAACAAGTGAAATAATGTATTATGGGTCCTATTCTGGCATCTCTGCAAATATTTAGCAAAACTATGGAGAATACTTACGCTGATTTACTTTGGTTGCTAAGTTCATGTCAAGCATTTCAGCAGGTCCACTAGCAATCTCTAACTTGAAAGATGTGATTTTAGGACTGTGGTCCATTTGGTAACCGACAAACTGGAGTATTTCTTTGGTACAAAGTAGAAGTACTGAATTTCAGAAAAAAATATCTAAAAGATTTAATAATCCTGATTTGTGTGTCTTTTACTACAACCAGGGTTGTCATGGCCGCTCCACCCTCCCAACCCCCAAAGTTTAGCAGCCTGAGCAAGAGGTGGGTGCCACTGGGCGGTGTCTGTAATATAAAACATTTTAACTATTGTTTATGGCTAGAAGTAGAATGTAAAAATATGCATAAATGCTGCATATTGATTGTCTTTTGATGCTGCTTGGTGAAATAAAAATAAAATTAAAAAAAATAAAACTATTGTTTATGGCTCTGGTGATTTGTCGGTGACACTGATCTCCCAATAGAACTTCTTAAATACCACTACAATGGAAAGTCATGAGGGATCAAATGCAACAAGAGTGCATGAACGGAAAGAAAGGAGGCAGAGAGGAAGGGTGGGAAAGAAAGATAGGGAAATGATTTACGATGGATGATTATGTAGCTGCTAATATCTGATTATAATTATATTTTCATATTAATATAAATGTATTGCAATTGAAATGAAAACAATGAGACATTTAGAAATACATTTTCATACCCCTATACTCAACTAGGCCTCCCTCAACTCTACCTTTGAAAAGATGTGGTCTGTTGTCTCATATTATTAATCATCATGTGTCTATATGCTCTCATTTGACATCGCACGCAGCAAATAGGACACTGTTTGTTTTGTAAGGAATGCTGTTCTCAAAGAAACCCCAAGGTAGCCTTTGCTACATTCAAGGCTCTTCCTGCTTGCACATTGTAGACAGATCATTTATGAGTCTTTCTGTTATTTATTGTAACACATTTGTTCAGCTACCTCCGCTTTGACATTAGGTCAGTAGGGGTAATTCGCTATTCATAAAGTGGGCTAGTGTGAATTTAGTGGGTTTATATGAGGTTTTCTGTTTCTGAATTGTGATTTGCTAATGCTTATTGAATGAATGAATAGAGTCTTATACCGCGCAACTTAGCCCAAGGGCATCAAGGCGCCATAGCGGATCATCCAACACCTCATCAAACACAGTCGGCTTTTACATATACGCTACTGAAAAAAGCCAAGTCTTTAAGGCCCTACGGAACAAAGCGAGGGAGGGTTGCCTTAAAAGATCAGGGGGAAGAGAATTCCACAATCTGGGTGCCACAGAGGAAAATGCTCTGCCTCCCCATTTCGCCTTTACAAATCTAGGGACCTCAAGAAAGTTTTTATGGGAGGAACGAAGGAATCTATTAGGGGAATAGCGATGAACCAGGGACTTAATCCCTTCTGGGCCAGTACCGTAGAAAGCTCCATGAGCTTAACAAAGAGTTTTAAAGATGATCCTGGAATGTATAGGGAGCCAATGGAGTTTCTCCCGGGCCGCAGAAGCTGAGGCCAGTCTGGGGAGGCTCAGAACCATCTTTGCCGCAGCATTCTGGACCATTTGGAGACGGTGGATAAGACTCTTGTTAACGCCCAGATAAAGGGTGTTACAGTAGTCCAGCCTAGAAGAGACTAATGCTATGGTAACCTGTTTCCGAGCATCCGGGGAGAGATAGTGAGCGATCTTTCTAAGAACCCTAATGATGCCACAACAAGTGGAAACAGTCCTATTGACTTGACGGTCCAAGGAAAGGGCGGTGTCCATTTGCACCCCTAAGTTCTTTGCATACTGACGAGGGAGGGGACAATCCCTGAGTGAGGGCAGCCACCAGTCCCTTGACCAGATATTTTGATTACCCCCAAAGATCAAAACCTCTGTTTTCTCCCCGTTAAGTTTCAAGAAATTCTGCACCATCCACTGGGAGACAGCCTCCATACAATTCCTAAAATTCTGGGCAGAGTCCTTCACGGAATGGGTGGGGGAAACCATTATTTGGGTGTCGTCCGCATAAGACAGCACATCCAGCCCAAAGGATCTTACAACCCTGGCAAGTGGGGCCACATAGATGTTAAACAATGTGGGGCTCAATGAAGAGCCCTGAGGGACCCCACAATGCACAGGTTTAGGGACAGACAGAAACTGGCCCAGTTTCACTCTCTGTTCCCTTTCATTAAGAAAGGAAGCGAGAAGACTCAGGGCAGAGCCTCCGACCCCTATCTCTCTAAGGCGAGAGACCAATATATTGTACAGTTCTTCATTGCTTTCTGTGGTATTCATTATGAAAGACCACAGAATTTGGGGCTGAACCAGATCTTTTTGGTTTTGTCTGCTAGAGATGCAGCCCGAACATTTTGTTTTGCTGCATAATCTGAACATAGGTTTTTTTGTGATTTTGCTTATTATTGCCTTTATTTCCATTGCGGATAGTTTTGTGGTAATTTATTTATTTATTTATTTATAACACTTGTAAAGCGCGCTAATACCAATCTGTGTCCTGGCGCTGAAGTGGTAACTCCCTAAGAATGAGCCTCCGGAACTAGAGGGTAAAGAGCCATCTTTTCAGATCTTTCCTGAATGCCAGCAGATTTCCGTTTTGTTTAAGGGTAAGAGGAAGGGAGTTCCACGCCATTGCTGCTCCCCTAACAAAACTCCTGCCACCCCAGTGAGCCTTCCTGATGCGGGCTGTTTTAATCAGCCCCAAGCTGGCCGACCTTAGCTGTCTCCCTGGTCTATACCATTGAAAATGATCCTGGAGGAACATAGGGCCCAGACCATGTAGCGCCTTAAAGACAATACAGAGGGCTTTAAACAAAATCCGCTTCCGCACCGGGAGCCAGTGCAGCTTCTCAAGTTCCCTGGTGACTGATGAAAACTTGGGCAAGCCTCCAATAAGGCGGGCAGCAGCGTTTTGGAGGACCTGAAGTTTGTTGAGCACCCCCTGTTGGGCCTCCAAAAAAAGACTGTTACAATAGTCGAGGCGTGAAAGAACAAGTGCCGTCACCACCGTCTTTCTACTTCCCTCCGGTAGGAAGGGGAAAACCTTCCTGATAATTTTCAGGGTCCAATGTATAGAGGAAGTCAACGCCTTAACTTGGGGTTTAAAAGAGAGTAGGTTGTCAATAATGACACCAAGATTCTTCACCATTGAAGCCGGAGATGGCGGAGATCCCATGTTGGTAGGCCACCAGTTAGGGCTCCAAAGGTTGGTGTTTGACCCGAAGATCAGCACCTCAGTCTTGGAGGAGTTAAATTTTAAACAACTTTTTGCCATCCAGGAACTGACTGCTGACATGCAGTCCTGGAACCTAGCTGCCACCCCCACCTCTGTCCCCGGGAACACCGAGACCACGATCTGGGTGTCGTCTGCGTAGGATGTTAACTCGAACCCGAAGGATCGGATCACAGGGGCAAGAGAGGATACGTAGATATTGAATAAAGTGGGGCTTAGGGAGGACCCCTGAGGGACCCCCCCCCCCGGGGAGTTCGAAAGTTCTTGATTCGAAATCCCCCATGGCCACCACTTGTACCTGGTCTTTTTAGGAAGGCTTTCAGAATGTTAAGTGCTTGACCCTGTACCCCGCAGCCCTCCAACCGGTCCACCAGCATAGCATGGTGGACCGTATCGAAGGCCGCAGAATTGATTTCCTATGATGTAACTGAGCCATATTTACCTTCTGTATTATGTTTTAATATTTTTATTAAACCTTTGTGGTTTTCTCTAAATTACTGTCCTTAAACTCACTTTTTTGGGTGAATCCTTTTTAGGGCTCGGCCTAAGTCCCACGAAGTGGGCGTGGCTTAAGAGTCCTTTTATGAGGGCTTCGAAAATCTAACTTACGAATTCCAGAAAAGCTCGTGATTTTTGCTCGATATTTATGGCAGCTGCATGGCAATTGGGCCTCGCATGCCTGTGTTTTTACAAGCCAGCACGCAACAGGCCATAGGCGTTAGAGTTGCTCCGCCTAGTGCATATTCCGTGCGGACACGCGCAGCAGAAGGGCATATTTCTTCAATTACCAGCTGTCGGGGCCCGCGGTAATTGAAGACAGATGCCGGGCGCGCGTGCACCATTCTTTGCTGTGTGCTCTCGTGGCCAGGCCCCCTCGCAGCGCAGACGTGCCTCCACGAACCGTCCCGCTCTTCGCCGTGCATTTTTCAGATGCCTCCGGCTACTCTCTGCTCTTCGGTCGCACCCTGTCCATGTTTAGAAGCAAGGCTGCCCCGAGTTCCTACAGTGTTTGACACAGACCGAACAGTGGGAAGCCCCGCACACGCACTGTGTGTCACACCCCCCTCTTCATGTTCACATCCGTGCATCACAAGCCTCCACTCACACAGCTGCCCGGGATGCGCAGTGCTTCTGTTGCCAAACACGACAGTGACAAGCCGCCGAGCAAACACACTGTCCAGCTGGGAAGGAAACAAAAGGGCAACGCATTCCTTTACGTGTGTGGGTGCTGGAATATCACTTTCCCCCCCTTCCTCTTCACCAGTAACACCTAGCTCAGACCCACCATCATCATCACCACCCCCCCATGTCCCACCCCCATAAGTCACACACCCTGCTTACAACGCAGCCACGAGTCTGTTCACAGCAATCACTTGGAAGCGGGTCCCGTCGCTCTCGGGCCCCCTCTCCGGGCAGCGGGCCCTCTCTGTGCTGCAGTGCGGGGTACAGCGCCTCGCAGCCCTGTGTGCGGGAGTGTGGGAGCCCTGCAGGGGCTGTGGGATGCTGCTGCTGCTGTGCGCGGCAGCTGCAGGCGGGCTCTGGCCAGCGCTCCTCTCTACTGAAATGAAATGAAATGAAATGAAATGAAAAGGGACTTGCTAAAGCGCACTGTGGCCAAGCGGCTTCCTCTGATGACACAGCCCCCCCTCCAGCCCTGTGTCCTCCTCCTGAATAATGAATACATGAATGGAGCTGGAGGCCTCTCTCGGCCTCCCGTGCGGTCACGAGCGGCGGCCGCTGCCTCCATTCGGCCCCGGACTGCAGGGCCTGGGAGTGTGGGGGATTGAAGATTGAGAGGGTGAAGTACCTAAATTTCACCAACCCCCAAAGGACTATACTTACAATTACAAAATATCGCTCATCAATAATCAGTCGATTGGCAGTGTAGAAAGTTCAATCGTTTATTAGCAGAAATACTCTGCCAGAGGAGCTCCCAGCGACCTCACACCCCGAGGACCGCCGAGAAGACTGCTGGCACATTATCAGAACAGCACATATATACTATCACATTTTGCAACCTTTACCTAAGATGGAAAAGTACAAGTTGGTACAGGAGGTGGCAAGGGATATGACCATATATGGAACACAAAAGCTTCTATCTGAGCCCAGTATAGCAAGGTCACGCTGGTCGACTCCCTTCTGTTAGTTTCGGTGAGAGTCCGCTCAGCGCCTGCAAGAATGTGCTTATCTGGCCGGCCCCCTCCTATAACCTTGACTGGCCCAAAAGCAGAAGCAGCTGCTTGCTACATATGTTAAGCTATTTCTCATGAGAACAGCGAAACTTGAAAACGCAGAGCCATGGAAGATTTCAAACCGCATTACAGGCCGACTAGGCCACAAAGATGGCGCCGGTCCTGCTAAGTAGCGCTAACCTATTTACAAGAAGGAGTTAGAGTACGATTTACGTAAGGGATGACAGAGTGTAATCAAAAAGGGTATCTTATGCCATAGGGGCGTAAGTAGCATGCTAATTGGATGCATCACGCTGAACACTAAGAGAATGCAATCTATGTCCCCGTGAAAGGCCTAATTGAATTTCTATTCCTCAAACCCTACTTTTAGCGTGATGAAGCTAATAACAGAGGACACTAGTCGTCGAAGAGATCTTCGTCGATTGCCATAAGTTTGTGTACCTCTTGCTGGAGCATCTGAGTTTTGGAGGGGGTCGAAGAGGGGATGGCGGCCGCTGTTAATCTAGAGGCACAATAAGAACAGCACGCAGGACCGCACTGTAGACCGAGACAGCAGGCGAAAAGGACACCTGCCGCTCCAACCAGAATCAGTAATATCTTCCATCCCCAAGTACCTAGAAGACCCCAGAACCACCCAGACAGGGACCAAGACCCATTTTCTACATGCATTTCTGCTGCTATTCGATGGAGCTTCTGAATGGCCAAGTGAACCGTAGGGGCGGAGTCTGGGGTGTAGACACAGCAAGAGCTGCCGATCACCCGGCATGCACCACCGCGATCAGCTAAGGTAACGTCTAAAACCATTCGATTCTAAAGAGAAACGAGTCTAGTAGCCTGAAGCTCTTCTGTGATGTTGGCCATTATATCAGTAGTGATGTTAATGACGTTTTCTACCACCCTCGACAATCTCCTAATCTCACGGCTATTGAATATCGGACCCCAGAATGGAACTAACCCCTTAGTGAAATCGGTGAACTGTTGCAGGGATGTGTCTGTCTGATCAACTTCAGTCATTGTAAGCTGTCTTCGTTGCCTGTGAGGGGCCAGTTCGGAGGTGTACAACTGATGCGTCTTATGATAGTCGGGTGGTGCAATGTAGACTGGGGGATACAGAAAGGACAAATAACACTGGCCCGCCCAACCCCGAGGTAACCAGGTGTAAGCATTTTCTCCACAGACGAAATACACATTCGGGGGGGTCAGCAGAGGCGGGCTACTGAATATTTTCAGATTATACATGTAATTACAAAGGCTGATACCAACTTGCACATGACCTGCACCTCTGATGCAGAAGGTTGAAGAGGTGTTCAGGATGGGAATAGGCATAATACGTTCACTGGTAACATTTCTAGAAATAAACTGTTGAAAATATTGCGAATCGTTAAAGCTGGCAAAATCAAATAACTCATCTATTAGCCAAGTATCATTTATATTATCTGTATAGACATTCATACAGGCACTAGGATCTAAGGATCCTTCCCCGTTATTGCCCTCGGGATCAAAACCTTGATGCGTCTCAATGTAGGCCAAAACCATTTTATAGTCCCTCTCGGAGTACTGTTTGGGGTGAGCCACATAATGGTTATACATGGCAGATAACATCTGAAACCAGGCTTCACAACCTCCTAAGAACGACAGAGGCAAAGAAATGAACAAATCATGCTTGTGCATAACGGATGGCAACAACCCACAGACCCAACATTTTGTCATATTCGTAGTACTGTGTGTCTGATGAAGCATTTCTATAAAAACATTCTTAGCATATGTCTGATGGTGTCTTTCTTTATGTGGTGCTAGAGTGAACATAAAGTGTTCAGGAGGAGCAGCAGTCGACTTTATCATTGATTGCATTGGGTGCTTATATTCGAAGTATATAAAAACCCCCATAAAGATTGCTAAAATGACTGCTATTGTAACTACAAAAGCTATTTTCACACGCATGGTCCAAGTAGAAAACATTGGTTCGTAAAAAGGCAAATATCTAGGAGCAAAAGGGCGTTCTTCTTCAGGTACAATACGACCAAAAGGGTACATTCCTAGCTAAAAGTCCAAAGTAACTAAGCTGGGCCAAAACAACCTTCCTGCCAGAGGGTTCTTCTCCCTGTGTCCGTCAAAGCCTCACAGGCAGGCTTTTATCGCTCCTAAAAAAATCAACAAACACATCCAATGACGTCCCACGATGCAGATCTTCCGAAAGAAATTTTAATCAAACAACCTGGCCAACAGAGCACAATATCAATGTTCCAGCTCTCAACGGGTTCAGTCCAGTGTCTCGCTCAGTATCACAGATTAGAATCTAGCAAGCCCTACTTTTATCCGAGTCTTTCCTTATCTCCTAACAGGGTCATCTGAGGTACCGTGATGTTTTCTTGGCCGCAGGTTGTAACAGACATGACCGGGCACTTCCTGATCAGGAAATAACAAAGGGGAAGGTGCAACACCTTCATCAGAACCACCGCCAACCAGATCAACATGGACAGGACATGGGGCGATTGCAGATTCTCCAGCGACTGCTCCGTCGGGTCCTGTTTTTCCTTCAGCTCCGATTTCACAAGCATCGGAGAACGGTACCAATGCAACGGCTCTCACCCTCTTGTGTCAGGATTCCATCAGGGTGTCGCCGGTCAGGAGGAAGTGGAAGAGGGATTCTCTTTAGATGCGACACATGGATCCAGTGTCGTTTTCCATCCACTTTTACCGCCGTCCATGTGGCCAAGAGGACCTGATGGGGCTCAGACCACCTCGGAGCCAAGCTGGTGTCCCGATCGTATTTCTTAACCAGCACCCACTGGCCGGGTTCCAGGCGATGTCCGGGGCCCTCTGGCAGGGGTTGCAGTACAGACGCTACCTGCTGATGAATAGAACAAAGGTCTTTAGTCAAAGTATACAGGTAATCGATCAACATAGGATATTCAACATCAGTAAATGATCTTGGTCTAGGCACGCCCCATACATTGGCGGGTCGCCCAAAAACTATCTCATAAGGAGACAAGCCAGAGCGTGAATGAGGGGTGACCCGTAGGGACATAAGAGCTAATTGGAGGGTGTCAGGCCATTTCAAACCAGTGCTCTCTTGGATCTTTGCCATTTTTAGTTTCAATATTCCATTATATTTCTCAACTAGTCCTGCTGACTGGGGGTGTCTAGCTGCATGAAACTTTTGTTTTATCTTGAGTCCATTGCATATACATTGCACAAGGGCCCCATGGAAATGCCCGCCGTTATCAGACCAGATCAAGCGAGGCAATCCGAAGCGCGGGATAAACTCCTTTATAAGGGCTTTTGCTGTGGCTAGGGCACTATTTTCTTTCGTAGGGTACGCCTCAACCCACTTGCTGAAGGCACATACCACCACCAATACGTATTTCAAGTTATTGACGCGCTCCATATGGATATAGTCCATCTGGAGCACCTCAAACGGCAATGTCGGGGGTGCAAAATTCCCACTTAAAACAGGTTCTCCTTTCCCCGGGTTATGTTGCAGACAAACCATGCAATATTGAACAAGGCGTACAGCTGTTCTCTGTATATTGGGGTTATTCCAAACTGGATCCAGCAAGGCACATATGCCTTTAGCTCCAACATGGGCTGGTCCATGGGCCATAGTAACGACAGCCTGCACCATAGCATTGGGCACCAGCCATCGCTGTTTGTCTGTCAAATCCACCCAACAGTTATTCTCATCCAATCTTCCTACTTCCTGTTCCCATCGGGCCAACTCCACTGAGGTTGCTTCTTTCTGGATTTCTCACACACTTTCAATAGTATTATCAAACAAGTCGGACTCCCCCACCCACCTGGCAGAGGAGTTCACATACATAGAAGACTCCATGGACTAGGCTGTTTGTTTAGCTACCTGATCTGCATAGGCATTACCCTCACCTACTTCATCCACCACTGTCTTATGTGCACTACATTTTATGATTGCTACTTTCTTGGGGAGAGTCAAAGCTGCAAGTAATCGTAACACCAAGGGGCCATTCTGTATCTTCTGTCCATGTGAGGTGAGAAACCCTTGTTCCCTCCACAGTCTCCCAAAACTATGGGCTACGCCAAAGGCGTACTGGCTGTCCGTGAAAATGTTGACCTCTAATCCCTCACTTAATTCACAGGCTCGTAGTAAAGCCATCAACTCAGCAGCTTGGGCTGATCGATGGGGTATTCGGAATGTTTCAACTACTGTTTTTAGAGTGGTAATTGCATATGCAGCTGTCGTTGTGCCATCTGCTAATTTGAAACAAGAACCATCCACATACAATTCCCCTTGGGGGTCAGATAAGGGAATGTCTGTGAGATCGATTCTTCCCTTCGTTTCTTCCTCTGTCCTAAAAATACAATCATGGACATCATTTGCCTGTTCCCCCGAAGGGAGGGGCAACAGTGTAGCCGGATTCAACGTGGCACAACGCTTAATGGTCACATGCGGAGCAAACAAGGTCAATTCATAACTCGTGAGGCGCGCGCTCGTCAGATGCTGCGTCTTAGTTTTATTTAACAATGCATCCACAGCATGCGGCACCATCATGGTCAAATTAGAATTTAAAACGAGTCCTTCTGATTGTCTGATGGCCGCCGCCACAGCAGCAGTGGCCCTCAGGCAACTGGGAAGTGCTCTGGCCACATTATCCAATGTGGCCGAAAAATAAGCACACGGTCTTTGCTTACCACCAAAGCCCTGTGTCAACACTGAAAGCGAACAACCGTCGACCTCATGCACATATAGTACAAAAGGTTTACGATAGTCAGGAGTACCTAAGACAGGGGCAGAACACAGAGCAGATTTCAGAGAAGCAAAAGCAGACTGACATTCATCAGTCCAAGGGAGAAGTTCATGCACATCTTTAGTGGTTAAGTGTAGCAAAGGTTTAGCAAGAAGAGAAAAATTAGGAATCCATTGACGACAATAAGAGGTAATGCCGAGAAAAGCACGGACTTCACGTTGAGTACAAGGCACAGGCATGTTAGAGATGGTAGTAATTAGTTCAGGCGACAGACGCCTACCCTCCTTCGATAGTAAGTGGCCTAGGTAGGTCACTTCCTGTCGACAATATTGGAACTTGGACAAGGAAACTTTATTACCCCTGTCCGCCAGATGGTGCAACAATCTAACTGTGGCCTCTTTACAACCCTCTTCAGTGTCAGATGCTATCAATAAATCTTCAACGTATTGCAAGAGCACGCTACCATCTGGCAGGGACAGGTCGTCCAGGACCGCCTTAAGGGCTTGGCTATAGATGCTAGGACTCTCGGTATAGCCTTGAGGAGCGCGACAGAATCTGAAGCTTCGGCCAGATAATGAGAAGCCGAAGATCTGTCTGCTATCAGGATGAGTAGGGATACTAAAGAAAGCATTATTCAGATTGATAACAGAGAAATATTTAGCAGTGGGAGGTATCATAGTGAGAATGGTAGTGATGTCAGACACCACTGGGAATTGGGGCACCACTATCTTATTAACTTCCCGTAAATCAATTACAAAACGATAGACATCAACATTGTCAGATGTCCCTGTCTCGGGAGCTTTTTTCAAAATAGGCAGGATAGGGCTATTACAAATATTCGATACCGTTTCTTACACCACCCCTTTATCAATTAGATCATGTATAGTAGAAAGCAAGGCTCGCTCTCCCGCTGGGGAGATCTTGTATTGGGGTATGCGAGGTAGCCTAGCACCGGGCTTTAATGTAATATGGACAGGAGGGATATCCAGTTTACCGACATCCGCATCTCCTGTTACCCACAAACTGGACGGTATGCCCGCAAATTCAGGTGGCAATGGGTCATTTTTAGCAAAACATTGCTTTGTGCCTACATCGGGATTTTGGATTGTCAAATAAACACCATCTGGAGAGCAATGTATTTTAGCGTTCAGTCTTTTTAGCATACCCAAACCCAAAAGATTCTCCCCACAACTGGAAGTTAATAGGAAGGGAGAGTCAATGGTAAACGGACCAATCGTGAAGGGGAGGGGCTTATTACGGGAACTCCTGAAAATCCCACTGAGACGTTATTCTGCCCAGACAGAGCGGCCCCTGGGACCAACGAGCGAGCAACCGAACTATTCATTGCTCCTGTGTCAATTAAGAACTTATCAGTGGTCCCCATCAATTCCCCTGTCACATAGGGTCCTTGTTGATTGACCGGTATTGACACTTGGCCCCCACTCTGACTTTGGCTGTCCTATACATCTCCGAATCTATCCTGATCTTCGTAACCGTAATCTTCATTGTAGTATTGCCTACCTTGTTGTTTATCGAAATGATTTCGCTCGTGGCCTCCCTGCACTTTTTCTTCTCTGCGCATATCACTACGGTCCGGGCCGCCTCGTCCCCTCCCCTTCCTCGGACTGCTCCGTTCTGTGCTAACAGCAACGGACACTGATCTCTCCAATGGCCCTCCTGTCTACAATACGCTCACTGATTGGGTCCCCATCGAGAGGTCTGACCCCCTCCTCCTCCTCCTCTGGAGACCAGCCCGCAGGCCACGGGCCCTCTGGCGCCTCTTCCTGCCCCTCGACCCCTCATGACTTGCTGTAACAGCACTCGAGTTTTAAGGTCCTTAGCTTTCTTTTCAACGTTATCCTTACTCTCGTTTTCCCTGTGTTCATAATACTGGGCCATGCTTAATATGATAGAAGGGGTGGACGTAGTCCACGTACTTTCAGCAGCTTGCAGTCGTGCTGAAATCTCAGGAGTCAAATTCGTTACAAATCCATTTACAAATAATCGTATTCCTCCCTCGCTAGCGAGGCCCTGACCCCTGAAATCAATGAAAGTTCCCTCGAATCTAGTAAAGAAATCAGAGACACTTTCGTCTTTCTTTTGCTTACACGCAGTCAGTTTATCCCAATCAACCTTTCGCGGAGGAATCAAAGTATGCATATAAGCTATAATCTTCGCTGGAAGGGCAACTATTTCATCCTTCGGTTTATCCCCCGGCTTACGGTCTTGATCCCATGCCTTAAGCTCGTCCCAGGTACCCTCCAACTCGGCCGCGTGGGGAGTATCATGGACTTGCCGCCATATATCTACGGGAACCAACTATCCGAAAAACAACTCAATGTCTGCTAAAGTCATGACAGCGGAAGACGCTGCCTCTGTTAATTCCTTTTAGTAGGCAGTGGGATTCTTGCGGGGGTCAGGGAGATGTGCTTTCAAAGCCAACACTTCACTTCGTTTCCATGGTGTGTACACCCATTGTTCTTGGAACCTGGCTTCTACTCTGTTCCGGGTTACTATATTTTGATCATTGCACAGCTCAGGTATCTCGGGATGATAAATTGGGTGCACCTCCCTCATGGGGTGCTGAGAGCCCAACTCAGGGAACCTTGACAATAATCTGCCTCTATAACTCACCAGAGTGTTAACATTCTTGTACACTTCTTCTGGGCTTAGTTAGAATCTATGGACACGGTCCTTAATGTCATACAGAATCTTCGGGGCCAATCCTGTCTCCCCAAAACACTGTTCCCGGATTTTAATAAGAAATCGGGACATGTGTCGCAGGGCAGTCTGTTGCATTACTGGCTCAAAACCCTTCATAGTACTCCATATATCGGGCAATGTATCTATATCCCTGTACATCCATCTAACTGCTTGGTCTGCTATTGCTTCCTTCTCTCCATAGCCCACCGACCCTCTCGTAAATAACTGTCTGATGTGCGAGCCCTCTGGGTCCCCCATCGGGGCTCGATTCCTGTTTTCGGGTGTTGTGCTGGCTGACTGGGAGGTCCCTATGGGGCTAAGGGCTGTTAATACCATCGGGGAGACACCCGCTGCCCCAAGGGGCTGCCGTGTGTCCGGGATCAGAGTGGCTAAGTTCCTAACAGAGGAAGCAGCGGTGCCTGGCACATCTACGGGAGCCCAGGGCGGGGTTTCCCCCTGAGCCGGCGCTGCAGGCTGTAGGTGCCAAGAGGGGCACTGCCGGATATATACGCAGTGGAGCATATGGCGGAGGGGGGCGAACATCCAATAAGTATTCGATCTCGTCTTCAGCTTCCGTACGGGCAACATAACTCTTGTCTACCTGTAACCGAAATTGTCTATCTAGATACTCAATGTTCTGCTCAGTCTCGTTTTTGTCATGCGCAATCGCCTTCTGAGTAATTGTCTGTCCTTGCTTCATCTTTACTATTTTCTCGGCCCTCATTCTCCTGCGAGTGGCCTCTTTCTGCCATGTCCTCAGGGTATCGAACATGGACTGCCTGCTGCGTATCGCAAACAGACGTTCCTGCAAATAATTGATCTTTTTCTCATCAAAAGACCCTGTCAATGGCCACTGCAATTCTACATTATCCTTGGTGTACTTATGCCATATACGATTAAACACCAAAGGTCCAATCCCGTGCTTGCAGTACATGTCATGACTAGGAGTACCTTCCGGAGGGGCTGGCTGACTTTCATCTAATCTAGTGCTATTTCGGCTGGTACAGCCAAAACATAGTTTACTGAAGCACGGCATTGCTTTGCTATATTCTAATTGTAGCTGTTGAAGGAAAAAGGCAAGTTATTATTTACAGCACTTTCACTTACATGGCCATGTCCAATATTCACTCAAACACTCATTCATACTATAAGAGACATATGACAATTCTGAACACAGGCAAACACAGACAGAACACAGACAAAATACAGACAGAACGAACCAATACGAACCAATGCTAGCCCAAATCAAAAAGACGGAGCCCGTCGACTCTCGTCTGTGGAGAACCGGTATATTCCAAAGTTTCAAAGCAAAGAACCAAAGATCAAAACAGCCTCACCATAAGGGCTGCCTAGAGATAGCCACACAGGTTTTCAAAACCACAGACCGACCTACCGACCATCCGATAGCCTTCTTGGTTCACCTCCCGGACTATGCTGGCTTAGCCCGTTTTTTCAAGCACCGCTCCAGATCTGTCCGAGCGCTACCCAAGCATGACCGTCGGCATTTCAGAAGGCAGTCCGGCCAGGTGTGAACTCTTCACAAGTCACACTTAGGCGTCTGAGTCATATCTCTATCAAATACCAAAATAGGGGTGTCCGCCCGTGCAGTCTCACTACTGCCCCGTCAGACCCTCTTCCAAAATACCGAGATCTCCGTGGTCTATGACCACCAAATTCCAAACCAAAATGCAAGAGGATATCCGACATGAAACAAGACAAAACACTCACCTGGTGCACTCAGGTCTGATTGCAAATTTCTCCACTGCCAAATCAATCTGCTCTTCCGGGTTTCACCCGTAGGACTCTGGCGTGGGGCCACTAGCAGCCAAGGCTTCTCCCGATCGGAAAAGTGGAGCAACCCTTTTTCTTTGGTCAGTCCACCCCCCCCCCCGACCGAGAATACCCCTTTTGATGTCCCGTTATTTTCCAGATACGGAGGGACGACCCCAACGCAGAGTCCCGGCGGAGTCGCCAACTGAAGTACCTAAATTTCCCCAACCCCCAAAGGACTATACTTACAATTACAAAATATCGCTCATCAATAATCAGTCGATTGGCAGTGTAGAAAGTTCAATCGTTTATTACCAAAAATACTCTGCCAGAGGAGCTCCCAGCGACCTCACACCCCGAGGACCGCCGAGAAGACTGCTGGCACATTATCAGAACAGCACATATATACTATCACATTTTGCAACCGTTACCTAAGATGGAAAAGTACAAGTTGATACAGGAGGTGGCAAGGGATATGACCATATATGGAACACAAAAGCTACTATCTGAGCCCAGTATAGCAAGGTCACGCTGGTCCACTCCCTTCTGTTAGTTTCGGTGAGAGTCCGCTCAGCGCCTGCAAGAATGTGCTTATCTGGCCGACCCCCTCCTATAACCTTGACTGGCCCAAAAGCAGAAGCAGCTGCTTGCTACATATGTTAAGCTATTTCTCATGAGAACAGGGAAACGTGAAAACGCAGAGCCATGGAAGATTTCAAACAGCATTACAGGCGGACTAGGCCACAAAGATGGCGCCGGTCCTGCTAAGTAGCGCTAACCTATTTACAAGAAGGAGTTAGAGTACGATTTACATAAAAGGGCATCTTATACCATAGGGGCGTAAGTAGCATGCTAATTAGATGCATCACGCTGAACACTAACTAAGAGAATGCAATCTATGTCCCCGTGAAAGGCCTAATTGAATTTCTATTCCTCAAGGGTGCCATGGGCCCTGGAGCAAGGGAGAAAAGCGACCCCTGGCCGCTGTTTGCTTTATAAAATGCAGGAATAATCAGGGTTCGAGGGCTCACCCTCTAGGCTCCGGTGCCACTGCGCCTGCTGCACCTATGCCAGCTAAGCCCCTGTGGAAGAGGGCAACAGTGCGCACGTTTACTGCCAGGGTCGCATCGGCAGGTCCAGTGTAGCTCCGAGAAGCTGCACTTCTTCGGTAAGGCGCAGATGTACGGAGTACCAGCACTTTTCAAACTCGGTACCGCCCAGGCCTGCTGTTCTCGGAAGCGCACACCAAGGAATGCATTTCGCCTGGGCCGTTATTTTTTATAATCTTCTACAACATAAAACCCGTGCGTCGGGGGGAATGCAGAAGATAGTGGCCACCAAAGCATTTCCACTCGTCACGATAGCTCGGTGGGTCGAAGCAGCGGCTGCAGAATGTCTACCACTTGGTGATGCTCTACCCGGAACTGAGGGACATATTATCAAGGAGCACCGGGCACAAACACCACCACATTCTCACCACCACATTCTCACCACCACACTCTCACCACCACACACTCACCACCACACACTCACCACCAAACACCACCAGCCGTCAGTGCACGCTTTCACCAGGCACACACACCACCAGCCATCAGTGCACGCTTTCACCAGGCACACACACCACCAGCCGTCTGTGCACGCTTTTACCAGGCACACACCACCAGCCGTCAGTGCACGCTTCCACCGGGCACACACACCTCCAGCCGGCAGTGCACGCTTCCACCAGGCACACACACCACCAGCCATCAGTGCACAATTTCTACAGGCACACACACCACCAGCCATCAGTGCACACATCAATTGTTAACGCACCCACAATAAACTATTGTAGCAATCGCAGTATGGTGCACTTTACTTAGTGGTGTCGGCAGTCCAATCCTTGGCTACTGACACCAGCATTGTAATCAAACAGGCAGACAAAGGGGGCGCTACTGTCATCCAAATAGTGGCGATTACGACACAGAGTGCAGACGCCAACTATCCAACACCACTCACTACAGGCCCCTGGCGGTGGACCCCACCAAACGACTGACAATGACCATTGCCAGCCTGGTTATGGAGGGTGAGACTAACTAATGGATTAGTAAGAACGAAGCAGCCTTTCTAACAACCGATGACCCAGTTACACCATATTTCTACACCCTCCCCAAGATTCATAAGGGTGTGACACCTGTCCCCGGGAGACCAATTGTCTCAGGGATCGGCTCATTGCTTGAGCCGCTCTCTAAGTTCTGCGACTCCTTTCTACAACCAGTAGTGAGGAAAATACCCTCCTTCTTACAAGATACGAGGGATGTGCTCCGTCTAATTGAAAACATCGAAGGGAGGGAGGGAGTTGACCTCCTCCTCACACTGGACGTGGAAGCACTATATACAAACATCCCTCAGCAGGCCACCCTTGAGTCTGTTGAGGCTACCCTCCTCCAAGAAGACTGGTGCTCACCAACCCCAATCTCATTCATAATGACCTGTGCAACAATAGCCTTAACAGAGAACTTCTTCCAATATGGGACACAACTTTACCATCAAATACGGGGGACTTCAATGGGCTCTACCTTTGCTCCCAGCCTGGCCTGTATTTACATGGCTACCTTTGAAGAAAACACAATAAGGGCTGCCCAGAACCCCTTCCTTGGCAACATAACACTCTGGCGCAGGTTTATTGACGATATCCTTATCCTATGGAGAGGAGACCGCGAGACCTGTAAAGCATTTTGTACACGGATCAACCTACAGAACCCATTTCTAAAATTTACTGGTACTATCTCAGAGACAGCCATCCCCTTTTTGGACTTGAGAATCTGTTTAAACCAAGAGGGGTTGAGCACGACCTTATATCGCAAAGACACAGACAGGAATAGCCTATTGCTTTATGAGAGCTACCATCCCAGAGCCCTGAGGGACAACCTCCCCTTCGGGCAGTTCCTCAGGGTTTGCAGGAACTGCACAGCAAAGGCCGATTTCAAACAGGAGTCTACACTCCTCCAACACAAATTACAAGACAGGGGGTACCCCACGAGGCTTATTCACAACTCCTGTAAACGAGCCTTGAATAACCCGAGGGAAGCGTTACTAGAATCACACCCAAAAGAGCCCGAAGAACTAATCACCTGTGTGACCTGCTTCACAAAAAACTCGGCCTATATCAAGAAAACAATAAACAAACATTGGAACATCATCAATATGGGCAGTCTTGATATCCTACGCCCCAGGTTCGCATTTAAGCGTACATCTAATTTGAAAGACGGGTTGATCCACACGAGGCCAAGAAAACAGAACACCAGTACCCAGAGTACACTATGGGACCTCCCACCCGTAGTGGGACATTTCCCATGTGGGGGCTGCTCCGTATGCCCACAAACCCTTCAATGTAAAGACATCAGACTCACAGAGACTTTTGTCTGGCGTCTTAAAAGACATACTAACGCAACAGCGCTAGATGCATCTACATGCTTACTTGCCCCTGTGACAAACACTACATCCGGATGACGATGAGGCAAGTGAAGCTGAGAATTACAGAACATAAGAGCAACATTAGATGCCTAAAAACGCACACCAGACTGTACGACCATTACACACAACAGGGACATACAGCGGATAGTGTGCGTTGGCTTGTACTGGAAGCCCATCCCACCATTACCTCCCAGGCTCTGTTTAGGATTGAACAGAGATGGGTCCACCGGTTAAGATTGGATACGGTGGGCTTGAATGACTCTGTCCCATGGTCCACGTTGGCACGCTAGTCATGTGGGCTACACCCGCTTACCCCCCGTCCACACTGCCTATGGGTCAACCTGATGCTGTTATTAAGGACGCGGGTCCCACTGATACCATATCTGTCCTCATAGAGATCATTGCCCCTACCCACCCAATCTAACATTGTGGTATCTTGGATCTATAACCAAGAAACTGAGTATCCACCCACTCATTTATTTATTTATTTATTTTGAAAGTTTTATATAGCGCGAACAAGATCTTTGCAGATATCAGAGCGCTTTACAGACGAAGGGTACAACATGTGAGTAAATAACAATTGGGGTGGGGAAGGTACATGCGGGAGCTTAGTCAGGCAGATACACCAATAATGATACAAGTACAAATAAGTGGTAGCGTAAACAATCAGGTAGGTCAATAACACGAGTCATACAAAAATGCAAAAAGATCAGTAGAACTGAATGGTACAGCGTCTGTAAATATCATCCCCAGTAATAATTCAAGTGTATTTAGCCATGAGGATAGCTTTTACTTCTTTCTTAAAAAGTATGGTAGAGGAGATGAGCCTGGTTTCAGGGGGGAGTGAGTTCCAGATCCTGGGTGCCATTCCTGAGAAGGATCGTTTATAGGTTTTTTCCTTGCGGAATCTTTGGGGCTTTAGCAAGAGATTGTTTGTGCCTCTAGTGTTTCTGGAGCCTCCAGAAATCGTCAGCTTCTGAGCGAGGTATCCGGGTGAACTCAGGTGGACAGCCTTGTGCGTCATGCAGGCGATTTTCAGATGTATTCTGGCTTCCAAAGGCAGCCAGTTCAGGGCTTTCAGGTCAGGGGAAATGTGTGAGTGTTTTTTTGATCCAGTGATGAGTCTCGCTGCGGTGTTTAGAGAAGCTCTTATGGGTGCCGTAGTAGTTAGGGGGAGACCGCAGAGGGCGATGCTGCCGTAATCTATTCGAGGGATGACTAGTGCTTGTACCGCAGTTTGGAAATCTTTGGCTGGAAGGAAGGGTTTGAGTTTCCTTAAGGTATTGATCTGGTAGTTCGCACCCTTAGTTGCTTTGTTGATGTGTTCCTGCATGTTGAGGTTGGTGTCAAGTGTTATGCCTCAGGGAAGAGGGGAGGAGTCAAGATGGCGGGCTGACACCGCCGAGTGAAGGTTGCTGCACGGAGCCGCTCTGCCTGAGGAATGAACGCTGCTAGCCCATGAAATAATTTTTACTTCACCTAAAAACAAGGTGATTTGGGAAAAGCTCGCAAACTAGGGACAAGAGCAACCAGTACGCGGCACTTACGAAGCATTTCATCGACGTTAACAAACTTACAGTTGGCAGATCGGGATTGCCGATTCAGTTTTGCTTCTCTGGCTCTGCATTACTATTCCGCGCTTCTTGGTGAATTACTCGGCGGCTGGACTTCAAAATTGATCTAATGTTACGGGTTCTGCTTCGACACTGCGGCAGGACTCTGCTTCACTCCTGGAACTACGCCGCGGCTAGCCTTGCTAACCTTGCTCGCACGTCAGGGGGAGTAGCCAGCTTGTCGACTCCACTGCAGTTGAGAGCTCACCTGACACTACGCCCAATCAAGCGGAGTACGCCGCTGAGACCAGAGGAGACGGAAGCAGGGAGAGCGCTGATGTCCACACGACAGACGAGGTCTACACGGAATCGGAAGACCTGTCAGACGCGGGGTCAAGCACACACAGGTACGATGGCGGCAACAGCGGCAGCGGCAGCAGGGCTAACGGTAGTAGGGGCGCCAGGCTCTAACAACGAGTCTCAGCAGGCCCAACAGTCCCAACAGACACATTCTACGAATACTAATGCTAACAGCGGGAAATCTAAAACCCAGCCTAACAATACAAAAGCTGATGATACTAGCGCAGCGGACTCACGCTATGATACGAAATGTGCTCCAATTATGAAGGGAGGTAGCAGTGATGAGCCAAAAACTAGATCTGAGCTAACAATAGAGGCAAAAACGAAAAAGAAAATCAACAATAAGGATGTAGAGATCAACGAGAACGTAACTACTACCCTACCAGTCAAGATCCCAACTTTGGCTGAAACCACGGCGGGGAACACTATTGGAGGAGGAGTAGTGGACGAGGCGATCAAAGCAGACAGTACTGTGATAAAGAGTCTAAGGAAGGGATCTGACAAGCTGCCCCACACAAATGTTAACTTGGGTTCAGCCACTAATCCACTAACTCTGGATATATTGCATGGGTGCCAAACGACCATGCTGAGAGCAGAAGCAACTGAGGAATTACTATCTCTGGTACATGACCAAAGGGTGGATGTTGACGAACCGAGTGTTAATATCAATGCCCAATCACAGATAGTTAAAAATAAAACAAAGGAGAAACTATGCGGCGATGGTGATGGCCTATCTCAAGAATCTACGGTCATATCAGATGAAGACTCTAATCTAGAATACGACGAAATAACAATAGAAGAGGGAGTAGACGAAACACTTAAAGCTTTAACCAAAAAAACTATAATAAGGAAAAAAAAGACGAAGGGCAAAACCATGCAAAAAAATCTGTTATTAAAGACAGCTTCAAAAGAATTGCCAGGAAACAAGAAAAATCGCCTAATTGATGATAGCCCTCTGAGAAGATGGATAGAGGCAAAGGGAGGAGTCAAGACTATGGCTTTAAGACTCTCTGGCGCCACTTCTGATGACACGACCTGCATACAAGGTCCTAAATTAAACCACCCTATGGACCCCTCAATAGATTCTAGTCTAAGTGCAGTAGCTCTAAATCAAGTGGCACCAAGGAATATGACTTTAGCACACACGGAAAGGATTGGTGAGCCCAGCGCAGGGGGCTCCTCAATAACCCCAGGAACCCCAGTAATCTCTCTTACTCCCACTCCTATTCCCACTTCCAATACTTCCTCTACTCCTCCTGTGTACATTGTAGAGGCCAACGAATCTGAAGACCAAGTTCACAATGTAGTAGCCAATAACCCTGATCAGCCAAGTGAAGACACGGAACCATTAATATTAAATCGTAAGAAAACTAAACCACTCTTGGCTGAGATTCCTGCTAACATCCTGGGATTAAATCTTGAGCAAGAACTTGTAGAGACGGTGACGGATGACTCAGATATTAATTTTCCAAAAGCACTAGCAGGTTCTCTAACCATATCCGCACAAACACCCCCTCAAATGGTTTCACAAGATTCCTTCAACCTCTCAGGCCCAACAAACATATCAATGGTTACAATTATGCAGACGCTTCTAGAACAGAGAGCGGAGATACAACAACAATATCTGCAGTTAAGAGAAGATAATACTAAACTGCATGAAACTATGAGAGATATTGGTCTAGGTTTGGGAGGAGTGACAAAGGATATTGAAGACATAAAACAAAGAATTGTGGAAGTGGAAGAAGATGTGAATAAGACTTCGTCAACTGCTAAGCAAAACACACTAAGAGTTTCTAAACTAGAAGCTAAAGTGAAAGATCTTGAAAATCGGGCACGAAGGCAAAACCTCAGATTATTTGGCATACCAGAAGGGATGGAGGGGTCCGACCCGCGGGCATTCATGGTGAAACTTTTTCAAAGAGCCTTTATTGATCTCGCCGATTGGGACTGGGATTCCCAGCTACAGAGAGTGCACAGACTACCCTTGACTCAAAGAAGCACAAGCAGTAAATTTCCTAGACCATTTTTGATCTACTTTGGCAACTTTCTTTTGCGGCAAGCTGTATCATTTAAGGCCAGGCCCAACAATCCGGTCACCGTTGATAATCTCACTTTTTTTGTGAAATCTGATCTAAGTAAGGGCACAATGGACAAACGCTGGGAGCTTCGGAAGATGATAGATGCCTTCAAAAATATAGGATGTATGGCCTATCTTCAAGAACCCGCTCGCCTCAAGGTCATTCGTAATGGTCAAACGGTTTTTTTCACTGATCTTTCAGCCGCTGAACAATCTTTGGAAAAATTCTCTTGGGAGAATGCAAAAGAAAATCAAAAAGAAAAAGACAACTAAGGAGATAAAATAACTGGCGCTCATGCACTAATGACACTATTTCACCTTTCGCTTTTTCAGTGTTCAGTACACTGAATTCATATGTATTGACCACGTGGCTCACACTTTTTCCTTGTTTTGATGCACAACCATATTTATGGTGTGTATTATTAACTTTTTTTCATGGGCGTAGCCAATCTTTTTTTCTATTCATTTCTCACTCTGTTGGTGTGTGTTTATGTATAGAGCAATTTAAGATATGGCATGAGCGGTCTTTCATGTATGCACCTTCACTACACTGCCCCTTCACCGGCAGTAAAGATAGAGGGGTGCTCCCCCCCAAGGGACGGGAGGTTGCGAGGGTGGGGATGGGGTTGTTGCAGGGGAGGGTGCGACAACTACTGTCGAGGGTGGGTGGGGGGTCAAAAAATGTGGGAAAAACTGTTGGCAGGATTCGACTTTCTCTTAAATATTAGTAGGGTGGTAAATCTAATCATCTTGAAAAGAGTAAAGATAGAGGGGAACTATAAAGACCAGAGAAACACCTCAATAGTCAAATGCTCAAACTAAGAATATTATGTTGGAATGTAGATGGCCTAAATAGCAAAAACAAAAGGAATTTAGTACAAGAAGAGATTAAAATGTACAATCCTAATATAGTTTTGGTTTCAGAGACTCATATCAAATATCAAGATCGTAAATTACTATCACAGCTGAGATACGAATTGGTTGTATGCTCTACTCTAAACGAGACCATTAGGGGGGTAGCTATTTTAAAACAAAAAGGAGTTTCATTAGAAACAACTAAAACTACCTCTGATGCTCGGGGAAGGTGGGCAATTGCACAGTTGCAAGGCGACAATGTGAAACTGGTAGTATGTGTAGTATACGGACCAAACATTGATGATCCCAGAGTTTTCGAAGAACTAAGTATAGAATTACTTGAATGGGAGGGAGAAACCATTATTGCCGGGGATTTCAATTGTGCTATTGACTACAAAGTAGACTCCACTGGGCAAAGTAATTATAAAAGAATGCGCAAAGTAAGAGCAGCAATTTTAGAATTAGCAAGATTGAACAACCTCAAAGATGTTTGGCGGTTTAAACATCCTAAGTTGACAGGCTTCACTCACTATTCCGCACCGCATAAATCCTGCTCTAGAATTGACATGATATGGACCTCTGATCAAATTTTAGAGAACTGCGAGATTGAAATTTGCCCCAAAGTTACCTCCGACCACAATCCCTTGCTAATAGAAGTTACCATTAAGGATCAAAATAATAAAGCATCACGAAAATTTACTTTCCCAAGACACTTACTTGTTGACACTAGTTTTACTACATTAATTAAAAAATATATGCAGGAGTTTATCTCATTAAATATTAATTCGGCTAATATAAACACTGTATGGGATACATGCAAATGTAGTATTAGGGGGTTTGCTCAACAATATATATTTAGGCAAAATGCGGAGAGTCGTAAAAACAATAAAAAACTAACATCTAAGATACTAGATATGGAAGCACAACTCGCTGACGCAACACGGCACTCAAAAAACAATATAGAGAGGATTAGACTCAACTTGGCGGAACTGCAAGCAGGACTAAAAAAAACGTTGAAAGAAAGATATATCTCAAAATTGCAAAAGTATAAACTAGATCAGTACGAGGGCGGCGATCGCATTGGGAAAATATTAGCTTTTAGAACCGCGGATAGGAAAGCCAAAACTAAAATCAAAGAAATAATAGGATTAGATTCAATCACGTATGAACGAGAAGACCAAATATTGAAACAATTTGTTAAATTCTACCAACAACTTTATACACCCGAGGCGATACCAACAAAAGCAGATATCTTACAATATCTTGACAGATATCTAACTCCACCTCGGGCGTTAAATATTGAAGTACTACAGCAACTAAATTCAAAAATAACACTAGAGGAAATAAAACGTGCAATTGATAATTTACCCTTAGGGAAGGCGGTTGGCGAAGATAGCTTACCTGTGGAAATTCACAAACTCTGCGCTCAAGAACTGTTGCCGCTACTAGAAAAAGTGATTAATTCAATTATTGTTTCCAAGCAAGCTCCACTATCATGGAAAATCGCCAAAATAATCTTTTTTTTGAAAAAGGGAAAACCTGAAAAGGAATGTGGATCATATCGGCCGATTTCTTTACTTAATTCTGACGTAAAAAATTTTGCTAAAATCCTCGCCAATCGCTTAGCCCCTTTAATGCCGGACATTGTCAACCTTCAACAACATGGTTTTGTAATGGGCAGAGATACCACTATGCATGTCAATACTTCAATCACAGCCTTTGATGTAGCAGGAACCACCCACACCCCACTCGGTATGATTATGTTAGATGCTGAAAAAGCATTTGACCGAGTGGGGTGGGAATATCTGTGGGCAGTATTAAATAAAATGGGAATATCTGGGTCCTATTTAGATTGGGTAAAGTCACTTTATGATGATCCACAGGCTATGATTAGCTATGGAGGTAAAGATTCAGCTAACTTCAAGATCGCAAGAGGCACAAGACAAGGCTGTCCCCTTTCCCCATTACTTTTTGCTCTTTCTTTAGAACCCTTTTTAAATGCACTTAATGATCAAGTCAACATTACTCCAGTCAACCATGGGGGCATAACTCTTAAAATAGCTGCCTTTGCCGACGACATAGCAATCTACACAACAGACATTAATAACGCTATGCCAGAAATTATTAATGAAGCGCAAAACTATGGTAGAATCTCCGGGTACAAATTGAATGTGAGTAAAACTCAAATCATAGTCAACTATACCCCGGATGTACATATTTTTGATACCTGTAAAGAGGCAGTTTATTTAGGAATTAAACTGACTGCCAAAGTGGGGAAAATTCTGGAAATAAACTATGAGACATTCCTAAAAGAAACTATTATAAGTCTCAAGAAATGGCATAAAATCCCTCTCAGCTTACTAGGTCGACTCAATCTGATAAAGATGAAAGTACTGCCTAAACTACTTTATTTGTTTAGAGCTATTCCGTTACAACCGAACAAACTTTTTTTTAAAAGGCTTGATAGTATATGCAGCAACTTTATATGGGGATACAAAAAAGCACGAAGGGCTATCAAATTTCTGGCACTTCCCACTTTTAAAGGGGGACTTGCTTTTCCAGATTTTAATCTGTATTTTTTAGCTTCTTTTTTTCTTCGTGTAAGGAGCTTACTAAAAAATGAGCCATCTTTATTTTTTCATCAATTTATGCTAGGCGCTGATTCCAATCAATTTTTACTGCGCGCCCATGATCCAAACTACTACAAGCGGGTTAAATTTAAGACTGCAAAACACGCTATTAAAATCTGGGACAAAATCTTGCATACTAGTAAAAGTTCATTTTACAATGCCGAACTTAGATTATGGAGCAATCCTGGTCTCCCGGTTATCTTTTTGGATGGGACGGGGAATCGCTGGACAAGACATGGAATAAACACGTTAGGAGATTTATATGGAATTAATGGTTTGATTGATTTTGAAAATTTGAAATTCACAAACGGTGTCACGAACGATATGCACTTTAAATATCGACAAATTAGAGATTTTTTTCTTAACAAAATGAAAATAACGGAAGTTATGCAATCAGATATTTGTGAGTGTATTTACTCGGGTAAAACTAAGTCACTAATAAAACTGGGATACCAATTGTTAAGCAAAGACAAAGGGGAAAACACTACCAAAATTGCAGCCAGATGGTCCCGTAGACTAAATCTTGATGTAAACCCAACACAGATTGGAAATGCTTTAACACACCTAAGTGATATAGTACACTCTTCTAATCTTAGAATGCAATTGTATAGGACAATTACTGAGTTGTACTATACACCACAAAGAATATCCTTATGGACGCAAGGGAACTTGCTTTCAGATAAATCTAAATGCCCAAAATGTAATATGCATGCTGCTGGAATTGATCATATCTTATTTTCTTGTCCTGCTTTTTCTACCTATTGGAATGGTATAACTGACTATTTAAAAAACAATGAGATACAGATACCGGAACTTACTGTACATCTGGTTTTACTAGATATACAAGAGGCCAATTGTCCCAACAGGGACCTTATAACGATTTTGCTTTCATGTGCAAGATTAACTATAGCTAGGGCATGGATTTCTAAGGAACCTCCAAATGTAGCCGAGTGGCTTGCTTTGGTTAGCGAAATCAGAATCATGGAACTCTCCCTAGCTAAATATAGAGGCCCAAAAGCCCTTGCTAGAAAAGAAAGGATCTGGAAGCACTTCTTTGAATTACCAGAAGTGGGGACTATTTGTTAAATTTTCATTATGTTTGAAACTATTCTTTTGCTCAAATGTATTGCTTTTGCTAACCACTGAATTGTCCTTACATATCCTTTTTATTTTCCCTCTTTACTTTTATTTGTACTTTCTATTCTTAAAAAGGTATCAATGGTAATCTTATGTGTATCGGATCTATGGATAATGTATAACTGTAACACCTTGGTACTTGTCGAATCCTGTAATAAAAAACAGACAAAATAAAAAAAATAAAAAATAAAGTGTTATGCCTAACGATTTTGCCGAGTCCACGATGGTGGGATGAACATTGAGTGCCGTTAGGTGTTTAAGCCAGATTGAGCTACTATTGTGTGGTGTGCTCCTGAGGCGGAAAGCCGGGAGCGAGGCTGTGTGCTTGTTTACTTTTAACCTTTGTGTCACTTCTTTAAAACCTTTGTATTTTAAAATCCAACACACTTACGATCTCTGGAATTCCATGTGGCCCACAGCAGCCGAGTTATCGCTGCAATCAGACCACCCCAGATCTTTGTTTGGCGCCAGCACTGCGCGCTGAAACCGGAGGCCACGCCCCCTTCGAGGCCACGCCCCCCCCGCTCCTCACACTGTACTTAAGGCACCGTTTGAAGGCACCAGGTAACTATTGTGTGGTGTGCTCCTGAGGCGGAAAGCCGGGAGCGAGGCTGTGTGCTTGTTTACTTTTAACCTTTGTGTCACTTCTTTAAAACCTTTGTATTTTAAAATCCAACACACTTACGATCTCTGGAATTCCCTGTGGGCCACAGCAGCCGAGTTATCGCTGCAGTCAGACCACCCCAGATCTTTGTTTGGCGCCAGCGCCGCGCGCTGAAACCGGAGGCCACGCCCCCTTCGAGGCCACGCCCCCCCCCCCCCGCTCCTCACACTGTACTTAAGGCACCGTTTGAAGGCGCCAGGTAACTATTGTGTGGTGTGCTCCTGAGGCGGAAAGCTGGGAGCGAGGCTGTGTGCTTGTTTACTTTTAACCTTTGTGTCACTTCTTTAAAACCTTTGTATTTTAAAATCCAACACACTTACGATCTCTGGAATTCCCTGTGGGCCACAGCAGCCGAGTTATCGCTGCAGTCAGACCACCCCAGATCTTTGTTTGGCGCCAGCGCCACGCGCTGAAACCGGAGGCCACGCCCCCTTTGAGGCCACGCCCCCCCGCTCCTCACCGGAAGCAGCATAAATGATGTGTATGCTACGGACGCGCAGCGGACGAGCGCAGCGGGCGCGACGATTGCGCGCCAAAGGCGCGCCTAAGGCAAGCCCGTCTGCGCCCGTCCGCGCACGACCGGGCCCAGGGCCAGAACCTCTGCCAGACAGGCATACCAAGAGGGTGAGTTACTCAAGACGTGACTTACTTAGTCTCAGACCCACCAAAAGCACACACTGTAACTTTGTTCATGACTCAGGTGGAAATTTCACAAACTGTACCATCTGCCCTCCGGTCAAACTACAACTGACCCAAGGGCCACTTACACACTCTGGCTCCGGCCTGAAACTAGCAGGACGCTCCCTATGCATGCCCTGCTCATTAACCATCTGATTGATGACCATGAGCTAGACATTCTGTTCTTAACAGAAACGTGGCTTACACCGCACTCTGACTCGGATGTGGTCATGGCTCTGCCCCCGGGCTTTCTCATTCAATCCCAGCCACGCCCCTGTGGCAGAGGAGGCGGACTGGCAATTCTGCATCGAGAGTATCTCCCGTGCAGAATTAGCGATGCCCACATCAAGGATTCAGAGAGCTGCCACTTTAACATCCGTCTGTCTCCGGTATCCTCGTTGACAGGCATTCTGGTGTATCGCCCCCCCGGCCATTTTGGCCCCTTTTCTAGCGCCCTTCTGGATTCCATATCAGCTCTTGCCCACTCCACTTCCAACTTCACTGTGCTAGGGGACCTCAATATCCATTTTGACAATCCCTTAGACACAGGGGCTGCTGACCTAGCACGAGATCTAGCTGCCTATGGTCTCCAACTAGCAAACTCCGGAGCCACCCATATCAAGGGCCATTTGCTAGACCCAGTCTTCACTAATGTTCATACCCTCCTAGCCAAACCCGTATGCCCTCTCCCCTGGTCTGACCATTTTTGGTCCCCCTCTTCTTACCAGGAGAATTCAGGAAGCCTCCTAAGCCCATCATGTATACCCGAGACAGGGCATGGTCCAGACTCCCTATCAAGGACTGGGCCAATGCTCTAGAAACTTCAATCCCCAACCCTACCGGGAACCCTGTCATAGCTGACAGTAACTTTAGGAAGTGGATTGCCGACTCACTTGATTCCATCATCCCCATGAAAATCCGCGAAGATAAAAGCGATAGGTTAGGTTCAGCCCCCTGGTTTAACTTGGAACTTAGAGCCCTCCGCAAGGATTGCAAAAAAGCTGAGCGATTATGGAGGAAGGACTGGCTTCATTCCAATAAAGATGCATACCGGAGGACTGTCAGAGCATACAAAGCTGCTCTGAAAACCTCTAAAGCCTCCTACTATGATGACAGAATAAAAAATGCCACCAATTCCGCAAGAGAATCTTATCTCACAGTAAAAGAACTCCTAAAGATCCCTGAACCTCCATCACTGTCCAGTATCACCCCAGACAGAAGTAAAGAACTAGCTAAATTCTTTGACTCCAAAATTACCCCCATCCTGGACTCTCTTCCACAGCCTAGTCAGCTAACGTGCTGGGACACGATCGCACCTGACACCAGCTCAGTAAGCACCCCTGGCCCGTCTCTTAACGCCTTTAGAGCAGTCACATTGGATGAAGTCGAAAAGACCTTGGCCAAAATGAAAAGTGGCTCCCCCCTAGACCCCGCACCCATGAGATTTCTCAAAGCAGGCGCCCCAGTGATTGTTCCTCCAGTTACGGAGCTGATCAATGCCTCTCTGTCTCAAGGCTTGGTCCCTCCTAGCTGGAAGGGAGCGGTAGTCAAAGCCCTGCTAAAAAAAAAACAACTAGACCCTTCCGACCTAGCCAACTACAGACCTATTTGGCTCCTTCCTGGCATCAGCAAAATTGCCGAAAAACTGGTCAACGCTCAGCTGTCCCAGTTTCTCGAATCAAACAATCTGCTGCGTCAGTCCCAAACGGGGTTTCGCCCTGGCCAGGGCACAGACACCGCCCTCCTCGCTGTCATCGAGGAGGCAAGGTGCATTTTGGATTCGGGGGGATCAGTGGCAGTGATCCTCCTGGACCTTAGTGCAGCCTTTGATACGGTGGACCACCGTGTCCTGCTCCATCGGCTGGCTTGGGGGCACAGCGCTGGCCTGGTTAGAGTCTTTCCTCTCGGGCCGCTCTTTTCAGGTCTGGGATGGCTGCTCCCGGTCTGACTCTCTTCCTCTGATAAATGGGGTTCCCCAGGGCTCTTCACTGAGCCCTACCCTTTTTAATGCCTATATGGCCCCTTTGGAAGATGTAGTTGCCCCCTTTGAAATTAAGATTGTGAGCTACGCGGACGACACGCAACTGGTCGTCTCACTGTCACATCTAGACCAGCGCCCAGACAGTCTTCTGCACTGCCTCCAGAAGATCCACCACTGGATGTGCGAATCTTCGCTCAAGCTCAATGGGTCCAAAACAGAGGTCATGCTGATGGGCAAGAAATGGACAACAATCCCACCATCTGTCTGGCCCGACTCCATGGGTGAGGTGCCCACCCCCAGAAAAGAACTTAAGAGTCTGGGGGTCTGGCTTGAACCAGACTTAACCATGAAAACCCAGGCTACTAAAACAGCCGGTACCTGCTTTGGACTTATGCGATCCGTCCGCAAGATCCTTCCCCTGCTCCCCCCTCTCTCCAGGAAACTATTGATTCAAGGACTGGTTCTTGCCCGACTGGATTACAGTAACGCTGTCTATCTAGGAGCCCCCGAATCCACCCTGGGTAAGCTGCAACGAACCCAAAATGCAGCTGCTCGGATGTTGCTAGGTCTCCCTTCCAGATCCTCCGCAAGACCTGCCCTTAAAGCACTCCATTGGTTGCCAGTACCAGAGAGGATTGAGTTCAAGGCTATGTGCATTGCTCACAGGCTCCTAAATGGACAAGGCCCCTCCATCCTAGAAGAAATGGTTACCCCGTACAAAGCCTTGAGGTCCCTGCGATCGGACAGTGAACGACTGGCGAATGTTCCCAAGTTTAGGAGGGCACGTACCGGAGGCCGTCGTTTCTCAGTAAAGGCAGCCTCCCGTTGGAACTTGCTCCCCCGCAGCCTGCGATTGGAACCCTGCTACCTTCGCTTTCGCAAACAACTTAAAACGCTGCTTTTCCCCAAATAAAGAGTTCCGCTTCTCCTTTCTCCCCTCTTTCCCCTCTTAGCCAACCTACAGTCTATAGCGCGGGGATGCCCTCGGGTCACCAGGCGCTCTACAAATCCTTAAATAAATAAATAAATAAATAGTGATCTTCGCGGGAGGTGAGATCAAGAGGAACTCTGTTTTAAGTACGACCATGCACTGTGGCAATCCTTGTACCCACCCACTCACGCACTATGGCTTTTTGATGTACATAACCATGAGACTGAACAACCATGCCTTGTGCCACCATTACTAGTGAGCGGGGTAGGTTTCTTAATCAGTCGCACCATCCATTTCTACTCTCGCGGTAACTAGCCAACTTATGATCAATGAGATAACAACTCCTGTTTTTCAGGGTCCCGGCACGCATCAGCCATAGTCCTTTTACACACCTAACATGGCCGCCGCTTCCACACACCCGTGATGGTAGTCTTGCCTAGGTCGACGCGTCCCTCCCACTATGCGCATGCGCAGTTCCAGTTCCCGATAGGCACCGCCTCCCCGCGGATGAGCGAGACGTGAGCAACATGACCATAAGAGACTCGGGGGGGATCTTGAGCATACTACCAGTCGCTCCTAGTCCTAACCAGACGCTGTGGGGGTAGGTGTTGACGGCTGAGACCGCGCGCAGTTTTGGGTGAGTTTGCAGCAAAACCTCGAAGAGGCGCCGAGATCGGGATCATCCAGGTTACGCTCCCGGTATCCTACGCCCATTCTTGTGGGTATCTCTTAATTGCTTGCACATTAGTTGATGCGGGGCTCGGTTTGTGGCTCACAGTCCCCGGTCGGCGCTTATACCCCATCCGGTGTGTTCAACAACTACGGGCCCGGATCCTCTGTTCTGCCTCCCTCCACGGGGTTCTCCACCAGTTACTGGCGGGACGGCAGCGGATCCGGGAGCTTCAAGTGGAAGCTGTGTTTCCACACACGGGGGGGTTTTGCAGCCAGATCCGCTTCTGTGTGGCCCTCGACCATCATGCATACCATGATTAGCAGACACGGGGCTACACACGAGAGCGATCGCACTGCCCCGAGTATATACTTGGTGGGCCCTATGATCATTTGTATAGATACCTTCCTGTCCCCTCTAAGGTTTCTCCTTTACTTTACGCCCCCTCTCCCTTAGGTACCTTACTCAAAGGTGCTGGTTCCACGGGAGCTGACTGCGGGGGCACCTTAGGGAAATCCTTAGGGTAAGCATCATACTGTACCACCCTCTCCTGATTGCTTGAAGAGCTTTATGTCTTCGTCCTCTATATGATTAGAGATTTTAATCTACCATCTCTACAGCGCTCGATCGCGCTCATTTTAAATTCAGCCTACCTGCCCTCAGGGACTCTCCCTGCATTTGCCAGCGCCGCGCAGCCCAAGGTGACGCTGCAGCGGCCATAGGAACTCCTGCTCGCCGCCTCCAGCGGCCGCTCCCCCCGGCCACGCCCACTGCAACTGGCCACGCCCACCTGAGCCTCTTAAGGAGCTGACTACTAGCTCAGTGCAATTTGGACTGGACAACTCCCCTGCCTTCCGCGGGAGTCTTAGACCTGAGTAAATCCTTTTTTTTAAATTACACCTCTTCTTTACAGCGCTCGCTCGCGCTTCTCTGGCCACGCCCACTGCAACAGGCCACGCCCACCTGAGCCTTTTTTAGGAGCTGATCACTAGCGCCGCTGCCCGCTTGGACTGGATAACTCCCTGCCTTCCGCGGGAGCCATAGACTCGAGCTATCCCTCATTTTTAAATTTAACCCTATCTCTACAGCGCTCGCTCGCGCTCATTTTAACTTCAGCCTACCTGCCCTCAGGGACTCTCCCTGCATTTGCCAGCGCCGCGCAGCCCAAGGTGACGCTGCAGCGGCCATAGGAACTCCTGCTCGCCGCCTCCAGCGGCCGCTCCCCCCGGCCACGCCCACTGCAACTGGCCACGCCCACCTGAGCCTCTTAAGGAGCTGACTACTAGCTCAGTGCAATTTGGACTGGACAACTCCCCTGCCTTCCGCGGGAGTCTTAGACCTGAGTAAATCCTTTTTTTAAATTACACCTCTTCTTTACAGCGCTCGCTCGCGCTTCTCTGGTCACGCCCACTGCAACAGGCCACGCCCACCTGAGCCTTTCTTAGGAGCTGATCACTAGCTCTGCGCACTTGGACTGGATAACTCCCTGCCTTCCGCGGGAGCCATAGACTCGAGCTATCCCTCATTTTTAAATGTAACCCTATCTCTACAGCGCTCGCTCGCGCTCATTTTAACTTCAGCCTACCTGCCCTCAGGGACTCTCCCTGCATTTGCCAGCGCCGCGCAGCCCAAGGTGACGCTGCAGCGGCCATAGGAACTCCTGCTCGCCGCCTCCAGCGGCCGCTCCCCCCGGCCACGCCCACTGCAACTGGCCACGCCTCCTAGCATCGCCATAAGGCATGTGCTTCTACCGTACGCGCAGCGGACGGGCGCAGCGGGCGCGCCTAAGGCAAGCCCGTCTGCGCCCCGACGGGCCCAGGGCCCCGAAATGCTGCCCAATACCTGCCATACTCCCCTGCTGCACTTAGAACCCTTCAGCAGCCCCCCTGCGCTCTCCTATCCACTACCTGGGACCGCTTGGTATCTCTCGGCATTGCGGCCGACCTGGTCTCTCCCAGACTTATCCGTGCACCTGAGTTGCTCCCTGCGCCGCCGGAAACTTGTATTCGTATACTGTATCTTAATACCCGGTCTCTCCCCCAACACCACGCTGATATTTTTCTTCTGCTGACCGCGGAAAATCCAGACATCCTGCTGCTCACTGAGACCTGGCTGTCCGACCTATCCCTCCCTGATATCCTGGCTGCCCTACCCCCTAACTATTACCTGCTGAACGCCAACCGGCCTCACGGCCGTCGTGGCGGAGGGGTTGCAGCAATTATTCGCAAAGACCTACCTCTCATTAAGTCCTTCTCTTTATGCCTCCCGGATGTTGAAAATTTGGTAATCAGCCTGCCTACTGAAGCCGGGGCTCTGACCCTTATCGTCTTATACCGCCCTCCTACCCCGATGCCATTGTTTCCCGTTACCCTCTGTGAGCAGCTTGCTGCCCTTATGACTTCCTCAGCTCGTGTTGCCATATATGGCGACTTCAACTATTGGTTCAACCATGCTGATGCTGGTCCCCATGCCACCGAATTGTTCGAGGCACTTTCTAGTCTCAATCTGACACAGCATGTCACCTCCACCACCCACACTGGGGGTAACATCTTGGATCACATATGGACTCAAGGTATATCTCTTCTCGGCCCGATTATCTCCCCCTGTGTCTGGTCAGACCACTCACTGATCGAGTCATCCATCCTCATAAAGGGCCTGGTCAGGCCCCACTCCCGGCTTGGAGGGTCCGCTCGGAACTGGAAAACTCTCGACTCGCCTGCCTTTCTTTCCCTACTTGCTAAAACCCAGCCTTCACTCCGAGTCCTTGGACATCAATACTATGGATGCCAACATCTCACACTGGTTAACGACGGCCAGCGACACCTTTGTTCCCCCTACCTGCTTCTCCCGCACCCATCTTAATAAATCCCACAAATGGTATAATCCCATCTTAAAGCAATAACATCTGGAGCTGCGCCGATTGGAGCGCAGATGGCGGCGCCATTACCTCGGCCCCGACAGGGAAGCCTACGTGTCTGCGCGCAAAGCCTATAAAGCTGCAATCATTACCACCAAAACCTCCTTCATCTCCAACAGGATCTTAACAGCTCCCAATAGATCTAAGGAGATATTCAAAGTCCTCGGCGAACTGACATCGGACACCAGGACACTTCCGAATCCACCTCCTTCCTTGGAATCTTGCACTGCTTTAAACTCCTTTTTTATCGATAAAATCACTGCCATTAAGAATTCCATTCCCCACTTACTTCCTCCCGCCACATCAGTTCCTCTCCCTGCCAATACACCTACCTTCTCTCAGTTCCCTGCGCTCGACCCGGAATCACTTGCCAGACTCTCCACTCGTGTGAAATCTGGATCCCCCAAGGACTGCTGCCCCCTTTCCGTGCTCCGTGACATTTGCCATACCCTTCCCCACTGTATTCTCCCCTTGCTCAACTCCTCTCTCAATTCAGGCACAGTTTCCAGCTCATTCAAAGAGGCCACACTGGTGCCCCTCTTAAAAAAGCCCGGCGCCGACCCAGCAGCCCTGGCCAACTATCGCCCCATTTCCCTCCTACCTTTCTTCTCCAAAATCCTCGAGGCTCATGTCACGACCTGCCTCTCTCACTTTATCGAGGAATCCAACTACCTGGCACCTAACCAGGCCGGGTTCAGACCAGCTCATTCCACTGAGGATGTGATCCTCGCTGTACTGGATAATCTCAGACGCAGCGAGGATAAAGGACAACCCCAGGCACTAGTTTTACTCGACCTATCGGCGCCTTTCGACACGGTGGACCATAACATCTTATTCCACCGTGTCGAATCCGCCGGAATCTGTGGGGCTGCTCTGTCTTGGATAAAATCCTTCCTCGAGGAGAGGTTCCAGGCAGTAAGCATGGGTCCTTTCTGTGCCACCAGTGTCCCCTCGTCCTGCGGAGTCCCTCAAGGATCTTCTCTGTCTCCCCTCCTTTTTAATTTGTACCTTCAACCTCTTCTTCACTCCCTGGGTAAATGGGATATCACCGTGTTTAATTACGCGGATGATTTACAAATTATTTTTCCCCTCACTTCCCCCAACGCCGTCACCAATTTTCAGACTGCCATGACACACATCCAGCATTGGATGAACCAAAATCAACTCAAGCTCAATCCGGGCAAGACTGAGCTCCTCCTTCCGGGGAGAAGCGCCCAGTTTTGGGGCCCTCAGTACTGGCCGATTGAGCTTGGAACACCACCTTCTCCTGCTGGATGTGTCAAGAGTCTCGGAACTTTGATCGACTCCGGGCTCACCCTCAAGGCACAGGTGAGGGCAGTAACATCTTCCTGCATGTTCCAACTCTACAGGATTCGGAAAGTCGCTCACCTCCTCTCACCTGAAGCCTTACTGCAAGTCCTAATAGCCCTGGTGATGTCCCGGCTGGACTTTTCGAATTCAATCTACCACGGTCTCCCTCAATCTTTGTTATCGAGGTTGCAGATCGTCCAAAACCAGGCCGCCCGGCTGGCCTTCAAAATCCCCAAATGGCAGTCGGCCCAACCTTTATTACGCCATCTTCACTGGCTACCAGTGAACGAAAGGATTACTTTCAAGGTTCACTGTCTTATCTTTAAAGCTCTCACTGGCCCCGCCCCTGCTTTTCTTAAGTCTCTCATCACTCCTTATTGTCCTCCTCGCACCCTGAGGTCTACCCATCTCTTGCTCCTTGTCGTCCCCCGTTTCAAACTCGCAAGATCAGGTGGCCGCAGCTTTTCCTGCTTAGCCCCTAAGCTGTGGAACTCCCTCCCTCTCGCACTCAAGTCATCTTGTTCCCTCTTTTCTTTTAGGAAATCCCTAAAAAACACACTTTTTCCCCACTAAATTCGCTGTTCCCCTGTTTCCTCCCCTTCTTTCCCAATCCAATCAGCGCCAGGAAACCTCTGGTGTCAGTGCGCTTAAGAAATTTGTTATAACATAACATAACATTGTGGGTGTTCTTTTGAACGTTAACCCACTATTTTAAATTCACAGTATGAGTGTGTTTTTTAGCGTAGAGAACAGAGTACCTAGACAGGAATGGAGCGTAATGTTGATTGCTCTTTTCTGTTGTTTACTTTCCTTTCTAGGTTGCATCATTAAGGGCAGGACCAATCGGCCTGCACAATTATTGACCTCAAGACATAAGGTTGTATTTCTTTATTCACTGTGTAGTACATTGCACTTAGGTCCTGACGAATTGCTTAGAATGCAAGAAACATGTTGACCTGATCAGAGGGTAGTAGATTTTCTACTGTGAACCTTACACCAGTACATATCTCCCCTCCCACCTTTTAACCAAGGGAGTCAACCACACCAATAAAGTTCACATTGGATTGACTAACCTTTTTTAACTCACTTTCACTTCACGACTACACATTCACCCGCGATTACCCTTCCCCTCTTACACGCATGCAAAATATGGCAGGAACAAAAGATCTCCGGTAAAGAGCCCCTTCGCGGGTGCCCGTCAGACATTGCAGCGCCAGTCTGACGAGGAGCAGAACCCATATGATGAAGCATGACACCTAGCTTGCTGGGTGTGTGAGGGTTTTAGTTCCAAAAAGGGAAATTCCCCGCCCTTTTACCTGTTTCTCTTTCTACGCTAGACTCACACTCCTACTCGCATTGGGGAACTTTGTACCCTTCTTGTGCTACTGCACTTTACTTTTAAACATATTCATCTAAACCGCAGCATGCCACCATTGATACAATTCCAATACAACCCACATATTTCTACTACACACCACATGCATACACTCCATAACACATGGATAAAAGACATTGCCATTTACAATGCCATTACCTCTAACTCAAATAAATCCGAGACCTTTTGCATTTTTAATGCTTGTTCTTATTGATGGTATTTTTACTATGTTTGAATCTTATCCTCAAGGACACATTCATCGTCCATTCTGGAGGTCAACATTAAGTTAACTATTCTTGAGGTCAACACCGCCAGCGACCTAACAATCTAGGCACCACTAAGTGTACATTATCTATGTGATAGTGCCACTCAGATGCATATATAAAGCAAAGGATGTAGAGAACGGATCAGGAGAAAGATGGACCAAGAGACATTTGTAAAGAATGATGGCTGAATGGAAGCAGAGATAAGAGTTGGATGATGGAGAGATGTTTGAATGGACAGGAGGGGTCAGTGGATGGATTGATGGATGTTTCAATGGAGGTACAGAAGGAACAGGGCCCGAGTCGGCGTCCCCCCACTTATTTTACTGGGAGCTCGATAACTGGGGCAAATGGAGCCACACATTCACTCGCCTCAGAGAGGCCAAAGAGTGAATGTGTGGCTCCATTTGCTAAGGGGTGAGCGAGGGGAGGCAATGAGTCTGATGGTGCAAGCCACCTTTCGTGACGTCACCTCCTGTTGTGACGTCAGCGTCCCCCCACTTCTTTTTTAGGACTTGTGCCCTGAGAAGGAAGGATTGAGACCAGAATGGGATAGACAGTGGATGAGAAGAAAGAAAGAGAGATGGGGTAAAATGAAGCATGGATATCTAAATGTATTGATGATTTAGGTGTAAAAGCCACCATTTGGTACCATCATCTTCAGAATGTCACCAGAGGAGAAGCCGCAGGAGCGCTGGGGCTTGATCGCCTACCTGTCTCCCTCCCTCACTGCCATTCAAGATATGTTTGAAAGTGGGAGGAAGTTTATTTTTCTGAGTACTGTCTTCAAGACAACTTGGTTGGTTAAAAGAGCGCCTGTTCGAGCACATCAGTTATTCTCAGCAGATAGAAAGGCGCATGAACACCACCTGGTGAAATACCCTCTGTGCACCCTGTCCCCCACAGCCTCGCAGCAAAACAACCCAGATGACATTTCAGGGCTAATTGGGAGCGGTTATGCACGGTTGTTATTGGAAACGTCGTACCAGGAAGTAACATGACTGCGTCGCTTTAAAAGAACAAGATTGAACACAAGTCAGAGCGCGTGTCCATGTGACCCCTATGCGAGCCTTTTCACTCACTGCTTTACAGCTATTTCTTTTTTAAGCAACGGTCTCCTAGAATTGAACCTGTGCGCGTGCAGTCGGTGTCGGTTGAAGCTTTAAGAGCCCGGCTCCTTTGCAGATTATTGTAATTGGAAGTGCTGCTCGTTATCAGCTGGGAAGTGATTATTATTGTGTAATGCCCTCACTCCTCACCCTCCGCCGGGAGAGGAGCCTTCGCGGGTATTTGTTTCTTGCATACTCTTATTTCCAGAGCTGTTTTTTTCCCAAGAGCAGCCAAACCCCCCACAGACAGCCGCTTTCATCTCCGTCTTTTTAATTAGTTTGCTTTGCTTGACATGTTTATGGAAGTTTAGCAAAATATAAGTAGTTACATCAAAGGTCACTTTTGAGACGTTCCACTCCGATGTTAGTTTAAAACTCCTACATGCCACCTATCTACCCTCATCTCCCTTCTCTCTGTCTTGCTCTAGTTTTACACACACAAACACCCCCCTACCCCCCCCTTTCCAGGTCATGGTCATTGATGCCTTCACAGTTTTTTCAGAGCGAGTGTGTTTTTTCCCCCTGTTTGGTTTTGTTGTCAGCAGTGAGTGAGTCAACCCCTCTCTCTGTAGGTTCTGTCCTCCCTTAGGGTATTATTTTTTGGGAAGAAGGTGGAGCGTGTCTCGGTAGGCCAGAGACGGTCTCCGTTTTGAGAGAAACCTGCTGTCCTAAGCATATTCCCTCGGATTAGTCACCTGCCCCCTCTCCACCGCCTTCCTGTAAGTCGTCTTGCTTCTTTTTTTGGCGGGAGGAGGAGGGATGTGTGACCTGTCAGTCGTGTTGACACTAATTTACTCTCGGCTCTATCTTTTTCTGTTCCTTTGGAAAGCAGAAGGACGAACCACCTCGCTTCCTGACAGCGCGTGATTCATCCCTGATGATGGCAGCGAAACCCTTTGGTCGCTGTTAAATACAGTCTTGTGTGGAGAGTTGAGCTTTGCGGCCTCAAGGAGCTAATATTATTCAGTTTGCTCCATTGGAGCCAAGGAAAAATGTAACGAGAAATTGTGAGCGCACGTGTTTGTTTCGGTGTTTTATTTAGTGCTGACATGCTGCCTTTTGACCTCCTCCGGGCGCTTTAATACGCTGTAACCAAGGATATTCCAAAACAAAGCTGCATTCATAGGGAACAGTAAGCTTTAAAGGGCGTTCATTACCTGGGAGGTGATTTTCTCTCTTGGTGGCTCCAGAAAAAACCGAGGTTTGCCAGCGCATGAATTGCTTGGCACTAGCATTGCCCAGTTGAGTGTGAGATTCATGGGCTCGATTCCTGGCCACATGTTTGGAGTATTTATCCCACCTGTCAGTTTGGCGGTCAGCACGAGCAGTGGTGAATAGCGCAGATGTTCTGTGGCAATGACGTGGCTACATTTTCTGTATATTACTTGGGTGACCTTAGAGTCCTGGCCCTTGGCTTCGGCTATGGCTCATTTTTCCCCTCTTTAATGGTTTTCCTTTTTTCTGTTTGTTTGTTTGTTTTTGTACGGAAAGCTTTCAACAGTTTTTACTTGCTTAATGCAGGACTGTATTAATGGAAGACTGTGTTGAGTTGGGACTTCAAACTGGCACCAAGGCCAGAGAATATGCGTGGACATGATCTGCTTCAAAGGTTTCACTGGAAGGATATACTCCTCTTTGTCCAGCTGTGGCATTCTCAGATCTGGCATGAGAGTCGCAGAGTCCCTGTGGATGGGTTACCCTTGCGTGCCCCTCCCCCTTCAGCAGGATGAGACAAATATGTGAGCTTTCCCATTTTTGTCTACATGGTTGTGGATTAGGAGCGTGCTCAAGAGGGCTTTTTTTCTTTTTAAATAAAGTTACAGATTTGGGACAACAGGCAAGTTGGAACCACTATGGCAGCAAGGAAAAAAGTACACCTCCACTCTGTCCGTCTCCAGGACATAGACCTCTGCTCCTCCCAGCTCAGTGTGACACCCCTTTAGGGGAATTTATTTGCAGAAAAAGATGGCCAATCAGAGTTTAGCAAGGGTGTCATGAACCCTAAAGAAGCAGGCAAATGGGCCACTCTAGCCCCAGGTTGGATAGCAAAAGACACAAACAATTGGGGTGCAACGGACCCCTCCCACTGCTGGGTGTCACTGCTGGTGCATCCGCTGTATGAACGATGACCATGCTCTTGGGTAGATGAAGATACAATACTAACCCATAAGGGTTTATGTAATGTAAGCCGTTCCTATCTTTATACATGGTGGGCGAGCACACTTCAGAAGGAGATGGAGCTAGATCTGCCGTGTGGGTTGATACTGAGGGCAGGGGGTGTGTTATGGGAACCTAGTCCCCCAATATTAATAACTTACAAAGATATCGGCTGATCATCTAGTGCATTAATGGAGAACACAAGAGTTCTTTGGTTCCCGAGCTAAACTCAGTGGATGAAAGAATGTGCAACATGTTTGGACATCCTTAAAGCACATTTTAATATTTACATCCAACCCGTCACCATTTCGCAGCTCTGGCCTAAGAACTCTCAACTATCCAGAGGTATTGCCTTATCCCTGAAACTTTTGTTACTTTCATTTTTAATTGTATTTCCTCTCTGTTGCAAATATTTTATTGCATATTAGGAAATATTAAAGTCATTCAAGTTTGGAACTGGTCTTGCTAGCCCTTTCATTGCAGCTTCCCAGAGTAATCTGTCGCTATTTCTTATTTTAGCAAGCGCAGCAGTATTGGATCCAAGTGCTTCTAGACCAAGCCAGGTCATTCAATTGGATCTTTCTCATTTCTCTTATCTTTGCCCTTACTGAAGAAAACTACTATTTATTTTACAGTCTTAAATCATTTTTTACCAACATTCTTTCTCGGTGTTCTCTTAAACATACAGCAAGATGGGATTTGGTCAACTATAAATTCCTACACTTTCTTGTCCTGTGAGCCCCCTTGTCCATTTTCTGCTTAATTTACAAGTACGGTTGTTCTCTACTGTTTGGGAAAGGGATGACATTAGGAGGCTATCGCTTTTCCCAGAATTTATAAGCCTGATAAGTTTAGTTGTCTTGAAAGGATCGTTGACTTGATGTGTTTGGAATCTCTCATGGAGAGTAGATCCAATAGATTTTACCTTCACGTGGCATCAGCTCCTGAGAATCCCCAGTTTTTTTGATCTGTGTCTTCACAAATTAAAATAAACTCCTAGGACAAAGCTGAGCATCTTAAGAGTAAGACAGCTGAATGCTCTTTCTGGTTGGCCAGGGAGAATGATGCTGAAAGATTGTGCATATAACGTCAGACAAATGCAGAAATGGTGCTGTATGTAAATGTGGAATTTAAAATAAGCATAAGCCTTATTTTTATTTGGATATGCAAGGATATACCTGTGCCCTGAATGCAGTGTTTACAATAATATTGGAACTGAACTCGACCCATTATCAAAATGCCACAAATTAACACAAAAAGTAGGATCCAATTAAAGTTGCTGCTTGAATTTATTATATTTATTCAACAAGCCTGTGGAACTGCAAAAGGACTAGTACCTGCGAGTCGCACTTGTGTCACCAGAAACTTGGGTTCAACTAGCATTTCTGTGCAGGAATAGATATGTGCTCCACGCCATCCACTACTACAAAGGCAAGAAGGAGATTAAGGCCCTGCACACACAAATACCACAATTATTGCAGCACCATCAGGTTGGGTCTAACATGAGTGCGTCTAATTCTGCACAGTTTATTTTAGTATGACGTCCCTTTGCCAAAGCTCTGGGAACTGCCCTACACTTTCTAAAACTGTAAATGGATTATCTGATAGAGACGTCTAAATGCAGATGCCTTACCCTTGAATTTCCTAGGCGTCAGACGGGATCAGGAAACATTTGCGTGAGTAGTACCCCTGGACGTGCCGTCAGGTGTCTCCATTCGGCTCTGCATGATGACATTGTTAGTGTTGGTTATGACGTCGTGGTCACCTATATATGTGCCACCCAGGCGCGGGTACGTCAGTTATATTCTTTCCACGCCAGTAAAGCGCTGATGCCGAGAAGAGCTACCCCTCTGTCTCTTTTTGATAGGTTTTTTCGACTTTTTGATGAGTCAAATTTTTCGTGTATGTCGATGGATGTCTTCTAGTAAGACAGGGTTTAAACCGTGTGGCGCCTGTCACTGTGCCATGTCGGTAACTGACTGTTCTTCGTCTGATGTCGGTCGTGCCAATGCGACCTTCCCCAGCATGGGACCCGAAGTCTGTGTCTTCATCACTGGCGGCGCTGCCAGCCGCTTCCTTATTCCGGATGACTTGATTCAGATCTACTTCTCTCGACGCCTACTCTGGTGCCGGCAGAACCCAGAGGTTCTAGGTTGTCACCTGGTCATTTTGAGGATATTTTCAGGCAAGGGAGAGGATTTGGAGGGGGTCTATGGACCCTTTAGAACACCAGGATGTTTCAGTAGAACAGATGGACTGGTATGAGGAACTTGGGTAAGCCAGTGGACTGGACACATCCCCAGATACTGGCATGTTCTCTCCACTAACTGTATCTATGGAGGAGGGGGCTTCTTATGCCATGGTGGTAAGGAGAGCAGCAGAGGTTCTTGGACTATAGCTGCTCTCCGTTTTGGTCAGGACTAATCTCCTGACCAAAGTGCCTCAGCCTGGAGCTTCCACCTCGGAACTCCTTTTACCCCTTAATGTTGCACTGACTGATTTTCCTTCTAGGCATGTGGGCCAAGCCTAGTGCAGGGGCTCCTATGAACAATTGCACACTGCGGTTGCCCAAGGTACAACACCCCACCCCTGAGAGCTTGGTGATGCCGGCTTTGACATCCCATAGCATGTTCCTTTCCGCTCCTCTGGGTAGGGAATCCAAGAGGCTGGACACACTTGGGAAGATGTTTTCCACCACCAGCCTGGCATTGCGGCCGGTGAATACTGCATGCTTATTGGGATGTTTTTCCCACTCCCCTTGGGAGATGGTTGCGCAAGTGGTGCCACAGGCCCCGGAGGAGACAGAGGCTGTAATCTCTCAGGCGGTGAAGGACAGAAAAGAAGCAGTAAAATTCACAATTGAGTGTGGCCTTGACATGACTGACTCACTGTGCTGAGCAGTTTTCTCAACAGTGGCCTTATGACCACGCCTAGCTAATAACATTTGGCTTCTTGGGCGATGTGCAGGCTGATATAATGGACATGCCCTTTAATGTATCTCATCTCTTCGGAGAGCAGGTGGACTCGGCCTTGGAGCACTTCAAGTACTCTTGTGTTATGGCCACATCCTTGGGTCTCTCAGTAACACCCCGTGGCCAGTTTAGCATTTGCCACTTTCATGGCAACAGAAGGGGTTTTCAGCCATGCCAACCGTATCCCAGCCCCTCTCCTGCACAGACTTTTCAAGTTGGGCGAGGACGTAGACGCGGCTCATTCCGACCTTGGAATGGTAGCCAGAAGTAGCCACCTAGCCCTCTACAGCAACAGCCTTCAAGCACTCCTAGTTTGAGTCTGCAAGACCATTCTACTCCAGTTGGAGAGAGAATCCATCACCATCTCCTCCTCTGGAGAGGTCCATAACATCAGACATGTGGGTATTACAGATAATTCAGGAGGGCTATTCTCTTCCTCTCTTTTCCTCCTTCTATTCCACCACTCCAATAACGGCTGGTGGAAGATCACCTAACTTTACTCCAAGAGGAAGTTACAGCTCTCCTAGCCAAGAGAGGGTTCAGATTTCAGAAATAGGCAATGGTTATAATTCTCGCTACTTTCTGATTCCGGAGAAAAACAAAGGGTTCGTGCCCATTTTAGATCTTCAGACCGTCAATCTCTTCCTCAAAATAGAGAAGTTCAAGATGCTCACGTTAGCTCAGGTCTTGTCTGCCCTAGACAAAGGAGATTGCCTGGTAGCGTTCGACCTGCAGGATGCGTATTTGCACCTCCCCATCCTGCCAAGCCACAGGCTTTACCTGCAGTTCACGGTAGCCCCTAGCACTTTCAGTTTTCCGTGCTGCTTTTTGGCCTTACCAGTGCCCCTCAGGTGTTCACCAAAGTGATGGCAGTGGTCTCAGCTCATCTACACAGGTTAGGGATTTCAGTCTTCTCTTACCTTGATGACTGTCTGTTGAAGGCGTCCTCGCCCCAGGCTGTCAGGCTACAGAGGACCTCTTGCATTCACTTGAGTTCTCTCTTATTTAGGCAGTGTTAACAGGAGAAACGGGCTGGTGGAAGCTTCCGCCTGAAAAGAGCATTGACACTTTTTTTTTTTTTAACAAATCAACCACTGAAATGGACAGATCCGTTCCTCTGAGTTTAGATACCCCACCTCATCCAAGCCTTTTTGTCATTGGCTAAGAAGGCCAACTGAAATCAAGATCTACTCTGGAAAGGATCAAGCAGTGTGGTAGTGCGCTAAAGCCAGAAGTTCAAAAATAGTTTTTGTAGGGAGAAAGGAGTAGAAGGGCAAGAACATGTGAAATGGATCTTAACCATATCTCAGGAGCATAACCTTAGCATGAATGTTCTTTTATTGTCATGGTGCACTTTTTCAGCATAGCATCTCAGTTCACGATTTCAGTGGGTTCGTTGTCATATTCTTGATGGTGCAGGGGGTTATCTCAGCAAGTTGGACACTCCCCGCTGACAAATGAAATGTTCTGGAGGTCACAAGTTCAAACTGCAACAAAGTAGACTCGGCCTTCCATCATTATCAAAATTCCTTTTCAGTAGCAGTGTTGCATTATGGCTGTCCCAAAAATGAGCAATGCTGTTACTTTTTGACAAAAGTAAGGCTGGTGGTGACCAGTAGAAATATTGTCACCAGACATAAGGCAGGCAATTTTCATAGATACTCTCTCTTCAGTTGATTACCTATTTAATGTAGACAACGAGGACTTGGAAATAAATTAATATGTCAAAAAGAGTCTTAATACATTGAAATAAAAAACTATTCGGCTACACCTTCCCAAACACAGATTAAGTAGGTGAGAAGTGATACAGTCCAAAGACTCGAAAGTCCCTCGGACCGTAGACTTGGCAGAGAGCCTGGGACTTGGTTTGGAAGTATGGGTAAAGAGGCACAACATGTAGATAAGGTAAAAAAGAAGGTCTCTGTAGCTGGCAGGCGACTGGAAAGGAACATGGATGCATGTAATCACCTGTTTTTACATTCCTTTCTTGCATGCTTAACTCCCCCCTTCTCCTGAATTCAGGGGGAAATGATAGCGTAGTTCAGCTGCAGGGTTTGTAATAAACAATGTCACTATCGAAATAAACTGTTGGGGAAAGGAGAGTTAAGTGTGGCAAGGCAAATGTGTAAATGCAAGTGGAAAACGTGCCTACAGGTTTAAATCAGGACACACATGAGTTGCTCACGTTTGTTTATGACATGAGGGATTAGCTAGTGTGCACTCACAGAACTGACAACTCATACCATGTGTCACACAACATGGGCGCCCTTCGCTCGATCGATTTCCCCCCCCCCCCCCCCCCCCCCGGCCGCCCCTTGAAGAGCTGATATCACAAGGTGAGCTGAAAACCACCACACAGAGCGGGCTGCCATATTAGTAGGATCTGCATAGCCAATGTCCACCTCAGGTTTTTTTTAACCTTTACAGGACGCCAGCCTCAGTCTCGAATCTGCTAATATTTTTTGTGAGGGCAGCGTGCACTAGCTAACACCATTAGTTCCCCATGCTGTGCTTTTGAGAATATAGTGCCAGGATAGGTCTCATGGCGGGGGGGGGGGGGGGGGGGGGGGGATGGCTATGTCCGATCCTTCTGACGCACCGGTCCTTAGAAAGAGAGTGTTTGTCGGATTCTTTTTTTTTTTCACAGGTTTTTATTGTTTTTACATACACATAATACATATACATAAAGCATGAAACATACATTCTTCATGGAAATCTCGTTACAGGGTTTCTAGCCACGGATCGCTGGTTATTGATTTACAGATTTCTCGTACTAGGCTGACCCCCTTGTCCCATGTCCAATTGCCCCCCTAGAGGGTAGTAGGAGGTGTGAAAAGGAAGGAGGGAAGAAGAAAGAAGAAAAAAAGATACAAGAAGTTTGCCATTCTTGCGACTGACTAGGTCCTGGTGTGGGGGGGGGGGGGGGCGCAATTAGGCTTCATAAACAATACACTAGGATGCACTCTCAAACCAGAATTTGCCTCCCACACAACTGCATTCCTAACTACAGAGCTAGACTCACAACAAGATAGAGACCTTTTAGACCTGCTTATGACAGCAGCTGTAAAAATAGTCCTCACCAACTGGAAAGACACCTCCAAGGCAACCTTCAAGGTCTGGCTCAACTGGGTGACATATCTTAGGGGGGCAGAAACAATTGCCCTCCAACAATCACCGTGGAAACAGCAACACAGGGGCATGTGGGAGCCCTAGATAAATATCTGTTTGTCGGATTCTGACAAGGTTAACCCATGCTTATGAGGCCCTGGTCAGTGTCTGTTTCTCTCCTCTTCACAAGCTGCTCCACAACTGCTTAAGTACTTATGGAATCAAGGGGTCTCCTTTTGCCACATATTCAATAATGTTTTGATATCAGCAGAAAATAATAGTGCCCCATGCTGTGCTTGAGAGAGTATAGTGGCAGGATAGGTCTCGTGGAGAGGGGGGTGGGAAGGGCATGGCTCCTGGCCACGTCACAGCATCCGTGCCACAATCAGGCTTTTAGGGAGTCTGGCCTCGGGACTGGAGTGTTTCTGAACTCTAGGTATGTCCTACCTGCGGGCTAGAGAAAGCTTTTGGAGCCTGTTTGCAGCTCCAGCCAACACGTCTTTTTGGCTCGCCTTCCCCTTTAATTGCTGCTGCTTCTTGTGAGAACTGGGTGGGTGGGGGAGCTTATGCCTGCCGAGGGCTCAGCTGTGTGTGCGCGCATGCCGCCTCCCGCCAAAACCTTGACTCGAGTCTGACATATAGTGTTTTTATTTTCTTGTAATCCCTGTTGTTGGGAACATTTCCTTGAACGTGCAGTTTAACGTTTCAAGGAACAGTGTTTGTTTGCGGCTGGGCTGCGGGGAAACAATCTTTTTTTCCGTCCTGCCACCCGAACTGCAGATTGCATAACACCGTGAGTGTTTCTTCTGAGAAGCGTCGTGTAGGCAGTAGGTACAGCTGTAAAATCGTGAGGAAGCCGAAGTAACACATTTGAGATCAGTATGTTCAACTTGAATAATTAATATGGACTAAGTATAAAGGGAAAAAGTAACAAGAGGAACAGAATTGTTACTGCGTTCCTAGATGCGAGAAGCTTATGAGCTGATGACAGCGTGATGAACCGTTTAAAAAGAAGCCGCGAAGCTTTCTTCGAACTAGTATTCTAATAAACCTTGCTGCTAGGAACTTTGTTTCATTCTGCTACTGAGAAAATTCAAACTAAGATCGCTTAGAACTGAGAAGAGTCCATCGGATGTTCTTTCATACTGTGCTATTTCCCTACCTTGCCCCCTGGCAGTGTTGTGGAGGGATTATGTGGGGCGACAGGTATTGAGCAAAGAGCATTTGTGACGCCTTGCAAGTGGGAGGGGCCGAGGGCTTCCGTCGAGGGTTGAGTACAGCCCCCTGTTGCCTCACAGTGCATGCATATTAATTGTTAGCCATCATTAGGGTCCCTCCTTCATTGTTGAGAGAACTGGGGTAATTACTTCCTCATCTTCCTTGTCATGATTTTATTTCTCGGGTGGGGGAGAGGCATGCCTGCCAATTTACAAAATAACCTCACTCTGTGAGGAGGGGCGGGGCTTTGGAGGGGGCGGGGCCTCGTGCCGAGAGCTTTCTATGAGGCACTCTTAATCCTGACCATGGCCCATCATCTCCCCAAAAAAACAAAACAAAGGGTCATCGAGGCTGTCACGATGTTCTGGGGGTGTTTTCACTCTTTTTTAATGGACATCACTGCATACAGCCTCCGAAAACAAGCTGGAAATCCACTGTTTAATGCGGTTATCAACTTGTTTTTCCTGCCACCGTGTGATACAGGCTCATCAAGGTTACCGTGTGAAGGGAGCTGACAGAGGCGCAACTAGAGCCAAATTTGGGGGGGCGGGGGGGAGGGGGGTTTGGGGGGTTGGGGTGCTATGAAAAAATTTCGGGGGGGGGCTGAAAATTTAATCCGTAGGCAGAGTGGAGCTGCAGGGGCTCTTAAAAGGGGTGAAACAACTGCAATGCCTAATTAACATTCAAGTGGTCTTTTAAAGACCTGTGAAACGTTCAAGTGCGGCTCTGTGTGTGCCCGTGATCTGTCTCATCCCGGCTGCCACACACGACGGGGGGGGGGGGGGGGGGGGGGCTGAAGCCCGGTGAATCCAATGGGTGTTGCGCGCCTGGCTGACATCGTGTGACATAGGGTGGCACCATGTGAGTTGGCAGGTATGGAGAGGGGAGATTGACAATAACTTACTTGAGGACAACTGAAAATCCAGGTGAATGAGCATACATTAGCCCCTTAAGCAGGGGCATAGCAAGGATGCCACAGGCCCTAAAGCTAGCACGCAAAGTGTTAAAGCGGCAATCATGGTGCTGAATAGAAGTCAGGAGCTGATAGAGGAGATGAAAGGGTGCATTAGGTTCTTAATGCAGGAAACACATCTCAGCCATCCTCCTCCGGGCAGGCTATCAATTCAGGGCCGGACTGGCCGTAGCGGGCACCGGGCAATCCCCCGGTGCGACGCACGTGTGGGAGGGCGGTTTTGGGCCCCTGGGGGCCGTTTTTGTTACAGGGCCGTTTTTGCAGCTGTATGAAAATCGGCCATGGCAAAGAGCTCAGCGGCACCACCAAACCCCCCCCCCCCCCCCCCCCGAGTGGGGAAGGGGGTGCCGGCCGAGCACTATGCCAGGGCCGGTTGTGGTTCCCAGTCCGGACTTGTAAAGACAGATAGTAAAAGAGAGCATGACCGGTCTAAGGATCAACGGTGTAACGAAACTTACGCCACCCCCCGCTTTAGCAGCTTCAGCAGGGTCGAATTCTTGATGGGCCTTTTCGGTCTCCAACTCAGCAGACGAAAGCTGATACATACCGCTATAAAGGAATACAGCGTCAATAGAAGAGTAAGCAGGAGTAAGGAAGAACAAAAGATAGCTGTATAGAAGAGGGAAAGGTGATTGGAATATTGAGTGGAAGGGAGGGTGAAAGCATGTATGGATAAGTGTGTGAATGAGTAGGGGGAAGAATAAGTGGGGGAAAGTATGAGTGAATGAATAGGTGGATGGACAGGCGAAAGGATGGCAGAGTAAAGGTATGGATGGATGAGTAAGTGAATGAATAGGTGGATGGAGGAGTAAAAGAATGGCATAGTAAAAGGGACAGTGGTGTAATGAAACTTGAGGGGGCCCCCCTGCAAGGTACATGGAGGGCCCCCGCTCCGGATTTAATTAGTAGCTACATGTCCAGAGTACTTTGCTGGGGGGGTTGGGGCCTGCAGCTCATCCCCTCTCGGCACAGCGGTGGGGGGCTTGTGTTACAACACTGTAAAGGGAAGGATGAGTGAGTTGATGGACAGGTGAAAGGGCGGCAGGGTAAAGCAATGGGTAGCTAGATAAATGGAAAGGATGGCAAAGGAAAAGGGATTGATGGATGAATGAATGGGTAAAAAGACAAATGGATGGCAGAGTGGATGAATGTATAATTGGTGGATGGTAGAATCGGTACATGGATGGTAGAAGGATGGACGGCAGAGTGAATGGATGTGTGGATTGATCAATGGCAGAGAGGATGGGTGAATGGATGGATGGACAGGTGGGTGGATGGTTGCATAGATGGATCAATGGCTGGATGGATGGATCGATCGCTTGATGGATAAAAGGATTGATGGATGGCAGAGCGAATGGATGGGTGGATAAATGGCAAAGTAAATGGATGGGTGTATGAATGGATGGCAGAGTGGATGGATGAGCAGGTGGGTTAATGGATGGTTGCACAGATGGCAGGATGGATGGAAGGCAAAGTGAATGGATGGGTGGATGGTGGAGTAGATGGATTGATGGATGGCAGAGTGAATGGATTGGTGGATGAATGCAATGATGGATGGCAGAGTAGGTAGATGGATGGCAAAGTGGAGGTATGATTCAGAAAAGGGGGTGGTGATGAACAGAGTGTCTGAATTAAGCAGACCACTCTTACCCAGTCCAAAGATCAGGGCTTGATCCATCACCGTTATTTAGCTCACTGCCCCATCCCAGCTCAGAACCTGGCTATATGCAAATTAGTCTGTCCCTGGCCCAGTGCATCATGGGAACAGGGCAGACCAAACTACCAAGCCAATTCTTCACCAGAAAGGAGACAAGCTACCGGGGACCGGTTTCTGGCATTTCAGCCTCGTCGGCCCGGCTTGCTTGAATCCTGATGGAGCAGTGAGCAAGGGACTCATGTCTGAGTATACCCTGCCACACCTATAGTGGCCAAAAACGATTCAGAAAAGGGGGTGGTGATGAACAGAGTGTCTGAATTAAGCAGACCACTCTTACCCAGTCCAAAGATCAGGGCTTGATCCATCACCGTTATTTAGCTCACTGCCCCATCCCAGCTCAGAACCTGGCTATATGCAAATTAGTCTGTCCCTGGCCCAGTGCATCATGGGAACAGGGCAGACCAAACTACCAAGCCAATTCTTCACCAGAAAGGAGACAAGCTACCGGGGACCGGTTTCTGGCATTTCAGCCTCGTCGGCCCGGCTTGCTTGAATCCTGATGGAGCAGTGAGCAAGGGACTCATGTCTGAGTATACCCTGCCACACCTATAGTGGCCAAAAACGATTCAGAAAAGGGGGTGGTGATGAACAGAGTGTCTGAATTAAGCAGACCACTCTTACCCAGTCCAAAGATCAGGGCTTGATCCATCACCGTTATTTAGCTCACTGCCCCATCCCAGCTCAGAACCTGGCTATATGCAAATTAGTCTGTCCCTGGCCCAGTGCATCATGGGAACAGGGCAGACCAAACTACCAAGCCAATTCTTCACCAGAAAGGAGACAAGCTACCGGGGACCGGTTTCTGGCATTTCAGCCTCGTCGGCCCGGCTTGCTTGAATCCTGATGGAGCAGTGAGCAAGGGACTCATGTCTGAGTATACCCTGCCACACCTATAGTGGCCAAAAACGATTCAGAAAAGGGGGTGGTGATGAACAGAGTGTCTGAATTAAGCAGACCACTCTTACCCAGTCCAAAGATCAGGGCTTGATCCATCACCGTTATTTAGCTCACTGCTCCATCCCAGCTCAGAACCTGGCTATATGCAAATTAGTCTGTCCCTGGCCCAGTGCATCATGGGAACAGGGCAGACCAAACTACCAAGCCAATTCTTCACCAGAAAGGAGACAAGCTACCGGGGACCGGTTTCTGGCATTTCAGCCTCGTCGGCCCAGCTTGCTTGAATCCTGATGGAGCAGTGAGCAAGGGACTCATGTCTGAGTATACCCTGCCACACCTATAGTGGCCAAAAACGATTCAGAAAAGGGGGTGGTGATGAACAGAGTGTCTGAATTAAGCAGACCACTCTTACCCAGTCCAAAGATCAGGGCTTGATCCATCACCGTTATTTAGCCAAGTTCTGAGCTGGGATGGTGCAGTGAGCTAAAAAACGGTGATGGATCAAGCCCTGATCTTTGGACTGGGTAAGAGTGGTCTGCTTAATTCAGGCACTCTGTTCATCACCACCCCCTTTTCTGAATCATTTTGTCCACCACAAGCGTGGAAGGGTATACTCAGATGTGAGTCCCTTGCTCATTGCACCATCAGGATTCAAGCAAGCCGGGCCGACGACGCCTGAAATGGCAGAAACCGGTCCCCGGAAGCTTGTTTCCTTCCCAGTATAAGAATTGGCTTGGTAGTTTGGTTTGCCCTGTTCCCATCATGCACTGGGACAGGAACAGACTAATTTGCATATAGCCAAGTTCTGAGCTGGGATGGTGCAGTGAGCTAAAAAACGGTGATGGATCAAGCCCTGATCTTTGGACTGGGTAAGAGTGGTCTGCTTAATTCAGGCACTCTGTTCATCACCACCCCCTTTTCTGAATCATTTTGTCCACCACAAGCGTGGAAGGGTATACTCAGATGTGAGTCCCTTGCTCATTGCACCATCAGGATTCAAGCAAGCCGGGCCGACGACGCCTGAAATGGCAGAAACCGGTCCCCGGAAGCTTGTTTCCTTCCCAGTATAAGAATTGGCTTGGTAGTTTGGTTTGCCCTGAGCCCATCATGCACTGGGACAGGAACAGACTAATTTGCATATAGCCAAGTTCTGAGCTGGGATGGTGCAGTGAGCTAAAAAACGGTGATGGATCAAGCCCTGATCTTTGGACTGGGTAAGAGTGGTCTGCTTAATTCAGGCACTCTGTTCATCACCACCCCCTTTTCTGAATCATTTTGTCCACCACAAGCGTGGAAGGGTATACTCAGATGTGAGTCCCTTGCTCATTGCACCATCAGGATTCAAGCAAGCCGGGCCGACGACGCCTGAAATGGCAGAAACCGGTCCCCGGAAGCTTGTTTCCTTCCCAGTATAAGAATTGGCTTGGTAGTTTGGTTTGCCCTGTTCCCATCATGCACTGGGACAGGAACAGACTAATTTGCATATAGCCAAGTTCTGAGCTGGGATGGTGCAGTGAGCTAAAAAACGGTGATGGATCAAGCCCTGATCTTTGGACTGGGTAAGAGTGGTCTGCTTAATTCAGGCACTCTGTTCATCACCACCCCCTTTTCTGAATTAAAGTGGAGGTATGGCAGGGTGGACAGATGGATGGCTGGGTGGATGTATGGCGATGTATGGATGGACAGGTCAAAGGATGGTTGGCAGCAGGATGGATGGATGGATGGATGGATGGATTGAGTAAGGAAAGATTGAATGATGGATGAAGGAATTAATGGACACCAGAATGTAAAGGTAAAATGGTGGATATAAGCAGGTGGATGGAAGAGTGAAAGGATTAATGGATAGAGGTCGGTATGGAGTGATAAAAGAGCTCTTCTTTGGAGGGTTAGGCTCACTTGCTTGGTGCTATCAGAGGTTTAGTTCAAAGTGGGGGATATTTTATTTTTCTGGCAACTCCTTTATGTACAATGGAACAATTTGCAAGTACCAGAAAGCAAAGAAAACCCATATCTAAGTAAACTATATACATCAGATAGGGACGATGGCATAACGTAAAATGAATGATCCACCCACTCCCATAGAATCTCGAAGATATTCATTGGCCTTGTGCTGAATGGGGGCTATCTGAAGAGTACCCCCGCACTCCAGGGAGTGCAGGGGCCTGTGATATACCCCTTGATAAGGGCCAACATGAGGTCGCTCTAGTAGCAGTAAAAAGGTCAGTGGATCAGGCAGCTACTACGACTGTCATTCACCTACAGGGGACCTACATTCTACAGAGCTTGTGGAGTGGTTGGATGAAGGAGTATGCACTGGCAGTATTAGGAATCCCCATTCCTTAAAACAATTGTTCAGGTGTGCATCTTCGTTCCCAGAGGGCCAGAGCTCTGACAACTTGTAAAAAGAACCGTGTGAAATTTCCGTTCAATACATATAAATGGAATTATTTTACACTGTCCCTAATTCCCCTGAAAATGTGATCTGATTCTGCCCTCCAAGACCTATACTGGAAACACACTAGCTTTCTAGAAGTTCATAAGAACACAGCCAGATTTTCAACGGATAAGGTAGCTCAGTAAGTTAATGTACGAGCAATCCAAGTTTAACGCTTATGTCAGAGGGTTGAAGCCTGGCATAGCGAGGTAGCTTAGTACATGTATTTTAATTTTTAACCAGTAGCCCGTACACCAGACACTCAATCAAACGCTGTCACATTAGTATTGTAGTTATATCTTGTTTAATAGGTGCTCCGCATTGTTAAAGTTCCAACCAGCCAATTCGTTTTTTTATTGGTCACTATATACCCCTTGACTTCTTCCTCAGAGATTGAAATTTGTAAACATAAACATATGTAAAAAAAATGGTTAGCTCCATAGCCTATATTTGCGAGTCCACCCCCAACCGCATGTGTCAGTGATGTCTCTGTGCAATCACACACAGGCAAGGACATGATATTCCAAAGGTGCAGGGAATCAAAATGGTCTAGGCTGTCTTTGTACCCTAGCAAATTCAGAATGGCAAGATCTTACCTATCATCTGTTTGAAGAGACACCCTTTTGTGGTAGATTAAAGGAAAATAAAGTACCGAATGTTCAAAGTAGTAAATGAAGTAAGGCAAATAACATCAACTGGTCTCCTGTCAAGTTATAACTTTGATTATATAGTAGGTATATTCCATGTTGGGATTAGGCAGAGCTTGCTTCATAAGAGGTTAAACTGTAATAATGCATATAGAAACCACATAGGGAATTTGTTATGAGTATTGTGACAATTGGAGGAAGATTAATTCTAAATATGAGCAACCTTTTGTCTGTAACGGGGATTCTCAAAGTACGTCCGAGGGCCCCATGCGGCCCTTCTGACATTTACATGCGGCCCCCTTCACCACAGCAGCACTGAGCTGCTGTTCACTCGACTAAACACAAATATTTAAAAACAAATTAAATAAACAGGCGAGCCTTTATTTAAAGATTAATTGAAGTTAAGGACAGAAAGTGACTAGGTTATCCTGCACCGCATAACTTTAGGAACAACTTAATTTTTGAAGCCACCTTGCAGCAAACATGTAAGACTATGATAGGTCTCTTCAAAAGTCAAAAGGTGTATTTCGTTAATACGCAGAACCATTTCACTTGAGTATATCAGTGCTTTAAAGTGATAGTTATAAAATATGAATTAACAAACATTTATTCCCCCCTCCCCCTCCTACTGACAACAATGCCTATAGTGAACAAAGAGGCAAGTCAGTTGTTATGTGCACTCTTAGGGTGCCCTATGTATCTATTACAGATGAACAACATTATAGTTCGTAAATCAAACACAGGAGAAGGTTTTGTACAAAGTGCATCCTGAAGTCATGAATTTCAAGGTCCTCTGATATGTAATAATGAAGCAAAAGGGGGGAAAGTGAAATAAAGCTATTGCCCAGGATCACACAATTTGGTAAATTGGGGGAGCTTGGATTAATCCCAGGTTTTCTGGTTTCACATTGTGCAGTTACAGCCACTAGATGCATATGCTTTGTTTCCCCTATACCTACATTACCGCCTCCCACCGGACCACCACCCTGCTGGCATCAATGTGGCCCTCGGTCACACCGCAGACCAAACTTTGCGGCCCTTGGGAAAATGTTTGCTAGTACCCATGGTCTAGAACAAGTGAACTAAATGAGACCCTACATACTGTTTTAATTTTAAAAAGCCAGCTGTCCATGAGCCTGCAAATAAAGTTGGCAGTATGATCACCAACTGAGTAGTGAGTAGTATTTGAGTAGGAATCTGACTAATAATATGCATAACAAACATGTCACACATAATTAATATAAGATGGATATGGCTATAATTTGCCTAATGCTCTGCTTTACTCAACCGCATTATGAGAAATATCTTAAAGTATGTTTAAGAATGCACTTTAGGATGTTACCTTAAACTGTATTCGACCCTTGTGATTATAAGTTGCAGTAGGAAATTTATAATGTACTGTATTTGTTTTTTAAGTGATGTATCCAGCGAAATTTGCACTCTGCAGAATCTAGAACATGTAGGGTTCCCTATGGCGTAATTTGTGTAATTTTGTATTTCCTAAAGTCATCTAAGAGCACACCGATTAGCCCAGAGTGAACTAAGCACTTTATTTGAGCTATTTGCACATGACGGTTTCTGTTAAGAATTTTTGCTATTTCTGTAACTCACTTGAAATCAGAACTGTTTTAGACTTTGTATAGTGACAACATCTAGCTTAGGCCGCAAGAGACAGACGTTTTATCCTATATTTATTTATTATTAATAATTTGGCAATATTATCAATATTTATGTACCTGTGATGATTTTAACATGTGTATTTGTTATTTGCTTATATGGTTGTGCATTGCATACCGAATAAATGGTTTTATACACTGAGTCCCATTCAGTCCAGTAGTATAGTTACATGTCGTACAGAAATGGAATATGGTGAGTACATTAGCTTGAATTTAAAGAAGAGGTACATAAAGCACACATAAGGTAATTGTCAAGAGAAGTTAAATATCTGGGGATAAGGTTCCACTAGGACAAGGTATTACTGTTTTTGGTCCGGACTAAACGCGCGCCATCGCTACCAGCCGAAAATTGTGTTTTTAACATTTTTATAGTGTCTCTGTTGATCTGCCACCACTTTGCTAGCTCTTTCTTGCATTTTAAAATACTACACTCACCTGCTGCTTGAGCGGGGTCTCTCAGTTCTTTCACCCGATTTCAGCGCCATCTTGGGGGAGGACTTGCCATTTGCGGGCGCCATCTTGGGAGCGCTCTAGTGGCGAGGCGGCCACGCTTGCTAACTATTTAAGCCAGGCATTGCAGGCGTGCCGGGACTAGGACAAGGTATTACTGTTTTTGGGCCGGACTAAACGCGCCCCATCGCTACCAGCCGAACATTTTTAACATTTTTATAGTGTCTCTGTTGATCTGCCACCACTTTGCTAGCTCTTACTTGCATTTTAAAATACTACACTCACCTGCTGCTTGAGGGGGGTCCCTCAGTTCTTTCACCCGATTTCAGCGCCATCTTAGGGGAGGACTTGCCATTTGCTGGCGCTATCTTGGGAGCGCTCTAGTGGCGAGGCGGCCACGCTTGCTAACTATTTAAGTCAGACAATGCAAGGCAAGCCCATCTGCGCCCAGTCGGGACCAGGGGCCACAACCCCTGGCCCTCATGTTCTGTACTCTAGGCTGGAACTTATGGCATTAAGTCAGGGCGCCCTACAGCTTAGCCATCGAACTATCACGGACCTACGGCGGGAAGGGCTGCTCAACCCTCTACGTACCGCCCCGGAATGTGAGACTAACATAAGATCAGAAACAAAGTCCCCATCATATAGGCAGAATTTCACACTGCTTAACACTCGTTCTCTGCAAAAACATAATTTGGAGACCTTTTCGTTACTTCAGAAAGTGAACTTGATATTCTAGGAGTCACTGAAACATGGCTTGAAGAATCCTCTACTCCTGACTTGGTGGCATCTTTACCACCAAATTTTGCGGCCATTCATAAAAATCGATCTGGCACCATGAGGGGGGCGGGGGGGAGGGGGGTTGCTTTTTTATATAACCGCGGCATTAAAGCGGAAACGATCTGTGCAGAAAGTCTGGATGGCGCGGATGTTCTGGGGGTTAAATTCCATTCCACTACCGAATGTTTGGTAAAACTCCTAATTTACCGCCCCCCACGTACTTCACCAGGCTTTGTTGACTCCTTCCTGGAACTAGTTCATGACCTTCGGTCACGTTATAAAAGATTGGTGGTAATGGGAGACTTCAACTTTCATTGGGAGATATCTCCTAAAGACTGCCAGGCAAACCAGCTAGATGAGGCGATGACTTCATTAGGCTTTGATCAACAGGTAGTTGGCCCGACACACGAGAAAGGTCATACCTTAGATCTAATCTGGATGGCTGCTCCGTGGCTGAGCCCAATTGATATCTCACTTTGCTCATGGTCAGATCACCATCTATTGCAGGGCCACTTTACTGTTCTAGGGCAAGGGGGAAAGCCATCTTCAGGATGGAAAGTCTTAAGGAGCTGGAATAAGATCGGAGCTGAGGACCTGATAGCGAATTTAAAGACCTCGTCCCCTCCTAAGCAGCCTGAGGATGACTTAGAGGTCACCTGCCACAATTTGACGACAAAACTCGAGAAAGCCATTGAAGCTACTGCACCGGCACGTAGGGTGAAAATTGTGGACAAGGGAATAGGGGCCCCATGGTTCAATGATACTCTTAGGTTAAGGAAGCGAGCCTTGCGTAAATCTGAGAGAGCCTGGTGTAAAGAGTACGAACCTAGTGCACAGGCTCTGTATGTGCAGGAATTTGCGCTCTATAAACAGGCAATTACATCTAGGAAAGCAGAATTCTATGAGGGCAGAATTGCGGCAGCAAGAGGCCACCAGAAGGAAATCTTTACAGTCCTGACAGAGTTAAGGAAAAATAAAGAGCAGATTCCTTCGTTCACGCAGGATGACTGCCAAAAATTTCAGGTTTTCTTCTCTAATAAAATATCAGATCTCTTAATAGAAATATCTCATACCCCAAGATTTGATTGTTCTGTTCAACCTACCCCGATAGCCCCTTTGATTACCCACCCCCTGAGTACACTGCCCCCGATTACCAAGGAATTATTGGCGAGCACTAATGGGGCGAGTAAAGTCAGGGTCATTAGCGGACCCGTGCCCTCCCAGGATATTTAAGTTAGCATTACCAGGAATAGAGGACGATGTCCTCTCTCTCCTCAATAGCTCCCTGGAAACAGGACAGGTCCCCACTAACTTTAAGGAGGCACGCCTGATTCCACTATCGAAGAAGCCAGGTGCAGATGCTAAGATTTTGAAAAATGTTAGGCCTATTTCACCGCTGCCTTTCTTAGCTATAATTCTTGAGCAACATGTTCTTACACATCTTTCCTGCCACCTTGAAAATAATCGGCTGCTAGAACAGAACCAGGCTGGCTTTAGGGCTCATCATAGTAAGGAAGCTGGTTATGCTGTCCGTACTTGATGATTTGAGATGCAGAGCAGACAAGAAGATCCCGGGCGCCCTGGTGCTGTTAGACCTCTCTGCGGCATTCAACACGGTTAACCATGAACAACTGTTGTCGCGGTTGGGGGACTTCGGCATCCAGGAAATTGCGCACGCCTGGTTAACTTCTTTTCTTCAAAATCGCTCCCAGAGAGTACAACTTGCAGACCTGGTGTCATCGCCAGACGCTATTTCTTGTGGAGTTCCCCAAGACTCAGCACTCTCACCTCTTCTTTTTAACGTTTACTTGCAACCGTTGATTTCGGCATTAAATCAGATGGAATGCCAAATGTATAATTATGCAGATGATACTCAGATTGTCATCCAAATTGATGATTCACCTTCGGCACAGGCGAGACTGCAAAATATTTTGAAATATACGGTTAACTGGATGTCCGCTAATTCCTTAAAGATAAATCCAGACAAAACAGAGGTGCTGCCGATTGCCATAACATGCAACCCCTGGAATGATCTATTCTGGCCTAAGGAATTAGGACCCTCTCCAGAACCAGCAGTGGCCGTGAAAAGTTTGGATATCTACATAGATGGCAAATTGACTATGACAAAACAAGTTTCTTCAGTTGTTAGCACTTGTGTAGGCCTTTTGAGACAACTCCGGAGAATATCTCAACTTTTGACCCCGGCAACCCTTAGACGCGCAGTATCAGCCATGATTTTGTCGCGCCTAGATTATGGTAACTCGCTGTATGCTGGCCTCCCCCAACAACAGCTAACTAGGCTACAAACAGTCATGAATGATGCAGCTAGACTGGTTTTTAAAAAACCGAGGCGGACACATGTTACACCTTTGTTGCGTGAGCTCCACTGGTTGCCAATTAGGCAAAGAATAATGTTTAAGGGTCTTTGTATTACACACAAAGCCCTATATGGAAAAGCGCCAAGATATATCAAGGAGCGCTTGGTCCCATATCTTCCCAGTAGGAAACTCCGCTCGACAGATGCCACTCTTTTCGTCCGCCCCCGTTTCAGACTATCTGCTATGGGAGGGCGTGCTTTTTCCAATGCGATCCCAGTGGCTTGGAACAACTTGCCAATACACCTGCGCAAGGAATCGAGCCTCTTACCCTTCAGGAAGATGCTCAAAACCGTGCTCTTCCGGGAGGCTTGGGGCTCGCCCTAAGTGCTCTGGCCCCATGAGTATTCACTGTGTATTTTTGGACAATCGCTTAGAGACCTCTGGGTGATAAGGCGCTATAGAAATTTAAATAAATAAATAAAACACGTGTTACAAGTGTGAGATAAATGTCAGAGGAAAGGAACTTCCGTTCTGTGTTCCTGTGCATGTTGTAGATGGGCAAAGATACCAGCATAAGTCATGTTTAATTCTCAGCACACGTGACCCTCTATATCACTGTGAATATGTTAACGTTCTAGTTGCTAACGGTGTGTTGGGGAGCCCCTGTTGATGTATATGGCTTTTCCACGACTTGGAAGCACTAATAATTTACCTTGACAAGTGTATTTAATGGCATTGTAGATTTCATATGACCACCTTAGTCCGTGTATTACCTACTTTTGAGCCTTTGACTTTTAAAATGCTACATGATTAGCATCCTCGACCTTTGTTTAAAAAAAAGGGTAGCATCCTAGACCTTTGTTTTAAAAAAACAGGGGTTTTCTTGCTAAGTATATTGTTATGATGATGATCATGCAGACTAATGACAATTGATTTAATTGTAAAATGCTTTATATTTCTAACAATTTAGAATGGGCTTTCTAAAATGTCCTCTTCATAATTTTGAGCTATGATTTTATTTAATGCTACTTCTTTCTAATACCTTACATCACAAGGATATCATTCTGTCTGGTTCCTCTGGAGGATTAAGAGCAGATTTCTACAAAAGCAATAAGATTGCACCTTTGTGTAGTCCACACAACAAATAAAAATGCCCCTCGCTGCTTTAATAGCAAGTGTTTTTATTGTCCAACGCCTTCGGAGTCATTTCATTGCAATCCGAAAGCATAAAACGCTCGCCCCCAGATACCAACCTGAGAGCTTGTGAGCTTGTGAGTGCACGCCCAGCTATACAACGTGTGCTCGACTCACTGAGCTGTCTAGCTGCTTAAGAATTGCAGGTGTTAGCCTCTTTCTGTCCACTTTGTGCTGCTCCTGGGGGAAGCGGGGTTTGAAAATCCTAAGTAAACCTCCCCCACTCCAGCCGCAACAAGACAGACTAAATTTCATATGTACAATAAAACAATTTTTCATGAAAAACACAACACTGCTTGTGTTCATCTAAAACAGAAACACCAAATAGTAGAGCCTATTTTCTATTTTATTTTTAAGTATAGCACTGGCAAGAAAACAAACCAGACAGTTAAATGGGACAGTGTGCTGGTGTTACCGGGGCCCCTTCACTCCCCTCTGTACTTAAGGGCCTATGGGGTACAGTCCACCGCCTGCTGAGAAAGTGACTGGCCACAGGAAACCTATGCACTTGTTTGGCTCACCCTCTGGGTGCAGTGCCTCCAAGCTGCTTCAGTTGTATTGGTGTATAATTAGATGAACAACACTGGAGGCATCCAATTATAAAGGCAGCTCATGACGAGTAGCAGCTAGCCCCACAGCAAAATACATAGCCCCTGAATTTGGCTCTCTATTGTCTGCTTTTACTTTCCATGCTTTCTCTGACCCACATCCAAGACTAACCATAGAGCCAAACCTGTGGCAGACCTGCACAGAAAAAAACTGAAAATCTGAGTGGACGGCTTTGTAAAATAACTTCAGGCGGTGCAGGGCATGCTGGGCAACGCTGCATCGGCTACACCACTGATAGCTATGCCCCTCTGAGTATTAGTTTGGAGAATTGGCCCGTCTGTGCATTATATTGTGGTTACATTTATACAGCACATCATACCCCTGATGAGGCATCAAACTGATTTACCACATTAATCCAGAGGTTGTGCCTGGCTATAAGAGTTCAGATTATGCAGGACATATTTTGCTGTTGTGCATGATGAGCACAGGGGTAATAGTATGTTGCATCTAGCTGTGGTTAGATGTGGAGTGGATTATGAGACAGCATTGCAGATGCTTCCTAGTGTCATTGTGTGTGGATGGTAGAATGTGGTTTCAAAATCTGGCCTAAGTGGCAGTGTTTCGATGTTGTTTTTAAAGCCTTGATGGGTGCTTTTATTGTGCTGCTGTGATTGTCCGTTTGCACTTGGTGTAATGTGATGAAGCCCAAGAAAAAACGATAGGAGTTTTTTCCTTACATGGAAAACATGCAGCTATGCAGGATGTACGTGGAGAGACGTTTAAGAAATGTGAGGATGTTAGGCAGCCATCTTGTGGCATCACATATGTTGGTGATGCCAGAGATTTGAGGTGTGTTCTTGGATCTCCATAAGTGACTTTCCTCTTTCAGTGGGCGGTGAGAGTGGAGCGAACATAGAGGGAGGATACCTCCATTACACAGCACTTTCTCTCATTCCTTCTACTAGAAGAAGGGTATCAGGGCAGGGAGTAGAAGATTTTAGTAGTTGATAATATAATGTTCAATGACCTTTAGCCTTGGCCATGGTGGTGTTGGTGCATACTTACAGAATAAGGAATAAAGACCATTTCACTTGTGGGCTTTGCTTTCTTCAAGATCATTCAACTTTCTTTCCCATGTGTATCATTCTCTTTGAGTTTTGCGTTAATATCCCCTATTAGGTGATTGCTTATTATACTTATCATTTTCTAAAGAAAAGCCATGATCATTATTTATTTGCCCTGAAATATAGCTTTTAATATTCAAAAGGATGGAATTGTAAACAAAATGAAAATCATCAAATAATATGATGAAGAAACATAATATTATACACATTTGTTAAACACCATCCGGAAAGATCCCTTTCAAATCAGTCTTAACAAGTTGTTCAAGCGTTGTGTGTTTTCTTTGCCATTCATGAATGAGTTTACCATATTTTAAGCACATATCTTATTGTATGCTGTGTCCATGTGGAGGTCGATTTCATATATTAGCATTTTAAGAGCACGGTTACAAAGCCATAAATCAGTAACATATGTGCACCCAAAGTGTAATTTTGGGTCACAGTCTCATTAGGTCACAATAGTTATTGAGCAGCCCTTGCTTTGAACAGCTTCATAGTACTTTTGACAAATCATGTAACTCCACTAATTCGACCCTCGACGACCCCCCCCCCCTCATCATTGATGATAATAATAATCATTTAGGGAGGGCCATTTTTCGGAGGGAAGAGAGGTGGTGGGGAGGGAGGTGGTCCATATATTACGTGTTAGAGACATTTTGAATGAGGTTCTATGTCTTTGCTTTTAATTTAGTGTTCAGGTATTTCCTTTAAAGAAGGTAGTTACATTGATATATCAGCAATACTTGCTGAGTTTCAGGGCAACCCTGATGATTAACTTTCCATGGTTTTCCCTATTGAACTTGGCTTTGTTTGTGGTGGAAGTGTAACTGGAGGCGAGTTTCTGGCTAGGGTGTGGCAGGCGTCCATTTTTGTGCATACTTGGGGACCTTACCTCAGGAGGTTGTGTGCTTGGGAAAACGTGTTTACCATTTAAGGGAAAATTATACATGATTTGCACTTCCTAGTAGTGCAAATACTTAATTTACTTGGGTGGGTCCTGTTTTAGCTAAGTCAATGGCCTCTTGATGCTTCCAGCTGTTGCATCCACACTGAAAATGACCCACGTGTAACACACGTGTTACAGGTAAGTAACTTGTCGAATTCCCCATCATAAAACACAAAAAAGAGAGGAACAGTTTTTTTTTGGCTAGGAAGTTTAGCCTGCTGGGTGTCCTTTACTGCCATTACTTATCATTTGACAATCGGATTCGTGTTAAATTAAGATCTCTGATTAATACATTTCTCACTGATGAGTCAGAAATGAGTGACATCTTTTGAGTTGTCAGGGCTTCCGCTTAAAGAAGGAAGGTATGCATCTTTTCCGTATTACATTTCCTCGTGTCATCGCGATGACTGCGCGGTGACTCAGGTCTGCTTTCCCACAGAGATCTCACTGCTCAGATCTGTCTGTCTGGGTGTAAATTGAACGGCCTGGTTTTAGCACAGCGACATCTTACCTCAGCATTTTCTTTCACAGGATGTTTTGATCGGTGCTAACACAATGTGCCTTTGTCCCAAGAATCAGACGGTGGTACCTGTCATAGCTCACAAAAATAGCTGCAGACTAATGTTTCCTGTGAGATTTCACCACTCTCACAGTTTCTGTCCCAAACCCCCATTCAGGGACACAAAACAATAGCCTTATCAGTGCCACTGGTCTGCTGTAAGAAATGTGTTTTCTCTCTCAGTAGCTGTTAAACTTGAGGGGTGAGCTAGAGGAGAAATGTAAAGAATAAAACAACCGCTTATACAAGGGCATTTTGACATTCAATTACAGCACAATATATGTATTAGATCAGTGGTTATTAACCTGTGGTTTGGGGACCCCTAGAATAATAAAGTGTATATAATTATAGAAGCGATATGTAAAAGTGTCAATTATTAAACCTTCCGTAAATGTGAAGGAATTTGACATTGGAGGCAAAAAATTAAATTGTGATTCGTAGGAGCAATGCAAATACATCAACAAAATACAGTATGGACGATGGGTGGCCTATGCTGAATTTACAAAAGCCACAATCTTCCTAATAAAACTAAATTTAAGTTTTTATGATTTGTTGGTGAATTAAAGAAAATATATCAATATTTTATGTATTGTTTTTGACGATGGCTTGTTTCTGTATTGTTTTGAGGTTAAAATCTTAAACCGGGTCCACGGCTCCCAGTAAGGACTCGGCAGGGGCCCTGTATTCCAATACAGATTCAGTGGGGGTTCCCTGAATTCCATTAATGATTAAGGGGTGGGGTCCAAATAAGTCATATGGTTAAGTACCATGTATAAGGTGATAGGGAACAAATTATTACTGCTTTTGCATAGTGTCTTTTCTTTATTATCAAACTATTGACAATGCTGAGAAACTCTGCTTATAAAAACCTGCTTATGCTCAAAATGTCTCACTTTGTGTGCTTGCTGTATGAGCACCTATGCATTTGTGTACAGGAATGCACACACTTTTTTAACTTTCCATGTAAAGCCAGAGATATTATGATATTCATGTTAGAACTAAAGTCTTGGAAATTACATAAATTGCAGAGTAGCCCTCACAACCCCTTACATTTCTGATAACGTCTCTCCTGATCAATAAAATAGGGTGTTTGAATTGACCTCACGGAGCACTTCAAGGCACAAGGAACCCGGGAGCATGGGGAATCCCAGCAACAGTTCTTGCTGATTGCCATAGGAACCTCAAGAGATAGCTGGGGTACAGGCTTACTCCTGGAAGGTGGTGTGGGATAAAAATTAAGATACATCTAATGCGCCTCAGTAGCAGGATATCCAGCATTATGACGTTTAGAAAGTGTAAAACATGTATTCACTTTAAAAGGTTCACTAAAGGAAAACGAGCCAAGTGAGATCCAGAGCGAGCACCTTTATTTTGTGCTCTGGTGCAAGCTTTCCTCCAAGATAGCTCACAAAATAAAAAAGGTCAAAATCCAGGATGGTTGAAAGATGTAGGGTTAGTGGTGGTGCCTTTCTCAGTCAATGTTTGGGACGGGAGTGACACCAGAGGAGAGATGCCCCCCTTCCCCACACTCGCCCCTTGCAGAACCAAGATGGCGCTGGCTGTGCAAACTCTCAGCGGGTAAGATCCGTGGGTACTTGGCGAGTGCCTGGGACCTAAGCGTTTTCAGACCTACCCATGGTTGTGGGTTGCCATGCATCCTTCCCAGGTGTTCTTGAGTAGTGTCATGCTCAGGAACTTGGGTTCTTGGGCATGCAAAATGGCTGAGGAAAGTGTTGTGGACTTATGCTCCCTTCGACTCCTCCATCCATCTTCCAGGCCATATGATGGATCCCTGTGATGCACAGGGATCAACAGCGGCCTTCTGGGGAACTTCTTTTCTGTTTTGGGACCTTAATCATATTGGAGATGTAATTGGTTTGATTTTGTTTTCTGCTTGACAGTGCCTGACACTGTCGAGAAATTCAACATGGGCAATGTTGACAAGGGCAGACCAGAAATGCTGATGGTGGTACCACATACATGAATCTGTCCCAGTGTGAGTCAATTCTCTAGGCAGTGGTTAACGACTTGTAGTCTATGAGTGATAGTGCCAGAAACTATTTCTTAGGTGGACACTGAGTTAGATTAGAAGCAGTTCATGCATGACAGAATGCTAAATAGACCGAGGCGTGAGATGATATAAGACAAGTCGCTGATGCCATTTCACGACTCAGTTTTCTAGGAAACAACTCTGGTATCACCTCCATCCAGCAAATGGGATTGAAGATCATATAGGCTGGCGAAATGGGAGTGATGATGTTTGCAAAACTCCCCAGAAAAGCTCAGAGGGAACCACAAAAGTTGGGAAACGAGTCTTGTGGAATTACAAAGCTCTTTTGAAAAGGCTTATATTGAAGGCCTCAATTAAAACAGGTGTGCTTTTGGGAAGATTGTTCTATTGTGGATATAGTTAGATGCACAAAAGGAGGAGCGATCTACATATTTTTGAAGCTGTAACCTTGAGGTGTTTCTTTATTTGGCCAGGCTAAGCAAAATTCAATATCGAAAGACTTTACTGGCTCTGATGTAACTGACAATTGTGTAAAAAGAGGCTGGTACAACCACATTTTTGAGAAGTCCTTGAATCTCTTAAACGCCTCCTTTTTGTTTTTTTATTTTATTATTATTTTTTTTCGGCATGGAACTTTGCCTCTTGCTTGCCTTCACCATTCACTTCACCGTAGTGGGTTTTTGGCCATTGGATGTTCTGGGGACTCGTGATGGCTGTTGACTGTAGGGAGTATTTGGTTCCTATTGCCAAAATGCCAAAAAGCGTATCTTTTATGTCCCTTTAATGTTGTGTTTTTTTTCTCGCCATGTCGCAGCAATGTTCTTACAGTGCAGTATTTGGTGAAAACATTTTATTTTATAAACATCTGATACACAACAGGTAACTGATATGGTCCAATATTCTATGTAGAGGTTTTAATGATGTTATAAAGCAAGGGGCCAAAGCAAGAGCGGTTGGTAAAATTAACGAGAAGCCTTACATGGCATAATAATAGAAAAGCTCTCCCACGCAGTAAACTGTGTTTACATTGAACAAAATGGCTATAAAATCTTTTATTGGTTTTAATTATGTTGACAATACAAAGAAATTAAGAAAATATTTTTCTCTCAGAACATATCTGAAGTTTTTTCATACAAAGATGATGTTTAAAGCCTAATCAGAGTTGATATAAAGTAGCTTCCTTCTGTGAACCCTTTGCTTTCCTGTATCACATCTCCCCCTGTGTAAGTCTGTCCCTTTTGAAATTTTCATTTATGTTAATTGCTCCTATCTTCTACCATCCACGTCTTGCAAATTACACTTCAATGTTCAATTTAGTTTGGCCTGGTCTTCCGTTACTATGGCAGCATTATCTAAGCTTGGGGAATTTGCTTCCTTTCTCCTTCCATGTAACCACCCTTTAGACTGAACCTGTCCTTGTTTCAGTAATTTCTAAAATCAAATGTTAATTTGGTATGATGATAATTTGGTTTGACTCAAGTTGAGTCATGTTCCATCCTCTAGTAAAGCTCCGCCACGAAGATGGTGGGTGAACTTAGTGATTATTTGCCATCAAAATACGGTGATAAATAGATAGACATTCGAACTGATTCCGCATTATCCCCGCTGAAACCCAGATATAAAGCAAGGATTCTCATGTCATAAGTAGTCTTCATTCTACCATAACTAGTGCATTCAAGTTGATCAAATTCAACATTGTACGTCTGAGAGGCCCAACTGATCAGGATGTTTAGGCTCACAAGGCAATAAAAGCTACATGGCTTAAAACTACTACTCCAAAAACAAAATGCTGATAACATACAAACTCCCTCCAAGCATAAGCTCACATTCAAGACCTCTACTCTGTGCTTCATACAAATCAAGGGTCATGTCTTCCTGCTGGTGGGAGAGAGTCCTTTTGACAATGGTGATGGACCTTCATAACCCAGGAGATTCGAGTTTTTAGGACCGTAAAAAGGATATTGAGTACATTTCAGTTTACAGTCATTTTTCCCGCAGCAACACCTTAAACCCTTGCGTGCTCGTGACGGAACCGTTCCGTCACGAGCCTCGGGTGGGCTGTGCTGGTGACGGAACGATTCCGTCACGGCCCGCTCGCAGCGCCTCCGCGGCGCGAATTCCGCGCCTGCGCTTATGTTCTGAAGAGCGGGCGGGGCCGTGACGGAACCGTTCCGTCATAAGCACAGCTCACCCGAGGGCCATGACGGAGCGGTTCCGTCACTAGTACGCAAACGCCGCGCGGCCCCCCTCAGCACTGCGGCGGAATAGCCGCCGCAGTGAAGGGGTTAATGAATAGGACCATTAAAATATTTTCAGTTAGTGCTCCCTCTTTTTTTCACTCTAAAATACTAATAATTGCCATTTGTTTCAAGCTCAATGTAAATCGTGTTATGGCACATAACTTTATTGATTTTAGTGGGGAGAAAGAATTTAATGCATCCTGTATGATTCTAATTTGAAACGGCAAGCAGCATGCAGATGCCAATGGGGGCTTGCCTCGCTTGCTCATGAGAGTATTTTAATATAGGTACTAATTAATGGAGCTGTATATCTTCAACCTCATCTCATTGATTAAGCCCTGAACCAAATCTTGCCATTTCCAAAGGCAAGTTTATGACGAATACCCTTTTAAAACCCTTGATGATTCTCAGAGGATTTGGAAGGCTAATGAGGATGCAGATATCATGTAGACTGGGATTCAGGACTTGGTCCAGCTGCACCATGCCGGAACAGTGATACACTTGTTTTGCAGTGGATGACAGACGTGCTTGTAAATGCTAGAAGGATGCCAAATATTAGGGTATAAAGCTTCCTGCCTGCGATTACCGATAAACTTAGGAATTTGGTGATTAAACTTTTCTTTGCTGTACCTTTCACACTTGTGTACTACTTTGACCCTGTACTGGTGAAGCAGACATAAAGACTCCCTTCTATAGGGGATTTTAATCTTTCCTTTGATCTAGATTTAGACATTGTCATGGTGGTGGTTAGTGCTACTGATTTTAAGTAGACCTTTTTGGAGAAAGGTTACTACCTAGAAGCAAAACGTATAGTTTGATAATAAGCGTATCCTTCTGCTCCCTGATTTTAGCACTCAAAATGTACCTTGGAAGGACATTGCTGCCGAGGGTATGTAAGAAGTTTGCATTTGTGGTTATTCCAGCCTCACAATGGTGTGTGACTAAATTGAAAGTGACGTGAATTAAAGACAAATGTATTCACTTGAGTTGATGCAGCAGTGTCTTTTCTAGACTATCTGAGGGACAGCTTCTAAACGAGCTGAGGGATAAATATCTTGTTTCTGGTTGATAACTGCTTATTTAGACCCTTTTTGACTTCGCTTTGATATTGCTTAGTAGTCACTATTGTTGTGATGAGCGATTTGGAGGGGTTGGAGCCATTGTTTAGAAGTGCCAGGAATTTCTGACATTGGGGGCTCAACTGCCTGGTGAAGGTCTCTGAAACCTTCCCCTTAACCGTCACTGCCCCGCTCATCCTTTTCATTTTCTGGCCCTCCAAAAGGGGGAAATGTCTTATGTTTTTTGATGGTGAATGTGTTTCGTATTAGTTAAAAAGACAACGATGCTAAGGATCTTGTATGACGTGTTGAGGGAGCGAGGCAGTCCTTTTGCGGTCTTGCGCAATTTGCACCACTGGTGTGTGTGTTACTGGCACATGGTTCACTACTTCCTCTGACTTGTTCTCTACTAAAATATACTATAAAATCTCTGGCTGTCAGTAAACGAAAATCAGAATTATTCTCCACTCGGATTTCATTTCCTTGGTGCAGTGCAGGCTATCCCCATTGACACAAGTTTACACAATCTGTATGTTATGGCGCAAGCCATAAAAAAGCTCAGTAGTCCACTGTTCAGTGAGAGAATTCTCAAACTCATTGTGCTCTTGTGCATTTATGTAGTCTCTTGCTCAAGGCTGCAGATAAAAGAATTCCAAAGTGTAACTCTACGTCCTCTAAAATTGGAGCACTAGCTAGTATCTTTCAGTCCTCCCAAACGTATTACAATTCAATGAGTTCATGAAAAGTTCACCAAAGTTCACCTTTTAACCTTTCAACTTGGGAAAGGCGGATATCACTGAAGATGGATGGACTATCCTCTGAGTTGGGCATGTAGTTAGAAAGGTCTTCCAAGAGAAAGCAGTTATCCCCTGCTTGGACAAATTCATACCACGCTCTGTATCAAGAAGCTGAATATTATTTTTCATTGCCCCCCTCTAAAGTGTCTTTTTTTTTTAATTAAGAAATCCAGTTTATTCTAGTTTTCACAAATCATCAAACATTTTGTACCCTATAATTGTAAAAGAAGCAAATCTGACTGAGGATGAGTAAAAACAAATGCAATATTTCCACAAAAAAACAAAACTCACTAACTGGCACATAAAATACTACTAACAGCCATTATTAGCGTTTTCAAACCATCGCCAGCAGGGATATCTCTTTCCAAATTAGAATGTATAGCTTGTGTTTCAGTTTCAGCTCTAGAGAGAGTCCATTCAAATGCAGCATGTGCCAGGACGGCTCATGATTTTGTGTAAACTATGTAACAACCACACTATTATGAATGTGTGGGATCTCCTGCACCAGATCCCCGGAGGTGCCATGTATCAGAATCCTTGCTTGGAATGCCAAATTGCCATCCTTTTTACGTGAGCAAAAGCCTATTGTTGGCAGTTCTTTAAAATATATATAGAGGTGACTTGGCTTTGCCCAGAAACGTATTTTTCTTACTGCATGCTATTGACTATTTCCGTGAGTCATTCTACCCTCTATGAAATGCTTCAATTGACATGGATGGGGGTATTTTACACCTGAAATCCCACTCAAATCACATTGTTTGTCACATTCATTTGTCTTGGGTATGTCTTCTATAGAGAAAACAATCCTTTTAAAAAAAAAAAATGTCTCTGCTTTTTCAAAGTCAGTAGGTCTGGCTTCAATGCGATAAACAGCTTTTATGCATGACTGTTCGCTTGTGTTAGCATTTTAAAGGCAGATTTATTGACTCTTATAATGTTTTTTATCGATGATTTATTGTATACAAAACACAACTAAAGTGTGGAATGGAAATAAAGGTTGGCTCGTATGTTCCAGCAAACTTACTAACTTTGAGCATTATTACATATCCTGCCTTTATAATCTCCGGAATTTGGCAGCCCATTCTGCCCACCGCAAGATATTTCAAAATAATGTCCTTACCGCACTGCATCTTATCCATGCCTTTATCTACATCAAGATTGGGGCATCAAAAAATCAAAGAAGTGTTTTTTTGGATGCTGTCGTGAAATTTTACGTTTAGCTCTGTTCCGAGCGCATTGGGGGCAGCTGACTTTGGAGAAGGGAGGCTAGGGGGTGAGTTTTTTCTACGGTCTGGGGTGGCATTTTTCTTTCTGGGCATCTTTTGGGAATGGCACCTCTTGTTGAGTTTCTCACATGCCTCTTTTATTTGCTAAGTTTTCCAAAGTTTAATCCTATAGGCCATAACAGTACATCAGGCTGTCACTCGTGTCTAAAAAAGGCTTTCGAAATGCCACATGTGTATGGTGCCTGTGCAGTCTACTCTGGTCTCACCTAGGTGACTTTCTCCCTGAAGGCTCTGTACTCTTCAACCGCGGTACCGTCACTTGAGCAATTTGGAATTACCAAGACCGGTATGGTTCAGGGCATCAATTGTATTGTGATTTTTTTTTTTTTTAAATGCTAGAGCGGTTTTCAGTCCGACCGCTAGGGGAGGCCCATTGTCCCATGTTTGTAATATAGACCCCAATGACTTGGAGTACTCTTGTCACCATTAATGCCCTCTTCATCTTATTTATTTCTGCCATCTTTTGAAATTTAGAAATCTGCTTCATATGTTTTGCATCCATGATCTAAAAAAAAAAATCTTCATGACTTACATAGCGAAATATAGTTTGTTTGACCCTCTTCCATACTGAAGTTGTTTTTGTTCAATAAGTTTGTAAAAGTTTAAAACATAACACACAAGCACAGGAGAAAACTAAAACATGTAAATATGAATGTATACAACGCCATCCTAACATTCTAAGTCAAAAAACACATTCTTAAATAGAAAAAAAAGATAAACTATTTTAAAAGCAACAAATCAATATGACATTACATTAAAGCGCAAAGTTGGCAAAGAATTGGGCCCAAGCAAGAAAAGTGGAATTTAGACAATAGTCAGGTTTAAAAAGTATTTAAAAAGAGACGTCTATGAATGCGCATGCGCGAGCCCAGATTAAATGCCTTGAAGGTTGTTGTAAGGAGGCTTTGCTGGAGGTACAACACCCGCATACCAATGAGTAGTCTATACACTCGACGGTCTCCATGTTAGCCCAACAGAGGCGGCAGTGTGGGATTCTAACCAGTGCCTGTGACCCCTAGAAACCGGAGACTCCATATGCTGAATGGTATATAGGTACCTCTAAATTTAGGAGACAGTCCCAATCGTAGGCAATGTTAAATAATCTCTTATTACAAACTCCCAGCAGACATTGCTGCCAGTCCGTGCCTTGGTGTGGTTCTTGTGAGTTTGTTTAGATTGAGAAAATGGTGACACTGTGAAAAGGTGTCTTTTGTTTGGTACAACGGTTTTTAAAGGGAATTTGTTGCCTGCAGATACGCTCCTTTACCAACAGCCCATTTCAATAGAAACCAGTGGGATTTGGGAATTAATTAGGAATAGCTAGTTTTGTTTGGAATGCATATTTATCTTTTCTTGATACACGGTTAGCTACATTTACATTTGCTTTCTACTGCATCACTATAGCTTCTTTGTCTAGATTCTGCCATTTTGAAAAACCCTTAAACTTTCAGGGACCTGGTGTCTAATTTGAACTGTACCATCTCCACAACTAGTTTCTACTTTACCGTTTTATTTTTCAGTAGCTGGATTCATAATGTGTTTTTACTTTGTCGCGCTTAAGTAAATTTAGCATTGGATTTCCTGGCGCTGTTTTATGATTTACCCTATTTGAGATGACAGTGTCCGTTTCAGATTTATGTGTCTTCACTGTGAAGCTCTCAAATAAGATATATTATGTGGCATTTCGAGGTAAATTTATAGAAGATATTAATCTGTTCCCTTTCAGTGCGCTTTCGCAATGGCCTGGGGTCTAGAGAAGGGAGAGTGCTTACAGGGTATTTTATATTTTCAATTTTTTCTGTGTCTGCGGTGACTCCTATAGTGGGGTTATCCTTGCTGAACAAAATCATGGTCATTAATAACATCCCCATTGGCTCCACTTCCATTAGAGTATTCAAATGTTGTGTTTCCTGTATTCTGCAGCCTTTCGTGGTTATTCAAGCTTCACAAACTGCTAAATGGGCAGGCCTGATTTAAATACCCGTGGACAGAGTAGTCCCTCTTCAAATGTATAGTCCACTTAGCTGAATATTTGTAGCAACTTATCCAGTCGCGGCTTCCATGACTCGCTGCTGGGGGGGCGTGCAAAGAAGGAAGCACCTGGGGGTGGTAATTCTAAATTAAAAAAAAAAAAAAACGTACTTTCGGCGGTCCGGTCCTGCGTTGCGTCGTCTTCGCAGGCAGCCTCCCTCCCCAAAGCCAATCACAATGCTGCAATGGCAGCGTTGTGATTGGCTGGGACGCCGACCGCACAGGCGTCCATGGGGAGGCCGTTTTCTCAATGTAGGTTGCATGCAGCCTACAAGGAGAAAAGGGAGAGTGTGCACGACTGTTTTGAGTCGGCCCTGGGGCTGACCAAACAGTCAGCACCCACAACATTGGGCTAGCCACTCCTCCCCTGCCCTCTAGTAGGACTGCCCACCCGCCCACAACCAAACTCTTTTTCTGCTTTCTCACAGTGCGAGAAGCAGAAACTTATGTTTCTGCTTCTCGCACTGCGAGAAAGCAGTGGGAATACGCTCCTCCGCCCTCATGGAGGAGCCGCCCCTGAATTTATCCTAGTGTATGACCAGGGTGTAGGGTGTGTAGCTCCTAGGCAGGGTGCGAAGTTCCAATCAGGGCCGGACTGGAAACCAAACTCGGCCCTGGCAAAAATGTTCAAACAAGCCCTTCATTACAAGAGTCCATGGCAAGAATGGAGTAATGGCAGGGTCACAGCACCCCATTGTGCCCTGACATAGTGGCACAATAGCCAGTCTGGCCCTGATTCCAACTGCTATTGATGAGACACACCTTTTCTAACTACTCTGTTATCAGTTGTAGGTGAATCCCCTTAAACTGTAGTTAGGGTTTCCTTCACATTCAGAAAGCCCTGCCTTTAAGTTGTGGCCAGATCTCTTACCTTGTGGGACAGATCATTCTGTATTTAGTACAAAAAAAGGAAGTCATAGTATTTGTTAATGTGTGTGCGATATATCAGTCCTGATTGTTCAGAGGAGAAATGTTCTGAAGCAGCATGAGAACTAATTTCAAAGTGAAAAACTTTTAAACATTTTATAGTTTCATTTTTCTTTGGTTGTACTGCGTTAAAGAAATGCAGCAAGGTGTGAATGTGTTTGCACTGTGCAAAAAAGACAACTGGCATTTTCATTGATTTCAAAAGCCAGTTATTAGGAGATATTGTTTGTTTGGGTCATACATTTTAAGGCTCCTTAGAGAACAGCATATGACCTGTTGCTAACAATATGCTTGGCGTGGGCTTGGGTCCCCACCTTGAAAGCATTGGCCTGTCTTTGACAGCCTCTTTCAGCCATTGACTGGACTCGCTTACCTATGCACAGTTAACCACACACAAAAGCTCAGCAAGTATATGCAAGCTAAATTAGAAGGCTGGAAGTAGAAAAATTACAACAAGCCACTTAAATGGTATAGAAGTGGTATAGGGAGGCTATCTTGCAGAGATATTGTACTTATGGAATTGTTCTTTTAAAACTCCAACATGGCCCCCATGTTTCTAAGCAGTGTGCTGGCCACCTTAGACCGAGAAAAATGGTACACTATGAACAAAATCATTCCAAGATGGTTGCCTGATTTGAAGCAGTGACTGCGTGGGAATGCGGCTAGTTTTAGATTAAATAAGCAGAAAGCGATGGGGCCAGTAGGACTGTCTGGGGCCCACTGTATACACTAAAAAAAATAATAATAGAAAAGACATTAGCAGGCACACACACCACCAGCCGTCAGTGCATGCTTCCACCGGTCACACACACCACCAGCCATCAGTGCACGCTTCCACCGGGCACACACACCACCAGCCGTTAGTGCACGCTTTCACGGGGCACACACACCACCAGCCGTCAGTGCACGCCTCCACCGGGCACATACACCACCAGCCGTCAGTGCACGCTTCCACCAGGCACACACACCACCAGCCGTCAGTGCACGCTTCCACCAGGCACACACACCACCAGCCGTCAGTGCACGCTTCCACCAGGCACACACACCACCAGCCATCAGTGCACACTTTCACCAGGCACACACACTACCAGCCATCACACACTACCAGCCATCGGTGCATGCTTCCACCAGGCACATACCATCAGCCGTCAGTGAACGCTTTCACCAGGCACACAGACACCACCAGCCATCGGTGCACGCTTTCACCCGGCACACACACCACCAGCCGTCAGTGCGCGCTTTCACCAGCCACACACACCACCAGCCGTCAGTGCACGCTTTCACCAGCCACACACACCACCAGCCGTCAGTGCACGCTTTCACCAGCCACACACATCACCAGCCGTAAGTGCACGCTTTCACCAGGCACACACACCACCAGCCATCAGTGCAGCAGGCAGGCTCTTCTCAGAGTTTCTTGGTAAATATGTGTTCGATTCCTGTGAGGGAGTGGGTCGAGTTTCCTTAAACCATGCTGAGTATGCAGGTGCAGTGCATGAACTTCTGTGTGAGTGAGTCATGCTTCCTGGGGCTCACTCACGCCACTCTTGTAAATTGCCGTCAATGAAGCTGACCAGGCGGGAGGGGGAAAAGGGAGGGGGGTAGTGCAAGAAGAGGAGCCTGATTACAGCAATAAAAACACAGATAGCAGCTGTGCACGAGCTCATGAACGCAAGCTGTAGGCCTATGGTGGCACTTTTAAAAGCCACTTACTAAATGTCTCGAAAAGAGAGCGTATGCGCTGTCTCAGGCGAGACCTAATAAACGGATGAGGTCTATAGCCTTGATCATTGAATTGGCCATTACCAACTCCGTCCCACAATACTTGTGCATATGCTTTCCCACAAGGCAAAAGTATAGTACAAGCTCTTTTTTTCAGCAGAGGCACACAGCTTCTGCCCAGTCAATTGCTGTACTCAAAGTCATCAACATATGGACGGATACAAAGTCCCTCTCTAAGTCGCTTCTGAATGCTCTCTTTCTATTGATCATATAAGGTCTTATTCCAACTGCAATGTCAAGCCAGGCCTAAAAAGGACAGAAGAGTTAAACTGGTCCATCTACATGCCAAAACAAAGGTGTGCCAATTTAAACATTTCCCTGTTCAATTGTTTGTATGTCCACAGGTGTGACTATTTCAGTTTCATTTTACTAGATGGCATTGCTCCTTTAAGGCCCCATTATGTGTGGTAGTTCTTTCAGCTCTAGTTTCCAGCCCAACAGAACTTACCACGCTTCTACTTGCAGGATTATATTTTTGATGAGAAAAATCGTTTAAAAAAGACCCAAAATGCAATCTGATGGCAAAGTAGTTAGTACAATGTAGAGGTGTCACATGATTTTGAGGCAATGCCAGTGAGAAATTGAGTTCCCAATTTTTAAAACTCCATTGTCTTAAGTTTCTAGCTGGCGAGAAGGTCCTCTTTGTCAATCTTCTCTCATCACCATCCATTCCCACTTCATTTTGCTCCATTAAACACATCCTTCAGCCACACGGGTGGCATGAGTCACCTTTTTAACACTGCTAGAGATTTTGTATTGTGTTTTTACTTATGAAGCACACATTTACAACTGATTGAAGGTGTAAGAAAGGAAGTATAAATACAGCAGTCCCTGCACTTTGTATCCAAAAGAGCTAGGTTTTGAGTTTTCTTGTCAGAGATCTCACGCTTTACATTACCATGTGTGAGTAGCTCATCCACTCTTGCTTTTTTCTCTCTTTTTCTGTGATTTGTAGTTCTGTTGCCCAATTTATAAACCTCTATTACATAAGGTACTGTAGACTTTTGAACAGTAGCTCAGGCAACCCCTGTCACGTTAAACATCTGGATTGTAGGGGGAGGATGTCCTGCAAGTTTTTACGCTATCATCCACTCACGCCTCAATAGTTGTAAATGGATCCCATTATCCAGTATTTGGGTGTCTTTCATAGATTCACATGCCTGAATCATTCCCCGTCGTCGAGACGGGAGCCTCCGGTATATAAAAAATTAATGTCCTAGAGACATACATAGAAAAGAATAGGCCTAAGGATCCCACCTTGGTGTCCTATCCACGTCCTTTTGTAAAAAGGACCAAAATAGAGTAGGCCCAAGGGTCCCACCTTAGTGGCCTATCTGTGTCCTTTTGTAAAAAGGACCAAAGTAAAGAAGCCAACCAATCAGCTACTACCTCCTTCTAGAACCTTCCTGTCAGGAGCCTAGGTCTCTCAGATTTTCTACCGCACGTTGTGCTAGGGAGTCTCCACCTGAGTTCTCCTCAGGATTTTTTCTTCAAAAAACGATTTTACCAACAATTAATACTTTATGGCTGATTCACAGAAAAAGGGTCTCTTCAGAGCCTGTTCCTCGTGTGGAAAGAAAAGGCTCCATGTAGAGGACAAGCACGAAACCTGCTTATATTGCCTCTACCCTCACCATCTACCCAAGGACTGTAAAATATGTAGGACCTTCTCAAATAAAACCCTGAAAGACAGAGAAGGGTGCCTGCTGCTCTGGCTGGACAGGCTGAAGAAGAGGACGGACGACCTGGTGTCAGTAGACGGTGAGAGTGTATCTGGTGCCTCACAATTTTCCTTGAAGAGGCCAAGGGTTACTTCCCCTAGCCCTTCAGACACCCCTCCTAAGAAGACTCTCAAGAAGTCCTCAGAGGGCAAAACCTCAGTGTCTGACAAGGATCTTCCTGTCTCCAGGAAGCTACCGCTGACCTTGACGACGACAGCGTCGATTATCTCTTCAGCGCGTAAAACTGCTTCAATGTCGACGACGACAGCATCGTCGGCATCCTCATCGACGACGAAGACGACGCCTTCATCGACGGCGAGTATGCCAGTGCCGTCAACGATTCCATTTTCACCGTCGACGACGAAGATCTTACCGCCGACGACGAAGTCGACGTCGACTACGAAGTCAAAGTCGCCGGCGATTGCACCGTCGACGGCGACCATCCCGTCGACCAAAGACACGTCGACGAGAATAATACCGTCGACGGGGGCACCGTCGACGGGGGCACCATTAATGACGGGAAAATTACCGTCGACGAAGGTAGTGTCGACGAAGACGCCGTCGACTAAGTCGTCGACGACCCCTGGAAATGCATCGTCGTCATCAGCGCTGCATGTGGCACCGCCAACAGGGAAATGGAAAGAGTCTGCGTTACTCTCCCAAGCCATGGATACCTTGCCGCCACAGGCAGTCCATATGGGCATTAAAAGCTCGAGGAAACCAATTACGCCAGACCTGACGTCACCTAGTAGGGTGCAAAAGTTGCCTTCAAAGGTGAGGAGTCGGAGGAAGAGTTGTACACACAAGACACAAGCCCATCAGACCTTGTGGTCAAGTGCCAAAGCACTGATGAGGAAATGGAAGAAGTGGAAGAAGTGGAACATACAGTTCACGCTCAAGTCCGCACACAGGTTACACCGATGGTGTGCCTACCAGCGGCCATAGTATCGGACCTGCAATTCCTAATACAGGACTATAAACAGCGGTTCCCGAAGAAACCCACTCCGCCTACACCTACAGCTGTACACGCACCCACTTCATTGACCCGACACAAGCCGCCACCTCTGGTCCTTAGTAGGGAACAAGAGCCAGTGCAAGAAATTCACTCGTCTGATGACGAAGAAAGAGACCAGGAAGAGGGCGAGGTCCGTGAAGACGAGTCTGACCCAGATGCAGATCAAGACTATGTCGCTCCTTCTCCAGCCTCCCTGGAACCACAGTCCTCAGAATCACCACCCGCAGACATCGGTGGATTCCATAACCTTTGTGGAGTAGTGTGGCTCACTGGTTAGAGGCGGCAGGCCTGAGAGCAGAAGTCAGCCTGGGACCAGGGTTCAATTCCTGACGCGGCAGGGTCGTGGACCTTGGTCAGCGGACTCGATAATTCTCGCTTCGGTGCTTACTCTAATCAGGGGTTCCACTCGGCAACTCTGGGCATTAGCTTGCCTAATCTCCACAACGACCCCACCAATTCCGGGGATGCCTGGCTCCACCTTGGGGACTCCCAGCAAGGACCATCCCACAGGGAAAGGCAGGACGGGTTCCCCAGAGTTATACAGCGCCGGGACGCCCCGTTGCTGGGGCAGCTGTGCGCTTTACAAGTATACTACATTTACATTTACATTAACCTTGTAGAGCGTGCAGCCAAACGATTCCATATGGCTATGGAATCTCAGGAAACCGAGTGCTTCCTGTACGACTTCAAGGAACCAACTAAAAAGACAACCAGGTCAATTCCCATTATTGACTTTATATGGAAGCAAGGGAAACTACTGATGCAAACACCAGCTTCAATCCCAGTAGTAGTACCCAGGCTCGATAAAAAAATACAAGGTGACTTCATCGGCGCCAGCATGCCTCACAGGTCACCCCAAGGCAGATTCTGTGGTAACCCAAGCGGCACAGAAAAACTCACGTAACCCAGCATCGCCTCTGTCAACACCACCTGTCAAAGAAGGCAGAAAACTGGATACTATTGGCAAGCGTTTCTCCACCACGTCGGCCATGACAGTGAAGGTGGCAAATTCAATAGCACTTCTGGGCCGCAACAATCGGCAACTCTAGGCAGATATTGCACCTTACCTATCTAACCTGCCAGAGGATTTCTAAGAGGAGGCTCATTCGCTTCTCTTGGAAGGCCAGACATCTGCCTCCGAGCTCATTGACTGCGCAATGGATGTCGCCATGACCGGTTTCAGGCAGGTGCCGCTGTACTCAGAAGACAAGGCTGGCTCAAAGCCACCTCTTTCCGCCAGGAGGTGCAAACGAAGATTCCCGCAGAGCCACATGTGATAACAACGGACGCATCCCTAGAAGGCTGGGGAGCGGTCCTCCAAGAACTCCAGATCAATGGCAAGTGAACAAAACAGGAAACCCAGCTCCACATCAACCTATTGGAGTTAAGAGCAGTCTTCCTAGCTCTACAAGCTTTCCTACCACGCATTCGAAACTCCCCAGTGCTCGTCAGGACAGACAACATCACGACGGTGCACTACCTGAACAAGCAGGGGGGGACGCGATCGCTCTCACTATCTCGAGAATCGCAAAGAGTCTGGAACTGGCTTCTGGAACATGGGATAACGCTGAAAGCGGAGTACGTCCCGGGCAAGGACAATGTCTTGGCGGATGCTCTGAGCAGAGAGGGGTCTCCATCCCACGAATGGGAGCTAGATATGGAAGTGCTGGAACACATCTTCGCGGAATGGGGCACTCCGCGAATAGACCTCTTTGCCACGAGAGAGAACGCCAAATGCCCAAGCTTCGCAAGCAGGCATCACCACTCAGGAACCCTCGGAAATGCATTTTCCATCGCATGGCGCAACTTCTTTGCGTACGCCTTTCCGCCATTTCCACTGATACCCAGGGTTCTCAAGAAGATGAAGTTGGAGCCCTGCACTCTGATTCTGATCGCTCCATTCTGGCCGAGGCAGCACTGGTTCACGGACCTTCACCGCCTCTCTGCCCAGCCACCTATTCGCCTGCGTCAACATCCAGCTCTGCTCACAATGTCCCAAGGACAGGTACATCACCCGAATCTGAGCTCTCTAAAATTGTCAGCTTGGCTCCTGAGTACCTGGAATTCAGCCACCTAAACATCCCGCTGGAGTGCAGAGACGTCCTTGCAAAGGCTAGAGCGGACAGCACTACTAAAACTTACTCACTAAAATGGAAGCGGTTTTGCTCTTGGTGTGTGGCCGAAGGCTTGCATCCCTTCCACATCTCTCCACAGCAGCTGCTACCATACTTACTACATCTGGCGTAATCAGGCCTTGCACACGCATCGATCAAGGTGCATCTGGCGGCGATCTCGAGATTCACCAGGACTTCTAAGGGTCCATCCCTGTGGGCAAACAGACTTATAAAGCAGTTCCTTAAAGGTCTCTTCAGGTCCTTCCCACGACCAAGACCGATCCCTCCGTCGTGGCACCTCAATGTGGCCCTTCACCTATTAATGAAGCACCCCTTTGAACCCACCTATAGGGCAGACATCAAATTTATCTCATGGACAACGGCCCTCCTCCTGGCTTTGACTTCTGCCAGAAGGGTCAGTGAGTTGCAGGCTCTCTCAATTCAAGATCCTTTTATGCAGTTCAGGGAGGACAGAGTCATTTTATGAACTAATCCTCGGTTTATTCCGAAAGTCCCCTCGGACTTCCACCTCAACGAACCAGTGGTACTCAGGTCATTCTTTCCAATTCCTACCACTGTAGCCGAGAAAACTCTACATTCGTTGGGTCTGAAGAGATGTCTTAAGTTCTACATTGACAAGACAAAACACTTCCGAAAATCATCTCAACTCTTTATTGCCTTTAGTAGACCACGGAAAGGCATGCCCTTATCAAAACAAAGCATTTCAAGGTGGATTTCCTCAGCGATCACCTTTTGCCATGACAAGGCCGGACGACCTTTGGACTCAAGAGTCAAAGCTCATTCGACAAGAGCCATGTCCACGTCTGCGGCACTGTTTGCTGGAGTGCCGGTATTGGACATCTGCAGAGCGGCGACCTGGACGTCCCCGCATACCTTCACCAGGCACTATTGCCTGGATACTGAGCTGATGAAGGATGCAGCAGTGGGCCGAGCAGTGCTTCGCCATCTATTCCAGTGAGGTGAGCCTTCTGACATCCCTCCATCCTTTACTGGTATGCACATTCTTTTACTAATATTTACATGACAATACATTTTGGTGGTTTGCAGTCGCGTGATATGTATTATCTACAGAATCATATATGATGTTCCATCAAAAATGTGCATAATATATTGCTTGCTACTCTGATTCAGGCATGTGAATCTATGAAAAACACCCAAATACTGGATAAGAAATGCGTTACCTGTAACTGCAGTTATCCAGTATTAGTGTCTTTCATAGATTCACATGCACCCTCCCGCCTCCCCTGGAAGGACTCCCCTATCTCTCTAACAAGTTTACGCCTACCTAGCTTGGTGCGTACGAAAATCTGAGAGACCTAGGCTCCTGACAGGAAGGTTCTAGAAGGAGGTAGTAGCTGATTGGTTGGCTTCTTTACTTTGGTCCTTTTTACAAAAGGACGTGGATAGGACACTAAGGTGGGATCCTTAGGCCTATTCTTTTCTATGTATGTCTCTAGGACATTACTTTTCTATATACCGGAGGCTCCCGTCTCGACGACGGGGAATGATTCAGGCATGTGAATCTATGAAAGACACTAATACTGGATAACTGCAGTTACAGGTAAGTAACGCATTTCTTACACAGCATGAACTACAAGTGCCAGAATGCAGTGAAAGACTTGCACTGGACGAGGTTCTCCGGCATGGACCTATGAAACTGTAAGAGCTCTGCCTTCTAAACCTAAAGTTGTTTGCTTCCTATTTCAGAGTAGGATGGAAGACTATTACTGGCGGTTTGCGTCCAAAATTGTCTACCACCAGCTTTGACTTGTATTCAAGAAAGCAGAGTTGATTCTAAGTGGAGGATTGTAGCCTTGCAGGCAAGATGTTAAAGGACCCCTAAATGATGGTTATAAAAGCCAGGCGCATCCGTTTGAGCCAAACTATTTTATCTATGGGAATCAAGGATGTATCTATCATTGTTGCAGCAGGTGCAGTAGCACGAGGGTCCGCAAGCCTGAGAGGGTCCACTGCACTCCAATTATGTCTGCCTATGGCAACTCAACCATTGAACTCACCGTTATTGATCAAAAATCCAGTGCTGAAAGTGTTGAAGAAAATTTGCTATATTGTCTACGCCCTTGAAGTAGCCAAGATGTAGTGTTAAGTATTATTTAAAGACTATAGATCGTTTAGCATATTCTATATGCTATTATCAAAAACTATGTTGGTCGGAGTGGCCAACAGTGTTTAATTCTGCAGAAAAAGCTAATACGACCAGGACTCTAACGATGTCTCTGTTCTTGCCTTTTTGTGGCTTGGACAATATATATATATATTTTTAATCTTTTTATTAAATAAATAACAAAACAAACAATATATAAGAGCATCACGCGAAGAAATCATAACAACATTGCAAGGTTAGAACTGTCATTCGTACAAAATCGCAAATACAGTATAAATGATTCTCGGGATCACAGGGACTCCAGTGCTTCAGCTTCTAGCTGTCTCATCGGGGGTGTACACAAATCGCCACGGTAAGTATTCCAAGCCCCCCAAATCTTCCCCCACTTCTCCGGACAACCCCATGCCACATATACCGCCCTCTCTCTAAACATACACCAGTCTAAAACCTGGGACCAGTTGGTGAGCTGGGCTGGCTCCCCATAATTGAGCAATGTTACGCTTCGCCACCATACACGCCAGCGCCACCCACTGTTTCTGATATCCATTCAGATCCGTGGGTTCCCATATGTTCAATATACATCTGCAGGCCTCCGGTTCCATCACCTCCCCCAGCACATCTTTAATCACATCATGCATTTTCATCCAATAGGTTTGTATCTTCTGACAGTGCCATAGGATATGCATGAAAGTGCCCACCTCACCACACCCCCTACTACAGTCTCCATTTGTCGCTTTCCCCATGTGTACCAGTCTAGGCCCTGTGACATATGATCTATGTAAGATTTTAAGTTGCACCAATCTAAGCCTCATCTGAATTGCGACTATCTTGGGGGAGGAGACCGCCTCCACCCAGTCTTCATCATCCACCTCCAATTCATCCACCTCCGACGCTGTTCTAATGCTCCTAAGTGGATCTTCCATATTATTAATTAGTTTATTATAGATCATGGAGATGTTTTTATCTGGGAGATGACCGCCAAGCAGTCGATCCTCAAGGGGGGAGGCCTCTGGTAGTTCCGTGCCTAGGGGTATGTGAGCTAGGAGGGCCTGTCTAATCTGTCGATAGCAGAAGTGTTCATTATTATTTAGGCTGTATTGTTTTTGAAGAGACTCGAAAGTCTGCACACAGCCCTTCCCCCATACGTCCCTGATCTGACTAATTCCAATAAGGTCCCATTTGTCAAACCCTTTAGTCCTCCACAGGCTCCCAAGCTTCTCCGAATTAAACAGGGGAGTTGCCATCGTCAGCTTCCCTTCCTATCTCAAACCTTTGGTAGCCGCATGCCTGTCGTATACCGCATGTGCCGTTGGACCCGACAGTGTGAATCTTCCCGGTCTGGCATACAATGCTCTGACAATATCTCCACGCTTGGACAATATTTATAAACATTTCTTTAGGTTTATTTTCTTGTCTTCATGAGATCCTCTTTATTCTATCTTTAACCCATTCAGAAATTGTATCCCCTTTCATAACTTTGCAAGAAGTGTAATGTGTTCTTCAAACACAGGTGGTGCAATGTGAGATTTTGCACAGGTAGGGTGAAGAAACTTTGTGAAGGCCCACTTGATGAGAATGCCTTTCGACCTGCCATAAAGATCATATTTGTTCTCTCTATTTTTGCATTAACAACCCCTTCCACAATGCTTTTGAGTTTAATTTCTTACTCAACTTATATTTTAATTTTGGCTATTCTACGCCTATCTACTTTCATGACCCCTCTCTCCCTCGGCACTAAGTTTCTGGCTATCTCAAAACTTAACCTAATCTTCCTTTTTAGGTCGAGCAGACCTAAAAAGCAGGCGAAGCCTGCTTTGTCTGCGAAGACATCTTTTGCTGGCGTGTCTGGGGGAATGTGAGACGGTGTCCATGCACGAGCCTCTACGTCTCCGATTTGCTCTCGAGGGCGCGCACGTCGCCGTGCACATCCCCTGCCTGTGATTCTCACCTAAACACGCAGGCAGGCACACACGCAGGCAGGCACACACACAGACGCAGGCACATACAAGCGCACGCACACACAGCCACACACGCACATGCACATGCACACACCCCCCCCCACACACACAGCCACGCACGCACCCCCACCACTCACAGGCGCGCACACACACAGATACAACCCCCCTCTCCCACTCACCGTGCTCTTTCTGCCTCGTCCGTGTCCCTCTCTCCCTCGGCAGCCATTGGGTGTCTCTCGGCGCTGGTGATCACTCGGGACGGGATCCGGGACTTCAGCTGCCTTAGCGCCGGTGTACCGTAGTTTCAATCTTCCCATCTGGCTGATCTTCCCCCTCGTTTGTGCGCATGCGTATCAGTAAGCGCATGCGCAGGAAGCCCTTTTTGTAAATACAGGTAGTTTCGATCTCCCCCTCCCGTTCTGCCGTTTTAGTGCGCATGCGTGTCATTTTACGCATGCGCACGAAGTAATTTTCTTTTATTGTGATGGTGGACTACAGTTCACACGTATCCTGTTTTCTCTCAGATTCATCGAGCGCTGGCCCTTATCACGGAGGCCCACACAGTCACATTATTTTGTGCACGTCAAATACTTCTTTGCCAAGACTCTACGTTCTGGACCGAGCTCGCGCTTTGCTCATAAGAACACCAGGTGGAACTTAGGACCTTCTCCCCCCTACGATCGTACATCACTCATTGGTATGTACATGCTCTATTCACTACAGTTGCTCTTTTTTCTTTTATAATGTTATTGTGTGCTTCTTTGGATTGCTCATTACCCGGATGGGTTTCTTTCAAATAGGTTGAGGGCCCCACATGCCCAGTAGCAATGTGCCTTTTCTGATTGCTCTTATACCCGGATGAGTTTGCCTTGAATAGGTTGAGGGCCCCACATGCCATATACTCACATTGGGAAGGATTTTCACGTTAGATCGTAACCTGACCCTGTCGCTTTTGTCGCACCACAGCTGGGGCAGCACGCCGTTCATACTCATTAAGGTAGATAACCTGAAGTTACACTGTGCGTTACTAGCCAGGGCAATGCACTTGTTAAACATGTATAGGCAGATCGCTTCCAGCCACACTTAGAATCACATGTCCATCACACATATGTTTTTAAATGTTTTTATGTCATATGTCCCCCTGTTTTTAGAGTGTATATGTCTTACCACACATCCTTTGTTTTCACATTGTAATGATGTTTTTATGCTTTCCAGTCATTACTTTGTCCTGCTACTCGTACTTCACTTCTACCCCCCCTTGCTCTCTCCCACCCCCCCTTCTCCTTCCATTACTTATATTCCTTGTCTGTCTCATTCTTTTCTTTTCTGCTTATGTTTCTTTTTTTTTAAAATATCTTTATTAGGTTTTATATTTTTGATACAGATACACCGCCCCAATCGATATCCCTCCCCCACCCCTACTCAGACCTGCCCAGATCATACAAATAATAGAATTTTCACTTTGTTATATATTACGTTTTTAGTATGGTGACATATGTTGATATCTCCGAAAAAAGAAAAAAAATCTGTTTAAGCTATTGCCATTATAAATTACAATAACTTTTATTTAAGTATTAATTATTTAAAAAAATTAAAAGCCATTGTTATTTGTAATATCAATACATCTAAGTCACGTATATACAACACATATTGCATTACAAATGCTATAGGTGTCACATTTGCTAAAGTTAAAACTATTAGCATTGTAAATGACAAAGATATTAATTTCGCTATTTTCAAAACCAACACATAAATATAAAATGTGTCATTTACAATACCAATAGCTCAAACTTTCCTAATGCGAGACCTATTGCATTGCAAATGCTTGTTGTGTTTGAATTTACAAGAAAAAGATCTGCTCCTCCTGTTTTTTAGGTTGAGCCATCGGCAGCGCGCATTCACCGCTCGTTCTGCGAGACTGCTGTAGTAGAGTATGGGAGAGAAGCCGCGCCCACTCCTCCCATATTTTTCATTGGCTTGTGTCATTGTCTTTCATAAATGCTGCCTTCGGAATAGTTAATAGGCTTATTAGTCCCTCCTTACGACGGCCTTGTCTTCATTTGTACCCTCCCATGACGACTGGCTTCTTTACTTCGGTTGTTTCACGGGACCTGTTATTTAGTCTGTAAGCGCTATTTACTTTATTGAGTTTCTCTTACTGCCGGCCGGACATGCACTGCTTCAACTGAAACCGCTTGTGTTTTTTCAAGAAGCATGGCCGCCCCCTGTAACACGTGCACCTGCTTTCAATCACTTTAACCCAGCACTATCTTGTGTCTGTTTCACCCCCCCGAAGTAAAATGGATTTAAAAATGATTAGCAAATTAAGTCATGTGAATTCCAGGTAGTACATAATCCTGTGCTAATGGGCTGAAACTGACAACAGCACATCTGTGTTGCATGTCATCTGTACTAAAGCCACCTGACTGGTTGTTTTCAAAAGCCTGTTTTATTAACAACAACACCACCACCAATGCCACCACATCAGTACCACCACATCACTACCCCGACCACCACTAATACCCCAGATATGGGGTCCCTGTTGCGCTTAGAGGGCAGTGAGGGCTGGACGGACCCCCTGGAGGTGAAGGGGGCATAAGCCCTAGATTAACTTCCCTCCCAGGGAGAGGTTTGATTCAGTGATCTGCATACTGAAAGAGTGTCTTCTCCAGAAGGGCTACCGCCAGTGCTATTGCTTTTGTGATGGAGGTGTCCATAACCTTGCAAATGTAGTGATTAATGGGGAGGTAGGTCGTGGTACCCTCCTCCAGGTAAGTCTCCTCGATGTCACTCATATTAGCCAAATTAATGCAAGGCCACAAAAGAGACCTGGCTGGTCCCAGGGTAGCAAAGGCTAATGACAGGAGCAAGAACGCTGGCAACCCAGCTGATTCAATGGGGGTTATGTAGTGGGGTCTTCCTAACTAATTATTACAGCCCAGGGAGCTGATAACAGGATCAGACCCTGCAGGACACCAATCGCCCACTTAAACTAACTTTAGGCCGAAGGATTCGACTGGGCAGGTGTTTGTGTTCAGCAGATGTAAATGCGCTAAGCGCCAAGATATACAGAACCCCTGAGGACATAGAAGCTCCAGGCTCCAGGATTATTTTAATTTATGGTATTTATCTCACACGCATCAGTCGGGGCTCTAGATGTAACCCAGGCCTTTCGACTTTTATTTATTTATTTGTTTTATGCGTTTTTATATAGCGCGGACTTTACCCGAAGGTGTCAGAGCGCTTCACAATAGGAGCAGTAATGTTACATGAGGAGAAAATTGCAAGTGAACAAATTACAAAAGCAAACGTTACATTACATGAGGCAATAGTGACAATTGTGAGCAAACAAAATACAAGAGGTAGCAAACGGTACATTACAGGAGAAAAAAGTGACAAGTGTGCAAGTTACAAAAGCGTACAAAGTACAAGTAGAAGTATAATACTGCAATAAATGGCAGACACTCAAAACACAAGAACAAACGTTACGTAGGCAATGGTGGCACTTGTGCAAGTATCAAAAGCAAACAAAATGCAAGAGGTAGCAAACAATATGTTACAAGAGAAAAGTGACGTGTGCATGTTACAAAAGAGTACAAAATACAAGTAGAAGGATAATACTGCAATAAATGACAGACACTGAAACCACAAGAACACACTGGGAAGGCACTTCCATAGTCATGGAGAATAGAATTTCCTAAAATGGAAGGACTTCCTTCAGATAATAGTGAGGGCGTGAATTAAATTTGGAAGTGTCTTTGAAGGAGGAGAACTTAGAGGTCAGTTTTTAAGGCCTGGGAGGAGGTGGTGGTCTGGAGCTGAGGCGGAAGTGAATTCCAGATTCTCACCGCGTTGCCTGAAAAGGATTGGGCCATCGATCTTTCCTTCTTGAAAGTGGGGGGTTCAAGCAGTAACCGTTCCGCATTACGTGATGGTCTAGAGCCTCCAGAGAGTTTCAGTTTATTCGCTAGGTAGCGAGGAGAGGAGGAGTGCAAGGCTTTGTGGGTGATACAGGCAGTCTTGTAGATAGATCTTGCCTCTATGGAAAGCCAGCGGAGGGTGGATAAAATGGGTGTGATGGGGTCGCTTTTTTTGGCCCCATATACGAAACGAGCTTCTGAATGGAGAACAGATTTAAGGGGGACAGGTGGGATTTGGGGAGGCCAGTAAGAAGAGAATTGCAGTAGTCCAGTCTGGAGAGAACCAGCGATTGGACCAGGGTTTTAAGGTAATGCTCCGGGAAGAAGCGACGAATCCCCCAAAGAAGGCGCAGTTGGTATCGAGCAGACTTTGCAATGGAATTGATGTGGGAGATTAGATTGAGTTTTTTGTCGAGTATGACACCAAGGGATTTTGCGCTGTCGACAATGATGGGTTTAGTGTTAAGTAGATTTATCTGATCTATCCATGATTGAACCGGGGGAGGGGAAAGTGAGGAGAAGGAATTCAGTTTTGGAGGGATTCAGAATCAGTTGATGAGTTGACATCCAGTTTTGAATGGAGTTGAGAGTAGAGCTTAGGATGGAGAGATCGTGAGTGGAGGCAACCTTGAGGTAGATTTGAGTGTCGTCTGCATAGAGATGATAGTGGATCCCGAATTTACTTAGGATATTTCCCAATGGTTCTAAATAGAGATTGAACAATGTGGGTGCAAGTATAGAGCCCTGAGGAACACCTTGACCTACCGCCAAAGGAGATGAAACACTGTTCACTATTTTTATCATTTGGGATCTATCGGAGAGGAAGGGAGCAAACCATTTAAGCACAGTGCCCTCCATGGCTAGTGTGTTTCATTTAGCTTGTACCATTCTAACAGCCATTGTGTTTTCTGTTTCTTCTCTGGCTGCCTGTTGGTTTCAACGTGCATTGTTCTTATGAGCGATGAATATGGATTTACTCCTGATATTGGCACTGAGCTTTTTTCTACGTAATTGAACACAGAGATTGTACTCAATGATCTCATGCCTCACGGGGCCCTGCTTGCACTGACCCCCGCATTTGCCAAGAAGAGTGGACGAAAAGATGCATAAATCCTGGCTAGCTTCGGCTGTAATCATCTCCGTGATTTGAGGTCATTGCAGGTCACGTGTTGCTTTCTTACCGCCGTTGTTAGCTGACTGGACTCGTTGACAGGCTGATTTATGGCACCAGGGGTTGCCCCTTTGCAGAAGGCCCAGACTTTGACCTTCGACCAGCTGAGTACACTTTTCATCGGCTCCATCTTCAAATGCAGGCATTATTCGCAGAACTGCACGTGGACGTTTTTGTCTGTTTAAATATCACGCTGTGCTTAAAATCTCCCATACAGTGTCTTTCCTCCTAACTGTGTATGTTTTGTTTTAAGATTAAGGATGTTTTTGAGGCCCGTTGTCACCGAGATCTATTTTTGGCTACGTGAAAGGGCTGTCTCGTGCGTCGTAATTTTAACCAAAATAATAGCCAAGCGTTCTTGTGTTTTTTGTTTCTAAAAGGTTCAATGTGTTGCCTCAGCGAGTGGCCGCGGCGAAACAAGTCAGCAAATATTTATCCCCGCCGTAAATCTCCAGCTCACAAAGGTCCACTATAAATAAAAGACGTGTTTACTGTTCCACTTGTTGCACGTCACTTCCAGACCACGCCCCCCACCCCCAGCGAAGAGCGCAGGGGGCCTTGTTGTGATGTTTCAAACATCCCTAGTGTGACTAATAATATAACGACTCATGACATTGTCTGAAAAAGCAGCCGGAGACAGTCACGGACTTCGCTATCTCCCAAATATTATTGCATTTTTTATATTCTCTTAAATTACAGTCCTTTTTTTTCGGCCCTTCTAAAAAAGTAAGAAAAGGCCAAGGCCGCTCCGTTAGCCTCTCTTAATCGTGTGGTGTACCTTTTACTCACACTGCCTCATTGTTTGGCCCTGGCCTGCCTGACCCAGACAGGGTGACTTGCTGAGCGGTTCTATAAGGGATTTGTTTTTGTTAGACTTTTCACATGTCAATTAACGTTTTTTTGCCTACTTTCAGAAAAGCACTTGGCAAATATGATTGTGTTTGTCCTCGTGTTAAATCAGTCCACGCCGCTTTCCCAGACGGCCTGAGCCTAAGTGAACTAGAAATAGTCCCGGCGATGGGCTGTAAGAGCTTTGCACCCCTTGCCAGCTCAGAACCCTGCCACCTGATCCGAACCTTCTAGGCGTTTTTTCTAGGGTTGCGGCAGCAGCTGTAGTGAGACATCACTGCCTTGAAACGATTGCCACCAGTGGGAAGGGACCAGTAGCGGTCGGTGGTGAGAGTAGCTGCCAGGCGGGTAGGGGCAGGGTGGGGGTAGTAATCTATGGATTACGGAGGATTACAGGTAAGTAAACATATAAATAAATAAAACGCATTTCGTTGCGCGCACTGCAACGCATTTGGGGATCAGTAGATTACTACCTCCCACCCTGTCCCCCCCCTCCCCACGTCACTGCCCGGCAGCTACTCCCACCACCGACCACTACTGGAAGGGACTGCAGGGAACTTGTCTCCTGCTTGAAAAAAAAAACCTCAAAAAAACCAGGACGCCCCTCTTTTTCATTCCTGGCACTCCCCACTGATTAATAGACGTGCCTGCTGGACCCCAGAACATTCAAAATATAGAATCCATCTTGGACATTGGATTCTTGAGGTTTCCCTCTCGCGACACAAGTCATTAGATGGATGACAACAAATGCATATTTGAGGAGTAGGCCACATAAGCATTTTGATGGTGGAGGATAAGTATTTTTTTACTGCATTCATGCCATAGTACAGACTCATTCGTAGAGGCAGTCTTTCAGCTGTAATCCCGTTGCTTTGGTTGAACTAGTCAGACCTCTAGACTAAGCCTCGGATTGTCACATGACCCCTCTAACCAGCCGCGAGGTAGTGGCTGAAGATGGACAATATGGTATTGTATTGCATTGTAACGTTTACACATCACTTCATATCCTGTTGTGTGGTGCCAGGGCGCATTGTTGGATGGATGGCATACAACACAGGGGTGACTGCGTGGTTGGCAGAGTGTTGTATTTGTTGCTACAACAAGATAATATTTTTGTTCCCTCTGCCCAACTAGTAGTGACATTGGATGTTATTGACATACAGGAGGAGCACCAGTCAACCAATTCCGACCAATTATTTAGGGACAATAAAATACAACTCTGCATGGACCACACTATAGAATGTTTACAATTGCAGTAAATGGAGGATGATGGTGACTTCCACTGTAGAAGGCAGACATGGCTCTAAGGAAATGGTCTCTTGTTCATCTTGTGAATTTAAATGCAGACAGATCCAAGCGCCCCAAAATAGGGATTTAACCTCCGGTGAGATCCACTTTCTTTTGGTATGAGGGCGTTCATTCCTGGTCCCTTTTATGGTCAAGGAAATGGGACTGTATGGTTCCATCACTATGAGAGGATCGTTTGTCACTTCTCATCTAGACTCGAGCACCGCAATATTTTCTTTCTCAGAGCCCTGATACAAGTTGTGATATAGTGCTTATAATTGGTGACACAATGTTCATGATGACTTTACCACAATGTGAATCCTACACTTGAACCTAGCAGTGATCTCTTAAGTTGTCACAGAGGAGATAAATCCTAAACAAAGTAGGTGGACCGGTTCAGCACTCTGCTTTCTAGATTGTGTACGTGATTGCTTGGATCTTGCAGGCATAAAGTAAAGTCCACATTTGTAAAGCGCACAATCACCCGTAAGGGTCTCTAGGCGCTGGGGGCCGTCGGGAAGATTAAGCGAGCTATTGCCCAGAGTCACATGGTGCTGGGCTACCCTGCCGCCGGAGCCGGGGATCGAACCGTGGTCCCCAGATTCCAGCGTCAGTCGCCCTGGCCGCCCTGGCCGCGGCGCCACACCTCTCCCCTAATTTTCTGTAAGCTTTCATTGCTGATGTCTTTGGTCAGTGATCAGTAGTTTAAAATAATTTATATTCTCGTGGATAATGAGAATATAAAAGTTTAAAATTCCATCAGCTCTTTATTTAATGTAATCTATTTAAAAGGCAAATATTTAGCCTCCTATACCATAGGTGGGTTATCATACTGAAAAGACATCTTAAACACCTAAATATGAAAACAAAATATTATCTGTAGACCAGCTATCATATTTATGCCTGTAACAATAGTTACCTTGGAGACTTTTAACTCTGCCACCTGCAATTTATTATTATGTTTTAGTTTAATGTACTGTATCGCAGTGATGTCTGGTGAACTTGGAAGTGTTGAGGTGTAAACTGCCTTCCTTCTTTGCGAAGTAAGCAGGGAGGAAGCCAGCTAAGAAAGCGAGGAGGTTCACAATGAAGAGTTGAAGACAAAAGATTGGTGGTGTCCAAAACTCCACCAGGATAAGCTGTCTTACCGTCTTCCAAGACCCGGGGACAGGTTGTTGCCAGGTGGGTGTCTCGGCACAGAATTGGGGGAGATAAAAGGAGACTTGGTATTATAATTTGAAGTCTTTTCCATATCGTTTTTCTCCTCAGTTATGTTACATTTTAATTTACTGGGTATTCATTTAATTAAACCTTACTTAAAGGATAGCTCATTTGAATAGCGAGTATATGAGCATTGAAACCTGAAGTCATTGGGAAAAGAACGATAATGAAGACTTTTTTGTTGTTTTTAGTTGGATGAAATCTTAAACACACTCGGAAATGTTTTTTTTTTTAGTTAAGCACTGATAATTTCCAAATAGCAATGTAGGTTAGCAGCGAACTAGGTAACTGAGAAGTCAAGATAATCAAGGAAAGAATATGGACACAAAGGACAGAGTAATAAAAGAAGAGAAATATGGTTTTCTTTTCTGGTTACTTATTATTTAGTACCTTCCTTCTCTAGCGGGCTGCAAGCCTTCTAGTGGAGTGTGGAAGGAAGTCCATTACCACAACCCACATAGAGAGAAATACTATAATACATTCTAAGGTCAAGGACCATATGAGTACACTATCACATGAAGATTTAAGAACAAAATAGTAATAAAGAACATAGAAGAAAAGAAAATCTGGAAGACTGTTCAGCTCATTTATCGTATAGCTCAACTGCTAATCTTACAGCTCCTACCTTTCTTTACATGGTTCTCAAGGGAGGAGGAGGGGACTTACACCATGGTCAAGTAGTACCTATTGCAGCACAGTTTTGATATAGATTGGCTACTGAGATTCTGAACATACACTAACGACATTTTTCAGTATTTGTGTGGTGTCAGACAGGCCTTACCTTTGCCTAGGATTTTAAGACTCACCCTTCCTAAGAAAACTTTGAAAAATGGTGCCATTACACTGGATTTTTCAACATAAATCCACAAATGTTTTGACTAAAGAACTACGCATATGGAGCTAGTTAAGAAAATTGGGTTCTTCAAGGGCTTTAATGTATTGTTTTAGCTTCTTTCATCGCTTAGCCGCTTCCAAATAGATCCTCAGTCATATCTTATGACAGAGTCTTCATGGAAGAGACAGGATGAACAAATTATATTTTAAAGCTCCTTGTGACATCAACGGGAGTAAGAAGCCCTCTTATGATTACTGGAGTCACAGGCCTTGTGGTCGGGCTAGACATTTCATACAGGCTCATATAGCAATACTAGCCAATACCAAAGCATCAGAGTTTACACTGATTGTGCTCGGGGCTCAAACATCAGAAGTGATGATATAAAAATACTTCATTCATATAGATGATTAGACGGCGGTCGCATATAAGTCATGTAAAGAACATAGGAAGCGTGCTCTGGTCCCATGCAAAAAAAAAAAAACAGCAGTAGATCTGTAAACTCACATTGTCCTAATTCTCATCTTTAAATACAGAAATGCTGTCATTTTCTTAGAAACATCACCTTGGCAGATTCTGAAAATAGACATTTTACAACGAACTGCAAAATTGGATAAATGACCTCAAGTCCCGTGAACAGGTGATCTCATTTTAATCAAGACAGCATCTGTATTTTTATCCCAAAAGAGATTCTCCTTTTGCGTCTGCTTGTCATTTTTACTAGGCACTTACATATGCTACAGCAATACATTAACAGATCTTGCCTTTCATGCCCACTTATCATCAAATACCAGGGATAACTGTAGCATTCAGGTATTTAACCTCAATTGTGCAAAGGCTAGCGAGAGCTAGAATAAAGTGGGTCGAGGATGGACCGTTGTTATGCCATTGAGAGACACAATTTTGCCCACAATCAAGTCACAGAAGTGCCACCATTATGCCAAAATTTCAGTGATGAGTCATCTTAATGCCTCTAAGAATAGTCACTGTATGTCACTTTTCCGTCCCCATAATGCTAGAAATAGCAAGAATGTCACTTAGAATGCCTATAATATGTCACTATAGGGCCATAAAATGCAGGGCAGTAAGGATGGGTCAAGGACTGTCCACAGTATGCCACTATTGGGCTGCCATTGTGCCATATAAAGCTAACATGTCATCTCATACGCCCACCTAATAATATTGGGCCACTATAATTCCATGTCAAGAGCATATGATATTGTCAGTATGAAGCTACATTATTGCAGAGCTTGCATGGGTATACACACAATATGTGATGGTAAGGCCCCATTGTATCCAACAAAACACAATCTAAGAGCGCACTCACACAGTTAATTGCTTCCCCCACTATGTATGTCCTGAGTAGTGGCAGTAATCCCATCTCCAGGGTGGTCCTCTAGGGTCCTCGCTCATATCATCCCTTGAGGTGGAAGCCGCTCATGATGGCCTCAGTGGAGGAGAGTTGTGTGACTTGGTACCAACTTAAGCAGATGGTGCAAGGCCTCTCCATTATTAAAGAGACTTCTGAGACGCGGAGGTGGCTGACCAGCAGCAGGCGCAGGAGTGGACTGAGACTCAAAGGAAAGGCTAGGCAGGCAAAGGGGGTGTGGGTAAGAGGGACTGAGGAATCAGAATAGTGGATATTGTTTGCGCTTTCGAAAATTGTCAAATGAATACATTTTGCATTTGACACATGATTAGGTTCTGGGTCATGCCAGTCGAAAGACCATGAGGAGAAAGAGGGAAGGCGTGGCAGTGTGTTGACTAGTTACCAGTAACATTCCGTACAGAGATCCCTGCTCATCTGCTACATTACACTCCCTACGCTCTCTCCTGCTCTCCTCTTGTGCCTGTTTTTTGTGAATGTGGTTCTGCTTTGGTAGTTTCAAATGATGGGTTGGGTATAGATATTTCTAGGGCAAGTGGAGAGACAAAGACATTACTTTTTTAATGAGCATGCTTTGTTGCTATTCTGAAATAATGACTCATCTTCAAGAGCTGAGACGGTAGATGTCGGAGGCTGGCTTAGTATATGGTCCACACTAACTTAAGTGGAGCACCTTGCACTAACCCGAACAACCCTTATGGTGATTTTCGTGGTCTTAGACAATCTTAGAAAGCTCGCTGAGTGGTAGCTGTGGAGAGCAGCCTTCAGGCTTAGTCCAGAAGGAGTGTGAAGCAGCTTATTTTACAAGTACTAATCATGTAGTGTAGGTTAAGTGAAAAAGAACCAAACAGTGTAGTTATAAAAATATATATATTATTATAAACACTCGCTAACAAATTGCAATATCTCCTCCCCGGAGATATAATCACAATACACACAATACTTCAGTAGTAAAACAGGTAAGTAGCACAAATGCACAGTGGTCACCGGGGGGGAGGAGGGGGGGGGGGCAGACCATATACTAATAAAGTAGAATGTGACCCACAACCGAAGTTGAGACTGGCCCCAGAAGACTTAGAAGAGCCGGGGATCCAAGGAACCACCCAAGGTAAGTACCCAGAAACCTCACGGAGGCCATGCGTAGAGTGAAACACGACCGCATGCTCCATATTAGTCAATGGGAAGTCGTGGTTGGGAAGAAGGAACCTTCCCAGAGGATCCTAAAGAAACCCAGTGAAAGATGGAAGGTTGGAGAGTCACCCCACCCGTGGATACCCCGGGAACCAGGATACCTACACCAGGGAAGCCGGGTGCATAAGTGCGAAGTGATGTTGGGAACCGCCGTAGACCACAATGGAGGACTACATTAAAGATGCTGCTGGCTAAGAATGTGAAAGGGTCCGGTGGAATCCAAGGGTGGATTCAGGATGAGCGGTACCCACAAGCAGAGAGGACAGAGTCAATGTCACTCAGGAGTGACCAGGAGGCACGGAAGGCGAATGCCCACCGATGTCAGAAGACACAGGAGAGTTGACGTTGACCTCGGCACTGCCGCTGTGCAGACCAGGCAATGATGTGGAAGACCAGGAGCTGTCTCACGTCGGATGCCAAAAGCAAGGAGGTCGGTGTCTGCCAGGAACACAAACAAGCCTTGGCAGCAGCAACAAACGTGACAGATGAAAAAGGTGCGATGTCGGGACCAGCAAGTTTCAAGGGACTCACCACAAACAGGCAAGTCAGAGTAGGACCCGAGCAGGACAGGGAGCCCATTAGAGCCAAAGAAGACCCTCAGGAGGACCCACAGGCCGAAGGCTCATTAGTTGCAAGAGGACCTCGAGCAGCTCACCAATGATGCATGCCCACGGTGCAGAGCATGCGGTGAGGATGAAGATCTTGGTAGCAAGAGAGGCTGGACCTTCCTGGAGCCCGAAGATCTCTGGAGAAGAGAGTCAACAAGCCTTGGCAACAGCAAGTTGATGCAGTGCATAGGGGTAAAGTGGTTCTGACGAGGGATACTGACTTCAAACTTGCTGAGAAGACAGTGCAGGCCTAGAGGGAGTTGCAGAACCACCACCTGTGTTGCTGAAACTTTTAGAGTCTGTGGGAGCTCAGGAATAGCAGACTGATCAGCATTGATGTGGTGCATGCATGGGAATGACTCCATCACTTCAAGGGAGATTACTTCAGGTGTCTTGGATGCCCACAGGCCTGGAGAACAGCCTGTATGCAGCACAGGCACAGATGATGCAGAGGATTGGCAGGACGATGAGACCAGGAGCAGCAAGAGTCTTCCAGATGCAGTCTTGGTTCCTAAAGTGAAGTCCAAAGTGCCCAGACGGTTGAGGATGAAGTGGTTCCCGATCTGAATCTTGTCACACGACAAAACTGAAGAACCACCCACAGTTAAGCCCCAAGGAAAGGGTTGGGATGATATAGGGGTCCGTCCAAGAGCAGGGGCTGGACAGTGGGGAGGATACTCAAATGTCCTATGTCCAGTTTCAAGCCAGAGCGGGAGCCAATGGCTCCCTGAACTGGTTTTAACTGGAGTGTCCAAGGAGTCTAGTGGCGCAGGTAAGCATCCCCTCCCTAGCCCAATACATTAAGCCCTGTCTCTGTGGTCACACCTCCTTGTGACATGAAAACTATTGTCCTACCTTCCCCTGCTTGAGCTTGACTCAGCAGCATGAGGGCATAAGTGTGTCTGTGGTCTGCAGCAGCCATAGCTTGTTGTCAGACTCTGTATGACTGGTACCCGGAGCACGGAGGGCTTCCCGGAGGAGCCCCACCGTGCATGGTTTCATACCTCCAACACAGTTTATGGTGTTGGTGTATGATTCCAACATGTTTGATATCAAACATGCCAGGGTTCTTTACAGCCAGTTTTGAGTTAGCCATTGTGTAATGACACATGGCCATTCTATATATCGTAATGGCTGATGCACTTAGAACGCCTGGGAAATTGTCTCTGGGGATTGTAGGGGTGTCCTGAAAGGCCTGCCTTGGGGTGACTTAGAGGTTATAAGTGTAGTGACCTCAGATATAAGAAAACGTATCTGTCGTAAGTGGTGCTAGCACCAGCTTACACAGGCTGCAATGGCAGGCCTGTAGTCACAATTTGAATGGTCTCCCATGGGTGGCATGATACATGCTTCAGCCCAAGGGTGGCCCCTTGTGTACCTATGCCCTGGGTATCTTAGTACCATATACTAGGGACTTACAAGGTACACCAGTAGCCAATCTGGGGGGTACCTAAGGACTCACCATAGTCCAATTTAGGGAGGAAGCACAGAGACTGGGCTCCGATCCCAGTCATGCTAGTCAGAAAACAGAATGACACCAGCAAAAGGTGGGGGTAACCATGAAAGCCGATCCTAATGTAAGCAAAATTATCAGTTAATAATCTGCACCCTTAAGGAGTTGGAATTCAAATCTCTGAAGATAAAAGGTGTCTACTGTAATTTCTAGACACTTGCCACCCATTTGGAAAGGCAAAGACATTGCAGAGTCATGACATCAATCTGAGTTGATTGTGTTCTTTTTTGTGGTGCTGCTTGACATTTTGTTCTTAGTCTGTGTATCATTGTGTAAACAATGTAATATCAGTTCCTAACTAATTTGAGCAGCGGATTCTAACACTTATGATCTCTTTGGTTTGTGATCCACCTCTTCCCTACTCTTTTATGTGTGTTTTATGTTCTATATTCTCTTTGGCCATTAGGGTGACCATCTTTACTGACACTTTATCCAGACCTCGGCTTTATGTGTGATTGCATTGTTGTCTTCTTTTGCTTCCCTTGATTTAATTAGACCAATACACCTGAGATCAGTGATTTGTAGGATTAAAATTCAGGTCTGGAGACAGTTTCCGCAATGACTTGGAATGAGATGGACACTTCATTGCCAGTGCTAGTAAATGCTGCTTGTGCCTACACGTTAGCTTTAATACCTTTGTTTACACACTCGTTGGCGTCTCCTATATGCAAACATGCCAAGTAGGTTGAATGAAAAGGGTTTTGTGTTTGCACCTTAAACTTGCTAAAAATATAATTCAACAATTGTGTTTTTATACAATGGTTTTCTGTTTTTGTCTTTGGACAGATGTCTCAATGCGTGTACCTATTGTAAAACCAAGCATGCCAGAGGGGACTTGGCTAGTTACCCTATTGATGAGCTAGTTGACCGAGCGAAGCAGTCTTTTCAAGGTAAGGATTTTTGTCTTTCACATAGTGACTGTTCATGGCAGCTGTATTATTTCTCAAAACATCAATATATCAGCTGCTTCTGCTGAAATACTTTGGAGAATAAAAGAAACATTGCATCTTATTTTGTGTTATGTAGTAGCATCAGTGTTTCAGCATAAGTAAACACAAAGAGCTTGCTTTCCTTGCCACTGGGTTCAAGCAAGCCTGGCCGATGAGGGGTGTTACACCGAAACAGGATCCAGGATGCTCGATTCCGGTCTAGGGAAGACCGGCTTGGCAGTTCAGGCTGGACTGTTCCCATGAGGCACCGGGTGAAGACTGATTTGCATATAGCTGGGTGTGAACTGGGGTGGCGAAGTGAGCTAAAGAATGATGATGGATTCAACCCAGATCTGTGACTAGGGGTGAGTGTCTGAAAAGTTTCAGCACTCCGTCCATCATCTCCTTGTGTGTGCTTCAGTATAAGTAAAGCAGGTGACAGCTGTGCTGCTCATTTATAAACCTCTCCTCATTGAATGCCTTGATAGTAGAGTTGTATAAGAGAGTTTCTACCCAGAATGACTCTAGGGTCTGTTGTTTGGCGCTGCCTCTCTTCCCTGCCCTTCTCCCCGTGTGTAGGTATCAATTATTAATTTTCAATCAAGAGCGAAAATTCACCTTATAGGGTCAAGCTTCATTGCCATTCTTTTGCGTCTCTTGTGCTTCCAGGAGCAGTAGGCGCTGCTCTTCTTTGTTATGCAGCTCTGTCCTTGTGTCGCATACATCTAACATGTCTTATGTCCTCCAGCCTCTCGGATTTGTGGATTGACAAGGTGCACTTTGAGATGTCCAATCGCACATTACCAGGAAGCTTCTTAGAAGCTGGAGCAAGAGTATAGGGCATAGAAGCCCCTAGCCACTTTACTCCCTTTCAAAGCTCCTTTAATCAGCAGCTGGAAGCATAAAGGGACCACTGACCGGATGATATCTTTATCAGTATAAACGAGTTGATATAGCTCTTTAAAACTCATAGGGCAGTGAGAGGCAGTTTAAGACAAAAACCCCAACTAAGCTAAAGACATAAGTCTGAAATGTTTTAAAAACGAACCTGCTCATTGGGCAAGGCATTGCACATGCTGATCGCGAGTACTGAGAATGATCTACCCGCAGATGTTTTCATAATGACTTTGGGAGGGACAAGTACGTGTTTACCAACTTATCTCAATGTCCTACCGCAACAATAGATGGATCATATGTTAAGTACTCTCAGTCGTTGCTGGCATCTACGGTCGGGAGAGGGGATCGGGGAGGCGCGCAAAATATTATTTTTTAAACCGTACTCAACGCAACATTCTCGCTCCGGACCTCTAATTTGTAGGAACTGAAACCAGATGCTGGAACTCCCTTGCCCAGTCCTGTGCAGCATGTGACCAGTGCCCTGATTGGAAAGGAGCGGCTTCACTTGGCACTTCACAGCGCACTGGAGGCCTGCACTTAATCTCAACCTATCTCTTTTAAGACAGGTGAATTGAGAGGTTTAAAGTGTGCATGTATGGCTGGCTGCTGCAAGACGGCCGGCTAAAAAAACATGTGCACTTTAAACAGCGCATTAGACAGCCCACTAGATAGCCCACCCTCCTCCTTGCTGCTGTCATTCAGCTGCCCCACCCCATCCTGACACTCTGCTTGGACCGGAGGATAAAAAATAAAATGGTAATGAACTACCATATTATTTTTCATCTCTGGGGCTTTGGGGAGGGGGATTTTAAGTGGAGCAGAGCTCCTACACTCCAACAAAGGAGCCACCCTTGAGTACTCTGGAGACATACTAAAAACGGACATGACTTTAAGTGAATGTCTTACACCCAATTCTAGCCGAAACGAGCAGCCAGTGTAGTTTACTGTGGAAGGATGAAATCTTTGTGGCCTTTAGTAAATCAATGGCTGCTCTTTCTGCAGAATTTGGCATCACTTGCAACGTATTGGTGCACACTTTAGAAAACGTCTCAATAAAAGCATTACTGTAGTGGATGTTAGGACCAACAACCACTCGAAAGATCGTAGATCTATCAGTCTGTACATTGAGGGCCTCGAGAATTATTTCCTTCAGTGCCCTTTTCCAAATATATGTATGTATGGGCATTCATATAGAGCTATGGTAGCTGCAAAGCAACAAGCTCGGTGAAATCGTGGGGGGGAGGGTAGGGGAGAGGAGTACAGAGAAATGCAGTGAGGGAGACAATGCAGACCGAACAAAGGAGATTACCACCTGGGGTCCATCACCGAAAAGTTGCACACGGATGAAGTGTTTGAAGAGGAGTGTCTTAAGATCCTTCATGAAGAGCAAGATCTAGGGAGATTGCTGAGTCTGGTTGGGGAGGGAGTTCAGGATCCTAGAACCATAGCAGAGAAGGTGTTGAATTTGGTCTTCTCCTTCCTTCTTTTTTTGTCTCAAGCACGGTGAAGTCATGGAAACATGGGCGAGGATATGAGACCCACAAATGAGGTATAGCCCCCCGCCACCAGCTGTTGGTGCCTGGTTAGTGTAGTATTTGTATTATGAAAGGGGTCTCAGGGCACCTTCTCTAAGGCAACCCATGCCATAAGCTCAGCAAATCGGTCACATACGTGGCCTTGTATCAAGAAGTACATTGTCTTGCATGTGTGAATGGAGACTCTCACTTTACTCCGTGTCAGCCCAGTTTCTAGAGGCTTGCATTTTAGATATTGATTTGTATATAGGAGAAGAGCATGAGCGTAGAATCGAAGGGAAACGGCCTCAACAACGCGGGCTGAGTCACGTGTGCTGTTTCCCCGCAAGCTGAATGACCCTTGCCTTACTCACGCATATGCCTTAACCACGCATATGTGTAGTTAAAGCAGTGTGTGGTCTAGATGCTGGAATGGGTGGGCCGGATGAGGAAGGATCGGGAGAGGACGCGGTCAGGTAAGTGGGGCTGGTTTTTGGGGGTCATTTTTCAGGGTAGGGTTAGTTTTTCCGGGTGGGGGTGGTGTTTGGGCTCATGGGGGTGGTCGGGGTTCTTTATATGGCATGGGGCAGAGTAGTAGGGCTCAGGACAGGGGGATGGGGTCGTTTTCAGGGGTAGAGGGCCAGTTTTTAGGCGTCAGGGTTGGGATCTGGGATCGGGGTAGCTGTTAGGTTGTGGGGACAGTTTTTAGGCCTCAGGGCGGGGTAAATGGACAGTTTTCAGGGCTGGGGGCAGTTTTGGGCCTCAGGCCAAGGGGAGGGTTGGTCAGGGTAGTTCTTAGGGCGTCTGGGCAATTTTTAGGGCGGGTTGGGGAAAAGGGACAGTTTGCAGGGCTGGGGGCAGAGGAGTGATCTTTACCACACATGTCCCTTTTCCAGTCATGTCTTTACCATGAAAGTGCATGGTAAAGGAATGCGCAGTAATGTTGTGGTTGAGACCGCGTGGTTCAGGCATATATTGTTGAGGCATGCGTTGTACCATCATACAACTTGAATTGAATCTTCAAGTCCCGTAGGAGCCCTTCTACCTGAACCTACTATCTCCGCTCCCACCTTGGCCACTGAGATACGCACCTCATCTTTTCACGGTTCAAATGCTAATTCCACACCCTGAAAAACTCAGTGGTGGAAGTGGTGGGGATCTGAGGGGCATGGCGTGCACTTACTTTTTTAATTTTAGGAAAACAGTCCCCATGCTTATTGTCAAAAGTCAGCTGTCCTGGGACGATTAATTCCAGGAGCTGAAAAGCTTCAGCCAAAGTGTCATTCAGGTAGCCTCCTGAGCTGTGAAACCGAGAGAGGTGAAGACAGAAAAACAAGTCTTATTGACAGGGTGCCTGATTACCTGAAAGAAGTGTTAATGTGCCAAATGCTGAATCTGCAAATGTAAAGGGCGCCTGGAAGCCGGTATTGGCTTTAACACTCGGAATCCCTTGAAACTTCCTGATGATACACATTTATTCATTTTGAGAGGCACTGTAAGGGAGCTACCTGCTAAGATGTGAAGTGTGTTTTTTAAAAGACAGTAACCATAAAAAATTGCTTCCTGGTGACACACATTTATTCTTTTTGAGGGGTATGGTAAGGGAGTTACATTTTAAGCTGTGAATTGTGTGCGTTTAATAGACAGTTATAAAAAATAACAAAAATGCACTATGTACACCCTGCAAAAAATCTATATTTTGTAAACACTTTTTAATCTTAAACCTTTATGCACATTCTGTAGCAGCCTATCTTAATACTGTGTGTAATGCAAGTTTGAAATAATGTCTTGCATGTTCACAGTGCTTTCTGTCACAGACTGGGACCCTGTAGCACTAAACATACGCAAGTCACTATTCTCCATTGCATCAACCAGGATTTGGTGCAGTGCATTAACTAATAGAGGTTTCATATTGTAAGATAGTGTATTTCCCACTGATTAACATATTCATTTTCATGTAACCTGTGTGTTATTTTATATGTAAGTTATCAGAAGGTGAAAGGCTGAACAAAGGTAGAGAATATTTGTTTGTTTTTTTGCCCCGCCCACACTCACTCACCCCACCCCTTGCCCCGCCCCTTACTTGTAGCATCACAGTTCCCATACTTTCTTTACTGCACTTCGACCACTGGAAGAACTGTCGTGGTGCTCAGTTGGTGCACGTTACTCCCGCTCCTTTAAAAGATCAGAAGAGTTGCCTGGTTTTTTTCGGTGGTTGCCGGTTTCCTGTAACGCTGAAGCATGAAATTGCATCCCAGGATGCCATTATGTGATCGCAGTAAATAATTAAGGAGATCCAGGAGCCACCGCCACTTGGCATGCCTGTCGACAATTTATGTGGAATAACGTTTGCAGTAATGGTAACATATGGTCTTCCGGGCTTGATTTACTGCAACTTCATTTGCTGTCTTTCCATCCATTCAGAATGTGATGAATTGCAAAGCATGCCAACTTCACATCTTTGCAGATTACCTGGAGCTTGCTGTTTGCTTATTTTTTTTTGGTTTGGATTTTTTCCATGTTTTTAATCAGATGAGTGTGCGTGATTAGATTTGCAGATGTGACTAAATTTGTAACCAGGGAAGGTCACACTGACACATGTCCTCTGCTGCCACGTATTCGGCTCTCAGGGTTTCTTCCTGCATTTCGATTCTGGTGACACCCTGCAGGGCTGGCAACACACATGTATCCGGAATATCCTAGTATGAAATATGAATCCTTATCTGCGCTGGTGTTTGTGAGAAAAACAGCTGTTTCTGGTGGGAAGATGTTTTTATTGCAGGGATACTGTTTTGCTTTGATTGCTAGACATCTAGTCCCAGCGGACTTGATGTGCTTTCGCCCATGGGCCAGTTTTTGTTTTTTTACAGTGATAGTAGCCATCTCATCCCACTGCCCACAGATATGGTTTATCAGAACAGGACAGTATGTCTTAAAATAGAAGTGTTGGAGCATGATTAAAAGCCTCACTTTGGAAAACCAGTGGATACAATCTAGGAGTAACAAGAATGAGGAGATTTCTTGTGGTTGGAGGTCCCACTGCCTATCAACAATGTCAGCAATGTTTGCAACTTTTATTTACTTCTGAGGTTGGTGACAACGTGACTTAGAGCATAATGGCTGTCAGGGGAAAGTCCCATAAAATGAATAACACTCCTCTATCCTAAGGTTGTAGTATGGGCAGGAAGAAGGTGGTGAGGGAAAAGACACAAGAGTACATTAGTAGAGTGGTGTGCATAAAAAAAAATTAGCTTATAAGCCGCAATCTTTATTCTGGGCCCGGCCCCACAACCCGTCAACATAAAAAACAAAATAGCTGGAATTCACTAAATAATTTTCAGAATTGCAATTATCGATGATCTTTAAAAAACACACGTGCTGCCTCTGAAATTGTACTCTGCTCATGACCTCACATATGATATGCCTTTTGGGATTTCAGTTCGTAAGACCTCACCAACGCCGTTGTCATTACGCATTGTGATCCTCAAGCACATCACATTCATACGTCCCTAGCGCACAAATACTGCACACATATCGGTAAACCTATGTGATTACCAGCTCACATGTTTGCTGGACCACTGTGCAACCTTGTTCTCTTTTGTACCAAAATGCCCTCCAGTCCTACATTTGACTATTCTTGTCCTGCGTGTCTTCCGCTGGTTCCCATTTCTTGCTGCAGCGCTTTCTGCAGGAAGATGAAAAGGTTGTTATGTAAGGAAATGGAGACTGTACACCTAATCAGTGGTTGAAACATTACATTACCAAAGGACATATTCTTGTCAGGAATCTCTGTAGTGGAAGTTTGATTTCAGCATGTTTATGCAGAGTATGTGTATATCTGTGTTCAGGATTTTTGATAAAGGTGCTTACGTACAAGCACATGTCTGGAAAGGATACAAGTAGCAAATACTAACCCTCCACTTTCCAACTAACAGACTAACGTGCCCACTGCTCAAATTAATTTTGATGTTTTCCTATATTAATTCCCCATTAATCCAGTTTGAGTTCCGGAGTAGCGTACTACCCACCAAAATGAGCTCCGACACCTCATAAGGGGTAGCAAGTGCTAAATACATGCAAACCTTCCCAATCCAAATAACAAACTCACATGCCCACCGCTCAAATAGAAATTCATATCTCCCCATACTAATTCACCATTAATCCTCTTTGGGTTCCGGAGTAGCTTGGTGCCCCTGAAAAAGCGTTTTAACACCTCGTCAGGGTAGTAAGCACTATATAGATGCAATTCATATAGATAGATAGATAGATAGATAGATAGATCCGCTGGTCACTTTCAGCATTATTAAAGGGCGAGGATATGTGGGAAGGTCCATGCCAGTGATGTATGTAGGGAAACGACCAGCATTTCAGGGGAACACACATTGCATACCTAAATAGCACGAGTACATGTAAGTAAAGGAGGTATGGCCTACCTGAAATCAACCATTACAAATGCCCTTCAGATGTGAGTCTTTGGGAGGCAGTGCGACTATAATGGAAAGGCTGTTGAACATTCAAGTCCTTTAGCATGAATCCTCTGAAAGTGGACCTGCCTGTAAATCACCAGACAGCACTTACTTTGCTCACAGACCGAATGCAGGCAATAGTAGTGTCAGTAGTTGTACTTTAAAAACTGTGAGGGAATGTTAATGTACCAGATGACATTTAGATTGTCTACAGTGAATATAATGCAAATAAAGTTCAGAGGAAAGGCTACAAATATAATTGCAATATAATACTGAAGCACTGTCTAAAGCAAGGAAAACAGATGGATAAAAAGGCCAGAGCAAAATGTTCTTTACACCAGCAAATCTCTTGTAAAAGCCGGCATTTTGATCAACTAATTTTTATTAATTTTATAAGAAGACAGCAAGCACCGCCTGCATCCAACCAACCATCTCTGGCCCTCTTGCCTGCCTTCTGCAGCACACATAGAAATAGGAAATAGTGTCAATGGTCCCCCTTCCTGCGCCTAAACAATCCTGTCTTCAACTGTGGCACCATGGTGCATGGGTGCCTGCATTGGCGCTAGGCAGCACATAGCACACCAGTGCAAAGAGAGGGCAGGAAGGGGTCATATGATGTTACATATCATGCATTCCCACCCTCTCCCTGCCACACAGTCCAGCACAGCATTCCTAGGATTGCTAAACCTCTGATCTGTGCCCCTCTGTGCTAGTTTTCAAGGGTCTCTATCTTCTCTTCATGTATTACCTGTTGGCCCTGATGAGTTTGGTCTCAAGCATCGCAGCCTTCTTTAATTTCTCGTCCTGGTCCACTGTGCATCCCTTTCAGTTTTCATACTCTCTCCTCCCCCTTCCAGTGTTTGCTGTAGTGATAAAATTCTGTGCCTGAACGATTCCAACTCCTTCTCAAAGTCTTTTACCTGTACAAACTGTTTGTGGAGTGAAGCAGTTCCTTTTTCCCCGTGTCATTGCACTGTTATTCCTCAACTTTTTTTTAGCAGCACCCTCAGTGTTACCTGCAGCAAAAAGTGCTGGGAAAAGAGTTATCATTTACTTGCGTTGGGCTCTGATTTGTTTCCACCAGCCCTTTCGGTCCTGCATCACTGCTAAGGATCTTCTGTTTACTGCTGTCATTGTCGCAGTGGCGGCTCCTCCACTAAGGCGGAGGAGGGTCGCCCGTGCCGGCCGCTACTGCATTGTCCTAACATTGTGTTGAAAGATTCTCAGTAGCTAGTTTGTGGTTTTGAAAAGGATGATCAGTCCTTGGATATTGTGACATCCTCTACAAAAACAAAAGAGGGACCCTGAAAACAGATACTCAGAGAGGCTGGCAGGGAAAATGTCAATACAGGAACAAAAACCTCTCAGGCAATTTCTTTAAACATTGGTAGCATATCCAAAAATCATTGAAATAAGTACATTGCTCCACACAAAGAAGATATTTTAGAAAAATATATTGTTTCTTTAATTATTTTACATAGATTCCTTAGTAAATCAAAACAATCCGCAGATAAATAATCATCATATATAAATCAATACATTATGTAACCCATAAGACCGATTTCTACATCCATCATGCATCTCCATACAATCCGCTCAATCACACCATTCAAATATAACAGTCTCACCAATTTGAACCAACTCAACAGCATAAACTAAGAAAATTATACAGTTAACACACTATAACAACATACAATAAGTATATACAAAAAAGAAGATACATTTCTTTTTAGTAACACACAACAAACGCCGACGCGCATTTCGGACAGGAAGCCTTCGTCCTGAATTCCTTCGTCAGGGCGCATATGATAGGTATAATCCAATTTAACAGTCTTTATCTTGATTTCAAATTGTATAGACTTCAATCCAGGTTAATGGTATTAGGGGGTTACACAGGGTACTCAGAAATATTCTGAGACGTAATCTGTGGGGGACAATGATATCAAAATTACACATCATAAACATATAAATTAATAAAACAATGCTATAGCTGTGGGCATCTACATCCGAAAAGGAAAAATAGTACGAAATACCATGTACCCAGATCAAGAGTGGCTATGTGCTCAGAAAAAATATAGGTAATGTGCCAAAAAATAGAAAGCAAAGACAAAGATATAGAGCCAAGCATCACCTCGATATAACCTCCACCAAGTATCTCAATCCACTCATTTTGGTAAGTTAGTCCAGATACCGAGCGGAACAAAGGAAACAATGAACATACCCTACTCACTTTTAGTCTAAAGAGAAGACTTAAGTCTATTGAGCGTAGCAATACTGGTCTCCTGGAGCAGATATATGAGAATCACTTTGAGCCAGGTCGCTGTGGACAAATATAAGAAACCTACGTGAAGGCACATATAGTGCTCAAGAGATATCATCCTTGTCAGGCAGGTCTTAATGATCTAATAGGATGATGTACAGCTGCTAATGGCTAAAGCCCACTCGCAAAATAAAGGCAGGACCTATCACCGTTCATTATCTCACCTCGTAAAAACCGTCCGTAGATCGAGTGGCCCCAAATCCAAGCTGGATCAGTACTCGTGGGGGGAATAGACGAGGTCGTCATACATAGGTTCCACAGGTAAGTAGAGCCTCTTCAAATCAGGATTTAACTAGAGGAGGGTAAAAATCTGTCCTCCTTAAATTCACACTGAAAAGTATAAATAAACAAGGCATAAGCAAGTGTGGGGAGGAAGGAAAATACAAGCAAACATCTAGCATGGCGGCCATAGGTAAATGGGTGTAGCCCAGGGTATCGAAGTCGTTACATAAAGGTGCTACACCGGGTTCATACTCCCGCCAACCAGATGACAGGGGCAATCACGTATGGCGGGTAAAAGAATAACGGCCGACTACTACACCCAGCGCCAAAGTCTGCATTATAGCAATAACTAACCGGCTAAGCGATATCAACATACCTTGCTCCGTTACGGCGGTCCTAAACGTCTGTGTCCGTATGGTTCGACAGGCGAAACGCTAGGGGCCCGCACAAGCGTTTTTGGATATATTACCAATGTTTAAATAAATTGCCTGAGAGGTTTTTGTTCCTGTATTGTGACATCCTCACCTCAGCCTCTGGATTCACTTTTATGCCGCTCGTTTTAAGGCTTAATTTCCGCTTACATGCCTACGACAGCGGTGACGACTAAGGGGCAGGGAGTACACAGCCTACAATTCAGCCTTAAAGGTAAATGATTACCACCAGGTCATTTCGGATTATAGATATTTTCTGCCCACCCTCCACCCATAGCTTAACCTTTGCTGCAGATCTGACTAGGCTATGAGAGAGTAATTGGCAAAAACATGGTTTATGGCTGGTGGATATCTACCAGACAGGACAACGTTAAACTATTAGGGTGCATTGGCTGTTGTACTTGCCCTGTTTTATGCATAACTTCAAATACTTTTTGGAGCACTGTTGATTGATACGGATATAGTTTTCTTGTGAAGTTGGCTCAGTCCTTTATCTAGGGAGCAGGCCTTTAGTGGCCGTTAGAGCCTACTACGGAGGGCTCTAAGGTTATTAGAATATTCCGCCTCTAGAAGGCAAAACGTTCTAATTAGCAAAAACAAATGCCTTTCGGAGCCCAAGGGGGTTTAAATCTGCGGGGCTCCTAGAGGCCTTTGTTCACAGCAACAGCTGTGATCAAACATTGGAATGCCGGAGCTCCGGGCTTCTACCAGCCATTAGAAGCCCGGAGGACTCCATTGTTTTCAATGGAGCTCCCAACATTCCAATGTTCTATTACAGTTTTCATCACCTGTCCACCATCCCAGTCGCATCCCACCCTTCAAGAAAATGTAGTCATTCTTGGTGTTGAATTTACCAGTGAACACGGCCTGTGCTAATGGCAGGGTTGGCTTCAGTAATACCGGTGGAAGGGGTTGCGATGCTTTCGTCAGAAGACCTGTGGTCATCCTCCCCGAGGAATGTATCTAAAATGTGAGTGTTGTGGAGCATTAGTCAGAGAGCGGCCTATCCCGCTGGTACACCACATGTTCTCCTCGCACAATATTGCTGCTTAGGTCAGTTATTTTGTGTTTGATACGCCTCCTGTGATTACTCCCATTTGTTGAATGGAAGCAGTGAGGTTATTCTGAGATGGTCATTTATCCTTATTCCTTAAATTGCATCGGCCGGTTTCCATGAGATCTGTTTCTGCTTAAAGAGGTCTCTCTCTCTCACTCTCTTTCTCTCTTTCTCTCTCTCTCTCTCTCTCTCTCTGCCTCTTCATGAAGTTCTCCGGCCCTCCCCATTAGCGAGCGGGAGCCAAGGTTCAGCTGAGGTTGCGCTTTAGAAATTGTGCCTGATCCAACTAATGCTGAGGGATCATTTTGGCCAAACTGCAAGCACTAAATTGGTTTTGGAAGATTATGTTTAATGGAACTTGACCAGCGATTGAAAGATCCTCGGCTGACACTGCTACCTGTTGGGTTTGAAACCGACCAGTGTGAGGTGTTTTCTGGGCAGTAATAGGGCTGTGCAGTGCCAGCAGGCCTCGCTGAGTCGGCAAACCTCTTTACTGAAGCGGAGACTGTCACAGGCAGCTAACCCGCCAATTTGCTGCAGCTCGTGATTGCGGAATGTGCTCCCTGTTCATTTCTTTAAAGCTGCTTGTGATTTTACACTTCTTAGACAACTTCAGACCTGGGATTTACGTCAGGCTGCACATGAAGCAAGGTCTCACAAGGCATCAAGCTGTCCACGCGTGGGATCCTTATTAGATGCTATTGTGGTGCCTGCGGCTACATATTTCAAATAACAATTTTATGACTCCTCAAGTCATATGGAGACGGATTCGCCAATTTCCCATTTTCGTTTTTTGTTCTTTGGTACCAATTTTAGCAGCATCCCATGCAGTGCTAAGCATTGGAATTCCACACCCCAAATGTATTTCCCGATACATTTAAACAAAAGAAGCTGCTTTTAATGTTTGAATCTCAAACTTAATACATCACCAACACTGTTTTCCTCTCTGAACAATGACCCCTTTCCTTTATTCTCTAAGCTCATAACAACATCCTAAATTTTTCACCTTTAATCAGCCAACCTGAGGTTGTTGGACTTATAAAGTTAATTGTCACACGACACCCAGGTTGTTGGGATCCATCCCAGGCAGGGAGTAACCCTCTTGAATAAAGCTGCAACCAGTGCTTATTTTGAGCTGGTGGTTCCCGTTGCTCGGCACCAGCACTTAATTGTCAAAACAGGTGCTTAAAGCGCGAACTCGACCCAAATGTATTGGAGCGCTTTTCATAAGCACCAGTTAAGGACACGTTCATTTTTGGTTGGCACAGGAAGATCAAATGATTCGCTGAGAATCACAGGATATTGAGGCGCCGCCAAGACTCGAACTTGGTTCCCCCCGCTCCAAAGTCAGCAGCTCGGCCTTTACGCCACATCCTCTCCCCACTTGTGGGGTTTCATGGTTAGTAGTTGCTTCTGTTTTTTAGGCGGCGCTAATGGGAGCAATGGGCTGGTGCAAGCTGCCTCCGGATGAGAGCCTTAGCTCTTATGTTTTCACTAATTAACCACTAGCTGCAACTCCACATAGCCGACCACGGTGGGCTGACCCTGGCATTGAGAGAGTGTCGGTGTTTGCCGCGAGGTGAAATGTCCTCAAATCAGTTTTGTCAGTGACACAAGTATTCTCTAAGTTTATCATTTACTCCTATAGTGAATCCTGAATGACAAACCATGAAAAATGAACAAAAAAATCTGCTTCAGATTGCCAGCAAAAGAATAAGATTTCAGAATAATATATAATCCGTGTTTTTCTGAGGTTATGTTTCAGATGCAGTTGGCACTTTGCCTTTAGCATGAAAAAAATAAATTGGGTTCATACAACAGCGTAGCCCAACATTTAGTGTTTATGCACATTCTGCTAGCACAGCACGGGTCTAAATCCATTTTGGAGCATTTCAAAGTTATGTCTGCAATTCAAAAATACAGTGCTAAATGTGGGTTCTTATACTCGCCCAACGTTGTGCTTTTTTCCCTACTTCATCATGGTCTTTACGTTTTGCTGTGTTCGTGTCAAGCATGTCAGAAACCTAAGATCAGAGTAGAGCGAGTTATGGACCCAAAACTGTTTTAGGCCATTTGTCAGCAGTGTCTGCTCATTTGTTCAATACATAAACAGTTACTCCAGGATCTTATAACATTTGAATTAGTCAGACAGCTCCACCTTGTGGCAGACTGTCACGTGCACCAGTGCTTAATTTGAGCCCTGCAAACCACCGGCTCAAATTAAGCACTGGAGACAGTGCTCTCTTATTTCTGTCGGTACTCAGTGGGTGGAAAATAAGAAATGATTGCTTTATCAGGCGAGGATACGTAGTAGACTTAGGTAGTATCTAATATATACTAATAAACAATATGCATTTTAAACAAAGTTTTCTAGGTTGACCTGGTAAGGCTTTGCTCAGCACTCAGTTTCACGGGTTACGTCAGACACTTCTCATGATATGAATGGTCTTTTTTCACAGTGCTAATGTACAGCTCTGTCTGATGCTGCAGCATCGGGAAATCACTGCAATGTGTGGACATTTGTTTTGTGTTAGTAAAAATTAGAGGTAATTGTGTGCTCTACATTCTTGTAAAAGGCTTTAATTGCCTGATTTAAAACAACTGATTAAGAAAAAAGATCATTAACTTATTCAAGACAGATGTGGCTTCAATATGGAATCTGTCTCTTGCCACTGGCTCGTTGCCTGATGAACAAATTGGTCGACTAATTGACGCAGTTTTGGAAACTTGCAGAGCTTCTGGGCAACTGTGTAGTGCTTCAGCTGTACATAGTAAAAGCCGCATTACAAGTATTTTAGGTGCTTCTACATTGACAAGCCCCAGTAGTGTAAACAGAATTCAAATAGTGGTAGTATTGAACATTTCGTATTATAAGGTGGTAACGTGCAACCCATCCACCCTCGTAAGATCACACATTCCTGACAAAATAGCCCGCAAGACCTTATGCCTCATGTGGGAGAAGCTTTGTTTAGAGCCAGGAGATGTGAAAACAGGGCTGCAGACTAATTGTTTGCCAAAGGGGCCTTTGGCTCCCAAGATGAATATATAGGCGCAGGCGCCACCGTGAGTTTTTTCGTTGTCACCAATTTCAAATAAGTGGGAATAATTTTTTTTTTTTACCATATTGTCAGTCATAAGCTTTTATTCGATATGCAAGATATCTTATAAGCACATATACAAAACATCAATACAAAATACAAAAAGACATAGCTTTAAGAAGTCAGTATAAGAACCCATTTAAAACGAATAAAAGGACATAAAGCGCCCGATAAATAACTTAGCTAAGAAAAGAATTAAATCGCTACTGACAGTCTCTTACATCGAATAAGCCAAAACTGTTTTAAAAATTTAGCAATTCCGCACACAATGGGGGGGGAAGTGTCAGTAATTAAAATGCGCAAGGCGACTAGGTGGCTACGAGTACCCAAGATTTGGAAGAGGGGTTTCAACCAATACCTCCGGGGCCTGGCATAATCCGGACATTCAAATAGAACATGCACAATAGACTCAACCCTGTTCGGGCAACAAGCACAATACGGGGAGGCACGGGCCACTGATGTCCAGTTTGATACCACAGCTCCTAGCGGGAGGGATCCAACTCTAAATTTAAAATACAGGGCACGGTCAAATGGGAGTGTGATCAGGTCCAAATAGGGTTCAAAGGCCACAATGTCTTTAGTTTGTAGAAATGAGACCGTGGACTTGCAGTGCTTCGAGTTTGTGATTAAGCGCTCCGCCGTCCACTTCCAAAAGAGCGCTTTAACAGCTTCTTTAGGAGGGGCTGTGCGTGAAGTCCAACAATCCCCAAGACCAATCTTCTCCAGGAGCTTCTTGGTTTCGCTCAGCCATCTGATCTTGGCCCAACCCCCCAAACTCATTATTTCCCCCAAACCATCGGCGTAGGATTTTAAGTCCTCACCCCTCCAGATTCGTGTCCACAATAGGAGAGGGCGAAGCTGAGCCTGATCTTGGATGCTCTTACAGCCCGTGTCCAACAGCACTGGTACAGATGGCGTGCTCAGAGGAATGGAAATAATAGATTTTAGGAGCTTGGTCTCCGCTATCGCTAGGGCATCCAATCGGCAGTGGCCCCACAGCTCAGCCCCATACAAGGCTGATGTCACTACTTTAGCCTTGTAGATGTCAATTACTGGGGAAAGCGATCTCCTAGGTGAGGCCAAAAACTCCCTCACAAGTGCTCCTCCTACTCTTCTGTGATTTAGGACCATTTTCTCAATGTGGTTTGCCCAGGACATCCTATCCGTAATCCGAATACCGAGGTAATCGAATTCGGCTACTTTCTCTAAGGCCACTGAGTTGAGTGTAGGTGAACGGCCAAGTTTCCTGGGAGGATTTAGGACTAGGTATTTTGTTTTGGCCACGTTTATAATTAACCCTTTAGCAGCGCAAAACTCCTGGAAACGCGTTAGCAATTTCTGCAGGCCTTGGGGGGTCTTGGAGATCAGAAGCGTGTCGTCCGCAAAAAGCAATGTGGGGATACGGACTCCTCCGAGACAGGGGGCGTCGGCTGGTTCTTTTTGCAGATGTTTTACCACCCCATTCACATAAAGTGAAAATAGGGTGGGCGCCAAGACGCATCCCTGTCTAACACCCCTTGACACTGGGATCCTCTCAGTGAGTTCTCCGTCTTTGCCCCAGCGGACCTGCGCAAAGGTATGGTCATGGAGACTAATGAGAAGGGACAAGATGTAAGGAGGTATTCCCAACTCATTGAGTACCCTCCAGAGCTCTTCCCGGGGGACTAGGTCAAAGGCAGTCTTCAAGTCTATAAAAGCCAAATAAAGACTGCCTTTGCCCAGATCAACAACCTTCCACCCCAGGAGAGCTAACCTAAACACCTGCTCAATGGTCCCCATACCAGCCCGGAAACCTGCCTGGAATTCTGATAGGATTTTGTTTTCCTCCACCCAATGTAAGATCCTTCCAAGGACAGCTTTACCAGCTATCTTTTGGGTGGAGTCTATCAGGCTTATGGGGCGGTAGTTTCCCGGGGTTTCCCTACACCCTTTTTTGTAGATCGGGACTACCACCGCCCCCTTCCAGGATTCAGGCACTGCCCCTCCCATCATGATGTCATTTAGGAGGGCGGCAATGATCCTACCCCATTTTACTGGGTAAGCCTTCATAAGATCCCCAGGGAGACCATCTGGACCCGGTGCTTTGCGCGGGGCCACCCATCCTATGACCCCCTCAATCTCTAAGGGAGTGAAGAAATCGTATGCATGGGGGACAACTGCTAATCTAAATTCCCTCCCAGCATTTAATTCCCCTTCTGGGGGGAGGTAAAGGGACCCGAAGTGGTTTACCCAATGTTGCGGGGGGATATTGCAGGGTCTCACAGATGCATCTGGTTTATTCCGTGTGCCTATGAGATTCCAAAAGGCCCTAGAATCCCTACCCTTACTAGCCTGAAGTAGGTCCTCCCAAAATTTGTCTTCCCACTCCTGCCTAGCAATCTTAAGGGATTTATTATAGGCCTTCCTTGTTTCCTGTATCTCACTACGGGATTTGCGTTTAACTGCCTCAACTAGTTTGGCCTTATAAGAACTACATTTTTTGGTGTACCAACCCTCAGCAGGTTTTCTAAATGTTTTTTTTCCCAAGTTGATAGGATGGGATGAAAACACACTAGATAAGGCTTCAACCAGGGAGGGAAAAAGTCCACTCGCTCTACCTGCCCCCTCTAATGGGTTTCTAAGATCTGTTACCACTTGATTTAAGAGGGTTAAGATTTCCCCTACCTTTCCCTCAGAGAGAATCAATTTTGCCCATTTTATTCGTCTGCCACAATGGGAGACTTCGGACAGATCCGGGGGTACGGCGACCGGGTAAATGTTGTCCTTCATTAGGGGGCGCCACCACTGATCCATACTCAGGGAGAGGGAATTGTGATCACTCTCCGTCGTATGTACCACCTGCATGTCTTTTACAAAGGACCATAGACACACATCTATTAGGATATAATCCAACCTAGAGGTGTGTCCAGGCCTATTATACGTGTGTGCACCCCCCCTATCTGAGGTTGTCCTCCCATTGGCTGCCCTTAAATTAAATTCCAGGCTCAGGGAGTATATCTGGAGCGCCACTTCAGTCCACCTTCTGATCGGAGGGATATCCAAAACCGGAATCCCCAACCTAGCATCATCCTCGTCCTGATCGGTGGCGACGTCCGAGCCCAGGGGCTCGAACGTACAGTTCATGTCACCCGCCACCAGTGTACGTGTCTTATGAGGGGTGTTTTTTAACAGGGACTCGAGGAGAGATATTACAGAAGACTTCCTCCCACCCTTGGTTCCCCGGGCGTAAATGTTATAGATATTCAAAACAGTTCTTCCCCTTGGATCTATTAGGGTAATGTTCTGAATGTCCGGGCAACCTGTGGGGAACTCCACTACTCTGCAATCTAAAGAGGCTGCAACCCATATGAGTAGGCCGCCCGAAGGTCGCCCTCTCCCTGATACCGAAGCCTGAGCAGGGGAAGAAAAGGAGGAAAAACCCACCCTATGAACCGGGACCAAGCTCCATGTCTCTTGGAAGAGACACAGGGTGTGATCGTCAACACAAGTAATGAATTCCGGTATATCCAGTTTTCTTGCAATCCCTGCGACATTCCAACTGCAAACCTTAAAGGCTAGGTCCGTCGCAGCTGGAGCGTCACTGGGTGCAAGAGAGTCCCTAGCGGTGGTCCTACTCATGTGTGACTGAGGTATACCGGGTTCTTGGGGAATTATCAGCGGGTCTACCATCCCCCCTGCGCTGCTTACATGGGTGGGTGACACTCCCGGTAGCTCCACACTACTCTCAGCTTCCAGTCAGTTAGGCTCTAGTCGCCGCAAATGATTCTCCCTTAAGCCTCCTGTGGCCCCAGCCCAATTCTGTACAGAAACAGGGGAAGTTAAGCTTCCTCCAGTTAGGACAATACTTTGACTAGGGTAAAAATAAGAGAGATCCACTACTTTAACCCCTGGAGCTCCCATGCATGTATTAGGGGTACAAATCGAGGGCACTACTCTTGGATCTTGGAAGTTTATAATTATACAATCCCCCTCCTGAGTCTTCTTCCCCTGGCCTACCCACCCCACTCTGCGAACACCTAAAATAATACCATCCACACCTGGCGGAATTGGCCTATTTGCCTTTAGCCAGTGGATACACTTATTCTTAAGTGACTGATGGTTTTCCAACTGGCCCTCTTTTAGAGGGGGCACATTAACCAGGACAACAACAAAAGGTTGACAGTCAGGTGGGAGGTTTACTGGGGGAATCCTCCGTACTAGTTTTCTAGGGACCAGTATCGTAGTGGATGGGGCCATAGATAGAGATGCAGATCTATGGGTTTCCCCTACCAGCGCCCCATTGAGTTTCTTCCGTGTGCCCATTTTTAGGAGACCTTCCATTTGGCCACTACCTGCCTGTGGCTGTTTTAGTGTTGGAGGGATTGGTTTATTTTTAACAGGCTCCTGATGTTTGGGCAAACCCTTGTCTTTTTGTCCCGCTTTGGGACGAGTGGGAGATTTAGGAGGTGGGATTAATGGATTGCTAGAACCAGCTTTAAGTGTACCTAAAGGGGTTATGGGATCTCTCTGGGATGACAACTCATTCCCCTTTATGACCTTGTCCTTGTTTTCACTCATCCTAGCTAGTTGTTTAATTGTAGTTTTGAGTGAATGAAACCCATCAAGGGTTGATTGTTCTAGTTTGTCTATCCGATTCCCTAGCCCCTTAACCTGTGCTACTAAAGGATTCAAGAGGCTATATATCTTCTCAAGAATATGACCGGCTACTACTGGGTCGGTGGGATTAGGAGCTTTAGCCGTACTATCACCAGTATGTAGCCCCTTGGGAGAGGTCATAGGATCCCTTTCTTTGTCAGCTTCAATTTCTACGGTCCCATCCCTTAAGTTTCTCATCCCTGATCCATCTAACTTTCTTGCTCTTTGATAAAGAGCAGCCTGTCTTACTAACCTACCCTTTTTGCGCTTTCGTTGTTTTTTACTTGGGGGCCTGAGTCCCTGACTAATGTCAGGAGATTGGGAGTTGGTGGGTACCCTGTCTGGCTCCCCTACTGGGGTATCTAATAAGGAGGTGAGTGATTTTAATGAAAAAGTATCCTCGGTGGCTTCGTGCGGACAGCTTAGGGGTAGGGGTGAAGGGGAAGGCAGCCTGCTAAGACCGCCGTCTTCCTCGGTAACCATAGGTGTATGTTCAACCAGGAGGTTTTCCAGCCTCTCTATATGTAGTTCTATACCAGCCAGCAAGGGGGGGTCGGTGGAGATGCTAGGCCCACTAGGTGGAGATACAGGTTGTGACCGGGCATTTATCAGTGTAGGCGACTGGGCAGCAACCCCCAAGGATAAACGTCTTGAGGGGAGGTATACCTCTGATAGCCGCCGCTCTGACATAGCAATCTCCTTGTCAATCACCGCCGCCACCCTGGTGATAAAGCGGTCCATAGTTCCTATCACAGGGCTAGCAACTTTTAACCCCCTATCACCTTCACTCCTGATGGGCTTTCCTGAGCGGGTAGGCATACTGCGGGGCACAAGATGTGGGCTCCACTAGGCAGGTGTACTTACAGATAGTGGAGAGTAAGGGACGTGGCCCAGCCCAGCCTCTGTCAGCCCCTGACGGCCACAGACGGCCCGCCCTCTGCCCGGGCTCCGCCCGGCGCTGCCCGCGCGCGTCCCGCGACGCGGAGGGAGAGCCTGGCCTTTGTAGCGCCTCCGGGCGCGAAGACAGCGGGAAACCGGAAGTGCGCGCTAAGCCCACTGGGAGCTGTAGTCTCCAGCCGCGCTGATGGAGTGATGGCGGCGAGACTTACAGCGTTCCCCACCCAGGGACTGGCGCTGTGTGCAGGCGTATGCTGGCGAGCAGGTAAGGGTCTCCTGGCTCCTGGCTTGTCCCCCGCTCCACCGAGGGAGAGCCTGGCCTTTGTAGCGCCTCCGGGCGCGAAGACAGCGGGAAACCGGAAGTGCGCGCTAAGCCCACTGGGAGCTGTAGTCTCCAGCCGCGCTGATGGAGTGATGGCGGCGAGACTTACAGCGTTCCCCACCCAGGGACTGGCGCTGTGTGCAGGCGTATGCTGGCGAGCAGGTAAGGGTCTCCTGGCTCCTGGCTTGTCCCCCGCTCCACCGAGGGAGAGCCTGGCCTTTGTAGCGCCTCCGGGCGCGAAGACAGCGGGAAACCGGAAGTGCGCGCTAAGCCCACTGGGAGCTGTAGTCTCCAGCCGCGCTGATGGAGTGATGGCGGCGAGACTTACAGCGTTCCCCACCCAGGGACTGGCGCTGTGTGCAGGCGTATGCTGGCGAGCAGGTAAGGGTCTCCTGGCTCCTGGCTTGTCCCCCGCTCCACCGAGGGAGAGCCTGGCCTTTGTAGCGCCTCCGGGCGCGAAGACAGCGGGAAACCGGAAGTGCGCGCTAAGCCCACTGGGAGCTGTAGTCTCCAGCCGCGCTGATGGAGTGATGGCGGCGAGACTTACAGCGTTCCCCACCCAGGGACTGGCGCTGTGTGCAGGCGTATGCTGGCGAGCAGGTAAGGGTCTCCTGGCTCCTGGCTTGTCCCCCGCTCCACCGAGGGAGAGCCTGGCCTTTGTAGCGCCTCCGGGCGCGAAGACAGCGGGAAACCGGAAGTGCGCGCTAAGCCCACTGGGAGCTGTAGTCTCCAGCCGCGCTGATGGAGTGATGGCGGCGAGACTTACAGCGTTCCCCACCCAGGGACTGGCGCTGTGTGCAGGCGTATGCTGGCGAGCAGGTAAGGGTCTCCTGGCTCCTGGCTTGTCCCCCGCTCCACCGAGGGAGAGCCTGGCCTTTGTAGCGCCTCCGGGCGCGAAGACAGCGGGAAACCGGAAGTGCGCGCTAAGCCCACTGGGAGCTGTAGTCTCCAGCCGCGCTGATGGAGTGATGGCGGCGAGACTTACAGCGTTCCCCACCCAGGGACTGGCGCTGTGTGCAGGCGTATGCTGGCGAGCAGGTAAGGGTCTCCTGGCTCCTGGCTTTACCAATAATTGCAAAATAGTTTGATATTTCACAAAGCAAAAGTGATGTGTGTACACCCCAGCCTGCTCTCGCCACCTCTGCCTGCTCTCTCGCGACCTCCGCCTGCTCTCCCGCCGCCCCGTGCGCTCTCCTGCCACCCCGTGCGCTCTCCTGCCACCCCGTGCGCTCTCCTGCCACTGCCACCCCCACAAGCGCTCTCCCGCCACCCCCACATGCGCTCTCCCGCCACCCCCACGTGCGCTTTCCCACCAGACTCCATGTGTGCTCTTCCGCCAAACCCACGTGCGCTCTCACCACCCCCATGTGCGCTCTTGCCACCCCCACATGCGCTCTTGCCACCCCCATATGCACTCTCGCCATCCCATAGTGCACTCTCGTCACGTCCATGTGCACTCTCTTGCCATCCCCACTCTCTTGCCATCCCCACGTGCGCTCTCTCTTGCCATCCCCACGTGCGCTCTCTCTTGCCATCCCCACGTGCGCTCTCTCTTGCCATCCCCACGTGCACTCTCTTGCCATCCCCATGTGCACTCTCTCGCTATCTGCATGTGCGCTCTTTCTTGTCATCCCCACGTGCTCGCTCCCCTCGCATGCTCATTCCGTGCTCACTTTATCCATCCCCACCTGTTCTCTCACATCTCCACCTCCTCTCACCATCCACACCTTTCCTCTCTCGCCGTCTCATCTACAGTCTCTCCTTCATCGTCCTCATCTTCCCTCTCTTGCCAACCCCATCTGCCCTTTTTGCCCTCCCCACTTCCACTACAAACCAGTACTTAATTTGAGCAAGTGGTTTCCGGTGCATGGCACCGGCACTTAATTGTCAGCACCGGAGCTTATCACAGTCTGCCACAAGGTGGTGCTGTCTGCCTATTTTACATATGAGCATAACAAGAACGATATTATTAATTCAACATACATTAACATTGACTGATACCTGCCCCCTAAGCCTTTCTTATAGCTTTGGGGGCTTGAAATAGTATGAACTGTCACACATGCAAAAGAGTGATGGTTAATAGTTGTGTTGGTACTGTCACTGGCAGCTGCTGGCTGGGAGAATGGATGGTGCAAGCTGCAGTGCCCCCTGACGAGAGCCTTGGCACTTATGTTTTCACAAATTAAGCGCTGCCCTACCCATTGCCCTCTCTTCCACCACTTTCCAGTAATCACCTCACAGATCCCATTTTAACTTCCTTGCCTGGCAGCACTTGATGTGTCTCCTTCTAAGCCCACTCTTACCTTCACCTTGTACCCTCCCTCACCCACCACCTAACCATCCACTATCAACCCCTCTACTATCTGTCTCTTCTCGCCCCATCTATCTCCTCTCTGCCAGAACAGACCTTCCTCTTGCTCAGTCCCCTCCCGCCACCTGTCCTGTCACATGCCTGCCTTGACAACCACAACCTTCTCATTCTGCTGTCTACTCCTCCTCTGCCCTGTTACCCTCACCCCGTCACCCACCCGTCTCTTGCCACACCACTCACTGGCTCATACCTTTAATTTACCTCACTTCCTCTTGCCTACCGCCTCTCGCTTCCCCTTGCTCAACCTCTCTCACTTCCTACCTACTCTTTAAGCCAGCCGCCCATCTGTCCTTGCCCAGACTGCCACCTACTGTTGCCCAGATACCGTCCTGTCATCTCTTGCTCCCCGTCCCCGATCCACTTTGCAACTTGCAAGACACCTCGCCTTCTGATCCTTGTAGCCAGTTATTACCCCTTTCCCACTCCTCACCCCGTTTAATCACAAGTCCACACTATTTCACGTGCCCCCAACACTATGTCCTACCCTTTTGCTTCTTTTCAAATAGATTATTGTTCTCTTCAGGACTGTCTAACCACCATGCACCATTTGTCACTCGGCACTCAACCTCTCTGGCCTTCCTTACCAGCCCTCTTGCTGATCCTCCCCCTCTCTGACCCCTAGCAGTTCTCTCTATCACCTTGCTCCCGCTTAACCCCCAACACTCCTGCCCCTTCCAGTGTTTGCGGTAGTGACAAATTCTGTGCCTTAAGGATTCCAGCTTCTTCTCACCCTCTTTTACCACACCTTTGATGGTACTCTCTTTAAAATCGCTGTACAAACCGTTAATGGACTGAAGCAGTCTCTTTTTCCCCGTGTCAATGCAGATTCCTTCATTTGGTGGGCAGCGATTTATCACCTTTTAGCCTTGGAGGTCGGGCTCTAAAGATGAAATAAATCCTCTTTGTCTTTCTTTTTCTCCGTCATATTGACAGTAGTTTGGTGTCTTAATCTGCCCAATTTGCCCTCCACTTCATAAAAGGTTAGAGTGGGTTATAAACAGAACTCTCATCTAGTTTCCAAAGGGATGGCCAGATGAGAGGGTGTTCCAACAGTGGCGATGGCTTCCTGCACCAACCTAGAAGGAAAACAGGCAGGGCCTGACTGGGAACCCATAGCAACCCTGGCAATTTCGTAGAACCAGCACTTACTCCTCCCCGGGGAGGGTGAACACTGCAAAACCGGCCCCCAGTAAAAAATAAAAAAAGACGGCCCCCACAGCTGCAGAACTGTCCCCCCGCCCTTCCAACCTCCCGGCAAAATACCTGATGCCCGCTCCAGCCTGAAAACAGGCCACCACTATTCAGTTGTCTGGGAATGGCAGAACTTTGCAAGCGTGTTCCCTCGCCCCACCAGCCTCCTCCTACAAGTCTATGCTTCGAGCACCACCATTCCAGTTATGCCAAGGTACTGGATGGATTCTAGGTTCTGAAGCTCTGCACCACTCTCCTTCCTCTCACTTGGTGAGCAGCGGCTTCAAGCTCTCACTCTTGGCCTGGCAGTGCACCCACCTCTGGCTGCTCAGTCGTCATCCAGGAAACCAGGCGGTGGATCCTTTTCCTTCCAAGACCCCGCCGTAGTCAAAATTTAATTTTATTAGAACATTTTTCTCCATTGTCTGATCAAATCTCATTGTTCACGATGGGCCTTCGAGTTCAGGAAGGGCCAAGCAGGCGAGGGACCGGGGACCTACACCAGAGCAGTAAAGAACAAGTCCATCGCGGGCCAAAGTTTTTAAATTACTAAGCGATTGTTATGGATGGACAATAGTTTAGCGCACTTTGTGGCCAACTACGTTTTACACTGGATTATTGATCACACTATGAAGATCTTATTGGATCTTTCATATTGGGTACAAACATCAGCTGTGCACAAGCCCATGCTCATGTTCTGCTACCATTGTAAACGAGAATTGAACAATTTGTGACCAGTTTAGCCATGAGAAGCAGCATGGAACTGCTGACGTGTTTTTTGTGGTTTTCTGTTAATCTGTCTAAATTGGCCTGCCAGGAAAGCCTGTGTTTGGTATTCTCTTTTCTAAAAGGTCTTACCATCCTAATCCTGACAAAACAGAGTTCAAGGATCTGATGGGAAGCCGTTTCATAGCTAATAGGAATCTCGAATTGTTGTTTTTTCCTTTCATAATGTAATAACAATGTTACTGCATTTTGGCTTTTTTCTGACAAACATTGTAGGCAGTGTGTGAACGGTAGTCGTGTACGTTTTTTTTTTACATACTAGCCGGTAAACAACACTCAAAGGAGGCTGCACAACTCTGCACAAAAGGGAAGTACTAATTGGGAAAGAGTAGGCGATTCACTTGCTGGACACGTTTATGCCATCTAATGGTTGGGTCCAGAAAAAAACACATGATAAAAAATAGCTACATTTTATCTTGGGAGCGACTATAAGTGGAATCAGTCTGACTTATGATCAAACCTTTTTCCTCAGATTTATCAGCTGTATCAGTGAGGCAGAAGTTCCTTTTGTGGGATGTTTAGGGCAGTATGCCCATTGATGTTTGCTGTGCAACGGTAACAAATGGTTAATTTGTAAGTTGTTTTTTGGACATAGGGATGCAGGGATAAAAATAAGATGATGTGTCCTGGGCATGTAGTCTGATGAAAAGTGTTATTTGTTTAGTTGCAGGCCAGGCAGTTGTGGCCTATGGTTAGTATTTGCAACAGTGGTCCCGGGAAGAAGGATTTTTTGTAAACAATAAATATAGACTCAGTCGTAGCTATATTGAAATGACATGTCCAGCCGGACAGAGGTCTAATATTTACTTAGGACAAATTAAAATGAACATTTTTCACAACAATACACAAAGTGGGCCACAAGCCTGTGACCTACTGAACCCAAGAGAAGGGCTTACAACAGGGAAAGTGACATACAAAGGGCTTTAGGCAAAGCTTTACGGTTTGTTGTGCCTATTCAGATGAGCAGTGTCAGGAAGGGCAACAAATCGCTTCATACACCTCTACAATTTAACTACACACAAGGTTTCAATTGTATCAGGTGTCTTAAGTGTCGATGGCGTTTCGATCCGACTTATAATTTGCGGATCGTCATCAGGACATTTGATATTGTGCCTAACACGTAAGAAAGCCTCAATTGCCAGGGGGATGGCAGAATGATTCTCAGCTCGCCCTGTCAGTTGCTGAGACGTCCGGTAAATAATTGCCGGCGGGGAATTAAGGATGCGGTAGTATGTAGCTACCCCGGTGGTGGGAGTAATGTCTTATTACTAGGAGGAGGACTATGGTTAGTAGGCGGCATTCCCTCGATTTACTAACGTATACTGTGTTTTGTGTATCGCCTTGAGTCCTGTTAAAATATAACTTCTTGTGTTACTCAGCGGGGACAGTTCATATTGCATAATTATTGCTACATATGTTAAGCCCTTTTCCTGTAGGCCAGTGTTAAAAAGAAATTGTGTGAGATTCATGAAGGTCGCCTTCAGCCACTAGGATTCACACTCTCATAGTTGGTTCAACCTGTTTCCAGGCTGGATTTCTCCATGTGTACTTTCTCTGACTGATGAAGTGAAGGTTTGGTTGTTGCAAGGTTGCCCTCTTCAAATGATTTTAAAGGATGTGCTGCTAATTTTATCCCTGCAGAAACGCTTAGCCAAGATAAACATTTTGGTGCCAGTCTGCCATGGCTCCAGCTGCACATGGTAGCCTGACAAATGAGTTGTTCAGGGCCCTTTCTAATGGCCCTTCCAGGTCTAGGAAGTGTATTTACATTCCTTCAAAAATCATTACCTGTGAGTGGCCAGGGCTTGTTCAGTTTTATAAGGCTACTGAAACTGAGTTTTACACACAGCGTCATTTCTTTGCGATAGCCTGGATAGGAAAGATGTGGATAGCAATGACTGGATTTGATTTAGTCACTTGTGATATTTTAAATGGTGCTTGCTCGGGTTCTACTTTATCCGAGTGATTAAGGAAGCACAGAACATAATGCAACAATTGACGTCGCTGGCAAAGTATAAACCCACAAGACCACAGAAAACGCGATTAAGCAAACGCAAGTGTTGACACAAAGTTAGAATCCAAGATAGTGCAGAGTTTAGATAGCAAAATATATGGAGCAGTTAATCTTGAAAACAAGCATGTAATGTTCTCTGTACAGGCTTTATTTAGTTTGTGATCCTTGCCGTGGCCTTCTGGGACAAAGGTGAGTTTGAGCTACAGCTGCTTGGGGTAAGTGTCAGGCGGCCAGTTACTGTCATGGTTGATGTAGACCCCAATGTACTTTGCACCCTGGTTTGCTCTCTCAAGGACTTTTTTGTCCCCTGTATTGGTGTATGGGTTAAGCTACCATTTGTTATTAAAGCCATACGATGGAGGCTGGGAATCAGATATCCGCTTTTACACAGGCTTTGGCTTTGCAGAGGGAAGACCTGCATTATTGTAGGCCTCTAGGTATGCTAACGTTTGCACCATCCCATCCCAGAAACTTCAGCTCCATCCTGATTGAAGACCGCCCTGTATGTCTCTTCGGAACTTCCATACAGTGCTCTAGAGCCGCTCAAAAACCTTAGATCAGCTTATCAAGTCAGAACTTGGTGCATTTCGTCATGTATTGCAAAATATTTCACCAAAAAACGTTAGTCTGATGGGAAAATATTCATTCTGAGGTAGCACCACAAGCAACGATGTTATATCTGTTGAACAATATGCCTACATCAAATACAAAATTGTTTTGATCCATCCAGTCTCTCTCAGGTGATACTACCTCATCAGAACCTTATTACTTCCATTCCATACTGACTGAAACAGAATAGTATTGTACAGATATCAGATGAAATCATATCTAACAGCCCAAAACTTTTTTTCTGGCCCTAGATTCATGCACCGACAAACTGTTGAATTATATCAGGCTATCACTACACTGATGTTCCCAATGTATTTAAATACATCCATTACGTCAACGTTGTTATCTTCCAGAAACTAAAGCACGGTAATACAACCTTACTTAAAAAATGTATCGGTACAGAGGTCCTAGCATACTTAGGCCAATTTCATGCTTGCAGTGTACTGCAAACGTTTTTGAAACATTGGCCATCTCATAACTCTCCACTCAACTTGAAACAGCCTCCTTTACAATCACTAGTATCAATACAGATGGCAAAAGAGTATCAAAATCACCCAAATGGATAGTGGGAAAGAACCATTCTGGGTTAGGACTGTAGCTGTGTCATCTTTAATTTAACCCCTCTATTTGACATGGTCAACGACACTATTCTTCTTAATCCACTTGAGAACTTTTGTGGAATTGAGTTCCCAGTGGAGCAGGTCAATTCCTTCTCAGCCATGTTTAGCCGCTGAAAATAGATCTCTTTTTGTCCAAACCAAGACAGAATATCTGTTATTGCCTGAAGAAATATGATTACATCACCCCCGGCTTTATAGAACTCCATTGGCTCCACTTGCTGACTGGCACCATCTGCAAAACAATTTGCGTCATGACAAAGCCATCACAACCAACACCCTAGCTTATCTTGCAGACCAGCTATCCATTTCCGGTGGTTCTCCGCACAGCTGCAGCCCGAACACCATTCAACTACAGACATTTCAATGTATTTTCTACCTGTATCCCTTCTTTATAATTACCTCTCACCTAACCCCTCTTCTTTCATTCCTCCGTCTTTTCATCTAGCCTATTTCTTTTCCTCCTCCCTGTCTGTGTAGTTCTGGCAGGAGAATATTTACTGTGATGGGCAGTGTTTTTTAAGCATTTTCAAAATCCCGATTTCGGACCTGTTATTTATAAACATATACTAAAAGGTGAATAGACTTAATATTCCTAACTATTTCAAAATTACATGAGTTCTTCAGTCTCATTAGGATTTCCTAAAACATCGGTCATTTGATATCAGGTAAGGTGCTTTATGTTCGAGGCATGTGGGCTGCTGAATTCACATCTTGTGCATAGATCGCGCCTAGTGTTGGGTCCGGATGATTGCACATTGTTGTCCTGGAAGAGTCTTCGAAGTATCTCGATATAGGTGGCTCCTCCCCTGGACTACAGTGCGCATGGGCATCCTCTCCATCCTCAGATTGTTTTTTTCCGCCATTGGGTTCGGATGTACTTTTCTTTACTCAAGTTCGGAAACTTTTCTACAAGGCCAAAAGGCCTTCGGGGTCGTCGGTATTGTTCTTTCGATCGGTGCCGAGTTCTTGTTCCAGTTTCGTTCGAAGCAGGACGTCGAAGAGAGCCGCGTGGCCTTTTCGACACCCCAGGCCCGATCGTCGATGGAACGGAGCCCGTTCAAACTATGTCCCCTTTGTAACTCAAAATACCCGCACATCGATGTACACCCGGTGTGCAACAAGTGCTTATCACCAGACCACAACGAAGACAGCTGTCTAGCTTGTGCTCGGTTCCCGGTCGAAGAAGACGCTTAGGCTCCGACGTGCAGCGAGACAAACAATGACGAAGCCAGCGTCAGACCCGGTGAATATCTTCGACGAAGACAACGATCAGGTCGTCGAGACTGAGGATCCAGAACAGCAGTCGGATCCAGGTTCGGAGCACGACTCCAACTACTATGAAGACGACGAAGAACACGTCGATGAAGATGAAAACGTCGACGAGGTAAGGGACGACGTGTCCCCCATTGGAGCCGTCGATGACGGTTAGAGTGATGAACCAGGCCCAGCAGTGGGTACTGGGCCCAACAAGACACTCAAAATTTTTTAAAGGCTCCGGTCGAGGCATCGCCAAAAGGCCTTAGCCAAGATCACGACAAACATTCTATAGCCCCGCGTCTCGGCCCGGCTAAGAATATCTCACACGAGCCATCTGTCGCCCTACAAAAAGCGAAACCGAAAGCTATCGAGGCTAAAACGAAACCGAAACTACTGAAGACAGCCTTCGGATCGAAGAGTGCAGACACCTCGGCATCGACGTCGAAGAAAAGTGTCGACGACCCTGCGAGGTCCTCCACAAAGGGTGTCGAGTCGAAGATTGGTGCGCTAAAGGCCGTAGTTAAAGCCAAGAACGTCGAACCAACGAGGTCGGCGACAACGGACAGCGACACAAACAAGGGACTTGCGTCTCGAAAGGACCTCGAACCGAGGCACCGAGTCGAAAAACAACAGCTCGTCAAGGCCCTCGAGCCAACCTCCAAAGGCACCTCGACGGAGCAGGTCGAATCGAAGAAACGGAGCGCACCTCCGATGCAACAGGCACCGAAGTCGACGCACGGCCAGAAGCACGACGACAGGGCGAAGTCTGTCGGTCCAATATCGACGCCGGCCCCGAAGCCGCCGATAAAATTCGGACTGCCCCCAACGGCACGGCCTAAAGCCATCGATCTGAAAACTGGGATCGAACAACCCAAAAATGTATCACTTGGGAAACGGAGTCATCCTCTACAATCGGACGTTCCGTACCAGGAGCCCCCCTATGATAATCAGTCGAAGCTCCACATCGACGCAGACACCGGAACACTTACTATTTATCAGAGGAAAATAAGGTCGGAAACTCCTCTGGAGTCATATAGGATTCCACTAAAAAAGAAAAGGGATTCTTCAACATCGCCTGTCCTTTTTGAAAGTGTTCAGTACCATGGCCAGGACACTTCTTACTCACCCACACGCTCTAATGAGGAGGGGTATGACTATAATGAACAATATGGTTACCCTGCGGACACTGATCAGGATGACCAGGCTCAGGCCTGGACAGACCCTATGGACCAGGGGGAGTCACAACCTATCCCTGAGGGCAGCACATAATCATGATGTGGACATGCATGCTGACCCTATTGAGGAGGATTTTTTGTTTGACACTTTCTCCACTTCAGACAAATCAGTTAAAACATTACCAATGTTAAAGGGTGTGCTAAAACATGCAGGAGAGATTTTTAAGGAGACCACAAGAGCAAGGGTTGTTAACCCCCGAATTGAAAGGAAATACAGACCGGCGCCTGTGGACCCTACATACATTAAGGGACAGTTGCCATTGGACTCTTTGGTGGTATCCAATGCTCGTAAACGTGCTAACTCCCAAACTACTGGTGATGCTCCTCCTCCAGACAAAGAGTCTAAAGTGTTAGAGGCTTCTGGGAAAAGGGTGGCTGCACAAGCAGCTAACATCTGGAGAATTTCCAGCACACAGGCCCTACTAGCCAGATACGATAGGGCACACTATGACACATTAGAGCAACTGCTACAACATTTGCCTGATGCCTACAAGAAAGGAGCAGAAACACTCATACAAGAAGGGAAACTTATCTCCAACGCATCCATTAAATGTGCGCTGGACGTAGCAGACACTGCAGCCAGAGCCATTAACACTAGTGTCATGCTCAGAAGGCATGCTTGGTTGCGCATCTCGGGGTTCAAGCCAGAGATTCAGACCACATTATTAAATCAGCCTGTAAATCCTGATATTTTTATTTGGCCCTGATGTGGACACAATCTTAGAAAAGATAAAAAAAGACACAGGGACAGCCAAATCTATGGGGGCCTTGCAGTCCCAACAATTCAGAGGAGGTTCCTTTCGTCGCTCCAATAACAGAGGAGCTACAAGAGGCCAGGCGTCCCTGCAGACTCAATATAATAAAGGGAACACGCAAACCACCTATAATAAAACAAACAGAGGTGGATACCGTGGCAACAGCAGTAAAGGCAGAGGACGAGGGAATAACAACACCAGATCCTCCGCCAATACTAAACAGTGACGCCTTGTCGCTGCCCCCGGACCATATAACACCGGTCGGGGGCAGATTACAACAGTTCCTGCCAGTCTGAGAAAGCATTACCACGGACAGGTGGGTGAGACAACTTATTCAGTACGGCTATTGTCTAGAACTAACATCCACTCTACCCAACATACCCCCAAAACACCGTCCTATGTCCGCAGAGCACATAGACTTATTGCAACAGGAAGTTATCAGCATGCTGCAAAAAGGGGCCATAGAACTCGTCCCTATACAGGAACAGGGTACAGGGGTATACTCTCTCTACTTCTTAATCTCCAAAAAGGACGGGTCTCTCAGGCCAATACTAGTCCTCAGGCCCCTAAACCAATACATCTTGTCAGAACACTTTCACATGCTCACTTTACAGCAAGTTCTACCATTACTCAGTCAGGGAGACTTCCTCGCAACATTAGACCTAAAGGATGCCTATTTCCACATACCAATACATCCTGCACACAGGAAGTATCTCAGGTTTACCATCCAAAATCAGCACTACCAGTTCAAGGTACTGCCTTTCGGGGTGACAACAGCCCCCAGGGTGTTTACCAAGTGCCTAGCGACAGTAGCTGCGCACCTACGGAGGAACCATATTCACGTCTACCCCTATCTGGACGACTGGCTTATCCAAGCAAAGTCAGCCCAACAATGTGCCAGCCACATGTCCCGCACTATTCACCTCCTACACAGCCTCGGATTCTCATTAAACTACCCAAAGTCTCATCTTTAGCCCGCCCACGTACAACAGTACCTAGGAGCGACAATAGACACTCTGGCAGCAAAAGCGCAGCCAAACTCAGCAAGAATCAACAGCATTCAATTACTGATTCAGAAATTCAGACCCCAACACTCGCTCACAGCAAGGGTGTTTATGCAGTTGATAGGCATGATGGCCTCCTGCATCTTCATAGGCCCTTCACGCGAGACTACACATGCGTCCGCTTCAGGAGTGCTTAGCACGGCAGTGGAACCAGTCTCAAGGACAATTGAAAGACCTAGTGTTGGTGACCGGTCGCGCATACAACTCTCTGCATTGGTGGAACCCACAAAACCTTTGCAGGGGACGACCGTTCCAAGAGCCTGTGCCACAAATAGTGCTGACGACGGACGCATCTCTCCTGGGATGGGGAGCGCATGTCCTCCACTACACAGTGCAGGGACTATGGACGACACACCAAAAGAGGACGCACATCAATCTGCTGGAACTGATGGCAATCTTTACGGTCAATGAAGGCGTTCAAAGTACATTTGTGCAACAAAGTCGTGTTGATCCGGATGGACAACATGACTGCCATGTACTACATACAGAAGCAGGGAGGGACACACTCTCCACAGTTGTCACATCTAGCGCAAAGCATGTGGAAGTGGGCCATTCAGAGGAACATATTCCTCATGGCGGAACACCTCCCAGGCAGGGACAACCAGATGGCGGACCTGCTCAGCAGACACAGCCACCAAATGCACGAGTGGGAGATACATCCCTCAGTGCTACACCCGTACTTCCAGCGGTGGGGTCACCCAGAAATCGACCTGTTCGCCACAAGGGAAAACGCAAAATGCCAAAGCTTCGCCGCCAGGTTCCCACATCCGCAGTCTCAGGGCAATGCGATATGGATGAACTGGTCAGGCAAGTTTGCGTACGCTTTTCCCCCAGCCCCGCTCATACCACTAGTGGCACGCAAACTGCGACAACACTCACTGACACTAATCCTGGTTGCTCCAACATGGGCACGGCAACCATGGTACACCACGTTCCTAGAACTTTCCGTGGTTCCTCATCAAAGGCTGCGCTTAACACCCAGTCTTTTAACGCAGAGCCATGGCGACATTCAACACCCGGATCCGCAACAGTTGAACCTTGCGATCTGGCTCCTGAGGTCATAGAGTTTGGTTACCTAAACTTGCCTCCCGACTGTATGAATATTATCAAAGAGGCAAGGAGACCTACAACCAGGGCATGCTATGTGGCGAAGTGGAAACGCTTTGTCATCTATTGTACCAATAATTACATAAATCCGCTGGATGTATCTACTCAAAACATCATATGTTACCTCTTACATTTACACAGATGCAATCTGGCTTACAGTTCCATCCGTATACATTTAGCTGCTGTGGCAGCTTATCTTCAGAACAGGCAGCACCTTTCACTCTTCAGAGTACCTGCTATTAAAGCTTTCCTAGAGGGACTCAAACGCATCATTCCTCCAAGACACCCACCTTCACCTGTCTGGAACCTCCATGTGGTTCTAACCAGACTAATGGGACCACCATTTGAACCTCTACACTCCTGTGAGATACAATTCCTAACGTGGAAAGTGGCTTTTCTAGTGGCGATCACGTCACTCAGAAGAGTTAGTGAGCTGCAAGCCCTAACCATTCAGGAGCCATTCATACAGATTCACGCAAATAGGGTGGTGCTGCGAACTAACCCTAAATTTATGCCAAAGGTGGTGTCCCAGTTTCACATCAATCAAGCTATAGAACTGCCAGTATTCTTCCCTAATCCTGATTCCGTGGCAGAAAGAGCTCTACATACCCTAGACGTTAAAAGAGCTCTCCTGTACTATATAGACAGGACAAAACTTTTCAGAAAGACTAAGCAACTGTTTGTTGCCTTCTCACCACAGCACAAAGGCAACCCCATTTCCAAATCAGGTATAGCCAGATGGATTGTTAAGTGCATACAAATCAGTTATCAAAAAGCTAAACGCACATTAACAGTTCCCCCAAGAGCGCATTCAACACGCAAGTTAGGGGCATCCATGGCTTTCCTAGGAAACATTCCTCTAGAAGACATATGTAAGGCAGCCACATGGACTACCATACATACATTTACCAAACACTACTGTGTAGATGTACACTCCAAACAGCAGGCAGCTGTAGGGCAGGCTGTACTCAAAACTCTTTTTCAAACTGCTGCAGCTGGCACGGGCAACCGCCGCTAGGAGGAGACTGCTATACATTCTATGCACAAGATGTGAATTCAGCAGCCCACATGCCTCGAACGGAATATGCTACTTACCAGTATGCATCTGTTCTTGGCATGTAGGGCTGCTGATATTCACATCGCCCTCCCTCCTCCCCGGTGCCCGTCGCAGCTGTTGCATTCAGAATTACTCTCTGGCATGGACATCACTTACTGTATCATACTCCATCCCTGCCACAATGGCGAAAAACAATCTGAGGATGGAGAGGATGCCCATGCGCACTGTAGTCCAGGGGAGGAGCCACCTATCTCGTGATACTTCGAAGACTCTTCCAGGACAACGATGTGCAATCATCCGGACCCAACACTAGGCGGCGATCTATGCACAAGATGTGAATATCAGCAGCCCTACATGCCTAGAACAGATGCATACTGGTAAGTAGCATATTCCTTACTTGGTCTAAAGTCATGCAGTTTTCAAGGTAAAAAGGTGTTCCTGTTTTTGTCTGTTTGTCAGAATTGAGATTTATTAGCCTGTCGTTAGCTGGTGGTTAATTTCCATATAGTTTTTTGTTCAAAACGAGGTACAGCCAACCTTCTATTGGCTGCTGATCACAATAAAACCATTAGTCGAAGAGTACTTTTGTACCTGTCCAAGTGAACAATGTACTGATGCTTCCACGTCACCCAACCAAGTGCCTATGGTTGGCTTCTCAGAAGTCAACTTGGGATGGGGAAAGGTCCTTACTCTGTGGATCTCTGTACACCTGCTTCTTTGCCTTGAAGCAGACATTAGGACAGGGGGCACAAACACCCGAGAACCTCAAGCTAATGCATTGAAACTAGTTTAGCTTCTCTTTCTGCAGATTAGAACCAATTGTCTAATTCATGGGTGCTTTACAAATACATTTTGGGCATTGGTGCTCTAACGAGCTTTACAAAAATGTTTATGGAATGGTTTTGGGCCTTACTGTTGCGGTGCTTTAGCTAGCAATCATCCAAAAAATAAAATTAAATAAGTTATTAAATTGAAGAGGTACCTTCAAATGTACAAAAGGTAAATTCAAAATATACAGAGTTATACCCTCTTCTCCTCGCATTAATGAGGTACATCACTATTCCATTAAAGACATTGATTGTGAAGGGTGGCTCTTAGTGGCTCTTCCACCGCGAAGGTCAAGTTATTTTAATTGATCGGCCACCAAACTGATTGATTGAAATCGATGGTGGGGACATACCACTGAGCTGCTGTTGTGCCTTCTGTTTGCCATTGAGGGGACAAAAGCTAACAATTTACCAAGTCTTGAGGTGCGCAAATTGACTTCGGGATAATGTATCCTTTTGGGGCCTCAGCAAGCTTGCTCTAGCTATGCTAGTTTAATATGTTTGTTGTTCTGATAATTACCCCTGGGCTCACCGCCACTATGGCTGAAACATTGACTTTTTCAAGTGCACTAAATAGCAGTTGCCGATTGAAGGGTCATGAAAAGAAAGTATTTCTGTTGTACAAAACCATAACCTGACCATTTGTTTTCATACTCTTGTGCTTTTAAGTATATATCACACAGCATGAGCAGAACAAAGTAATGTAACCTTTATATCTCCGTGAGAAGAAAATTCAACCCCACTGTCGTGTTAGAATATTTTTATTGTAATTCTAAATTCAATATGACTTCTTTACGCTAACAGTCACTCTTACCGTTAGTATTTTGATTATTTCAACGTATACATTCCTCTTGTGTGTTAAGAAATAAGATTATCTCCAAGTAAACCACTGTTTTTGATGAACCTATCAATAAAAAAAAAAGGAAATGGTACTGGACTGAGAATGGACTGTTACTTTTTCAATGCACACCGAATAATAATGGTGTAATCAGTGCAGCTATTGGTAAGGCTCAACTGAGCTGACATAAGAGTTTGTGGAGTTGTAACGTTTTACATACAGTCACTGTATAGAGGATTATGAATACACAACCTGCCATATTCATGCGGTCCTTTCTTGTCGGTCTCCAGTTTTTTTAGCAGTAATGGCTGGTGTCTTGGAAGCGGATCAGAGGGGTGGGGAGGGTGGCAGGTGGACGACACAAATAAACAAAAAGAAAACAATTTACCTGCCTGATCGCTGCATCACGCTTTTCTAAGCTCCTCTCCTCTGGAGGTACAGGCTCCGAGACTCCACTGCGGCCAATCCTGATACTGCTCTCTTGCTGCTGGTGCAGCATGAAAGCAGCGTCCGGATTGGTGTTAGTGCTTTGAATTTACGCTGCCAGTTAGACTGGGACTCTGCGCCTGCCCGAGGCCACGCAGTGGCCATCAAGAGGGCGGGTACCTAGTCAAGGAGGGCGGTCCCGCCCCCACTTGCCTGTCCGGCACATCCGCCTCACCGGTTGGAGGAGGCGGCTTGCCGAGAATCTCGTCCGGGCGGCGGGGAGGGGCTTCAGGGGTACTTATGCTGTGGTGCCCCCATCCTAAGCCTCTTTGCCGCCCGGACGCCGTACGATCTTGCGGGACACTCTTTTGTGACTACCTCGTCGTGTTGAGGTGAGCGAGGCCTTGGGCCTACCCTCTCCCCCCCCCCCCTTACTGTAGCCGCCTGCTCCCTCCGTGTGAGGTGGGAGCCTGGCGAGGCGGCCCGCTAGAGCGGGCTGCTGTGGGGGGGACGTCCGGTTTTCCTTCCGGTCTTTGTCCTCCGGTCAGCGCGGGCCCGGCCTGTTCTTGTCGGGCCCCGCTGTATTTGCTATACCGAGTCCCGTTTTCCCTAAAGGTTTGGGCGTCTTTTGTGTGATCTCTCCGGCGCTGGAGTGGCCATGTTTGTGTGGTATTGTGGCGGCAATTGTAGGATTTACAAATATTGCATTTTGGCGGGTCGAACCTTCCCCAGGTTGTGCGTGGGTGTGTAATGTTGTGTATTTCTCCCTACCTCCTTCGCCTCGTCCGTCCCCCTTCCTCGTCGTCTGATTTTCCTCGCATTCTCTTTGGGGGTGCGGGCTGGTCCGGGGAGCCCCGCGTGGTGGGACTGTCCGTGGGGTAATGGTTCTCCCGGGAGTCCGATGCCGACCCTCTACGATCATCGGGGCTGTGGCCGAAGGGTAGGGTAAGCGTGTTTTTCCGTGTGTACGCTTAGCCATGCTCTGTGCATCTGGCGCTTCTGATTGCTCCTACCTGGGGCCTGAGCTGGGTGCTTTCTCGCGACATCGTGCTTGTGCGCAGTGCCCTCAAGTATGGCGCGGTGTGTGGTATTCTAATGTGTACAGTTATTTACAGGTGGGCGCGTGGCCCGAGCGGTCAAAGGATCCGGTTTTAGGCACCAGTCTCTTCGGAGTCGGAGGTTCGTATCCTCGTGCTGCTTGGTTTCTTTTGTGAGGATTATGGCAAAGGGATAGTGCATGCTTGGTGGTGCGCGGGCTTTCAGGCGAAGGCCAAGACTCGTTATGGTTGTACTCATGTTGATGGGGGGGAGCTGTGAAGGATGAGCCAATTTTTACCCGCTTCATCATTATGCACGTACCGTGTATTTTGCATTCAAGGAATACCATCGTTCATGCAAAGTGTTTCCTTTTGATCGCTTCTGACTACGGGATCAAGAAGGCTTAATTTGGGCCCCGGAGTGGGGCGGCACTTGTGACTGGGGCCTGCAGAGATACGAGTGTGTTGTCCCCATATTTACCAGTGCTGCTGAGCTGACCAGTGGTCGTGGCCCCCATCTCATGGAATCGGGGCTGAGAGGCGTTTTGTTTGCATGAACGCTAGGTTTTCTTGCGCTTTCTCGGTTTTAGGGCCGAGATGTTTGTGCGGCTTGCCATAATCATGCGTGATTGTTGGTTTTATGATATGTTATGGATTCACGGTGCCGCATTCGGTGCCTCAGGGCACAGATATCCTTTCTTTCCCGGGTTGATTGGGGGCGCGATTACTAATGCAATTGCTGTCCTAGTGTCCACCGCTACTCTATGCCTTCTGTCGGAAACCACTAAGTGTGGCTGTCTAGCGGGATATCCTTACGTCCGGGTATTAGTGTGAATTCACTGTTTAGGAGTTAATGTTTAATACCGTCAAGGTTCATTTTCGAGTCGCTGCCGTCCCTTTCTTGTTACTTACCAGTGTGATGTTTTGAGACTGCCTTGCAAATGTATTAGGCTTTCGACGGTGAGGCGGCGCTCGTGGGGGGGGTTTTTCTCTCATCTGTCCGAGACATTTTGTCCAAGCAAGGGTTACATAGGTTCTTCGTTAGGGGGTCAGTTATGTCTGACGGAGGTATTGTGCACAGTAACAGCATAGGGGCCCGATGGGCTCATTTTCGAAGCCAGAGGCGTGTTCAGCGGTTAGAGTTGCTGACTCTGGAGCTGGGGACCAGTGTTCGAGCCGCGGCGTCGGCTCATTTAGTCTAACGGTCGCAGTGCAGTTTTGGTTTTCGGCTTTGGCTTCCGGGCGGGGGCGGGCAGATGTACCCCAATTGACACCAAAATTAGGTCAATTAGTATTGATAGCAAAAGGCTACGCTTTGCATCTTTCAACATTCCGTCGCCACGGTTTAGTATGGCTACGCGCCTTGCTGTTCACTGCCCTGCCCCAGGCCCATCCTGTCAGCAACGCTAGCAACGGGCGGCTCAATTTGGGTTTGGTGGAGTGGGTCCAGTCGGCGGCACCACCTGTCTCGGGGTTCGTTGCCAGCAACCATGCACCTAGCTCCCACCCCTATGTCCGTCCGGGAGGCTTGGCTGTATATTTTCGTGGTGTAATAGAACACCGCCCGGTTAAGAAAATCTGCTTTTGTCGGCGCGCTGGTGTATAGCCCGTCCTCGCGTTTTCTGCGGTGTGTGTCGGGGGGTGGTGGGGCCAGCCCCTTCGTTCACTCGAACCATGTCCTTCATTTCTCCCCCACCCCCCTGCCTCCGAGGCGTCAGCCAGGGTCCCCATGTCGGGAGGCGGGTCGGAGGCTTCGCATTGTCCTCCCATGGTGCGTTCATGTGACCCTGGGCGACTACACAGGTGTATGCGGCGCCGGGCCAGCGCTGGAGTTTGCGTTCGGCAGTGCGGTCCTTCTGCAGTGGCGACGCTCACTACGTTCTAGCGCAGACTTTCCCGCAGGGTCCGAGCGTCACATTAGCAGTAACGATACCTGAGGAGAAGGTTTAGTGGACATGTTTCTGTGGCATATGTCACACTACTTGAGGTATTAGTGACATCTGTGGTGGTATCTAGAGCATCTAGAAATCGTGGGGTCGCAATCGCAATGCGTTTTGACAACACTTAAATGCTTTACCATTTTGCAGGAAAGTAGTTAAAAAAGGATATGAACCAACGGTGTGTGCTGATCATTGTCTCTATGGTTTAGAAATATACCTGCATATTGTTTGTGATGATGAATTAGAAACGTGCTAAAGTGCGAACTACCATGTTTTCTCAGTTGTGCCTTTGGCGCGGTAGAGAAAATGTGGCTGGAGCTAGAGGGGGAGTTTCGCTCCAGGTGTCCGAGGGTCAAGGGTTGTGTAAGCATGCGGGGAGTGATGCGCTATTGTCCTCGGCAGCCTTATTCATTTCCGGCTTTGTTCTTTTCCGGTATGGTAGAGGATGGCATTCTGAAATGCGTTGATTTGTGTGGTCCTTGCGCTGGTCCTAAACAGGTTGTAGGCGGATCTCGACTATACTATTTTCCATGTATGCCTCAGTGACATATCGATCAGAGGATAAAGACATCTTTACAGTCTGTTGGAAAGATAGACTCCATGCTCCTGGGCAGCCGGCCATTTCCTGGGGCGGTATCTCTTACTTTGTCCGGCGCACGTGGGTAATGGCGTCAACTTGCCACCACTGGCATGGGAAGTACGCTTCACCATGTCCGGGGCACGCGGGTAATGGCGTACATGTCCGGCCATTTTAAAAGGCAATTATGTGCGAGATGTCCGCGTAAGGATGCGCCATCTGGCTTCAGGGCTAATTATTGGTGGGGCACAGGCATGTTGGCTTTTGATTGTGTTTTGGCATGCACGTCTTTATAGTGGCAGACTGGTGGAGTGGCCTTCCACCCACCACCCCTAATCCCCCCCCTGTCGGGCAGTGTACACTTGGTCCACACAGCCGCCCTCCAGGCCATGGTACACAGAACAAGGGTGCTTGTACATGCCTTTAGGCCGGGCAACGACGGGAGCGGAGAGACGTTTTCGCTGGATGTCCTGGCCACCCCTTTGCCTGCTGGATTTTTGTTGGTTCTCGTGCCGTTTACAGCAACACCGCACTTCGGCAATTGCTGGGCATAATTTGGTCTTGGATGCGTTAGCAATTGTTGCGCTCGGCCTTTTGCTTGGGCAGTGGTGCGTGTTGGCCACCAGGGGGAACAGTCTCTCGGTTTCAGTTTCTCCGCACACGCTGGAATTTTGTGTCCTTTCCACGTTTTCTCATAGAATGTCATTTCTCAGCACTGCAGGATATCATCGTTCTTGCCCGCGAGTGCTGTTTTGCAAACGGGCATGTTCTATTTCCCGGACTGTCGTACACCTGATGATTCTTAAATGATTATGACTACACAGCAGGTACCTCTACTGTTTGTAATACGCGGTTCTCACCCCTGAATGTTTGCCTGTAGATGTTTAAATTACCTTTAAATTTATTTAGGGTATTTATTCGGTAAATCTGTGGCCGGATTTCGGGTCACTTCATGCAATGATTCCCCAAGTAAACCGCATTCAGTGGCTATTAATTTAGCTGATTAACACAGGTGCCAATATTATAGTCGCCACTTCTCTGGCATTATTGCAGATCCACTGGTTTATGGGACATATTCATACGTGAATATCAAAAGACACTTTAGTGTTAACGGGAGCCTCACTAGGCAGATAATTGTTAACCGGTGTGTTCATATGTTTTGGAGCACGGCTCAGTGGGAATTCGGCTTTGAATGTGCAACATCCTGTCCAAGGGTATCGTGTTATAAGGTGAGTTGCGGATGAGACCCTAGTTTGTCCTGCTCATCCCTACTAGCAATAGAGGTTGACCGACTGCTTTTGCCCCTTGTAAATTCGGGATGTGGTGGTGTCACTGGTCCCAATTTCGGTCCAATTTTGTTTGGAACTCTCCTTTGGGTTTTAGCATGAGTTGCAGATGAGACCCTAGTTTGTCCTGCTCATCCGTACCAGCAATAGAGTTTCTATGACTGCTTGTGGCCCTTGTAAATGCGGGAAGTGGTGCTGACACTGGTCTCTATTCTAGCATTGGCACTCCCTGATCTAGCTATAGATCAGCATTGCAGGTAGTGATCTCTACGTTGTGGGTGGCAGTTTGTCATCGGCATAGCATGTGATAGAACTGGTCCAAGAATATTACAGCAGGATGCTGGACAGGCATTTGGAATAAGACCCTCACCTGTTCATTGTCGAAGACGCTCCCTCCCTGAGACGGGCGTAATCGAGAGCGTAGTTGCAGCAGGTGCAGGGGTTCCTAGGACACTTGATTCCTCCTCTGCTGAAGTGACCATGGCTGCATTTTATCATCCCACCTCCTTCCTGGGGGCCCATATTCTTCCTCTTAGCGCTGCCTATGACACTCCCTTGGCCCTATTCTCAGATAACTCGCACCCAATCCTTGCGAGTTCAGCCCAAAGTAACCAAGGGAAAACGCAGCGTGTGATAGTGCTGCTTTTCGGGACCCGTCACTTAGTATCCGGACGTCTAGGCATGGCACGTCTACTTTATTTTGATGGTTTGACATGTATCTGACACGCAGATATTCTTCAAAGAAAATCCAGTATCCTTCTATGTATATGATTTTCAAAGCACTCACGTTCCTTGCCCCCATTCACCACGTAGAGGTCTTCAGCCTAATGGGTAGGCACAACGGCCGGTCTCTGTTAGTCCATTGCTAACATGGGCGTTGTGCTGGAGTCTAATATTCTTATGCCATGTCTCAAACCTATAGACTGGTTATGCCACTTTCATATTCGCAGACGTCGTCTGCCATGTATGGGTCCTCTTGTTTACTACAGTAAGTTAAGCGGGAGGATTGTCATTATTTGAATGTCCTGGGGTTTAATTGTTTGATAGCCCAGGCTGAGATTTAGTGTCACCCGTATAGCTGAGTGGATCTACATTAGACTCCTCCCTCCTTGGCTCCTCTGGCGTAATACTCCTCTTTCCACCTAAGCGTCTGTTACACATGTTCTTTTAGGCCAGACGATTTTAGTGGGGTGGATATCTCAGGCTACTTCTGACCTGTACACGGATGGAGTTTTCAGAGTGTTTAATCTTAAACTAGGGTCTAAAGAAGGGTGTTTAGATGTGGCCCGGCATGCAACAATGAGTACCAATCACAGGTTTATAGGGGGCACTGCATGATTGGCAACAACTCGTAACTGAGAAATAGTACTTGGTACCCTCGATTAAGGCACATGTGTGGTCTGCCATGCTTGGGAGGGTCATTCGTTTAGTCTCCCCCCCCCCTTCTTGGATCTCCTGCCTTCTTTCCCGAGGCTCGGGGGCCCGCTGGCAGCTCACCCGCAGTCTGCTGCCGTCAGTGTAACACTCTATTCAGTTATACAGAGAATAGCTGTGGCTTCCACAGCCAGAGTACGGACTGCCAATAATGGTTTGGGGTGGGCCCGAGAAGTCTTTTAGGATTTCAGGTATGATCCGGGGGGGCAAGTGTTCGCGGCTGTCCCCGAGGCTTCCAGTTTGCCTCTTGTAAGACCTATTCGCTAGTCATTCCAAAATATGCTTTGCGCACTGCAATAGACTCTGTATCCGGGGGAGGATTAGTCGCTTATGCGTAATCTTGCAGTTGATTATTTCCTGTGACTGCGCTTGTTTTCCGGGGGAGAGTCTCTGCAGGGGGGGCCCTTCCCATCACCTGGTCTCTGGCCTGGGATAGTCTTCCCTCATGGGGCATTGGGACTGTTCCCGGGTGGTTAGGCACATTGGTGTCGTGGTGGCTGTTACTTCCCATACAAGCCCCTGCACAGGTCAGCCTTGGGGGCTCCCTGCCAAACTAACTTAAACAATATCTTGTCGGTAGCCGCTCCCAGCCTAAAACCCAAGGGGGGCAGGGGATACCGGCTGCTTGTAGACAGACCTGGGTATCGTTGGCAGCATGTTGCGCGAATGCGAAGTCTGGTGGTCTGAAACAGTGCCTAGAAGACATTGGCGGGGCGCTAAGTCCAGCGAGGCTATCGTGAGAGCAGGAAGGCGCATATATGCGGCCATGACAAAGTTTCGCAGCACAGTGGGCTGTTTTTCTTACCATGACGTGATTCGGGAAAAGGTCATGGGGTACTTTGAGGGAGATGGTGTTCTCCTCTCGCCTGTTGGCTTATACCTCTTTCCTCTGGACTTGAAATAAGAACTCATGAGCAGAGGTTGCAGGTAGAATAAGTAACAATGGTGGGGGGCCTGTGCGGCAGCGGTGACCACCGCACAGGCTGTGGCGGAGTTACGGGGCGATCCGGAAGAAGAGAGGTGCAAATGATGTACTTCAGTGGGCACATAGGGGTGCCAGAGCCTAACCTGTAACCTCATGGGAGGTGCAGGAATCCGTGTCGGCACCCCAGTAGTCCTTCGGGCGGTTGTGGGCCTGTGCAGCCGGGGGTTTGCCTAGTCACGCCCAGCAAATGGGTGTGTCAGTATTTAATTATATTCTACAGCAGTTGGGTGGTTCGCCACTGTGCTGTTTGGCTCAAACAGGCGGACAGGTGGCGAGAATGCGGCCTGTCCTGGATCGCCCGTAAGCTAACCCACCATCTTTACATATGTTGTATGTAAATAAATCCTGCAGCAATTTTTGTACCCAAACTCTATTTGTCTGTGTTTCCTTTGCGGGTTTGGGTATGTGGGGCGGGGGAATGTTATGTAGCCCTGAGTTGACTATGCGCCTGCCCGAGGCCACGCAGTGGCCATCAAGAGGGCGGGTACCTAGTCAAGGAGGGCGGTCCCGCCCCCACTTGCCTGTCCGGCACATCCGCCTCACCGGTTGGAGGAGGCGGCTTGCCGAGAATCTCGTCCGGGCGGCGGGGAGGGGCTTCAGGGGTACTTATGCTGTGGTGCCCCCATCCTAAGCCTCTTTGCCGCCCGGACGCCGTACGATCTTGCGGGACACTCTTTTCCCTCCCGTCCTCTTACCCAGAGTGTCATGAGTAGGGGCTGTGGGGGTGTTTTAATGTGTCTTGTTTTTCGTTGCAGGCGGAGTTACGGGGCGATCCGGAAGAAGAGAGGTGCAAATGATGTACTTCAGTGGGCACATAGGGGTGCCAGAGCCTAACCTGTAACCTCATGGGAGGTGCAGGAATCCGTGTCGGCACCCCAGTAGTCCTTCGGGCGGTTGTGGGCCTGTGCAGCCGGGGGTTTGCCTAGTCACGCCCAGCAAATGGGTGTGTCAGTATTTAATTATATTCTACAGCAGTTGGGTGGTTCGCCACTGTGCTGTTTGGCTCAAACAGGCGGACAGGTGGCGAGAATGCGGCCTGTCCTGGATCGCCCGTAAGCTAACCCACCATCTTTACATATGTTGTATGTAAATAAATCCTGCAGCAATTTTTGTACCCAAACTCTATTTGTCTGTGTTTCCTTTGCGGGTTTGGGTATGTGGGGCGGGGGAATGTTATGTAGCCCTGAGTTGACTATGTGCCTGAAGTCTCCGAGCCGGCAACGCAGCTCGGGTTGGAGACGGTTTCAAGGCGCATGTTGGTTTGGCCACCCTGAGATGGTCGGCAAAACCCACAGGCGCGCTGATACCAGTGCAAAACACTTCCTCTTATGGCTACTCACCCCCCACCCACCCCCGGTATGGCCCCGCCCCCAAAATTCAACCACTAGAAAAAATAATATAATGATAATAAACCTGGTTTATTATCGTTTTATTTTTTATGTTTTAAGGCGCTGGAAGGGAGGGGGCCGGGGGTGATCCTCCTCCGTCATAGCGGAGGAGCTGCCGATGCTTTTAAGGCACTTGTTATCTTACTTCAGCTCTTGGTCATCATGCAAGCTAGCTAATGGAATGTTGTCACATTCTCTTCTTTGTCGATTGTTGAAGAGGGCAGGTTATTTTCCTTTAGAATTCAACTCATTCAGCAATGAGGACTATAATACTGTTTGACTTGAATAAGTGGTATTTCAGAAGCCTCATTTATTTATAACAGTCGTATAAATAGAGGGCACAATATGCAAAAATCAGAAGCATCTAAATGAACATGCCCATGTAAGAAGTCCAATTTGTGCCAAGAAATTCCACTGCCTGATTTGCAGAATCGAGAATGGTGGAATTTTCTAAATAGTAACCGCTCTTAGAAAGGTAGAAAATGCTCTTTGAAAAATTTAGATTTGGGGAATTTTTAATTTGGGAATCCTACTATAGACACCTGTAAACGTGCAAGTTCGATGGTTTCTTCCAGTAATAAATGAGTAAAGGTAAAGGAGCAACTGTCCAATCCCTCGGTAATCTCCAGCCAAAGGCCTGGAAAAATGTGCCATTCCATACACACACCACAGTGTCTACACAAACCAAAGCCCTGCAGTCACCCGCGTTGCGTTCTGATGCTCCCGCCAACCACATTCAGTCTAATAAACTGTATAATTGGCTGTTCTGTCGGTAACCACGTTTTCATTGCAAAATAGTTCATCTGAGTGGAAACTTTGGTGCCTGATTTAAGGAACTCCATTTGTTAATTAGCATGAAAAGTACAGTAACCTTTATAGCAGTATAGACTTCTAAATACGTGTTCCTAGTGAAACACGTTTGTTTCTTGCAGACAGCAGACTGGATGAATCCTTACAGCTTCTGTGAGCTATTTCTTCAAAGTGTGTTAGGCTGCAAGTATGATTTTTATATTTAACTGCAAACATAGTGTATCCGTCTTTTGCTGTGCAGAGCCTGCGGGTGATTGATCTTAAACTCACAGCTTGAAAAGGAGCAAAAGCAGCTTTCTTTTTCGGTGCTGGATACCGAGAGCTTTAAGTGTCTTCAGGAAGGCCTTTTGTTTCCAATGCATATCACATACCGAGTAGGCTTTGGGTCACCCCCGTGCTCATGGATGCATGGCTTTGTTTTTCATTTCTGGTTTCTGCTGCTGATTCGATGGCTCTCACCCACATTCCTATATGTATTCCACCCAAGAACATGTCAGTGTCACTCACAATGTTCATAGTGTCTGATTGGATGCTTGGCACCTTTCCAAAGCTGCCTTGATGGGACTTCTTTTTTCAATGGGAGTACATGTGATTCCTTGTTCTCTCTTTCATTTCTTAACTTTTTTTTTGCATGCCTGGCAATGGTAAAGTTTTACTGGGCTACTGCATGATGTGTTCTTCCTCGTTAGCTCCCCGCTCCACTCCCCATTTTCACTTTTAAATTGTATGTATTTATTTATTGTTTTGTGGGCCGAACATCTACAAACTACTGCTAGGCTTCTTACACCCCTTTTTTTGCTAGAGTGCTCTATTTTCTGCTAGCATATACTTTTTTCCTATTAATTTTTTTATTGTCTAATATGGCCATCCACCGTGCTAGTGTGAAGAAAAGGCACCCTGCTAATGATAGCAGTTCCAAGGGCAAGAAAGATACTAATGTATTGGAAAAATCCCTAGCAACTGTACAGACCAACGCACTAAACACAATAGGGCCAAGCAAACATGAATATATAGAAAACCTTATTTATTATTATGACGACTTACGTCTTAACAGTAATTGCAATTCACAAAGCAAAATTGCTTCCCACGTTAACTTACGCAGGTAAGGTATAGATTCTAAAATGCTGGATAGATTACGAATCAAAACGTATAAACGTGTTTTTGGTCTTTTTAATAATGGTTTTACCTGCTCAAATCCGCTTAGAATTTGGATTAATCCAGCAAAACACAGCAAGAAGATACCACTCAATCAAATCTTGGCATAAAATACGAAACAACCAGTCTCTAACTCTCTAGTCAATGCTTTATGGCAGTCACTGATTAACTATCTAAACTCGAGCTAGAACAAATACTTGATGTATTCATTAGAAATAACGAATACAGTTGACTTATGGGATCTAAATTTGATGCATTCCACTTTCTGTTATGCGCTCAACAAAGCAGGAAAAATTAATTTGCTCGTCGAGGATAAAAACCTATTTTCTCACGATCACACGCCTGGATAACAATTCAAACATACGTTACTTTGAAACCGGCAGCATACCTTCTTTTAACCTATCTGGTGCATCTCAAGAAAAAGTTTTTGGGCTATACCCTTAGGAGAACTGTGATCCTTAGCAGACAGACCCTCATGGAGATACAAAGGCCCAAAAACGTGTAGGTTATGTGGCGCCCCTAAAAAGGATTTTCTACATTTGGTCTGCATATGCCCCATACGAACTAAAGCACGCCTCCTACTCGTAAAACGCTTATTTAATGAGAGGAGGATTCGTATCTGCATAACAGCAATCAGGAGGAGCCTGGACTCTACGGACCCTCAGCTAAATTGTAAACTTTTGAAGTTCTTACAATCACACGATAAATTAATCAAACAGAATCTCAAGGGCGTAGCTCCAGTACAGAAATTCTGTCTAAACAAACAGTAGAAAGCATGTATTGTTTACACTGATACATATGCCACTTACCTTACAACAGTTTAGCTGAATGTGATTGGTCACAATTGAAGGAAATGCAACAACAATATATTGAAATGCAAAATGTTTTATTAGTTTGTATTCCTTTAATGTCAACTTGCACCTTTTAGAAACAGATTAATTTAAAAAGGTAAGTATTTAATTTTAAACAGGTTCCATTATTCAGTATTAATTGCACAATAATGTGCGGGGATCAATTAGAAACGCAGTTTATTTTATTGCAAAAAAACATTTTATTCTGTATTTATTGTAAAAATATTGTGACAGTTTTATTAACTTATAACAATAAACAAAAAACTAAACTATTGGGACCCTACACAAAAAAATAACAAATCATAAAAATGTGTCTAGGGTTTGGTGACAATAATCCTACTCATATCTTAAAATCATCATACGACACAACAGTCATACCTTCAAACATCCATTCAGTCAGACATGTATTCACAATAATCAACAATAGTGGCACTACATTGTTAAGCCAAGACTAATCTATGCATGTTACATGAATATATCAACAAAAATAGTCTCTGAACATTTCATAAATAGCATAGATTCAGTGGCATTGGAGAAAAAAGTGGTGGCTTATATCGTTTATTATTTCTTCATGAATTTGAAATAATAAACTATATAAGCCACCACCTTTTCCCATTGGTTTGACTGCTTGCTTGCACCTAGCCGTACTTAATCGTTTTTACCTAGCTACACCTTGGTGATTCGGGACTCGTACTTTCCCCCCCCTGGTGACGTTCTGGTTCCCGCCCATAAGTCGCTACATGCTCAGTGGATATGTGTCACTATTGGTGCTTTAACACGATTATTAGCCATTGGGCCCTTTGCTGTAGTTTCTGAAGACTCAGTATTACTGCGGGGAGACCATCTGAATAAACTTCTAATTTGCCCCAGTCTGGTATTCTGAGCTGAATTTCTGCTTTATAGGACCACACCATAATTCCCATGAGTTAGTGTCCATTTGGATACCGGGCATATGCATAATTGTATTTCTATGTCTCAATAACTTTCTCATCTTTCACTTGAGAGACCTTTGTTCCTTTAGAAAAATGCTGTGCATCATCAGCATGCTTCTAGCTACCTCTGGTGCACATTTTGGCCCAAAGGATCAGCAGGGCCTTCGAGTCAGGTTCCGCCAGCGGATCCATCCTTTCCACCATCTGTGCCCCTTGAACCAACCTCTGGTTCCTCACCAGATTTGGTGCCAGCTTCAGGCCTTCTGTTGAAATCTGTGAGGGTTCCTTGGACATTAAGATCGGCACCAACACCACCAGAAGAGGATCTAGAAGCTGTTGTGGTGTCCCACTCCGAGCCGATCTCAACTGAGGCCTTTCCCAGATCCTGATGCGGCACAGCTAATTCTTAGTCCTTCTGATTCTGACACCATACCACGACTGCACAGACACTGCATTACCTTTTTGGTTCAGACTCCGACCAGTGTCAAGTCTGTGTAGACAACGAGGGGTTGATGGGTACAAGTTCATCCCACTATGTGATGAAGATAACCTGACACATGGACCTACAGGATGCAGTTGGGTTGGCTACCTCATCCAGTACTCACCCAGCAGGCTCTTCAACAATCACGACCCCCACGAAAGCTCACTAAACACATAGGAGCCTCTCTCCGCAAACACAACGGCTGCCATCATGGGTTCTATCCACTCAGAGCCTCTAGTGACCTGTCCCCTCACCACATATTCAACCTAGGAAAAAGCGAGGAGTAGGAGCCAAGCCGGAGACCGAGATGGCCGCCTAGGCACTCGGCTCCGCCGACCTTGTTGCTTTGTGTACCGATCCTGCATACTATCCTGTCCCCGAGCCGCATTCCTATGGAGGGGAAGTGTGGCGGTGCTTGGTGATGTGCTCCCGACCTCTCCATCGGCCGTAGATCCGGAGATATGCTCACGTCTCCTATCCGGCCCTCCGCAGCGGCTGATCCGGGGTTTTGCGTACGGGGAACGGCCGGCCCCCGCTATCCTGCTGGTGATTCCCTGTGACGGGGAGGAGTTGGCTGCCCGGAGTGATCCGCCCGACACGTGTGCCTCTTGCTGCGATCTCCGGTCCATCTCGTGGGTTGCGGGCCGGTGGTGCGCTGAGGACCCGGGGGATTATATTTCCTTTGGGACTTTTTGTCTGTGTATGGCTCGGCCGTTCCCTGCATTTCTCCCGAGGTACGTCTGAGCGCCATCTTGTTCACCGAGGGGTCGGTGTTTTGAGACTTGAGGGCACTGGTGTGTGATTGATACCCTGACACCGCTGAGGCTGCCTTTGTGTCCTTTTCTGTGCACATTATGAAGTTTGCCACCTTCGCATCTGTGATTCACCTTTGCTCTGGTGGGGGGCGAGAGGATGCCCGATCAGATGTGTGGGTCAGTGACGCCCCGACTAAAATGGCGGAACCTGCTGTAGAGCCTATGGAGGAGATGAGCGCCGTGGACTGTGCTCCTGGGATGTCGCCAGGGGTCCGGGATGTTCTGATTGCCCTCTGTGCCCTTCGTGGCGCCATGATCTGTAATGCTCGCGATCTGAGACGCAAATTGGAGGCCATTACTCCCGTACCCGGACACGCCTTGCTCGACTATCCGCGCGCTCAGGACGTTATGCCACACCCTGAATCGGAGCGGTCTGCCGAGCTCTCACCGGTGGATGTGGCGGCTTTAGAGGGCCAGTCTCCCGCGATGACAACGGAACTATCGGCTCTCGCTTGGTATTGGGGACTGGTACTGTTCGAGGAGCTTTCATTTGACGCCCTTCACAGAACACTGTTGCTGACGGCGGATGTCAGAAAACAACCCACTGGCATCTCCTTGTCGCCCACATTCCTCATCTTGGTGGCTGGTTGGATGTACTCAACTGGTGTGACCGAGCGCACGGGACAGGGCTGAGTCTGCTTCATTGATTGATGGTGTTGGTTTACCTGGTGATAACGAGGGACACGATTTGTTTTGCTTGCCACTGCTCTCGCTTCGGTGTTGACTTTGTGGTTCTGGGCTCCGGGGATGGATGATTGGATGCTTCCATACTGATTTTTCTCCTCCTCCGCTTTCTTTTTCCCTCTTTTATTAACTTTTCTTCTATATTTCGGGTTTAGGTACTGGGCGACAGGCACGCTGCTAAAGGGGGGTAGGCCGTAGCCATCTACAGTTGTGCAGGGTGGGGGGTAGAGGGAGGGGTTTTTCTTTTTATTCCTAATTTGTTTCTATGGCCTTTTTCTTCGCTTTTCTGGTATTTCTTTTCCTTTCTTCTTTTTCTGGGTTTGGGGTCAGCCGGCTGGGTTATTCCCGAGTTTTCACTGAATTTTCGTAAGCTGTGTCCTAGCGGTTGCTGCATTATTGGTGTAACTGGGTTGGCGCTTGATTGATGTGTGTAGCAATTGTATGCATATATATCCTATGTCTCTGCTGCGTTACCCAGGTCTTCCTGGTGGTCGCCTTCATTCTGCAGGACTTATTGTTTGGCTTGCCTATGATGTGACCGTTACTTACGGCTCGGCACCTGATTCCCACCTCCTTTTCGCTATATTGGAGCTTTTTCCGTTCCTGATGTTATCCTGAGTTAAACGTAAAATTAAACCTCACTTATCCGACAATATGATCGATGTATGCCGTGATGCTATGTCTTTAAGTTGCTGCCGTGCCCCTGGGATGTTCGGCTAAATAGCGGTGTACAATTTTGCGTAAATAAAGGTTTTTAAAAAAAAGAAGAAAAAAAAAAACCTAGGAAAAAGCACCATCGGCAAGGAGCTCACCACAATCATCAGCACATCCTTTGCATCTGCCTCCTTCCCTGTAGCTTGGAAACATGCAGAAATCAAACTGCTCCCCAAAAAACCCACCAAAGACCACAAAGGCCTAAAACATTACCGGCCCATCTCCCTACTACCCTTCTCAGCCAAGGTACCAGAGAAACCAATAAACCTTCAACTAACTGCCAACTCTCTGATACCGCCCTAATCACAGCCACAGATTACATCAGGGCCCTTCTGGACAGGGGAGAGACTGCTGCCCTGATCCTCCTTGATCTCTCCACAGCATTCGACAATGTGTCCCACCACACCCTCCTGAAAGTCTTCACCAATGGGGAATCCAAGGGAAAGCACTTGAATGGGTTTCTTTCTTCCTCTCCGGTCGAACCCAAAGTGTCTGCCTCCCGCTTTTCACCCGGGACCTAAAAACTTCATCTGTTGCATCCCACAAGGATTCCCTCTAAGCCCTACTCTTTTCAACACTTACATGGCACCTCTGGCTGCCCTAGTCGGATCTAACAGCATGAGTATAATCTCATATGTGGATGACACTCAGCTCATCCTTTCACTCCCCTCAGACCTGACTAACACCAAATCCAGCTTCCACAGGTGCATGACCAGTGTCGCAAGCTGGAGCACAGTAGATGCCTCAAACTCAGCTCAGACAAGACAGAAATAGTCATCTTCAGAAACAATAATTTCCTGTAGGATAGCTACTAGTGGCCTTGGGAGCTCGGCCCGGTACACGCAAAAAACCTTAGATTAATACTCGACAATAAGCTCTCAATGAGGAAGCAGATAAACACCACCTCATCCTCCTGCTTTCTCACCCTGCGCCTGCTCAGAAAAATCTTCAAATGACTCCCCTTCAACATCTGAAGCACCGTCACCACAGCCCTCATCACCAGCAGCCTAGACTACGACAACTCCCTGTACGTGGGAATCACTGATCAAATTCTTAACAGACTCCAAACCATCCAGAACACAGCAACCCCACATCTCCTCACACCTCAAAGCCTTACACTGGCAACCCATCAGCAAACGTTGCTAGTTCACACTGCTCACCGACGCCTACAAAGATCTTCATAACAAGAGCCCGGCCGACCTCAACCACAGGGTGAACTTCCAGCAACCTATTAGGAAACTACGCTCCTCGTTTCTCTTCCTGGCACAAATCCCCCCATCCACAGAAGCAGTAGCGGTGGCCGCATGTTCTGACACCTAGCAGCCAAGTTCTGGAACAACCCTCACCCCTCTCCCCCTCCCCCTTCCGCACATCGCCCACCCTGCAAGAGACACCCTCAGGGATGACAAGCAGTGCTTTACAAATCCTACTTGATTGATTGATTGAGCACTGGGTTGGTTCCCCCTGGACCAGTAACGGAAGAAAGAATGTCCTTTGTGACAGTAATTCGGAGAGCACCCCCCAGTATGGATGTAAAAACCAATATGCTTACTTGAGGCCCTTCAATCTGCTAAGGCATGAACCCAAACCTCTTCTACCTTTCAATGAGGCCCTCACTGATGCTCTCATAGGCATGTGGGCAAAGTGCCATGTTCGGACGTGCTGCTCAATAGGCAGATTGTACGTCACAATAGACCAGCTCCAGGCGACTGAGTTTTTAACCCAGCATCCAATGACTGAGAATTTGATGGTGCAGGTGTCCACCAGCAGAGTCAACCCAAATGCCTTTCCAACAACTCCTCCTGACAGAATCCAAGTGTATGAAAATGCTTGTGAAAGTGTGGTCTCACCGTCCATACTTGCCTTGAGGTCAGCCAATACCAACTAACTCCTTCAACATTACACCCATGCACTCTGGGACATTGTTGGAGAGATACACAGACTTCTCCAGGGATGTCCAGGTATCCATAACAGACATGCTCTTCCACGCTTCCCATCTGTTTGGCAGCAAGGCGGAATCTATCCTAGAGTATTTGAAATAAAAGAGGCTGAGGCCTGCTCATTATGCCTTTCAGCACAAGCAGACAGTCCTCCTCATCCTTGGCACAGTATCCTGTACACATTTGTGGTTTTTCAGTGCAGTTGACCACTTGAGTGTCTTTAGAGTGCCTTACAAGCACTGATTACAGGATGATATTAAAGGGCTGTGTGTGTATATGTTGTGTCCCTTTTCCCAAGTGTTGACCGGGGTTTATGGTTTCCCAGGCTCAAATCCCTGTTGTTATTCCCTGAAATAAGGAGTTCTGCCGATGATAAGCAGTGATGAGAAGTAGATAATGAGAACCTTTCCCGCGCCCTTTGGGAGAACCACCTCCCTCTATCCTCGAGACACCTCCCGCACCTCCGCCACTACGAATAAGGACCCCAATTCCTCTGCCGGACGGCCCCCTCACACTCCCCTCTCACCCCCATCAGCTAACCAGGAATGACCCATACCTGCATTCACAGACCCGCTACGACATTACTTCACCTGCAGGCTTCACGACCTTGACACCCCGACACGGGCCACTTCACCTCTTGCTCACGATTCCTAACAGAGACAACACGGACAGCACCATCTCCAATAGATATCACAACACTGACATGTCCTCCGCCTCTCGGATCAACCCGGCCCAAGACTCCCTCGCCCCTGCCTCGGAAAGCATGATGCATCGCCTTGCCCATCTAGAAAATCAGCTAGAAACCATAATCCGGGGCCTGAACGGAATATGAACTAACCTTGACACTGTCGTAATGCCTAATCCACTACCTCCCGGGACCACCACTGTACCAAGCTCCACCCAACTAAGGCCTGCCAAGGTGCCGCACCCTAGTGGGACCCCAGGCCCCCTAACCACCCGGCCACTGGCTCCCATAAGAGCGGATAATGAGAAACGTTTAGAGAGACCCAAAAGAACTAAAGCCGCACTTTACTCAATGGAAGCGGCAAACCTAGCCTCATTGTACGCCTCCCCCAACCTCTCCAAAATCCAAGATCCAAGTAATCACCGGAATCGGAAGAGTTCACCTCCCTCCGAAATACCCAAGATCCCCCCGGCCCTCCTCACTACCCTACCTAGGGCGCACCTACAAAGAAACAGAGCAAAGAAGGGTCCCCCATCAACTGCATGCTCATAAACTGCAGATCAGCCTCCAAACATGCAACAGAACTGGCAGAAGCCATCCTCTCCCACAACATAGACATCACAGAGACATGGCTAAACAAACTCTCCAACCCTAGCTTAGATATGCTTGTGCCTCCAGGTTTCAAAATTATCAACAAAGACAGAAAAGATCAAAGAGGAGAAAGCATAGCAATCATACACGAGAACAACATCTTCATTGTGGAAACTGGCACCTGCAAGTACAGCACCTTTGAATGTCTTACAGCCAACATCAAGACTAGCAACAGCAGATCAACACTCTGCCATCTTCTGTATCATCCCCCAGGCAACACTACCGCATTCGGGGAACACTTCTCCGACCTGATTGCTCACTGTTCACTCAGAAACTCAAACAACGTAATTCTTGGCAACCTCAACCTATGCTGGAATGAAGTAAACAACTCGCTAATTCAAACCCTGAACAATCTCCTACATGACAACAATCTTACCCAACACAGCTCAAAAGAAACGCATCGCAGAGGAGCAATCCTGGACGCTATTATTGCCCAAAACAACGCATGGACTGGTCCGACCACCACATCATCTTATTCCACATCAACCAAACGGTCCCAATCCAACCCCCCTCACAGGAACTCCCGCCCCCCCCACCCACCATGGAGTAGAAATACGCCCAGATCCCCCTAGCTGAACTAGAAGAAAGGATAAGCTTGCTCCTCCCCAGCACAACTGATCATCTCTCCACAACTGAACTTACCTCACTGTACAATTCAAATATGACGTCCATTCTGGATCACTTAGCCTCTCTGAAACTAAACAATAAACAGGAACATTCCATCCAGATCATGGTTTAACACTGACATCAACAATGAAAGGAGACAACTAAGAGCCACAGAAAGACTCTGGAGGAACAACCCTTCCATCATCCGCCGCGAACAACTCCGAGCAGCACGCAGGAAGTACAATAAACACATTAAGAATAAAAAAACATTGTTTTTCTGCACCGCGCTAGACAACGCAAAAAACAGACCCAAAAGGCTCTTTATCATCATCAGGCAGCAAACCTCCAAGCCCACTGCCTCCTCAACTCAGGCATCCAAAGAAATGTGCGCCAACTTTTTCAACAACAGAATCACCAAGATCAAACTCTCACTAGACACCAACCACATCCCCCCCACCAAGAGCCCGCTGCTGGGAATTAACGAAATCACATCCAAGAACCCTTCAAAACCCTGGACATCCTTCAATCACATTCAGGAAGCAGAGATAGTCAAACTAATCTCCACCGCTAAGCCCTCATCCCACGCCCTTGATCAGCTACCCCCTCAACTGACCAAAGAACTGAAACTCGTCCTAGCCCCGCTCTGGTGTAAGATGATAAACAGCTCCCTGAGATACGGAGTCGTACCAGACTGCCTCAAAGTCGGACAAGTCACGGCACTGCTGAAAAAAAACAGACCTAGACACAAAAGATCTGAACAACTTCAGACCTGTCTTGAACCTACCTCTTCTTTCCAAAATCCTGGAAAGATGCGTACTCTCACAAATGATTCAACACTTGGACAGCATCAACCGTCTCAATACCCACCAATCGGGATTCAGAAAAGGCTGCAGCACTGAAACCGCGATCTTCAACGTCATTGATGATATACACAAGTCAATTGACTCGGACCAATGCTGCCTACTCATTCTCCTAGACCTATCGGCAGCCTTCGACACAGTCGACCACAAACTTCTCATTAAGGTTCTTCACGAAAGGGCAGGTCTTGATGAGATGGTCCTACACTTGTTCTCCTCCTTGCTCCTCAAACACTCCCAAAGAATAAAAAATTTAAACTTCGAGTCCGACCTACACCCCCCCCGTAAGCAGGGGTGTCCCACAAGGTTCCACCTGTATGCAGATGACATGCAGATCTATCTGGAAGCCTCCTCCATTGAGGACATCCAGAGACTCAACACCACGCTAAGAGAGGTCCAACACTGGCTCTCAAGTACTCACCTAAAACTCAATCAAGAGAAAATGACAATACTCCTCATCTCCAACAAAGAAGAGAACCCCCAAATTGCGGAATGGCTCAAAGCTATTGATGCGCCCAACTGTAACCTCACCCTGGCGGACTCTGCAAAGTCTCTAGGTATCACCCTAGACCCCGAGCTGGACATAAACAAACACATTAAAAACTCTGCAAAAAGCGCCTTCCTCAACTTGAAGCTACTGGACAAAATAAAACCCTTCCTCCCGCCCAAGGACCTTCAACAAGCCACTAAAGCATTGGTGTTGCCCAGACTAGACTATGGGAATGCAGTCCTCTATGGTACAGCAAAATCTAACCTCACCCCCCTCAAAACAACCCTCAATGCAGCAGCCAGAATGGTCACTGAAGTTAAGAAATTCAACCAAATTTCACCCGCACTCATAGAACTCAAATGGCTCCCAATTGAAATGCAGGATAGCTTCAGAACAGCCTACCTCACGCACAAAGCCCTCCACACAGGCAAACGGAATACTTGGCTTCCAAACTCAAAAAAGCAGGTCAGACCTGCAACCTCAGGAGCTCCAACACTCTACAACTCATCCCGCTGAAAACACGCAAACAAAAAAACGCGGGCAGGTCCCTTGCTGGTAACGCGCCCAAAATCCGAAACTCTATTCCCCCCACATCAGAACTATCCCTTCTTTTGCAAAATTCAAAAGACTGCTCATAGTCCTTTTCCTCGATCACTCCCTAGCGAACCGATAGGATCCACTGAAATGCCTTAGCCAGCTTATCACTTGACTTCGACTCTGTGTCCTGTGCCTCGACCTCCTACACCTCCCAGACCCCAACCTCGTTCCCTTCTCCACGAATAAGAAAGCCTATCGGCTACTTGTTATGTGTGATCTGTACTATCCATGTTTCTTTTCATTCTTTTTGATACTCTTTATGTTTGAACTCTACTCGTCACGAACCACTATGTTCTACTATGGTCTCCTCTTTGCTTGATTGCATCTTTGATATATGTTGTAAAGCGCTCTGATACCCGCGGGTCCAGCTAGCGCTATATAAAACTCCTAAATAAATAAATAAGCAGTAGCCAGCAAGATTGTCACCCAATGGCTCATAGTACTAGCTTAAGTGAGACATCTCCAATTTTTTAAGCTAGCATGGCTAAGCACCTAGGGTAAAGCTGTTTTTGAAATGATTTACGCACGCCCCTACTTTCTTTTCAAACCAGAGTTTTTAACTGTTCGGTCATTGGCTACAAAGTGCTTTTAAATGGTGATTTAATTTGTCCCAAAAAATTCTTGGAGTGAGGGAAATAGGGGATTTGTTATTGTGTTTCTAATCCTCCTCACCCTCCAACTATGTTGTCCTTATTGGGACTATACAGGGGCTTGGTCGGTCAACACTGCCTGGACACTAGGTCCCAACCTTTCAAGGTTGGGGCCTTGGGCCCAACAGAAACGACCAGGCCATCAGGGACTGCATATGTCTAAATGCCCTACCCCTCCATCCACAACTTTGAAAACCCTTTATTGTGCCCTTAATAGCACACAGTCCTTCAGAAGGAGGCAGGGTCAGCCTCTTCGTTCAGAGGTGCCGAGCATCACAGGTGGGTACTTCAAATTGACCCAACAGGGCTACCTACGCCTTGAAATTCATGTCAGTTTTGCACCAGGGGATGCAGGCTCTTTTGGCCGAATAAGTCTAGAGAGCAGGGGCAGGCGGAGGAGTATCATGTCAGTGCTCTAAGAGCAGTGCAAAGTAAAAATAAAATGATAATAAAACCTTAATGTAATTTTATTTTTAGTCTGCGGTAAAGCTTCATGTTAGGGCAGGGCTGGTCTCGTGTGACACCAGCAGAGGGAGGAGTGGTGGCTGCGCCATAAGTGCGCATGATGGTTTGGCCGGCCGTCTTGGGCCAGCCAAACCGTCAGACTGCTGTAAGGCAGCGTTGTGATTGGCTGGGAGAGACTGGGAACCTGGGTGCTTCCGTTCCAATAGAAGAAGACAGAGGAGAGACGGTGGTGGCAGCGTTCACAGGTAAGTCTTTTTTATTTCTTTCTGCCCACCCACCATACCCTACCAGCCGCCACTGCTAAAGAGGGTATGTACTATTTAATTGTGCAGAAGGAGGACGGAGGCCTGCGTCCTGTTTTGGATCTTCACCCTCTCAGCGCCTCTTGCGCTAGGACCAATTCAAGATGTTTATGCTAGTCCAGGTCCTATCTGCTCTAGATCCCGAAGACTGTATGGTGGCATTGGACCTGCAGGATGGCTATTTTTACATCCCGATCCTGACCACAGGCACTACATGTGGTTCAAGGTGGGTAACAAGCACTTTGTTAGCCGTGCTCCCTTTCAGCAAAACCAGTGCCACTCGGATGTTAACAAAAGTAATGGCAGTGGTCGCTACCCATCTTCAGAGGTTGGTGGACCCACTCTTTATCTACCTCATTGACTGGTTCCTTAAGACAGGCTCACCACAGTCAGTTGCTGGCCACCTCCAGATGCCAGCAAACCACCTGACATCACTGGGGTGCTCAGTCAACCTGCTTAAGTCACACCTGACTGCTTCGTAGAGGCTTCCCTTCATCTGAGCCATCCTGGATCTTTTGAGCCTTTTTTCTTGACCAACAAGTCAAGGACCTTTGGACTGTTATCCTGAAGTTTTAGTCTCTATCCTGGGTCTCGGTGTGGATGGATGGCTCTGAGGCTTGTTGACCTTCTAGCTTCTATACCAGTTAGCACATGTGATCACAGCAGTGGAATCTTAAGTCCCAGTGGGCCCAGCATCAACTGAACCTGTTTCTGTCTTCCATGTTTCATAGGAAGCTGCTAAATATCTTCAGTGGTGGCTGCTAGACTACAATTGGACCAGAAGCAGACACCTTTCCCTACAAGAGTTGACAGTGGTGACAGATGCGTCCCTACTGGGTTGAGGATGTCATCTGGGAGAGGTGGAGATCAGCAGACTCTGATTTGCGGCAATGACTCACATCCAAATCAGTTCCCTGTAGTTATAATTTGCTTTGCGTTGAAGGCCTTCCTGCTGGCTATCAAAGGGAGACTGATGCAAGTCCTAAGGGACAATAACACTACCATGTGGTACTACAACAAGCAGGATGAAGTAGGGTCTTGTGCTAGGAAGCTCTGCTCTAGGATGCTAGGATCGTCAGGGCAAACACCAGGACAGACAAACTTAGCCAGCAACAATTAGTGTATCCAAAATGGCAATTCCACCTGGAAGTGGTGCAGGATGTCTTCCAGCTATGGGCAAAATCCTAACTCGAGAACGCACAATGTCCACACTTTTGTTTGCTGGAGTTCCCATTTTGGATGCGCATACAGTGGAGCACAGGACCCCTGATCACCTTCCTACTACTCCCTGCCCTGCCCCGACTTCTGAAGATCACTAAAGCCTGGGCTTAAGTTATATCTGTGGTTCCAAATTTGGCCCATATAGTGTAATACACGTAACTGCTGGGCCTGATCATCTGTCCTACAGTCGGACTGCTGCTTTAGGTTTGTCTGGCGCAGCAATATTGCTGGTCTTGCAACTTGGCCTGCGCAAACAGCACTTTCATGCGTGAAGGTTGAGCAGAAGCAGTTGATGTCCTTTGATCTGCCTCCCAAAATTGTTGCTGTAACCCTGGCAGCTAGGCACCCTTCCACAAAATCAGTGTATGCTGTTCGCCTGGGCCAGTGTGTGGTTTGGTGCAGCACCTGTCAGACGGACACATTGCAGGCCAAACTCTTGATGTCTTGTTGTTTTGTTTTGTCAAGCCCAGCAAGGCCTTGCAGTGGGTGACTGTTAAAGGTCACTTGTCAGCCTGCGCTGCCTTTTTACATTTGAAGGACCAGCTGTTCTTGTTCACATCCCCTTTTGTGATGCATTTCCTTAAAGGTTTGGAAGATAAGCTTCTGCCAAAGCTCTTTGTAATGCCACATTGAGACTTAGATTTGGTTCTCACTCCTTCTGTGTACCCCTTTCAAGCCAATGCACAGATGTCCATTGCCCCTCCTGACCTTTAAGATGGTCTTCCAGGTTGCGCTAACGTCGACGTGCTGTGTGAGTGAGATTCTGGGTCTCTAGGTCCAATCACCCTATACCAACTTATTTCCAGTGGTGTTACTGAACTTGGGCTACGTTTCTGCTAAAAGTGGGGACCCCTGTTCATATCGATCAAGCCATCCCTCTTCTGTCCTTCTTTGCTCCACCTTATCCCTCAAAAGAGAGACTCCATTGCTTGAACCCCGAGAAACCGCTGAGCTTTTACATTGCTCATACCAGGAACTTCGGGTGGACTATCAGCTCTTTGTAGTGTTCAGTGGAGCAAAGAATGGCAAGGTGGTGCAGTATCATTGGGTTGTGTAACAAAGAACATCTGTTATTCAGTGCGAAGATAACCCTCTGGGTGAACGTGCAATTGGCATGTTATGTTATGGAGCATCTCACGATGCATAGTTCTCTGTACTAAGATCTCGTACGGCTTGAGAGCTCATCCCGCCAGAGCTAAGGCTGCTCTGTGCTGGCATGGAGAGTGCCTGTCCTAGATACCCATCAGGCTGATGTGTGGGCATCAGTGCACAAGTTCATGAAGCACTATTTCTTCATGTCGGTACTTTCGGTTAGACATTTTGCTGGTTCAGTCCTGCACAATTTTGTGATCTGAGCTATTCCACTTACCAAACACCTTGCGAGATACTGTTTTTGCATCTATTCACATGGTGAGGAATCTGTGCTTAGAAGTATCTGTTAGAAGAACAAGCTACTTACCTGTGGTAACACTTTTCTGGTGGGTACTCTAATTGTAGACTCCTCACCACTCTCCCACCTCCCTGTCCTGTGGAATGGTCTGTTTTTCCATCTAAAAAGGTCCCAAGTTAGGAATCTGCACACACTAGTCCTTCGGATTTGCTGATAGGCCTCACATCTGAGCGTGCAGACAAGCGAACAAAAGAAATTGATGTCAGCATGCATAGATGGTGTTTATATGCAGCTCTGCTCGTTGCTTTCAGAGCGGAATGTTGCACAACGCCACCTACCATTACTCAGGAGTACTGCTTTTTGAGTGTTCATACCCAGTCTGGCACCTGAGGATGTTCACAAGGTGAGTATTTTGTGGGTAGATGGAGTATCCACCAGAAAGAGCTTTACTAAAAGTAAGAAACTTGTTCGTGCAGAGGTACAACTAGTAGGTCTTTGATTATTAATCTGTTTCAGTAGTGGCAGTATTGCTTAAGATTTTTTTATTATTATTTAGGTTTTAGAGTTGGTAAATGTTCTTTAATGGAGTATTTTTTATTCAAAAAAACAATGTTCATATAAAAGAAATAATGTTCTGCGTTTGTTCATTAGTTTTGTGATCTGCTACCTTGACAGGATATGTAATGACGCACCTGTAATGTTAAGCCCATGTTTTTGACTTGAATATGTGCATAAAGTGACTATCCAATAAACAGGATTGTGCATTTATGGCGTGTATTTGTTTAGTAGTAGTGTTAATTCTTGGAACAGGACTTGCTTGTAGGGGTATTGTTGGAAAATAGGTGGACCAAATTAATCATCGCATTCTTCATAGCAGGCATGCGTTAAATATATGGGTAAACAGCGAAATGGCAATTCTTTTGTTGCTGTGAGTGAATTCAAGTTATTTCTTAGTCATTGAAATATATTCGATAATAATGGTTTGCAGCACTTTTTGTTTACGTGTAGTGTTCAAAGGTTTTTTATAATGTTTTAACTCTTTTTGTCAGCATATTTCCTTGAATTAAATGTGGTTTGGTTGCTGTCTCTGAAAGAAAGAGATTTGTCAAATGGAAACTGATCTAGCTGGTTTGCCAGCCCTATCTGTCCTGACTACAGGAACTCGGGCAGAAGAAAGACGTTCCTCCAGATATATGCAAGAAAGGGGTGCAGTTGGGGAGGCCGTCCTGGCATAAGATGGGGACAAAGGTTGATAGCGCTGGAGAAGTTTCAAAACCCCGACAGACATTATAATCTATATGCAAGACACTTCTTTTACGGCTAACATGGGCTCGTTGCTTTTTCCCGTTATGGATGGTTAATAATGCTTAATTCCCAAATTAAAAACTCGTTTTTTTCTTTTATTGTTAAGGTACAAAAGATGTTTTTCCTCCACCTTTATCACGCAAACTGAAAAAGGGAGAAACAAGTCCCAATAAGCGTGTGTGCTTTAGAGGCCCATTATAACATGTTGTGTAACTAGCATAACATGTGATTAGCTGAAAGGGCACTTTTGAGGGCATTGTGTACACTGACCCGAGTCTAACAATAATTTGTTTTGAAAGTGCCCAGGATTTTCTTTTATTAAGTTAGTAAATTTGTGATGTGTAATGATTTCAGGTTGAATCTTTAGTGCTGATGGTGCTCAAAACCACATGGCGTCAAATGTAGATAACTTATAGCCTTCTGTGCAGATCTGTGTTTCTCTTAGTCCCAAGTGTGTCTTTTCGATGTATATTGTATAGTGTTATTTGTGTTGTGATTGTCTTACAACATTAACCAACATCCAACAAATCTAATATGACACTCCAACAGTGGTAAATGGAAATATATAACGGTGTGCTCGAACATATAAGTATATAACTGACGTTTCAATACTGTTACCCAATTTTTTTTTTAAGTTCCTTGTGAGCTCTAAGCTGCATTTTGTGTAAATTTCTTTAATATTCTGTTTTCAAAGTAAAGGATGGCAGTATGACTTTTGCAATATGTTAAGAAGCACAATGTAGTGGTTGTGGAGTTCTCTTCTTGAAACTGTGATTATATTGAATACTGGGCATCTAGATCCAGTTATGGATCTCTTTGGAGCATTGTGTGCCTTGCTGCGTTTGGAGACAGGCATCAACTTTTGTTTAGTTTGCCAAGGGTGGATGACTGATCTTTGCTCGACTTCAGGTTATTATTTTTTGAGGCACCTTTGCCCGTTTAGTGGCTTTTGTGTTTTATGTGTGTGTTTTTGGTAGGTTTAGGTTACCTTCTTCTACATATTTGATGATGTGAGTCGAGGTGGTAAATATCCTTTCAATAGTTGCCTTCGGTTTGCTTGTTTTGTGTACAAGGTATTGGATCTCAACATTCAGAGCAATCCTCCCCGATATCCCGGGACTAAAGAAATGCAGCACTTCTGCACTCTTTGTCTCCATCCCTAGTGGGGAGTGGGTGAGCATCCAGGAAGGCTAGCTTGTGTAATCTCAGTGCAGTTCCGGCACTCTTCTTTTGCTCTGAGGATATTGAGCCATAGGTCCAACCCCCCTGGTCACCCTCCACCTCCGTTAACTCCAGCCAGACAGCATATTCCCTTGGGTTCCTTGCATTAGTCCTCGACTTATGGAAGGCCACCTCTCTGACATCTAAATTCTACTTCCCGGTGGAAATCCTGCAAGTGGATTTTCAATGTCTGATTGTTCTTGTACAGGGCTACTTCACTGCTCTGACAGGACCTACTTCTGGGCAGGTGGGACTCTCGGGAGGCCCCTCAGGCATTAAACTATTGCTGTGGTTTAAGAGGAAATGCAGTTCCTTTCAAGGCTGATCCAGAATGAAGTGCATATGAGTCCAACACATCTCAGAGTTGACACTCCCCAGCAGCTATCTTATATTTGATTGTCCTTCTCTGCTCGGCCCTACGCTCCTCAAAAACACAGAGCAAGCAACCCTTTCACCATGCTGAAGACACCCCTCCAGCCTACCCTAGTGCCCTCCCCAAGATGGAAGCTCCAGATCCTGCATTGTACCACAGTTTGGATCATGAGTCCATTTCCTGGGACCGGAACAAAACAGGATGTTAGGACATAAAAAATTACAAGATGTACTGAGCAGGTCCAGAGGACGTCATGGACTCCATGTGGATTTACTTCAAGTCTCTGGTGAACCTCAGCACACAGGTGTACGAGCTGTGTTAACCTCCAACTGTTCCCCACCTTATCCACCATTATCCTTTAGCACTACCATATGTCTCCCAACTCATAAATGAAGCATCCACCATCTTACACCAGAGTTTCTGCCATTTCTTTACTTTCAGGCCCAAAAGGACTACTGCGCTCCTGGTCCATCACTTTGCATTCACTCTCTCTCTTGTTTAGCTCGTGTCAAGTCACCTCAGTCTCCACCATTAGAGCCTCTCGGCCCACCATTTCAGGCATAAACCGATCTTTCTGTTAACAAGCAAGAGAGGGTAAGGAATTGAGTGAACAGGAAAGCATGAGTCGGAATCACAAAACGGTCCCCTCCAGTCATCCCAGGCAGACCCTTATTTAGAACACACAGGGCTCATATTCACATCAAACTGTACAGCAAAACTGTATCCTATGAAAAATAGATCATGAATGGCAGGCCTGCACATCCAGCATTTGACTTTCTGTTTTTCAAAGCGTACTAGGCCCCCAACTACTGAGTAGGAGTCCCTAGGCAATAAAACAGGCCCTAAAGATGGGTCTCAGTAGCATTCTCAATTATGGTGATGGTGTCACACTGCAGTTTGTCATGGTATAATATATTATCAAAACCCCAAGGGTGATACATCGGACTCTTGAGAGGTGTGTCAGATGTGTGAGATGCCCTTTTCTCAATCAGCACTATTCTGCCCACTCTAACCACAAGCGGCACCACATCTCTCCTAGTCGAACTCCAGTAACCTGCTCATAATGCATCACTGCTGGTCTCACGCTTCCCCTAAGCTCCCACCCTGGCACCACTCCCAGCTGCTCATCCCATCCTCCTAACCCAAAGCCCAGATCCCATCAATATCCCTATGCCTGACAAACGTGAAGCAGAAGGGAGATTTTCCAGCAGCTCTATCTAACGAAGGCATAGCAAGTCCCACGCAGTAAATAAGCGCGCTGCAGCCCAGACAAGGTTCTGATTCACCACTCCTGGCTGCACACCCTGCCTTCCAAGATCACCTCATAAATCCCATTCCAAATATTATTTTACATGCATATTGCAAGCAGCCTCCCCCTTCTCCTGAGTGCAGCTTTCCATCTGGCGTCTTATTTTACTTTGACTGCATTCAACAGGGTGAGGGGATATTTATTTATATCGTCGGATCAGCTAATCACCCCCCAAAAATTGCTCACGTCCTATTGGATAGATTGACGTAGATGCGCGGTATCATTTGCATATCAATATTTAATAGGGCTCTAATGAAACCGATCAGGGAATCCGCAGGAAACGAATGGAACCAAAGTGCAAGCTAATCTTGGGAATGTTGAGAGCATTAGTGGACTAGGCATGACGCCACCACCCAGACAAGCATGTGACGTGGGAAATGAAAAGAATGCAGCAGGAACCCCCTTAGCAAAGCCAGTGATCGTACACGCGAGGTCATTACTCTGCGCGTCAGTCATAAAGACTGGTTCCAAGTCAAAAAATGCGGCCATCTTGAAACCATTGAAGGAAGAAGTAAACTCTGGCCTCCATGAGTAACTCACTACTGTGCGCAGAGCCGGGAGTTCTGCCAATCCTCCCTCGAATTAATCCTTTTCAAACTGTTTATTTTATTTCTTTAAAACATATAGCCAATTGCTTACTCGACATCATAAATGTACTGTCCGTAGGAAGAGTGGCTCACAGAGTAAGCATTCAATGCTTGGAAGTTAAAACTGAGCTCAGTGGAGCAGGGGATACACACCTCACAGTGAAAGCACGGTAGAAAGAGGGGAAAGCTGAGGAAATCGTCTGTTACCCGTACAGTTTTCTTCTCATTAAACAATTCCTTTTGCAGTTTTCGAGCCTTTAATAACATTCCTTTTCACACTTGACATCATTTGAGACTTACTCATTATGCAGAGTCCTTTCCACAGGTTATCTCTGTCTGCGCTTGAGTGCCTCTTTTTTATCTGTCTGCTTCTGGTTCTCTTTATTTCAATTTTACACTCATTTAGTATAACATATAATTTTCAAATGTCTCGGCAAAGGTACATCTCTTGCAGTACCGATAGTAGACAGACCTTTAGCAGCTGTACAGTCACAACACACTGATTCAGATGGTACAATTGAATCATCACAGGCTTATCGCGATTTTGTGCCATCGGGAAAGCATCATTTTTCATAATCGAGGACTAGTATTATCCACTTGATTATAATCCTCACTTACCAGTACTGTTTAATTACTGCCCTCTGATGTCAGGCGCTCAAATCCTTTAAAAAAAGTCTGATCAAAAACATGCGTAGTTTTGCGGATAGCTATACTCTTTCGAACTCAAGTGGAATTTTTTTAGCACAGTGACTGCGGTTCAGGAACTCAGATGTATTGAAACTGTTTGCAGTTAAAGGTTGACTCCTTTTGGAACAAACAAAAACGTTTTTAAAAGATGGGACAGCTCTTTTTTTTTCTTTAATACAAAAAAGCACATTGGTCAAAATGATGACATTACGGTTTTTATTTTTATGCTAGGCACTGCCAATCATCCAGCTAATATACTTTTATAATTTTGTTGCATGATTTAAAAAATTGAAATACTTATGCACAACCGTGGCCACAAAATTGTGTGTATAGGTGACCATCTTGCTGTGGTGCAACAGAAGTATGACACAGATCTAGTAGCTCTCTCATGCTCATTGTTGAAGGAATTGCCAAATAAACTGAAGTTGTTGTATTAGTTTTAAAAAGCATTGACGTAAAGCCCCGACTCCATTTTAAGTAGGCCCGACTCCATATTCGGTAACAGGATTCACACATTTTTTTCCAATTTAACCAGAATCATTGTCATTTCTGCCATTGAAGCAGATGTTGTCTGATATGGTCATTTCAGGAACTCTGAAAGCGTCAAGGCATTCAAACAATGACATAGACATAACACCTGTTGCAACATCAACCTTGGACAAGTGTCTAGTTATCAGATTGTCAAGGACAAATAAAGAGCAAACACAATTATATAGTCAAAAAACAGTGTTTTCTGAATTGACATCCATTTAACTTATATGATCATTAGCATATGTCTGGGACATAGATTATTTGCATCAAGTTGTATGTCAGAAATTCTCTAATTTATAATCCGAAATTTCAGTCCTTGATAGGAGATAGTGTAAATGGGCTGCCACTTGATCACTTCTCAGGGGAGGTCCTTTGCCCTGATTATCACACACAATACTGCAATACTGCCAGAGACATTCTTGACTGCTGCCAGTGCACCATAAAGATGCTACATCTCACTTGATACAGACAACAAGCTGAATCCAGGAGAAAGGTTGCTGCCTAAACATGTTTTTCCTTTTGAAGGGAATACTGCAGTTCACCTCTGATGACCACAGCTTTTGCTGTCAACAAGGTATGCAGGGCGTTGCTTCTTCCTAAGAAAGTCCAGATTGCAAGTTTTACTTTCCATGTTTTACTAGCGTAGTGCATTGAAGCAGGTTTTAGAACGTTAGGTTATAAATTACATTTTCATTGTGTTAGAAATTATCATTTTAATCTCTTAGTTTGCAACCTGTATCTTGTTCTTATGATATTTTGTGTGGTTGTTTTTGATGTACTGAGAAACAGATTCACCCTGTTGCAGTGAATACTTTTAGTTAGAGGTGTTTGTTCTCAATAGTACCATTTGTGTGTGTGATATTGTGAAGAATGAAATAGGTTGGTTTCCGGTACCATTGTGCCTTAGATCCCGTCTTCAGGATTGTTAGTAACCTCAAAAGCAATGATTCCACTTCAGCTATGTATGGGGTGGGGTTCTGCGGGGCTCCCATAACCTTTCTTTCAAGTTCACCTGTGTCACCTGTGGCCGGGAAAGCAAACTTGTAGAGCTATGCCAGAGTCGTAGTTTATACAACAGCATTTTTTTTAAACTTTATTTATGAAATGTTCACACCATACCTTAGTGGTCATACACAGAATCCTTCAAGATAATACCCTTTGACTTATTTCCATAATATATATTTGAGTCCTGAACACGTCACAATTTGTTATACCTTTATGTATTTATGGCACAGCAGTAAACCCAGCGTCATACATAGAGTTACCCAAGCACCAACATTTACATACTATTACTACTATCAGACCCATTATCCTGCTCACTTTCAGTCCCCGTTGGATTTAACAATTCCTTACATAACTCTCTCCAGGTTACAATGTCCTCCTCTAACTTCTCATCCCTGCGACAGGCCTGCATATGCAATTCTTCCACCAGAGCCCACTCTCTCACATCCTTTATCCAACTTGGGAACGTTGAGCCCGTTCACCCATCCAGCATATTACAACAGCATATTTTTACCACAAGTGCATCATGTCGCTGGTCTAGCTTAAACAACAGATATTTTCGGGATCTGCCATGTTCTGAGTTTTTTTTCTAAGATACCATTTGTTTAGAATTACATACAAATGTAGAGGCAGAACATTAAAAAATGTTTGGAACAAAGATCCGAAAGATCTGCTTATGAGAGCAGATTTTATAGGTTCTGGTAATTTGCAGAGGCTAAACAGTGGATTAGTGATGGATGGGTAATCATGTAATGTTAGTGACAAAGTTCTTGGGCTAAGAAAGTAGTAAAAAATGCTAGTAGGGAAGATAAGGGAGATACTATAGGGTGCAAACCCTTAACTAACTTAACCCTTAACTAGGTACCCTAAGAAAAGGAACTCTTGGATATTTTACCAAAGACCTAAGTTGGGTGGTTGTTGAGAGAGCTATCTAACAATGGGTGTGATTATCCTAGTGTTGTGCATACAGAGATCAAAGCTGTTAAAATATCTCATGGTGGCATGTCGCATTTTTATTCCTGTCCCCATGTAGGTATAGTTTGAAACTGGAAAGGGGATATTTTAACCCTTTTTTAGGTCGACATGTTTCATCCCTTACCAGAGCCCTCAAAAATAAGTGCAGGTGGACTTTCTTTTTAGGGTCATATGAAAATGTTCTTTGTACATGAATGCCCTCCATAGGTATGAGTGTATGAACTGTGTGCCTAATACTTAACCAAAAAATCCTGCGGCACTACAATTGCCAAATGCATGGGTGATGAATCTGGAAAAGATAATCGTAAAACGCACATGATCTTACAAAGGTTTCTATGTCGTTCACATTTGAAGGTAAGGTGGGCCAATGAAAGAGTTGAATTATCCCTTTTTCCAGTTTTAATATAGCCACATGGTGACAGGAATAAAGATGTGATATGTTCACTAAAAAGTATTTGATCTGTCTATGCACAGCACAAGGATAATCACATCTCTTGTTAGATAGCTCTCTCAACGAACACCCATCTTAGGTCTCCGGTAAGAAATCCAAAAGCCGCCCTAACTTGGCACGGTCGTAGCCCACACCATTAGGCGTGAGGAGGAGCCTGTGATGAATCATGCCACCATATTGATGGGGGAGGGTTTCTGTCCTTTAAAAAAGGATTATTCGGTCTCAGCTAGACAGGGCATGCGCGGTCTCGAAGAGACATGTTATGCACTCAGTGGGCTTGCCATTTGCTGTCTCCAACCTTGCTCTCCTATTCTTTCTCCCCATTTGTGCATGGCATGCATCTGTCATGCCTCTTCCTGGGTTTAGCCCTCCCCACAAGCATGGACCAATTACACCATCCCTCCACTGATTCCATTTTAGCATCTGTCTCAGGAACTACTTTTTTCTTTGTTAAGGGGCACTTAATAGGAGCGCTTGTGTTTTCACTCGCTGCTCCAAGCTTCTCTGTAAACAGGACTGTAAATCTTGTTCTTATCTCATCACATTTGCTATACATTCAAAACCGAGTTCAAATGCCAGACACTGTTTTCTGAGGGCCCCTGTTTAGCTATTTTGCACATGATTGGTGTACCTGGATTCAGAATGGAATACTTGTAGTTCTCCAGGCCCGTGATTTACTTTCAAAACACATGGTTAAATCACACTTCTTTCACTTCAATTTAAAGACTTTATTTGGATGCATGTTTACAAACAAAATCAAACGATGCAAGGCCTTCAAAATGAAGCGATGCAAAGCCTTTGTTTGGACACATGTTAAAAAAGTAATTCACATACATTCATAATTAAATGTATTATTGTACCAGGAAATCAAAGTTAAATATTTTCAACATACTATGTTTCTTTTTTTATTTTGATTTGCCGGTGCAACATTACTTTTCATTTTGAGTGCATGTGATTTAATTGCAAAACATACGCTTAAACAAAGGCTTTTAATCAATTCTGTAAACAGTCCTGTAAATCATGTTTTTATCTGGTCACATTTGCTATGCATTCAAAGACCAAGGTCAAATTCCAGACGCTGTTTTCCGGGGGCGCCTGTTTAGCAATTTTATGTGTGCGTTTATTTTTTATTTTGATTTGCTGGTGCAACATTACTTTTAATTCTTTTTTTTTTTAAACAGTTTTTATTGCAGAGTTCAATACAAGGTATACAACACTTTTGCAAATAGTTTACGCGGGACCAGAAATTCCTTCCCTTTTTCCAAGTTTTGCAAACACAGCCTTACAGCCCACATCCCGGAGGCTGGGCGGCGAATTAGTATGAAGAACATACTCCCAGTCTAATGGTGCAAACTGTGCTATCGGTCCTCCGCTGTCTGCTTTTAACTTTTCCCCCTCAACCTTCTCCTCTCCGCCATCCGGCAGATGTGTGTGGGGCTCTTCGCCCTAGTTGGGTTATACAGTCTTTTCTCCCCCCCCCCCTCCCCCCTGGTGTCTATGCTCGCGTCTGGTGATTGCGCATTCTATCTTGTAGGTAGCCTCAGGAGTTCGGTATCGATTAATGGGTGTGTGAGTCTGGTGTCGGTGCAGGGACTAGAATCACCTCCCCTGAAGCCCCTGGGTCTGCAGGGTCTTCCTCCCCTTCACTCTCCACTGCACTGTCTCTAAGAGCTTGGACCATCGTTTCCCATGCCAACGCCGCTTCCTGGGCTTTCTCATCCGGCTTACGTCTAACCATTTGGTACCTAATTGTGCTCTCTGCTGCAGCCCATTTCAAAAATTCGTGCAGCCATTTCCGATGCGAAGGCGCTACTTTTGATTTCCATCCCCTGGTGAGCTCCCTCTTTGCAATAAGTAGGCCCATATCTATAAATTTACTAGATAGTTTGGTTTTGCGTGTGTGTAGAAACCAGTGTAAGAGTGTAACCGCACCGTCGTATTGCAGTTCTCTATCTGTCACTTCGTTCAGGATGTCTCCCACGTTCCTCCAATATTCCTGCAACTGTGGACAGCCTCGTAGCATGTGTAATAAATCCGCCCCCAACAGTGCACATCTGGGACATGCTGCGTCCTCAGCGCCAAAGTATTGCATAATTTTATGCGGGGTGAGGTAGGCCCTATGAAGTATGTAGAGATGGATTAGTTGGAAACGGGCATTCCTGGTGCTTTTCCTGGCTCTCTGAACCAGCTGGGACCACATTGTGTCTGGGATGTCTTTTTGTAAATCTGTCTCCCATTGTGTTTTAAGGCGCGTTAGAGGTGTTACATTCTCAGTGTGCATTCTGGAGTATAGGCACGTAACTGCCTTGTAGGTCCCTGCCGCCATCATCGTGTACTGGCACGCTAACGATGTCTTGGGTTCAATTAGTCCCTCCCCCCAATGCGCCTGTATAGTCCGCACTACTGCCGCATGCAGTAAATAGTCCCCTCTCGGGAGACCGTATTGTTCCTGCAGAGTCTGGTACGGTGTCATCACCCCATCAGTATAAAGGTCTCCCACCATCTGTAGACCAGCTTCTTCCCAAAGTTGGAGGTTCGACTAGTCTCCCCCATGTGGCAGGGCCGTTATCATTCCTAATGGGATTTCAGGCGCATATGGATGCCCCGGGCCAGCTCGTTTCTGCATGCGATTCCAACATAGTCTCAACGTCCGTTCTTCTTGGGACAATCCTCTGAGCACTAGTTTCTGCTGCAGAGCAATATACGCTAGCACATGTCGTGGGATGCCCATGTCTCTTTCAAGTTCCGGACCCCAATATACCCTTGCCACCTCTTGCGTATAGAACTGCAGTTGTGCTGCCAGGTAATAGAGCTCGAAGTCAGGGACCGCTAATCCCCCTTCGGTCTTCGGGCGAGTCAGAGTCGTTAGTGCTATCCTCCGCCTGCCCGTTCCCCAGAGGAAGGACACCATTCGAGATTTAAGCTGTTTGAAGACTACGCCCGGTATCCATATAGGAAGGGTCCTAAAAAAGTACAACAATCGCGGTAGGGCGATCATTTTGAGTAGGGACACCTGGCCCGTCATGGATAAAGGAAGGGTAGCCCAGAAGGTCATGTTGCCCTGTAATGCTCGGATGCAACGACCAATATTACCGTCCAATAAGTCCGCAGGCTCGTGGTAAATATTGACCCCGAGATAGTGCAAGCAGGACGGTTCCCAGCATAGATTGAGGCCGGTCAATGGACACCCCTCCATCTTCCGGAGGGGGAAGATACAAGTCTTTGCCCAGTTTACATTTAAGCCTGAGACTCCTCCGAATCTCGCCAGTAGGCCCTTCGCATCCTCCACCGCCTCTTCGGCATTATCCAAGAATAACAGAAGGTCGTCCGCGTACAGCGATATATGGTGGTGGGTACCTCCGACTTCTATTCCGCAATATGAATCTCCTCTTCTAGCCAATGTCGCCAGTGGCTCCATCGCCAAAGTGAATAGCAAGGGGGAAAGTGCGCATCCCTGTCTAGTTCCCCTGTTCACTTCATATCGGTCCGAAATCAGCGCCCCCACTCTCACCCTAGCGCCTGCCGATGCATAGAGCACCTTAGTCCACTGTATGTAACTCTCGCCCAGACCAAAACCTTTCATCACTCTATACAGGTAGTCCCACTCTAGGCTATCAAAAGCCTTTTCTATGTCAACTGACAGCACCATAGGGGCTCTTGCGGTCTGTGGAGGATCTGCTATGAGCCGAAGCAGCCTACGAATGTTGTGCGACGTGTTCCTAGTAGGGATAAAACCCGACTGGTCGCTATGAATCAGACCCTGCATATGGGTCACAAGTCTACTGGCTAGGATTGTACTAAGTATTTTATAGTCCGTCGTCAGCATCGATAACGGTCGGTACGAGGCCGGATCCAAGCTGTCTCTACGCGGTTTTACCAGGGGTATCATGATCGCCTCGCGCATCGATTGGGGTAACTCTCCTTTTTCCTTGGCCTCCGCATATATTATACATAACCGTGGGGCCAGTAAATCGATATATTTGCCATAGAACTCAACAGGTAGCCCGTCAATTCCTGGCGTTTTGTTACGCGCCATTCTCTTTACAGCCCCTCTTATTTCGGCGAGGTCAATCGGACCCCCGATGGCTTTAGCGTGTTCCTCTTCCAGTTGGGGCAACTGTATCTCGTTTAGCAAGACTTCTATCGCCTCAGTTCGAGTCCCCGAGCCCTTCTCGTATAGTTTTTCGTAGTATGTTCTAAAGCACTGCAATATATGCGGTTGGGTGTTGTACACCTCCCCGCTTGGGCCCTTCAGGGATAGTATCGGGGTGCTGCCCCTACTGGGGTTGGCCAGCCGGACCAGGAGTGCTCCAGTCTTGTCCCCCTCAGCGAGAGCCTTAGTTAAATAATTTTTATAATCAAAGCTGCGCAGGCGCTCTACCTCCACCGCCACTGCCTCCCGCGCTGCACGTACCCCTTCCTGTAGGTCAGGGCGGCCCGGCCGCAACTTCTCTGCCTCTCTCAGCGTTCGTTCAGCCTTGTCTAGATCGTCGACTAGCGTCCGTCTCGCCCCCGCAAATTTCCCTATACAATGACCTCTCACCACTACATTGAGTGCATCCCATTCCGTGGCCCTGGAGGACGCTGTCTCCTCATTCTCTGCAAAGTATCGGGAGATCCTATCTTCTAAGGCCGCACTGAATGGTGGGTCATCCAACGTGTCCGGCCGGAGTCGCCAAGTCGGGATCAGCGTGATCCCTGTCATCCAGTCCAATGTGAGGAGCAAGGGGTTATGATCTGATATCGTGCGTGCTAGATATTCAGTCCGGGCAACCATCGGCATTACCGCCTGTGAGCACAGGAAAGCATCTATGCGGACATGGAGGTCGTGTATGCCGGAGTAGAAGGAGTAATCCCTCTCCGCTGGGTGCTGTACCCGCCATACATCCGACAGGTCCCACTTCTCCTGCCAGTTCGATCTGTGTTTTGCTAATCTGTGTACCGGGGAAGCGTGTAGTGGTGGGTGCGACCTGTCCAAAGTGGTGTCCGCAATTGAGGTGTAGTCCCCCCCCCATCAGCGTAGCTCCAGTGAGGTAGGTAGCTAGGTGTCTGGATAATGTAGTGAAATACGATGCTTGCTCAGTGTGCGGTGCATAAATGCCACAGAGTGCTATCTGGCGGCCTCTGAGCAGGCCTTCAATTGCTACAAATCGCCCATTTGGGTCTATTATATGCTTGGTGATTTGGAAGGGAACCCCCGCCCGAATCCAAATTAGTACTCCCCTAGCAAATGCCGAATACGTGGTGTAAAACAATTGACCCCTCCATCGTCTGTGCAGTGCGACTCCTTCCTTCTTAGTCAGGTGAGTCTCCTGCAGAATAGCAATGTGAACCCCTCTGCGGACAAGGTAGGAATGTATTTTGTGTCTTTTTGTCATTGAATTCAGCCCCCGCACATTCCAGGACACACATTTTAACGACCCCACATTATCCATTATCCTGGTGTGGTCGATCTAGGGCCACTACCAACAGCAACCAGACGCCAGTTGTGACACCATTCCCTCCCTTCCCCAACAAATGCACACCCACCCCGTCCCGCACTCCATTGCCTCCCAGCACAGTCTCCCCCCCCTCTCCCCAGCCCATGCCCTGAGTTGCCCCAACGTCTCCAGGTCCCCCCCCCCCTAGAACAGGACCTAACTGCAAAAGAGTTTCCCCCATCCAAACAAATGAGCAACGTGCTCTCAAAACTTCCTACCCCGCAGTCTGTACTGCGGCGGCCTTATGGGCCTCTGGGTGCGTGAACTAGCTTTCGCTACTTGCAATTGTCTCCCTGTTCCCCCGCCCCACAATTTGCTTCCAGACTCATGTTAGTCGAGTCTCACGGCTGCCTGCTCAAACGGTCTCACGTGCCATAGTAGCTAGATTAGCACAGCCATTCCCCCATGTCTTCGTTTCAGCTACCAAAGACTTCCTCCGCGGTTTGTGGCGTGACTGACGGGCCCCCAGTGCTGTCCACCTCAGAGATTTCGGTCTCTGATCCCGTTCCCGCTTCCTCTGAGATCAGTTCATTCTCTAGCTGCGTCGGTACCACACCTGACACCTCCTTCACCGCTTGCAGTGCCGCCCTCCGTTTTTCCACCGTTTGCGATTCTGTCGGCTTCTTCCGGTGTTGCCCTCGTTTCCGAAGCCGCTTGGATCGCCGCACCGAGCTCTGGCGGAGCTCCTCCTCAGCTCCGTAGCGGGCCCCATCCGTTCCAGCTTTGTAAGTGTCCCACCAGGACCAAGCCTCCGCTGAAGTAGTGAAGAACAAAGCTTTTCCATCTACTGAGACCCGTAGTCGCGCTGGGAATAGAAGCGAGTACTGCAGTCCCTCTGTGCGCAGTTCTTTTTTAATGGACAGGAACGAGGCTCTAAGTGTTTGGGTTTCAAAGGTGTAGTCCGGGAACAGCGTAACTTTACTGTTATCAACTTGGAACGGCCCCGACTCTCTCGCCCGCTGCAACAGCCAGTCTCTGTCTCTGTAGTGGAGCAGTTTGATCACCACCGGCCGGGGGGGCAGACCCGGTTTCGGGGGCCTGGCAGGGACGCGGTGCGCTCTCTCCAGCGTGAAGAAGGGGGAGAGGCCCTCAGGGGCCACCACTGTTCGCAGCCAGGTGTCCAAATAACCCATCATGTCTGTCCCCTCCTTTTTCTCCGGAAGGCCCACTAAGCGCACATTGTTCCGGCGGCTGCGGTTTTCCGCGTCTTCCGCCCTCCGCTCTAGTGCTTGGATGCGGTCTAGGGCATCCGTGAGTCCTCCATCTAGCGCCTTGTGTTCCGGCCCAATATCCTTTAGGAGATTCTCCGCATCTTTGACCCTATCGGCTAGTTTCCCATGATCAGCTCTCAGGAGTCCTAGTCCCGTCGCCACCTGAGCAATGTCCTGATGTAGAGCGTCCTTTGTGGCTGCAATAGCTTGTAGGATTTTGTCCTGCATCTGTTGTAATTCCGACTGTGGCTGCTGTGTGTCCTCCACAGTCTCAGGGGTCTGGCCCCCATCTCCTTTCGGTCCCCGCGGCTTCCCCATCGCACCTCCGAAGCACCAGTCGATCCGTCCGGGCAAGTCAGGGCAGGTGGTCCGCTCCGACAGTCAGCGAAGTCTGGGATCTCACTGTTGGCAGTGATCGTCAAGTCTCAGGGGCTCTAGTGGCCCAGCCTCCGTGGACGTGCCTCTCTCCTTCAGGGGTACACGTGGTCGCCCTCCTCAGCGACGGCCCTCAGCTGCGGCCAGGTCTCTGTCCCCGCTTAGGTCAGGCTCCCCCAAGCAACAGCCCAGTCCTCCACTTCTCCGAGATCGCTGTGGGCGCCCCTCCGGGTCTCCAAGCACTTACCCGCACTCTCCAGCGGGAGACGATATCAGTGCCAGGGAGCCGAGTCGCTCCAGAGCCAGATGCGCTGTGCCCCGATGTTGCTCACCGCGAAGGCTCCTCTCAGGTCCGTCGTTGGAGCGCCAGGCAGGCGTTGCACCTCCGTTGCAGAAGGCCTCGGGCCGCGGCCGGGTGCAGTAGTCCCGGGGGTCAGCGCTCCTCACCTCCGGTGCGCTGTCCCCTCCCGCCCACCGCAGGGCAGAGCGCTCCCCAGGGTCGAAGCAGGGCCCCAAGTTCCGCCCGAGTAGTCTCTCGGCGCGGGATGGACAATCGCGCCCGCAGGGCAGTCGGGCTCGGTCAGGCTCAATCCCAGGGCTCAAAGGTCCACGCCCGATTGGGTAGCGTTTCGTCGGAGATACGTGGGATCTCCACCAGCCTCCTCAGCGGCTGGCTCTATGCGTCTTCCCCCGCTGCTCTCTCACCTACTGGCCTCCCAGGTGTCATCCAGTGCCTCTGTCCCCGCTCAACAGTCGCCCCGCAGCAAGGCTCCGCCGCCACTGCAGGTCCACCGGTTCTCTCGTCGCTAATCTGCGGCGCCGCTCTCACTCCTCACCACTCACTTTGGGGGCGGGGCGCCAGCTCCAAGGGATCGTAGGCCCGCAAGCCGGGGTCTAATTTTTCAGGGTCCGCAGGGTTGGGGCAGCACTGTCGCGCGGGCTCTGCACCAGCCTCCCCGGGGGCCGCCGACGTCAGGCGTCTCTCCGAGGTAGTTCACAGCCGCCGGGCCCCGGGTCCTGCGCCGAGGCGCCTCAGGCTCTAGCCGGCAGCAGTCCACCGTCCTCAGTCGTCCCTCGCCGCCATTTTGCGCTGCGATCCTCCGAGCACTTCGCGGCCAGTCCGAGGGCCAGTTGGATCAGCCTGTGCTCTTTCGGGGGGGGGGGGGGCCGCAAGATCGTCCTCGGCCAGCTCGGTACTCCAGTCCAACAAAGATGCGGCAGGGTCAGCCCGCCACTCAGACCGTCGCTGAAGTCCGCAGTGGAGTCGGGGCCCCCCAGTCCCGCCACTCCACAATATCCGGGCCCGACCCGTCCTCCAGATGTCCCCCCAGCCAGCAAGCACCCACAGCGTCCCTCTGCGAGGGCAGGGCGTTCCAGTTCGGCCCCAAGGATGGCACTACACAGGTGCTGGTCGCGCAGCTCCGGGGGCTCCGGTGTTGGAAAGACACCCACCCAATGGGTGCCGGCCGTGCCGGATCAGCAGCAGCGGTCCGCCGCGCCGGTCGGGCGCTCTCGGCCACTCCGGGGGGCAGCAGGCCCCACCGGCGCCGGGGTCTCGATTTTAGCCTCCCGGGCAGGGAGGGGCCGCACCAGGGCAGCGGGGCGCCGAGTCCGGATCTCCAGGCGTTCTCCTCGGTCGTAGGGGGCCACAGGATTTTGTCGTCGGGCGGTCGCCCCCCAGCACTCTTGGGTCACACTCCTCGCCTCTCAGTTGGGCCGCAGGGTTCGCGCCTCTGGTCTCGGCGTCCCGGCGGTCAGGAAGCCTCCGCCATCTTGCGCCTCAGGTCCGCGGCATGGATTCGGACTTGCACAGCGCCCTCGGTGCCGGAAACGGCTCTATCACGGCACCGGAGCAGGCAGCAATATGTCGTTGGGGTCCCCCGAGAATTTCACGGGGTTCCCAAGTTTGAGACAGGATAATTTTGCGGATTACGGGCGGTGGGTCCGGGAGCCTCGTTAGGCTGCCACCATCTCCGTCGGCCGCTAGCCACGCCCCCCCAACATTACTTTTAATTCTGAGTGCATCTGATTTAATTGCAAAACATACGCTTAAGCAAAGGCTTTTATTCGCATGATTTTCTTTGTAAATACATACCTAAATAAACTCTTTCCATTGCAGTGTAGAAGCGTGATTTAAGTGTGCCTTTTGGGTACAATCACAACTAAAAATGTTTCACCAGCAAACCAGGGTACAAGTAAACGCGATGATTTATCAGTACAACATTACTTTTATTTCTGATTTACTTAAAAAAGGCTTTACATCTTTTTCAGGTTTCAAACATGCTCTCACCTAAATCCTCTATGAAATACACAAAAGTGCGAGTTTATATTTACACCTCCCCTTGACGTATTATTTTATCATGCCTGTGCTTGATTTTTAGTCGTCATATCCATCAAATTAAAGGCTGACCATCGCATGGACACAGCATTGACTACATTATATTTACCAACATACTTTTCCATTATATACCTCTTATTAATCCCTTTCACGTGACGGAACAAGAAATATATAGTGGAAACAAACGTACTCAGTAGGAACATATACATTGTTACATGCATGCAGGGAAAACAATTGCTTACTTAATGCCAACTAATGTAAAAAAAAACTTAATGCATTGCTATTACATGACGCCATTTGTAAGTAGAGAACTGCTGTGGAGATGTCACCTCTCAATGCCAATGCTTGTCTGCTACGCCTCTTTCAGTGCTCCGACCCCCAGGAGGGATGAGGGCACATTACACGCTCTGCTGGTGACGCTGCAAGAAGGGCAGGCCTCACCTGGCACAGAGTGCTCATGGCTGCGCTGATATGCCATTAGCATTGACAACACCTATAGACATTAACATTGACAACACCTATTTGTCTTGGATTGCTGCAACCTATTGGCTTTGCCAGTGCTTGTTTTTGTAGTTGCAAGTTCTACAATGACCCACTAGATCATGTCTACTCATAGGGTACATTAGTATTATTGTAAGAAAAGTAGTCCCTAGCCATGAAAGTCATAATTCTCAAACAGCAAATCTCAGAGTTAACTCACTCAGCCATGGAAACCAACAGTGTGTTAAACTGACTTCTGCAGAGACCTGATCCCATTGGATAGTCACACCAGTGCTGTGGCATTTCGCTATCTCTTTCATCACATAAGGAGATATTCATGGAGACAGATATATACCTTGGGCCCGATTCACAGAACTAACTTAAGACAAAATCCTAAACTTACTACCATTTTGGTATTCACAGAAGGCGCTTACTCATTTCGGTATTCACAGAAGTTAGGAGTCTTAACTTTAGGACTCCTAAACTGACAAAAATCCTAACTTTAAGACTTTCGGTATTCACAGAAGGCATTTAGGACTCCTAACTTCTGTGAATACCGAAATGAGTAAGTGCCTTCTGTGAATACCAAAATGGTAGTAAGTTTAGGATTTTGTCTTAAGTCAGTTCTGTGAATCGGACCCTTGTTCGCAAAACACCAGTGAAACCACAGAACTAACTCTTTGCTGGAAAGCTAAGGAATGACATAAACGAGTAGCGCATGTTATTCACCTTGGTATGCATGGACTTTTATCTTGACGTAGTTGGCCAGATGATGGAATTTCACACTCAAAAAAATTATCCTAGGACATAGACTCCGGGTTTCATGTGTTCAGCTTGAAAGGATTGACCGATATTCATGAATCAACTTAGCTCATGAGGGCATTGAATTGGCCTGAACTCATATGACCTTATTATGCAGATGACAACTAAGTAATGCCAGCTCATGCCATTCTACAGTCAAGCTAGAAGTAATCAGTACTGGAAAAGAGGCTCTGGGACTAAAGCAAAACAGAGGACTATTTTCTCCATTAAATCCGTTCACTCAGTGTAGTGTTAAATGAGTTGGCTGAGCAAATGATCAATTAAATGTACAGAAAGGACGGAGGTAAACATTTTCCAGATACTGTGGGTTCCCTATGTGCTTGTCATTTTATCATTGTGTACTAGATTAGACACTTAGAAACATTATGTAGGAAAGTAAACATCTGTGAACATTTTGTACGACTGGATTCTTACCTTCAAAATCTCACATGGCCGGCCTTGGTTGAATTCAGGTAAAACCAGGTAACCCTCAGCAGGGTCAGACACACTCTGCCTTTAATGTTATAATATGGTTGGCTATTTGTTAAACGTAAGCAACTGAAGAGATTCACATTTTCCTAAGTGGTTGAACTCTATGTTAAGGTGTCTGCTACAAACATGCTAGGTTGTTGTCATTTCTAAGATCGCTACAAGACCACCTATGTTCAGCAAATAACTCAGGATTGGCCAGTTTTAACCAGCATTGTCATTAAATGAATCTAAAGATATGGATTGGTTGTTGCATTTTTCATCTGCCATTGGCTATAAATCTTTACATTAACCTTTCTATTCATTTTTACTCTGATGTTTATGTTTATGTTTATTCAAATTCAATTGATGTCCTTCAGCAAGTGTTATCCAGCACTGGTGTAATGCAAAATAACACCCCCCCCCCCTCGAACATGAGGGGTCACTGAGTCTCCCATATCTCTAAAGACCTATCTGTTTAGCCTCTGATATCTTATCTCGCTCACTCCTCTCTATAGCTCCTCATTGGCAGCGTCGGGACACTCAATTCTGAGTATCTGTTTGCGTTGTATAAATACCCCTCATTCATTTATATTCATTGCCTTGGGCTGAATGTGGGCCACCTGAAAGGTTAGGAGTGCCCCTCCTCCGCAGGAGCCTACGTTATGCCCCTGTTACCGCATGCCCACTGGCTCCAAATGGACTACTAAATAACCTCCACAACATGGAACTGTTTGGAAGATATTCTCTGGCGTAAAGGAGCAGATATGTAAAAGCCTTTACCCCATCGACCAATTAGATTTTGAACAGGCAGACAGGTATGCCGATTTCTCATGGATAAACTAATGTACTGGCATCTACTAGGATGTCTGGTGTAAAATATCTAGCAATCCTGAAAGAACGTCTTTTGGGAACCTAAGGAGTGCTACCAGAGCAGGGCTAAATACCTGTGGCGACTCCCTGATCAGACTGAAGGTGAGAAGGCCAACGGGCAGGGTGGCAAGCGGCACGAGATGGCTGCGCTTGTCCCCGTCTGAGGCGAGGAGTCCTGATGAAAAGAAAGGTGCGGGCTCTGTAGATCTCTGCAGATTTGGCCCCGCTGGGAGAGATCCTGCAGTGCAACAGAGCAGCTGGCTGAGTTGCGCTTTGAATAGTAGGGTGGAGGCCCGTGACTAGGCAGGCAAGCGCCACGAGGGGAGGGCGCTCGTCCCCATCTGTGGAGCGGAAGTGTTCCCAGGGAGCCTCGGGTACAGAGACTAGGACTTCCAAAACAATTGAGGAAGTGAAGAGGTATTGACAGAATCACCCTCCGATCAGATATGTATAAACAAAGAGATTCTATCAAAGTGTAGTGATTTTTATTATTTTTATTAATTTCTGTGGGTGATGAAAACTAATAGATGAGCTCTCTCTTAGGGTGGTAATAATTAGGTCCCTACACTTCACTGACATCACCCACACTTGCACAGTCACATAGTCCTGTCACTATACTAGTGCTCCCGCGTAGTCGGTCAGGTCGTAGCACGCCCCGCCCCGTAGAGGGACGGGAAGACCCCAATGATGAAGCATGACACTATTGGATTTTTTTAGTGTGTGAGGGGTATTTTAAAAAGCACACTGTGCTCTCATCTTTACCACCCTAAGAGAGAGCTCATCTATTAGTTTTCATCACCCACAGAAATTAATAAAAATAATAAAAATCACTACACTTTGATAGAATCTCTTTGTTTATACACAGAGACTAGGACACCTGTCTATTTGAACATCTGGGAAAGGCCATCTGGAGGTGAAGCCCAGGAGGCAGGACAGTATGTATGTATGGATGTCGAGAATGTATAAAGCGCAGGAAGCCCCCCCCCCCCAAGGGGTATCTCCGCGCTGACATAGAAAACAAGTCAGACGGGCACGGACTCCCATAACTCAAGCCTTGAAAAATTCCATCTTCAGGAGTTTCCTGAAGCGAGCAAGACTAGGACATTTAAATAAATCCTGTGACAAAGAATTCCAGTATTTCGGAGCCAAGTAGGCAACAGTTTTGCCTCCAGATCGTATTTTCTTAAAGCGAGGGACCACCAGCAACCTTTTGCCTTCCAATCTGAGACACGGGTTCGGGCAGTACACTTTGAACTTATCCGCCATATAGCTCGGGCTTGTACCATAAAAGAGCTCTATGGGCAAAACAACAGAGCTTGAACTTAATCCTCTGGCGGATTGGAAGCCAATGGAGAAATGTCAGTAATGACCACGGGGAGGTGCGGGTGGTTTATTAAGAGCTAGGCTTGTGGCCACATTCTTGATGATCTGCAATCTGCTGAGAAGAGACTCGTTCGCGGATGCCAATAAAGCATTACAATAATCCATGCGACCAATGATCAAAGCCTGAATTAAGGTTCTACGTACAGTGAGTGTCAGCCACATACACACTCCGCGCAAAAGGCTCGAGGTATGATAGCAGGTCCCTGCAGTGGTCATGACTTGATCCTTCATGGATAACCGTACATCCAGCCAGACCCCTAGATTTTTAGCCACAGGGGTTGGAGAGGGGGCAGGGCCTAACGCTGTCGGCCACCACACAGGGGACTAGGAAGTTAGTGCAGCACCACAGTCGCCCCGAAATGAGCAGCATTTGGAGGTGAAGAGACATGTGCACGAGGAGGTGGGCATCACAAGAGGGGTGCCCAACTCCCCTTCCACATCGGTTATACCCGGCTGCCGACTTGTCTGGGGCACGTGCTGGGCCCCATGAACTGCACCATCCCAAATCAGAGTCCCCTATGGCAACAGCTCTAGGGCCTGGTGGGTGTGAATAGTGTGATGCAACAAGGATTGTGTGATGATTGTGACTCCTACCTGCAAGCAAACGTGACCGTGCATGGTTGGCCACAGTAGTAGTACCGGACCTAGCAGGGATCCCTGCAATGCACCTTCATGAGGCTTGAGAGCCTATAGGATAGATCTGAGAAGCCTGGGGCTGTGCGACCTCTTCTGGAGACCAAGACGTTCTGTTCTGTGTCTGGGCCCCCTCTGTTGTGACTGGGTCCTGTGAAGCCCTCTATTCGTGAGTTGGGGAATAGTGATCAACTGGGACGTTCGCCTGGGGTACTTTCTGATCTATAACGGCCACATGTGGTTGCTGCTCTACCGGACCCCACAATGGTGATGAAGTGGAGCAGGGTGGCACAGACTAATAAAATACTCAGTTATGCACAGCCAGTGCTTCCGGAGGACCAAGCCCAAGAGGTGGTCCAGGCTGCAGTAGAGGAGACCGTGGTACAGGCAACAGTGGTGGCTACCTCCACAGCAGATTTGTTAGCAGTGATCCAGAATTCATGGGATGAGATGCTCCATAAGATTGACTCCATCGCTATAGATGCTAATCTGTTGCGGACGGATCTGCTCAGGGTGTCGGAGCGAGTGACAGCGAGTGACTAACAGAACAAAATGTTAGTGCCCTGCAGGTGGCAGGGTATGCTCAGACGTGAGTCCCTTGCTCACTTTGCCACTGGATTCAAGCAAGCCTGGCTGAAGACGGCTGAAATGCCAGAAACCGGTCCTAGGAATCTTGTTTCCGGTCCAGGGAAGGCATGGCTTGGCAGTTCGGGCTGGACTGTTCCCATGAGGCACAGGGTTAGACTGATTTTCAAATGGCCATGTCTGAACTGGGGTGGCAGAGTGGGCGAAAGAACGGTGATGGATTAAACCCAGATCTTTTGACTGGGTGTGAGTGTTTGATTGGTTCAGATGCTCCGTCCATCACCACCCCGTTTGTACTGCAGGTGGAAGTCAGTACTCGACACTGTCATCTGTCTACAGAAAGAAGCAGTTCACTTAGATGATTGGGTGGAAGGCTCTGAGAGGAGATCCCGCAGAAACAGTCTGCAATTCGTGGGGTTCCTGGAGAGAGATTCTCTACATTTTTCACAATTGAAAGAGTACATAAAGTCCTTGTTTTGCTGCCAAAACCTGACTCCACTTTGAGCAATTATAACCCAGTTATTCAATTTCTGAGATAGAGATACTATCCTGCCAACCACCCACATCTGAGGACGTTTGTTGTTTGAGGGACATCCTATATGCATTTATCCTGACCAGACTCAGAGGGTACAGAACAATTGGAAAACCTTTCTGTTAGTTAAAAGGCGAGTCTGAGATCTCAACTTCAAATATAGCCCCTTGCTGTGCTTAATTTGTAATAAAAAAAAGTGCTAGGGCCCTCGTCGGGAGGCTCCTGCAGCTTGCACCACCTGTTGCCTCTGCCAGAGCTGGCAATGACATCACCAACAAACTACTAATCATCACACTCTTAAATGTGGGACAATTCCAGGCCTCCAAAACTATAAAAACGCCCTGGGTGATAGGTATTAGTATTTTTTTTATTGTGTGTTGAATTAATAAACAGCTGTTGTCCTTATCTCTAAATTCGACTGACAGTGCCTCAATGTACAGCTTGTCATAATTGCCCATGCTGACCATTAAATGCTGTTACCAAGCTCCGGAAACCACTGGCTCAAATTAAGCACTGGCCATCTGTTCCCATCAAAATTGAGAGTCGAGCACAAAGGGAAAGTGCTGTTCTTCTTCACGGCGGCAGCCAGTGACTGGTTGAATTCCACAGCAAACTCCTCCATCCGGCTTGTGTCCCCGACGGGGGTCATCTCAGCCATCAGCTCTTGGTCGGTCTGGGAGCACACGGCGGAGAAACTGAGAGGCTAGCGGAGTACTGGAGAGGATTATGGTCTGCCCCAGTGGTACTTACCAGGCCATCGATGTGTTCCCCAATTCATATATGGACTCCCAGGGCAACCGGAGGACCAGGGCCAGCCGGGGATGGCTCGGTCTGACCCTGTGTTCTGAATGGGACACTGGATCGAGAACCTTCCCGGGCCCACACTAAACCCAGCCTCACTGGGGCACTTCAGGATGTGCTGGGTGGTTTGCACCTGTGCGATATCTGATGGGAGCGCCACCGCGGACAGCGCCTGCTTTCTTCTCATACCCCGGCAATGTGCACATTTCAATTGGACTATTGCTTTATGTCTGCCAAATTAGCGCCCATGGTCATGGACATCACCTATTCAACCAGATGCCTCTTGAACCATTCTTCGGTCTTGCTATGCCTCAGGGGTACACCTGGTCGGCCAGCGATCCCTCTGTGGCGCCTCCGTGCGCCCTTGGCAGACTCCCCGTTTACAGCGACGGTCCACAAAACTGTAGGACAAAACTTTATTGAGAAATAGGGATCTGCGTATTGTAGGGCACTCCACTGGGGAAGCAATGAAGGTTGTTCTCTAGGGGTTGTGTATAAAAACATCTCACGGGGTCCGGAGTCAGTTGGAATGGAACATCTGTGCCCAGTGACACAAGCTGGAGGCTATGCTCCCTTTTTCCCCTCATAGGTTGCCGGATTGATGAGCAACTAAGGAGACATTACCGGAGGATTGATTGCAGGCTTGAGAAGATGACGTACACAGCCTATTGTCAACGGCTGCACATGGAGGTTGATACGATGGGAGTTCTGCTGGTCCGGCTGGAGTCACCTGAATCCTCTAACCTGTGGTTGCATGAATGTGATCTCCCTCTACTCCGATTATATTCTGTTATATCTTCTACAGCCAGCCTATTTGCCACTAATTCTGCTCAATTGTATGCAGGTCTTTGAGGAAATCTCGGGCTTGTGTATCAACCCAGACAAATCTAAGTTGTTTCCACTGGGAAAACTGGTGGGGGTGCCGGCTGGCGAGCTTCCTAGTGTGTAGTTTCCCTGGTTGTTATCCAATGTCCTCTACCTGAAAGTTAATTTGACTCACACGACCCGACATACCTGGAACTTAATGTTGGGAGAGTGGTGGAGGGAGTACTGGCCTCGGTCAGGTTCTGGAGGGAACAGCCCTTTTCTCTTAAGGCCAAGATTGCTATGGTGAAAATTATATTACCTCACTGCCGCTACGCCCTACAGAGTACCTTTTACGCCATCCCCAGCCATTATTTTCAAACCCTGGACAGCTTGATGGTGGGCCTCCTTTAGGGATCCAAACGCAGATGAATTGGACTTGCCACCTTACAGAGAACGTGGAGTCAGGGAGGACTTGAAGTTCCCCACTTAGAACTTTATTATATGGCGGCTCAGCCGCAGCATGCGATTCATTGGCTGTACGATGCTGAGGATTGGGAGAACCAGCTCTTACTGGGCACTCAAGAGGGAAACCCTGCTGGTCCTTCCGATGTCTGGCTCATGAGTCCTTGCCTCATTTCCTAATGTTATCCACCAAGTGGCAGCAATCTGGGAGGGTACGATCCGACAAGTCATTCAGCAGGCTCAATATGCACCTAATATGACCCTATAAGTAATTCAGTCCTTTTTGTGCATTGCCGAATCCATGTCAGGGCGGCGCTGGAGAGACAGGGTGTGTGAACTTATTCCAGGCCTCTATGTTGAGCAGCGTTTTATTACACAGGAGGAAGCCATAGCTACTTTTTGTCTGGGCGCCGGGCAATACCTTCAGTATATGAGATTTCGAGCTCAGCTTGAGAGGTGTAACTGTCCTTTCCTGAGGAGTCACCCAAATCCAGTACTCTAACAGTAAGGCTTGAAAATGGCCCAGGGCTGCATGCTGATATCCCATTTATTTCGAGCTCTACGCAATAACCTGCCACGGGCGATGCTTCCTATACAGACCAAATGGGACACCTTATTGGGGGAACTCCGTCAGCTAAATAGGTGAAGATCCATGAAGGAGTACGGACAGTCAGTTTCAATGCAGTCTTTAAGCTCTTTCAATACAATTTTGTGCACCAGACTGACCTGCTTCCTCGGACACTACATTCTATTTACGGCACCTGCCCAGATTGCTATGCATGTTGCAGGGCAACCACAGCGGACTTTTTACACATGGTGTGGCATTGCCCATCCCTTACCTCTTACTGGCAAGAGATTCTTGACAATCTCAATGAAGCCATGGGATGGAAAGTCCAGATGGAGAACTGATGGGCATTGCTTGGGCTACTCCCATCCCCTGCTATGACACAATTAAGCAGGATGTTTGTCCTTCTTGGACTAGTCCTAGCGTAGAGGCACATTGCCATAGCTTGGCTCAGTCCGTCATCCCCCAATTATACGGCATGGTTGAGGAATGTTTGATAGTGGGCGACTGCGAGGGAGGTGTGGATGCCACACGTTCATAGGGACTATAAACTTAAGGATGATTTGACAGCCTGGTCGGCTATGTTGTGTTACGGGAACCACTGGACTTGCCCACATCTGGAGGGAAGAATTCATGCTAAATGTCTCCAGTTCAAGAGGCGTGGGTTCGGAGGGGAAACGGATATGGGTACTGGTTGAGAGCCCTACAGGTAACCATGGACCAATTGAAACGTTTCGCTATTTCGTTTATTGTACAGACCTAACACGAAAGCTGACGGCGGCGGTTTCCATTGTTATGTATTGGCTTTGGGATTTACATAGAATGTAGAATATGCCTTTCCTCTCCTACTGTTGTATTTTCAATGAGGTTGACTTCATGACTCTAATGGCTGCTATAGACCTTTATACTTGAGGAACTCGTATTGCCTTTGCATTTTCCTTTACTGGGCCCATCTATAATCACTGCATATGCATTGATAATTGTGATGCCTATATTGGTGCTGTGAGATGTTGGGATACTTGAGATGGACACTTTGAATCATGTATTGTGTATGTGACATCTCTTTAATCCAATGAAGTTTATTGGGGGGGAAAAGAGGGAGGCTTGATTATGCCAGTAAAACCACTGTGAGCAACGTGGCAATATGAATTATTAGGATCCATATTGTTTGGGGTTTGATTTACTGTTTCCCACCCTCGCAAACTGGGATTTGCTCAACGGACTTAAATACAGATGCAGAACACGACCATCCCCGTATAAGATGTATATTAAATACTGTGTGAGGTCACATACAGCGTATTTTGAATATCACCGGGTATATTTGTTTTTTTAATTCCTTTTCGGGATGCACATGACTTTATCACTATATTTTGTGTCGATGACGGCTAATTAAGGCAATCCGTATTGGTGCTGGTTCTGTTATATGGAAATAACTAACGTGGCATCCCATGTTTAAAATAATAATAATAATAATAATAAATACAGCAAAAACTGCATGCTATATATACCCCTGGTACCCACAGCCATGCCGGCTGATTGCCAGGGTGTGGTGCTCATGTGCGCAGTGGTGGTTAAACCCTTTCAAACCTTTAACGTCGAATTAAACTCACATGGCCTAGAAGCTCGTGACTGTATCCCCCCGCAGGATTACTATCTATTTGCAAATTGGTGTCACAGCCAATACGGTGCGGCCGGCAGAAAGGCTCTCCAGATGTGCAGGCCGCTGCCAGCGTCCTGTCTCATCAGGAGCCGATCACTTTTGATCTGAGTCAGACCCGTCCGTCGGCCGGGGGAGAGGGGGGGCCGGCGCGGCTTTGGTGCCGCCAGACACAGGATCCCGGGCGCGCGGCGCAGGCGCGAGCCCGGTGCCGACTGACAGGCCCGGGGCGCGGAGCTGAGACTAGCGTGCGCGCGCTAATACTCCCGCAGACAACCCGACTCCACTAATCTCCATCCTGGCGTTCAAGGAGCCAGAGACGTCGGCCTGACCAAAGCCCTTTTTTACGGAGGGAAAAAATTCAGCTGCACTGAAAAAGGTGCAGGCGTGAAGAGCGCGGCATGCTTTTATGTAAAGCTCGGCTCTATGCCCTTGGCTGCTTGCCTCTCTCCTTAGGGGTTTTCCTTTTTTAGGTCGGGCGTTAACCCGACTTTTGATTTTGAATAAAAATATACGTAATTCATTGCAGGGGTTTTCAGTCCTTCCTCTGCGTCCATTGGTCTGCTGTAGTGTCACTCACATTTTGCTCTGGCCAACCACAGCATACAGAATGGGGTACAGTGTCGGCAGCACATTTCAGCCATTGGCTCACCTGACTGAGTGAGTGTTCTGTTTTTGCACCATGTGCACCTATGCACAATAAATATTTCCTTTCAGTGTCAATGACTACTGGTGCAATATGGGCTTTTACATGAAAATGTATTTACATGGGCTTTTCAAACAAATACTGTCCACCAACTAAAAAAGCACTGGCAAACCCAAAACGGTCAGTAGCCCATAATTGCCTTTACTAGTGCTTGACTACTTAGTTGGAAACCAAGGCTGATTTCTTTATTGACACAGTTTAATTGTGGTTTATGGGATTTGGTAACAGATACATTTGCACATCGTGTCATGGTTTTGTTGGAGAAAGTCATTATGCATCAGCTACCCCCTGTATTGCGAGAGCACCCACAGAAACTTAAAACCTGGATATATAACCTGCCAGACTCATATGTGTTTGCTGCCATTTAGTGCTCCTCTGGATATTCCATGGAAGCTACTTTTCTAGCGCCAGGATGCTCCTTCCGGAGCGACAGTTTGCGCTCTATAAATATCTGTTTACATTTACATTTACATTTACAGTATAAGGACCTTAGTTTAGAGGATTGTCCTAGTGATAAATAAGGCGCCAAAGGTTTTAGCATCCATTTTAGTGCTACCACTGATTAATAATTGAGCACCAATTGCTTTCAGCATCTACATTCAAGTTCTCCATTTTACCACAACTGCATTCGCTACAAATAGAAATAATCTGTATAAAATGGGTGCAAACATGGTTTGCACCCTTTATGTCCAATATTTAGCAGTAATTGTGCTCTGGCACATTTGCATCTGATTTAGCCAAGAAATCCAATATATACACAAATTCTGTTCTTTGAAACATGGCAGTGGTGATGAATGCATAATTCTCAGACTGCAGTTCAGCTGAGGACTCGTCTACCAAAAATAGGTATAATTGACAGAAACTGAAATTGTATAGGTAATACGGCTGCAAGAGGTGACCTAAAGAGTTTAATGTGGTGTCTCCAATTGAATATTAGTGTAGTTAAAATTGATCAAATCAATGAACAATTAATGAAATTTTTTGTCTTTCAGACATTATTTAGCAACATGCGCTGACTTTCCTAAAATGCTTTTTCGACATCAGTGCTGATGATTTAAAGTGATGTTGAGCTGGAGAAAAAAAATTGCCTCTGCTAGGAGTAGGGTACAGAGTGAGTCAAGAGGCACTGCAAAGTCAATTGTACTTAGTGACTTTCAAGCAGAGCAGAATGGTCAAATTTTTTATTTATGGCTTAATAGTGTGTTCATTTCTTTTATAATTGCTTCCTGTTTTGGTAGAGATGCACCTGAGGCCTAGGGAGATAATGTGAATTTCTCCTGTGCTGCAAGTTTTGTCTTGTTAGAAAGGCAGGAGTAAATCCCATGTCTTCTGTTTAAAAGAATTAAGTGCCAATTTGGCTACCAGGCCAGAATACTTGAGGCTGCCAGCTGTGAGCATCAGGCTCCATCATAGAGAATGTGCAGATCTTGCTGGAAGAAGTACAGTTCCTGCGTCTTCTGCTCTTCATCATAATCGGGGACAAAAACTAGCGTTCCTTCTCCCCTCGACCACAGTTAGAACTTGCAGTGCATGCTGAAGTCGCAATATACTGACATCCTGCTGCGAGTTCAGAGGAAGGTGGATTGCTTTTCATGTTTTATTTTTACCTTTCTCCTTCATGCTGTTTATTTCATACTCCAGTTATTTCTACCCCTACTTTGCTAGTTGAAACAGAGATGAGGCGTGGTGTGTTTAACGTGCAAGTAGCCCCCCTAGTGACTTACCTTGCCCCCATTTTAAGTTTTTTATGTTTAAGTGCAGATGCTTCGAGTGGGATTTCCTCCCCTGAAGTGAGTGTAAATCTTTAAAGTTGGGTGATGCCCTTTCAGTGTGTGTATTCATGTTAACTGTGCTTCACGTCCTGCCCCCCAACCTTCCTTTGGGGCCAGAATTGTTTGTATGAATGATGTCAAATCCTGTGTTTGGGGTTCTCTGCCCTTTTCGAAGGATGCCGAAGCTGTGAATGACTAAAGGTGTGGTTTAGTCACCTTGTTAATGTGGTTCAGTTACCTTCTTAATGTCATCAAAACAATCATCTCTTTCAGTAGTCCCCGCGTGGTGTAAGGTTTCACTTTGCAAGTGTGGAGGAACAATGATAAAGCTAGTACAACAAAATAAAAAGTTAAAAATCACTTCTCTGATATTCAGATGGACAAATTCAAATCCATCAATTTTTTTACAAAATTAAATGCTTACAAAGTGGCAAACATATCTGACTTAATGAAGGCTTCCAGGATTGAGAATCAGTTCAAGGAGAAAACGACCTCAATAACAATTGAAATCCGTTCTTCAAGAAAGCAGAATCCAAACATTCAGGGTTTGAAGGAGTTCATGTCGTTTGCTTGAAGACGTTATTCGTCGTTTCCTGACTGAGCCATGAATATGCCAAACAAGTTTTTTTTTTTAAATTAGTCCTAGCATGGCCACTCACTCTAGCCCCTTCAGAACACGAGAACTAAGGTGCCACAATAGATAAAAGTGATAATCTGGGGGCTACAGTGATATGTGTCCAAAGTCCTCTGTAGTGCATATGTATAAATTGTGAAAAAGTTCAGGGGTTCCGACCCATTTAATCCCCTTTCATTTTTCACTTTTTGGACTACCCAGTTTTTGGATTTCTGCTGTGAGTTTCTCTATCGGAGTCTCACTCACTCGAAGCTCTGTTCAAATGGATTGGGACCCTAACTGGCAATGTCTGCATTTTAATATTACGTCTGCTGCCTCGTAGCTAGGGTAAGAGGCTCAGGGCTGCTGTATTTGAACATGTGTGCAGATACATTTGCACACGTGCAGGGTGAGGGAGTGAGACCACTGTCTAACTCAGCCCAGTACCTGTGCACAGTTAGCCTGTCACAGATTGGTTGGATCATCGATTGGTGCCGACAGTGCAGGCCTTATAGTTCGAGTGAGCATTAATAGTGTGAGTATGTACATCTGTAGTGATTTACTGTAAAGTGCGTGTGCTCCACTTTATTGTACTGTATGGGCAAAATGTTTTTTACCATAGTTTTTAAAAAATATATATTTTTATTTGCTTTTTTACAACATATAAACATAACAAGCATGTCACATGAAATCGTCCACCAGCGTTTTTGCCATAGTTAACCACAGAGACTAGGTTGTTACGCCAATATTAAGCTAAATCAAGGCTTGAATGTATGTCAGATGATATGTTTCACATAATTGTACTTCGTCTGGCACTGCAAGATTTATTATCTTCCTCTGAATCTGGTCCTGTTTTAGATTCCGGCCTATGCATCAACATTCCGGGACAAGTTAACTACTCTGCTGGCCAGCTGAGGGTCAAAGGCCTACAGACAAAGTAGGGCCATTGCCAGTGATTAGGCCTGTTCCTGGGAGGGAAAAGAGTGGGGATGGAATCAGCATGTGTTAATTATTTTTCCCACTGTACTTGGTCTGGGAAGGCTCAACCCCACAGAAACAAAGGAGGGTGGTGAAACCTCTGGAGTCAGTCACGGGTGGGCCTCCCCATTGTAGTTTTGGGACCAAGTAACTGTGACAGATATTGGTAGAGTTTAGGCTGTCAGAGGTAGTCTCTTAAGATACCCTTTAAGGCCGGACGCTAAGATGTACTCTTTGTTCAGTTCTTTGCCTGCCCGAGGTAAGGGCTACTCCTTCAATGGCCACAGTCCACTATTTCTTATTTGCGAAGGACATGTGTCCGCAAGAAGTGCCACAGTCCCTGGAGGGAAAACCCCCAGGAAGGCATTAAAAAAAACAGGATGTAGAAGCCTTAAGTACAGGAGATGGCTCAGAGAGAGGTGTTGAAGAGGAAAATTATCCTTGGTGACAAGACTGAACTGCTGAGGTAAACTTGAATCCAGTCAAAGGACAAGAAACATCTTAGCTGAATAAGTGAATAACTGCTGTAGGAAGCTACGGCTACATTGTGATGCACTCTTAGACTAAACTGAGGAAAACCACAATTGGGGCCCAGGAAAGCTAAGCCAATGTGCATTTCCCTGCCTGTTGCATTCAGCCATTTAGATCCCACAGGAGCTCATCAGAGCCACATTTAGCTTAACGCCACCATGGCCACTCATGAGTAGCTGTGGGCGCAACACAGACCGCTTGAAGGCACCATCTTGGAAAAGCCTAAATTGCTGTGCAGGAGGGATGGAGAAGTGGTGGTGGATGAAATCTTACAGTACGTTTGGGCATTGGTGTCTACTTGCTGGAGCTTCCCACCCCCACTGAGAAACCCCTGCACAACAGAGAAACCTTTGGGTAGCAGTTTGGACGTGGGGGAAGCAACACTGGAGGAATGCCCAGATGAAAGATAGAAAAACCCTGAGCCTTACTGCAAAACTGGACTCAGACTTCTGATTTCATTTGGCAGCCAGAGCCTTGGATTTGTTTCTACAGGGCAAGGGGCTCAGGCCTTCCTGCACACTTTAGGGAACAGCAGAGGAATGGACCTGCTGGCGTGAAGTCTGGAGAGTTCAACTGGTTTATTTGTGGACTGGTCTTGCAGGAGTATGACCTTCAAAAGGAGTATGCCTAGCATATGACCAAGGGATGCTGTGTGACTTGGATGCTGCAGGCAGGGAGGGTCACTCAACTTTAACATTTTGGTACTTTTACAAATCAAAAGTATTTTGTTTTAGTGACTATAAAAATCAAATTTACCTGATATCCTTTTTTTATTATTATTCCTCGAGGGGTACCGTCCGGAGGAAAAAGTCACTGGTCGTTTCTGGAAAGGAAAAATAAACCAGGCTGAATCTGCAAAGAGAAGGATTTATTTTATTATAAAACTACATGCATAGGACAGCATTTAAGACAATAAATCAAGAAACAAAAGAACCCTCATGATATTGTCAGTGTTTTAATCCCACCCCTACACAGAGATCCCTCTGGAGTATGAACTGTTAAGAGAGTGTCATCATAGGTATTTTCCCCGACATCATGAATATATTTGTAAATTATTGAGTAGTTTTGGGTAGTGTGTGTGTAATAAAGTATTTAAAATTTGTATAAGTAAAAGCATTGACTGGACAATAATGTATTGGGTGGTGTGTGTTCCATGTCTAACACACACCACTTCCACTGAGTAGACCTTGGAATGCTCTGCCTCGCTACCCTGAGAGAGTTGAGTTCTACAAAGGGGTCCTTCATTTCCAGTGAATTGAAATTACAGACTTGTGAAGGATCCACTTTCTTCACAACTAAAAGTCCAATTTCTTACAGTTGCGTTGTAACTTGTGTGCAATTGCCCCCTATTTCCTTGAGGTATTTTGCAACTGTATTTGAATAAACAATAACCATCACTCAGCAAAGTGGCATCATTGGCATGGCATGAAATGACTTCTTTGAAGAGCTGCGGAACCAGTGAATTATATAAGTCAGATGGTGGCACAATTCAGTGTGGAAAAATGATCATGGTTGACTACTTGTGTGAGAAGGTGGCTCTATATATACTGGACAATAAGGCAGTACAGTGTGTATAGAGTCCACAAACCCCAAAGGTTTAACAAAGGTTAAAGTCAGAACTGACCTTACTTTCCAAAGTGGTAGCTTGGTCGATCAGTAAGGCCGTACCAGAGGACAGTGTAAAGCATTTGTTGTACACACTCAGTCAGCAAAAGGTTTCACACACTCAAGAACTGAACTCCAGGCCAATTATTATTATATCCTTAGATATAGTTGTTTTATTTTTAGAACCGACAGTTATCAAAATATACTTTTCACATTACGAGCACTCTCAGGTAATTATTTTGCAGAGGAGCAACAAGTTTGTACACACAATAATCACAGGTTAGCTAATAGCAATACAGTTCCAAAACACACTCTAGCATTGAGCTGCAGTCCGTGGTCCCCTTCCTTTTGGCCCCCATCCCTTGGTACTCCCCCACTTCCCGTGGCCAAAGTAAAAACCCTGGGAATCTTCCTCAACCCCCAACTCACTGTTCATCCACAAGTCAACTCGGTGGTTTCTTCTTGTTTTTTTTCACTTAGGGTAATCAGGAAGGTTTCTCGCTTTTTCACTCCCTCAGCTCTTAAAATCATTATGTTAGCCATGGTACTATCCCGTATAGACTATGGAAACATAGTCTATAACGGAGCTCCTGCATATCTGACTCACCGTCTACAACTAGTGCAGAACCAGGCGGCTCGCCTGATCCATGGCCTACCCAGATACCATCGAGCCACACCATTACTCAAAACACTGCACTGGCTTCCTGTCCGAGAACGTGCCCTGTTCAAACTTGGTTGTCTCGTATACCAGGCTAGATCGGGCACTGCTCCTCAATTTATATGCTCTCTTATCAAGCCATATTGTCCAGGCAGAGAACTTCGCTCAGCCCATTTGGCCCTTCTTACCATCCCCCGCTTTAAAAAGCAAAGGGCTGGCGGAGCGAGGTTCGCTGTCCTGGCTCCAACCTTCTGGAATTCTCTTCCTGTCACTCTACGTACTTCACCCTCCTACCCTCTGTTCCGAAAAGAGCTCAAAACTCTTTTGTTTACACAAGCTTACCTGACTTAACTTCTCATCTGCTGTCTGTCCACTGATCATCACTAGCGCCATGAAACCGCTGGGTATGCGAGCGCTGAATAAATAATTTTAAATTCAAATTCAAAATTCATAGGAAAGTACAGTTGATTACTTTATGGATTACTTTGGTAGTTCCAGGACTAGATCTTGGATTCCGTCCTGGGGTCTAAGATGAAACCAGATTAGCAAAAATGTTTTAGTTACAGTGATGATTTTTCCGGAATATAAAGCTGTTTTAAAAGTTCACACTTAGAAACTTTTCGAGGTGATTCTCACAATGGTATTCAATGGGAGGAAATTCAGGTTACAGGTAAAGTACGATCGCGTTACTTTTGTATCCCAGCACTAGTCTCCTAGGGCCAGCACTGGGGGCTTAACTCAAAACAGGTAGGTAATTGCGTTTCAGTATGTCGTACGCATTTTAAAGAATATTTATAGTTTCCAAAAGTAGACACTTAGAAGAAATTTCATAGGAAAGCAGACAATGGGTTCCTATGGAGAAAATACAAGTTATTAGTAGACCTGCTAGGGATTACTGTTGTGGTTCAGTACTGGGCTGAAAGGTACAGTACTGGCTTCTCTCCTGATCACAGGTGAGTATTTTCGAATTTGGACTTTGGCTGATTTTATAGGAATATTTTCAGTTTTCAAAAATTCACAATTAAAACATTTTCGAATCAAAAATGGTTCAATGTTATCCAATGGCAGGTAAGTGAATTACCGGTTTCCTGGTGAGTACTTGGTTGGTGAAGTTAGGGTTCTGGGCATAGACACAGGGGTCCCCCAGGGTCAGGTGAGTACAGTTAGTTCAGTCCCAGCTGCGCAGGGGCGGCCGGGTGCAGAGGTAGGTAGGCCCAATGTTATCTAATGAGGGAAAGGGGGCCTTCGGTTGGTGGCTGCTGGCTAGGAGGCCACGCGGCTCTGGGAGCTGGGCTCCTGGTCACTTGCTCTGGGCAAGGGGGGAAGTAGGATAGGGCAAAGAGGTCACAGCCAACGGCACTCGGGCGGCTGGGTGCAGGGTGCTTTTGAGCCGTCGGGCGCTCAATGTTATCCAATGAGGATCTTGAAAAAGGAACAAAGGCTGCAGGCTCGGGGACGATGACTCTCCAGGGGCGACCAGCACTTCGAGAGGTAAGTTGGGATGTTGGAGCACAGGTAGGTACCCCAAAGGGGGGCACCGGGGGCTGTAGGGCGCCAGGTGCAGGGGTGTCTTTGGGTGTCGGAAAAGCTTACCCTCGGCTGGTCACGGTTGGGGTGGTCCCTGATTCTGAGTCTGCAGGCGTCGGCTGGTTCGTTGAGGAGGGTCTTTGGGCACTGGACTTCGGGTCCTAGTCGCCAGGGGGACATCCTCGTGGTCTTGGTTCGGGTTGGTCCGGCCCGGGCTCGGCTGGTGCAAAGTGGGCTGGTCCGGAGCTTCCTGGTGGGCACCAGGTGGGTTGGTGCAGCAGAGCCTCTGCTGATGGGAGTCCCAATCGTCGAGAGGGTCAAGGCAGGCAGGTCCTCTGGGTGTCCCAAGGTTGCTGTCCGCGGAAGTCGCCGGGTTTAGGCAGGAGCAGGTTCCAGGAATCAACAGGCCGGTAGGGCTGGGGCCAAGTCAGTTGTTGTTGTCCTGTTGTTAGCAGCTGCACGGCGGGTCTTCTTCTTCTTGATCTTCTTTCTTCTTTTTGATATCGGGATCTGAGGAAAGAAGGTTCAGGGAGCACCTAAATACTAATTTTAGGGGCGTTACAGGTAGGGCAAGGGCAGGGACCAATGGGTCCCTGTCCTGGGGTGAGTACACCCCCTGGCCTGGGGTGAGTACACCCCCTGGCCTGCTCCTCTCCTGTGGGAGGGGGCAGGAGCCTAGCTGGGATTGAGCAGGGCTCCCCATCTAAAAGATGGCCGGAGCCCGGGGTCGTGCTTCACCTCGCCTCCTCCACCTGAGGGGTGGAGTTGGCACAGGTTGGCACACCCCCCTTCCTGACGTAGTTTTTTCTGCCAGTCTTCCCGCCAGAATGGGGGTAGGACTGGTGGGGGGCTGGTTGCTGGGTACAGCAAATGGTCTGGAGAAGCTCTCAGAGGCGGTATGCCTTTGAAGCTTCCCCCTGTCTATCCTGGGGGAGGAGACATAGCACCTCGCCCAGGATGTGCTTTGTTGCAGACCCAGGATAGCGGGGGGCTCTCCACCCAGGGGTCCAGCAACATGTGTACTGTGTGGCAGCCTCTGCAACCACTCAGCCCAGACGTGGATGGTAGGTTCGGGTTTTGGAGGGCATCTCTAAGATGCCCTCTCATGCATGTTACATTAAATCCCACACTGGCATCAGTGCGGGTTTAATGTGTTGAGAAGTTTGAAACCAAACTTGTCAGTCTTCAGTTTAGCCATTATGATGCGGTGGAGTTCGTAAGGACAACCTCCCAGCACCATATACTATAATGGCATCACTGCACTTACAGTGCCCAGGAATGGCCCTGGGTACTGTAGGGGCACAGGGCTCATGCACCTGTGCCCTCACCTCTGGCATAGGGCACCCAGCTAGAGGGGTGACTGAGGTATGCCAGGGCAGTGGGTTCTGTGGGCAGGGCACACAGGGATATGTGCCATGTCGACTCTTGTTTTGGTTCTGTACTTAGGCACTCAGCCTGCCAAGGCAGTGTGTGGGTGCCAGGGTACAGGGCCCCTGAGGGTGGCACAATCAGTGCTGCAGCCCTCAGGGGTCTTCTCTGGCCACCATGCCCTGGGTACCTGGGGTACCATTTACTAGGGGCTGACAGGTGCCCAGAGATGCCAATTGGGTATTTCGTTTCTGCATAGTTTTTAGGGAAGGAACACAGGCCCTGGGTACCTGATTGGCAGGGACCCAGGGCACACTCAGTCAAAGCACATCAGCAGTTCAGAAAAAAAGTGGGGGCATACCAAGGCAAGAAAGATGGCACTTTCTCACAACTTGTCACACCAGTTCTCCGGCCACTGGGTGATCCGTGTACCAAGTATTCCTGTTGTCTGTGGAACCTCTGTAAACAGATACCACTGCACAGTCATTGAATGTCTGGAACCCCTCTTTAAACTTTGTCTCTTAGGCAAGCTGCAGAGCAACTATGGTTGATTTCTCTCGTGTCTGGCAGCAGGCACACAGGAACTGTTACTTCTCTGTCAGGGAATCTGAAAGAGAGCAATGAAAGCTTGACGCTTTCCATGATACTCTTGCTTTTGAGCAGATCACTAACAACAGGTCTCCAGACCTGAATTAGTCCTCACTCATACATTGATCCTCACAGCATCAATGTAAGCAGATAGGTCTGGTCATTCCTGACATGAAATACTCTAGGTTCTCAGGAGGGCAGACTAATGTATTTTTCAAATCACAGAAACATTATGCATTTATCAACATCCTTCTTCTTGTCCTGACTCTATATGAGAGTAGTCCTGGTCTAAACAGACAAAGTGTTTGGGGTGTAGACCTTCAGGTTTGCTACTTCTTTTCCTAAAGAAAAGACTACTTCTTGGAGCAGAAGTGCATGGAGAGTGACTAACGGAAAGCAAGATGCTGCCTACCGGCCTCTAGGCTTGCTCTTGCATGGTACATCCCTCGCTGTGGAGAAAACGAAATTTGTATTCGCAGAAGGACAGCATTTCAAAAAGTAGTCGATTACCAGTTGGCGGTAAGAGTCTGGACACAGTCAAGATGACGTGGGAGACTGAGTAGGGGATCCTTGATGATAAGTAGGTAAAGGAAAGGCTGGATAGGACTTTGCGCCTCTGTCAGCCTTCAGTCACCTTATGTCCATCAGGAGAGCATATAGCATGTTCTTATGGCACCTGCTTTACTTATACCCTCGATGCACTGTTAGTTGGATTTCTTTTTTTCTTTTTTTTTTTTATAACTCCTGCTTTCATTGTTGCTGTATTGTGCTCAATCGTTTCCTGAAAGGTAGCATATGTGTGCTGCACAAAAGACTAGAAATTAATACATAAAAGTATTGTAAGGTATCTTAGGTCATATGCCTTAAAAGAACAAATGGCGCCAGGGTGCCCAGTTTGGGCATCGTTCACTTTATAAATTATTTTCGTTTATTCATTTCATTCATGACTGAGTTGATGTCAGGGTTTCACCTAGGGTCATGATTATCTGCTCAAATGGTACAGTCTCACACCCAGTGCTTTCTTGTTGCTACAAATTCATTGGGAATTTGCTGTATCCTGAACAAATAACATATTCAAATGAAGCTGCCCTTTTCTTTTTGAACCGAGGAGATCATGTGCCTACATTGTTCTGTGTGTGTGTGTGGGAAGACAAACACACATACAGACCAAAAGAAAAAGGCATCCAGACAAACGTCCATCCAGACCTATGTGCTGATAGTTTTTGCCTGTAGGTGTTTGGTGAAGCATTAGCTCGTGGGAGCTGCCTAATATCGTAATTGTCCTTTGTGTACCCATGATTGCTCACGTAAGTGAGGTCGACAACTGGCGTGACGAGAGCGCAAGCAGGATTCATGTGGGCCCATCTAGCTTAGGCTTTTACAGTGCCATTTCATTGCTTTTTATTTTTTGCATCCGTTGCATGCATTTGTACTGCTGATCTCTAGTGCCTTTCACATTGTGGGAACTTCTTGAGCTAGGTTAGGGGCGTGCCCTTTTCAATAGGTAAATGTCTTTGAAAAGAGATGATGTGTGTAGGTGAATCAATAAGATTTGAAGACAGTTCTGTTTCAAAGCAAGAACCGTTTTTAGAATTGTAAATGTTTGATTATTTTCAGGCTGGCTGTCCCCAGGGTGTTCTCTTTCTGTTAAGACGTCTTAGTGTGGAGGCCACAAAGACACTTGTCCCGATCCGCCTACTCCAGTTTAAGGGGCTGCTTATCTTCCGCTAGTGGGCTTTGTGTTATTGTTTACTAGTCTAATGCATACATTGTTGAATGTTGAACCTGTAGTTGCTAGTTCCAATCGTATATTTCCCACGTAAACAAGCTGTGTGATCGTGGTTGCATATCTCAATCTTCTTGTACTTCATTTCCCTTACCTGTCAAAATTCGACCTTTTCAGTTCTTTTTTCCGACTCCGTGAATCTTCATTTTCTCCTGCCATACAAAGAAAACTTGTTTTCATGCTGTGAGTGCGTGATTTTCAGTTGTTTTAGGTTTTTAAAGAAATTTGGAATTAGTAGCATGTTTTGGAACTTAAACAAGCAGTTAAGAGATTGAGGATCATACAGATGGGAAGAACCTCGAGGAAAATATGGTTTGCTTCTAGGGTTTTAAAGGATGAACGAGGTGATTTTGCTTTATTGTTTGCACTCCTTGATCCTGTCCATTCTTAAGTACTCTCTGCTTTGATAGATAATGAAATGACAAGAACGGGAAATTAACTGATTTCACAGGAAGCCATTTTGTAGACCATTACTTAAATTAGTATTAGAACTAAGGCCTCTTGGGTTTTTGTGCTTAGCCAGAGGGCCACATAGCCTCTTTTTGGTAGGTATGTGAAAGTTTGGGATGGCGTGAGTCAGTTGGCAGGGATTGGCATTCCGGAAGAGTCAGAAGTCCTTATTTAGAAGTATTTTGCTGCTTGATTATTGGTCAAGCAGCTGGTGGCCCCAGTCACGTGGCCCCTGTCCATCTCCAAAACAAACCGTCTGCAATTTGGGAATTACCATTGACAATAAGCTCTCCATGAAAGCCCATGTGAACCGAGTATTGGGCAGCTGCTATGCCATTCTACGAAAATTACGAAAAATCTTCAAGAGGCAACCAACTGAAACCCGTAAGCCTCTGGTGCAGGGCCTTATCGTAAGTCGTATGGACTACAGAAATGCTGTATTGGCCTCTATAAATGAAGATCTTTTCTCCAAACTACAGATTCTGCAGAACACCGCAGCCAGATTAATTCTGGACTTGCCCCCTAGATCACCATCCGGCCCCAATTAGAAATTTCTTCATTGGCTTCCAATTAAGAAGAGAGGGCAGTATAAAATCTTGTGCCTAACACACAAAAGCTTCTATGGCAATGGGCCTGGCTACTTTGGAAAAAAACTAAAAAAAAAATACCAGCCTGCCAGAACCCTGAGGTCTAGCTCAAAAGCTCTCTTAATTCCTCTGCGGATCCGCACTGTGCATAACGGAGGCCGCTCTTTTTCTTATCTCGCCCCCCACTTTTGGAATAAGCTTCCGGCACACCTCTGACAACCATCGTTTTTATAGAGAATTAAAACATGGCTGTTCTCCAATGAAATGAAATAGGATCCAGGTAATGGAACTGTCTGCAAGTGCCTGGAGACCTAACGGTGATTTGTGCGCTTTATAAGACCTTTTGACTTTGACTTGTTTTTTAGGTTTTGCCTGCACCGTGCATGCGAAATATCTTGTAAACAAAACAGAGCTTAAAACATGCTTAGAGCCTTCTTAGTACTTCCCATTAGTTGGTTTTGATGTCACTCTAGTATCCTTGCTTTTTAGGTTTCGGCTACCGTCGCACTGCGTAAGCAGTGGGCGGAGCCGAAATCTTTTGTTTGTAATATGGGGGCCTGAACACGCCCCTCTTCTTCATTGGCTGGCCTCGTAAATGCTGGCCAGCCATTGGAGGAGAGGAGCGTCACTGAGTTCAGGGCCCGCCTTGACGCGATTCGGGGGCGTTTCCGTGTCTTTTTTTAAGTCACGCCCTCTCCTCTTCCCATTGGCTGGAATTTTACCTTCCAGCCAATGGGAAGGGGAGAGCACGCCCCCGAATCCCTACACGCACTCCCATCCCACCCTCGTCCATTCATTCCCCTGTCCTTGCCCTCCCTCTCTCCCTTGAAACACCTACGCTGTGTATTTTACGTTGCGCAAGTCCTGCTGGCAGAAAGGTGAAGACAGAGACGCAGTGCCGGCTTGGACAGAGTTTCCTTCCGTTATGGTCGTTGTTTTCAAGGCTGCGTGCAAGGCATTATGACTATCAAAATGATTGCGCGACAAAGTCTGCCCTCGTGCCAGATAAGAGCACCAAAAAAAAAGCCTGCCGCATCTATGGCACCCCCTCTACCACTCTGGCCCCCGGCCCTCTGCCTGCCTTCCCTCCCAGCTGAACACGCTAAAAGCGAGCTGCAGGCGCTACCCAGCGTGGCAGGCCAGACTGCTGCGTGCCAGGGTGCAGACATACAACTTGTTAAGGATTATAATACTTAACGCTAAACTACAAGTATCATAGTCAACCATGCTATGGGATTGGGTTCCCGTTTCATCTACATATGTCCCGCGCACGGTATAGTGCCAAGAAAGGAAGGAACAAGCAACAAGACTACAACTCCCAGCGGCCCCTGTCCAGGAAGAGGTTGCAAAATAAAGGCAGCCGGTGCTGGCAGGCGCTGTGAGGTCCAGGAAACCGTGGGAGAAAGTGCTGGCTTTGCTGAACCTGGGGAAAAGTTCTTCCCTGCCTGCCCGGCGTCAGCCCGCACTCCACGAGCCCCACAGGGCGAAGGAAAGACTGGTCCAGTCTGACCGGCTACCATTTTAGTTTCCATGGGCTTTTTCGTGCAACATGCTATCAGAAAGTTAGATGTTGCATCACTACTTTCATCTTTGCCGGCTGAGCAAAAACAGACCAGAAAGACTTGAAGTCGATGTTTTAAATTACATTTTTTCACCGCATACTTTTCCAGTGTGAAGATTAAGAAGCACAATATTTTTAAAGACATAATTGACAGTACTGCGACCCTGTTGAAGAGGACTCCCGGGGGGTTGAGGTTGGAACTGCTTGGCTGAGTCGGTCCCCAGCCGCAATGGAGACCGAGCCGCTGCTCCCGCCGACTGTGGAGCGCAGCTGGTGCGCCAACCCGGACTTCGAGGCGCCTGAGCGGGACGCCAAAGCCAGGACTTGCTCCTACTCCTCGTAGGGCTGCTCGGTGACGTGCGTGCTGGAGCCAGGTAATGTTCTTTACGGGTATATGGTGCACATGGGTATGGAGTTGATAGCGCCTAGTTGTGCCCAGGGTTGTTTCGTGGCGCTTAATGTGAGCACTTGGGGGATCCCACACTTCCGAACTTGCAGTGGTGCCTTCCCCGAGGTCTCAAGCTGCCTGCACCACGTGTGAGTAGTTTCTCGAGTACAGATCTTTCTTTCGAACGTGCTATTTGCATTTTTACTTTCCAAATGTCATATTTTTGTTTTTAAGTGTGAAGGCACACTCTAATACTATGCTGTAACTTTAATTCCTCGTCTGCGTCTCCTCTGCCGGCCCGTGGGCAGAGGCTCCTGCTCCGAGGAAGTATTAACCCCATCGCATCTTCTGTGGTACTTTACTCCCGCCCTGTGAGCTCTACACACCGCTTTACTTTCACACGAGGTGGGCGAGCCCCAAAAAAATCAAGAAAGCCGATGGCTCTAAAATCATGCGCACGAGCCGAGCCTTGAAAAATATTTGGTGCCGTAAATCATTTAACACATACCATGTAAAATATGATGGCCTCTTCATTTTTTAATTGTATTGCTTTGACATGTGGTCAGTGCTTAATTTGAGCCGGTGGTTGTTGATGGGGGCCCACCCTCATTTTGTGGACCGGCACTTCTTTTTCCTCATCTCACATTTATGGCGAGCAAGCAGGGAGGAAAACGTACAAAAGGAGAACGATGGGGATGGGGTGGGAGATATATGCGGAAATACATCAAAAGGGAGACTGTAGGTACTGGGAAGAGTGAGTTAAAAGGTGAGGGAGTGATGATAGTGGAGTAAAGAGGCACTGAAAAAGCATCCTTACTTTTCGGCGGGTGGACATTTAAGCAGCTGGCCACGGGCTTCTGCGCGGTGTTTTGGGCTGCGCTCAATATTTTTACAAAATAAGCACTCATAGCGTTTTCGCATCAAGATATATCCTTCGCTGCAATGAAGGTAATAGTTTAAAAAAAACATACCTGCCTTCCCCAGAAATGCCAATAGTGAACTAAAATGTGGGTCTGGTGTCTCAGTGGACTAGCACCCCCTGTGTTCGATCCCATGGTCCGGGTTTCGAATCCTGGCGGGTCCGCTCAGCCCTTCATCCTTCTGAGGTCGATAAAATGTGTTCCGTTAATTTGGTAACAATAAACACCTGTTATTCAGCGCGAGGTTATCCGTTGTCCTGCATCCTTTTTGTGACCTGGATTCTTGCTGTACATGCTGCAGCCTCATAGTTTATATTCAGTGCCAGAGGCTCTGGCCCTGCACAGAACACCTATTCTTGAAAGCATGCATCTGAAGCTTCTCCCATATGTCTCAGTGAAGAGGAAGCTGCGATAAACAACCCATCGCCTAGAATCCCACGATTTGGTTATGCAGAGAAGCGAGCTTGATCCGAAATGTTGTGGTTTTACTTTGAGGGATCCCACCACTACATAGGCGTTTGATTTCCTCTGCCTGCTTACACGAAAGGCCTTGTCTTTAATTCTTGGCGCCTGCGAATAGTGTGGGTGGCAGACAGACGTCCCATGTAAGCTCGGCTCGTTTGGGCTCGAGTCTCCAAGAGTACCCTGGGCAGAGCATGGCATCTGGCTCGAGCTTTTATGGGCTCGCCCACCTCTACCCTCCCCTTGTCCAGTTTACTGCCCCAGAGCCTCCTCTGTGCTACCACCATGTGTGCTCTTAGGCACATCTTGGCTGCTGCCACCTGTCCTATTCGCCACATCTTTATAATATTATCCTCTTGAATGGCCCTATCATGCATACGATTAGAGAGACTTCCCGTTTTTTTGGTTGGGTGAGCAAGCCTCAGACTTTGCTGTTTCTGTAAATCCTCGATCGTGGCAGTCGCCATTCCCTCCCCCCCCCCCCCACCTCACCACCACCACCACCACCGCTCACCACCACCCATGTTGTGTCAGCTAGGGCTGCTGCAGCTTCAGGACACACAGAGTTCTTTGGCTGGTGTGTGCTGGGCTGCGCTGCTGATGGGCTCCAGTTCCAGCCTCGTACAGGGTATTTCCTAGGTCATCCAGAGGTTGAGGTGCATAGAAACAACTACGTGAACTTTGATGCTGAAAACAAAGTTGGTGACGTGGCTTAAAAAACTAAAACCAAATGTTCTGCAACAATTTTGTTCCCCTTCACCTTGAGGTAATTACAGATAAGATACCTTAATTGAAAAATAAAGTGTGTGTGTCACTAGGCAGTCAACCAACTGAATCCTGATTGGGGCACTCGTAGAATAGTGGTGACCGCTTAAAGTGCCTCGAGGTCCCAGCTAGTGACTGAAAGCATTGTGCATGTGACAGTCATTATTTTTTAAATTCTATTGCACACAGTATTAAAAAAAGCATTTACAATGCAACGGTTTCGCCTTTGGAAAAGTTTGAGCTATTGGCATTGTAAATGACAAAATTTGTATTTATGTGTTGGTTTTGAAAACAGATAAATAAATGGCATTGTCATTTACATTGCCAATAGCTCTAAATTCTCCAAAGGCGAAACCGTTGCATTGTAAATGCTTGTTTTTTTGGTCAGCATTTGCTTCCCATCTCCTTCTTCCTCCTTGGGCTTTAAGTGTTTGTCCTGCCATGAAGAATGGACCAAATACAGCTTCCGGTCCACGACTAGTGTCTTTCCACAGGACGCAGGCTTCAGCAAGTAAGGGGATGGGGATAAAAAATATTTTTAAAAACACTTACCTTAATACTGCCGGCCACCTCCTCTCCTCCGTCCTCTACAACAGTAAGCGAAGCACACAGCCTTGCAGAATCCCCTGACCAATCACAACACTGCATTACAGCAGTGTTGTCATTAGTCTGAGCGCCGCGTTTCAGCTCTCAGACAGGGGCTGGCAGGCTGTGCTTGTTCTCCACCCAGGCTATAATGCAGCCTGAGTGGATATGCAAACTGTGCATGAGGGTTTGACCGGCCCAAGGCGGCCGGCCAGCCAAACCATCATGTGCACTTAAGGTGCTGCCACCACTCCACCCCCTGTGACGCGGGGAGCCCAGCCCCACCCCGCTGCTTCAACTGCAAGCTGAATTTAAAACACAAAATGATAATAACGGGACATTATTATCATTTTGTTTTTTGTATTCAGCTTGCAGTTGAAGCAGTGGGGCGACGCTTTTCTGCCTTAGTGGAGGAGCTGCCGCTGGTTACTGGATTAGTTTCACCACTTAGGGTAAACTCTAGTGTACGGACATAATGACTGAAATAACTGAAATGCTTCTTGGCATTACTGAAACTTATTTCCATTATTTTTTCAATCGTTGATCCAATTTCAAAATAGATGTACCCAATACATGTGTATGCTCATGAATGTAGATGATTTCATTTAGGGGAGATTGAACTTTTCATCAATTTAACTTTCCTAAAATGTAGTGGGAAACTTCCAAAGGAATGAAGAGTCTTACATACATGTTTTAGTTGGATTAAAAAACATATATATCACTGCAGATATCTGGAGCATACAGAGAATGTTTTTAACTGAAAAACGTATTAAATTTATATTCACTAAAAATAGTGTTCTTCGTGTTGCTCTTCTATGGTTTTATTTTTCCATGAGAAGAATTGAACGTTATCTTGCTCCCACTACTTGCTTTGGCGCAGTGTTAAACTGGAAGAGCCAGCATTGCACTAAAGCCCATGCTCCCTCTATTGTGCAGTTTACACAGTCTCAGCCAGTCGTTATTGCAACCTGTGTTACAGATGTCTGTGAGGACCACCAGAACAGGCTGACTCTTGTGTAAAGCACCTATTATCTTGCAGTATCATGGGTGCGCGGGTTCGCACAAGCACATCAGAACACATTTATATTATATATGTGGGTGCTCAGAATGTAATTAATACTGTTAAGTATGAGGGTGGGCTATGCTGCCCTTCTGCTCCCTTAAACTTGTGATAAATGCATATTACTCTCTGCGCATCTACATACATTCTATATGTTATACATAGGACAGTAGAGAACATAAAGTCCAGTCGAGTGAGTAAGGGCCTCACTACTCTTAGGCCAAGACTTTCTTTGCCACCTCGCCCCAGGTCGGCCAGCCGCGATACAATATTCCCAGTTTTTTTTTTTTTATACACAATGTGCCCTAGGAGCTAGTTTCAACCCTATCTGTAGCCTTCCAAAAAAAAGCCTTGCCCTCCGTGCGCCCTGTCGGTTGCTTCTGGCTTTCCTAAACATGTGCTCTCTGCAGTAAAACAGGGCCTCGCTCAAACCGCCATTTTCCTTGGCCGTCTTCTCTGATGCGCATTTGCATCGGGTCTCTGCCAGAACGCCTGGGGTAGCTGGGACCGGGAGCAGGAAAGGCCTAAGGGTTGGGGTTTGAACACCATTCTACAGCTGCTAGGCGAGTCTGCTTGAAATTGCGGAAGACTGCCCGCGTGCCCTGACCTTAGTTTTATGCGTTTAATTTGCAGGCTCCATCCTTCTGAAGAAACTAAAAATGGAGAGAAAAAAAAACAAGCCCCCCTTTGTTTCTGGTTTATTTGTAGGACCAGGTCACGCGCCCCGATTAGCTCTCAGCTGGAGTGTAATTTTTGATTGAACTCTGTGACAGCTCTAAGCCCCGCTGTCTCGCGGCCAAACCCGGCCCCGCAGAGGAAGGGAGAGAGGGAGGGAACGCCAGCCGGGGGCGGGGGCGGGAAAGCACATGCGCGCGCGCGCGGCCCCGGCGACGCATAAACGCGCCACTGTTCAGGAAAAGCCACTTCTGACCTGCACCGAAGGCGCGGCTGGCATCTTCAGGAGCTGTCGGGGGAAATGTATTAAAACCAGAGATGATGTACGAGTTTCGTGCGGTAATATATCTGTCAGAATTCAGAGGTACCTGGGGTGAGGGAGAAGCAGCTTTAAAATAAAGCATTCGACCCTGTCAAGCCGAGCCCCGCTCTCCATGCATTCCAGATTACACAAGTGCCGGCTCTGGTTTGTGTTTTTCCAGCACTGCAACTTTACAGGTCATGTCAAGGCACGGAAAAGGGATAGATTTCCACCCCCAGTGTGTCACTCGTGAGATTGCTTTGTGTTCTTTAAAGTGCATAATCTAAATCTGGTTCTACCGTTTTTTTTGTTGTTTTTCTGCGTGTAACGCAGGAGTCACAATGTTAACATTACCAGCGAGCGGTCTCTGTCGTGTGTTTACGTCAGTGTACAGACTGGGCAGCCAGTATCTACAGAAAGTGTCCGTCTGGAACATTAATAATGTATACCTTCAGACATTCATAAACAGAAATGTACAGCTGACTGCGTTACAAGAAAGGGCCAGGGGTCAACTGTCTTGTATTTCTCTTGGAGCGCACTAAAGCACGACGGGAAATGCCTAAGTCAACACTTCTTTGACACTGATGCGCCCTTATAGCAGTATTCCTTCAGTTATGTGGGTCTGCGTCATTACAAAAGGAGACAAACTGTAAGCAGTGAATATGACCCTTGCTCAATTATAGGTTTCTGACCACAATAGCTAGGCCACTTTCCTTCTGCACCACATAAACCGCACTTCAGAGCATGTCTGTGCAGCATGGCTCTAGTTCGTGGACCCTGCAAGCACAGGACTCGCATCTGGACCTTCATTTAATAGGATCAGGAATGTAATGTTTTGTGCAAACTGGGTATCTGATGGAGACATCTAGCCGCAGAGTCCTTACCTTTGAATTTTCCCCAGGCGCCAGACTGTATACGGAATTTTTCTTCAGCAATACCTCTGTGCATTGGTAGAGGGCATTGTGCAACTCTTTAGTGACATCAACCACCGGACATGATGTCAACGGAGTCCATATATGCCTCTCCCTGACGTCACTTTCTTCTTTTAGGCCTACTTTGATGTTTTCATTCGAACGTAACAGTGTGCTTTTAAACAACTTATCATGTCCTCATGGTTCAAGCCTTGTGGGTCCTGTTGAAGACAAATGTCTGCCAAGGACCCTCACTCTATCTGTATGTGGTGCCTGGGGTAGCACCATGACTCAGAGGAGCGTGACTCCTTTTCCTAACTGTGCCTGAAGGCGCTGAGGGAATGTCGAATAAAGCATCTAGCAGCGCGGATGTAGCAGTCTTCCAAGCCTTCCTGTCGAGCTCAGTCCCCTTAGCGTTCCATGGACCAGCTGCGGGCCTGCACCAGGAGCCGTTCGCATGGACGTCACTCTCCATCGGCGTCCCGAGGTAAGTCCCGACGTTGGCGGATGAAGTTGCGGCACCCCGACTTCACCACACAAAGCCTGTTCCCGATCTTCAGTTGAAGAGTCGGTGCACAACTCTACCCCGTGCCTCCCAACCTGCCCTGGAGCCGGAGCAACTCTGACACAGATGCGAGAGTATTACAGATCTCTTCATGCAATCTTTGTGCCTTCACCTTCCCCTGGAGCCCCAAGGAGGTGCACAGAGACGTAACTGTGTCCATGCCGGCGGGTTCGCCCTTAGCCTAAGTTCAGCCTTCGGATTTCAAATCCATTTCAACGCCAGTGCACAGCCCTTCGGGGTTCCCACCTTCAGCGCCTGGGTCCGATCAGTGGACGAATACGCCAGTGGCACCGACTGACACTACGCCTCTCTTTCTTTCTGATGCCAAGGCGTCACCGCTTCAGCATCGTATGCAGCACCAGTGGAGCCGCCTGTCTCAGGCACATTTCCTCGGCTCTCTGTGGAGCCCCATCCTGTTTTTCCTTATGAGAAACACAATTATGGAGGTGATGGAGAGGATTTGGAGTTTCCCCACACCATTTCAGACACTGCCCATCCTCAATCAATCAATCAGGGAATTTTAAGCACGCTACTCGCATGTGAGGTTCTCAAGGTGCGGCGGTGAGGTCAGCTCCGGTCAGTCGAAGAGCCAGGTCTTGAGGGTCTTCCTGAAGATGTGCAAGGTGGGGGTGCATCTGATGTGGATCGGGAGCTCATTCCAGGTCTTGGCCGCGATGTATGCGAAGGTTCTTCCACCCTTTCTAGCTCTGCGGATGCGCAGGTGTTCGGCAAGGGCGAGGTCTTCTCCGAATCGGAGGTTCCCCTTGGGTACGTGGAAGGAGATTCTAGTGTTGAGATATTGGGGTCCGGTGTTGTGGAGGCATTTGTAGGCGTGGGTGAGTATCTTGAAAGTTACTCTCTTCTCGACAGGGAGCCAGTGGAGGTTATGCAGGTGTTGGGAGATGTGTTCGTGTTGGGGGATGCCAAGGACGAGTCTGGTTGCAGTGTTCTGTATGGTCTGGAGTTTGCAGAGCCGAGATTTGTTGATCCCGGCGTGGAGGACTTTTTCATAGTCCAGTCTGCTGATTATGAGTGCGTGGGTGACATCTTCCTTAATTCAGGGGGGATCCATTTGAAGGTCTTTCGGAGGATGCAGAGGGTGTTGAAGCAGGTGGAGAGGGAGGAGTCCTGTGGAGGGCAGCTGGTTGACTGAGGTGGGTGAAGCTAGTGGTTCGGAGTCTTCCCTGGCTTGGGCCTCCTTTTCCCTCCTGGCCTTTCTATAGAGGCGAGCTCCTCTCTAGCGTGGCTATAGAGGTGAGCTCCTCTCTAGCTGACATGCTCAAACGAGTTTCTGTCGTTTTGGATATGACACTTCCTTTTGTGGAAATGACGACTGATCCCTTACTTGGCGTCCTCCATCAAGGCCAGACAGGGGTAGAGCTGGTGCTTCCTTATAGTGAACTATATTTTACATTTTGTTGGGGGCTTGGGCTAAAACCCCAATACATGGGCCATTGTGGATCCCTCTATTTCTCACAGATGCTGTCCAGCTTCCAGTGATACAGCCTGTCTCCTCTGCCATCCTACTCATCACAGTTTTGTGGTACTGGCTGCTTCGGCTGCCCAATATATCAACCCTCTTCCTTCTGTCCCTCCAGGCTCTCCACACCACTGGAGTCAAGCTATCCAGGCTGATGAAGGCTGATAGCCAGAAACCGGTCCTTGGATGCTTGATTCCGGTCTGGGGAAGACATGGCTTGGTAGTTCGGACTGGACTGTTCCCATGAGGCACAGGGTCAGAGCTGATTTGCATATAGCCAGTGTCTAACCCAGGGTGGTGTGGAGTGCAAAAAAACGATGGATTTAGGCCCAGATCCTTGTACTGGGGTGAATGTATGACATTGTTCTACATTCTGTCCATCAACTGTGTTTTTGCAACGTCCTCCATCAAGGCCAGACAGGGGTAGAGCTGGTGCTTCCTTATAGTGAACTATATTTTACGTTTTGTTGGGGGCTTGGGCTAAAACTCCAATACATGGGCCATTGTGGATCCCTCTATTTCTCACAGATGCTGTCCAGCTTCCAGTGATACAGCCTGTCTCCTCTGCCATCCTACTCATCACAGTTTTGTGGTACTAGCTGCTTCGGCTGCCCAATATATCAACCCTCTTCCTTCTGTCCCTCCAGACAGAGCCCGGAAGGCTAGACACTTGTGGCAGGCATATGTTCTGTTCCACCAGTTCTGCCCTGCAATCCCTTAATACTACTTGCATCCTTGGACGCTTTTCCCCTACATTGTCGGACTCATTGGCACAACTGCTGCCCTCCCTTCCAGATTAGACTTTGAACGATCTTGCCCCGTTTATACGGAATGGGCAACAAGCAGCTTCACTAATAATTTGATGTGATATAAATACCACTGACTCTGTAGGCTGGGCTATGGCCTCCTCAGTGGTACTACGTCAGCGTGCCTGGTTGCGCACCTCTGGGTTTTCGGAGGCTGTTCGAAGCACCTTGATTTACATGCCCATTGATGGCCCGTCTATTTGGCGCCCGTGCAGACTCGGCTTTACAGCTGGTTGAGGGACAGTGGGGCGGTGAGGCCTCTTAATTCTGTTTACTCTCTATCTCTGCCTTCCCAGGGGACTTGCTTCCCAAGCTCCCCACAAACTTTGCCGGGGACGCTCTTTTTTCTTTCTATCGAGCCATTGGTAGGCTTCTGGCTTCCTGTTCTTTTCTAAACATTACACCTTCGGGTTGCACCCGGTGAGGTATTCCTGCCTTCGGCAGATGTTATTTTTGTCTTCCTAACCGTCAAGATGGATTGGAGTTGATTTTTGTTTTGTAGCCCGGAGTGGGTTTCAATCTCTATGGGATAGGGTTTTTTCTTTCCAGACTTCATGCAAGTAATCATTATTATGGTATTTTGTGCTGATGCACTATTGCCTTGTTCCTCATGGAACATCTTCTGTGTGCCTCCTAGGCGGTGCTGGGTGTACTTATGGTATTTTAGTGTCCCTTATAGGGGATTTGCTATTGTACACTGAAACATTGTGCTCATAGCTTTTTGGCTTGCACTTACGGCCTATTAGTGTGTTTCTCTCGTTCACCTCCCTTCTTACGTGGAGTATTCTTTCCGCTTTCTTATGGCGTTAATTAGTGTTACTGACATGCTTATCTTTACCCAGTAGTGTTTTGAGAGGCGTGGTATAGTTCCCTCCCTGCTGTGTCTTGTGCCCTATCGGTGCATCTTGCACTGCTTTAGGGTGCTGTTGATAAAACATAATAATAATAATCAGGAATTTATACAATCCAATGTAATACAACACTGAGTATGAGTCACGTTGGTCTGCTCGTTTGCCAGGTTTATGGAGGGAGATGATAAGCCCTTCATGCATTGTCTGGGGAAGGGTCCCTGTATCCCTAGCCTCTTCGTAGACCTGTCGGAGAATTGGGATGAGGGCGGAGATGAATGTTTTATAAAATTCAGCTGTGAGCCCGTCAGGGCCGGGGGCTCTGCCCGATTGTTGTTGCATGATTGCAGCTCTTATCTCATCATCCTCAAAGTCTGCTAGGAGAAACTCACGTTGGGAATCGCCGAGACTGCCTATTGCAGTGTCTTCAAAGGAGGGGGCAAAATCTACCATTTGCGTTGTGGGATTTGCATAATGTACTGTAGAATTTGTGAAATGTGGCTAAGATGTCTGGGGTGTTTCTATTCATGTGGCCCTCTTCGTCGAGTATTTCAAGTATGGTATTCGAAAACCTAGGCGGTCGGGTTATCACTATGAGCACTTTCCCCGGTCTTTCTTCCTCTCCGAACTGCCGGCCTGATAATATTTCCCCCTAAATTTGCACTCTCTTTCTGCGGTTTCTTGATAATCAGTCACTCTCATTTTCGCCTGCAAGTCTGGGGAGGGCGTCTTCTGCATTTGGACATCTAGATGTTTGAAATCTTTTTCTAGTTTGTAAAGAGTGGTCCGGATGTCTTTTAAAATCCCTCCTCCCTTGGCAATTCATATACCGCGGATAGTAACTTTGAATGCTTCCCACCCCGTGGGGTATTGAATCACTGACTGTATATTTCAGGGGAAGAAGTCTTCTATCTCCTGTTCTAGTTCTGCCTTAAAGGCGGGATCTAACAGTGCATGTGTGGGTTTGCGCCAAGACCTGCATTGTGAATCCACATAAGAGGAAGTGAGAGTTATCAGGACGGGTGAGTGGTCCGAGTAGGTGCTCGGCAAGTGTATAGCTTGGGTTAGCCAGGATTTCAGACCCCTGGATAAGATCCACCCATCAATGCGTGACCATGAGGAGTGTACTGTGGAGTAACAAGTGCCGTCTCCGTCGGTGGGGTGAAGACTGTGTCAAGCGTTGATCAACCCATGATCCACAATGATGTCCTTGAAGTAGCGTTGGGCGTTGTCAATATTGGGGCCGTAACAACTGACGAATGTTATGAATTGGGAGGCCAGTCGCACCCATAAGATGCAGTGGCGTCCTGACGGGTCAGAGTACGAGCTTATAGTGGTGTATGGAAGAGTGTGTTTAATCAGTATTCTGGTACCTCTTGCATACGTGGAATATGAAGAGAAGCAACAATGAGCTGCCCATCGGGCTGCAAATGAGGGTGAGGATACAGAGCCGAGGTGTGTCTCTTGCAGCATGGCGCATTCTATATTATGCCTGACTAGGTACGCTAAAATATGTCTGCACTTGCGGGGTTACCTAGGTCAGGCACATTCCATGTCAGGATATTGTAACTAGGGGTTTTGGGCTGGTTCATCTCGGATGTGCGGTTTATTCTGAGCGATGGGTGTCATAGTCATGTCATGTGACCGAGTTGCATCAGTGTGGCTCGCCATCACTGCTCTGTTGTGTGGTGGCTCTTGAATAAAGGCCCTTCTCCCACCCACCCACATCAGCAGCCCAATCCTGCTGTGACGCATGGTCCTCCCGCCCCTCCCTACCAACCCCGTAGCAATGCTCCCAACAGAAGGTCATGTGATAACATCTGTAACCAATGTATGAGGTGGTCTGCACACCATGTTTCTTTCTATTCAATTGAATCCAAATTTATTTCATTTACTTTTGCCTTTGCGTGCAAACTGGATTGTGCCTCGCCATGATGCACTTTACATAAACAACAGCTATGGGGAGCGCGAAAGTCACGCTCCACTCCAAAATGCACTGCAGCTATAGGATACTCGATCCAAACTCATATTACTCCATTTGTCCATCTTAAGTATTAGTCCATGCTTTAATCAGAATTGTTTTATCTTGTTTTTCAATTTTTCTTTCGCTTATTATCCACATATGCAACCAATTGCGTTTTTAGGAAACTTTACGCGTCAACATGCGCCAATCCAGGCTTCTTTGTAAACACGAATCCAACACAACAAGTAGTTCCAAGCAGCATCTTTATTCATAACCCAATGCATTTCGGGCAATTTTTTGCCCTTCGTCTGGGGTAGCTGAAAATTACAAAAGAGTCCATTAATATTAATAACCTCCCCTCAATTTAAATTAATACATGTATCATAGCTCATACATTGTTTATAAATATATCGCCATAACTTGGTTTTGCACCCGAGGACTAAAATGCTGAAATATTTTAAAGAACTGACTGCGAGTAAAAGCCACATATAAATTAACAGCAAGTTCCTGGCAGTGTGGAATAAAGGAGGTCACTTGAAAGGACAAACACATGGAGTTCAGAAGATCGTATACACTAAATTAAAATTGGCTTATGACTTGAATGTATATATTGTAACTGAGAGGAAGAAATGCAGTTTGGGATTAGTAGTTCATAAGAAGCACAGGGTGTTTTAAACACACTTTTTATTGGTAGCACGTGAGGGGTGGAGCATTAATTAGGCGAGTGGTTAAGTTGCTAGTGCGAGAGCTCGTTTTTGAAGCTTGGATTCATTCCTGTCTTGGGAGGATAAGGACACGAGAGCAGGTACGCTTGGCGCAATGATAGAAGTGTGATAGATAAATATTAAGCGTGCAATGATGAAAAAAGCATTTGGCTTTTACTGAAAATAGGAATATGTTAACAGCAAAAAGTAGAGAGAGGTTAACAATCTTTGTGAAACACTTGGTAATATCTTTTGTTCAAGCATAAATATATAACCGAATAATTGAGCTTTGTATGGTACATTGGCATTTAAACTCACCCTGGTTTTAATTGTGTTTCTTGACGCAAAGCAGTAACCTTAGTCAGTGAAGGTTGTGAACTTGGAAACTTAAATAATGCAATGCATTTGTAAACAATCTGTTTTTGTCGAGCTATGATACATGTATTAATTTAAATTGAGGGGAGGTTATTAATATTAATGGACTCTTTTGTAATTTTCAGCTACCCCAGACGAAGGGCAAAAAATTGCCCGAAATGCATTGGGTTATGAATAAAGATGCTGCTTGGAACTACTTGTTGTGTTGGATTCGTGTTTACAAAGAAGCCTGGATTGGCGCATGTTGACGCGTAAAGTTTCCTAAAAACGCAATTGGTTGCATATGTGGATAATAAGCGAAAGAAAAATTGAAAAACAAGATAAAACAATTCTGATTAAAGCATGGACTAATACTTAAGATGGACAAATGGAGTAATATGAGTTTGGATCGAGTATCCTATAGCTGCAGTGCATTTTGGAGTGGAGCGTGACTTTCGCGCTCCCCATAGCTGTTGTTTATGTAAAGTGCATCATGGCGAGGCACAATCCAGTTTGCACGCAAAGGCAAAAGTAAATGAAATAAATTTGGATTCAATTGAATAGAAAGAAACATGGTGTGCAGACCACCTCATACATTGTTTATAAATATATCGCCATAACTTGGTTTTGCACCCGAGGACTAAAATGCTGAAATATTTTAAAGAACTGACTGCGAGTAAAAGCCACATATAAATTAACAGCAAGTTCCTGGCAGTGTGGAATAAAGGAGGTCACTTGAAAGGACAAACACATGGAGTTCAGAAGATCGTATACACTAAATTAAAATTGGCTTATGACTTGAATGTATATATTGTAACTGAGAGGAAGAAATGCAGTTTGGGATTAGTAGTTCATAAGAAGCACAGGGTGTTTTAAACACACTTTTTATTGGTAGCACGTGAGGGGTGGAGCATTAATTAGGCGAGTGGTTAAGTTGCTAGTGCGAGAGCTCGTTTTTGAAGCTTGGATTCATTCCTGTCTTGGGAGGATAAGGACACGAGAGCAGGTACGCTTGGCGCAATGATAGAAGTGTGATAGATAAATATTAAGCGTGCAATGATGAAAAAAGCATTTGGCTTTTACTGAAAATAGGAATATGTTAACAGCAAAAAGTAGAGAGAGGTTAACAATCTTTGTGAAACACTTGGTAATATCTTTTGTTCAAGCATAAATATATAACCGAATAATTGAGCTTTGTATGGTACATTGGCATTTAAACTCACCCTGGTTTTAATTGTGTTTCTTGACGCAAAGTAGTAACCTTAGTCAGTGAAGGTTGTGAACTTGGAAACTTAAATAATGCAATGCATTTGTAAACAATCTGTTTTTGTCGAGCTATGATACATGTATTAATTTAAATTGAGGGGAGGTTATTAATATTAATGGACTCTTTTGTAATTTTCAGCTACCCCAGACGAAGGGCAAAAAATTGCCCGAAATGCATTGGGTTATGAATAAAGATGCTGCTTGGAACTACTTGTTGTGTTGGATTCGTGTTTACAAAGAAGCCTGGATTGGCGCATGTTGACGCGTAAAGTTTCCTAAAAACGCAATTGGTTGCATATGTGGATAATAAGCGAAAGAAAAATTGAAAAACAAGATAAAACAATTCTGATTAAAGCATGGACTAATACTTAAGATGGACAAATGGAGTAATATGAGTTTGGATCGAGTATCCTATAACATCTGTAACGACAAAGTACCAAATCAATTTAGGGATTTCCTATTGGGTTAAGGCTAAAGGGCGACACAGAGCCTCCTCGGTGGTACAAGGGTGCTCGGGAACAAGTATAATGTCTCATATGGCTGAATGTTCCGTTGTTTTGGTGTGGGATTGTTTCATACTCCTTCCAGTCTTAGTGCAGCAGGTAGTTACAGTTTGTCTGATGTTGTGCTGGCTCAGTACATATTGTGTGGGACCCACGACATCTGCTTCAAAACGGTAACCGCGGACTGACGGCAAACCTGCTTTGAGGCGCCAGTCATTCTATGTCTGACAGGTCAGCAGCGGTGGTGTGTGAGCTTACAGAAGACATTTGGCCAGAGAATTTCTTGAGTAAGGATTTTAAAAAGTCGTTGACGTGTTGAGGATTAGTAAAAAAATGTTGTTTGTCGTGGTAGGTGACGTTTAAGCGCACTGGAAACAACATGGCATGTGCTATGTTCGCTTGTTGGAGTTTCTTCTTGACAAGGGGAAACTTTTTGCGAGCTTCCTGGATGGCCATGGTAAAGTCCGGGTATATAGATAGTACTCTGCCTTCAAATGATAGTGTTTGCTTCTCTCTCGCCAGTCGTAAAGCGGCGTCACGGTATCCTATCCTTGCCATTATTGGTCGTGGGGGGTGGGGGCTCCTGGAGGAGGTCGGGTGGCCAAAGATCTGTATGCCCATTCTATTATCATCATTGCAGAAAAAGCTTCTCTGCCAAACAGAGTGGTGAGTAGGCGCTCAACATACTCCTCCATTTTGCCCCTATTAGTGGACTCCGGTACGCCAAGAATTCTTAGGTTGTTTCTCCGCGACCTAGATTCCAAGTCTTCTTTCTTGGCGGCTTTAACTTTTAGGACTTTTTCAATATTTAACAGTTTCTCTTTGCTTTCAGCGGGGGGTGTCTTCTAATTCCGAGATGCACTGCTCTGTGTCTTTAATGCGCTCTTCGTGCTGGTCGAGCTTGTGTGCAAGGCTATCGAGGTGCGTGCACGTGGAGTCCATTTTGGCCTCTATGGAGGTTTGGCTAGATTTCATGGTGAGGAGGAGATCCTTCAAATACTCTCTTGATGTGGGCACCCCTGTGGTGGGAGCGTCCGTCATGTCTTCCTCAGCCTCAATTTGCGTTCTGGATGACTTGCGCACTTCGAATGGTATTTTAGTTTGTCTCCCATCCGTTTTCCCCCTGATCCTCTCTGTGCGTCGGTTGTCTCACCTTAATGTGATAAAGTGCCCAGAGGAAGAGGGTTCTTGGCAGAGGAGCAGGAGTGTGGTTACGTTACCGCGAAGCAGTGGCGAGGGTGAAAGCACTAATTCAGCATGGTTATCACAGGTGTATGTCGACCTGCTTCGTAGGAGTATGGTGGGTATTTAGACCTTGTCACAGCTAGGAGGATCTATGGCCTTTGGCGCCTTAATACTTGTCAGGTATAAATGCAGTCTGGCTGAGGGAGATAGCGTGTAACGCCAGTGGTGGAGGTCAAGGGGGGGGTTCAAGTTATTTGGGCCGTGGTGGTCACAGTGCTCAGTTTGCAGACGGTCGCTGTCACCAGTGGAGGTGCCGTGGGACGTATGTCAGCCTTGGGCGCAGAAGGAGAGAGCCGCAGAAAAGGTGGCAGTTTATTTCCTTTCCAATCTTTTTATTGGGCCATCATAACATCGGGACCGAGTCTGTGGCGGATGCTAGTGGATGTAAAACAATCTCCCACCATTCCGGTTCCATAAGATGGTGGAGTGAGAGGCGACAGAAATTTATCAACGGTATAGATGGACTTTCCATAGAATACTTCTTAGGACAGCACTGGGCAGCAATCTTTATTCTGCAGAGGAAGGTCACACACGGTGCGGGAGGGGGGGAGGTGTAGGTTACAGTATAGCAACGTTGCCTATTGGGCTAGCTCCTGGTCTCACATCCTGTGGCAGCATGATGTTGGAGGGGCAGGGCCAGAAGCATGTCAGTTGTATGAAGGATTGGGACTGCCCCTCAGGGATACAGGTAATTTCACCTGTATGGTCCGAGTAGATTAAGGAAAGCAAGTCTTTGGTGCTGTCATTTTCCTGTGATCGACTCATATGCAGCAATTGTAAATATGATTCTTGTTATTAATTTTACAGCTGTCCTCATAGATAGGATATTTGCAAATGTTTGGTATTTTTGTGTAAATTACACGATGTAATCCTTTAATGTTGTGTGACAGTACAACAGTTTTGTAAACTTAAGAGCGGTGTGTTTATTGTTTGAGGTGAATAAACCTGTCCATTTTACTAAGCGAAATCCGTGCGTATGTCTTGTCATTGACTCGGTTGAGTTCTGGTGGTGCAGAGGTCCTTTTTTGGGGTTTGCGGGTCCTAATGAGTGTAGTTGGCTGGCGTGCTCCTACAACAGATGCAAGGTATTTGGAAAAATATATATATATACCTTATACCAAAACGTGTTGGCATGCTCCCAACTGAAGTCGGTGCAGGCTGGGTACACTCCACTCCTTGTGCAACAGACTCAGTTTTTACTTTACCTGCAGGAAAAGAAGGCTCCAACAAAACACTGCTGTCCCCGAAGTACACACATACAGACAAACTGCCAAAGATGAGCACCTCAAGGTTGCAGCTTACTTATTTTTCACTCCAGGGTGGCTTGCACTTCATAGGCCAGAGCTCAATTTATTGGAAAGATGTTTGCACCGGGCACAGTGCTAGCTATTTGATTGTGCAGCAGTCATACCAAGGATATGTGAACAAATACCAACTTCATACTTATCGTATACAAAAATATATCTTTTTTTAAATTTCTTTTTTGTTCTTTTTTATTTCTGGTGATTGATATCAAATATTATGAAGAAACATATACATATACAATTCAAAAAATTATTATTTTATATTTAAAAGGACATTTCACATCAGATCCTTTTCTATACAATTGTAACCACAAAGACAAAATCAAGTAAAGACCAATAGAGTGCAAAACAAAAATATTTACAACTGATTTTGCTATTTCATTTGTCAAATACTAATATATTGATGTGCAATTTAGTAGTTGACAGGTGTCACACTTGTAGCCTGGAAAAACCAAAGGTGGTGATGGACGGAGCGTTGACAATACAAGCACTCACCCCCAGTCAACTGATCTGGGTTTAATCCATCACCGTTCTTTAGCCCGCTCTGCCACCCCAGTTCAGACATGGCCATATGCAAATCAGTCTGACCCTGTGCCTCATGGGTACAGTCCAGCCCGAACTGCCAAGCCATGCCTTCCCTGGACTGGAAACAAGCTTCCGAGGACCGGTTTCTGGCATTACAGCCGTCTTTAGCCCGGCTTGCTTGAATCCAGTGGCAAAGTGAGCAAGGGACTCACGTCTGAGCATACCCTGCCAACTTATGGCGAAAAAGGAAAACCAAAGGTGGTGATGGACGAAGCATTGACAATACAAGCACTCACCCCCAGTCAACTGATCTGGGTTTAATCCATCACCGTTCTTTAGCCCACTCTGCCACCCCAGTTCAGACATGGCCATATGCAAATCAGTCTGACCCTGTGCCTCATGGGTACAGTCCAGCCCGAACTGCCAAGCCATGCCTTCCCTGGACCGGAAACAAGCTTCCGAGGACCGGTAGACTTGTAGATTGAACACATATCATGGACAGAGAACACTGGTTACTAAACGTTATTGTCACCAACGCGTTTCGGGTTTGAGCCTTCCTCAAGGTGCTGTGACCAGTGGTATACTAAGAGATCTCAGTTATATCTGGTTGTAATATCTTTATCCTTGGTGTTCTAACAACCTCTTTCATCCAAGAATACTTTAGTTGAAGGTCTTTGCGTCAAAGCAAGTGCGAGTTTGCATCCCAATGTATTGATGCAAGGGACGTGAGGATTAATTCTGTAAAAGATCTTGATTGCTTGAAATTAGAAACTTTATAAAATGACGATCTCACATCGTGTGGCTCATTATTGTATCTCCAGACTCTCTCATAAACTGGGGTTGTTTCCAAATTATTCATATAGCAAGAAACCACTCAATAATGGTAACTGGTGTAACTGGATTTCGGACAAAGTATGATGATACCTGTCTTTCCCAAAACAACGTGCCGCCGATAACGCTGCCTCTGAAATAAGCCGATATTTGGAAAAATATATATATATATATGTATACCTTATACCAAAACTTGTTGGCATGCTCCCAACTGAAGTCGGTGCAGGCTGGGTACACTCCACTCCTTGTGAAACAGACTCAGTGTTTACTTTACCTGCAGGAAAAGAAGGCTCCAACAAAACACTGCTGTCCCCGAAGAACACACATACAGACAAACTGCCAAAGGTGAGCACCTCAAGGTTGCAGCTTACTTATTTGCACTCAAGAGTGGCTTGCACTTCATAGGCCAGAGCTCAAGCAAGCCCAGAGCACCCAAAGACTGTCTCCTCCTTCTCGTGCTGATCACAGAGTCAGGCTCACACACCTCACAGTCTGAGATAAAATAAAACACAGACCATTTGAAGCACTGTACTCTATTTTTTTTAGCTAAGACGTTTTCTTTCTTGCACTCATTACTACACTAGGGCTTTCAAATAGAAATGTATTTCTGCCATTACAAATAAATGTTACTGTTTTTGTTGTACTGTACCTTGTTTGCTGCTCATGCTTACAATGTATTGCATGCACGATAAGGGTTACGTTGTGTTTTAAGTTGGTGAGATTTGCAGCATATGTTGTGGGTTTTGACTTTTTGGAATCCACTATCGTCCCGAACTTAATTTACGTTCTTTTGGGCGTTACTACATTGGCTGACCTTATGCAGCAACTTTGGACTAAGGACTGTGGTGATTTCCTGGCACCAGTTACGGCAGAGCCATTCTGAAGTGAGTGGAGCTTTTAAATTTGGCTCCCGAGCAGTTCGCTTTTTTAATCTCACTGGTACAAGCATCCCTTTGGTTTTGCTTGCCAGCGATTTAATAACGTAGAAATTGGTTGTTAACAAGCTCAGTTAACTTATTGTCCTGAGGATGACCATGTACTAATGACAACGGTCGAAACGCTGTTGACGCTATTGTAACCACGATTCAAGGAGGACACATTGTTTGGTTTATAAGAGTTCTTGTATGGTTCTAGAACTCCTGTGTTTATGTAACCTCTGTGTGTATGCCACCTGTCTGGTTTTATATGTATTGTAATTGTGTTTTTTGTACCGGCAATATGTCTGAGCTTTAGGTAACTTTTTAATACTAAATAAATGTATATTTTTTCTATAATTACACTGATATTCCTTTTTTTTAAAAATATATTTTTTTTTCCATGGGCCAAAGTTTCTTCATTCTTATTACTTTCTTTTCTTTAACTCTACTGTTTTCTACATGTGTTATGATATGATTAGCAATTTTTTTACATTTTGAACCATTGTAAGGATAAAACATTACTACACTAGGGCTTTCAAATAGAAATTTATTTCTGCCATTACAAATACATTTTACTATTTTTGTTGTACTGTACCTTGTTTGCTACTCATGCTTACAATGTATTGCATGCACGATGAGGGTTACATTGTGTTTTAGGTTGGTGAGATTTGCAGCATATGTTGTGGGTTGGTTAGTTGGTTTGCAGAGTCTGTCGAAGGTATGTGGTTTTACTGAGTATGTTAGGGTTGTAGTGTGTGTCAGGTGTCACCGCTGAGTGGGCTGTAGTCAGTGGGTTGGGTGAGGGTCTGACGTCAGCATGGTTTACAAAGTATATTAGGTCTGCTTGGTTTGCAATGTTTGCTAGGAGTCAGAGAGTTTGCGGAGTGCCCCCTTTGCATTCATAGGCTGCTCTGAGGACATGCACCACCAAGAAAACAGGGAACTAGTCTGCAGCACCAAGAGAACATAGCCATCTTTGTCCCCAGCCGGTCCTGTCCCTGCTGTTGCAATTTTTTATTAGCAATTTTGCAGAGATGAACAGCAATAGCATCAAAACACTATGGGCCTGATTCACATTTGCCGCCACACTCGCATCTGAGGCCTCACAGTCGTGGTGGGGGTCCTGCACTCATGGCAGGACCTCCGCAACGGGAAACTGCTGTACAGGGTCCCGCCATGAGTGCAGGACCCGCGCCTTGATTGCAAGGCCTCCGCCACGACTGCAGTGGCTGTTTGTGAATCAGGCCCTATACTGCTCCTGTATCACTTCAATGTACGAACACCATTATCTGCCCCAAACATGTGGTATAGTAATAGTTATATGTTGCACTGGTTGCTCAAGGAGCGAATGTGGCACTCCAAAGATCTGTGTTTGCCTGCCATAGCCTTATGTTCGAATCCACATGGGTACATATTGACGTTTATCCTTCTGAGGTTAATAAGATGAGTTCCATGGAGCTGACAAAGTATTACCATTCCATAGCACAAACACTCTGGTGTTTGAACTTGCCCTCTACTAGTGTGTGTGTTATGTATGTTAGAAACAAAAAATAAAAACTCCCAAAAATGTTCATCTACAACAGTGGCGCTGAGTTCCTCTAAGCAGGCAGAACACAACAAAAAGCAGGACTGCATGAATAGCACTGCTATACAAATATCCAATCCACGAGGAGACACCACTGGCCTGGAACCCCCATCGTATGGCCATGCAGTTCTGAAATGACTTCTGACGAGGCACCATTGGCTCAGTAACCCCAAGAGACTGAGCAGCTCTGAGCTGCTTGCTGGCAGCAGGCATGGTGACCAGCTGGCAACCGACACCCCTCCATTTAAGTTGACCTCATTTCTGAGATTGTGGAGAATGTCAGCTATAAAAACGAATTGCAGCCAACTTGAAAGATCCACTCTCCCAGAAACATTTGAAGAAAACATTGGAAATGACCCAGAGTTGCAGGGTTCGTGTGTCCTGGTTCTTTTTGGAAAATAAATATATGGTGGCAGGACAGTAATTTTGGAAGACTAGGTGGTGGGGTACAGAATGAAGTAAGATGAGAGAAAGTTCTGAAAGGAGAAGGGTTAAATAGAAAGAAGATGGACTGGAGTGGAGGATGGGACAAGTGTGAAAGGGATAAGGATGGGGTTGGGAAAGTTTGAGGAGAGACGGATGAGGGAAGATCAATATTTTAGGGTGGAAAAAGGCTGTAAGTATGCTTAATTTATTAACCTCTACCACGCTAGCGGGTTTTCCCGCTGTGCGCTGAAATTTTTAAAAAGCGCGTATCGTAATAAAGCCAGCTCGTCATGCGCGTAGCGCAGGTAACGCCCATGACGAGCTGGCTTTGTCATCAGCGCTGAAGGGGTTAAACAAAATAGTACTTCGCACAGGAGCCCAACGTTTTTATTAGCAGCCAGATGTGCGCTGCCAAATGCCAGGGTTAACAATATCTAGACTGATTAAGTCTATAGGAGACAGGTTCTGAGGCTGTATATTAAAAGTTTGTTTGACATTTATGGAGGACTCCATGGTTAGGGTAGCGTGAGAAAAGTAATTTTAATGATTTTTCTATTAAAAAACTCAAGACAACACGTTTTTCACGACTTATAAATGCTCATGTTGCTTCATAACTTCAATGTCACAAATTAAATGTGTTTTTTTTGGCGGGGATTCAATGTACAAAGTTAATTTGTAAACTTTAATTTACGGCCTCAGAACCCGGTCTCCTTTATGTCATTTATGTAGTGCTTGGAACGGGCTCTACAGTCGGTCCTATATGGGTTCCCTTCCATTCTTTTGTTTTGATTATATGATTCTGCCTTGTGCCTCCTTCTGCCACCGTTCAGATCATGTCTATTTAACTCATTATTGCAAGTCCTTGTTTATTCCTGCTTTCTCCTTTTGTGATTATGTTTGCATCTTTTGCTCACTCTCCATTTTTTGTCTTGGTGTCTTTTGCTTTAAGTCATGGTCTGGTGATGAAAAATAAGTCCCCGTCACAGAAACGTAGTGATGGTGCCTACCACTGAGACAGATTAAACACTGGTTGTGTAAGTGGAAGGCCTGAAGAGAGAATATGGTGGGAATTGTGAAGAGAGATGAATAAGGGACAAGCAAGTGTTATGTGAGTGTAGGATGCAGGGCAGAGGAGGAACTACTGAGTGTTGTTGGAAACATGGGCTGTTATACTATATGGTTGATGAGTGTGGAAGATGCCAAGAGGGAGGAACGGAAGAGAGAATGTTTGGTGAAAATTACATATTCCTTTTTAATTTCTATTATGAATAAACAGTAGTTTTCCATCTTGCTAATGTTCACACTCCACTGTGGGCGGGCAAGAGAGAGGCCCACAGATAGATGAGACCGAGGGAGAAAGAGAAAGCCTCATATAAAGAGTGACAGACAGAAGCAGAGAGACAGAGACTTTGTAATACCAAGCGTGTACCAGGGCAGGCAGTGAGAGTCGTTGAGAGCCTGGACACTGCTCATCTTCTCCAGAGTGTCAACAACGTTAGAAAAGTCAGGTTCGAGGAGGTCATGGGCAGAAGGAAAGGTTAGCAGAAGGATGGTCTTTGAAAAAGAACATTATAAAAGTAGATATTTTCACAAAAGGTGTTACTTTTTTTTAATTCTGCGCCTTCTAATGTTGATTGTTACTGTGCATTACCAAAGATTGCAGCGTCCGCATCCAGTGTGCTAATAGTGCCTGAGCATTAGGCATCTGCCCATGACAGCAAGAGCATTGTCTAGTGTACTGAAATACCATCTTGAAAATATTGCAAAAGTATTGTATGCTTGGAAATTGTGTGGAAGAGCAAGTGCTGAATAAATACCTGATTATGCGGAGTCTCATTCAAAAGGACCCAGTGTGTTTTTGAATATTTAATTTGCCATTGAGTGCCCTAGCAAATAGAACACAGCATTCTACATCCGCCCAGGTCTACTGCCCCAATGAGCATTAAAATGCAACATTAACAGTGTTAAATTGCTGTCCCTGATGAGTAATTTTGACAATGGGCTCTGAAGATCGCTCCGCCCCCTACAATTCAGCCTGGGTCTAGTTGCGCCCTTGCTCGCGGGCTACTCTTTGGAGAAGCCTGATCTAGATGCACTGAGGTGTTCATGCAGAATTGTTGGAGAAAAGCGTTGTAAACAGATACAAATTGTGCTGTATTAGCATAGGCTCGTTTTAAATTTACATGTTTGGGTTGTTGCACTCTCCTGAAGATAGCTCGCTTTATGCGCCCAGCTGCTCCCAAATATCCGTCGTGCTGAACAGGCACTTATTTCCGTGTGTCCTTGATAAAATTAATGAAAGCATCTGTAGACGCGGCGGCGGCGGCAGCTGCACGGCCGTATGGAAGCCAACTTCTGCTTAGCATTGTGATAAAAAGAGATCTTTTTTTCTGCTCGCTGCGAAGGGCTGGCTCGTCTCGGGCGCACAGAGCCGCACCTGCCGCCGCCTGGCTGAGAGCTGGGTTGGATTGCGCGCTCTCCTTGGCTTTATTGGGAACATCCAGGGGTGATGCCATCCGATCAGGCCCGACTGGCGCCCCGCAGAGCGCGGCATAAGTTGTTGTCTCGGCGTGGGTCCTGCTTCAGAAGTGCGCCGGGCCCTCGCTGGTGCCGGCTGCCGAAGTGCGTGGAAACTGAGGCGATTGATGCCTGTAATCAGTGCACGCTCAAAGGGCCAGGCGGCAGCACAATGCACGTGCACATTTAGGGTAATTGCCCCCCTGCCAGGTGAGGCCCTGAGGCGCTACATGTATAGAAAGTGCTGGAGGTGGCGGATGTGCGGCGCGCGCCATCTGCTCCCTTCCCATTTTCTCATTATTTCTCCTGTCCCCTAAGCCCGCACTGAGTTAAGCTGAAGCAGCCAGCCTCTTTGCTCTTTCCATATCCCCATCAGCCCCCGGGCCGCTTTTAAACAGAGCATGTTAGCGGGACACGCGTGGTAACAGCATCTTTTTTGGGAAGTCGAGGCAGGTGGGCTGAAGAGCACCGCGGTCAAAGTTCCAGATGCCTCGTGAGCGTGGAAAGTGCCGGCCTTGTAGTTCACATTTAGTCAGCAGTTGGCCTCGCATACATTTTCCTGGTGCCTAATTATTTCCCAAGCTGGCTCCTCTTTCGAAGAATCCAAAATACACACAGCCAACAAAATAAAGAGCAGAAGCCCGTGGGACCGCGAGCTTTACAGACGAGGCTCGTTTAAAGATGGCGTAAGCTGGCGGGTGTGTCGCTAAATTACCATGAGTGCTTTATGAAAATCAAACTGAGACAAAGTGGTAGATTCTTATACTTCCCATCGCCTCTCCAGCAGAAAAATGCTAGATGTACGCAGGTCCATTTCGTTACGGCTGTTGAATTTAGCTTTACATTTATTTACAATCTCTAGTGCCGTCACAGAAGTCTTGTAGTGCTTGAAGTTGAGGGAAGTGAGCTCGTGTAAGGGAGTATGATGGGGTTGTTGTATTTTGCAATGGTAAAACTCTCAAACCTGTCCCCATGGTGATTTGACTAGATTGGAGTGAGGGTCAAAAACTCTGATACGTCTTTGGAAGAATGACGCAGGAATAATAGGCCCAAGTGGCCGTGGAAGCATACTGGAGTACTTGGGTTCCTCTACTGACAGTGTCCAGTCCTCCCAGCGAGGCTTAGGTATCACAAAAAGGTCTGTCACGAATGCCTGAAGATGACTAGTGGGTGTGTAGTACTGGGCACGCTTAGTTAAATGGCTCTTTGCACCCCCAGGAATGTCTCTGTGAATCTGCCATCCGATTTAAGGCAACCCTTTTGGAAACAGGTGTAGGTGCTGGCAGTAGCAGGTCAATCAATCAATCAATCAATGACATTTATAGAGCGCGCTACTCACCCGTGAGGGTCTCAAGGCGCTGAAGGGGGGGGGGGGGATGCTGTTACTGCTCGAATAGCCAGGTTTTGAGGTGTTTCCTGAAGGTGAGATGGTCCTGGGTCAATAGTAGGTGTGTGAGGAGGGAGTTCCATGTTTTGGCGGCCAGGTAGGAGAATGATCTTCCACCAGTGGTGGTTCTGCGAATCCGTGGGACGGTGGCGAGGGCGAGGCTGGTGGAGCGGAGCTGGCGGGTGGGGGTGTAGAACGAGAGGCGGTTGTTGAGGTATTCGGGGCCCATGTCGTGGAGCGCTTTGTGTGCGTGGGTGAACAGCCTGTAGCAATAGCAAGGCGTATTTAAAATATTAGTAACCTGCTGCAAGGTTTTCACCTGTAGCAATACTTTAGTTTCAGTTAAGCGCGTTTCCACTTGAGGTGTACCCTGTGGTGCTCGGAGTGCAAAGAGGTAAGTGCAGGTGATCACAGTTTGGGGTTAATGAGGAGTGCAGCTGGAGTCTCTTGAACACCGGAACGCTGTGACTGATGACATTGGCACAGCTTTGGCGTCACTATTATTTATTTAATGGTGCTCTCTGCATCAGATGTAAGTGATTAGATCCGGAATTAAGGCGCAAGAGAAGAGCACTTGACTGCATTTCTGATGGGTCGACAAGTCAAGTCAAGCAGAAGAGTGGGTTTGTTTGAACAGAGAATGCTTTGAACAAAACCCAGATTGATGTAAGTTTCCTTGATAGTGCGGCGCAAAACACCTGCTTACAACTCTCAGCAGCAATAGAGTTATAATAGAGCACATTGGGAGCAGGCAAGTAAAGATAGCAAGATACTTAGGAGTTAGGGGAGCATGTCGAACTCTGAAACCAACAGTCGAACTCTGAAACCAACAAGAGTTGTTACGTGATGAGGGAAACTGGAAGAGAAGTGATGACCAGGGGCGTAGCTTCAGGGGAGGGGGGTTGTTTGGGGTGTTACACCCCCCCAATAAATGTATTTTCTGAAAAATAGTTGGGTACAGGTGCTTTCAGTCTGGTATTCTGAGATGTCAGTCGGATTTCACCTAGGATTTCTATATACACAGACAAAACCGCACACACACACACACTCTTCCCTCTTTGTTTTGAAAGTCCTCAGAATATTGGTTATTTGACCAAATATTGTGTTTTCTCTCTTAGTACCCCACCAATCCGCATTCCTCTCCACTGCCTCTTAGGCCCTGCTCATGCTCCCTGCTTGTCCTATAATGTATTTGAACATAATATGCCAGCCTGATTGTCGAAAAATCTGAAGCTCACACCGCCCCAATCTTATTGACCAAGCTACGCCCCTGGTGAAGACCCGCAGAGGCCAGCATGTGTTGTGGTTTCGGGGCCACAGGTGAGAAGTATCAATGCCCTGCAGATATGCACTAATACTACCCTGCTGGGTTATAGGGGGCGCAGTTTACCTTCCTTCGCACCCTCACAGCACCATTGCACAGAAGAAGTCCATGTAGCAGTTGTAAAAAGTGGCCATACCTGTGACAGAGCAGCTAAACCTGTATCTTGATCCTTAGTCAAAAGTACTAATGAATCATCACACATTACATTCTTTACAACATTGATGCATTGTGTACATGAAGAAATCATTCTTTGTTTTGTTTTTTCATTGTTGCAGACTTGTTTTTTAATGTTTTAGACAGGACTCTAAATGCAACCTGAACTATAGACTTTGCTAATGCTTGTTTACAATCGAAGTGTTGATCTGGACATTAAATTCCATTACGGTTTGAGTTGGCCATTGATATTGCGTGACTACTGAGTTTGTTCAACTGTTGATTGACTGCAGTGATCCTTAGTTGTAGACTGGACTAATGGATGTCTAAGTTAAACAGGAAATGGGGTAGTCAAAAATGTCTGCAAATCTTTTATTAAATGCATGCAAATGAGAGAATATTAATGCATTTCGGAAAGGGTGATTTGAATGTCTAGACTTTAAATCTGCAAATACGGGTGTGCCATTGTTCAGCAACGTTAAGGTGTTGCTTATTTTGCTGCTTGTAAATGTTTGTGTGAGCAGTGAAGTTTAGACAGTTTATGCATTTTAAATGCCTCTGGTACAACCCCAAACTCGCCAAATTATTTCACCATTTCAGTTTTTTTCAGGCTGGTCTTGAACTTTTGTCAAAAAGCATATTTTAGTTGGTCTGCCCCATTGTCCTGTATTGTACTATCGGTTGGAAGAGCAGTATAGTTTCTATAGAGGTCTAAGAGGTTGCAACAGTAGTGTCCACCACCCGTATGAATGTTTGGCTGGTAGGCTATACATAAAGTACATAGCCTCTGTACACAACCAGTGCACCTTACTTGATGAAGTAGCCGATCACGGGATCTTTTTTCGAGTTCAGAATATGTACCTTTTAAAAATAGCACTCCCTAGCATGATGTTGCTAATACTGTATGCTGTACCAGTTACAAAAGGGGGTGGTGATGGACGGAGCATCTGAATCAATCAAACACTCACACCCAGTCAAAAGATCCGGGTCTAATCCATCACCGTTCTTTAGCCCACTCTGCCACCCCAGTTCAGACATGGCTATATGCAAATCAGTCTGACCCTGTACCAGTTACAGCAGTAACCTACTATATGGTCTATTGCCTACCCTGAGATTCAATTCCTGAAAAACTTGTTAAATGTTTGCGTTGTTTTTTATGTAGAAGTTCAGTTTAACATTTTAGTGTGTGTATGGTGTTCTTAAAATGTCGAGATATGGGAATGCTAGAAGTCTGACTGAAGCTAGACATACAGAGGGAGGCAGGAGACGGGAAAGGTATGAATTGAAGGCATAGTACACCTTGCATGTACTACTATAGAAAGAGACCACCTAATGAAGACTCACAGAGGGTGTGTTATGATCCTGGGAATAAGGTCTTAGTTGACATTCAGATTGGAGCCTGGACATATAATGTGTCTTCCTAGAGTGTCACCACTGGCATCTTCAATTGGCTTGGTGAGCTTGTTTGCTATTCTTTGTCTGGGTGTCATCTTTGTTGTGCTTAATGCAAGGGCGTAGCTTGGTCAAAGAGATGGTTGAGGGGAGGAGCTTTAGATTTCCCAACAAACATGCTGGAACATAGGGGCGCCAAAAATGCTGCGCTGCATAAGAAGAGGAGAGCGCCATCTGAACACTGTGAGATCGAAATACTCCAGGGTGAGACAAACCCAAGAATAGGGAGCAAAACCATCAAATCAACAGCAGGCAGCTGAAACAAAGCCATCCAACCATGAGCATGGACTGACCCTAAGTATATCTTATATATCGGAAACAGTAATTCTGCCTAAGGACAGCTAATGCTGTTTGTAACCGAGCCAAGACCTTGAAAATAGTTGGCCTTCTGTGTAATACACTAGTTTGTTTTCCTATCATGTAAGGGAAGTGTGTAAAGAGAATGAAAGGAGCATAAACGGTTACCATCATGGCAGCCATGTGGCGATCTATTAGGGTGCTCCCACTTTTCACATACAAAGTAGTGGGCGGATATGTGGCTGCAGGAGTTAATGAGGTTGTCCAGGTGCCTTCCCAATCCGTTTAGAGTTTCTTCTTTGATGGGCAGAATGTGACCCCTGGAAATGTTCTTTTGTGTACCTCTGAAGTGTGCTGTTTCACTGGATAAGTAACACTCCACAGTTGGATACGTGCTCGTGATAAAGCCAATGTATACGTGCAAGACGTGATGTGAATCGCTTCTATTTTTCTGCGGTGTTCATACTCCACCAAAGCCAGTCATGCCACAGAGTTTATTTCATTCTCAAAGAAAGGTTCGATGCTGGTCTCGAATAGCTGGTTCCTGTTTGTAGTTAACATTAAGCAAACATTCCCTTATCCATGAAGATTTTTTGTCACTGTTCAAGGGTCTCACTGGAAATATATAACTTTGTGTTTACTTGTTGATGAATATTGCTTCCTCTATTATAGTTATTTGGGTAGACTATAAATCAAAATAAAAATATTTTACTTCCTTTTAGTATGAAGCTAAAAAAAAAGTACGGAGTGAGACGAGCACACCTAGTCAATCAATCAGGTCGATTATTATTGTTTTCTTTTTAATGCTGTGTGTGCAATCTCTGCTTTATAGTAATTTGTGCCATAATCCCATTGATTGGTTTGTAGCTGGCGTGCCTGACCATGTAGAACAATATTGTAAAAGTGTGTGTATGAGACTGTTTTTTGTACAGCACAGTATTCTTCAGTTATTTGTATTCTTGGCGCTATTAGGTCCCCCGGCACTATTAGGGTTATTAGATGCAGCTTGCACTTGCCAGTGCCACAGTAACCAGCCTAGGTGAGTTGTGTGCAGCTCCAGTAGATTTTGCTCTACAAAGGGTAGTGGACTTTTCAAACTTACCAGTGTGCATTAATTATATTTTTTTGTGGGTGATTAACTGTCAAATGTGTGCTTGTCTGATTGATGGATCTCCATTCTGGGGGTTATTTGGATGGAGAGGTGCTCCAGAGTGGGAGTTGACAGACTTTGAATCTTCCACCAAACCGAAGTCATTGGTTCCTGGAGTTGCCATTGTATATATAGGTCTTACTTGGTTGGTAGGTAGGTGGGTGGGTAGGTAGGTAGGGAGAGAGAATGACTAGTTTCTTTTTTTTACAGGTGACAGTGTTGTATTCTGTCACATTTTGTGAGGCTCCTTCTAGAGTACTTCCCTAGTTTTAGAAGGAATAGGTTTATTTAAAAGAAATTAAGTAGAGTATAAGTTGGGATACAAGGAACATGGTATGGGTCGCAGGGTATGGTTGGCAGTGGAAAGTAAGATCACTTCGTTGCACCTACTGGTGCCCAAGGAAAGGGCTGCATATGCTAAATTCTGAAGGCCCACACAGCCTTCTCATTTGTACAGCTCAAATTAGCTTATCCGAGAGGTAAGGGAGAGAAGATATTGCATCTTAACCACTCTGAAGCCCTCCACTATGTAGAACTAGTCAAAGGAGACTACCAGCCAAAAATTTTTGTGGTAACTGAATTGTGACATTAAGTTTTGTCAGTTGTGCAAGCAAGCATCACAACCTGGTGTTGGAATTAAGGCAGGGCTCAAGTAGGGTGACAAACACAGTTACCCTTTGAGGAGGTTTACGTCTGTGCATCAAACTGGTCCTTTTTGTGGGCTGCACCTGTTCTTTCCTATGGACTATTGAATTGGCAATTCAGTACAGCTTTTCTACAGAAAGACGAGATTCATCTCTGAGGCTTTGGAATGTCTCACATTCTTTTTTTTATTTTTTATTTGAAAAGGCTTTTATTGGCATCAGCAAGAATAAAAGAAACATACAAAAATATATATATAGGTGGAGTATACATTGGCGGTTTTTATATCTACAGTCCATTTGTGGATGCGCGCTCTTTTCGTTTGTTTTCCCCCAGTTAAGAGGAGGGAAAGAAAAGAAAAAAGGAGAGAAAGGAAGAAGAAGGGGGGGGGGGTCTGTCTCACACTTGTTGTTGTCCTTTACTGGGTCTTCCTCAGGTGCTCGTCGAGTGGGCCCCACATGTGTATTTTAGCGTTGTGTTCTTTCGAGAAGTTGCCTGTGATGTTGTCTGCTCCTCTCAGGAAGGTGACCCAATTAATCCATGTTTTAAAGTTTGCTTTGGCTGTGTTCTTCCAGTTTGTCAGGATTATTTTTAGGGCCGCTGTGAGGAGCAGGTCTAGTAGTTCTCTCTCTTCTCTATTTTTTAAGTTCGCGGTCAGGTGTTCTGTTGCTAGGCTTACGAAGCTGATTGTTAGGTCAGCTTTGAGCATGTCGTTTATGAAGGTGTTGATCTGTGCCCAGAACCTCTTGACTTTCACGCAGCTGAAAATGAGGTGCTCGAGGGTGCCTTCTTCTTTCTGGCAGTTCCAGCAGTTGCCCGACTCTGCGATGCCGACCTTGTGGAGCTTGGACGGTGTCCACTAGGCCCTGTGGAGGAGCCAGAACTTTGTTTGCGCTAGTTGTGGGGTAACTTTGTTTGTTGTCGCTGAGCTCCACATTTTTGCCCGCTCTTTTTCATTTAGTTGCCTGCCCAGGAGCGTTTCCCATGTGTTGGTTATTTTCTTGTTCTGCGCCAGTGTGGTGGGGCTCAGGAGCTTGTAGATCTTTGCAGTTTGGTGGCCTGCTGAGTTGAGGATTTGCATGTATTTGATGATGCTTGGTTCCTCTTTATGTAAGTTCGCTTTCGTTATAGCTGTCTTGATCTAGAGGAAGTTGTAGAGCTCTTGGTTCGGGAGGTCGTGTATCTGCTGTAGGTTTTGGAACGTCAGCTGTCCTCGCTTGGTTTCCATCTGTTTGGGGAGGCTAATTCCTTTCTCGATCCATATGTCGTTGTGCATTGTCGCTCCGTGATAAGTTACTTTTGTATTGAACCAGATAGATTCCCATGCTGTACCTTTCAACTTCTGCGTCATGCGTCTGTCTATTTTCATCAGCGCTTCCCTCGTGTGTTTCAGTATGGTGTTGGTCCTTTGGGGGTGTCTGTTTGCTGTTAGAAGGGCTACTGGCTTGAGCCCTCCCAGGAAGTCCTTCTCTACCTCTAGCCAGACTGGTTTGTATGTTTGTGTGTTGTCTATCCAGGCTATACCCTGTCTCGCCAGGCAGGCCGTTTGGTATGTTTTGAAGTTTGCCAGATTGAGGCCTCCAAGGTCCTTTGTCAGTCTCAGTTTATGTAGGCTTATTCTGGGTTTTTTGTTTTTCCATAGGAAGACGTTGGTAAGTTTGTCTAGTTTCTTGTGGAAGGCTTCTGTCATCGGGAGTGGTAGCATTGTTAGCGTGTAGTTTATCGCCGGCGTTATCATCATTTTGATGGTCTCTATCCTTCCCTACCAGCTTATGTATTTTGGCGACCATAGTTCTAGCCTTTCTTTTATTTTTTTCAGCGTGAGGTCCTCATTGTGCTGGAGCGTTGATGTGAGGTCCCTTCCAAAGTGCAGTCCTAAGTATTTTAGTGGTTTCGTCTGCCATGCCAGTCCGGAGTCTCCTAGGACCTCTCTTGTGGTGTGGACATTCATTGGCTTGCACTCCGATTTATCTTTGTTGAGTTTGTAGCCTGAGGCTCCCGCGTACTCTCCTATTGTGACCATGAGCGCTTTTATTGACGGAGATGGGTTTGTTGTTGTGATTAGGATGTCATCTGCATACGCCGCTATTTTGACTGTCTTCTCTTTGATCTTGACGCCTGTTATACCTGTGTTGTCTCTAATTCTGGCTAGAAGGGGTTCCAGAGCCAGCAGGAAGAGGCCGGGGGAGAGGGGACCTCCTTGTCTGGTGCCTCTTCCCAGCGTGAGCGTTTCGGATGCACTTCCGTTCACCACTATTTTTGCTTTTGGTTTGTTGTAGAGGGCCATAACCATTGCTATGTATTTTTCCCCCAGTCCGAATCTTCCCATGCAGTTTCTTAGGAAGGGCCACGAGACTCTGTCAAAGGCTTTTTCCGCGTCCAGCGCTATCATGACTGCTTGTTCACTGCTCCGTGTTGTGTGATTGATCAGGTGGCATAGTAGCCTTGTGTTGTCCTGCGATAGCCTGCTTTTGATGTATCCCACTTGTGAAGTGTGGATGATGTCTGGGAGAACTCTGTTTAGTCTATTGGCCAGAATCTTTGCGTAGACTTTGCAGTCAACATTTATTAACGAGATGGGTCTGTAGTTCTGGGGATATTGTGGGTCTTTCCCCTCCTTGGGGATTATGGTGATGTTGGCCTCGCTCATGGACTCCGTCATCCTACCGTTCTGTATGCATGCCGAGTATGTTTGTGCCAGTAGCGTTTTTATGTGGTGGCCGAAAGTTTTGTAGAACGTTGTGGAGTATCCATCTGGCCCTGGCGCTTTGTTCTGTTTTAGCTGGCTTATTGCTGTTTCAATCTCTTTTTCTGTTATATCGGCTTCGAGCGATGCCCTCTCCTCCTCTTTGAGTTCTGGCAGATTGGTGTCATTGAGCAGAGTTAGTCCTGCGTCTTTGCTCAGGTTCTTATCCTCGGCGTATAGTTCTTGGTAGAACTGTCTGAAGACTTCTAGTATTCCTTTGTTCGTTGTTTGGGACTTGTTCGTTCGGTCTGTTATCGCTGCGATCGTGTGCTGCCTTTGTTTTGCCTTTAGGTAGGATGCCAGCTGTTTCCCTGCTTTGTTTGCTGCGCACAAGTTGACTGATTTGAATTTTGTTAACCAGGACCCTGCTCTCTCGCTTAAAATCTTGTTCAGTTCGTATTTCTTTTTCGTGAGCAGGGTGAGTGTGTTCTTATCTGTTATGTTTGCGCAGTGACCTCTCTCCAGTGCTATTATCTCCTCCTCTATTTCGGAGATTTTCTTGTTTCTGCCTCTGTTCATCCTGGATTTGATGTTGATTAGTTTCCCCCTTAGTGTCGCTTTGAGGGCGTCCCATATGATGCCCTTCCCTACTTCGCCATTGTCATTGTGCTTGAGGTAGTCTTTAATTGCGTCTTCAATCTCTTTCACGTTTTCTCTGTTCTGGAGGATGTCGTCGTTAAGTCTCCATCTTCTCGTTGGGTTTTCGTTGTGTTAGCCGCTTAGAGTGAGTGTTATGTGAGCGTGGTCCGAGATAGTTATTGGAGCTATCTCCGTTTCTTCTATAAGGTGCGTGTGGGTGTTGGACATCAGTATGTAGTCAATCCTACTGTAGGAGTTGTGTGGATGTGAGTAGAACGTGTACTCACGCGCCGTTGGGTGCTGTAGCCTCCATGGGTCTGCTAGATGCTGTTTGATGCACAGGTCTTTCAGGGTGTTGTTGTTGTTGTTGGAGTCATGGCTTGGTCTGTTCGGGTGCCTGTCTGTTGCCTGGTCCATCGTCTTGTTCATGTCCCCTGCTATGACCAGGAGGTCTTCTTGTGGTAAGTCGGATAGTTTGCTGTCCACTTCCTGCCAGAATGGTTTATTTTCAGAGTTTGGGCCGTATATGTTGACCACATGTATTCTGTCGCTCCCTCTCTGGACGCTTGTTATCAGCATGCGTCCGTCCTCGTCTGCGTCTGTTTTTTGTGTTATTAGGTTGGCCCTCTTGCTCAGGATCGTTATTACTCCTCTTTTCTTCCCTTTTGCCGGTGAGCAGAGTACTTCCCCTATCCATCTTGCTTTGAGTTGCTTTGCTTCTTCCTCTGAGAGTTTGGTCTCTTGCAGCGTGTATACGTCCCCCTTTAGTTTGGCCAGGTGCTCTAATATTTTCCTACGTTTGACCGGATGATTCAGTCCCTTAACGTTCATGGATACCACCTTCAGGTCAGTGGACAGGCCAGCCTTTGTTGGGTCTGTCACGGTGGGGCGGTTTTATCGCTGATGCTTTTTTTTTCCGTACGTTTTGGCGCTGGCCTGTATGTCCGTTCTCCGTGGTGCGTCTTGTGGCCCCCCCCAGGGGTTTGGAATGCACGGTGTGGGATGAGAAGTGAGAGATGAAAAAGGTAGGGGATGAGAAAAGAAAAATGAAAAAGGAAAGGGAATTTTTTTGTTACACAAATCATAGCTGTATCATCTACCGTCTTGTCCACCTGCCCCGCTTTCCCCCTCTGTCCGCCCCCTCCCACCCCCCCCGTCAGTAAAAAACCCGGTGTGCGACAGCAAGGGTCCTCACACTCCCCCCCCCCCCCCCCCCCCCCCCCAAGTCCTTGCATAGTCTCTACTGTTGAGTTGAGCACATGCCATAGGGTCCATCCGTAGAGAATAAGACGTTAAAATAAAAGGATATGGCTGTTGTTGTTCTCCTTCTTCTTCCCATAGTTGTGGTGGCACTGCTGAGGTAGCTGCGGTTGCTCTTGTGTGTGTTTGTCTGAGGTAGATTAGTTCGTTTAAGTTCGAGTTTTGTACGTGTACGTTAAACGATTCCCCTTCCTATTCCTCCCCTTCGTTCGTTCCATCTGAGGATGCTCTTCGCTTTGCCCCCGGGCTTGGTAGCTCCATTTCTTCTGGTGCCGGGCCTTGTAGGTATTTGTGTAGGTCGTTGGGGTCGTCGAAGATTCTGCTTCCTTGCCTGTCTGTTACTCTCATTTTGGAAGGACCCGCAAAAGTGAAGGCAATGTTCTTTTTGCGCAGATGTTCTCTCTGGGCTAGGAAGCCTTTCCTCACCTTGACTGTTAGCCTGGAGAAGTCTTGGGTGATTGTTACCTTGCTCCCGTTTATCAGCATCGGGCGGCCCTTCCTGGCTACGGAGAAGATCGCGTCGGTGTGATTGTCTCTTAACGGTTTGCATATTATAGGTCTGGGGGCGTTACTATTCGCTTGCTTTCTGGCAGGTATGCGATATGCTTTGGTGATTTCGAGCGGTTTGTCGAAGCTGAGTCCAGTAAGTTTGGGTATTAGAGTTTCCAGCATTAGGGCGCATGCCCCAGGTGTGTCTTCTTCCCCCTCGGGCACTCCCAAGAGTCTTATATTGCCTTTGCGGCTTCTGTCCTCCTGCTCCGCCATGGCTTTTTGTAGTGCTGTGGTTCTCTTTATCACCAACCCCAGGTCTTTGTGTGTTATATTGGCATTGTCCTCCAGCTGGCCTATCCTTTTCTCTGCCTCGTCAATTCTGCCATTGGCTTTGCTTTGCTCTGCTCTAATCGCTATTAGTTCCATCTGGATGCTGTCCACTGTTTTTTTCATGGCAAGGAGGAAGCAGACCTAAGTCCGGAGCTCCCGACCCCAAAGTCAAAGAACGGCGAGCAGGAGAGGCGAAACGCGGAGAAACGCGACAACAGTCGAAAGAGGAGGTGCATGAACACAAGGGGCATCACCAGAGCTGATTCAAGTCGAGCTGCGTCCACCAAGAAGCGGAAAAAAGAGGAAAGAAGCGAGCTGGGAAGGAGGAAAGAGGAGGCGCAAGATGGCGGAGGGACCCGAGAGGGGATAAACGGAAACGCGACCACTGAGCCACCAAGTAAGAGCACCCGAACTTAGGCGCAGACCCCCCCGGAGGCCCATAGAAGGGGGTAGAAGCATCACCCTCTCGAACCCGCATGTGAAGCGGCGAGCAACCCCCCCCCCCCGCCCACCGACGAGGCAGACAAGGCGGCCATCTTGGGTGAGGAAAGAGGCGAGGGGCTCGTACACCCGAGCGGAACACAACGCCAGGGCGCAAAAGGGGAACTACAAGGCGATAGCGCGGTCGGCATAGACAAAGTACAAAGCAAGACAGAGGGGGTGCAAGAGGTCCGAGAGGAAGCGGCAGCCGGGAAGCACAGAGCTCACCACCAAGTCGCCTGCAAGTAAGAGCGCTCTAGGCTGAAACGGCATGCCAGCAAAAGGCAAGTGCCGACTCGCAGCAGAGGGGAAAAATAAATAAAATAAATAAAGGAAGAGGAAAAACAAAAAACGCTCACTCGAAGTACGAGGCGTCTACCTGGGAGAGGCACAGAAGGGGGCGGCCATCTTAGGAGAGGTACTGAGCGAGCAAGCGGCCATTTTGGAGAAGGAGAAGCGGAGAGTAAACAAACCTGAGCGAGCAGAGGAAGCGGGTACACCCAAAGTGTGCAAGCAGTGACGGCAACACCACGCACCCACCCTGGGAAGCACAGAAGGAAGGGGCGGCCATCTCAGGGAAGGCACTAGACAAGCGCGCTGCCATCTTGAGGAAGCAGCGGCGCGAGGGCACCAACTTAGCGCAGAGCTACCCAGAGAGTGGCCAACCCACAAACGGCAGGGGTAGCGTGCAGGCAGCAGTCGCAAGGCAGCGAGCACGGAAAACAAGGTGCGTAAGGGGGCAGCCAAAACAAGATGCACGCCGAAGTAAACCACATGCCGTAAGCACAAAGAGCTGCAGGCCAGACCCGGGCAGGGTGGAAAGAACTTAGGTGTCTTAGAGAAGCAGAACTGCCACAAGTCGTGAAACATCAAGCCAGAGCAAAGGCCCACATCCCCGGCCAACCAGTCGACACCCCCAGCAGAAGCAGCAGAAGGAGCAGAGCGACAAGTAACAGAGCCTGAAAGAGTGAAAAAAAGGCAAGACAAAGGGGGGGCACCGCAAGAGGCTGGCGGAGTACAGGACAAAAACTAGAGTGGTCAAGTGGCCACCCAGGTTCAGGGACAGCCCCCTAACGGCAATAAACACCCTGAGAAACAAAGAAGAAAAGGGGCAAAAAAAGGCCGCCACGAAACAACAGCTAATAGAAGGGAAACCCTAGACGCAACAGGTCAGAAGAGGTTCCGACGCCATGGCAGGGAGAGATGGCAAACAAGGCACAAACGACCTGAAAAAAAGCAAGAATGACACCCCCGCCTCACCGGCCAAGGAGCGCAGCAGCCAAGGTGACGGGACTATCACACTTGAAACTCTCCTGAAGAAAATAACGGAAGGAAACGAGCTAGCAAAATGTCTCACATTCTTTGATAAGGAAAGCAATGATGTTTCATGTCAATTTCAGACCTTGTGCATGGCCATGTAGCTGTAGGATGGTGCAGAAGGTTACAATGCTATATTTCAATATATTCTCTTGGTGGCTTTTCCTTGAGTTGTATAGACTGAAGTCTGAATACTACGAAAGGCCAATCCGGATCTGTCTCCAGCTCTATCACGGGTCCATTCTAGTGAAAGATACACTGGAAAGCTGCCATCTGGTCCTTTACTTTCATTGTTTTATCTTTAGTGAAACAGTTAACATGGCCATTATGGAACAAAATGAATGAGATTATCTAGAGTAAAGTTGAACCCAAGTAAAGAAAAAAACACCTAGAGCCAAACAGTTTTGAATGAAGAGGTGGCCTTGGTGCCACCTAGCCCTATTGTGACAGGTCTGTCGTTGAGAATCTTGGATATTAGGCAAAGTCTGAGCCCTACTCTCACACCTGCCCAGGCCCCTTAAGGCCTTGCTGGGTGTACCCCAAATCATTCTCCTCCATCTTGTGAGTTGCAGCCTACCTGTGCCCCAGATGGCAGTGAGCAGAGTCCAGGAAGTGGTAAGGAGACAGACTAGTGCTGTCTCTTCCCAAGACAAAACGTTTAAAAAACGATTTTCACGTTCTGTTTTTACTGTCTTTGCCTGTGGTTGTTACAGTTAAAAATTGTAGTTTTAGCCTGCCTGTAATTGCATATTTGATCACCTGTGTTGTGTTTTAAACTTGTGGTTTTCCCTGCTCATGATTGCCTCCATTTAGCTTGTTGAATTGTGGAATTTGCAGTCCAACCTCTGTAGTTTGTCCCTCTCATTCCTTGGTGACAATTCTGTTTTCCCTCCAAATTTCTCCTTTGCTCTGTGCTAAATAAGACCTGTATGTTAAAAGAGTGCCCTCCCAGCCACCATTTTGTGTTCACAAGCCAGTGAAACTAGCTTCCCTCACCCCCCCCACCTCCACCCCCCGCTCCCCCCCTCTGCTCCCCCCCTCTCCTCCCACTCTCCCCCCCCCCCCCCAGCAACCGGGATTTTCTACATCAGAGGGTGCTTCTGTGAGCTGTTTAAACTGTGTTTACTAGGGCCTGTGCACTTCGTTTTTTGGCCAGCAGAGGGAGTAAAGTTTGTATTGAAACAGTATTGTTAGATTTCAAGTTAGTGAGGCCCTTACCTGCTGCAGTCCAAAATGTGGATTGAGCCTGTCTGTTTCCTAGGAGATTCTGAACAGGAGAAGCAGCTTCCAACTCCCTTGCCAGCAAACCTTGTCTGAGGTCGCTGGGACCTTATATGGTCTGCTAGTGGTTGGTACATGTCTACACTGGATATATGACGGTACCACGCGTACTTTTACAACGCGTACCGTTACAACGCTACTTTTACCACGCAAGTCGTTACAACGACTTGCGTGGAGGGGCGCTGGATAGTAAATTTTTTAATTTACTATTCCAACTCCAGTCCCCGTGGACTCTAGGGAAAGGAGTTGGATAGTAAATTAATCTATTTACTATCCTGGAGCGCCCCCCAGCGCAAGTCGTTGTATCGACTTGCGTGGTAAAAGTAGCGTGGTAACAGTACCGCGTTGTTAAAAATGCGTGCTAACCGCTGTATACCGTCTACACTGATTGGTGGTTGTATCTGGTGTTTCTATTGGATTAGGGTTAACGTCCTCATCGGTTGGGTATTTGAGGGTTCTGATTGGTTTCTGGGTCTGTGATTCAATCATTGTAGGGTTAGGACTAGGGCTAGGGTTCGGATTTCTATTGGAAGTAGGGACTAGGGCTTCCTATGTTATTTGGTTGTTGGGAGTAGGGTTGGACTAGGGCTAGGGTTAGACCTTTAATTGGAAGTAGCCATAATGGCTTTTGGTGTGATTGGTTGCTGGACTAGTTGTGGGACTAAGAGTAGGGTTAGGCTTTCTATTGGAAGTAGGGACTAGGGCTACCTGTGCGATTGGTTGCATGGACTTGTTTTGGGACTACTGGTAGGGCTAGGGCCTTTATTGGACGTAGAGATCAGGGTTTTTGAACTGATTGGGTGCTTGGACTGGGGCTAAGATTGGCTGTAAGGTCCTGGTCTATCGGTTTTATATTTTAGGGCTAGTGTTGTGATTGGATAGTGTTAGGGCTAGGGTTCCCATTGGCTGAAGGGGCCACCTGATTACTAGGGCTATTGGATAGTGTTAGGGCTAGGGTTCCCATTGGCTGAAGGGGTCACCTGATTACTAGGGCTATAAAAAAGGCCAGGGTTAGGGCGTCTCAGCCCGGGCGTCGAGGCTAAGGGCAGAAAGGACAAGGGCAGGTGCCTGTTTGAGCCTGTTATGGGCAGAGAGGACAAGGGCTGCTGCCTTTTTAAGCCTGTTAAGGGCAGAGAGGACAAGGGCTGCTGCCTGTTTGAGCCTGTTCGGGACTGGTCGGGACTAGGGCCAGAAATACTGCCCTTATTCTCATTTGGCAATACCCAGCCCACACCACACCTCAAAAGCAAAACATATCACACACACCAGCACAACATGATCTTCAAAGCGCAACACCTCATAATACTTACCATCACAAAATACAAACATATACCCACCTTTCAAACCACACAAAGGAACAAACTCCAATGCCAAGCTTTCACTCTTCCACCACACCTAACACAGATACTGCAATACAGCACCTCTCTTCTAACCGCCTCTCATCCATTGGACTATTTAGAATATTACTACATGACCCACATGCTGCACCACCTCCCCTGACTCATACACGTTCCGCCTTAAACACACGCAAAAAATATAAGCAACATGTCACACCTCACAACTTTGCTTCCCCATGTCTACTTCACAACAATGTAACACCACAAAAGCAACACAGCACTCCATCTTACTCTCAAACACCATCTTCAACACATACACATGCAGACCCATCAAAATGCCTTCTTAGCATGCTGGATGAGGAACAGGATACAGAACAGCTACATGATTGCTATCCTAATATAGCTAATACTAGCACTAAAACACACCTGCTACAAACCGACACAATACTGATCACTCTTCTACCAAACAAAGTCCCACTATCACCAAAGGCCACTCACTAAAGTGTCTACTAATAAATGCTCGATCCCTCTCTAAAAACAAGCATCACATCTATGACCTTCTCACCGATGCAAAACCAGTCATACTATTCATAACAGAATCATGGTTGGGAGAAGATATGGCTCCATTCCTGCATGAAGCCATTCCTCTAGGCTATCAAATAATTACCCAACATCGTATAGCCAAAAAAGGAGGTGGTCTAGCTGTTGTATTCAGGCAAACAATACAGATCACTAAAGTTGAAAACATCTCCATAAAGAATTGTGAGGCTCTTCTAACAAGATGCAATCCTACACAGTCTTCCTTCTGTAACTTCCTGCTCCTTTACAGACCTCCACCTAGCAAGGCAACATTCCCAGACGCACTTCTAGACACAGTTTCAAACCTGATAACAATACACTCCAACCTTATGTGTTCTGGGTGACCTTAACATTTGGTTTGATAAACCCAATATGACCCATCCAAAAACTATAACTACTACCAACTACTACCGGCCTAGACGCATTGAACCTGCATTCGATTGTCCACAATCCGACACACACTTCTGGACATTTCCTAGATGTCATTTTTGCAAATACTGAACTAGTTACCTTTCAAACTATAACTCCAGTCTCATGGTCAGACCACCACTTACTTGCCTTCCAACATAAAACATCGCTAAGCGACTCACCTAAAACTACCTTACATCCATCCACCTATCGGCCGTGGAACAAACTCAATTTGGAACACTTGGAAACAACTAACATCCAGTACAAATCTGGAAACCATAAATTCTGTTCAAAATCTATATGTGGCTACAGTAAGCTTTTGACATCCTGATACCACTCAAAACCACCCAACAGAACAAAAGAAAAAAGCGCCTTGAAGAAACATAGAAATAAAAGACATAAAACAACAAATTAGAAAGCTGCAACGTACCTGGCTCAAAACAAACGCCAAACAAGACAAACTTCACCTACAGAAAATTAACAGATTATACAAGTCTGCTATCAAAAAAGCCAAGAAAAGGTACTATTCAGACAGAATTCAAGACGCTAAATGTACTGCATTAATTTCGCAAACCAAATTGCCTAGAAGGAACTCATTCTGTTACCCAAGATTTCACAGACAAACTGGCAAAGCATCAAACAGACACGTTGGAATCGTACTTAAAACAGAAACAAAAGCACCAGCACTAACCCTTGTACAAAACAACAAACAAGAAGGCTCTAATCAAGCCTCTCCGTTCCTTCCAACACATCTCACACAATGAATTTGTGGACCTGGTCAAAGCAAGCAGGTCTGCCGACAGCCCTTCTGACACCTGTCCGCCACAAACTTTCAAGACAATTCTTTTAACAACCTCTGCTGCCATTACAGTAAGAAGAATCATCAACGATTCCTTTACTACTGGAATATTTCCAGAAGAACTCGAAAAGTCACACATACGCCCTTTACTGAAGAAAACAAACTTGGACCCGCTGAACCCTGACAACTGCAGACCCATTACAAATGGATAATTCCTGGGCAAACTGATAGAAAGAGCAGCGCTCGCCCAGATGTCACAATTCATTGAAGAGAATGACATACTTTCAGACTTCCAAACAGGATTCCGTCCAGGAAGAGGCACTGAATCTGCCCTCCTTGCCATCTGGGATGACCTAAAGAATACAGTTGACCGCAACGAGGTGTCCGTGCTACTCCTCTTGGACCTCTAAGCTGCCTTTGACACGGATGACCATGACACTCTGAAACAAAGACTCTATGAAGCCGGCATAGAGGGAACTTCTCTAGACTGGATCGCGTCCTACCTTCGAAACAGAACTAATGTCATCCATACCCCACCTTTCTCGTCCAAACCGTACTCCACAAAAGCAGGGGTCCCTCAAGTTTCTATCATCTCGCCCATGCTTTTCAACATCTACATCATTACCAGTACTGATCAATAAATTTCACCTTACGTGCTATAACTATGCAGATGACACGCAAATACTCCTTCAACTGGAATGCCCCAAAGACATTGGAAAATCACCAATTTTCAGCTGTCTCAGAGCCTTGGATCAGTCGATGACCTGGAGCCATCTCAAATTGAATGCTTCAAAAACTGAAATACTCATATGTGGCGATTGGAAACATTACAACCCGCTTGCCGCATGGCCTGATGAACTCGGATCACTGCCTAAAGTATCGAAGGAAGTAAGAAACCTCGGAATGACCATGGTCTCCAAGTGACGATGAATGCCCAAGTGGATAAACTAGCAAGATCAAGCTTTGCTACTATAAAAACGCTCAGACGAATTTTCCCTCATTTGGGATTTCCACACAAGGTCCATGCTACCATCTCCCTTGTTCTGTCCAAACTCAATTACGCCAATAGCCTCCGCCACGGATCACCTTTAACGACCATGAAAAGACTACAACGGATTCAGAACTCGGCTGCCAGACTTTTCTTGCTCATCAAACCGCGAGACCACATCTCCCCTGCCTTGAAAGCCCTGCATTGGTTACCAGTTGCCAGAAGATCCACGTTGAAGCTGCTTTGTATCACCCACAAAGCAATACATGGAATGGGACCACTCTTCATCAGGAATAAAATCACCAAACACATTCAACAAAGGAACCGCCGCTCTAAAGGATCATCTTGCCTCAAAATCCCACCATACAAGAAAAAAAACTTGGGTGGCACATCCTTCTCTGTTCAAGCAGCCAATCTATGGAACTCTTTACCCCCCAACATAAGGTCCACCGACAACCACCTTATCTTCAGAAAACTACTCAAGATTTGACTCTTCCCCACATAAGCACCTTACGCAAACAGAAATTTACAGCATATCCCTCTGTATACAAGCATTTTTTTCACTATAGATATGTACTTATCTTTGTGTATTACTTTGTATAAACATGTAAAATAGTTATGTTGTTGAGAGAAAAAGATAATAATAAATAAATAAATAAATCATCTTTTGTCTACATGTACATACTTCCCTTGTGCATCTATGTACCTTCCATGTACTTGGATCTGTGTGTCTGTTACTTTTCTCCCGAAAAAGCATATCCAAAGCACTACCCTATTTCTCATCCTGTGCCTCTATCAGTATCTTTAATCTACATATACTTACCTCCTTTATGTATCTTTATACTTTCAATGTAATTATGGATCTATATATGTATCACTTTCTTCTAATTTAGCATTTCCAATGCACTGCCCTATTTGTCAGCCTATACTTTGCTCAATATATCTTCTAGCCCAACCTTCTGACTCATCTCAAACTTCTTCTACTACTCCTTCCAATGCACTACCCTATCTCTCATCCTATACATCTATCAATATATCCTCTACATCCACTCTCTCATTTATCCCAAACCAATACCAATACCACTACTATGATTGCCAAAATAACCCTTTCTAGACTCTCTCCTACTCTACCCCTCCTTGCATCATCTGACACCTCTTTTACTAAACCGATTCTCTAAAACAAACCTTTCTAAACTCTTCCCTCTCAGTGCTCCCCTCCAAAACTCCTTTTTACTCGCCCAAAAGCCTCCTCCTACTGCTAAGACCTAAAAAAAAAAACCTTCACTCTTTTATCCCTCCACTATCGTTTTCAATCGAAATTAACAGACTAACATGTTCACTTCTCAAATTCCATATTAAACTATACTAATATACTACCTAAATAACTGAATAACATATCCACTACTCAAATTACTTAATTTTTTTTACTATACTAATTTTCAACAGTAATCCTTAATCGGTTCCGGAGTGGCGTGCCACTCGCCAGAAAAGCGCTTCAACACCCATCAGGGGTAACAAGTGCTATATGAATGCAAATCTTTCTTCCCCTTTTATCCCTCTGCTAACCTTCTCACTCCAAGTAACTGAAATTACTTCATATTTCACCATATTAATGCACCACTAATCCTATGTAGGCTTCCTGAATAGCGTGCGTCAACAAGCGCTATATAAATGCAAACCTTTGTCCTCCTCTATCCTTCTGCTATCATTCCAAATCCAAATAACTGACTAACCTATCCACCACTTAAAATGTAGTTGCATGTCTCACTATACTAATTCAACACTAATCCTCTATGGGTCCCAGAGTAGCGTGCTACTCACCGAAAAAGCGCTTCGACGCCTCGTCAGGGGTAGTAAGCGCTATATAAATGCAATTACAATACAATACAATATAGACACGATCATATTGGCTTGTGGACTTCATAACCAGACCGGAGTACATCACTTACAGCTCTGCAGGCCTGATGATTCTTTGGATTAATAGGTTTTCTTTCCCTGCTGAGACTGGGAAGCTTGAAGTATTATCTGTGTCCAGCGGGACGGGCATTGGATTTTTACATGACTTCTTTGTGTTAGAGCTCAGTGGGGGTAGTCAATGACTAAGCATGCTGTATTTATTACAATGCAGATATGCCCCACGGATGGGAATGTGATGTGTCAAGGGTCATTTTTTAATCATCTGTGGTTTCCAGATGCACATTGTGTTCTTTTAAAAAAAAACACCTTGTGCTACTTTGGGGTGGGAGAGGTTCCAGTTCTTTGAAAAACTCAACTCTTCTTGCGTGGAAGAGAGGTGTCTTGATTGTTTCCTTCCTCTGGGGTACAGTGAGCCACGTTGTGTCTGAGTGTTCCAGGTAACCCTCTTCTTAGGCCATTCTGGCCTTTCTCTCAATGCATATTTAACTTAACAACTGCCAATACTGTTATTCAATTCACATCCTAATTTATACAGCCATATCGAAAGACCAAACAACACGTGCTATAGACTTCTAATTCTGTCTTGAATATATCTTTTCATTTTAATTATTTTTTGTCAAAAAAAGAATTTTTTAATTTACAAAACCTTTACATTTCTAACATCATGACTGCAACATAATTATCACATACAAAAGTTTTTTAATACCCCCATTCAATCTTTCACTCAACCTTTTCAGACATTCAATTTTTCGCTCAACCTTTTCAAACACTCAAACATCCACTACATTCACAGCTATCACCTTCTATTTACAATTCAATTTTGTTCAATCTTTTTCTTGATTTAAAACAATGCCATAGTGAACAATATCATCATTTTGTATTTTTCAACATAATTCACACTTTTTTGCGAATTCTTATGGCAAGAAACAACTGGTCTAACCAGTTGTTTCTTGCCATAAGAGTGGCAAGAAACAACTGAAAAGTCTGAATGTCTGAAAAGGTTGAGTGAAAGATTGAATGGGGGCATTAAAAAACTTTTGTATGTGATGATTATGTTGCAGTCACGATGTTAAAAATGTAAAGGTTTTGTAAATTTAAAAATAAAAGATGTATTCAAGACAGAATTAGAATTCTATAGCACGTGGTGTTTGGTCTTTCAATATGGCTGTATAAATTAGGATGTGAATTGAATACCAGTATTGGCAGTTGTTTAGTTAAATATAGGTCAGTGGCTTGGCCTTACTGTTGGTAGCCCAAACCCAGTAGTGGTAATAGTTTCTCTCAATGCAGCACATCTCTGAATTTGATCTTTGATTTTAAGATCAAGGAATTTCAACATCTGGACTAATCAGATGAATTCCTTGATGTCAATAAAGGAGACCTCTCCAGGGATTAAAAAATTAAACGTGACCCATTCAGGTTCTGCCAGATAATCTGCCGCCTGAAGCAGAAGCTGTTTTTTTCTGGCTTGACCTCCAAGCAGTTACCAAACAAGTATACCCCAGCCTCACAGATGATTTCACCACCTTTGTATCGGCTTCAAGGCGAACTATCCAAAGAAATGCACCATAGTCATCTTCATTACATCTGGTTCCTTTTTAAAAACTAAAGAAAAATGTACATCAAAATAAGCAAAGTTTTACATTTTCTGACAGTTGTGTTTTCTGTCGTTCAGTTAGAGCAGTGGTAATTGGAGAAATGCAGAGCAGTCATTTAATCATTCATTCACTATGGTTTTTTCTATACAAATTAAACTCTACGCAGTTTTTAAATGTGAGAGGACACCCCATGGCCACTTAACCTCACTTGAAGAATATTTTTAATTAAAAAAAAGTATCCTCGTTACATTTGAAAAGCTCTGAAACTGTTCGTGGGTGGCATCATTTTTATTACACAGACAGAATTTTCTGCGGAGTTGGACTCTCGACCCGCACACACAGGCAGCTTTGCAGTTATATCTCAAATGAGTCCGCACAGTAAGTGCGGATTGAACAAGACGGTGACAAAGCCTGTTCTAGATTCTTAAAATAGTAAATGCTTCCAGACCAGACCTTTAAGAAAGACCGAGGGCTTACATTACCTTGACGGACTGACTTGAGCTTAAAAAGAAAGTCTGGCGTTTTCCTTTAAGAATCCATTGAGCTTAAGCTCACATAGTCATAAAGTAGATCATTGAGACAAGTATGAAGTAATCAAAAAACGTAATGTATCACCCTGCTTTTGGCACGTGCATTATGAGATGAAAATATGAAATATTGCTTGCTTCTGCCAGGAGAAGTATAATTTGTGACAGACTATTATAGCCTTTTGTCATGTGGTGGCGAGTGCTCATTTGATAATAAATGTATGTATCGGTTGTTTGAATAGTGGGAACTTAGCCAAAAGGCAGCAGAGCACTGTACAGGTTCAAAGGCGAGATACTGTCTAAAAGCAATCAGAGGTGAAGCTGGGTTCTGAAAGGGGTGGTGGGCCATTACTTTTTTTGTGATGTTGGGTTCTTTAATGAGATGCGTCTTCAGCTCCTCTCTGAATTGGAACAGGGCTGGTGTGGCCCTGATGGATAAAGGTTTGTTTGTTATTCCAGATTCGAGATCAATAAAATAGAGTAAGACTGTTGCTTCTTTTTAATTGTTTTACTTCTTCCTCATCAGTTGTAGTCCACATAGCAAGGGGTTCCAGAAAACACAGATACAATGCAGGAAGTCACTGGCAGTAAGTTCTGCCCGTATAGTGACAGTCATTCTGGTGGGGTCTGCCATGTCTCTTACAGTCCCAGCCAGCGGACCTGACGCAAATTAGCAATCAGAGAAAGGCCTTTAAAAAGACATCACAGCACCACCATAGCAACTTCCTCAATGTATTATTTTTTTAACAGATTTTATTGGGTTTTATGCAGTAGTACAGTAATGAGATGCTGAATACCGTTACAATAGTTGAAAAGAAAAATAAGAAAAATAAGAGAAAGAGGTGAAAACTTTTATCACAGTTGCTCATTACTCCCAGTTGTGGAATGACATAAAAAGGAAACATTTCAATGGTCTGATGCCAATCCCGGCAACCCCTTACATGGTAACAGCATAATAAAGTTTTTATTAAACCACAAAGTTCGGTTCTGTCAGTCCTTGTGTTCACTGTTCAACTCTAACCCTCCTACAACTAGCCCCCCCCATCCCCCCAAGCGTCACTTGTAATCAGTCTGTATCTTTGCACACTAGGGTTGCCCTACGGTTGATCCGTCTCCTGCCCTTGTGGGACTGTGCCGCTAAGCGCTGGGTTGGGGTGCAATTGAGGTAGTGCGCCCGAACTAATGTGCTGCAACCAACTTGATTCAGTATCCGTGTGTGGGGCCTAGTCGCTGTTGTCATGTACCTCCTCTACCAGGCTGTTCTACCTTTCCTCATTCGGGTGTTTTAGAAGCTCCACCAATGCTATCCATTCCCTAGCTGTTTCCAAAGCTTTCTCGCTGCCCGTCCTTTTTGCTATTTGCATTCTGACTGCTCCCTCACATTCTGCCCATTTTTCAAATTCTCTCATCCATCTGGTTATATTAGGGCCTCCCCTCGCCTTCCAGTGCCTAGTGATATCCCTTTTAGCCAGTACTAGTCCCAGATCCAAAAACTTACTTGTGACCTTGTTCCTGGCTGTGTGGGGGGACCAATGCAGCAGACAAAAACCTGGAGATGCTACCACCTCCCTATTGGTCACATTCGCCAAGACTGTGTTCAACCCTTCCCAGAAGCTGCCCAGGTTTGGACAATCCCAGAACATATGCAGAAATTCTGCTCCCTCCAGATTGCAGCAGAGACAAGTGGATAACAACTTCCTCAATATGAAAGATGACTTGCTAAGACTGCTCCAGTTTGATCAGACTTGCTCCTGCTTTTCTGAAACCACCGTTTAGGTGTTTAGACTTTACTACCGCCTTGTTCTGATTCCTGCCTTACTCTACTTCCTCCACAATAAGAGTTCCCTTTGGTCATGTTCCTTCCTGCTTTGTAACCATTTCCTGCACTCTCTCATTTTTACTTATTCACTCCTGATTCAAGCTGTGCTTACGGGAGGTTCTCACTCTCTGACTGCTCCCATGTGTTAGTGTCAAGCTTCCTGTGATAATCCAGAGGGATTCTTGTCCATTTCTATGAAGTCGGTCCTGGCGATTCAGGTTATCTGCAGCAGTGCATTCTAGGAAGTCTTAACAGTGGGTATGGGAGTGAAGTATTAAGAACATAGACACTAATTGTAATATGAAGGCATCTGACTGTCCCTTTAGTATTGCTTTTGGTTCCCTACCCCATGCCCCCCTGCTCGATATGCTTGTGGACAGTGGTCCCTTGAGGTGGTTGTGAGGCCCCATTTCGGATACTTTTTGAAGTGTATCTTTTTCAAGCTTCCAAAAGCAGACCATATGTTATATATCAGATGAAACCTTGTGCTTGCATAGTGATGGAGCCCAGGTTTGATCCTCTAAATCAGTCCTTTTATAGTGGTTTATTTGTAAGCTACTGTGTTCAGTGACTGGTCCTTGGATTAGTTAAATATGTGCCTTTTCTTTTTCTTCACATGGGTAAAGTTTCTGCTGGGTTAACACAAAATATATTGCTCAGATAACATTAATTTTTAGAAGGTAGATGAGCTTTGCTTCTGAGAACTAAAGTCTAAGCTACCTTCTAGTCCTGCTGGGAAAGCTGTGACTTCGGGATGTAGCTTCATCTGTCTGGTGCATAGCCTGGCCTTCTGTTGTGATTTGGCTAAGAAATGTGCATTCAAAGGGATCAGGCGATTGCAAAAAATCTAAGGGAGCGTCAAACAACTTATTTAGAAACATTCTAAAACATAAATTTACAAGACTGGAACTACCATAGAATTTGTGCATGCATTGAGTATTCACTATTAGGTGTTTATTGGCACTACTGCTGATGCTCAGTTACATCAAAAAGCCCTTCAAAGAGTTATTGTAGTCACTATCCTGCTCTCTCATTCGACACGTTTTGGCTTTGATTATCTATAACTCATTGTCTGTAGCTAGAACTGCATGTTAATGACGTGATAGCTATTAAACATGCTGATAGTGTTGAAAGAGCATGGTGAGAGTAAGTGACATGGGGAAATTGGTTTGGAATATTAAGAATTACAGGAATTTGTATACTCTGTGGAAGAGAAATGTCGTTGATGCTTACTGATGGGTTTGCCTGGAGGTTGCATAGACTGGTAGAGTTATGACCACAATGCACAGTGAGGAGGCAAAACAGCTTACTCTTTTATGGCCCCCTGCAACTGTTCGCTCAACTGTGACCATCTCTATCTCCTGGCTTCCAATCTTAAATCATATAAATGGTTAGGTTTAAAAGGCATACTTTAGCGCTGTAGCTGAGTGTCAAGTGTGCTCTAACTGGAGATTGGGGGATGTGTGGTACTATTTTGAAAGTGTGTTCCCCAAGAGAATGGTTATCTGTGAACCTGGGCATCCTCCGTTTTTTTTCATTTAGAAGTGGCTAGGGTTTGAGCTCTGAAGCTTAGTGAACTGGGGAGAATCTCTGTGAAGGAATTTAAATACATTTTGGAAGACTACCTTGAAATGTAGGATTGACACTCTTGTGCTCAGTGTTTCAGGTTCCTGGAGTTTAATATAGCCTTATAGCCCGCCGTAGCGGGCTATACCGGCTATTAAAGGCCCGCTGGATCGTTCAGGCCCTTTAACGAAATAGCGGGACTTTAATAGCCAGTATAGCCCTGCTACGAAGGGCTATAAGGCTATTAGAACATTCTGCCACTAGAGGGCAGAATGTTCTAACAAATTAAACAAAGGATTCTCGCAGCTCGAGGGGATATAAATCCCCTCGGACTTCGAGAAGCCTTTGTAGAACATTGGAATGTTGCTCTGCGGGCCTTTACCGGCCCGTAGAAGCAGGGAGCACTCCATTGTCTGCAATGGAGCTCCCAACATTCCAATGTTCTAATATGTATTCTGATTCTAGTTTAATGTTGATTTTTACCATACTGTGTCACTGACTTTCTATTGCACTCCATGTATGCCTTCTCACCGTCTACTGCCATTCTTCAAGACTTTAAGTGTGCAACCTGTTATTTCTGTACAGATAATGCATCTTTGTACTAATACTGTTAAAATATTAAAAAGTGTATACACCTGGATCCCTAAAAGGCCAAACTTGCACTGTGAAAACCCTGTGCTGACTGTAGGTCCATGGAAAGGACAGTGGATATTGCATCATGAGAGCCAGCCTACTTGGGCAGTGCACCAGTGGATACAAGTTAACCTCCTCAAGTTACATATATTGAGGGGGGAAAACTGAAACCATGCTGCTCTGTCCCTCTGGGAAGATCACAGGTTATCATGCAACCCATCAATGTATGTGTTGGTCAGTCATTTCACTGAACAAGCTAAAAGTATTGGGGTCCCCTAAATGACAGGTTTAGAATTTGTGCAGTGGCTCATGTGGTAAGTGGTATAGTTTTCTATTGCTACAGTAGAGCACATAATCCACTTTAATTCCATGCTCTCAGGGAGCTGTTGTGGTGTAGATCTTAGTAATCGATAAGCTGGACTATACCAATGTGGTGAGACATGAACGAAGCATTTGTGAAATAAACTGCAAGTGGCACAAAATGCTGCAGGGCATCTGGAAGTGTGTTCGAAAAAGCAAGACCATGTATCTGCCCTAAGACGAGCCATTCATTAACGTATAGTGGTGGATAGGGTTCAATTTTAAGAGACCATCTATATTGATATATTCAGCATAGGCCTCTGTGCACAGTACTAGAAGAGAAAATATTATTCCCCGCAGAAAATAGGACCCTTGGGTCACCTAGCACGGGTTGCTGTGCAAGGCTTTCTGCCTCACATCTTTGGAGGGCATAAGGCACTTTAATGTAGGGGCGAAGTCAAGGACCAAATCCAACTTCTGTAAGACCATAAATGTGATCAAGAAGTTGAGTACATCGCATTTTCCTGTATAGATGAGATTAGTGCCAAAAGACGCCTGGGAATGAAGTGCACACCATGAAACTCTTTTCACTTATTGAGGGTCATTGTTTTTTCAGTCTTTAATTTTTAAATTAAGAAAAACTGATTGGTGCAGTGGTCTTGTTGAATCTTATTGGTTGATCTGCTGCGGATCTCTCTTGCTCCATTGGATGCCTAGAAGCAGGGCACCTTAATTAGGTGCTATTGAAGTTTCTTGATAGATGCTAGAAGAAAGTGTCATTTGAGTCAGTAGGGGGAAGCAGCGGCAAAGTGTGGGTTGCCAGAACGCGTGGAAAGGCAGGCATTTTTTTAAACAACTGTGCCCCTATTTAAAACTTTGCACCCCTAAGAATGCCCCTGAGAATTTTGCGCCCGGGGCAACTGCCCCTGTGGCCCCTCCCACGCTACACCTCTAGGTGGCAGGCCTAAGTGGATAGGCTAACAGAAATTAAGTGGGGCATGCAGTTTATTGACTCCGTATGCATATTGTGGCTTCCGCCTGTTAATTTTCTACCAAATATTGCTCCTATCATGTATGTAGCAACTACCCCTCTCCAAACAGCCCTCTCATTTTCCATGGTGGTAAGCTGTACAATCTCAGCCTGCTGCGAGAACTCGAATCATGAATCATTGCCTCTGTCACCCTAAATATGAATTCAATCACTTGTTGATCAGGCAAATCAGCGAATGGGCACAGCCTTAAATTAAGTAGGAATCATTTTATGTTCATTAAACGAAGCCCTGCTTTGCAAAAGCGGACTTCATTCAGAGTATGAGTTACCCTCGGAGACGGGCAGCAACGATCAGGAATTATGAGCAGTGTTTTGAATAGGTCCAGTGTTAGGACACTTGATGTGAAGGGTGAAACGTCAGGGCAGGCGGCCAAGTCCCTTGAGGCAGATGTTCCATAAAATGTTGCCCCGGATTAATTCGGTGAAACTGCATTAGGTAGCGGAGCAAACGAAGCAGTGTCTAGGCTGCCTTTTTGGGTGGGGTTAATGACTGGTGTATTTATTGCAAAGGGGACGCCGATATTTAAGTCTCATCTGTATGTAAACTGCGCAGGTTGGGGCTTTAATTGCAGTCGTTTGAAGGGCCAGGAGAATGGCTGCTTCCATTCTAATGGATAATTTATTTTTTGTATAATGGTTATTGTTTCTTTTAATGGTATAATTAGCAGTTTTCTTATAAAGGTGTTCAGGGCACAGAGAGGTGTCATAAGAAAACGTTCTGTGGCTCACTAGGGACCTTGAAGGAGAGCTTGTCCTTCTGGGGTGGAGCGCCTTAAGGTCACCAGAGTTATGTGATGCTGCCCTCTGCTCAGTGAGTGCAGACTGGCCTCTCTCTGTACCTCGCTTTTCCATCCCCACAGAAGCCAGATCCCTCCCCTCGCGAGATCTAAAACACTTCGGGGCAGATTTACTACTTCTGGCGCATCTCTGCTAATCAGCAGGGATGCGCCGGCAGAGTTGCGATGCATCTTCCCACCTGTGGGCCACGCATTGTAAATGCGGCGCACCGTGGCGCACGGATGGGCAGATGCGTGTCGCATCCCCCGTCGGAAAGGCGCCGCATAAGCGCGACGCAGCTCCAGCCAGGCTCGGGCGTGCCCTATCACCAACATGCTGCGTCAATCCTTACGCCTGCTTCAAGCAGGCGCAGGGTTTTGACGCAGCATGGCCTTAAAAGTGACTGAGTGAAATCTTGTAGATTTCACTCAGCCACTTTTAGGAGGCGTTCCTGTGCCAGACCGCCCCCCCCCCCCCTCCCCTCAGCGCCGGAATGCCTACATGTGGCGCAGGGCTTTACAACGAGACACATCTCCCAGATGCGTCATGTTGTAAATACCCCGAGGCATGGCGCTGGCTTTGCGCTGCCGCTGCGTCACAAAAGTGACGCAACGGTGGCGCAAGGGGCTTGTAAATCTGCCCCTTCCTTCAAAAAGCGAAATTAGGCGCTGTACACTTGCCACCGAAAATGTTGAATAGGACAGAGACGTGAACGGAATAGGAACCTGGCAAAAAATATCTGAGCAGCCTTTTTTTTAGTTTTTAGTTTTCTTTTTAATAATTTACAGAAGAGATGCCTGTCATCCAATGAGAACGGCCGGTGCTCGTCTAAACCCCCGCTTCTTTCTCAGTCAGTCAGTGCAGTGGCGTCTGATGTGGCGTAACGAACATGTGATGCATATGTGAGAGCCCTGCGCCGTTACATTTTCCGTCCAGAATCCAACACAAAGAAAGCGATATTTTTTTTATTTTTTATTACATAACACGATTTTATTTACCCTTCGTTATGTAACTTTAGGGGGTAGCATAACTTCTTGCCTTCCTATCGCTTTCTAAGGTTTCCGCGCGTGTCGCCGGTTTTGAGTGATTTATTTCCATGTTCGGTCGCCGCCGCTGTCTGGAGGGCTGTGAAGAGGCAGGGAGGGCTGGCGTCTGCCGCCGTGGGGTGGGGGATGGGCGACGGCGCGCCAGAAGGTGGCAGTAGTGCAGCGCGGTAGGAAGCACTGCCTTCCTTCCCCCTCCCCTGGCAATAAGTCATGTAAGGTTGCTGTGCTGGTTTCCTGGACGGGCTTTCAGAGAGCTGCAGCTTGCAGGAAAGCGCTTATGGCAGAGTCCCGGTAATCCTATCCGAGCCGCACAGTAATTTGAGCACTGTATCCCTCATACAAGTTGCAGAGTGCTAGCAGGAAAAATAGCAACAACTCCCGATAACGCGCGCCTGGTTTTTTTGTGTTGTTTCCCAGTAATATTGTCTTTTATTTTGGCTCCAGAATCCAAGCAAAGATTAATGCTTGCCAGTCGTCATGCTGGTGGAGCAGGCATGCTTGCCTCGGTGTATTTTCGGCCGAAACAGGCGTAGCACGCAGTGTTGCGGCAGGTGCAGTGGCACCGAGCTCAGGTGCAGTGGCACCGAGCTCAGGTGCATGTAGCTAACGGAACCTTAATTATTGCTGTATTTTACTACCCATCCAGCGGCCAGTGCCGAGCACCGGAAGCCACCGGCTCAAATTAAGCACTGCGACCATTTCCCTTGACTGCCCTAGGGCTGATGGCACCATTGCTACTCCACTGGGTGGATAGTGAGGATGTGGTGTCACAGCTTCACAAGGGGTGCAATTTGGCATTGTCTCTCCCCGGTCAAAATACGATGTTTACCACAAATGAGAGTGTGGGATTATGAACGCGTTAGTAATTCTGCCAGTTTACAATGATGTGCGTCACCGATGAAACCTCCCTCTCGGCGCTGGCTATAACGTTTAATGTAAAGATGCATGCTCGCAGAATTTGATGGTGTTTCAGTGTCATGTGGGAAGTGGATAGTATAGTTGATGCAAGATTGAAAACCCAGAGGTTACATTCTTCATCTTTGGATACATACGTCCTATGTCCGTATTCAATGTGGTTTAAACTATTTTATTCCGAGCAATACAGTTGTGGCTGTGAGGCTAAAATGGATGAGAATGCCTCTGAAGCCCACACTGTTTGATTACCCCATTGAGCTGGGCTGTATCGTTTTTTGGAGACCCGGGCAAGAAAACATTTTGGGGCTCTGTTTGAAACAACTTTGAATTTTACTTCCTCAAGTTCTGACAATTCATTCCCTGTTACCAAACAATATTGAATTAGACATAAAAAATTGAAATACAGATAAGTGAGCTTGACAGAAAGTTAACTCTCCCAAGCCTCTTGGGAGGTGGGAAGCTGGAGTTGCCCATGCCTTAAAGCGTCTCTATCTGGGAAACATGGATAAGTGGTGGGTCAAATATAATCCTCTTTATTCAAAATGGCATAATAAAATCAAAAAGTGGGTGACAGCTAGTGGCAGGTGTTTTTGTTTCTTATTGTATTGTATTGTAATTGCATTTATATATTGCTTACTACCCTTGACAAGGCGTCAAAGTGCTTTTTCGGCAAGTAGAACGCTACTCGGGAACCCATAAAGGATTAGTGGTGAATTAGTATAGTGAAATATTAAAGTGATTTGAGTGGTTGATATGTTAGTCAGTTATTTTGATTGAGAAGGATAGCTGAGGAGAAAAAGGTTTGTACTTATATGGCACCGGCTACGCCGGATGAGGTGTTGAAGCTATTTTGTGGCGAGTAGCATGCTACTCTGGAGCAATATAGGAATAGTGGTGAATTAGTATAGTAAAATATGGAATTAATTTGAGAGGTGGGACATGTTAGTCTATTATTTTGATATAAAAGGATAGTGGAGGGATAGAAGTGGGTAGGATTTAGACTTTTTGTTTGTTTCGGAGGCCATAGCAGTAGGAGGAGGCTTGGGATGAGTTAAAGGGGTGTGGAGGGGCAAGAGTCAGAGGGAAGGGTTTAAAAAGGTGTGTTTTAGGGATTTGGAATTGTAAAAGCGGTATGAGATGATGCAAGGAGGGGTAGAGTAGGGAAGAGTTTAGAATTGGTTATTTTGCAGATCATAGTAGTGGTATGAGGTTTGGGATTAATGAGAGAGCAGAGGTAAAGGATATATCTTACATGAGACCAGGAAGGTCTTAAATTAAGAGGTTGCCTTACTTTTAGTTGGTTAGGTTTAGTTGGAGTCAGCTATGCGAAATCTGCAGTGCACTCCAAAGTATCACCGTAGGGATTTTCTGCAACTGGAAATTTTTCTTAGGGAAAAAAAACCTTTGAGTAACAGTGTAACCAAAGTTTTTCCCAGCGAGCAGAATGGACTGCATCTACCCATTTGCCGGCATTAATGGAATGGCCCTACAATAGTTTACGTTTTGCTTTTAGAATTCCCTTACTGTCCAACTGGTGTATTCATCCATGTGTGTCTGACGTTTACAGTCAAATATATTGTTCATTCCAATTCCGGTCAAATGGCTCTGGAGGTTTTACAATCAAATTTCACTGCTTGCTGTTTGTGCAGTATATTTATTTTTTAATTTTGACAAGCAAATAGTTTTTTTTAAATCATTTTTTAAATGTGGCACTGGTCTCTGGGCTGAAGGGAGTGCACAGACTAATGCCCAGTAGCAAGCACAATATAAAAACTGGACTCTACTGAAATCCGACAGGATGGTTAAGTGAGTTCATGCCTCATTGCCACTGACCTATTTGGTGATCTGGAGGTTACAAGTCTGAATCCCATAAAGGCCAACTGAGTGTTCCAATTTTCAGAGATTGGCGAAATGAGTACCGTTACAAGTATGACTTTGGTTTTACATTGCAGAGAAACTACAAAAGTGCTATAGGAAGTCTGTATAAAAATTGATTATTGGTAGTATTATTCACTTTTTTTATATGCCCCGATGAAGAGATGGATTGTAGCTTCTTTTCAGAGAGCACTAAACAGAGGATTTGGTTTTCAAAGGTACCCTACCACATGCATGGGTGTAGGCTGTGATCTGTGACTAAACTAGAGGGCAGCATCGTTGTTTCTGTGAATGTGTCTGGGCTTCTATGGGAGACACATAAAGACCGGGGTGTTGGGGCGGGGTGGAGAAGGAAATTTCAATGTTAGTGTATCATTAAGTAATAAATATATGTACATTTAGGCCAAGAGGACTTGTGCCCAGAAATGGAATTGTCCTTGAGACATAGGATTGTGAAGAAGATGTACACTGATCTAATAGACGTTATCAGGGTGTAATCTGAACATTGCTAACAGTAATGATTAACAAGCATGTCATTCTACTAACAAGGGCTCCTTCTCTGACTCGATGTATCACTAAGGTGTTGCAGCATCCCAGTTGTGTTTACAGTCGTGTGCTGTGTTAACTGTGGCGTTAAGCCACACCAGTCTCTCCCAAGGGAAGCTGGTTGTTATTTACTTTAGGCTCATTACATCTTGCTCCTCAGATTGGCATATGTGATCAAAATGAACAGTTTTTGAAAAAGTTAGCACTTTTGGAATACTTCAACTACCTTCCAACTTTGGGTAACTTCAGTTACGTAGATTGTTTGTGGCATATGGTGGCGATTGATTTCCAGTTCCAAAAGTTACACGCTACAAAATATTTTTGAAGATTAATTCTTTAGCGGAGAAACCTTGGCAGACTATGTACCACCCTTTTGATTTCAACATACATATATTATTTTGACCTCAATGAGTTGTGTTTTGTGCATGCTGTGTACCTGGTATTAGTAGTACTGATTGTGGGTGTTATATCCAGTATTACATGTTTGCTCTGGGTTCAAGATTTACCTGCTCTGTCCTCTAGTTGTAAAACAATTGATTCGCACCACTATTGCCCAGTTTTTACTGCCTTCCAAATCTTAGTCTGCTAATCAATCCCATTTAGCCTGTTGAATCATCTTTCGCCTAAGTGCTAACTTTACCCAGTGCTATAAAAAATGGGGTTGGACCCTCATAAAGTGCCACCGTAGGCTGGGCCACATGCAACACTGTATACCAATAAAGCACCTATCCTGCCTTGTACTTTTTAATCTTGTATGATGCAGTACATCTTAATCTATTGTATAGACCAAACAAAGTCCATCGTATACTTAAGTATACATTGGTTAAAGTATTGTATCAGGCAAGATAAAAAAAAACATCAGCAGGATAGGGACTTTTTGGTCTACAGTTTTTATGGTGCATCATTGACCCACAGCAGTACATTTGTACATCATGTTTACAACTAGCCCAACGGGATATATGAGTTTGTGGGGGTTTTCGATGCTTGCTTCTTGATGCCTGGAGTCCACTTCTGTGTGTAAAGAGATAGTGGTGCCAACTCTTAAGTATGGAATGTTGTGAAGGGGGCAGATATTACATTAGGAACTCTGTTGAGGCATAAGATTAGAGTGAATATTGGAAAACAACTTTTCTACCAGTCCGTGCGCTCAGCTTGCTCTCTTAGCAAACAGATGACAAGGGATATTTGAGAGGAAGTCATCATGGTTTGGGAGTGTGTGTGGCTACAAAAACCCCTGGTGATCAACAAGTTGTGGGTGTCAGATTGGCATGATCAGGTACACCTGTGTCTGCAGAGTTGGTGTTGTAGGTATACAAGCGGTCTCCACAAGTCATGCGTAGAACTATGATTTGAGCATCTGTGGCTCACGGTACTCTGGGAATTCCTCCAGTATATTATATTATGTATTATAGTATGAGTCTACCGCCGTTGTTCCTACTTGATCACTTTGTTCGGGCTATATGTTTTTTATCACTAGCGCCCTGTGGTCAACCTCGCTTTTGAGCACTTTTGCATTGTTTGAATTGATTACAGCCTATGTCTTATATTGATCTTTGAAAAATATAATATTTTTTCTTTTATATGTCCTCTTCTCATAATTTTTTTTAATGAATTTATTTTTAAGAAAGATTTTTTGTAGCGATCTTGCATTGCCAAATTTAGCATATTTAATACTTGGTCGGACCTTGTTGTTTTAAATATATTATGACCTGCCCGACTGTAGTCTACTGCTTGCCCATTTTGTTTTTCACATAATCTTTTTAGTGCTGTAGACTGCCTAGGCTGTCCATCAGAGGCCCACTTAGAGGACAGTCTCCTAATGTCATCCTGAAAGTGAAAACCCTAAGTAGGAAGTCCTTAAATTAGGGTGTGGGTGAAAGGCGTACATCCGCTAGCCAGGCTGAGAGGGTGTAAAATGTTATTATGCAGTATTTTGAGGTCAGAGCGAGATGATATATTGTCGTGCTCCCATCCTGAATTCAGAAAACTGTTGGCAGGACAGTACTGATAGTGTCACTTTTAATCTATTATTTAAACATGTGAAAAATAATCATAAGAACCAGTCACGCTCAAGTTATAGATACGTTCCTTTTTGATAGAAATTAAATCTCTCTTCATTCTCACTGGCCTCTACTGATGGTGGGTGCATAAACTCACGAAACCAGATCTCAAGTTAATTGTTTAATGTGTCGTTTTATTAACTCTTCAGTCTATTTGAACTTCTCCAGGCCTTATGTTCAGACATTTCCAAAAGATACGTCATTTTGCTAGGATTACATTGCAAGTATCAACGAAAACTGACGTGTGCATTTGTTCTGGCATTTGTTTTGTGCAATATATTTGTTCAGCCAGCTATGCAGTGCATATAATACCAAGGAATAGGGCAAGAGGCAGGCGTTAAAGTGCTGAGGTGGCACATTCAAGAGTTTGCAGTGTAGCGCCAAGGCATGCTCCCACCTCCCCCCTCTCGTTGTTCTTTAATCCAATGACCTCTGGATCAGATGTATTGGATGAATATTTCTGAATTAATGAGCTGTTACGGAGACCACACACAAGCTAAGTTCCTACAGAGTTGCCCTGTGCCTTCGAGCTGCATTCGGCTGTGTGTTTGACCCACGAACTATGGTCAGCAAGCAGGAATATCAAAGCAATTTTAGAGACTTTTTATGTAGGTGGCGGTAGTCTGGGTCTCTCAGCAGGAAATGTCTTAAACATTCTGTTATTGCATTTCAACTGGGAACCCATCCAGAGTGACCTTAATTCCTTTGGGCCCGCTTCGCATCCAACATTAAATCAAAAGGTCTTGCTGGAGAGAAAAACAATATTTCCTTTGTAGATATTTGAGTGAGTTTAGGTAAGGTTAGCGGCGTTGTTTCTTGTGTGTATTATCCACTAGGTAGTTGGTCACATAACTCAAGTGAGGTTTGTGACTGCTATAGTAATCATTAATCTGTAAGAGTCTTAATAATCAGTGTTACGACTTGTAAACATTGTTGGTTTACACTTAAAGGCAATGGGACAAAAACAGGGTGATTTGTATGGTGTTGTTTTGTGAATTATATTGCTTCCTGGGCCTCCCTCAGTCTTTGTTTTTATTTTTTCTAGTTACCACCTCTGGGAAATGATTCTAATTTCTTCTCTGTGGTGGTGAGTATTTTTGCTGCCTGTGTGTAGCCACGTTTTGGGGGCTGATGAGGAATGTGAAGGCTAAATTACAATTCCCTTTCTTTGGTGTTGCTGCACGTTTTTGACCCAACAGGGTATGGGGTGACCTGATTTGGTGAAGATATAGCAACAGATGAGATGACTATTTTAACCGCATGCGCGCTAGCGGTTTTCCCGCTGTGCACTGCGTTTTTTAAAAGCCGCGTTACATGACGAGCTCAGCTCATCATGAGCGTACGAGCGTCGTCACTCATGACGAGCTGAGCTCGTCATGAGCGCCGAAGTGGTTAAGGGAAGTTTGTGGATGGACAATAGGGATAGTATGTCTACCTTGTAGGAGAGCTACAACAACGGCTTAAAGCAATACTGTTAATACTCTGTAACCCGGCAGGGGGGAGGAGAACAGTTAGGTAAAAGCTTGGCGGTTTGGACTAATGCAAACTTTCATCCTTTTAAGATTCATAACAAGTAATATTTACTTGGGTAATAGCAGGTAGAAGTATCTAAAAAGTTTATCTTCTAGATATGGGCATCAAAAGCAAAGTGATCGATGGAATGCTTGAATTATTATCAGCCACTGGCAATCGCTTGGGCTGTATCCCAATGCACAGTTTTTTTGTTCACGATGCCACCTCAGTTTGGATCCAGCCATATGCAAATTAGTCTTGATTCTGCTCCAGTGGGAACAGTCTAACCCGAACTGCCAGGCCGGGTCCTCCTTGAATCCAAATACATGCAACCAAGGAACGGTTTCTCCCTAATTAGGGCTCATCAGCCAGGTATAGCTTGGTTCCAGTGGCGTAGTGAACCACTGGCTGACATTATTTTGAGTATTACATCCAACACAGTGTTTTTTTGTAGAAATTAATAGAAGCATCTTAGTAATATTTCCGTGTGCTGTTAGCCAAAGCATCTCTTTGGGACAGCATAAATTAACAAATCATGAATGGATATTGTCCCTACCTGTAGCAGGAGGTACATAAAGCTTCTTGTGTGACTATGGAAATGCTTTGCTGTTTCATTACCTTCATTTTCTCATCAAGTAGTTCAAAGTCTTTGATTGACTAAGTTGGTATTTATTTGTATTTTAAGAATGCTGGCACCTCTGTTTCATTTTGTGTTGTTTGCCTATTAGCAGTTTTCTGTCTGTGGTGTTTACAGGATTGGCAAGAGGTCTTATCAGTTTAACTAAATTGCTTTGGTTATGTTGCTAACTTTGGCTGTACCTAGCCACTGTTCATTTACCAGACCTTCTGCTTGTGTGATGGACATGAAGCATGCCTAATCAAAGGAGGAAAACAGCAATAACAAAACAAAAAACACAGTGCTCTGTTATCTAACATCCATGTAATTATTCTTGGACATGTTTTTCACTATCTTTACGAATCAGACAGAGTTCTGCCTCTTTAAAGTCACTAGTGAACAGAGCCCTCGTGTGACTATTTTCTCTGGCAGTATAAGGGTTAGAAGGGGGCCTCTTTTGTCCTAGAAGATATCCGCTTGGGAGGAAGTCAATGGTACAGATTTCACTGGCCATGCAGATAGGGGGACCAACTGGCATGAGTGCACATTCAGGACGGTGAGTGTAAAAATTCAGGACAAAGGGTCAAAATTCAGGACAAAAATTCAGGACAGGAGGTCAAAATTCAGGGCAAAAGGTAAATTTTACAGACGCATCAGAGGAGGTTGCGGAATAGTATATAAGTAAGCCCATCCATATCCAAACATATTCAACCTTTTGCAAACCTGTCCATCATGTATCCTTCCATCCATCATTTCACTCATCCATCCATCAACCTTTTCACCCTATCCATCGTACACTCATCCATCCATCCATTTACCCTTTCAGCCATCCTTTCACTTACTCATCCATTCATCGTCACTCATCCTTCCACCCTTTGTCATCCATCCATCCTCCATTTCTCTCTCACCATTGACCCATTCACTTAGCCATCCTTCCATCCACCCACTCATTCATCTACTCATCCACTCATGAATCTATTAATTGACCCCATCAGTCATCCATCTTTTCTCTCATCCATCCACCCTATCACTCCTTCACTCCTCTATTCATCCTTTTGTCCATCCACCCTCCCTTTCACTCACCCATCCTTAATCCATCCTTTCACTCATCCAGCCATCTATTCACCCTTTCACTTACCAATTCATCAATCCATCTATTGTTTTACTCATAAATCCACCCATTCAAACGCCCATCATCCACCCAACCATTTATTCTTTCACTTATCCACCCACTCTATTACCCATCCATCTACCCTTCCACCCATATATCCATCTATTTACCTTTGCTCTCATCCACCCACCCACTCACTCATCCATCCATGTATCCTCTCTCATTATCCATTCAGCCTTTCATTCATCCATTCACCCTTTCATTCATCCATTCACCCTTTCACTTATCCATTTAGCCAGCCATCCATCCATCCCTTCACTTACTCACTCGCCTACCTTTTCCTATTAATTGTGAGCTGAGCCTTTGTCTGCAGAGTTGCAGACCGAAGAGGCCCATCAAGATTTTCACCCTTTCTGTACTTCCTAAAGAAAGAAGTGGGGTGGGGGTAGGGTTTACTATGCACCTGCACATAGGCAATCTGAAAACGTGGAAGTCATGCATTATGTACAGGGCCAGGCCATGAGGTGACTGTGACATGGAGTTGTTTCCAGCGCTTTAAGTGGAATAAAAAAATTAGGGGGGGGTCTCTCCAAAGGGGGTGTTCGATGTAATTAAGGGTGTGCCTTAAAATACCTAAACTAAAAATCTGTGCTTAGTATAGTGTGCCGTGCGACTGGTATATTGCCTCTTCTGTCAATGTATCCAGATATATAAAACAACAAGTAAGGTTACACCTACAACAAGCAAACTATTGGCTTTGTCCATGGTTGTTAGTTCCATAAAATAAAAAAGCAGAACCATGGCTTCGTTGAATATAATATTGAAATTGCATCAGTTCTAAAATGATGAGACTGTGAAAAAACTCTATCCCCTTCTTTTTACCTTGTTTCACCGTCTTCCATCTGACAGAATGCCCTGCCCTAGACCGAGGCTGGGAGGCCCACCACATGCTTTGCAGCCCAGACTGGCCCATTGTCATTCTGTATGTGGCAATCAGCCACAGACAGAATGACAATGGCTGGAGTGGGGCTGCTCTTGTGCTCCAAGGAGGAGTTCAAGGCGGCCCCATCAGGGAGCTGAGGCTTCTGGCAGGGGAACAGTGACGTTCCCCAATGACCAAAATTAAGGACAAAAGGCTTCCGTAAAAAGGATCCTCACGGACAACAGACTTGAGGTCCAAAGTACAGACGGTCCATGAAATTTACAGAGGGTTGGTCACCCTACATGCAGAGCATGTCCTCTTTTGGCCATTTACGTCGTCAGGAGCCTCTTCCACCATAGCGGACATCTCGGGATGGAGGAGGCCTCCACGAGCGATGAACATGTCTGCATGGAGGTTGCGTTAGCCTAGAGATTGTGTTATCAGTCAACTTTTCTGGTTACTTTAGCCTCCAGTGAAACTCTATACCGTATATAAACATCAGGATCCTGGAGACGTTGCATGGGTTACTGGGGAGGATTTTATCTTGGTGGAGCTTCCTTTTAAATCAATTCAATGCAAGACCAGTCCTGAAATTGCATGAGCCAGACACAGAGAGATTAAGAGATTTGCTCAGAATTACAGGGTGTTGAGCAGACGCTGAGACTCGAACCTGGATCCCCAGTTCCAAAGTCGGCAACTCCGGCTTCTCCCATTTTGTAGTCTATGCAATTTGTTCTATGAGGCCTTTTATTTGCTCTGATTTGGCTCTTCTGGGCGAAAGGAAACCTGATTTTTTGCTGAACTAGTGGTCACTGTAGTGCTGGCAGTGATGTAAACTGTACAATTTACCACTGTTGCGGTGCTTACATCCGGGCCTCCTGCTTACGTCCGAACGTATAACCCTGAATTCGGTTTGTTCATGAAATCTGCACTGTTGCCCTCCTGTGCGTTGAATATCTCAGAAGAGTCACAGCAAACGAGATGTGCGCGTGGATCCGTCAAAATTGGTTTCATCTCATACGTTTTTACGAATATACCGATTACAATATTCCATTTTTATGTGGCGCACATCGCAGACTTGGGACCTTCATGTTTGGTGCTTCATAAGTGTTGAATACGAGCTCAACTTTCCTTCCCAAAGAGATTTGACCCTTTCTCGTGGTGTTAGCAGAGTATGGCGCCTCAGTGAACTGTCTGGCAACGGAGTTGTTTTGTTTGATGACGCATACCTCACTCCACCCGTCCACGAGTATTATCATAACAGAGCTCTGCCTTACCCCCCAGGGCACATGTTGTCACACTTTTCCATGGCACCGTATGGGGTTTCCTCTCCAGCAAAACGCAGCTCTTCATCTTTCCAAGGGACGGTTTCTATGTTTAAGTGACCCTCGCTGGCCACCAGGCCGCGTTTCTGTGGACATTATGCAGATTTCACCTTTGGAGAGAGTGTGCCACCGACCCCAGCAGTCTGTGTGCAGACCTGTGAGCCTCCGACAGAGGCATGACTCAGTATGACACAGAAGCGTCCAGAGGGCAGGTTACATAGGAGTCAAGGTGCTCTCATGACACTGGAGGCATAAGCAGCGTTTCACGTGCAGCTGATCATCCCGCCTTGTGTAATAGTGAGTTGGGCCTGTAGGAAGGGGGCTGCGGCAACGACCAGGCCTTACTGGCTGTTCAGTGAACCCACGACTTTACAGCCATGGCACACGCCAGTAGGTCGTTGCCTGTCCAGGACGTGACGACTGTGAACGGAGGCAGACGGTGAACTGTGCCCCCTAGCAGCTGAGTCACTACTTCTGCTGAGGGAAGTATTTCCGGTCTCGACTTTTACCCCAGGGCAGTCTGCCTGATTAAAAAGCGTCCCGAAGTCGACCACGCTGTGTGGGTGTTTCTGAAATCTCGTAAACTCGCCACAACTGTAACGTTATGTGAACAGATCCGTTTTTGTTTGGTGCTTTCAGCATTTTCAGTCGGAGGTAGACCTGCGCTACCTGTTCTATGTTAGTCATACGTTTAGCACGCTCCCTACCTCCTTCCAGAACTCGCCAGACAAAGCACGTTGTTTTGGTGCCTGCGGGGTTATTAGTCATACATATTCTTCAGGCCGATAAACAGTCATCCTTTGTGCATATGATTATAGGTTTTCAAGCCTATTTCTCGAATTAAAAAAGCGCATTGATCAGCACCGGTGTCAGTACAGGATGTCTGTACAGAGGTGGCGGCTTGTGTCTCAGCCAGAAGCTGGAGGACAGAAACTTTCCCCCAGAAACCAGAGATGGGGTTCATGTGAAATCCTGCTTGTTAATCTCCCTATTGTTTACATCAAGGTTCCTGTAAAATAACTGTCCTCATTTTTGATAATCAGAACCACAGTTTAAGTTTAATTAAACCGAACAATAGTTTCAAAAAGAGTAATCTGGGAATGATGCGAACACAAGGAGATGATGGACGGAGCGCTGAAACTTCTCAACACTCGCCCCCAGTCACAGATCTGGGTTGAATCCATCATCATTCTTTAGCTCACTTCGCCACTCCAGTTCAGACCCAGCTATATGCAAATCAGTCTGACCCTGTGCCTCATGGGAACAGTCCAGCCCGAACTGCCATGCCTTGTTTTGCCGTCCTCACAATTCGGGGCTACACATAACATGTTTCAGTAGTGTTTTTTTTGTAGTTTTGCACAATGTCTGCTGAAAAGTTCAGATGGATTCAGACAGGGGTGTCGGGTCTATCACCAGCTGCAAATGACATTTTAAGGCACCCCCACTTCCATGAGTTTTACCCTCCTCTGTTAAACATTTGACAAGCGTGGCGAGCACCTACCACTGTGTAGGGAAGTGAAGTGCTCCACCACACATAATCAGCTTGAGGCTATGGGCGTTGAGTTATAAGCAGCTGTAACGAGGTACAAGCTGACGTTATAAGGTTCCTAAATATGTAATAAGGTACATAAAGCTCTAATGATAAACTGTGACACCGCCTTGCAATGGCATTGCCCAACCTTTTGGCTTTGTCAATACTTGTTTGCCAATGCGGAACTACATCAGCAATAACAAGCCATCACAGCATGGTGACTTGTAAGTGCACATGCATCATGACATGGCAGACATTTTTTCTTTTTTAACTTTTAATTTACTGTTCGTTCCAAGATTTCCAACATCAGTCTTGGAGTGATAAATTAAAACAAAGTGCAAAAGCGCATTAAACAAAAAAAGGAGCAGTCCAGTAGCAAATTGGAGCTGCAGTGCCCTCCAACATGGGGAAAAACATTTATATATATATTTTGTAATGAATTTGAAGTTGAGGGGTGGAGGAGCAGCTCAGGACAGAGGTGAGCAGTCAATGCCTGAGGGGGAATGTGGGAGGGGGAGCTGTGGAGAAGCGTTAGAGAGGGAGGTGGTGGGTGGAAAGTTGCATTTTAAAGATTGATAGAGAGGGGCAGAGGAAGCAACGGATGAGCTGAGAAGGGGCCACATGGAAATCAGGGATGGCAGCATTTGAGGAGGGAAGCAACACACGAGGGAGAAGACAAAAAACATGCATCCACTCTCAAGGAGTGCTAACATTAAAAAGAAAAAGTAGTTCCCTGAATATATGCAGTAGAAAGCTACAAATCATCTATTCAATTGATGGTATTTTTTTTTAAACTCTGTTCCATGGCTTGGATACTTGCTAACATTTTCCCAAGTGCCACAACGTGTGGTGATGTGACCGAGGGCTGCATTGATGCCAGCAGGGTGACATTTGGGGGTGGGTTGTGGGCAGTAAGCCAGCTGTAGGGGAAACAAAGCACATACATCTTGCGGCTGAATTGCATAATGTAAAACCAGAAAACTTAAGATTAATCCCAGCTTCCCTACTTAACCAAACTGTGTGATCCTGGGCAATTCGTTTTATATTGAAATACATAACATCAGGATGTGGGCTGTACAAAACCTTCTCCTGTGTCTGATGTAATAAACTGTAATATTGATCATGTATAATAGGATCTCAGCGCTCATAACAACTGACAAGACTCTTAGTACACTATTGGCATTTTTATTAGGGTGCAGGGAAGAATGACTGTTTCTACGTTAATTTAAAAAAACATTTTAAATAAATACTTCTCAGTGTACTGATATCTGATGTACTTTGGTGAAACGGTACTGCATGTTAATGAAATGCACTTTTTAGAATTTGAATAATCAATCACATTTATACACTTTTGCTGCAAGATGTCTTTAAAAATGAAGGTGTAGCTATAGTTACAAGGTGCAGGACAACTTATTGACTTACTTTATTCAACATCAATTATTCAGTCAATAGATGCTTTCTTGTTTATTTAACTTATTTTAATGTTAGTGCTGAGTCGAGTAAACAGCAACCTAGTGCTGCTGCTGACTAGGGAACCGCATGTAAAGGTCAGGAGGGCCACACTTTTAAGAATCACTGCCCCAGAGGAAGGGCAAACACTAGAAGAGGAAGGAAAGCCATCAGATAAGAAGGACACAAATAAAACTGACCAGAAAGCTAACCAGTGGTAAGTAGTGGGCTGACCTGTAGCCTACTGTAAGTGTTGATATTGTCCATAGTGGGTCTTTGGCAACAGACAGTGAACAGCTGGATGTAGGCAAGCCCTAAAGTAAACAGGTGCCATAGCATGATTAAATACTTAAACTAAAGCTCTTTATCTGTGAGACCATAGATTCTAGTCTCCTTCATTGATGAGGTCTTATGTTGGTGATTGCTCAGACGTTTGTTTCATAGCGTCTCTACCTTGTATATTGATCCCCTTCTCGGTGTTGGGAGAGACGGGTTTTCTCCCCTCTGCCTGTACCCCAATCTCTTACCACCGTTGTGTGATTTTTTTTGTGTGCCTTTGTGTCCATCTATTCTGTATTTATCTGGCTCAATTGTAGAGGGCACTGCTCCTCCTCTGCTCTTTTACTAGTCCCTGATCTGGCCACAAGGTTAGGCAGTCTGACCCACAAGCATAGAACGGGGACAAATAAAGAGAAGCCTAAGTTAGTTGTGTGACTGATCCACTCACAAAGCAGAACCTCATGTTGTGTTTAGAGTAGATGTGTATAGCTTCCCTCCCTTGGTCCAGCTAGACCTGATGATAACCAGGACCACGCATGGCACAGATATTAGTAACTTTTAATGTTTGAGCTAGAAACAATTTAGTTTGTTGCTACAGACAAACCATGAAACAGTCACTAGGGCATGTGGCAAGTGTGTTAAATCCATTTTTATATAAAAGATGTGGCATCTTCAGAACCAAATTTTCCCCATTGCCCCTAGATGTAGGAATGCGTCATAGCTGACAAATCAGCGGTTGCCCTGAACGTGTTACGTGATCTTCTGCAATTTACTTTAGCACTGTTCCCATGTAGTGGACAACAGTGAGACACTAAGGGCTCTCTGCATCTAGAGTTTGTGTGGGTGAGCTCTTTAAGCAGTTCTCAGCTTTCTGCACTCTGTCATCACACCGCTTATGTGGAAAAAAAAGTGATGGATAGGAATGATTCAATAAATCTGAGTAGTGGGTAATTGTTATGTGTTGCATTTCGGTGCATTGCTTTTTCTCTCACTTTGACACCACAGATAAGGCCCAGCAATGAGCAATGCTGGGGTAGTTCGTGTTTTCTGTGCACACAGTATAGATGGTTTACCCTTTTAGTCTACTACTAACACTTTTGGGCAGATTTAAGGTTAATTTGCTTACAGTTAGTCCCTTTCAGACAACCTAAAAAACAATGCGGTGAAAAACTCCCACAGTGGTTCAGATGAATTCAAACATTTTCTTCCATCACTTTTGAGTTCTCACCGAGTCACCCTAAATAGTGTAGGAAAGCTTTGACCCGTGGTTCTTCCCCAATGAATACTACAGTTGCGAGCTGTACCTCACCGATGAGGCCGACCTAGGCAGCAATATACCTTGAAGTACTTTTTTTACCAGCTCGTTGTGATTACTGTCCAGCAGTTATTGTTGGACTGCTTCAACTGCTGGGGAAAACGCAATAGTATTTTGGATTTGATCACCTCTGTAATGGCAGAAGAGATCTATAAAGGCGATACTAAATAATGTTAGACATTTTTAGCCTTCAAAGATTTGCACTCTCTGTGCAGCACCTCCTGCTCTCCTCTGGGTGAAGCTTTCTGCGAACAGCTTCACCTCTCTCCTTCCAGCGCCCTGGAAGCAACTCTCGACTCTGTACTGTTCTTAGGTAGCAATTTCCACTTCGTAGCACTCTGCTCTCTGCGAGACGTTCATTTGTGGCAATTGTCGGATGGTTGTGCTAGGTTGAGGTAAAAGCTGGCTCTTGTTTTTCTTTCAGTCGGTTTTACAAAATCTGGCAGGAAACAAAAGCATCACACTTTCACAGTGTGGTGACTGACTCATTTGTTTGTGCTAATAAAAAGTGTTCTTTGTTATGCAAAGTGCCTTCCATAGTATATTTATTCTGCACCTGTTGCCCAATTTAAAGTTGTGCTCATTTTATCAACCCAGGAGGATGCAAGACTTATTTGACCATGTTGCGGTCAGAACATTTGACCGTCTTCATCTTCACATTCAGACTTACCTCGGCGCTTTATTCAAATTAATTAAGTGCCTTTCAATGCACATTTTCAAGAAACTAGATGTAGAGAAAGATACAGTATGTAATATAGAGAGTTCACAAATATTCCTATCACCTTTGTTGAATAAGTGCTCCCTGGGCACTGTAAATAAAACGTATTTCCATGGGCACTGTGTAGCACTCGTGCAACAATATGCTGCGCCTGTGATGGAAGTGGGACGCCACCGACAAAGGGCAGCTGTATGCTAAGACAACATTAGGCTCTACCACTTATTAATTTCATTTACACATTCATCATTGTACGTGCAATATAAACTTTACTGGAAAATCTGAACTTCAGTAGGTTACATTTAAGTCTCCTACTCCACTGTCCGCAGGCCTCGGTGTTCTGAGGTCCAAGGATTTGTTTCCACAGCTGACTGGTGCTCTCCCACCGCCTTTCACCCCAGCTTTCTGAGTGCCCCCCCTATTCTGTACATTTCTTCCTCAAGAGAGTCCTCCTGGGAGCCTTCATAAAGCATGCCAGGCAGAGCTCTAGGCTGCAGGACAGCTGCTGAATGCAGAGTGAATTGGAAGGTTCCAGAGAGTCCCTCCCTCCGGGGAGGACAAAGAATGAAAAGCCCTGCAGGCTTCCTGGAGTGGGATTGTGGCATGCTCTTGTTCCTGCCTGCACTGATCACAATTTGAGCGAGCTTTTGTGCTCCATCTGCCAAAGCCGAGAGGGACCCAGGGCCGCTGCTTGCGTCTCTGCTTGGTGAGCAGCCGCTGCATTGTGCACGATGCGCATCACCGGTCTGAGCGGGTTTGTGTCATGTGGCGGGGCGTACCTGCAAACAGGCCCTTGTGCTTTGCCCTCTTCATTTTAAAAGAGTCATTTTTCTTTCCTCTGTCCATCATAGCGTAAGCATCTCCCCAGCATGACTTCAGTTCCTCCATTGCTCTTATTTTGCTGGTAGGGTTTGGGTGGGTTCCAGATGGTGACATTACCCACAGTGTGCCATAGAGAAGATGGTGATGTAGTGTTGCTCCCTTGCAGTAAGGTTTGAGCAATTTTGTCCTCCAACGATTTCCATTCGGAAAAATGGGGGAAATAAATGTATGTGGTATTTCTTTAGTTGCCAATAGACAGCTGTAGCTTTCTCAGGATGGGTGTTAACTATGTACTGAAGACTTAAGTCAGTGCCGCCACCTGGATCACCCGTAAATGTTTCCAACCTATGTAATCAATAAACTTGCAACATAAACTTCTCTGCAGGAAAATTGTGGTTGTAATATATTTATGTGGTTACCGATTGTGTCATACTTCCCGGCTTTTTCACCTATATCATACCATAGTAGGGGTAGCAATTCTATGGTTTTTGGTTTGGTCTGATCTCCGTGACATGTCTGACAAGCCCCTTGTTTAGAGTCTTGGTTGACTCTTCAACACAGTGTTTGAAGGACTCACTTAAATCAGCCGGAATTGGTCAGGTCTTGAAACTGCCTCTGCGGCTATGACGTGCTGTACCAGTGCCATCATTGATTTATGTTGTGTGACTTATTCTGCCAGTGTTTGGATTTAGCACCTTTTAAAGGCAGTTTTTGCTGTCAAGTGATGCCAAGCATGAGGAAATTGCTCACTCGCTGCAGACACTTAAAACGGAGATCAATAATGTTTTCTGATCCTTTAGCTATGGCACGCGACCTGCACACTGATCGCTATCGGGGGTAGATCGTGAGCATATCGCATAAGCTGTGCTTCAGAGTGTCTCCTGGACTGATCTTCGTGTTATGTGCCCCAGCGTAGGATTATCCTCTTTGCAATCTAAACCAGATCAAGGTATCTGTTTCCACTGTGTTTTCTAAAAGTCTGTAAGCAAAATGGTGCCTGCTGAGAAGACTCTAACACTAGTTATAAAATGAAATTTCGCAAAAAAGGCATGTTTAAATTAATCCTAAGATTGAACTTGCCTCCACCATAATGAATATGCACAGCTGGACTGGTTTCCTTGACTTGCTTTGCCATGTTCCTCGCCCTAGAATGTAGCAATCCTGCATTCACACGAATGAATCTGAGACCTGTGTAGCACAGTACCATGATTTAAATCTCCACTTTGCGCCCTGGCCTAGAAGTCATAGCACAGTGGTTAGATTAGATTTTTGTTCTGATGGCCATGTTATTTATCTCTTGTTCATAGGTCAGCCAGGAGTGGGCCGTGCTCTTACTATTGAAGCATAGTTGACCTTTGGAGTCGCAGTATTTTCGGAGTGGGGAGTAATTTTTTTAATGTAGATGCAATGGGAGGATATAAGTTTCAAGTTTATATACATCTGTGGATTACATTCTGGTGTTCATGGTTAGGCATTGAAGTGTCTAACTGGTAGGTCTAATTTTGTTACATGCTGAAATTTACATGAGAAGTCCAAATGTGGTGTTTTCTTGAACCTGGAGGCTGTGACACAGTATTTTGCCAACCGAGGATGATGGGATGAATATAAATTAGTGGGCAGTCTATGGTGGGTCTGGATACCTCATATTTGTCTGTTGTGGTGGGGATGGCTTTAGACGGTGAAAGAGATCGGACGTAATATGCTTGAAGTTGGTGAGCTTCAAAGTGGAAACACTTGCATAGGTCTTAGGGGCATCTTCTCAGTGCTGAAAGTGCCATTCTGCTTACACTGGTGCTGTGATCTCGTTTTTAAGGAGGTGGCTTTTCAGATCTTACTTTTTCAGAGAAAGTTACTTAAGTATGGGAGATGGAGGATAAGGAATAATATTTGTAATGAAAATGTGATTAGTAAAAACTTTTTTACAATGGTAAAACCACATCATGCATAGGTTTATGACCTAATAGGTGTCTATTTTCCACTTTTTACTTTTGGATATGTGATGTTAGTTGTGAGATAGCATGTAGGAAAGGATACATAGCAGTTTAAAAAATATAGTAGCAGATTAATATTGTGGGAAGTCGGGGGGTTGGGGTGCTGGGGGAGTCTGCTAGAACAAAGTCGAAATCAGCCTGGGTTGTAGAATTGTCATACTTTCAATACTTGTTCAAACTGAAGGTAGCACTATCTTACAGAGAAAAGATAAAGTAGAAAACCTAATTCTGGGTTTTACCAGTAAAAGTCTGTAAGATGTTTCAGGTGGTTGGGCACCAGTTTGCAAGGAGCTTCTTTGTGTAGCCTGGAGGTCGCAAGTTTCCATCCTGGGAGGACCCTCTTATACTTTTATTCTACCATTTTTTAAATGTTTTATTCTTTGTTCTTTTCCCATTAAATCACAAGTAACAACAGGAGTATGATAAACTTAGACATTAAAATTATGTTCTAGCAAACTTCAGCCAGTATGAAAATTAAAAAATGTAGGGGTGGGTGGTTGGGGGGGGGGGGTGTCAGTGTGTGTATGTGTGTCAGTTAGTCAGTCAGTCAAATATTAGAAAATGGAGAGAAACAAAATCATTTTTGGTGGTGACAGAGCGCTGAGTGGTAAAGTGAGACAGGGGCATCCTACCAATGTCATCCCAAAGATTTTTTATAAAATTAATGTAATGCCGGAGTAAAGAAATGCGGCGAGAGGTGTATCAAAGTGTCTTTGCTAAATAATCAATAAATCATTGGGTTTTTTTTATTTAGGGTTATGTCGAGTGCTAGTATGTAGTCTCACGGCCACTTTTGTGGTGCTAGGCAAAGCCACCTGGTTTCAGGCGAACTTTTGGAATGTCAGAACAGTTCAGGTAACTTGTTGGGAGCGACATTTCACAAATTTTCATCGATGTTATGATACAGCAGTTCATGAGTGGCGCTCTTCTGTTTGTTGAGGCAGAATGAGATGAGGCATCTTGCTTGCATGTCGGTTGCTTCAGCAAAGCTGAAGAGATAGCTCCATGGTGGGAGAGGTGTGGCGCCGCGGCCCGGGCGACTGACGCTGGAATCTGGGGAGCAGGGTTCGATCCTTGGCTCCGGCGGCAGATTAGCCCAGCACCATGTGACTCTGGGCAATAGCTCGCTTAATCTTCCCGACGGCCCCCAGTGCCTAGAGACCCTAACGGGTGATTGTGCGCTTTACAAATGTGGATTATTATGGTGGTGGTATGCCTATTGATGTGCGGGCAAACTCCCTACTGTGCTGGTTTTTCCATTGATATGGTGTTCTGCAAGTGAGTTTAAAGTTAGTTTTCATCAAAGATCAGAGATATCTGTATTTTCCTGATAGTGGTTTTTAACGGGTCACGAAGTCTCCGACTTTTTTCTGATTTATTTTTTTCTGCAGCGTGAGACTCAAGTTTTTGTGAATTCACGAGTTTCAAGGTGATAGAAAGAAAAAAAACTAACTGGAGTTTCTTCTTCAATCAGTAACAGTTCTTAAAAAATTCAAATGTGATTAATATTGACGGTTCCTCCGCCAAGGTGGAGGAGTGTCGCCCCACTGCTCTGCAAGCAGTTTAAAGAGGAATTTTATTTTTTATAATAACGCAATGTTACTATCATTTTATTTTTCCATTCCTGCTTAGGTGCAGGCTGGGCTGGCCCTGGCCTGGCCAGAATAGGGGCCAGGGTGAGGAGCGGTGAGCACACTTTAAGTGCGCATGACGATTTGGCTGGCCTACTTGGGCAGGCCAAACAGGCATATGCCCTTTGCATGTTTCCCGGCTGTATTGCGCAGCCTGGTTGGAGAACATGCATAGGCTCATAGTCCCTGCCTAAGCGCCGAATCACTGCGCTCAGACCAATTACTACGCTGCTGTCACGCAGCGTTGTGATTGGCTAGGGGAGGCTGTGGTTTTCTGCTTACTGCGTGTCGACGACCGAAGGAGACAGGGAGGCGACGGCCAGCCTGCAGGTAAAGGGATTTTTTTATATACCCCCACCCCTGTTAAGCAGCAGCCACCACTGGTGATTAACAGAACAGATATGTAGCTTGTGAGTTTGCATGGCACATGCAGCTCAACATTTTAACACTTCAATGTCTTCTGGCATATTTTTTAAATTCTAATGTCTCAAAAAGCTATTGAACGTATTTACACCAAATAAAAATAGCACGCTTCCCGAATGAAGTTCTGCTTTCATAACAAGTTTGCTCTAAGTCTATTCTACTGTTTTTGGTGTAGCTAAAAGCACATCTCCTGTAGGAAAGGTTTCTTAGCTCTGCATGAACTGCATTTACCCTGCACAGATCTGCGCAAAAATTGGCATGCTAAACTGCAGGCAGCGTTGCTCCTGATGTGCAATTTCTGATGCAGATTCGTAAAAGGCACCAAAGTTATACACTTAAAAAATGATTTGTGTATTGAAAGTGCAGATGAATCATACCAACAGTCACTGCCATAGAAACACATAGCTAGCCTCATGAAGCACTGGAACCTAACATTCTCTTATTAAACTAAATTATGCTTGTTAATTTACCCTTGGAAAAAAGAAAAACTGTTGGCCTTGTCGGCATTCAAACTTAAGCCCTAGAAGTTACATGTGATCTTAGCAACTGAAACATTAACCTGCTGAGCCATCTTTCTAATGTGGAGTGAGATAATATTAAACATTATAAAAGCTGCATTTTGCCCTGACAGATGCTGATCAGTCTGGCACAACTTAAAGTTTGCTATGCAACAGTTGCTATGGAGAATGGCTGCTGTATAAGATGTAGTTGATATGGTACAGTGGATGTCCAAGGGTTGACAGTTGCGTACAATGCGTGAGCTCCTCTGTGTGGGGGTAATATAGATGTTGCTTACTGCTTGCACCCATCTTTCTGTCCTTGAGAATTGGTTCATGCATATCAACTTTGTTCACCTCTTCGCATAACCCAAAAGAACATCAAAATAAAATGTAAACCCCCATGGAGAGGAGCGGAATCCGGGCAAATACTCAAGATACAAACTACGGACTGCTGAGACTCAACTTTAAACTTAGCATCTTAAGCCTTTGTCATAAGGTCCTGGGTAAAAAAAAAAAAAAAATCCCCTGGTATAGGCTCGCATAGCTGGAAAATGTTGGCTCATGTATAGGCAGGCTGAAAAGCAGTACTCAGCAGTGTGTAAAAGTGGTTAAGGCTATTGCTGCAGCCTGAAAGCGCCTAGAAGTTTCAAGGTGGGCAGTGTTGGGCACTAAAGCTGACCCTCACATTGGGATGCTGCCTCTCTATGGCGAGAGGTGTGTTGCCCTCCCTCAGGCCTGCTGACGCTTCACCCCCCAAGGATCACTTCTGACGTGAACAGGAGCAGCAGTCAGACCGAGCCAGGCAGGCCCTGGGCTTGCCGCCACCTTCAGGCCTGCACTGAACATCTGCTGCGCTGACACACTGACGAAAGGTCAGCCGTACTGATTTACCTGTTGCGGGCTGGAGGCAGCAGGTGCAGGCCCCTTCCTTGCCTTTGTGGCGCACCTGCTGCTCCTCAGGTAAGTATAAACAGCTGTTGCCAGCAGAATAGCATCACCCCCATAGGTGGGTTTGGACTGGCCCCAAGTATGCGGCTCTTTGTGCCTTCTTCGCTTTTAAGAGCTGTTTAGTGAGGCAGCTGACAAAGCCCGCCCACATTCGGCCCTTTTGCAAGACGAGAAGTGGCATTAGAACTCTTTTGAGACTTTGACGAGAAGCGGTAAGATAATCGGCTTTCATTCAGCCCTCCTGCACCACAGTGCAATTTAAAACCCAGCCTCATCGAGGTCAGGCCTCTCATCCCTTTATCCTCGTCGCCAGAGTGAAAACAAGAGCAAGAACAACATGCAAAAAAGAGAAAAGTCCCCTCCTTTCAGCGGCGGCCTGGAAGGCGAGCGCAGATGACACATTGTATGCATCGTACGTGTTCCACGAGGCGTTTTGTCTTGGAAGTAGCAGCTGCTTTTTTCTTTTCAGATAAAAAGTGTGCAAGGTGACGGGCACATCAGAGGCTGCACAACGGATAAGTGAAACGTGTACACGAAGGATTTGGAAAATGACACTGTTTCTGGGCAGAAAAAGAGAAACTTTGTATTACAGCCCTTTGATGTCCGAAAAAGAAGAAATGATTTGACTTTAGACGTTAGGGAGGCTGCCTGAGGTACAGGGCGGCTGAGTGGCAGATGGCATTTCACCGAAATTATCTTTTGTCCTTGCCACGTGCCAGGAGGCACCTCACTTTATTTGTGTGAACACGTGCACACTTGGACTGCTATAGACACGTCGTTTTTCTATCAGATTTTTTTTATTTTTAAAGGAACATAAGTAACCATTTTTTTTTGTTATGTTCCATCCTGGTAGGGTTCTAATGTCATACTTTTCTTCCCATCTACGCTAATAGCACGAATATGACGTTTGGGAAATTGCAGAGTGTAGTTTATAGTTTTAGATTAAAATCGCTTCTCCGTGTGTCCAGAACATGCATGTGCGCTGTTGTACCAAAACCCCGAACATTGGATATTCTATGAAAAGATCCCCAGTGTATGTTTGTTGTTGCTCTTTGTTTTGGTTTTCCCTTGATAAATGCGCAACTACAAGTGGCAAAATACAAACGGATAGCTACGATGAGGTCGGTTAATAGGCAAGAAGACTGAGGGATGTAAGCGTTCAGCACTGACGTGTGGTGGGGAAGCCGCGAGTTTCAATCACAGCAGCGTATACTCAGCCTTTCATCCTTATGAGATCATAAAACTGAGCACTTTATTGAATTCGATACTCGTAGCACTTACGCACAGCACTTGGAGGCGACAAAAATGCAGTATTAAGCTCTATGCAGAAATGAAGCCATAATGATTGCAACCACACTCAGGTGTTAAGAGGAACCGGAGAGCCACGTGATAGGGAATGCAAAGCAGAGTGCAAGGAGGCGACCAGTCCCACGAGCAGACCGCATTTAATTGGGTCAAGCACGGGGTTAGAGGTCTCAACTTGATGTAGAGTTCGTCCTGTTAAGGCCAGCTGGGCCTCAGGCGTGTAGGACAACTTCGGGACTGGCCTTTACGACGTGGTTTGCTTCCCTGTTCTCACTAAGGGTCATTATGTGATGTGACATGGTTTCCAGACGTGTATTTTGTGCGGGCTCTTTGGAATGCTGCGGCCGAGCAGGGTCAGATTCCATGGCAGGGAAAGGCAGATTCCGAGGCAGGAAGCTGGTGAATTTTGTGACAGTTTTTCCATAACACTGTGTCAAATAATGTGGCAACAGACTCTTATGTAAACACTTACAACCTACTCTAAAAAACAATTTAAATCATATTTTCTTTATAATATATTTGAGAGTAAGTTTATTTTTAATTCAAACAAACCGTCCATTTTATAAAGTAAACTTTATATGAACTGAAACTGTGTTCTGCATCTGCTTAGTATGTCATACTGTCATCACCTATGGCTACTCAGACACATTCACAGCTGGGGAACCGAGATTGCAATGTGGTGCCCTTGCAGAGCAATTTATTTGTTTCTCAAACCTAAAGCTGGTACTGCACTGATACAAGAGTCGCAGGCACGTAAAGCGGTTACATGAAGGTTTATTAAGATTCAGGTTACAGGAGAATCATCCCAGCCATCCTCTTCTGGTCAGGCTCCAGTTGTAAATCAAATACCATTCCCTTGAGAACATTATACACCATATTGCTCCAGTGGAATGTGACTGTCACGTTCCTAGAGTCGCCTGCATTTATGACAGTGTTCATGTTACCTTCCTGCCCTTTTGTTTAGATCCCATAAGAATTTTAACAGCCTTGTGTCTTTGTTTCACATAGTATAGTTGTCAAGTTCGTTTTTCATAAGGGATAGTCAAAGTTGCTTTACCCGACTCCAGTGCCGTTTGCTGTCACTGCTTCAAAAGTCACAGTTGTGGTCGCTGGAGTGTGTGCATGAATAGATACACTAGTAATTAACTATCAAGTCCTATATTCCAGTGGCGGCTTCTCTGCTAAGGCGGAGGAGCGTCACCTCACTGCCAGGAGCAGCAAAGAAAGGAAAAAATAAAATGATAACGGAATGTTATTATCCATAAGTATCACGGTACGGAAACCGCCCTTATTAAAGCAGCAGATGACATCCGAATAATCCGTGACCAGGGAGGGGACAGCATTACTTGTATTGTTAGATCTCTCGCCAGCTTTCGACACGGTCGACCACAAGACCTTGGTCGACCGTGTCGGCAGGATGGGCATCCACCACACTGCGCGAGACTTGCTCTCCTCCTTCCTGGCCGATAGAACGCAGGCGGTCACACTGGGGCCATATCGATCGGCCAAGCTGTCACTACCGTGTGGGGTTCCTCAAGGCTCATCCCTCAGTCCGACACTATTTAACATTTATGTGTCGGACCTTGCGTGTGTGATCAAAGCATACGGGATGAGCCTAACCTCATACGCTGATGACACGCAACTGGTGTTGGCCATTAAAGGTGATGAGATGGAGGTGGCAGAGCACTTCCAAAACGGAATGATGGCTATTGGAGAGTGGATGGCAGGTAACTGCCTGAAGCTCAACTCCGATAAAACTGAGGTGGTCATCTTCGGACCCCTCTCCCCGATTTGGTCTGCATCCTGGTGGCCACCAGCCTTCGGCACCCCTCCGAGCCCGACCCCGAAGGTTAGGAACTTGGGAGTAACTTTTGATGATCATCTCAACTTTATGGCACATGCAAACAAGGTAGCGGCCACAGCCTATCACAAACTTAGAATGATAACGAAAATCATCCCTTTTCTACCGGATACTGCTGCTAAAACACTGGTCAGTTCCTTAGTACTCTCATCTTTAGATTATTGTAATGCACTTTTTCTAAACGCCCAAGTCCGAGTAACTAAAAAACTGCAGACAATACAGAATGCAGCAGCACGTCTGCTGTCCAGAACACCCCAGTTTGCACCCACTGGTTGACGATCCAAAATAGTCCGAGTAACTAAAAAACTGCAGACAATACAGAATGCAGCAGCACGTCTGCTGTCCAGAACACCCCAGTTTGCACCCACTGGTTGACGATCCAAAATAGGATCAAGTTTAAATCACTCTGCATAGTCTACAAGGCACTTCACGATCAAGGACCACGTCCCCTCAAGGACCTGCTCATACCCTACAAACCGATCAGACAGCTTAGATCTATAACTCTCAACCAATTAGTGGTCCTCCGCTCCAAAACTGTCTCCTGGTGTGACCGCCGCTTTTCAGTTGCGGCCCCTAAGATATGGAATACTCTGCCACAACATATCAGAACCAGCCCCTCACTTTTGCAGTTTCGGAAGAGATTAAAAACCTGGCTGTTTAACCAGTGACACTGCCCAATGATCCTCCGAAGTTATTAACATCTTGGGGAAAGATAGCTGTACAGTCTAGCGCCGAGACGCCTACGGGTATTCGTTCACGCTCACTAAATGTCAGAAATAAATAAATAAATAAAACATTTTATTTTGTCCTCCTGCTGCGTCAGTGCATGAAGGGGCCGGGCTGATCTACGAGGGAGGAGTGGTAGAACACTCCTGTGAGCAGTGACTGGTGGGCCCTCTCGGGCTGCCCAAAGCAGTCATGCGTACTCCCTTGTTCTCCATTAAGGCTGCATTACATCATGCATGGAGGCCCACCCCTACATTTCGTGTCACGGCGCTCGGACCAATCGCAACGCTCCATTGGAGCATTGTGATTGGCTTAGGGGTGGGAGCTTGGCTGCCTGCTTCCTGTTCCGACCTGGAGTCGGACACAGGTGAGCAGGAGAGAAGACGCGGGACCCAGTGGGGTCCTGCACAAAGAGATCGTGTAAAGACTCTTTAAAGGAGTAAACATATGATGTGTGGGATTGGCAGATGAAGAATTTCAGAGAGATATAGGGATACAAAAGGTATAAGTGTCTGAGTTTGAAACCAACAGCGTAAAGCACTGTGAAGGGTAGACAAGGAGTGATTGAGTTATTCTGAAGACCACTACCTCTCCCACAGAACTTAATGTTCAGTTCAAAGTCTCATATTTTAATAACTACATTTTCATTCTAATTATTCACAAACATCATTGTTTCTACTCATTTGTTTGATATTGCTGTTAAGCATTTTGAAATCTATTAGGTCTGGCTTGTTTGGACATATGCTTTGTGTTCTTTTGTATGTCTTGATACCATAAAAGAAAACTCATAGAGAAGGACCCAAATACTGGTCAGGTGGCACTCTCTATGAAGCAAAGGAATTGTCCTGTTTTAGGCCACACCATTTATTATGCTGACCACTCTCTTGCAAAAGATTCCTACTTACGCTTCTTGGGCCGCAGCCCTTTTAGACCTCCCCACCTTTTTTCATCCTAGTTACCATACTGCTTGGTGCAGTCAACCTTGGTGAGACCTGGAGAAGCACAAGAGGCAACTGCTACTTTGAACATCAAAATCAAGCACTGACCAGTGGGGAGTCGCTAACTGGCAACACCGAGATGATGATGCTGACAAATTCCTTAAAGGATCCCTACGTATTGCTAAAGCTGTGCTCAGGTGTACTGGAAAGCTTGAATTAATGTGAACAGTTGCTCTTATTGCATTCTGTCATGATCTTACTCAGTGTTCCATTCCAGATAGGGACCAACCCTATGCAAATTAGTATGTTTCCGTTCCCAGGTGAACAGTTGTTTTAAACTGTAGTATCTATACAAGAACACAATTAACATCAGACATTTTCATTTAAGTGAGTTGCAAAGACTGGCATGAGTTTACCAAGGGTAGGTTCAATGGAACACTGATCAATAGGAACTGAGGCTGCACTGCACCTATTAGGACCAAAAAGACTCTAAAACATTTGGGATTGCTTGGGCTCCCATTTTGGTGAAAGGTGGCCTCATGATTTAGGCAAGACTGTCCTCTTTAATGTGTGAGGCCCTCAACTGATTTGTAAATGATTAATTCCTGTCAGGTTGAGTAAAGATAAATATACCTCCGCCTGGGCCCGAACTGTGACAGCACCCTATCACGTTTTGTATGGGCACACCTAGATTGCAGCTTTTTCACTTACTGTGTGATCTGAATGAATGTTAGCCTTCATTTTCTTCCACGAAGCATTACTTATATCTGGTGAAGTCATCAAGAGGAAGGAACAGTGTAAAGTTCAAATGTGGTGTTGACAATCTCGGCTTTAGCTATTTATATTAGGGCCTATGGGTTGAGCCATGCATCTGGTTACTTCTGGCTGCTGGGCTGTGAAAGTACCTGTTGAGTTTCGGGGGTGGGGTTATCAATTAGGAGCATAATTCAGTACCAGTCTGCTGGTAGAGGGAGTCCTAAGACCACATCCAAAGGTGGTGTATATGACCTTGCCACAAACAGAGGATGAGTGGTCACTGCGCTATGGGTCAGACATTTGGTAATAACAATGTTGACATCTGAGAAGCACATACCATGGCTAAGGATCGGGTCGTCCCTCCTGGGCTTGTGGGCCCAGACAGGAGGAAGTTGAGCGAACACCCTTTACTTTAATTTAAAATTGCTTCTTGGGCAACTAGTGTATTTGGGTGATTCTATACTACTATTCAAGCACCAATAATTAATGTTTAGTGCCTTTCCATTATATGTTTGACATCCACAATTGGTTGTTCAAAAGATTGGATGACCCCACTAGAACAATGTTGTGGAGAGGTGGAACCCTTACAATAGCACTGGTGAGCCTTAAAAAACTACCTCCAAGGCAGGATCTGGTTGTCCGATATTAGAAAACATTGTTAGACTGCCCAATTGCTGTCAGTCAAGAAATAGGACTTTGGGCCACAGGACAAACGTTCAGTCAGGCTTGATGGGTACGTACTGGGACGATGGGTATTTGTGCATGGAGATACACCTGATGATAAACTACTCTCTGCCTCAAACCTGGTAGTTAAAATCTATATGAGAGTCCAGGGGAAGCTAATGTATAAATCACCATTGTGGGCAGGCTTTCAGCCACTGACTCTGACTTCCCTTAAAGGTGTAGGCCTCTCTACACTGGGGAACATTTAGAATTACATGGGTATTAAAACATTTACACAATTTTAAAAAATGTAGTGAAGGACCACCAGCTATTTAGATATTTTCAACTTATGCATGCAATAAGCTTATTCTTAATAAAATAAATGTTTCTCCTGGCAGGGTCACCATTGCAGTGCATTGTTTTAGAGGCCAGGAGAATGAAAAAAGCAGTCTGAGAGATATACAGCGCTTTAAAGAATAACACAAAGGAGGACTTCTGAGACGATCTAGGATCCCATTTGGCGAATGACCTGGGTATCTTGGACAACAGTATATAGGAGATAAAGTTGATTCTTTCTAAAGAAGTCTTGATGAACAAGCGTTTCCATTTTTCCACCTGAAATTCGTACAGAGGATCTAATTCACGAGGGTGCATCTACAGAGATTTGGGGAAATTGAAATAGATATGTGTTAAACGGACCATCAGCAGCTTGGAGCTTTATTCACACTTTGTGGCCTTACCTAACTGTAAGAGTTTTGTGAACCTAAACTTTAAAAAAGATCATGGAGGATATGCTGGATCTCCCACTAGTGCTGGAAGCACTCACTGTCTTGCTTATAGTGGATTGCTTATAGGGACCGAAAGCTTTGTATTGCCCATAGCTTGGTGGTAGTGAAGAGAAAGATTAGTGTAAGCTCACATTGCATGTTACATTGGAAAATTTCAATAACTTTAATTTTTTTATATGATCGTTTCTCTACATGCATTTCTTGTCTATATTTGAGATAGTTTGCGTGAGGGTTTTTCAAAAATGTTCACAAATGCTGAAGCGTTTGTCGCTTTGCCACATTTGATTGAAAATCCAGACATTTACCACAGTTTGTTGCAAAAGATAAACTTGCAGGTACAAATCTGCATACATTTACCGTTGTATATAGAAAAACTCCACAAGTGGTAAACCTGCTAAGCAAAAGCCTATTTACATTTTCCACTTGTTAGTGCAGCACATAGGGCACAGTGCATGGACACACAAATGTTCTAAAATGAGTGCTCTCTAAAATATTTTAGATCAGCAAAGGTGCTGGAATTCACGGTGCTGGTGTTGCTGCAGCACATCCAAAATAACCATGCTAGTGTTCCAAAGGTGAATGAGCAATAAAGATGCATGTGAAATTTGTTTTTATCTTGTCACATTTGCTGTATGTTACAAGACTGAGGTCAAATGTCCGCATATGACTTTTGACAAATTGCTGCTTATTCTTCTAACATGGAAAGTGATGTTTTCTTTCCTTGATTGCAAAATGAGAGGATTTTGTGAAACAAACTATGTGAGAGTCTTGCCGGTGTAAAAGAAAAGGCTGCAGGGTGTCATTTTTATTTTAACCTGCAACAAGTTTTAAGTACCTTTAAATTAACTGTACAAATATTTTGAAATATATAAGGTATTACAAAAGCACAAAGGAAGCGTTTTTTTGTCATTCTGAAATATGATGCAAACAAAGAATTCAATACGATAACAAACAAATCAATTGGTGAGGTGTAAATGACATATATTTGCTGAAACGCAATATCCACACCTTATTGTTTGAGCGCTACATAGTTTTACAGCCCCTAGCACTCTTGCTAAGTGGGTTTGGCTCTTTTGTGGCACATGTTCTTTGAGTGATGCTTGGATTTTTTACAATCTTTATGAGTTCAGTAATGTAACGTTGATGGCAGACCCCCACTCTGAAAATTGTTCCAGCACTACGGCATATCAGAACAGAAACATGTTATACCACTCCAGAAGGCTGATCATACAATGACGTCAGGTTCGTATTGGTTCGGCGGGCACTCAGCAGTGGGCTGGTATCTGGGTTGCAGCTGTGGGCCAATTTTTTGGCCCGCATGGTGGCTGATTTGGGCTGTGTGTGTGCTGTTCAGATGCCGCCAGCAGCCCAGTGGGGGCCTGAGCCACCTCTCCAGAAGCAGATGGATCTCCGACCGACCCCTGCCCCCACCACGTCTTCAACAAGGCCGACTCAATCATCGCCCCCCAACTGCGGGACATCATCAACGCCTCCTTCAACACCGCCACCTTCCCGGAGAGCTGGAAGCACGCCAAGCTCAGCGCCCTACTGAAGAAACCAACAGCGGACCCCACCGACCTCAAGAACTTTCGCCCCATCTCGCTCCTCCCTTTCCCTGCCAAAGTCATCGAGAAGACCGTCAACAGACAGCTTCCAGCCTTCCTCGAGACGAACGGATCCCTCGACCGCTCGCAGTCTGGTTTTCGAGCCAACCACAGCACCGAGACCGCCCTCATCGCAGCCACCGACGACATCAGAACCCTGCTAGACAACGGGGAAACAGCGGCCCTCATCCTCCTGGACCTCTCTGCAGCGTTCGACACCGTCTGCCACCGCACCCTAGTTCAACGCCTCAGCAACATCGGTATCCAAGAGAAGGCACTGTAGTGGATCATCTCATTCCTCACCGGCAGAACTCGGAGAGTGCGCCTCCCCCCGTTCCGATCCGAGGCCACCGAAGTCATCTGCGGCGTACCGCAAGGATCATCACTCAGCCCCACCCTCTTCAACATCTACATGAGACCTCTCGCAGCCATCGCACGCCAGCACAACCTCAACATCATCTCCTACGCCGACGACACCCAGCTGATCCTCTCCCTCACCAACGACCCTGCCACCGCCAGAACCAACCTACACGAAGGGATGAAAGAAGTAGCCGAGTGGATGAAGAACAGCCGCCTGAAACTGAACTCATTACTGGAATGGGGTAACCCAATAAGGTTCAAGGACCTGGGTGAAACGTTATATAGAAAAACAATGGTCCCAACCAAATAGTTTCTTTCAAAGAACAAAATCTGTACTGAGTAAATTGTTTAAATGAGCTTCTTCAATCAATAACGCTCTATTGAATCAATCAATTTTAGCAAAAAACAATTTTCAACACATTAATTTTTGTCGAAAAACCTGACACAAACCAAAGTATTATTCGAAACAGTTCGGAGTTTAATGTTTCACTCCATTAAAACTCAATAATTGAATATATACACATTTTTCATTTATATACAATTCGGACTAACGGTAAAAAGAAGAGCAGTCAGCTTCTAAAAGAAGTGCAGAAAAAAGGAGAAGAAATAGTGATTGTGATAAGAAGGGTGCAAGCCTCAAAAGAAAATTAGTGACAAGTGAAATAGAAATTCGGATTTGATTTATGCTGTACTCAGAATCCAGCTAGTTATTTTCTAAATAGGCCACAGATAGTTGTTATTATCTCCACTCATTTATACAGTCACAGGTGACATGTATAATGGTTTCCAGCGTGGTCCTATTTGTATAGCTTAAAGAAAGGCGTCGACGTTTCGACCCGTCTTTTGGTGCGTGGGCAAGTTGGAGCCTCGACCTGCGGGTCTTCCTCAGGACGGATGTTGCACATGCGTTTTTACCGTAGACTTCACACAACAGTATCCTAAGTTAAAATTCATAAAAAGATTGGTGGTCAGGATTTTTGATAGTGTATATGGATTTTAACTTTCCATAACCGATATATTTCTTACCCAATGATTATTTATGGGCTGCCTCCATCATCCTATTTCGAATATGGACGAAAGATGTAATTCAATCGTAGAGACCCACCTGTAATTAATGAGGCATGGGTGGTCTATTACTAAATTTTGCATGTAAATCAACTTATGGTAACATATTTACCTAGTTTATCTAATGCTGCCTAACATAAAACTAGGAGTGCTTACCCTGAACTGGGTGGTACGGCGTCTGAGTTGGTTGTCCAGACCTTGATGGTTAAAATTCAAGCAGAACGTCCCTGGACACTATATAGGAGACAACAAAATAAGGGGTGTATTGAATTTCTAAAGTCCCCCACTGTAACAACCGTGTGGACACTATACGTTAGTGAATTCGTGCATACCTTCTGTGTCAGGCGTTGTGCATATCAAGTGTCAGCCAGTTGGAATTTTGCAATTGTTCCAAAACAGTTCCTGATTGAATAAGTTACCAGGCGCTGAAAAAGATCGTACGCAGTAGTTCAGTATAGTGAAAGGGACGTTTAAGTCGTGTGCGATAAGGGATGGCGAGTCGTAAAGTAAGCCTACCTCTCTGACTCGCGTCTGTTGCCGCAGAAAATGCCGACCTGCCGTGTCAAGTTCAGGCGCGACGTGATGGCGTCACAAACACGTGTTGTTTTGAAGCCTTTCAATAGAAAGGGACAAAAGACTGCCCAAAGGTGATATTCAGTCCCACATGGATGATTAAATTAATTAAATTAATTTAACAAATTCATGTGGAATACACGGTCAGCCAGTATTCAAGATAGACACTTGTTTGTTGATCTCTTCATACTCATTGAGTCCCCGCTTGATTGTGTCGAAGAAATGTATAAAGCGACACTCTCGAACACTTAGAATTTGGCTAAAGTCTCCCCCCCTAGGGTTCGGGGACACCTTTTCTAGGATACACCAGGTCAAGCTATCTGGGGCATGGTCAAATCTCATAAAGTGTTCAACTAACGGTGCTCCTTGGGTTTTGCATTTTATCCGGCTGATGTGTTGTAATATCCGACATTTGGCTTTTTGGATCGTTTGCCCGATATATACAAAACCACATGGGCACGTGATGGCATAAATAACGCCAGAGGAGTTGCAGTTACTATGATCCCGCATCACATGTGTGTGGTTGTTATATTTAAACTCTTTGGTTTCTTGAGTAAGCGGACATACCTTGCAGTTACCGCATTTTACGTGTCCTCTTGTTGGTGGAATTCCCCACAGTACTGTTTGGCTAGGTTGACTTGCTGTAGGGAGGAGAGCCCTTACCACATAGTCCCTTATATTTTTAGCCTTTTTAAAGGCATGCAAGGGCGGGGGAGCATTCCCTATTTCATCTGCAATCATGTGCCAATGCTGGTTTATTATCTTTTTAATTTTGTTGCTCTTGGTTGAGTACGTGGTTACGCAAACCAGTTTTTCATCAGTGGCCTTTTTCTTTGATGTACCTAAAAGGTGCTCTCTGTGATTGTGCCACGCTCGTTTTCGTGCCTGCTTCAGGAGCCTAATGGGGTACCCTCTGTCATGGAGTCTTTCTAGCAGGCATGAAGATTCATTGAAAAAATCTTCTTTTTTTGAACAATTCCTCCGCAACCTCAGGAATTGACCAAATGGAAGGTTATCTCTGAGGTTGCGGGGGTGGTGGCTCGTATAGCGGAGTAGGGTGTTTCTCTCACTGCTTTTTCGATAAAGACCAGTGTATAGTATTCCTGATTCAGCATTGATCGTTATGTCCAAAAAACTTATTTTCTGTTTATCGAATTCTACAGTGAATTTTATGTCATCAGATACTGTGTTCAACCACTGGTGGAAAGAAGTTAATTGCTCTGAGGTGCCATTCCAGATAATCAAGACGTCGTCTATATATCGACGCCATAACCCTATGTGATGGTAATATGGGTTACTTACATTGAGTATATGTCTATGTTCGAAGGCATCCATGAAAATTATTGCTAGATTGGGGGCAAAACTAGCCCCCATCGCTACTCCCTTCGTCTGGACATAAAATTTCCCCAGAAACGAAAAATAGTTCTTTGTCATGGCCAGAGTAAGAAGTTCTATAATGAACTCCGTTGGTACGAAAGTGGGTGCAGGACGTGAGTTAAGCACTGTTTCAATTACAGTCAGAGCTAGATCTTGCGGGATGTTTGTATATAATGATTGGATGTCCATTGTGGCCAGCAGATTTTCATTAGGATCATGGGCACGGCCATCCAATAATTGTATTGTTTGTAGTGTGTCCTTTAAGTATGTCGCAGTATTTTCAGCCAAAGGTTTTAAAAAGGTGTCGATATATTTACACAGGGGCTCGAGTAGAGAACCACAACCAGAAATTATTGGTCTGCCCGGCGGGTTCTGCATTCTTTTATGGATTTTTGGGAGGGTATATATGGTAGGCATTCTAGGGTTGCGATTATTTAAATATTCAAATTCATGTTTGTTTAGAAAACCTAACTCTAACCCAACAAGAGGGTTAGAAAAAGAATGCAGAACCCGCCGGGCAGACCAATAATTTCTGGTTGTGGTTCTCTACTCGAGCCCCTGTGTAAATATATCGACACCTTTTTAAAACCTTTGGCTGAAAATACTGCGACATACTTAAAGGACACACTACAAACAATACAATTATTGGATGGCCGTGCCCATGATCCTAATGAAAATCTGCTGGCCACAATGGACATCCAATCATTATATACAAACATCCCGCAAGATCTAGCTCTGACTGTAATTGAAACAGTGCTTAACTCACGTCCTGCACCCACTTTCGTACCAACGGAGTTCATTATAGAACTTCTTACTCTGGCCATGACAAAGAACTATTTTTCGTTTCTGGGGAAATTTTATGTCCAGACGAAGGGAGTAGCGATGGGGGCTAGTTTTGCCCCCAATCTAGCAATAATTTTCATGGATGCCTTCGAACATAGACATATACTCAATGTAAGTAACCCATATTACCATCACATAGGGTTATGGCGTCGATATATAGACGACGTCTTGATTATCTGGAATGGCACCTCAGAGCAATTAACTTCTTTCCACCAGTGGTTGAACACAGTATCTGATGACATAAAATTCACTGTAGAATTCGATAAACAGAAAATAAGTTTTTTGGACATAACGATCAATGCTGAATCAGGAATACTATACACTGGTCTTTATCGAAAAAGCAGTGAGAGAAACACCCTACTCCGCTATACGAGCCACCACCCCCGCAACCTCAGAGATAACCTTCCATTTGGTCAATTCCTGAGGTTGCGGAGGAATTGTTCAAAAAAAGAAGATTTTTTCAATGAATCTTCATGCCTGCTAGAAAGACTCCATGACAGAGGGTACCCCATTAGGCTCCTGAAGCAGGCACGAAAACGAGCGTGGCACAATCACAGAGAGCACCTTTTAGGTACATCAAAGAAAAAGGCCACTGATGAAAAACTGGTTTGCGTAACCACGTACTCAACCAAGAGCAACAAAATTAAAAAGATAATAAACCAGCATTGGCACATGATTGCAGATGAAATAGGGAATGCTCCCCCGCCCTTGCATGCCTTTAAAAAGGCTAAAAATATAAGGGACTATGTGGTAAGGGCTCTCCTCCCTACAGCAAGTCAACCTAGCCAAACAGTACTGTGGGGAATTCCACCAATAAGAGGACACGTAAAATGCGGTAACTGCAAGGTATGTCCGCTTACTCAAGAAACCAAAGAGTTTAAATATAACAACCACACACATGTGATGCGGGATCATAGTAACTGCAACTCCTCTGGCGTTATTTATGCCATCACGTGCCCATGTGGTTTTGTATATATCGGGCAAACGATCCAAAAAGCCAAATGTCGGATATTACAACACATCAGCCGGATAAAATGCAAAACCCAAGGAGCACCGTTAGTTGAACACTTTATGAGATTTGACCATGCCCCAGATAGCTTGACCTGGTGTATCCTAGAAAAGGTGTCCCCGAACCCTAGGGGGGGAGACTTTAGCCAAATTCTAAGTGTTCGAGAGTGTCGCTTTATACATTTCTTCGACACAATCAAGCGGGGACTCAATGAGTATGAAGAGATCAACAAACAAGTGTCTATCTTGAATACTGGCTGACCGTGTATTCCACATGAATTTGTTAAATTAATTTAATTAATTTAATCATCCATGTGGGACTGAATATCACCTTTGGGCAGTCTTTTGTCCCTTTCTATTGAAAGGCTTCAAAACAACACGTGTTTGTGACGCCATCACGTCGCGCCTGAACTTGACACGGCAGGTCGGCATTTTCTGCGGCAACAGACGCGAGTCAGAGAGGTAGGCTTACTTTACGACTCGCCATCCCTTATCGCACACGACTTAAACGTCCCTTTCACTATACTGAACTACTGCGTACGATCTTTTTCAGCGCCTGGTAACTTATTCAATCAGGAACTGTTTTGGAACAATTGCAAAATTCCAACTGGCTGACACTTGATATGCACAACGCCTGACACAGAAGGTATGCACGAATTCACTAACGTATAGTGTCCACACGGTTGTTACAGTGGGGGACTTTAGAAATTCAATACACCCCTTATTTTGTTGTCTCCTATATAGTGTCCAGGGACGTTCTGCTTGAATTTTAACCATCAAGGTCTGGACAACCAACTCAGACGCCGTACCACCCAGTTCAGGGTAAGCACTCCTAGTTTTATGTTAGGCAGCATTAGATAAACTAGGTAAATATGTTACCATAAGTTGATTTACATGCAAAATTTAGTAATAGACCACCCATGCCTCATTAATTACAGGTGGGTCTCTACGATTGAATTACATCTTTCGTCCATATTCGAAATAGGATGATGGAGGCAGCCCATAAATAATCATTGGGTAAGAAATATATCGGTTATGGAAAGTTAAAATCCATATACACTATCAAAAATCCTGACCACCAATCTTTTTATGAATTTTAACTTAGGATACTGTTGTGTGAAGTCTACGGTAAAAACGCATGTGCAACATCCGTCCTGAGGAAGACCCGCAGGTCGAGGCTCCAACTTGCCCACGCACCAAAAGACGGGTCGAAACGTCGACGCCTTTCTTTAAGCTATACAAATAGGACCACGCTGGAAACCATTATACATGTCACCTGTGACTGTATAAATGAGTGGAGATAATAACAACTATCTGTGGCCTATTTAGAAAATAACTAGCTGGATTCTGAGTACAGCATAAATCAAATCCGAATTTCTATTTCACTTGTCACTAATTTTCTTTTGAGGCTTGCACCCTTCTTATCACAATCACTATTTCTTCTCCTTTTTTCTGCACTTCTTTTAGAAGCTGACTGCTCTTCTTTTTACCGTTAGTCCGAATTGTATATAAATGAAAAATGTGTATATATTCAATTATTGAGTTTTAATGGAGTGAAACATTAAACTCCGAACTGTTTCGAATAATACTTTGGTTTGTGTCAGGTTTTTCGACAAAAATTAATGTGTTGAAAATTGTTTTTTGCTAAAATTGATTGATTCAATAGAGCGTTATTGATTGAAGAAGCTCATTTAAACAATTTACTCAGTACAGATTTTGTTCTTTGAAAGAAACTATTTGGTTGAAACTGAACTCAGACAAAACGGAAGTCCTCATCCTTGGATCATCACCCTCTGCCTGGGACGACTCCTGGTGGCCCCCAGCCCTGGGCAGCACACCCAAACCAACGGACCACGCACGCAACCTGGGCTTCATCCTGGACTCCTCCCTCTCGATGACCAGACAAGTCAACGCCGTCTCCTCATCGTGCTTCAACACCCTACGCATGCTCCGCAAGATCTTCCGCTGGATCCCAACCGAGACCAGGAAGACGGTCACCCAGGCACGCATCACCAGCCGACTGGACTACGGAAACGCCCTCTACGCCTGAACCACAGCCAAGATACAGAAAAGACTCCAACGCATCCAGAACGCCTCCGCCCGTCTCATCCTGAACATCCCCCGACGCAGCCACATCTCCGGCCACCTGAAGGACCTGCACTGGCTCCCCGTCAGCAAGAGGATCACGTTCAGGCTCCTCACCCATGCACACAAATCTCTCCACAACCTAGGACCCAAGTACCTCAACGACCGCCTTACCTTCTACACGCCCACCCGCCAGCTACGCTCAACAAGCCTCGCCTTCGCCGCCGTACCCGCATCCGAAGAGCCACCGCTGGTGGCAGATCCTTCTCCTACCTGGCGGCCAAGACATGGAACTCCCTCCCCATCCATCATCGGCTGACCCAGGACCATCTCGCCTTCAGGAGACAACTCAAGACCTGGCTGTTCGAGCAATAGCAGACCCCTTACCCCAAGCGCCTCGAGACCCTGCCGGGTGAGTAGCGCGCGCGCTATACAAGTGTTATGATTGATTGATTGATAGATGGGCCTCTATTATCTCCCTTTAGCCAATGGGCTGAGGTATCATTCCTGGTCTTTAGCTAGGCCAGCCATTAATGAATGTTGATTGAGCAGGAGTATGGGGCCTGAGGAGAAGTGGCCTTACTTATATTCATGTGGTTCACCATTGTAAATGTGAACTAATCCTTGCACAAAGAGTCATGGCAACATATGCAATTTTTTTTATCTTAGGTAAGTTAAGAAAACATGTCTCTTTTAGAGAACTTCCCCCTTCTTTTTATAATAACACTGAAGCAGTGATAAGCGAAAATGCGCAATCCGCAAATGTGGGGCCACATTTTTGTTCACATATCCGGGCCTATTTTTGATCCCAATCCAACCCTGATTATGACGTGCAGAGAACCGAAGTGCCTTGCAGTAAGAAGACATCCATTTTGAAAAGTTGCGATCAGTTCGATGGAAATTATTGACTTTCTCAGCTGACAGCTGCGCTCCCGGTGCAGCTCCTTATTTTCACCTGCAGAGCGAAGCCATTTACCAGCCCGCCTTTGCCTAATTGATTTGTGGCGCATTACAACGCGGGCCGAACAAGTTTCCGTGGCGCGTGGAAGATGCAGTCAAACACTCCCTCCCCTGGATAACTCAGAATTTCCGCATGGAGCTTGCTGCGACTGTGCGCGCCGTTACCCCCTCCCTGTCTCACCCAGCTCCAGGGAGGGGCTCGCGACAGACAGCAGGGGCTGCTGGGTATTATTGGGCGCGTGGGTCAGTCTTGTGGAGACCGAGGCGCCGCTTTCGTTTCCTTACAAATGACGCTGTTTCTGATGGGCGCACGTACGCCGTCGTTAATTGTCCGCGTGCGTGACGTTCGCCGGCCTGCAGACCTCTTTGAACGAGACCGGGCCCGTATTCCAAGGTGGCCAATCGGCGCGCGCGCGCGCAACTGTGCGCTGCCTAAAGTTAATCTCATTTGCACACGAATTGGCCCGTTCAGCATATGAATGGGGCTGACTGCATTGCGCCTGCTTGTTCCTTGGGGGCCTGACCTGAGCCTGGCTCTCAGGGAATGAAGGAATTGTAGTAGTTCGTCCCACTAATGAAAGCCAGGGCCCAGCTCAGCACGTACAATTGTTATAGCTGGAGTTCAACGGCCATAATAGCAGTGCGTGACATATTACAGGTGATGGCTTGATTTAGAGGCGATTCTGTTGCATGCGCCTCGATGCCTGTTATGGGGCCTTGGTATAATGCAACTCATTGAAAGAAATATGATTTTCTAAATTATGGTGCAACAAAAGTTCAATTATATTGTAAGTATTGTGTAGCTAGTTTGTTGTTGTAACACATATTCATACATGTTTCGCCTCTATACGGTTTCACATCTTCTCATAGTAATAGTACATAGAGGGCCAGTTAACCTGCCCAAATGGACGGCCACTGCTCAGCAGCCAGTGCACTGCTGCTCTTAGTAACTTTTGATCTGTTTGAGTTAGACATTCGTGTTTTTGCTTAGATTCTCAAATTATGCAACGGATGGTGGATTATGTGACGTGCTGTAAATTCATAATTTATGTGGAAAACATCACTACTGTAGAATTGCTCTGTTACATTTGGCCCGATTTATGAAGTAGCAAGCAGACAGTGCTTTGGAGAACATAAGGACATTTCCGGGATCCTTGGCACCCCATGTTTTGATGAGGGGCCCAGCTTCCTTTCTTGCATTAGGGTACATAATAACATTGCTACACCGCTTGGTGTTCACCAGTAGCCACACACTACAAAGCATGCATTTGGTACTGTTTCATAGTCTTACTGTGGCTCCTAGTGTTGCACCCAGGAAGTGCTTGTCTGGGAAAGGTTGTGTCAAAGTTCACGAATCTTTAGCCTTCGCAAAGGCTCCTGTGTAAGGATTTTCCGAGGCAAAATTACAGTTTGCCATTTGGGTTACACTCTTCCTTCCTTAGCAGCAAGGACATTTATTTAGATCATTTGTTGCAGTCTGGTACCATCTTGTTAGGCAGTTGTCTTTGGTCTTAATCTAGGGTCAGCTGACATGGTGTACATTTGTTTCCAGAGCCAGATGGCAGTGAAGCCTCTAGAATTTAAAATTCCTGCACCACAGTAATATATCTGTCCTTCATCTATTTGTTAAATGTGTTCCTTTTTGACTGTAATTTTTGTATTGGAAATGAATACATTCCCCACCCCGTCTAAATTGAGGACGTTAAAACACCAGCAAGAAACAACACAAACTGTCAGTACTTAATGTAGTAGGAATATGGATTTTCAGAAACCAGTCTGTAGTAGGATTTTCTATTTATAACTCTGCAAGACTCAATGCCCAGGAGCAAGGACGACCAAAGATCACACCCTAGTTCCCCTCCAGAGCTCACTGGTTCTCCCCATTGCTTCTTCTTGCCCCAACTAAGAAATCATAATTACCACTCACAACATAGTGCACACCACTATCTGAACTGTCCCTTTCCCCTAAAATGATCGGCATTACTGTTGTGCAACTTAGTGGTATTCCTTTTCGTGACACCCTCAGAATGAAAGACTGGATTTGGCCCAATGAGGATTAAAGCCTTTGCCCTGCATGTTTATGGACATATGTTCGTCAGCCCACTGAATTATCTCCCTTCAAGCAGAATCAGATACACCTAACATTTAGTTAGCAATCGGAGCGTGTGACCCTGAAGCAGGGGCAGGGTTGTTCTCTGGCTCAGTTTGTTGCTAATACTGCAATCCCTCTTTAGGTTTATGCAGCCTGTATACAAAGTCAATCTGTAAAGGTGGTTTGAATAGTGCAACAAGATTACTTACCTATTCGCCTCTTTAGCCAGCTCTCTCTCAATTTCCAGACTGCTGATGGAAACAGGATGTGCACCTTATTGCAGATAGTGCACATCAGAATTTCTAGCTCTGTTATAATAGCATTATTAGATGGAATAGTCACATTATAAAGTATTTTTCATATAGGACAGCTGATTAGTCTGAGGATATAAAATGTTCTTGTCTGCAAATGTATTTTGGTACTGTTTCTGTGAGACACAACCCATTACTAGCTTTTCAACCTGTACTTCTGTTGACGGACATTGAATGACCTCACACAGCATAAACAAAGAACACTATTTTATATGTAATTTTTATTATAGCAGTTAATACATTACAATTGTTCTCACTAGTAATTGCCTTGGTTCACTTCCTGTTCAGTACTAGGGGTTCACCTGGTCCTTTTACAGATATGAGGGACACTAAGATGAGTGATTTGATGAGAAACCGCATACTTTATCTGCTTACAGTGGCTATCAGCACCAACGGTAATGCATGTTTAAACTGATGCACCTGTTTGAAGGTAAAATAATTGAAAGAAAGAGTGTCTAACCACATCATTGTCACTGTGTTGGACTTTTCTGCTACTTGTGGTTCCAAGGTTAATGGAAGTTTAGGCACAGGCAGGGGGCTGCACCAAGACCCTGTGGGAGATGTGTAAAACCAAAAGCCCAAGTTACGGGCCACCTTTCACAAGGGAAGAGAAACATTTACCTCAGACAACCACTTTTGTGTTTGAGAAACAATTTCGAGGCCGTATTTAGTACATTATCCTCAAATTCCATTCGTAAAATTTCAAATTTTTTCTTTACACATTGCATATAAATGTTTAGATTTAACATGATAGGATTGGAGAATGGCAATACATTGGAATTACCTAGCCACAGTGAAAGAGTGTCAACTTGTTGCAGTACTCGCAGACCAGGCCTGGAATACAATGCATTACAAATTACTATTATTCATGGTTATTACTCTTTTAGTAGTAAATGCCCATAAGTCTCCTTCAGTGCTTTAAATGGGGAACAATAAGTGCAGGTACTCATTCAAATACAGGTGCGGGAGGGGCTAGGGGTGGGGCTAAGGGCAAAATATTATCATACATAGTGACTTCTGTACCAGTTGCAGCACATATTAAAACACATGAGAAATGCGTTTGTCAAAAAAACAGATTAACTCATTATACAAAATGAAAGTCATGGGAGTCCCAGAGTATCTTTGTTATCAGATGAAACTCTAGCAAGACACAGAGTAGCTGTGGGTCACGAAGAGACAAACTGTCGATTAAATATGTGCCTGACATAAAGAGAATGTTGGATATAAACACATGTTTAGAAAATATACGTGAAAAAAATGTGACAAAAGGGTACTTTCTATTGTGTGAAAAAATACCCATCAGTTCTCGACCGGAAACGCCCTTGTCATCATCTGGGATCCTTCACACCAAGAAGGGTAACTGTTAAGCAGTGCGTGAATTTAAGTGAAAAAAAGGAATAAAGTGCCAGAAAAGACTAAAATTGGAGAGAAAAGAGGAAAAATAGTGTGATTGGTACCTCTCTACTTCCAAACCAATAAAAACCAGTGCGATATAGTAGTTTAAACAAATAGCTACTATGTGTATTAACAGGTCAACATGTTTCTGCTGACTATTAGACCCTAGTAGGTGTCCGCTGCTTTCATCAGGACCAGATGTCGCTACTGCTCATAAAAGTGGTGAATAAAAAATGGTGTATAAAAGATATCACCTGGGTATCCTAGGTGTAGTCATTCTCCTTGCTAATTGGCAGGAGAGAAAAGCTCCACCTCACCTGGCTGCGGCGCAGGTAAAATAGAGAACCACTCTGACTGTCGGTACTCCGGGCGTCCCTCTGGGCCGTCTCGGGAAGGTGAGGTGGAGCTTTTCTCTCCTGCCAATTAGCAAGGAGAATGACTACACCTCGGACACCCAGGTGATATCTTTTATACACCATTTTTTATTCACCACTTTTATGAGCAGTAGCGACATCTGGTCCTGATGAAAGCAGCGGACACCTACTAGGGTCTATTAGTCTGCAGAAACATGTTGACCTGTTAATACACATAGTAGCTATTTGTTTAAACTACTATATCGCACTGGTTTTTATTGGTTTGGAAGTAGAGAGGTACCAATTAAACTATTTTCCCTCTTTTCTCTCCAATTTTAGTCTTTTATGGCACTTTATTCCTTTTTTTCACTTAAATTCACGCACTGCTTAACAGTTGTCACCACACGCCCATATACTTTTCAATTCACTGGGACACACATTGTTCAAATAAGAGAAAATTCTCTTTTGAAATGGTCGTAACATCTACCCTTCTTGGTGTGAAGGATCCCAGATGATGACAAGGGCGTTTCCGGTCGAGAACTGATAGGTATTTTTTCACACATAGAAAGTACCCTTTTGACACATTTTTTTCACGTATATTTTCTAAATATGTGTTTATATCCAACATTCTCTTTATGTCAGGCACATAGTTAATCGACAGTTTGTCTCTTCGTGACCCACAGCTACTCTGTGTCTTGCTAAATTGTCTTGTTTGGGGGATGTAGCTGTGCTAGGTCGGTAAATATCCCCTTGGACCCTCCTATCACAGTCTTGTTCCTCAGATGACACTCTTCATCAAGATAACTATGTATGAATAAGGTATGGTAAAAATGGTGAACTCTTGGCCCCTTTCCCTGTAGAGAAAGGGGTACGCCAAGGATGTGTCTTGGCCCAACTCTTTCCTCTCTCTTTATTAATGGCCTAATAGAGTCCCTGTTGGCTGGTAAAGACATTGATGCCCCTAGGCTAGCGAACCGCAAAATGCCTGCACTTATGTTTGCAGACAATACACTCTTGCTTTCAAAATCACCTATGGACATACAAAGGGCTCTTGACGTATTTAGTGCCTTTTGCAGATGTTGTGGATTGGAGATCAATTTACAAAACCAAGTACATGGCTTTTAACGCAAATACCAGTAATTGCCCAATTCCCCGACTAGATGGAAGGGCCTTAGAGAGAGTGTCTTTTTTTGAGTATTTAGGGATCCCATTAACTGAAAAGATGGAATGGGTGACACAAATAAAGAAAGCAAGCCTAAAACTGGCCCCGTCTACGAGGGGCATTATACATTATAAAGGTTTACAAGAGCTGTGCGCGCAAAGTGTTAGGCCCTGCAGCAGAAGTTTATGAGGTACAGTTAAGGGGGGCTGCCTTATATGGAGCAGAACTATGGGGCCATTGTCCATCTATCCTCTTGGTATTGACAGAGAATTAATTTGCGAGGCAATTGTTGGGTCTTCCCACTAGTTCCCCTCTAACACCACTTAGGATGGGCCTAGGGATCAGTCCCATAGCAGACGTAAGTTCCTCCAGACCTCTCGTATACTGGCGATGCCTCTGGAGTACTCCTGAATTAGCCCCATATAAAGATGAGCTGAAGGATGTTATGAATCTGGAAGGTGCGGGGAAACTCCCCTGGCTCGTGTATATTAGGAATACATGTCAGGCCCAGGGGAGGGTATACATGTGGACTTCAGCAGAAGAAATTTGTCTTAAGACCCCAAGAAAGGCACTCCTCGAGAGTTACAGAGAATACAAACTGGGCCAGCTATGGCGGGGGCGAAGCTTGGGTGTTTAACTTCCAGGTTTATGGAAGTAAAACAGCAATATAGGCTAGAGCCTGCGCTAAATTACATTCAACCCCTTAAAGCGAAGAAGCTTTTCCTCCAATTTAGACATGGGGTGCTCCCGCTTCGAACTTTTACCAATAAGTGGTTGGGTTCCCGTAATCTAGATTGTCCAGGATGTGAGCACGTAGAAGAAACTGACATGCATGTAATTTTCTTCTGCCCGCCTATAGGAAGCCATGGTCTTGGTGGTTGCTACAATTGTGTAGGAATATGGTGACTAGACATTGCCTAGAGATTTTAAAGCTTTTTAACCGCATGCGTGCGGCCATTTTTCCCGCGGTATGCGGCATTTTTCGAATTACCGCGTTACATGACAAGCTCAGCTCGTCATCAGCACACGGTAGGTAACGCTGATGACGAGCTGAGCATGGAAGGGGTTAAGTACGACTCTGAGACACCTATTGTGTTTTCCATCCAGCGGTTTTTGTACTCCATGTGGTGCACCAGCAGTGCTATTTTAAAGAAAGAATCCATAGGTTATTCCCAGTCCAATACTATTTACTAGACACAATATGCTATGTACCGCTCTCCCTACAATTATGATTACATGTAATCACTCTAGCGCATCCCTATCCCTTCTGCAAATTAATTATTGCTAGGGTGTTTTATCTATAGATTTTTAGTTATTTGACTAGGTACAGATAAATGTTTACAAATTGTATTAATCAGGTGTTTTTAAATTACGAACGAAACAGTTCCCTGTTTACATGTACTTTTATTGCTGCTCACTGAGCACCTAACATAGAAAATATGTACTGTATGGGTTATTGCATAACTCTGTTCAAGAAGGTGGAGTTGGCTTGGGGGAGTTAACTTAAAAATGCCGATATGAATATATATTTATAGTGTTTTTAATAACCAAAACGTAGTCATTTTTATATGATGTGTTTATATTTCGGCTACAATGTATTGTTTTATTTGATGTGCTTTTAGGTCCGTGTGGCCGAAATAAAGATTTTTTTTTACTTTGAAAATGAAAGTCATGATGGCACTTTCACCCCAATGGTCGCTGCGCACATGATTGACAGTGCAGGGTCTGTATAGAGACCCTGTCCTGTTAATCACACCATGACACAAGCCCTCTGAGCCCCCTGCAGTTTGGGGACATTCAAATGGGCGCTGCTGGAATCTTCACCAGCAACTCTGCAAAAGGCTACTTCAGCCGAGTTAATTACAAGCTCTTCTGAAGCAGAGCGGCCTCTGCCCTGCACTGGAGGAGAAACCTAACCTGAGCCTGCCGTGCCTGGATCAGTGTACCGGTACTCTCCCTGGCTACAGAGAAGTGTCGGTACTGACGGCAAAAAACATCGAAAGACCTGGTACTCAGTACCAGTGAGTACCAGCCCTTTTAACCCCTTCGGCGCGCATGACGAGCTGAGCTCGTCATGAGTCATGCCGCTCGCACGCTGATGACGAGCTCAGCTCATCATGTAACGCGGCTTTTGGAAAAAAGCTGCGTAGCGCAAAAATAACCGCCACACGCATGCGGTTAAAGCACTGGTCTCCTTTCTTCTCCGCATAGTCTGAGCCAGGATATTCTTTGTATTAGCTTAGCTTCTACAGTACCTCCTGTCCTCAATGCCCCTCTGTCTTAATGCAAAGAGGCCCCTTGTTGGAGAGGGTGCGCTCAATAACGCTGGGGTGGTGGCAGTAGGGATGGCATTGTAATAGGGATTGCAGGTCCACTTTAAAGATTCTTGCTCCAATTTTGGAACAATTTCTCAACATTTGTGGTAGCTGCTGTTTTAGAAGACTCTAAAGTCTGAAGGCGGCTTAAAATCGAGATGCTGTCTTGTTAGGCATCTATGCATTTTTGAAGTGTAATTGATCCTTCGTGTCTGTCAGCAGCTCTCTGTGCTGTCATTTGCGCCTGGTGCGTGGCTGCATTTGTCATGCTGTACATTGCTCAACTGCACTACTGCAGCTTCTGGAGTACACTGACCTAATGTCACACAGAGGTTGTCTGGGGTCTTGGTGTCCTGAAGTACGACTGCAGTTTACTGTAATGCAGGTCTTTAAGTGGGCCGGGTCTCACCAAGTCTGAGCACTGGCAGTTTTTTAAAGGGGGCCTCGAAAAGGATCTCTATGGGGCTCTGTTTTGTGCCGGGGCATAGACGGTCCGTTTTTTTCCAGACTGCAGTGACAGCAGGCACATGATGTGCGTGCTCACACTGCTCACTTCTCATAAGTGAAGAAGTTACGGCACGACAGGTGAGCGTTGTAGGGGAAGGGAAATACTTTAAAGAGTAATTTTTTCTCTGGATTACCCTTCTCTTTTTGAAACTTAGGAGCAGCAACATTGTCGTGGTGTCACCAGGGCTTTAAGTGGAACCTTCTTCAATATTATATACAAGCCATAGTTGCTGCTTATTTATCTTATGCAATTAACAATCATTGACAAAGCCAATAGTCCTGACTTGTTGTAGGTATGATGTTACTTGTATGTATGATGTTACTTGTTGTATCATATATCTAGATGCAATGACAGAAACAGCAAAAAACAAGTTGGACAGCACACTACGCTAAGCACAGATTCTTAGCTTACATGTTTTAAGCCATGCCCTTAATTACATTGGCCACGCCCCTTTGAGACCCTCCAGTTTTTTCATCCCACTTGAAGCCCTGCTGTAATGCAACCTCGCTCTAATGTCTCCTCATAGTTTTCTGATGTGCTGTAACCTTTTCTTGCTCACCACCGTTATCTGGGGTGCATGCTTTCCTGTTGCTGTTGTTAGTTTTGGGAATGTGGTGCAGTACTGCCTGTTTTTGGTGTGTGGTACCCTCGCTTTGCATATTTATTTTTGTTATCGTGCAGAGCGCTGCTTATTTACAAATGGTGTTTCGTTTGGCCAACCTCGTACACTTTTTTTGTGTTTTATATTTATGTTCTAGTCAATTTTTAGGTTGAGCTGGTGTAAGCAGCCAGCGAATCCTCTATTGTTATCCACTTGCTCCGGAACTGGGACAAGGTATGGGCACGCGCAGGGCCGTCGGCGATTTCAGCATGTGTGCGCGCAGTAACAGGTCCGCGCCGTGCACATCTCCTGTCCCACTTCCGAGGCAAGTCAGCCTCTCGCAATCGCGCGCACACACACACACAGCCCCACACACAGCCCCACACACACACACATACACACACAGCTACACACACTCACAGCCACACACAGCCACACACACGCGCGCACACACACATGCACCCCACCACCCCCACTCATCGGGCTCTTTCCTCGCTGCGCTGCTACAGGCTCCGTCACTCTGTCGCATCACAAGGCACACGCGGGGCTTCCCTCACTCAGGGGAGCCCCGCAGTTGCATCGGCGGCCTCAGCCGCCACTTATGCTCCTCCTTACGTCTGCTGGCACACGCGGGGCTCTCCCTGTGGCATGGGAGCCCCGCGTCAATACTGCTCCCGTCACGCCTGTCGTGGGGCGGAAGTCCCGCCCCACGAGAGGCCTAACACTCCTGAACTTCCCGTTTTCGGGCTGGCGGTGGAAGCCCAGTCATGTTCTTTGGAGTGCAGTGACATTCAGACGAGGCGCAAGAAGGTGAGCTTGTTTCCTCCAGTTAGGAGTTCTTGGTACGCAGCCATTTTTCACCCTCTTTACTTTTTTATGACACAGCTCTAGTGGGAAGCTACTTTGCCACTTTATGTAGAATGTAACAAAGTGTCATGTGCTACTGTTCAACTCGAAATACGAAACAATTGTAAGGATGGAGCAAGATTGCACCTGCTGATTCTTAACTTCACGTGTTTAAGTAAGAACTTCTCCGTTTCGTATGGCGGAAATGGGCATTTGCAAATTTTACCTTTTTCCGCCACATTGAAATTAATGTACCACGAACAGAAAAACCTTCCTCCAAGATCCCCTTAAATTATCTGATCGTTTACGATATTTCCACACCTCATTTGTTATTCTAGGATTTTTGCATCTAAGTGAATTGTCCTTGGGAACATTAATGAATACACACAAAGCTATGGCTTTAGGTGTGCACCGACGTCCTAGTAATCCTTGCCCTGCTCCTGACCTGGTAGCAATTGACCCACCTTTAACCCTATACAGATGACAGCGGACAATTCACAATTCTGGTGTTTCTCATGATCATAATGCAAAAATCCTCTGAATCACACTGCTGCACGCCACACACTGCTGCACGCCTCGCACTGCTGCACGCTTCACACTGCTGCACGCCTCACACTGCTGCCTGCCACACACTGTTGTACGCCACACACTGTTGTACGCCACACACTGTTGTACGCCACACACTGCTGCACGCCACACACTGCTGCACGCCACACACTGCTGCACGCCACACACTGCTGCACGCCACACACTGCTGCACACCACACACTGCTGCACGCCACACATTGTTGCACACTGCTGCACGCCTCACTCTGCTGCATGCCTCACACTGCTGCACGCCGCTGCACGCCTCACACTGCTGCACGCCTCACACTGCTGCACGCCACACACTGCTGCACGCCACACACTGCTGCACGCCTCACACTGCTGCATGCCTCACACTCCTGCACGCCTCACACTGCTGCACGCCACACATTGTTGCACACTGCTGCACGCCTCACACTGCTGCATGCCTCACACTGCTGCACGCCGCTGCACGCCTCACACTGCTGCACGCCTCACACTGCTGCACGCCTCACACTGCTGCACGCCACACACTGCTGCACGCCACACACTGCTGCACGCCTCACACTGCTGCACTCCTCACACTGCTGCACGCCTCACACTGGTGCACGCTGCACGCCACACATTGTTGCACACTGCTGCACGCCTCACACTGCTGCATGCCTCACACTGCTGCACGCCGCTGCACGCCTCACACTGCTGCACGCCTCACACTGCTGCACGCCACACACTGCTGCACGCCTCACACTGCTGCACTCCTCACACTGCTGCACGCCACACACTGCTGCACGCCACACACTGTTGTACGCCACACACTGTTGTACGCCACACACTGCTGCACGCCACACACTGCTGCACGCCACACACTGCTGCACGCCACACACTGCTGCACGCCACACACTGCTGCACGCCACACACTGCTGCACGCCACACACTGCTGCACGCCACACACTGCTGCACACCACACACTGCTGCACGCCACACATTGTTGCACACTGCTGCACGCCTCACTCTGCTGCATGCCTCACACTGCTGCACGCCGCTGCACGCCTCACACTGCTGCACGCCTCACACTGCTGCATGCCACACACTGCTGCACGCCTCACACTGCTGCATGCCTCACACTCCTGCACGCCTCACACTGCTGCACGCCACACATTGTTGCACACTGCTGCATGCCTCACACTGCTGCATGCCTCACACTGCTGCATGCCTCACACTGCTGCACGCCACTGCACGCCTCACACTGCTGCACGCCTCACACTGCTGCACGCCTCACACTGCTGCACGCCACACACTGCTGCACGCCTCACACTGCTGCACGCCTCACACTGGTGCACGCTGCACACCTCACATTGCTGCACGCCTCACACTGCTGCACACCTCACACTGCTGCATGACACGCACTGCTGCACGCCACACACTGCTGCATGCCACACACTGCTGCACGCCACGAACTTCTGCACGCCACGAACTGCTGCACGCCACGAACTGCTGCACGCCGCGCACTGCTGCACGCCTCGCACTGCTGCACGCCTCGCACTGCTGCACGCCTCACACTACTGCACGCTGCACACTGCTGCATTACTCATACTGCTGCACGCCTCACACTGCCGCACGCCTCACACTGCCGCCCGCCTCACACTGCCGCCCGCCTCACACTGCCGCCCGCCTCACACTGCTGCCCGTCTCACTATGCTGCACGCCTTACACTGCTGCATTACTCACACTGCTGCACGCCTTACACTGCTGCATTACTCACACTGCTGCATTACTCACACTGCCGCATTACTCACACTGCCGCATGCCGCACACTGCTGCACGCCACACACTGCGCACGCCACACACTGCTGCACGCCTCACACTGCACGGAGCTATTCCAAAACTTAGCCAAAGGAGATACTGTAGCTGCTAGTGTTCAAAACACAAGCCAGACCAAGAGTGAGGGGTTAAGAGACAAATTCATTAGATTGGAAAAACTGAAGAAAAATGAGAATAGTAAATGGTGGGACGGAATCACTTTAAGACAATACATGAGGCTGGATAGAATTCCGAGGGGACTACGGGCCCAGACCTTCCCAACTTACGATGAGCTGGATGAGGACTTATTAAAGCTATGGGAGGATTCCCTTACCCTCAATTCAAAAACACTAATGGGGATCCTTATAGACAACGCGGACCGTAAAGTAGCAGCATACCAGCTAGAAATCAGTAAACTAGAAGGGGAAATAAAAGATCTGAATATGCCGGAGGCAGCTGATAAAAACTATGCGATCCTTGCTGATGTGCTTTCAAAACATCAAGAGGATATCAAGCAACGTAAGGCTAGGAAACTCAAGCGGGACGAAATAGACTATAGGGAGGGAAGGGTGTTCACCCTCGCCCGCAAGTATGATGAGTTAGCTACAGGAGAGAAGAGCGCCAATAAATTCGCTACACAATGCCCTAATTCGGTTTCATCCAGCTCTACATCAATCAGTGCCCCTCTGTCCAGTGATAGGGAAGTAGATAGCGGAGCAAGCGCCAGCCGTCCCACCATGGCAGGTAATTCATTCTCTAAAGAGATGCAGAGGATTAAAAAAAGCAATAAAATACAGCCTAAAGCAGGAGTACAAGTGGCAAACAAGTTAGGAGAGGCAAGAGAGCAGGTGTCAAACGAATACAAACGCAATCTGAGATCAGGAGACAAGAGAATGTGATAAGCGAGCCAGTACAAGGTGTTGAGATCATTAATCTGTCCTCTTTGGTTCTGACAGATAACATGACCTCGTTACTAAAAAAGGGCTTGGGATTCTGTCCAAAAGAAATTGGTGATGTGTGTAAATCAAAAATAGATGTGTTCAAATTTGTAAGAAATCTCAAATTGAAGAAAACATTTCTAAACAAAACAACATGTAATAAAAGTGTAAAGGCAATCCCTACGTGTAATGTGTTGGATGGGTTAACGATACAAGATGTCATGGATACCCAATTGTTATTGTCAATCACAGAGCAAGAAATGTCACCTAATGAACTTAGCACTTTATTAGCGGATTTGGATGTAGATTGTAATGTGAATATTTCCAGTGGCTTGAAATCTAGGTCTAAGTGGATACCAAAACTGACTGGGGGCAATACAATAGATACGTTCCACAAAGCTAGTAGAAAGGGATATAGATAAACATGCTTTAAATATGAGATTCAGCAAAGGGTCTACAAAGGACAATTTGACATATGGGGAGAGGAAAGCTCTAGTTAAGCTAGCGGAAGACAACTCGATCATCATAAAGGAAGCCGACAAGGGGGGCAACATTGTCATTATGAACAAGGCAGAGTATGACAATGAAATCCTGAGCCAATTAAGGGACACCACTTGTTATGAGCACTTACGAGCAAACCCCACTAACACACTCACAACACTTTTTAATACGCATCTAAAACAATGGTACGAGGAGGGCCTTTTGAACAGTGATGAATACCATTATTTAAAAGTCTATAAACCCAGATATCCCGTATTATATACGTTGCCAAAGGTACATAAGAATCTCCCATTTCCACCAGGGAGGCCCATCGTATCTAGTATTGGGGGACCATCTGAAAGGATGGCTGAGTATGTGGACCTATTCTTGCAACCGATGGTGCAAAGCCTCCCCGCATACATCAGGGACACCAAGCATATTTTAAGTTTGCTTGCAGACATCACCTGGGACAATGACATTATTCTAGCGTCTTTAGATGTAGTGTCACTGTACACCAATATTGATCTCAAACTGGGTATGACGGCCATAAAATTGTATTTTGGGAAAAAGCCTGCAGGGCAATGGAAACACAGCAGAATGCTCATTCAAATGATTGAATTGATATTGAATAACAACTGTTTCATGTTTGAGAACAAATGGTACAAACAGATAAGGGGGGTCGCGATGGGGTCTAAATTTGCTCCATCGCTGGCAAACCTGTTCATGGGATATTTTGAGGCAAAATGGATACGGAGTGAAAGAGGTAATAGATACAGTGAATTTATTGTATACTGGGGTCGTTTTATTGATGACTGTTTGTTGTTATGGTCAGGCACAGAACTACAACTACAAGAGTTCTTTGCTTATTTAAATACAAATACACATGTACGCTGTAGGCCAAAAGACATTTGGAATCCGTTGCAAATATACTGGTTGGCTAAGGCGACACAACAGGGAGAGTCAGAAAGCGATAGTCAGGATGATAGGGTGTGAGTGGAACACTGCTATGGGAATACATACTGATGATGCACGGGGTTGACTCGCGAACACTAGCCTTTGACACCCTGATGTGACGTATACACTGATAGCCAGGTACTCTATAATGGCCTATAGCGGATTTAATGCTGATATCACTCTCTGTAATTATAGTAATGGATGTGCCACTGGGAGTGCTGCTGAATAATATGACCAGGTTGCAAGACACTGTGCTGAAGATTGCGACATATGTTGAGTTGCGATTTCTTGTTTTGCTGATGCACTCGCCCTTTGTAGGATAAGGTCCGATATACACTGTACATTGTAAACTGTATTAGGTATAACGCTAGGCCATCCGTGTCATGCCCGCTGTGAGGTACAACTTCACCTGCCAGAAGATAGAGGAACTGTAACTTGAATGTAAGTGACCAATCTGCATGTAATGTGATGTACCAGACTGTTAAATAAAGGTTTAAAAAAAAAAAAATACAAATACACTGGGTGTGCAATTAACACACACTTGGAGCAGGAGAAGTATTGTCTTCTTAGATGTGGAGATATTTGTGGAAGACAACTCGCTGTACAGCAGACTATACCGGAAAACTACAGCCTGCACTTCGGTACTTCATGCCTCAAGTGCACACCCAGATCACCAGATTAGAGCCATCCCATTTGGAGAATTCACTAGGGCCAGGCGTAACTGCAGCATTGAAAAAGATTTTCTTTGTAATTTAGACAGTATGAAAGAAAGATTCACAGCCAGAGGCTACCCACGTAACATCCTAGAGGCAGCCTCTACACGTATACAACGAGTGACACGAAGGGAGACACTGATGGATAAAACTGCAAGCCCCACCATGAGCCAACCAGTGAGACTGATTACAAGTTTTAACCAGCAAGCGGCTTTGGTTAGCAAATTGATGCATAAACACTGGCATGTCTAAGGGCAGACAAGTCATTGGATGAATTTACGCCAAAAAGACCCATGATTACTTACAGGAGAGGGAACACATTGAGGAACATTTTGAGTCCAACTGTGCCAACCACAGTGAAAAACCCTAATTGGTTATCAAGACACACTATGGGCTTCCATAAGTGTGGCACCTGTGGAGTGTGCAAATGGGCATTAGATAACACCACAGAGTTCTATGGTCCAAATGGGAAAAGATATGGCATTAGGCAAACCATAAACTGCCTGACTAAATTTGTGATCTATATTGTGACTTGCAGATGCATGAAACAATATGTTGGGAGTACTATTCGCTGCTTGAAGGACCGCATAAGTGAACACGCTAGGGCATTAAAACAGGGAGATGCGCGATACCCCATGGCAATACATGCTATGTCTTGCGTAAAACAGGGGCCTTATAAACAGTTCAGCTTCTTTGGAATACAAATGGTAGCGCCAGATAAGAGGGGAGGCAACAGAGAGCTAGCATTGCGCAGAGCAGAGGCAACTTGGATAATGCGCTTAGATGCAGTGCAACAGGGCTTGAACTCAGATCGTGAACTGCAATTTTTTCTGGGTGATTAAAAAGACACACACAGTAGAGATATCTCCCAGATTCTGGATAGAACAAAAAAGATGTTTGCGACCAAGTGGAGATTGTAACATCCACCAATTGTGATAATGTTTGTCTACCCAGTAATGTATTTGGCACATACTGTCTATATAAGAGATGTGTAACAACAAAATATTGGTTAATAACAGCGTGAGGATGTCACACCGATAATGCATGGGGCCAAACTATGCATTGCACTGAAGTATGTCGTGTCAGTTATGATATCACCTTTCCTTTCTCACTTCATGTGACCATTTATGTCTCCTAATGGTACATCAATTTCTCTTCTTTTAATTTTCATTAATTTTCAGACTGGCCTGCTTTGGTTGAAACCCATATAAGCAGTGGTCTTGAACAACTCTCGTTGGTCAACATATTGAAGCCATTTGTAAACCTAGTTAGTGTGCTATGACGATAAATGAATTTAAGAATGGTAACAATTTATTAAGTTTGAAAGAACATGCACTATGAAGTAATCACCAAGAACATGCACTATGAAGCAATCACCAAATTAATTGAATTTGCAACATTTATACACAGTAAAGATTCAATTGTTTAGCACTGCGAGGAGATATTTATATGTCATCGGGTTATAGCGTTTATCCTCTTCCGGTGGGCCAATTCTGCCTCTTCCGGTCGGAGGTGAGGGCACCAGCCTCCGTTTCTGATAATAGGACGTGTGGAATGCACTTCCGCATTCACACACGAAGACGCGAGCCGACAGCGGTACTGGAGCTGCGGCGTCTGGTTTCTGGATATTATCCGTGTCCACACGAATGGGTAAGGGGGTATTTTGTTTTTATAATAGTTGTTAAGGGGTGAAACGGTCACTGTTACTATCGAGGCAGCGTGAAATTGAAAGGCGCTAAGATTGCGGCTAATGGAATAACTGATTTAGCGTACAGCATAAGGGCACATTGAACGCCTATTATGGCCGAAAATGTGCAGTAGGATAGTATGTGATTCTTTTTCATACCTGTGTTTAAATGAGATTTTAACATAGATGAATAAGGCCTTCATAGATGGGGTGCCTGTAGAAATAGTATTTATATGAATTTTACCTGATAAGGGCTTGCATGAATATATAATTGCAGCCTTGATATATCAGTAGGACAATATAATATGATGGGTGGTATATAATACCATATACGGAGCTTTTAGGGGAACAGTGGTTACATTCTTCTCCTTCCCCAGAGCCTTAAAATATAAGGATAACAAACAGAGCGTGAACTGCTGGATATATGCAGTAATTTTACTCAGTCTGAACCCGACAGCCGGGACGGAAGTACAACCGGCGGAGAGGTGAGGCACTCTCCTCAGGCCCCTTTTGACATAACTTTAGTTGTCTGTATCACATGTAATGCATAGACTAAGTACTCATCTAGTCTGTATATTGATATCCCCTGCAGCGTAGATATCTCGCATCATATACAGAAACACCACTGCCCATTTGGGTAAGAAGCACGGCTGTGCTATAATTTTATTATCGCTTTTTAGACTATTCTCTAGTGTGCTTTCCTCTCTAAGAGGCTCTTCTTACTTGGGTGTCCACTGGGTCACGGACAAGATTTGGTGATTGCGTTGGAGAACGTGTCCACCGATTGTTCAATGTATTCCATGCATACAATTATTAAAATATATGGCAGCGTTGTAATAGATGCTGTGAACGTATGTCACTTTGGGTGATCTGGTATCTTTAGGCCAGGTTGTTTGAAACTTTTCTGTAACACACCCCTCTCTTTAAGTTGGTTGTTTTGTAGACTTATACCAATCGGTAGTCACTAGATTGTGACGCAAATAAGTTTGGAATGTATATGGTGTAGGTACATGTATGTAACATGTAGCCATTGTACATTTTAGAGCCCTGACGAAGTCGTGGGTATACCACCCTGACGAAACACGTGTTGGCTGGGCGTTGCAAAATAAAATCTGAACTGAAGATTACAGCAATCAAGATTTCTTCTATGTTATTGACTTGGTATTATATGTTGATGATTTGATTTTCAATACTGTACTTTATAATAATTGACGTGTGCACAGATCCCATGTTAAATCGTACCTAAGGACCTAGGTCCTATTGGGGGGTTTCAGGCTATTCCTCCCTTCTGTGGCACCGTCGTGAATGGAGTTTTGATAACTAGAATACGTGAGACACGGCAGGCGCCACAACTGGTCAGTCGCTTTAATTACCCTTGTCGCTTGTAGCAAACGCCTCACACTGCTGCACGCCTCACAACACCATCACATCACTCAGGGACACCACCATATCACTCTAGGACACCACCACATCACTCTGGGACACCACCACATCACTCTGGGACACCACCACATCACTCTGGGACACCAACACATCACTCTGGGACACCACCACATCACTCTGGGACACCACCACATCACTCTGGGACACCACCACATCACTCTGGGACACCACCACATCACTCTGGGACACCACCACATCACTCTGGGACACCACCACATCACTCTGGGACACCACCACATCACTCTGGGACACCACCACATCACTCTGGGACACCATCACATCACTCGGGGACACCATCACATCACTCAGGGGCACCACCACATCACTCGGGGGCACCACCACATCACTTGGGGGCATCACTCAGGGGGCCCACATCACTCAGGGACACCACCACATCACTCAGGGACACCACCACATCACTCAGGGACACCACCACATCACTCAGGGACACCACCACATCACTCAGGGACACCACCACATCACTCACAGACACCACCACAGCACTCAGGGACACCACCAAATCACTCAGGGACACCACCAAATCCCTCAGGGACACCACCACATCACTCAGGGACACCAGCACATCACTCATGGACACCACCACATCACTCATGGACACCACCACATCACTCATGGACACCACCACATCACTCAACCCAACCACATCATCACTCAGCATCACAACAGCACTGTCCTTGCTTGCTACCAACAAGCATTGCCATAGCCAATAGGACTCGCATTAGGAAAGTGTAAGATATTGGCTTTGTGAATAACAATGCTATTAATTTATATATTTTCAATTCCAACACATATTTTAAAAAATTGTCATTTACAATACCAATAGCTCACACTTTCCTAATGCGAGACCTATTGCATTGCAAATGCTTGTTGTGTTTTCTGGTGACTAAAGTCCCTATCAGGACACTGGTGTAATTTTATGGGATGTGCCACACCCCTTGTCCATCGCTATTGTTTCCTCGTGGTGTACTTAGAATGCTATTTTTTAGGAATGAGCTACCATTATGTATCTTTTGCTTGCACTGACATTTGCTACTCATTCACTTCTGGCATCGAAGTTCTGCTACCTTACAGTATCACACCTCTGTTGGTTTTCACAGTATACTCACATTAGCTTCTGCTTGCACCATTTTTTTGTGATGGGGTTCTGTAGTTTCCTTGCTTTCAAAGAAAATCACATGTAAATTCTTATCTTAAGGGCCTCTTGTCTGAGTGTTGCTGGTGCATCTAGTTGCCTCACAAGCCTCTGTTGCTGCGCAGGTGTTAATGATATTTCCTTGCCTGTGAGTTGAGTGTTGTTGAAAGCCTGCATGCCGTCATATTTTATTCATACATTTACATGGATCCTTTCAGAGTGTTGGCAGATATATAGTCTGTGGTTTGGTTCAGAAGGCGAGGAGGCAGAAATTAGAATCTTCTTTGAGCTCAATTCTTAAAGCAATTGACGATTGATGTGAGAGGACTCATTCACAGCGCTTTGCTAAGCAGGGATGTTGTCATGGTCGCAGTAAGTGGTACAACTGAATGACTGTGACTGCTGTCCCGCAAGTTTTAGTGTCAGTTTCTTGGGAAGGCGATAATTTTATCAACAACAAATCTCCCTTACCCAATACTTTCTTTTTGGAGACACTTCAAACATAAAAATTGGAAGATGGAGAGATTTTTTTTTTTTTAAAAAGCCAAAACAGTATAGCCCAGTCACACACTTTACTTGCCTATTTTTTCAGCAACCTTTTTTTCCGCAGTTTATTTTTTTTATATATATTGAGGTTTTTTGTTTTTTTTATTCATAAGAGTTGCCCAGTGCTTTAACATGTCTAGAGACGACTTTGTGGACAATGGTAAATTAATTCCAGGATAATCCCTCTTTCTGGATGAACACCTGTCCTTCGGGTAGGCACTGCTGAGTGCACTAGTCGCCTGCAGAGTTTTCTTAATGTGGCCTGATCACTAGATATCCAGTTGGGAGTGAAAAGGATGGCAAGGTGCAAGAAAGGTTCAGTTAGGGTGTCCACCTGACAAGTTGTAGAATTTAAGAGACGCAACGATTGTCTATATAACAGTTTTGCTCTGTCAACCATCCCAGCATGGGGGCGTGGCCTGGAGCCGAAGATGGTGGACGCGTAGTTCCAGAGCTCCGTCCACAGCCCAATAATACGAGCAATTTATCCTGCAGCCCCATACGGCAGCCCACCTGATTTATACTCCGGAAGCCCCCGGGGGGGTGCTGGAAGCAGCGGTGAGGTGTTATTCCGCTCGGCCAGCAGCGCGAGAGCGCTGCGTCACCAGCCCTTGCAGCGGCCTTCGGGACGAGGCGAAGCCCCGGGCTCAATTGGGTGGCCTGCCCGACTCGCACTGCACCTTCAGCGCGGTCCAAACGGGGCCCCTGATCGGAAGTGACTGTGGACTCCAGCGGAGGCTCCGGAGCACGCACGGACATCCTCACATGTCCGTGGCCCTGCTGCCTGCCTTCCAACACTGCGCACTTTCCGGCTTCCCTGCTGTGAGATCTGCGGGACGCGCGGGATCCTCACCGGATTGGTTTGCCGGCTCGCCCTTCGTCCTTGCGGCGTCTGCCCTCGGCAACTCTGGTTGGGCCTGCAAGTGCAGTGCTACCGCTCCCTGGGCCATCGGACCGGAGTGCCCGACCCTGACTGGACCTTTCTGAGTGCACCGGAGCTGTGGTGTATTGACTGCCTCCGGCGCCATTTTGCCAGCACAGCCGGGCAGTACCCTCGGCGCCCTGAAGGTGAGACGGGGCCTTGAACCGAGGTGTTGCTCCCCTCAGACCGGACATATTGCAGGGTGAGACACGCCACTGAGAGCCGGAAGACCCGCACCGGCCCGTTGCGTGGAAGTGCGACGTGAGCATTACCGCCTGGCCATATACTCCCAGCATAGCTGCCCAGCACGCTCCTGTTCAGGATTCCGCGTCGTGCCTAACAACACCTGGGCCACACGGTCCCTATTCTTCTACTCCCTGGAAGCAGGGGAGACGACTGTCTACTGCCCCCAGTAGACTTACAGGCTCCCCAACTACAGCGCAGCGCGCATAGACCATATATACGCTCTGCCCTCTTTGACCACTACATCCTGTATCCCCGGTGGCCGTGGACTGCGTATTGGTTGGTCTCCAGAGAAGGCAACGGCGTCCGGAGGTACCCACTGCTGCGTCACCCTGCACACGAGATCCATGGGCAAGCCCAGGGGCAGGACCCATGGCCAGGGAGCCGCGATGGACGTGCAATCCACGGGCTCTGAAGACCCACTGGCCTCCTCCAATGTGGACATCATCCCACCGACCGGAAGGGGCTCCCAGGATGCAAAATTGGACCTCATCCTAAACGAGATACGCGCGACGCGCGAAGCCTTGGAATCACGTATAGATACTATGGCGACGGGACTATCATTATTAAGGGCTGACCACAACAAACTGGCAGAACGGGTAGCGGAACAAAAGATCACACTGAATGACCTTGTACCGCAACAGACGGAACACTCCACTAAGTTGGAAGGTGTGGAGAAACAACTTAAACAACTGTGGGATAGGGTGGACGATGCCGAAGGGCGGGCCCGTCGCAACAACGTCCGCATCCTAGGTATTCCGGAAAGAAGCGAGGGGAGGAACCCTACCCAATTTGTGGAAGACTGGCTGCGGCAGTTAGTGGGCCAAGAAGATCTCACTGCCCTCTATAGTGTGGAACGGGCACACAGGATGCCGCCGCGGCCCCCCAAACCTGGAGCACCCCCTCGTCCTCTGATCGCACGCCTCCTTCACTACAAGGATCGTGACGCTGTCCTGCGGGCAGCTAGGGAGAAGGCGCCGATACGTTTTGAGGACAAGAACATCTCGGTCTACCCTGATTTCACTCCTACTGTACAGCGTGCCAGGTCCACCTTCATGAATGTAAAACGCAAACTAAGAGACAGAAACATGAAATATGCGCTCCTGTTCCCTGCACGGCTCAAAATTCTACACGCAAACAGATCCCACTTCTTTGATTCGCCAGAAGAGGCAGAAGAATGGATGGAAGTCACCCTATCACCGCCGGCCTCACAGGACCCGTTTGAAGATCGCCAGGGCGAAAACCGTGGGAACCCTCCGACTCGACAGGACAAAGGCCCCAGCCCGGGACAACACTCTTCCCAGGGTGTACCAGCGCAGCCGCACCATTCTGGTGCCCTCACAGGCAGACACCCATCTTCATTACAGCGACAACGGCTAACGGAGGAGGCCTTGGCAGCGCACGACGCGGTAGTGGCTGCAGACAGGCACACCATCTCCACTGACACCCGTACTGAGGTGTCTGGTTCGGTCGACAGCTTGCCGCTCTTCCCGAAGGTCACAGCCCAGATGGCGGAGGAGTTCTGAACTGCTGCGAGTATGCTCCCCTCCGGGTGGTAACGTATGACTGTCTCCCCCCCACTTGTATGGTAGGCGGTGGGTTGCATGAGGGGCCTATTTCTGGGTGGGCTGTTGAACTAATGCAGGCCGTAGAGAGAGAGACTACTGACAGAGGCCTGTCACCCCCGAGATGCATACAAACTTAACTGACTTGTGCCCACGTTGGGCACCATGGTTTGGATCTCGGGCACGTTTGCCTGGGAACCCTTTTGTTCAGGGAATCCAGGGTTGTAAGACACTCTCATCCTTTCACGGAACCGGACTACCATGGGTACCCGGGTTTTTCATCCGGCTGAGTCTCATAGAAGGAAATGGGGCCGCTTAATAAATACCAAATGTGCACTTGGAACGTGCGTGGCATGGGGGCGGTTCATAAACGCCATAGGATATTAGCCCAACTTAACCGCAGGGGGACACAGATTGCTTGCCTCCAAGAGACGCATTTGAATGCTGCTGAGAACATGAAACTTCGAAAGAAATGGAGGGGACAGCTCTTTGCTACCTCCTATTCTGCGTTCTCCAGGGGGGCGGCGATCTGGTTCCGCGGCTCTGTCCCTTTCCAGTTGCTGGAACACAGAATCGATACTGAGGGGCGCTATGTATTTGTGCGGGGGCTGTTGGACGGGGAGGCTATTGTGTTTGGGTGTGTGTACTCGCCGAACTCGAGTCAGGCGGAGTTCTTGTTGACAGTGAATGGGGTACTTGCAGACTGGGCGGATCATCAATTGTTGATTGGAGGGGACTTTAATGCTGTGCTTGATGTTGCTTTGGATAGGTCACATCCCCCTTTGCAGGCGGCTGAGAGTAAAAAACAGGCAGAGGGTTTAGCGAGATGGTCCGAGGGATGGGATCTGACAGACGGGTGGCGTAGTGCACATCCACGAGACAGGGAATATACCTTTTTTTCACCACCCCACCAGCTCCATACCAGAATCGACCACATTTTCTGTTCCCGTTCCCTAGCGGCTTCCATAGTCCGAACCCAACACATGGGGAAAACTCTGTCTGACCACAGTCCTGTAGAACTCACCTGGCAGTGGGGTAGGCGTCTGACTCCCATCCCAACTTGGAGACTATCTCCAGATCTACTTGAGGACTCTGTATTTCGGGCCTCCCTGTCTGACACTATAGTTTCATACTTTTCCACAAATACTAACACGGCCAGCTCCCGACTAGTAGAGTGGGACGCCTTTAAAGTTTGCCTGAGGGGGGAGGCAATGGCTGCTGGGACGGGTAGGAAACGTGCGGTAATTGCCCAATTGAAGGAAGTGGAGAACTCACTTGCGCCCTTAGAAAATGAGGCAGCTGGCACCAATGCACCCTTCACGCCACTACAGGAGGCTCGCATTAGGCAAGCGGAACTACTGGAAGACCTGAGGCTCCTAGACTACAAAGAGTACACGAACAGGCAGCATACACAGGCGGATAGGGCCGGCCCCCTGCTAGCTCGCATTCTCCGTGATTCCCCAATTCATCATCCCATCCTGAATATTCTGGATCAGGCGGGCACCCCAACTAACACCCAACTCGGGATTAATACGGCGTTCAAGGACTACTATATAACACTTTACAGCCCTCCGCAGCCCCTACCCGAAGATGCATTCGAGACCTTCATGAGGGACCTGACTCTACCTCAACTCACTGAGAGTCAGGCCAAAGACCTGAAACGCACCATTACGATCGCTGAAATTAGGCAGGCGATAAGAGCTCTCCCCAAGGGCAAAACCCCTGGTACGGATGGCCTACCAGCCGACTTTTATGCGACATTCGTAGACCTCCTGGCACCGCGCCTGCACACTATTTATATTGAGGCCTTACGGACGTCGTCCCTTCCACAGTCGTCAATGCAGGCGTTGATCACATCTATATTAAAGCCTGCCAAGGAAGGGCTGCAAATGGCGGATTATAGGCCACTTTCCCTCCTCAATACTGACTCCAAGATATTGAGCAAGGTACTGGCAGCAAGACTAGTGCAATACGTGCCGCAACTGATCCACCCGGATCAATGCGGTTTTATTCCGGGTCGTAGCACGGCCATGAACCTTAGACGTTTAGCACAACTGATGCTCGGAGGCGGTGGAGACGTACACTCAGAGGGCTGCATATCTCTGGACTTGAAACAAGCGTTTGACTCCCTTAGGTGGGACTTTATGTTCGCCACCCTGTCCAAATTCGGTATACCCTCTGAATTCCTTGACTGGGTCAGATTGCTCTATACCGTCCCCACAGCGAGAGTACGCACCTCTGGACTTATATCGGCTCCTATAGCCATAGCAAGGGGCACCAGGCAGGGCTGCCCGCTATCCCCCCTCCTTTTTGTCCTTGCCCTTGAGCCCATGCTTTGTCGGCTTCGGTTGATGGCTCCCCAATATGGAATACGCAGACACGGGACTGCACATATTGTATCTGCTTACGCAGATGATATTATATTGTATTTCCGAGACCTGAGGGGAGACCTGAGCTCTGTTTCCCAGGTCTTCGAGGACTTTAGGGCGATCTCTGGTCTGACCATAAGCGAATCCAAGTCCTATGGCTACACATTTGCGGCAACGGGCTTGATTACACCCTTACCATTCGCCCCTCATGCATTCCAGATGGCGGAAACCACCTTTAGATACTTGGGGATGCAAATATATAGGGAGTCCGACCTGATGATTGATGGAAACCTTGGGAGGGCCATCAGAGCACTGAAATCACAGATTCAATTCTGGTTGACGCTCCCACTTTCCATACCCGGCAGAATAGCGATATCAAAGATGGTGATGCTTCCCCGTCTTATCTATTATTTCACCAACTTACCCTACCTGATCCCAGCAGCGACATTTAAGACCCTGGACACTCTCCTTACTGAGCTCATATGGGGGCACGGCCGCAGACGTATAAGCTTGTCTAAGTTGCAACTCCCCTCTGGCGCGGGAGGTATGGGCCTGCCGGACTTTAGAGCTTACAACTACGCGTGTCAGCTTCAATGGCTGGCTTACTGGGTGGCTGGCCGTAATCTCCAAGAGATCGACATGTCGGTGGAGGGCTACGGTGGAGGGAAATTGCACACACTACTCCTACCTAATTCGAACATACCGAGGGATGCCCCACCACTACTTAGACTAGCGATCCTTTACTGGAGGAAGGCTCTGAAATACACTTCGCCTAAGTCATCCTATGCCCCCACTATCCCACTTCTGGGCATCCCATTGGGCACAGGAGCTCTCACGATGGCCGCACTAACCACATGGCATGACGTGGGAGTATCGCATGTAGGTGACCTGTTTACAGACGGCCACTTGTTGTCCTTTGAAGACTTCAGAACCACACAAGGCATGCCCGGGGGATCATTCCTTCTGTACGCCGGTCTTCGCAATTATATCACACATACATGGGCACCTGAGGGACAGGAACCTGACACAAACCCCCTCACTAAGATGCACTATCTAATGGGACCGGGTGCACATCTGACGAGATGGCTTGCTGCGGGCATCAGAGAAGGGAGGACATTCCCTCTCTCGTTTCTCAAGGAGACATGGGAGGAGGATATTGGTAGACCCCTGAGAGACAAGGAATGGGACCGAATACTGCAGTTTCCCAGGAAAGTAGCCAGGAACCCCAAGTTCAAATTCATACAATTAATGCTGTTACATAGGGCCTACCTGACCCCGCACCGCTTACATACGATGTTTCCTGATGCTAAAAGCAATTGCCCCCGCTGTGACACTGAAGATGCATCACTGATACACATGATGTGGCAATGCCCCAAGTTAGGATACTACTGGACCACGGTCCATGCATCACTTGAGAGCGCAGGAGCCCTGTCCCGATCTCCTACATTAGAAGGCACGTTATTGGGGCTGCGACCCTCCCAGCGCAGCAGGACAGTGGCGTCACGCTTTGCAGATCTGGCCTTATTATTGGCGAAGCGAGCTATCACAATGAGATGGAAGTCACCTAACCCACCCAACCCTGAATTATGGAAGGCAGAGGTAGTGCGCTGGAGCAGGGCGGAGGGAGAAGCGCTGCAACGCGAAGAATACAGAGGGCTGCGGAAAAGGCCGATCTCACTGGACTGGTTTGCCATGTTGGGGGAGTTTGAAACGGGGGATGAAGGGGAGGAAGGGGATAACAGTGACACACCAAATATGGAATAAAATGTCCGAAGCCGGAATTTCATCTCACACACTGTCACTGGCTGTGTTGCAAGGTTATGGGTTGAGGAACGCCCAATCACTGGCTTGCTGCCTCGCACCGACTAAGTGTACTGAAAACGAGACTACATGTTGTACTAATAAGGGTGACCCAGATGAATGTTCGTTCTATTCACTTCATTTGATAGCTGCAAAGAGAGTGTCGGGTGGGTTGTTCGAGGGTGGTGGGAGGGTTTCTAAAGATGGGGGTTTGTTTAACTGCGACAGTTCTGATCGCCATAAAATGTAAAATGTGAAATCGAAATGACAAAGCCACAGATTTGTTTTAAGCGGATATCTCCATGGTTTATCTTGATGTGCTGCAATTGAAATGTGTGTAACTGCTTCACATACTTTGCTAATAAACAGATTTTCAAAAAAAAAAAAAAAAAAAAAAAAAAACATCCCAGCATTAGCGGGGAATTTTAGAACAACCTAGCCAGCTCTGTGCCAAGATTAAGGGAGTGTGATTGTGAATACTGAGTGCAGCAAGCATTGCCTGATTAAGTGTACAGTATAGCAGGCACTGATATGCAGAATGCTGGGCCTCCTTGGCTGGTGAAAGGGGGATTGGCCAAGAACATTGTCGTCTTGAGATAGGCTATCAGCGTGTGTTTTTTTTAGGGTACTGGGGTTCCAGCTATAAATTGCTTTTGACTTGCTTGGAGAGGGCCCTTTGTCAGTTAATTGTACTTGTGCATTGTCTCGTTTTATGATGTCTTAGCACAAGCGGTTTCTGGGGGCAGTCAAACCTTACAATATCACCAATCTAGTAGGCTCCTGGAGTCTTTCTGCTCCAAGTTCTTGGATTTAAATGCATCTTATTTTGCATCCACGATTCTGACATATCATAAGTCCTTCTTCAGACTGTCACGAGGTTTCTGTTTTTGTTTACACCCAGTGTAACAGGGCATGTAACTTATATACTGAGGCATCTCTGTGCAACAGTGATTTTTACTGCATTATTTGGTGCTTCTGAAATAATGAGCAGTTTTCTTATAGGGAATGCTTTGTGAGACTATCAGATGGTAGGTATCCTGTGACACTATCAGATGCTATCCTGTTTCACTGGATTTCTGCCACTGCGTTATGTTTAAAGCAGTGATATTAGTTTTGCCGCTTTTCCTTATATGTTCGCCCAAGTTTTAGGTTGTGCTTTGGTAGGTCATCTGTTCTCTGGCGTTTTTGAGGATTTGATGGCGAAAGAGCTAATTTTGTTATCAAAATGGGATAACAATAACTGAATACCAGTAAGTCCACCTTTAGTAACTTTGGCACGAATGGTTGCAGCTTTGTAGGTCCAAAGTGGGGAAGAAGTGTAGGTGCCACCTTTGTTTACATCAAGATACCTGATTTGCTCGATTATTCTCATGCCAACAGGGTACACTTGCCCAAAATATATGTATGTTTTCTTCTCATCTTGGTGGGATTTGTGACTTAAGTTTTGCAGTTGGCCTATTACATGAATCTGTTGGTAGATGACTGTCTGCATGCCAGGGGTGATTGTTGGAGACCTTAATTTATTTATTTATTTATTTTTATAAAGCTTTTTATTAATTTTTAAAAAAGGCGATGACAATGAGAACGTATCAGGTGCAATGCAATTATATACATACAAGTATCGTATCGTGGAAAAGTCAGGATAGTAGCGACATAAGACACAGGACACCGGGACTCAACATTCCTAAACAATCAGGATTATGAAATTAACAGGGTTCGCACTATCAAAGGGTGTTGGCCCTCGGTCTCGCCGGTCACAATATCACTTTATACTTAGATCATGAACAGTATACATTGCAGCCCTTGTATGCAGAATTACACCAGATCAAACAATAACGCTCGCATTAGCACCATAATACAGAAAAAGGAGGTCAGGATAATTAAAAATATAAGAAAAGGAAAATAGAATAAACAAAAAACGCAAAGCGCGTAACACCCCAACCCCCACCCTGCACCCCTGCATGCAGCTTACGCCAAACCCCAACTAGCAGTGTGCCTGACGCCCCATCTAAACTATACCCCATAAAAGGAATGGAGGAGGGCCTTGTACAGGCTCCCGGCCTCTCCCCTCCCACTAACTCCAAGCCTCCCCCTAAGTAAGGATATTCAACGTTACACAATCGAGCTAAGATCGGGGGATTCATTACTCGCCTACATCGCCTCCCGGTATCAACATAATAAAGTTAGTCCCAAACAGCCACAACTCGAACAAAAGTCCTGAAGGATAAGCCGGTCTCAGCCCTGGCCAGTTCGATCAGGTACACAAGTGTACGCAACACAAACAGTCACCATCTTGGAAGAGTGCTGAACACAGGAGCGAGCCGGAAACATCACGCAACATTCAATCACATTGTAATTGGGTCCCATCCGCTCCGTCAGGAACCCCCGATATCGTTGCCAGTCACGAGTAACTGAGTTCGAAAAAAGCAAGAGGGGTACCATGTCAACCCACTCCTGAGTCCTTACATGAGCCCTCAGATGTATTACACGGCGCGATCTTCTCTCCGTCAGTGTCAATACTGAACATGCCAACACAACAGGGACGTCCGGCACGTAGCCGTTAGCTGATTTGCGGATCAGAATTTCACTCCCTTCTCGCTGCACAGGGTTGTTGACGTCAATTAAACCAGTTGCTGTGGACGCCGCCACTTAAACACTGTCATGAAATTGAACACAAGTCTCTTTCACATGTCCCATCTCGAAAATGACGGCATCAAATTTAAGTTCCATGACTTGGGCACTCCGGTTCAGGGAGAGGTAAGACCACCGACAGCCGCCATTAGAGCTGCGAGCGTGGATTCAGTCCCGGCCGACACTGATTGTTCCCATTCATTGGTCACATACTGGTCTGATATCGGTAATCCCTTGGTTAGGATATGTCGTCCCAAGATATCCGTATGACTTTCCCTGGACCCCTTGGAGGGTTGGGTTCGAATCCTACGCAGGTCGATATTGGGTGTTGTGTCATACTGTTTCACCATGGTCAGTCCCTCGGGCCCGTAGGGATAGGCCAACTAGAGTCAAAGATGAGGACACCCGCTCCAATCTCGTACAGGATAGTTCGGGGTCGCCGTCAGGATGTGGCCGCAACCGCCGGGTCACCTTTCCGATTATTACCAAGCCGTTCACGGTGATGGCTCCGTTAATTAATACCCAACTTGCATCGGCAGTGTCTGTGGGATGTTCCTTCACAGTGCCAATCTGTTCGAATGTTCAATGGGAAGATCGGACAAAAACTTCACTTCCGTTCCGGTGGACCGGCCCCTCCTAAACTCCTGTGTCGGCAAGATTTATACTCGAGGCCCCGGCTTCAGAGCTGATGTAGGCCGCAAACTTCAAGACGATGTTTCTCCGGTATCGAAGCTGACAGAATGTTCGGGATCTCACGGTGCGGCGTAAGGTTGATTCGTCTACACGGGAGCGTTGCATAGGCACAGGATATCTAGCAGGATCTTGTAGCAGGATGAGGAGGTCTACGGAGCCGGGAGCCTAAGCGGACATCTTGGTCGCCAGCTTGGCTCCTCCCACGGAGACCTTAATTTAACTAAATGTGGGACCAGTATCCTAAACTAACTTGGCTTTTTGTCCCTATAATGAGGGGGTGCCATCAAGCACTGCAGGTCCATGACCTGGATTTTCACTGGTGGTGCTAGAATATTCTCTGATCCACATTTGGACAGCAGATAGTAAGTGGGCTGAGATTAAATGTGGCAACATTTTGGTTAAAATGTCACCACACACAAGGAGTTGTGAGGTGATGGAAAGTTCTAAGCTATGTAATTCAGTGGTGTAGAGTTCCTTGCAGCTAGGTTTTCTTTTCTTAGATTTACTGCTGTTCTCTTGGGTTTCTCACCGTGATCACTGATAGGTATAGTGTCTGCTTACGCTTATCCGAAGTCCAATCTCAGAATTTTCATTCATAGATAAGAAAGAATTTGTGTACTCTGAGAGACAGTTGAGCTTATTGCCTGGTTTAAAAAGTGGGGCAGCTCTGATAGATAATCACCAGTAATGCAGATACCAGGGCACAGGATGTAGGAGGCCCCTTTGCACCCAATTTATGGCTGTATTTTACAGAGGCCAGGTTCACATTTTCCTTGTGTTAGGGTCCCTAACGCCTTTGCTATGCCACTGGTTCCAATTGCTTATTTCCAGCTATGGATCCTAATTCAATAAAAAGTGAAAACAGTGCTAGGTGGGCTTGTTAGCCAGTTCTTTTTGTTTAATTTAGACTTTACAGTAATTGTTTTATGCAGTATAATGGTAAGGCCTGTTAATGATCACATGTAGATTTTGTAGTCTAGCTTGGCTTCAAGCAGTGAATTTAATTATTCTACACAGCAGGCTAAATGACCCCGGCACAGAAATTACTGTTGTGAGAGAAAAAAACAATTGAAACTAAAGAAATTGCTATTTTAAAAACATGCGGTAATTATCTGTTTTTCAAAGGTTGAATCGTAGAGAGTGCCTTTGTGCTCCAAGTAGTCTGGAGTCTTTATTGAAATGGAGATTAAATTATGTTGCCTGGATGTTGTGTGGGATGCTTTACCATTAGTATGACCTCAAAGATTTCAGTTATGAGGCCTACTGATTGTGGATATGAACAAACTTTATAAAAGTTTGACCCAGCCTTGAAGAATATCCCTCAGAGGGAACCAATAGGGACCTTTTGTGGAGGATGTTCAGTTACCTTAAGCAGTGAGGACATCAAGATTTTCTTGTATGAATTATTCCAATGGAGTAAAACTCTTTAAGTAGAGTTTCCCAGGGCATGATGTAGTATCAACCTTATGCTAGCATTGTCTCTGATTTACAATACTATTATGTACATTTTACAGGAAAGTTTTTTTTTTGTCCCATTTAGGAATCAATACAAAAAGTAACCAAAAAAGACAAGCATCAGCTGCTTGAAGGCTGCCCTGTACTCAATCCGACCACAGACGTTTACTAATTGCAAACTCGTCACTTTTAGGCATGCACTGGATTAGACCAGAAGTTTTAAATAGTGCTAGCCCTGTTTCTTTGCACTCTCAATTATAGCTGTCCAGGTTTGGAGCAGCAAGGGAAATGTATATTGTCCAGCATTTCTGAATTGTATGCAGGATTAGGTCCTGTGTATTCCAGAAAGTTCAGCTGAGCCAAGATACCACAACTCCTATCTGTACAAGCCAGTAAAACACATATACGTCTAGCCTTGCATATTACACCACTACTTTTAAACAGACTGTCAAATTGCAAGATTAATTTCTGATAGCTAGGTATATGAGGGGATCTTTTAGACACTGGTGAAATGTCTCTTGAGCTAGAAAAAGAGTCCGTGTACTCCAGGCAAATTTTGTTGCATTATTTTGCCTGTTTACAGATTGATTCTTCAGTATGTGAAGGATGTTCATCATTGCATTCGACAAATAATTGCCATTTTTGTTTTTTAACCACTGGGGTTCCGAATATGCAGACTTGAGACATGCAGTAATTTGCATCATACACTGTCTAACAATGTGGAGCCACTGTACACAAGGTGGTAGAGTCTCCAAAATATGCAAAAATAAATGAACTCCCATTGCTGCCAGCTCATCAGACAGTCCCCTTCAATTTTGCAGTTCTCCTCCATCTGTTTATAGAGCATCCAATGCTACTTTAATGAACAGACATTTCTACTGCCATGACCAATTGTTGCAATCTGAAACCCTGTTGGAAGCATTAGAAGAACTTCATACTCAGAAGTATACATAACATGATTTTATTAGAAAGTCATGATAAAGGCTTTATTACTATCATTAGCAATAGAAATCTTTTACCAGTATCAAAATTAATTCACAGGCCTACCCATTCATACTTCAAATTCAGTCCAGTACTCCAATACAGTAACGGTTTGTCGTTTGATCACATGACTCCCTTTCCACCCACTCTTAGTCAAATATATTTAACGACAAACGTCAAAATTTGCTGTTGGTATGAACAGTATGTCAGATACGTGCTTTCTGGGACGCCTGGAAGCCAGTGTACAACACGGGGCCAGCCACACCTTATGTCAAGTGCTAATACCGTGTCAACTCGAGGACAACCTTCGTCTTGGAAAATGTTCAAACTTGCTTGAAAGCCTTCCTGCGATAGCTAGGCATAGCTGGAATATTGCAACCTCAACAGTTTAACAATTTAACCCTCTGGGATGCCAGTTGACTTAATACAAAATCCAAGTCTAAAACAGATTGATAATTGTGTGACATTAGCAGTAATACGCTGGTAATACGTTAAAAAAAATATATAAGTTAGATTATGCACTACAACGTAATTTCCCCCCCGAAACATAGCAGGTAATGTTTATTTTGTCACCCTTAGGGACGTGCCAAAGTGGTTCTATTTGCCATACAGGGAGACAACATTCAGCCTTTTGGGCGCTATTCTGAATTTGCATTCACAAGAGGTCTTGGACAGATTCTGATAGGGTGATGTGTCTCACTGGTTCCTTTCCATGATATTGTATGCAAAGAAAAAGAAAAAAATTATGAACTGCTCTCTCCTTTACCTTTAATGCTATTAAATATTTCTGTTGATTTGATCATAAAGAATCCCTGGTGCTAGAACTTTCCTAAATATTGGTTTAAATCTTGCCAGGGATGGAGTAAGCAAACAATTCCATCACCCTTTTGAGTAGTATAAAGCAATCCCAGATCCCTCACGCCTCTGGACCCGGTGTGCATGATTTTCTGTGCTCATGCTAACTACATCCCTGACCCTGGATTTGTCATTAATGCACTGTTAGGTGCTTATAATTTTCTTGTGCCCTTCTTAACTTTGAATTAACATGTTGTTTGCACTTAATTCCCAGACAAGATGCTTTGGAACTAGAAATACCTCTGGTCTCAAAGCCCATGTATTGACAGCGTATGTATACCAAATTGGTGAAATTTATTTTATGGAAACTAAAGTAGTGCTTTGCCGCCTCTTATTGTTGGCCTTTTGAACAAGGCCATTGTCGGGTGACTAGCAAGTTTTATTTTAGTCGTTAAAACACATGCTAAGCGTTTAAATACTGTTTGTACCCTACAGCAAATAATTATAACCTAAGCCTTATAAAACAGAACTTGTGGCTTTTTTTGGCTGTGTGGCTTGTGCAGTCCTTGTAAAATGTCAGTAGTGGCCACCCTCTTGAACCAAGCCGCTCTGGATTCCGGAGTTCATAGCTTCTATGAGTGTGATACCAGTCATGGACCGATTGTATCCCCCCACTGAAGGTTCAGTCGGTCAATGACTTGGTATCTTCGTTCTGCGGAATCCCCCACATTAGCATGGTGGTTTCAGAAAGCCGTGCGGCTGGTGGCACCCTGCAGACCTGCGGTTCTGCATGCAAACCTTAGTGGCGATTGCAGCTCTACTCTAGAGTATGTGATTGAAATTTGAACTGTCCAACTCGGAGGCTTCCAATACCCATAACTTTGGAGTGTAAGCTGCCCGTGTGCATGCTTCTGATACCTCTTTCAGGTGGCAGCGTCACACCAGGGGTGATCTAACTGCAGGCTTCCTCTGCTATACAGGACTAGCTTAGACTGTGAGAGTAAGGCCTTATGTCAGTGTGCACATTATAGGAGTATAATTATGGAGCTGGATTGACATTCATGCTTACTCTTGATGGCTTTCATATTTTTGTAGCGTAAGCTACAAAGTTGGTGAAAAGATTCCTTAGGGCAATGAAAGGTTCCATGGAGGCTGGTAGCTGGAACAATCTAGCTCCCTAGCCTTCAAGCCGCACTGAAGGATAGTAGGTCTATCCTGAGCTGTATTCCTCTGCAACAGCCTGGTCCCATTCCACTAAGCAGGGAGTGGCCAGGATCTGTTAGATGACATGGCAGGTCAGATTTTGGATGAAGGGCAGAAAGAGGGGCTGGCATGTTGGGTCACCAATGTTGGACCACCATCTATATAGTCCTCTGTGGTAATGTTGGGAGTATGACAAGCATGCACGTTACCGTTTTCCATTTAACAGCACCACAAACATGCGTTAGTATTGCTGTTGTCAGTTTAAACACTTGTCCTTTGAATGATGGAGGGCTGAGAGTCAGCACTGTGGGGTTGGAACTTATAACTAGGACCGCTGCAATTATGCGATTCTGCTTGCATGGATTTTGCTGTATAATTATGCAGTTGCCAGGTTTGTCACATAATCCATCAGCTGCTGCATAATCTTCATATTCTAAGAAACAAATTGTTTACCACACAAACGGATCAAAAGTTACTAGAAACGTGGTGACACGTGCTGCCACGCAGTGCAGTGCCATTTGTAAAGGTTGACTGGTCACCTTTCAGTTGCTTATTGCTATAGCTTGTAGTAAACTGGTACTTATTAGGTAAAACCATCGCCCGAACAGTGTTAACATGTCTAAAAAGGGCAAAATAATGTAGGCATTCTATCACAAAGTCGGCTGCATTATGCCACATAATTTGAATTCTCTAGCCCCATGATTTAATGAACTCTGACTCTGCCTCCGTGGCAAGCGCTTTGTTGACTGAACCATCTTTTGCATAGATGGAATCAAGGAGCATTTTTATTATAATACAATTTTATTTTAAGATACTTAATGGAAATGTACTGAAAGGAAAGCTGCCAAGGCATTCGTGTTCCATTGATTTAAGCTTTAAGGTCTCATATAGCTGCTGCACCCTATGATAGACATATGCATAGCAGCCAGTTGAGACACTGTTCCTAACTTCTTAAAAGGATGCACGCAGAATTCAGGGACGAGAGAAGGTGCTCACATAGGCCATGCCATTCAGAGAGACATTTTTGGTTAGATGCTCTGAGGAACTGTGACTGTCCCCAAATTCCACTTCTTGTAAGGGGTGGGGGTGGAGGAGATCTGGAAGTATAGCTAAGTTACTGATATGTGGCATAGCTACTTTTGGGATAGCATCTCTTGTCCCTTTCTGCCGCCTTACCTACTTGGCTGTGTTCTTGCTGATACTCATCTCTTGTCCCTTTCTGCTGCTTTACCTTCTTGGCTGTGTTCTTGCTGATACTCATTACATAGTTTGAGCCAGGAGTCGCAGGTGGGGTCCACTGGTACTTATTTTTGTGGACCAGCCCTTATGTTTCCTCATCAGACTTTAACTCAGAAAAAGAGAGAAAAAAACATGGAAGGATAAAGAAAGAGGAGGAGAAATATAGAACAATAGTGACAAAGTGAAAAAGCAAGAACCCGTAGAGTGACGTAAAAGGGAAGGGCATGTCTGGTAGTAGAGTAAAGTGGCATGAAGTGGAAACAAAAGTACGAAGTCTTGAAATGTAATGCACCGATATAGAATAGTGCCGGCTGCAGGCCTTGTGACCAAAACTTTAGGGCACTGCTGATACTTTCAATAATCGGCTTTAAATATAAAGAGCTAAGAAGGAATCGATAGTGGAAGTTCATGCATGCATTCTGTAAATGTAAAACAAATTGAAAGCTAACAGTTAAGTTGGTATTCTCAGATTGATTAGTGGGACAAATGCAAGTGCATCAAACAGAATATAATATGGATGGTTCAACTACATTTGATTGTGAATTAAAAAAAATATGTCATCCTTTGCGTATTTGATTGATGAATGCTCGTTTCTGTTTTTTTGTGTATTGTTTTGAGGTTTAAATCATCGAAATTACTTAGGCTATTGTCCCCTACTTCCAGTAATGGCTCAGTGGGGGGCAGATTCCAACAGCGATTCATTAGGGGACCCTGAATTCCTGTAATGATTAAGTGAAAGACCATAGAAGTCATAAGTTTAAGAAACAGTGGACTACATCATCGCCTGGACCACTCACTTAATACATAGCTGTAAGGTAGAAACTGACATTATGGACTGAACTCTTCCTCTGGTTTGTGGGTGATTGGTCCAGTGATACCTATGATGATTTAGGAATTGGTATGGTGGGTAGCTAGGACAATGCATGCTTGCAAGAGCTCTAGCAAAATAGTGTAAGATATTGAAATTTTAACATCTGCACAGCCTACCCCTGCCTATTATTATTAAACATTTGTATAGCGCTTAGCTACCCGCTGGCATCCCAGCGCTAGCCACCGTGCAGACAACCATTAGAATTATGGGGTATTTGTTGGAGTAGCCAGGTTTTTAAAAATTTACGGAATTGTAGAATGTGTGCTTTAGAGTAGCGGTGTAAAGGTAAAGTGTTCCTATAGCTGAACAGATTGTTAAACAGTCAGTGAGAACCTGTGTGTGTTTGTTAGGGAAGAGAACGAACACAAAACCAGTTTATCTGTAATGGTTGGGCTCTTTGTAATTTTAGTCGTGGAAGTCCGAGATTGTTTCAGCAATAAGCGATCAATAAATGGTTTACCTTTAAGGAAAATTCAACATGTCCTTAATTCAGTGGTTCTAAGGGTAATTGGCTTTCTACTTTTCCCTTCTCATATAATGTATTAGGTTTATACAGGCAGTATTGCTTGCTGCTTACAAAAAAAGCTTTTTGTAATATAGAGAACCTGCCTTTTTCTCACACCGAAATAAAATGGAATTGTTTTTCTGTAGTTTGATATACGCACACACAGTGGTAAAGCTGCGCAGAACAACAGATGTAGTTAATTTGCTCACTGCTCACGCTTGAAGCGAATATCAATGCCAGAGATTATTTTTGAGCTGGAAAATTGCACTGCTTAGTAATGTTATCACTGTTGTCGGGTGTGGAAAGTACATTTCCCTTTGCGGAGTCTGTATGAGATGTAATGGAAAAGAAAATAAATATGAGCTCATCCTACCCTGTGCAGCCTGTTAGTCCCCGTTTGCCCCCTCATGCTATGCTTGCTTTGGATTTGCGTGCACCCAACCATGGGTGTAGTCACCGGTGTCGGAAGTGTATATACCACTACTGCTGTAGTGACACGACTGAAGTGTGGTGGCCTGTATGTGTTCTAGTGATTGATGTGTACCAGTCACTAACGCTCAGATGCTTGCTTCAGATGCTGACTTACTTGCACCAGTGATGCCCGGGTGCCCATGGAATGTTGGCACATGTCCCAAATTCCTCACTTGCTGTACGGGGATGCTTGTGTGATCCACAGTGCTGCTTGTGCAGTGTGAGGCAAGAATGTTCTGCTTTGTATTTTAGATGTCCACAGCCATGGACAGGTGGCAGATGTTGACGTCCAGCTTCTGAAGTTGTAGGTCAACCCCGCCATCACCAATTTCTTGATTGTTTCTAGACATAGCTCACTGATACAGTTGCCTTTGGTGCTACCTGAAACCATGGAACAGGGGTGTAGCTGCACTGCTGCAAGAAATGCACCTCACCAATCCATTGCCAAAATGTGTTGCTAGGATCCTGACCACACGCCCTAGTGCTGAGCATTGCCTGTGTGCTGCATCTTAACTTTGTCTGCTCGTGGCACTACTCACCACTCTCAATGGTTTACTTCAGTGGTGAAATTATACTAATTTTATATTTGGCCACAAAGCTGCCTACAACAGTGCACACTGAGAGGTTGTACGTGCTCTCTGGCTAATCAAGAACCAGACACTGGCCTTGTATCAAAAGAAAGGTGTTTCCTGCTGATGATGGAGCCATTTTCTTTCTGGATAGGTTGTTTGGCTCTGATGATGTCTTTGCTTTGCCAAATTGCCGCGCTTTTTAGGTCGAAGCCTACCAGACAGTGCAGATGCCTGGTTTGATGACAACATCTTGGAGACATTCAGAAAGTTTCCCTGGGAATATATACTGCACATTGCTTACCATTGACTTTGTGTTTTTTAACTCACATTTGCTTGGTTTCTATTGGCAGGCTTTATTTGCTTTAGGATGTCAAGCTTGAGTTTGTTCCTTCCGTGGCCGATAGCCTGTTTACGCTATCCTTCAACCAATGCTCGATTTCTGTAACCTGACCTTTAAATCTTGTTCTTAACTTGTCACATTGGCTGTGCATTCAAAAACAAAAGGGCAAATGTCAGGTTTTGTCTTCGAAGGAGCTTGGTGTTTACTTTTTCTTTCTCTGACGTAAACTGAGAGGATTTCTGTGACAGTCATGCAATCGCCAATGCATTTTACACCACTCTACTCTGTAACACTGCACTCTCTGCCACTGAACCCTATGCCACTCTACTCTGTGCCACTGCACTCAATGCAACTGCACTCTACTCTTCACAACTCTACTGCACTCTATGCCACTACACTCTATGCCTTTCCACTCTATTCTGCACCAGTCTACGTCAGTGCACTCTGCCCCAATTTACTCTACTGTGCGCCACTGCACCCTGTCACTGCACTCTACACCACTCCATTCTAGGTTACTCCACTCAATTCAATTCAATTCAAGAATCTTTATTCGGTGCTTAAAAAACACCATAAAAGCACATTTATATACACAGATAACAATAAAACATTATTAAATACTAATTAGGATCCTTGTACATAATTGATACACTAAAAAGAGTGCCAACATAAGGGCCCAATAAATACAAATCACAGTTTCTTCATTCATCTCCCCTCGTCTTTCTTAAACGAATTGCGACTTTGATAAAATTCAGAATGCTACATAAAGTTAATGGGTCAAAGGCTTTTAACAGAAATACTAGGGCATCCCTGGCGTGTTCCAGATGGGAAACATCATTTACCACGAAGGCATTACCACTACTAACATTTACCACGTGACACTTACCACGCAGGGTGCCTTCCACGCAGGGTGCCTTCCACGACGTCTTTACCACGGGCTGGGGGGGAGATGTGGTATTCCTTCGAGTCGTTCTGCGTGGGCTTGGGGGGCAGAGGGGGGCTGGGGGGGGTCTCCCCCCCCAAAAATAACAAGCGGGGGCAGAGGGGGGCTGGGGGGGGTCTCCCCCCCAAAAAATAACAAGCAGTTTACTTTAAAAAAAAAACGAACATAATTTTAAAAGAAAAAGGAAAGAGCCTCCCCCAAAGACGTGCCGTGTACGTCAAAAAAACAGTCCTTTTTTTATTTTGGTATACGTGTTTTGACGCTTGTTTCAATGGAGGATGGAAGTAAGGGCTCGTAGAGAAAGACGTGCAGGTAAGACGTTTCTAGGCGTAGTAAAATCCTACGTTGTAAATACCAGCGTGGTAAAGCCACTTGCGATGTAAAATTCGCGTGGTAAAGCCATGCGTGGTAATTGAAATCGTGGTATAATCATATATTCGTTCCAGATGAGCCTTTTTAAAAATATTTACAAGGAATCTACGCCTAGGCATGGAAAAATAGGGACAAAGCAAAACAAAGTGAAGGGTATCCTGCGGAGACCGATTGTCGCAGCCGCAGGGACCCTTCTGCTCGATAGATGAAGTAAACCCGGCAGGTACAGCCAACATGAAGGGAAGCAGATTCAATCTGAGACGGCACATTAAAAATCTGTCCTGTGCATTATGTAGAAGAAATAAGTAAGGCTCCATACCCTCCACGCTTTTTACCAAACCATGGGCCCTCACAGTCTTTTTCACTCCTTCAGCATCAGCTTGCCGTTGGGTTTCTTCCCCCAAAAATAGTTCCCCTACTTGCTTCTTGTGCTGTGCTGAAATAGTGGATGGGTTCGTGAAAAGATTCTCCAGCCCTAGCTCCTCCAGGGTATTTTTCACGTATTTGAGCCAGGGGATGCGCATTGAGTGGGTCCTACCTAGGCAGTCCGATAGAATTTCTCTGCTTAAGTACGCATCCGGGTTTATCCATATTTTTAACCAGGCCACTATTGGCCTGAGTTTTACCAAATCTTCCAAATATGGCCTCCCTAGCTCCCTGTGGGCTATAAAACCAGCCGTACTGGGTGGCACCCTCAGAATTGCTTTCAAATACCTATTTTCTTCCTGTTGGATACTAGTTGTGTTCACGAACCCCCAGACTTCTGCCCCATAAATTACTTTGGAGCATGTTATGGAGCCGTACAAATTCATCACCTGTTCCACACTCCATCTGCCCACCCTCCTGCCGTATCCAGCTATCGCCCCATTAGAAGCAATCATTTTAGTGCAACGTTCCGCCACCAAAGGGGTAAATTGCAGGGCCCCATCAAAAGTTACCCCAAGGTAGGAGAACGTCTTAACCTGCTCCAAAATGTGGGAACCAATTGTGTAAACAAATTTGGAGGAAGGTTTTTTGCCGGCCAGGAGCACATATGATTTCCCTAGGTTGACAAATAGGTCTAGGTTACTCATAAACTCCACAAACCCCTCTATCAGGGTTTGTAGGCTACGTGGTGTTCTTGCTAGTAAAACCGCATCATCTGCATAAAGCAGGACGGGGATATGCCGCAGCCCAACCCTTGGGCAATCTGCCCTTAGACCCAGAAGGAACTGCTCCAGGTTGTTGATATAAAGAGAAAACAGAAAGGGGCAAGTATACAACCTTGTCTGACTCCACTCCTACATGGAAAGGAGTCAGACAGTCCTCCCTCCCTGTTGAATCTAACCTTGGCCGTGGTGTCACTATACAGTTCCCTCAATATGGTGATTAGGCCACTCTCTATCCCCATACCTGACATCATATCCCACAACTTTCCTCTGTTGACGTGATCGAATGCTGCTGCCAAATCCATGAATCCCATATACATGGGTTCATCGCTGGCCAAGGTATACTTGGCAGTCAGCGTGTATAGGTTCAGGCACTGGTCACTAGTGGACCTCCCTGTCCTGAACCCATACTGGGTATCCGAGAAGATGTTATTCTCTTCTGTCCATTCGGTCAATCTATTCAGGATTGCCCTTCCCAAAAGTTTGGCCGATACGTCAATCAGGGAGATGGGCCGATAACACTTCGGGTCGTCCCTATTGCCCTTCTTGAAAATTGGTACAATGATCGCCTTAGACCATGAAGGTGGGAGCCCACAGGTAATAGCGGTATTTAAGACCCTGGTCATCAAGGGAGCCCATAGATCTATATTACTAAGGAACAGGTCAGGAGGAATTCCATCCGGGCCCGGGGCTTTATTTTTAGTTAGACCCTCCATCCCTGTCATAATCTCCTTGAGAGAGAATGTAACTGGTGGGGCCTGTCTTGGGGATACCGGTGGTTCCACATGGGTGCCCGACTCGTAATTATATAAACCCCTAAAGTGGGTTACCCATTGCTCCGGGAGAATATTAGCCCCTATCTCCGGAGAATCATTTTCTAAAAAGGTCGGTTTATTGATGATTCTCCAGAACCCCGCTAGATCTTTTCTTTCCCCAGCTTCTCTTAGATCTGCCCATGCTTCTGCCTGTAGGGCAAGTTTCCTCCTTTTGATCTCTTTTTTATACTTTTCTCTACTGACCCTAATAATCTGTGAATCCCGTGGTTTCATCTTGAGGGAGCATTTCAGTTCCCTCAATGCCTTAGAGCAATCACTATCAAACCAACGGGGAGTTACCTGGTTACGTATGGGCGCACTAGACCTCAATAATTCATCAACTAGTTTAGCAATGAGGACAAACGCTTCCAAGACCCTTGGACCCTGTATTTCCAAATCTAAACAATCATTAATGGCCACTAGACCCTTATCGCCCAAAGTTTTGTAAAACTGTGCCCCATCAATTTTAGACCACTTCAATCTCCTGCCTTGATCAGTGGCCCTCTCCTCGATTAAACAACGAGATTTAATTCCAGTGCCCGCCTTGTAAAGGAACGTTAAGGTGAGCGGGTTATGATCACTAAAACCGCTCCACTCTATCCCTACACTGGTTATTTTGCTGATCAATGATCTCGAGACCAAGATGTAATCTATAATAGATGCACAGCCCCTGCCCTTAAAAGTTGGTGGGAGCGTGCCATCCACCTGTGGGTCTATCATGTTAACGGTGTGCTCTAGGTCGTACTTAAGCAAAAGCAACCCGAGAGCAACCCCAGTCGGTGTATGTACAAAATGCGGCCCCTTCTCAATCGGACATTGTGCCCAATCTGTATTTGCCTTTATCAGTGCCGGACAGAGGTGACAGTTAAAATCTCCTGCCAAAAGCAGGCCATGAGACGGCCCTTTGTTCTGGGATATGATTTCTTGACCCAACCTCTGATCAAGTTCAGCCATTAGGGAGGAATTAGTGTTTGATGTATCACTATTATAAAAATTAAAAACAGACAATTTCAACCCCTTACCAGAAAACCGAACTGCCTGTATTCCATACAAATTCCAGTCAAGAGACGACCAGATACCTGGGAGGGATAAATCTACATAAACGGCTAAGCCACCCATTGCTCTCCCAGAACTGGATTTTCGGGCGGGAACAAAAAAACACTTGTAACCCTGGAGATGGTAATTATTCACCACAGCCCATGTCTCCTGTAAGCAAATAATATTGAATTTCCTCCACTCTACAACACACCACTCTATGCCACTCTACACTACATTCTATGCCAATGTCCTGTACTCTGTACCACTACACACGAGTGACAGCGGCAGCTCCTCCGTTAGGGGCGGCGGAGCGCCACCCCACACCAAAAATTAAATGATACCATTGCATTATCGTTTTATTTTTAAATACTCGCCCAGTTTTGTTAAAGGGGTGGGGGGGGGGGGGGCTAGGCTTTCAGCCAGCCAGCAGGGAGTAGTGGTATGTGCACTTAAGTGCGCATGAATGTTTGGCCCGTCATCTCGGCGCACTTTGTATGTTCTCCACCCAGGCTGCATTACCGCCTGGGTGGCGAACATGCCAAGGCTCCCACTCCCTCTCTGAGCGCCGGAACCACGGTTATCAGACCATTCAGGATGCTGGTATCGTGATTGTCTGGGAGAGAAAGGGAGCCTGGGCACTTCCTATTCTGATGGAAGATGAGTGGAGGAGAGGTGATGGCTAGGTAAGTGCGATTTCCTTTCATTTTTTTAACCTCCCCACCCTCCACCACCCCCTGCCTGCCCACCACCTCGGCCTCTTAGAAGCCGTCACTCACCAGTTCACTCTGCTACACTACCCTGTGCCACTTCACTCTATCCTGCACCACTCCATGCCACTTAACTCTACTTTTAAACAATTTACTCCAATGCATTCTGTGCCATTCCACTCTGCTATGCGCCATTCTACTCTAAACCACTGTGTTCTGTGCCGCTCTAGTAAAAAAAGAAACTGCACACTCCTCGAATGCACTTTACACCACTTTACCCAAAACCAGTGCACTGTACACCACTGCACTGTACCCTAGTATACTCTACAACCCTCTACTGTACTCCATTGCACTCTGCACCATCAAACTCTAACCCACTCTATTCTACTCTGCACCACTGTATTCTTCCTCATTGCCCTCTACACCACTCTAAATCACTATACTCTACACCAGTGCACTCCACAAAACACCACTGCATGACCCATGACAAGACTGCACTCCCCACCACTGAATTCTATGTCATGCTAGTCTGCACCACTCAACTCTACGCCACTCTGCTCTACATCACTCCACTCCATTCCATTCCACTCCAATGCACTGTATGCCACTCTAATCTACTCTGCACCACTGCACGCTATGCCACTCTACTCATCACCACTCTGCAGCACTCCACTCTCCCCTGCACCACTTCACGCTACTTCACTCTACTCTGAACAATCTACTCTATGCCATTCTGCTCCACCCTGTGCCACTCCTATGCACCACTGCACTCAGTCCTATGATACTACACTCAACGCCACTCTGAACCACTCTAGGCCACTCCACTCTACGCAAGTGCTCTCTACACCACTTTACTCAAAACCAATGTACTCTGTCACTGCATTGTACACCAGTCTACTCTGTACTTCACTCCACTACACTCTAGGCTACTCTAGTCTGACACTTCACACAATGAGGCTACACTCCACGATACTCCACAAAATGACGCTCTACTCCATCAAACTCTGACACTCTACAACACTACTCCACGACCCAACTTCCTCTACGTCCCTCCATGCCACTTTACTCTACTCTATTCTACAACCCACTACACTACACCACTCCAATGTACACCATTCCATTCTAACATTCTATGCCATTCCACTCTGTCACTCCACGCCACAATACAACACGCTCCTCCACCCTATGCCATCCTACTCTACTACTCCACTCTATGTAACTCTACTCTACAACAATCTATTCTGCTCTACGCCACTGTACTCTTCAACGCTCTACTGCACTGCACATACCACCCTCTACGCCACTCCATTCTACTCCACACCCTTCCATCTACGACACTGCTCCCTCCTCAACACTCCACCACATTTACTCTATGCCACTTTGCAACACTCCACGCTCTTTTATGCCACTAATGTTTAGCTTTGCTTTTGCATAGGCAAGACCTATTGCCTTTGTCAGTGCTCGTTGGTTAAAGCGGTTGTCGCCTAATGGGGACTCCAGATTTTCGGGGATTGTTTTCTTAGTGCTGGCTTCTATCCCGGCTGCCTGTGGTGGACAAACGCGGTTTTCTTTAGGTTATTCTTGGTTGATGCTCACTGATGTCTCCTACATTCCTGTTTGACTAAAGTTAAACCGTGAGACCCCCCACACAAATATTAATGACAAATTTAGAGCCCTGTGTTTTTTTCTAATGTAGAAAGAACGTTCCTTTTATGGAATTAAGAAGGTGGCTTACAAGTAGATGTTTTTGTCACAGAACGAGGAACAAAATTAATGCAGGCCATTATAAAATGTGAATGGCCTTATATTTTTATTATTGAACATTGGCCTTTATACTTTTTTTAAGCACTTTACACAATCGACACACACATCCTGCCATCTGCTGCGCCTCTCTTCCTTCTCCCTGGGTATTACTGACCTCCACTTGAATTCGGGATGACCAACAAAAATCGGTGAAACACTGGGCCCTGCACGTCCCTGACCGCAGACGGTTGCCATGGGGACGGCAAAGAAAGGGGCAAGTACAGGGGTCAGAGAAGATCGCGGGGGTTTTGCTCGATAAGGGTATCCGACCAGACTCAATGGATGGCGAGAGAAAAAAGTTGGCCGCCCTTCAGCATCTGGAGCCAGCATTTTGTTCGCTTTGAGGGCGGTATTGTGGCTGCGCGCGCTGTGCCGCATTCTTACACCACACACAGCCCTCCGCCGCGCTGAAAGGACGGCGTGGCATGAAAGAAGGCCCTCGGCCTGAATAGAATCTCAGACCTCGCGAAATGCCATCTGCCCATCCCAGGCAGGAAGAAAGAGCCCCACAGCCACAATTAGAAGCAGCGCAGTGTCTGGGCCGAGGCCGCCGCAGGTTCACGCCGAGTGAGCCCGGGTTGTCTTTTGTGGGCCGCACCGGGCTCGTTTTGTTGACCTGGCGCTCGCGCTGCCTGGATACGAGCGCGCGGTGCGTGAGGGGAGAGAGCCCGCGCGCGAGGGAGACGTCAGCCGGGTCCACGTCAAGACGCACCACTCAGCTTGCGCCTAATTAATGGCGCAACTGGGCTCGCGCAGTCTGGGCGTCCAAGACAGCTTTGAAGCAGAGCCTGTACCTGTCTCATATTTTATTCTTGAGCAGGCCGAAGCACCGGTCGTCATGCATTACGTCTTCTCTCTAATCGTTCCCTATTGATTGTCCTAGAAAGGGATTCAAAGCTTGTCACTTAGCAAGTTCGAATAGCGTCGTATGACCTTTTTTTCCAAATGTGGATAATTTTACATTGAATCCCAGAGGCTTTTCATTTTATTCTTTGTCAGCTTTCACTTTTACTGCCCGGCCTGTATTGAAATGTATGGATTGAGTACCCTCTGCGTGGAATGGACCTGTTTCTTAGCTCAACATGCTTTACTAATATCCCTTTTGCTTTATCAAATGACTTTGGCCAATGGCTGCTTGCTGCAACAAGGTCAAACAATGTTCGCAATAAACTCTTCATGAAATACTGTCTAATCATGAGTAATGAAGAGTACATCACCATCATCCTTTGCCATTAAGGGTCCTCATTACACATTGCCTATGTGCAAACAACATTCTGTTACCGTTACTTTACATGCCTTTTATTAATAGCTCTTGTGAAGACAATTCAATCAGTATTATAAATTGATTCCTTAAAACTTGCAGACAATAATACAATCATTTAAATACAATTTTTGAAATTGTTAGGTCTATTTAAAATTATTTAATTCAATCAGTAGAGTGTGTTGTCCATATATTTTTTTCAAAAACCCCTTCTTGTAAAAGGTAATTGTTGCAAGTATTTGCCACGTCTGGAGAAGCACATTTGCTATTGGTCCCCTCTCAGTAAGAGTTATTGCAGCCATGTTTTGTGGGGGATAGTGGTCACAGAAAAACAAATGAAGGAGTACCACCAGCAAGGATTCACAGGTAGCTATGGGGGTAGAAGGTTTTTTTCCCAAAATGGAGAAAGTCTCCTTTTGTTAGAAACCCCCCTCACTCATCACCTAGTGATGACATGCTTCATCATCGGGGTCCACCCTAATGACCTAGCGTCATCAGGGTGTGCTACAACACCTGATTGCAGTGGAGCAGGTTGTGAGTGATGGTGCGTGAGAAAAAAGGGGGGGTAAGTGTGTTAAAAATTGTCCTGGTTTGAACTTGAGAAAAATAAAGATTTTTTATTAGCAAGCAACTGGACAATGTTAAAATCGTGGCGAGATAAAGTGAGGGCCGTGATGAGCCCGTGTATCTCTCTATGTGTTGGGTCTACATGTTTCAACCTTAGAGGTTATAATGAACCAGGTTTTCGTCAGGACCTTCAAACCAAATTGGTGGACGGTCTGCGTCCCCTAAAAGACGCACCCAATCCTACCAAATGGGACCACTGGATGGCAAAAATGTGCCTGTGGTATCGGCTCGCACCACACTGGGTGAGCTCTAAAAATCAAAAAGCTCTCGATGGAGTTTTCGAGGACTTCATAGGGCAAGGGAGGTTACTCTCGTGACCAAACGTATTAGTTTGCCGGCGAGGACTCTGGCTGGTAACCTACTACCTTCTCCGCCCTGCTAGTGACCACTAGCGGAGAAGGTAGTAGTGGTCACTAGCAGGGCGGAGAAGGTAGTAGGTTACCAGCCAGAGTCCTCGCCGGCAAACTAATACGTTTGGTCACGAGAGTAACCTCCCTTGCCCTATGAAGTCCTCGAAAACTCCATCGAGAGCTTTTTGATTTTTAGAGCTCACCCAGTGTGGTGCGAGCCGATAACACAGGCACATTTTTGCCATCCAGTGGTCCCATTTGGTAGGATTGGGTGCGTCTTTTAGGGGACGCAGACCGTCCACCAATTTGGTTTGAAGGTCCTGACGAAAACCTGGTTCATTATAACCTCTAAGGTTGAAACATGTAGACCCAACACATAGAGAGATACACGGGCTCATCACGGCCCTCACTTTATCTCGCCACGATTTTAACATTGTCCAGTTGCTTGCTAATAAAAAATCTTTATTTTTCTCAAGTTCAAACCAGGACAATTTTTAACACACTTACCCCCCTTTTTTCTCACGCACCATCACTCACAACCTGCTCCACTGCAATCAGGTGTTGTAGCACACCCTGATGACGCTAGGTCATTAGGGTGGACCCCGATGATGAAGCATGTCATCACTAGGTGATGAGTGAGGGGTTTCTAACAAAAGGAGACTTTCTCCATTTTGGGAAAAAAACCTTCTACCCCCATAGCTACCTGTGAATCCTTGCTGGTGGTACTCCTTCATTTGTTTTTCTGCAGTTATACCCAGGGGTACAGGAGTACTCCCCGTTCACCCTCGGTGAACATAACCCTTGCTCTCCTTGTTGTTTTTCTAGGATAGTGGTCACAGCCTGCTCCCACGTTCACCTTTGCATAGCTCCATGCAGACATCTTTAAAAATGTACAGAGTGGAAGATGCGTTAAAGGATGTTCATTGGTCGTTGAAGAATCATGTTTTTGGAAGTCATGGTGGTTTCATGGAAGATCATCCTTTATGGCGTATTCTGTTAGGTCAAAAGCACATTTTGTTTTCATCAATTGCATATGCTTTTTCCATTGCACTGCTTTATGGATGGCATAAAGCAGTTTACTGAAAATCCGAGTTCAGATCGTGTTTCGTGTGTTAATTCTGTTCCATAACTGTTATGTATAGCAGAGCAATCCATAAGAATATTGTTTACGTTTTTACGCAATATCAGCATTTTTGTGCCTCATATTTTTCTCTGTTTATGTTCAAGCAGGTATAGCACAGAAAGGTAAATGAGCAACCATTAATTTGTTTTCATGCCGTACTTTATGTATGTTTTCATATAATATTTGACTTCACTTCTACAGTTTTCTTCTTCCTTTTATTTGGGTTTTTGTTAAGTGCCTTTGTGCTCAGGGGCATAACGCAGTGTCCCGCATCCCCTGCCGTGGGTCCCCCAGCATTCCTCACACAGCAAGGGACTCACACCCACCTATCCAGTGGCAGTACAATTTGGCCAAATGATATAAAAGATCCAGCTGCTGTTTGGCTGCAACATCTTATGTGCGAAGTCCTAGGCAGAAAGCAACAAAGTTGCAACGATTTTGATTTATTATTGGTTTATAGAGGGGCCTGGAAAAAGGGGCTCATGTGACTCTTTTTGTCTCTGAGCATGTGAGGTGGAGAATGAGAGTCAACGACAGATGATAAACAAGGAAGAGAAATGAGAGAGGACAATGCAGAGAGCCCATTTAGAGTCAGGAGTGTAACAGTCATCTCAGTGAGAGAGAGCTAGGAGAAGGAAGAAAGACAGAGATCACAATAGAGATAGCTTCTAAAGCAACCAGTGGGGAAAAAAGCTAATATTGAGGAGAAAAACTAGCGACCAGACATGAGGAAGAGGAGAGACCAATGGAAGATAAGACCGACAGATCAATGTATGAGCGAGAAAAGTTATGAAGAGAGGATTGTTTTTGTGTAAGATCTAGAGCGTGAAATGCAGCAGAGGTGGGAGTGTGACAGGCAAGCAAGGGGGGAAGGATGGCACTGGAGGAGATCAAATGTTACTGAGGGGGAGTTGTGTGAGAAAAGTGAAAAGAATAGACAAGGGATGAAACAAGAGGCAGAATGAGGAAGGCAGACGAGTCACTCTGAGGGACTGAAAATGTAGCTCCACCCCTTCAACATAGCTCAAGACAGAGGCATAACAGAGGCTCGCACATCCCCTGCAGTGCAAGGCCCAACCTTACCTTACTTTGAAGGGGCGCCCCCTTAGGTTTTGTTACACCACTGTTTATCCTGCCTCACAACTCGTTGAGGCAGGACTTGGTTACAAGGAAAATGAAGCATTACAAGGTACGGCAATCTGGACAAATTGCATAGTGTGAAGCCTTGTGTGTCTGTGTGTGTGTCTCTCTCTCTTTTGATTTACAAGACCAGATTCAAAAGTCTAGCTATGGGTACTTAAATTGTCAAGGGCTGATTCGAGGCATTTGAGGAGGAGCTGGCAGTGTGTATGGACTGTTTTGAAGGCCTTGATCGTTGTGATTAGGCTGTAGGCTGAGTTGAACAGAGTTTTTCCGGCCTCTCCCTACATATCTGCCAATTTAATGAGATCCCCAACTAGGCATAGCTTATTAGCCAACCTTACATGGCAATGTCATGTTGGAAGCCCTGCGCATACACAACCCATCCTTCTTATTTGATGGAAGCTCCTATAATGAGCCTGAAAGATCTCTTCTTTGAGCCACGTCATACAAACTGAATATACTCTGGGTCAAAAAAGCCAGAGAAGGTGGTCATTATTTCTCCTTTTTTCTGTTCAGATCTGGAAAACACTGCCACTGAACCTGAGAAAATGTAAGGTCACTTGGCATTCTGATAAAGCCTAGTAAACATTTCTCTTCGTCTCCAACTCACCTAATACATAGTGCTTGTTAGTGCTGTTTGGGTGATCCAAGAGGTCTCATCAGTGGCACCTTCTGGTTTAATAAATTGCACTAACAGAACCCTACATAAGAGAACTATTTGAGGGCAGCGTGACATGGAACTCGATTTAAAGTTGCTGACTTAGTCAAGTACACAGTGCCTGCTAGTATAACTGCGTAGAATTTTTTTTAACTCATGCAGTAATCCTTTCTCGCTATAGTAGTAAGATCCCATCCAAACCTTCGCAAAGTCAACATGATTGTCCCCGTCAGGAGAGATGTGTGTAATATTTACATTTCTGTGGAACTGACTGTTCTGTGTCACAGACAAACAATACCTTTTTTAAACTTGCTACATCATTGTGGTGTTTAATATGGATTCAAACTTTTGTTAACACGTTGGAATTGTAAAGCCTTTCCATTGTGCATAGTAAACGTTAGGGCTGTTCAAACATTTTAAGTCTGCAATAAAATGTTCTCCTTTTGTGATAAGTTGCTGACAGGACATAATTGCCCATCTTGATTTACTACCTGATAAATTGCTAGTTGTAATGTTAGTGAAAGGTCGCGACAAAGTAGTGGAACGTACTGTAGATGAATAAAGGCAGTTAGTAGCTTCCTGTTGGTAAACTATCTTAGATTACTTCACGGTCCAACATGTTTGACAGAAACTGAAAACACAGAAATTATCTGGTTCTACTTACTTGTGTGCATTTTCAATCAAAAAGCTGGTAAATCCATGCTCTCAGAATTGTATTTGCAGTCTTGTTCCCAATAACGGGCATGGTGATTAATACTCATAATTATTTTGTCAAACAAGTTTCCAAGGTAGTCCTCATTGTTAAGAGGTATGTGAACACAAAGTTAGATCAATGATAATGCTAGCCCCAATTTTTTTAATTTTTTTTTATAATAGATATTGAAAGGTCTAATGGTGCGGAATTACATTTGGGAAATAGGTAGAGAATCTCACTGCTGGACCCAGGACTTATTTCATTCGCTAGAATACTGAGAGTGGGTTCAATGGCAGTGAACTTGACCGGAGAGGGATTTTTGTTTGTCATTAATCTGGTTCTTCTCAATATATCATTTAAGGCAGAGGGTAAGAAACCCTGATCATAAAATATACCAGAATTAATAGCTCCCTTTCACTTCTTCAGGAGGACCTTCCCCAGTCTCTGAAAATGAGGACCAGACACACCATGAATTCCCACCTAACAGCGGGGCTGACTGAAGACCTACTTGTTGAAACAGACATTCTGGCTGGCCCAGCATTGCCGCCTAGGTGATATTTCATCACCAGCCCAAGTCTTTTCTCTACAGCGCACCGCCTGCTCAGTTCAGTACGAACCATGCTGCTGTTTGTAACCAGTCTCACTTGCCACAAGAGTGTGGCATACTAGGCTATGTAGAAGCCAAACAAATTAATGTATAAAACATATCTGACGACGTCCTGGTAATCCAGTGTTAAATAACTATACATTGTACTTTTAGTGTTAGGTATGGATGAGCTTGGCCAAGAATGACACATTAAAGGTACTCCAGAGGCAAATGATAGGCCACAAAAACAACATAACTTAAAAAGAAAGTGACAGACCTGCTGGTGTCACCCAGAAACTGCTCCGGAAGCTTCAGAACGACCAAAACGCCAAAGCCAGACTGGTCCTAAACATCCCTCACCACAGCCACATCACACAACACCTGTGTGAACTCCACAGTCGACAGAAGAATAACCTTCAAGCTCCTCACCCACGCATATAAGGCCCTCCACAACGCAGGTTCAACATACCTGAACCCCCACCTCTCATTCCACGCGCCCAACAGACCCATCCGCTCCGCCCAACTGTCACTGGCCACGTCACACAGACCCGCAAGGCCAGAACTGGAGGAAGATCCTTATCCTACCTCGCCGCCAAGACCTTGAACACCAGGCCCCCATCTCAGGCAATCCGCATTGCTGTCCCAATTCAGGAACGACCTCTAGACCTGGCTCTTTGGATGAACCCAGCGCTCGGATAGATCTGCAGCCTCTCCCCTCCCCAAGGCCTTGAGACCCTCACAGGTGACTAGTCGTCCTTTACAAACCCCTGATTGATTGGTTGAGACCCCCCGCCCCCAATGATAACTTAGGAGGGCAAGTTGTGAATCAGTGCCTACAGGGTTTTAAGCAAAGCACTTTGTTTGCCCAGCTATCTAATTGGCAACAGTACATGGATGACTGCCCAGCTGCTAGTCATAAATGGATAAAGCCAAGTCGCATAGGCATACATGGATATAACGGAGGAAATGCACATTTTGCTGTATTGGCATATATAAGGGAGAAAACGAATTGAAATGGGACAAAGTTATGTGTATTGTATTTTTACACAGGTTTTGGTTCCTCTTTTTCCTTCTCTTTTTGCATTCTTTCTTTCTTTCTGGTTTTATCTCTTTAGTTAAGTGACTGTTGACAGGCTGAGCAGTTCTTAATTTGAGCCAGTGGTTTCCGGTGCTCGGCTCCTGTCCTTAAGTGTCAAAACCTGCACTTATGACAGTCTGCCACATGGTGGTGCAGCTCATCTAATTTAGAGGTGAATAAAACACTGGTTGTTTATGAATACGATACACATTAAAAATTACTAATACCTATCTCTCCAGCTTTAGCTTTGGGGACCTGGAATAGTCTGAACTGTTACACTTGCAGGAGAAAGATGGTTAGTATTTGTTTTGGTGCCTTCATTGGCAGCGATGACGGGGGCAATGGGTTGTGCAAGCTGCAGTGTCGTCCCGGTCAGGGCCCTGGCACTTACAATATTGTAAATTAAGCATTGATGTTTAACTGTATACTTTGCCATATGAACATTACTGCAACAGCTGTACGACTTATGTTGAGTCCTGTATATAATAAATTAATGAGAAACATTATGTGAGGATTAACTGCAAACTTATTGAAATAATGTGCAGGAAAATACTATTTTAGCCCATCAGTAGCAGCTGAGAGTAAATGTCAAGCCCTTAACTATGCTTATTTGCAACTAAAATTGTATTTTCATGGTTTCTTCAAGTCCTGAAATTAATGTAAATCGAAATGGAACCATCAGAAACACAAGCAGATGTACAGCTCATCTATGAGTGTCTGCAAACCAGTAATGTGTATTCGGTCTTGAGAGCAAAGACTTCCTTCACCTCTTATCTGACCAAGTGGTTGTATCCCATTGGGCACTTTTTTATAATTGTAACATGGTGACCGGTTTATGTAGTGTATAGGACTGCCTTCAGTTTGATTTCATTCAACATATGGCATGAAAGCTTATGGGACACAGGAAGTCACACTACGCAAACTCTAAATCCGTCTCTGTGACCCATCTGGGCTTCCACCTTTTACAAATACTGTGTGGTATAGTGAGACTGAGGTGCCTATATGTACTCTCCATCCTCAATCAGCCGCATTTGCATCCGCTTGGTCACCAGCTGAATGTGGAATTCAGAGTTTAATCCGTAACACAATTCGACGTCACTTCGGTCTAAAATAATGAACCTGAGTATAACCCCTGAATAAAAAACATTGAGCAGGACACCCAGTGTCTTTCCTCTGCCGAATGTATATTCTCCTTCTAGGTCATCCCTTCCTGTGGATGGAAACTAGTCAACAGCATGCATTTACAGTGTATGATTACAGTCATATTACAATAGAAGATCCATCCAAAGTTAACTGGCAACTTATTTAAATTCATTCATTAAAAACGAGGTTTATGAGCAAAAGATAAAACTCCCCGAATTCTCAGAGTGGCAGACTTTATATTAATTACATAGGTGTTTGTCACCCGCTATGATTCTAGGTCCAAATAACAAAATGTACACATTTCTTCCAATGACATTCAGTTGTTACTCTGATACGTTTCTACATGCAGGTGACACTTCAAGTTTCTTTGCAGTGTCTTTGCAAAGGTTAGTTACTCAACGAATAATACAGATATTTTGTTGGGGAGGGTAAACACTGGAACACTGCAGCCATCTTGGTCAGCTAATTTTGTTACTGTACACAATTTACTTATAGTTATTATATTCTTAAGATCTTCTACAAAGATTCACAATATGTTAACTCTGTCATATATTTTCCAGAGTTTCTATACACTATGCTCAGAATCTGGCAAGGGCCTTGCTGCCACTGTAGCAGCCGCGGCCCGAGTATGTAAGAGCGGTGGGACAGTAGGGCCGGGTGGGGGCGATTTCGACAGATGACCAGGATGGAAAAAAATGTTTTATTTAATTTTCCCTTATGGTCTTCTTTTGAAATCCCCCTACAGCCCTACCGCTCTTACCTGCACAGGCCTCGGCTGCACTATAGAACTATCCGCTTCGTCCCTCTGTGATATTCTGGCATAGTAAACTGCATGTAGGTTGTGTTCTGTTTCTATATGGATCATCACTCCGAATGTATTGGTCAGTGCTCTGGAGCCCATTGATGATTGGTCTGTGCTTTATAAAGCAGACGCTGGCCAGTCTTCTGGTTTTGATACATCCAACCTAACTTTGTATTCTCCACAGTGGTTGACTCTGAAGTGTTGTACTTGGAGCATACCCTCAGATATAAATACTTTGTTCATGGCTTAATTTGGCCTGCCGTGACTAGCCATAGCTGTGCATCCTCTCTAGACCGAGCGCTGCACACCACAGTGTGTTTTGCTGGGTGCTGTGGTCCCCCTCCACCTATAAGACCTCTGCTATGCTAAACCAAGTATCTAAATCATTTCTTAAATTACTTGCTGAAGAAGTAAACGCAAGTGGTAATGAATTTGCTTTCGGATGTAGATGCTTTTTATATTTGCACACAGCACTGCAAATCGTAGGGTGTCCAAACGGCTCACTGTGACCTTGTTCTCAGACTGAGTGATCTCCAATGCCTTGGAAAATAAATAATTTTACCCACAAATAAAATAAGCAAGAAAGAAGACTGTCGGGCATTCTGGTTAGACTTTCTTCTGTGAGCACCATCCTCAAGGTTTAGCTGGGATTTGAGTTTCTTACCAACCGTAGAAGCAGCCTCGATGGACATTTTGGTTGGGATTGGTTTGCCTATAAATGTGCATGGCACACACTCACAGCCACCACCCCCCTTCCCCCTTTGGCATGGTACAGGGATCATCCAAGTGGCGAGGTTTGCCAGCTTCTGTCAATGAGACTGCATAGGAATCTCGAACTTCAGAGACATCTGGCAACACAATCATATCAAGTTGTTCTTGGAATTGGCAGCTGAATTTCACCCCCATAAACCTCAATTATTTCGTTATTTACAATTGCAACATGCCCGGGCAGCCTACACAGATACTTTGACTGCAATCCCAGACCATAATCCCTTAGAAGCAATATTAATAATTGATAGGCTGGGAAAAGGAGTAATATCACGGTTATATAGATCACTAGTGAGCCCCTCACCCAACCCCTTAAAGCAATTCAGCCGCAAATGGGAGCTTGATTGGTGACTACTTGAAGGTGAAGAAAAAATTGAGTCTAAAGTGGCACCTAGGTCCCTAGCAATATCCTTTATACTCTGCCGTATTCAATTTAAATTCTTCTAGAGATACTATTGAAATCTCCTAACTGCCTGAGGTGTGGATTCTTTCCCCGCACTTATTTCACACAGTTTGGGACCGCCCGGCAGTGTGCAGTTATTGACATAAGATCTGTAACTCCGTGAGCAGAGTGGTTGGTAGGTAGGTACACTAAACCCCAAAATAATGCTTTTGGGGTCATGACCAATTGGGGAGGCTCTCGGTTGCAACTGGATTATTGATGGCAAAGTGAGACTAGGCGTACCATTGGTGAGATGACAGTTGCCCCACTAGTTGGCCAGAGGCATGGACTTATGCACCAAGACAGAAGCATTGATGTTAGGATAAGGGGTGTTCAAAAAAAGCATGGTAAAATATGGGGCCCATGGTGGTTATTTTCGAACACTGAAGCACTAGACAGTTTAGTTGTCTCCAACTATATTTTCTTTGTCCTATGTTAAGCCATGTGACTTCGATTATGAGTGCCTTGCCTGTAATTATACCTGATCTAGTTTCTGTCAAAACAATAAACAGATTTATAAAAAAGAATGTGGATGGCATAGTTGGCATGGTATTATAGTGCTGCAGTGTGTAGTGTTCCTGCTTCCCAGTAAGTGGTTCCTTGGAACACCGGAGAAATGGAACTGGCAAGGCAGTTCTCGATTAAAGCTGTGATTATTTATAGACCACAACTTGTTTAATGTGGCTCACGCCATCTTGTGCATTAGATCAGTGACATATTTTGGGTTTGGGAGCATGAGTTTTAATAATGTTTGTACTTGGCAGAGGCTTGCTAGGTGCTTACATTGGTAAAGGGACACAACTACTTGCCAGGGTAACACTTATCCAACAAGCACATTGCGCACTTTGGCTCCCTACTCCTGATCAAGCTGAGACTGAAGTGCAGTGCAGGTATCTTACTCCTATAAATAATGGCGTCCCCAGCGCTCCTAAGCCAGCCCAGGCTTCCTGTGCCATTGTTTACAGTGTATATAATACGGTGTAATCCATCAGCCAACTTTAATTTCACAGGCTATTCATTGTGTTTAAACAGTGCCTTTCTTGTATTAAATATTTATGGAAGTCTTTGGGAAGAATACATTAAAATGCCAGATGGGGGCCGTATTAACCGTGCTCTTTATTGAAGCACAGGGACCGCTGTGCATTGACAGTCTGCTTTCCGCCGGATGATACTAGCCCAAGGAGGCGAGTTGCGCGCCAATTCCCAACCCTGCAATTCGGCAGGCAGCAGTGGCCTGCAATCTTCATGCCTCAGCACCTTCCATTTTGAAATGGCTTGCAGGCGCATCCAAGAAAGGTGGACAAACCCACTTACAGTTGGACTCTGCATTAATAATTGAGCAGGCCTGTAACTTTTCCGCTCTCTGATTGCTTTGCATTCATTGATTTTTCTTTTTATGAGTTCACGTTCTAGTGAGTAGCATTGCTAATCTGTCCAACTGAGAGGTATTGATGGGGGGTGTAAGTAGCATGGTTTATCGGTACCTGACGCAGACCAATCGTTGCCACTGTTTCTGTTTTTTTACACTTCTACAGATAGCAGATAGTTATCTTGCATCATGCATAGAAGTGGCGTACGATCCAAAGAGTTGGTCAGCTTGACAGTGACTTGTGACTCTTAACATAAACGGCCAGCACCATTGTGAATTTACTCACCCCTCTCTTGAGGTTTGTTCTGTGTACATTCTATAAACAAGCATGACAATGTCAACCAGTTGCCCCACTAACTAATCCTGCCCAAAATTTGTCATGTAGCAAAATTTCAGCATTTACAGTGAGCAAAGGTTTTATGGTCATTTGTTCACAATATTCTTTAAGATCACGCAGATTTAAATGCAAAAATAGGGTAGTAGATTTTTTGTATTCAGTTAAGAGTGTCTTATCTTTTGTTTTAATGTACTTCTGAAGTAAACACATACAAATAGCAAATAGTCCATTGAGCGAGGATTTAATATTGTTAGGGACACCTTAATTATACTGCAGAGAAGGACCAAATTATGTGGCAGAGTGACTAACCTATGTAGATTATGTGGCATACTGCAGCAAATTCTGTGGCTGAAGTATTTAGCCGTATTTTTACAGCTCATTAATATTGTCCAGTCAATAAATTTGCCTCGTCTGTGCCACTTTAACGCCAGAATACCATAATCTGATTTTATACTGTAACAGTAAAAGGTAGAGTCACTGACACACGATAGTGCACTATGCAAATTACAAACAACGATGGTGATCTGGCAAATAAAACAGTTGCGTCTGCACCACATGGTTAACTTAGTCCAACAACAATCCCCCCCCCCAACAAGTCCTCCTCAAGCCAAACCCAGCCAGTTCCCAGTCAGCCAACCCATGGTCCATAAAGTCCCCACCTCTACCAATGGGTCCAAGTCACTTCCTCTAATGTCCCCATTCCCTCCTAATCTTCCCGTGTTTGTGCAGGCAGCCTCTTGCTTGATAAATAGGGCGTTTCAGGCCCATGCTGTGATCCATACCCTTCTTCACCTGTCCAAGGATAGGCTCTTCACGCCCTTCCAGGACTGTGCTGTATCGCTCTTGGCCAGCACCATGCTGAGCCTTAACTTAGTATTTATTTATTTAACCGAGTTTTATATATAGCGCAAACTTGACCCAAAGGTATCAGAGCGCTTTACATAGCACCAGTTGCATTACATGAGGACACATTCATTTTTGTTAGGCATGGGGAGATTACGTGATTTGCCCAGAATCACAGGATGTTTAGCGTCATTGCCGAGACTCGAACCCAGTTCCCCAGATTTGAGGTCAACCGCCCTAGCCGTTAGGCCAACCTTTGATCTATTTCAACTACAAACAACGTTATGCAAAGATGGTGGATTATGTGAACGCACTATGAATCCATAATTACTTAGAAAATTATCTGTCGCAACATCCGATTGACACTGACTGCAGTACATAAACATATAGTATGTAGTTTGATGTGTAGGTAATCATTACGTTTGTCACACTCAGTGTTATTAGCCCGGTAAAGACCCTTAGCAATACTCCATGCCTGAAGACAGACTGATGTCTCCTTGTTTAACAAGCATTGGAAATGCAATAGGTCTCGCACCATTAGAGTTAGTGCTTTTAGAATTGTTTATGGGTTTTTTTTGTAAATGTTTAGCATTTTTGTTTCCTGTAGCCAATGGTAAAGTATTACAAATAAAAAAAGCCATAAACATTTCTAAAAGCTCTAACTGAAATGGTCTGAGAACTATTGCACTGTGTGAGGGAGGGTGAGGGTGAGTGAGGGAGGGTGAAGGTGAGTGAGGGTGAGTGAGGGTGAGTGAGGGTGCGGCCCGCGCTGCAGTGTTACAAGGCGCTATTAAGCGCGGCAGTGACGGGTGGCTCCTCCCTCTGGGCAAAACAGCACCCTGGGACTTGGAGTCCCCACTGGCAGCTGTGTGGTGTCTGGTGGCAGTGCGTCCTGCGCTGTGGTGTTACAGGGCGCTATGGACTGTGGCGGTGACGGCAGGCTCCTCCCTCTGGGCAAAGCAGCACCCTGGGACTTGGAGTCCCAACTGGCAGCGGTGAGGTATCTGGTGGCAGCGCGTCCCCAGTTATTAGTTTGCCTCTTTGTCAGTCTCTCTTGGCTCAATCCAGTAATTATTATCTCTCACTTGATGCTATTGGGTTTTTGTGTGTATCCTTCCACCTCCAAGCAAGTTTTTGCATTTAACAGCATGTGGCAGTACTTTAGAACTATTGCCCTCTCTGTTCTCTCCTGCTGGCTCACTCTAATATGCGAACACTGCTTGTGTTAGCAAATTCAATCCAGATCTATTGTATTTGTCAAGGCTGTTACTCAACTGTTTGCATGGTACACGAGAGGGACCATAAGGCTACAACTTGGTGCAATATAAACACAATAAATCGAAGCTAGTGTGTGCAATCCTCCCACATGGAGCACTGGAGTGCTATGTCTATCTCTGCCCTCCACTGCTCACCCCATGATAAACCTTTATAGCTGCATGTTATGTGCATAAATCTCTTTATTTAATAGAAGCTTTCAGGCCAGGAGATGTATCTTCTCAAGGCTCGTTAACTTAACCATCCGGAAAGTGCATTGGTTAAACCAGCCGCCGCTTTAATCATTCCACCAAGAGCACCTGTCATGGAGGCATTACTGGGGGCAGGGGGGGGGGGGTGACAAAGGGGAATACGGTGAGGAGAGAGATTCATAAACCTGCAGCCATTACATGCCTCTCCACACGGAGTACGCAGTAATGGGCAATGGAAAGGGGGGTTGTTGAAAATAAGAGGGGGGAGAAAGAATAGGGGGTGTGAGACATTAGAGCTGTTCATAAGCATGCAGCCATTAATTCGTCTGCATGACGAGCGCACCTGTTAAATTGCATTGGGTGTTACATTGCATTGGGGTGACCTTACCGGAGCACAGAGCAGCAGGTGGTGCTGGTGGGGGGGGGGGGGGGGGGATGGGGAGGGGGAGAGAGAGAGAGGGCAGGAGAAAGGGAGAAAATAGACCTGTGGCGAACTCTGGCCGCAGCTTCTATCATCTTCAGAAATATTGGCAGAAATAGTCCGCTTTATCAAGGCAAGGGGCTAGGGTGGGGGTGGATGAGGAGAATTGAAGAAGCGATCCATACTTTTGCCGTTCTAATGCCCAAGTTGCTCCGTCTGATTGTCGAATGGGTAGCGTTAAGTAAATTTTTGGTTTTTTCACGTACCTGTGTTAGTTTCGTCGTGAACCTCCGAGAGCAGGTCTGTGCAGGGGAAGCTGCCTCGGGCTGGGGGTGCTAGGGGGAGGGGGCGGGAGGCGGAGAGTTGAGGCAGGCAGGCATGGGAGGAGAGGAGGAGGGGGGAGGAGAGTATGTGTAAAGGAACAAATAACATTATGGTTTCGTCGTGAACCTCCGAGAGCAGGTCTGTGCAGGGGAAGCTGCCTCGGGCTGGGGGTGCTAGGGGGAGGGGGCGGGAGGCGGAGAGTTGAGGCAGGCAGGAATATTGGCAGAAATAGTCCGCTTTATCAAGGCAAGGGGCTAGGGTGGGGGTGGATGAGGAGAATTGAAGAAGCGATCCATACTTTTGCCGTTCTAATGCCCAAGTTGCTCCGTCTGATTGTCGAATGGGTAGCGTTAAGTAAATTTTTGGTTTTTTCACGTACCTGTGTTAGTTTCGTCGTGAACCTCCGAGAGCAGGTCTGTGCAGGGGAAGCTGCCTCGGGCTGGGGGTGCTAGGGGGAGGGGGCGGGAGGCGGAGAGTTGAGGCAGGCAGGCATGGGAGGAGAGGAGGAGGGGGGAGGAGAGTATGTGTAAAGGAACAAATAACATTATGGTTTCGTCGTGAACCTCCGAGAGCAGGTCTGTGCAGGGGAAGCTGCCTCGGGCTGGGGGTGCTAGGGGGAGGGGGCGGGAGGCGGAGAGTTGAGGCAGGCAGGCATGGGAGGAGAGGAGGGGGGGGGAGGAGAGTAGGGGAGGCACGGCCTAGCGGCCGTGCAATCAAGTAGTGAGGGGGCGGAGTTGTGGGAAGGCTGAGAGAGAGAGTAGGCGGCTGGGTGCATGTGCACGCGCTTTTAAGCTCAATGCACATGCGCATTGAGCTTAAAAGTCACGGGCACTGCAAGGAATCGCCACGATTCCTTGCAAGTTAGATAAAGTGTGGATGAGCCCCTATAGTCTCGCTTGCTCGATGCGCATGCGCATCGACAGGCGAGACCTAAAAAGTAAGAGGGATTCATTACCATAGTTCCATGTTAGCCAAATGAAAAGTACTATACAAAAAAAGGGGGAAAAAAGTGGTCTTCTAGTATGATGCTTCTTAGTCTGCAACTATTTTGGGATGCTAGCTTTCAGAACCACATAGATGTCAAAGATTTATCTTTGTGGTTATCACCATTTTCTATTTCAAACTCAGTATATCAGATTTAGGTTCATTAAAGTGCATTATGTCCAGTAGTGCTATAATCTTCTCCAGTGCACATATACTTAATGACGAATTTAGACCCTGGGCACTGTCTCTTTGGTTACCTTTTTACATAAACTGTAACAGTGTAGCACGTGGCGACCCCTGCGATTCACCCCCTCTTTACAGTTAGTGGTGAAACCCACTGGAGATCTCTCACATGAGCAGCACAATAATAAAAACATAAACCCTCCATCTTCTAACTGACACACAAGGGAAAACCGTACGGATATCTTGCCGTTACCCGGTTACCATCTCCTCTAAATGTCTTCCCTAATGCTTCCTCACATCCAGCATGGGCCCTGGGCATAACAAAGGCCCCCGCAGCCCCCTCGGTTCGAGGGGGCCCCCTAGGCTTACCCATGCTGAAGGGGGCCCCTTCAGCCCTTACTGATGTGAGTGTGAGGGGCCCCTTCAGCACATCTTGCAGGAGGGCCCTCTCACGTTTTATTACGCCACTGGCATGGACAACAACATGTCAACCTCAACTGATTGGCTAGTAAGCCAAAAGAATCTTCGAATCCGAGGCTAGAGCTTCTGGTGGTTGGTTAACCTAGCTGCACTTCTCATTTACTTATTACATGTATTTGTTTTTAGGGCATTCTTCACAAACACAGTTGTCTCTAGAAGATCGTGTATGTCACAACGAGGTGCAGAACAGGTGAAGTTAGGCAAACCACATTAAGGTGTTGAACAAGTGTGATTTGTGGTACTTGTGTAGCCAAGAGGCGGATACATGAATTGTTTTTGCCAATATTATCTGTCTTTTCACCTATGCTTCATTATCTAATTTCTAAAGCAAAAATCGTGTGGACTTAGAAATTGTTGGTATAGATGCCACTTTGATGGTGCTTGGCGTGGTTGGTGCCTTTTGGTGATCGCCCTTGATTGTGCTCATTGGATCTGTGAAAATGAAACCTGGGATAGTCACACCTCTGTAAAAGTTTGATAGCGGTAAGATGTGTTACATTTTTGGCCACCACAATCCATATTCTTAAGGTTTCTCCCATTAATTGATTACCTTGCTATCTAGTCTTGGCTGAAATCTGGCTTCTGTGGGTGGTCACCCTGTTAGACTGGTATGTGTTTCACCAGTTACTGTGCAGAGCACCTCACAAAGGACATGTTGTGTTGGATGGTGTGAGGTGATCGGATCTGGAAAATGTGTTTGCACTTGTGGACCTTGTCAGAAGTTTCTGTGCTGCATATACTGTTATCAGTTGAGCTGGAAATGAATTAGACACGTTTTATAATTCATTTTGTCGTTCATTTTACTCAACATCATTTATTCTTGTGAAAGGAATGTAGACTCAGAACCAGCAGTGGTTTTGTGCTAAACACTGCCCTTTTGCCACATCTTCCTCCCTCATCTTGAAATATTCTGCAAGCAGGAAGGCAAGACAAACGGGTAGAAAAAAACAGGATGGTAAGGTGACAAAAGTTGTGCGTGAATACAAAAGGAACAACAAAGATTCGATTGTCACTAGAAGCCAAATAGTAAAAATAAAAATCCTTCAGGAGTGGATGACCATTAGATCTTTTTGAGGTCAATAGTCACAGCATTTAGAATTGGTCAGCCTGCAGAATGCAAAGGTCTGTTCTCTCTGGGGTCTTGCCACAGGGACCGTGCTGGAGGTGGGCTTCCGCATGATGGACGCTCACCGTGATCCTTTGAAGAAGTGGTTCTTACAAAAAGCCTACGGGGTTTTACGTTCTGCCAGATGAGCGAGTACAGGATTTGCTGGCGCGGCCGCCCAAGGCTATTTGCGCAAGTTAGGTTGATTGCTCAGATGTGCATTATGTTTCTTTGGAGATTTTGCTAAGAGAAAAGAACTCGCATGACCCCATCAAAAGCTCTATAATTAATTTAGCCCTATCCACCTGGGCATTATGGGCCTGTGGAAATACGGAGCAAGTTTTTTTTGCTATCATTGTTGATAAAATGCGTACATGTTACCACATCTTGCGTAATTTTTGAAGTGGTCTATTTTCGCAAAAATATCCTTCCTACGCCTTGTTCATGTGTGGTTCTCACTCAGTGGCTATTTTATTTTTTACGAGTTATATATAGCGTAAACTCAACCCGAAGATATTTTTGTAAAAGAATAAGCGCGGGGGCGGAAAGTTTGCTCAGAAGCCCATGGCCATTGCTCCTCAGGGTGCCGCATAGTAAAGCTGCATAGTCTTGTTTCCAACTTATGCAAATGTTTCCATCACCAGACACTCCCTGCCCCTTTATCTCACTCTTGCAATTTCTTTTTCACCCCTGCTTTCTCCTTTTGTCACTGTTGTTCCTTCTTTTTCTTCCTCCTCCTTTACCCCTTTTATCTTCTCTCTCTCTTACTCTGCATTAAAGTCTGGTGAGGAAATAAGTCACTGTCCCCAAAATTGAGTGCTGGTGAGCCAGCTCAAAATAAGCACTGGTCTCATTAATTGTGCTTTATCTGCCTTCAATTTATAGTGCGGATCAGGCTCATATATCCCACGTGACATAAAGTTGCAAGTGGTCGCTGTCTCGCGATGCCCGTTTGTTACGGAAGGGGTGTTACGCAGTGTTCTGTCCGGCCAATTGAAGAATAACATGAACTAGTTCAACCCTTTATTCAATAACTGATGGCGACAGCACTGCATCCGGACATATATATTTATTTTCACTGTCACTGAGCAGGTTGGCAGAATGTTACCTCTCCTCCAGTTGGACCTGTCCTTGTTCTTGTTGTGACATCTGCGCATTAAGTCAAGATCTAAATTTAAGAATGTGTTGTAATCATTCTGTTATGTACTCAGAAAGAAAGGAGTACTTTGTTTTATTATGTTACTTTATCGTATTTATTTACCAGTGTTGTTTTGTATAGCATCCATTGTGTGTTGCCACCTGACCACAAATAGGATGACCACTTTCCCAGGAGGGTAGGCAAAAGGTTCAACCAAATTGCGTCTTATTTTTCATTTTTGTATAGATTGCATAGACAGTCTTTTCAGAGCACTCACGTAGGTAAGAGGGAACGGTAAGAAGGTGAATTAGACATCAGAAATATTAAAATGGGTCCAGTCCATGAGCTTGGTTGATCGGACGAGTGATATTTGTCCTGTTTTCTGGAGTCTGGAACCTCCAGCCCCAGTGACTAGAACAAAGTCCCAAAGAGTGTGGAACCTCAAGAGTGCACAGACTTCCCATAGTGGTTGCATCATGATGGTAATTACAGTAAGCAATTCTGAAAAGCCTACATTAAGCGTCTGATGAAGGGGTATGGTATAAGCGATTCAATAGGTGGCTAGGCGCTCTTTTGCTTAGGCCCTCCGATGTGCATATTTGATTATGTCTGCAGAAGCTGCACAGTGCCTTGTGTAGCGAATCCTCTTCTTATGCATTGTCAATCCAGATTGTTCAAATTTTCCGGAACATATTTTTGTTGACTTTAGGACTCTATGCACTTTACCACTGTTAAACAGAAGTAAATTACTTTGTGCTTCCTCACTAAAATATGTGCTGTATATTGGAGCTTCCTAGTTGTTGGCCTATTTAACTTCCTTATACATCCATTGTATATCGTGCTTAAGTGCCTCTTTGGAGTAGAAACAAAAAATTAATATGTGGGCTGCAGGGTGTATTTGTACTTCCTACACATATAACAAACATTCGTCTACCAGGAGCATTACCGTGCACTGGCTAGGCTGCAACAACTCTTAGCAGGTGAAACCTGCCTTTGCCATTTAGAAAAAGGCAATTTTTGTGCATTCAGAAGTGACCCCTAATAAAGTGTGCCTCAAAAGTCCACAAGTACGATGCTAGTATATAAAAATAGTGGTCCCTCACTTTGAAATAAATGCCAAAATCTATTTCACTTGGTAGGTCTGACTAGTCCTTTTTCTAATAGGCCTAATTAGGATTAAAATACTTATTTCCTACTACCACTCAGGAAAGGTTGGTAAATGCTTCGGAGTTATTTCCTGCTTATTTTTTAAAATCTGACTTAATAGTGAAGGCAGACTTTTTGATAACTTAAGCAGAAAATTACTTTGTAAGAATGCACTTTAGGCTGCCTGAGCCAGAATTGGCTTAAAATCAGTTCTGCCACTTTTTACAACTCTGGAGCTGAAATACACATCCTTGGCTGGGAGACCTCACATCCCTGGCTAAGAAAGCAATGGTCTGCCTCTGAGCACAGGAATTGCCTGCAGTCTTAAATGCTGACTATGTAGCATGGATTAGGTATTTTATAGTGGACAAGAACAGTTGGAAAAGCAAAGGGCAGCTTTAGCTCTACCTCATTTGATTCGGAGATGCCAAGGAGCTCTTCTTCTTTTCAGCCCTCCCTTCTAGAGAGGCTCCAGCCACAGTTTGAAGGAACACTAGTATTGACCCTGCCAGGTAGGGGAGTGGCCAAAAAGCTGAAGACAGACCTGCATGGTGGCATCTGGTCTCACCATCTTGAAACAGAAGCTCCTGGGTAATTTTGCAATAAGGTAGCGAGGAAGGGCTGCAAAAGGAGGTGGGACTGTGAGAAAATGGTTCGGTTTGGGCTCTAAAAGTCCTCCAATCACTAACTAGTGCACAGGGTAAATCTGGCACCTCCGCGGCCACCTCCACACAACACTGTTAGACCATGGAAGACTCTGTCTGAAGAAAAAGACCATTCTGGAATAATAATTCTAGCTTCTGACTCCTTGTTCGTTTTGGTAACCCGGGATTGAAATTGCCTTCCAAGGGTCAAGAGGTTGACCTGTTTCAATGGGCACAAAAAGCAGGAGGACATCTGACTCCAGGAGAGCCCAGCAGACTAAAGAGGACTAGAGCCTGTAAGATATCTGGCTAGAGAGAGACCAGATTCCCAGAAGCCTGTCCTGAGGAGATAGATGCTGCAGTACTTACTAGAATAAGACTAAAGGTAACTTGTACAACTTACTTGGTACTGAACTCCACAACATTGTAGTCTGTTTTAAATTGCCTAAGTCCTGGTCTGCTGCAAACTGTTGTTTTTCCATATTGCTGGAATGTGTCTAGCCATTTTATGGCTTAAACCTTTAAAAAAAAATCACAGGTTTCCTTGAACCTATTTTGATGATCTTGATGTCTTTTTGCTCATTAAATTGTTGTCTATTTTTCAAAATTGTGTTGTGCTCTTTGCTTTAAATTGTTGTCATTGCTTGAACTTAGCACACATTTCTATGGGTATTGCCTGCTGCTTGTGCCATAGCTACCATGGGTTAAGCAGATATTTCTCTCAAGCTCTGTTTTGACCTAACAAAAGTAAGTGTATTGGTTTGGTGATAATTAATAACCTAATTTCTGATTCTTCAGAATGGATATTTTGATGGTGATGGGAAGTGTTCTTGATTTCATTCTTTACATGTGGAATGAAGGACAAATCTAGGTTTAAATTAACTCATAAATGTCTGACTTTGCTTAAAGGAGTTGGAAAAGCTCCCAAACCACACATCCAGGTACATGTTGGCCAAAAGCCCTTTATGGTGGCTGAGAACATACATGTTCTATGATGCCATACTAATTGCAGATTGCATGTTAGGCAAGAGGTAACAGATAATCAAATTGTGAGACGTTATTGTAAATTAGCACTTGTGTGTGTATCCACATTCTTCGAAATCATGATGTTTGAGGGAGGGTGGCGGCCACCCGGTTGGAGGTGGAATTTTAGGTTCAGTCTGCTGCTGCTCCATAAGGTGGTAGAGCTGGGGTTAACTGAGACTGGAAATAGGGTAGAACCTTACAGCACACCGTAGAACACCTGATGATTTCTGAGAGGAAGTTTCATAGCTGTTGAGTGAGTGTTAGTGTTAGACTGAGGTGAGCATTACATGATTTTGAGTGTGGACGAAGGGCCCTAATTCTTAGCTGAGCAGCTTTTAATCTGAAGCCTTCTTTCGAAGGAGGCTGTTTAGAGCCCTTTCAAAGGAAATGGATATAGGCAGGCCATGTACGTTGGTTTCTGAGTCTCCCAGAAGAGTGTGCTCTTCTCTTTGATGTCTTATAGTTGACTCACCGACCCAATCCGTAGATACCGAACTTGAGCATTTCCCTTGTTATGTGATATTGGACTGCCAGTTTCAGCAGGTGATCTAGCACGTTTTCTTCATCAGGTTCTGAAAAACTTCACTGTCCGTTTTTGGATCCTTTGTAGTTAATCTCCTTTCTCGACTTGTCATTGGACACTGTTCCTGTACTTTATATAGGACAGCCCAGAGCTCTTGTGGGCGGATCCTGGTGGTTCAGCTGTAGTAACAAAAAGATCCTTAGCTGAAAATTGGGGCACTTTCCAGTAACATGAGTCTTTTGAATAGGTATTTCGAAATGTTCTTCCAGGTTTCAAAATCATTATTAGACACTTCCTTTTTTTCCTGTGCCATAGTCATGCCATGATGTGTTTAGATCACATTTTCTTCTGCAAAGCCTTTTTCTAAAGCGCGGTGGACAATTTTCGCTGCAGCCCCAATCTAGGACTTATTGACATTTGTGGTGCAATTTGTTTGTTCCTTTTTCGGTCGATAGCTAGGTGTTTGCATGCATTCGTTATTGTCGTTGTGAGCCGCGTATATATCCCAAGCCCTTCTCTGTATGGCCGATTGAAGTGTGTCCGATTAAAAAGAATCATTAAAGCTCCTGAATAATTTACCTGGCTGCTATGTATTCACTGCAAAGACCCCAATGCCCTGCAAGCATGTGACTGACAGTCGCCTCAGGCGGAAAATATTTTACCGATGCAATGAGATAAAAGTAATTAATGAAGATGTAGACAGATAGGTAATTAAATCCACGTGAAGCGTTTTGTAACTAATTACTATGTTCTAATGAAAGATTGTCTCCTGTCTAGTAATGCAAGTGAGGATATAATTACATAAAAAGGTATTTTATTTGAGGCACTATTCCGTTCAATTGGATTAGTGGCATAGAAATGGGAGTGCTCCACAAATGGCTGGGTTAGTGCATTGCATTGTAATGCACATTTCATATATTGAGTTCAAGCTATTTATTGTTTCGCGGCCTCCCAAAGCCGCCTCACCAGCACGCGTGTCGCCTCCGTCTCAAGAGTGCTCCAAGGTGGCACGAAGAGTGGCAGCTGGCGCTTTAAACATTCACTGCTTGCAGCTGTCCCGTCTCAACTAAGTCTGACATGAGTGGCTATGCAAGATATGCAAAGGCGTACCATAGTGATGTGGTCCCATTTACCTTCTCCTCTGTCTCTTTCTGCCCCAGCTCTGGTTTAACAAAGCTGAAGCAGCAGTATACACTTGTGGGAGCTGCCATTGTGCTTAAGCTTTGGTGTTGGGTGAACAGATTTTGGAAACTAGCTTGCAGGCCACTTCACAAACATAGAAGAGGGGCTGCAGTTTTTCATTCATCGGGGAAGAAGCTCAGAAGGACTTAATTGATGATACTCACCAACATAGAAAAACAGACAGGCTTCAAGTGCAGTACCATTCAACATTTACCCAAGTATAGTCCGTAGTAACTGGACGGATTTTTAGTAGGGGCTGCTAAGTAATTTTGTCCTTGACCATTTGAAAACAGGGCTTCCGTCTGTGGGCTCAGTCAACTCTCTCTTAAAGCCTGAACATGTGCTAAATTTACTTACCAGATGGTACAAAAACGGACTGTCCAGGCAAATCTGGGACGCCTGGTTACCCTACGTTGGTGTCTTTGCATTGGTGAGCCTTAGAACGCCTTTCTGACTGCATAACAAAAATATTCTTCAACATTCACATCCTGGTTGAAAAGCATTTGGGATCCTGAGACGTTGTAGAGCTGTACAATAACTTCAGTTATCTGCCAAATTAAGCTATAACTGTTCTTTTGTGTTGGAATTGTATTTGTATAGTCCTTTCTACCCCTGATGGGGCTTTGAAGTAACTTAGTGGTAAGGAAGTAACTCAGAACACAAGTTCCGTGGTTAGTTAAGTGGTATTTTGCTACATGAATTACCCTAGTTTGTTTGCATTGAAATCAAAGGTAGTTGGATACAATCACCAGCAGGCGGTGGTGGGCTATCTCACATTGTGCAAATAATAAGTAGGGTTAATACATAGTGTAGAGGAAGCTCACACTAAGGAGCTAGATGTTAGTGGAGAATTCAGTGGTACATCATTTTGTATACAGGATCCAGAAGGTTTCCTTACATCTTGGTTTCCATTCTATATCCCTACCTCTCCAGTCTGTTTTAATAGTCTGTATGCCCATACATCATATCTCTTCACCAATTGACAAATCCTATATCTTCATCAAATATGTAACAAGGGGATACCTCTCATTTGTATTAGTTATAGCTCTGATGAGTTTCCTTCATCTTTATTAATGTTTTCTGTTTAGTTGATCCCACATATTGTAATCCACATATAGAAAATCCTTCTGAATTGATGAACTAAAGACTATCCCTAAGGGCCATATTCAGATAGGAAACGTTGTACTCTTTTGTAATATTAAGCATTTATGTTAATCTAATGACAACTAAAGATTGATGTTCACCGGTAAGAATTCTTATTTTTACTCATAATTTTTTTATGGAGAATTTCTAGCACATTACTTCGAAATGCGAGATAGCCACCAGAGGTCATTGCATTAGAGTAGGAGAAAAGGCATTGGAAAATATAGAGGTATCCAAGAGCAGCACATAGTAATAAGCAATGCATTCATCAAGAATATATTCACAAAAGTCTGCTGAATCACTTTGTGTAACCTAACAAAGAAACAAACAGATGTCAATATAGAACAATTTTAGGGCAAGGATATCTGAACAACATGTCTCATGTAGTATCGTGTGTTATAGTTGCATGGGTGTCGCAGAGAACGTATGTATGGGTAGACAAAGGTACACTTGTGAGGTTAGGCATTGAGAGAGAGTCTTAGAAAAGGTTGCAGTGCCCTGAGTTTCGGTGGATTGAAGCAGGTGAACCCCAAGCAAATTAAGTAGTGGATCAAGGGATGGCAAACATATTGGAATTTAGTTTCAATCAGCACTAGGGTCACAGTTATAGGCCAAAAAAAGGTGCCTATAAACACGTTCTATCTCGAGCATAGTGGGCTCTCTAGCGAAGACGGGAGAGTGAGTCGACCCATGTACATAACCCTAGATAGTCCTAAAGTGTAAGGCTTCCACATCTTTAGTCCTGATAAAAGCCATAGACCCACAAGGGGTGTTCCAGGCTGAAACATGTCGAACCGATCACTAGGTGTCTTGGATCAGAGACTCATCCACTTAACACTGATTTGTGTTTAGTCCTATTCCTATCCTATTGTTCTCGCTCAATAAAGATTTACCTACAGGATAGGACGTAATTTTAATTCTTAGATTGATCAAGAAGAAGAATGGACACTTGTAGCTTCATAACCATTGGTTATAATTGAAGCACCCTCATAAACGCTATGATATTATATTTGTTGTCCGCCCATTATCAGCGTTATGGCATAGTCATCGGGTGTCCAATATAGTGCTATATGCCAGCCTCACCAAGAGGCAACCTCTGGTCTGGGTAACAGTGTCTAGAAATTGGAGGACACTTCCAGAGGGAAGGTGCAGAAAAATAAGAAAAACTGTTGTTAAAAATCAATGCCTCTCCAAACAGGACTTTTAATGTAAAAAGGAAAGGTCATGTTATTAAAATGTGTTTCGATATAGTGGTCAATCAGGTTACTGGATCACCTTATATCTATTAGGGAACGGTCGACATGTTTCAGCTCTTTCTGGCCCAACCGGGTCTATAGAGCATTCGTCAGGAGATACAAAAAACAAAAAACACGTAAGTACTTACACCATTTGTGTAGTATTCGAAAGTGTCTAAATTTTCAACACTTGATTGAATTTATAGTTTGAATTCCTCAGGTTCAAGAGTTTTGTTCAACATCGGGGTGCTTGGGTTGAACTTATGCCCGAGCCGCGTGTTGACAAATCTTTTCGTCCAGTGCTGACTCTGCCCCCGGAAGTATGATTAATTCACCAGCCAGTGTCAACATCCAGACAGTCTCCCTCCTGGTGGAAGTTATGATGTCACTTGGAGAACAGGCCACTCAAGTGACAGATCCTATGAGGACACTATCTACCTAAACACACTAAGCTGATATTATATACACCGCAGAATGTGAACGTGTGGTTGAGGGTCTCTGAGACACTAGCCGATATTGAGACCTACGTGGTTCATTCTTCCCCTTGTTTTGATTGATGTTCTGAATGAAGCCCACCTGGTTAGAGTCAATAAGCCCTGGAAGTTAGCACTCCAGTCTAGTGGCTAAGATCTTTCTGAAGATTTTCGCATCCATGTTGAGAAGTGCAATGGGGCGATAGGAAAGCAGTACGAGGGGTGTTTGCCCGGTTTGGGTATTACTGAGATCGCCGCCGCTGCCATAGTGGGTGCGAGGCCTGTGTCCTGAGTGAAGGAGTTAAACAGCTTTAGTATGTGGTCCTGTATATTGGGGAGAAACAAATCTATAGAAAAGGGCAGGAAACCTGTCAGGTCCCGGGTTTTACCAAGTGGTAGTGCCCGAACCGTCCGACGCAACTCCTCAATCATGATTGGGCCTCCAAGGAGCTCAGCATGTTGGGGATACATAGGGATCACAGTTGCATACGCTTATGTATTCCTCAAGCGAGACTGGTGAAACATTATCTCACGTGGAGAGAAATTGATAATAATCGTAGAACACCCGCTGTTTGTCTTGCTCTGAAATTGCCTAACCACCTTGCGCAGTTTGGCAATGTGTGACCTGGCCTCAGTCTGGTGAACCTTACGTACAAGCAAAGTTCCCCCATGTTCCCTGCCTTCATAGTATTTTTGGTTGAGTGCTCGGAGGGAGCGTTCTGCCATATTAGTTCTAAGTGCTCCCATTTGGCCACGGAGAAGGACAAGTTGCCATTTGTTGCGCTTAGTGGGGTTCACCTGGTCCTGCTGTCCTAAGACTTTAAACTCAGCCTCCAAACAGGGTGTCCACAAGGCTAGTTTCCCTCCCCCTGGCTATGGTGATCACCCCCTTATGGTAGCTTTGAAGCCGTCCAACAACATGTGCAGCAAAGTGCCTGGAAGGGCATTCATCTCAAGATGCTCAGATTTCGTTACAAATCTCAGCCACATACACGAGTCTGGAAGGAGCCTTGGGGGCAAGACACCCCCCCCCCCCATTCCACAGATGTTGATTGATATCACGCTTGGTCTCCTGGGATGGTACATCCTTGTGTCGCTTGTTCGGACTGTGGGGCCGCACAATGGTCCAGATGGGGCACAATCCTTCTTGCGGTGGCGAGTAAGGTGGAGAGAAGTCTTTGTCTTGGGAACCAGTTGTGTATCCCAGTAGATGCTTCGCTTCTGCCAAGGAGCACAGGGCTCGTCACCTACCCTCCCAGGAGAACAAGAGGGGAAAGGGGTGACCCCATTGATATTGAATGTTCATCACCCGCAGTTTATGTGTAACTGGCTCACAATTGCTTCAACCGTACAGTGTGACAGGAAAAAGATCCTAGAACAGTTGGATAGTGTGCCCACGAAATATCAAATCAGCCTTGCCTCTGGAGGCCAGCAGGATAGCCTACGTATGATTGAAAAAGTGTACTAATGACGAGATATCAGAGGCTGTGTTTGCTCGCCCCGGTGCTGAGGCTACTCAATGGGCTCCATCCAGAGCCAGGAGGAGAAGGCCTCTTTATCTCCACAAATTTTCTGCAGTAGTTCAGCTGTTAAGGCCATAATGTCACCACCTTCCGCTCCCCTGGGTACACCTCTGATGCGTATATTTTTCCTGTGGCTTCTGTCTTCCAAGTCTTCCTGCTTTGTGTGCAGCTCGATCGGCTGAGCTTTGAGCGCTACCACTATGCACCAAAGCATCTCTTGATCCTCCAAGCAAGCGTCCGCAGTTAACGCCAAGTCATCCACGCTCCGCCCTATCTCAGGGATCTTGGATACAGGATTCGAAGTCTGCTTAAAGTGAGCCTATTTCAAAGCGGATTTCCTGCAAAAAGCAGTCCATATAGTCTTGTGAGATAGGCTTAGGGGCGTCGTGTTGGCAGGGGGTAGTGAGTCGGCTCCATGCCCACTGGGTGGAGCTTTGTTGCAGAGTCATATTAATAAATTGTCCTTAATGGACTTGGAACGTGGCATGGGTGCCGGGAGCAGAGAGGTCAGTTCGGCCTGGGATGACACCCTCTATCTCTTTTCAACTGAGAAGGTGCGCCGTGCCAACAAAGCTGTGCTGTAGATAGTGCGCTGGCAGAGCCTAAGAGGCATATCAACTGGGTGGGGGAGTAGAGCTTTCCAAGGGAGTGGGGGAGGTGTTTCCCCTGTAGGACTCAAGCAGTGGCACACTGAGAGACCGTGGTACCCCACCCATCCTGTGGGAAAAGTTCAGGGAGCTTCATGGTTCCAGAGAAAGTCAACCAAGGGGTCAGCAAGTGAGAGGTAAGAGCAAATCGAGGATGAAGTCCTGTGGCAGTTTTTATCCACCTGTGGGGTCAAGTGCTGCAGATTGGACAACTGTTGAGGCTGCGAGCTCCACCCCAGGCCGCCTTCCAATTGAAACAAATCAAGGTATGAATACTCAGTGCTCTGGGCTGCTGTAGGGACCAGGCCAATGTGGTGTAGATGCAGATGCCAGTGGGCCACCCGGAGCAGAGGCCCAATGAGGTGGTGCCAGCAGGCCTGGGTATCACCTGAACACTCACCAGATGCTGTGCCGCCTCAGCCAGCTGTCTGGTCCACGTGGGCAGGCTGTTGAGGCCTCAGTGTCTTATAGCCATTCAGGGGCTCAACCCTACAAGAGGCGGCATGTCAGTATGAATCTCTGTGGGGCGTGTTTGTACTGCTCAGAAGGTGCAGCCAGGGTTAAAAGCACGACTACTGCTGTCTAGCAGTGCCCCCACCGCGATATTTGTAAAGCATTGGAGTCGGAGATTGTAAAGAATTCCACAATAGTGTTGTTTTGGTATTGGTTTGGAATTTGGAGTGTGATGAATCTATTAGCCAGAATAAAAGGGCTGAAGTGTTTGAGACTGTGTGGCATGGAGGAATTGGCTTGGTGAATAGAACTTGAGATTCCCAGGTTCATGTTCAGTTCTGGGTGTCAGAAAAAAACAGTTTGAATTTATTTTTGGGATTTATCTTTTCCTTTTTATTTATGGATTACATCTGATGCGAACCTGTGAACAAATATAAAAATATTACAGCAATAAAGGTGCCGGCATTGACATATTAGGGACTCTACAGGGGTGGAAAAACTGAGTTTAAGTTGAGTCTTTGTGTTTTATTTAATTTTTTCGTGTGCTGCGAAGTACTTTCGGATAAAACTGCATAGAGTATGTATGACGAGAACTTAGTTATAGTATTTCAAGGGCAGCAAAGTGACACCCAGGTACATGCAAGGAACCCTAGCAGTGTAATATTGTTGCTGGAAGTGACTGGGGAGTTACCATATGTATTGGAGGGGATTTCAAACAATGGAAGGTCTTTCATTATAGCGAGTGTATTATAGTGATAGCTATTAATATTCAGATAAAGAGTAATGTGATACCAGAAGCTTTAACTCTTGATACATTTAGCGACATCTCCTTTTTAATATATTACTCTGAAAGAGGTTTTTGATGCAAATGATATTGGTCTCATTGCAAACTAATTTTGATTAAAACATGACTCGCAAACAAGTTTAAATTCAAATTATATCAGTGGGAGCAAGCGTGTATTCACTCGGATGTGAGTAAAAGGACCACCGCCATTAGTTCCTAATGTCGGTTGTCCTTTTAATCACTTCTGTACACATTGGCAACTGATCTATCATATGTTTCATATGATAGATCAGTTGCCAATGTGTACAGAAGTTCAGGATCGCTTGATATCTACTTGGATAAACGAACGGTATACCAATCACAAATATTTAGAGAGGTTAACATCACCTGAATTTTCATTGTAAACCTTTGTAGATACCGAAATGGGGCAACCTACAAATTGGATATTACAATGTACATCAGACGGTCAGATTAAGAAACATTAAAGACTGATGTCAAGGAAGAACTATAAGCCGTGAGGAAGAGGGTGTGTCCCTCAAAACACGTGCTGGCTGGCTATACATTTGGTCTGCAATTGAATAAAGGTGTATTTGAACAGTTATTTGAATTACTTTGGGAGATCCTTAATGAGACAGAAGATATTCACAGAGCTCTCCTAAAGGACAAAAACGTTACCAAAAATTGATGATTAGAAAATGGGTGCATTGTCAAAAAACATGTTTAATTCTTATCGGTCAAAGTCCATTGTTGGGATGACAAAAATGAATAAATAATACAAAATTAAACAACAGTTCTGCAGTGAAACCAAAAATAGATTGAAGTTTCAGTCATTAGCTGAAGTGAGGGGGTAGCGTATCTCAGGGTCTTCGGGCTGTATGTTGTATGGATCTGTATCAGTGCAGGTTTTCGCTCTGATAAGGCAACTTTGTGTAAATCCATCTTCTGTACATAACTGTGTGTAACCAAAAGTCACAAATATGAGTGTGTTTTTTGAATGAGGATAAAAACAACTTACAGTATAATTCACTAATATAATGAAATGGGGGAAGGTGTAGGCAGTGTAGCTATTGTGCTGCACAGCGTGTGCAACTGGTCCACGTGGTGGTGTGCCAGAAATGAATGCTGTGCTTCTGCTAAGGGAACATACTGCTTGTACAGTATAGAAAAATAAGCGATGCGGAGGAACTGCTAGGGGAGTAATGCTGTGTCTGTGGTGTGCAAGTACTACAGCAGGTTGCTAGGCCACTGAGCTGTTTTACCAGTGGACACTATTCCCGCTGTTCTAGCCAAGCCCCATACACTCTCACTACTAATGTGTTGAAATGCTCCATAAAAAGGTAACAGACACAGAATCCGTAGTCTATGTTTCAACAGTTTTATTGACACCCCTGCACTTGTCTCCTTCTGTGGCAGCTGTCCATCTTTTGAAGAGTGGGAAATGGAGGGGGAAAGGGTAGGCAGAGGCTGTGTTGCCATTGTAGAGTCAAATGTGTCCATGAGCTTTTAATAAGACATACCGTAATGCGATGTAACTGTCTCCAGGTTGTGTTAATTGCTGAGCTGATGTTAATAAAAAAGAATTTAAAAAAAAGTGGGAAATTGATTTCAGGTAGATCATGACAGACATGGGTTATTACATATGTTCTCATGCTATTGAAATATAGAATACATTCTACATCACCTGAATTTGTATCTGTTCCTGTGATATTGGGGGTCATTTTTGTCAGGTAGAGTTGATGTAAATAAAAAAAATCGAATTTAGTAATGGTGCACATCAGCACAACACCATATTTTGTCATTCGCTGCACTGCGTTGCATTCAGTGAGAGTTGGAATGTCTGTTAGTCCGTTTTTGGTGTCGGTTTTAGTGGGAGTCATTCCTTCTTCTGTTTCTCCTCTTCCAGTCCCTCCTGGGGCTGATCTTCCTCAGTGAGGACTCGAAGAGGGTTGCGCAATAGTTATCTGTTGGCTGTCTTGGGGTATCTCCTTATTCCCAAAGGCCATTATTAAATCTCCTCTTATTCTTCCTTCCACGCTCAGTATCTTTTCAGGTCATGGACATAAAAGATAACAAAAGCCGCTCTAAATTCCTTGATGACAATTGACATAATGATGCAGCATCATCATTTTGAGCTGGCTAATGTAAATGGAAACAGTTGCGCATGTCGCATAGTGAGAGAACACTAGGGGTGCCCTGTTTGAGTGAGATAACAGGATATCTGGGAGATCAAACCCCAGGGAGAAGGGATGAGAGGCTATGTATTGATTAGCGGTTGCAGAGTAGTCACATTTGCACTTTCTTTGTGCCTGGTCTTTGCTGGTGCTAGGCAACATATGAACATCGCGAGACCCGGGACAGTTCTCACGCAGTTTCCTCAGTGAGATGTTGCTAGTGTTTTCAGCTTTCTCTGACGCGCCTTTAACCGCCAGGCCACTGGCGTAACGAAAAGTGAGGGAGCCTCCCTGCACGGTACTTAGGGGGGCCCCCTCCGGGCTCAATCAGGAGCTCTCCTGGCCAGAGTTCAGTGCCAAGGGGACCTCTTGGACCCCCCCCCCCCCGCACCGCGTGGGCTGCGGGGGCCTGTGTTACGCCCCTGCGCCAGGCAGGAAAATGCTGCAGAAGTCAGTGCTATGCTCTTGAAGAGGCACTCCATAGCGTAAAGGCGGGGTGTAGAATGTAAATGCAAATGTCCAGTATTTGTAAAGCGCGAACAATTACCCGAGGGTGTCAAGGCGCTGGGGGCCGTTGGAAAGAATAAGTGAGCTAGACCCAGCGTCACATGGTGCTGGGCTGATTTGCCGCCGGCGCTGGGGATCGAACCGCAAGCCCCCAGGTTGCGGAGTCAGTCGCCCTGGCCGCTGCGCCACACCGCTTACACAAGGTAAAAAGAAGTGTCTCGCTTTCTTGCAGCACACCGAAATGCCCTCAAGAAGGCTATCGGCCTTCCTCGACCTGAATGAGCTGCCTAAATGCAGTCTTCGAAAAGGCCACAAAACAGGGCAGAGTGCTGCTGTCCAGTCTGCATTGTGATGCTCTTTGGAGAAGGCAGAACATACATACTACATTTCGCACATTTTCCACACAACATTATGCCACCCATCTATTGTGATTCCTGTTGAGACAGGAGTGTTGGTGTAAAAATGACTTGTTAGTAAATCAGTGCAGAAAAGGTAGTCTTTCACTGTCATGTGGTGATGTTGCCACTGTCACCAATGTCACACACTGCTACGTCTCAACCTGCATATGCACTAAGAAACAATTTACAGTACTTTGGCCCCAACATTGTTAATGAAGGGGTTTATTAATGCGTAGCTTTGTGTTAGCATTGTGTACTGTACCAATTGTTCATGTTTGTGTTGCTTACGTGTGATATTTCTTTTTCTCCACTCTGGACCTGTGAGGCTCCGACAGCGCCGGGACACTCCTCGGAGTAGCCGTGCGCTATAGAAGCACCCCCTATAACATAACATAACATATCGGTACAGTGCACGGAGTTAAGGCTGTGCTGCTCAGCTATGTTAATTGTTTTATCTGTTTTTGGTTTCCTAATAGTACTTTTGCTAATTTCTTTTTTATGAGATCTCATACTAAATCGAAAGTGGATATTGTGCCCTCAGACACACAAGACACTCTGTTCCCAAATAGTTACTGTAATGCTCTACTTTTAGGTTTCGCCTGCACATCGCTTGCGCTGTGCTTGAGAAATCTATTCTTATTAATATAAACTTAAAACGGATTTACATCCCTCCTAGTCTCTTTCCTGGCTTCTTTTTGGTTCTTGTACATACCACTTACTTTTCCTCCATTTCTATTGGCTGTAGCATATTTCCCTGCATTTACCAATGCTTGTTTCACGTCCGCTTCTCTTATCAGTATCCCACCGCCGAAATACTGTTAACATCCTCTTTGGTGGAACTATATTTTCATAAAGTTTTGCCTTTTACTTTTGCTGCATATTTATATAACAGATTATCACCCGGAAAGATTAAGTGATTTGCATAGAATCACAGGATGTTGCACGGCGCTGCCGAGACTCGAATCGGGATCCCCAGCCAGCAGGTCTGGCCACTGCGCCACATCTTCACTTCTGTGTTATCTGTCAGGGATCTCTTTCCTTCTGCCGGACGATGATTGATTAAAACAGCTCTGTATTCATTATATAGTCGAAACTGATGCTTTACCAATGCTTGTTAACGTTAAATGGGACTAGTCTCTACAATCACCTTTTTTACGAAAATGAAATATGTAGTTCCTTACTTTAATACTTTGTTCTGCATGACATCTTCAATTAAAAATTCTTTCAACTTTCTCACTTACAAAACCATTGTGCTTGGGCCCTCACCATTAAAACAGTAAATGACAGGGAATGTTAGGTGGACTGGAGTGCAGCTGTATTACTGGAGCAGCGGTGCAAACTAAAAGGTGTTTTAATCTTTTATTTTCTGACGATAAAGTCTGAACATTTGTCAGAAATATATTACAGTAATCGAAAATGTACAAGTGAACCAATTTTGAAAGCTCTCCCAAGAATTGGGAATATGAGTCGTGGATAATGTAACACTATGTGCCTGTTGGAACTGATAGAGCGCGCGAGGCCACCCGACCAATAGTTTTCGCCGTTTCCGGCTTCAGGGCCCATATACTTTTCAAATCACCATATACATCGATCGGGTGACTTCACGAGCTCCACCAAGTTGGTGTGTGTGTGTTCCCTGCTACCAATTTTCGGTGCACCCGACTTACCATCCACCGATGCGGGTGCCTAATGACCACAATGAATCAGGGAGCTAGCTGTTAAGAAAAGGCAGCAAATACAAACCCAACTAATAACATTCAAATACTGTTTAAATGACCACGGACAACTGGAAGTTTTAAAATGTTTATCTAAAGTTCATTATTTTCTTGCATGAGGTACAATAAAACAAGGCAATCAATAACCAAGATAACGTAAATCATATATGCATAAAGAAATAATGACAGAGTAATCATCAAAGTACTAATAAAATGTAACGAGAAAAGATACTATGCAAGTCAGTATTATCTAAACAGGGATAGCCTAAGTGTGAGTGACTATAGGAGAGCTTATAATGAATAACACGCTTCACTTAAGGTGAAGGGGCCTTTGAACAATCTAGGCAACGAAGTTCTAGACCATATCAGGAAATGACACACTGCTATGCAAAATATAATTTCTAACAAATGAGAAGACATAGGAATAAACTTACGGAAAATATAAATGACTTTCAATAGTTGCAGAAAGGCATGGAAAATATCACATATGCAATGTTGAACTTTATTAAAGCAAAGTTAGAAATTCAGAAGGTGCAAGAATTTCAAGAGGTTCAGAGCAATATTTACCTAGAAAGGTGTGGAAACCAAACCCTGGCCACGGGTCAGTTAAGGACAGGAAACCCTCAAGGAAGGATACCCCTCAAAGGACAGCAGGTGCAGAATGGACACCCAGGATAGGACAGGATACCCTCGGAATAGGAATCAGGACAGGACCCTCAGGACAGGACAGCAAACCCTCAGGACAGGACCCTCTTCAGGACAGGACCGGAACCCACAGCTCGGAAGCAACGCCTGCGCTCCACCCGCTCTGCAGCTATCGATCAAGACCCCGATTGGGTCAGCGAACTCCCAGCTAAGTGCTTTGCCAGCACTTTAAGGTTCAGTAGAACCTCAGTCTATGGTCAAATTCGGACAGAGTGCTTCGCAGCGCTCTGTATCTTCAGTCACCTATTGAGTGCGTTGGGTCAGTGACAGGTCAGCTAAACCAGACAAGTCGGACGGTTCACTAGGTGAACCCAGGGTAGATATACAGTTTGGGGACAGTGTACCACCCCCCAATGTTGCAAAGTGTCAAAATCCCTCAATTTGGATTGGTCCTAAGGTAGGATTTGGGTAACACACCAATCACAATACACGATTTGAAGCCTTCATTAACATATTTGGGTACCGCCTAGCAGGTTTGGGGTTCTCATGAGAACTGTGCAGGAAATTAACATTGTAACACATGAGGAGCAACATTCGCCGTTCTCGTAGCGCAGAGGTGGCTTTCCCAGGCGCATCTTGACTGTGGCTGCCAGCTGGCTGAGTTCCACTGTCCAAAGTGGCCACTTTTCAATGCTCCCTGGTCATGCGCAGAAGAGACCGTCAATATGGCTCCCAATCAGTTTGGACCCCCATTCCCCGCGGTACATGAAAAGTAAGCGAAAACAAATTAATACATAATAATGTCATTATGAAAACACATCACAGGGTTTGTACTTTTAACTCATCATCAAGAAATAAACTTATTGCATCTAAATGTTAGCTACATTGATACGGGCACAAGAGCAGTGGCACGAGCAGTACCACATGATAAGCACAGCTATGAATTACGCATGCGCATAACTTTCCCTCCACTTCTGCAGACGCGTCAGGACACGTGAGTGTGGCTGACGCATGCGCAGTAACTAAAATACAAGCGGCGGCCATTTTTATAAACACGGATTAAAGTAGTTAGGAATACACATAGGCAAGCGTCATAAACTTTACTCAAACTTAATATAAATGTTAGTAAGACGTACATTTATTACCTTGTTATACATAAACGAGGTTCTTGACTTCGGCAAGCCGCAAAATATGCGAAGCTTTGCTTCATCAATCCCCTCTTTGATGATATTTACTATCATCACAAAATATAATGGAACCAGATGCCAACTTTCTTTCATACTTTATAAAGTTCTATTTCTTCCAGCAGCCGTTCTAACTTTTCTCTCTCAGTTTTAGCAGGGTGAGAAGTCTTCACCTTTTTGTATATCTGATCATTCACCTCCTCTAATTCAATCTCATCCACACTTCGTTTCACTCCTCTTGCATTTACCTCGTGCTTTTTGGTGCGCTTGCGGTATTTACAGCATAAGAAAATGGAAAGTATAATAAGACCTATAATACCAATTGGCATCAGAATTTTGAATAATAAGCTTTTACCTATGCTAGCAAGCCAATGACCTACATTTGAGAGACCATCTACCAGTCTCTTCCAGGCACTATCAACCTCGAGTGGTTTGAGTTCCTTTGCCAAATTAGTAATGTTTTTCACATATCTTTTGATCTGTACACTTTTATCCGGAATATAAGTGCAACAATGTTGCGCCTTCAACATCCGGCAGACTCCGCCCTCTTTCGCTAATAAGGTGTCAAGAGCAAGTCGATTCTGTAAAACCATTGATCTGATCGCAACCATTTCGGTATTGACCAGCAGAAATCCATGAGCTGTTTCAGTAGACAGCACATCTACTATAGTAGACAATTTGCAAATTCTGTGAGTGTTCAGAACCACTCCCACTCCAGGTATCAGTGCACTGAAAATACTACCCATAATTTCACCTATACTTTCTCTTTTACTACGCACTAAGCCATTAGTATCTTCATTGCTTCCAGCTTTTCCATTCACATGGTATATTTTCGGGAAGACAATGCCAAAGTAGCAGCTTCCATACCAGTGATCCGGCAATTTGAAATAAGCCTTGTCCCCACAAATATAATAAATTCCAGGAAACACAGGCTCTGACCCATTTTTGAAACCCCAACCTCCAATTACCTTGTAATTATGTTCGCATTCACTGGAACCAATGAAAACATTATTATAATAGCTAGTCTTCTCGCGGTGAAGACATAGCTTGCCTTTCTTTTCAAAATCCAGCAACAGAGCAGGACCCGCTCCACCAGATGAGGTGCCTTCCATGTTCTCTGCCCACTTTGGCTTTTTCTGACTTTCGTCATTAGCCTTCTTTTGAATTTTAATTCTCCTTTTCTCTGCCATGTTCAGGAACATCTTTTCCTGCTCACGCAAAGAACAAGTCAAGTTATCTCTGTGTGCGTCTGCTATGTCAATGTTACCTATAGTCAGAAAGTAGTCTCCCATATATCTTATGGTGTCAGTTTTGGTATGTACAGGATTCAAGTTCCCACGTATAGGAAGTTCAGAAAAGATCACGTCATTGTTAGAGTAATAGTACTGTAACGGTCCTCTTTTATAGAATAAACTAGCTAAAATGCTACAGGAGATTCCATATGTCAATGGCAGGTGATGGTATGTCACGCCTTCAGCCACAGAAGTAGGTAGCTTCATGCAGACATAGCAATCTTCAATTTCCATAGTCTCTACATAGTGTATTAACAAGTTTGCGAAAACATTTAAGTGTGTCCTGTTCTTCATTCCATGATAATGTAGTCCTCCCTCATCTGATGCTTCTAAGTTCTGTTTTGTTTGTCTCAAAGCTCTCTCATGTCGTGCTACACTCTGTGTTGTTAGCTCCTCATTGTCGGTATTTACAACTTCAGTAGGGACAATGTTAGTATCTTTACTTACAGCAAAGGGAATGAAAATTGTTAATCCTATCCAGATAACTATCAGTACTACTACACTACATATACACACCTTGCAACACGTCTTAAAACGGCTGCAACTAGGTCTACCATTCACTGTTGAATCAGACATTTTGGCTCAGAAGGAGTCTCTCGAACCCCTCTTTTTGGCTTTACACAATTAGCTTACTTTGTGCAAATTCACGGTGGTTCGTCTTCCTCTTCAGCTGAGTACTCTGGGACGGGTTCTCCGTCGCTCACGTCAGTTATATCAAGATCTTCAAGTTCCTCCAAAACCAGTGTCCATTCAGGAGATTTGTACTTTTTGTTTTGTCTTTTTATTCGCTCGCTCCTTCTTTTGGAAGAGTCTTCTTCTTGCTCTGCTATTCGAGCACTTCTTCTTGCTTCTGCACGTTTTTCTTCCACTGTCTTTATCCTTAGTCTCAATCTTTTTACAAACCTAGGCTCAAGGTTGTTTCTTTTCTTTAGTCTCTTAGTTGGTACTTGGACTTCACTTTCTTTTCTTATTCTCTTGTTCTCTTTATCTTGTGGTAATTCTTCTCCACTTTCTTCTCCTACTTCCCTTATCTGGCTAGTTCCAGGGCTAGCATCAAATTCTTCTGCCTGGTTGCTAATCTGGCCTTGTTCAGGAATATTTTGTTTTTGGCTTTCGATTGTCTCTGTTTCTGTTTCTGTTTCCTGAACCCGTTCTTTTAACCCTCTCTGATCCTGTTCAAGCACTTCGATCTCTTGATTTTCTTCTGCTCGAACTATCACTCTATTTCTAGTCTCTCCCTTATCTGCATCAGGTGTTAGCGGTGGTGTATCGAATACCTGCTCTGTCCCTGTCTGACCTTCTCCTTCCTCAGTTTTGATGTGAATCTCAAGTGGCTGAGGTTCTTCGCCTGTGCCTTGCTTTTCCTGACTAGTCCACTCTCTACCTTCACTAAGTCGTTCTCTTGTTCTGATAGGATCTTCGGTCAGATCAATCATCGGTATCCATTCTTCTGGCCATATGCTTGGCAGCTCGTCTTCAGCTACTCCTGGCTCAGTTTCCTGGACCTCTTCAGCAGGCTGGATTCTTGGCAGTTCGTAGTCAACTACTCCTGGGCCAACGTCTGCTGTTCCTGCAACCTGACTGGTGCTGGGCTGCTCGTTGTCAGTTGCTTCTGGTCTGGCTCCTTCAGGGTCCTCTGCTGGTTGCCCTTCTTCTTCAAATCCTTTGTCTGGCAATACCTTCTGGGTGTGTCCAGCGTGGATCCACTGGGGAACACCTGCGACCTTCACTGCAGTGGTTGTTACCAGGATTACTTGGCGTTTCTTTCCCCACCTTGGTGCCAGACAGCTCGATCGAGTGTGCTTCTTTATTTTGACCCAGTCTCCTGGAACCAAGCTGTGGAGAGGAGTCGTTGGATTGAGGATGCCGTCGTCTCCAATCTGGCGAGAGATAGAACGCACTTGGTCACCCAATCTTCTGCAGTATTCAAGCACCAAATCATCAGTAATACTCAACAGTTTGCTTCCTGGCACCCATGCTTGTCTCATCACTCTTCCCATAATGATTTCATGGGGACTTAGGCCTGTCTTGCGGTCAGGAACACTTCTCAGTCCCATCAGGACCAGGGGCAGGGCCTTCACCCAGGTCATGCCAGTAGCATCTGTCAGCTTTGCTAGTCTGTTTTTGATAGTTCCATTTACTTGTTCCACTATTCCAGAAGCCTCTGGGTGGTATGCACAATGGAGTTTCTGCCTTATTCCAAAGGCCTTACACAGTTCAGCCAGTATTTCATTCTGGAAATGTCCACCCTTATCTGATTCAATAATGCATGGTATTCCGAATCTAGGTATCAGTTCTTTTAGTAAACACTTCGCTACTGTCAGTGCGTCACTTTGAGGAGTAGGGTAAGCTTCTACCCATTTTGAAAATACGCAAACAATGACAAGGACATATCGTTTCCCTTCACAACGGGGCATGGTGATGAAATCAGTCTGTATCCTTATAAAGGGACCCCCTGATCTCCCAATCCTGCTCAGTTCAACCATTGTCCTCTTGCCTGGGTTCATCTGTTGACATGACAGGCACCTCTGGCAGAGGGACTCTGCTACCTTCCTGAACTTTTTACTGTACCAAGTCTGTTGAAATACCAGAATCATGGCATCCCTACCAATGTGTGATCCTTCATGTATTAATCTTGCCATTGTGCCAAGCAAGTGTCGGGGTAACACAGGCATACCAGTTGGGCCTAAAATCACACCATCCACACGTCTCGGTCTACACCCATCCTCCTTCCATTTCTCTCTTTCTTGCCAAGGAGCCGATTCCTGCCACTCTCTCACTTCATCCCACATAGGCACTTCTTCAAACACCTGAAGCTGACAGCTGGTTCCTGGCCCCCCTCGTTTTGGATTTACAATATACCGATCTTTGGCACACCATTGGGCCACTCGGTCAGCATAATCGTTTCCCAGTGATACTCTGTCCATGCTCCTTTGATGAGCAGCACATTTTACCACTGCCAGTTCTTTGGGCAACTGGATGGCCTCTAAAAGGTCATGAACAACCTTTGCATTCCGAATGGGAGTACCAGAGGAAGTCATGAATTCTCTCTGCAGCCACAATTGGCCAAAGTCATGCACAACACCATAACAGTACTGACTGTCAGTATACACTGTTATGCGTAAGTCCTTCCCAATTTTGCAAGCCTTTATCATGGCTATCAATTCGGCTACTTGTGCAGACTTGATGTTATATAGGTAACCTGCTTCTTCAATTTTGGTGAAAGACACTACTGCATAAGCAGCACTCAAGCCTCCTAGTTCATGTCTTAGACAGGAACCATCCACAAATAGTTCTTTATCATGCTCAGGCAATGGTACTTCTTTTATGTCTGGGCGTGGCTTAGTACTGAACTCTGTCAGGTCAATACAATCATGTTCATCATCATCCCCACCTTCTATTTCCAAGGGGTCGGGGAGTAAGGTGGCAGGGTTCAGAATACCGCACCTAACAATGCTTACATTTGCTGCACCCACAAGAATCCTCTCGTATTTAGTCAGCCGACTAGGGGTGAGATACTGTGTTTTAGTTCTGGTCAATAGAATTACCACTCCATGTGAAACATACACGGTCACAGGATGTCCCATGACAATGGACTCACTCTGTTCCAAACTTGCACAGGTAGCAGCTACTGCTTTCAGACAGCCTGGTAACCCAGCAGCTACTGGGTCCAATGTGGCAGAGAAATAAGCCACAGGCCTTCTGGTCGTGCCATGTTCTTGAGTCAGGACTGACAATGCGCAATTATCGCGAGTGTCACAGAAAAGGGCAAACTCTTTGGAATAATCTGGCATTCCCAACGCAGGGGCTGTACACAGACAGTTTTTCAGTCTTGTGAAAGCCATTAGACTTTCATCGTCCCACTCTACAACATCTGGCATTCCTCTCGTGGTCATTTTTATCAAGGGCCTGGCTAAAGCTGCAAATCCCAGAATCCACTGTCTGCAGTACCCTAATACCCCCAGGAACATTCTGACATCTTTTTGAGTACGGGGCAACTGCATCTTTTGAATTATTCTCACTCTTTCTGATGTGACTTTTCTGACACCCTTTTCTATCTGGTGTCCTAGATATTTTACTGATTTCGCACAGAACTGTAGTTTGTCAGGGGCCACTTTATGCCCTTTCTCACACAGATGATTTAGGAGGGCAATGGTGTCAACTACACAGTCCCTGTGACTTTTAGACGCCAGTAAAAGGTCGTCTATGTACTGTACTAACACAGAGTTCCCAGGTAAGATCAAAGTCTCTAGACATTTTTTCAAGATCTGATTAAAGATAGAGGGGCTCTCTGTATACCCTTGAGGGACCCGGTTCCAACAATACACGTGACCCTCGAAGGCAAATGAGAAAAGAAATTTGCTGTCGGGGTGCAGGGGTATCGAAAAGAATGCATGACATAAATCAATCACAGTGAACCATTCAGCATCCCAAGGGATCTGGTACAATATCACTGCAGGGTTTGGGACAATAGGGCAGCAAGGAACTACAATTTTGTTAACCTTTCTCAGGTCCTGCACTACCCTATACTTGCCACTAGGCTTTTTGATGCCCATAATCGGTGAGTTGCATGGGCTGCTCATCACTTCCTGTATGATGTCTCCTTCTAATAATTTTTGTATTTCCAGAGTGACACCTGCTTTCACTTCAGCATTCATTCGGTAGGGCCTAGTGTTAGGATATACTGCATTGTCCTTGATGGCTATCTGTATGGGGTCCACATCTTTCATCAACCCCACATCCTTTCCAGTGAAATCCCACACCTCTGGCTTTACGGCTTCCTGTAGTTCTTGGGGCAAGTCCTGCAGGGTCAATCTTTTAATTTCTGAGTCAGGTCTAAGTAACAATAATTTATAAATGCCATCTTCATCTGGGGTCTGTATTTCCACACCTTTTGGTGTGCAAAAGATGGTACAGTTCATTTTGCACAGCAAATCACGACCCAGTAGATTCACTGGACTGGTGTCACAGACGACAAATCTATGCATCTGTTTAAAATTTCCAATTGAAATCTCCATTGGTTCGGTAACAGGAGTACTAATCAATTGATTAGATACACCCACTACTTGGATATTTTCTCCCGAGAGGGGTAGGTTTGGAACGTCCACTGTTCTTACAGTAGAACAGGTAGCGCCAGTGTCCAACAGAAAGGTGACATCATTTCCGTCAACCTTTCCTTCAATATATGGTCCAGACTGGTCTACCGGCAAGGAAGCGCCAAGTACGCACTCCTCGTCCTCCCCTCTCAGGCCCCGTCAGTCCTGATCATTACAAAGGAAGGTATCATTCAGCAGATACTGCGAAGTTGCTGTATTTCTGTTCTCCCCGCTTTCCCAAACCTCTATCTCTTCATCTTCTGCCTGTCTTCCCCTGTATACCTGCTTGGGTGCTCGAGGCACCTGAACTGTTTTTACCTGGGGTTGAGTCTTTCTTGGTCTTTCTTTCTGCGTCTGTGGAGTTAAATCAGGAGTTTTTTCATTAATATCTACTAATTGGGGACACTCGTTTCGCCAGTGTCCAATTTCGCCGCACTGATGGCAGGGAAATTTCTTCATAGCCTCTTCCCTGCTAAATTTGGGCCGGGGCTTTCCTCCACCCCCTCCCCCAGGACCTTTGTTCTCAGCATTTTTAACCATGTTACTCAATTGTTTTTCCTGCTGTTCTGCGAGCTTCACCTGAGCCCACATCACCTTTTCCTTGAGGGCCTTTTTCTTTTCTGCCATCTCATCCTCGCAGTACTTAGCGTACCGCAGGACCTCATCCATTTTTTTTGTATGCCAACAGATTTTATTATCTTTTATCCACTGACAAATTTCAGGTCTTAAACCATTTACAAACCTGTAAATAAAGTGCGTCATATCCTTCAGGTCGATGTTATCAATACCACTGTATGTTTTAAATACCTGCAATAACCTCTCATAGAAGGAGTGCACTGTCTCGTCCCTTTCCTGTGTTGTTCTATCTATTTTTGTCCAATCAGTTTCCTTTGCGGGCACCTTTTCTTTCAAATGCTGAATTACCTGCTCATATTTTCGCATGACATCCTTTGATGGCTCTCCAGTTTCCTTGTTTCTGGGGTACTCCTCACTCGGCCAGTCTATGTTTATTTTACACTGGGTCCATAAATCTACTGGAACCACAATGTCGAAAAACCCATCCAGGTCTTTCCACAGACATTTCTGTACCTTCACGAACCTTTCCACCTGCCTGTACCAGTCAACTGGTTTCTCTCGTAATTTTGGAAAATCGTTCGTGAAGGACACAATATCCTGCCTAGACCAGGGGACATGCACATATTTCCCTCCTGGAACTTCGCGCATGGGGCATAACTGCTCAGGTTTTTCTACCTCTCTTAAAGCAAACTCGGGAGTCACTTGTCGGGAGCGAACCTCTTCCCTCTTTTTCGCCCACCTGCTTCTCCATCTTTCCACATCTCCCCATTTCTGCAGTACCCCCATTAATTCTTTAATCTGCAACTTCTTCCCTGCCACATTCAGGTGTTCTATATCTTTGTCTGAGAAGTCTGCTCTGTACGGTTTCTGTAAGGGCTTGGATTTTGAGATATCTACCCCCATACTAACTGCTGTTTCGGTCAGTTTTTCGTGGAGCACTCTGGTGTTCCTTGTAAAGCTTTTACATATGAACGACAATTCTTCTTCAGAGTAGGTATTCAATCGATCCAACCCCACATTTCCTGCCATTAATTCTTCTATTTCGACCCTCAGCTTGTAGAGGTCTAAAGGTTTTGTTTGCGGAGTCTGCTTTTCTAATTCACGACTCCAACTCTCAATTTCATCCGGAGTTACCAGAGAGACATTCCTAGTACCTGTTGCTGTCTCTAATTTAATTTCTTTTGTATTAAAAGGGTTATGCCTCTGCTGTATTCCCTTTCCAGTCTGTTTGTTTGGCAATTCCAAAAACGCAACTTCAGACTCGCACTCACTGGACTGATCATCTATGATGATCGGTTCCTGTCTCGGGGTTGCCATGACTGGGGTCATAACTGGAGTAATCGGATTTCCCTGACCATTTCCGTATAACGGGACCACCGGTCCAATAGTTACTGGAATAGTCAATGCCTCAGGACTGGTATTTAACTGGGAGATTTTCTGAATTATTTCTGTCCTTTGTCTAGCTAGAGCCTCTTGCTCCTTTTCCACTAGTACCCTTCTTAAAGTTGTGTCATGTAATATCTGTGGGGTCAATGGAGGAGTAAAACTCGGGGCAGTAGGATGCGTTTCACTTGGTCCTCCCCCATAATTTGGTTTCGGGAATAAAGTTCCAGTATTAAAGGACCTGCGCTCTTCCCCATATGGAGGTTGAACAAAAGGCAGTCCTGAATTCGATGGTTTCTCTTCGCTTTCATACAAGGGTCTGGGAAAAAAGATTTTCGTACGTGAATATTTTTCTTCCTGGCTTGCGGGCACTTTGGGATATATATCCCTTGTTTCCGTCGGTTCGGGTTTTTCAGGATAGGGCAATACTTGACCACCCCCTCCCAGTCCCAGGGACCTGTCTTCTTCCTTTAGGAAGTGGCGTCGGGGAACATCTCCTACACTGGAAGGTCGGGTTCCCTCATTGTAAGGTGGCGGACTTCTGGTACAGATGTCATCTATTAGTTCATCATCTGAGTCCCCCAGGGCCCCCCAATGCTTACATTTTTCAGTACTTTTCTCACCCGCTCCAATGTTATGACATGCCGGCATCATGGGAAACAGACCCTCAACAATCATGCTCTGTCTCCACTGTTTCATCCTTTTATCCCTGGACTCCTGTTTCTGCCTGGGGTACCACTTGGTCAAACCCTTGTCCATTCGGGGTCTTTCTCTTTCAAAAGCCTCAATCTCCCATTCCTCTAATGCCTCATACTGCGTTAGTCTCGGTCTGGGATGCAGTTCATTCATTCGGGTTCTTAAATTAAATAAGATCCTACCATTGAAAGTACCATCTAACGGAAAAGCCAATACTCCGTCATCTTTTGTGTACTTCACCCAATTCTCCAACCACACACAGGTATTGTACCCTCGGTCAAACATCATGAATGAGGCAGGAGTATTGGGTGCTGGGACAAGAACACCTTCCCTAGATTTAATCGGTTTGTCCGTTTTAAAATAATTTTTCACCTTACTTACAAGGGACAATTTTCTCTTGGTTCCGTACATAATATCGTATCTATTAGTCTTCCACTGATCCCTTTCAAACCCTAGGTGCCTTGGATCAGGTCGAGTTCCTGTAGTCTGCGAGTGCCACATACGACTTCTGCGCTAAACTTTGTTTACAAACTACCTCCAATCAGAACGCGCTTCAGAAATTCGTGCAACCAATGGGTGCGCGACACTAAATAAGCTCCGCCAATGGGTGCGCGGCCCCTTCGTGAGACAGTTCCCACGCTCCGGCGCTCACCCCTCCTTTACAATTCCAGCTCCGCTACCCGCCCGCTGCTTCTACCAATCCCAGCGCGGCACAGAGTGACGTCAGAGGCGCTTCGCGACTGACTCCCTCCCTTCACAAGGTAACGGAAACTTTCTTTCTTTTAAAGTGCTTAGTGCTTGGTTATTTTACAACAAATACACATTCGCCACAGTGCTCAAGTGTCTAGACAGAGAAAGAATTGTTTTACTGCAAGTAAACTACTTCCATTTACTTTTCACGCGCTGCGGGCAGATCTCTTCCGCCTACCCTTCACTCTAGCATCGGTGAACCTGTTATTCCCCTAAACTCATCCACTTCTTTCCGGGATATATTCCGAGTTTAAGGTTTCTCAGCGGACCCCTCTGCTTTCACGCTAGCTCCGAGGAACCTGCTACTCTTCCGATGTGACCCTTACTAGGTTACGCCACTATGGGAATTTTGCCAATGAACCCCGTTACTGTCATTTATTCACACATGTATTCAGAAAACCCTAGTTAGTGCTTCCCGGTTATCCTAACCTGCACCTAACTTTCCTCGAACCTGTGACCTCAGGACAATGGATTCTATTCACCACTTGCCCTTTCAATTCCCCGGGGAGTTCGGACAACAAGAAACAATACGGTTTACAAATGCATGGATTAGTACATATAACAATATAAGAACAAGAATAATGGCAATACAGTAATTCATGAATTATTTTTACAAGATATTATTCGTGCGTATTCACAAGAGATTGATCAGGTCTCTTAGAACAGCCGCTCTTCTAGCAGCATCAATATACTAGCAGCTTCCGACTCAACTAGTCTAACTGGTCCTACCTAACCTTTAGCTAGTCCCTAACCATCCTCTGATCTACCAGAAAACTGATAGAGCGCGCGAGGCCACCCGACCAATAGTTTTCGCCGTTTCCGGCTTCAGGGCCCATATACTTTTCAAATCACCATATACATCGATCGGGTGACTTCACGAGCTCCACCAAGTTGGTGTGTGTGTGTTCCCTGCTACCAATTTTCGGTGCACCCGACTTACCATCCACCGATGCGGGTGCCTAATGACCACAATGAATCAGGGAGCTAGCTGTTAAGAAAAGGCAGCAAATACAAACCCAACTAATAACATTCAAATACTGTTTAAATGACCACGGACAACTGGAAGTTTTAAAATGTTTATCTAAAGTTCATTATTTTCTTGCATGAGGTACAATAAAACAAGGCAATCAATAACCAAGATAACGTAAATCATATATGCATAAAGAAATAATGACAGAGTAATCATCAAAGTACTAATAAAATGTAACGAGAAAAGATACTATGCAAGTCAGTATTATCTAAACAGGGATAGCCTAAGTGTGAGTGACTATAGGAGAGCTTATAATGAATAACACGCTTCACTTAAGGTGAAGGGGCCTTTGAACAATCTAGGCAACGAAGTTCTAGACCATATCAGGAAATGACACACTGCTATGCAAAATATAATTTCTAACAAATGAGAAGACATAGGAATAAACTTACGGAAAATATAAATGACTTTCAATAGTTGCAGAAAGGCATGGAAAATATCACATATGCAATGTTGAACTTTATTAAAGCAAAGTTAGAAATTCAGAAGGTGCAAGAATTTCAAGAGGTTCAGAGCAATATTTACCTAGAAAGGTGTGGAAACCAAACCCTGGCCACGGGTCAGTTAAGGACAGGAAACCCTCAAGGAAGGATACCCCTCAAAGGACAGCAGGTGCAGAATGGACACCCAGGATAGGACAGGATACCCTCGGAATAGGAATCAGGACAGGACCCTCAGGACAGGACAGCAAACCCTCAGGACAGGACCCTCTTCAGGACAGGACCGGAACCCACAGCTCGGAAGCAACGCCTGCGCTCCACCCGCTCTGCAGCTATCGATCAAGACCCCGATTGGGTCAGCGAACTCCCAGCTAAGTGCTTTGCCAGCACTTTAAGGTTCAGTAGAACCTCAGTCTATGGTCAAATTCGGACAGAGTGCTTCGCAGCGCTCTGTATCTTCAGTCACCTATTGAGTGCGTTGGGTCAGTGACAGGTCAGCTAAACCAGACAAGTCGGACGGTTCACTAGGTGAACCCAGGGTAGATATACAGTTTGGGGACAGTGTACCACCCCCCAATGTTGCAAAGTGTCAAAATCCCTCAATTTGGATTGGTCCTAAGGTAGGATTTGGGTAACACACCAATCACAATACACGATTTGAAGCCTTCATTAACATATTTGGGTACCGCCTAGCAGGTTTGGGGTTCTCATGAGAACTGTGCAGGAAATTAACATTGTAACACATGAGGAGCAACATTCGCCGTTCTCGTAGCGCAGAGGTGGCTTTCCCAGGCGCATCTTGACTGTGGCTGCCAGCTGGCTGAGTTCCACTGTCCAAAGTGGCCACTTTTCAATGCTCCCTGGTCATGCGCAGAAGAGACCGTCAATATGGCTCCCAATCAGTTTGGACCCCCATTCCCCGCGGTACATGAAAAGTAAGCGAAAACAAATTAATACATAATAATGTCATTATGAAAACACATCACAGGGTTTGTACTTTTAACTCATCATCAAGAAATAAACTTATTGCATCTAAATGTTAGCTACATTGATACGGGCACAAGAGCAGTGGCACGAGCAGTACCACATGATAAGCACAGCTATGAATTACGCATGCGCATAACTTTCCCTCCACTTCTGCAGACGCGTCAGGACACGTGAGTGTGGCTGACGCATGCGCAGTAACTAAAATACAAGCGGCGGCCATTTTTATAAACACGGATTAAAGTAGTTAGGAATACACATAGGCAAGCGTCATAAACTTTACTCAAACTTAATATAAATGTTAGTAAGACGTACATTTATTACCTTGTTATACATAAACGAGGTTCTTGACTTCGGCAAGCCGCAAAATATGCGAAGCTTTGCTTCATCAGAACTAAATGGTGTGTTTGGCCCATGCCTTCCTGCACCACATTGTTCCTATTCACTTTTTGAAAAATTGCATGGCAGTTATTTTTAAGAGGCACAATTTGGTATTTATAACACAGAAGTGATGCTTGCAAAAATGCTAAAACTACCAAAATTCAGTTTAAAGACACCAGGGTTGTCAAACTCGCGTGTTGAGATGGCAGCTTTGGGACATTTACAAAACACGAAACCGCACGAAACACCCTAGGGATGTGGACCTACTCAGGGCTGCATTGATTGCTCGCTTTATTAAACAAACATTAGCAAAGCCAATAGGTCTGACCTGCATTTTGAGTCCTGATTAAAACATTTAAAAAGGCAGCTGCAGAGAAAAAATCAGCGCATCTACGAGATAAATAATTTACTATGGGATGATTCTGCATACTTTTGAGGATTAAGGTAGTCTGTCATGCATTGCAATGCAAGTACTCCGTGGAAGGCAGACGGTTGCACCAAACAGCCAACAACATGAGGTGAGCAAAATACTCAGCGGGGCAGAACCAATGCAGAATGTATATTTTAAAGAATTCGTAACAATAGGTCAGCGAATACCTCCACTGTCAAGCTAGACCTAAAAAAGGGTCCTTCTATGTAGTAATTGTATCTAGAAGGACAAAAACCCAAATACAAAGATGTCGCTGAAAGCAATAGTGATGGGCAGCCATTTGAAATGAGTCTAGGCTTGCATAGTGGCTCGTATTCTTAAAACATATCTCCCAGCACACGAATGTTTTTCTGCTCCCCACACAATTTCCCTACCGCTTTCTTTTTTGCTTTGAGTGCCTTCAAGAACTAGAGTGCGTTATTTATGTGAATGAAGCTGCAGTAGGGTGCAATTATGATTGAGATGTTGCCAATATTAAGTCGTCCTAAATGCCAGGGTGATTTTGGATGGAATTTTGTTCTGGGGATTTGTAGACAAGTTGCTTATTTTGGGACCATTAAGAATCCATTAGTCTGTATGGCAGTTTTCACAACATTTTAAGAAAAAAATGCTTGATCTCTGATTTCTCCGTAATTCATCAGTGGACAGTGCGTCTTTTGATCTTTCTGCACACTCTTAATCTAGTTCTTTACGGGGAGGGCTTGTTCTTCGGTGGAGGGGGGTGTTAGTGCTTTAGACCAGACTACATTTTTTCTCCTTCCATTACTCTTTATTCCCTTTTATATCCCATGACAGACATACTGAAATCTGCAACAATACCTCCAATTTTGAGTAAGTGTGCCAGGCAGCTGCTGCTTTTGTGAGGCTCCATCTTAGCTGCCACAGTGTTTGAATAGGATTTGGGTGGTGGGAGGGGGCGAGTAATTGAATGGCGGGGTTTCTGATTTGACTGTCGGAGCAGGGGGCTTCTTGATTTTTTTGGGCTGCATAGTCGCACGCAAGAACAAGCTGTTTTTTGGGCTACCTCATTCCGTTGTTCAAAACAACAGGGATTGCATATGGTCTAAATGAGTGGCAGGAAGGGAGATGCAAAAAGAAATTATTACTGGCTGGAAGAAAATGTAGGCTAACTCACCTTCCAGCAACTGCAATTAAATGGTTGCTTTTCTCACCTCCTTCCAGCTTTCTCCCTTCCCCTTATGGTTTGGAATAATGAGGGATAAAGAGATCTTCTGTCACTGGTTTAATTCCCACCTTCAGGGTGAAGTGTTACCAAAGAAGGGAATTACCTGTCAGAATTTCAGTATAAAAAGACAGTGTGCTTAGGAAAAAGCTCAAAAAGACCACAAAGGGAGTAACAAGTGCAAACAAATGCATGTATATCTCCAGATGACTCCATCAGGCTTAGGGTTTTCTATGCCCCGGTGTCATGTGGAAAACTCATAGAAAGACCATTGGTTGGGGGTAACGACACGAGATTCAGGCAACAAAAAAAAAGCATGCAATGGGATGGAGGTAAAAACACGTAGCAAGCAATTGCTCCACCACATAATGAATATTATTTTATGTGTACTTTAATGATCTTAGAATGACCATCCTTCCTGATACCCTTAGTGCCCAACGCTTGAGAAAAATGTCCTGTACAGCTACTCTAAATCAGGGGGGGTTACGTTTTTTAATATTAGTCACGCTCTCCTGACTCTGCACCATAGTGAGAAATGGTCACCAACTCAACACCATGCAAAGAAGTATCGTAGCCTGACTATGACCAACTGGATGGAAGAGCGGGTTCTACTTGTGCGCTGGCAACTACTACTTTCATATATGTCTTATGGGAAGTTACCGCCTTGAACCTGCTTTGCAGGCGACGGCGCCCTCTTCACTGCTGCGCCTGCTGCCACCTTTACCTTCAAAGTTGTTACATTGACTTCAGAACCTGTGACACTTTTTCTCATTATTTTATTTTTTGATACCTTTTCTATACATTTTGAGACTGTATTTCCCTGCTCTAGGAAGTACTAGTCAACTGTTATTTCGATTGTGGCGCAACCAAATCTGATTTGCCTGCCTGAAATAAAATTCCCCACACAGCAGGATCAGGCACTTTACCAATCTTCCTGGTTGCTTGGACAGCTTACCAGTCTCTTTGAAAGTACCTAAATGCCTCTTTTTAATTTTTTTGCAGTTTGAGCCTATTATCAAGGCTAAAGAGAAAGACACTTGGCCAGTCTGTCGCCTTGCAAAGCTTTCGAGGCATGATTGATGTGCCTGATTTTTGGGGGGAGGAGGCTTAACCCTAAAATTGCCCAATGTGTTTTACCTCCATCCGGAATGAATGGGTTTCTATCAGTGCTCCATGTTTTACATTTACCTTTTTTTAATTTTTTTTAATGGCAGGTAGACTCTGAAAGTGTTATAGGACCACACATTTGTCACACTACAAATGGTTGCTGCGCACCCAAAAGAAAAACAGATTCTATTTGCCACTTCCGTTTTTAAACTTTGCACGACAGACTGTTTTAGTAGCATTTGTGTACGTATTCGGGAATAACTTGTAGCAAGTGGTATATTCAAAAGCACTTTAGGCCTGTGACACTGCAAAACTGATTAGGGCTTTGAGGCAACCTTACCTGTGGCTACCGAGATTATTCACTTTAGACATTTTGATGTAAATGAATGGCAAATTTAAAGTTCATATAAATTAGCTTTTCTATCCCCAAGAGAAGTGGTGTGGGCGGAGGTGGTGTCGCTGGTGATAGTGGTAACTACCTTAGCATTCTTGCATACATGCTGGCTGCCCTTGCACTATTACCACCAGCAACTGGTCAACCCATCTGCTTCCGGTATGACAGTAACTCTAACCATTAAGAAACCCGCCTGCCTTCCCCACATAGCCAGCTGCATTGGCACCGAAAAACAGCCCAAACTAGCTATTTGGACCAGTTCTTCTGACATTGCCCTATTGGCCATCCTACCCAGTCTAAGGCTGGCTAAGGACCGTTTTTTACAAGGAATTTTTGCTTCTGTAAGAGAAACTGTTAAACATACTTTTCCTATTTGTCGTGTGTTTCACTGTTATGACATAGTGGCCGTAATTATGTGACAACGAATGAAGCAAATCCGTTTAGCTATAAAAAAAATAATAACTGCACCCTAATTTGTTTTGTATTTTTTTCTTGTATTGTGTCTGTGACGTGTCTTGCTGGTGGCCTCTTCTTGTCAGGCACTTGAGTGCAGCCCTGGTGGTCTCAAACACCCCATTGTCTCAGTGCATGAATACACGCAGCAGGCGCTCAGCCGGTGGTCAGCCTGTTGGGTAATTGGCGGTGAGGTTGGCATGGGTCGCCCCTCGAACAAGCTAAACTTCGGCAAAATAACTTCTGCAAACAGTGAGAAAACAATGTGCCATGCTAGGCACCAGACCGCTGAATACTTATCCAGGTGGGAAAAGGCTGAAAAGACGCGCAAATAGTTTTTCTGAGCTGATGGATTTTTTTTTTTTTTAGAAATGTTATGTTGGCATGCTTTAGGGAGAGGGATGCTCATGGTTGTGGTGTGGTTGCCAGTGCTTTAGGGGTTTAGATGCTTGCTACTGCTCATCCCTTGTTCTTAGTTAATTTTTCAAAAGGCTCCTGTTTCTGAACCATCCAAAACCAAATGTACCTCTTTTCCAATTGATTTTTCCATTGAATATGTTGAATGTTGCAGAAGCTACCTTAAAGCCCACTTTAGTGCGTTTCAAAGCTGGATGCTTTGTATGGTCTGCCTTTGTGGCATACATAATATACTTACGCAGAGGAAGGGGCTTGTGGCCACCAGGCTATCCATTGATCAGTTGAATTCTTATTCAGGTTTTGCTTAAGCCTACTACAGTACACGGAGCAGTGTTTCAGCCCGCTTTACTCAACGCCTCACTTCACTTTGAGTGATTCCTCAAAGTTTGTGCATCTCCGTAACATACACATAAAGATAGTTGTTGTCTCCTCACTGACAAAAGTCTTTGAAAGTTTGACTTTTAATTTTTATTTATATATTATACTTAAATTAGCTGTTTATTTTGGCAGCACTTCTGGTGCCCAGATAGATGGTGATTTATTTGTCTCTGTTTCAGGTCTAGCCTATTGGCCAGCACAGCTGTCTGGTTGAGAAAGACATATTGTGCGCTTACCAAGAACCTAGAGGGGCTTGCAGCCCCCCTAATTGCTTACCATTGATTGGCTTTACTAGCATAACCATTTGCCTGCTTCTTAATCAATGGCTTGCCTTGTCCATCTTGTGTCTGTCCCTCCCCTGGAGCATTCCTAATTTACTTGCAGTAAATCCTTATTACCTGCGTGGTTACCCCATATTTTTTGCTGTTTACTGGAGCCTACATGTTTGCTGGTGTTAGAGCACTTTAACCCTGCTAACAAGTGATAAAGTGCCTGCACCCCTCATTTTTATAAAAAACATGGTTGAATTGGCATATTCCTAATTTGCTTATTTAACTTCCCTGTAACTCCTTAATACATGGTACAAAATATACCCAGGGCCTGTAAGTTAAATGTCACTAGTGAATTGCTGAATTTATTGTGCCATCAACTGCAGTGACGGTGTAAAACATGGCTTCAGGCCAGTAGCCTGAAAGGGGCAGTTTAAACACTGCAATTTGACCTGTAAAACAAACGATTTTGACAGGTCTGAACCTCCCTTTTAATTATTAATAAGTCACCCCTTTATAGGCCTTGTAGCCCACAAGGAAGGGTGCATTGTATTTAAAAGTAGGATAAGTTGAAATGTGATGATAATGTGTCATTACAGTGACTAGCTTCCAAAAGCTACTTTTCACTGTGGCACCCCTAGCTGTCCTATGTAGAAAACTAGATTACACATTACATTCCTAATACTGTATTACAGGAATGGGACTAGCTAGGAAAATAATTAAACCACTATTTTTATTATTTATTAAAAATCCAATTCGATAGTGAAGTTTGATTTTTATTAATATTTAGGATAAAATAACTATTAGAAAGATATCTTTTCCCTGACTGAAGTACGTGTAAGCAAATTTACATGCGATCTCCAGCTCCTCCAAGCTAGTTATTACCAACTGACTAGGTATGAATGAGGTGTAAAATTTCTCCCATGGGCTACACAATAGGTTGCTGTGATTGGCAAGTCGACCTGAATGGGCAGAAATTACTACATTGAGCTGAACAGAAGGGTGTGGATATCCAACATCCTTTTTGACATTACTGTGTCAAATCCTGCTGAAGTATCAAATCCTGCTTGACAAGTCTGTTGGGTTTACATATAAATCTGGTGGTACACTTAAAAGGACTTAGACAGGTCAAGGAATGGAATGACAATTCTTGTTTATCCACTGTCTAGTTGCTTGAAAACCGTGCTTTTCTTCTACCAGATTTCTGTCTCTGGATTTAATATAGGTACAGCGGCTTCCCCAAACTGGATTGTAGTCTTAGATGTGGGAGTACATTAGGATTATCAAAGTACACTCTCCACACACCCTCCGTGCCCTAGTTAAGTGTTGCTGAAGACTTTCGCTATGTTGAAAATGCACAAAGTGGGTAGGGTTGGTCCCTGGAACGTTTACTCTATTGGTTAGAGCATGCTGAGGAGTCATTCCCACCCAATGACTTGTGCAACGCATTACTACAGCATCTCTAGGTGCCATCTTCAGAACACTCCTGAGCCTACAGAAGAGGATTGGATCTGCTGTCTGTGACCTCAGAGGAGCCTTCAAGACAGAACTGCTCCCTATTGTCATGGACCTCAGTGTCACTAGAGGTCCCAGGATACTTAAGGTTGGATTCCCCCCCCCTAACTACAAGGCAAGATGAATGCTGGTGGGTCCTGGTGTAACATCAGACATTAATTCTGTTGATTGTTGTGTCTGGTCTGTAGTTGCCCCGTGCTCTTTAGGGTGTGGGGCAGGGCACAACCCTTACCCATGCCCTTCCAAACCAGGTAGTGAACGGTCATATAAACTCTTCACTGACTTTACAAATGATAATTGTTGTAACATGTTTATCAACTGTCTTACTCGATATTAAGTTGACAAGTGTTTTACATAACATGTTTATATATGTAGTTTTCATGCACAAACTATTAATACTTGATAGTATTTAACTTACTGCTGGTGTCATTTCTGGGTCTGCAGCAATGTATATCAAAACGTCATTAGTTTGATGTGTACAAGAGCTTTCTCAATGATATTGTCAAATTAAAATGGTAATTGTGGGTACTGGGATGTGCTTAAATGTCACTGCTTGACGATCGCTCGTAAAGGGATGTCAACATGCACTGGGGTTGTGTTTTGTGGTGAGGCAAGTATCTGCCTCTTCTTGATAGTTAAAGTGTTTCTAGAAAGACTGCTAAAAAGTCACATTAATTAACAGTAGAAATTAAAAAGAGTTTCTTTCTAAGAGGTTACATCCACAGACTGCATGCTATGCAAAAATCTCCCTCCTTTATTCCTGTAACGCTACATGAAAAAAATACCTTTACTTTTTTCCCGCTATATTTTTTTACTTATACCTTCTGCATGCCTTCTGTATGTGTGTGTGTCTGTGTGCATCTATATATATATATATATACACACACATATATATATATATGTGTGTATATATATATATATATATTTATGTAGTTCGTCAAACGCCACAGAGAACGTCCTGCCGAGTACAAAAAATGACGAAGAGTCAACCCAAACGTTGCTGGTGCAAAGCGTGGTTTATTTCATAAATGCCAGCGATGCCGCCATGACGCGTTTCGCCTCCAAGGAGGCTTGATCACATGACAGACATATATATATATATATATATATGTTATAAGATTTACCCAAATCATGTAGAAAATCATCCGCGGCACTCCGAGGTAGGTTGAGAAAGTCCTTTTATTTTGTTTAAAATGACAAATTATAACGACGCGTTTCGGGAGTCACGCTCCCTTGCTCACGATCTGCACATATATATTACTCTAAATTGCATGCCTATCTAAATCTCTCTTTCTTTGAAACCATATCTCTGCAAACTAATTATCTATTCATTCCATCAATTGTTCACTTGTCACGTAACCCCCTCTAATGATCACACCTAAGTCATTAATATACAACAAAAAAACTGGAGTAGATGCATGGACTGGTCTCTTTAAAAGGACAATACTAATTCCAATAAGCAACGGATTGCCCAGTAACTTTAGGATCCCGAGTAGGGTGCTACTCACCATAAAGCTCTTTAGTGCCTTGTCAGGGGTAGTAAGCGCTTTATAAATGTAATTTAAATTTTACAAAAACATGTAGTATCAATGAGTCCGTCTACGGTGTCCGAGTCAGTCCAGCTGTTTGATTTGTCGTTATGGTAAAACAAAAATCTGCTAATCTGTGGCTCAAGAGCTAACCTTCATCTGTGTATTCTTTTTTGCAATGGTTTAGCATTTTATTGACATGGGGATTATTTCTGCTGCCGACTGCAGGGCACCCAGTGAAGGGCACATTATAAATAACATTATTTTGATGATTATGTATTCATAACTTTGTGCACGGGTGGTAATGACTTTTTTTGGCTGGAGAGTTTCATTGTCCACTGGAGGAGGCAGTCGCCATAAAACATGTCCGTTTAGATTGGCTTCTTGAATTTTATCATCGTTTATTTCAATATTTTGACTAATAGCCGGTCCATGAAAAGGTGCATTAAATAAGCAGAGGGCAGGTTAATGGGCAGACGTACTATATAAAGGGGGAAAACATATTAACACGCTTGAGAACCTTAAATGATTTAGCTCAGCCATCACTGTGCCTAGTGTATCCTCAGCAGAACCTAATTGCATTTTGATCATGATGTATTTGACTGGGGTATCATTCTGTGCAGCGGCTGCATCTCGGAGGAGACGCTTAGATATGCCTCGGATTTTGCTGCATAAAAAACCCAGCACGTTTCACTGGCAGGGGTTCAGCATTTAAACAAGCTGGCAAACTACTGTGTTTCTTCTCGTCTCCTGCCTGTAAGCTCAATGGCACTTTATCCAAATTTGTCTCCTTCGTTTTTTGTTCATCTTTTCTGCAATGTGGCCTACTTAAATTCCGCAAAGAATTCAAGATTGACCTGTTGGCCAGGTTTTCTGTAAACCGCGCACCCTATGGCCTTGTATGGATTAACTGTACCCAGGTTAAGGTAAACTTATAGGGGACTGTGCCAGTCTGATTACTGGCCAGTATCCATGGGAGGTACTGCCATTTGCCACTGGTGCCTCTGGCCTTGCCTTGCTCTCCTTTCAGGGTGGAACTGGGGCAAAAAATAGACCGAGGCCCCAAAATAAAAATGGTACAAATTTGTGAATTTGATAGCTAAAAGAAGCGGTTCATGTTTGCAAACTGGGGCAGTTTAGAACTTGTAAAGACATGCTTTATTCGTGTTTTCAAAGTATGGAAGGCTACATGGGTTTGAGCTTTCGGCAAGCAATATTTGTTTTAACATCCGGGAAATCAACAGTAAAAACAGGTCTAAAAAGACTATAAAACAGGCCCACAAACAGCCCACACAATCACCTGTCAGACCAGTGGCAGCTCCTCCGCTAAGGCGGAGGCGCGTCGCTCCACTGCCAGGGCAGCAAAGAAAGGAAAAAATAAAGTGATAATAACGGAATGTTATTATCATTTCATTTTTTCTCCTGCTGCAGTGCGTGAGGAGGCGGGGCGGAGCTGCAGTGGAGGAGTGGTAGACACTCCTGTGCACAATGACTGTTTTGTCGGCCCTCTCGGGCCACCCAAAACAGTCATGTGCACTCCCTGTTCAGCCTGCATTGAGAACATGCCCACCCCTGGCGACCAATCACAACGCTTCATTGGAGCATTGTCATTGACTTAGGGGTGGGAACCTGGCTGCCTGGTTCCTGTTCCGACCGGGAGTCTGACACAGGTGAGCAGGAGAGAAGACACAGGACCTGGCGGTGGCAAGGTAAGTATTATTTTTGTATTATTCATTTTTTAAGCAGCCCGTGAGCCCCCGTGAGCTGTGCCGGCCACCCCTGTGTCACATCCAACCCACACATCCACCTGTCACCCCAGTCCTTTGGGCACTGCATGATTGCCCTATAGGCCAGTCTAACCCATAGTCCTTTTGGACATTCGTTACCTCTGCTATACCTTTGTCTCTTTAAGGATAGCAAGGGTAAGAATACGTTACTTACTCTGGGGGTTGGCAGTACGTTTGGATCGCAGATGCAGTTCGACACAGTAGTCCGACTACTCATTATGTTGCTTTCCTGAACTACAATCTAAAAATTTAAACGTATTTAGCTCTGAAGAAGTTCATTACTATGGATAAAACGCATTGGTTGTTTATGCTGTAAAGTTGTGACCGTTTTTAGAAAATAAAGAAACAAATTGAATATATTCAGGAACTTGTTTTTGAATTTTCTTGCAATTGTTACCAATTGTGGTGCACCTTTATTTGGTAAAAATGTTCCTCGAAAGTGTCAGACAGAATTCTGTTCTCTCAGCGACTCTGAGTAGGAAACATTCTGTGGTTGTGAATCCTGGTGGCAGAGAATATTGCAGAAAAGTGTCCAAAGCCTAAAAATGTTTAAAGCAATCAAACTTACCTTGGATTTCCAAACTCTAGAAACGAAGGTTTTTGGGTGTCCAAAAGCTTTTTTTTCAAGGTCATATTCCCAATATCTATTTAACTGGCTCACACAGGGTTGTTTCCCCGGTGAACTGGAGTGGGGATGGTGGGGGCGGATTAGAGGAGGTGGAAAAGGAACGTTTAAGCTTGGTGACTGCTGGTACTGTGAACGGAGTTGGGCAACCATGGTAATTTTCAAAGAAGTATCTGAATTTAAATGAAGATATCTTCTAAATAGCTAGCACCCACTGGAGCCTGGTTCTTTCGAGTCATTAACCAGTTCGGCGCTGATGACGAGCTCAGCTCGTCATCAGTTGCGCCGCTCGCACGCTGATGACGAGCTGAGCTCGTCATGTAACGCGGCTTTTTTAAAAAAGCTGCGCAGCGCGAAAAAAGCCGCCGCACGCTTGCGGTTAATAATGGTGGCCAGCCCCACTGTTGGAGCATGACATCTACTGAACCTTACGATGTAAAGAGATGGTACAAACAGCTCTTCAATAAGGGTCACTAGCCGCAACCAACCTGGCACTGCTCTGTGGCAAGATTACGAAGGAAAAGTACCCTTTGTCACTTTTGCAACAGACTAATCACAATTTCATGTAAGCACGAGAAAAGGCATTGCAGACTCTCCAGCCTTGCACTCCTCGAGTGTCTCTTGCAAGTCTTCTGTCCCCTTGTGAAACAGATGCCCTTGTATCACCTCTGGTCAGTTGGACTGAAAGGTCATTGTCTCTCCTGGTGCAGCTCCGTTCCTTATGATGAATCCTTGTTTTCTATTGGCCATGGTTGAGCTCTTCCTCTTTAACCAGGCTGCAAAGCGTCCTCTTCTTCCAAGTCACAGTAGCAGAGCCTTTTCCAGTTTACTAAATCTCTTCTTTTCTGTTCCTTATCCGTTTCCCTCTTATCTGACCTTCTCCTGATGTCCAGATTTCCTTCAGGGCCAGTTCATATGAAGCTCAGGGAAGGAAGGGCTTGTGGGAGCGCTATTGGAACCGAGAGCCTAATCAAAAGTGTGTCACTTTCAAAGCCCATAAGTCCGGTCAACAAGACCAGGGTGCTTCCTCTGCTTTTTTTGGGGGGGTGAGTTTTATATAGTGCGAACCTGACCCAAAGTTATCAGAGCGCTTTACATGAGCACCAGATGTGTTACAGAGGGACACATTCCTTTTTTGTTGGGCACGCGGAGATTAAGTGATTTGCCCAGAATCACAGGATGTTGAGTGTCCCTGCCAAGACTCAAACCTGGTTCCCCAGCTTTGAGGTCGACCGCTCTAGCTGTTAGGTGACATCCTCTCCCCAACTTCCTCTGCTTTCTCTACAGATGAGAGGTGGGGGCACTCATCAACTTGTCAAAGACGTATATTCTCCAAAAAGAACTGCTGAGAATTCCTATGTAGGTTATCCAAACACTCCTGCGTGAGACAAAGCAAAAGACCACAGGTAGCCTTAAGGTATGTTCTAGCAGTGATAGGCCAGACTTCCCAAGCCTATTGCTGGGTAAAGCTTCTTGCAGTGCCTACCAGGAAAGTACAACATTGCCCCTGCCAAGATGTCTTTGAGGGTTTAACAACCTTCCCAGACTGAGTGCACGGGAAAATATGCATGAAGGACGTCCTATCCATTAAAGGGTGATGGTAAGGAAAGTTAATGTTGTGCTGTGATCACTGTCTCTTCAGGGAAGGCACATCCACAGAGCAAAAGTAACATGCAACAATGAAACAGGCCGTGCACCACACTCTTGCTGCATGTCTCAAGTCACCATCAAATTACAGGTGGGGGTAATGGACTCCTGACTTGGGTGGTAATGAACTGATTTCATATCGAACATCAGTAGACTCCTCACCAAGGTATGCAGGCAAAGAGTCTGTGCCCCTCGCAGGCACCAACGTCATACAGCTCATAGTCTGTAGATGAGTCAATAGCCACACTTTCCTACTGTTAGGTGTACAGGTGGAGTGTACCTCTGGCTAGCAAAATATTGTGTTCTACCAATAGGACTTCCAAAGGTCAGGAAATTGAGTATCTGAGCTCTGGTGGGGAAAAAAGACAAGACATGCGTGGAAACGTGACCGTGGATAACATGATACAGTTTTCCTTGGCATTTATTAGCCTGCATCTGTTCACTCGCCTATAAAATGTCTGCATGCATTGACTCAAGCTCCTTTTCTAATGTACACTCACGTGCATAAGCAATGCGCTGCTGAAACTGCCTTGGAGGCATGTGGTGTAATAGAAGGACTACTGTGGCATGTTGACTGGAAATCACTGTAGTTGTTCCTTGGCGATAAGCGATCTATTATCCTGGGTTTTTAGATAGCTAATCGAAACCCTAAATTGCTTGATCGCAATAGCTAGTTTCCATTGCACATGTGGTAAATATAGCTATATGTCATTCGAATTTGAAAAGCGAGCTATAATTTATCCAGTCAGTTACTAGTATAGTTACAAATTCATTAGAGTGATGAAAAAACTCACTGGTATATTGGAAATTGGTGCCCTCTACTTAATTTGGTAAGAAGTCCCTGTTCTCTGTGCAGTAACTGCCGGCATGGAACACTTGGTTAGATCACCTGAAAGAGTTTTTACAAGTTTTGGGCCAAACCATAAGCCTCCCACCCACAAATGATGAGTACCTTTACACCAAGGTGACTGCTCATATGCGTTACGTCCCTAAAGGAGCTTATATTTGTTTCTCTGCTCATGCTCAAAATGTGCATGTGACTGCTGCCGCTACAGAGCGCACCACCAAGCAATAAGGATACTTCTGTTACCACGGCCCTTGTTACATCGCCATTCACTCAGTGGGTATCTGTTCTCTATACATTATTACCCTAATAATTCTTCATTCTCTGAAACTGACCATGCATTACTTTATATTTTTACACAAGAAAATAGAAATGGCCGCCATAGGCATGATAACATTACGTGCTTCCCATTCATTAATGCTAATGTCAGCTAGCATACCAATTCAGAATTATGTAAGATGCTAGACAAGAATACTTTTGATGGAGACCCATTGTTACAGGTAAATAACTCGTTCATTTAATATGCATGCTTCTTTCTTTACTAATACTCAGAGTATAGTGTTCAGAAATCATAGCGGCAGTTGTACAGGTAGATCTTTGAAGATGTTTCTGGTTAAAAAAAAATAATAAGAGCAAATGTTATAGCCACTTTAGAATTTACTCCGATACACATACCAGATTTGAGTAATTGATAGAGTGCTATTGGAAACCAGTTCCTTTTGTAATTCAGTTTTACACCCAAATGTAGTTGTTTACAAATCTACCTCCATCTTGCCTCATGCATCAGCTATTTTGTATGCACCTTGTTTTACTTTTAGAGATGAACTGTGTCCTCCGTATGTATATGACCAGGTCGCTCCATGTCACAGGGCCGACATTTTCATTTAATTGAAGTAGGGCAAGATTAATAAACAGAGCACACTCTGATATATTGAAAGAAAGCCCATGACTTGAACTCATTTCATAGGGCACAGCACTCCATCTGGCCGTCCTAGACTTAGGGCTCCTTGTCTCTTGATATGCAATGTCTCCATCCTACAGTGTGGCATTCCAGTAACTCTCTCCTAAGTGAGGGGTTGTGATGGTTAGACACATGGGTTCATATGCAAAGCACATCCCTCTTAAAGCAGATGCACTCTCATTGGCTTGGAAGCCATTATGTGTTATTTGAATAGTGATTGTCGTTGGTGATCGATGTCAGTTATTAATTAAATGCGTCAAGCGTGCATATTACTCAGTGTGATTGCTCACTAAATGTGAAGCATGTGTTGTAAATTTCCACTGCCTTTTAGTTTAATTGACATTTTAGCACATAGCATTATAGCATAAGGCAGATGCGTTGGAGTACGCTGTCTGCAAGCCCTTGACATTGCTGGAGCAGGCCATTTATTTATTTATTTAAAGAGTTTTATATAGCGCTGGCTAGACCCGTAGGTATCAGAGCGCTTTACATAAGGTCAGCAAAGTTACAACAATAATAACAATTTTATGTTACATCAAAATATGAGGCTCATAACGGGATAGAAGGAGAGATCAGTAGAGGCGGAAGGGGGGAGGTGGGGTGAGAGGGAGAGGAGGAGGGGGAGGACGGAATAAAAGACAGACAGGTGGATAGAAGGGAGACAAGGCAAAAGCAGAACGGCATGAATACAATGAGGGGGAGGGTGGGCGAGAAGGGGAGAAACAGTGCCCAAGGTCCGGCTGGGCAGGTGACGGTCAGGGGGTGAACCAAGTCCGATCTCCTCATTAGCTGAACAGAGCAGCTCCACCGGGCGTCGGACATAATCCTCTGACTCCGCTGTCAGGAAAGTAGACATGTGTCCTTAGGGAAAGACAGAGTAATGTGGGGGTGGGAGTACATGGTCCTAAGGAATTTGAGGTCAGGCACTGTCCAGGCAGGGTTGGGTAATTAAAAGTTCAAAGTTCAGCAAGGGGGAAGAAGTCGCCAAAGTCGGCCATGTTGGGGTCAGGCATCCTGGCACCCTTTTCCAAACCGAGAGTGAGCCGGGTACGACAGAGCTTTGTGGGGAGGGAAGGGTCGGACTCCCATTTGTTATTACAAAGGACACAAGATCACTCCCGGTGTCCCTAGGCTCTCGAGGCGTAGCCAGACCCTGAAAGGGCGCTGGGGCACATCTCCCATTACGATGGGCAGCGCGGTCGGAGCCGCCATTTTGCCTCGATGGGGGGAAGGGGGACCCCTCACCTCGATCTTCGGTTTTATAGGGGATTCGTTTAGGCGCCAGCAGGACCTATGAAGCCACATTTAGGGTCGCATATGGCAGTTTACCGCTCCCCACTTACCGCCTTTAAAGGGTATCCGTTGTGGATCTCAGGGAGCAGCTGCAGGTCACGCTAGTTTGCCCCTCCCTCTCCAGCCGCAACCGTACCTTGCAAGATAGTACAGGGCAGTGGAATCACCCCAGTGTAGTCAGCCGGCACAATCAAGGGGAGGATGGAGGGAGGGAGGTGATGATGGCTGGTTGGAACGGAGGTCGGCGGTATCACAGCGCACTTCCATCGGCATGAGGCGCTTCCTTAAAACTCCCCGGGCACCATCATGGCCGATTCAGTGGGAGGGAGGTTGCAGCCAATATATCTGCGGAGATCGCTTGGAGAAAGGCAGAGTTGATCTCAGTGTAAGCCGCCTACATTCCGGTTTCGGAAACTTAGTAGCGGGTGGTGAAGAAAGGCGATGGAAACGCTGTTCTGTGGGCTGTAGGAGGATTTGCAACGAAGCAGTCGCTCCAGGCGCCCATGATGGGAGCTGACTCCTCCTACATCCTCCTTCCTTCTCTTATTGTTTTTATTATAAAGCATTATAAATGGGGAATAAAGATACAAACTAACAAAATTCAGAATTAAAAATTGGATAGATTGCATCCAAAAAATCAGTAAAAGAGAAAGAAACACAGTGAAGAAACATCTAACAAACATGGCAATGCCCGTAAGTCTGGTATTGGCTGCAAACCTTTTGTTTTTTACAATGCTTGTCTTGCTTTCTCTTAGTGTTTGCAAAACTTGATTGTTTGGGATACTGCTTGCCCTTGTCAGTCTTAAATAAAAGCATTGGCTAAAAGCGAAAGTATTATTGCCAAAGTCGATATTGGCATCGAAGAAAATTACTTTTTGTGTGGCACTGCTTCTTACGAGAGGGCAGAATGCCATCACTCACAATGGAGTTGGCCAATGGCTGAAAGGGGTTGACCTATTGCCCCATGTACATACTGTAGTGGGCGGAAGAAAATGTGAGTGACATAATAACAGACCAGTTTATGAAGTGTTTTTTTGTTTATTCCGTTTTTAAGACAATACAGAAATCAACAGTGCAGCCTAGCATCTTCAAGCTATTACACACTATAGACGTGGTATGTACAGAAGTAGGAATTCCCAGGTGAGAACAGAAAAATAGAAGGGGGACACATATATCCAAAAGCCAAGCATCCATCTGTTCACACATGTTTATGTTCATTCATGAGGGAGTTATGCAATCCGCCAGCCTCGCCCTCGCCGCTGTCCCCCTCATCCAACGAACGACCTCCGGCGGCAGATCCTTCTCCTACCTCGCGGCCAAGACCTGGAACACTCTCCCTACCCACATACGGCAGACCCAAGACCTACTTGCCTTCAGAAGAGACCTCAAGACCTAGCTCTTCGAGCAGTAGCAGCACCCCCTCCCCTCAGCGCCTTGGGACCCTCACGGGTAAGTAGCGCGCTTTACAAGTACTCTGATTGATTGATTGATTGATTTATAAGTCCAGGTCAGTTATGTTTCAGAAGTGGTCCCACTAATTGTGGCGGGGTAGGTGAGGGCACAGGCAGGAACGTCAGTTGCTCAATCGGTCCAGCCTCAGAGTCAGGGATCACTGAGGTCGTGCTTCCTCCTTCTGATGTGGCCAAACCTAAGCTGCTAACTCAGGGCTGTGTCATGTCTGCCCAATGTATTCAGGATGTTACCCCTGCTCTCCTTGTCCCTTTCTGCATGTTTGTCAGTGCATACCTTCTGGAGTTGGCACTCATCTGCAGCCGCCCACCCCAAATAATCAGCCCTCCATTTCGGCAGAGTGTATGAAGAGGGTTAGCTGAAAGTCGCCTCTCTGTAAGTATGTATATTGTACGTATACTTTTAGTAAAATCAAAATGTATTGGCCTACCCCAGACAGGGAAATACTGACACATTTAGGCAAGGGTTAAATTGAGTAATAGCCATGCCTGTGTTTTTTTACAGTGCTTAGTACTGATAGCGATGTAATGTGTGGTTTTATGTAAACAAAAGTTCTCATTGTGGGAGAGATGTCATTTTTGTCAGAATATCCTTTTTTTCTAGTTTATCTGGTCTTCAGCTTGAGTCTGGCAAACCATAGGAAAGTGAACTTTGCATAAGCATTCATCATTGAGGTGTGTACAAAAGCCCTGGGTTCACTGACTGTGCAAAGTTAGCCTGTGCAAGAGTCCTAAGCAGGCAAGGGAGACCTTTTTCGACATCTCTCTGATCATATTTGCAGTGCTGACTGGTTCAGTAATGTATTGCGCTGTTAGGCCCTGCCTTTGACCTTTGCAGGGTTTGTTTATAACGCAGGGCTCTTACAAGGTTCATGTGTTAATATGAAATGTCTGAGAAGCTTTTTTTTGTTGAACCATGATTATTTTGTCTGCAGTTGCATAGAGTGCCCTGTCACTTTAATGATGAGATGTATATTTATGTTTAAAAAAGTCATTTAGTGAGCCTTGTACGCCCTGTCTCCCCCCCACTTCCATGTAGTTGCAGAAACATTTGAGAGTTGAATCCAGTTTTGGTAGAAGCAGGTTTCGTGACGGAAAGAGCAAAATATAGTCTCGTCTCATTTTCAGATCATACTGAAATTGTGAAAACTTATTGCCAATGGACTTAAACTATTTTTCAAATACATTCTTTAAGTAAAGATTTTTTAATAACACACTCTTCAGGGGGCAGGGATAGATTTTCCCTCCAATTTCTTAAATGTCATTTTCCCATCTCTGTGAATGATTCTGAGCCCACCTGCAAATGAGTGGGATAGATTTTGCCGTTCATTCAATTGTTGGCCTCTCTGTTGAGACAGACAACTATGGTTTCCTTGTTTGTGGTGCATGCAACTTAAAGTTAAACATGTAAAAATGTGTCATGCAAGTAAAAAACTGTGCTACGTGATGTGTAGTACATGTTGTACTATATGCTAGTTTTAATCACATTATGCAGCAATCCACATTAAAAGAGAAAGTGAGTAAGTGGATTCTTAACGCCCCTTTACACATATGCATCGCTGTTCTGAAATGAAACTATCCTTCACTGTTTGGCTGGCGTCTTGAGTTTCTCATCTTTAACAGACCTCTCCTCACCCTTGGGTAAGCTCCTCGTGGGTCCTCAGGTCAGAGTATGGTCTCCAGTGTCTGGGGGGGCGGGGGGTCTTTCAAAGGGGCGTTGTCGATGTAATTAAGGGTGTGGATAAAACATTTATGCTAAAAACCTGTGATCAACATAATGTGCTGCCCGACTGGTATTTCGCAGCTTCTGTTATTGCATCCACATATATAACTAATACAACAAGTAACATTAAACCTACAACAAGCCAGGACTATTGGCTTTGTCAAAGGTTGTTAGTTGCATAGGATAAATACACTACATACATACAACTATGGCTCCGTTGTATATAATGTTGAAAATGCTTTAGTTATTGCACAAGAGGCTGTGGCGTAATGGCTAGAGCTGCCAACTTTGGAGCTGAGGAAGCAGGTTTGAATCTCAGCGTCTGCTCAACATCATGTGTTTCTGGGCAAATCACCTTATCGCCCGTGCATAGCAAAAAATAAATGAAGATGTTCCTTGTTGGTGCTTCCAGTAAAGCACTTTGACTTTTGCAATACAGAACTGCTAAAAATAAAAGTTACATCAAAAACAGTGAACTGCTGCCGATGTAAGATTCCCGCCCCCCCCCCCCCCCCTATTCTGAGTGTGAGGGCGAAAATGGAGAGCCTGAGAGGGACCTGTCTCGGCACTTGCTTTTAAGAACTGCCGTTGCTGAGCACCGGCAGGACCCGGTCCACTTACAGCACTGACTCCTGCCCGGTATGTCCCCCTTGACAAGGTCTCGCATTGTCCCAGGAAGCTGACCCCGCGCTTCGGGTCGTCTTCATAGCAGCCGTCTTCTGTTTCTGCAGTCTTGCAGTCCACACTGAACGCCTGACCCAACAGTCACTCCTTGGCGCCAAAAACAGCCTAGCCGCTTTGAACTGGGTCTGCAGGTGCCAACGTGCAGTCAACGGTAATCTGAGAGGAAATGCTGGCCTCAGCTCGCTTCCAGTTGGGCTATTAGTTTCTTGGCAGTAAGGGAAGAGGGCATAACGAGAATTAGGATCAAGGCCAAGTCAGATCAGGGCTTGGGGTTGCATCCTGTGTGTGCAGTGTCTCCCCAGTTACAACCCATGCCACTCAAGATGCTCAGGGCTTGTATTCGATTTCGAATCCCAGAAGAACAGCGAGTTGCAGAATAGAGGAGGCTGGCAATGAGGCAAATGGGCATACCTCATTTCACCTCCCTCTGTTTGGCAAAAGGCAGATTTTGTCAGGAAGCAGTTTGTTTGGAAATGTACTGGGCCCTGCTATACTCTGTACCGCTGCCCGAGTGCCCCATTGCATCATAGAATGTATCTAGCGTTTACTGCCCTGGCTAGGCCTCAAAGCGCTTCAGTCTACTTTTGTGTGCTGGGTACCCCCTTCAGATCGCAGGGTTGTTATGGCGTTAGCTGTGGTGAGCTACACATGGTTCTGAGTCGTGCTCTGAGCATGGACTGGCAAGCTGGAGTGAAGTACAAGGGTATGTATGGTGATACAATATAGTGTGAGAATAGATGCAGTTGCTTGAGTTGACATATACCATTTAGCCTTGGTCAATGATTGTTATCTGAGTTTGAAGAACTTTTTTTTGGGCCTGCTGTAAAACAATAAATGTCTATTTTTTCAGACTTGTGACTATCACAAGTGCTGAGCTGGAGGAGGAGAAAGCTAGCATGCTCATCGGCAAGGACTGAGTTCAGATACTGGGTCATTCAAACCCACTCATTTATTGTGAGTCCCTTGTGTAAACGAAGAACCGTTAAAAAAATACATACTTTATAGTTTTCTCAGTGGAAAACACGGTGGGGAGAATAAACGTGCTATATTTGTCTTGGTTCTGGGCAGCAGATACCCCTGGATAACCGTTAAAGCGTCAAATGGAGCAGAACAAGGTTTCCATTTTGTGCCGCGCGAGCCCCTTGCCTTCAAGAGCGGACATTTCGCAGGCGGTCCCCAAAGAGCCCCTCTCCTTTAATGGCCTGGCGCGGAATCACACACTAATGGAAGAGAGCTTTCCCGCGCAGCGTGGAGATACTCCATGCCTCCGTGGCAAAAAAATGATACTCACTGGTGGCTTTCTGGTGAATTGGGAAAACAGTCTGCGATGGCGCACACTGACGTCAGATCCTGGCCCACACTGGGAGCCTGCCCAGTCCCCGACACGAGGCGGGAATACTTCGGCTCAGCAGATTTATTCTTTTCAGGATAAAAGATGACCTCATGTTTCTGGGTGATGGATGAGCCCTGTCTTTTTGACACATCTCTGTTATGAATAGAGATGTTGTGCTGACTTGTAAGTGAAAAGTGTAAGGCAGGCCATCCATTCGGAAAGATTAGTTACCAGCGTCTACAGTGGTTTAGAGCCCCCCCCCCCCCCGCCCACTCCTGCCAGCTTCTGTTTTGAAGTCCATCCTGTTCTTAAATTTTGCTGGAGTAGTGGTACAAGTAGCACGGAGAAAGTGTTCTTTGGCAAAGCCTCAAAGACCCTTTACACTCTGGGTTCCTAGTGTATTTCATCCTATGCAGCGAGAGTTCTGGCGTCACTGCGTCAAATCTCTGCCATATTGGGAGGTTTGCTGTTTTCTTAGACATTATTTGGTTATGTAAATGGGAAATTAAAAAGAAAGCAACATTTGGTGGTATTTTGAGGACAGAAAATCCTTTAATAGCAAGTTAGTGTAACTATAGCCCGTTACTCGGTGGAGTATGTGTGCTTCAAAAAATAGACTAGAAAGTGCTCTATGGACTAAAACAGATGAATATAGAGTTGGGCCACTCACAGGGTGAAAGGCACACCCACTATATTTTTCCTTTTTGAATATACACACAGCTAAAATCACCATTTTCATGAATCAAAGGGGTTTAAAAAAGTGAGTGGGAAATTCTGTGCCTGGTTAGTGAAAGGCTTTGTGGACCAGGCCCCGCGCCTTAAAATTGATGAAGGCTTTTAGGTTTGCTAATGAAGAGTTGATACCGGCTCACTTTGGTGATGTGTGTGATTGCAAATCCTGAATGTCCTCCATTAATTTACCCACTTTAGATAAGCAGCATGTGCCTGTGTCCCTAACACCAGCGCCACTGCTGCCCCTGTTTTTTCTGTTGCTGTTTGTGTGGCATCTGCCTGCTTGTTGTTAATTGTTGTTACTGATAGTCTGTCGTACTCTAGATGACTGTGTCTGTCAGTTTTGTGTCTTGATGGACTCAGTGGCCGAAGTAGGGGGAAAAAAGAAGGAGAACTGTTGGCGGAGAATTTGATCCTTAAATTCGAGATTTATGTTACCCACAACAAAACCACTGTGCCAACTGCTGGCAAATTGGCTAGGAACTGGAACGCTATGGATAAGACTGCTTTTCTACAGTCATTGGCAAATGATGTCCCTCCTTTGGATAATGACATAAATCTATCAGTCTCTTCTCTAACCGATTGGCTACAAGCGGCTAGCAATCTTCATGCCCCGTATAAAACAATTAAACTCGCTCGGCGTACGGATGCTAACAGATGGTTTTCTGCCGACTTAAAAAGCAAGAAACTGGCTCTCCGTCAGCTTGAGCGCCTGTGGCGCCGTAACTACGAAACTGAGGAAAAAACTAAATATACTAGGGCGACGAAGGAATACATGAATGCCATCTCTGCAGCAAAGGTGGAGTATTTCTCCTCTTGTATTCTGGACTCATCAAACAGATCTAAGGATATTTTCTCTGTCTTCAATGAACTGACCAATCTGGAGAATGTCCGTCCTAAAGTAATTCTCACTCAGTGTCTGTGTGATTCACTCAATTCTTACTTTAGTGATAAAATCACAGACATAAAAACTAGCATTCCCTAACCGAAGACCCCAATCACGACCGGTATGGCAATAAAGACAGGCTCTGCCACTCTTACTAATTTTCAACTTATAACCCATGGCCAGCTCCTGGAATTAATGATGAGAGTCAAATCTGGCTCCCCACTGGATATCTGTCCCCCTCGCATCTTGAGAGAATGCTTCTCCACTTACCCAACCCCTACTCTTGCCCTTCTAAATGATTCCCTTTTGTCGGGCATTGTCCCGTCCACTTTTAAAGAAGCCACGGTCATACCCCTATTAAAAAAACCCGGGGCGGATCCTGGATGCAAGGCAAACTTCAGGCCTATCTCTCTATTGCCTTATTTGGCGAAAATTTTAGAGGCACACGTGGCGAAAAACCTCTCTAACTTTCTGGAGGAGTCCTCGTGCTTTGACCCCCATCAGGCTGGATTCCGGCCTGCACACTCCACGGAGGCAGTGGTCACCGCAGTCTTGGATACACTTCGAGACTGCGCAGATAGACGTTCTCCCCAGGCCCTAGTGCTACTGGACCTGTCGGCCGCGTTCGACACGGTCGACCACAACATCTTGATCGACCGTGTCGGACAGGCCGGCATACAGGGCATGGCGGCCTGCTGGTTGAGGTCCTTCTTGGAGGACCGCTCCCAAGCGGTGCGACTGGGGGACTTGACCGGTGTTAAACAGGCCATCCCTTGCGGAGTACCACAGGGCTCCTCCCTGTCACCCCATCTCTTTAACATATACATGCTCCCCCTTATACAAACCTTGAGGGATAAACAGGTGAGAGTTTTTAACTACGCAGATGACCTGCAGCTACTCTTCACCATTGATAACTCCGAAAACTCTTTGAGCCATTTCCAGTCAACCATGAGGTTTATTAAATCCTGGATGGACCAAAATCAATTGAAACTAAACCCAGGTAAAACCGAACTGGTACTGATTGGGGATAGTGCTAAGTACTGGGGCTCTCACTACTGGCCTTCAGAACTGGGTCAAGCTCCGCAACCATCACCTTCGGCTAAAACGCTTGGAGTCATTGTGGATAGTGATCTCTCACTAAAAACACAAGTGGGACAAGTGGTATCCAAATACTTTTACCAGTTAAAAAAAATTAGGAAGGTCAGGCGGCTACTAACGCCTGAAGCAATTACCCAGGTTGTGATCGCCACTGTCCTGTCCCATCTGGATTACGCGAATGCCATCTATCTAGGTCTCCCTAACTATTTACTTAAGCGTCTCCAGATGGTGCAGAACTATGCTGCTAGGCTGATCCTGAAGCAACCAAGATGTCAGGCGGCGACTCCTCTTCTCATCGAGCTGCATTGGCTTCCGGTCACACAACGCTGCTATTTCAAAGCAGGTTGTATGATCTTCAAGTCATTACACGGCAAAAGCCCTAAATTTATTAATCAACTGATCACCAAATACGCCCCCCCGCAACCTTCGCTCACTCCATCTAGCCCTTCTCCAGACCCCTCCCTTTAAACTTAAACGTTCTGGTGGACGCAGATTTGCAACACTGGCCCCCTGCCTCTGGAACACCTTTCCCCTGGAGATCCGTTCTTGCCAAGATCTCTTACCTTTTCGGAAAGCACTGAAGACCTGGCTTTTTAGACAAGCTTTTTAATCCTCCTTTTCCACCTCCGATTGTGTTACTGTCAACTTTAGCGCCAAGAAACTAATCAGTGTTAGTGCGCTCAATAAATGATTTAATAACATAACATAATAACATAACAGAATCGGAGGGCAGGAATAACCCGAGAATTGGATCAGTGGGCGGAGACAGAGGTGTGGCCAGAAAGCACTAAACACCCCAATTTTTAGTATTTGGCATTTCATTAACCAGTTGCAGCTTATTACGTTATTTAATTTAACCAATAGATACACATGTTTATTTAAGGTTTAATATGAGTTATTGACATTAAAATACATTCACAAAGTGGGATATGTTTCCAATCACAGATCACAAATACGCTTAAAAGAGGAATCACAAGCCATTTGTCTAAGCCATGCAGTTTCTGTCATCAGCACTTCTCTCTTTTTCCACAGTAGCAGTTCAAACATGGATTGCAAAATATCCTTGTTTGCAAATGTTTTCTACATGATATGGCGCTGACATATTTGCCACATAATACATAATTAGCTGCATAAGCTGACTATTCTAACTAATAAATTGTTTGTAGCTCAAACGTATCAAATGTTACTAAAAAATGTGACTTGTCTTGCTGCGAAGTGGATGGCCCTTTGTAAAGGTTGACTGATCACCTTTCTCACTGCTGCATTTGTATGTTACACTTGTACTAATAAGGCAAAATCTTTGCAGATACTTTTAGCATGTGTAAAAATTTTCAAAATAATAAAGTATCAGAAAATACACTGCATTGTGCTGCAGCCTTTTTTTTCTGCATAATTTAGTCATTTTGTCCTCATTTTCTGTATGTTACAGTGGCCCAAAAGCAGGCACCACATGTTAAAAGTGCTTGTGCATGAAGCAGAGGGACTGTGAAGTTTGTGAACTTAGTGTGGTGTGCGTGCAAATACTGCATTGCCGATCCTTGGTGAGTTGCCGCTACTACTGCTGAATCAAGGCCAATGGAGGTACCAACGGGTGGGGAGGACTAGCCTCAAGGGCAGGGCCAGCTTTAACGCTGATGGCGCCTTCTGCAACAATGTTTGTTGGTGCCCCCCAATGACTACCTCTGCCACCGATTCCCTCAGTACCACTCTTTAACAGTGACCCTCAAGTCTCCAAAACCACACTCTGGATGCATTTAATTTGATTTACAGCACGACTCATGCCAGAGTAAGGTGTCCGAGCACTTTAGATCACACACATTACACAGAGACAATTAATCATGCGTCTATAAATCACTGTATAGGAAATGTTACAAAGGACTACAAGGTGTAGGAGTCACGTGAAAACCATACTAGTTGGAAGTATAATTTAATAGGTCTGGAGGAACACAAACTCAGAATGTAAAACATAATACCATGGTTGAGGGTTCCCCTTCAATAGCCAGAATTGATTTCTATCCAATTGAACACTTTTTGCAGCATTAGGATAATCAAAGCCTGGGGTAAAAAACATAACACACTAATTTATACCTTGCGTTTGCGTGCAGCTCTTAGATGACAGTAAAAATCTCACTGTTATATGTCAGGATTTTAACTTATAAACTGCAAGTAATTAAAGGATCTCAGACAAAAGCAGCAACCCACTGACCTATTTACATTATGGGCACTTTGGGATCTGCATGGTATCAAAGCAGAAGTGGTCACTGTACTTGTCTTCTCTAGGCAAAACGGAAAAGACAGAGTCCTTTAACATCTCTGCCCACCTGCCTGTCCCGAACGACCAGGTACTCCGACCCTTAACTGTAGTCCTTGGCTGTTTCTGCCGTCCAGGTACGCATGTTTAAAAAACAAAAAGTAGGGGAACGGATCCTTATAAATTAAAGAAGTAGGGGCACGCAGTGCCCTGCTGATACCGCCAACTTCGACCACTGGATGGGCTGGGGTAAATCTTTCTCATTCGGGGCTCAAAGAAGTTGGGGTACCACGCTTGAAGGCCACTTTGAACTGGGGTTCATGCTATCAGAGGGAGTGGAGTCCAGTTCATGTTCAAGTTCGGTACCCTACTGTTCTCTTAGCTTGTGCAGTAGTTTGCTGTTTTGTTCAGTACCCTCCTGTTTCCTGGTCTGGAGTCCTGTCAATGACTGTGATGAAGACCACAGTGCACTTGTGGACTGTAGTGTATATATATATAATGCCTTTGCTGATTATGTGTGGTGTGGATTCTTTCCTTGAACTGGACGCGTGGGATATTAGTATGTATTTCTAACACACCAAACATATTTGGTATCCAACTACAAAGCTTTTTAGACAGAATACCTGGCACTGAAATTGAAAATCAGATATAAGATCTGCTTCTACCCTTATACCCTTCAGGCACTTAAAATTCCAAATATTTTGAGCCTCTTTTCCTCTGTCAGTTTCGTTGGCAGTCTGTCTCATTTCAACGTTCCTGACCCTAACAACGCGTGCATATGTTAATTTGTGGAACTGAAAGCAGGCCCTTCTTTCTCTAAGGGTGTGGTCCAACATACATTTCTAAAATCAATTTTTAAAGATTTCGGGGATATAGATTATATGCACTGGTGCATCATAGAGGCCAATTTAAATTTGGCTATTTACTTGCTTTTGTGATTTCTCCTGATATTGTGGAGTGATATTGTTTGGAATATGTGCTTAACGCTGGAGAGCACCCGCAGATAATAGATGTGACTCCTTGTGATCTCATTTGCCTTTGACTTAATAGTTTATTGCGGATCCATTACGATCCCCTCGTGTGCTTGCTTTTTGGTGTTTTACAGTGATACGCTTTTCTGCCCTGAAAGAGCTACATTGATTTGAGTTTTTTCAGCACAGTTCAATGGCCTTGCCAACATTAGTTAGACTTTATTTCAGTTTAGAAGTAGGCAAATTGAACCTATCTACTATCTGTATCCTGTTACCACCCTGCTGCCTTTTGGCTGTATAATAATACATAAAACATGCAGTCAAGAAATACTTTATTCGGTTCGTTTAAAAAACCACAAAAGTACAAAGACAAACATGAAGGTCCAAAGGACACCAGACAGCATAATAACATAAAAGTACAATTTAAAAAGGAGTAAGTACCCAGTTTAAAAGATACTTGAAAGTGCAGAAATATGGTGTCAAATTTTAAAGCGGAAGATATATACAACATTCCATTATTTAAAAACAGATTAAAAACATTTAGAAATTAAATCAAAAAGCAGAAATTAACATATGTAATTATTCATCTAAGTCCAATTAATCTTCTTACTAAGTCTCACAGCTATGGTTAAAAATCTAGCTACATACACATTTCCCCTATGTTAGACAGTAATTGGAGGTACAATAAGGCTGGCTTTACTTGCTTAAACCCTTTCCCCTTTAATAGGGGTATGATAAACTTTTTCCTTATATCTATGAAGTAACCACAGAAAAACAGGAAGTGAGCAGTATCCATAATCAAACAACCATCACATTTACACAAATCCAGATCAAGAGGCTTAGTCCAACTAGGGCGGTCAGAAATCAAAAGGTGGATTTTGTCTAACCGGAACTTAGTTTAAAGGTATCTGTGATTTGTGTTATTAACAACCTTTAGGTAGAGTTCCAGTTCACACCCAGAAAATACAATCAGTTGGTGGGTTCTCACGGATGGCTTTGACAACTCCAATCCTTCTCTATCCATCCCTCTGTTCAACTGAAATAAATGTTTGACCCACTTCAGGTCGCCCTTCACTAAGTTAGATGGCTCGCTAAACAGTTCTGGCCGACCTAACTTTATAGATAGTTGTTGGACATATTTCAACCAGGGGATCTTGTCCCAGTGATCTAGGATAAGGCAGTCTTAAAAAATTTTGTGGTTCACTTCCAATTCCGGGTTAAGCCAGACTGAAATCCACTTAAGTAGGGGGGCCATGGCAATTCGATCCTCCAGATAAGCTACGCCGCATTCCTGATGTACTATGAAGCCGGCCGTAGATCTTGGCAAGGAAAGAATCGTTTTAAGAAAAAAGTCCTCAGTTATCTGGAGCATCTTGACTGTCCTGAAACCCCACAAGTCTGCGCCATACATGGCGATAGCAATACATTTTGCAGCATATACCTTTAATACCGCCTCCAAGGGTTTCACCCCTAGTTTTCGCGAGAAGCCCAGAACTGCCGAAATAAATATGATCACCTTGTAATGGCCATTCAGTATCTTTAAGTCCTGCTTGTAATATCCTAGGAGAATGAAGAACATTTGGGCATCCTCTGCATATTCAGGGAACTGTATTCCTCTCCTTGCTAGCAATTATGGATATTAAAGAGACTGGAGACAATGATAAGTCCCGTGGGACCCTCTGATGAAGTAATGGGCTCCTTTGCCTGTACTCATCCTGCCCTTATCTAAGACTACTGAGATAATCTTTAACATTTACAGTAGGGTGTTATGCTGTTTTGTCAGGGACAATGGAATTAGATGGTATGGAAGTAGTAAATCTTACAGCAGAGTTGACGAAGGTATGCGGCAAAAAAGGCAAATGATGCAGCATAATGTTGCAAAGTTTGTGATGTTATTTTGTCATTTTTACACGTCAAAACTGGACAAATGTTTCAGTATGTTAGTACCAGTTTAACACTCAAATGCTGCAATAAACAACTAAAAGGTGACTAGTAAACCTTTATGAAGGGCCTTCAACTGTGCGGTATCACGCCATCCCGGTTTTAGTAACTTTTGATCTATTTGATTTAGAAACATTATTCTGAGTTAAAATCTGCAAATTCTGCCGGTGATAATGGATCATGTAATAAATGTGGCAAATCAATAACTATGCTGAAAACGCCCCAGTCACAGAATCGCATAAATCCAGTGGGAATGTACATAGCATCTTAAGTGCGGCAGCGGCCCATCCTTGAGGGCAGAGGGGCCTCTCCCCTTTTGGCCAGCATAAGGAGTGTCTGTCAGGCTGAGCACAGGTCAGCCGGGCAGACAGTCTTTATTTTCAGGTCAGGTAGCCAGGAACTAGGCATGTGCCAAATCGCAGGCGTCAGGCTGCTTGAGCTGATCCTTGACTTAATAATAATAATAGGGGGTCTTGTAAAGCGCTTGGTGACGCACAACGGCGTGTCCCCGCGCTATGATGCGAGCGCTAGCAGGAGAAGGTACTCAGGTGGGAACCCACTACCGGGCATATAGAAATGTTTTTAGCTTGGCTCTAAAAATGGGCTCTGAGGGTTCCAGGCGCAACGCCACAGGAAGTTTGTACCAGCTAGATGCAGCCAGATACCTGAAGGATCTGCCACCCATCCTTGCTTTGGACACCCTAGGAATGGACAGGCGCCCCGAGCCAGAGGATCTGAGGGAACGAGAGGACTCGTATTGTGTCAGCAGACCCTGTAGGGGAAGAGGTGCCCTGCCGTTGACGATCCAATGACAGGTGCATAATGCTTTAAATTCCACCCTGCTTCTCACCGAAAGCCAGTGCAGGGCCTGGAGCGCGGCTTTAGAAGCTGATCTTCTGGGCAGTCTGAGAACCAACCGGGCTGCGGCATTTTGTAAAACCTGCAGGCGGCTCAGATTCTTCTCGAGAGTCCCCAGGTAGAGCAGGTTGCCATAGTCCATCTTGGACGTGACTAGTGCATGCACTAGTATTTGGCGGGCTTTGATAGGAAGGAGCTCCAGAACCTTCCTGAGGGTCTTGAGGATCCCGAAACAGGTACCAACCACCCGATTGACCTGGGGTCCGAAAGTTAGGTTGGAATCGAACCAGACACCTAGATTCCTCGCCTCCTGGCAGGGAATTGGTGCTGGTCCCAGGCAAGGTGGCCACCACGCTGACGTCCAAGCCGCTCGGTCTCCCCCCACCACCAGCACCTCAGTCTTGCCTCCGTTGAGCATAAGGCAGTTGGCAGACATCCAGGCAGCTAGGTCTTGCATGCATGCTCTGAAGATGTCTGCCGCAAGACCGGGTGCACGCGATAGGGAGATGACCAGCTGCGTGTCGTCGGCGTACGACACCATGCGCAGACCGTGACTCTCCACTATGGTGGCAACCGGGGCAACGTACAGATTGAAAAGAGTTGGACTCAGGGACGAGCCCTGCGGCACCCCCTGGTCCAAGGCTACTCGCTCGGAGTAGCAGTCGCCCTGCCTGACTTGGAAACCTCTGCCAGATAGAAACGACTGGATCCATTTTAGCGCTGCACCTCCTACCCCTCCTTTGTTCAGACACTGTAGCAAGATGGAATGTGCTACAGTGTCGAACGCAGCGCTAAGGTCCAGAAGGATCAAGGCCATAGTATGGCCCTCGTCGGCACCCTGCCTGATGGTTTCGGATGCCATGAGGAGCGCTGACTCCGTCGAGTGTCGAGGCCGGAACCCAAACTGGGTGGGATGTAGAAGACTGGTATCTTCCACAAATTGCATTAACTGCAAATTGGCCACCTTCTCCGCCACTTTAGAGAAGTAGGGTAGAAGAGAGATGGGACGCAGATTCTCCAGCTTTTCGAAGCTGATATTAGGCTTCTTGTGGAGGGGGAGCACCACAGCTTGTTTCCATTCCCTAGGCATAGTGCTGGACCTGAAGGAGACATCCAACAGATGCCTAATGTATGGTTCTAGTGTCGTCAAGCTGTCCCCCAGCCGTTTAGGTGATGCTGGGTCCCGTGGGGAGCCTGATTTCACTGATCTACATATTTTGATCAGGTCTTCTCCAGTATTAGGGGTGTCTTTCATAGATTCACATGCCTGAATCATTCCCCGTCGTCGGAGTAGGAGTCCCACGGTATATAAAAAAGCAGTAATATGCCATTTGTACATAGCAAATAACAGTTATAATAAACCAGGAAGTAAAGTAGCCTCAGCTACCAATGAAAAACTTCCACATTAGTGACCATCAAAGTCATTATGTTAGACCAAACTGCAGCCAATCAGGCCACAGCTCCCACCAAGGTATTCTCCCCAGAGACCCAGGCTGTCAGATTTTTTACCGCACGTCGTGTGATAGGGAGTCTCTCTGAGCTCTGCTCAGTTTTTTCTCTACTCTTGAAAGTTCTCACTTTCCAACATGTCTACATCTAAGTCCCTTTTCAGGGCCTGTGATTCTTGTGGCAAGGCAAGGCTGTTCAAGGAGGACCCGCATACTCTATGTATATACTGCTTGTATCCTGATCATCAGGCTAAGGAGTGCAAGATTTGTCGCACTTTTTCTACAAAAACCCTCAGGGACAGAGAGGGTCGCCTGCTCCTGTGGATACAGCGGAATAAGGATAAGGATTTGCCACTTTCTGAGGTAGGAAGTTTGGCCTCTGTCTTCTATGGGATCTAGAAAAAGAATGGCTGAGGGTAAGGTGACTACCCCTAAGGCAAAGGTGGCGAAGTAGGCCCAGCTCACTATTGACGCTGATGAGCCCTCTACCTCAAAAATGAAGAAAGCCTCTGAAAAATCTGTGAAGCCACCAGAATCTAAAAAGACTGTGTCTTTATTGTCACCTCAGAGGCCAGTTACCAAGGCAGCAACTTCTCTGCCGGTTTCCTGTCAGACAGCCACTCCGGTGACTTCTACCATGACTTTCTCTTCACCTAAATCCTCCTTGGTGATGTCCTCGGCGTCCTCTCCAACTTTTGTCCATGTCCAGATTCGTCCCATCTCGTCGACGAAGAAGGTCTCTCTAACCGTCGACGAGCCTCCGTCGACGACGCACTCATCAGCGTCGACAAAAACCTTGCCGTCGACGACCGCTTTACCGTCGACGAAGAAGAAGACCTTACCGTCGACGACGTCACCGTCGACGAAGGTGCCGTCGACCATCCCATCCCATCGTCGACGAGGAAGACCCCGTCGACCATCCAGCCGTCGACAAAAAAGACCCCGTCGACGACCACGTCGACGAAGACCCCGTCGACGACGAAGATGGTTCCGAAACTCGTCGACGAAGTCTCAACGACCACAGTTGTCGACGGAGCGATCAACGACGGCGACTGCATCGCTCACAACAAACTCTAAGCCACAAGATATCCCAGTGGCTCAGGAGAATCCAATAACCCCAAAGCTATCATCTTGCACGGATATCCAAGTCTGGTCAGCAAAAACTAACGTGATATCGCTGCCATCTCCAGCCACCACTGCGGCACTACTACAGAAGCGCCCATCCCAGTCTGCATGTATGTCACCACTAACAATGCCAGACAGGCTCTTGGACTCTGAGGTAGAGGACTCTGGTGATGATTTATTTCAAGCCAAAAGTCCATCTGAATTGCTTATACTTGTAAAGGATCAGGAAGAAGAGGAGCAAGTGACACATTCGCCCAGGTTGGATACTGCACCACCACCAGGGACGCAAATGCCTATGGAGCTTTTCAAAAATTTAATGTCCATGTTGGACGATTACTATCGCCGTTTTCCGCCCTCGGAGTCTGGCGACTCACATATCTCGTCCCCACAGCCCAGAGTAGCCACAGATTCTATGCCTACTATTCCTGAAGAAACGGGGCATAACCTACACATACCGATGCCCTATAACCAAGCAGATGATGACATTACTGAGGAGGAGGCTCAGGAAGAAGGTGAATTAAATGAATCAGATTCGTCGGAGTATGAAGACTATCAGGCTGACTCACCTTCTCCAGATGAACAACCAAAGGCTGAATCACCACCGGTGGATATTGCGAATTTCCATAGGATTATGGACAGTGCCACCAAGAGATTTCTCATTTCCATGGAGACTAAACAGGACGAATGTTTCCTGTACGACTTTAAGAACTTGTCTCAGAGGCAAAGTTGGTCTATTCCTATTATAGACTTTATTTGGAAAGAAGGTCTAAAAATCATGGCCACACCAAATTCTTTACCTGCAGTCTTACCTCGAGTGGATAAAAAATACAGAGCACCAGCTTCTTCACCTGCTTGCCTGATTGGCCAGGCCAAGACGGAATCGGTCATTGCGCAGGCAGCTCAAAAGAGAGCAAAGAACCCGTCATCTCAAATCTCCACTCCAACGGACAGGGACGGGAGACGACTCGATACCATTGGAAAAAAGGTATCAACGATTGCAGCGACCACAGTTAGGGTTGCTAATTCTATGGCAATTCTGGGCAGGTATGACAGGCAAATGTGGTCTGACATATCGCCTTACATTAAGAAACTGCCTGAACCGGACCGGTCTGAGGCTATAAAGATCCTGCAAGAAGGGGAGTGTGCATCGTCGGAGATCATTGACGCTGCAGTGGATGTAGCAGCTACAGGATTCAGACAGTTGGCAGGAGCCGCAGTCCTTCGAAGAGAGGGATGGTTGAAATCTACATCCTTTAGGCAGGAGGTACAGGCCAAGGTGTTAAACATGGCTTATGATGGCGAGTACCTATTCGGCTCGCATGTGGATGAGGCTTTGCAGGCCATCAAAAAGGATACAGAAACTGCACGATCTTTGGGTACTCTGCAGTAGCGCAAATCTTCCTTTCGTGGCGCTAGAGGAAGAGGAAGCTTCTCAAATAGAGGAGGATATTACCAACAGCGCTCCTATACAAACACCCAAAACACCCAGCGGTACGAGCCATATAAGCAACAACCTTATGGCCAAAGGAGAAATACTTATTCACAGCCCCGAGGAAAAAACACATTTCGGGGGAGAGACAACACCAACAAGAAGTGAGAATCACTTCCTGCCGCCAATGTGTCCCAGCCAAAAACGAATTGGAGGAAGAATATCCCTACATTGCTCAAAATGGTCAAAGATTACTACAGACAAATGGGTGCTGGATGTGGTGTCCAAGGGCCACATATTGGAATTTGTAAAAACCCCTCCAAATTCACCACCAAAGGGGCCGCCCCCAGCACATCTCAAGGAGCTATTCATCCAAATCAATGCACTGATTCGAAAGGGGGCAATCGAGAGAGTACCTGAACACCAGAGAGGAACAGGCTTTTACTCTCGTTTTTTCTTGATACGCAAAAAATCAGGGGAATGGCGCCCAATCCTCGATTTGCGTGCCCTCAACCAATACATCAAAAAATTAACGTTCAGAATGTTAACTCTCCAAGAGATCTTCCAGTTTTTGGCAGAAGGGGACCACTTGGCAACACTCGACCTTCAGGATGCCTACTTCCACGTACCTATTTTCCCCAGACACAGGAAGTTCCTACGGTTCAGAGTGGCTGGCAGGGATTTCCAATTCAAGGTGCTTCCCTTTGGACTACGTTCAGCCCCGAGGGTATTCACAAAACTGTTGGCACCTGTAGCGGCCCACTTACGATTGCAGGGTATTCAGATATACCCATATCTGGACGATTGCCTTATCAAGGCCAATTCCTACGACACAGCAAGCGAACATGTCCAGAAATGCCTTTGCCTGCTTCAAAGCCTGGGGCTTTCAGTGAACTTCGAGAAATCGGATCTGATACCATCACAAAGGAAGTCTTTCCTAGGAGCAACGCTGGATTCCAAGCTCGCTCAGGTCTTCATTTCAAGCGAAAGACAGGACAAGATCAGAACAATGGCAACTACCCTCCTCAGAAAAGAGTGCGTTTCTGTTCGGAGATTCAAATCTTTCCTAGGGATGATCTCATCATGCATCCCTCTCACTCCAAACTGTCGTCTGAGGATGAGACCCTTACAAGAGGAACTCAGTCACCAATGGGTGCAGGTATCAGGTTCCTTCGAGGACATCATCACCTTAACACCTCGAATGAAGCATACAATTCTGTGGTGGAGTCAGAAACGCCACCTGCAAGTGGGTTGTGCTTTCCTCGCAGAAGTCCCCAGATTCATAGTGACCACGGATGCCTCGCTAGAAGGTTGGGGCGCTCACCTTCAAGGGATGACGATCAGTGGCAAATGGGACGCTCAACAAAAGAAATGGCACATCAATCTGTTGGAATTAAGGGCCATATTCCTCGCCTTAAAATCCTTTCAGGCAGTGCTAGAAGGCTCGACAGTGTTAATTCGAACAGACAACACAACGAGCATGCATTACCTGAACAAGCAGGGGGGCACCAGATCAGCCCGATTGTCTCAACAGGCTCAAGAGATCTGGATTTGGGCTCTGGATCACGACATCAACTTGTCAGCGGTGCATGTTCCAGGAGTAGCCAATGTCCTGGCAGATTCACTGAGCAGATCCAAAAACAGCACTCACGAATGGGAACTGCATCAGCCAGCGCTGGATCGGATCTTCCACAGATGGGGTCACCCCGATCTGGATCTTTTCGCAACATATCAGAACAAGAAATGTACCCACTTTGCGAGCTGGATTCCCCACAGAGAATCTTGCGGGGATGCTCTGTCAATGAATTGGGAACGGATATTTGCCTACGCCTTCCCGCCAATTCCGTTAATTCCCAAGGTCATCAAGAAAATGAGGAGACAACCGTGTCGCATAATTCTGATTGCTCCACGGTGGCCACGACAATATTGGTTCACACAGCTTCTCCTTCTTTCAGAGCGCGAACCAGTCCAACTACCTCAAATTCCGAATCTTCTGACAATACAAGAAGGCAGGGTGTATCATCCGGACCCTCATTCTCTGAAATTATCGGCTTGGCTCCTCAACACCATGAATTTGCACACTTGAACATTCCACAAGACTGTCAAGAAGTCCTAGCCAATGCTAGAGCGCCTTCAACAAACAAAACTTACAAACTCAAGTGGAAGCGTTTTTGTGTTTGGTGCCAAACTATGAATTTACATCCCATGAATGCGGAACCGGAAAAGATCTTACCTTTCTTTTTGCAGTTGGCTAAATCAGGTCTGGCGCACTCAACACTTAAAGTGTTTTTAGCGGCCATATCACGATACCGTCAGGATGATACGAATTCTCTATACTCCTCAAGAATAATCCAGCAATTCTTTAAAGGTTTATTTCGTATGTTTCCACCAATACGTCGACCGCCTCCATCATGGCATTTGAATATAGTACTGGCTCAGCTTATGCGCCATCCCTTTGAGCCTATCCATAAGGTCGATCTCAAGTTCATCACTTGGAAGGTTGCATTACTGCTGGCATTAACATCAGCCAGAAGGGTGAGTGACATGCAAGCGTTCACATCTAAGCCACCCTTCTTGCAATTCACACATGACTCTGTGATACTACGCACCAACCCGAAGTACATGCCCAAGGTACCATCGGATTTTCATTTAAATGAGCCAGTGATACTTAAGACATTCTTCCCCAATCCGCAGTCACCAGCTGAGCGGACTTTACACACTTTAGACATTAACCCCTTCGACGCTCATGACGAGCTGGGCTCGTCATGAGGTAGCCTCCTCGCACGCTCATGACGAGCCCAGCTCGTCATGAATAATGGGTTTTTGTAAATCCCAGCGCAGCAGCAGAATATCGACCGCACGCATGCGGTTAAGAGATGCCTTAAATTTTATCTTGCAAGAACAGCTGCCATCAGAAAAACGGATCAGCTATTTGTAGCGCATGGCAGACCAAGACAAGGCTGTGCTGTGACAAAACAGACTATCGCCAGGTGGGTCTCATCCACGATAGGGCTCTGCCATCAACAAGCAGGTAAACCCTTACAGACCTTACCTAGAGCGCATTCTACGAGATCAGTCTCCTCTTCAACTGCTTTGTTTGCTGGTGTGCCTCTCCTGCATATTTGCAGAGCCGCAACATGGTCCAGCAGACACACATTCACGAGGCATTACTGTCTGGATTCTGCAAGTGATACCGATGCCTCGGTGGGGAGAGCAGTCCTGCGTAATCTTTTTCAATAAGGTGAGCCTCTGGTGATCTCTCCCACCTCCTTTTGCTCTTTTGACGCTTTCATATGTTGTTGCATTGCTTTATTTTCATGCATGGAAACTGTTCTTTTGGGCGTCTAAGAGCGACATATTGTATTACTGCTAACTACTCGGATTCAGGCATGTGAATCTATGAAAGACACCCCTAATACTGGAGAAGAACAATAGTTACTTACCTGTAATCTGTGGTTCTCCAGTATTGGTGTCTTTCATAGATTCACATGCACCCACCCACCTCCCCTCAGAGTCTCACCCAGACTGTTAAGATATTTATATATATATATATATATATATACTCTGGTACACTCCAGTGCTACAAAAATCTGACAGCCTGGGTCTCTGGGGAGAATACCTTGGTGGGAGCTGTAGCCTGATTGGCTGCAGTTTGGTCTAACATAATGACTTTGATGGTCACTAATGTGGAAGTTTTTCATTGGTAGCTGAGGCTACTTTACTTCCTGGTTTATTATAACTGTTATTTGCTATGTACAAATGGCATATTACTGCTTTTTTATATACCGTGGGACTCCTACTCCGACGACGGGGAATGATTCAGGCATGTGAATCTATGAAAGACACCAATACTGGAGAACCACAGATTACAGGTAAGTAACTATTGTTCTTCTACTGGTGGGGTGGAGAAGTTAAGCAGCAGATTTTGTCCATCAGCCTCTCTTACTGATGCTTCAAACTCTCCCCCTGCCAAGGGTTGGGCAGGAAAGGCTGAGTAAATTTTGGACACTTTGTCGCCAAAATAGTCAGCAATGCGATTGCAGGCAACAACTGAACAGTCCTCTAATCCTGCCGAGGACTTGGGGACAGCCAGGGATTTATAAACACAGAACAATTCTTTCGCTGAATTCTCTGCACCCATGATCTTGTCGGCATAGTGGGCAGTTTTCGCTCTCCTGATTAGGTTGTGATATGCCCGTCTATTGACGAGATATCTCTCTCTCGCCTGGCTGTCATAGGCTACCCTCCACTGCCTTTCTGCTCGCTTACAATCCCTCTTAGCACAACGCAGTTCCTCATTGAACCAGGGAGCCGTTCCCTGTTTACGGCCACCCTCCTTCGGCTGGCCTAGAGGGGCCGTACGATCCAGGGCAGCCGTGATACGGTCATTAAGCAATTTATTTGCCGAATCCGCATCATCACCTCCAGGGGGGCCCTCTGCGATAAGAGCCTCATTGAACTCTGGGAGGGAGAACCTGGCCCATTTGCGCCTGGGGTAATTAAGGGGAGTGGGGTCTGTCACCTTATGTTTAGGGAGAAAAATTTCAAATGGTACCAGGAAATGGTCGGTCCAGGTGAGGGGCACGGGGAGAGCCGCTATGACTTCCTCCCAGTTCGCGAATACTGGATCAAGCAAGTGGCCATGCTGGTGTGTTGGAAGCTGGCCCTTTAGCTCTAGTTGTAAGGCCTGAAGTTCTTGATGGAACTCCATTGCTCCTTTATCCGACAGATCCTCTAAATGCATATTAAGATCTCCGAGTAGCAGAAACTTATCTCTCCGCAACGCTATCTCCGTGACGCACTCTAGTAGGTTACCTTTAAACCTTGCCAGGGGTCCTGGGGGACGGTAGATTAAATAACCCTTCACCGTAGTGCCCCCATTAATTTTTATGGTAAAAACACCAGCCTCGCTTCCCGCCATATGGACTAATTCCAATTGACAGGCAAGCTGCTGTTTAAATGCAATAGCTATACCTCCTCCTCTGCCATCGGGTCTGTCCAGTCTCACCATCAGGTATTCTTCTGGTAATGCCTGAATGATGTCGGGGTCAGAGTGAACATCCAACCACGTTTCTGTGAGGAATAGCAGGTCCAGTTGTCTATCCACAAGTAAGTCGTGAATATTGAGCTTATGACATCGTAGCGATCTCACGTTGAGCAAGCCACAGGATAAGGTGGAACTGCCCCGGGTATCAGCTATCGATGTACTAAATCGGAATTGACAGTGTCTGCAACCTACTTCCTCCCCTATGTATATGGTGTGAAGGCCGGGTGTACAAGTAATGGTGGACAGACTTACAAGATCGTTCCTACTCCAAAGTATTCGGTTATCAGGACCAGTGGTGGTGGCCCTGGGCCGTGTCCGGTCGCGGACGGGCGCAGACGGGCTTGGCTTAGGCGCGGCTTAGGCGAGCGCCCAGCGCGCCCGCTGCGCCGTCTGGTCATGATGCACATTATATAGTGGTGAGAGGAGGGTGGGAGGCCGGCGCGACTAGATAGCTCCCCCAACCACACATAAGATGGCGCCCACCGCCGCCAGACACCGGCTCTGAGATCGGCAAGGCGAAGCAGGGAAAAAGTTAGGAGAGTGTGGAGGGTTTCAGAGTGCCTAGGTTAATAATTCCCACATTACCACAGTTTAAAAGCCCCCAATGCTAAAAATGTTGGTCAATTTCGAAGTGCTCCTAAAAATGTTATAAAGATAATCAGCACACAGAAGTAAAATTCCAGCAAGCAAGCTCGCAGCCCTAGTAGTACTCACTAGGGAGAGCTATGAATGGGCGGTGAATATAGTCTGAATGGGTGCAACAGACATAACCAGTACATCACGATTTTGGCTCCTGAAAAGAGCGTTTCTTTATCATTTTTTGTATCACATTTGCGGCAGGGTACTTGTGTTTCTCACACTTGCCCTCCTACTGTGAAATGTATTTCCTCTGGTCTGTCCACTTTAAAGTTCACTATTATAGTTTACCATTTGAGTGGTACACGTTCTGTGATGCGGTCAAGTGTTATAAAAAAGGAGATAAGTTAGCTGTTTATGAAATGTGCCCAAAAAATTTGGAGTAGGAGTCCACGCTCAAGCACTAGGGTACCAAAGTGCATAAAAAATGTTGTTGACTACTTTACCGTGTCTGTCCACATTACTACTCCAGTGCTTTTAACCTGACTTAGGTAATGACCTTCTTTGTGTGTCTGTGTGTAGATGCACATGTGAAAGAATGTGTGAATGGATTGCAAGGTAAGTGTAAAGTCAATGTTTATGCTGTATTTTTTCCCTATGCTGCATATTTTAGTAAATGTTTTTTCTTTGTACGTACCCAGATTTTACATCAATTTCAGGCGTCTTCTCGCAAGCTTCTTTTGCCTCTTTTCATCTGCACCCCACTCATCAACCCTAAACTTGATGAACTATGTCTGCGATGGAAGACCATCTTTGAGAATTTTTTATTTTTGCAGTGTTATATAGCGCAAACTCGACCCGAAGGTGTTGGAGTGCTTTCCATGAGTACCAGTTATATTACTCAAGGACACATTCATTTTTTGGTAGGCACAGGGAGATTAAGTGATTTGCCGGGAATCACAGGGTTTTGAGCCGAAGCAGAGACTCGAACCCGGTTCCGCAGCTACCGAGTCAGCAGCTCTGGCCGTTATGCCACATCCAGTGTGTGCCTTCCATGCAGAAGGCGAGGCGCAAGGCAGCACTGTTTTAAATTGTTATTCTGAAAACCAGAAATGGGTTGTTCAGAAAAAATAGTGCAGTTTGTGCTTTCCTTCTTTGTGGCTTGGTTATCAGTTGAATAGGTTTGCTCATCACGCTTGGGGCGTACAGAGCATAGGGGACGGGTCATTATGTTCTACTGCACGGTGCAGATGATTATGTTTTGGTCCTCGAGTAGCAAAATAAGAGTACTTATCTAGCCATGAATAATGTGTTTCTGATGTGACATTGATTATAAAATCAATTTAATTGGCATACTCCAGTCGTTTATTTAGTTCATGTGGGCGTACAAACAAATGGTCTAGACAGATCACAGAGATGCCTCTTCATTGGGCTTGTTTGTTTTTCATTTAGGCATTTCATTTGTTTGTGCTGCCTATAGGACCACCCAGCCTTAGTATCACTTCTGGTTTTTCCATAAATGGTTTAATGAAACACAGCAATCACCTTAGTTATTATTTGGGTATAAATCACATGGGTCAGCGGTCCTTAACCTTTTGACTTTTGTGGACCCCACTGAATCACTCCTGAACGCCAAAGAACCCTCCCTGAGCAATTCCTATGATTAGAACCTCAAAGCAATGCACAAAAGTACAGAAACCAGTATACATCAACCAAATAAATGAACTATGAAATTTATGATTTAATTAACAGATAAAAATATGCAGCAATCGAAATTTGAATGGGATGGTTGAAGCTTTTCAAAATGTTTTATTTCTATAAGACAAAGTAATATCCTAGTGAAGCAATAGACTCTAGCATGTCACTTTGTCTTTTTTTTTGTCCATGCATGTCAGTGCTCAGTTGAGGTCACCAGTCGTTTACACTAGATTGTTTGCTATACTCTTGTTGCTCCCACAAATCAAGATAAGGAAACTAGCTTTATTTTTAGTCTCCAATTTCAAATTCCTTCACTTTTACTGAGTGTTTTAACATTTTTGATTTTACTTTTTTATATATCGATATAATATTGATCTCATAAAAGTATTTAATCTTCTAAAAAGTATCTGACCGCCTGAGTAGTCATCGCAGACACTCAGGGGTTTGCAGGCTCTATGTTGAGAACCATTTAACTGGGTGATGCAGCAGAGAAATCACAGGTGTTGGTGGTAAAATCCAGTTCTCAAGACAAAGTCTCCCATGGAGTGAGCTTGTTTTGAAAAGGGAGTGGGGGGTGTCACAGGGAGGGGAGAGGAGATGTGCCTAGTTTTGTGCATGGGCTGCAATTCATGTATTAATTTGCCATTCCAGAGCTTCCTGAAGGTTAGGCATTTGATTTGGCATCTCAGAATTTAGATGAGGTGGGTTAACATTACACAGGTTTTTGCCCTGTTCTCCCAGGAATCTTTCCGTATCTTTACTTGAATTTTTGTTGGTACGTGGTGAGCGACTTGGTCAAGAAGAGGACCCTTGCTTGGATGTATTGAAGGTAGGGGATATTTGCTCTTTGAAACAGTTAAGCAAGGTCTATGTTCGGGATGACTTGTGCATAGTTTATATATTTGTGACCCTTAAGTAGCAAGCAGTAGACTAGCCAGTGTGTCGTGGGCCCTAGTGCAAGGAAGGATTTGGGCGCACTGGCTGCTTGTTAGAATGATGAAAAACAGCAATAATCCGGGCTCTGTTGGCTCCTCTGGCCTCTGGGTTCCGGTGCACTGCACCTGCAGCACTAATGGAAGCCACGCCCCTGGTAGTGAGTGACATTAGTGTCCAGGCTTCTCCTGCCCATTAAAGCTCTCATAACCTTTCCATTGCAGGATACTGAGCTACTGTGCTCTGTTTTCCCATTTCCTCAGACTTCCTACCTATTTTCCTTCCCCCTCCACTAAAACAGAAGCTGTGGGTGTAAATATTCTCTAGCAAGCACCTATGTAAAACTTGACTCTCAGCGAAAGAGCAGAATTATCTCAAGGGTGCCTAAAGTGTCACAATTGTAATATTCCCTTTTTGAAGCGCTTTAGGACCATATTAAGGCACGCTGAACATAATGCGACTGTAGTGGTAGTCGGCACCATCCAACTATTTTTTTTATTTTATTTTTTTGCTGTTTGGTTGGTATTGGGACACTTTTTTTAAACACTCCAACCAGAATACATACACAGTTAAATTGATGTAATCTTAAATCACAGCCCTGTTTTTTTTTTTTACAGCTCTTCATGGGGGTAATTAACCTCAACACAGTCCATTAGGGCAAAGTCACATTATTTTACAGAAATAGAGAGTGCAAGCTCTGTGGTCGTAATACAGGCCCCTGTGGCGCAGACGGGCCCCCAACTCTTCAGGGGGAGTCATTCACCCTAAAACCAAGAAATATGTGTGACATATAAGAGGCTCGGCGGGTCCCTCATCATAATTAAACAACCCCCCCTCCCCCCCACCCCCCCAATTCCCATCCCATCCCATCCCAACCCAATAATTGTGTGTAACTGCGTGGCGAGCGCGTGGCGCCTCGGCCGAAGCGATGCATTCTGGGAGCTGCGCCGCTCTCCGCGGCCGTGGTTGTTAATTCCGAAGCTGTGTGTGGAGGTGAGGGTGAGATCAGACTCCACAATGAGAGCCCAGGAAGAGGAATTCAAGCCGCACGGCTTCCTGCCTCCCTGGCCGTAAAAAAACCGGCCGGGAGTGCGGCGAGTGATGAATCCCGAGGACGGCGAGCTGGCAGGGGCGGCCGCAGATTGATTGTCCCCCCGTCTGCGTGCAATTCTTTTTGACAAACATTTATGTCAGGCCCTTCCCCATGGCAGATGGTCTCTGAGCTCGCGCCGGGGCGCGGGGAGAGGTATTTCAGTGGTCTGGCAGCATTGTGGGCTGACAGCAGACTCCTCGGCTGGAGAGAGAATAGCAGGGGGGGTCAGGCGGTTATTGATAAGGCTTGGAGAGTGCTAGTGAGAAGGTCAGACCCGGGGAGGGCGGGAGGGGAGGCGCAGGCGGTGACAGCCTGCCCAGGGCCTGCCTGCTATACAACGACATGCTACTCCAGAGATACAGGCACAGGGGAGGCGCTTGGAAGCAATCAATACCGTGCCTTCTGGCGCTGGATGTTTTTGAACCTTTTATTACAAGATGACAGCTTTAATTCATCATAGGACGCTGTGAAAAATATATATAATTTATGCTGCCAATGTTGCAGGTCTATATTTCGTAAAGCAAATGCATTAGAGTTTGGGTCCTCTGTAGTCGTGGGAACGTCTTGGTCTGGAAATTAGAGAGAAACACACGACCCTGTAAAATGTCAGCCTCCCAGATAATGTGTGGAATACTTATTTGGTGTCTCCTTGCTGCGCAGTGGTGGTATGGTGCTGGAATATCGAGTTATAAATATTGTGCTATAAAAATATTGACACCCAAAAAAGACACATTAAATATAGCTTAACTGCACTTCTACCTCGTCAAAGTACGTAGATGTGGAGTTAAGAATAATACATTTGTATATGCTTACCTCTTTTGGTGGTTTTGATTTTTGGCTATCGTGCTGTTGCACAGTATTTTTTGTAGTAGATTTTCTAAAATATACTCTTACTTCCTTGGTCAGTTGTGCCACGTGATAAGTTGTGTGTGAGGCTCTATAAAGTTTACCTTCTGATTTTTTTAATGAAGATCCTTTTTTTTCGGGTGTATTGGTTTATATACTTTTGTATGCCATTTCGCTGTTTTTATAACACGTTTTTGTCTGTCTTCTTGTTTGATTAACTTATAATAGATTCCACTTTCCTTGTACTCTTATGTTATAGTATCTATCGCCAGTTTGTTAAATCACCTCATTTGTTGCGTCCTTTTTGGGTCTATCTAACGTCACTACGTCATGCTTTTACCTTCCTTTTGGCATAATGGTCCAAATACTTAAAACAAAGTTTGAAATTCTGAAATCTCGTATGACATACGTTTCCTCATCCGATGTGCACACGTCAAGCTCTGTGAATTCCCACACCTTCAAGGACTATGCAAGAAGATTAACTAAAAGCATATATATACTTGGCACACTTACTGCTGCAGATTCAGGAGTAAATGTCTAGGAGTTATGTTACATCATTCCGGGACACTGGTTAGTGCCCCAAACCTTGGCATAGTAGCTGCTGCTTATGCAGTTGTCATTATTCTTAGTCATCCCTATTAATCCATTTTAATCACTTTTACTCCATAATTTAACTTTATACATCTTTAATCCATATGCAAGGAAATGCCATTTCCTGTGTTTTCTCATATTCAAGACGGGCCATCCGAACCTCTTCATGCAAGAATACGTACTAAAGCCAAGTTCATCAAAAAGCAGTTTATTAAAAACCCAATGCATAGGTCTACTCTTAATAAGATTTTATCTACTAATGTTCCCTTTGTTATTTCTTCTGTATTCTTGGGTGGTTTGGCCCCAGTTTGGGATGTCCCACTCCATACTCGTAAATTTATTGATCTTTGCATTGCTATCGCTTTTCAAATTATAACAACTAATTGGAAAGAGACTACAAACGTGGCTTACAACGCTTGGTGGAATTTGCTCTGCCATCATCATAGACTAGATCGTGCATGTGCTTCTTCTATTCCATTGTTGATAAAATGTGATTTACTTTGGTCCCCTTTAACAGGCTTTTTATCTAAAAGTGCCTCTTGATCACATGTTATTGTTATATTTAGTATTACGGTTATTATTATCACTGTGAACTTCTCTGTATTTCATACCTCTTTATTTCTCTTACCATAAATTTTTCTATTGCTGTTCCCCTTCCATCCCCCCTTTTTTTCCCCCTTTCTTCCCTCTTTCTTTCTCTCTTCCTTCCCCACAAAATGAAAAGTTATAAAAGCATTTTCTCTTTGTATAGCGCTCTCCCCTTTTGGGGCCTTTCTTGTTTATTGGCACACTATTCTCCACAATTATTTTGACTCCTATTGCTCTTTATTTGTGCTATTGTACTGATGTTTTACATTGTTTTCTTCAACTCAATAAAGCTTTTCAAACTAAAAAAAAACCAACCCAATGCATTTCGGGCCTCCAGGGGCCCTTCGTCAGGGGTAACTGTAAAATTAATTAAACAAGCATTAATTTGCAATTCGCCACATTGTATACTAAATAATATAATTATCAGATGCAATTAATTTAAAACAACCTACATGTAGTTCAATAATGTTGCATAAACTATATGAAAACATGCTAATGTTTCCCTCTTGATGTAGTTTCATCTGTGAATTCGATGCAGTTTTAATTATGTAATTTTTAAAAAACTTTCATTAGGAGTTATGTTAAGCACATTAAACCTTCATTTCTTCCTCTTCTGCAAAAATATTTTTTCATGTGAAGGAACCCTTTACATCAACTGTTTGAAAATTTTAATTTTGGGGGATATTTTGGCAAACTATGCATGCATACATCAGTGACTCTTTTATATTTGCTGATGAAGTAAGTTTCATGTGGTAGCAAACTTTTGAAATGGTTGTGACAACTTGGTGGGTGTACACATCCTATCCAGTTGACACTCCCTGTTCTTCTCCTGGGTGAGCCATGTTGGTGTTTTTTTGGGTGCACCAAAGCCACATCTTGGTGTGTGCGAAAAAGTGTGCAAATCAGACCACGTGTATTTTGCTTTTCCGTCATCTGTTGTTTGATATCCACTTCTGTTAAGTTGTGTTGTAGCTTATTCTATGTTATTGCATAATAGTCCCAACTTTTTCTTTCTTTATGCCGAAGTAGTTTGTTGTGTTGGATTTTCCAGTTTTTCATTGTGTTCTCTTAATCAAAGTATTTTATTTAGTCACATGTTTAGTATCAGAGTGTTGTGCCTTCTGAAAGGACGTAAAACACGTATTTGTCTGTGCGTGTATGGATGCTTGCCAGATGCTTGTCTATCATCCCGCTTGAATTTGGTTATAGTATGTTGTTGGTATATGTCTTTCACACACACATAATGCACCCAGATTCATTTGGCACTATTTACAAATGAGTGTACTTCTTCAAGAAGCTGGATGTAATGATACATCAGGCTGGGGGCTGACATTAGAATCAAAGATCATGTGCGGAGCACGGCATGCACGTGTGCAGTTGGCGTTAACAAGGATTGGCAAAGCGTATATGTCTTGAATTTGTGACTTATTGACTTTGCCAATTTTTTGGGACATATTCTTCAGTATCAGTAAAACGCAAGATGCATTTTGGCGATTCTGTGAAGCACTGGCAAACGAAAAAGAAAAAAAATTGTCATGACATGCTGCATCATTCAGTTGCCTCGCCCATGTGTCATGACTCAATACGCATGTTTGTGCTTACTGGTTAGTGTGGATGCCATTTTCTTTTTGTTTTTTTGTTATATCTATCCAAGATGACAGACACCATTTGGCTCTGTAAATGAAAAAGAATGACCTGCGCAAAAACGTTTATTTTTAAATCCGAGCGGCCTGGCAGCAAATGGCAGCTGCCTTGCCCTCCAAAAACAATCTAATTTTTTTATGACTGCGAGATGTGGAGGTCCAAGGAAGGAGTGGGTGGTAAGGAAGGCAATGGAGAGTGGGCAGAGGAACAGTGGACGAAGGGTGGGAAATATTTATAAAAACTTGCAAAAAAGGCAAGGAGGAGGAAGCAAGGATTAGAAAAGGCGGGAGCAACACTGGATGCTCGGGATTTGGGATGCTGGGATTTCATGAGTAATATGCTGCACACGATGAAACGATCCTGAAAACGCATGCATGCTCAAGGCGTGCTTAAAAAAATGATAAAAGCAGTTCCCTAAATGTGAGCAGTGAAAACATTTGAATCAGCCACTCAAAAGGATGGTTAAGAGCAGTGGTGGCGGCTCGCATTGCTTAGTGGCAGAGCAGGGGAGAGGAAAACAATAAAAATGGAAGACATAAGTAAAATGATTAAAATTGCATCCGCCGGCCTCCGCTTTGCTCCTCTCTTATGATCCTCTCTTATGAACCTCGACTCCGGCTGCACACTGCGTAGGGTCCCAGGTTACAATTCAGGTGCTTCTCTCATGCTGGGAATCTTCTTCTCAGCATGACAGAAACGCGGGGATTGGTCTGAGCAGTCTGTATTGCCGCTCAGACAGTGACTGGGTGCCTGTGGTGTTTCTCCAGCCCAGCTGGTCAACACAGCTGGGTTGGAGAAACCCGAAGTGTGCATGTTTGTTTGGCTGGCTTAAAACAGTCAATCAAACTGACATGCACACTCAAAAGTGCCCACCACTCCTCCCCTGCCATACCTGTCACACAGGATTGCCTGGCCTGCCCCACTGAACACTTGCGTCGTCGTCTGTCCGACAGGCAAAAATAAAATGTTAATAAAATGCTTTTATTATTATTTTATTTTTCATCTTATAGCAAGGGGGTGGCACTCCTATGCCATTACGGAGGAGTCACCTCTGGTAAAGAGGCTATATTCCATAGGAGAAAGAGGCTATAGTCCATAGGAGGGTTACAAGAAGAGGAAGGCAAGCCATCAAATAAGCGAGCAAATGAGAGTGACATGGAAATAAAGTCAACAAATGGTAAACAGAGAGTGGTCTCTAAGGCCACTGTAACTTTTTAGTATGGTTCACAAGAGGATTTTGCTTACAGACAAACAACACGCTGGCTGGTATGAGAGCCCTAAATGTGACTGGTGTAGAAGTGAAAAGCGAGAACTCAACATACACATGTAACCAAATGTGCTTACAGACAAGAAGATTCATGATAAGTCTCTAAGGTAAATATTATTCCTTCAAAATCCATTGTAGTTCACCAAGCTCACTTCTTTCAAGGCATAAGGACTATAGTTACATAGTTCAACAGCGCCAACAACCACTGCTCACTAATTAACCCCATTCATTCCTGTGTTCAAAAGGATATTTAGATCTAGAGTTCACATATGTACACTTAAGGACAAGTCATTTGCCTCATCACTATTCAAGAAAAATTCCCTTGCAAGATTTCTTGATTTAGTGAAGTTTCGGGAGTCTTGAATGGTCAGTTTGCAGAATGGTATCAGCCCCCTAGCATACCCCTTTTTTAGGATTCTGGAAACCATATTGGTTCAGCATGATCTACAAGTGTATTATAAACCTTTCACCCCTGATCCTACCAGTTGCATCATGACCTCCACTGTCGATTATTACTTGTAAATGTGTGAACTACGTTTCACGGTTGCAGTCTGGCTCCCAGTGGTTTTTTTTTAGGTCGAGGACCGTAGGCTGCGCTTGCACAGTCTTGGTCAGAGATTTAATGTTTTCTAGAGTGGGGCTTGAACCCGCCCCTCTTCTCCATTGGCTGGCTTCCTAAACGGAGGCCAGCCATTGGAGGAGAGGGGCGTCACTCCGTTCAAGCTCTGTCTTTTTCAAATTCGGGGGCGTGTTTTTTCGCTTCTTTCTTGTTTTCGTTCTCTCCTCTTCCCATTGGCTGGAAGCTTCCCATTGGCTGGAATTTTACCTTCCAGCCAATGGGAAGAAGAGAGAACGAAAACCACACCCCCAAATCCGAAAATGACGGAGCTTTCTCCGAGGCATTCCTGCTAATGCCTCGGAGAAAGATGGTGGTGTTTTGGTGCTTTTCGCACTCCACACACAGCACCGGTACCTGGAGCGAAATTTGTTTAGCCTCATGTCAAAAGGGCCAATTTTACAGACAACTCATAAAACTTGAAGATGACGACTAGGTGACAGACCATTTGTGTATGCTCAAAACTTTTAACTTAAAAACTTCCCTTTCCTCTTTGTGAAAATGTTGGAATAAGAAACCCATCGTTCGATAATTAAAATATTTTTTGATAAAGAACAGGATGGTTGTCATTTGTGTCATAACAACCCAACCTGTACTCAAACCAGTGCGTCTGCGGTCTTTCTTTTGTTCGAAGAACGGCATAATTTTTTTCTATTTCAATACTTTTTGTGTTGTGCATTAACAAGGAAATGTCGCCAGTCTTCTCAGCAATTCCAATGTTCTTTCTTCACTGTACGGTATTGGTCTATATTCCAACCCTATTCGTCTTTCATGCTTCGCTCGCTCCCATTTTTAAAAAACTTTCTGTCTTGCCAACCACAATATGGCGGTCATTCTTCCAGCGTTATCACTAAATTAAGTAACAATTTTACGGGATGACGTATTGCGAATCATGCTGTTTGTTGTTCTCATGCGCCTGCGCCGTGCACACGTTACTTTGTTTTACGCGTGCGTAGTTGAAGGATGTGGAGCGGTTTGACGACATCGATGAGGAGGAGCCAGGGGCCACTATACAGAATGAGGGTCCCCAAAGGGAACCGATACCTACACAATGCGCGGAGGCTGAGCATCCGCTAGGAGAGTCAGGGGTTTGCCCAGCTAGAGTGTCTACAAACCAGTGTCATGTAAGTAACCGGAGGTAACTTTGCTCCGCCCCCACATGAAGCCACGCCCAGAGAGGAATATGCATACTGCCGGCCCTCTCAAAATTCAATCACACCACTTCCCCCACGGACGTGGTCCTTGTGGCTAGTCATGTAGGCAACAGTGTCATTGAAAGTGTATAATTTTGATTTGTGCAAAGTGCCAATTTAAAGATCCATTTGTAACCTTCACCGCTGAGTTCTGCACTATGCTTTCCACACTCCGCGACACAACAAAGCTAAGCTGTTCTTTTGGCTTTGAGACTACATAGATTAATGCAGGAAAGGTCTATATTTAAAATAATGAGCATTTTTCATGTGCTTATATTAGCGTAGACCTAAATATATTATTCGTGTTTTGTTGTACCTATATATATTTTTTTAACCGTAAGACGTTTCTAAGCTAACTTTCTGTGGATTAGCTTCAGTGATCTGCTGCCTTTATTTCTGGGTAAGCTTCGTACTCTGAGCACATTTAAATCTTTATGTGCCGACTTACTCTCTAATATCTGCAATACGAGTGCATCTTCAGTTTTGCAGTTGTGGGTAGAAACAGTTCATTGATCACCATGAGCTAGTGATTTAGTAATAGGGGCTGTGGGGTATAGTTGGGTCTTGAAGTTTTAGTGTCAAGGGTAGTAAGAGAAGAGGGACATTTTGAATAGCGAGACGCTTAATACTGGATTGGCTTCCTCCCCCACTGTCTCATGGGCTCATTCCTTTGTGCAACAAAGAGTAAAACCTTTTACCCTTTATGTAGTTCTGCAGCTTCCTATTTGTTTTTTTCTGGCTTTCTGTCCACTGCATCATGAAGCCACCTTGAGCGTATTCCTGTTGAGCCACCCTTGCGGCTCTTTGTTGTATCCAATGCAGCTCTTCCAGTGCAGCAATCTCCCTTAAGAATACCTTTAGTTTTACTGCTGAGAAGATGGCAGCAGAGCGCGATTACAGTTTCTCTCTGACCACTTTCAGGTAAGCACAGGGAGCTTGTAGCCGGTGTCATGGACATGGGGGAGAGTAAGTGGGCAGCTTACCTGCGCCTGATCTATACAGCTAACGCTGCTGCGCTGAGACATGTACTAACAGTTTGCGGCCTCGTCCAGGATACTGCAGAGTCACGACCCATTCCAACCTTCTTGCCATCACCGATCCTAATATAAACTTTCTAAGTGCCGGGGACGGAGGAGCCGTTAGCGAGAGCACTGAGCTCATGTCTTTGCTCACAATTGTTGTTCGGCAAGTGAAGACTGATATCACCCAAGAGCAGTGGCATTGTTTCTGTCAACTGTGGTACCAGGTTTCCTGTCTACCTATTCGTTTACACATTTTGGTGTACTTATGATTTGCCTGTTTCCCACAGCAAATTAATGTATTGAATTAGGCTTCAAGTTTAATCATACTTTATTTAAACACTCCAGTTCATCATCGCGAAAATAGTGTAACGCAACTGTAGATACAATGAATAAAAAGGCATGAAAGCTCCATAGGTGGCACAATTAATAAACTGATTTACGTCAGGCCGGTTGGGGACGGTGATATGGTAAATGCAAATAGTTATATAACGAAATACCCAGCTGTATTGACAGCATGCAAAAAGGACATGGAAGACTTCATGGCTGACACAGACAGTTCATAAATAGATGTAAACTGTATTTAGTATAAGACCTAAGGGCACAATAGCATGTGGCATGACTATGCAAACAAATGTCTGAGAAAGTATCCAGCTGTTGGGACATTACAAGTGAAACAATCTGCAAAAACAGCCAAGTTAGATCGTAAATGCAGGTCTTTACGCAAATGTCTGCAGTTTTGTTAAACCATAAATGCACGGGTATTTGCTATTGTTTTTCTCTGGGTGGCAGAGCAGGGCCAGTTTGTAAAGTGGTGTGTGCTGTAAGTGATCTGGGGCAGTATTTGTTAATAGCAGGGGTGAGCGTGCCAGACCTGATTTTTGATTTCTGATTATTTGAACAGATCTTGGTATTATGTTGTTTTTGCATACTGCTGGTTCAATGTGTGTTGTAAATGTAGTGCTGATGATGCGTGTAGGCAGGGGTCTGTAACAATTTGGCTACTTGCCCTCCGGGGGACTGGGATGTGCACTGCTGACTTTATGTATGTGTATGTTATTGTTGGAAATATGGTTTCCTTGTCCATTCCCAGCATCTATCTTTAAACAAAACTAACTGTAGAGTGGTGGGTGATGTTTTTGTAGTGTTTTATGAGTTTTCTTGGAGGAGTAAGTATGTTACCCTGAAAAAAAAGTGGGGTGCATTTATGACATGAAGTCCAACTATATGGCAACTCTGGGCTGTGTAGGATGTGTGTGCATAGTTCTGAAAACTGGGTTCTGTGATTGGTTATTTCTTTCTTTGTTAGGGTTAGTGTTGTGGTGAGCTTAGCGATGACCACCTACAAGGAATATCTGAGCTGTGTTGTATGTGTGATCAGAAATCGATGGCGCTTCCTGACTGCAAACAGAAAGGCGGCGCCACTGCTCTGCATCCACCACCACCACATCCACCTCCACCGCCCCATCCACCACCACCACATCTGTGTGTGTTGGGCTCTGTGTGTGTGTTGGGCTATGTGTGTGTGTTGGGCTATGTGTGTGTGTTGGGCTCTGTGTGGGTAGCTTTTTTTATAGGTGGGCCTGTGTGAGGGTGGCTCTGTGTGTGTGTAGGTGGGTCTGTCTGAGGGTGGCTCTGTGTGTGTGTGTGTAGGTGGCTCTGTGTGGGTGGCTCTGTGTGGGTGGCTCTGTATGTGGGTGTGGGTGGCTTTGTGTGTGTGGCACTGTGTGTGGGTGCAAATGCAATAGGTCTCGCATTTGCAAGAGATTAAGCTATTGGCATTGTTGATGACAATGCCATTTATTTATGTTTTAAAAAACAAAAACATAAATAAAAACAAGCATTTACAATGCAATGGTTTCGCCTTTTGAAAAGTTTGAGCTATTGGCATTGTAAATGACAAAATGTGTATTTATGTGTTGGTTTTGAAAACAAATAAATAAATGGCATTGTCATTTACAATGCCAATAGTTTAAACTCTGCCAAATGCCACACAAAACACACAGACCCACACACACACACAGACCCACACACACCAACAGAGCCCCACACACACACATTTACACTTTGTGTAACTACCCATTCCACCCCACCCACACACACACAGTACATCTGTGTGACTACCACACAAACACATAGTACACTTATGTGACTACCCATTCCACCCCCGCCCACATACATATTATAATTTGTGTGATTACCCATTCCACCCTCGCGCACACACACACAAATATTACACTTTGTATGTATTTTTTCCAATCCACTTTTAGCGCACTGAAATATATTATTACATATATACCCTTCGACCCTCGGTGCGTAATGAAAAAAAAGCAGCAATATGTACATGCCAACCCACACAAACACAGAGAAACACACCAAACACAAAAAATAAATACTGACATGGACACCTTACCACACAGATGCATATACGCCCAAGCATACAGAAATACAAACGGAAAGAGAAACACGTGCTTAGAAATATACGCAGATGAAGAGAAAACGCACAAAACGAGACACACAAATATAACACTGACTTCCAACGTAGGCAGCCCGCGATTAAAAATAAAAGCAGAGAAGTACACACACGGGTCCATTTAACTCGCATGTCCAACTCTTTGCATAGCCAACTTCCTGTGTCAGAGCATTGAAGATTGTGAAAGGAAAAGAAGAAGGACATGCGACGAATACTAAGTAATACTAAACGTGCAAGAAAACGTGGACTCACTTTAAATATGAAAGGTGCATGTGTAGGAGCGGTTAAAACAAGTAGTGAGGAGTATAAGAGACTCGATGAACCACTCATGCAAAGAGGTCACATGAGTAACGGTTGTGCTGTGGTAGCCTCAGGTGTGCATCGAAATTAAAGAACCACTGGTAGCAAGTATATTGGGGTGTAAACATTACATAGCTTACCAAAAAACGTGGTTAAACACTAAACATGATGTCAACCTCAACGAGTAACACTTACCAACTACGTAGAAAGGGAAGCCCCGTGTTCAAAGGTAAAGACCGAACCATGTACTGGCGAGGTCGGAAGACGCCAAGTGTTATGCGCATGCTCCGTTTAAAGCCCCAATGAAAGACGTAGAGAAAGGGTAGTGTCCGTACGAAAATGTAAACATAGAAAGCGGCGTGATTAGATGCGCCGGAAAACATACAATTGTCAATAAAGTTTTCAAAATAAGGGTGAGCCAGTAAACTCGGTAAATGTAAATGACGTGTGTGAAAGCACAATGTTATAAAGAAAAAACAATAGACTGCTAAACAAATGTACATCGAAGATGTAGTGAACGAACGTGCAATTGAAACAGGTACATAATAATCATTAGCCGTACTCAGAGCACAAAAGAAACAAATGAAATCGTGAAAGAACCTAACAAAGTGTTAAGGGCAATAAGAAGAAACGTGAAAATAAAAAAACACGTAAAAGAGCAAAAAATGAAACAAGCATGTACAATGCCGGAGACACGGACAGCGGGAGGGGGGGTGGGAACGGGCACACGGACAGCGGGAGGGGGGGCAGGAACGGGCACACATGGACAGCGGGAGGGGGGTCGGTAACGGGCACACGGACAGCGGGAGGGGGGCGGGGGAAGACAGGACAGCAAGCACTCACCAAGGACGACTTCTTCCGGCGGCTTTCGGCGGAATGACCAAAAAAAAACTCCCCCCCCCCCCCCCCCCAAAAAAAAAACCACGCCCACAGCCGCATGACGTGGGCAAAATGCGAAAAACTGTCGGGAACGCCCACGATTCTGGGCCGGCCATGACGGACAGATCTCTGTTCCAATGGCTAGCCTCCATTTATGGAGCTAGCCAAGAGAGGCGGCACAAACATCCATACTGTAACTCATAAGATTTCGCCTGCGCGAAAGTCTGCTGCGCAGCTTTCTGCGAGGCGAAACCTAATAATGTCATTAGCAATGCCAATAGCTCTAACTTTAACAATGCCGAGACCATTGCATTGTAAATGCTTGTTTATCAATATGTTTGATATTATGTTTGAGTGCAGTCCCCATCACAAACTCCATCCTAGTTAGGAACACTTGAACAAATTAATTGGTTCATTTTTCAGTGCAGAGACTAAAGTATACCGGAACTGACAGCCCAGTTACCTCTTTCTTCTTTTATAAGGGACTCCCTGGCACCTTTCCCGGTGAAGGGAATTCCGATGGTTGGACAAAAGTGAGAGGTCACTTCACTTGTCATTGCAAGAAGGAATGTGGCAACACATTTGTTGTGATTTTTGGGAAAGTTCTACTAGTTCACAGGCCTCACCTAACCTGATGTTGTGAGTTGTGATCACAAACTTCACTCAAATGGTTTCCAAAACCACAGTGTTGAATTTGGCCAGTTTCTTATTGGACCACTCCACATCTAAACACTTTTTTTCCATCTTTAATGATCTCCTGGGATAAAACGGTTTCAAGTGTTTAAATGCCCTACTTTACTGCTGACTCTCTAGCGTATGTCCAGCTTTATCATTTTATTAAAATGTTTTTTTGTCTAATTAACAGCTCGCTGGGTCCTAATCTCTTCCCTTGCAGAATACCTTAGAATTCAGAAAAACTGTTCAGCTGTAAAGCAGCTCTAATGTTTTTACGGAATACACCTTTGCCAGAGAATGTGACAGACAAATCTGTAGTAATTAGGTTCCGCATTCGGAAAGTGAGACTGATTCCAGGAGAACTTTTGGCTGCATGAGACATATCGGACGCACATAGGACGGACGTAGCCGCCCGCCTTTCCAGGATGCGGTCTCCATGGGGAAGAGACCTACCCATCCTCCCCCTCTTTTCACTTCATTGGCACGCTGCGCCTTCATTTATTTTCACCCATTACCCACGTACCTTGTTTGAATTATCCCCGGTCCATCGATTCTGCGCTTTTTTATCGCCATTCAGCCCTGAAGAGTCACTGGTGATTACCCAAGTGACGAAACACGTGTTGGCTGGTTTTGCCTAAGATGTTACTATCTGAAGAAATTCGCTAATACAAACCGAAAAAAGTATCCACTGGTGTCGACCTTTGTTATTATGTGATTATTTTGCTTGCAAACGATTTGAGTGGATTGACACACTTTCACTTTTCCTTTAACATGTGCCCAGGACTTGGTTTAAATTATACAGTGTGGGCCCTTGCCCTGACTTTCAGGGGTTGTTTGGGTTCTCCGTGACCTGGTAGCACCGTACAGGCCCGGACTGGCCATAGCGGGCACCGGGCAATCCCCCGGTGCGCCGCCCGGTTGGGGGCTGGTTTTTGTTAGAGGGCCGTTTTTGCAGCACAGCTGTAAAATCGGCCCTGTACCAAAATCGTCCGAAAACTGGCCCGGCAAAGAGCTCGGCGGCACCTCCAAACCCCCCTCCCCATGTGGGGAGGGGGGGGGGGGCAGCCGGGCACTTTGCCAGGGCCGGTTGTGGTTCCCAGTCGGCCCTGGCACCGTATCTATTCTGTACATTTTCACCTTACTGTTTAGAGTTCCATTTTTCCTGATCACTTAAAACCCTACGCAGAATTGTACGCTGTAGTAGGTTTCTTCATTAATCCTCTTTATTAAATATACATTTTCACATCTTCATAACCTCCAGCCTGATGCCTTTCCCAAAAACTCTTTCTAGTATGTTGCCAAACCTCCCATTCTAATGACATCAACAATGCACTATTGCTGTTCAACTTGACAGTGCATCTCTTAACAAATAGTTCAGTATAACTGAAGAAGGCCTGTTGCTTGCTTATTTTTCTTGGCTCACAGTCCCAGTTTCAAGAGGGTACGGAGCATCAGAATAATCACCAAGCCACTTTTAGGTCTCACCTAGATCACACATGTGCTTAGAGGCCAACCATTGCTTAGGATTAGTTGGCTTCATTGTCACTCCTATTTGCTTGCTTCTTATTGGTCAGCTGCTGTAGGGTTTGTTCCTCTTCCTCTGTTTGTCACTCCCTCCCCGAAGCATGGATGCATTACGTTGTCCCTCACCTCATCATTTTCTTAGGGACTATTTTTTCTTGGTGATTAAGCACTCTACCAGAGTATCTTTTTCAGCTGGCTGCCTCATGTTCTTAATCCCCTTCTTGTTCCTCCCACTCGTCCTCATCTGTGTTGCTTGCCCCGACCCTCCTTCCTTCCATGTTGTCCGTGTACTTGCTCTCAGCCCCCTCCCTTCTACCCCCTGTTGTCATTGTTTCTCTTCTACTCGCTCTGTGTTGCCTTCCGTTCAACTCTATGTTGCCTCCTATACCACAAAAAGAGAAGCATGTTTCCCCCCCAACAGTCTGTGTTGCCCTCTTCCCACATGTCCACCTTCCTGTCTTGCAAGCAGAAACAAAAGCTATTTGATGCGCCCAGCGTTGGCAGTGTAATAAGTGTAATAGTAATAGTGTTTTTTTTCTTTTTGACTTGAAGCCATGCTGCTTGCCAGCTCTTCTGCATTACAACATGTCTAAGAGACATCAACAAAGCCAGCAGCTCTCTTGTAGTCGAGACTTATTAGCTTTGCAAATCTTGTTGGGTTTTGCTGTTGTCTGAAGTGTCCCTGCTGTAGACAAATCTAAATTTTGCTCAATACCCTATCATTCAGGTAATAAAGAATACTGTTTTCTGTAATTATGCCACCTGTTAGTCGGCAGTGTAATCTACATTGCTCTGTCGTTTTTATATCAGAACCAGACGGATGTTAATCCTGAGCATTCGGTGTTTGAGAATCCATGGGCCAAATCCTTTGGGAAAATAATGAGAAGATAATATGATAGACTGATCAAGATATACTTGTATATAAGATGTGATACTTGTGCTTTAAAAAGTGAGAGGTGTTAAAAAGCTCAGATGTTTCTTCTGCCCTGCTAGCATGAGTAAAATCACCATCCCCTATAGCAGGAGTAGTGTTGTAGTTCTGACTTGTACACTGAAGGAAGTGACCCGATTAGGGCCACCCGGGTCACTCGCGACCTCCTCTCAGCCTTCCATACAAATGAAGAGTCGGTCAGACAGTAGAGAATACAAACCAAGTATATTTTTTTCAGGTACATTCGAGCGGAGTCCAGTCTGACCAACCTCCTAGGATTGCTGCAGAGGGACTGACTTCAACCAACATAGAGATGCATTATGTACATGTCTAAACGAAGAAAGTCTTGCCCATAATGGAAATCTACTAGCAGGTGTAGCTGGAGCAAAGAAGTACAGAAAGATGAGTTTCAACTCTAAGGCCGGGCACACATTATCTCTGTGCCAAGGTCATGCCTACTGTTAAGACTAGTGGGAGAGAGCCTCTATCTATGGGAAAGGAATGCGTTAATGATAACAGTGTATTCATTAGCAGAGCAAGTCCTACCCTAGGAGAAACGAAAATTTCCACAGCCTGCTTCTTGAGTCAGGGAATATATGACTGATGACATGTTTCAAAATGGCGGCTAAACATAAAATGGTGCCACAAATGCTAACTTAACACGAGAACAAGGCACAAACAAAATAGCAAAACATTTTCATATCATCAACCCTACTTAGGCTTTCTGTGTTCACCTCCCCAGCTCTGTATCCACTGGCTCCTTTGACAAGAAATGAATGAAATGAGAGATAACCATACTTGTCAGAGTGAAGAAGGTACACAGTATTATCATGCAGAAGCAGTCCTAGTAAGATTCACACTGGTTCCTGCCCTTGTAACGTAACATTTAAATTGAATAATGTTGATCGGCTCCATCACATTATACGCATGTGTTCCTACCAAATTATGTAAAAAGTAATTAGAAGATTTTTTAATACACATATAAATGGGTATGGTAGTTATAGTTTGCAAAATTAATTTGAATAAAACTGAAAAAAGTGATGTGCTGAAATTGCTGCCCGATTTGTCTCTAATCACAGGACTAGTACCATTGTAATATGTGCTAATTATATTTTGTGGAGTGTAAAATGCTTTACAGATTAAAATCCTGTTTATATTTGAGGCTTGGCCACTAAATTGGCATAAAGTAGTCCACTTTATTGTCGTACAGTTCGGGTATGATTCAGATTTGCCCCTTTAACGTGGCTTACGGTCAAGCAACACCCATGTCTAATTAACCTTAGAAGCTGCGTGTGCATAGTATACATGCAAGTGTGCGTGTGTGTGCAGATAACGTCTATTAAGTCTGCATCCCTCGCCAGTGAAATCAGTATGCGGTAAAATACAGTGTTTCACAAAAGACAGTAACATTGGGAAGCATAAATGTAGCGGTTCTCAGCCTATGTTCCTGCTGTCTCTCATTCAGGCAAGTGTTATGGTGTATACATTCTTCATAAAGACGTCCTGTTGACACCTTTTTGTGACTTATATATACATCAGGGAAGTTAAAGGATTACATCTTATGTTTCTGCTGGGTTTCATCAAGCAGACTTGATGATATAATTAGTTGACGTCAATGAAAATTTATATTGTGCATTTTTCCATCAGTAATGGGCACCTTCTGTGTCACCCAGTGAACACGTTTCTAGTTGATTTTTCATTTTTAGATGTAAGACCCACTCACCACACCCCTCCCTACCAAAAGTTGAAGTATGCATTGCCTTGATATATGGTGTAACCAGACTTCTTGGCTTCACTTTGAGTTTTTCCAGTTGATAACCATGGACGTCAATTCACCAAAATGACAGGGGTAGCAAAAGTGACATTACATGCCATTTGACTCACAGATGATCTCACAGGAAGTGACTTCACAAGACTTTTGACATCACAGGAAGTGATATAATGTGACGGTTGACCCATCCCATGACCTCATAGGAAGTGACATCACACGACCTTTTGCCTGGCACAATCGTTGGTAGTGAAGCATCTGTCCTTTGGCTAGATGCATTGTGCAAATGTTTTGAAAAATCACAAGCAGATACAAATGAAATAGATTATAAGCAAACACTCATTAGTTATATCTTATTGAAAATATTCACACATTGGCAATATCAGAAAGTATTTTGAGATGCAGCATTGGTTAATAAACTTTGAAATAGTGCACAACAATGGAAAATATGCTGGCCAAGTTGAAATCACCCAATATCAAAGAAATCACCTCAACTCTTTCCTTTTGCTGCCGTTTATTTAGCTTTCCGCTATCCCAACCCCGACATTGCTGTATTTTCTTATCTATACTAACCAACGTTTACTCTACACCCTCTCTCATTCTTTCACATGCAACTGGTCACTCCTCACATGTCAGAATCTCAACATTTCCTGTATCCCCTTCTCCACTTTTCAAAAATTCCCCCATCTAAGTATTACACTATCCACATCCTTTAACCCCTTCCACGCTCATGACGAGCTGGGCTCGTCATGAAGTAGCCTCCTCGCACGCTGATGACGAGCCCAGCTCGTCATGAAAGCATGAACATCCAGGAATCCCAGCACAGCAGGGGAATTCCCATAGCATTCAACGTGTTAAGCCCCTATCCTAACCCTCAGTATTGCTTCCTCTCACCTCCTATATCACCTGACCCCTTCATTTGCTCACTTTCTCCCTCTGTAACTGTTGCACAGCTTTACAAACGTGTTTCCTCTTGCTCACTTCTCCAACCTCACCTTCCCCCTCGTACCCTTTGCCACACATCTAACCTTCACTCTGAGTCGCTCTCCATCATTTCATCATCTCTTAACGTTTCTCTGAACTCAACCCTTGTTGACTCTTGCACTTTTCAAACGTACTGAATACTCCCCATTTTCTCCATTTATCATCCTTTTTATCTTTCCCTCTCCATTGCTTTCCTTGGTACACATCTATCCCAGCCCACTTCTCTCTCTTCCCCTCCTCTAGTTATTCCCAGTAATTTCACCTTTTATCAACCCTCACCTCTGCACCCCTTTATCACTTCACCTTTCGCAAACTTCACAATTTCTCCACTTTAGCCTTTCTTTCCTTTCTTCCACTCTCTTTCTTCATATCTAACCCACATCTCTCTCTCATTTACCCTTTGACAAATTCCCAGTGTTCCAGAACCCCCGACTTTGAATCTCCATCATTACTGTTTTCCCCTTCTTCCTGTTCACCTGCCACAGGGCTCTCTTTACCTCTCCCTGATACCCAGCCTCTCGACTTCCATTTCCATCTCTCACTTCTTGTCTATCCCACAGTATGCCTTTCATTTGCTTAGCTGGGTGTGTTCACAAGATTGGTTGTTCAATATGTAGACAGGCTCCCTAACTGTTCCACAAACAGTTAGAAGGTAGAGGACATAAACTGAAAGAAGTGCAGAGGACAAGTCTTTTGAAACATGTGAGGCACATGGGGCTACATGTGCTGCCGCAGTGCCAGGCCCAACAAGACTGGTAGAGAACACTCACGCGAATCTAGATTTAAAAGCAGTAAGTTAAAGTAAAAAAACATTTTCTAACGACCATAAAAGATAATAAATGCCTTCCGAATGGCAGTTTTGGTTAGAACTACCGAGCACTATTCGAGGATCTACTTACATTTTGAATGCACCTAAAAGCCTATGCAGAAATGTTAAAAACCCATGGATTTTCCAATCCAATCCAAAAATTCTTTATTTCGGTCATATAGACCATAAAAGATACAATACAAAACACAGTAACATACATTTTAAAAACATAATTCATACAGTTCTTAGAATTAGTTCCCCATCTAATCAGAGCGAAGGAGGTTAAAACCAGATCAAGATAGTGTCCATACGTTAGAGGTTTTTTTTCTTCCTAATCAGCCAAACTGCCATTAGAAATTTGGCTATCGCTTACACAATATGGCCAAGAGTGCTAGTTTTCATTACTCTATATGCCTGTAAATAATTACAAAACCCCAAGTTTCTGCAGAGAGGCGCTATCCAATATTTTCTAGATCTATGGTAGGCCGGGCAGACAAACATAATATGGAGTTCGTCTTCCTCATGAGTGTTGCAGCATGGGCACATCTTGTCACCATCCTTGATCCATTTATGAGTGAATGTTCTAGTAGGCAATGTACCTAACCTCCATTGTACAAACAGTTTCCTCGCGAGGATGGGGAAAATAAAATCCATAAAACTTCAAATACATAAGAATTTTTGGATTCCAGGAACGATCTGTAATAGTGCCGCTGTTTTGTGCATTCAGCCATAGTGATAATCTATTGTCTTTGTACATTCGGACCAGGCTTTTGCGTGAAACCCTTCGGCAGCCCTGTTCAGGATCCTCCCATAGCTGGGATAAGTTCATGGAGTGCAGTTATTTTTTAACGAAAGAGAGCCAAGGGATTTTATTGCTTTGGTTCAGGCTCATGACATGGATACGGTCCTGCCTATAATGATGCAGTTCATTCGTAGACCATAACCTGTGCCAGAACCTCACCGGCTTTGACTCTAACTCCTCAGCAATGGAGGGGAGGCCCATATCTAATCTCAGTGGCAGGAGGGGTGTGCCTCATGGGAGAGCCAGGAGGCGTCTAAGAAAGTTGTTTTCATCTCTTGCTAGTTCTTGGCCCGCTTTGTGCCCCCATAGTTCACTCCCATATGTAGCGGCTGTCTTAGCTTGGGATTGGTACATTTCAAGAGCCGGACTGATGGGCTTAAAGGTTGAGGTATTTGCCACCTTCAAGATTGCGCCCGACAGCTGAGACAATTTGAGCCGTGATCTTACTATCTGGGGGTCCCATGATAGATTTTCCTGCAATGTTACACCCAGATACATAAAGGTGGTTACCCTCTCAAGACTGGCAGTGCCCAAAGTGGGATTAGGTCTGGCTTTTTTTGGTGGATTGAATATCATAAATTTGGTCTTTTCTGTGTTTATCTCTAGACCATGTTGTCTACAGAAAAGACCAAATCCATCCAGAATCCTCTGGATCCCCATCGGGGATTTGGAGAGCATAAAACATAATAAATGTTTTCTGTCCAAGTAGACTGTGCAGAACAGCAGGCCTTATGAATGGTAGTTTTAGTTAGAACTACCAAGCTCTATTTGAGGACCTACTTAGATTTTGAAGGCACCTAAAAGCCTATGCAGACATTTTGAAAGCACATGGATTTTAAGAGATTCCTGCTCACAGGGTTCAAGCTCACAGACTGCCATTTGCTCTGTTAGAATGCGGGCCATAATACCAAGTGAAGGAGTCAAAGTAACCAAGTGCTGTAGACAGAGAAAGAAAAACACAGAAAGAGAACTAAGTATACTAACAAACACTGTAGATCAAATTCAGAGAAAGGGGCACTATATACTGAAGACCGAAACTTACAAATATTGAATGGGCTATATGTGGGTTGGAGATTTGAAAGAACGCACCAAGGACATTTAAAGATTAGGGCCCAGATTTGCTAAGATTTTGTGTCAGGGTTGCACCAACCTGGTGGCTCATCCCTGATGCAAAATCCATGTTGAAAATTACTAAGCCACACAAATCAAGATATGTAGCTTTGTGTGGGATTTTATTTCAAAAGTAACGCCTACCAGTGCATTGTGCTGCCTTGTGTTACCTTGCGTCTGGGAGGTGTTACATGGGTGGAGCACAGCTTTCCTCTGCATCTGCCCTTATATTTTGACTTAAATCCATATTCACTAAAGTCAGTGGACATGGGTTTGCGGTAAACTGATGCGCCTAGTAGAGACTGGCGTAGCAAGGAGAAATAACTATATTTCTCGCTGATACTTCCTCCCTGCATATGTGCTGCAGCAGATATGCACAGAGGAATAGGCCACTATGAAAGTTTTTTGGGCAGGAACATATACCTTCCTGTGCAAAAATTATTCTGACTATAACACAGACACTCCTGTGTTGTGGCTTAAGGGTGACTGCATTGGTCTTAGGCAGATAGAAGTACACCAGTACTACAAGAGAGCCGAACCTCACCATCTCTTAGTAGAAATGGCACATTTCTACTCTCTCTCCCTTTGATGCAGTACATCAACTTCCTTGCTCTTGCATGTGATGAAAGTATAACAATTGCAACACTACAGCTATACCGGGCAACTATATTTTAAAGCTTTAATTCAATATGCAGGCAAAATAAGATAGGGCACGCACTAGAAGATAAGCATAGATGCAATCACTATCTAAATGTCCAATTTGGGTAGGGTGGCGAACACTGAGAGTCCATTCTGTGCATTCTCAATTTTACCAGGTTAGGTAACTCAGGTAGAGGGAGTCGTCACATCTTGTCCAGGATCACTCCCTTTGGTAAACAAGGTAAGCTAGGGTTAGAACTCAACTCTCCTTGTTTGTCATCTGCTTAACTACAATAGCAAATCCATCTTCTCTTAAATTACTATCTATAGTACATGAGGGGTTTTGTCATTCATCTGCCAGTCAAATAGAACAAAATCTGCTTTGTTTAGTCATGGCTTTATAACAATTAAGCTGAATGCATGTCCTAACACGGTCTCCTCTCCCTGAATCCAACTCCCAAACTAAGTGAGTTTGCTTACCAAGTAATTGGTTTAACTTTTATAGGCTGACTCTATGTACCTGTGTGACTCTGAATAAATTACCAATGACTTTCTGTTCTAAGCATTCTATCTGACCTCCTGTGAATTAAAATACTTTGCCTCTCACCCTTACTTTGCCTTTCTTTGACTGGGCCTCTCTCAGTGCTCAAGAGTTGCCTGCTATGAATTACTGCACCTCACTATACAAGAAGAGAAACCATCTTTACTTGGGAGGATTCAAATGTGAAGAAAAAAAACGTGATTTCTGCAGGGAAGAAGAGTTTCACTCTCTATTTTCTCCTACCTCCTGCACTGCACTTAAGCTTGCTTTCTCTGAATTGCACCTCTAGTGGCAATCTGTAGCATGACTCCCTTCAGTCTGTTGTCAAAAGCACGCATCCGTGTCACTGATGATTTTTATTTTATTTAAAAGTCTTTGAGGAAATGCAAATTGAATACTGAATGACAATATAGTTGCACACATATATTATGGCAGGGACCAGGGGGTCACAAACAAGGTGGCAGGGGCTGCAGTTGCAATCCCTGGTGACCCCCAATTGCGTCCATGTTGATAACCAGTGGCAAAGATGTTAAGTTTACCACATTAGTGAAAGTTCTAGAAAAATGTGTGCAACAACAATTGAGCCAACACATTGCTACATTTAACTTTCTAGACCAAGACAAAACCTGTCTCTTAATTCTTCTGGACCTATCGTCTTCTTTCGACACAGTAAACTAGACCGACTTAAAAATAGGATGGGATTATCGGGAACCGTTCTTGAACGGTTTAAAGCTTTCTTGTGGAACAAAACACAAAGATTTTTAGTAAATCAGAAACTCTCATCGCCTTGCCCTAATACGATTGGAGAACCGCAAGGCTCAACTCTTTCCCCAACACTTTTTAACCTATATATGGAACCCCTAACTGAAATGCTTGGTCACACCAACATCTCTTACCACATGTATGCAAATGACACACAAATTTATATTAAGATTTTGTCACTGGTGGAGATCAAGACAATGAATAAAGCAATAAAGATGACTGTTCGATGGTTAACAAGCAATCGGCTTAAACTAAATGCGCAAAAAACAGAATTCCTACTAATATCCCCCCCAAACGTTCTTCTGATATAAAGGAATGGACCCAGTTGATCACTGTGCTAAATTGCACCCCGAAGATATTGGACTCAACCAAATCACTAGGAATCACCCTGGATAAAAACCTGAACATGCAAACCCACATCAACTTGTTGGCGAAAAATCACAGATTTCATCTGAGCTATATTAGAAAACTGAAACCGTTCATTGAAACGTCAAACTTCAAAATGGCAGTTCAAACTTAGTCATCTTGAGGATCCAATACGGATGTACAGCACTATCAGGACATCTCAACAGCTCTTCTGAAAGTCAGTCTCAGTGCTGCTGCGAGACTCATAACAGGTTCTAATAGCGTGTATCACACACAAAGTGTTACACTCATATCTAGCTCCGAAAATTGAGATATCCGAAGTGTTAGACGGGGACCTGGAGGGTCGGCCGAGCACAGTGATCGCACAGACAGGTAACTTCCCCCCCACAGATGGACACCACACAAAGATCAGGGTAACACCTTTTATAGGCACTTCTGGTAGTAGAGTGGTACGATACAAGGCGATCAGGACACGATGATCCTCTCAATTCTAGTCTCTAGTAAGGGAAGGGGGTAGCGGGACAGTCTTGGTACCCACGGGTACGGAGGTGTAACGGTGATAGCTCACAATCCTCGAGCTCGGTGTTCGGATGGGTCAGACCGCGGCAGCGCCGGCAGGTCCCGAAGAGGTCGTAGGTGGCAACGGGCCGCGGCAGCGCCAGCAGGTCCCAACGAGGATGAAAGTTACAACGGGCCGCGGCAGCGCCAGCCGGTCCCACGAGAATGCAGGTTGCAATGGGCCGCGGCAGCGCCAGCAGGTCCCACGAGGATGAAGGTTACAACGGGCCGCGGCAGCGCCAGCAGGTCCCACGAGGATGAAGGTTGCAGAGGGCCGCGGCAGCGCCAGCAGGCAGGACAATAGTTCACAAGGCAGGGCTGTGGCAGCGCCAGCAGTCCGTCAAGGATGAGTTCGTCGCGGTGTCTCTCGACTCCAGGATACAACTGCCTTCCTGTCCTGGGGCGGCCTCAGTTATAGGTCTGGCGCCCTTTGATGTCCGGACCCTCGCTCTTGGAGGTCGGGAGGTCTGGGATGAGGGAGTCCAGACACCCAGCAGGGGGGTGGAGCCAGCGCCCGAGGAGGCTGGGGGTGCTCGGCACCTGGCGGGGGAGAGCCATCGACACTTCTTACTCCCATTGACCTGCCAAGTGGTCCGTTCACCTCCTGGGTGGAGGGTGGTGCCGGGATGTCGGGGCCTGGCCAGGCCCAGGGTTGGGGTCGGGCTGAGGCCGCGCGGCCGCGTGGTGCTGTGTCCAAGATGGCGGCTGGGCCGGGCAATGGTGCTGACGGTGGCCCGGGCCCTGTCCTGCGGGGAGGGAGCGAGCCCTTCATGTGGCCTGTCCAACATGCGTCCCCCCCAGCTGAAGGCGGGGAGAGTCACCCATCTTCTTGGGGACTTTCCTCGTCGAGGCGGAAAAAGCGGGACAGGCCATCCGCGTTGGCGTGGTCTTGGCCAGGGCGATGCTCCACAGTGAAGTCCATCCCCTGCAGGGAGATGGACCATCGCAATAGTTTGGGGTTCTCCCCCCGCATCTGCATGAGCCATTGCAGGGGCCGATGATCTGTCTGTACCCGGAAATGGGTTCCGAAGAGGTACGGCCGGAGCTTCTTGAGGGCCCATACCACTGCGAAGGCCTCTCGCTCAATGGTGCTCCAGCGCTGTTCTCGGGGCAGTAGGCGTCTGCTGATGAAGGCCACGGGTTGGTCCACTCCTTCGGGGTTCAGTTGGGAGAGGACGGCCCCAATACCATGGTCGGAGGCATCGGTCTGCACGATGAACTCGCGGCTGTAGTCGGGGGCCTGGAGCACCGGAGCTGTGCACATGGCGGCCTTCAGCGTCTCGAAGGCCGCGTGACAGTCGGGAGTCCAGTTGACTCGTTTTGGGTTGTTCTTAGACGTGAGTTCCGTGAGGGGCCCCACAATGCTGCCATAGTCCCTCACAAACCGCCGGTAGTATCCGGTGAGCCCCAGGAAGGCTCGGACCTCTGTTTGTGTTTCGGGGGGTTGCCAGGACTGGATGGCAGCTACCTTGAGTTGGAGGGGGGCCACCAGACCGCTCCCCACTTGGTGTCCGAGGTAGGTCACGGACCCCTGGCCGATTTGGCACTTGCTGGCCTTTATGGTGAGGCCGGCCTGTTGGAGGGCCTGCAGGACCGCTCTGAGGTGGTGGAGGTGGTCGGCCCAGTGGCGGCTGTATACCGCGATGTCGTCCAGGTAGGCGGCGCTGAATTCTTCGAGGCCCGCCAATACCTGGTTCACCAGTCTTTGAAAGGTGGCTGGAGCGTTCTTCATGCCGAAGGGCATCACTCTGAAATGGTAGTGCCCGTCCGGGGTGGAGAAAGCGGAACGTTCTTGGGCCCTGGGGGTGAGGCCGATCTGCCAGTAGCCCGCTGTCAGGTCAAAGATGCTTAGGTAGCGGGCTGCCCCCATGCGGTCGACTAGTTCATCTGCTCGGGGGATAGGGTGAGCGTCGGTTCGGGTGACCGCGTTCAGCCCCCGATAGTCGATGCAGAATCGGAGCTCCGGCGTGGTGCCCGGTGCCGCGGCCTTGGGGACCAGGACGACCGGGCTGGCCAAGGGACTGTCCGAAGGCTCGATGACCCCGAGGGCGAGCATCTTGGAGACTTCTTCTTGGATGCATGTACGTACCCGATCCGGTACTCGGTACGCCCGGTGTCGGACAGGAGGACTATCCCCCGTGTCCACGTCGTGCAGGCCCCAGGAGGTGACTCCGGGTGCGAGGGAGAACAGGTTTGCGAACGGCAGCAGGAGGGCCCGGCAATCTTGACGCTGCTCTGGGGTCAGGGCCTCGGAGAGTCGGACCCCGTCCACCGAGCCATCTCTTTCCCGAGTCCTCAGTAGGTCAGGGAGGGGCTCGGAGTCTCCTTCTGTGCCACTGTCGTTCGCCATCAGCAGGCTGAGCTCTGAGCGCATGAAGTGGGGTTTGAGCCTGTAGGCGTGGAGGACCCGGAGGGGGTTCCGGGGGGACTCCAGGTCGATGAGATAGGTGACGGGACTCCTGCGCTCGATCACCTTGAAGGGCCCCGTCCATTTGTCTTGCAAGGCACACGGTTCGATGGGGGACATCACCCATACCTGCTGACCCGGTTCAAACTCGATGGAGGAGGCATGTTGGTCGTACCACTTCTTCATGTCCTCCTGACTGGCCTCCAGATTGGCTTTAGCGATCTCCCTGAATTTCCGGGTCTGATTTCGGAGGGTCAGGAGGTATTTGTAGACGTCCGGAGGGGTCTTTAGGGGGGCCATTTCCCATTCCTCCTTCACTAGGCTGAGAGGCCCGCGAACGGGGTGTCCGTACAGGAGTTCGAAGGGACTGAAGCCGAGGGACTTCTGGGGGACTTCTCGGTAGGCGAAGAGGAGGCACGGTAGTAGCACGTCCCACTGGCGGCGTAGGGGTTCTTCCAGCCCCATGATCATCCCCTTGAGGGTGCGGTTGAACCGCTCGACCAGTCCGTTCCCCTGGGGGTGATAGGGGGTGGTGAAGCGGTAAGTGACTCCGCACTGCTGCCAGAGGGATTTCATATACTTTGAAATAAAGTTCGTACCCCTGTCGCTGACGACTTCCCGGGGGAAGCCCACTCGAGAGAAGATCCCCATCAAGGCTCGACCCACTACTGGGGCTGTTATAGTACGGAGGGGGACCGCCTCAGGATAGCGGGTGGCGTGGTCCACCAGGACCAGGATGAAGCGATGTCCCTGTGCTGTTCGGGGGTCCAGGGGCCCCACAATGTCTATTCCCACCCTTTCGAACGGGGTGGTCACCACGGGGAATGGTTGTAGGGGTGCCTTGAGTTTGCGGCCGCTCTTCCCGCTGGCCTGGCAGGTCGGGCAGGACCGGCAATGGTTGGAGACGTCATTTCTCATTTTGGGCCAAAAAAAGTGAGTCACCAGGCGGTGGTAGGTCTTGTCTTGGCCCAGGTGCCCGGCCAGGGGGACATCATGGGCTGGGTTCAACAGGAAGTCTCTGAAGTGGAGGGGCACCACCAGCCCTCGCCCGGCCCCCAGTTCTGCGATTTTCTGCTCGCTGTACAAGAGATCATTGTCCCAATAAACCCAGTGGGCCCCGGTGGTGTCTCCTTGGCTCTGGGCGAGCGCTTGCTGTCGCAATCCCTCGAGGGAGGGGCAGGTCTTTTGCTCCTGCCGGAATTGTTCCTGGGTGGGCCCCCCTTCTTGACGCCACTGAGCCAGGTCGGGAAGCTCGGGGGGCTGTGTGGACCCCTCTGTGGTGGGGTCCGGGTGGTCGGTCTGGAGGAAGTCTTCTTCTGGAGTGATCGAGGGCGGAGGTGCTGCCCATTCTGGTTCTTCTGGTCTAGGGATGGTGCGGGTGGCCATGGACCGGGTGGTTACGCACGCCCAGTCCGGGAGACCCAACATCCCCAGATGCTCTCTTCTTTCTACAGCGGTCCACGGGGAGCTCTCGAGATCGTTCCCCAGGAGGCAGTCCACGGGGGCATCGTCGCGGACAGTTACTTTCAGCATGCCGAACACTCCTCCCCATTCGAAGGGGACGCAGGCCATCCGACACAGGCTCTCCGAGTTATCTGCCGATCGGACGGGGCAAAGTACGTTTGGTAGGATTTGTTCTGGGGTCACCAGGTGACAACGGACGGCCGTCACACTGGCCCCGGTGTCACGCAGGGCCTCGGCCTTGCGCCCATTGATGCTCACCCATTGGCTGTACTTCCGAGTGTTGGCGGGCAGGGGAGTCCGCGGGACCATGTCTCTTCCTCCCAGGCATGCCAGGGTCATGGCGGCGGGTTCCCACTCGAACTGCTCCGACTCATAGGTCTCCGTGTCTTCGGAGACTTGTTCTTCTCCCAGGGCGGCGGCCGCCATCTGGCGGGGCCCGGGGACCTGGTTCTTCGGGCAGGTCGGGTCACTGGCATAGTGGCCGACTCGCTGGCATCGATGACACGTCACGTTAGCTCGGAACCCCGGGCGCATCGGGGGGTTTCCCCGGCCTGCTGGGGCCGGGGTGGCGTTAGTGGCCGCGGCCAGGGCGGCGTCTCTGCCCCGGCCCGGGCCTCCTCCTCCTCCTCGGGGACGATGATGACCTTGGTTGGTTCTGTTCTGCTCATTCGGCCCACTCCGGGCCACTCGGGTGCTCTCCCACCGGTCAGCCTCGGTGGCGAGCTGCCGGGGTTCAGTCAATTTACTGTCGAGGAGGTGCTGCCTGAGCTCGACGAAGCAGTTGTTGGAGAGGTGCTCCCACACAATGAGATTGAAGAGTTGTTCGTAAGTGGTTACGTTGTTACCCTTGATCCACCCCTCGAAGGCTCGGCTGAAATAGTTCACGTATTCCAACCACGTTGTACCTGGGATCCGGGTGCAGTTGCGGAACCTCTGGCGGTACATTTCGGGTGTAAGCCCATATCGACTGAGGAGGGCGGCCTTCATGTGGTCATAGGACGTCATTTGATGGTCCGGAAGCTGCAGCAGGGCATCACGACCCTCGTTGACGAATCTCCCCCATAGACCGGCTACCCAGTCACTTCGAGCGACCCGGTGGGCGGTCATGGCAATCTCATAGGCCTTGAACCACTGCTGTATGTCGTCGTTCCGGTGATATTCTCGGACCACATCCTTGGGGATGTGGACCTTCTGCTCGGTAGGACCCGGGGAGTGCGGTTGCTCGGGCACCCCTAGGTTTTTGTTCAGTTTGCGTATTTCTATCTCCGCTAGTTTGCACTCGTGCTCGTATGCCAGTCTTTTTTCTTCGAGGTCTCTCTGTCTCTGTTTTTCCTCTCGCTCTTCTCTGAGCCGTAAGTGTTCTAAGTTTATTTTTTGTTCCGCCAGTTTCAATTCTCCGTCTAATCTGAGTCGTGCCAAGTCTAACTCGTGTAATCTATTTTTTTCCCGCTCTTGGATCTCTTCACGGGAAGGGCCTGTTCTCCGTTCCTCCGTCCGGGTGGTGTTGACTTCCGGGGCTGCGGGGTCCCGGGGGGTTGCGGTATTTGTCTCTGTCCAGGCCTCTAGGGCGTTTTTGAAGTCTTCTTTTGTGCTTAGCCCGGTGGTAGCAATGCCTAAGTCCATGCAAAATTGTTTTAGCTCTCGGTGGCTGTATTCCTCCAGCTTTTCCATCTGGAACTTCTCTGCTGATCCGCTCTCGTTGGTCGTCATTGTGGTTTAGTCGTAGGGTGAGTTACTGTCTGTACGGTACGCGTTGGTTCGGATCGCGCCGCTAGCCACCAATGTTAGACGGGGACCTGGAGGGTCGGCCGAGCACAGTGATCGCACAGACAGGTAACTTCCCCCCCACAGATGGACACCACACAAAGATCAGGGTAACACCTTTTATAGGCACTTCTGGTAGTAGAGTGGTACGATACAAGGCGATCAGGACACGATGATCCTCTCAATTCTAGTCTCTAGTAAGGGAAGGAGGTAGCGGGACAGTCTTGGTACCCACGGGTACGGAGGTGTAACGGTGATAGCTCACAATCCTCGAGCTCGGTGTTCGGATGGGTCAGACCGCGGCAGCGCCGGCAGGTCCCGAAGAGGTCGTAGGTGGCAACGGGCCGCGGCAGCGCCAGCAGGTCCCAACGAGGATGAAGGTTACAACGGGTCGCGGCAGCGCCAGCCGGTCCCACGAGAATGCAGGTTGCAATGGGCCGCGGCAGCGCCAGCAGGTCCCACGAGGATGAAGGTTACAACGGGCCGCGGCAGCGCCAGCAGGTCCCACGAGGATGAAGGTTGCAGAGGGCCGCGGCAGCGCCAGCAGGTCCCACGAGGATGAAGGTTGCAGAGGGCCGCGGCAGCGCCAGCAGGCAGGACAATAGTTCACAAGGCAGGGCTGTGGCAGCGCCAGCAGTCCGTCAAGGATGAGTTCGTCGGGGTGTCTCTCGACTCCAGGATACAACTGCCTTCCTGTCCTGGGGCGGCCTCAGTTATAGGTCTGGCGCCCTTTGATGTCCGGACCCTCGCTCTTGGAGGTCGGGAGGTCTGGGATGAGGGAGTCCAGACACCCAGCAGGGGGGTGGAGCCAGCGCCCGAGGAGGCTGGGGGTGCTCGGCACCTGGCGGGGGAGAGCCATCGACACTTCTTACTCCCATTGACCTGCCAAGTGGTCCGTTCACCTCCTGGGTGGAGGGTGGTGCCGGGATGTCGGGGCCTGGCCAGGCCCAGGGTTGGGGTCGGGCTGAGGCCGCGCGGCCGCGTGGTGCTGTGTCCAAGATGGCGGCTGGGCCGGGCAATGGTGCTGACGGTGGCCCGGGCCCTGTCCTGCGGGGAGGGAGCGAGCCCTTCATGTGGCCTGTCCAACAGGAAGGGAGAAGGTATTCCCGAAGCGCCAGAGATCTAGTACTGAAACCTCTGTTCTTCTGGAAGAAGAATATTTACTACAGAGCTTTTTCTGTTGCTACACCTTGAATCTGGAATTTGCTGCCTCCAAACATTAGAAGGATCTCGACCACATCAAGATTCAAGAATGAAGTTAAGATCTTGGTAGTGGGCAAATTCCTACCATAACTATCTTCAGAGCATGCACCTTAATGTTTGCTTAGTAATTATCAACTTATTCCTACGGGTATGTACTCTGCTAGCCCCACAAGACTACCACACAAAAGCATATTGGGAACTATACAACCCTCATCAGAGAGTCTAACCAAATAACTTATAGTCAGATGCCCAGTATAACTAAAATACAGTATTATTATGGTTTGCATTCGAATGTGAAAAATGTAATAATATGTATTCCATTAGGCGCATTTATTATTGTAATTGCATATGTCTTTTCTTGCTCATAGAATTGTAATTTATTGTCGAGAGTTGTATATAATTGCTTGCTCTGAACTGCTACAATGGGAATACAAGCGCTCTGATACCCTAACATGTAATGTTTGTGCTATATAAAACACTAAATAAATAAATACATTTGTATATTTTAAGGACACAATTGTAGATGTGAATGGAATAAAGCCAAAGCCTCAATAGAGGTGTGACATTTAAGGAGCTCTACATTTATTGGATATTACTGCTGACCTTTAAAGCTGCAGATGCTTGACAGCCCAATCGTGTTGAGAATCCCACCCCTGTCACATGTGTTCTCAGCTGGTCCCCTAACCATACAATATGCGGAGGAGGATGAAGACCAGAGAGCAATATTCCACTTTATAACCCCATTCAACTGGTTTAAATTAGTTTGAATACTGTCAGTTTTCAAAGACTTAGCCCAATTTAACTCCGATCTGTTTTTTAGAATGAAGTTATGCTTCTCTGTGGAGTGCATCGGTGAGTCAAACATAAACATCTCTTCTACCCCTAATACAGGCAGCCTGTTTTACTGACAAGCACCCCTGGTCTTACTTGTAGTGTCCGGCTTTCTGCAGAAAACGTAATTTAGGAGCCCATTTCTTTCCTCCTGGACTATTTACCACAGGCATTGGTACTGATATTGACAGATCATTCTTCCACATGGAAAAAATAAGCGCTCTCCAACAAAGTTAAGCAAAGCTGTCTCTTCTTAAAATAAAATAGAAGGTATCGTAACGTAGTAGGAAATCAACAATACAATTTTTAAGACAAATTGCTTAGTATAGAGCAGATAAACAGAAATAAGAGAATGAAAGGAGAGTGTCAGGAGACTAATTTCTCCCGGGCCTATGGATTAAAGCCGGGAGAGGTATATGCTTTTTCCCTCTCCCGTTAACGTATTGAAACATCTTAGGTCAGGATTATGGGCCATGCTGCAGGTTTTCCCAAATCAAGTCTTCCCTTGAGCCTCACACCTGTTCTTTGAGTTATTTCACAAAATGCCCCCATATGATGCCTAAACACTAACTAGGCCTAAATGTATAAACCCCTATTATGCCATCAGACCTCAATACCATGTGACTTTAGCCTTCTCAAGCCCAATGGCATTTCCATAAACTTTTTAAAAACTTTCAGCACTCCTGAGCTATCCATGGTGCTGAACTGTAATAGGATAACACTGACATGATAGATTCTATCAGTAGAATGCTGCTTAATTGAGAACAGACTGAATCTATCTGTGAAACTAGGCCCTAATAACATGGATACAGCAAGCACACTTGTACCATTATTTCTAATTTGAATGCACTCGAATGTCTGTTTTTATTTGTGTCATTTCTATTTGCATTGACTTGAGCATGCTTAACCACAGTCCATGAATAGAGTTTGACTGCTCAGCCAAGCTAACTCGGTGAACCCTAGCTTTACATTTCTGACAATTGTATCCAACATCTTGCCATGGAACACAAGTTGTCTAGTCTTTGTTAATGCTGGGATCTTGCTTCAACTTTTGGATCCTTGGAATGCCCTGATCAGTGGTTAAATCTTAAAGAAAATAAGGGCCAGGGCCCTCGTCAGGGGGCCATTGCAGTTTGCACCACCCGTTGCCCCTGCCAGCGCCACCAATGACAACCAACTCAACTACTACCCTTCACATCCTCCAAGTGTAAGAATTCAAACTATTCCAGGCTACCAAAGCTAGGATTGGCCTGGGCAACAGTAATTAGTCATGTTTAATAAATATTGATTAATAAGCAACTGTTGCTGTTTTCACCTCTAATTTACATAAACCGCACCACCGTGTGGCCGACTGTTTATAAGTTCCCATGTTGACAATGAAGTACTAGTGAGTGCCGAGCACCTGAATCCACCGGCTCAAATTAAGAACTGGTCCTGATTAATGATGGGCAGGATAGGTGTTCTCAATAATAAAAGAAAAAATGCCCATCAATATATCTCCTAGCACAAACTCACTTATCTCTTGATAGTTATGTAACAGTTTCTGTATTTTGAAACACTCTGGTGCTCCTTTTATCGTCCTTGTAAGGATGAGTTGGAACCTGTGTCTACACACAGATCTCTGTAGCAGGTTCTGCACAGACCGACCAAGCTGTAGTCTTTCTGGCTTTTACAAGCCACTCATGTTTCTTTAAGTGCAGCTCGGCTACTAAATTGTACAAGTGTCGCAACTGAAAAGATATAAGAAAAGAGAGGAGTATATTGAGAGGCCCTGAAATTATGCTTCAGAAGGGGACCAAATTATGCGGCCAACCTTAACTAAATTATTTGGCAAGAAAAGGCAAATTATGTAGCGTCATGTAGCACATTTTGTGATACTGTTACTTCATTATTTTGTCATTTTAACCCACGGTAACACCGTCTGGGCAAAAATGCCACCTCTTTAGTACCTGTTTAGCAACTAAATACAGCAATAAGCAACTGAAAGATGACCAGTCAACTTTTACAATGGGCCTTCCACTGCGCGAGAACATGTTGCAATGTTTTTATTAACTTTTGATCCGTTTGTGCTAGAACATTTTTTTGGTGAAAATGTGCAGCTGGTGCACGGTGGTAAATGTGGCAAATCACAATGATGTGGAAAACGCCGCAGAATCACATAATTCCAGTGGGCCTGAGTGTATTACCTTGATGTTATGTGGCAATCAGATCCCCGACACTGTGATGGCGCTCACGCCCTGCTTTAGCTCAAGAACTGCAGTTTGTGAGCGTGCCGTTCGCAGGCCTTTCAGTGGTTATCTGAATATTGGCTGGGTGACCGAACCTGGTGGGCTACATTGTCCTCGTACAATGAAAACCACAAAAGGAAACTCCGTTCTTGGCTGACAACCCAGGCCTGTTTCCTTTAGAGCCAGTTGTCTGGCTGGCTGCGAAATCTTTTTTTCCCACATTTGTTATTAACCTTTGGGTCTTCTATTTGTTTTCCTGCACGGAATTTTATGTACAGTTACAGCAAAGCAAGGATCAGAGCGCAGCTGCTGGGCGACCACAGGAGACGGCTGATGAGCAACGATAATGTGGCTTAATTTCTGCAGCATGGCACTCGTGTGTTTTTTGCCCGTCCTACTGAATCGTATTCCTTCCGCAGAGGCCGAGTTTTCTCCCCAAACGCCATATTTATTGAGATAGTGGCATAACCAGTGAAATCAGAAGGAAAGTTGGCTGAAAGGAGCCATGAAGATTCTTTTCCAAGGTCTGGCCTGAACACAGTCTCTCAAACCTCATGTTTTGCAAAATGAGAATAATAAAAACAAGCAATAGGTCTCGCAATTGCGAGAGTTTAAGCTATTGGCATTGTGAATGACAATGCCTTTTATTTATTTGTTTTGATAATTAACACATAAATAAAAGGCATTGTCTACAAGACCTAGTCACTTCAAAAAAGCGGCCGCCATTGTACCTGGCTGCTTCGAAAGTGAAAGTGTGCATGGCGCGCTGAATGCTGCAGGAAATCATCTTTAGCCTGCAGTAGGAGAAACTCATAAAAGAAAATAGTGCTTACAGACTAAATAAGACATACTGTGTAACAACAGAAGTAAAAGGGCCATTCCTCATGGGAGGTTCCAAATGAACAGAAGGCTGTACCAAGGAGGCACTAACAAGCCTATTAACGCATCAGAAGTCAGCATTTACAACGGACAATGCCACAAGCCAATGAGAAATATTGGCAGAGAGTGGGCGGAGCTTCAAGTCCATACTCCAATACAGCATGCCTCTCAGAGTAGCGCATGTTCAGCCCATGCTCGACCTAAACCTGCATACATATATACATACAGGCACTTTTGTTCAGCCTTCTCAATCGGTCTGTTCAAGGGTCTTTCCCATTGTACTTCTGCCCACCATAGCATTCATGAGGCAGTCAGTTCTCCCACTTCAGCTGTTGCGCTGTGAGAGGCGGCTTTTTGTCTAATCACGTGCACAGCTGCTGAAAAAGGTGTGCACTTCAGTGTTAGGGCTGATATGCCTGAGCTGTTCGACCATGCCTTAATATCTATATTTTTTTTATTTTGTGGACAATTTTTTTGCATTTTGCTTAAATTTGTTTAAAAAAAAAAAAAGTAAAGCCAGTGCATGCTTGTCATTGAAAGACCGGTTGGCTTTGCCAGTGCTTGTTGTGCATGGTGGCTAAGTTAGCCTTTGAATGCTTTCCCGCGAGGCTTCTGATGGCCGCCTCCCGAAGTCGTGTTTCAGAAGTTTGAGGATCAAGGCTTTTGAGGAGGAAGGTTGTGTGCTTCCCAGAAGTGTGAGGACCAAGGCTTTTGAGGATGAACTTCGTGTGTGGCAATATTATACTGGCTATGTGTACCAGAAGCGCAACTAGAGACAAATTTCGGGGAAGGGCTAATTTTTCCTGCAATAGGCAGAGTGGAAATGCGGGGGCTACAGGAAGGGGTGAAAACACAGCAAAGCTTTGTTAACAAGTGAATGGTCTTTTAAAGACCTGTGAAGTACTCGGGTGCAGCTGCAATAAGACAGTCGCCAGCCCGGGAAGCTGTCTCAGCCCAGGCTGACACACACGACGGGGGGCTGAACCCCCTTAAGCCCAATGGGTGTGTTGCGCGCCTGTTGTGTACAGCAGAAGTTTTAAAACTGTGGGGCATGCCCGCCTGGGGGTCCGTGTCTGCATTCCCCAGGGGGTAGGGGGGCACAAATGCCTTTGCAATTAATTGTTCATGAAGATATCCTGGAGGCCCAGCCTTGTTCATTTGGCACGCTCCATGCCTCTTCATTTACAAGCAGCTGTGGTAAGAAAAATAAATACCTTTTGGAACTGTGGTACCGAGTGCCATTGGGGCGAAGGTCATTGAGGTAAGAGAGTCAAAGGCGTCACTAACAAAATCAAATATTCTGTAAAAATGTTGTGTGTTTTTTGCCTTTATGTAGCTGCATATAAAATATCCCAAACATCTTAAATAAATAAACTGTGGGAAATGTATTCTTTTATATTATAAAACCTGTATTAATGTAATTATTGCGGATGGGGAGGTGAGAGAGAGATCAGACAGGCACAGAATTGAATCTTAGTGTGTACAATTTTGACTTGTGTATTTGTAGTGCTACGAGGTCCCAGCCTATGACAGAAAGCACTGTGACTATGTAAGTCATGATTTTAAAATAGTATTACAATATGAGCTAGGCTGTTGCAAAAAGATGTAGCCTGTACCCAGTGGAAACATTTCTGTTTCTCCATTACAGCAGAAATGACCTGATCACACCTTTACATTACCTCTTTAAAAGAATACATCTTTGCCACCATGAAGCTTTAAGTGACTCCATCAATTAAAGGCTATTGAGAAGGCCTGTTTCTTCTTTAGGTCTCTGTACCCCGCACCCCTTTGTTTTCAAGCAAAGGTACCGCAATACCAGCATTAACTGTTCAGGGAGAGCTGTTTTTGTACCAGATGGCAAGGAGGAGACCAACAGGGTTTCATTCAGATGCAGAGCTCTAATCTTTTGCATGGGGGCCTCAGAGTAATGGACCAGGGGAAGAAGAAGGGAGTGAAATCTATATACCACGTCAAAGAGATGGCCAAGTAGAGGGTGCACTATGTGGGACGCATGTTTTTTTTTCTTCAAATGGACAAATGCAGCTTCTTCAAAGACACATGCGCCCAGGTAAGGGGGCGATATGTGGTGATTCTTTTTTTTTTTAACTTTAGTGCAGATACTGGGGGCAAGCATGCACCCCAATTGTGACAGTCTCACTACTAAAAAAGCTGAATAAGAGCCCATAGTCCTTGCTACCATTAGGGCCCAAAATTTCTTGCTGCTGTTTATTTTATTTTTATTTTTTACTCAAAGCAACACAGTAACGACTGTCTCACTTTTTTTTTATAAAAAGGGGACAGGTTCACTTTTTTAAAAAAAAAGGGGGGCCAGGTTCTTTTTTATTCTCCTTTCTAGCTATAAGGCCTAGGATACTCTTGCAGAGAAAAGAGGGACAAGATGGCAGCGCTCATTTTTTTAGGTTTCGCCTACAGTGCTAATCCACTGTTTTTGAAAGCTATTGTTCTGAAAAAAGAAATCTTAAAAGGGGCTGAGAGCCCGCCTATGACTTATCTTTACTTACCATTGGTTGTCTCCCACATTTCGTTTTCTTACTTCTTATCGCACCATACCACCTCTCCACCCTTCCACCACCTCCCTCCAGTCGCTGCTTGTCCCCGCTGACCTCCCGTTATAGTCCACAGATACCCCATCCCCTGACTGCATTGGGTGAAAGCCTATGCAATCTAAACGTTTTGCATCTAAAGCCTATGCAAAATATAAGCAGTGTGGTGTTGCTAGAAAAACATTGTGGGAGTGGGAAATGACACAGTGTTGCTGCTGGGTTGGTTATCTGCATGTTTTTAACTTTCTTGTATTTATTTCTACACTGTAACAACAAAAAGTGTAATTCAATAATAGTTCGGAAACTGTGAGGTTTGTTACCATTGACAATCATAAACTCGTTTTATGTTTCTGCATCTCTGGCCTTCTGTTAACAGGCTGATTTACAGGACGAATTTCATTTTTTTGGCAATAAAAAACAAAGATTTCAGGCAGGTCAGTCTGCTACTGTGCACTGAAGGCAGAGGATGTGGTATAACAGCCAGAGCTGCCGGCTTTGGAACTGGCGAACCAGGTTCAAGTCTTGGCGTTAGCTCAACATCGTGTGCGTCTTTGCAAATCATTTGCCTTATAAATAAACCTAAAACAAATGTGTCCTTACGTAATGTAACTGGTTTGTGCTATATAAAACTGCCTTTGGGGCACTACAGAGTTGCAGTATTTCCCTTTACCCATGTGCTACTTTTTTTTATTACTATTTTTTATAATTTTTTTGCCAATGCTTGTTTTTACCTCAAAGACCCAGAGCGGCTGTTTCAAGATTGGAGTGGTGGTCAGGCAGGGTAGGGAAAGGGTGAAGGAGGCAGAGGAGATAGGCTGCCCCTCAGTGCCTCATTTATCATTAATGCAGCAGTTGCATTGGGGCCCGGAATTATGGGGAGCAGCATTTTTGGGTCATTCAGTGGTTTTGTTTAATACATTTGCTGTTTCATAATTCTCATATTTAGTGTGGATTATGAGCTACCGAAAAAGTACCTCTGACATGCTCTCATAATCCCAGCACCACCCTGCGCTTAACCCCGACCCTACCGCTGCCCCAATCCTTGCCCTAAAAGTTTGGAGGTGGGCCTGACTTCTGAAGTTTGTAGACTTCTGGTGTACAGTATACCTTCAGTGCGCTTTCTGGAAACCCTACACATTTCTGCGTTCTGCCAGGAATAAATTAGAAGTGTGAAAGAACAGTGCCGGAAGCGGTGTGTTGTGGGGGAGGGGCGAGAAGGAAGTCAGCCATGTAGGCTGCAGATTGGTTGCAGAGCCTGTCCCTCACTTGTCACTCAGCCGGCCGGGTCTCTCCTCATTTGGCCCCTGGCACACTGTGTCTGCCTCGCACCCTCCCTGATCTCCGAGCAGGCCAGACTGCTATTCCTGTTTTGCAGCTGCTTCCCCTCCTTGTGATTTAATTCCAGGTTCTGGCCCACCAGGGGGCTAATAGCCCCTCCCCGGCAGACAGAAGAGCTGGCTCTTGTTTTGCACGTGGCTGTTATTTCCTCGTGCATTGGTAATGATTTCTCCCTCACTTTCACCTAGCAACAGCGCGGCAGCCATCCAGAGCCTCTTTCCAGAGGAGTGAAAACATGGAACACATGGTCAGCGACTAGCTGCCGCCTCCCCCCCAATCCGGCACCCAATATCCAGGAACGAGGACACGAGACGTCTTTACTTTTTGGAAGGCGGGCGCTAGTCGCCCGGCCGTATTTATTAAAGTATGAAATTAAAAAAGGTTTTAATTGCATAATCAACAATTTATACAAAAATTCAGCAGGACATTTAGGTACATACTCTTAGCAACAAGTTTGAGAGCCTGACTTTAACAAAACTCTATACATGTTGTTCCTAACTTATACTAAACATCCTCATCTAGAATTTTTGTACATTTCTGGCCATATGGCAGGGTCACTACCGGTGTCAGGTCCTACAAGCTGCGCCTCCCCTCTGGATGTGCGCATGCGCAGTGTTACCCCGGGAATTGCCCGGTCTACGCCCTGAACTCCATTTACCCACTAAAGGAGGGCCCTTACTCTGCGCCGGTGGCGTCATGAGTCCACGCGCGCGGGGTGGCTACCAGCCTAAGGAAAGCGTGAACTACTCCTACCCGCGCTCCTTTGCTTTGCAGCATCTATTACCTTGCCCCTGGAGTTGTGGGAGTGGCCCGCAGGCTCCTCCCCCTGGGCGGGAACCTCCATAGGATGATGCCCGCCCCCTCAGACCTCAAAATATGTGCTCACCGATAATGACCTTACCGCATGCCCCATACCTAATAAATACGACGACCTATGGGAAAAATTCTAAAGGACAGCTACACTGGCTAATAAAACAGTATCAACGTATAGCTACAAAGGGAAAAAAGGCCTAAAGACATATAGCATTAAATACAGTACACTTCAAACAGTATCAACGTATAGCTACAAAGGGAAAAAAGGCCTAAAGACACATAGCATTAAATACAGTTCACTTCAAACAGTATCAACGTATAGCTACAAAGGGAAAAAAGGCCTAAAGACACATAGCATTAAATACAGTTCACTTCACACATGACTTGCTAAAAGAGGGGAAGATTCCTAGACAAAAGCATCAACAAAATACACCAACCGTTCATCTCTATTACCCTGTGAGACCCGTGGACCGTACATCCAGAACTTACCCTTCAACCAGAGATAAGAACTGCTACCAAACTTTTTGTTCCAAGGGATGGTGGGTGGGAAAACAAAGCAGCCCCGAGCGCGGGGCACACCGTTTCGGCGAGGGAGCGTCCAGGGACAAGGGGGTCTCCTGGGCGCTCCCTATCTCTTTATTCCTGAGGGGCCAGGTGGCCCCTCCTCTAGCCCGCCCCCCCCGACCCGGACCCACTTCCCAGGATCCGGGTCAAGGGGGCCGCCAGCCAATCGGCGGTGGGCCGCGCCCCCCAGGGCACGCCCCCACCGCCGAGTGGCAACAAAGGAGACAGTGGGGGCGACGGTCGCCGCGCCGCCATGCGTGCGGGGGGGCCGAGGGCCCCCCCTTTTCACATGGTCAGCGACTAGCTGCCGCCTCCCCCCCAATCCGGCACCCAATATCCAGGAACGAGGACACGAGACGTCTTTACTTTTTGGAAGGCGGGCGCTAGTCGCCCGGCCGTATTTATTAAAGTATGAAATTAAAAAAGGTTTTAATTGCATAATCAACAATTTATACAAAAATTCAGCAGGACATTTAGGTACATACTCTTAGCAACAAGTTTGAGAGCCTGACTTTAACAAAACTCTATACATGTTGTTCCTAACTTATACTAAACATCCTCATCTAGAATTTTTGTACATTTCTGGCCATATGGCAGGGTCACTACCGGTGTCAGGTCCTACAAGCTGCGCCTCCCCTCTGGATGTGCGCATGCGCAGTGTTACCCCGGGAATTGCCCGGTCTACGCCCTGAACTCCATTTACCCACTAAAGGAGGGCCCTTACTCTGCGCCGGTGGCGTCATGAGTCCACGCGCGCGGGGTGGCTACCAGCCTAAGGAAAGCGTGAACTACTCCTACCCGCGCTCCTTTGCTTTGCAGCATCTATTACCTTGCCCCTGGAGTTGTGGGAGTGGCCCGCAGGCTCCTCCCCCTGGGCGGGAACCTCCATAGGATGATGCCCGCCCCCTCAGACCTCAAAATATGTGCTCACCGATAATGACCTTACCGCCACAGGCCAGCATTGTTAACCGACGATCTGGCCTCCCCCTGCCTAGGTCTACCCTACTAAGTTCTCCCTTTAGTAACCCCTTCCAGCCAGGCCCCGACATCATCAGACCACAGGACCCTCCCTTCCTCCGTCACATGGACTCCCGTTACCAGGCAGAGCCAATACACCCATTACCAGGTAGAACCAATACACCCATGTTGGATCATCTGCAGGCCGAGTGGGGGCTTGAAATAGTTTGTCCCACCGTGTGTTGATCCCCTTTATCGAGTGATTCAACACCCTGACCGAGTCCCTGCCACCCCGGGATAAGTTGAGACCCTACCACCCAAGTCCTGAAGACCCACCCACAGTGGAGAAGAACCCATCAATGAGTATTCGCCTCCTTAGTTTGGCCAATTCAGCCCCCCCTAGGTGAAGTATCACCGCTGACAGGAGGTCGGGCTGCTGAGCTATAAGTCCCTGAAAAAAGCTCCTGAACTGACCATGGCACAGACCCTCCAACCAACTCTTCCCTGTCCTGCGTCCAGCTTGTTGTTTGTGCTGGCCCATTGTAGCTCCACCACCTCTGGTGATGAGTCCCTCCCCTGCGTGACAGGTTTGAGAAAACTACAGCAACCAGGAAAAGACCAAGAAAACATGTGTGACAAATTCCCACTTCCACCGTAAGGAATGGGTAGCACTTACACCTGCCAGGAATACCTGGGCCCTTGGTGTCCTCTTTCTCGATGTTTGCTTCCCATTTTTGTCCACCAGCTGTTGATGTAGCGGTGTGGAGCACTCCTCCGATATCCGCCCTGGACCCAGCCGTGACTGACGTAAGCATCCCTTGGGCTGTCCACCTGTTGCAGCCATTGTAATGTGGGGCACTCCAGGTATTCACCATGGACCCGGTCATACATAAATTGGAAAGATAGACACACACCATTAGTGTTCCGCAATAACTGCTGTACACGCATTAACTTACATTACCATCAGTCGCTAGTTTTAGATAATCTTAGTGCCAGGTCACCACACATTAACACGTCGATGGAAACTGTTAACCCTGGTAAGCTGTAAAATTGGCCTCCAATTTTCACAATCATTGTTCCACGAGAGAGTTGTGCTGCGGGCGAGGACATCGCCTCTTAATCCTGGTTTTCTACCCACGTCTTTATGCATAGGATCTTATGTGTAAAACAAGACAGCCTACTTAACAGTGCAGCATCCCAATCTTTAGCTAAAAGAATTAGCACAGCCCCATCTCCGCCAGGCCATACGCTGGCCCCAGGACCGTTTCCGCTCGCCACTTTCGCTTCTGGGAGATATCATCCCAGCCAACCGGACATGATCACATGGATCCCCAGAACTACCTGATGATGCCGCAACCAGGCTCTTAGGCCCCTTTTAGGTGCGACATCAGGGAGCGTATCGCTATCAGGACCCCAAGTAGTCTGTCCAAAGGCTCTAGGCCCCGTCTCTATGCCATTCGTGGTTCCCCCACCATGTTATTAATACGTGGCTTTGGTACCCCCCTAGAGCTCAACGTATATGGTGCTAAATTACAGTGTGCTAAATAAGTTTCCCCACTGTAAATATTCGCCTCAAATCTCATCATAGGCTCAACGTATCTTGTGCCAATTTACTTGTGTGTGAAATAAGTTTACTGACTGAACTAAAAGGGGTGTGTTTAGTACAAATACTTCTATTTGTTGGCACACCCCTGTTCTTTTCCCCTTATTCATCCATGATTTTAAAGACTGGTAAAACAAGCTGCTCTATATTCCCTCATGATGTTGACTCCATCCTATCATCCATGAATGGTCGTTTGGACAGGTGCAGTGATTAGACTGGTGCAATGTCCCCCCTAGGATAATGAACAGCACCACCCATGGTAATCACCCCCAACAATGTTTGGCTTTCCGCTTTGGCTTGCACAGGGAACTGGGACCCGGGAAACTGGCTCTCTGCCTCGTCAAGCCTTACCTTTAGATGTCGTTAATCCCCAAGTTGACCCCAAGAGAGGATGGTATCCCTATTCGTGAATGGTTCCATGACTGTTCTAACTATCACCTAGCAGACACCAATGATAGTCGTTCTATAGTGTCAAAATTTGACTTATGTCAATAGCTGTTCCTTGCGTAAGAGAAATCAGCAGCAACCATGGCTTGGATAAAGTATTGCAAGTGCCTAGAGGACATCAACGAAGCAGGCCAGGACTGTCAACATCCCTCTGATTCTCCAGGTGAAATTTAATGTCACCCATGTAGCCTGAGCTCTAATTTAGGCAATGAATGGTCCCAAACTGAAATCATCAACTGAATGACCTGACGTCTTGAGCGCCGACAAAGCACCTTTTGGATAACCCACGATGGGGCCCGTCCCATCAGGGAGCTGCGTCTGCCTTGTGAATTCTACCAAAGCACAACCCGAGCCTTTTAAAAATCCCAAGCTCCATACTGATGACTCCCCCCCCCAGCATGTGGATGCGATCCAGTTGAATACAGTGAATACTGCCAGTGTTAATTTAAGATAGAGTAAGTGCCCCAGTTTTGAGCTGACTGGACTCTTAAATGCGTGAAAAGCTGGGTAAGTGCTATTTTACCACATTTGTGTTAAAATGGTTACCGGTGAAAGGAACTTTTAAGGTACAAATCTAATTTCGGCTAGAAAGGCAGCAGCGTGCCCCCTAATATCCTTAATGTAAACAATAGTGATTTTGTGTACATCGGGTCACATTGAATACAGTGAATACTGCCAGTGCTAATTCAAGATAGCATAAGTGCCACCGTTTTGGGCTGAGTGTACCCTTCACTGTTTGAAAAAGCTGGGGAAGTGGTACCTTACCATCTTTGTGTTAAACTTGTTACTGCTGAAAAACACTTTTAAGGTACAAGCCTAATTTCGGCCAGAAAGGCCGGGGCCTGTCCCCCCAATAACCTTAATGTAAGAATATAACACAATACTATCCACAAAGTATTATAACAAGAAAAGTAATATTTTTAAGGCCCAACATGACGCAATAGTCAAAACTGAATCCCACCTAACCGCTGCAGCCCAGCGCAACATTTCGCCATAATGAAGTCAAAACGCTGCCCCACAAAATTCAGCAGAACCCATCACCTTATCTTCAAATGTCACCAACTTTGGTAACCACAAACCCTGAGGTAATTTTTTGCAATACACACAAATGACTCAATTTACTACGAAGGACATAACATAGCTCTGTGATCTGGGATATTCTGATTTTGTTAGGCACGGGGATATTACGTTATTTGTCCAGACTTACAGGATGTTGAGCGTTATTGCAGAGTCTAGAACCCGATTCCCCAGATATGAGGGCAACCAGCCTAGCCGTTACAGCCGCTTTGTCTGTGGTTGGAAGAATTAGCCTCTCACAAAATGTTTTTTAAGCCCCCCCCCCCCCCCCCACGAAGTTTTGCTCCAGTTGCCCTGAAAGACAAATACTCCGCAGAATTCATTTATCAAAACCTCATGTATCATCGTGAATAGGTGATGGTTTCCAGGGCTCCCAACCATCACTGGTTTAAAGTCCGCTGAAAGACACATCATGGGACGCAACATGGGAAACACGCCCCCGGAGTTGATGGGCCAGGTTGGCATAAGTTGACCAGGTGATGTGGCTCATATCTATGATGATGTTTGTTTGCGCGTTACAAGTCGGCTTGGCACGTCATTCAAAACCACACAATCTAGTACTATGATCCAGTAGAAATAACCTCTCCGTTATATGGTCAACAATACCATCTCCTCAATCTATGGCATGAAAATTCCAAGAATATCACACTGCGCGCGTTGTAATAAGGCGGGTGCGTTCTTGGCACGGTGCATTAATACTGGGCATTATTTATGCGAATGAATCGGAGTAACCTGGGAACTCTCTTTGCTGGCCCCCAACTGTGATGCCGCGTGATCCCAGCTCCCTGAAAGCGCTCTAACGCCTCAGTTGGAGAATGCAGGGTGTTACAACTAAATTACACTCCATGTTAAGATCGGTCTCTATCCCACACTATAACGAAGGGCTTATATGTATGGGTCGTGGCAGACCATCCCGGCGTGAAACTTGCGCCCAAGTGTTGCAGCCCGGCAGGAATTTCCAGAATTGCCAGCCAGGTCATGTATGGTTCAGCAGTTAGCACACGCACCATAAAGTAAAAGTGGGACCTTTAGTTACGGAAGATGAAGTAGAACTGGAGCGATACTATTTCCCAGGTGAGAAACACGCACCCAAAATGCACGGTTGTAAATGCAGTTCACTCGGCTCTCTTTGTATTCACACTGAAGGTTGCTTTGGCAGTCATGTACCAAAGGCCAGGAGGTTGTACCCGAACACAGTTTGTATTTAAACATTTCCCAAAATAAGTTTAGCTCGGAATGTTATTAATCTCCCAGATGTAAGTTAGACTGCTTTGAGGTGAGGTAATCATTGAGAAAGGGAAGGGTTTGATAAAAGGCGATCGATTCAGTACTCCCCAGGAAACTGCACCGGTACTTGGTATCTCTACTGCTCGCAGCTGGTGTGCGCAAGTTAAAATAGCAGCATCTCGCCTTGCGCCCGCTATTAGCACGTCAAGAAAGTAGCATAATATTCAGTTGCAAAGCAAGAAGGCGACTGAGCAGGTACATCTGCAAAACAGCTGTGACGAACAGGCTAGGGGTAAGCAGCTGGGGAACAAAAATTCAGAATCTGTACTGGAAGGACTGGCCTATCATCGGCATCACGGAGCACTACAACAGCGCTAGTTTGCAATGTTATGTAGCTGCTGATAACAGTGACGGTAATTATTCGTGGTGCCATTGTAATTATCTTCAGTATTAGCCTAGAGCAGAATGGTAAACTTGTTGAATACTTTAACACACTATTCCACCAAATTATTTGGTCTGAGCTGCATTACCCTCAACTCTTAAATGAAGATCTATTTTTATACGTAAAATGAATACTGCAAAGAAACTCAAACGGCCAGTGCACTTGAAAGCAAGAACATTTGTCACACATGCTTCTACGGCCTGTACAAAAATATGAAGCCGTCTGCCTGACTCACATCTATATTTACGCGCCATATTCTGGCCCATTCGCAGCACTAGGCGATTCGAAACGAGTTAAAATATCTGCAGGAACCATCGGTAACAATAAAACCAGAATCCCATGATTCATTTCTATAAAAATATTCCTCATAACCCCCTCCAAAGGTCCCTGGAGAACTTCAGTTACAGAAATTTGACTCTGGCATATCACGCCTTCACAGAAGCCAACCCTTTCCCCTTATAACATATGTTTGCCCGTGTGCTCTCGACACACCCTTCCCTTCCCTCCACTTAACTTGTGTCCAATGTCCGGGACCCTAGAAACGAAACGAGGATGTCCCTTGGCTTCGGTGCTCCACGGGGGCAGGATTTCGGGCGGGCCGATGGCTCGCGGATCAAGTGCGCCCGACACTCAGCTCCCGCGATCGAACGATGCGGCGGGGGCTGGCTCAGCGCGGCCCCGGACGTCGACAGCCTGCAACCAGGAGCACAAGTTCAAAAAGCTCCGGCGCTGAGTCTCGATCCGCCAAGGATCCCGGAATACCGCTCTCTCCCGCCTGTGGTCGAGTTCCTGAAAAGATAAACGGAAAATAGTTAATAAACAAAGCAGCCCCGAGCGCGGGGCACACCGTTTCGGCGAGGGAGCGTCCAGGGACAAGGGGGTCTCCTGGGCGCTCCCTATCTCTTTATTCCTGAGGGGCCAGGTGGCCCCTCCTCTAGCCCGCCCCCCCCGACCCGGACCCACTTCCCAGGATCCGGGTCAAGGGGGCCGCCAGCCAATCGGCGGTGGGCCGCGCCCCCCAGGGCACGCCCCCACCGCCGAGTGGCAACAAAGGAGACAGTGGGGGCGACGGTCGCCGCGCCGCCATGCGTGCGGGGGGGCCGAGGGCCCCCCCTTTTCATTCTTGGACGAAAAAACACAAAACCCATCAACATTTTTCTGACTGACAAAAAATATTTTTGAGCTGTAGAGGGTTGGAAAATTGCAGTTGTTTGGTAACATTTAACGTTGATACCATCTGTTTTTGTTGATTTAATGAAATATGGTGTTTGCCCCTCCTCCTTGGGTTTGACTATATTTTAGAAGTAAATCTGACGCTACAAAATTGAAATAGGGCACCATGCATGGTTGCTGGTTAGAACATAGTCAGTTTTTATTTTCAAGTTAAAAACGGGAGAAATGTTTAGTCTATAAATGCACTGTGTAATTTTTTTTGCAACAGGGCCTGCTTCCCTACCATATCTTTTACCTTCCGGATTTTTCTGTATGTACACAATTCCTTTCAAACTTGAACATTTAAAAGTTGAGTGCGCATTTTGTATAAAATTAAGCAAGAGGGCATTTGAACTGATTTTTCACATGAGGCAGCCTTGCAGTTTCATAGGAAAATTTTAATAATGGGCATTACTGAAACTCATTCGAATATTAGTCAATTATCAACTGTGAAGGGAAAAAAACTAAATTGCCCACAGTCATGATATAACATGGGTATGAGCACTGACCCTCTGTGCTATCCTACTAGCTGTATTTGTTGTCCAAGTGTGGTAAGACACCTCAGTAGTAAGAGGTTTTCGCAGAGGAGAGCTCTGTAATCTCTAGGTAACAGATTTCAGTCATAAATTACTCCGATTGTGAATGGAGTACAGGGTGTAACCAAAGGGTTCTGGGCTTGAACCCGGTAAGACCGCTCAACACTCCGTACATCAGCTGCTTAAATCGGTAAGCAACCCATGTCTTAAATTTGAATCCTGGTAGGCCTAACTCAAACTTTCATGCTTTTGTGATCAATAAAATGGGCAGCATTGAGTTAGTTTCTAATTAACACACAAAATTAATCACAAACAGTTAATTTTATGTTCTTTGATATATTAGCGGCTGTAATTACTGTACATGCCTAGATCGACAGACGCGCGTTATAATGTAAATTGAGTGAAGCCATGAAATTTCTGTCCATTCGTATGGCGCATTATAATATACATTGCGTGAGCCATGATATTTCTGTTCATTCGTGTGGCATCTTATTGTCTTCAGTGTTTGGACAGAACTATATTCTCTTGTTAAAGAACTTGAGAAGCAGAATACTTTCATGACTCTGTTTGTCTCCCCTGTCTCATGCTCACTGTGGCAAGTGTTTCAAATGTGGGTGGAACCTTTGGCCAACATCTCTCTCTGCTGTCCAAGAAGACCATAGATCCGTAGATTGAGTGCACAACCCCCCTTTCAAAGGTCTGTGGCAGAGCATGAAATTCCTGAGGTTCCCAGGAAAACATGAGTGCCGTTGTAGATGTGACTGAGAGGGCCAAGGGAGGTGGTAGGTGGGGGTAGATGGAAGCAGCACTGCAGCTATGCCACTTTGCCAGTCTGATTCCTCTTAACCTACACCAGTCAAAACCCCAGTGGGCACAATCAGTAGAAACCCTGCCTTTATTGATGTAACACCGGCAGCGCCATCATTCGAACTCCTGGCAGCTCCCCCCGCCCCCATGGAAAAGTTTGCAAAAATAAAGACTGCACTTTAATCTGAATATTTTTTGCTTTTAAATAACTTTGCCTACAAAATTATTCCTTTGCTCCCTCCTATCATGTCCATTCCAGTGGTTAGCACAAGAGCTAATCTGATATAAAAGGAGCGTTGAACAGAGAAATGCAACGTGCGCCCAATAAATACAAATCACTAAGAAGCAAGCTACGACTGTCATGTATTCTCCATCAGATGCCTTTCCTTTTTTTGCAATCCTTTCGCTTGGAACCCCCAAACCTGATAGGCCTACACGTAACGCACATACGGATGCTACTTGAACTCTCATCTCACTTGCCTTTGTAAGAGTCAATTATTCAGGAAGGGTCTAGCAACTGATTCCAGGGTAATTCCATACTTTTTCCTCTATTGAATATAGTTTGAACAGTGTGCTCACAATCTCTTAGGCATTCATGTCCATTTTTACAGCCAAGAGGGCCCTCTTCCTGGCGAGAAGGCCAATATGATGGTTTCACAGGAAAACTCCTGAAGTTTAAACGCTGCTTGTAGTTTTTTGTAGCAGACTTCCGATGAAATTAGAACTACTATCACCTCATCATCACCTGCTTGTTCAGCCACAAACTACATCTCACTCGAAGGGCCTTATTCACTAGCAGTCTTTCAGCCTCACCCTGCGTCTCAGCCAAGCTTTCAGTTTCTTGTTCCATCTCCCCTTGTAACTCTTCTTCAGGCATCACAGGCGCCACATCCCAGGCCCATAACTGGACACCCTTGTCAGAGTATCCAGTACATCCAACTTCAATATGTTTTCAATCTCATATTTCTGAAATACTCCACCATCTTGCAGGCTGTCTGGTGCATTCCTAAATCACCTAATGTAGCCTGTTTTTTTTTTAACAATACCTACCTAATATCCCCTTAAATTTTCTGGTAATTCTTTCGTCTTTGCCTCAGCAATCTTGACTGCTAATACTGGATTCCATATTTTTTTTATCCTGCTCACCAACAAAATGGAACATATGTATGTGATTAATCGGTTTGAGCCAGACTTCTGCTCCTCCAATTCCATTGTCTCTTTTTTTTTTTTGCACATCTGTCAGATACATTTAGCCTCCCACACAGTCTTCTGATATGGCCAGGCATTCTCCATGTGGGTTAGCTCTACTTTTGGCTTGTTTTCATCTAGTATGCGTAGAGGAAGGGTTGACTGTAGTGCTGTCTTCCTCACCAATATAATTAAACATGAGTTAAATGTAGCATATAGCTTATATCTTTTATTCCATGCCCATACTCAACATTAAAAGCAACTCCCATGTATGACCATTATGGTATCAACGGCCAACATGTTTCATTGCCACACATTAACTTACGGGTCAAAGTCATCAGGGCACGACTATTAATAGTCACCCAAATATTGGGGTTTGTTTACATGTGGCACTTCCCAAATATTTTTTCACATATCCTTTATGAACTGTATGGTTATGGAAGTCCTTTGTCCTTGGGCCTGGCAGACGCATCCCACACAGGCACTGGATTTGTCTCTAAATATATATCGGAATAGAATCTTCTCCTAACACACAAAATAATGATAGGGGTTGCCTTTTGAGAAATATATTTGTGCATATCCTGTGTGAGAAGCATCAGGGGCTGTATAATTTATATTGGCTTTTTGAGTGGGGGTTGCCTTTGATACATGATCTCTCTGAAGCTCCTGGTGTATTGAAGCCACAGTGGAGCGCCTGGACCTTTCTCCATTGCTTCTCTATTGCTGTCGGCAAACTCCTTCTCAGTCATCCCTTGGGTGAGGTGATGGGAACAAGTGTGGAAGACGGTCACAGTGCCGTGGTGAAGAGAGCTTCCCCGCAGAAGCGAAAGGAATGGTGACAGTCTCATCCTGGGAGAGCGATGCAGTCCGTAGATGCCACCAGCAGGCAGGGCCAGTCTGAGAAAGCAAACCAGCCCTGGCAATTAAGTTGGAACGGCCCCGGGGAGTGGGGTGCTGATGGTAAACACTGCTGCTGCTTTTGTTACAAGGGGCTATACGGAAAACCGGCTCCAAAACAGTCCCCCGCCACACCAAAACAGGCCCCCATCGCTCCAAAACGAGCCACCACCCTTACGGCCTACCGGGAAAATGCCCGGTGTCTGCTATGGCCAGTCCGGTCCTGCCAGCAGGCATTTATTGTGTTTCATTTATTTTCTCCTCTTTCAAATCTTCTGCTCCTTTCACTGTTGTCTTCTCACCTGCTTTTTCAAAGCCTACAACGCCCCACCTGAATTTTGTTGAGTAGGAGAAATGTGTTCCAGAAGCCTGATCTTTGCACATTCTTCGCTCACTGACATTCCAAGAGTCAGGAGCAAGGAAGGAACTGTTGAGTGAGGGCAGGGGGATTAGGTGGGATCTATGAATCTGATTTCACTACTCTGCTCCTAAAAAAGGGACGCTAAAGCTGCTCTCAACAACTTTAACTTGATAGAGTTTCATACAGTGTTGTACAGGGGTGCGTTGTAGAAACAGGTCGTCTTTCCCACTAAATAAGGGGTTTGTTGTTTCTCACTGAGAACTGCCGAGAGCCACGGTGACATTGGAGGAAGCAAGCCACCAGGTTGTAGTGACCTGCCATCCTTGTTTCGCGTTTCCCTCTCCACATGAAAGTTTGGTACTTGTCAGACTGGAATAAAAGGCCTGCGCGGCACCAGTCAACAGTACACAGCTCCGTTGCTGTCAAGTCATAGAAGTAGACGGCGGCAGGCGGGGTGTGATCTGTTCGCTCTCTATAAGTGTTTTTTTTTTTTGCAGAAAGGGAAAATGTCCCCGGATGCATTCTGCACAGAATTGAAATATTTTTCAGCTGAACATATGGCTTTCAGAGGCGTGTATTTTTTATTTTTTAGAAAGTATTGTCCTTCACAGTGGAAGAGAAGCCTGTTTTTCTGTCTACAAAATGCGGTAAACACTTGAAAAGGAGGTTATTGTGACCGCTTACCTCCAGCATTATACGTTGCTCGTCTTGTGGCTGTTTGTAAGACTGTTCTGTTCCACCACCTTACTTAACCCCTCACTTGCCTGCATTCCAAGCATGGACTTGCCTGTTCATCACAGGAAGTCACAGGCTTCAACTGGGAACATCTGTACCCACAGCTTAAGCGCACCCTTTCATCAATGTTTTACCACATTTAATGCTTTTCATTAGGGGCTTCAGAAGTCCGGATGGTATTCCGTTTGAGGAAAGGACGTCGGAGTATCATTTTACATTTACTTGTTGATGGAAATAAATACATTGCTTGTCTGTAGCGACTCCTCATTTAGGACTGTTTCTGTTTTTTGTTTTTTTAGTAAAATACTGTTGATCGGATTTTTAATAAAATGCGTTCATATCTAGTTGTTCATTTTCCTCTTCAGAACTGTTGTTTTACCTCTAGAGTGGCATTAAGAGGGTGTTTTATTTGCCCTGTCCTTATTTCCCTACTCCGATGTGTAGAGTTTGCAAAGTCCTACTTGCATACTTTATACTTGCATATGTAAATAGCGTCACTGTTATGTGGAACAGCTCATTGTCCTAACTAAGCAGCACCTTTTACATTCTATCACTTCGAACAGCACTCCCATATGTTAACAGGATCCTAGAATATGTAACATAAATGCAGACATGCGTGGCTAACATTTTGGCTAGAAATGGTAGCAGTCCTGATGGTAATTATTTCTAGTACATGACCTCTGAAGGTACAATTCTCCGAACAGGAACATTGATGGCCTTTGCTGTATCCTTTGGCTCTGTATTTACAACTGGTGTTAGTTCTCCCGCCACCAGATATATGACATTTTACTACCATTGGGACACATTGTATGGGATATTTATTGTTTTCCTGTGGCAAAAACATTTCGCCACTGTGCACCAAGTGTTTCTCCGGTATGCAGGCTAGCTATTTTTTTTTGTCTTCAGAGACTGAACAATACTCCTCGGAGCTGTGATACATTTTAAATTATTGTTCCATCCTACGGCCTTCACCTCAGAACTGTTCCTAAAGTCTTTTATTAATCAAAACATATTAGAAACTGTGCTAAGAAGTGATCTTTTTGGCCCACGTTTTTACTAATTTTATTGGGGATTGAACTCTCCCTGTCCTTCCCCACCAACCTCTCTTGGGAGATTGGTGGCCTCACATATTAAGCTGATATTTTGGTTTTTTTCGTGGATAATTGGGGTAGTTAGCCTTTTCCTTCCTTTCTTAAGAGCAATGCGAAGAGCGCATTGTACATCCTAAAACTACTCAACAAAATTAAACCCTTCATACATCCCAATGACCTTAAATAGGCCACACAATCTTTGGTTCTGTCCAGATTGGACTACGGGAATGCGACCCTCACAGGCACAGCAAAATCCCACTTAGTTCCCCTCAGAACAACTCTAAATGCAGCTGCTAGGATGGTGACCAGAGTGAAGAAATACAACCACATCTCTCCACATCTAAGAGAATTAAAATGTCTCCCAATTGAAGCATGTTCCAACTTCAGAACTGCATGTCTCCTACACAATGCTCTTCATACCAAGAAGAGGTGTGGCGCCGCGGCTAGTGTGACTGACTTCGGAATCTGGGGACCACGGATCGATCCCCGGCGGCAGATTAGCCCAGCACCATGTGACTCTGGGCAATAGCTTGCTTAATCTTCCCGACGGCCCCCAGTGCCTAGAGACCCTTACGGGTGATTGTTCGGCTTTACAAATGTGGATTATTATTATTATAGCGGTAAACCTGCGTACCTAGCCCCCAATCTCAAAAAGGCAGGCCAGACGAGGAATCTCAGGAGCACTAACACACTACTCCTCATTCCTCCCAAAACTCGCAAAAAAAAAACCCTAACACGCTCCTTCTCTGGAAATGCGCCTAAAATCTGGAACGCCATCCCAGTCCATATCAGGACTAATCCCTCCATCATAAACTTAAAAAAACAACTCAAAGACCACTTCCTCAACCAAACTCTTCCGAATTGAGAGCTTCCACCCGATGAGACATAGCTCCTCTGCCACAGGAATCTCGCCCAGTGAAGAATATAGACACTTAACAAGAAGGCATTTTCATCACCTGCCTTTTGATTCGCTCCTACGATCCCCTTCAAGCCTTAACAGGAGTCATCACGAGACAGTGCTACTTATTGAAATAATGTATCAGATTGCATCATGATAAATGTTGTAAAGCGCTCTGATACCTTCGGGTCTGGATAGCACTATATAAGACTCTTAAATTAACTAATTTCTTTTCAGTCAGAACAGAGATAAAGCAACCACTTCTCTACTCGATAAGTGACAGTCTTCTTCAGGTGCTGTCCTTACTTGGGGAAGCATCCTAGTGGCTGATACTCTCGCAGAAGACTGCTGTGAGTCCCTGTTATGTGGTGCCTGTCCTCTCTCGCTTCTTCTCCATAAACACCTGGACCTTGCCATTCAGGAATGCAAGTCACTCTTCTTATAATGCAAACTACAGGTAGGGACATTGTTTTGTTGGTGGCCTTCCCTAGCGGTGATGCACAGCTAAAAATGTTGATTATTTTAGAGATTTTGCAAGGCAATTACATATGTTTTATCTGTCATTCAAAGCTCTCATCTAGGATTCTCTTAAAGGTTTGTAGTTTTTCGGTCATGATTTTGACGTCTTGTCCAGTAGAACTAGACCAGATCAATTGTTGAGTCCTCCTGCAATGCCACTAACCACGTGACACAAATTTGTAAGCCCCGCACATGAGCTGACTGCGACTAAGGTATTTCCATCCTTTGAATTATGGCATCTAAAGGCGAATGCAGTTTAAGCCCCAGACCATTAAAGGTTGGATGTAAAGGCGTGTTTTGCTGGATGCTAATGTCATTCCAGAATGCGAGTTTCTTAGCTGAACTTTTGCTCTTTTGCCCTAACAACTGGGTCTGCTTTTCAGCCATGTCTGTTTATTGTTGCAGTTTAAATTAACCCCTCCCATGCTGGTGACGGAACCGCTCCGTCACCAGCCTCGGTCGCGCTGTGCTGGTGACGGAGCGGTTCGGTCACGGCGCGCCTGCGCGGCGCTAATTTCGCGCCTGCGCGGTGCGTTCAATTGAGCGGGCGGGGCCGTGACGGAACCGCTCCGTCACAAGCACTGCGCGCCCGAGGCTCGTGACGGAGCGGTTCCGTCACCAGCATGGGAGCGCCACGGGGCCCTCCCTCCCCCCTAGCGCTGCGGCGGAATTGCCGCCGCAGCCAAGGGCTGGGGCGGGGGTGCCGCTCGCGCTAGGAGTTTGAACTGCTGCCTGCTTCCCTTGCACCAGGAGTGATTGGGCGCTCATACCTTGGGGATTCCTGTTGATTCCTGTTGTTTGGACCGACCGGCCGCAGCGGAGGTGAGAGGCGGAGGCGAGCGGGACTGCGAGGACCAGCAGTCCATCTGGCAGCGCCAGCTGGTTCCTCTTCCCGCCGCGCCTCGCGCCCCCTCCCAGTGCCACGCCCCCCTGCCTGAAGGTGTACTTTACTCCTCGCGGCCCCCGCTGCGCGGGTGCCGCTCGCGCTAGGAGTTTGAACTGCTGCCTGCTTCCCTTGCACCAGGAGTGATTGGGCGCTCATACCTTGGGGATTCCTGTTGATTCCTGTTGTTTGGACCGACCGGCCGCAGCGGAGGTGAGAGGCGGAGGCGAGCGGGACTGCGAGGACCAGCAGTCCATCTGGCAGCGCCAGCTGGTTCCTCTTCCCGCCGCGCCTCGCGCCCCCTCCCAGTGCCACGCCCCCCTGTTATACTTAGGAGAATCGCCTCAGACGCGCAGCGGGACGCGCGCGGGGCGAAGACCGGGCAAAGAGCGGGCCGTTTTAGGCCGTTAGAGGCCGGGAGAGACCGGACCGGGCCACTCCTCTAACGCCCCCGCTAATTTGCACCCCATTGACTTAATTACTTCGTTATGGCATCCAGAGCTCTAAGGAGCAAGTCGGTACAACATGGCACAAGCACTTTGGAAAAATTCTTCCCCAAGGCGACTTCCCAAATCAGCAAGTGTCACTTATCCACGGACTCGCACCTTGAGACGGGTCCCGAAAGTGTGTTCTTGGACCTTGAGGAATCTGCCTCAAATGATGCTAGCACACCCATCACTACGGACGCTACCCACATGTCTCTGCTGGACAGTATCGACCAGACTATCGAGTCGGTACTCCGGCAGCTAAGAACTCCGGTTACGCAGAGGGATCGTGACTCCCCACGGCCAGCGGGGACTTCCGACCACTCTGCTGTTCTGGATAGTATGGGTTTAACCACGTTGGAAGCGGGTCAAGTGGTTTTGACAACAGTCCCTGTTGACAGTGGGGTGACCCAGCCCTTAAAAAGGAAAAGGCCAGTCGAATTAAAGAGGGCAAAAAGGGCAAAATTTGTTGCATCTGAATCAACACTTGAAGACAGTACAGACATTTCGGTCTCCCCTGAGCTTATTTCACCTGGTTCTGGGTCGGATCTTGGGGCCTCGCCAGCTCCCGTGTTATCACCAGTGGTGGCGGGCCCATTTATCTTTGGTGGGCTATCATCCAATAGTTCAGATGCAGTAATAAATTCCCTCACAGCCACTATTAAGAACCTGTTAACCCCCATTTTAGCTAGACTAGAGGCTATAGAGAACTTACTTCAGTCCCGGGGAAACATTCCTACTAGGAGTAGCCCTGACATAGCTTCAAATGTCCCTGTAGCCACCGGGAAACCATCTGGGGACAGTCTACCTCCTTCTGCATCACTACAGGCTTCAAGCAGGGCATTGCCTGGAGCAAATGGTGTGTCTACTTCCCAGACGCGCACTTTGCTACCTTCAGTGCCTGGGCCCCCTGTTCCGGCACCCAGGAGATCTAAGCCACCCCCTGTGCCGCAGACAAGGGCGACAGTGGGTCCTACAAATTCCCGAAGTGATGGTTGTGTCCCTCCCCTAGATAGACGCAGGGAGGTTAATCTGCCCCCAGAGGGTGTCCCATACACGGCAATCATGTTGGGAGTTCCTGAGCTAGCTGGTGGTGTTAGGGAGTCCCAAGACTCCCTACGTAATAAGGTTATAAGCTGGCTCAGCATCAATAGGCCGTTGCCCCCAAATTTGAAGGGTGAGGTTCTGATGGTAAGGAGGATCCCGTGGATTGGCCCTACCAAAAAGAACAGGTCAGGGGACTGTATCGTTTTAAGTTTCAGGAGCCCGCATGTTGCTAATTACATCTGCAACTGGCTTGTAAGGCCAGATAAGTCCACAATCGATCTTGTACCCCTTTCTTATTTCTATCCTAGTGGTAGCAATACGGTGGGAGGGAGTGAGAAAGGATGGACCAGGGTGGGCTTTGCCGTAGATGGTTCCCGTTACAGACCAAGGCCCTCCTTGCCAACTGCTCAGGTAAACTTCACCCATCATAACAGGTTTTCCTGTCTGGACCAGGTTGATTGACCACAAACTAGGCCAATCTTGTCTGGACATGAAAATGGGGTGGATGGGGCGCAAAGCCACGCGGGTTTGGGTGTGATCCCCATGCCGGAACTAACCCGGTTCCAGGATGCTAATGAGCGAGGGGCTGATACGATTGATAATCTGTGCCAACTGAGTCCCCCACCTAACATCGGGCTAGTCCACATTCATCAAGCAGGGGCAGCAGAGTTGGATGGCCGCGCCGTCATCACTGTCGGCGGAACCGGCGCCTCTGACGTCGGTTCATCCAACGCTATCCTGCAATCTCATGCTGGAGCTAAGGGCAGCCTGCCACTTGACCCAGGATTGAGAATCCTCTCCTGGAATGTGGCAGGAATAGCGAACAAGGAGGGCTCTCCTGAATGGGACTCCCTGGTGGGTGGATGTGACATTGTTCTCCTTCAGGAGACCTGGGCGAGGGTCGCTCAGAGCAGGAGAGGGTTTGAGGTCTTTGAAATCCCTGCCACATGGGCTGGGAGGGGGAGGCCATCTGGTGGGTTGGCAATATGGATTGCGAGTCACACTGGGTGTCAGGCGGAGCGGGTACATACGTGTTCGCAGGACATCCAGTGTGTGCGGCTCACTTGGCCTGGTAAAACTCCGTGGGTCATTGTCAACGTTTACTCGCGCCCGGTTGCCTCGTCAAGTGAATCACCTACCTTAAATGATCTAGCTTCCTTCCTGGGTCAACTTCCGGGTGAATACAAGGTGGTACTTGGAGGGGACTTCAATTGCCACTTTGAACCCCTGGAAGGTTTACTCGATGGTGCCCTTACGGCCGAGGACGACCATTGGGGGGTTCCACCCTCTTCTTCCCCTCACCCTAAAGCCTGGTCCCCTCTAGCCTTACAGCTCATGTCCCTTACTTTGAATGGCGCGCTGAGGGCGTGTAACGGTCGTACTCCTTCCGATACCCCCTCGATGTGTACATTCAATAGGAGGGGCCACGAGTCGAGGCTAGATTACATCATGGTAGATATTTCACTCTGGCCCAAAGTGCGGGACTTTAGGGTTATCAAGAGGACAGACAGCGACCATAACGCTCTCTGTTTAAATATTCTGTGCCCTTCGCCCTTGACGGACTCATCCCCAGCTGGCCAAGGTGCTGATACGGGGGATCTGCTCCTGACTACAAATAGGCGCCGAGTTAAGTGGGGGAAGCTTGTAAATTCGGAGGAGTCAATTAAGAAACTTTACGAGCTGGCGCTCCCTAGCCTTACGGAGGTTGAGACCCTCCTGAATGAACCAAGAACCGCTGAGTACTCTGAGAAACTGGGAAACATTCACCAGGCTTTAGTGAGGGACTTGGCCGAGGTATTTCATCCGGAGGTCCCAATCCGAAAGAAAAGGACTCCTGTTCCCACTTGGTATACTCCAGACTGCAGGTCAGCAAAATCTGACCTTATTGCAGCCATAAAAGAGGGGTCAGACAAGGCCAAAGTGCGTGACCTGAGGAACCACCATAAATCAGTGCTGGTGGCTGCAAGGACCGAGTGGGATTGGAAGTACTGGCAGGACCTCTATGAGGCCCTCAAATCCAGGGATCCCCGGCAGTTTTGGGCACTTATAAATAATGGGTCAGGGAATCTTAGTAAAGCGATTGAGCCTAACATAGCCCCTGCGGTATGGGAGTCCCATTTTGGGGCTCTCTACCTAGATACCAGTTCCTGCCCGGCCGAGGAGATGCAACTGGGTACTGAGGAGTCCGGAATGGAATTATCCCTGGGGGAAGTGGAGCTTGCCATAGAACGTCTAGCAGTGGGGAAGGCGCCAGGCCTGGATAGGCTACCCGGGGATCTATTCAGGCATCACCCGGATATCTGGGGTCCATACCTTCTTGTTCTATTCAATGCCATTCTTGGAGGTATGGCGATCCCTGGGTCGTGGTTGGGGGCAGAGATTGTGCCCATCCATAAGAAGGGCTCTACTCTGCTCCCTTCCAATTACAGGCCTATAAGCCTCATAGATGTGCCCCAAAAGATCTTTGCGCGCCTCATTTTGGACCATCTCCTAGATTGGGTCGAGGCCAATGACATCTTGAGCCCTTTACAGGCTGGCTTCAGAAAGAACACGTCGACCATGGATCAAATCTTTCGCGTCCTTCTTCTGTACTGGAAGACGGTTACGTTAGAGGGAGGCCGTCTGTACATGGTCTTCGTGGATCTGAGGTCAGCCTTTGACCTCGTCCCGAGGGGGAAGTTATGGGAGGTTCTGCAGAAGCTAGGAGTCCCCCCCCACCTCCTTAGAATCATCATTAGACTGCATGAGAACAACTTTGCGGTAGTAAGGTGTGGGAGGGATGGCAAGCCCTCGGGCAAATTCCCGGTCCGCCGAGGTGTCAGACAGGGCTGTGTTCTGGCTCCGACACTGTTCTGTCTGTACATCAACAGCGTCATTCAACACCTTGACGCTGTCGGGGACAATGATGCCCCGGTTTTGGCAGGAAGGAGGGTCCCGGCAATTATGTTTGCCGATGATACCCTCCTTCTTTCCAAATCCCCCATGGGGATTCAGAGGATTGTGGATGGTTTTGGTCACTTTTGCAGACAACACGGGTTGGAGGTGAACACAGAAAAAACTAAGTTCATGATCTTCAACCCTCCGACCAAGACCAGACCCAACCCAAAACTCGAGGGAACCAGTCTGGAAAGGGTTTCTACCTTTACATACCTGGGGGTCTCACTTCAAGAAAATCTGACTTGGGACTCCCAGGTGGCGAGATCTAGGCTGAAACTCTCCCAGCTTTCGGGCGCACTCCTGAGGGTATCTAATAAGTCCACCTTCAAGCCCGTCAGCCCGGCCTTAGAAATGTATAGGACTCAGGCGAAGGCAGCTGCCTTGTATGGCAGTGAGCTGTGGGGCCACAAAGCTGGGAAGGTCATGGCAGGGGTGGAAAATTGTTTCCTTAGACGTCTTCTTGCTCTTCCGCAGGGTACACCACTCCTCCCCCTAAGACTTGACCTGGGTCTCCCGTCAATCGCAGAGGACTTGCGGTCGAAACCGGTCAAGTATTGGCATCGGCTATGGTCCACTGAGGAGTTGCACCACTATAGGCAGGACCTCATACATGTCTTGAGGCTGGATGTAAATGGTAAGATCCCTTGGCTGGCACTTATCAAATCGGAATGTTCCAGCTTGAACTTGCCAGACCTATGGGATGACCCAGCTCAGGGATGTAGAAGGATTCCGCGCAAAACCCTGGCACAGCTTTACAAGAACAAAACCCTTGCTGATATGGACAGTGCATATGATAGTGGCACCCTGACAGGATGTTTTATTGTTTCCAAAAATTCTTTTGTTTTTGAACCTTTTATGGATTTTATTTACCCTCTTTTGGCGAGGAAACTGTTCCTGCAATGGAGGTTTGGTACGCTCCCTACTAAAGTTTTTACCCATAAGTGGTCGCTAGGGGGCGACAAGCTCTGCCCATGCTGTAAAGTTAAGGAAGAAGATGACTTGCACATAATGTTTTGTTGCCATGCCTACAGGAGCCCGAGGAGGCGCTGGTTAGCCCCTCTTTGTCGGAATCTGGGCTTCAGTAACTACTTACAAGCCTACAGGGTGCTGAAAACTAATACCCTGGGCCACATTGTGTTTGCGGTTTCCAAATTCCTAATGGCAGCATGGATAATAAGAAAGAAAATGTCTGTTTAATCTATTTTACCACGCTTCTCTAAACACTGCAGGTCCAGTTGGTTTTTATTGTATATATTGTCTTTTATCTGTATGTATTTTTATTGCTTCTTTTATGGCCCATGAGGCCGAAATAAAGAATTTTTGGATTGGATTGGATTGGGTTAATAAGCTTGATCCACTGACAGTCCTCTGTTAGTATTATTGAGATGTTGAAGTTGATCACGGTGGAAACCCATTTGCTCAAAATGCATTGAGATGACCAGCTCTTAAGAAATTAGGCGCTAGATGAGCATTACACAGGTTTGCATACCCTAGACACCTGCTTTGTGCTTCACTGTGGTCATTATGTTGCATCCCACAAAAGTGGGACACTGACGGTGAGAAAGGTCTATGTTTCAAAGGCAAAATATAATAATGCACATTGTTTTTGTGCTTGGTACTGCTACTATAAAAATAATGCCAACACATGCCTGTTACACAACCCATTGATTAAGTGTATCTTTACAAATATTTCCATCCGTTCATGAAGCTCTTGTAGCTCGCATTACATCGCAGTATATGATGCTAAATCTCTTTGACCGCTTTCTCACTGGTACTGCATCCCACTTTTTAACCCATACGATTAAAAAAAGCTGCTGCGCTCACTCACTGCTGATAAGGACTGTTTCTATGCCATTATCGCCTCTGCTGCACTGCGTCCAAGACACAAGCGTCCATGTACAGTAAAAGACCTGCCTGCACTATTAGGTTGAATAGGATGCTGCTTAGAATGCAGCGTGCTAGCCATCAGCCGCCAACGTTAATCTCCCCACACAACAAAGCGATAATTTACCACATTGTTGTGGCACTCTGGTGCTCATAAAATGAACTTAATAACCCACTGCTGCCCATGGGATAAGCTTCTTGCTCTATACAATGGAGTCGCGGACGGGATGCATAATCGTCTTCTGTCCCACTGCATTAAAAGTAGGGCCAGCAGCTGTATGATAAAATAAACAGCGCCTGAGCAGATTTGTTAATTATCTCTTCGCTTTCTCCGCAGAGGGTGTGTGCGAGATATGGCTGACCAGCGAAGACACGGGGGCCTATGGGCGCGACATTGGCACGGACCTGCCTACGCTCCTGTGGAAGCTGGTAGAAGTAATTCCAGAGGGTGCCATGCTGAGGCTAGGCATGACCAACCCTCCCTATATTTTGGAACATCTTGAGGTAAGTAGGTGGATATTTTTGGTAAGGTGGCATTTTCCAAATCAACCTACGCGGTGTCTAGTAATTGCATGAAATATGTTTTGCTAAAGAACCTGTTTTGCCCCTACATGTGGCTTTGAAATAACTATGGCGTGTTTGGAAGTGAATTTTGACCGGCAGCATTCTCCTAAGCCGTCTCCCTCAATCACCCTCAAATGTACCAATAAGATAATGCATACGCGTTCTGTCTCAATAATTGTCCGCCATATTGTCCTCGCGGTTCCATTTTCTTTATCCCATTTATTTTGCATAACCCCAGGAAACGTTGGCACTTTAGCCCATCCTATCCGTGTCTACTGGGCCCTAAACAAATTACAAATGTTCTGTGCCCTGGTCTGTCGTATTGATTTTCGGTGCAAAGGACAATGTTCAGTAAGTCAAATGGGGTTTTTTGGAGGCATTATTGCAGTGTGTATGTGACCTGCACGTTTTTATGAGAGAGGGGTTGTCAGATTTATGCTCATGTCCCAACCTCATCCTACTCTCCCTGTTTATGAGCCATTCTGGCAGGTCGTATCTGGGAAATGCTGAAAATGCTCCTTGTAGAATGGGGAAAGAAGCCTGTAAACCATGAGGGAGAGGGCTGTACGTTTTGCCAAACATGATAGAAACGTTCTGTGGGGACAGCAATGCAATTAATGCCGTGTGGCCTCAGGCAGGACTGCAGGAATAGATGACAACAGGCTGGCAGCTAGGCTCCATATAAAGGGACTAGTTTGAAGAATTGTTGCATTGTGCGGATGGCCCCCATGAAGCTGGCACTTCTCTTGTGCAATAAATAAATGATCACAGCCTTCGAGAGCAACCGACCAACGTGCAGTTAATGCCATAGTACAAACGTTAAAGCCAAGAAAAGCTGTAGCAGCCATGTTCAGTGTGGTGCAGAGTTCAGTCTGTTACATCGCATGCATGTTTTCTTTCCTCCATTTTAATTCCTCCTACTCAACCCTCCCCAGGAGTGGGGGAAGAGGATGACGCTGTGGAAGTTGGCACAAATCTGAGATCCACCACCCAGGTCCTCGACAGACCCCTTACTTCGTGGAGTTGTATGTCAGTACATCGATTAGGAAAATATTGCGCTATCAAAATATACTAGTCAAAATATTGCCTACCAAATATCATGAAGGTGTCTATATAGGTAAATATAGATGTACTATTTGTAACGCCACATCACTTTACCTTGATGATAGATTTATAAATAACCCCACATCTGCGTACCTTGACGATACATTTAAGTATAGAAAAAATGTGTTGCCTATAGTTTATTACAGGGTTTATACCTGGGAGGTAGATGTGGAGGTGGGATAAACTGCTTGCAGGGCCGGACTGGCCGTAGCAGGCACTAGGCGTTTCTCCGGTGTGCCGCCAGGGTGGGGGCTGGTTTTGGACCCACGGGGGGCCATTTTTGTTAACAGGGCACGGATTTGCAGCATAGCTACAATATCGGTTCCTTATAGCAGAAGCAGCAGGGGTGAGACGGGAGTGGTACTTGAGGAGTTGACTGGGGCGGTCGACCTGGAATCTGGGGAACTGGGTTCGACTCTCGGCAATGATCCTGAACATTCTTGGCAAATCACTTAATCTTCCCGTGCCAAACAAAAATGAATGTGTCCTCGTGTAACGCAACTGGTGCTATGTAAAGCGCTCTAATACCCGATACCTTCGGGTCAAGTACGCGCTATATAAAATTCCGTTAAAAAAAAACTATCGCCCCCCCCCCATCTCCCCCACCTCTCCTCCACGGGGGCCAGCCGAGCTGTTTGCCAGGGCCGATTTCGGTCCCCAGTCCGGCCGTTACTGCTTGGTATGGACTGAACAGGAGGTGGGCAGGGAAATAAGCCAAACTGTCAGCCAGTGGTTCCAGTAATGAGGTGGAAGGTGATGTGAAAGCAATATTATTAGGTGAACATTACAATCACAGGAATGAAGAGGAGGGAAAAAGTGGGCTATCCTAATCTCGATTGACAGAAGTGGTGAAAAGGGTCGTTTTTAGGATACCAGCAGTAAAAATGTAAACCAGAGAGGGGACCATAGAGGGTAGTACATCAAAAAGAGTTGGTGGGAAACAGTTACTGTGGCAGAGACCATCTTCCTGCCTTATATTATTCCATTGTCAGGGTACTTGGCCACAAGGGCTGCAGTGCAGGCCCTCTAATATTGCACCTTACAATGCAGAGGTGAGTTGATGAGTCTTCAAAACGGCTGGGGGTCAGTTCAGTGAAGAGGGAGGTCTTTGTCTGTGGAGGCAATCCCTTTCATATTTATCTGCCTGTATAATCCACCATGGAGCAGTGACATGACCAATTGCCATACATTACTTTTCCCGGATCATCTCTTTCAGTAAACATACCATGGGACACGTCATAACTTCAGGACCAAAGGGGATGGGGACACAAAAGTTAAAAACCACATCCCTGCCCCAGTGAGGCCATCCAGGAAACTGCCATCAGCTTCAGGTGGTTGGAGGGATTTGTGCAATGAGAAAAAGTATCTGAGACATTGCCACAAGATGTCTGCCACAATAGGGACTGGGGTGAGTTGGCAGGCACTCATATAGGGTGTGCGGACATGTTGGGAGGCAACTATATGAACGAGAGCGATACCCCTGCTCTGAGTCAATTAGATTTGTGGAGATGACCAAATGGCAGTAAAATGCCACAGAAGCCCCAATGAACTTCATCTTCCATTGGGTAATAGGTTCGGTGAATGTGAACCTGATCCACATCCTTGTTGCCGAGAGACCATTTACTGAACACCAAGAAAATTCTCTTGTTCCTGTAAATGTGGGGAACATTTGATCTTGGTTCTTGGGGACAGTTTCCAAATTGTGAGATAGGGGTCAGGGTCGACCAGGGATACAGGGACTTAACCCTTAACAGAACTACTAACCCATCTTCCACCATTTGAAGGGCAATAACCAGGAAGCCTGGCTATATTGTGTTTGTCCCATATCTTGGTCGAATTCCAGACTGGCATTGAGGCAGGCATGGTTTAAGATCCAGAAGTGATTGCAGTTGCTTTCCTATCACTGTTTTCAAGATTTTCAAAGTAATAGGCAAAGTTATAACAGGGAAATAGAGGAATATAAACATTATGGTTTAACTTGTCATTTTTGGAGACTGCAACCCAACACAACTTTTAAAACCAGAATGGAACTATACCCTCATTGATGAGAAGAATAAAACGTGTAGCCACGATAGAAGTAAATACCCATGGTGTCCGATTAGAAAGCAGCGAATTGGCAGTGGCTCCTGAGAGATACACTGAATTACTTCCAGTTTCAACAAAAAGACTCCTGTGGCTAGGAACGTGGCCCGACGCCATCGCCGGGCCCCGACGACCCCATTTTCCTCTCCCAACACCCCACCCCTGAGAGCTTGGTTGTCCAAGCCTCCACGTCCCAGAGCGCATTCCCTACCTCACCCCCGGACAGGGAATCCAAGAGACTGGAACAATTTGGGAAGAAGATGTTTTCTTGCGCCAGTTCTTGGGTGCGGTCCATGCACATCGCATTCCTCTTGAGCAGTTATTCTCACTCTATGTGGGATACGGTGGCACAAATGCTGCCTCAGTGTCCGGAGGAGGCGTGGACAGTTCTCTCTAAGGCTGTTGCTGAGGGGAGAGATGCAGCCAAGTTCACAATACGATGTGGCCTAGACACCGCCAACTCGCTGGGTAGTTCGATTTCCACGACAGTGGCCCTCTGCCGCCATGCCTGGCTGAGGACTACTGGCTTCTCGGGGGATGGCCAGAACATCCTGATGGACATGCCCTTTGATGGCATTTGCCTTTTTGGCAACAAGGCAGATAGTGCGTTGGAGCGTTTTAAGGACTCAGGCCTATGGCCAAGTCCTTGGGCTGTTCGGCCACTCGCCCTCCTCCACCTTTTGTTTTTCTCTCCTTGCGTGTCCACGAAAGGGGCGCTCCAGCACTTTCGCTTCAGAGCCACAGGTCGCAGCAGTCTCAGCGTGGACGTGGGACCCACAGAGGCGGGTCAGGAGGCCAGCGGGCGGGTCAGTCCACTTCCACCACTGCCCCAAAACCTTCCTAGTCCGGTCTTTCAGGCCCATCAAACGCCAGTGGGCGGTAGGATTCTCCATCACATCCCCCACTGGCGCACCATCACTTCGGACAGGTGGGTTTTACAAATAGTCCGAAAGGGCTACTCCCTCCCCTTCGAGACTGCCCCTCCAACAATGCCACTTCAGTCCCACCACATGTGGAGGGATTCATTTGGCACTTCTTCAATAGGAAGTCGTAGCCCTCTTAGCCAAGGGGGCCATCGAGCGTGTTCCTGCACCAGAAGTAGGACGTGGTTGCTATTCCCACTACTTTCTGGTGCCCAAGAAGGACAAGAAGGACAAGGGCCTGGTCCTATTTTGGACCTCAGCGACGTCAATCGCTTCCTCCGGAAGGAGAAGTTCAAGATGTTAACTCTGGCTCAGGTCTTGTCTGCTCTCGACCCGGGAGACTGGATGGTAGCGTTGAACTTGCAGGACGCATATTTCCACATTCCCGTCCTGGCGGCCCACCAGCGTTACCTGTGGTTCACTGTAGGCCACGAGCACTTTGTTTACCGTGCTCCCCTTTGGCCTTACCAGCACCCCTCGGGTGTTCACGAAAGTGATGGCGGTCATCTGCGCAGATCAGGGGTTCCAGTCTTCCCCTATCTCGACGACTGGCTGTTGAAGGTGGGCTCGCCCCAGCTAGTCGTCTCCTACTTCCAAACTACGGCCGACCTCCTGCATTTGCTGGGTTTCTCCATCAATGTGCCGAAGTCGCACCTGATTCCCTCTCAGAGGCTCCTCTTCATCGGAGCGGTTCTGGATACGACACAGTTTCGGGTCTATCCTCCTGAGTCCAGGATATTCAGGCTATGATTCCGATCTTTCGGCCTCTATCCTGGGTTTCGGTCAGAATGTCAGATGGCATATGCGGGATCTGCAGTGGGATCTGAAATTCCAGTGGGCGTAGCATCAGGGGAACCTGTCCGATTACGGCCAGATCTCGGAGCGCACTGCACAGCAGCTGCAGTGGTGGCTCATGAACCGACATTGGGTCCAGAGCAGATCCCTCTCCCTTCCCCAACTGGAGCACACAGTGGTGACGGACGCGCCCCTCCTGGTATGGGGGCCCACATGGGAGAGGTGAAGATCAGATGCCTCTGGTCTCTGGTGGAGTCCAAGCTCCATATTAACCTTCTGGAGCTTCGGGGGATCCGACTTGCACTGAAGGCATTCCTTCCCTCTGTCAAAGGGAAAGTGGTGCAGGTGTTCACAGACAACAACACTGCCATGTGGTACTAAACCGGGCGGGGTGGGGTCGTGGACCTTATGTCAGGAGACTCTGAGCCTCTGGACATGGCTGGAACAGCAGGGCGTTTCCCTGGTGGTTCAAGACCTGGCAGGTTCACTGAACACCAGAGCGGACGAACTCAGGTGCATGATGGATCACGAATGGCGACTTCACTCTGACGTGGCACAATGTCTCTTTCGACAGTGGGGAGAGCATTGGTTAGATCTATTTGCCACCGAAGAGAACACGCAATGTCGGCAATTCTGCGCGTTGGAATTTCTAAGGCGGCACTCGATAGGCGGCGCTTTTTGACGCGAGTGGAGTTGCGGTCTGGTCTGTTGTACGCCTTTCCGCCTATACCACTTCTACTCAGAGTGCTGAAGAAAATAAGGCGCAACCGGACCCAAGTCATTCTTGTGGCGCCGGACTGGGCTCGATGAGTTTGGTATCCCGAGCTACTCAGTATGACGATTGATCCCCCGATCCAACTGCCTCTTCGGGAGGTTCTTCTGTCGCACCAGCAGGGGACGGTCCTCCTCCCGAGCCTGTCCAGTCTCCACTTCTTTGCGTGGAGACTGAGCGGCGGCAGTTCATTCCTTTTGACTTGCCTCCTGAAGTCTGTGATGTCATGCTGGCAGCCAGGCGTCCCTCCACTAAGTTGGTATACGCCTGCAGGTGGAACAAATTTGTGGCATAGTGCCTAGCAAAGGCTGTGGATCCCCATTCTGCCCCTCTTTCAGAAGTTCTTCTGTTCCCTTTTTTTTGGGGCCCAGCAGGGCTCTTCTCAGGGCACTATCAAGGGCTATCTTCTGTTATTTCGGCTTTTCTCAGGCTCCCTGATCAGCCCTCTCATTTCAAGTCCCCTGTTGTAAATAGATTTCTCAAAGGCATTACTCATCTTTTCCCTCTTATTCCTTTCGTACTGCCACAGTGGAACTTGAATCTTGTTCTTACATATTTAATATGCGCTCCCTTTGAGCCTCTTCACAACTGTCCTGTTCGTCTGCTGACTTTGAAGACTGCTTTCCTGGTTGCCATCACCTCTGCCAGGAGAGTGAGTGAGCTCCAGGCTCTTTCTTGTAAACCTCCTTTTTTATCTATCCAATCGGACAAGGTTGTGCTCAGAATACGTCCATCCTTTTTGCCACAAAGGTTGTCACTGCTTTTCACATCGGGCAGACCATCAATTTGCACTTTATTTCCGCATCCTTCTAGAGAGGAAGAGAGGCTCCACCATCTGGATCCAAAATGTGCGCTCTTGTTTTACTTGAACCGCACACAACAGTTCCGGGTGGATGACCAGCTCTTTGTTGGCTACGTTGGCGCCAAGAAAGGTCGGCCGTACATAAGCGGACTATTTCCCGATGGGTCGTCTTGTGTGATAAAGCCTGTTATTCTCTGGCTAAAAAGGAAGCTCCGTTGGGGATGCGTGCCCATTCCACCAGGGCGACGGCAGCCACTACAGCATTGGGACGTGGTATTCCCCTGCAAGACATCTGTCAGGCAGCTACATGGGCCTCGCTGCACACTTTTACTAAGCACTATTGCCTGGACAGCCAAGTCCAGGGAGACAGCTTCTTTGGCTGTTCTGTTCTCCTGGACTTTCTGGTGTGATCTTGGTTCGCAGACCAACCACCCGGGTTGGTATTGCGGGGGTATCTATTCTTAGGTAAGGAATCTATCACTATGTATTTCTTTCAGATGAACAAGTTACTTACCATCTGTAACGCTATATCTGTAAGAAACATTAGTAGTGATAGATTCCTTACCACCCCAACCATCCTCCCCATTCTGCGAACTGATTTCTAGGGTTAAGGTCATCCCTTTCAGGGCCCTAGGTTCAAGGCACCAGTGGTCAGTATTTTGCATGGCTCTGCATTTCTGGCGCGGAAAGTCGTGTACAGAACTGACATTAGAGCACAAGGGCAGCGTCTAAGTAGCTTCCGCGACGTCATCTCGGTGACCACGACACCAACGACGGATGCAGAGCTGCATGACGCCACCTTCCGACGCGCAGGGGTACTTCTGACGAAAACTTTCCGGATCCAGTCTTACACCTGGGGGTAATGCTAAGGTAAGGAATCTATCACTACCAATGTTTCTTACAGATATATCATTACCGAAGGTAAGTAACTTGTCGTTTAGTAGAGTCTAATACAGCGTGGACCACAGGCTGGGTCCTAGACCTCTGCATAATGATGATCTCAAGGCAAATTGTTTCTACACTCCATTTCATCCTCTCCAGAGCAGTCTTTAACATTGAAGAAATGCATGATCCTTTTCACACTAATGAAAGAATGTCAGATTGGACCTTGAGGATTGAGGAAGCACCATAATTTTTAGGTTGAAGCCTACCAGACAGTGCAGCAGTCTGGTTTGCTAAAGACGTCAAGGGGATATTCCGAAAGCGGACCTGGGAATGCATCCATCCATTGCTTTCCATTGTCTTTGTGGTTTGCAACTCAACTTTTCTGGCTTTCTGTTTACAGGCTTTATTTACTTTAGGCTGTCCAGCTTGAGTTCATCCCTCCTGTGGCCCAAACATTGTTTACTGTATTCTTTCACAAACTTGCTTCTGTAAACAGGCCTTTGAATCTTTTTCTTCTTATCTTGTCACATTTGCTGTGCATTCAGAGACAGAGGTCAAATTAAAAGCTCTCTCTTCCGAGGGAGCTTAGTGTTTTCTTTTCTTTCTCTGACTTTAAAGTGAGAGAATGTATGTGCTAATCCTGCTAAGTATCCATGCAAGAGAGGGTGTAGGCATCTGGGAGCCCACCGACCTACCATCAAAGGGCAAGATATGGGTAACGTTAGGATTGGCAATTGCAAAGAGAAACATAGCGAGATTGTGGGGTGCAGAAACACCTCCGACGCTCAGTTCCTGGAAGAAAGATATGGACTGGTGTATGGTCCAGGAGAAGACAGTATATGTGGCCCGGGGCTGCCCCCGGAGGTGGGTGGCAGTATGGTCCAATTGGAATGAGTATCGTGGTAACCTATGTGAACCCCCTCGAATTACACCTATTGACGAACTGAACACAATGTGACCTATAGCTGAATTGGCACCAATCAAACTAGTACTGCACAAGAAAGATCTGTGTAAACTGTGTTTCTCTAATACGAATCATTTAACAAGTGTATTCCCTGTATGTGATGACCACCTGATTTTGTTTCCCTTGCAATAAAAAGATTTATAAAAAATAAAAAAAAGTGTAGGATTTTTTTTAGCACACACAAAACATTAACTGTGCTAATGTTTCAGAATATATTAGAATGAATACACATTTCTTTTGTAATTCTGAAGTGTGGTGGAAACAAATATTTGAATATGATCAAAACACATCAATACACTAGGTGATGACATTTGCACACATTATCGAATGTGTGCTGTAAAACCGCATTTAGCTGCAAACGTAATGGTCATTCAATATGGTGTCTGTAATGGCAGTGCGCTAACACACCATGCATACTCCACGCCACTCCATTCTATGACACCCCACTTAACTCTAAAACATGCCTGTCCACTCTACGCCCCTCTACTCTGACATGCCACTCTACGCCACTCCAAGCTACGCCACTCCAACCTACACCACTCACTCCACAACATGCCACTCCAGGCACCTCCACTTACCACTAACCCCAATACTATCCCACTTCACTCCAATCTGCCCCACCCCACCCCACTGCAATCTATCCCAATCTACCTCTCCCCAATTTACCCACCCCGCTCCCATCTTCCCCATTTCAATCTACCCCACTCTAACGCAATCTACGCTACTCTAATCTACCCAATCCACTCCATTACAATTCTGTGCACCCCACTCCTGTTCTACCCCACGCCACTCAAATCTTCTGCAATCTACTCCACTCCAATCTACCTCTCTGTGTTCAATCTTTCCCAATCAATCCCATCCCAGTCTACACCCATCTCCATTCTAATCTGTTAGACTCTGCTCCAATTTACCTCAGTCTACCCCACTTCATTCCAATCTACCACATTCCACGAACTAAGTTACTACCGATTAACAACAAATGGTCAGAATACTACTGGTTTGAGTTCAGCATTAGCTCTTTACGTAGCCAGGATGTTTATCAGAAATGCTGTTTCATAACCGTCTAAAGTCAGGAGGTGTTTTCTCTGCAGAATCCTCACTGTTCGGTTGCCTACCTGCTTAATACAGAATTAGAGAGTTTTATGAAAAATAGTGGTATTGTGTGGGCGCTAACATTTCTGGGTTATTTGAGATGGCGTTTCATTCCTCCCCTGTTAGCCACAGGTTGCGTTTTTTCCTCCATGAATAATTAGTGTTAACTGTCAACTTGACAGAAAAATCATTATTAAAATCATCTTTGTGGAAATCGTTAAGTGCCTAAAATAGCCGCCTGGAGTCGGAGTGGGCTTACGTAAAGCCAGGGGCCGTCTTGCGAGAGCAGCTTCCCGTCAGACTGCGGATCTTTGAAGGAGACCTGCTGAGAATGACGCGGTGTCTCACCCCGCGCAGTCGCGTCGCCGTCCTAGCACTGGCATCACTTTGCACATTCGTCTCAACAAAGTGCTGAAGAAATCACCTGGCTTCCGCGAGTGCTGTGATGCAGTGTTTTGTTTATGGTTTACTACGTCACGTGTTTCTGCGTTCAGCGCCATTGTACGTTACGTCACGTCAGTAAACTAAGTAGAGGGCATCTTTAGCTGGGAGTTGGCAAAGGAGGTGTTTAGATATGGAAAAAATTACGGATCTTTCAGTTACGATCAGTGGAGTGGGGTGAACAGCACTAGAACGCTGTGGAAATTCAAGTGGTATTTCCTGCGAGTATATAATATTTATTTGACGCTTCATTGGGTTCGGCTGCACTACAAAGTCCCTACCCATCAATGAGAAGAAAAAAAATCTGTCACGTGTAAACTGTTTCCTGCTTGGGGGCTGCGTTGACCAGGGCGGTAGGAAATAAGGCCCAGTCACAGACCTTTGCAACAGCCACACCCAGGGATGCGAAATGACTGTTTGGCTTGGCAAATGTAACTTTTCCACAAAAATGATACCTGGCATTTTAACGTCTGCGCTGAAGCAAAAAATGCAATAATGATCAATGGTCTGTGTTTTTGTCGAATGCTGTCTAGTGGCGCACTTTTATTGAAGCCCTTTAAAAACCTGTGCAGTAATGCATCCCTCTTTTATGGTAGCCATAAAATCCATCTCTTACTGCAAAAAGGGGTTACCACCTTGCTATAAGGTGTGCACTCTCCTCTGATAATTTTCCTGATCGAAAGCTTTAGTACAGTATAAGGAATCACTTACAGGTCAGTTAATTACAGCCATCGCCATGGGACATTAATGTAGTAGATTGGAGTGCAAATTGCTAATTTCATACCTGATGTGCACTTTGCATAACAATGAAACATGTAGTAGTTTGGAATGGCTATGCAGGATATACGTGTTAATTTCTCCAGCGTAATATTTCCCTCTGTATGGTAGTTTACAAAAACATGAAAATATTTGAAGCTACAACTTTGAGGCAGTGTCCATGTTTTGAATCTACTCATTCAATGACGGCCCTTTTGGGATGTTTTAAATGGAGAGAGTGGTGCTAAGCAGACACTGTTCTCCCCTCTCCAGCCCCTACTCTTGCATCCAGCTTCCAGTACCCCGTTCTGTCTTGTACAGTAACCCACCTTGGAACTTTATGTACCATGAAGGTACTGAACTTTCAAATTGATTACCTGCTAGATTGAAACTTGAAAAAAGGCCTGTCTTTTTTTTCTTCAGAGCCATGAATGGCATTAACTAGGGTGTTGAGCATGGCCATCTCTTGAATTTTTTTTTTAACCATTTGGGACAACGTGGCTTTCCCACAGGTGTTTGGCATGAAGACCTGTGCTGTGCACATACCATTGGAAGGGTCTCCAGGAATGCAGGATGGCTTCAGTTACCTTTGATAACCATGGTATACAGATTATGCTACTTCTGATCTGCGTGGAGAGGCCTGTGTTCATGACAGCTGTTTACCGTTAACAGGGACTAGACATACCACCTATTCATTCTTTCATACTTGCTTGCTTATCTAGATCCTAAAGGCAAATTGGACCCTGTTGTAATTCTAATCGGTCAGCTATCCTAGCCATGAAAAGTATCTGATATGCTGGGCCTACCAGGCAAAAAGGCAACATCTATTCACGTTATGTTACATTATGTTATTCAGCTGATATTACTTAGCTTTTGGGAACCATGGTTAAGTCCAGTTGTTGCTTGTGGCCATCTTTACTAGTCGTGGTTCTTTGCTGGAATACAGTGGTTAGTGAGTCTCCACGAAGGTATGTAGGGTTCAAAATAGTTCTGGTAGATGGGATTTATTGGACTTTTTACGGAGAGTGATTCATCAATGCGTCTCTTCCAAAAGACCCTCTTAGTCTAATGTCAGATGTTAACTCAGTAATTTAGCAGAAACATAGTTTCCCAACTAAGCCAGTTCAGTTTGATCTGATTACTTCCGGGATAGAACTGAAATTCAGAAATGGTGCGGAGGCTTTTTGAGGCTTGTTCTTTTTAAGCTTCCTTTTCTTTGGAAACTGAATTGGTAGTCCACTTGTGACACTCTCCTTTCAACAGAATTTGGGTAAGAGCACAATGCATACACGCATCCGGTGGACTCTTAGCTTTAGATCTTAATGTCCTGCTACTCCACACTATGCGGAACAAGCACTGGCATAGCCAATAGGTCTTGCCTTTGGGATTAATGTGTTTAGCCAGAACATTTGGCTATGTTGTAGAGCATTGTGGCTGCTGTGCATCATCTCTGGCTACATAATAAGCTGCATCATGGTTGACTTAGCGCTCCGCATCCGTTTGTGCAAGATCCCACCTCCCTCCTGCGCATTCCCAGCGACTAACATTATAGAGAATGTGTATCTACGTCAGAAGATGCTTTCTTCCTGAGATAATCAGCCACAAATTGTGCAGGAGCCTGTACAACAGAGTAGCTTCAGCTACTGCAAACTCCTTGCAGCCACGTCGCACCATCACACCGACAAGTACTGGAAAGCACACTTCTAGACACGCATGACCCTAAAAGACTTCCCAAATAGAGTAGACATGAAAGCAATTCAGCACACATTCAACCAAACACTACCTCATGGCGTACCTTGCTGTCTTCGGCTGATGCTCCTCGACACCTGTTGAGGTTTTAGGCGCTATACAAATTCAATTACATCGGGACAGTCCGCTTATGGGCGTGGCTAAAGGTACCAGGAGCACCACCAATCAAGATAATTAATAGACTAACTTCCTCTTCTTGCACATTGGCAATATGCATACAACCTGCAGTCTGGAGATGGGACAAAATGCTGTATTTGAGCCATTAAGCCTCACCTTTTGTGATGTGACCGGCTATTGTTGACATGGTGACCATTTAGAGTGGCTTGGCCATACCTGCATCAGACAGCACCACAGAAAACTAGTCAACAAACTTTACACTCTGGTTGTCCAACTCCCTTCAAGCATCATTAGGCGGGAAATAGTATCGTCCTCGCTCTAACAGGAGATGGAACAACTATGTTTAAACCTTGCAAATGCATCAGAATAGACAGTGTGAGGAGGCAGGGATACAGGGGCAGAGTTGGGCAATAGTGTCGAGCCACAAGCAAAGCAGAAACGTTGATGTTGAGATTAGTGTGGGGGGGAGCCCAAAAGCCAATTAGTGACCCCTTGGAGCCCAATGCTACTTACAGTAAAGCATTTCCTTTCATATCAACTAAAGGTCGCCGATAAATTGTCGCCTTAACGCAGCAGTTTGTAGCATATAAGCGTTTCAGACAGCATGAGTTACTTTGACGCAATGACATCGAAAGATTGACAGGCCAAGTTGGCCTTACCTTAATTCGAAGGTCTAAGTGCAGATCACACGTTAATCAGGAGTTTACTCAATCACCGACTTTATTAAAATGACCGACAAATTAGCAGCTCTTTGCAAGCTGTCCCTCGGAGGAGGTAATTGGCATCAGCAAAACTGCTTCAGGGAACGAGATTACGCGATTTCCCAGACTCACAGGATTTTGCGCTGAGGACACTATTTGAATTTGTGTGCTCCAAAAAGGCCCATTGGTATTTCGAAAATTCTGCTGCGCCTTTCTTATACTCCGGCCCGCGCGAAGAGATAAAACGGCCGCTCGATGTTAACTTTCTCTTGAGTAAACGACGCATATTAACACACTTGTCAGTCAAAACAATTACTTCCTACTTTAATATCAACAGGACGCTCAGACCATTCAACGTGCCGAATAATGGTGATAAACTTGATACCTTTCGACGGCCACCTGAGCAAAATAAATAAATGGTAACATTTTTTTGAAGAAAACCGCACACTATTACTTCAAGCGAAGCACCAGCATGCGCAAACACTTTCACGTTAATTCCATGTTAAGCAACGTTTAACAGCAGCATGTAATTCACATAAACCCTGCGAGAAGCAGGTTTCCAAGCGCTCTTCGCATTCTCCCATCGACAGATAACAAAACTGCTGATGACGCCACTTTTAAGTGACATGAATAACACAATGTGCCAAGTATGCAAGATAAAACAAGCATTTCAAAGAAAATCAGGGCGGCGCGTTAAAATCAATTAGTAACAGGATACTAGGTTAAGCTAGGGCGGCAGCAAAACTAAAGCACGTGACCATGGAGGAATGCAGCTCCCAGCCTGCTCGCTCCCGAGAGCAAAACGCCATGGGAGTGAACATTTTAAGAAGAGGTGGGACATGCACCCGCCTTTGGCCAATTGCGTGCTTTCATTTCTTTAAAGCCACACGCAAAGGCAAATAGAATTTGACAACCAGACGCACAAGCTTTCTGAAAGCTTTCTGAATGTCTGGTGTGATTCCAAAAGGCCCTCTCCTAGAGCAGCGCATGCGCGCTGCAGTAGGCGAGACCTAAAAAGGGTGGTAGCATGCAGAGAAGACATTCCAGCATAATGTTTTCTGTATTTTCCCAATTAGGCGTGGTCCTCAAACCTTTTTTGCAGTGATTAAAAAGGAGCAGTCCAGTTGATTTTGGAAGCAGTACTGATATTATCTTGTGCATTTGCTGCCAGCCCCTTCTCTATGTCCTCTACAGAGATAGCGGAGCCCTTATACATCTCAGAGTTAAATTAATATGCGAAGACAGAAGCTATGCAGTTGGCTATTGAGGGATACTTTGTGTGGTAGAGTAGTTGAAGAAATATATCCTCAGTGTGCCTGCTTTAACACAATCATAAAACTTGCTTGCAGAAGGTGCAAAAGGTTGTGGTTAGAAGCTTCTACAACAAATCCAAGGTTTGTTGTCTGTGCGCTATAGCATGGGGAAAATGGCTTTCATAAAGAACATGACAATTGTTTGCTGCACAACACAGGTGTTTATGTACCTCTGTGGTTGCCATAAAACCTACTCAGCGCAGACACGGGAATCCAGACACTTAAACGCACCAAAATGACTACCATTTTTTTTAACGCCTCAGATGGTTCCTCTGAAGAGGTCAACTTTTTTTGTTCAAACGCTAGGCAATGCCTGTGAGGCTTACCCCTCTAGAAGAAATGTCTTCTTCCTCCACGAAAATCACATTTTCGTCTCATGGCCATCTCCTTTAATATTGTACCTCTGTGGTTGGATCATTTTTCTAGGGATATAAATCTAAGATTCCAAGAGGTGAACAGAAGGCATCTGAATGTGCCACATTTCTGTTCCTTCACAGCATCACTAATATCCAGGAATACTCTTAGTCAAAGGGCAGAGTTCTCCCATGAATGGTACATCACCGTTGTGTTCTGGAGCCTATCTTTAAATCCACGGATATCTAGGAATAGACCCTTCTCATATTCAGAAAAAACAAGATATCACCTTTGTTATATTATGGGATGAGTTCTTACTCTGTTAGTATGATTTATAAAGAAGTCAAACATTGGTAAGGTTTGCGACCCTCTGTCAAAGATTTTGCACAGGAATTACTGCCAATAATGCAAGCTGTTTACGGCTTGCTGTATATATTTCTTTAGAGCACCCACTCTATTAAAAAAATCGTTGCATTAATGAACCAGATATACACCTTTCAATATGTGGTTACATATATTGCCCTAACAGCATATAATCCTTTTATCCACATCCATATTGCACACTGTCAATTGGCAGTTCAAGCATTTGTGCTACAGAAGTTTGTGTTTACCTGTCTAAGTGGACTAAAAAAACATGGACACTTGTTGTCCTTGACCCTAAAGATATGTTCTGTACAGTGGACAATTGGAATTCCACATTCATGTTCCCAGCATGCGCTTGCTAAATATAGAAAAGGTGGGAAGCATGATTTTGCTGGGTTGATCTTAAACGTGGAGCATTAATATGATATAAGGAGTATCGAGCAAGCCCAAGGTTAATATTATAAGTTGGTGCCCTATGAGGAACATGTTTAAAACATGTTTTGTTTATACTTTAATCCAGTCAGGTGACTTAATGAGGGCAAGGACAGTATCACCCAATGAATTAATTCGAGTGTATACATAGGTTGGTCTGCCTCTGTCAATGTCTGCCTCAACCAGTATGAGGTACCACGAGTTCATGTCTAGTTATTTCACTGCTATCAGTAGTGAAAATACTTTGTCAAAGGCAATTGTGCTTTTTTAAAACTTATTTTGAGTGGATAAATGAACACACATGAAATCAACATATTGGAGCATGTTCCAGTGCATGTCCGAGTTGACACAACACACACACAATGACAAAATATCATACCACCCAACCTGTGCCTCCAAAAACCACCTGCCCATGGCAAGTAGGCTTCCATATAGATTTTGTCTCCCAGAAGTTTCCCATGTTAAATGTCTCCAATTTTGCCTCCTACTTTTTTGTGCTTTTATCTGGAAAGGAACAACTGCTTCTGGGAATCCCTGCAGAGCTTATGTAACTTCTAGCATGAATACTGTTTGAATGGTTTATTTCCTGTTAAGTGAGAAAGCCCATAATGATTCCACACAACATTTTTGCTTCAAATGTTTGAGGCTATCGGATGGAGACGCGGATGAGGCTTTGTTGCCTACAATGGTCGCCAGCAACCTGGTACCCTCCCAGTGTTATCACAGGCAGGATTTATATAGGCATTCTTTGGAATGCAAAGTGGGCGTGTCCACGTTGTGTTTTTTTATCCTGTCCTGGTTTTAAGTGCAAGGGAGAGGCACCATAACCTGCATTGTGTAGAGCCTCGGGATGGCCCGAATACAAGAAGATAGTTATCTGCATCTGGTGCTAAACACCAACATCAGCGAAAGATCTTGGCAAGTGGTTGTGACTAGAAGTGACAGGAGTCTTGTTTTTTTATTGTTTTCAGGACAGTTTCACATAAAGGACACTCATTCAGATTGAACCCTTCCCCCTACTGATTTTATCAGTCCAATTACTTTTGTGCACTCTTGCATAGTTTGGCATGTGGGCTCCTCTCAACACAGTAACCAAACAATAATGTGTGCACTATGATACTAGGTGTAATGCTGAGTTTGGTATCTCTATAGGTATGTCTATAATTGTTTCAACTCTTAAAACTATTAGTGATTTCACTCAACCCAGCACTCGCCGTACACTAAAGCAGTACCTCTTTTAAACTGGTTGACCCTTAAGCAATAAAAAAATGACACACAACTTGAATGTTACACCAGTTACTCTTGTTACTCCATTTTTAGGTCAAAGCTGTCTGGTTTGTTAATGACATCTTGGGGACATTCAGAAAGCTTCCCTGGGAATGCAATCCACCCATTGCTTACCATTGGCTTTGTAACTCACATTTGCTTGCTTTCTATTTGCTGGCTTTGTGTTTACTATTGTTCAGCTTGAGTTCCTCCCTCCCTTTGCCCAAACCCTATTTCCTGTATTCATCCACCAGTAGTGGATTTCTGTAAACAGGCCTTTAAATCTTGTTCTCATCTTGTCACATTTGCTATGCATTCAAAATCGTAGGTTTAATATCCACAGGCTCTCTCTTCCGAGGAAGCTTGGTGTCCATTTTCTCCGAATTAAATGTAAGAGGATTTATTTATTTATTTTAAACACATATTTTTTATTGTTTTCATATAACACAAAACAATAGCTGTCTGGACATAGTACATCAGAAGTATTCAGTTTCCTATGCACATCAGCAGTGCAGAGTAATCAGGTGGATGGTGACAGGCCATCTTGTATAATCCGAGAACATAATGTAACATACTATAGGTCATCTCCAGCTAGTAATAAACAAGCCCCACCACCCAACCCACGTATCCCTAGTTACCCCCACCATGCTGTCAAGTGTAGAATACCATACTGGACTGTGAGACCTCCGCTGCAAGCCAAGAGCCTTCCCAAGGCGCCCCGTACAGGGTTGGGTGTGCTCAGTTACCTGCGACAACTGATTCCTTTGCTGATAGCAGGGAGATATTCCGTGTATTCGTGTCAGTGTCCTGGGCCACAAGGCTATCTACCAGGCGTTCCCAGGCCGTAGCCCTATCGATTGTTCCATGCCTTTTCTTCAATGCCCCGGAGCAGTACAGCACTCTCGGGTCCCACCCAATTAACTCGTTCTTCTCGCCATTTTCTTCAATGCCCCGGAGCAGTACAGCACTCTCGGGTCCCACCCAATTAACTCGTTCTTCTCGCCATTTAGCCAGTCTCGGCTTTCCAATGAAAAGTGAGAGGATTTATGTGACAAAGATACTTGTTATTCCGGGTGCGCTGTATGATTTTTTTTCCCTAGCACAAAACAAAATTGTAATAGCCTGACAATAGATTGACCACAGAAGTAGGGCATTAGGACCCTGTGGGTCGCAGGGCAGTGACCAGGTCACTGGACACCACATCCTGTAGGGACAGGAAGAGGACAATATAACTACGACCAAGGAAGAGGACAGACGTGCCATGACATGCTCCCCACTCGACGAATAAAGAAGATATAACTACAGACCTGTGTCCTGTGTTCCATGTGCTATATGCAACCAGCAACGATATGACATCTGGCGACGAAGGCAACTGACGAATTCATTTGTGCAGAAAGTCGGCCGAAACGCGAAACGGCAAAGGAAAGACGCGAGGAGCTACACGGGAGCCCACCCCGACAGCGTCCCACGAATTCATCCAAACGCGGTAAGGAGCGTTCAATAACAAGCGCTAGTGCCCGAAACTGGAAGCGCGAGGTCCTCGCGCTCGAAAATCAAAGCGCGAGGTCTCGCGAGAGAGGCACATCTCGGCGGCCATCACACGGTCAGGCAAGAACAGCCAATCAGGGCCTGAAGCAACGCGGCAGCCATCTTAGAAACAGGCAACGCGAGATTTCGATCGTGAAATCTTGCGTGAACACGGCGGCCATTTTGTTTGGGACACAAAAAGGAAAATACTATTGAAAGTGCATGGCGGCCATCTTAAAGACAGGCAAAATCAGAGTATAAGCAGAACACAGGGGAAATAAAGAAGAAAAAGAATAGGAGGCACACAAAGAGCCTCACAATAACAGAAATCAAAGGGGAAACAAAAAAAACAAAAAAAGAAAGTGCAAGAAAACTACAAACACCCCAGATAGACAGAAGGAAGAAAAGAGCATCAAAGTAAAAGTAATAAAAGATGCCTGATACAAAACAAAGTGCACAGTATCGCAGACCGATGCCATTCAGCATATCAGAGCCACAAGTGGGAATAAGATGGGAAAAGTGGATTGTGAAGTTTGAGCGATACATGGAAGCAACAGATGTAGTTGAAGATAAAAAGCTAGCACTATTCCTAAATCTGGCAGGAGATGACATAGACGACCTCCTAATAACGCTCCCAAAGAGCGAGAGGAGCACATACAAAGGACTAATAAAGTGTCTAACAAGCAAATTCGATCCTCAAAGAAGCACTGACTTTGAAAGATATAGCTTCAACATAGCTTTTCAACAGCCGGAGGAGTCAATGGATGACTTTGCAACGAGGCTAAGGAAACTAGTAGCACATTGCAAATTTGAGAAGTACGACAATGAACAAGCAATCCGTCTAAGATTGATAGAAGGCTGTCGTGACACAGACTTTCGTACCAGAATACTGAAGGAACCAACCACGCTAGAAAGGATTCTGGATCTAGCGAGAGCAGAGGCAAGAGCAATGGCGCATGCAAGACAGATGGGCCGACGAGAGGAGCAAGTCCACAGAATGACAGACAAGAGTAGAACTGGAAGCTGGAAGAAAGGGTCGAAGGACCAGGCGACAAGAAAACAAGAGTCCCAGTGCTACAGGTGCGGCCTGGAATTTCCACTTCGAGGAACATGCCCAGCATTTGGTCAGATATGTCGAAAATGCAACAAAAGCAACCACTTCGCCACCATGTGCCAAGGAATGCAATTCAAAAATGAAAGGGGCAGGCCAGGGAGACAAAGAATACCAACTAACCGACATGTGCGCCACATGGAAGCGACCACAAGGAGCTCGTCGTTGGAGTCGGGAGATGAAGAAGACGAAACAACCGAGAGAGTAGAACGCCTATACCTCATGTCCACAGAGGAAGAACACAAGGAAGAGCACATCAGACTGGTGGATAAGCAGTCAATAAAGAAGCCGGACTGGGTGACCATCGAAGTAGGGCCACACCAAGCGGAATTTGTGCTAGACAGCGGGGCCACATGCAACATCATGTGCGCCACTGAATACGAAAAAATGAAGAGAAAGCCACACCTGCAACCATCAAGTGTACGAGTATTCACTTGGGGTGCACAAAATCCAGTGACAAACATGGGAAAATTCACGGACACCATGACACACAAGGACAGTCACAGAAGAAATTCATGTACTACGAGGAGATATTCCCGCACCATGTCTACTGAGCAATGTCACAGCGAAGGTCATGGGCCTGTTACAGATGACATATCACGTGTCCGACAAAGGAAACATCCTAGAGGAGTACCCGAAATTAACAAAAGGACTTGGAAAGCTGAAAGGACGACAGATCACCCTACACATAAACGAGTCAGTCAGGCCTGTCGCCCAACACCACAGGAGGGTACCGATTCACTTACAACCGCAGGTAGAAGAAGAAATAAAGGCACTGCTAGAGCAAGACATCATAGAGCCGGCGGAAGGGCCCACGCCGTGGGTGTCCCTAATAGTTGCCGTACCAAAAAAGGACAGTGCACAAATAAGGATATGTGTGGACATGAGAATTCCCAACACTGCCATTGAAAGAGAACGCCATCCGGGGCCACATCTAGATGACATGATTAGCTGCTTGACGGGAATGAGAAGATTTTCCAAGCTAGACCTATGCAAAGGGTACCATCAACTAGAGCTGGACCAACAGTCAAGATACATAACGACATTCTCAACACACCTAGGTCTGTTTCGCTACAAGCGATTAAGCTTTGGAATATCGTCAGCAGCTGAAATCTTCCAAGAAACGATCAGACAAATAATTAGGCCGATAAAAAACAGCCTGAATTACAGCGACGACATCCTGGTGTTTGGCAAGTCAGATGAGGAACACGACAAAGCACTGAGGAAAGTATGCTCACAACTAGAGGAGGTGGGCCTGACAGTCAACGAAAAGAAATGTGAATTGGGAAGAGAGGAGCTGGTGTTCTTTGGACACATCTTCTCGAAAAAAGGAATGAGACCAGATCGCAGCAAGGTGGTCACTCTAGAAAAAGCAAAAGAACCAAAAGATGTAGCTGAAGTGAGCTCATTCCTCGGCCTTGCCAGCTACTGTGCGAGATACATAAAGGACTTTGCAACAGTAAGCACCCCTCTACGAGAACTCACGAAGCAGGGCCAAACATTTGAATGGACCGCAGAGTGCAGCAAGGCATTTGAAGAGATAAGGGTGTCAGTAACGGCAGTGGACCACCTAGCATATTTTGACCCGAACTTATGCACCGAGTTGACAGTGGATGCCAGCCCAGTAGGTCTGGGTGCAATACTGGCACAGCACGAGCCGGGACGTGACTCGCCACGACGGATTGTAGCATATGGAAGCAAGAGCCTGTCAGACATTGAGAGAGCATACTCTCAACCAGAAAAAGAGAGTCTGGCAGTAGTATGGGCATGTGAGCACTACCACATGTTCGTCTATGGAAAGCCATTCACGATTGTTACAGATCACCAGGCACTAGTTACCATATACGAAAATCCAAATGCCAAGATACCACCAAGAATTGAGCAATGGGGAATCAGGCTGATGGACTACAACTTCAAAATTGTCCACAAGCCCGGAAAAGAGCACAACCCAGCTGATTACATGTCAAGACACCCACTACCGTATCGAGAAAATGGCACCACCATGGCAGAGGAATACCTAAATTTCATCCTCCAATAAAACACTCCGGTGTCAATAACGATTGCAGAACTAGAGCGAGAAACAAAAAGAGACCCGACAATGCAGGCAATCGGGAACGTGGTGCGGCAGCAGAGATGGAGACACATCAACAACAACACCCCCAAAGGCGAAGGAGTCATGAAAGAAGAACTACTGGCTTTCAAAAAGATAAGTGAAGAATTATCTGAAACTGAGAACGGAGTTTTGATGAGAGGATCAAGAATAGTGATACCTCACAGACTAAGAAAAAGAACAATTGAACTAGCTCACGAATCGCATCGAGGCATTGTAGCGACAAAGAAGATGTTGAGAGAAAAGGTGTGGTTCCCTGGACTAGACAACATGGTGGAAGAAGAAGTAGCACACTGTCATGTCTGTCAAGTGACGGGACCACCCTCCAAACCAGCACCTTTACAAATGTCAGAACTGCCTCCAGCGGTATGGACAGAGTTGGCAGCAGACTTCTATGAACCATTAGAAACCGGGAGATATCTGTTAGTAGTCATTGATGAATTCTCAAGATTCCCAATTGTGAGAGAAATACCATCAGCCTCGGCAAACGCCACGTTACCAGCATTAGACGATATATTTGCTGCCTGGGGATCCCCACAAACGCTAAAGACAGACAATGGACCTCCATTTTCAGGAGAAGAATTCCGTCGATTTATGGAATATCTGGGAATAAAGCATCGGAAAATAACACCCCTGTGGCCGCAGGCCAACGGGATGGCGGAACGATTTATGGGAACTATAAAGAAAGCAGTCCAACGAGCAAAACTGACACAGATATCAATTGGACAAGCATTATGACAAGTGCTGAGAGACTACAGAAATACCCCTCACAGCTCCACAGGTCGATGTCCAGCGGAACTGGTATTGGGAAGATCAAGCAAAACAAGACTGCCTCAAATAGATGCAAAGGGGAGCACGGATCGAAGTGACATAATGGAAAGAGATCAAGAAGCCAAGAGAAAAATGAAAGAATATGCGGACAAGAAGAGACACGCATCTGAACGTCAGCTACAGGAAGGGGACCTGGTGTTGGTGAAACAGAGACAACAACGGAAGTCAGACAGCCCATTTTCAAAAGATCCGCTAGTAGTGACCAAAGTAAAGGGATCAATGGTGACTGCAGAATCTGATCATCAAAGAATAACAAGAAACAGCTCCCATTTCAAGGAACTGAAAGGGGAAGAAGAAGGACAAATGGAAAAACCGCCGAAAGTGGAAAACAGAGAGCAAGAAAACAGCAGAGAGACAAGACCAAGCAGAGTGTGCAGGAAGCCACAAAGACTAATTGAAGAGATGTAGAACGAAGATTATCTTTCTCTCTCTCTCTCTCTCACTCTCTCTCTCTAACTCTTTCTCTCTCCCCTTATCTCAATCAGCACAAGAAAACGAAAAGGAGACGACGATAAAGGACACTGATGTTTATGCATGTGACACAAGCTTTGTTTGCGACAAAGGGGGAGATGTAATAGCCTGACAATAGGTTGACCACAGACGTAGGGCATTAGGACCCTGTGGGTCGCAGGGCAGTGACCAGGTCACTGGACACCACATCCTGTAGGGACGGGAAGAGGACAATATAACTACGACCAAGGAAGAGGACAGACGTGCCATGACATGCTATATGCAACCAGCAACGATATGACAAAAATGTAAATGAACTTTGCAGAAATTTCAGAATATGGGAAGCACAAATGATGCACATTTTTGGTAATTCTGAAGTGTGGTGCACTAGTGTAACGAAACTTGAGCCCCCCACCCCCTGCAAACTACATGCCCCACCCCTCCAGACGACTCAATCAGGAGCTGTCATGCCAGTGTACTGTGCTGATGGGGCCCCCTGTAGCTCGGCCCCCTGCACCGCGGAAGGCTTTGTTACGCCACTGGTGTGGTGGAAACAAATAATTTTAATACGATCAAAACAAATTAATACACTAGGTGATGACATTTCCACATGTTATCGTCTGTGCGCTGTATACTTTTATCAGTAAAACTGTATGTATGTGCAAATGTAATGGTCATTAACTTTGAAGGTGAGTTCTTTGTAAAGGCAGTGCACTACCACACCATTCATACTCCACTTTACATCTCTCTGCACTACTCCACACCACTGCAATCTACTCTCTACCACTCCTTTCTGTGCCTCTCCACACCATTCCACACTACATCACTGCACTGCAGTCTGCACCATTCCTCTCTGCCACTTCACTCTACGCTGCTCTACTCCACTCTACGCCAATGCACTCTACCCCACACTACTCTACTATGCACTACTGCACTCTTCTCCATTGCACTCACATCTCTAATCTACTTTGCACCACTACACTCTGACATGCTGCTCTGCTCCATTGCACTCTACACCACTCTGCACCAATCCACTCTACGCCACCCCACTTCAGTCTGCACTGCACCTCTCCACTATACCTTGCTCTATTCTACACTGCTGCACTCTGCCACTGCACTCTACACCAATGAACTCTATACCACTTTACTCAAAATCAATACACTTTATGCCACTGCTCTCTATGCATAGCTACTCTGCACCACTACACTGTATGCCACTATGCTTCACATATCAGAAAAGGTACCCCCTAACAATACATTCAGGTCCAAGAGTAAGGGGGGGGGAAAGACAACAACTATCGAAATACTCTTGCCAGACCTATGTTATTTTTCTAGTGGCCAAAAAAGGCTCTTTCCCTGGGAAATTGCACAACATAGTCTTTCCAGCACAAGTAATACAAAATTCTTAACTTTTTTATTTAAAAAATTGTTTTGGGAGATATTCTTTGTTACTTTTTTTTAGAAGTTCCATCTGTACAAACATATACAATTGATTTCAGTTATCACATTATTTAGAATAACATATCAAATTTAACAAACACAAAGTGATATTTACAGAGAATTATTTTTTTTGCAAAGAGACATAAAAAAAAGACATACAAGGTTTGCAAAATGACTTGTATATAACCCCACACACAAGCATCCATCAATCTCTCCCACCAATCCAAAATAGTCTCACACACAGAACAATCCTATGGAAACTTCTGTTTCTTCTTATGACATACACTACTAAAAACTATTTTTCTGTGGATAGATTTAATTTTTTTTAAATTATCCACTGATGTGTTGTCGTTAGAAGATTTCCCACATATGGTCGGTCAACGTACGTTTCGGTGGATAGGCATTACAACCACCTTCATCAGGACCACATTTGATAAAACTCAATTCAAGAAGGGTGAAAAGGGGTTATCTTCGTTACCGAAGATGAAAAATCTCCAATCACATCGGTACATGACGATATGTTGCAGGTCCCAGACGGCAGGGAAGACATTATTTCTGTGTGTCATACATGTCAGCGCAAGTAATTCTTTACCACTTTGTTGGTGTATAGAGATACAAGTGTGTCCAGCTCCTAATATTGAATGAGCAGGCTCCTCCATCATCAAGACTGTGACGTCACTAATCAACCTGCTTAGTCTGGTGGTGCCCCAGGGTGGCAGTTTTATTCTTTTGTCGATGCTTCTTCACATCGCATGTCCTCACCGCTGGCTCCCGACCTGCTGAGACAGCTGGAAATCCCATGCACTCAAATGAAGTGCTTAGCAACAAAGAAAAAAAAGTAGTGCCTAAAAAAAGGAAACCATGCATAACACAAGTAATGCACTTACACTCCAGGACAGGAAAAAGTGCAAAAGAGGTAGGAAAGTCGACACAAACAAATGAGTGACAGTAACGCCGACAGTTGGCGAGCAATGTGCCGGGGCTCTAAGCCCACTGTAAGCTGGCAAAACAGGTCCTCCTGTTCTGCAAAGTTTAGTTACACCTTATAAGGCCAGCAGAACCCTACGTTTGGATCAAAAACACCTGCTTAAGACCCCGAAAGTTAAAAAGGCCCGTACAGGGGGAAGAAGATTTTCTGTGAATATCGCCGTGCTCTGGAACTCACTCCCCTTATACTTGCGTTCCGAAACTTGCCTCCTTCGTTTTCGCAAGCATTTGAAAACACACCTTTTTGTTAACTGCTGCCCCTGATTGCTCGCGACTATTACTTCTGTTCTGAAAAGCGCTGGGATGCTCCAGGGTAACTACGTGCTATATAAAACTGCACTAATAATAACAATAAAATTTAAAGGTATTTTTGCGAATCAGAGAGCTTGTGCTTGTCTGTAGTGTAGACCCATAATATAACCATATCAATGGCTTGCCCAGGCCAGATTTGTTGGCTATGCCAGTGCTTGTTTGTCTGTTACCTGCCAATTCTTGACTGTAGTTGTTTACTGTTTGATTGCTACTGTGCCAGAAACTACTAGATTTCGCAGCTGCTGATGAATCTGTGGTGTAACCAGGCTGCTATGAGTCCTTGTCAGGGCCGGATGGCTGTACCGGGCACAGGCGTTTTCCTGGGAGGCTGGAAGGGTGGGGGGCGGTTTTGCAGCGGTGCTGCAATATCTGTCCCCATTAACAAAAGCAACAAGCAAGCGTTTCCAGTCTCCTGGGGCCAAGCAGTGCTTCCCCAGGTGCTGGTTCAAGAAAATTGCCAGCACTGCTTTGGGTCCCAAGTCCGGCCCTTGTCCTTGAACCCGCTGGGTAGGTAGTAAACAAAAAATGTAATAATCGGTGTTAAGCAGGCCTGGTGTCACTGCAGCTGCTGCATCATTCATAGCTGTGGTCCTGCAAAGAAGAGAGGTTCCAGGAAGTCATGGTTTTGGGTTATACATGGAAGAATAGATTCATTCAATATTGGACTTGTGTTCATTGACGTGAATGATACACCTTGTTGTAACCAGAGAAAGTTAAAATTCATGGATAGGACTTTGCAAGGAAATGTACAATTTTCTTCCACTTGAATCCATGTCAAACCTCTAGATGTTGTCACTTACAAAACACCTGCCAGCCACGGTGCAGCAGGTGCAATGAGGGGCAGTGGTACAGAGGCACCAAGGAACAGGTTTGAGAACCCTGTACAACCTAGTTATGGCTATCTTTTACTTCTGCATTGGGTGGGCCCATGTGCCGTTGCTGCATTAGGCCCTTGCTGCAACAATGCTTTCACCCGCGCAAAAAGATCTGTCGTGTTCCCTTGTACGCAGCCATTTAAATAAAATACTTTTAATTGTTTTACGAGGAAGTTTTTCTCCTGCTAGTGATCGCCATTTCTGCGGAAAATGTAAGCGAGGTACCTCACTGGGTTGTAGGGGTTTCACAAAGACTATATTAGTCGTAGATTAAAGAATGTTCTATTTTTAACAGAATACAGTTCGAATTTTCCAATTGTTAACTCCGTCTACTTTACCCTATTTTTTCACATCTTTGTGTATCGAGCCATGACACATCTTTTGGGCTTTTTCTGGATGGGTGGCTTGATGTAAGAGTAAAGGTTTGCTCTATTCTTTAAGATAGCTGTTTTGTTTGGGAGGCTTCGGCAGTGCCAAACGTTAAAGAAACAAAAACAACAAATGTCTTCCTGCAGTATTTAATTGGCTAGCATGATTATTTAGAATAGTCTGAAGCCTGTGGCACAATTTAAGATGGGAATCGATATAAAGTGCATTATTGTAATTCTTTCCTGACGAAATGAATCGATTGGACTGAGATTCAAAATTAACTTTTGCGTGTATTTGTTTGAAGCCTTTTTGGGAAAAGTTAATTTGGTGGGGATAGAGGGAGTCTTGGGGTGGGGAATGTTGGAGAGGGAGGGACTGTGGGAGGGACAGTTCTATCATTAGGAGTGTTCATCTTGGTTAGGAGTTGGATAGTGTGATGCAGGGTGAAGAGTAGAAACAGTCAGAGCGCCTAAAGATAGTCCACTAAGCACAGCAGTGTTGAACAGATTTCACATCTAACAAGAGCGTACCTGCCGCTTTATCTAATCGAGCATTGACCCATTTTCTGATGTTGTTTTTACCCACCAAATCGTAGATAGTTTCATGGGCATTACTGCAACAGAAAAGCAATGATCGAGAATCTTGTGAAGGGCACGGGATCCACTTTGAAATAAGATCATTAGCCCTGTACGAATACCTCGCTAACTCAAATCGACAAAGACTTCTTATTTGGTCTTTGTCTCTCTCCCTCTCTCTCTCTCGCTCTCTCTCTCTCTCTCGCTCTCTCTCTCTCTCTCTCGCTCTCTCTCTCTCTCTCTCTCTCTCCTTTATGTCTCTCTCTCCTTTATGTCTCTCTCTCTCTCTCTCTCTCTCTCCTTTCTCTCTCTCACCACCCATCTGTTTAGATGTCTGTCTCTTTCCTAAACTTCCACCATTTTGTAGCATGTTGTGCCATGAGAACTAACTAGTTAGGCGTTTCACCCTACCCCCTTCTTTCTTTTTTTTTACTGGATTTTTCTCTTTCTATTGTCGAAGTTTATTTATGTAATAGTAAATCTGCAGATGTTATACATTTTTATTTCCATTTTTTAATATGAGGGTGGGGGCGGGTGACGTTACTTACGAGAGGCGAGGTGACATTACTTACGAGAGGCGAAGCCTTATGTGGCTCATGATACCTCCCTCCCCCAACCATGGTGATAAATAGGATATTCTAGTCAAAGCCTCCTCATATGTGGATATACTTGGTACCATGCTTTTAGTCTCTGGGTAGACGATTTAAACACAAGTAGTTAATTTTATAAAATGATCCTCGTGACGAACGGTCCAATTGTTTTCCACTGTAAAGCACTTTAAAGTTGGATAAGTGAGGCAGTAAACCGGGATTAATTAGGCTTTACTATAAACATTGAATGTGACCTTTCCACTATACCAGACGTGAATATATATTAGCATTTGAGACACATTTATTTTCACGAGCTCTCACATACTTTCCCTTCCCACCTACATCCACTCCTATATCTCAGGGACGAGCATGTGAATTTCTGAAATGTAAGTAGAATTTGCAGTATATGCTAAAAAACCACCAATGGAGCCTCATCCAAAAATAAACGGATCAAATAAAATTTTGTTGGGGCAGTGCAGACAAAAGGCAACTCATTTGAAACATTTATTTGAAGGTTGATATTTGGTGCTATTGTTGGGCAGTGTAACCGAAACAATCACACTTTTCTAGAGGCTGGTGTTCCATTGAATTGCCTTTTTATGGGTGCCATTTGATTAGGTTGGGCGTTAGCCAAGACCTTTCTATGTTACAAACATTTTTAGGTTTTGCCTCGCCAAAAAGATGCGCTCTGCGCATCTTTTTCGCGCAGGCGAAAACCTGATGAGAATTGTAGTGTGCTTTGGGTCGGCCCTCCTCATTCATTGGCTGGCTCCGTAAATGGAGCCTTGCCATTGGACGAGGGGCCTGTCCGTCAATGCCGGACCAGACACGGGGGCGTTCCCGACATTCTTTGGCTTTTGCCGACGTCACGCGACGCCGGGAACGCCCCCGATTCTGTTCCGGCATTGCCGGCACCTCCCTTGCTCCCCCTCCCGCTTGTTTCCTGGTGTGGGAAATTAAACAAAGGTTTCTTTCTTCATACTGAAGCATCAGTGTGTTCCTGCAGATACTGACCTCGGTGGAAATGACAATGTTCCTTTAAGACGGCCTCCCACCATGAGGCAGCCTCGGCAGCGGCGAGGTGCGCCCTGTCTGCCTTGATGTCACGACAGGCAGAGGCCACCCCTTCGGAGCTCGCGGAGGCGGGCGTGCTGTTTCAGGAAGTGACTCGCTTTCACTTCGCTCGCAGCGGCTCTTCGAGACTTCAGGAAAAGAAAGTTGGGCAGAGCTGCAAGCTGGTCCGGCTGCTTCCGAAGGCAGGACCATGGGGTAAGCTCACGCGCTTGGCGTGCCTCTTTCAGCCCTGCTGTTCCACATGGGCCCGTCTCTAATAGAGCATCGTGTCTCAAGTAGGCAAAGGCTTGCATTATACGTTCTTTGTCAGACCTAAGAACATTCGTAACCTAAGACCACTCGCTCTTGTTCCCAGTAGGTTGGAAGGGCTTTCCAAGTGCAGGCGGCTCTCTGTCTGTCCCAAGGACAGAGGGCAGTGACCTGGCTCGTTGCTGCCCTATGTCCCGGGTTAAGTGCTGTTTGCTTGTTGGGAGCTGAATGCATGAGCGCAGGCGTCCATATTGAATTCCTGCAGATTATTCCACCCCTCTACTTGTGCAGCCAAGGCAGTACCGGTTAGGACCAGTTGTGACTTTGGTTTACTGGGAACCGCATTGACCCCACCATGTTCTACCAGGCTCACCAGGTTCTGACAGCCACTCAGTGGCGATGTGCCTTTTTCTAAAACCATCTTTCTAGACCATTTTCGACGCTGCAGGCAATACAAACTTTGGTTAACGACTCTGGAGGCCATTCCCAGATGTTGGCGAAAAAACAGCTGATTGAAAGTGAGACCTGCTTTGTCTAACGTGATGTGTCTGTGTTATAAAGAGCAGAGCTGTGAGGCGGCACCAGACAATGTCCAACCACTGGAACAAAGGAAAAGGACTGTGCATTTGTAGATGGGGTTTTCTTCATTGCCTACCATACACATTTCTCATGCCTCATTTCCCCACCTACTTCCTGCGAGCATAATGCAGTGGTAGTCCCTAAGACAGGTAGCCAACCCTGTATATCAAGGTATTAAAGAGATTTGTTGGCTTTTATATGGGTCAGTACAATCAGTGTTGTCACAATATGCCGCAAAAACCCAAGCAGACGTCATCAAACAGCAATATTTTAGAATGTCTATTTGTGGTGATTGTCACTGATGCAGGAGAAGGTAAACAAAACTGTTTACTTTCTTCCCTTCACTGCACGTCCCCTTTGAAGGCCCCGTATGCTTGTCAAACTATATATGTGTGTATATTTTTTATTGTGGGGAAGGTGCAGCGTATCATTTAAAGACCGGTATAGATGCAGCTGGCAACGTCACACGCAGGGCGACAGAGTGTACAGCATCCTAGTGTTGCTCACCTGCTAGGATGGTAGCTGAACACATGGGGCCACCGTAGGTGGAGACGGTTGGTTTACCCCTCTGTTTCTATTGCCCTGGCCTTCAGGAGGAGAGGAGAGTAAGGCAAGAGGTTTCATAAGGGGTTGTCTCCCAGGGCCGGGCCTCCTTGGCGATTGGCATTAAGGCAGTGGATATTGATTGGACAGTTGCATCCAAAGTGTGTTGGGGTTGTTTTTTGGAGGTGAGCTAAGGCAAAGACGGGGTGCCACGGCTCTGCCAGGGGCAGGAGCCATGCATGCTTCCGGTCCACTGGTTAATGATACCATGATGGTGGAAGCTTCAGAGTGGAGCTTCAGAGTGGAGCTTCAGAGTGGAGCTTCAGAGTGGAGCTTCAGAGTGCAGAGTGGAGCTTCAGAGTGCATATTCAGAGTGGAGCTTCAGAGTGCAGAGTGGAGCTTCAGAGTGCAGAGTGGAGCTTCAGAGTGCAGATTCAGAGTGCAGAGTGGAGCTTCAGAGTGGAGCTTCAGAGTGGAGCTTCAGAGTGGAGCTTCAGAGTGGAGCTTCAGAGTGGAGCTTCAGAGTGGAGCTTCAGAGTGCAGCTTCAGAGTGCAGCTTCAGAGTGCAGAGTGGAGCTTCAGAGTGCAGCTTCAGAGTGCAGAGTGGAGCTTCAGAGTGCAGAGTGGAGCTTCAGAGTGCAGAGTGGAGCTTCAGAGTGGAGCTTCAGAGTGGAGCTTCAGAGTGGAGCTTCAGAGTGGAGCTTCAGAGTGGAGCTTCAGAGTGTCAAGAGCAATGCCAATAGCTCGAACTTTAACAAAGGCAAAACCATTGCATTGTAAATGCTTGTTTATAATATAATTACTTAAGGAGCTTTCAGCCAGCCCTCTTTACCTGTTGGTCTGTTATTGTTTCCTTCACGTTTTTCTTACGCCCACTATCAGCATTGCAGCATGGGCGAATGGGTCCGCCATCTTAATCCATTGCTACATTCATTGCGAGTGACAGCATTCTACCATTTCAGAAGAAGCCCACCCACAGACAAAGTAGTTCCCTACAGGCCCGGACTGGCCATAGCGGGCACCGTGCAATCCCCCGGTGCGCCGCACGGGTGGGGGCCGGTTTTGGGTCCCTGGGGGGCTTTTTTGTTACAGGGACGCAAAATCGGCCCTGTACCAAAATCAGCCGAAAACCGGCCCCGGCAAAGAGCTCGGTCACATCTCCAACTCTTCCCCCCCCCCCCCCCCCAATTCTCAGGAGAGGTGGGGGGGGAGCCGAGCACTTTGCCAAGGCTGATTGTGGTTCCCAGTCCGGCCCTGGTTCCCTACAGTTGCCAGGGATTAGTAGGGCAATGTGAATGTGTGCTTTTTGAGCCCAACAATATATTTTTGCTTTAAACCAATACTTTTTTAAATTAGATTAACAAGTCCCCTGCAGCTTCCCCAACAATAAATTTTGCAAAAACAATGACAAAACAAAAGAAGCATTGACAACGGAAAAAGACTCAACCAACACCAAACCTGTTGGCTTTGCTAGTGCTTGTTTTTCTACCGCTACATAATAAAATGCGATGCACTATTTTTAATTTTATTTTAATAGAAGCAGAAGCCTTGCATTGATTGCACTGCTAATCCAAAATGCTGACCATCCCTTAGAGAAAATGGCACTGAACAACTACCCGCTGCTTCAAATGTAAGATTAAGCTTTGGGCCGTTATTTAATTGGTGAAACTGTGCGTTTTTTAATGTCGCCCACAGACAATTGGAGATTTGGGAGAGTGTGTGATTGCAGATGGATCCGGACTTAATCTTGCGTTCAGTGTCAAGTCTCCTGTCAGTCAACCGCAATGCCATCTGCCGAGAGTGGGGAAAAATGGGAGCAGAGGGGCCCTTTTCATTGGTGGATGACTAGCGGAAGAAAATTGGTGTTAATTGAGACTTCCAAATGATCTGCTACAAGCTTTCGTTGCAAACAGAGCGAGTGCTGGCTCGGCTACTAAATAAAATGCATATTTCAGCAGTTGCTTCTGGCTGCGGGGCATGGTGGCAGAAGATATTGTGACTGGTACAGGGCAAATCTTTATCTCCTCCACTCTGCGCTTCCTCTAATATGTTCACTTTCATTAATAACCAAATGAGATCTCCTCTTCTGGGTTATTTATATTCTAATAGGTAATTAGCGCGCCAGTGGACTCTGTCCATGCTCATGCAGAAGGCCATCTCCGGCCCTAGATGCATACAAATCCTTTGTTTCCTTTGACAGATGAGCTGTCGCATACACTGTGCTTGGCCACATCATCTGTATAATCTTCAGGAAAAGGGTTGATTCATTAGTCTCAGGTTTTTGTTCCAGAGCAGCCTTGCTTTATGCGGTCTTGCTCTGGATATTGGAAAACGGATATTAAAGTAGTATATTTTCAGATAGTAAAGATGGATCCTATGTAGAAATGTGATACAACGAAATTAGAAGATTATGCGTATTTTTAAAGTGTGCATAAATATATATTGGGCTACATTGGGCTATATATATGTTATAGCCCAATGTAGCTCAATGTAGCCCAAAGATGGCCACCAGAGACAAAAAAAAACAAATGTAGCCCAAATATCAGCCAGATGTAGCCCAACTATAGCCCAATGACAGAATGTCCCAGAGTGTTCTAAAGAACAACTAGAACGCTAACAGTCTTACTTATGACAAAAGTATGGCACACCTGAAGTCATCTTGATTGGAATAAAGTGGTAACACTTAATACATTTAATTTGAAAAGGAACAAAATGAGGGGTTTCATTTTGCCATAGAAATGTTATATATATATATATATATATATATATATATTTATATATATATATATATATATATATATATATATATATATTACCTACTGGCGGTCGCCAGTAGGTATATATAATTAGGATTTTTTTGAATAGGGATTTCTAAAAATTCTATGTTGAATAACTTTGGCGTTGATGGACGGAATTGGCTGAAATTTTCAGGAAAATGGCACATTTTGTTTGAGCGTCCCCTGAAAGTTTGGGGGGGTTTCGTCAAGCGGGGGCCGAGAAAAAAGGGGGTTCCAAAACGTATTTTTAACATTGAGTTTTCCATAGGGCGGTTGGACTCACTTTTAGCTCGAACGGCTGAATGGATTTCTATAAAACTTGGCAAAATTGTAGAGACTGTTTGCCCGATGTGCCTTTGCTAGGTCTCAAGATATGTGCTCCAGTGGATTTTGAGAAATTAACGTTCAAAAAAATATATATATCTGTGACAGCGTCCCGGTTGTTGTGTTGTGTGGGTGATGTAAGTACCAACATGTAGGTACCAATGAAGAGTCTAAAATTCAATGTACACCGTCTCCTCTGTAGATATTTTGTATGTTCTAATATGTGTTATTTAAATGTAAATGTGTGGAAAAGCACTTCATGCTTTAAAGCAATTGTATTTTTGAACTGATTGTTCTTTCCTCTTAGTCCTCCTCTTTGTTTTTTTTTCCCCACACTCTTCTTCAGCATGATAGTTGATAAATTCGTTCCCTCAAAAAATGTATATACATAAAAAAATTATATTAAATACATATAAAATATATTTTTCCTTTAAAAGAAGAAAACATTTTACAGCTTTTGATATTTGCTATTAAAAAACCATTGAAATTCACTGATAAAACCATAGGTTATAGACCATATATAGTTAGGAATTAGCATTTACAAAACCTTGAAAATTCACTGAAAAAACCATAGGTTATAGACCATATATAGTTAGGAATTAGCATTTACAAAACCTTATTTTACTCACACAAAACCATTGAAATTCGCATATATAGTTAGTTGCACTAACTATATATCGCGCACCCGCAATCCACTGCTGATCATGTCACATATTACATCATTAATGACATGGTCAGTGACATCACTGATGACATCTCAGATTACATCACTGATGACATCACTGATGACAACATCCAGTGACTGTATGTTTCTGTAAAGTTAAAATATGTCTTACATATTGAAGAATGAGTGGATGTATAAGTGTCTGGATGAAGGATTTAGTAGGTGCATGACTGACTGTATGAGTGAGTGATTAAATGTGTCTCACTGAGTGCATGGGTTAGTGACTAAACTGTCTTAATTTGTGCATCATTATGTCTGTTGTTCTGTAAACTGCTGCATGTGTTGATCAGTAGCTATATGAGTAACTATATGGGTTATTGATTGGTTGCCCAAGTATTTGTATGGGAGACTGAGTGTGTGTGTGGGTGGCTGGGAGGTGTATGACTCTGTGCATAGATGTGTGAGCAGTTGATTCACTAGATGTATGGGTTCAAAAGTGCATGTGGAAACAGCTGTATGGGCGGTTAACTGTGTGCATGAGTGTATTGGTGAGTGAATGGATATCTCAGTGCTACATGTCAAAGTAAGTGCATATGTAAAACACAGTACATGTGAGAGTTGACATATATAAATAACTGCATAAGAGCCAGTGAATGTGTGAGTGGCTGTATGGATCATTGTGAACTTGTATCAGGGATTGTATAAGAGAGTAAATATGTGTTAGTATATGTTTGAATAAGTACGGTGTGTATAACTTTATAGTTGAGGAAATGGAGGTGTGATTGATTCTTTATATGACTGACTAGGTGTGTGAGTAACTCCATGGATGAGTGACAGTCTGTGAGTGCCTGTTTACACTGAGTGTATCTAAGGTTATATTAGAGTCTGAAGAGGTTCATCGTATTATCACATGAATGATGTCATCAGTGATGTGATCAGTAATGTCAAATGAGATGTCATCAGTGATGTCATCAGTGATGTCATCAGTGATGTCATCAGTGATGTCATTTGAGATGTCATCAGTGATGTCACTGACCATGTCATGAATGATGTAATATGTGACATGATCAGCAGTGGATTGCGGGTGCGCGATATATAGTTAGTGCAACTAACTATATATGCGAATTTCAATGGTTTTGTGTGAGTAAAATAAGGTTTTGTAAATGCTAATTCCTAACTATATATGGTCTATAACCTATGGTTTTTTCAGTGAATATATATATATATATATATATAAATATATATATATATATATATATATATATATATATATATATATATATATATTATATTTATACTGAAAAAAATAACTGTTAAAGTTATGGTAGGTGCAAAAATTTGGTAAAACTGACGTTTAAAAAGCATAAAACTTCTGAAATTCACTATTTATGTTTAACTGACCTAACTCTAACTTGCGCCCTCGCCATGCACTGCTTATGACCTCATGTGTTCCATCACTCATGACGTGTTAAATGACATAATTGATTACATTGTACAATCCTTATGCCACTGTTCGGCAGGGTTTCTGGACTTAAAGTAAATCAACACACTAAACTTATGAACAATTATCCAGTTCACTTTAATGGGAGTGCCCTCAAGGATTTCACATTCATCAAGTGGAGAGGTGTGGTGCAGCGGCAAAGGCAGCTGACTTCGGGGTAGAGGGCTCACGGTTCGATGCCCGGCTCCGTCGGCAGATCAGCTCAGCGCCATGTGATTCTGGGCAATAGCTCACTTAATTCCCATGACGGCCCCCAGCGCCTTGAGACCTGTAAGGGTGAGCAGTTTGCGCCTTACAAATACCCGATTTACGATTTACATATATATTTTTTTTACATTATCCGCTATTTTAAGTTAAGAGGTTGACACATCTACATATGCCACAGGAAACACTCCTGCTGTCAGGCCGTTTGAATAACACTGCATTATAGTTGAGTAAAATAGACTACACACATTCTTCAGATGGGCATTATGGCATACAACCTTAGAGCCGTGCTCACAACACAAGTATGAGATAAACTACTTTTAGGTGCGACAGCTCTACATTCTACTTTATTCAATAATCTACAGTACCTGAAAGACATTTGGGGAAGTCTCTGAAATAAACATGCACAGTTTATAACATTTGTCTTTACCCCTGTATTACCACTACTTAACATTGCATGTGCCTAGATATGTACTGGTGATTAATGTATTGTCAACAGTAGTAGTAACTAAACATACTCACCCAGACACAACTGATGACGTCTGCGCCTGCAAGCACCCTGGCCAACGCAGAAGACAGTTTACAGGGGGGGCTCCCCCCACGAAGTCACCGCTCCAGTTTGGTACACACAGAGCTAAACATTCATCATTCATACATACCCAACAGGTGCCTCTTTTTGCAGCATGCGATGGTGCCCTTAATAACCCTCGCATGCCAGGTTGTTTGCCTGGTGAGACCTCATGGCTGAGGAGTTCTGGCTCTGAGTTAGAGATTCTGATGACTGCGGACCTGGAGCAGGCCTGTAATGACCTACAGCCATGATCCCGCTATGAAGGTCTGTCAATGTGCTGATTTTTTTTAAGCCCCAACAGCACAATTCCTGTTCCCAGAGCACTGTGACTATGTCATGAATGATACAGTTTTTTTTCCATTCACATAAATTACACCTACTCACAGAAAAAAAACTGGGGCCTATTTATAAAGGTATGCGGAGTCAATTAAGTATTACTCCTGGAGGACTATTTTACGTATTCTTGCACGTCTTTGTGAACGGAGCCTACAACATCAAAAATAATACAAAAATAGGAATATGCACATACAATTAGTGCCCATAGAAAGAAAAGCGCTCTATTTGCACTATTACCAATAGGGAGTTGGACATTATGCCCACTCCACCATGTCTGCTCCCAGCCCGGGCACCTGCAGTCCTGCCAAACGTGACCCGCTCCGTGAATAAATTAAAGTTAACCCCGCTAAAGACCATGTCGAGGGGAGGGGTTATAACCAAGTGAAAATGTGCATAGTGTGTGTACGCCAGGGGCTCGGGTTTAAGTAAGTAAAAGGCTGGCTTACCTTGAGGGCGATGTGTTCATCCCGAGCTCACAGCCCTGAAGTTTGCTCCTTTGCAGGCTCCCTGGGTTCAGTAAAAAAACTGAAAAAAAGAAACAGAGCGCGGTGTCCCTGAAGTGGACGCCACGAAAATATAAATAAATAAAGTGAACGTGGTGTCCCTAGCGGGCGCCGCGCTCGTTAAAGTAATAAAAAAGTCACGAAAAAACATCACGGGTTGGGAACGGGAAACTAACATGACGAAGCTTCTGATAAGCTTGGTTGCCATGACAATAGAAAGCTATTGTTAGAAGATGGCATCAGACTGTCCACAGTCCGTACGGACACGCGAATGCGGTTTGCTTTGGACAAATGTCGAGAGTAGCCATCTTTGTCCATGCCGACGCGTGCATGTATGCCTTTGGGAGAATTGATTGCAAAAGGCACTCGCATTGGGAGGGCAACGCATGCGCTGCTTTCGCCAGGCGAGGCATAAAAAGGGCTCTTTCTGAACCAAGACCTACCTTTTTGTCAAATTTGGTGTAATTCTGTTCAGCAGTTCGGGCTGTAGCTTTGTCTAAAATTTCCTATGGAAATGAACATGGGAAAAACGTGTTTTGGGACAACCCAATTTATTCTCAGCCCCCGCTTGAAGAATCAACCCGAAACTTGCAAGACAGAAACTGACCGCAGCTGGCCACTTTATAGAAAATTTTGCGAAGATTCATCAACCTTTGCCAAAGTTATTGGGAAAAGAAAAAATGCTTTTCCTATGGAAACTAGGTCCTAACTATAACTACCTACTGGGGAGGGAGAGAGGGAAAAAAAATATATATATATATATATATATCATGGAAAGACATAAAATACTTTGGATTGTCAACTATACCTAGAAATGAGAGAGGAGGCTACAGGACCCTAAAGCAACGGAGACTCGAATCAAAAATGAAAATTCGATTCAAAACTAAAACTCAAATGGTCTAAATACAGATGAGGACCTGCACGTACATTTGGGGTAATTGCGCTGAATTCCGAGGAGTGTTGAAGGATGCAACAATAGTTTACATTACTGGGCACTTAGCCATCACTAAATGATAATACTGTCAAATTAAATGAAAGAAACGGCCTGGAGATACTAATCAAGAGGCCAGAACACGCAATGGAAGTATAAAAATAAAAATAACTTCACACATACATTGTTGCTATCAATAAAGTTTGGAAATGCAATGAACAACTAATGCGCAAAAATAACTGAACCATGTAACACCGGGCATCATGCGGAAATGTGGAACAATATCTATACGACCAGAGTCTCGCTATATGTACTAATATTAAATTGAAACTTGTGGATAAAGCAAATTGAGAAACCGACATGAAATGATAAACTACATATCCCATAATGCCTCCTAATGGGCTATAATGGGAGAACTATAAATACTAACACAAAGAAAGGACTCGCATACCGTGAGCAAGACCCGTGGGGGTTGAAACGCGTTGGGGGGGGGGGGGGGGGGGGGGTTGGGTGATGGCAATTGCACTCTTGAAATAAATACGATTATCGCTGATCCTTGGTGTGCGGTTTTCTTCTTTGAGGAGAAAAAATTGGTGCAGTGTATATATATATATATATATATATATATATATATATATATATATATATATATATATATATATATATATATATATATATATATATATATATATATATATATATATATATATATATATATATATATATATATATATATATATACATATATTTTCACCACTGGGTAAGTATGGCTAGGGCAACATTTCCATGGGGAAAATCTTTTGGTTTTCTTATGTCTTTCACTCAATTTGACTAATTATCACAAATTTTTTTGAAAAAAGTCTCAAACACTTCAGCTCTTTCCTAGAACATTTTGGGGTGATGTGTCAAGCGTGGCCTTAGAAAAACAGGGGTGTGGGGGCCCATTTTCAATAAAATTGAAAAGCGATGACAATAAAACTGCTAAGTGGAACTACGCAAAATCTGGCAGACTGCTAGATCTGGGTCAAGGAGTCATGCTTTTTGTGATGTGGTGTAGATCAGTTCAGTAGTATTTGAGAAATTAAAATTTAATGTTTATGTATATATCACGCCGTGGAAGATCTGCAGAGCCGACATATTTAAAGATAAGATCTGATTGGCTGCCACCACATCAACAAAGATGTGGCAGTAGCCATTTTAGGACTTGGGTATTCAGTCCTTGCCTAAAAAAGGTTTCAAAAACTATATTTAATTTTGTGGGGTGCTGCAGGGTGTGAAGCAGATCCCCAGAAACTTCAGAAAAAAACCAAATTAAACCTCCCATGTCAATACATCCATGACCCCAGGAGAACGTACAATATTTTTTTAAATTACTCTGAGCAAGATGCTCTTTAGCTGAAGTGCAGCTTGTGGTGGATCTGTGGCTGCACTTTGTTTCCTGAATAAATATTTTTTTAAATGACTCATACTTGTTTTTTTTTCCAAGAAGGCTTTATTAAACAAGCATTTTCAATGCAATAGGTCTCGCATTTTAAGCTATTGACATTGTAAATGACAATGCCTTTTATTTATGTTTTAAAAACCAACACATAATTAGACGGCGTTGCCATCTACAATGCCTGCAGCTCAAACTCTCGCAAATGTGAGACCTATTGCATTGCAAATGCTTTATTTTTTATTTTCATGGTCAGCTTCATAGTGCAAAATTGTGGCAACTAGGGCAAAGAGTTTGTACCTCTCTCCTTTTCCCTTCCAGCTCTAGAGGAAAGAAGAGTTGATGGAGATCTGGGCAGGAAAGAAGTAAGACTACCCATGTGGCTCTCAAATTAATCATTGAGATTTTAACAAAACTGAGTTGGCGCTTTTAAGCCCCAGGCTTGAGCTTAAATACACCCCAAACAGAGCACTATTATGCAAGTGCTTGCAATATTTCTAAAAGCCCCCACCCTTGCCTAAAATGTCCGGAAAAAATTGCTGTGGCCGTCGCATGAGGGAAGGCAAAATATGCTGGTTGTTAGTTTAGCTTCACTGCTGCAACCACACAGAAGGCAAGCTTCGCAAAGATAACGTTATACCCTGGCCATCGCCTATAAAAAAGGGCCTAAATGTTCCCCCTCTGACATAACTACATGGATAGTGGCTCACTCGAATCAAATGCAAAGGGTAGGGGGAGGAAAATTCTGCGTTTGTGTTTAGGGTGAGGATAGGGCTTGTGCGAATTGGGAGGCTAAAAGCAATATTTAATGACCGCGGCCTACTTTGTAGCTCGCAGATGGGCTCCTGTGGTAGCAAAAAAAAATGAAGCAGCGTCTGTTGAACAAAACGAAAGGCAGCCATTAAATGCCTGCGATGAACATCTTATCCTTAGTCAAACTGTAGAAATTCACGAGGAGCATGAGTTCTAGTCACTTGAGATAACTATACCTAGGGCCACCAGAATTATGCAGCAACAAAAGGCAATTTATGCGGTGTAATGTGGCACATTTTATACTAGTATTATGCCGTTATTTTGTTATTTCCATACTTGTTAATACTTTCTGGGCATTGGCTGCACCTCATTAGTTCCAGTTGACCTTCAACTATAGGAACAGAAAGATTACCTGTCAGGCTTTGCACAGGGCCTTCCACTGTGTGGCAACATGTGTTGCACTTTTTGTAACTTTTGCTTCAGGGCCCGGTGTTCCGATATTCACTGTATCCCCGTGTGTGGCTGCACCCCCTACGTCACGGGGCGGAGAAGGGCAGAGAGCGCCGCGGGGTCCTTGTGCCAACATTGTTCACAGCCTCGAGCCGCCAGCAGCCCGAGGCGGTGTACGAGGCTGGAACAGTTCTAAATTCATGTTAATGAATGTCATATTAATCGCCATCTATGATGGAGATTTGATTACAGCAGGAAAGGGAGAGGGGTCTTGGAAGAGGCACGCTGATGTTGTAATGCAGGCAGCTTAGCATCGCAACATGCACTGTGGTCATTCTTATAATAATTTGTTTAACACGCTTCCCGGGTACACGGTTTACATTTTAAATAAATATGTAGCAGCTTTAATGCGGGGCAATACCGGCCTGCAGGTGGGGGGTCCTGCTTGTACGGAGACGGGCTGTGTCGGCACAAGGACCCCGCGGGCGCTGTCTGCCCGAGAAGCGAGCCATGTTCGAACAGAGCATGCGCAATGATGATGACACGGAATGATGGTGGGCGTGGTACCACGTCATCGGCCGTAATGTGCGCATGCGTACGCATGCGCAAAACAGGGGGAGGGGGGGCACTGCCACACGGGGGGCAGCGGATTATGGAACACCGGCCGCAGGTTGTCTACCAAAATTTGGAAACTGGGATACTGTTCTTTGTAACTGGTTTTAGCCCCTTAAAATACATTACGCCTCAAATAACGTAATACTAACACCTTTCCTCACATTTTTAACCCTCGATTTCATGTCTTCATTAACAAGTCCATTCTCATTTACTCCAGCCTGCTCTTCAGAAAAGGCTTTAAATTCAACCTCTCCGAATCCAACAAAATGGTGTTCAGATGTGCCTTACTTGTGTCTTGAATGCAAAATGTTAGTTCTCTAGTTTTTCATTTTAAATCTTTGGTGACCCTGCAGTTGATTACTAGGGATTTAACTGACAGTCAGGCTGTTTCATGTTTCACTCTGCATGACTTGGAATGCATTACTGAAATGGATGAGGAAGATATTTGAGATCTAATTACAATGTGGCATCATTGTAGCTTTCCATAACAGTAACCATAATTTCTATACCAAAAGAAACTCAGCATTTCTTCATTTACCTCAGTGTACTCTCTAGGAAATGCTTTCAGTTTTACAGCTTTTATTCCATCAAGATGGTGTTGTTGTGTTCCACCTTTTTGTCATAAATACAGAATGTTAGAATTCTGTTGCTCATTAGAACTTTGTGGGAATGCTACAGTTGATCAGTAGGGAGTTAACTGGCAGGCTGCAGCTGAAAGCATGTTTTATTCAGTGTGTTATAATGTTTTTCTGACATAGGCTCTGAAGATATTTGAGAACTCATCGAAAATGTGTGCATTTCAGCTTTCTAGAGCACTAACTAGTCTTTCTATGGCAAAACAATCCCCTCATTTTGTTCATCTGTATTGGAAATGCTTTAGGTTTTACAGCTTTGTCTCCATGAAGATGGAAGCAAAGTGACTTCAACTGTTACTACATCAAGTTTTTTTCCCTAGTGATGTTTTAGCATCATGAATTGCTTTTAGAATGGCCTTGAGCTTTCCATTATGTCCCTCTAACACAACTTCCATAGATTTCAGGTGGCTCTTCGTGTCTGTTGCAGTAGTTTATGGTTTCTCCCCATCTCTGTTGCCGGTTTGTGACCTCCCCACCAATGGGTTCACCATTGTGCCTCTTGTCGATTGGACTCCCTGGTAGGTGGTTCATGCAGTAAATATCTCGGGCCCATACATCATAGTTTTTTATTCTGTTTTTGCTGGCGTAACATTTCTGCTCACTTTTTGCACTGCTGATCAGTGGTAAAGTGCAGGCGCTCTCTGTATCAATTGTGTTATAGATTGGTGTTTCCACAATTGGATATTTGATTTACTTGTTAGTCCCCAGTAAAGTGCACTGATTGTGCTAGGGCCTGTGAATCAAATGCTACTCGTGGGCCTGCAGCACTGATTGTGCCACCCACGTGAGTAGCTCTGAAAAGGTACCTCAGACCTGCCATTGTAGAGTCTGCGCTCAGTTTTTAACTGCCATGTCGACTTGGCCATTGCACACACTTGCCAGTCCCTAACCTTCCCTTTTCTTACATGTCAGACACCCCTAAGGTAGGCCCAAGGTAACCCTGTGGGCAGGGGGCAGTGTATGTGAAAGGTAGGACATGTCCAGGTGTGTATGGCATGTCCTGATAGAGAATAACAGCCAATTTCGCTTTTCACTATTGCAAGGCTATCTGTTCTCATAGGCCTGAATTGGCAGTTTGATTATAACATCTTATAATCCTAAACTGACCCAGGGAACAAGGTAGAAATTCGAGTTTAGTATGTTTGAACTCAGAATGTTAAAATACATCTTTTAGTGAAGGTGATTTTTACATTCTGTGTTTGAAAATACCACTTTTAGAAAGTGAGTATGTATTTTCTTGCTCAGTCATCCCATGTGCCTCTGCTGGAATGTGCATTGCCTGTCTGGGTTTCGGATGACAGAGGCTGGGGAGCAGGAGGGTCAGGAAAGGCCTGAATAGACCTGGGCTGCAATGGGGGAAGGGGGACAAAATTTCCTTGCACCTCACAGGGCCTGCGTTGCCTCTGACAATGCAGTCTCCAACTCCTGCCAGGAATTCACACCAGAGAAGGCAGAACTGGTTCTGGCTGGGCACAGACACCCTCTGCCTAGAGGATCAGAGCATTTTTGGATACAAATACTGTGGCCCAGACCCCTGAACTTTAGAACTCATCTGGATCAAGAAGGCTGCCAAGAAGAAGAGCTGGAGAACCTGTGAGGAGGAACTACCACTTTGCTGTGTGCTTTGCTGGGCTGACCTGCAGTGGCTGCTTCTGTCTTGGGCAGTGAAAGGCCTGGACTGGACTTTCTGCAACCCATTTTGTGAGTCTCTCTAAGGGCTTGAAGTAGAGCTTGCCCCCTGTTCACGAAGTCTCAGGAACAGCAAAGACTTCAAGCTCTTCTGCCTGCATCTCTGGGGACTGTGTGTTGTGTGCTGTATCAGAGGAAAAGCAACTCCACGACGTCTACGACACCGCTGCCGACTCTGTGTCCTGAAGGCACCGCCGTACCACAATCTTGGTCTCACCAACGATGCCTGTCGACGCCGCCACCGAGCCGCTGCTTGCACCGCCACCTCTGGGCACCGCAGTCTGTACCGCCTCGCTTCACGCCGAAGCCTTGGCACCGCAGAGAGCACCGCTGCAGCGGGCCTTGGTCTCACCGACGACGCCTATTGACGCCGTCACTGAGCCGCGGCTCACACCCCGACCTGTGGGCACTGCACTCTGCACTGCCTTGCTTCATGAGGATGCCTTGGCCTCCACGACGCTGCCGCTCCACGCCGAAATCAACGCCGCTGCTTGCACTGTGGTTCGAGGGCACCGCTCGTAAGTTACATGACGCACCACCCTCATCCCGCACGCAGCCTTGGCCATGGCCCCGTCGACTCCAGTTCGTCAGCCGACGACAGAGCTTCAGCGACAACGCCGCTGCTTGCACCGTGACCTGCTAGCACCGTTACGAGCACCGCCTTCATCTCGCACCGCGACCCTGGTCTCACTGACGACGCCACCGAGCTGCTGCTCGCACCAGGACCTGGAGGCACTGCACGCCGCACCCCTGCCCTTTGCACCGCAGCACCCGACACCTGCCGGTGCCAGCGCTCCTGATTCCTTCATAGAGGAGCTCGACATGCAACGTAGATGACTTCGAGGGCCTCATCGCCCTGCATTTTTCACATGTACTGTTTGCAGGTCTTCCCGACACCGTAGCTGGCCCGCGACCAGCCAGAACTGTTGGATTTGTTGTTCACGACGCCGTGCTAGTCCTGGACGGAGCTATCGACATTGAGGAACTTAGTTTCAAACTTATTTTGATAACTACAGACTTTTTTTTACATATAGTATTGTGGATTTTTGTCGTTTTTGGTCTTGTTTTAATTATATAAAAATAATGGATATTTTTCTAAACTGGTGTGGTGTCCTTTTAGTGCGTACACTGTATTACTGTGGGTTATGTGCAAATGCTTTACACACTGCCTCTAAGATAAGCCTGACTGCTCGTTCCAAGCTACCAAGGGGGTGAGCAGGGGTTATTTTAGGAGTGTAACTCCCTTATCCTGACTAAAGTGGAGGTTTTTGCCTGGCTTCGGCCCTTGCCCTAGCTTACCAGAAATCCCATTTCTAACAGCCACAGTAGTGTTACTCCACAAGTAAGTTAAGCCAGCCACAATCTGCAGTTCTCATCACCTGATTTCACTGTTAAATGTAGAAGCAAAAATACTGGCGACGGTTCTAGCCTCATTACTGAATGTGGTTGTATCACCCTTAATTCATAAAGACCAATCAGGTTTTCTACCAAGGAGAGCCACTAGATTTAACCTGCAGAGACTTCACAACTGGCTAGAGATGACTCAGACAAAAAGAAACCCCATGTATATTTCCCTCCCGAGATGCTGAGAAGACATTTCACACAGTACACTGGCCCTTCTTAACACAGGCCCTGAAGTGATTCGGCTTTGGACTTAAGTTTCAGGCATGTATAGCTCTGCTATACTGGTACCCAGTAGCCACAGTCAGGATCAGCGGAGTTCCAAATCAAGAGAGGGACGGGAAAGGGCTGTCCACTGTCCTCCCTTCGCCCTTCTATTGGAACCTCTAGCTTGTTTAATCCGGGCACACCCTGATATTACAGGCTTCTGTACATGGTCAGGCCGCAGCGGAGGACGAGAGGGTTTCGGTTTATGCAGACAACATCCTTCTTTACATCACCCAGCCACAAGAGACACTGCTGGGGATGTTCCCAGTACAAACACTATTGAGCTCACGCAGGGTACATACTAAATTGGGACAAATCAAGCCTATATCTACTGGGGGGAGCTATAGATGTGTTACACCTCCCGGGGAAACTACATATAGACAAAGAGGGTTCAAATACCTCGGAAAATATGCGATGATCGATAGGGAATGCGGTTTAGATAAGAATCTTCGGAGAGTTCTGGCAGATTTCCAATGGAGTGTAGACATGGTGGAGGTCCCTACCTATATCGATGCTAGGAAGGGCTTCTTTGTTCAAGATGATCACCCTACCAAAACTATTATATATCTTCCAGAATGCATACCATAAGGTCCCTGAATCAATCTTACCAAAATAGAGGGCGAGGTCAGGTTACTATAGTGAAATGAGGGACATCCAAGAGTGGCGTTTTGACAACTACAGCGCATCTAATATAATTGGAGCATTGCCCTTCCGTAAATTGAGGACATACTACTGGGCAGCACATTTAATAGTGGTCAATGACTGGGAACATGCACCCAGAAACCATCCCACCTACAAACTGGAAAGAAGTCAATTTTGGTTGAGGCCCGGCACACACTACCTATCTGGAGGTAAGGGCATTGAGAAAACTGTTACCGGTAACACCAGTGACAATATAGGCCTGGATGAAGGGAGGAAAATACAGAGGCTGGCAACAAAGATAACCAGCAAAACTCCACTATGCCATGGGTCGGGGTTGAAGGAAATTAGGAAATGAACAGCTTTTGGAGCATGGGATCTCATCAGGATCTCCAAAATGGGTGACCTCTTGGAACCAGTCCCCTTTAGCTCCTTTCAACGCGATTATCATTTAAATGTCTCACAATATTTCAAATATATCAAGCTTAGACATGCTTGGATAGCGGAAAGGCTGATTACTATGGACATCCCGGAGTATGCGCCACTAGAGGGGAGATTGCTACAGGAGGAACTAGAGACTAAAGCGATCCTTAAAGAAATTGAAAGATAGGACAGTGAGGTGGGCAAACTGGATGACACAGATTGAGAGGCGGCCATGATGCACCCAAAAGAGGTGGCAATTAAATCACGGCTAAGACTGATCCAATTTAAAGTCCTCCATAAGGTTTATTATGATCGTGTCCGCCTACGTAAATTTGGAACAGCCAAATCCCCCCACTGCCTGAGAGGTATGACCAATAGTGGTACATTCCTACACACAATTTGGGGCTGTCCTAACATACGACCTTACTGGAGTGATATAGTTCGAGAACTAGGCTAGATACTGGGGTAGTCCCTTTCCTTTTGTGACTTAGGGTGGCAGCTTCAGGGGAATAGGCCGTTAGCCAAGGTACCAATGCCAACTCAAACTGAAGTTTTTTTCAAACAAAATAATTTATTTTTAAAGGAGCCCCGTTGTCTGGAAACGGGCTGCTTTAAAAGTTTTTTTTTATCTTTTCAGTTTTGATAGCCCTACACTGGCATGGTAGTCAGCTGTCCATTACAGGCTATCCTCCCGGTCTTTGCATCCAAATGGAGGTAGTCTCAATTTGCAAATTACTTAATGAATATTCATTAGGTATGTAAATCTGTAGCCCCCTCCGGATCCTTAATTTACCAATTGACCTATTAGTAGATAGGTCGGGTTGCAAATAATTTAATTGTCTCAAACGTTTGGTATGTAAATTGCTACTGCTTTTAACGACCACATTTTATCTCATATCACCGTTTGTTCTGCTTTTTTGGATGATCAGCTTTGTCAGCTTAGGTCTATATCCATTACGCTGGTTCAGATTCAGTGTGCAGTACAGTAAACTTTGTTGCAGCAGCTATGACTACTTCCGACTCATTCATCGTCGTTTTTTAGGTCTCGCCCTAGCGACGCAGCGCATGCGCTACTCGCCTTGGCGATACCTATAGCCGTCGCTTTTGTGAGCGAAGGGAGACAGGAGGTGGCACGCTCCCGGACAGGCGATGTGCAGGCGCGCGCACATCTCCTGTCCCCGCTCGCGGCATTTAAGCAGAACGCGTGCCAGGCGCGTTCACTCTCACGGCGATGACTTCTTTTTTTAAGCCACAAAAATCTGTCTGGAAACCGGCTGCCAATGTCTCATACTGCTCCTGGTGGAACGCGGTTTGTTTTAACCACCGCTTGGACACCAATTACGTCTCTCCCTTCTCCCTAGCAATTAAACGAGATTTGCTTTGGCTTCCCCTAGTAAATTATCTATCCTCATCTGTTCCCACTACTGCCTCCCCGGACCCTGCTTCAGTTGAAGTACGCAAGCCACCTTGACTTCCCCTTTGCCTTTTTAGCCCATCGTACGTATTTTTCTCTTATTATATTATTGACATGATAAGCTTATTTATTTTTCTTCACTTGACATTATTATGCTTGCTGTAAAAATTCTCATTGATTTTCTGTTTTTGTAACTCAATTCAGCGATTTTTCTTTATTATGCATTTTTCCTTTGTAATTGCAATTGTTTTTCCCCTTATGATGTATTCTGATCTCATATCCCATTTCCTGTTTCTTCATCCCTCCTCCCTCCCCTCCCCTCCTGATTTCTCTTTCTCTTAAATAAAATCAAACTTAAAAAAAAATCTGTCTTTGTACTAAACGCAAAAGGAGGAAGCTTGCGCCTTTTACGATCCAGACTGTCTTCTCGTTAAGTGATTCAGAAAGGAAAAATATTGTTAAAGAAGAAGTGATTCAGAAAGGAAAAATATTGTTAAAGAAGAAAAAAGTCACGGCTCTTCTATTCTCCACCTCACTGTACGAAAGACGATGATCCGTGGAAGGTAGTTCTGCATCACGGTACTAATCTCCAGGCAATAACAGTCTAGGTGTTTCATCTTCCCGTCAATGATTTATGTGCATTTAACCGGAGTGACGACCACTACTTTCAAAGACTCTTAGCATGCAGTCAAGCAGCCCCCCTTTTGCCACTCAGATATGAGTCATAAATAATTAGCATTCTCTATACATCCCGACTTATTATATGTAAAATACCAAACAGGCAAACACGTTTTCAGAAGCAATAACCACTGAAAAATGCAACACTACAAAAAAACGGTCCGAAGAAAACACGTTTTCTTAAAGCTCAAGCAATCTATAGACTTTTAAGCTATCCATTCGACCAATTTTAAGTAGTAAATTGTTTTCTCGTCCGTAGAGATAGGATTTATTCGCCAATTCCAACCACTCATGCTTGTATTTCAGATAATTTTCGATCATGTATTGCTGTATCTGTCTATCTTGCAGTGAGCTCCGTTATATTCTATATAAAAGGGGAAGAACATGTTTTTGTATTTAGCATGGACGTTATGAAATGGGGGCTTATATACAGAATGTAAGTACCTCTTCCTCATCATCTTCCTCATAGTCCTTAGTTACTTGAGGTGCACACGGACTTGGGTGAGGGTGATGGAATTACAGTAATGAGATTACTGGTATTTAATCAAGGCATTCCTGATGAACCTCCATTTCAAGGGGCAATAAAAGAAAACTGGGTAAAAGTTTGGTGAGAGATTAATTCAGAAACACAGAATATAACTACATGGAGAACATCGCAGGCGTGAAACATTGTTTTATTATTTATAATATTTGGATGGGTGTGTGATGAAATTAAGGCATATTTAAAGAGCTACCATAGTAAAGACATGATCCATATTCTTGCTACCTTCCGTTTTTCCCTTTGGGGAATGTATTTTACCACGTGGAAAAATAACTTCATTTACACTCCAGCAATTTTGAGAGCTAGTGTGTCTTCGGTCCATTCCCACTCTAGAAAGGGATTTTACTGAGTGTAACAGTAAAATATGAAAGTCAGATTTGATAAGGAAAAAGTATGGAAAGGGATTTACTCCTGCTCCTATGAGGACAAAATAATCAACTTTTAAGTGTTGAGAAAAGGTTTGTGAACACCCATAAACAAATATATTTGTGAGTGTGCACACATTTTCAGGGCATTCCATTACTGGGTTACTCACAAGAAATTGTTTGCATGATCAAATATTTTACAAACGTAACACCACCTTTTGTAAACATAAAAGGGTATATGCCCACGTAAAATAGGACATTTGCGTAAAATAAGCCATTTGCGTAAAATAAGCCATTTGCGTGTGTAATGAAACAAGCTTGAGTAGGAGGTTTTTGAGGGGCTGGTAGGCCAGTTGAAGCTCAGTGCAGGGTGAAGTGCACTGGAGGGCATCCATCTTGGTTATGTTAAAGAGCACTTCATCCTAAGCTTTCACCTAGGCAGTCTAGGTCCTGTGTTTCGAGAGGAAACCTGACTAGTAAAGATCAAAGAAGGTTGTTTTGCTTGAGGTTGGTTTGTAAGCGAACATAGACAGCTTAGTCCCCAAATGTTTTCCTGCTTAAACATACCTGTAATGGGCCACAAGTTGCTTAGACATTTAAATTAATATGCACCAAAAAAGGGACAGTGGAAGAAGGCTCCCTGAAATCTGCAGATATTTAATCCCCCTCAGCATAATCATCACCGTGCCAATAGAAGCAGTGGAAAATAAAGAAGAGATGTGACTCAATCGAACATTGTAGATACTGGGACAAGCTCACACCATCCATGGCGGCACTCCTTAAGTCACGCATCTCTGTAACACTATTGGCTGAAAATTAGGATTGAATGATGCCACTACCAAGTAATGTATTCTGCATTCCCTCTTCAGTGTCACCCGCCCTCTACTCAACCACCTGAAAGAACTTGGCACCCACTGTGATTCATGTACCACTTGCCCACCTCTTGCTCGATCCACTGCTGATTACCAGGACCCTAATAGGACCTGTCAAGTCTTCTACTTCCACCGGTAAACCCACTGAATTACACCACACAACACCCCTTCAGGACCCATAAACTGGAGATAGCGCAACCAAATATGACAAAACAATTAACCTAATAAATTGTGTCATTGGTAATGCAGTATACGAACACATCGACAAATGTGAAATGTCATCTGTGATGTGATGTAAGGTCGGGAGGAGGAAATGGTAGATGAAGTCCAGGCTGCACAGCTAAATTAACTGATACATTTCACGGTTTAAAAAAATATTTTTTGTCTTCAATGTCAATTCAGCTTAAGTACTTTTTCAGTGAACTACAAAAGATTGTATTGATACTGCTAAATGCTACGGAGCCGAACATGTGTCCTGCTAAATATTATCGAGTCCAACATTTTCCCTGCGATGTACTAGAGTACGTTTGCTTAAAGGAATATATGATTTGATATCCCACCAAAAGTTGGCTTCAGCTTCGTAAAACTTGATGGTAGGGGTTAGCCTAGTATTACCAGAGCAGAATATTCACAAGATTTTGTTTCTTTTGAACCTGTATGCTTCACGTTTACAACACCGGATTTCTGAAGAGTAACACACATTGCACTAGTGGAAAAGGATCCAACGTGGAGCCCCAATCAGCAGTCCTTAGTGGATTTAAACGTTAATTTGTTGTGGATGGCAAAGACTCTGGGTGATGAGTTCTTCAGTTGTACATTAGCAAACAACATTTTTCTTCATGGAAATGGTTTGTGATCATTTTAAGGATGCCAGGCTTAAAATTTTAGAATCTTGCCAAGTTGCACACAAATTGATTACATCTGTACATGGACCGCATGATTGCTTCGAGACCATGGTAAAAGAAAAATATAGACCACTGCTATTTGAAGGTGACACATGTCCTACTGTTATTGAAGAGTACCCTCTTTTCTTTCATTGCGCTTCTGAAAGGAAGCAAGCAGCAAACCGGTATTCTTTATCTTATGCTTTATTATCTGCAAAGGAGAGAAACATCATAAGATGATTCTGGTGCTACAGTACATTTAGGATATATAGGAAAACCCTGGACCGTTAGGGAAGTAGACTCGAAGTAGACTAGAGTTCTCTTTGAATGTATTAGCTCATGGTCAGAGGGGCCGCTACATCAGCTGTACAATTCAAAGACTCCGGTTAAGGACTGTGTAAAGAGAATTGGTTTCTCTACACCGGATGGAATTCTGTAGATGAATAGAACTCGGGTTCTCAGACACTGTGAATCTGTCCTTCCTAACCCTCATGCTTGCCGGCTTTTGAAGTAAGTAGTTTCTGAGTTTTGTGTCTTATGAAGCTGTGAAGTGTTTTCGTATCATATGCCGACGATACCCAGCTCCTCTTCACTTGCGCGAAGGGGTCTGAGTTTGACGGAGAGCGCATCCGAGGGTGCCTTGGGGCTGTTTTTAAATGGTTCCAGCTAAACAGCCTCAAGTGCAACTCAGATAAATCTGAGGTGCTCTTCTTCGGCTGTCGGTCTGATCCGAGCTGGCAGGATTGGTGGCCTGTAGATATGTTTCCTCCATCGGCTGCATCTACGATAGCCAAGAACCTCGGTGTGAAAGTCGATAACGGCTTGACGCTGAAGTCCCAGATTCTTGGCTTAGCAGGAACATGCTTCGGCCTCCTTAAGATGCTCCGTAAGTTTCTTCCTCTGCTCCCGTTGGCGCATAGGAAAATCACGGTGCAGGCCCTCATTGGGTCGCGGCTTGACTATGCCAATGGCTTGTACTTGGGCCTGCCGGAGTACCTTCTTAAACGTCTGCAGGTGGTCCAGAACTCGGCTGCTCGGGCCATCTTTGGCCTACATAGCCGAGCCAAAGCATCTGATCTCTTGCGGTCTTTACCTTGGCTGCCTGTCCGTAAACGGATAGTCTTCAAGGCACTTACTCTGGCCCACAAGGCCTTTCATGCTTCCGGGGCCAAATATATTAAAAAAACGGCTGGCTCTCTATCTTCCTGTCAAATCTCTTAGGTCAGCGTCGCAGTCTCTTTCTGCGGTCCCAGTCATAAGAAGAGCACGGACTGGGGGCCGGTCTTTCAAGCGCCTGGCGCCGCAGCTCTGGACTACCCTGCCAATTGCTCTTCGCAGGAACTCCAATCTATTGGCTTTCAGAAAGGACTTGAAATCCTGGCTATTCATTCAGTAGGCCATGTCCCTTTTTCGCCTGCCCTTTTCGCATCTGTTGTAGGTCATAAAGCGCCGGGATACTCCCCGGAGTAGCCGAGCGCTATATAAAACACCACCTAACATTAACATAACATTAACATTTTTAATGCATTGAAGCATGTTGGCCCCCATCCTAATATGTACACGTACATCACACTGCTTCACTAATGCAAAATCAGATCTCATTAAACATGTAGGGTCTTCTCTTTATGCAGATTTAGTTTTCTTCAGTAAGACTTGCATTTAGACTCCTACATTATTGGATATAACTCATTTTTATGTGACTACTGTTTATTGTGCATCAGAGCAAGCATCCATTAGTTGTGCCACTATAAGGCAGCACAACATCATAATCTTGATAGCAAGGGACAGCGGATAAGAGGTAGTTGCATAGATAGAATTTTCTACCACCTTCTGACTCAAATGACACCTACCAAGCCGCCAAACATGAGATTAGCAGTCTTTGGATGTTGATGGCCCCAGGGTGTGTTCATTAGGTTTCCTTTCGCTCTGTACACCTGGTAGTTAATCATTTTTCTGTCATTTTTCTCTCAGTAACTTCTTAAGTCTTCTTTCTTAAGACTTCTTCCTCGTAAAGCCTAGAATTTAATTTTCTACCCTGCAGACCCTGCCAGCTGCTCAGATTTCCAGATCAGAGGCGGCTATTGGTGATTCCTAAAGGCAAATGTAAAAGCAGAACGCAGGATCACAGATGTGAACTAATGGCAAGAACGATCAACTCTGGAAAGGGCGGGGGGGGGGTGACCAGGCTTGAGTCCTGGCGTCGCCTACGCATCCTGTGATTCTGGAAGACACTTTATCTCCCCAGTGCCTAAAAGAAGTAAATAAATCGAACCATGTGTCATGTAATTTGGGGCTCGTGTCCAGCGCTCTAATGCATGTGGGCAACTTTTGCACTTTAGAAACTGCGAACAGAAAAAAATAGTGGAAGTCTTCGGCAAAGTAATTTAGACTAGCTAAACATTTTTCAGCTTTTAGGAAAGCCCTTTAATGTGTTCTAACTATGTACTTTCAGTGGTTACTGTTTGTGTATCGTGCACAGGCATGAGGAAGTGTGCTGGTGTTTGAATCATGTGATACAGGCGGGTAAACTGAGGACTTTTGTAATAAATCACTTAGTTTTGTAGCGAGAAGCAGTCTGGCGCCGAAATTTTCCGAAAAGGGAGTAAATTGTTCTTTCCGAGTCTTGCCACTATGTTTCACGTGGTTCTGGGATTCCTCATTGACCGTGGGGGCATTGTGGTCTGGAATCATTGTTTTGTTAGCGAATTATACATGGGGATAGTCAACAAATTTTTTGGTGATGGCAGTGCTTTATACATCGACCATGTTTGGTGCATTGAGGTTGCACGGTTGTCAACTGCCCACCTTAAATTGTTGTGCTGTTCTGTTAGTCAACCGTATTGCTCCTGTGTCTGTGTTATAGTTTATGTAAACAACAAAAGAGTGTTCTCTGGTGTTTGAGAAACCACAAACAGGAGCAAGAGAACAGAAAACTGGCCTCACTTGGATCAGTTTGGAAAGCCCTCACTCACCACCTAGTGGTGACATGCTTCATCATTGGGCCCCACTAAAGAGGCAGAGTGCACTTTTAGTGTGCTTCGACACCAGAATTACTGCGGAGCAGGTTTTGTGAGTTCGGGCGTGCAGTGAAAGTAAATTATATTATATAGTGAGGGAATTAAAAAGATGTCTTTAGTGTATCAAAATTATTTATTATCAGATCACTAGGACATACATTTAAAATTAAGTGTAGGAAAGTAGTCCACAAATAATTGTGTGGTTCTTTCCAAAGTTAGTTATTTGTCAGTCAACATGTTTCTGCCTTTGAAACGGTGTAAAGTTACTAGGCATTCATCAGGACTTAAAAAGGTGTACTAAGCCCTGGCGGTATGGGCACGCTAAGGCCCACCCTTAGCTAGGGACGTGAAGAGTGAAAATTAGTGAAAAAAGTTCAAAAAAGGGGAGAGAGTTCTCTTCCCAGTTACTCCTGGTTTAGGAGGCTTCAGCACTTATATGGTGTGTTCATGGTACACCATGGGTCACGGGAGGGGGGTGGAAGAGTAATTGGCACACCGCCCTTGACGCTAGGCACCATCTGTGTACCAGCAGAACCCTCAAACCGGACCCCGACGATGTGAACTAGTCTGTGCTGCTGGCACTGTGAGGTAAGGGTGTGATGCCAATTTGGGAATAGACTTCACAACCACACAGCATTGGTGCTGCGTTTTGCGCATATCAAGCCATATCATCAGGAGCGGACACTGAGATCTAATCGGCAGCGTTTGCTCAATGCCCCCGTTTCACAAAAATGCGACAAGAGGGAGGTCTTTCACTGTAAGGATGGCCAAATTGTGGAACACCTTGCCCAGCCACCTATGCATGCTGGATGCAGAACAAGACTTCAGAAAGGTTTTTAAAACTTGGCTCTTAAGGCAGGGGAAGTAGCATCTTGAGCTTCTCAGTCTCTCTAGTCTGCTAGCGCCTGGACACCTCTTCAGAGGTAGCTGTGTGCTCTATAAGTGGCCGTTGATTGATTGAGTGATGAGTTTGATGTGGCCTGTAAGATTTTTGGTTAGCTCAACGAGTGGTTGCAGTATTCAAAGCATGACTCAAAGTCTTAATGCTGGCTAAATAAGGACTCGTAAGAGAGCTCTGGACTTGTGTGTTCTCACTTGACATTAATGTTATGGTGTTCATATTGTTTTTCCAGTAAGAGAGGCTATCCATTTTCTCTCTGACAGTCAGAGTGAAAACTTTTCAGCCATCTGTTTCACGAAGAGAAAAAAATACACTGAGGATTATGTGAAGATGAGAGTTAAAGGAACAGATGTTGTGGCACACCTTATATGTGAGATATGCCATTCCTTATATCCGAGTGTTGAGTAATTTGCGAGACCATCAAAGCAAATTAAATTATCTGTGAGGATGTCAAAAAATCGACTCGAAAATGTTGCTAGTTGTATTTAGTCTGTTTATGCTAAAGAGTGTGATTTCACTTACATAGTATCTGCTCTTGCCTTGATTCTGGGGGAGCTTTATCAGAGGAGATGTAGAGGGCTGTTTCCGGTGTGTCTACCCTACCATGCACACGCAATTGTACTTTCATATAATTCTGTTGCCCATAGTCATCGCTGTCATTGTGTACTTGTTGTGATCATCCTTACTGGGCTTCACTTGTTTTTGAGCCATCTAAACGTTTGAGTTTTTTTATTCTGGTTCCTGCTGAGCGTTTGTGGTGAAAGGGTGCCACACATCTGGCTCTGGTTAGCTTGTAATCTTTATATATTACAAGAGAGGATTTGGGTTTCTGACTTCGGAATACACTTTAATGTACATCAGGCAATGTATATCCCTCTGTACACGCGAGCCCGCGCTTCAGAGCAACGATTAAGCGTTTTGTTATTGCAGGTGTTTCTGTTACACTCAAAAAGCTTTAATACAACTGACATCCAATAGCCTTGAAGTTATTGATCAAATCAGTAGCTAAGCTCCTGTTCTCCTTTCACATTCTGTGCGATTTCTTTTTCAAAATCCCTTTTGGGTAAGTGCAGTGCATAGAGGTGATTGAAACGAGCAGCGACAGCCAACATTTCCTAGCCAGTGTTTCTGTAGTTACACATGGTTGCTTCAAATATAACCACTTATGTTCTATATAGCTCACATGTGAACCCTAGAGTACATAGAACAACATTTCCTATGATGTCTTTGTCAATTTTATAATAGAAAATGCTGTTTGCATCCAATCTTTTAATCTGAAAGTCCACTGAGGTCCAGCTGCAGCACATTCACATGAAGTTTTCGAATACAAGTAGTTGACTTTACTGCTAGTTTTCCTTGACTTATTACAAAATCTCAAATAGTTATGACAAGTTTTTTTTAAACCTTTATTTTTAATTTTACAATAACAACACTGGGTGCAAGCAGACGGTCAGATTGTATCCGTGAACAAGTTACATTGACAAGAGACAATAGAGGTAGACAATTTCAAGTACTAAGAGCTGTATGACTAGGGGCTTAGGGATAATCATATCAAGGGCAGCCACTCTCCTCCTATTCAGTCCCACTTCGCTCGCATCCGAATCATGTTGTTCACGCCCAGCCCCCTCAATGTTGTTTTGAAACGTTAGAAACTATTTTATGTCTATCTAACCACGCAGTTGTCCACAGACCTACTGTCAGCAATTCTTTAAAACATACATGAAGTGGGCTTTAACTCCAGCCAGAGGAGTAGCTTTAGCTCAATTCATGCTATTGTATGTAGTGTGCATCACTCCTAAGGACTGGATGCGTTAGTAATGCATGAGGGACTATTTTACAACTCAAAAGTACACTGAATCCTCACACATTAATTCTCTCATATATACATTCTATATAGAAAAGCACTCAATGGTTGCTTTGTTTTTTCAGTGCCACACACTTTTTTTTATATTTTAATCATGACTAGTGTTGACCTCCCTCTAGTTCGTTATGGATAATATTTCCAATCCTCACATTTTTTACCAGTCTGATTCAATATGTGTGTAGTTGTCTTGTTTGTATTCCATTGAATTAATGACACCAACACACCTGAAATCCATGATATGTAGGTGAAGCGTTCAGGATAGGAACTAGTGTCTGTATTCACCTGTCGGCACCCTAAATACGAGTCACAATGCAAACCAGACCTACTGGCATTTCTAGTGTTCCTTTCAAATTTGGACACAAATGAGTTAATAAGACTTCGCTTGTAGGATGCTACACCTTCCTTTGAAAGACATAACTAAATAGCTTGACTTAATCTGATATGAGAGCACAACAGACATCTGCCTGTCTTTCTTTCTGGCTCTTACCTACAGATTCCTGTTCAATTCTTCAATTCTAAATGCTTGCTGCAAGATAAAGGCGTAACAATGCTGATGTGTTTGTTTTCATAGGCCTAGATATACTTCAACTATTGCACTCTCCTGCCCAGCTTTTTTCTTCCACCGGTGCTAAATGGAACCTGTGCAAATGGAAGCCGAGACCTGGTGAATAGAACAGCTTGAGGTTGTTGGTTCCCTTTGCACATTTCAAGCTAGTTGTGGTTTTCCCATCTCTCGAATTCCATTCCCTGAGAACAGGGGTGGTAACATCATTTGAGGATAATTTGATTGGGTATAAAACCAATTCATTTATCCCGCTCTTTAAGAATGTCAATCTTACAGGAGCACCTTGCGTTTGGAGAAGAAGCAACTTTAAAGTTGACTAGTCGGTCCTGCGTCCACTATATTGTTTGCAATGACATATTGTGCTTTCAATTTGAGAAGCAAAATGTCTATTGTTCTAGGGTCAACAGGCTCGATCTTGTTGTTCATGGTGTCACTCTTTCACATAGGGTTATTTACAAACAAGTTTCACATTTATTGAAAGAGATACAGGGTTGGTGAATTAAAATGCCCCCAAATTTCAATTTTAAAGGGGACGTGATCTATCTTGCTTAAATTTGTGCTTAACAAAAACAAATACTTGGACTTGAGTGACCTATGTACAATAAATCCTAAATGGAGGGCCATTTACAGATATAGTTATATTCTGATTCAGCACGAGAAATAGAATGCATTGATGAGCACTTCTTCACAAAAGAAGTAAATGTGTTTTCTTGGTTTTAGACTCCATTATAGTTACAGCCTTCCAAGCAGAATAAAATAGCGCCTGTGGGCTTACTCCAGTTTTGCTAAAGCAAAGTGCCTGAAGTATTCATAGTTACTTTTCTGTGGCTAAAAGTGCTGATGAGATGATTTTATGTAAGTGTTAATGACTTTGTTGACGAGATGATTTAGGTTAGTGTTAATGACACTGCTAACAGCAAGATCTGGACCAATCAAAGAAGAAATGCTGAGTCCCTCATTCTAATCTTCATTATTAGATCCCCATGAATATGTAGGGCAGGGCCAGATATTCCTCAAGCATTGCTTCTCAGATATCTGTGATTTCTGACTCGTCCGATGCAGGACTGTGGTTTCGAGGCATTTTGAGGGTTGTGGCTTCCTGCGCCTCTCATAGGAGACAATATTTGTGAGGGTGAAACTCAACAAAATGATATTCCCTGTAGCCGTGCCAGATGTTGAAAACCTTAGATCTCTGTCAAGCTGACTCGCTTCATCCTTGTTGAGGTACATCCGCTGCTTTCTTGTTCTCTTCCCCATGATGGTGTCAGTAGATTTTATAATTTGTTTTTATGATATGTTTTGTGCTGCAGTTTGTCCTATTTTTTAAAGTATTTTTTGGGCTTTTCATGAACATTCTACTTACTGAGACAATAATCCGTATTGATAGAATGAGACATGATAATTAGCAGTATGGTTAGGCGAGCTCAGTGAGGACCTTGTAGACAATAGCAAGACACCTCTGTTGGCATTACTCGAAACCAATGAGAATGAAGAAACCAATTCACTGATATGTGTCACTAATTACAATTCCTCTTCTAATACCATAAAGAGAATAATAAACAAGAAATGGCACATTCTCACTTCTACTCAATTGGCATTCAATAAACCCTTGTTTTCATTCAAACGAAATAGGAGCATTAGATATGTATTAGTACACAGTAACAGGTGGAGAGGCCCACAAGAGTAACAAATTACCCTATGCGACAACCCAGGAGTTAAAGGACACTTTCCTTGCAGCTCCTGATTGGTATGCCCATTTACTACGCAATCAAACTTTATTGACTTAGGCCTTCCTACCCTGTGGGAACAAAGACATCCCACTAATTGTAACACTAACAGAATGGGCATACCATGCAGGAGCTGCAAGGAAAGTGTCCTAAAACTCATTTAACCATCAAGTTTGAGCTGATTGGATACTTGAATGATACACCACAGGCTTTCACTAAATCGGTAAATAGTCCGTAATGTTGTATCGCCACAAGGAATAGACGGATGAGGGGCAATTTCCAGCTTAATTTCAGGCACACTCTGAATATTTGTCGAATGGTTAACAAGAAATCCCTCATGTTATCACAACATGAGCATGCCCTAGGTGATGCATGCCATAAAATAGAATATCGCATCAGGATTCTTTTTGACCCACTGACAAGTCAAAATTTGAAAAAAGGTTGTGTGAATACAGTATATGGCCGTTTTTTAATTACAGGTTGGACTTACAACAAAAAGAATATAACAACAAGAAGGGCAAGTATACACTTAGCCCTCGGATGCAGTTAGGTGCCTGCATCTAGTCTGTACGAATTAGACAGCATATTGAGCTGACATACCAGGGAGGTGAGACTAATCACCCTAATGACAGCCCCAGACCCATTGGGGCTATAGAGTAGGGCTGAAACATGTTGGTTTAAAGTCATGGGACCATTGTATCCTCAACACCAGACATTTCAATTTTAATTTTTAATATTCCCAACTACTCTATAAATAAAGGGATACCTTGGAGTAAGCTGGAGGATTTTTAATCTTTATGCCCCCTGGTATTTTTCTTTCAAGTGCTCCCTGGAATATGGTCGAGCCCACCCTGAACTTTAGGAGTTTGGGTGAACCCGATGATGAAGCATGACACTATTAGAGTGTGTGAGGGTTATTTAAAGAAAAATAACCCTTTCCTTCCCCACCCGTAGTAAGACGGAGCTCCACCTGAAGAAATTAGTGCCTTGCATGTTAGACATAATACGAGGTGGGATACCTTATTGTTTATATACCTTATCAAACACCCATGTCTCTTGGAAGAAACACATTTGAAACCCCTCAATAAAACGACCCCAATCATCATCAATAAACTTGAGTTTTATTCTTGCTATATATCAACTGACTAAGTGTAGGCCAACTATCCAATGAGAGCGCAGATTTGTAGCAGGATACATGATTGTGCTATTGTGTTCTAGGTTTGGCGTTACATCCAATAGTGGGAGATAATTATTAAAACAGAGTCTTCCCTCCTGATTATTATCAAAAATACTAGGTGTATTACTAGGTTGGGTATCGGTCACTGGGGATGGCAGGGGTAGAGGGGGGGTCGGTCAGGGCGTTGTCACATCCCTGTAGTCCTTCAGTGGTTTATGCTGCAAATACCTTTGCAGAGTCTCTTCCACAAGATACCTCAGCCATGGTCGTTATAGTGTTGCTGGCACCAAGTGTGACAGTCTTTTTTGGCACCCCCATGGACCACCTCTTCCATCGATTCCCTTTCTACCACCCTCCAACAGTAGAGAAAGAAAAAAACTTCAAACCTATACCATGTAGTTTGCATGCAGCTCTTTGACAGTTCATAGGTCACTGTACTATATCAGGATTGTAAATTATGAACTACAATTAACAAAAGGATCTCTGTAACCCAAGCAATAACTGAGCGAGCAACAATAAATACATTTCTGTGAACTGCATTGTACATGGTATTTGCAGCAGCCATATTAACCCTCTGAAGTACTGTAGGATGAGTCAAAACTGCCATTAGACACAACTCTGATACTTCTCCAGCAGGAACATTAATCACCAGAGTTATCTTGAATTCTTATTGTTGCCTGAAAACCGTGGTACACACAATGAACTCTACAGCAAGTGCTTTTAAACTCATAATTTATTTCTAAACACAGCACCCACTAAGGTTAGCACCAGAAGAATTACTGTGGTGGGAAAATATCTCTTAAAACTGAGCTCAGTGAACTGATTGGATGGTACCTGTGTGTCTCCGTATCTTTTCCTCATCTGTAGTGCAGGGAGTGAGTTCCAACCAGGTCTAGCAGTATCCTTTTATCAAAGTGGCCGGAGTGTACCTGCTAACGCCTTCCAGTTGTCTAGTCCTTCCTATGGAGATCAGGGTGAATATCTATTAGTCTTACTTTTAACACCTTTACAACATTCTATGCCCCACCTCGATACCCGTCAGTTGTTGGTGTCAACTGCTCTTCAGGGCAAATGCTAAGAAGCTTGGATGAATCTGGTACCCACTGTGCAGTCTCACTACAGTGAGAAACATACTCTGGCACTTGGATACAGGCACGAATATGAATTGCTTTCTTGTATATTTGTTCTCATGTTGTCGGCAGCCGCGGCCGGTAGTGGGAGTACCGGCCGGGCGGTGACGTGGGGAGGAGGAGGGGCAGGGTGGGGGGTAGTAATGTATGGATTACGGACTTTAAAAGGTAAGTAAACATAAAAATAAATAAAACGAATTTCGTTGCACACACTGCATCACCAAAGCGATGCAGTGTGTGCAACGAAATTCGTTTTATTTATTTTTATGTTTACTTACCTTTTAAAGTCCATAATCCATACATTACTACCCCCCACCCAGCCTCTCCCCCTCCCCATATCATCGCCCGGCCGGTACTACCACTACCGGCCATGGCTGGTTGTCGGTTTCCTATAATTGGCAAGGGGAGTTAAATTAGAGAGGTAACAGCCTGGAGATAGCTTGCTCATGGTGCGAAAGAATTCTGCTGTTGCTAATGATTAAATGGTTTCAGGTTCTTGGTGTTGTTTGAGTAGCCCATTATTCCACTATTACCGTAAGACCGATTGTTGAGTCTAAAGGCACCCTTGCCCATATTTCCAACATTACTGTTTAATTTTTATCTAATTGATTGTTTTGCATTCTTTGCCGTATTGTTACCTTAAATTGCTGAAGGAGGATACGAGCCTTGGAAAGAAGGGTCCCAGGGAGAAAACGTCGGTAAGAGATGACCAGTAAAGTAGGATATTTGCTAATGCAATCTTTTCCAAACCCCTTGTATTTCACTGACCATAGGGAGCAAGACTGAGATGGGTGCAAGAGAGTGGGTTTGTGGCAGACATTGGGGCAGGTTGTCCGACTGCAACAAATCTGCCCTGGTACATTTGAAATTGTAGGGTGGCTTATGAGAGAGATACTGAAGTAAACTTGAGAGCCCAGGAAGCTGGCGAGTAACCTCCCAATTAACCCCCTTTGACTGCGGTAGGGTCTACCATGCTGCGTCTTTCAGTTTGATACATTTACCTGTGAGCCCACTGTGGCAAATGGAGCTAGGTGAGAGGCGGGTATAGTGGCTGCTATTTACACTTCCTATCATTTTTTTTTTTTTTTTTTTTTAGTAAATATATTTTTATTGCAGGAAGTGATTCGAAGTACAACGTTGGCATCTGCTTCATTACGCAATCAAGTGTGGGTGGGACCCATATAATCATTGTACACGGCCATTCAGCCCACAACCCGGAGGTCGGGCGGCGTACGCCATTTTCTGGTACCGTATACCACTCTACGCACATAGTATATTGCAGACAATCTAGTTAGTCCCATCTGCTTTTATCCAACTACTTCCAACCTATCCCCCTCCCTCCCTCCGCTTACTCTACCCTCCAGAGGAAGACAGTGTTGTTCATCACTATTCATTGTCCCGATGCCTTAAAAAAAACCAAATCACCCCGCCTCCTCCAACTCCCACCCACCACCCCACTCGTCATCGGTAGATCAACTATGTTTGTTCCTCTTCTGTTAAATAGGCCGTGAGACTGCCTTGGTGGCGTCGTGCTATGCTATTACGTCGCGTCTGTGGGATCCAGGCTTCCCCCTTCCGTGCTGTCCGTGTCAGTATGAATGCTATGGTCGCGTAGGGCCTGCACTATCGTTTCCCAAGCCTGAGCCGTCTCCAGCGCCCGTTCATCTTGTCTACGCTTTGCCTGCTGGAATCGCAGCGTGCTTTCACTCCCTGCCCATTTAAGCAGCTCATTGTGCCATTTAGTGTCCGACGGACCAGCTCGCGCCTTCCAGTGTCTGGTGATTTCCCGTTTAGCTAACAGTAATCCCAAATCGATGAATTTACTGGTAATTTTAGTTTTAGGTGTATGTGGAAACCAGTGTAATATCCCCACAGCTGCGTCCATCTGTAACGATCTACCAGTCGCCGCGGTCAGTGTGTCTCCTACGATCGCCCAATAGGAAGTCAGCCCAGAGCAGGACCACAACATGTGCATGAGGTTCGCCCCGGGTGCCCTACACCTAGGGCAGGCTGCCGTCTCCAGACCAAAGTATTGTTGCAGCTTCACCGGAGTCAGGTAGGCTCTATGCAACACATAGAAGTGGACCAACTGGAAGCGTGCGTTCCTCGTCCCCTTCCAAGCTCTCTGCAGCAGCTGGGACCACGTGGACTCCGGAATTTCTCTACCTATGTCCGTACACTTCCTATCATTTCCTTAGGTGGTTGGGCTATTAGGGTGATAGAGGAAGGCATTTTGGACGTTTTGTGGGACCAGGTTATCGTGCAGGGCACTGCATGTCACTAGCATCTATGCCCAAGTTTAAAAATATGTCTTCAGTGAAGGGGAAAGCATAGCAGTATCTGGCATTATCCATTAGATTTAATCGTGTTAGCTGCCTTTAGTAAGCAGAGCAAGCGTTCTTTAGCATCTAGTGATAGATTTTGTAGCTTGGAGCCCTTAAAAAGCCCGCAATCTAGGGAATGATGGTCCATTTGAGCCTCTTTCTGATTGTGTTAAAAGAGCAATCTACAACTGGGGGCCGAAGGTCATGTCTTGCCAAGTGCTTTATGGCTGATGTCTGGAATTGGTTCCAGAGTCCTTGCTTAACCTACGATGCTTACCTGCCTGCTCCATTGAGGACTCTGTACTCTTAGCAAGATAAGGGCTTGTGCTTGGGACACGGGAAAGATGCTGGGTGCAGATTCTCTAATCGTTTTGCTCCAGGATTTCTGAGGCAAATAAAAGCATACACATTTTTAGGGCTTAGGCACCCAGAGGACTGGTGTCACAATACCTTTAAGACCTATGTCACCAAAGAACAACGAGCCATCAATACATCTCCCTCACACATACATTCACACACTCCACCTTCTGTTTGTCATTTACCAATACTTCGTGCCATAGCAGCTACTTACCTGCCCTTTGCGGCTGAGAGCTCTCTAAGACCGGTTGTTAATGCCCTAATGTTGATCTGTGGGGCCCCTCCAGATACAGGAGCAATCAACATGCTTGCTATACCCTGGGGGGCATTATTCCTATTTTAATGTTGCCTTCCTTGTCTCAAAAAGATTTATTCTTCGGTCCTAGTCGCCATGTTCTTTATGTTTTCTGAGGGAATACTGCAAAGAACTACGAATTGTTCAAGCATGCTTTTACCTTATCAATGTGTTTCAGCGTCCCACCACTATATAATTTTCCTTTTTAATACCATGTTTAGTGTTTCTTCCTGTTGGGCTATCTTATAATAATTACCTTTCTGGCCTCATCTTTGAACTTCTTATGGTCCAGTACTTTCCCAGATATGGTTCATCTTTGATTCTACGGTAATTCATTGAATTTATTCAATAGCAATATTTTGTGCATCCAGCCACTCTTCTTATTCCTTCTGAACCTAGAATTTCCAATAGATAGGAAACTATTAAATGCGTGAACATACGTCATTTTTTTTATCTATCAGTAGTGACTATAGCTTGATTATGTATGTATGACTATGAAATATCTTGCAGTTAAATCCAAGCAAGAAAGGTATTTAAGTAATGTTAGGTTCCATTTTAACCTTCTCCGTGCTCTTTTTATGGAAAGGCCTGCCTCTCTTTCGGCGCTTGTAAAGTAGGCTGGAGTGTAAATTTGCTCAGGCTGAGTACAGCTCCACGACCAGGCGAGGTTTGCACAGCAGCGAAGATGTGCAGTTCCTTCTAAAGAGCAGCCAAATACAATCCTCGGGCTTGTATGTTTGAAAAGACGCCCAGTGCTGGGTGTGTTTGCCAGGCTTCAACAGAAAAAGAGGCCCGAACACCAAGGCAACAAAGGGGAACGGCTTTGAACTTCATCCATTATTGAAATGATCAATCCCCTTGCGAGCCCCACGCGTGTGACCTTTTTATGCGTTTTTTTAGAAAAGCTGCCGGCTCCGTCTCCTCGGGCGTGCTCGGTGTGCAACCCATAACTACTGGGCATAATGCGCATTGTGTCCTCGCCTCGTCTCAAAGCCACGCCGCGCTCTAAGAAGCACAGTTATGGCCTTTGTTTTGACGTTTTACAGACATATGCTGCTTTTGCTATGAGAGGCTATGGGGTATGGCTATTAAGAGCAGCAGAGCTGTTTTTCCTGCTATTGACAGCCCAGCGGTAGGGCCCTGTCGAAAAGCAATCAAGGGCGTCTGTAGTAAATTAATGGGCGTTTTGAAAGATTCTAGAAGGCTCCGGGGCATGTTGCGTACTAGCTGGCAAAAGTGTCCGCCATTAGCCGCCGTGAGCAGCGCGCGCGCAAGGCCCTCTGGGTATTTCATAAACTGTTCCAGAGGCGCACGTGGCCGTTTCTTTCGGCTGTAAACATGCAGCCGCTCTTACCAGGGACCGAGTTCTCTCGGGAGGAAGATGCGTTTGGCGCGCTGTGTGCTCCTCGTCGTCTGCTTCTTTGCTGACCGTGCGGGCACCGTTGCCAAGACCCAGGAGAGGGCCTGGTGTGCGACTGGCCGTCCTCGGCCGTCGAGTGTGTCTAGGCACTGCGCCTTCTCCCGCGAAAGCTTCCTAGCCGCCTCGCTGTTGTGCTTGGCAGGCTTGTGTCAGTTAACTTCCAACGGCCTTTATTATTTGGACGGTTAAACATTGGACTGCGCCGGCGGTTGGAAAGACCTCTCACTGTACCGCTGGCTGGTGTCTCCTGTTCTCAGGGTGTCTCCTGTTCTCAGAGTCCACAGCGACAGTGCGAGTCTTAGTTTAAAAAAAATGTGGTATATTACTTGAATAATAACAATGAGTTCCCTAGTTTATTAGGCAAGGTCAAGATTCACATATAACACAAAATAGATTGAACTATGAAATGCCTTTAGTTAAAAATATACCTATCATACCAGTTTTCTCCTTTGCGTAATTGGCAAATTACAGCTAGCTGCAAGCATGATTTCGTTTGATCTAGAAGTGAGCGAACTACCAGTGCATGACGAAGAAAGCTCTGAACATGTTTGCCATGTAAATCGTGCAATAAACACAAGGCAAAACTATTATAAAGTCTCTTTAAAATAAAAAAATGTGTATTTCTTTAGGCGTTTCACCCCACTTCACCTTATTACATATCACTGCATTGAAATACATTTATTAAAAGTGACGACTTAAAACATGTACTCGGAGACATTCATTCCCTTGCCGAGGGATAATATTGTTATTGAGCTACATGCAGGTCTGTTGCCATGTGCACCCTACATGTGGCCTTGATCCGTATTTTACATGGAGCAACATAAGTGTCTATTAAATTAAGCACAAGAAACGTTTTTGTACAGGGCATAGCCTGAACTTGCGAATTTGAGAGATCTTTCGTGCGATTATGAATAAAAAGGAACCTCTAGGGAAATAAAATATTTACCTAAGATAACACAACTCATCAAACAAGGATTGATCCCTGGTTTTTGGGTTTCACGTTGTGCAGTTTAGCAACTTGATGGGTTTCTCAGTCTCATGTTCCACATCAAAGGCTAAAGATTTGTCTGGCCTTTCATTTCTGGTGCACGACAAGCCACACAAAAGCTCTGCTTATTTTGGACTCAAGGGTTCAAGAGGACTACGAGCTGCCCAGTATCCAGCGCGAGAATTTCGAGCCTTCAGTGGCTCGCCCCCTTCTAATTATATAATTTGATGGCTTGCTGTCCGAGCACGTCAGTTTAGATATTAGAACATGTGAAATAAGATGTCATAGCACCCTTCTGTCCCCAATGCTGCTCTTGAATGTAGTGTACTGCAAACTTTCCACTTTCACATTTTGACCTGTTTTGCCTCTTTCTTTTCAAGTGACCTGTTTTGGGTGATTTTAGTGCCCGAACTGTTGTGATGAACATTTAGTGGCAGAACTGTGATCTGCATGTCTAGCAGAACATCTTGCAAAAATAAATGTACAGCAATTGAATCAAAATGAACACAGCTCTTGATTGTAAGCGGATATCAGTTTTGATGCCAATGAATCGTGGCATTTTTTTTTTTAAAGATTTCCCAAAAATATGTCTTAATAAAATTCAGTAGTGGGGCAATTAACAAGAAATCAAAACGTTATGAAATATATAGCCAATACTTCCATGATTAATGAAAAGTAAAACTTTACCTTAAGATGTAAGGAGAGGGTTGACAGTGTTATAGTAAGTCTTCTTTTCAACTTCACCCGAAGGGATCAACCTATCGAAGGCTAAAACTCTACACAATGTGATACAACAACATAGGGAGCTGTTACCATAGGTTCAGGGAAGCCATGCTCAGCTTAGATAATGTCCTTTCCCCAACTGTAAGGTTTTTAAATACTTCAGATATATCTCTGGACAGCCACAAATGTTGTGAGTTTGATCTGAGACCTGACTCCCACTACAAGTCAAAACTAGGCTGTCCTTGGCTGAAAAACATATGAGGCTCTTTTGAGGACAGTGTTGGTCTCTGCAGTTTGAAGGAGAAGTGATATCAAAGTCTGACCAAAGGATCTGAGCATAAAGATCCTGATGTCAGCCCAAACCTTTCCTACTAGAATCCTTTTTGATTACCTTTGAAGCTAGCTGTAATCCAGTTTTCATATGATTTGACACCAGCCACTAAATTGATCACACCTCCTTGGCATTCAACCCGGAGCAATAAGAATTCTTGGAATTTAGACTCAAATGGCTATCACAGATGAGATGACATAGCTGGGTGCCACGGGCCCTAATGCAAGCAATTAAATTAGACTCCTTTGGCCCCCAGTTGGATAGTAAACAAGCATTGGCATAGCCAATAGGTCTCGCCTTTGGGACCTTATAGTGTTTAGCCATGCACCTTCAGAGCACGTATGGCTCAAATAACGCGGTTATCCAAGTGCCAAACGTATGCATCTGGATTGGCGAAAGAGGATATGGCAACAAACTGGACTCTAGATTTCCGGCGTATGGCATTTCTTCTCTTGTAGTCACAGGATCACATCTCAGAATATTGCCGCGGCTTTGGGACAGCAAATACATCTGGGCCACAGTTATTTTTAGGCTGAGGAGGGATGTTAGCAACAAGGCTTTAGATCTACAGGAACCAGTGAGGTCACTGGAGTCAATGAAGGCAACTGAGGCATGAATTGCAGGGATACCTGCAAAACTATGTGAAGAATAACTTGGGATTAATGCAAATTGCAAAGATGTGTGTGAGTGTAAGCGCTATATGAACTGCACTCACACTGGCTTTTGAAGCCCCTAGAAGCACAGAAGGAGCTTTTGCTGATGCTGCTGGGACATCTGAAGAAGAAACTGGCTAAATGTGAGGAAGAAACAACTGCCATGTCCTTTCCTTGACTGACATTTAATGGACAGTCCAACCTCTCTTATTGAGACTACAGGATCAGTTCTGGTAAGAGCAAAAGGTCCAGTCTGTTTGGTCCAGCCAAGACAGCTCAAACAACAGGCATTTTCACTCATTTGTCACTCCCAACTCGAGGAAGGTACACTCAGCAAAGGAGATAATAGGTGGTCTCAGTCTAGAAATGCTCTTGGGGGGTGGGGGGTAGATCTTTCTACCCTATCCGTTGCTGTGAACAGAACACACAAGGGGAGGAGTATATTTTACTTTGGCATTTGTTAGCTTATGGCTGATAATGACTTTGGAAATAACATGGGTTGCATACACAATGCCAGCACAGAGTTTCTTCTCTCAATGGGAAAAAGCATGCCTTGCTCCCCCTCTCCCCTTACCATCTGACAGTTCCTAGCAAGAAGGTTGAGAAAAGCAGAAAAACAATATCAGAGAGAGGAAAGCCGTTCTGTGCAGGAGACATTAAATGAAGACCGAAAGAAACGGCTGGACTAACACAGAAAGCTCTGCGGTGTAGAAAGTAGGGAAGGACTCCTGAATGCAAGTGTATGAGTATGAGGAAGAAAATCAAATAGGGAGTGAGTAAAGTCAGGTGAGGGTGGGGGTAAAGGTGTGGGGGTGGGGTGTTGACAAAGAGCCCTTACAGTGTGAAGGAGAAAGAGTGTGCATGTGTGAGAGAGAGTAAGAGTCAACGAGTAGGGAGGAGAGAAAGAGAAACATGAAGGTATGTGATCTTGTGTAATGTAATTGGGCACTTATGTAAAGCGCTCCAATATCTTTCAGTAGAGTTCGCACTATATATTTAAAAAACAAGCATTTGCAATGCAATAGGTCTCGCATTAATTAAGTTTGAGCTATTGGCACTGCTAAATATTGCAACACCAATTGCAACAAAAGGCCTTACAGAAAGGAATGATGGAAGGGCAGAATGGATTTAAGGCTATTTCTGAAATACATCTGTCCAAAGCATTGCGTATCTGCTGCAGCCATTTTAGTAGAGACAATAGAATTTTCCAGCATCTTAACTCCTACTTTCAACCCTTTCTAGCTATGGTACACAGGGCCACTCCACACATACCAGTATGACACTTATTACACCTGCACACAATGTATGAACTTGAGACTCAGCAGACATTTGCAGTGTACCACAATTGCAACTAGCAGGAGAGTTGCTATTTCTGTGTCATTTGAAACACCACCCCCTAGCACAACAATTAGGACAAACACTTAAAACTGACCAACTTTACTACACAATGGGGTCTTCTCAAGTGCTCTGCACTGCCAACACGCCACATGAAGTTCCATAAATACGGTTAGTGATTATGTTTCCCGTTGGAAAGAATGCTTAATCACCATAAAAATTTGTGTTGTGGAGAAGAGGGGGGGGGGGAATAGGGGGCGAAGTAGTGCAAAAACCAAATAAGAACCAGCAAAAATGTTGTTTTGTTTATCGATTTCACAGGGGGAAGAATGAAGGAATGGAGAAAATAGAGGGTAAGAGTCGGTGTTCTCACTAAGTGAGGAGCGAGACAAAGAGGGAATAGGGGGGCGGGGGGAGTGCAGCGCCAGCGCATAAGTGGAGAATGTGCTTGTCTGATTTGGGTAAGAAGGAAAAGACAGACAGTGAGTCCTTGTCCTTCTCTGCCCACCCGTCCTCGAACAGCCAGGGAGGGCTGAGTCTTATCTACAGGCCTTAGTTGTTACTGACTTTCTAGGGCGCATTTTTAAAATAAAAAGGAGGGGGTGAAAGAGTGATATATCCATTTGAAGGCCAAGGAAAGTTGAGGATTAGCATTGGCGCGTTGTGGGCGTGATGGCTGGCTGTACTAAGGAGCACTAGGGGGGACATCAGTTTGACCTGTTCGCACCAGGCCGGTTATGGCCAGAGCTACGTAAGATTTGTGAATAAAAAGACCCCGCAGCTGAGCATAGCAGGGATTAAACAGGACACCTGGGTACTGCGATCATTTGGTTCACCCACATGATCCTTGCAAAACTACAAAGGCGACATGCAGGCCTCGACGAGCCCCTCTCTCCTGCGCACTTAGACCTCACATGCCTTCCCCACAGCGGCAACCACGCAGAGCACTGTGGCGGCCACGGAGGCCCTAGGAGACGCCTTCCATGAGGTTGCCATGTGTGCTCTCCGGGCCGAGGGGAGTGTCATCACACACTCTGGTTCTATTGTACAGCACTCTGACACCTTCGGGTAAAGTCCGCGCTTTATAAGAATGCATTAAATAAATAAACTCAGAGGGGCTTGAACGCTTCTGGGTTGCCTGCCTAGCCCCAGGGGCCTTCAGCTACGCGGCACAGTTAGATGCGTTTACAACAAAGCCTCTTAATGACCGACAAATTACACAACGCGCAGTACCTGAACCAGCCTCTCCTGTCCTCTAGCTGGGCTTCTCAAGGGATGAAAGTCCGGTCCTCGTCCAGCAACGCGCCGCGGTCACAAGCTGGTTAACTGCCACTATCACTGCCCCGGGAGTTTCAAATGGAATAACAAGGACTTATTGCGCATGCGTGAAATGACACGCATGTGCACTAAAAAAGGCTGCAGCTGGGGAGCACAACTGGTAATGGTGGTAACGCTGCAGCGGGAGCTTCAAACTGAATGAAAAATTACTTCGTGCGCAAGCGTGAAATGACACGCAAGCGCACTAAAACGGCAGAACGGGGGGGAGATCGAAAATACCTGTATTTACAAAAAGGGCTTCCTGCGCATGCGCTTACTGATACGCATGCGCACAAACGAGGGGGAAGATCAGCCAGATGGGAAGATTGAAACTACGGTACACCGGCGCTAAGGCAGCTGAAGTCCCGGGTCCCGTCCCGAGTGACCACCAGCGCCGAGACACACCCAATGGCTGCCGAGGGAGAGAGGGACACGGACGAGGCAGAAAGAGCACGGTGAGTGGGAGGGGGGGTTGTATCTGTGTGTGTGTGTGTGTGCGCGCCCGTGAGTGGTGGGGGTGCGTGTGTGGCTGTGTGTGCGTGCGCTTGTATGTGCCTGCGTCTGTGTGTGTGTGCCTGCCTGCGTGTGTGCCTGACTGCGTGTTTAGGTGAGATTCAGAGGCAGGGGATGTGCACGGCGACGTGCGCGCCCTCGAGAAGAAATCTGAAACAGCGAGTGGCGTGGGCGATCGCTGTCTCACATTCCCCCAGACACGCCAGCAATAGTTGTCTTCGCAGACAAAGCATGCTTCGCACGCTTTTTAGGTCTGCTCGACCTAACAATCCAGAAAAGTGAGAGAGACCGGGAAAAAGAGACAAGCATTTACAATGCAATGGTCCCGGCATTATTAACGGTAGAGCTATTGGCATTGCTCATGACTTTTTTTAATTTATTTTTTTAATCATAAATAAATGGCATTGCCAATAGCTTAATCATTAAATAAATGGCATTGTCATTTACAATGCCAATAGCTTAATCACTCGCAAATGCATGACCTATTGCATTTACACCCACACAGAGCCACCCACACAGTCATTCACATAGAGCCCCCTACACAGAGCCACCCTCACACAGACAGCCACCCACACATAGAGCCACCTACAAAAAAGCTATCCACAGAGCCACACTCACACACAGAGCCCCCCCCCACACACAGAGCCCCCCCCCACACACAGAGCCCCCCACACACACAGAGCCCCCCACACACACAGAGCCCCCGCACACACACACAGAGCCCCTGCACACACACACAGAGCCCCCGCACACACACACAACCCCCCACACACACAGAGCCCCCCCACACACACAGAGCCCCCCACACACACAGAGACCCCCACACACAGAGAGCCCCCCACACACACACAGAGCCCCCCCACACACACAGAGCCCCCCCCACACACAGAGCCCCCCCCACACACAGAGCCCCCCCCACACACAGAGCCCCCCCCCCACACACAGAGCCCCCCCCACACACAGAGCCCCCCACACACAGAGCCCCCCACACACAGAGCCCCCCACACACATAGAGCCCCCCCACACACAGAGCCCCCCCACACACAGAGCCCCCCCACACACACTCCCAGAGCCACACACACACACCCACCCAGAGCCACACACACACACCCACCCAGAGCCACACACACACACCCACCCAGAGCCACACACACACACCCACCCAGAGCCACACACACACACACCCAGAGCCACACACACACCCAGAGCCACACACACACACACACACCCAGAGCCACACACCCAGAGCGACACACACCCACCCAGAGCCACACACACACACACACACATACCCAGAGCCACACACACACACCCAGAGCCACACACACACACCCAGAGCCACACACACACACACAGCCACACACACACACACACCCAGAGCCACACACACACCCAGAGCCACACACACACAGAGCCACACACACACACAAACCCAGAGCCACACACACACACACACCCAGAGCCACACACACACACCGAGAGCCACACACACACACACACACCCAGAGCCACACACACAGAGCCACACACACACCCAGAGCCACACACACACACACACCCAGAGCCACACACACACCCAGAGCCACACACACCCAGAGCCACACACACACCCAGAGCCACACACACACACACCCAGAGCCACACACACACACACCCAGAGCCACACACACACACCCAGAGCCACACACACACACACACGTACCCAGAGCCACACACACATACCCAGAGCCACACACACACACCCAGAGCCACACACACACACACAGCCACACACACACACACACCCAGAGCCACACACACACACACACACACCCAGAGCCACACACACACACACCCAGAGCCACACACACACACACCCAGAGCCACACACACACACAAACCCAGAGCCACACACACACACACACCCAGAGCCACACACACACACCCAGAGCCACACACACACACACACACCCAGAGCCACACACACAGAGCCACACACACACCCAGAGCCACACACACATACACCCAGAGCCACACACACACCCAGAGCCACACACACACAGGAGAGCAAGCACAGCCAGGGGGCATGGGAGCAAGCACAGCCAGGGGGAAGGGGAGCAAGCACAGCCAGGGGGAAGGGGAGCAAGCACAGCCAGGGGGAAGGGGAGCAAGCACAGCCAAGGGGCAGGGGAGCAAGCACAGTCAGCGGGCAGGGGAGCAAGCACAGCCAGGGGGCAGGGGAGCAAGCACAGCCAGGGGGCAGGGGGGGGCAAAAAGTGAGCGCAACGAGGGTCAGGGGGGGCACGAGCACAAAGCAACAAGAGGGCGGGGGGTGTCTGAAAAGCGAGCGCAACGAGGGTCAGGGGTGGGGGGCACGAGCACAGTGAGCAACAGGGGGGGGTCAGAAAAGCGAGCGCAACGTGTTGGTTGGATGGATCCCCTGTGTGCGTCCCACTGCTGATTTTATGATACTTGTGATTGTTTGTATTAATGAATTGTGTAACGTGTAATATTTCTGTAAAAATGTATTTCTTGAAAATAAAGTACTTTGTCTCGGCTCGCCACTGCGCAGAGCTTTCATCATCAACATTACTGACCTTCTCTACATAACTACTGCCATTAAAGTTACTGCCCAGCATGAGGAGCTCCCACCACTACCTATACTGCCCCTTTCTTGTAGGCACCCCAACCCACTTTATGTCCCCCCCCTGCGGATCCCTGGGCACTACCCTTACTACTCTTTGCCCCAAAGCTAATCATAATGCCCCACCCTACACACACCATAGCATTTGTTACTGCACACGCAACTTTTCCCTTACGGCCCCACTCTACACACACACACCAGCTTTCTTTACTGCTCCACCCTACACACGCCTGTTTTCCTTACTTCCCCACCGTACACACTCCCAGCTTTCCTTACTGTCCCACGCTATACTCATTCCAGGCAGCTATTCTTACTGCCCCACCATGCACATAGTGCAGCTTTCCATATTGCCCCACCTCACACGCCCTACTGCCCCACCCCACAGACTCCTCTGCCCACCCACCGAACCCCACCACTGCCCGGACTGTTATACCCAGAGAGGCGGCCCTCCCTCCCTACTGTCCCCGCCGTCCAGAGTCATCTCTACCAGCCCTCCTTGCTTCTCCCTCTGCACACGTCATCTGTAGCCCCGGCCTCCGGAACCCTCATCTTTACTACCCCACCGGCCCTACCCCTAATCTGCCCTAAATCACTCCCGCAAACCTGACTCCGCGCCCATATTCTACCCCGGGGCAGGCGCTTCTGCCCCCTCAAGCCCCCTGCCCCCCTCCGTGGCGATCCTCACCTTTCTTCACCCTGGGGCTGAGCCCCCAGGACTGCTGCTTCCACGGTGAAGGAAGGTTCCTCTGAAGAGACGCCACGCATTAACAAAACTGCACCTGCCGCGTCTTGTTAGAGGGTTACTGCCCCAAGCGGCATAGTATTTCCCCCTTGCATCAGCAGGTAATTTGCCTGGGGGTCTGGGCGGCCTTGAGTGCGGGGGGATACTGCCTCGCTGCCTCTCACTGATCCCGCACTCTGCCCGCTCTAAGATGGCGGCGGTGCAGGTGTTGTTCAGACCGGTGGAGCCCTTCTCCTCAGACCCGCTGTGCGCGCTGCTGGTCCCGGGGCGGCTGGCCGAGGCCCTGGGGTCGGGCGGCGGGGTGCTGGCACTGCGGGGCGTGAGGTGCTGGTGCGGGTGGTGCCGTGGCAGGGAGAGGCCGGCCGGGGGGTGCACGGCGAGGCCGGTGTGGAGGCCCCTCTCCCTGCAGCTTCGCTTCATGCTCATCTCTCACCTCTCTCCGGGGGGGCTCGGGGTGAAGTCCATGGCGGCGGCAGCTGTTGCGGTGCTCCAGCACAATGCCCGCTGCTGCCGCCAGAGTGAAGCTCCGGCAGTGCCTCCGGCTCCCAGTCCAGGCTCTCGCGCACGGCTCCCACCGCTGCTCACAGACCCATCGGCAGCAGAGGGCAGCACTTCCTCACCTGGGCCGCCCCGAGGTTGTGCCCCGACTCAATACTTCTCGCTTCTGGATAGTGGGGAGAGACACTGGGGGTGCTGGGGCCGAGAGTGCGGGCAGGAATCAACGGGCGTTGCAATCAAAAATGGATTATAAAGTCACAAACAGGGAAAAAAATGGCGGACGCAAAGCTCCGAACATTTTCGGATTCGGGGGGCGTATTTTGGCGTTCTGAGTGACGGATGACGTCACAGGTGAAAAGAACGCAAAAAAACACGCCCCCAAATCCGAAAGAGACAGGGCTTTATTGGAGTGACGCCTGTCACCTCCAATGACTGGCCTCCGTTTAGGAAGCCAGCCAATGGAGGAGAGAGGAGGAGAGAAGCGGGTTCAAGCCACCATACTCCAAATCATTAAATCTCCTCCCGGAGACTGCGCAAACGCAGCCTTCGGTTCTCGACCTAAAAAAGGGAGAAGAATGAAGAGATAGAGATAAAGGGGCAGTAAGTGAGAGATCAGGAGAAAGAGAGAAAACAAGCACGCAAGTGGTGCGTGCGTGTGCGTTTTTGCATAAAGTGCAATTCTCAATTCTTCTCATGACTTTACACATGCTGACTGAGGCTGGTTTAAAATTCAACAGTGCATGAATGTGAGACTGCAAGGGAGCGGCTATGCAGCAAATGTCCGGGAAGGAGCTAACTTGTGTATGGAAAGTAATGGATGCGGGCAAAAGCAAATTTTAAGCAGCCTGCTGCAGTATAGAGAGGCGGGGGTGGGGGAGTGGAGGCCAGCAAAGTGACGCGATCTGAGGTGGGGGAGGGGAGGTAATTGAAGCGCAGAGAGTGGAAGGCAAGGCTTAATGAGCCTTGAAAGAAACCCTGCTCTAGGCTCGACCAAAAAAGCACCATATTTGGGTTGTAGTGGGTCCCCAACAAAAGTGGGCCCGGTCCTACTGCATCTGCTGCACTAATGATAGCTAAGCCTCTGGCAAGTGATGCACAGAATGCCGTAAGACCACTGCTATGGCATCTGCCTTAGACCTGAAAGCATTGATACAGTATTGTCAAATCTCGTAGTTTGAGTGACATATGAGATTGCTGCTTCTCCACCACCCTCTCCCCAGCTATTTAGGCTTACTTGATCCATGTCTGTGAAAAACAGAGCCACGAACAACAGTTGCAGGAAAAGCGTCTGGTGGCTTTTCTTATTATTGAACAAAAGCCCATGATTCTGAGAAACCTTGTAAACTTATAGTGTATCCCATTCCACCAGAACGCAGGACTTTGCTGGAAGCAGTCAATTCCCTACAGAGAAATATGCATGAATTCTTATACTTTGTATGGCCTAAAAGTTGATTACTGTCTCTGGATCACATCCTGCTACACCTTTAATTAAGAGAATGAATGAAATGTATACATGAGAGCCTTGTAGATCTAAAGACCTGGCAGAATTGTTGAATAATTTGTTTAAGAGACTGTCGTTAGTGGAAAACATCTGACAATCTTGTTAGCCTTTAACAGGAATAAAATTGTTGGAATAATTAAAAGTACATTATCTCTTTCCCCCTTAGAGACTCAGATATGTCCCATTTTGTGAGGAGATACTGAATCTCCTTCAGCAGTGGCGGATGATGACAAGTTACATGGGGAGGCGCAAAAAATATACACATAACAAATGCACATAATACATACCCATAACAAATGCACATAATACATGCACATATACACATAATACACATAATACACATAACAAATACACAACAATATACACATTAACATAAATATACACATAGAAAAATCACTTACCTTTCACTGCCGCTCAATGTTCTGCAGCACGTCTTTGTTGTTTTGCAGCATGTCCTCCGAGTGCGAAGCTCACAGTCAACTCTCTCATCCAATCCCAACGCTGTTCTAAGGCATCTTGATTGGCTGGAGTGGGCTGGCTCCACACTCCCAAATGCATTGTAGGCCTGTGTCTGCTCTGGAGCCCAGCTGTTCAAGACAGCTGGGTTGGAGAGTTTTGAATTGCGCATGCCGGTATGGCTGTAGCAAAGTAGCCGGCAAAACCAACATGTGCAAAGCGAACTTAAGTGGCTACTCCTCACTGCTGCCAATCATTGGCAGCAGAGACACACTGGCTCCACCCTGCCCTCGCACTCCGTTTGCTGGAAGAAAGTGTCAAAAATAAAATGGTAATAAAAATAATTGTATTACCATTTCTTTTTTGGCGCTTTCTGCCCAGCAGTGTGGGGGGTGCTCCTTCACTCCCACAGAGGAACCGCCACTGTCCTTCAGTAGCAACAAATGTTTCACTGCATATGTTAGACCTTGAGCGAGATACAGACAAAGTGTGTAGCAGGTGTCATTAACAATCTCCAGAATTTATTGACACGTAAAAGAAGACTCCTGAGGTGACAAAATGGTTGCTACTCCAAGCATGGGGTTTACAGTTGCCATGGTCAGTTTTTAAGAGTTTGAGTGGTCGCAGAGTGATAATTCTTAATATTGACTTTACATCCCTTCTCCCAAGGTGTGCCTCAAAAATAACACTTTGGATGTCTCAGTAGAATGCAGATATGAAGGCTAAATGCAATGTTTAAATGTTTTCTAGAAATCAGAAACGGTTCTATAGCCTTCAGAACATGATTTCCTCTGTTACAAACAGTGGAGGAGGCAATGTAAATAATCACAAAGGCATGCTGTTATGTGCATATCCGTTTCTAGGTTCATAAATATCCTGTGAATAGTATCTTGCTACACAAATTTCATGTATGAATGAATTAGAGTAATTTGTGTTGTCTACTTTTACACTGAAGCATCTTGTCACTAAGCACGTACGTTTACAGAGAGCAACAGGAAAGGCCATAATGAGATTATAACTTAAAAAGTCAGATGTTTAAACCTAGCAAAAGGATCTCCCTTCCCACTTGACTTTAGTATTGACTAGATTCTTCCTAAAAGAGGATCTTGGATGACGTTGAGGATTGTACCACTCTAATTTAGACCTGGGAAATTCTGGACCAACATTGTAGAGTGCTTTGTGTGCCATGCAAAGCGCCTTGAGCATAGCCCTCTTCCTAACCATAAGCCAGTGCAGCTTGATCAGTTCATTGGAGACCGATAGATGCTTGAGATAAATTCAATCTGAGGCATGCTGCTGGGTTCTGCACTACCTGAAATCTATTCAGGAATAACTGGGTAATTCGCAGAAACAGACCATTATTATAATCAAGTAGGCAAGAGATTAACATCAGTGCTACCATTTTTCTAGAGGCCAGAGGAATAAAAGGGAACATTTTCACTAGTATTGTAGGAATGTAAAAACAATTTAAAGCGACTTGACTTGCTTGGTTCCCAAAGGTTAGGACATCGTCAAAAAAAATGACACCCAGGTTTCTGGCTGATTGAACAGGAGACGGCAAGGTGCCAAACTCCGTTAGCCACCAAGAGTTAAGCCAAATTGAAACTTGCTGGCCAAAGATAAGGACCTCTGGTTTTACAGCATGTATGTTGAGATTTTGTTTTTCATCCAGACACCCAACTTCACACATACAGTTGGGCGAATTAGCTGCAGATGACTGAGTGTCGTTGATTATTGTTACAATTATCTGTGTATCTATCAACAGCATGAAAAAAGCAGAAACTCCAAATTATCTAATACGAGAGGGCAAAGGAAAAATAAAAGATTGAAAAGGTTATGGCTCAGTGATGAACCCTGTGGTATACCACACAGCAAGGAAAAGGTTTTTGAGGTGGAGTGATTATGGGCAATGCTTTGTGACCTGTCTGTCAGGAATGTAACTGCTCGAGGGCCTCACACTTCATCCTTAAATGAGCAAAACGGGTCACTAGGACGAAGTGGCACACAGTATGAAATGTCTTTGAGAGATTAAAAAAAATAAGAACCACAGAGCATCCATTGTCCTCAATGCTCTAATATTATCTGCCGAGACCAGTGCCTACTCTGTGTTGTGACACTTCTGAAGCCCGTTTTAGACCTATCTAGTAGCATGCGTTTGCCCACCATGGATAACAGTTGTATATTTAGTGCCCACTCCAGAATATTAGCTGCTAGTGGCAATAACGAGATAAGTCTGTAGTGTTTAAATGCCTCAGGATTGGTTGATGGCTTTTTTGAAAAGCAAAATAGTTCCTTCCAAACCCTAGGAAAGGTGCCAGAGCAATGATCTGAGTGAGTATTATGGTAAGTTATTTTAAGATCGTGTCAGATACAGACTGTGTACATGGGGCGAAATTTCAGGGAGAGTGAGATTAGAAAAAAAATCTCTGTAACTCTGGAGCAATTGTTTTTTTTGCTTGCCCCTAATACTCTACAAGGTTCCTGATCAAGGACATTAATAGGGAGGGATTCTTGAAAACGGCACTAATCTTTGATTGAAAGAAAATAGCTAGCTCATCATAAAAGACTTGTGTTATGTCTTTATTCGAGTAATTTACATGCTGAGGGGTCTTGACTACTGAGAAGAGTTCTTTAACTGGGTTTTTTGAATTGTCAATTTATTGCCTGGAGAATCTGGATTTTTTCATTGAACTATCATTCGTTTTTACTCCTGTATATTTTTTTTTACCATTTTTTCTGAAGGGTCGTAGAGCTTGAGCTCCCATAATGTAGTGTAGTTCCTATTATCCCAATAGGCTCTGCGCATTGGAATAATATCTTCAATAGTATAGATCTAGGGCAGAGGTTAACTAGGTCTTCTACTGACGATATTAGACTTAAAGTTTTTGGTTTTGCCAGCTAGCTCAGAGTTCACTAGAAACTTTCGCGAATAGACAAGGAGGAGTTTAACTTCCCTGGATAGACAAGAAGGGATTTAGTTTCTGACAACCATAGAACATGACAACTTTGCTCTCCCCCAATCAAGAGTGTATCTCTAGAGTCGTGTGAAAACAAAAGACAACTTATTTTACTCAGTCAGTACGTGCATTCTTAGTTTCACCAGTTTGTAGAGAAAAGGAAGAGACGGGCGTGTTCAATAAAAGATGTTATTTATTGATCAGTCTCTTTTCTCGTACAAGAGAAATGAATCGATATTATTGCGATACTTATGGTTAAGTAAAGTGCATACAATAAAAGCAGAAGTATAAAATAATACTGCAGAAGCATTGATATGGTTTCTAAGCCATATGATAGTTAAAATTGATAAAATAGATACATACATATATACATTTGACTAATCGTACTCAACTGGTGCTTCTAACCACGCCTACCCCAGTGTACCTGACCTAAGCCTAATACGTGGGCGGGAGTAGATAAGTAGCAGTTTAAGTTAAGTTTGTTTTGCCAAGTGACTGACTCAAGAATTCTCTGCAAGGGGTTGTTCAGTTCTGTACCTGAGATCTAGAATGGTTGAGGGCTGGTATCTCTCGTCTCTGGTCTTGATATTCCAGCTGCCTGCGAGGGCTGCTTGGAAGCGCCGGAGCTGGATTTCTCGGCAGGAGAAAAACAGCGTCTCGCTCTCAGCGCGTCAGGAAGGCGGGGCAGCGCGTGTGGGCTTCGCTCTCTGCTGGGCTCCTCAGCGCGTCTCGCTGCTCCGATCTCGTCACCACCGCGTGTGTTTGCTTAAGGCAATGTCGGTAATATTTATACCTGTAAGGTGTCGAGATTGACGTAAGGATGGACATGGATACGTCAATAAGGATGTCATACGAACGGGCTTGTTCGCACATTCTTTTGCTGAAGTTCTCGGTGAAATCAAAACAATGGCCGCAGGGATTTTCCCAGGTTGTCATAGGTTTGATTTGTATTGAGAACTCCGTATGCCTTATCAGGGGCTGGAGGAATAGTGCTTGTCTAATTAGATGGCATGCGTTATTACCTAATCAGATAACACGTTTCTGTGCCGTGGTGTTGCTTAATCAGATAACGGTTTTTTGCACCGTGGGTCGGCTGCTAGTTAAGTATTAACCAGAACAGGGCCGGGAATAGGGGAATCGATACAGAACCTATAGGAATACATCACACCCACTCCACGCTGACTATGTCCATATTTACAAGATCTAGGCATAGCAAATACACTAGTAGAGCATGTGTATACCGTACCACCCCAAAAATACATCCATATGCATTTTGAAACATGAAATATACGAAAAGATATATATATACAGTATATGCATTCAAGCAGTATATTAATGCTAAATATCACGCATATTCATACATCATAACTAATAAAATATGAAAATCAACACATGAAATGGCTCTTAATACAGAAGAAAAAAAAATGCGAGACCATTTCATCACAAAATAAAATATTTATGAACAGGCCAAAGGGCAGCTAATGACTCTAAAGTTCCTAAAATAGAAATATAGTTCTCTAAGAATAGTTTCTACCTTAAGCAGAAGATAAGTGTCCCGAAAATTGTAAAATATTTTTGGGGCCGCTGAAAAATAATGTTCCGCTGTCCGTAAACTAGAGAAAATTGTTCATGATACTTTATTATCAAAGTTGAAGGCCAAATTCAGGGTGTTGGGAACGCCTTGTGCTAGCTTATTCAAAAGTCATTATTTCTGCTCTGGTGAGAACATCATATCATTTAGACTCTCGAAAAAGCTGTCAACAGCTGCCTGTGAAAGTTCCATTAACTCGGAAAAAGATGTTACCATGCATTCGTGAGCATGATTGCCTTCATTGATGTTTGGATCAGCATAGCTGACAGAAGGTCGTACCTGATCGATGCTGCTTTCATCTTGAACCTCACTACCCCTTAATCGTAGTGGTGAAGTCTCCACGAATGCCGTCATCAGGATTGGTAGCCGCAGGGGACAGCACAATGCATGAGCCGTGACCGGACCCAACAAAGTTTCTGCATCCATTGGCGCATCCGATTGTAGCGTCAGACAGGTGTCTAACACGCATTCTTCTCCGCATAGCAAGCACCTTAATACAGGTAAAACACAGCTTTGCCACATAGGTCTAAACGAAAGAAACCAAGTCATGTTCAGGTCTCTAAGCCGGGACAGTCCAAGGATTCTAGATATCTGGTCCCGGTATCCAATGGCTAGGATTGTTTCTTCCCTTGTCGCAGGTGTTTTGTCTGTGACACGGTTTGCCATAGCGAAATAACAGGATCAAAAATAGGATTCCTGCCACTAGTCCCAAAAGGAGAGGAAGTCCACCAAAGACGGAATGGACAAAGTCTGGAAAAATACCCAGAATGGCTTTAAATGGTGTTAGAGCCCCTGAAAACACTGTCTTAAATACATTTGAGACTCCACTGGTATCAGAAATATTTAAGATTTCGTTCAGGATTTCTGCGAAATGTATGGGGGAATTAGTTGATAACAATGAATGAATCTCTGCCGTTGTCCTTGCAACTTGGAGATCATACGTTTCTTTTGATGACGTGAGCCTTGTAGGCGTCTGAAGGAGCACTGTCTTCATTCTGCTTAAAGTATCAATTCGAATAGAAGTAATTTTCAAATTCGGCCATAACCTTGCCTCCCTGTCTGGCATTGCGCTGGGGAACAATACTCGTTCACAGCACATGACCTTCGCAGTCGTAGTTATGAGATAAGCTACTCCGGGCACCAAGCTACAACATCTGCGGTCTATGATTATAATGTAACTCCCGTTCGATAGTCTCCTAAAGAATGGTTCTATTTGTGTCGCAGGTGTGCCTAGCTGGTGACATGAAAGGTTATTTGAGGATCCTTCACAGGCTCCGTGTAAACTAATACCATTACACAGAAGTGTACCGCTTAGTGACATGGCACAATTATTGCCACTAAGAAACACTTTCCGGCCTTTATTACTGACACAAGCATGTGAATAGGGCAAGTTCCATGTTGACTTAATGTACCCTTTACCCAATTTTTCGTACATGCCAGCCTGTATATATTTTTGGCAGTATTGAAACCTGAAAGTAGATATTGGAATATTAATTATTCCATGTATTATCCACTCACTGACAGGTCGTTCTGACATTGTCAATGGTAATCTCTCGAGTTTCTCAATGCTCAGGATTGTATAATCAGCACCCTTCTGTGCCATACTGATTTGTTTATCAGTAAGGTTAAAGATATCGAACAGTGACGTTGTGTTGATTAAACGCCAAGGCACATAGCCTGAACGCAGATTTTGTAACGTCCAGCCAAGTTGTACAATAGAACGCAATTGGGACTGACCGTGTTGTAACAACAGTAAGTCTTGCGATATTATGTCGATTGCTGAAGACACAATGCTGTCCAAAGAGTATATTCTGGAGGACAGAGTCATTAACCCATTGTCCACCACAGAAAGTGATTTTTCCAAATTAATACGGTCAATTTCCCGTATTTTCTCTGATGTTTCAATTTGAGTTATTTTCCAGGCTTCGTTATAAGCTGCATATACAGAGGCTGCTATGAAGCGTTTTTGACGCTGTTTGCGTGGTCCCATAATGAAATCACGCAAGTCAGCACCATCAGTAAGTAAAGTTAGGTGTTGCTTAATTTCTGCCAGTGTGGTTGTTTGTAGCCATTGAAGGCAGAGCTTGCCCACACTGTACGTGGTAATTATCCCTGGGTGTTGTCTTTGGGAATATCTAGGGTCTGGCCTGGTCAATTTGAACCCCTGGATTTTGTTCAGGAATCTGTCTTGACAGTTATTAGTATCTGTGGGCCAGATCAACCACTTTTTCCAATCTGGATGTGTTCTGTTTTGGCTTAATATATGGTTTACGTCTATCTCCTCATCTGTCGAGCTATTACTGTTTATCGTTGGCTTTGGAATAGACGGTTTGTTTAAATCTTTGATTTTGGCTAGGCCAAGACAGGTAGTTTGTTGAATAGTGTCATTCAAAAATATCATTTGTTCTGGGATCATGCAGGCTCTAAACAATGATTCTATACCTTGTACTTGCCATTCCTTTGTACCCCAAACACTTTTTACTTCAACATTTTTGTCCCAGTATTCAAAACCAAATGTACTCATTTGCTCAAAAAATGAGTCTGAATATATCAATTTAGTGTTTGTAAGCATGCTCTTTGTACTTGTCTTGTTTGATAATTTGAAATAAAATGTTTCTGCATTACTTGTGTTGAACCCTGAAAAATATGAATATTTGTCATAAAATGTTCTTGAGCTACCTTTTGGAGGGGTTGCACAGTGTTCCCATTGATTATAATTTAAAACATTTCTAGGTTGTGCAGATTTATGCAGAAAATGATTACTATAGTGATTATAGCAGAACATTTTATCATAATTAGACGAACCCTGCAAATAATCATGTTTTGTAAATTTAGCAGACATCACTAGGTCAGACATCATATTATTAATGCTTTCAACGTCCCAATCATCAGCAACTGAGCTTGGTTTTACAAAGTCACTCAATGAGATCTTGATTTGGTGTGGATATTTCAGGATTTCAACCGGACCATAGATTTCATAATCAGTATTGTCCCATGCTACCCCACCGGGTATAGGATTGGCTGTGAAGTTGACTGAAGAAAGTTCCCTTTTCTCGATGTGTGAAGACGTGTGTGGTTTGAGGACCAAGTTGATTTTCTGGCTTGCTGTGTCCATTTTAGCATATTTTCCCTCAATGAAGTGTCCCAAACATAGTACCATGATGAGCCAAAGTATGAGGATAAGTGCACCTAAGGCCACCCAGAATTCAATCCATGGAGAAATCAGATAGGTTTCTTTCAGATGTTGAAAAAACTCCTTAGCTTTATTTTTAAAGGTTTTTGTTGATTTTTGTTCCTTTGATTCACTCAGGTTTTCAGATGAATCGCTGAAGTTGATGAAGTAACCGGATGCCGTTCTGTCTATTGTTCCAATAGCTTCAGGATTGATATTTGCTTTATCCGTGTGTTTTGTTGCAGCAGCATAGTCATTTATTACTTCATTGTAGATTGGTGTGTCTCTGCTAAATGTTTTTATTTGGGTTTTTAGAGGTTTAAGTTCCATAGCATTGTTGCACAGACCTTGTTGTTGTTCTTTTGGCATTTCAAACGTGAGTAGCCTCTTAGATTGAACCTCTGTTTTTGTAGCAAACCTTGGTGTTCTACTACTTATCGGGAGTCCACTTGGCCTACTGTTTGTTATCGGCCACATGAGTGCGGTTTAACCAGGTCGATGGATACAACTCGGTTCTCCTTTTTACCAGCAAGGGGCGGTAGTACTACTGATCTTGTCCCGTTGATAGACAAGACAGGAACTGCTTTTCTGTAAGAAGGCCCAAATTCCTTCTTTACCGCGATCTTTTCTCTGACTAGATCCCCGACTTTTGGAATCCAGACAGGTCTTGCTGGGACAGGTGGTTTTTCTTCAGTGGTCGTTGGCTGTTGTTTCAACTTTATGTTTCTCAGGTCTTTCCTTGTTACGTTTAAGTCCTGTAAAATAGCCAAACGATCTTTGATATCAAAGCTTTTTTCTTTAACCACTGAAGTCTGACTGTCAAGATCTAAGACCATCATTCTAGTTCCAAACAATAGTTCGTACGGACTGAATCCCCTCAGAGAATTTCTTGGCAGGTTATTTAGACTACGTTGGACACTTATTAGATGTTTGACCCACCCAGCTCCCGAACCTAATACCTTCGCTGTTATAGATTGCTTTATGCCTTTGGTTTTTTCTTTACACCATCCCGTTCCCTCAGGTAGGAAGTGAGAAGAGTCCCGCTATGCTATGCTCATTTGGCCATGTTTTTCATATGCTTTAGGGCAAGAAGAAAAAACATTCAGCCAAACGTAGCATGCTTCTAGCGTATATGCCATTATAGACTCGCAAATCTTTTTATAACAGTCCAGACGTCAGCCGAGTGCTGGGGTCTACATCACAAGTGGAAACTAGTCTTTATATGTTAATTGGACGCATTAGTTTTTATTGTTGATCAATCCTGGAGTGAAACGCCATGCTATAATACCGTTTCTCTCGCCACTGCGATCTCTATTGCAGTCTGGGCAGTTCTTTACAAAGATGTGATGATGCAGGCTCATACCTGGCCACCAGTACACTGATTGTAATTCTTCCAGGGAATCTTTTAGTTTGAGGTGTCTGAGACCCTCACCCATATGCGCGTCTGCTATTAACAAGCCTCTCCTGTCCGTGTTTGGAATCACTCTATCCCCCACTCCAGGGATTCGAGCAAAAGGAACGGAGTTTGCATCGATTATGTATGTATAATTGAGTGGATAGTTGATCGGTAGTGCTGAGCAGTCGCCTTTTGATGACGTTTTCACCGCCAGCATAGTCTCACCGTCAATGTGTTTTACTGTACGCTTTTTCTTGACTACGGAAGCCGATTCAGTTGCTGCCGTTGTGGCTTTCTCAGCCAATGAATTCCCTGCAACGTGAACGCCATCACGCTGATGACTCACTGAATGTATCACGTGAGTTTTTGGTAGTTCTTTCTGTAAAAGAGCTACTTGTTCCCAAAGCACTTTTTGCTTTATTGTTGCACCTGTGTCATCTTTGTAACCGTTTTGAATCCATTTCTGTAAATTGTTATTGTATGATTTGACGCAGTAATACGAATCGCACCCAATAAGTGTTGGGAATTCGCGATCGGCATTATCTAGCGCCATTTTTAACGCTATTATTTCAGTTTGTTGTTCTGAATTATTTTCCACTGAGTGTGTTTTTGTAAGTAGAGGTCTTAATTTACCTCCGCGCCACACTTCTTTTACAATTTCGCATGTGGCCTTGTAAGCCAGTTCCCCCCAAACTGAGGGTTGAGCATGCCCGTCTGTATGTATTACACAGGCGTACTGTCGTAAAGGCAGAATGTCGATTGGCAGAGGGTATATTATTTCATATTCTAGATATTTTAATTCCTTTAATTCTGGATCAAAGTAGTATTTTACTTTGTCCGTTGTAATTGAATTCACCCATTGTATCCATTCTGGATTCAACGCTGTTTTTGGTAAATTACATGGGGTTGTTAATGCCTCAAAGGCTGACTCCGTTGTTCTGACTGTGATATGTCTACCGTCGGCGTTGTCTTTTTCTCTTGCTATAGCCGTTTGAACTGCATGAACAATGTTGTCTTTAATACTGAACTTCTTTTCAGCTTCTGTGTACAAGTGTGATTTGTATGCAATTGGTACCTTTTCTCCCTCATTAGAGGTCAGGTATGTGAATCCGCATCTTCCTGGGATGACTCGAATCACAAGATTGCGTGAGTTATCACGTGTTTCTAATTTTGTTTTAATTAGCATGTCTGTTTGTAAAGATCTCAAAATTTCTGTGTGTTTTTGAGTCCAATTGATTCTTTTAAAATCTGGTTTTATTAGATCATAAAGGGGTTTGATCCTTTCTGCGTAATTTGCAATGTATGTTCTTCCGAAATTTAGGAAGCCTAGAATTGATTGTAAGTTTTTTAGTGTTCTAGGAGCTTGGAGTACAGCACATTTCTCTAGGAAATTGTCAGCCAGGCTTTTGCCTTCACTTTATAATTCATATCCTAAAAACAGGACCGTTGGATGGGCAATTCTTGATTTTTTAAAGTTGAATTTGTAACCCTCTGCTGCGAACCCAAGTATTATGGTGTTCACTCTCTTCAAGTGAGTATCCAAGTCATCATCTGTTAGGTAAATGTCGTCGACATATGATAATGCCTCGTCATCGTATGTTTGTAGTAATTCTGTTACTCTCTTTGAGAATAATCCTGGGCTATTCTTGTGCCCTAAACGGCAGAAACTTTTTTGCGAGCCATTTACCGAGAACGCAGTCAAATATCTGCTCTCTGGTGCTATATTTTGACAAAAGAATCCATTAGAGATGTCTAATGTTGTTTTGTATTTTTTGCGCACTATGTTATTCATTAGTGCAGCACTATGCGAGTTTTGCACTGCAAAGGTTTTGCAACATGAGTTAAGGTGTCTGTAATCCAAAACTAGACGATATGAGTTGTCTGGTTTGGAGACAGGAAACAAAGGATTGTTCATTTGTGAGGTGCAAGTTTCAATCACCCCCTGGTATTCAAGTTGATCTAGGATCTCTTTTACCTGTTTTTTAGCTTCTTGCTTAATTGGGTACTGCCTCTGTGCAGTAGGTTGTGATTTTAACTGGATTTTGTGAGGAGGAGAGTCCTCATCCCATCCTACATGATTTTTATATAAAGCAGGAGCTTGAGCTACTGCCCACTTTCTAGCAAGTGTATATTTTTTATGAATTGGAATATGATTTGAGAAGGCAGGTATAATTATTTCTTCGCCATGAGAACACTCCCTGACAAACTCTGGTGGCCAGTCTTTCTCAGCTAGAAGGATGTCATAGCCCTGGGAGAGATTATCCCAAAATAGTCCCCTTATTTTTCTAGTCTTATCCCCCTCTATACGCAATGTAATTTCATATATTTTGTGAGGTTTGCCAACTCTGGTGTCGGCAGTTTCCACTTGAATATATTCATTTGTGTCCACTGTCTCCAGATGATTCATAAGGACTTTGCGAGCTATGCTCACTTCTGCTGCGCTGTCTAGCATTGTCTGAGCCCATTCTCCGTTTTTCAGCTGTGTCCTCAGTATTCTCGGCATCTTTGATTACTTTAATACTGGCTACCTTCTTTTTTGGAAATTGTAACTTTTTATTTGGATGAGCAGGTTCCTTGTCTTTGGACTTGACGTGCTCTTCCCTGTGTTCTGATCGTCCTCTTCTTTCCGATTTCTGCGAGGAAGTCTGAAAAGATTGAGAGGGACGTGTATCATTATCTTGATATCTATCAGGTTTCTTTATATTATCCCTATTTCTAAGGTTGTATTTTTTCCCAGAGGGCTCACTTTGGGGAGACCTGCGTCCTTGGTTCGGAGATCTTTCTCTCCGCCGAGGAGACCTTCCTCTGGACTGGAATCTTTTTTCTTTAGGATTGGATTGTTTGTTTCCATCCCAGCTCTTTTTTTGAGTGTTTAAATTATTTTTAATAAATATCTTTTCAGGACTTTCAATCAGTTGAGGTTTTACCGGTATTCCACCCAGACTATCTCTTCCTAGTTCTTCATAGGATTTCTCTATGATTCTGGCAATTTCAGTTGGTTGGTCTGCTATATCTGTCTCTTTTAACCTTTGGCGGATCGCCACGTTTGCTGCTTCTCCCTTTATGTTGGCTAATAATATAGCCGAGATCTGCTTGAAGTCCTTCAGTAATTTCATACCGAGAGTTAAAGCGGGTTCTGGACCATATTCATCTTGAATTTGTTTTAGCACATCTGGTATTACTGACATGGATGGTACACCATGTGTTTTTGTGTATATGGAAGCAAAGACTGTACCCCAAGTGTCACAGTCCTCCACGTGTGGTGCGATTCCCATTGGAAGACAGATAGTCAGAATCCTGTGTTTATCTACAGGGGTGGTGTCTGGAAACACCGCTTCTATTTGAGTGATTTTTTGTGCTAGCCAGAAAGGTATTTGTTCCCGTTTTGCGGGTACTTTACCTAGACAGGACTGTATGTTCTGTGGTGTAATTTTATTTGTGTTACCCTGATGAGGGGTCAGCTGTGGAATTTTATTTGCTGGTTGGATTGTTGAAGTCCGCATTACATATTGGACTAATTGTCTATGTATTTTGATTAGTTGTTTTAGCTGTGCTAAAAGATCTGGTGCAGACATTTCTTCAATGTCTGGATGTGGTGTATATCCGGCTAGGACCGGCCACGTTGCTCCTGGTCTACCTAGTGGACCGAGCCTGGTGATGTGATTATTATGTTTTAGGGCGCCATCAAACAAGAGCAGGTGCTCTTGGAATTTGAGTGGTACTTCTAACTCCTCGAAAGGAGTGTAAGTATCCGGTGGTTCCTCTATCTTATAATAGTGGAACTCTTTTGTTACAGCGTTTGCTGCTGGAAAGTTTATCCATGAATAGAATACCTCTGTCTGCCGATATTCGTGTGCCTCAATTACGAATATGACTGTACCACCTCTCGATGTCAGTCCATTTTCTATAAGTTTTAAAGTTATAGATTTTCTTATGTTGACCGGGATGAGTTTTATATCCGGGTCATTTTGTAGCAGAGTATTATCAGCTGCTACGAGTTCAGCTGCTAGTCTAGCTGTCTCCCTTTCATCATCACTGTCTACCATTTTACTGACAGGAAGGTTATTCTGTTTGTTTGCAGATCAGGTTTCTATGGAAACAAAGATTAGATGCACAATATTTTGGAACAGTGTATCCTTCAACGTTGAATAAACCAAGAACCATACATAGGAGTCTCCTCCTGTGAGGTTTGGCGGATATGACCTTTTACCCACTCCAGACGTCTTTGGAGTATTATGGGAAAAAGGGGTTCTGTGTGAAAAAGCACGACTGAGTTACTCTAATGTCTTGCGTTAGTTTTATCGCCTATCTAAACATTGGGCGCCATGTAGTGTAGTTCCTATTATCCCAATAGGCTCTGCGCATTGGAATAATATCTTCAATAGTATAGATCTAGGGCAGAGGTTAACTAGGTCTTCTACTGACGATATTAGACTTAAAGTTTTTGGTTTTGCCAGCTAGCTCAGACTTCACTAGAAACTTTCTCGAATAGACAAGGAGGAGTTTAACTTCCCTGGATAAACAAGAAGGGATTTAGTTTCTGACAACCATAGAACATGACAACTTTGCTCTCCCCCAATCAAGAGTGTATCTCTAGAGTCGTGTGAAAACAAAAGACAACTTATTTTACTCAGTCAGTACGTGCATTCTTAGTTTCACCAGTTTGTAGAGAAAAGGAAGAGACGGGCGTGTTCAATAAAATATGTTATTTATTGATCAGTCTCTTTTCTCGTACAAGAGAAATGAATCGATATTATTGCGATACTTATGGTTAAGTAAAGTGCATACAATAAAAGCAGAAGTATAAAATAATACTGCAGAAGCATTGATATGGTTTCTAAGCCATATGATAGTTAACATTGATAAAATAGATACATACATATATACATTTGACTAATCGTACTCAACTGGTGCTTCTAACCACGCCTACCCCAGTGTACCTGACCTAAGCCTAATACGTGGGCGGGAGTAGATAAGTAGCAGTTTAAGTTAAGTTTGTTTTGCCAAGTGACTGACTCAAGAATTCTCTGCAAGGGGTTGTTCAGTTCTGTACCTGAGATCTAGAATGGTTGAGGGCTGGTATCTCTCGTCTCTGGTCTTGATATTCCAGCTGCCTGCGAGGGCTGCTTGGAAGCGCCGGAGCTGGATTTCTCGGCAGGAGAAAAACAGCGTCTCGTTCTCAGCGCGTCAGGAAGGCGGGGCAGCGCGTGTGGGCTTCGCTCTCTGCTGGGCTCCTCAGCGCGTCTCGCTGCTCCGATCTCGTCACCACCGCGTGTGTTTGCTTAAGGCAATGTCGGTAATATTTATACCTGTAAGGTGTCGAGATTGACGTAAGGATGGACATGGATACGTCAATAAGGATGTCATACGAACGGGCTTGTTCGCACATTCTTTTGCTGAAGTTCTCGGTGAAATCAAAACAATGGCCGCAGGGATTTTCCCAGGTTGTCATAGGTTTGATTTGTTTTGAGAACTCCGTATGCCTTATCAGGGGCTGGAGGAATAGTGCTTGTCTAATTAGATGGCATGCGTTATTACCTAATCAGATAACATGTTTCTGTGCCGTGGTGTGGCTTAATCAGATAACGGTTTTTTGCACCGTGGGTCGGCTGCTAGTTAAGTATTAACCAGAACAGGGCCGGGAATAGGGGAATCGATACAGAACCTATAGGAATACATCACAATAACGGTGCCACCAAATTAAGCGCTGTGGTTAGCACCTCCTCCTAAGCCAAAGCTGCTTTGTCCGCGGTCTTTGCATAAGAAAAAGGAGTATTGGCAAACGGCAACCTGAAATTATCTGAGGTGATTTTAGTCCCAACAAGGCTTAACCTAAATGCTGGTGAACTATTAGAAGTTGCCGGTACCCTTAAATTAAAAGTGACTGTCGTGTGATCTGACCAAGTGAGCTGGAGTATGGAATTTAAGCAGAGGGTGGAATTTTTAGGAAAAATGGCAAGAGTGGGTGAACTGCTGCATGAGTTGGGGAATTAACAAGCTGCATGAATCAGTATTCGGTCATGATGTTAATCATAAGTGTATCTTTGTCATTCAGGTCAGGATGAAAATTAATATTACTCAGTAGTGAAATTAAGTATAACCATGAAGGTTCTAATATGGTTCTCAAAGTAAGAGCGAAGTCCAGTCTTTCTACAGGTGGCTAATAGATGAGCACTCCCATGAAAGTGTATGTAGCATTAATTTCCAGACCAAAAAGGAAAGCCTTGCAGCACCTTCAGTGAGAATCGAAATACTGCAATGAAACAAAACATGATATACCCCAGCTAACCCGCCCCAAACTTATTGGGTCGATTTTGCTTTATTATCATCAAATTGTCTTTTGGAATGGCCACAACTAGATCTGGGCCGGAGGATTCGCTAAGCCACCTTTCAATGACAAAAATATCTGGCTAATGGGGCTGAATTATTTCCACAAATTTCATCTTGTCCTTACATTGATGAAAAAACATAGAAAGTCTATTTGTGAAGTTCACTAAGTTTCCTAGGCCCTTTGGAAGAAAGAGCGGGACACTCAGTGCTTAAGTTGTAAATAAATAAGTGCCAGGGCTCTTGCACCACACATTGGTGTCTATTACGATGGTGGGCTGACTTTGTCCGCCCGCCATCGTTTCGGCAAATGGGACCGCCTGCTATGTGTGCGGAGGTCCTGCAAACCCAATTAGGCCACACTGGCAGGCGCATCCCGCTTTTTTAACATTGCGGCGGGCGGTGTTTTCAGCAGCACCCGCTGCAATGTTAAAAAGGCATTTGTGCATTTGCATGCACAACGTGACAAGCACCGTGCGGTGCCTGCCACGTTGTGCATGCAAATGCAGGGGGGTACCATAGGTACCTCCCATGTACAACACCCTGGGGGCCCGCAACGGCTCCCACATGCAGACTCCGCATGCCTTTCCATGGCGGCAACTCTGCCATGGAAAGGCACATCACCGCCTGCATCTTGATATGGATGACGGTGACTTGCAGACACCACCACCATATCAATCCCCTTTTCCGCCCGGTCTCCTGTTTGACCGGCAAATGGTCTTTCCGTCCGCCGAGGTCCCCCCCGCAATCCTAATATGGCGGGGGGGAAATGGGAGGCGGGCGGTGAATAATGGCGGGCGGATCGCCAACGCCATTCGGGCGGTGGCGATTCGCCCGCCATTATAATAGACCCCTTAGTCTCTGCCATGCTGCCAATTATAGTAACAACGCAACTTCTAATCATAACACTCGTACAAGTGTGACAATTCAGACTATTCCATGCCCCCAAAGCTATACGATTGGCATGGGTGGCAGGTAATAGTAATTTTTAATTTATATTGAATTAATAATTGACTATTGTTGTGGTCACCTCTAAATTAAGCAGACAGCACCACCTTGTGGAAGACTGTCACAAGCACCGGTGTTGACAATTAAGAGCCGGTGCAGAGCACCAGAAACCACCAGCTCAAATTAAGCACTGGTACATTTAAAGATATCACTCTCATTGAAGTCTGAGTGAATGAGAAGCTACAGTACTGACAAGATGGTTTATAGTGCGGGTCTGATGAATATAAACATTGGAGAACAGTTGTGGAAATCATCTGAATTATCGAGTTTAAGACGGGCATCTCTGGAATAAGTGTATTATCCAGAGGTCTTAAGAAAAAAGAATGTCCAAAGGTTCTGGTGCCTGGTGCTGTCTGGGTGCAGACAGGCTTGCCTTTGGCACTCCAGCAGTGTAATTCGCCACGCTAATGAGCTGCAGCAAAATTTTAAAAGCTTAATATAATGAAGGGTTGACTTCAATGTGACACCACTTAGGCAGTCAAATCTAATGTTGGTCATGACTAAGCAGTTTTTTCCATCATTTGGAGCAAGTAAGAACATAATGTCCTGCATGGCTGAAAACAAAGCTTGACATCCTTAACATCCCTGGAAGGTCCACATCCAACCTCTCCAATGCATGTTGGATAAGTACTTTGGGAACACCGTTTCACCCCTAATTTTTCAGTTTCTGAGAATAACTTCTTAGACTGTTGGATGAAATAGCAATAGGGTATTGGGAGTCTGAAAAGGATCAATACTCCCAACGACTTGAATAAAAATATAGAGGCGAAAATATTGTAGACTCAAAAAGCCAACGCATAAATTTAGTTTTCCAATTATGTTTTCATAAAAAATGTTATGCACAGCAAATAGTCAAATGTTGGTAACTTTTAACTATAAAAGATAGCTGCCATTACAAAAAGGCGTGAGGAGCTTGTAGGTAAAAGTTTCAATACAGGCTACTGGTGGTTGATGACAGAAAATAGTGTACAGAGTTAAGTAAGGCTGAGTAAGTGGAACAAATGGGGAGAAGAGTTGTTCTTTATGGTTTATGATTTGGTGCTAAGGATTTTTAAAAAAAGCTAAAAACGAAATCTGGTGCATAAGACACAACATAAAGGGGCAGTATGAGCAAAAGGGGACTGTAATGGGGTGACAGAGTGTGGGGAAGAGTCCATGGTTTCCTCTCATCTCCTTCCTCCCTGGGAAGTTTGTTCCAAGAATAGTAAATGGTAAGGCACATTTTTAGATCTGGCATTAGCCAAGACCTTTTAATTTTACTGTCATTCTACGTATACTATACTTACTTTACTGGCTTTCAGCCAGTCCTCTTTACTCATGTAATTTTGTCATTCACATTTTTCTTCTGCCCACTACAGCATATATAATCGGACAAAGGGTCAGCCAACATCTGCCATTGGATAACTTCTCTGTGAGTGATGGTGTTCTGCCCTTTCACATTTGTATTACACAGTGGCGGTTGCCACTCGGTAGATATAGTTCGGTCAGGAAGAGCGTTTTTGTTTTTAATAACTATGGTGCCATTTGACGAATCATCACAAAACTTTGAAAAAAAAGTTAATTCAGCTCAGTTTCTTCATAGAAATGTTTGCAGTGATCCTTCAAGCAGACGCCAAGAAAAAGGGAGGGGCTCAAAACGTTGATTTCCCATATTCATTCCAACAGGAAACTTTGCTGTCTGAGACACAAAAAACGCTGAACAAATTTGTCTGAAAGTTTGGACTTTACTCAGAAAAGCATGCGTTGTATGATTTGGTGTAAATCCGTTCAGCCGTTTTCGAGTAATTTGCTTGTGAAGTGATGCTTGGGATGGACATGAAGAGTTGAAAATGTAGGTAGAAAAGACAGTGAAGTGAACGCAAATTGCATTTTCAGCCACGTTATTGTAACAGGTCTCCAGGCTGCATTTCCTGCTCTAATTAGTTTTTGTGGAAAACCACATAAGGCATCCTGTGATCCTCGCAATCAGTGCTTCCGGCTCATGTCTGAATCAAGAACATGGATATCGGGTGTTTAATACAAGTTTTTCTGCTTCTATCTCTTATAAACTATACCAGAAAACCCCCAGCTTTAATTAACTGCACTTCATTACAGACTAACAGTATGCGTGGCTGACTCAAAGCAATATAGATAAAAGTTAGCAACTACTGCAACCTCAGGTGTATGGTTAGGAACTTGGCGCAATCCTAAGGGAGGCTATCGGAGCCTTTCATGACGTGATGAAGGTCAGGGCATATTTCTCCTGGTAAATGAAGCATTGGAAGAGACTGAACGGACAGTCCTAGTGATGCTCAAATTAACAGGCAAGAATATTTAATTAGTGTGAACTGTAGGTAGAAGCACGTCACTATACGATGAGAGAGACCACCGTCTGCAGCGGCTGCTACGGGGCAGGTGTGGTGGGGCAGGGTGACGGGTGGAATTCGGAATAAAAGAAAAATTCACTTACCTGCTGGCCGCTTCTCTTCCGTCCTCTTTGGTCGACGCAGGAAACAGACTCCCCTAGCCAATCACGACGCTGCTGTCACCAGCTTGACAGCAGCATCGTAATTGGTCTTAGCACCATGGTTCGGTGCTCAGATAGGCAGCGGGAGCCGGTGAATGTTCTCCACCTGGCTGTGCAATACAGCCGGGTGGAGAATATGCTAAGTGTGCATGACTGTTTGGCCAGCCCAAGACGGACGGCCAAACCGTCATGCACACTTAGGAAGTGCGCACCACTCCTCCCCCTGCTCTGTGGGTAGCCCTGCCCTGCACCTTCATAGCCTTCTGAAAAATAAAAAGATAATAACATGGTGTTATCATTTTATTTTCCCTGTGGGCAACGCTCCTCTGCCTTAGCTGAGGAGCTGCCGCTGACCACTGTAAATATTGTTTCGAGGGATGGAACTCAGGCAAAATAAAAAACAATTCTTTGGCTAGTGAAAACGCAAGTCTTGTTACCAATGTAATCACATGCTCTTTTGCACTTACAACCAGAAATCGTTGACTCATTTTTGGACATAAACGAAAAGGTGATGCGTAGTTCACTCTGAGCTCAAACCACACTTGGCCGCTGTCTGCCCCTTGCATGGCAGAGAGGCGGATATTAAAAGAAACAAGCATTGGCATAGCCAATAGGTCTCACCTTTGGGACCTTAAAAGTGTTTCACCATCCAACAGTTGATGTTGTTGTACCAAGGAAATTGTGCTGCATAGCAAAATACTTATAAGGTCCCAAAAGCGAGCCCTATTGGCTATGCCAATGCTTGTTTTTCAGTGGCTTGCGTGAGAGACACTACACACAATAGGAAGATTGAGGGTACTTCTCGATTGTCTAGAGTAGTGACTTCTCACAGGCAGAAAGACTGTGTTCAGGCTCATCTCTTCATAGTTGTACGGTTTTGCACTTCAATGTAGTTTCTATGAGTAATTTATACAACTCTCAATTATTGTTGTATTAAATTGTTGGTGCAAAAAGTTTATTGAACTATATTGTTCTACTGAGATTAGCACATCATCTGTGACTCAAACTTTGACGCTTACAGAGGCCCTGTGAAAGACAGTTGTGCCTCCTGTTGGGATCCGTAGGTGCATAATAGAAAAGAGGAAGCAGGGTTTAATCAGTGCCGTTTTGATGCATACCATAGCAGCCAGTTTGTTGGGAGCAGCTTTTGTTGCACCAGAACTTAGGGAACTACTTCCACAGTCTTCAGAGAGCTAGCTCTCAAGCTACACCCACGATCGGGGAACCTTGCAGGGACTGTCACTCCGGTTGATGAAGAGGAACAACCAGGATGCACTGAAAGGAGGCACCAGATATACAGAGAAAACAAGCATTTACAATGCAATGGTTTCGCCTTTGGAAAAGTTAGAGCTATTGGCATTGTAAATGACAAAATTTGTATTTATGTGTTGGTTTTGAAAACAGATAAATAAATGGCATTGTCATTTACATTGCCATTAGCTTAATCTCGGCAGTCACTCTGCACTCCCTAGCATTCTGCAGTCACTCTGCACTCCCTAGCAGTCACTCTGCAGTCACTCTGCACTCCCTAGTCTCTCTGCACTCCCTAGCACTCCCTAGTCACTCTGCACTCCCTAGCACTCCCTAGTCACTCTGTACTCCCTAGCACTCCCTAGTCACTCTGCACTCCCTAGCACTCCCTAGTCACTCTGCACTCCCTAGTCACTCTGCACTCCCTAGCATTCTGCAGTCACTCTGCACTCCCTAGCAGTCACTCTGCACTCCCTAGTCACTCTGCACTCCCTAGCACTCCCTAGTCACTCTGCACTCCCTAGCACTCCCTAGTCACTCTGCACTCCCTAGCACTCCCTAGTCACTCTGCACTCCCTAGCACTCCCTAGTCACTCTGCACTCCCTAGCACTCCCTAGTCACTCTGCACTCCCTAGCACTCCCTAGTCACTCTGCACTCCCTAGCACTCCCTAGTCACTCTGCACTCTCTAGCACTCCCTACTCTGCACTCTCTAGCACTCCCTACTCTGCACTCTCTTGCACTCCCTACTCTGCACTCTCCTGCACACTCACTACTCTGCACACTCACTACTCTGCACACTCACTACTCTGCACTCTACACAAAGATCCGTTACAATTAAAATAAAATAAACCGAGGTGTAAAAAAATGATATGAAGTAATCTTCCTCGAGTTTTTCTAGCACCCGATTCTCTCCCTTCCTTCCCCCTTCTAGCTCCCCACCTCACCTTCTGCCCACACTTTTTCAGATAATGCTGTGAATGGGTGCAAGTATTTATTTTACTTTATGCAGTTTTATATAGTGTAAACTTTTCTAGCACCCGATTCTCTCGCTTCCTTCCCCCTTCTTGCTCCCCACCTCACCTTCTGCCCACACTTTTTCAGATTATGCTGTGGATGGGGAATGGCGGGCATAAAGAGATGGGGTGAAGGAGGGACGAGGGGGTCGTAGGGAGGGGGGTGGGGCGCCAAGGACGGATGGTGGACGTGGTATACAAGGACGAGGGAGGGATAGAGTTATTGGGTGTAGGGATAGGGAGGGTCGTAGGAAGTGGGTACGAAGGAAAGGGGCCGAAATGGAAGGGGGGAGACGAGGGAGGAGATGAAGCGAAGAAACGTCAAGAGAGCTGAAGGAAGGGGGCCGGACAAGCTGGCTGCAGAGGGAAGAATGGCTGAGTGAAAGCGGGTAGTGGAGAGAAGGAGGGACGAAGTGAAGGAGATGTGAGAAGGATAGGATGAGAGGGTTGGAAGGGAGCCTGGCTGAGGCTCGGCAGGGGCTGGAGCTGAATAACAGACGGGATGCAGCGGGGGTCTGTGTGGAGGGATGGAGGGGTAGGTGAGGCGAAGGGTCGTGAACTGATGGTGGGAAGAAGGGGCACCAGAGGAGAAGACGGACTCAGGAGAGACAGGCAGGGAGGAGGAAATGAAGGGGAGGTGGACTGAGAGATTGGGGTAACTGGAAGGCGTCTTGGAATGAAGGTTTGGCAAGTATAGAGCCGACACAAGAGTGAAGGGCTGGGTGAAAGGGGCTTAGGGGGTCGTGGTATGTATGTATGGTGACTGTATGTATCGTCGACACGACTTACTGTCATAGGGTTGACCAGTTTGAATAAGTGCTGAAGGAACTGGCGGCTTCCGGGTTCAGAACCAATAGCTAAACCTCCCTTGTGTTCATAACCTTCATACCAAAGCCTTTGTGTCGGTGGTCTCATTTATCTGCGTCATCTGGGCACACTCTACCACTCCACCAGGGGCCTTGGATTGTCCAGATCAGGTCTCTTTGTCCTAATCAAACCTTCCACAAAACAGGCATGGAGGTAGAACCATAAAGTGACTTGGTCCCCACCTCAAAAATGATCTTCATCCAGCATTAAGGAGCCCAGAGACAACTCGTCTTTCTAGGAAACGGTGAGAAGAAACTATTCAAACCGAAACCTTCAACCACAGCCACTGTGAATGAGCACTGCCCTTGGACTTTCTGGCGTATATACTTTTTCTTTCCCCAGTCTTTCCAAGAGCTTTCGCTTCTAGTTTAAAAGTGGAAGCTTCATACCGGAGTTTGCTTTCCACTCTGAGGACAACAAATGATGGATGGAAAGTATGAATTAATCTCAGCTAGCCACCGGTAACTATTCAGGTCCGCTCACCAGTCTTGCGTGTTTTGTTAATTCACTGCAACTACCAGACACAAATCAGTCATGACTCCCACAACAAAATGAATAACTAGACCGCAAGCCTAGACATTTAGCCTTTTAGGACCGACTCGTTGAGTTTCACCTATAATCGTATGGGGCAACAATTTGTGGACCCAAGTATTCACTTATGAGACATGGCCCAGCAGTTCAGGCTGGTGTTTCGTTTGGGATTGGCCCAGGACTGGTTTGCGTTTGGTGGGTCATTGACTGTAAAGGGTTCTACAATCTATGTAAGCATCTGCAAAATCAATAGGCTTGACGCATATATTGTATGTGTATCAGCTGTGTGCATATTATACAAATATCAATTCTGTTGGCCTGAAGCATAGACCGGAGCATCAGAAAAATGGATTGTAGCGAAAGAGGTCATCATTTTTGTCTGTAGCTTCCATATTTAAGGTGATTTTGCCAACACCCGATACCCATTGTTGCCTGGCTGCTTATCAACTCACTTTAGATGGAAAATAGTACCTCATGCATTCCAGTGGCAGAGGAAGGGGACACCCAGCCAGGCAATAGAATAACAGTGAGACTAAAAATATTCCTGCGGGCTGATCCAAGATAAGATGGACCATGTCTGAAGCCAATGGCTGATGGTTCTGGTGCAAAAAAGCAGATGGCTGACAAAGGCAGACTCAAAACCCCTTAAAATACGTGCGTTTAGTAGAAAGTTTGTCATTAATAGCGCATGGTCGATACACTTCAAACCTAAACAAAATCGAGTGTGAGCAGTAAAATTGCATATACCTCAGATTAATTAAAGTATTGAGATTAAGCCTATTGGTGATCTCAGCCTAAAATGCTTTACGAACACAATTAGTTGTACGATGGCGGATTTCATCTCCGGAATGTGTGATCCGGGGCCGGTTTTCCAGTCACACTTGTTTGCTGTCTTTGCCCCAGTGAGATCAGAATCTAGGACTGTTTGTTCGTTACAGAATACTGCAATCCTGTCCCCTGCGGAAACCCTTGATTGCACACAGCACCGCTCTTGCTGTATCGGCCGTGGCTGGCCCACGGACAGCCCGAGGGCCGCCCCTCGCGCGGGCCCCTGCCGCCCGCAGGGGGACGCCCTGGGGGCGCGGGTAATTGGCAGACGCGCTGGATTTAAACTGCTCAAGAGACGCTTTCCCCCAGCTGAGTACCCTTGAAAGAATGAGGCGCCAGCGGGAGGGAGGGAATGAGCCCGGCTTGAAAGGGAGCGCGCGCAGGTATCACTTTGAAGGCTTTAGCAGATTAATGAAATGTAAATGGTGCGTAAACTATTTATGGCAGGCCTTTTTTGCCATCCTTGGAAGTTTGCGCAGTGTAGTACAATAAAGCCGCGTGAGGCATGATTATAAAGCCACTCTCAAGCTAAGACACTGACACTTAAAAGATGGCGCGCGCCGCGAGGGCCCGCGCCATTAAAGCGGGGCTGCGGCTCTGGTGACTGGCCGCCACCTTTGTGTTTTATCTGCCTCTGTCAGGGCTCACGCGGCGTCGAAAGAACACAATTAGTATCTGGGGCTCCTCCTGACGACGAGTCCGGCACACGCAGAAAGGAAGGAAAATGGGCAGGAAGAGCCTTGTTCAGGTGTCTGAGGCCTCATAAAAAGAGGGCGTCATCTGTTTTTACGCCACTTTGTGCACTTCATGTTTATGCCCCACTCAGCAATCCGTGACCTCCATGAAGTGCGTGATTACCCCCATATGATCCTGGTGACCTGGTGTATAATGTTTTTCCTGAAGTATATCCAGAAATCCAGTGTAGAGAAAACAAGCACCACGAGCACAGGGAGGGAGGGGGGCGGGAAGGGGCGCACGGATAGCGGGAGGGGGGGCGAAGGGCACACGGAGAGCGGGAGGGGGGGAGGGGGGACACGGAGGAAGGCAGGACCACACAGCTAAAGGAACGGACAGGAAAGGAACCACTCACCTGGACTTCCTCGGCCGGCGGTCGGCCGCCAAATGGCCCAAACAAACCTCAACCAGCCAAAAAAAAAGCCCCGCCCACCGCCGCATGACGTGGCCAAAAGAGAAAAATTCTCGGGAACGCCCCCGAATCTGGTCCGGCCTTAACGGACAGATCCGGCACCCAATGGCTAGCCTCCATTTATGGAGCTAGCCAATGAGAGCCGGGGGACGTTCCCTAAGTCCTTATTGTAAACAAAGGATTTCGCCTGCGCCGAAAAGCTGCGCAGAGCGCAGCCTTCGGCAGGCGAAACCCAAAAAGATACAATGTTTTGTTGGTAATCAGCAGAAGTACAAGTCATCTCTACATTAACACTAGATACAATAGATCAGATGACAAAAATGGAAACCCTGGAAAACTAAACAAGAATAGAAAAACGGCATGCTGCGCTGGTGGGTTGCAGAAGCGGGATAAGCTCAAAGTTAAAAAAAAAAAAAGCTGATAGACTCGTTCTGTGGTGGGGAGGGGAAGGGGCATTGAAGCGAGGTGTGCGTGACGGCAAAAGGAAACCAGTGAAAAGGCACGCTCTGTGATGAGGGAGGGGGAGGGAGTTTGCGCAAGCAAAACAGGGAGGCAGACAGATGGCGGCTGCACGTGGGCACGCTTGCGTGAACGTAGCACTTTGAAAACTCACCTATTAAAAGTCTTGCAGAGCAACGCATGCGCTGGCTCAGCGAGACCTAATAAGGGGGTCCGGGAGGCGGGTCATCCACCTGTATAGGGGATATAATAAAACAGCATCCAGTGAATAATTATTTTACAGTGGTGAAGTCACAGGTGGAGAATATAAGACAGTGGCCTTTCTGCAGTGAATTCTCTTAGGAACAGTTCACATGTTGGCATTGAATACTGGTACAGAACAGAGGTTACTACTCCAGTTTCTCCCTATAGTTCAACATAAAGATAGAAAAAGAGGTAGCCCTTTAAAGACTGCAGTGGATTCTGACAGTCTGTACTATCACCTGTTGCAGGGTCCTCTGTCGCTCTATAGACTTTACAAGGACTTCCAACATTCCATTGTTGTAAAATGGCTTACAACAGCTTCTATAGATCGACTCACTGTGGAATTTATTGCTCACCACATTTGAGCTAGCTCAACTCTGCTGGCATTCTGAAAGCACACAGGCATTCAACAAGCGTTTAACTGCGTAACTCTCTACAAAGTACATAAGACCACAGCCATTGTGACATGGAACCATAATCTCCTCAGTGTATCCAAATCAAGACCCTAATGTTCTAACTCTAACTGTAACCAGTAAAGTTACCTTGTCTCTGAAAATAAGTGTGAACCAGCTCATTTTGTGCAGTAGTTACTCACTTCTAGAAACCAAAAAGTGATGGGTTGATTGTTTGAATTAATTGTGGCAAGTACAGGAGTCAAGAGGGCAGGTTGTAGCAGCGTTTATTGTAGCATCCATGCACACGGGAAACCCGTCAATTGGGGGTATTTGAGACCCCTAGCCAACCATTTGTGACCCCCTGGTCTTTGTCATAATACACGTGCGCAATTATGTTGTCATACAAAATTCAATTTGCGGTTCCTCAAGGACTTTTAAATAAAATAAAAAAATCATCAGTGACACGGATGCGTGATTTTGACCACAGCCTGAAGCGAGTCATACAGATTGTCACTAGATGTGCACTTCAGAGAAAACGAGCTAAAGTGCAGTGAAGGAGGTAGGGGGAAATAGAAAGTGAAACTTGACTTTCCTGCAGAAATCTTTTTTTCTCCTCACATGTGAATCCTCCCAAGTAAAGGCAGCTTCTCTTCCTTTATAGTGAGGGACAGTGATACACACCAGACACACAGAGAGAGAGAGGCCCAGTCAGAGAGGCAGAGTAAGGCGAAATATTTGAATGCATAGGAGATCCGATGGAATTCTTGGAACAGAAAGTCATTGGTAATTTTTTCAGAGTCACACAGGTATCCAGGGTCAGCCTATAAAAGTTAAACCCATTACTTGGTAAACAAACTGACGAGTTTGGGAGTTAGATTCAGGGAGAGGAGACCGTGTTAGCACATGCATTCAGCCTAATTGTTGTAAAGTCATGGATAAACAAAGCAGATATCGTTCTATTTGGCTAGCAGATGAAAGACAAAACCCCTCATGTACTATAGATATTAATTTAAGAGAAGGTGGATTTGCTATTGTGGTTAAAAGCTGAGTTATAATGCTAGCTTACCTTGTTCGCCAAAGAGTGTGACCTTGGACAAGATGTGACTTCTCCCTCTGGCTGCAGTACCTAACCTGACTAACCCGATAAAATTGAGAATGCACAGAATCGGACTCTGTGTTCGCCACTATACACAAATTGGACATTTAGAGAGTGATTGTATGTATGCTTATCTTCTAGTACGTGCCCGATCCTAGTTGGCCTGCATAGTGAATCAAAGCTTTAAAATATGGAGCCTGGTATAAATGTAGTTTATTTTATTTTTTATTTTATTTAATGCGATTTTATATAGCGCAAAATTTACCCAAAGGTGTCAGAGCGCTTTACATAAGAACCAGTTGCAAAACATAAGGACTTAGGATTACATGCATTACATAAAAGATACAAGCAGAAAAAAATGCAAATGTACAAGATGTAACATCACACACGGAAGAGATACAAACAGAAAGAAAAATTGCAAATGTACAAGTAGTAAAGTCACTCAAGGAAGAGATACAAATGGATATACTCTAAGAGTCACATAGGAATGGTAGAGAGTACAAAGGTCTACTGCATATACTAGTGATTAGAGTTATCTCTATATACATATATATACACATAGTAGATTTTCTCAGGTCAAGACCCAAAAAAAAAAACCAGGAGAGCAGAGTTCCATTAAGTGGGGTCGGAGGGGGGTCAGAGGGGGGACGCAGTCACAGCACCAAGGGAGGGTGGGAGTGATACAAGGGTATGGAGAAAAGGCAAACCAGAAAAGGGAAGAAACATTTGAGGAGTGGCAAGGGGGAAACGAGGGAAAAGGGTAAAGGACGAGGGAATGGACAAGATGGCGGGTCGGGGTCCAGAGAAAAGCGGCCGAGAACAGCAGCAAAATGGCGGCCAGGACAAAAGAAAAGTAAAGAGCTCCATGAGAGTCTGTGGTGGGACAGGCCGCTCTGATGAAGAGTGTTCTCTGGGGGCCTGGGGTGGGTATGTTCCGGAAGGGGCTGCGGTGTGCCAAGCAGTATAGGTTGAGACTGGAGGGTAGGCATGTCCAGGTTTAAATCGCAGGACCGCCATCACTCACTGCAGGCTCCGGTTTTTACAGGCTCTGGTTCATCACATGCACCAGCAAGAAAAGTTGATGTGCTGCATCAAAAGGAGAGGGTAAAAGGGTGCGGTTTCTAGTAAGAGATGGTGAAGTTCTGCTCTCTCAGCAATGGTGTACTTCTATCTGCCTAGGACCAATGCAGTCACCCTTGCGCCTCAACACAGGGGTGTCTGTGTTGTGCTCAGAATAGTTTTTGCACAGGAAGGTATATTTCCTGTACTAAAACGTTTCTTAGTGGCCTATTGATCTGTGTATGTGTTCTTCAGCACACATACAGAGAGGAAGTAACAGGGAGCAATAAAGATATTTCTCCTTCTTACGCCAGTCTGTACTAAGCGCACCAGTGTGCCCAAACCCATGTCTACTGACTTTAGTGAATAATGATTTGAGTCAAAATACATAGGCGGATGTACAGGTATGCCCGTGCTTAGGGTGACCAACCGTCCATAAATTTCACGGACCGTCCGTTATTTTAGTATGATGTCTGTAAGGCGTCCGTAATTTGGGGTCCCCAAATACCAGATGCCTGACAGACATCATACTAAAATGCGAGAGGCCCCATGAGTTTAAGAATTTCCACTCGGGGCCTCTCGCTCTTATCTTTTAATCCGTGAAGGCTGCTGCAGCAGCCCCTCCCGAACGTCTCACAGACTGTGGACCGGCCCATTGTCATTCTGAGACTACAGACGATTATCACAGATAGAATGACAATGGCCCCTATTATATTGACAGCATGTGGTGTGCCTTCTCCTGCATAAATCTTGATTGCAGAAAGGGCCTGATGTCACTTTGCAAAGCTGCGTACATACTGAAAATCTGTGAAGTGCATGATTGTCTCAACCTTATATACATTTATTTTGGCTTGTGTTTATTTTGGTTGTCTGTTTACTTATATACTATTGTGCGACCTCCTCTGATATGTCTATAAAAAGTATGTTTTGTCCCAAATTCTTGTCCTGAATTTTGACCTTCTGTCCTGAATTTTTGTCCTGAATTTTGACCCTTGTTCTGAATTTTTACACTGACAGTCCTGAATTTACCCCCATGCCAGCTGGTCACCCTACCCCTGCTCCTCCCATGTAACACCGCCATGGCACATGGCATCACAATACACTACTTTGCATTACTTTTGGAATAAGATTCCACAAAACGCCACACAAACCTTGATTTGTGTGGCTTAGTAAATCTCAACATGGATTTTACATCAGCTCTCCTGACTCAAAATCTTAGCAAATCTGGGTCCTAATCTTTAAATGCCATTGGTGCTTTCGTTCAGATCTCCAACCCACACATAACTCATTCAGTGTTTGCCTGTATGTGGGTCATGCTGGGCAGATTTAAGTTTCAGTCTTCAGTATATAGTGCCCCTCTCTCTGTATTTGATCTCCAATGATTGTTAGTATACATAGGTCTCTTTCTGTGTTTTCCTGTCTCTGTCTACAGCACTTGGTTACTTTCCCCCCTTCACTTGGTATTATTGCCCACATTCTAGCAGAGGCAATGCCAGTCTGTGAGCTTGAACCATGTGAGCAGGAATCTCTCAAAATCCATGTGCTTTGAAAATTTCTGCATAGGGTTTTAGGTGCCTTCAAAATGAAAGTAGGTCCTCAAATAGAGCTTGGTAGTTCTAACTAAAACTACCATTCATAAGGCCTGCTGTTATGCACAGTCTACTTGGCCAGAAAACATGTATTATGTTTTATGGTTGTTAAACAATGATTTATGTACTTTAACTTACTGCTTTTGAATCTAGCTTTATGTGAGTGTTCTCTGCCAGTCTTGTTGGGCCTGGCACTGCGACAGCACATGAAACCCCACGTGCCTCACATGTTTAAAATGACTTGTCCTCTGCACTTCTTTCAGTTTTTGTTCCCTACCTTCTAACTGCATTCTTTTTTATTTGTAAACATGTTTGTTGGAACAATTGCATATTGAACAACCAATCTTGTGGACACACCCAGATAAGCAAATGAAAGACAGGCTGTGGAATAGCTAAGAAGTGAGAGTGAGAGATTAGAAATGGAGGTGGAGATTCTGGGTGGCAGGGAGAAGTAAAGAGAACCCTGTGACAGCTGAACAGGTAGAAGGGAAAACAATAATGATGGCGATTCAAACTTGGGGGTTCTGGAACACTGGGAATTGTTCAAAGGGTAAGCGAGAGAGAGAGAGATTTGGGTTAGACATGAAGAAAGAGAGTGGCAGAAAGGAAAGGAATGCTAAAGTGGAGAAATTGTCGAGTTTGCGATAAAGTGGTGCAGAGGTGAGGGTTGATAAAAGGTAAAATTACTGGGGATTACTGGAGGTGGGGAAGCGAGAGAGAGGTGGACTGAGATAGATGTGTACCAAGGAAAGCAATGGAGAGGGGATGATACATGGAGAAAATGGAGAGTAATCAGTGCATTTGAAAAGTGCACGAGTCAGCAAGGGATGAGTTCAGAGAAACGGTAAGAGATGATGAAAGGATGGAGAGCGACTCGGAGTGAAGGTTAGATGTGTGGCAAAGGGTACGAGGGGGAAGGTGCGGCTGAAGAAGGGAGCAAGAGGAAACAAGTTTGTAAAGGTGTGCAACTGTTACAGAGGGAGAAAGTGGGGAAATGAAGGGGTCAGGTGATATAGGAGGTGAGAGGAAGCAATATTGAGGGTTAGGGTGGTGGCTTAAAGGCTGCACAAAGTGGATAGTGTTATACTAATGGGGAAATTATTTAAAAGTGAAGTAGGAGATACAGGAAATGTTGAGATTGTGACAGGTGAGGAGTGACCAGTTACATGTGAAAGAATGAGAGAGGGTGTAGAATGAACATTGGTTAGTATAGATAAGAATGTACATCATATCTCTGATACCGGCAGTTTATGTGGGAATATTTTCAATAGGATTTGAGGAACGTTTGTTTGCTTATAAAGTATTTCATTTGCCTCTGCTCATGATATGATTTTTCTAAATATTTGTATAATGTATCTAGCCAAAGGACAGATGGTTCACCACCAATGATTGCACTATGCTAAAGGTCGTGTGATGTTACTTCCTTTGATGTCAGTAGGTCAAAGGTCAAGTGAAGTCACTTCCTGTGACATCATCTGGTAGTCAAATGGTATGTGATGTCACTTCCGCTACCGATTTCATTTTGGTGAATTGACGTCCATGAGGAAAACAGTTAACAACGGAAGCAGAATGTCTTATAGAACATAGAATCGCATTCATAGAACACCATGCTAGAGCCAATGAAGCAACAGGTGAGTATTCTAAGCACAGAAAGCTAGGTAAATACATACGAGCTAGGAAAACACTTACTGAACATTATATTACCACATTATTGTCAGCCTCTGATAATTATTCGAGAACGTATTTTAGTGGTTCTTCTTTTAGTGCACTATGCCATTCTAGACAGAAAATAGGTACGTGCCATTCATATAAATTTCAGTCTTTTTCTGCCTCATCACCAGCTTGGGCCCAACGTTCAGGGGCGTAGCTTGGTCAGTAAGACCTCCACCCGCTAAAGCTACTCCCCTGCGTATATTGCACTGAATATACAACCAAAGTACGGGCATCTCATTTAGAAAAACAAAAAAAGATGGGTGGAATGCTTGAATTAATCTAAACTACTAATGGTCATTTGGGATTTATTCCAGTTCATTATGTTTTTTCCCTCCACGATGTTACTCCAGTCAAAGTTCCATTAGTGCTCGTCCAAGAGGCTTCTACAAGTAGTGACTAATACATTACGAAAGTCAATAGCTGATTAAACTATAAAAAATAAACTCAGCAATTCACAGCTAGGTACAGTCCAAACAAAAAGGATGGCTTTGAATCAAAAAAAGAAAGGGTACCCGACAAGATCAAGAGATCCGCCCAATATAACTCCAGCCATGGACTGAAGCAGTTGAGAGGCAGAAATAGGGAGCAGTACCCTCTGGTGGGAGCACTCTGCCTTCGGTAATTCCCAAGAAACTTCAGCAAGAGAATGTAGCTATTACTTAGAGCTCTGTCCACTCATCTGCATCCTGCGGTTTAAGCTGCCATTGTCATTCATAATCTACCTGGGATTTATCCTTCCGTAGTTGCGCCATGTAATGTAAAATGTCCTAGCTTTCGTAACAAAGTTTCAATTCTATTAAGGACATGGAGGTGAGGATTATGCTTTATTTATTTTCTTCACTTTTATTAAACAGCTGCCATGTAAAACATTAACAAAACTACAAATCACATGATGGTTTGGGATAAGGTTAATTGAAGTTCAACCAATCAGGGTGCATGAGTCCCATTGTTCACGGCTAATTAGAAGTGCTCGTCTAAGCGTGCTTACTGCTCTTTTGCTATTGTGAGTAGTCTGCCTAGCTTGACAATGATAGGGTTGTTGCATGTTGCATTACATTTACTACTGACTATCTTTGTGATCTTGAAGACAATCGTCCGTTCTCCTCTAATGGCTCCAACCTCTGCTTGGCTGGCAAGATTCTCCACCTACACCCACTTGTCTGCTCTTGTCATTCATACTTTTGAATGCTCTGCTTGCTTCTACTTCTCCTGCTGCTTCTCAGATTTGGCCTCCATAAGTTTCTTTTTTTGCTGACCTCCTGCCTGGAAGAGTGTTGTTCTTGAAATGCTCTGGCTATGCTTTGACTTCAGTTGAGCAGGGAGAGAGAGAGCGAGGGACGTAATTCCATACTCCTTATCTATTGAAGTTCCCCAGCTATCTGTGAACTGGGTCTCAGGTCTGATGTCAGACTGACAAATTCATTTGTGGATAGGTATTGGTAAGAGGGCCTTCATATCACATACATATTTAAATTAATGAACAATTAATTAATATATAACCCATCACCATATGCCACACATGCATTCAAACTATGTTTCTAACTTACACATGTTCTATTTCTCTTTACTAATGGAATGCCCACACTATATAAAGCAAGGCACTTTTCATCACCGACCATTATGACTCCACCAGTCTTGCAATGCATGTCACAGCTATTACTGAGACATGGGTATCGGTCATTGCTTGGTGTGCTCTCAGCTCTGAACTTGGATGGCTTCATACCTACAACCTCTGCTTCAAGACTCGTAATACATAAAGCAAAAATCACCTGATGCCAACTGACATTACATCGCGACACATCTATCGTTAAGGTCTCTAGCATCTCAGGCAGTTCTTGTAGCTGAACATTTCCAGGCGGCAGACCAGACCGTGCAAGAAGAAAAGTCAGGTGTTCTCCATCTGTGCACAGAGAAGATATTGAACTCTCATATTCTATAGACTGGGTAGCTATGCTGCTGTGCAGTGACCGGTGTCTGGATTCCACCCATGAGCACGGGGTCCGAGATGCATCTTCTAGAATGTTAGCAGGTTCACATATAATTGTCCTACTGTTTGTCTTTTCTAAGAAAACACACCCGACCCATGTATGCTAGTGTGAAGTGTTTAGAAAACAGTCGTCAAACCCCATTAGTTGGAAGACTAGATGGATTTGTTTGTGGACTATCTCTGAATTGACCTCCCTCATAGATTAGCTTCCTACTACAGGCGACTGGTAATAGGTTATCCTAAACAAGTTCTGCCCACCACGCTAAGGACATTCTGAGGTCCAGCGATGATTTATAATTATAATCTCTTCTTCGAGCATGATACCAGTGATGCAGGATTCAATTGAGCAAAATATTTAGATGCAACCTAGGACAGAAAACTTCCAGTGGTAGCTGCCATCGTCTCCTGCACCCTGAGCCATTCCCTCACAGTTGCTGCATGCTTCTAGAGCAAGTGTGAATCATGAGGATTGTGTGTCTTGGCACGAATACTATCCCTACAGTTGTGCTAATGCCTTCACCAACAAACTGGCGACTCTGTAGTGGGTGCAGACGTGATATCTTTCAGTTGATAAGAAATCTGTAGCAATGGAAACCCTGCTTGTGTCTCTTCTCGTGTGCAAATGCTTTTAACAAATAAGCATAGATCTTGCAATCTTCCGTGTACTGTAATAATCCCTAGTTGAAGCTTTAATACCGTATAATTTTAGGATGTAGTCTCTGAAGATTCTCAAAAGGAAATCTCTTCATCTCATTGAACAGTGCGTTTTCACAAACAAGATTATTGTTCCAGCAGTTACTATTCGATGTGCTAAGCATCATGACATATGGAAATAGGGTTTTTAAGGTCTTCCTGCTTCTACATTTGATTTGTTGTTTTTTTATTTCTAGTGATGTTCACGCTGAAATGAGTCCTGATCCTGAACTGGATCTTCAAAACAAACTGAAAGACAAGATGATTTAGTGAGGCATGCTGGGTCTAAAGTGACACTTGGCTGCCTAAATGTGACAGTGCTGTTTGAACTTTCTATAATAATAGTTTTGATAATGTTTTTTTCTCTTTAAATTATAAAATAAGCTCAAAAAGTGTATTTTTGTTTAGCTCTTTGTAATCACGTTGTTAGTTACTTTAAGTGAAGTGAAGATGAAAAATCTTACTTCTGTGTTGGATTTGTTTATGGTTGGATTGAGTTTATTCTCACTCAGGAAAGCCTGTTGGGATCATGCACATGTTCAAAGATATTCTAATGGTTAATAATTTAATAAAGAAACACATGGTGGAGAAGAGGTGTTATAGGTGAGTAACGTTTTCGTCAACCAGGTTCCCAACCAAAGATCTGCTTCTGTAATATCATTGTGAGCGTGGGACGATGGCGGGCCGTAAAATCAGGCACGGAGGGCGGATGTAGTGAGCAATATCGTGTCCTTTATTATACAGGTGAACAGAGGTTGTATAGGGTTGGAGAAAACAGGAGCCACAGCGAAGGATGTGAAGAGGACGCCTGGATCGTCTTCGGTGTCTTCGGATTCGGATGGTCCTTCGGGGAGGTCGGGGCTGGGGTGGTCCTCGGAGGTAAAGGAAAACAAAAGGAGCGGTTAGTCCAGCTGCTCTCGTTCGGGTTTGACCCGTAACCAACACCGGGGATAGTGAAGGGGTTTCAACGGAAGCGACGGTGAGGGAAGGGGCGGGAAGGACTCGGGAGGAAAGGCGGAGAGAAAGAGTTCTCGGTGAGGGGACGTGAGGGTAATCCTAGAAGCTACGTGCTGTACAAGTGGTGACGTGCTATACAGGTATACAACAGTGATGGCCAGGCCACGTGTGACTAAAGAGAGGTAGTTATTTACAAGGCACCTAGTGTGCTACAGAGGTGGATAGATGGTACTCACACGCTCCGCCGCAACTCCCTGGTGAGTTGCGGCCGCTCTCCAGCCTCCTCCTCTGGACTCCACCAGGCTTCGCTCCACTCTTCTTCCTCTTCCTTCGTCTGGTCTGCGCCTTCTCTGGTCCGAGCCTCCTGCCACGAGTTCGCTGCTCCGACGGCGTCCCTGTCCCGGCTTCCGCTTTTTCCGTGTTTTGGCTCTGGAGATGAGGAGGGATTTCCGGGGTCGTGGGGGTGTGATTACGGTTCGTAACTGTTCCTGATAGGTTCCTGGAAGACAGAGAGGGGAGGGAGGCGGGTTGTCATGGTGATGTCCACGGACGCCTCAGGCTTGTTTGCAGTAAAGGGGAAGCGTCCGATAACAGGCGGTCCGGGAGGGGTCCGTGACCGAGCCGCAGAGAAGGGGGTGTGTCTGATCACAGGCGGTCCGGGAGGGGTCCGGAACCGTGTCGCTTCACAATCATGTACTCACCAATTAAATTGATGTTCAATTAGTTGATTGGGGCAGAATGCTTATCTTTAGAAGACTGGTGAGCACATCATGTGGTAAAATTCACTAGACTCCACAAGAAAATGATTAGAAATCTGGAATGTTGTAGATTCAAAAAGAAATAAACGCTTTATGGGTGTGAGTGTCTGACAATGTTACAGTACTGAGCCTAATGCAGGCTTCCAGGTGGAAGTGTATGGTGGCAGCTAATATGGTTAAGAACCATCTATATAGTGTTAAAAATAGGAATATTGTTGGACCTGTTTTGGCATCTCCAAGCACGCTTTTTTCCAGAGTTATGCAGTAAATATCTTGCAATGATGAATAAAGCTAAGGGGCGATTTACAAGCTATGCAGCTGTGTGAGGAGCATTTGTTGTTAAATAATTGTTACTGTAAGAGACCACCAGCTTGGCCTTAACATATAAACCACACTATGTACGAAAAGCACGGTTGTGACTTCCTCGTTAGGATGCAGCTCCCATCAAAGTCCACGTTAAAACAAAAAAGCAAAGACGTAAAAGGTACTGGTTGGAGGAGCTACGCTTGCAACCAAGATGGCCGCATAGGCTCCCGGCTCCGCCGACCTCCGTCCCCCGCCGGATAATCCTGTTACAAATCCTGACTTTCCACCCTGCCTCCGGGTGTGTGAATCGCTACGTTCCGTTTTGGTGCAATCCCGGGATTTTTACCAGCTTTCTGGACGGAGTTACGTTGAGTTTTGATTTTGGGCCTACACCAGCTTGTGTGCCGGGGACTCAAGTACTGGCCCAGCCGGGTTCCAGTTGAATAACAACGGCTGTGAGTGATCATCAGGGTCCGGTCCTTGGATGTGGAAACATTTTCGAGCCCGATTTTTACGCCGGTTGTTTCTCTAGCATTCAATCGATGGAGGGTTGACGGGGCACAACAGTGCGCTGAGGGTGTGGGTCCTTGGCCCGGAGACCCGGTCTCGCCCCCTCCGGTGTTTTCCGGGTCGGGGTCTCCGCTTGGCGCCGGAACCGCGACCGTGGTAAGTCCCTGGTCTCCCTCTGCGACAGCCCGTCCCAGAATTACTCGATTCCCCCGGGGAAAGCTGGGACTCGGGGGGACGTGAACATGGATGTCTCGGAACAAGGTTCCGTGGGACGGACTGAGTCTGAACCGTCGATGCGATCTGTATTGGCAGCGCTCTGGGCTTTCCATTCCCAGGTGGAGTCCATTGTCCGGAAATCGATTGCACCTGCACACAGCATCGGCCAAGTGGGACCGGACCCTACACCGTCTCAATATCCTGATCAGTCCATATCACCCACGGCAGTCCCCGTAGCAGCGATGGGCCCCGTGCCACGAGAGGTGTCGGAGCTTCATTCTAAAGTGATGGCCGATGATCGTGTACTCGACGTGCCTTGTGGATCACCAAGCCCTTCAACATCGCCTTCCGAGCTGGTTCTCATTGTCGCTCCCCTACCCGACGCTCGTGCTCGGAACTTTCTGTGGAATGGTTCGGTATCTTATCCCTCTTCGAAGTCTTCAATATCCTTACAGGGACAAAAACGCAGAGTGCTTATATCGATGAGGGTCACCGTTGTCACCAGTGGAACTTCTAGGGACCTTATAACTTTGCCTCGACCCACATGGAACTTTCCTGAACCATGTTCACATTTTGACTATCCTGCGAAAGAGACAGTCTGTTTGGAAGGGGCCCGTATGATTGACCGGTAGGGTCAAGGCTGAGACTGACTGTCGGGGTTTGGCACCATAGGTTTTTGAACTGGGTTCAGTTGCCATTGTGTTGACGGGAAGCAGGGTGGTGTTTACTGTTTCCCCTATTTCGTTTTAAGCTTGCCTATAGAGTTTTGTGTTTATTATGGGGATGTTTGGTTCTGGCGGGGATGGGGGGGGGTTCGGGGGCCCGTATTGAGATGTTCCTCCTCCACTTTTTTCCTAATTTTAGGGATTAGTTAGCTGGGGCGACAGGCACACTGCTAGTGGGGTTGGGCTGTAGCCATCTGCAGGGGTGCAGGGTGGGGGGATGGTTTTTTTTGTTTTTTCTTATTTTTGTTTCTATGGTCTTTTTCTTTTCCTACCTTTTTCTCTTCTTATACGAGATGTGGGTGAATTATCCTGAGCTGCGCTGTTTTTCATATCTGGGTGTCATGGGCTCCTTTTTAAGTATCCTGATTTTGTGGGTGGACAGGCTCTGAGGGCCTCAGCCTAGCGGGGTGGTGGATTGTTATGTCATTGCTCCTGCCAAATTTTCGCTAGTGTTGATGTCTTAGTAATTGCTTAACTGAGATGTATCGCTTCAATCTTTCTGCCTGTTCCCCTCCGTAATGTGTTTTGTTGTATGATACCAGATATGTCCACTTCTCACTCTTGGTTTCTTCAATTAATAAAAAACTATATAAAAAAAAGGTACTGGTTGATGATTTCTTTACCACAGACTGTCTTTGTCGTAGTTGTTGTTTTTCGAAAAGTAGGCAGAGTTAGCTTGTTGCAGTTTTTTTTCAAGGTATACCATTGTAGATCACCACCTTTCAAGTTAACCAAAGGAGAGCTACGGGCAGTAGAAGTCAATCATCCTTCAGTAGGATTCCGGATTTGCATGGAAGTTGTAGAGGGTGGACATTTTTTGTCTAATCCTTTTGTACATGCCACCCACTGAGGCATACAATTGCAGCTTTGGTGCAGAGAATTACAGCTTCGACAGCCTTTCAGCTCTTTTTTGTTAACATGCTCATTAGAGCCTCCAGCTTTCAAGAAAGAAATTACCAGCCATCTGTTCTAGGCCAGATAGTCTTCGCTCACAAATGAAAAGGGACCAGGTAGGCCCGTCCTGCGAGGCCAAAGCCTGCTGACTGCATCATAATATTGGTGCTCCTCCATGTGGCGACAGCAGTAGAACAGCATGCGTAGCGCCACTTTACGGACCTTGGCCAGAGGCAGCCTGCGTAGACATGTGGGTTGTGGGCTGCTTTGGCTCCCTGTGTTGTGAAGAAGCCAGTGAAATGGGACAGCCTTGGCACAGCCTCACTTCCAGCACTGTTTTTGATGAGCTTGCTGTCTTTTATCTTTGTCACAAGTAAATGAGGCAAGAGGACCATTGTAAAATCTGCCTGATGCCATGGGCAGTTCTCCTGCCCTTGTAGACAAATTAAGCCTTCACACAGTGCTAGATTACCCCAGTATAGAAAAAGATGTAATATACCACCCATTAAAATAAACAAATTATGATCTCTGTACACACAAAACAAAGTCCAGTGTGAAGAATTTACTACAGTCAATTGTTTTTTACAGTTAGCACATTTTAGGAGACAGCCCCATTATCAGCAAGGGTTGTTTCAAAGGTGAATGAACCTTTAGCAAGCAAATCAGGAAATAAATAGGTCAAGAAGCATGCCAAATAAATTCTATAGGTTTTATCAGATGTGTCCTGCTGCTGAGGTAATGCAAATGACATATAAGGTGGTCAGTGATTTGAGATTAGTTCTTTGTATGTCGAGGTCAGGACGGATGGGGTAAGAATAAGGATAGCGAAGGGGGCATAGTTTAGGATGTCACTGTTGCTTTATGGCAGTGGTATCATGATAACAGAAAAAAATGGCCTGTAAACAGGCGATGGTTTGAGTATCAGTGAGCACAAATTCATTGAACGCTTACGATGCACCTTGAACGGCAAATGATACACTGCTCTGTGTATGTTGCAATGCCAATAAAAATATACTTGAAAAAATTAGCTCTTTGTATAATGTATAGATCTCTGCGTTAGATCCTTGCATGGTCACAGAGCCTTTCATCCCTTCGAAGTCAAGATTATGAGGATAATGGAGAAGTGGTTTATTGTCTAAGGAGAACTGATCCTTAGAACCCGTAGATCTGAGTTGTATTTCTGGCTTGTGCACTTGACAACAGATTGTGTGATCCTGGGTAACTCACTTAACTCGTCCTTAACAGTACAGTAGTCTTGATGGGGGCACTGTTCACAACCTCATTTAGAATTCGGTGGATTTTGGTTTTCCTGAACGCTGAGCCACCGTTAGGATGGGACGCTGCAGATTTATATGGTGACAGAAGACACACTTGAAGTTGGGATGGCCTTTCTATGTCATGTCTGCCAATTTTTGTTCATGTCCAAGACCACTTCGATAGCACAGTGGTGCTGGACAGGAAAAACATAGAAATGGAACCACATTCTAAAAGAAAACTCCCAGCAAATAAGTTGTGTAGATATTCTGTGTTCAGAAACAATGCTTTGGAGGAGTGCGATACCACAGTTTAGCCAAAGTTAGTCATTCTCTCTTTTAAAAAAAAAAATACAGAAGTGACTCCTGCTTTGACAGCTGGAGCACTTATGAAAAAAAAAACAAGCCTAGTGGGAATCTCAAAATAAACCTTGGTTTTAGTCAATATTTTCCCAGCAGCAATTCCGCTTTCCTGAAAACTGACATCTCCACCGTATAAATGTGGAGTTATGGAAGTGTTTTAACAACCCAATGCACCCTTAATTTGTTATCTCTTTTCTCCTGACTGACAAAGAAGATTGCCTAGGTGGAACAGCATTTTTCATCTAGGCAGCTCTTGTTTATCAATGCCTCTCTGAATAAACCCTTAGCTTTACACATGATTTGAAATACAGAAAGGCTGTAAAACGACATTGCGCCCTAACAATTGGCTGGGTTTATAGAGCTTTTCATGCCATTGCCAAGATGCTCTGTTGATTATTGATAATGTATCAAGCACATAAGATGTTTCTCTTGTCATGTGTGTAACTTGGGTAAACTGAAGTTATAAATGTAATGTAACCCACTAATGCTTCTAAACAGAGGGTGGGGTGCTCTGTGTATGTCCAGGAGGGATGGGTCAACATCAGATTGTTAGGATAACCAGCTAAAATGACAGCCAATGAAAGCGAATTAGTCCTTTTTCACACGCTGTGGTTATCCTAAAAATCTGTCATGGATCCGGCCGACCTGGACCTACGTAAGGCACCCACCCTGAATTGTGCAAACCACTGGACTAGATAATCAATTTGTTGGCCAACGTTCTTCCCCACAGGAGATGTCCAAGATCCTGAATCATCCCAGGGTGTACGCCTTCCTTCATATACCCGTTCAGTCGGCGTCCGACAGCGTGCTCATGGACATGAAGCGTGAATACTGCGCGGCAGACTTCCGGCGAGTGGTGGACTTTCTGCACGAAAAGTAAGCCATGGTTCTTAACGCAGACACGATCTGTTTATTTTGTTAAGCCCTTCTGGCAGGGAACCAGCATGCATTCCTGCTAAGGAAATATCTTCTGAGCTTCAAAGTCTTCAGGCTGCTATGAGAAAGCCTTGATGTGGTTAATTGCTCCATTCACCTGTGTACATGCTGTATGCCTCAGAGTATCGTACTGAAAATGTGTCAGCATGTTTGTAGTCTTCGGATAATAAAAACTGAGGTGACCAGCCTAATCCTTTACCTTCACTTGGTCTTAATACCCTTTAATGTGGCTTTTCAGGAAGGCATACTTGGTTGCCTCCCAAGCTTTGCCGATCGATTTGCCAAAGTAAATGGGTCTAGTTAGTTTAAGCGCAGTACATTCCATACCTGGGCTGGCTGTATTTTAATTAATGATTCTCAAGCGATACTGAAAAGAGAGCATGACTTCAACTGATCTACTTTGTAATGGGCAGCAGAAAGATTGATAGAAAAAGTGAGGTTTTAGCTTGTGTTTTACAAGTAGACAGATCCATTGAGTAAAGATGTTGCCCTTCTAAAAACATGCAAAGAGTTAGATATATGTTGTGCTGTTTTAACAGTCACTTTCACAGAGTTCACACAATATTAGATTGACTGTGAGGATGGGGTTATTACCCCCACAGTTCAGTCCCTCCACGGCAAACAGTGGCGTTTAGGAGCCGCCACGAAGCGAAACACATCAGTGCTGTATAGAAGTGGTTAAAATATATTGTCTTTGAAGACATCTAAAATTCCTTCAAAATGTATCAATTTGGATTACGTGACTATTCCCTTTGCCTCTATATTGCTGCTTTCTTGTTCTACTGCATCACATCTTCCTCCTTGACAGCCCAGGCTTATTTTTCTAGAACTGCTATGTAAAAGAGTGTGGGGATATCTGTTCAAGTAAGCAGCCCAGGAAGAGCCCAGGTCCCATTCTTTAGATATCTGCACAGCTTCGCCTCAAGTCAGCCCCTTTCCCTTGCTGTATATTTGCACAGTATCTCTTACCTAGAGACCGTACTGGCTATCTTCATTACTCCGATCCTCTGCCTTCCTCACTGCAGTCCTTACATCATAAGATTTGCTCACTACTTGTATAGAGTTTACCTTTCCTACCCTAAACATAAAATAGGCTTCACTTAGCTACTTGTGGGGCCAGGGACTGGGAGGAGGAAGATGAATTAGGAGGTAATGCAAACTCTTAAATTCTCATTAGGTTTTCTTGCTGCTTTTTTCCTGTGTTGTTAGGAGTCTCACTCAATCAATCATTCAACCAGGGATTTGTGAAATGTGCTACTGACCTGTGAGGTTCTCAAAGCGCTGGGGAGGGGGGTGTGGGGGGGGGGATATTGTGAAGCTCCGTTGCACCCGAAGAGCCAGGTCTTGAGGCTCTTCCTGAATGCTTGCAGAGTGGGGGATGGTCTGATTCTGAGCTGGAGTTCGCTCCAGGTCTTTGCCGCGATGTAGGAATAGGCTCTTCCTCCCTTTTTGGCTCTGTGGATGGAGGAGTTACGACATGGGTGATGTTGACGGAGCGGAGGCGTCTCTTGAGTGCGTAAAAGGAGACTCTTTCGTTGAGATATTGGGGTCCGGTGTTGTGGAGGGATTTGTATGCGTGAGTGAGTAGCTTGAAAGGCACTCTCTTCTCGATGTGGAGCCAGTGGAGGTCTTGTAGGTGCTGGGTGATGTGGTCTTTTAGTGGGATGCCGAGACAAGTCTGGCACAGGTGTTCTGGATGGTCTGGAGTTTACAGAGTAGGGATTTGTTGATTCCAGCGTAGAGAGCGTTTCTGTAGTCCAGTCTGCTGGTTATGAGTGCGTGGGTGACGGCCTCTCTGGATTCGGGGGTCCATTTGAAGGTCTTGCAGAGGGTGTTGAAGCACGTGGAGGAGACAGCGTTGATCTGTCGGGTCATGGTGAGGGAGTATGATGCAGAGGTCCGTGGGTGTGGGGGTTGCCGAGGGCGGTGGGCCACCAGGTGTTATCCCTTGTGGAGGCGGTAGGTCCGTGGGCGAGTCCTTCGGTCTTCTCTGAGTTGAGCTTCAGGCAGCTGCTGCTCATCCAAGATACCACGTATTTCATTCCTTCCTGGAAGCTGAATCTGGTGGTGTCAGGTTCCTTGGTGAGGGAGAGGATAAGCTGGGTGTTGTCGGCGTAGGATAATATGCTGAGTCCATGCTTTCTGATGATGGTGGCGAGGGGGGCCATGTAGACGTTGAAGAGTGTGGGGCTGAGCAATAATCCTTGGGGTACTCCGCAGCAGATCTCTGTGGGTTCGGAGAGGAAGGGCGGGAATCTGATTTTTTGGGCTCTGCCAGTGAGGAATGAGTGGATCCAGTCTAGGGCGGTTCCCTGTATGACAGCGTCGTGGAGTCTGTCGGTGAGAGACAGTGTCGAAGGCTGCCGAGAGGTCTAGTAGGATGAGAGCCACCGTGTGGCCCTGGTTGAGAAGAGTGCTGATGTTGTCTATGTCGGCGAGGAGGGCTGTCTCGGTGCTGTGGTTGCTGCGGAATCCAGATTGGGAGGAATCGAGGATTGAGTTAGCTTCAATGAAGTTCGTGAGCTGGATGTTGACGATCTCAGTGGCTTAAGCTGCGAAGAGGAGGCGTGAGATTGGTCTGTAGTTTTTTAGGTCCGTCTGGTCTGTAGAGGGCTTCTTGAGGAGGGGCATGACTTCTGTGTGTTTCCAGTCATCAGGGAACATGCTGGTTTTGAAGGTGGAGTTGATGGTGCTTCATAGTTAGGGTGCTATGGCAGCGGCGGCACTGTGGAAGATGTGCGGCAGGCAGGGGTCCGTGGTGGCTCCTGAGTGTATGGTTGTGGCGGTGTCTTTTGTAGTGACAGGGGTCCAGGCGGAGATGGTAGGTTGGTTGGCGTTACTGGAGAAGGTGTGGTGTCGGTGCCTTGTTTCTGTTTGTCGAAGTCCTGGGAGGGCGTGACGTCTGAGGCTTCGCTGGGGATTTGGTGAATTCTTGTTTGATGCTGAAGAGTTCCTTCAAGTTGCAGGAGTTTGCAAGGATTCTGTCCTGGATGAAGATCCTTAATGTGGATCGGATGCATTGGTGGTATTCTGTCATGGCATTTTTGTAGCTGGTCCGTGCTTCCGGGGTTTTGCTGTTTCTCCAAACTTGTCGATGGTGAACCAGGTGGCGTTCGCGGGGCGCTGTCTGTTGGAGTTCGGGGGGGGGGGAGCAGTTGGTGATCCATCTTTGGGGTTTGTTGGCTGCAGAGTTTGCGTTGGTCGTGGCGGGAGGGGGAGCGTGGTTGAGGGTGAATTTGAGGTGCTCTTCGGTGACCTTTCTCCAATTCCTGCGGGGGCGGTGGGTTTGAAAAGGAGAAATGTATGCAGTGGTGGTCCGTCCAGAGGGGTTGTGTGGTGTAGCTGAAGTGGATGTTGTTTCCTCCTGCGAAGATGGGGTTGAGGGTGTGTCCTACCTTGTGGATGGGGGTGGTGACAAGCTGTTTCAATCTGATGTTGGCAAGGTTGTCCAGGAGGGCGGTGGAGTTGGGGTCGCGGAGGTAGTTAAAATGGAAATTCAGTTCTCCGAGCAGTACGTAGTCCATGAAGGCGATGGCGTGGGTGGTGATGAGGTCTGTAATGATTGCGGTGAACGTGGTGCGTGGCCTGGGAGGTCTGTAGGCGAGGGTGCCGCCTAGGGTCGTTCTGAGGTTGGTCTGGATCTGGAAGTGGAGGTGCTCCATGGGGGACGAGGAGTCATTCGTGTTGGCTCTGGTGAGTCGGAGGGAGTTCTTGTGTTCTCACTGTACTTGCTGCTTCTGAAAAGGTGATTTCTACACATCCCAGTTTTTAAAAACTGTCCTTCTCCGAGCACCTTGGATACCGATGTCCTTAACACCTATTAAATACATTTAGTTGATGTACTGCTGTTTTGAGAAGATCTTAAAAAAAGCTTTCTTTATTGGTGCATGAACATCTTTGAGCTTGCACCTCCCATTGTATATCACGACTTTGTTACTAGGTAGTAGATGGTAAGCATGTTTCCTTCATAAGTGTAACTTTATCATAATTCATTTTTAAGAAGCTTCTATTAAAATGATCAGCAATCCTCAAAACACTATTATCTTTTAAAAGATAATAAGTGTATCCATGTAGGGAGCTTTTTCCCACAAGAGAATGAGAGTTTGTCGAAACCATGTCTCCTGTTATGTGTGACTGTATGATTATGGTGCACATGCATATCTTCCAGGGGATGCCCCAGTCATTGAGCCTTGAAGAGAGGGAGGAACATCCTTACCTCACTGAGAGGAAGTGTGAGTCCTCTGTATGCATGGACCGAGCCTGATGTGACTGTGCTCCTAGGACATATTTGGCTGTGTGCTGGAGGCGAGTGGCTGAAGCGGGTATGATGTTGAAATCTTAAGGTGAAATTGAGTCAGCAGTGCAGGGTAGGCCCCCTGATGTTAGCATGTCTGCTACAGGGTCTTGATTCCTACTATGGGTTAAGGTGTATTGGGCCCATGCTGGTATGGGTCAACCCAAAGATGGGACTGGACCCACTTGCTGGATAACCAAGCATTAAAGAAACTGACTTGATCCACTGGTGCAACAACAACAAGATGACGGATGGAGTGCTTGGTTTGATCGCTGCCTCTGGCAATTGCTCTGGCCACATGTCATTCCATAATTTTTCACCCACCATACCACTCTAGACAAAGGCCTTCTTTATGCAAAACAGTACTGACTCTCATCCTCATACGAACTGTTTGTCTCGAACTACCAGGCGAAGCTATCACCAGAAGGAACCACAAGCAACCCAAAACTGCTTCACCTTATTTGGAGCTCGCCCTTATGGTGTATCTTAAGTCTTGTGGCATAGCGAGCAAGGGACCCACGTCTCGTCATGTCCGTTGCCCTTAGGGCATCAGCTGTAACAACAACAAGGTAATGGATGGAATGCTTGAATTAATCTGAGCCAATGCAGATAGCTCATGCCACATTCCAGTCCTTTGTTCCCACCATGCCATTCTAAACAAAGGGCTTTCTAATGTAAATCGGTAGCAACCCTGCTCCTCATGGAAAATGTCCACCATGAACTTTCAGACAGTTCGGGCCAGACTATTCATATTGGATGCTGGTCATATCATTTTTCATATTGGATTTTGCTGGGTCTAATCTGAGGTGGCGTGGTTTCTAGCATTCCATCTATTGCTTTTTTGTATTCTTCATTGATCCACTGGTGGGCATATTCCCTTATGCATCCCTGCTTCAAGACACATTATGCAATTCTGGTAAGGGTTGGAGAGGGAGTGGTAGCCCTGATGCACCAGAATCCGGCAATGCAGTGACTAATCACCATAGGACAAGTCATTGACTTAGTGCCGCCGACCCGGAAGAGAGAGACATGACTTACTAGTTATCCCTCTCCATATTTCAAGTTATGGTGTTTGGCCTACAGGATTATCAGACAAGTCTCTTCATTTTTATCGGGATCAAACAAGGGCCAAGGAGCGTTAACTCATTATTACCACTCACTGTTCCTGTCTGTGTTGAGCCTCTCTATTGCCTGCACTCTAGAGTCAGTGACTGAAGCCCCTCTGTGTATTTAGTATCCCACTCCCAAACAATGTGAAGAAATCATAGGACCTCTTATCTTCTTCTGGCGCGAGTGAGACTCATTGGAACCAGGAATTACTGGGAGATTTATGTTTGAATTGTGATGTGTGTTTCAAGTTATTTTAGCCTGGCTATTAAGATGGCTGTGGACTGTTCCTCTGAGTGAATATAATGATGTTTCCTGGTAGCCAATGAGTGTGTCTGTTATGTTTTGTGGATTCTGACCAGATAATGTTGCATAATGTGAAAATCTTAATTCATCAGTCAACTCAGGAGTTCTTGTTCCCAGGGAAACAGGTGGAGGCCACACTAGATGTAAAGTTAGGTGGTTTATAACACACACCTCATCCTCCGCACTGAATCCCATCTCCACATTGGATTAAGGCTAGGTAACCTACTCCTCTTATGAGACTCGCAGGTTATCACAACCACGGACATACATGAGATACACTGGAGTGGGTGACAGGAGTGATTAACAATTCTGCAAAGAAACTATACAGGAATGTATTTACAGGCACCAGGTAGTTTGCCTTTTAGAACAGATTTGCAATTACTGGGTTAGGGGCTAATGGACTCAAAGGGGGGACTGCACTAGTAGTTTGTCTATCAAAGATGACACCAATATACAAGTAGTGCAAAAGCAGGAAACGTCTTAAAGTGCCCAGCATCCTTTCCATATGCTCCATCTTTAAGCTACTCAACAAAGTTTCCGGGTTTGCCACTGTAATACCAACAACCCTCCTTAATATATATCCTCCCTCCCCTACATGCACCAAGTCAGTTGTCTTGCTGTCTACCGCTAAGGTTTATATATGTTCTTAATCTTTACCTTCAAGCATGTCAGTATCTTCAACGAGACTGTCATTTGCTGTATCCTACGCGGCCACACTAAGATAAGATCTTGAGCCCAGCACTGCCTTCATATCCTGGCAACGTAATACCATTTATTTGATAAGGCACTTAACTAGTCAAAAAACATAAAATAAGCAGTGAATCATAAGTGTGGCCTAACGTTTGCCCTTTGCTGGTGAGTGGATCCAAGGTAAAGAATATTGCTACTCCACCCCTGACTGCTGCACTGGTTTCTGGGAGAGATGTCCTTAGTGTGCTGATGATGGATAAACTAATAGGCTTCAGATTGTACTTTGTTTTTTAAAAGTTGACCGGTAGAGCCGCCAACACCCTGTGGCTGTAGCGTGATCCTTGCCTACCCTTGATCCATGGAACCATTCTACTTCTTCTGAGGAGCTCATACAAGATTTCTGGAGGTAGGGCTTCTGTTGACTCCTCATTCTGTGGTGTCACTTCAGATAAATCTAAATCAAGTCTCCTTAAATTCGGTTCCCATGCAAGTAGGCACATTTGCAATTCTTAAACTTAGGCTCATTCAGATACACTGCTAAAATGACGACACACTGCCTTCTGAACCTGTACAAAACGTGATTTGACCAATCCAGTCTGGTACAAGACAAATGTGTTTGAAGCATTCTCCCAATATGCAACTCGGAGCAAAAAAAGAACAATTATTTTCATTTTGCACCAGTATTATGATCGTTCTCAAAAACCACTTACATTGTCACCGTAAATGTTTCACTTTAAAGCACTGCAGCAATTGATTGAACAGACAAATTAAGTGTGAATAAGTCCTTCTGTGAGAGAATGTTCATTAAAACATGGCCTGCAGCCCAGAACATAGCTTGGCCAATTTTCATTAATGACCAACATGCTTGAAACTCTTAACTTTCACAAGAGCCAAATCTCTTATCACCAGTGTTTTTAATATATTTTGCCACTTGGACTAGATTGTTAAGTATTCTAAACAAAACAATGACCCGGGTTTGCACATTTTGTTTTTCAAATGTGCTTACTATGCCTTATGCATTTATTTGCATACAAATGCAAATAATGTAATGAATTATTAAATACATTACTGAATTACCATTGAATTTCCATATTCAATGGTTATAGTCAAGAGACAATTTCTCCCGTAGTCATAAAATTTCAAGCCATATTTTATTAAATGTTGTATTCAAGTTAGTGATATAGACACATATTGAATTTTAATTGTTGCAATGGCTAATTTTAATCTTTTAATTCCGAGAGCAAAACACAATCTCATGCATATGAGGCTATTCATTTTAAGAAGGGGCAAAATGCATTGTCCCGTGTGTTGATAGTTTTTACCCTGTGGATGTATTGCCCCGTCGTTTTATCGTCGGTTGTCTTGCTGAAGAGCTTAATGCTGCCTTGAATTAATGCCTGCATTGAGTACATTTTGGCTTTTTGCTAATGAACGGGTACTGTTTCATAGCAATCTTTTCATGTAACCTGTGCTTTATTATTTTTTCAAATTCCTAGTTCTCGCAGTTCTTATTTTATAGTTTATCAACTTCATCGCGATTAAAAATTACTTTTTACACATTATTTCCGTTTTTAAAGGATCTAAACATAGTATTTATTGGGATTAGTGCGATTGACAATAACCCCCAATGTTAGAACCCGCAAAGTCACAACTGCCTAAAATTGTTCAGAAGGTTGGCTGTTTCCCTTGACGATTACTAGAAGTATGTGTGACCAAAACAACTGGGCAAGGGCTTGGCTCACAGCCCTTCTCTGTTCTCATCTCTACCTAACTTTTTCTCTGAAACATTGAAAATATAACCCTAAACACATTCCTAATTGCTTGTGTTCTAATCACTTGGGTATAATCTGTGTGACTCGTTCTTTCCAAGATATACCTTCAAAATCCCCTGTCAGAGGGGCCCCAGATAATCCATGCTGAAGGAGCCGAGGCATCTCACCATTGTAAAAAGTATCATTGTGTTGTTAAGGGTAACTTGCAAGAGTAAGCCCCATCTCAGTTGGGTTTGACAGGTTGTACTTCGGCTTTGATACTAATAAAGAGAAAATTGAATTTCTCCAATCCCTCTTTGCATTTTGTAATACCAGTTTCCAGATATCTGGAGTGGATTTTTATTGTTTCCATCATTTGCCTCTGCACCAGGGCTGTATCCATGAACTTTAAGGAAATATCTTTCTTCTCTGCAGTGCTTCACTGTTTCGACTTTTTCGTTTTGGTTGAGTTGAACAGGTGCACATAATCCTGATGCAAGAACACAAAGATGTGCTTCCTTTCATCTCTTTCGTGCTAGAATGCAAGCAGAGTATCACAGGACCTTCTCTGGATGGGTGACACCAAAAGTGAATAGTTCTGTGGGCATTTATGGGCCCAGATGTGGTTCAAGTTCTCTCAGGTTTGCTATAATGTTAATAGAATGAAATGTTTATCGGAATTGCCTTTTTGTTTCCTGCCCAACGCCTTAGTAGATCTGCCACAGTGTAACTGCTCTGATAGGCGTGTTTACTTCAGTTTATTCCCTGCACAATTTGCACATAGCGTTCCACCTCAGATGCTAATTCACGGAAACAAGGGCAACCTGTTCATTTAATCAGTGAGCTCTGTGGTCCTGTTTTAAATCTCTATTAACATAACTCCACTAACTTCTTATGGAGCTCACCATGCACATGGCCTTTTTGTGCAAGGATCCAGAGCAGTTGCAGAGACTGATATATGCCCAACAGAAATATCGACCCTGTCAAACCCAGCTATCTACCAGTGATGTTCATGTCCATAGTGTAGGTCTGTGTAGATCTGGTATACCTATTCTTTAACACCCATGTTGGTCTATGGTACAATCTGGTAGGAAAGTGGACTTGCATCCTGATTTGGTGTAGATGGTGTTTCATGTTCCCTTTCCACCATCTTGGGTATGCATTACTCATCATACATTTATGTCTTGCTCTGGGTCCAATAACTCTGCTTATATGCATCTGTCACTTTCCCAGTAAAAAGCGTACATATGGCTGGCTCGCTGCCATCCTCTGTGTTGTTCTCGAAAGCATTGAGGTTCAATGGGACAGAGATAGCTCCTAAGCAATGTCGTTGGCACAGGGTAAGTTGTTCCAAACTATACAGCATACATCCCATGGTTCGCCATAAAAGACTAGCTACCAATGAACAATTCATAACTAGTTTCACAGGGAGCATGTAAATCAGTCATTGGTCGTTCTGTCCCTTGTGATTATCTCTCATCCTTGGGTATCTTTCAAACCTCTCTAACCTTCCTCTGTGTCTTCCACCTTCCCTAGGGGGTTGTGAACGATAAGTAATAGGGCAGTGTTGGGATCATGTCAGGTTGTTTCTCCTAAATACCCTCGGTCTCCACTGGAAGCCAGATGTGCATAGAGTAATAATAATGGATAATGGAGTGAAGTGCCACCCGGTGCCATATCACAGCCACTGGGGTTGGTAGCTCTATTATGTGGTGATCTGAAGTGTGCCTGTATACTTACTGCCACAAGAGGATACCTGGTCTATCCTGCCTGCCGTTCCTCTCTCTGCATTCTGCATCTAAGTGTCTTGTGAAGGAACCCTAGGTAATCTGCCTTCTGGTGGCTTGAAACTTGTATTGCTCTATATAATTCAGGTCATCTATCCTCGAGTGTCCTGCCTGTCTTCCAAGATAGGCCCAGTGCTAAATGTGTACCAATGGTTGCACGTTGTGGTCACCAGCACTTAATTTGAGGACCAGGAATTTGGACTTTTACCTAGAACGAAAGAGAAAAACCAACACAAGTAGAATGATAAGAAGGAGAAAGGTTGGAAAATAGTGATGGAGGGCGAAATCATCGATGATGAAGAACCTGTAAAAGTAAGGAAAAGTGACATGAAGTGTAGAGTATTGTACACAAGTCTTATACTGGAATTAAGACTAGGTGGCCATGGGATTTGGCAATCTTGGCATTTGGCAGTAAAGTTGGAGGCTGTTAAGAATTTATTTGACCCCCTGTACTTTTTGTTTCACTTATCAACCACAGAAGAGACCCCTACAAGCATGGGCCATTCCGAAATGCATCGTTCATCCACTTATCTCCACCCCAGAGCCCTGTAGGGCTCTCCAGCAGGCAGGTCACATGCTGGCTCTCTCTCGCTGTCAGAAGGCTGCTACCTAACAGAAGCACTGTCTCATTGACTCTAAGGCTCCTTCTGCAGGTAGACATCCAGTCACTCCTCTGCCCCCTGAACTTGGCCTGGTCCTTATCGTCTACCATTGATCACATCCTTCCTTCTGGACAGATTTAGCACAGTAAACCTCCCAGTTTACTAGGCCACTGTGCTGTTGCAAGCTAGCAAAAGGGCTGCAGGTTTACTCTAGTCCCCTGCAAATACCCCATGATGAGGCTTAGTAATTCATACTCTCCCTCACACTGGAGGGAAGAGGCCTTTACAGATGGCATGTCCATTGGGATTGAAGAACCCTTTGACAGCACTCAGGCTAGAACTCTGATGGGCGGCTATCTGTGGATGCTGCACGCTTTACACATGCTAGAGCACTAGGTTATGATGTTCCTTTATTTTGTGGCTCGGAAGTGATGAATCTTTATTAAGGAAGTTACTCCAAAGTTTCGTTGTAGGCAGGGTCGCTAGGCAGGACTGAGAGGTGGACAATACAAGTTGAGCCCTTACCACTTTGTGCCTCTGACTTCATCCTGTCGTTTGAACGGTATGCTTGGTGGAGTCGCCCTTGACCAGCAGGCACGTGGCAGCTGAACAACCTGGTTCCCCAGATATTTCAGAAGCTTCTTTCTTTTGCCATACATCTTGCAAACCATAGTTTAGGGATGTTTGGCAGGTGGCAAGGATTGTTTTTCCGCGAAGCTTCCCCTAAAAGTGGAGTGATATGGTGATTATTGTTGGTCATGACATGCAATCTCAGCCACACATACCACAAGCACTACATTGTCTAGTAGTCCGATAGATCAAACATGTTGAAAATGTGCTCCCGCCAACCCGTGTCTTTCCCATTGATACATGGGGATCCCATGAAAAGTCTACATGCACACGAAGTAAGACGCCTTTCTAAGAACCAATCAAATGCTTTAGATGACTTGCTGGGTAAGACAGTCGGTTCCCTGTCATTTATGGAGAAGACGGAAGTTAATTTTGGAAAACCGAACAAGGGCACTTCTGTTTGTGGTGAATAAAATAGTATATGTTGTGGCCTTGAAACTGGATAGGCCCCGGGTTTATGATATCTAGAAAGATTTTCACGTGCAGACAAAATTATTCCTTTTGTTACATTCACTTCGTGGGATTTTAGCAGATAAAATCGGCGGCATGTGTTGTAGCTAGAAGCTACTTTATATTGGTTTCTTTCCGAGGCGGCTCGACGCCTATTCATTATTCTCTTCGGTCTCTTTGGAAGTTGGCGGGTGCTATCACATAAGCAGCTGGGTTTCAGACAGCCGAGCACTGCTGGCACATGTCGGGACATATGGGAATTTATTAAACAGTGCAGCCCTGGCAAAAAAGGAAACGTGGGTGAATTACTTAATATCCAAATTCAAAACAGCCGGTCATGAACAGACAACTTGTGACATAGGGTACTTTTCTGAGGCTCGGGATAATTTAATTTTGGAGGTCTTTTTGCTCGATTGAAAAATGAAACCAGAAAAGCTGCTGTTCGCCAAAATCCCCCACAATCTTTGGGCTGTGGTTGAGGGTTGCAAGCTGCTTGTAGCAGATATATTCAAGGCCGTTGAGACGCTGCTGCCCTGTCTCCATAAATAATTTTGTTGCAAATCTTTGATGGTTGTTCAGTGATAATGTTTTGAAATGGTTATTAATTGGGTGTTTTGGGTTCGTAAACGTCCTTTTGACGTATCCCCAATCTTTATCACCTTTTAGGATTTTTTTAAGCGGTTGGCTCAGGGGTCAGTAATGCTACAAGTCTCTTTTGGGTTGTGCAAAATTACTTGAGTTTATAGAATGGTCTAGGTGTAGCGTCAGATCTGACAACATTTGGGATTTCGCCGTGTAGCCCTGGGCTACAACACCATTAACTGTGACATCTTTCTGTCTTACCCTAAGCCTCTTTAGTGCCTAAGGTCTTATGTGCAGGATCAAGAACTGTTACACCTTTCCTGCTTAGCCTAATGTTTGCCGTTTGCCCATAGTCAGTGTGACAATTGCTTTGTTACCCTATTGCTGCAACACTAAGACTTGATATAAAGTTTGTCCTTAAAGGAGGCTTATCAGAAAAGTGGAATACTTTGCAGTGAATTGCCATGACCCACATCGGGAGGGCCTACACCTCAACAGTAGGTTAGAAATAACACAAAGTTGGTGCAGAAGGTAAAAGGTCGGACTTAGAACCATTATTTACCACACAGGCCTTTACCATGCAGGTAGGTATTTTTATGAATATAAAAAAGGGGGGTTTTGGTGTGGGTAGTGGTAAAGGGAGGAAAGGGTAACTTTAGGATTTAGAAGTGTGCAGTGGTAAAAGAAGGTAGGGGTCATTTTAGGGTTACCGGGTGGGCAGCGGTAAAAGAGCAGTAAATAATAGAGTGGCTGCTGCCACTCGTTTATTATTCATTTTTTTGTTTTATATTTTGTGTATGCTGTGCCTACCCATGACACCCATATTTGTATATCTCACTACCCTGCCAGCACCCATTCTGAGTGCCGGCGGGAGACAGCAGTTGTTTTCTTAAAAAAAAAATATATATATATATTTTTGGGGGACAAGGGCGCTTGGCTCCCCACTTCAAGGCAATTCTGACTCCGGGTACCACATCCTCCGGGATAAAATCAATTTAAAGAGGAGGGAGGCATGCGGCTCTTGTCCCTGAGCCTATACACTCCTCCGTGACCATATTCTTTTGTACCTGCCCCTACCCTTAGTGCCCTGCTGCAGAGACAAACATAAGCCCCACTTCCTTGTTCATCCACCATGTGCCCATTTTCGTTAATGTGGCCTTCAGTCATTTGCTGATGAAATCTTCTACAAGATTGTGAATGCTAAGCAGCAACATTTTACAGTTCACTTTTGTTACGGACGGGAAGAAAAATCTACCTGTAACGGTTCAGCTTTGAGTTAAGTGAGCAAATGGGCCGCAAGAATGTTTCAGTCACTGGAAGTTGGCTGCATCTAAGATGGAGTTATTGTGAATTCAGGGTTGGGTCATTGGAACCAATCTACCTCTGAAAACAGCCCGCAGCCTACCTGGAATATGACAGACTGCCCTGATGGCCAGTCTCCCGCCGAGTGAACATGAAGCGACCTATGCACTGCTGAGGATCTAACTGAATATCAGGTTATTGCAGAAACTTTGCATCTCTACTCTAAGAACCATGCTGCATCTATTTTATGATGCTGCTGTAAGACATGCAGTGTTTTTGCTACTCTCAAGTGACACACTAAACCCAAAGACATTTATGTACAATAAAACTGTACTGCAGGACACTGTGCAGTTTATAGGAGGACACAGCTTATGAGAAACACTGTGGGTCACAGTCAATAACCATCCTTACTTCTCTTAATGCCACTACCACCGATACGAAGCTAGCTTGGACGCAGAATAAAATTGGTTTGTACAGAAATCAAATTATAGAAGAAGAGGGCTTAGTTATAATTTCAAAGGTTTTGCAAACATTAAAGGAATGCGGAAGGGAGTCCATGAAATGCATTTGTTTTTAATTACATGCCGGTATCTGCAGAATTTAAATTAATTGGTTTTTTTCAATATTAAACGCACATTAGAGGGCAAGAAGTTGTCCAAGATTTCATGGTGTAATACTCAGATTTACTCTTTTATGTTTAAAAATGTTATTTGTAGTTGCAAACTGAGGAATTAATCTACACTAGACGTCTGGAAAACTTTTTACAACTGTATAATAAAATGCACTTTTGGTCAAAACAAACACACTTTCAACTCAATGATATCTTGGATGAGAAATGTCACCACCGCAATTATTTAAATAACCAGCAACTAGATCATGTGTTGATGAAAGGGTCTTCAGCATGGCGAGGTGCTTTGAAATCTGTGTGTGTTACTGTTGACTGAGCTTAATTGTGCTGCGCCTCCGCGCACTGCTCTTGTGCCATCAGAGTATGCCGACAGGGCAGGCCAAATGAGTCTCTTGATCCAGCCTCACTCTTCCCGCTTCAACCAGGACAATTAGCGCCAGGCACTGTGCCTCTCTCTCAACAGCCTGGTTATTGATTTGCACTTGCAATTGATGATCCCAGAAGGTCTTTCGCTCCTACTCTGTTAACCAGTGAAATGCTGTATTGATTTATGTCGGAATTGACTAAATTCTAAGTTCTTTTCGGGAAAAAATTCCAAATTGTAAGTGTCCAGAGCTGGACCTGGAGGTTGACGATATCCACGGACTATGTGATTGAGTTTCATTAATATCCATTGTACGTGAACTTATTTTCTTTGGGTTTCCTGGGAATTTGCCACAATTCCAGCCCTCCTGCAGCTACGTTGGACATTTGTGTGGGTTATTAATACACATTTATCATATTACTATCTAGACGACAGGGAAAGATTTCATGCCAAGATCATCTTGTGGTACAGTATAAAAAAGTTTATTAAACTTGACAAGAAAATAGTAAAAATGTTTCTTGCATATTAATGTAAAATAATTTTTCATTTTTTTAATAGTTTTATTGCACAAAAAACACAAAGCATACAATCAATAAATCAATCAAAAACTTTATTCGGTTTAAAAGATAGAAAACCATAAAAGATTACAGATCTCATAAAAAGACACAGGGCGTTTCTAAATCCTAGACATACTAAGCGACAATCCCATTGTATACAAATTAAAATATTTAACTGCCTTATATAAAAATTATTAAAGGACACAGTGTTATTATTACAATGTGGATGGACCATCCAATTAATAAAAGAAGATACCAGCATTACAGATGAATTAATTGACCGGTTAAAAAGACTGTATGGCCACAGCACTGTATTACATAGAAAGAAAAAACAGGTTGCATTTAACAGTAAATTTTCCATATTTCAATGAGCATTTCAAAAAAACAACTACAAAAGGGATGCATACAATCGCACACAGTGACACATCTGAGATCCGTTAGCTAAGCGTCTCTTGTCTGAGTAGTACGCAGCTGTAGCGCCAACAACCCGACTAGGGGCAGGCAGCGTGTTATGTCCAGTGCACATCCACTATTGCACAGAGGCCGAGCCTGCCATGTCCGTACTGATAACTGCTGGTTATCATTCGCACATACATTTGTTACGGCCTTTCTCATTCCGAGCGCTACCCCTTAGGCCCCAACCCCATCGTCGCTCCCCGTCTAGGCCCCCTCTGTGCGTCCACTTCTGCTAGCTAAACTAACTGCATAAAAGATGTTCCCCGTAAAAGACCACACAATGCATGTCAAACCGTCCCACACTCTGTTATTCTCAAAGTGTATCCTCGAGTTACATTTCTGCCTCTCCTTCGCACGCTAACTGCGCAGGTTCTACATCCCCATTCCCGCTAGGCCTCTGTGTCATGAATAGGCCCCAGAAATGTTTCGGTCGGCTACATGGTGGGAGTAATTCATTGTAGTTTTCCTACTGCGTGCAGCAATACAGCACGTCTTGCGACCATCTCTTAACTGTGGGCACTGGCCCTCTCATCCAGCACAGTGCCACCGCTCGTTTAGCGATAAGCATGCCCATATCTACCGGTCTGCGTGCTGCCTTAGGCAATGTTTTGGAGTATCCCAGGAGTGCCACTGCAGGATCTGGATTCAGCTCCACTTCCACTATTCTCCCCAGTTCCCTGAATATGTACTCCCAGTATGTGTATATTCCCGGGCAGTGCCATGCTAAATGCAGGAAGTCTGCTGTGGGAGCATGGCATCTCTCACAGGTCCCCTCCTCACAGAGCCCGTATCGGCATAAACGCTCTGGAGTGTAGTAAGCTCTGTTGATGTATTTGAAGTGTATGAGTCTGTGCCTACCATGCAGCGATGTCCCCCTGGTGTTCTTAAAGCAGTATCTCCACATCTCATCATCTATCGTTATTTGTAGGTCTCTTTGCCATGCCAACCTCGCTGCAGTGTAACGGTTCTCCCTGTGTGTCATTGCTATTTTATGAATATTTGTTACTATCTTACGCGGGGATTCAGTCTTGATGACATATGATAGTTCCAGCACCTCAGGCTTCTCAGACAAGTCCTCCCCCAGCTGTTCCAGCATGGCCCTTCGTACTCTGTGATCCTGGAATCGCTGCAACAATGTGCCTGTACCCGCCGTCCCTTCCACTTACTCCCAAGTCTTTACCTATGCGTCCTGGAATAAGTCCCCTGTCACCTTAATGTTCAATTGGTGTAGTGCCTTTATTACTCCCTTGTCCCTGCAGGGAGTCTGCCAAAGGGTCCACTCCACCGGCATAGTCGGTGAGTACAGCAATGCTCCACCCTGCTGCTGCAGTATGCAGTGCCATGCATGATTGGTATTTACAACAAGGGGTGGTGAGGGACAGAGTCTCTGCATTAAGCAGAATACTCTCACCCAGTCAAAAGATCAGGGCTAGATCCAACACCGTTTTTTAGCTCATTGCACCATCCCAGTTTCAGAACCTGGCTGTATGCAAATTAGTCTGTTCCTGTCCCAGTGCATGATGGGAACAGGGCAGACCGGACTACAAAAGCCAATTCTTACACTGGGAAGGAAACAAGCTTCCGGGGACCGGTTTCTGGCATTACAGCCGTCTTCGGCCCGGCTTGCTTGAATCCTGATGGTGCAATGAGCAAGGGACTCATGTCTGAGTATACCCTTCCACGCTTAGGGTGGACAAAAATATTTACAACAAGGGGTGGTGAGGGACAGAGTCTCTGAATTAAGCAGAATACTCTCACCCAGTCAAAAGATCAGGGCTAGATCCAACACCGTTTTTTAGCTCATTGCACCATCCCAGTTTCAGAACCTGGCTGTATGCAAATTAGTCTGTTCCTGTCCCAGTGCATGATGGGAACAGGGCAAACCAAACTACAAAAGCCAATTCTTACACTGGGAAGGAAACAAGCTTCCGGGGACCGGTTTCTGGCATTACAGCCGTCTTCGGCCCGGCTTGCTTGAATCCTGATGGTGCAATGAGCAAGGGACTCATGTCTGAGTATACCCTTCCACGCTTAGGGTGGACAAAAATATTTACAACAAGGGGTGGTGAGGGACAATGAGCTAAAAAACGGTGTTGGATCTAGCCCTGATCTCTTGACTGGGTGAGAGTACTCTGCTTAATTCAGAGACTCTGTCCATCACCACCCCTTGTTGTAAATAATTTTGTCCACCCTAAGCGTGGAAGGGTATACTCAGATGTGAGTCCCTTGCTCATTGCACCATCAGGATTCAAGCAAGCCGGGCCGAAGACGGCTGTAATGCCAGAAACCGGTCCCCGGAAGCTTGTTTCCTTCCCAGTGTAAGAATTGGCTTTTGTAGTCTGGTCTGCCCTGTTCCCATGATGCACTGGGCCAGGGACAGACTAATTTGCATACAGCCAGGTTCTGAAACTGGGATGGTGCAATGAGCTAAAAAACGGTGTTGGATCTAGCCCTGATCTCTTGACTGGGTGAGAGTACTCTGCTTAATTCAGAGACTCTGTCCATCACCACCCCTTGTTGTAAATGCATGATTGGTGGCAGTTATAGAGTCTATTATCCTAGTTCTGCGATCAGCCGGGTGGAATATCGTTGCCGGTAGGGGAAGAGGGTCGACAAATAGCTTTTCCATGCGGACGAGTGGGATGTTCGATTCTCCGTGTATCCTTGTATGCATGTGGGGCACCCTGCGCTGCTCTGTAGTATAGCTCCAAGTCTGGCGCACACAGGTCTCCCATACTATACGGCAATGTAAGTACCTCCCATTGCACCCTCGCCTGCTTGCCCGCCCATGCCAATTTTATCATCGATTGCTGATCTTTGAAAAAAGGAACGCGGCAACACCAGAGGTAGATTTGCAAACAGGAACAGAAACCTAGGCAACACCACCATCTTCATGATCGAGATGCCACCCATAAGTGACAGCGGGAGTTGGCACCACGACTGTACGTCGTCCTCTAGTTTACTAATCGCTGTGCCGTAGTTCTCTCGGAACACTATCTCCGAGTTCGTGTGTAGCTGAATTCCCAAGTATCTAACAGAGTCTGTGGACCACTGCAGTGGAAACTCCATCTTGAATTCTGTTGTGGCCGGGGTGAGGGGAAAGGCTATGGACTTCGCCCAATTTACTCTTAAGCCAGAGAGCGCCCCAAAGTGTACAACTTCTCTAACCGCAGACAAGTTCCTCTCAGGGTCACGCACGTATAACAGCGTGTATGTCGGGAAACTAATGCCCTCATGCCCGTGGTATTCTCTGAGCGCACACGCCAGCGGCTCCGCCACTAGGGCGTACAGCAAGGGAGACAATGGACAACCCCGTCCGGTCCCTCTGGAGATAACATTTTAAATGTACACTAGTAATTTGATTTTGAATTGAATATTTAATTGAAATGCCAAATAAAATTTAATTTTTTCTTCAGATTTGTTAATAAAAATTCCACTTAATCTTTATGTATTCAAATGTATTTTTAAATCAATAAAGATAATTAACATATTTTATTGCAAAATATATTTTTTTATTGGTATAACACTTTTAACACATGTTTAAAAATATATAAAAAATATATGTATATACACATATATATGTATTTTATATATATGATATATATTTCCACTGAAAAAGCAAAGGTTAAAGTGATGTTATAGTTAGGTGAAGATGTCAGTTAAAGCATAACGTTTTGAACATACAAAACCCATGAAGTTCACCAGTTATAGTTATCTTAAGTAACTATAACTCATGCAAACACAAGGAGATGATGAATGGAGTGCTGAAACTTTTCAGACACTCACCCCCAGTCCAGATCTGGGTTGAATCCATCATCATTGTGTAGTAAATTGCTGGGAGACTTCATGAGTAGAAGAGCAGGTTTATTGTAGGAGAGATACAGCAGGCATCTTCAATATAAGCTGGCCAGGCACAAACTGTCTCCACTTAGAATACTAGGAAGAGCCAGAGCCATCCACATTCTGGAATGTATGACACAGGTAAGATGCAGAGTAAAACATAGAAATAAAGATAGGATAATTATACAACACATCTCCTCTCATTGAAGCAAAAACAGCTTAGAAGTCAAAAGAGAAACTTATCATTGAAATGAAACTTAAAAACAATGACGGTCTAAACATGCTTGACTTTTAAATGAAACTTAAAACAGGATGGATCTGAAACAAGATAAAGCAAAGAAAAACAGAATACAGTAATGAAATAATAGGAGGGACACACGTCACCCCTTTAAACAACTCTAATCACAGCAAAAATCATTTAAGTAGACAGGAGGTCTACGGCATCTCTGAGGCCTAGAAGCAGACAAAGGAGAACTGGGACCATGAAGGCAACCAGACTGATCTAAAAGTCTGTACGCAAGTTAGGAATCAGGAGCATCTCCCCCACCATCACTCCTACCTAAGGCATGCACAGGAACAGGTGCAGTAGAGGCTTGAGGAGAAATAAACATGTAACCTGAACAATCATTCCCACAAGTACTCTGATCCTGGATGGAAGCAGCAGGAGTCGGCGGAGAACCAGAAACAGAAGCAGCTTTTTGATAAAGAGCCACCCTCCTTAAGTTCCATTTCTCTCCATTGGAAAGAACAACATAGTTGGGATAGACCATTTTTACAGTGAAGGGACCACGGAATTTCGACAAGCCACCAGAAACTCTACCAGACTTCACCTTCACCAGGTCACCCTTAGCTAATTTGTTAGAAACCACTTTCGATACCTGCCCCACAGAACCCTTATTAGAAGCGTTAGGAGCAGAAACAGGCACACAAACCTTCTTTGTCCCATCAGATTGAAGGACCAATCCCTTAAGCCAAGAGTGAATTAGTTTAGTGCTCGGAACCCTACCCCTCATGAGCTCAAAGGGAGACTTAAACTGTGTACCATGAAGAGTAGTACAGTTGGCATAGACCATTTCACGAACAAGAGAAGAAACAGAAGAGCTATTGGAAAGGGCCATCTGGATGGTACCTTTCACCAATCTATTCAAACGCTCACATAAACCGTTTCCTTGGGGATTGTAAAGTGAGGTCCTGTGATGGGAAATACCACAATCAGCCAAAAAGGTTTGCATAACATGTGAAACCAACTGCGTGCCATTGTCAGTAATGATAACATTAAGAAAGCCCTCCAAATAAAATAAATTCTTTAAGTGTTTAATGGTGGTATCAGTGGTGATATCCTTCAGAAACTCCACAGACAACCATTTAGAATAACAATCCACAATGACAACAGCAAATCTTTGAGACAGAGGTAGTTCCACCATAGGGCCAATGAAATCCAGGCAGATGGTATGCCACGGAACATCAGGAAAATGTAATGCACCCATCCCAGACCCAACCGAAATCTTCAATCTCTTCTCACCTACTTTACACGTATGGCAATCTTCAACCCAGGAAGAAACCATAGAATCTAACCCAGGCCACCAGAAATTCAACTTGAGCCTTTGTTGCGTTAAGGTTTGGCCAAACCGACCCTCATGTGCTATGAAAATAAGTTTTGGCCTCAAATCAGCAGGAGGTACAAATGTATCTCCACGCATCACCACATTGTCTTCACATACAGACAGATCATCAATGACCTTTAAGAAAGGGCGAACAGAGACATGTACACAACTCTCTCTACGTGAACCTAGTTTGATCAACTGGACAACTTCCTGCATAACATTGTCTTTGGACATAGCCTCAAGCCAGTCAGCACGAGTAAAGGAACTCTCACTCAGAGTAAGTACATCATCAATCCAAGCAATATTTTCCTCCATATCCTCAAGACTGAAATCAGCATTCATACCAGACGGAACAGCTAGTCTAGACAAGCAATCCGCCTGAAAGTTCCTCCAACCAGAAATGTGAGAAATGTCAAAGTGATACTCTTGGAGCTTAGAAGCTAATCTCGCCAACCTTGGAGAACTACAAGCTGCACCACCTGGAGAAAGAATCCGGATAAGTGGCTTGTGATCAGTCTTTAGGTTAAAACGTGTACCCCACAAATAAGGACGAAAATGGTGGACACCCCATGCAGCCGCCAAGGCCTCTTTCTCAATGACAGAGTAATTCTGTTCACACTGAGAAAGAGTGCGCGAAGCAAACGCAATCGGCCCCTCACCATCTTTATGGGTTTGTAACAGGACAGCACCAAGTCCACGTGCACTAGCATCCACCAACAAAGTGGAAACTTTGTTTGTATCAAAAGGTGCAAGAACTTTAGCCCTACAAATGTCTTCTTTGATCCCACCCTCGTCGCCAAAATTGTAGTAAATTGCTGGGAGACTTCATGAGTAGAAGAGCAGGTTTATTGTAGGAGAGATACAGCAGGCATCTTCAATATAAGCTGGCCAGGCACAAACTGTCTCCACTTAGAATACTAGGAAGAGCCAGAGCCATCCACATTCTGGAATGTATGACACAGGTAAGATGCAGAGTAAAACATAGAAATAAAGATAGGATAATTATACAACACATTGTTTAGCTTATTTTGCCACCCCAGTTCAGACACAGCTATATGCAAGCAAAGGTTAAAGTGATGTTATAGTTAGGTGAAGATGTCAGTTAAAGCATAACGTTTTGAACATACAAAACCCATGAAGTTCACCAGTTATAGTTATCTTAAGTAACTATAACTCATGCAAACACAAGGAGATGATGAACGGAGTGCTGAAACTTTTCAGACACTCACCCCCAGTCCAGATCTGGGTTGAATCCATCATCAATGTTTAGCTTATTTTGCCACCCCAGTTCAGACACAGCTATATGCAAATCAGTCTTGACCCAGTGCCTCATGGGAACATTCCAGCCAGAACTGCCAAGCCATGTCTTCTCTGGACTGGAAACAAGCATCCTGGGACCGGTTTCTGGGTAACACCCTTCATCAGCCAGACTAGCTTGAATCCAGAGCACAGTGAGCAAGGGACCTACGTCTGGGTATACCGTTTTACCCCGAGTGGGACGGGTATGCCCAGACGTCGGTCCCGTGCTCTCCATGCCACTCGAGTCAAGCTATCTTGGCTGATGAGGGCTGAAAGCCCAAAACCGGTCCTAGGATGCTTATTTCCAGTCCAGGAAGGACCTGGCCTGGCAGTTCGGGCTGGACTGTTCCCATTGGGCGCAGGGTCAAGACTGATTTGCATATGGCTTGGTCTAAACTGGAATGGCATGGTGAGCAAAAAAACGATGGATTTAGGCCCAATTCTTTGTACTGGGATGAATGTATGACATTGATCTGCACTTTGTCCATCAATTGTTCTTTTTACTACAACTCATGCCCTAAGGGAACTATAACTCGCGGCCCTGCCATGCACATTGTTGCCGTCAATGATTTAATTTCAAATGTTGCAGTGATTTTATCAAGGATGTCATTGAATATGTCATGAGTGATGTACTGAGTGAGGTAATTAGCAGTGTATGGCAAGGGTGTGAGTTACTTACTTGAGATAACTATAACTTGCAAATTTCAGTGGTTTTGATATTTTAAAACCATTAAACTGCTATATTCTCATAACTATAAAGTTACTTTGACCTATGTTTTTTTTCAGTGAATTTCAAAGGTATTTCCAATTTAAAGTAAGGTATCATTACAATTCCAAACTATAACGTCACCGTAAACGCTGTTTTTTTCAGTGGTTTTTTTTTCTTAGTAAAGTAAGATGCACATCACCGTGTGTGGTTGGGCGCAGAGAATACCTGCTGCCAGGCTCTGCATCCACCCTCCATAGGCACCCTACACCTCGCAGCACACAGCCTATGGCATGGCTCGGCACCCAACCCCAGCAAGCGTACACAGCTGACTGTGTGATGTAATAATATGACGAATTTCATTTTAAGTAAGGCAGACCTGTTGGCTTTGCCAAAAGTTCAGTGGGCTCATTGGCTTTATCAAGGGGCCAGCACATCAACATATATAAAGCAGACCTATTTTGTGGTCCAAAACTCACCTATAAATGTAAATAATTGTATATTTTATAAATTCACGCATTGCAATGTTTAACAAAAGTGATCACCATAAATAATGTAATAATTAAATTGTATTTAAAAAACATATATGTGATCGCTGTGAAAAAATGTAATAATGAAACTGTATTTTAAAAAAAAATATCAACATGTCTTTGAGACTTTTTTATAACATTTTTCAGGCCACAAAGTGCAAACATAGAATCCACCACAAGGGGGATATGCACTTCAGCTGAAGAGCATAGAGCTCCAGCTAGGAATGCTTTAAAACAAAATTATGGTAAGCTCCCCTGGGGTCATCGACTCAATGACCTAGGAGACTTACTGTTTTTATAATGCACTCCTCCAGCCAACCACAACATAAAAACATGTTTTGTGATGCCCCTTCCAGAGACACCACCATCAAGAAAATATATAGTTTTTAAATGCCCCAGGGAATTATGGGGCACTCCTAGGCCGAATAGTGAATAATAGAGCATTTCCTGTTGATCATTTAAACACATTTTTTTATTTTGTTCATTTTGTGAATGCCCAGTTTCCTACTCTGGGGTACCTACACTATTTTCTAATGTTGGGTGACAATGGGGGAGCCCCAAAGCCCCTATAGGATCCCCAGCCAGCACCCATAGAGGGAGCCTGCAATGTTTTGTAAAGTGTGGTCCCCGGTGCACCACAAGTACATTTTCATTGGGGGCCTTTGAGGGAGCCCCATTGCCCAGTGGCCCCTGTTGACTCCCCTGGCAAGAGCCGGTCTCTTGCAATGTTGGTGGGTGCCCACCTAGGGTACCCACTGCACCACGCTCATTAAAGGCCATTGGGAAGCCCCAAGGCCCCCGCAGCCCCTGCTGGCTGCACGGCCAGCGCCATACTGTGTGCTGCCGGGCGCTGGCTCCATAACTTCGGCGCACAGCTCCCTGTTGCTACTCAGCAGCACAGGCCTCACCCCACCCTGTCACTCAGTTCAGGACAGGTTGTTTTCTGAAAAATAAAATTGTAATGAATAAACTTTATTACCATTTTATTTTTTAGCGCTGTCCTGGGTATTTTCTCTGTGGAGCGACGCTCCTCTACTCAAACCTGTGCCGGTGAGCTTTTCGTGTATGCATTTGACCATATCAACAACTTCAACACTTCAACACCCATCAGGGGTAACAAGTGCTATATGAATGCAAATCTTTCTTCCCCTTTTATCCCCCTGCTATTCTTCTCATTCCAAGTAACTGACTAATATCCACCACTGAAATTACTTCATATTTCACCATATTAGTTCACCACTAATCCTTTGTAGTGTTCCTGAATAGCGTGCGTCAATAAGCGCTATATAAATACAAACCTTTGTCCTCCTCTATCCTTCTGCTATCATTCCAAATCCAATTAACTGACTAACCTATGCACCACTTAAAATGTACTTGCATGTTTCACTATACTAATTCAACACTAATCCTCTATGGGTCCCGGAGTAACGTGCTACTCGCCAAAAAAGCTCTTCGACGCCTCGTCAGGGCTAGTAAACGCTATATAAATGCAATTACAATACAATACAATAGTGAACTCTCCCTAAAGACGGTGCTGAAACTTCTGAGGTATCACACAATTGCAGGAACTAAACATCTATTCAAACGTCCTCAAACTCCCAAATGTGTGTTCATTTTTTGGACATCAACATTTGAGCAGTGTTTCTGAAGGTTCTACATGTTTGTGTACACATACATTATTCAGATGTGCACTTTTGTGGAGCAATAAACGACGGCTTTTACAGGCGTTTGAAAATCATCTTGTGGGCATATACTTTTGATGGCTGCATTATTCACTACAGGCTTCTGCCACAGGCCGAACATACTCAAAGCGTGTTCTCAACGGGGCTGTTTGAAATTAGTAAGAAGCGGCCTATGAATCGTAGTAGCTTTAATGTGTTTCTTGCAGGGGTGTTTCTTGCCTTTCATCATATTCTGATTGTGCCCATCTGTTACTGCTTTTTAAAAGCCTGCGAGAGGCAAGGATGGCTGCGATTGTCTGACGGTGTGAGTGTGTAAAACATTCAGCCGTGTCTAATTACCACAGCACGTGCGATGGGCTTTCAGCAAATATCTCCTGAAGCTAAACAAGCTGTTTGTTTTTTTTTGCATGAAAGTAACGTTTTCGACTTTTGTACTTTACTTCAGTTTCAACGAGCCTAGTTTGGAATCACGCGTTTTCTTTCTTATTGGAGTGCCAGGGATAGTTCAGCTGCGAAGCCCTTTTTCCAGACTGCTAAATCCACACTTTGCCAGAGCCATAACCTGGGAAGTATTTCAACACTTTGCTCACACCGAGTTGGTCTTTGCTTCAGTAGAGTACAGCCCTTTGTTTGAAATGAACATCGCTGATCTCGGGTTGGTAAGGGTTGCTTTGGCACTGGCAAGCTACTCCTGAACACCTTTAGAAAACCTTTCTCAGCCGTGTGCAGTGTGTCCAGTGGTCAAGCATTTTACAATTCAATGTATTTGATGCTTGGCTATGTTGAACACAATAGTCAGAACCTTAAAACTTGCTGCATAATGACCTCAAAGAGCCATGTTTTAGAGAAAGGAAACTAATAGCTCGGGATACTGCGAGGAAGAGGGAGACGGATCGTAGGTGTATGGTGGGTTGGTGGAAGGTCATGCATTTGTTGATGTATGCTGATCCTTCGTTGTGCAGGGCTTTGTATGCCTGACATGTTTTCTGGATCAGGTGCCATTGTGGGTTCTTGAGGTGGGGAGTGACGTGAATTCATCTGGGGAGGTTGAGGATAAGTCTGGCTGCTGAGTTTTATATTGTCTGTTGTCAGGAGGCGTGCAGTGATTCCTACTTGGAGTGTGTTCCCGTAGTCCGGCCTGCGTGACGGTTTTTCCTGTGTTGATTGGGAGCATCTGAAGTTCTTGCGGAGCATGCATAGGTGGAAGCAGACAGAAGAGACTTCGTTTATCTGTTTCTTCATAGATAAGTTACTGTCCAAGAGGAGTCTAGCAGGCAACAATGCATCGTTCCATGGAGAGGTGTTGTTCCTAAAATGAGGACTTCCATCTTGTCCATGGTGTGCTTGACAAAGATGTCCTTCATCCAGTCGTCACATTCATCGTAAATCTGTGGAAGTTGGCTCTGGTGGTGGAGGGGTGTTCTGACAGCTAGAGGATGAGCTGGATGCCTTCAGCCTAGTGGATGAAGTTGAGTTTGTGCGATGTTGACCAGGGGGTCATGTACGTATTGAAGAGGGTGGGCCTGAGGGACGAACCTTGGGGGGCGCTGCAGATGATAATCTTGTGTTCCGAAGTGAATGGTGAGAGACTGATTGTCTGGGGTTTTCCCATGAGGAATGAGGCGATCTATTTGAGGGCGTCTGCCCCGATGCGATAGAGTCTGTTGATCAAAATGTGATGGGAGATGGTGTCAAAGGCGGCTGACAAGTCCAGAGGATGAGGGCTGCCTATTCGTCGTGGTACAGGATAGTCCTGATGTTTTTGGTGGCTGCGAGCAGGCCTGTCTCAGTGCTGTGGTTGATTCGGAAACCCGGATTGGGAGGTGTCTAGGAGGATATTTTGTTCCAGGTTTTCGGTGACTTGCTGGTTGATTGCCTTCTCAAGAACCTTTGCTGAAAAGCGGAGCAGGGAGATGGTCTGGTAGTTTATTGCTTCTGCTGGGTCAGCGAATGGTTTCTTCAGGAGGGCCTCATTTCAGCATGTTTTCAGTCCTCAGGGAAAGAGGCCGAGGTGATGGAGGTGTTCAGGACTTTCTTGAACTCGTCACCAATCATCTTGCTCCCGAGGCTGAAAACGTGATGGGGACGGAGTTCATTATGGAGATTGTGACTTGACTTGTGAGAGGGTCCCAAAGGGTGAGCAGGTGTTCGGGGTTTGTGGGTTTTGAGTAGGTTGATGCTGATGGTGAGGTGGGTTGGGGTTTGAAGTTCTCATAGATGAAGGAGATCTTGTCATGGAAGAAGTCTGCCAGGGGTGTCACACAGTTCATGGGAGGCGGTGATGATGTTCCGGACAGCTGCGTGGTAGGAGAACTCCTTCACGATGGCAAAGAGGTCCTGACTGCAATTTTTGCTGGCTTCTATGCAGTCGACTGAGGCGTTCTTATTTGTTTCTTTCAGGGGGCGCTGGTATTGGTTGAGTGCTGTCTTGAAGGTGGTATGGTCTCCTGTCTCTTTGCTGGTGTGCCACTTCCTCTGTAGTTGCCGGCAGTTGCGTTTGGTGGAGTTCAGCTCTGCTGTGAACAAGCTAGCTCTTCTGGCAGGTCCTTTGGATTTGGCTAGCTTGGTGGGGGTGATTGTGTCTGCATATTCAGTGATCCACTGGGAAGTTCTTTGCAGCCTGTTCTGGGTTGGTGGTTGTGACTGGGAGGTGGGAGTTGAGGATGTTGGTCTACTGGTCTTCTGAAATCTTTTCCAGTTTCTGTGTGTTCAGCTAAGGGGCAGGGTGCCAGTGTTGGTAGGTACTGAGATGGAGAAGTGGATGCTATAGTGGTGGGTCTAGGTGAGCTGTAAGACGTGGTTGTACGTTACTCTGTTGCTGGATGTGAAAATGGGGTTGATCGTGTATCCTGTGATGGGGGGTAGGGTCGAGAAGATGTGGTTTGACGGCTAGATTGGCGACTTTGGAGCTGGGAAACCAAGGTTCGAGCCTCGGGGTCGCGTCCACATCCTGTGATTCTGGGCAAATAACTTAATCTCCCTGTGCCTACCAAAATAAATTTAAAAATGTGTAACGTAACCGGTGCTCATGTAAAGTGTTCCAATACCTTCGGGCCGAGTTTGCGCTGTATAAATCTGCCCCCCAAAAAAGTTGCTAGAGGCCAATGTTGCTCATGCTTTCTAGGAGGTTGGTTGTGTTGGTTTCGCTGAGGTCGTCAAAGTAGAAAATAAGATCCCTTTGGTAGATGTAGTGCCTGGAGTCTTTGGCTTTCGGGGTGATGAGGTCAGGGATGGTGTTGCAGAAGCTGGTGCATGAGTCTGGTGGTCTGTCGGTGAAGGTGCCTCTGATAGTGCTTTTTCCATCCGTGTGGAGTTGAAAGTTGAGATGCTTCACTATTGGGGCTGAGTCGTCTGAGGAGGCCATGCAGCGGATTGTGACCTCGTAGATGATAGCAATTCGGGGTTTGCAATGAAGATGTCCTGCGCGGAGATGAGATTCAGCCAGGTCTCTGTGAGGAAGATGACGTCTAGGGTGAAGGTTGAGATTCTGTACCAGATCTCTGTGGCGTGTTTGCAGAGTGATTGTGTGTTGGGTAAAATGCACTGGAGTTGTGTTGTGGCGTACTTAGTTGGTGTGGTGGACACTGGTGTTTCTGGTGTCTGTAGAGTTGATGGATGCGTCGGTGCTGCAGGTGAAGCGGCAGTGCTGGCAGGAGGACGGTCCTCTGGTGGTGCATGGGGGTGTGAGGCGGTGTAGCTTTGCAGGGTGGAAGATCCAGGGTTCCTGGTGCTTAGCACGGGTGGGCACAGACAGGCTTGCCTTTTGCACGTGGTGGCGTGCCCACTGCGCAGCCATGCTGTGGCCTTTATGATGTTGGTCCTGGGAGCGCTGGTGGATGGCGGATGGGGCGGGTGAGAGAACGGGCAGGAAAAAACAAACTGAGCAAAATAAACTAAGGAGGACAAAAATGAAGGCTGCCCAATGCTAATATGCAATTCCCACGGCAAAATACAGGTAGCACAAATACTTATTCAGTTACAGGCAAAAGACCAGGTAACACCAGCAAGACCTGGCATGCAGTTACAGTAGGCAGAATCAGGGAATACCTGCTATGGGGTAGCGGATTTGGGATCTGCTTAATAGGGTCACGTTGCGGCCTCCGTTAAGTAGATCCTCGGAGGGGGGGCGTGGCTCTGGGTGGCAGGAAGCGGTTGAGCATACAGACGGGAAATGAGTGAGCAGGTAACAAAACAAACTGAGCTAAATAAAATAGGGACAAAAATTAAAGCATCCCAATTCTAATACTCCATTCCCAATGCAAAATACAGGTAGCACAAATATTTATTCAGTTACTGACAAAAGATAAGGTAACGCCAGCAAGACCTGCAAGCAGTGACCGTAGGCAGAGTCAGGGAGACCTGCTAATGGGGAGCATATTGGGGATCCGCTTAATGGGGTTGTGCTGTGATCTGCCGCCTCATTTAAGTAGGTCTTGGGAGAGGGGCGGGGCGCTGGTAGGCAGGTGAGCAGGAAAGGAGTAGGTGGGGGAAAAAACAAACTGTGCAAAATAAACTGAGAGGGACAAAAGTTAAGGCAGCACGATGTTAATGCGCAATTAGTAAGACAAAACACCGGCAGCACAAATACTTATTCAATTACAAGCAAAAGACAAGGTAACTCCGGCAAGACCTGGCAAGCCGTGACCGTAGACGGAGTCAGAGAAGATCCGTATGGGTGGAGCGGATTGGGGATCCAAAACTGCAGTAATTTGGGACGCTGCTGCTGGTGGGTGCTTGTATTCAGTTTGAATCATTAAAGTGTGATCATTATGACCCAGTTAAGAGAGTTGATGATGTCTAGGACCTCCATTGTACCTGTTCAACAGTCTGGACTCAAGCCAGTGTAATCGCTGGTATTGTCCAGCTCTTCAAAAAACTAAGTGAGTTTAAGGAGTTTGAGTTGAAATGAGGAGTGGTGCTGGAAGCTGAGGCTGCAGCTTTTGTGAAATCAAATGATACACAGTGTCATCAGGTAGTTCTGTCAGTGCCTTTACTGACGCACATAATACGATCTTTAGTGTTCACTCCCAAGCTGGGTCCTGAACTTGCAACACAAGGAAAGCAAAGGTGAGATAATGAGCACAATAGCCTGAGAATCACAAAGAAAATACAGAAAATATCTTATATAGTGAGATTCACATGGAGCAGCAATATTTGATTATCATGTGCTAAATTTGTATATTTAATTGAGCTGTTGCCTGCAAGAAAATGCTTCTATGTAAGCACTCTGCTGCCCATTGGGTCTTATGTACACTGTATAAAAACGAATGTAAATCCATTATTTTTCTGCCTAAATTGATAGAGGTTTTTAATTCTAGATACCGCTCTTACATTGGTGAACGAGAGACTTCCATTTCACATAGTCGTTTTCTCAGTACTGAGCACAATGATTAATTGGATAACAAGATTGTGGACACTTTGCTGGGCCTTCAAGTTACAGATGGCCCCAATGCATTACTTAAGGGTGGTGAATGATGTTGTGCACACTAAACAGGCAACTACAGTCTATACATTCCACGTTTGAGAAGTGCTTCTTAAACTTCAGGTATGACCCCAAGAGTTGATGTTCATTATAAGCCTGTTGACATGTTGCATTAAGGCTGAGACACATTTTCTTTCCTTTTCCAGATGCATTTAGGAATCCCATTGCTGAAATGCAGGAACATTCACCATAGATACTTACATATGCGAGAACAGGGATAATGAAATATAAGCCTAAAGTTAGAAAGTTAAGAGTCTATTTAGGAATACAGGTCTCACCCTCTACTATGAGTGCTCTTAACTTTCTAATAGGCCTAAAGGAATCTTATTTAGTACAATACAGTTTGTGGAGGCACGCTCACTAATTTCAAACACTATTGGCTTGAATAAGGTTTTTCATTTACTTACATGAACATATTTGTTTAATACAAGTAGGTAGCAGCTGATCACATTAGAAATACTATTTTTGTACATTCACATCTTTGTGAGTTGATGCATAAAAAATTCCATGAAAAAGCAATAAGTTAGAGCAAACTACTTAGACTTCGTACACTTGTGTTTCCGAATCAGTTTCTAAACCTTTCTTCACAGTGTCTAGAATGTAGATCCATTTGTTTTCACTTATCTAGAGTTAGTATTCTCTAGCTCCTCTTTTACCATGAAGTATACTTTGAAACATGGATTTCAGAAACACACAAAGGCAATGATCAGTAGGAATCCAAAATAGGCCTATGCTGTTAATTTCTGATGGATACTTCTAACCACAGATTTCGCACCTTTAGGATATCCTCAGGTGCCTGGCTGGATTCAATAAATTAAAAACTGCATTAATCCAACGCTCCTTTAGGTAGTATCATGCAGCTCCATGTAGACTTCATTCCGCCCCGGAAGTGATGAAAAGAGCCGTTGTGCACCGACGTCAGCTCCTTTTTTTCTGTACATTTGGACTTGTATCTGAAGCTCTCCCAAATTTGTTCTTATTAGTTGTTGAGATTTTTCTTTAAAATTCTACGTTTAACCAGTGTGCAAGGGAACTGTACCTACTCCTAAAACAACATGGTTTAAGCCTTGTAGCGGCTGTTGCAAACAGATGTCTGTAACCGATCCCTACAAGGTGTGACTCTGGTGTTTTGGTTCAGGGCACGATTCCAAGTTCTGCAAGGAGCATGACCGTATGAATCCAAAGGTGATCTTTTAATGCGAAATGAAGCTGTAGGTTACCCAACACAGAAGGAGATTCAGAAAAGGGGGTGGGGGGTGGTGATGAACAGAGTGTCTGAATTAAGCAGACCACTCTTACCCAGTCCAAAGATCAGGGCTTGAACACAGAAGGAGGTCACCAAAGATACACTCCTGCTCTAAGTTGAGGGCTCTGATCCGTTCCTGCTCTCTGCTCGTTCCTATGTCAGATGCTTGTTGCGGTCCAAGTCTTCTAGTAAGTCAAAGTCAAAGCAGAAGGACAATTGTAATTCATCCTAATCCTGTCACTGTCAGCCTGAGAAGTCACGGGGACACCAAGGTGTTTCTCGGTCCCCCAAGAAGCCGAATCTGCAACTAATCCCAATGTACTAAGAGCTTCTGGGGCCATGGGCAACAATGCCATATATTGAGACCTTTAGAGAGGTCAAACCATCTCAGGACATGCACATCTTTGGCACTCTTCTAGCTCCCTCTGGCGCATCTTCTGGCCCCCAGGTTATGTGGAGGGCTCCAGTCAGGTTACTGCTGGCGAGTCCACCCTCAACGCATTCTGTGCTTCCTGAACTGGACTCGGGAGTTCTACTCTTGCGTTGTAGCCGACTCCCAACCTGGCACCAAAATCCACACTTGCTCTTTAGGTGTCAATCCTGACACTGTCGGAGGAAAGCAAAACCAAAGGGGATGATGGACGGAGTGTTGAACATTGCAAGCACTCACCCCCAGTCAACTGATCTGGGTTTAATCCTTCATCATTCTTTAGCTCACTCCGCCACCCCAGTTCAGACATGGCCATATGCAAATTAGTCTGACGCTGTGCCTCATGGGAACAGTCCAGCCCGAACTGCCTAGCCATGTCTCCCCTGGACCGGAAACAAGCATCCTGGAACCGGTTTCTGGCTAATCAGCCATCATCAGCCAGGCTAGCTTGAATCCAGTGGCAAAATGAGCAAGGGACCCACGTCTGGGCATACCCTGCCAACTTAGGGCAAAAAAGCAAAATCCAAGGGCGATGATGGACGGAGTGTTGAACATTGCAAGCCCCCACCCCAGTCAACTGATCTGGGTTTAATCCATCATCATTCTTTAGCTTTGGTTTTGCACTGTCGCAGGAAAACCTTGTCCCGGTAGTCCAATCTGACTCCAATCCAGATTAATCTCTGCTTTGGTGGAAGTTGCATCCCAAAGCTCTAGTTCAATCAAAACTGAACCATGTCTCTATCTCCAGGCCGCACCCCAGTTCTCCAGCAACTTTTGGGTCTGACTCTGATCAGAGTCAATCAGCTTTTGGAGATGACCATGAAGATGGTTGGGATTATTTTCCATCACATTATAATGAGGACAATCTATAAATGATCTTGCAGGAGGCCAGTAGTTTAACACTTCTTGGACATGATGTTCTGTTCACCCCCTGTACAATCAACAGAAGAGAGTGCATCTTTTACTGTAGTGATAAGCTGGGCAGAAGTGGTCTTAGTCTTACAACGGACAACAATGGAGGTGACAAAAACTAATGTGTTGATAGAAGTTCTGTAACTAGAAGAGACTTCCTTTTAACATCTTCTACCATGCAATGAGGCCCTGACTAACACCTTAATTAGAACCTTGTCTAAGCCTTGTTCGTGCTGACCAGTGAACAGGCAGGTTGCCATGCACCACACACTGGGTCAAGCGACCCGGACTTCTTGTCTCAACATACTACAAAAGAAAGTCTACTGCTTCAGGCTTCCAATGGCAGGGTTAACTCCAAATTATTCCTGATGACTCCACCAGAGAGTCAAACAGAATTGAAGCATATGTTTTCCTGTGTCAGTTTTGTCAGTGCTAGCTGTTTTCTCTGGAGATATTCCATGCCCTGTGGGAAATGGTTGGTGAGGTCTTGCTGGTAGTCGCAGAAGAATTTTGGGCACACATGGCTCAGACTATCCAGGACGATCAGAATGGAGCAAAATGTATCCTTTGTCTGGATTGGACACTACTGGCTGCTTGTGCAGAGCAATCTGCATTATGAAGTGCTTCATCGCCATGCTTCAATGAGATCCATGGGCTTCTTAGGTGAAATGCAGTCTTGTTTCTATAGATACTTTGTTGCATGGGTCTCACCGGTTTGCTGACTAGGCCCGTTCAGCGCTGGAGTGCTTTAATGAAAGCCAGGCTACAGCTCATACCTTAGTCCCTTTCTCTGCCAAGATAGCACCCTCAGCAATCTCTCCCCTTTTGGGGCTACCCCAGAGCTTCAGCCTACCGGCAACGACAAGGGGTGTTGTCTCCACAACAGGCACTCTACGCCTTTCTGGGGCTGGGATCTAGCAGACAACTGGCTAAGAGAGGCAGCAAACTTTGAAGTTTCCTGCCCCTGTGGCAACAGCATCTAAGCTGCTGCAGTTTGCACTTAGTGGCACATGATGACCCTGTGAGAATCAGGTCCAAAGATTTCAACCAAAGGTCGCAAAAAATAATATTTGACTGGTGGGTCCTTCCGAACATGCACTGGGGCTATTCCGTACTATTCTTCTTCGATCCACCCTATCTTCTGCCCACATCAGGGCTTTTTGAAGAGGAGAACCTGTCTATATTGCATCAAAGGTGCAGGCTGTTTTGGCCAAAGGAGCCATAGAGAGGGTTCTCACCCCCAGAAATGGGGACTGACTGTTACTCCCACTATTTCATCATGCCAAAGAAGGATACGGCCTTCATCCTGTTTTAGATTTCTGCCCTCTGAACGCCTTTTCAGGACAGTCATGTTGGCCCAGATTTTATCTGCCCTGAATCCAGGTGACTGGATGGTAGCTTTGGACCTGCCGGATGCTTACTTTCATGTTCCTGTCTTGAACCCACAGACGCTATTTGTGGTTCTGTGAAGGCCATAAACTTTTTCAAATTGCGGTGCTCCCCATGGACCTAGCTAGAGCCCCTTAGGTGTTCACGAAAGTGATGGTTGAGGTTGCAGCACCTCTTCCGAGGTTGGGGATTCCACTTTTTCCCCAACCTTGATGAGTAGCTGTTGAAGGCAGGCTCGCCACAGTCAGACTTGGAGCACCTCCAGAAGAAAGCGAAACTCATGACTTCATTTGTGTTCACTACAAGCTGCTGAGATCACACCTGATTTCATCACAAAGGCTCCCTTTCATCTGGGCCATTCTGAATACAGTGCTGTTGGGTCTTCCCTTGGTCATAAATAGTCAAGGACATTCTTGTTATGACCTCAGTGTTTCAGCCTCGATCCTCCTCCTCAGGTATGGAACTTAAATTTTGCCCAAAGACTAGTCTTCAAAACTTTGTTTACTGTAACACACAAACAGGAACGCAAGAAAGTGATCGCTTAAATGTGGCCCAAAATCCATGCATTTGTGCTGCAGCCAATTTCCTAGCTTAAAGGAAATGGAGCAGTGATTCGTTAATGGCATTACATCTAAACCTGCATATAAATACAAAAGCTAGGATGCAGACGCTCAACTGAATTTGAAACAGATAGGTATATCAAGTAGGTTAGCTTTCCTGGCTTTTTCTCCAAATTTAGCCAATTGGCAGAGAGAGCATGTAGTGTAGTTCCTATTATCCCAATAGGCTCTGCGCATTGGAATAATACCTTCAATAGTATAGGCCTAGACCAGACGTTAACTAGGTCTACTACTGTCGATATTAGACTTAAAGTTTTGGGTTTGCCAGCTAGCTCAGAGTTCACTAGAAACTTTCTCGAATAGGCAAGGAGGAGTTGAACCTCCCTGGATAGACAAGAAGGGATTTAGTTTCTGACAACCATAGAACATGACAACTTTGCTCTCCCCTAATCAAGAGTGTATCTCTAGAGTCGTGTGAAAACAAAAGACGACTTATTTTACTCAGTCAGTACGTGCATTCTTAGTCTCACCAGATTGTAGAGAAAAGGAAGAGAAGGGCGTGTTCAATAAAAGATGTTATTTATTGATCAGTCTCTTTTCTCATACAAGAGAAATGGATCGATATTATTGCAATACTTATGGTTAAGTAAAGTGCATACATTAAAAGCAGAAGTATAAAATAATACTGTAAAAACATTGATATGGTTTCTAAGCCATATGATGGTTTAAAATGGATAAAATAGATACATACACATATACATTTGACTAATCGTACTCAACTGGTGTTTCTAACTACGCCTACCCCAGATGTACCTGACCTAAGCCTAATACGTGGGCGGGAGTAGAAAGTAGCAGTTTAAGTTAAGTTTGTTTTGCCAAGTGACTGACTCAAGAATTCTCTGTGAGGGGTTATTCAGTTCTGTACCTGGAGTCTAGGATGAATGAGGGATGGTATCTCTCGTCTCTGGTCTCGATATTCCAGGCTGCCTGCGAGGGCTACCCGGAAGCGCCGGAGCTGGATTTCTCGGCAGGAGAAAACAGCGTCTCGTTCTCAGCGCGTCAGGAAGGCAGGGCTGCGCCAGCGGGGTCTGCTCTGGGCTTCGGCAAGTCTGGCTGCTCCGATCTCGTCACCACCGCGTGTGTTTGCATAGGGCAATATCGGTAATATTTATACCTTTAAGGTGCCGAGATTGACGTAAGGATGGACATAGATACGTCAATAAGGATGTCATACGACTTGGTCGTTAGCACATTCTTTTGCTGAAGTTCTCGGTGAAATCAAAACAATGGCCGCAGGGTTTTTCCCAGGTTGTCATAGGTTTGATTTGTTTTGAGAACTCCGTATGCCTTATCAGGGGCTGGAGGAATATCGCTTGTCTAATTAGATGGCAAGCGTTATGACCTAATCAGATAACACGTTCCTGTGCCGTAGTGTGGCTTAATCAGATAACGGTTTCTGCATCATGGGGGTTTTCTGCCTCATGGGATGGCTGCTAGTTAACTTGTTAACCAGAATAGGGTCAGGAATAGGGGGATCGATACAGAACCTATAGGAATACATCACAAGCAAATAATAGTTCATGTTAAATATCCAAATACTTCAAGTATTTACCTAGATCCCTTGAGCTCTTGCTTTACAAGCTCAGTGTAGTACAGAAGCAAACTTTGATGTGCTTGAAACAGGGTTCAAGTTGCCTATGAAGCTTCTTTGCACCATTTTTCATTTTGTTTGGGGTGTTCATAAAATATCGACCTCACATCACAAAGCTGTTAAGTTGCCTACCAAAAACATATTTTAAAGGTTTTCAACAAGGACAAAGTAATGTTCAGTAATTGTTTACCTAAGAAGGAAGGTGGTTTGCTTCGTCCTGCTTTTGTGTGGCATTCAGATTATCAAATCAGACTTAGTTCAGGAGGATACAAATGCCAAGCTTTAACTCATTAGCACAATTCAAACTCCTCACCCATAGTTTCAATTCACTACATAACACTGGCCCAGCATACCTCAACAATCTGCTTTCACAAACCTTCCAGGCACCTCCACTCCGCCGGACTCCTACTTGCACACAGAGGCGACTGGCAAATTCGGAAAGTGGTGGTGCGTGTAAAAGTTAAATATGCTTATAATGCATGGTAAATCCTTTATAAATAGAATGCGTACACTTATAAATAGAATAAATAAATTTGGCCTAACAGCCAGAGAGGTCCACCTCGAAGCTGGGGAACCGGTTTCGTGTATCGGAAGGGACGCTCAACATGTCAACCCGTGATTGTGGGCAAACCACTTACCTCCCCATGCCTAATAAAACATTAATTTGCCCGTCTGTAACGCAACTGGTGCTCATGTCAAGCTGTCTCTTTCACACTATATAAAACTCCCCCAAAAGATTTGCCCCGATCACCTTTGCAGTACAAATTTGATTTGCAGCAATAGATGCAGAATTAAATTTGTATTGCAGAGGTGATCAGGGACATTCTATTTATAAAGCATTTACTGTCTGTTATAAGCATTGAGATTGCCAAAAATAAACATACACCTTACCTTGACATCTGGATTTTCCCACTTCGCGGTTGCTCGGCTGACAATGTGTGCATGATGTTCCCACAAAAAATAAACCCTCAGCATCCCAGCCAACCCAACCACTGTTCTTATGCCGCTTATAATACTAAACAGCATAAGAGCAGTACCAGGATTGGCTGGGTCAGGCAAAGACCATGCTCCGTCGGAGACTGACAGGGCTGTCACACCTCTAGTAACATTACAGTGGAACCCTGAACTGCGCATGTGAGTCTGGCCACAGTGAAAACACCGGCCAAGCTCACATGCACAGTTCAGTTCACGCTGTCTAGTGGTCATCCCAGCCTATCCGTCCATATAGGAGTGCTGTAGACCCGCCCCTAACAGGAAAAAGATGAATGCCAATTCAGGGGAATAATAAATGAGTTTGCCTCTGGTACAGTGACCCACAGTAGGGTGTCAACACCCCCAAGCTCCCATAAAGGAACTGCCCCTACTTGCACCAATAACACACATACAGAAAACCAGACTTGGCGGTAAAGCCTTCTTCTACATTGCTCTTAAATGGTGGAACAACCTGCCACTACTCATAAGAGCCTCCTCCTCACTTCTCGAATTCCACAAGAAACTGAAACCTGGCTTTTCGAGTAGTCGCACTAGCCCTGTGTGTGCCTAGACTCACACCTGCTTAGCCACAAGATACCATGCTGGGTGAAAGTGCGCTCTACAAATCTGCATAACACAACAACCTAACATAAAGCTTGACTGCCTGTGTTGGAGCTCCTGTCAGAAATCCAAATCTGAGAAAAAACATAGCTATTTTGTTTTGTTATTTCTGCCTTCTCGACTACAAAATTGGATTCAAACAGAATTTCACCTTGCGAGTCGAGACAAAAAAATGTGATCAAGGTTTTTGTAATATAGTTTTACTTGTATTGCCTTTTAGTAAGAGTGTTTCTGCATCCAGAGCAGTTTGAGTGGAGAAAGAGATGAGTTGATCTGAGTGATTTTATTGGGTTGCCATTGAATCAATAATTGGCTAAATTGATGCCCAGCGTTCCATGCCATGGTTGGATATCCTAGAACAGAGGATGGAACCTGGCCCCCAGAGGATTCTTGAGAGATGTAGATGGACAAACCTATGACTGATGCCTTGTATGATATGAACCAGGATAGGATGTTTGCTTCTATGACCATAAGAGATGAAAGGATTATAAACGATGCAATGTTGCCTTAGTTGAGTTCTCGGAACAGTGATCACAACGATTTTGGTGCCATTCCGCTTTGGAAGACTGCTGTTTCTGCTCTAGATTAAGGAGTTGGGTGTATTGGGATTTACTATGCTCCCGAGAACTTTCCCAGTGAAGAGAAGGTGAATGATGGGACTGATCACATCCAGGTACTTGAGATGGGGTAACACTTCACAAATTTTCAGGGCTGAGGAAAACGCTCCTTTGAAGATGGTGGGGAAAAATGTATTTGCCGAGTACTAATGATTGACAATATATGCAATACAAAGAGGTAATTAACATGCTTGTGTAAGTTGAATAGGGAACGGCTGTCCCTGTGTGACAGCAGCATGTTGTCTATTTAAACATCTACAATAAAGTTTATATATTAATGTTATTCTTTGTAGGCAGTGGCGTCGCTCGGTCAGTACGCCTGTTTGGGGGGGCGAGGGTGAGCTTCAGATTTTCCGACAATCATGCTATAATATCATGTTAATTATTACATGAGAAACATAAGGATGGCTTAAGGGCCAATGGAAAGAGAAAGGAGTGCGGATTGTGAGAGGTAATTCAAACACAGTATTTTGTGAAATATCCATGTTTTAAGACCTTCAAAACAGAAGTGTGTGTATTGTCTGAGTGAGTATTTAAAAATTCCAGTTGAAATCCGACAGACACCTTTCCATACCAGACTGAAAGCTTCTGTACCCAACTATTTACTAAATATTACTTTTATTAGGGGGGTGTAACATCCCAAACACCCTCCCTGAAGCTATGCCCCTGTTTGTAGGAAATCCAGACAGGCTATTGTTAGAAAATAAAATGGAAACACGATTTGTGAATTAGAAGCAGCTGATTTCTGAAGTACAGCAAAACAGATGTCTTCCTCCCCTAAAGGGAATCTGTTATGTTTTTGCCAGAAACTCTCTTAACACCACAGTTAAAGTTGAAGTTGGGCCACTGTTCATGTTGCATAATATCAAATAGCTTTACTGTTAGACAAGTGTATTCTACTGTTGGATTTTAACTCCTTTTAATTATTCCGTGACTAAGAACATTTTAATTTAGGAAGCAATTTATCACACAGTTCTTGCATAACATTAATGTATTGTCTCATTTGGTACAGACTTAAGGTCTGCCAGGAAATCGCTTTTCCCCATTAAGTGCCTTCTGCACAGTTGTTAACAGTTTAAAAGTAAATGAAATTGTACTGGCCAGTTCTTTATGTGAGCTGTATTGTAGAAAAAGTTGCTTACCTTCAGAACTCTTTATCTTGTAGAGGCTCTATATAGCCACAGATTCCTTTTCTTTGAATTATTCCCAGGTGTAAGACTGAATCTGGATTTTTTCTACATGAGCAGTACCCCTGCACACCAGTAGGTGGCCTTGTTCAGCTTGTGCGGCGTTGTCCGTGCCAGAAGTGACTTATGCAGTACCTATGTATGTATCACTCCAGTACGCTGACGTCAGTTTCTTTTTGTGACTTTCCACACCAGGAGTGGTGAGGGACGAAGAACACTGACCACTGATTTGGAAGACTTGACCCTAGAAATCTATTCGCAGAGCAGGGAGAATGGGTGGGTCAGTAAGGAATATGCAGCTAGATTGCCTCTACCAGACAAGGTGTTACCAAAGGTAAGTAACTTGTTCATCTGATAGAGACATCTAGCTGCAGATTCCTTATCTTAGAATAGATACCCAAACAATACCTCCCCGGAGATGGGTCTGTGGAAAGTCCTGCAGGATCGAACGTACAAAATGGCAATCCCAACAGTCCTGACTGTCCAGACAATAGTGCCTGATGAATGTGTGCACAGAAGCCCATGTTGCTGCCTGGCCGATGTCCAGGACCGGAACTCAGTGTGCTAAGGCTATGGTCGACCAAGTCTCTGGCGGAATGAGCATGCAAACCCTCAGGGTTGTGTGAACATTGTTAAATATTTTATTTTACAACGTCGCCGTTTTCTTCATTCTCACACTTGAGTGCACCTTCAAATATTTGAGTTCAGCAGAAATGCTGTACAAAATAAAACTCTTTTGTTTTATTAAATAGACTAAACGTTTGCTCCTTGTGTTATACGAATCTACCTGACGTATAGGGTACTCATGATCCCTGACTTTCCTCTCAGTTTACTGATAACATTTCTATCGGGCAGAAGTGATTCTCAATTCATGTTTAAACACCCTCGATTTTAAATAAATATATTACAAAAACATGATGTGGTAGAGCACTGTCATTTACAGAGAGTACATTTCCAAGAAATGGCAAAAAACCTTTCCACTATCATGCAGCTTTACTGATAAAACTGTATAGTGTATTAACAATCTGTGAAACTTGGGTTTCAGAAAACATATTTATCATTTGCACATTACCAAGTAAAGTGTATTGATTTGTTTTCCATCCTATTAAAATATTTTTCTCATCAGACAGAACACAAAAAACGGAATATTTGAACTCTGCAGTCAGAGAAGGAAAGATAATTGTAAACTGACTTCTGACCTCTGAACACAGAGCAAATGTGACAAAATAAAAACAAGATTTGAAAGGCATCTTTATTGCTTCTTCACTTTGTGACTGAATAGAACACCTGTTCGTTGCCACTGGTGAGTAGCTCCTAAATACAGCTCAACCTGATAAAATGTGGATCGTCATAGCAAGTGGGCGTGTAGAATTTTCCAGACCTGAAGGCACATAATATTTTATGGAAGCATCTTGTATCCTTCTGTAATGTGCAGAACAAAAGGGGTCAGGGTCTTACCTTCTATAGCTTTGGAAACCATAGGAGGAAAGATTTCCCTTAAGACCACGATCTACAAAATATAGTCAATAGGATGGTTTCATGGGCGAAGTTTGCAAGTTCTTGTGTAGATTAAGAGGATAAAGTTCTTCATTCATTTAGATAAGGTTTGGGGCTGCGGCCAACCACCACTGTCAGAGGCCAATATTCTTTAAGCGCTGTGGGAGCATAAACCCAGAGGGCTGCTTGGATTCCAAATGTCCTTGTCCATTAAAAGACCCTCCAAATAATGGCAAATATTGGAGTGTGGCTGGAATAGCTTTGTTTGAGCATTTGTGTAAACAGAACTGTGAAGTTGTCTGTTCAATTTAGGATAATAGCGATCTTAATGTATAGTTCAGAATGACCATAGAAGAATGCTCTACAGTCATCTTTCTTCTCTAGGGTATATGCGAGACACAAGACTTTTATGACCTTGTTGGCCATAGTAAAAGGTTGACTACATAATTAATGATGCATGTAGTCCGTTTACAAATAGCGAAAACATTGAATATTTAAAAGTGAGGCACACTACACAGGAGTGGTATAAGTGATGTTGGGGAAATAAGAAGTATTGGGTGCACCAACCACTCCTGCCCCTCAGCCCATTCTCATAAAGGTGCTATATGGAGGACCAAAACCTCTCCTACAACCAAGACTCAATTTCACCTTTGTGGTCTGGATAGAGTTCCCAAGCTGCAGCCACATCACCCTGGAATTTAGCCAGTCCCTTTCTGGGCTTTGGGCTGCTCCATCCTCCATCCCTGGCTCAAGCTAAGGAACCAAGGCTACTATGTAGTGCTGACTAACTCTTCCTTTGTGTGCCCTGCCTGACAAGGCTTCTTCCTACTTATTGCCTCTTCTTGCAGTCTAGCCTAGGTCCTACTAGTTACAGAGACTTGTTGAGAGGGGGAAAGCTAAGAATCCGAGAGTAACAAGCCTTGTTGAAAGAGGAGGCAAAGGTTTCATCCATATTTTAGTTTGAGTGTGCTGTCACTCCTTCCAGAACCCTAAGAGGCAGAGAAAGACATATAGTAACAGAAAAGCACTGACCCCTTCCACTTCTACTCTGCACATTTGCTTGCAGCAGCAGTCCTTTTGGGAGGAAGGGACTGCGAGCCGCAATGCAGAATTAGACCCCAGAAAAGCACTGACCCCTTCCACTTCTACTCTGCACATTTGCTTGCAGCAGCAGTCCTTTTGGGAGGAAGGGACTGCGAGCCGCAATGCAGAATTAGACCCCAGAAAAGCACTGACCCCTTCCACTTCTACTCTGCACATTTGCTTGCAGCAGCAGTCCTTTTGGGAGGAAAGGACTGCGAGCTGCAATGCAGAATTAGACCCAAGATTATGTGAGACGTTTCAATTCACCCTTGTAGGGACAGGATTTGTAGGGACAGGATGTGGTGGAGTCCCCAGTGTGTTCCCAGGCTCCAGGCCTTTCAGGGTCACTACTGAGTAATTCACTTCAGAGCATCCATTCTCCTTTTTGAGAAGATTGATTCACGGGTAGACAGGGCCGAGAACTTGGATCTTTGACATCACTAACAGCCGGTTCATATGTTAACTGAGATGACATAGCACTCTTCAGATTCAAACTCTGGTTTCTCTTTCACACTGAAGTCAGCCCTCAGTTGAGACTTGTTTCTAGCACGCTTAATTGCAAAGCTGAAGGCCATGGAAACTGTCAGAAGTTCATTTTCACTCTACTGTGCCCCTGATTCAGCTTTTAGCATAAGATGGCCAGCCTCTCAATGCCCTCCTATCTTTACCGGAACCATGAGTTTCACACAGGCTTCCAGTCCTAGATCCACTTTCCTATTTCCCCGTAGGGATAGGTGGGGCTCCTGACGATCCATCCCTATGGCCCCCTTCCAGCTAGAGGCCTCAATTGGGAGAATCTAGGTGCTGATGCTGAATTCGAACCAGTGACTATGATGCCATGCATCCCTCCAAGTGTTACTGCATGATGATGACTTAGGCTATTAAGGCGCTGGTCATCAAACCCCAGGCCTTATAGCATGCCTATGAGATGTAGAAGAAACCATAGTCTGAGACGGCTATTTCTGAAACTGTGGACAATAAACATCTGCCAAAGTAGTTCAAAAAAGGTTCCTGCGTTACTAGCTGTCAATCCAATCCTTGTACTAACAATCTAATCCACAAAAGTGAGTTGTAGTGTCTGAAAGTGTCACTCTGGACCTGCAGTGGCTCTACAGGCGAGTCATCCATTGATTCCTAGTGCTGACAGTCGAGTCACCACAAGGACTTCTTGTACTCCAAGTGAGTCATGAAGTAGACTCCATGTAGTGCAGGTGAGATAACCCAGTGGTATCTTGTGTTGGAAGTTAAATCATCAAATATATCCTGTTACTTGCAGTTAAGTTGCCAAAGTGATTTAATTGTCCAAACAGACATCCCGTTGGCTTTTTGTCCTACCTGTAATGTCATTCTTCGTCTTACTGGGTTCAGCAAATCTGAAAAGGGGTTGACCGTAATTTCACAGGATTGTTAAACTCTTTTTTTCACAATTGTGATGCTGTTTAAGGCAACTTATTTGACAATTGTTTATTCAGTGGGGATGGGTGGGATTTGAGGGGAATAGTGGTGTATGCATTTTGTTAGGAATCTGAAAACTTCCCACATTAAACTCACATGTTACACTGTGCAGTACCCATCCTCCTATATTAATGCTGGACTAGGCAGGAAATGGCCATATGCCAATTGCTCTTAACCAACTTTGAGACACTCCCGTTTTCGATTTGTGAAGTTTACCTTTTACTCTTGGTTGAAATATTTGCTGTTCTCCATGTCTCGTCTCTTTTATACTTTGCTTCTGCACTCGTTTGACGGCTGTCAGTTGCTCTATTTGTATTTTTTTCACATTAAAGATATACTCAGAGCAGGGTTTCCAGCTTTCTTAAGTGCTTTTTCCTCCTGGAGAGATCAAACATTTGATATGCATGTTTGATTTGGCAGAACATCTATATTCTTTCAGCAGCGTTTGGGAATTTGATTTAATCTGTGAACGTACAACGTGGTTGCTGAATCTGTGGCTATATGCCATCTCAGATTTATGCAAGGTCAGTTACAATGTATGATACTTGATTTATTCTTTTTTTAATTAAACCCTTTAATATAAATATTTACATAATCTTTTTTTGCTCCAAAGAGAAGAACACGTTGGCAGTGGTAATTGCAAACTGCCAGCACCTCTGTCAAATTGCTAGGTGAGTACCATTTAGGAATAAGTATGGTGCGCTCAAATGGATTAACCCTATGCCGTCATAGTAGTGTACGTTAATATATGAAAAAATAGGTTTTCCCATCTATACAAATATTTAGCAATCCAGAGCTCTACACAAATCAAGTTATTTTGATCCGTCAATGTTGCAGATCCAATTTTAATTGGTTAAACACTTTAAAAACAGCGCTAATTCATACAGAAGTCCATATATATAAAGTATTGACAGCCAAAATACTGTTGACACGCAGGTCAAAGGATGAAGCACACAGCTGACACGTGTTTCGTCGTGTTGACGACTTTCACAAGGCTGGAAAACAGTAAAACACCCCATATGGTGATCTTTTTTTGATCCTGAAATAATCTGAGAAAGTTGTGTTGGAAATAAAGTTATAAATTGATGTCTTTGGGTAACTGCTCGTCGTTATATTTGTTTCTCTTGATAAACACCCATCAGTCAGAGACTATTTATGCCTTCCTTTATCTTATTTACATTTTTTTGCTTTGGGACAGACCTAATTAACCCCTACTTAATTGTAATTAGTTTAGGCGAGAGGTTTCGTTTGTGATATCCCTATCACACACACAGTTATTTTCCTAAGCCAGATTGTTCGTCTTGGTTTTAGACTGGTAATCAGTTGGCAAGCCATCCTCTTGGTCTTCCACTTGTACTGAATTTTATTGCAAGTAAAGAAAAAACTGTGCCCATCTGTCCAACACAAATGGTATTCCTTACCAGCACAGTACAAGATTTGGCTTATTCCAAATAATGCTATTTTTTCTAACGATTGATCATCAGTTTTAAATTCCTGATCCATCACACCTACAAGACACCAAGAAAGCAACTTCAGTTGGGATGCATTTCTCCAATGGATACAGAGTTAAATGGATAGGTATATTGACCACGCCCAGATAAATTGAAGATTATCATTTTGAATTTGAGAACTGCTTGGTTCAATTTACGGTTTTATGAATCATTTACAGTACAGAACAGATCTGTTATTCAGCACCAAGATGCCTAAGGGTGAACGTGCGCTTTACAAATACACGTGTCATGTTAAGTTATGTTACACGATTTCTCAACCTCTTGAAGGTTTTTTGTTTCATAAATGGTTATGCATATATAGCGGAGCAATGGATTATGTTACTGGTCAAGCTAAAATTGATTTGAATACTTGTCGCACAAATCTGCCTGCTTTAAGAAAAGTTTATATTTTTTACATCCTTATAGGGCCTTTGAACTAAACCCTTATACAGAATAACTTTTACCTATCATTTGGTGTGAAAACTTGGCAATCATCTCTTCATGAATCTCATCAGTTATTGGTAAAGTACACGAGAGTGCCTCGAGCCTATAAGCTCATCAATAAACAAACCCCGGTATCTCCCACTCCCTGCCCCATTTTTAAGTCTTGCCTTCAGACAACTTTTAGATGTGTGGTGTTGAGGACATATTATTGACAATACCAATGCTTCAAGAGGGATTTGGATCAGCCGTTTGCTTGCCATTCGTTGGCTTCCTAATCAATCTAATTTGGTTGTTTCTTGTTCCATGACTTTCCTTCCTCTTATCGTGTTTTTCATCCCTTGGAGCACAGCTTTTTGCCATCTTTTTGATTGGGCGGCTTGAATCCTTCCACTGCTTACATTCAGGGAACTACTTATTTTCTTTTTCTTTCAGTGCTGCATGTGAGTGAATGTGTTTTTATTTTTGCTTTCTCCCTTGTGTGCTGCTACCCCACTGAAATATCCACCCCACTGTCATCTTCTTGTTGTTCCCTTTCCCAAACACAAGACTGGGAATCCAGATAGTCCCTTACCCTTATCCCCTTCGATGCGCCCGTCGGCCTAAGTGAGCACTACCTCCATAGTGCTGCGCACATCCGTTGGCAGACGCGGCCCGCCCACTCAATAAAACCACCGCACCACGGCGGAATTGCCGCCGCGGTTAGTGTACACAGACTTATTTACAGAAATGTCAATAAATCAATTCCTAAGAATCCTATGACTAGCATCACATTTCTTGGAGATGTTCACTGGGCTGTATTTCCTCGGTGGAGAGGTTGCCTGTAATATTTTAAGCTCTGGGTCTGTATGTTTCAGGCACATCTTGCTAATGTAATGTAAATGTCCAGTATTTGTAAAGCACACAGCTACCTCCAGAGAGGTGTCCCGGCGCTGGGGGCCGTCGGGAAGATTAAGTGAGCTATTGCCCAGGGTCACATGGTGCTGGGCTGAATTGCCGCCGGGGATTGAACCGTGAGCCCCAAGGTCCGGAGTCAGTCACCCTGGCCGCTGCGCCACACCTCAACAGGCACATATGAAGAGGTTTTATTTTATTCCTGTACACGTGGCGTGACATCTAACACAATGTGTCCTGGTTCTCCCTTGCTACAAGCCCATGTCTGTGCCAGTGGACATTGTCAATCCCATCTCCTCTGACATTATTGACATTCATGTTATTTCTTTAAATGCATTATCATACCACCTCTTTTCTAATTACAAACTCTCTCTCTCTCTCTCTCTCTCTCTCTCTCTCTCTCTCTCTCTCTCTCTCTCTCTCTCTCTCTCTCTCTCTCTCTCTCTCTCTCTCTCTCTCTCTCTCTCGTGACTCTCAATAGACACATGCGGCTGGCTGACTGTCTCTCCTGCATCCTGTACTTGATGGCCCCATGGCACTCTCATTCACCAACTGCAAGAAAACCATTCTATCCCTCTTCTTTTTTCTTCTTAACTTCTTTGTCCACTCTACTTTTAAGCATAGAGTTCAATATGGCACCTCTGTCGAATACCAACTGCTCAACATGCAAAATGTATACATGTTCACCCTACTTTTCATTTTCTAAGGCTCTAATCCCCAGCCCTCTTTCGTGGATATTCCCACTCTTTGAATAAGCCATCTGTTTAGCCATTGCTCTCTGATTAAGATTCTACCATATGCAATTATCCTTCCTGCTTGTACTAGGTCTTAGCGTTTCTTATGCTGCTTTTTAAATAGTTCCATTGTTTTGGTTCTTTCTACATCGAGCATGCGATCTCCCTAAATACAGAGCGCTGTTCCCTCAAATGCAAACCAAACACCACCTAAGCATCCTCTGGTCGCCTGGCACCACTTTCCGATGCAGGACATTTTAATGGCTATTGCTCTTCAACTGGAACGTCCTAACTTCTACCTCCCCCATGAACCTTCAAAGTGGTCCTCAAAAATCGCTTCCTCTAACTTGGTAATCCCTACTCGTCATCCCTGCCCATCCTAGTCTGCATTATGTGGCAAAAGTATTTTATGAATACCCTAAGGACAGCAATGTAACTGATGCATTTATTTGCTTTTATTGAGCAGCAGGACTATCTTCCAAGAAACGGTGTACATAGTAATGAAATAAAAGTACATGAATTAATATCAGTTTTGACGGATACTGGCGAGATTAAGAAGCTAGTTGTTTTGGTGGATAATGGTGAAAGACAAATGCATGACTATTGCAGACATGCTCGTTTACAAATATTCTTCTTTTTTACAGTACTCAATGTATTTGGTGCTCGAAGTAAGGTCATGTGGGAAAACTCTCAATGGTGGGGGTGTTTAACATTGTGACAGCCGAGGTTTGAAAATAGCCTTTAATACCAAGAGTGAGGAAGATATAGGAAAGAATGTCTCATTAGAATGGTCCTGGTAAGGCAAAGAGAGTTTTAGGCGTGACTAGGAGGTTTTTATTCAACGTAGGATGTGAGAGGGAATGTTGAGATTTGTGAGAGTAATGGAAGGTTCCATTCATAGAATAAGGCCAGTAATTTGACACTGCACTAATTTGAGCTGATAGCCATCCAGCCTGGTGATAATCGGGCTAGGTAATGGGAGGTCTAGATAGACTGTACAATGGTTTCATGGCAAAAAGGAGAAATGTGTGCAGCGTAAAGGAAGAGATTCCCCAATAAGCTCTTACAGCAGTTGAGATGTGTGGGAATATGAATATTTCAGTCTTGATAACTGGCTGCTGCAGCTGTTTTGAATGAGTTGAGTCATATAGTGGTGTTAAAAATTCACTCCAATGTTTCTTAGTAGACAGTACTGGGGTCTGAGACCTGTAGGATATCAAGATAAGATGAGGTATGTTTTCAGGTGCAGATGTTGGAAGGGTTTGAATAGCTAGCTCTGTTTTAGTTTCAGCATGATAGAGACAGGAGCGAACCAATGGCTCTGTAGCAGTGAAAGGCCTGGTTTTACTTGATGAGAGTCGGGAATTAGAAGTGACTTGGCTATCAGCGTGTGGATTATAAAAGAACTGAAAGTGTTTTTTTTGTTTTCTTCAACGGCTTATAATAAAGCACTCTCCGTCCCACGCTTTGTTTTCATTGCCAAATGCTTCCGAATCCTGTGTGCTGCTTTTTGTAACTTTTGTACAATATTTCTGCTCCGGATGCTAATTAAGTAAATAAAAACGTGTGCTAGTTAGTGCAAGTACTCACAAAGCGCAAGCAAGTGTTTGGAGATAGACAAAGTAGCTGATGTTGGATATGGCATGGTAGTCCTGAAAAAAAGCTTAAAACGTAATTTCTGTCATCCTGGCTCTGTGCTGTTTAGGGTTAATTTGGAGTATGCTAGCATTTGAACACGTTAACAGTGAGGGACTTCAATAAGTTACTTATCACTGACCGGATCTATGAGCCTTTGGTCCAACACGAAAATTACTGAGTTTCTTTAGTCTTGTATCCCTCATACTTTGAAGTGGCCATAATGACATGCTGCAAGCCTTTACTCCCTGACCAGCTTCATTTACCTGTTCCGCTCAACACGTAACAATATTTGGTTTTCACTGGACTCCGATCTAAGATGTTAAGGGTGTATATACTCGTGGTTTCTGCCAAATACGCCGTAAATTTATTTTCTGGGTTAAAGTAGATAACCTGCATGACAACATGAACGTAAGCATCCTAAATGCTTTGTTTCCTTTCACTGATTCACTCCTACCCATACCTATCAAAGCTGTGTCCACGCCCCCCGCTTGAACATTATAAGCCTATTTGCTTTCCCATGGCCGCCTTAGTCTAAACAAGCTTTAATGATGCTGCAAATTAGTCTAGTTTGGAATTATCTAGAACTGGTTGCTTACACAGTCAATTATTAGGTAAAGTTGTATGTGAGATTTCATAGCGGGAAAAACATGATTGCGTAAGGGTAGTGTTTATGATCCTAGCTTACATAATGCACGCCATGTATTGCACATTGCTTCTGTTATTTTAAAGAAACATAGAAGATTGTGGGCCTCCTGGATCCATGGGTTCCAGCTCAGCATACATTGGGCATACCAGATTTAGTTCTGAGATACTCCGATTGTTATTTATTATTTGTCCACACCAATCAGAGCTCAGAGGTTTGTAGAGCTTTTAGCGTCAGATCCGGTCATCCTCGACTCCAGTCCTCGAGCGTTATGCACTAGTTCAGACCACCACAGGTATGTATTTATTCCTTGCAGATGTTTGACTAGATCAACTGGAGACCAAATGATGTCATCAGACCTTCTGTACTGCGATCAGGCGCAGCTGTATGTGTGTGTTTGATACACAGTCTATTAGACGAGTGACTCATTGGCCAGAGTGACTCATTGGCCATCTAGCTCAGTAGCCATGCTGGTGACTGGCCCGTTTTGCAATTATAAAACCTGCTTTTTTCCTTGGAGGGCCTGTATTTTAATTGTGAGCAGCACTGGAATCACCCTAAAGCGACCTGCTATTTATTCAGACATTCCTGTTTTCTGTGGGGTGGTTTCTTTGTTGTAAAATTCAGTGTTAAGCTTTTTTTAAGCATAGTTTTCCTTATATATTATTGCAGGGCTAGGCAGAATGTTCCGTCACGTTGCAGTGGGTTTAAGGATGGAGTGAGAAGGTGAAAATATGGCGGGAGAATCAAGGTTCGGTCGCTCCTCAGGTGACTGGCGGAGCTCCAAAGACCTGGGCGATGCAATCAGTTTCTGTTGCTCTCAACAATAGGCTGTGGCGGGAACTCTGCACGGTGGCGGGACTGCTGCACCCACACTGTTGACTTAAGTTGCCAGGAGAATGTGACTCGCATTCTTTACCAGGACTTAATGAGGACTGTAATTAACAAACGGAGCGGTGAACTGCGGACAGCACACACCGTGTCCGCTTTAGTTTGCCGCTCAAATGTTGCCCTTTAGACTAAGAGATATTGGGGCTATGTCGTGGTGTGTTTTTAGTGGCTCTTAGACCTCCACTTTCTCATTCCTTTCGTGTTTGTCACTTGTCATCTTGCCACATGCCTCGAGGCGTTGTTAATAACTCATGACCAAAAAACACTTTGTGCTTTAGTCAAATTTCGGTTCTTTTCATCGTCGTGGACTTAGGTGACTCTGCAGTGAGTATGGAGGAATGTGTTCGTTTTGCATTCTTATGTAACCCTTTCAGGGCTGCCAACAGTAGTTGTCCCTCTCAGGTCTTTATTTGAACCACAGCAGAGTTTCATTGATGCAGGAATTGGGCCTGAATGTCATGATATCAGGGCACAAGTCCTAAAAAAAGAAGTGGGGGGATGCGGTCACCGGAAGTGACGTCACGACAGGAAGTGACGTCACGAAGGTGCCGAGCTCCTGGTCCCAGAGAGGCCAAAAAGTGAAATCCAGCTGTTTGGCAGGGGGGACAGCGTCCCCCCAGTAAAATAAGTGGGGGGGACGCCGTCCACCCGCGTGGTACCCCGACTCGAGCCCTGCATGATATGATGATTTGTAGGGCATGCACATCACACAGGGGTACCCAGGTGCTCAAGAAAGGAAGAAGCTGACCTGACTAGATCCTATTTGACTATCCAGGTTTTCACCTTTTTGTGACATTCTAAGATGGAGCTGGTGGCTCTAAGGTCGTTTCAGGGTTTAGAAGCTAGATGGGCACATTTTGTGTATGGGAGCCCTTGAGATTATTAGACGTGTGTATGTGTGCATCGTGGGTGTTTGAAAGCAGTCCAGGACTGGCTGTAGCGGGCACCGGGTGTTTTCTTGTGGGCCGTTTTTCAAGCGGTGGGGGCCGGTGTTGTTACTGGGGCTGGTTTTACAGCAGTGCTGCAATATCGGCATCCTGTGACAAAAGCAGCAGCAGTGCTGCTTCTCGCTAGCACCCAGTTGTGGCCCCAGTCGTCCCCCTCGGGCCGGTCCGGCAGAATTGCCAGGGTTAGTTTGTGTTCCCAGCAGGGCCGGACTGGCCGTAGCTGGCACCGGGTAATCCCCCGGTGCACCGCACGGTTGGGGGCCGTTTTGGGGCCCCTGGGGGCCGTTTTTGCAGCTGCAAAATCGGCCCAGTAACAAGATCGGCCGAAAACCGGCCCTGGCAAAGAGCTCGGCGGCACCCAAAACCCCTGGGTCCCAACAAGCCCAGCTCGTTTATTTGCTCCAGTTGTGTGAAAACCAGTCACTAATTAGTTTTCAGCTCTATTTCTGGTAGGTTGATTATTACTATGCTGTCTATATATCTGTGTATACCCTTAGCCTTAACTGTTTCCCCCACCTTTGTACAAGTGTGGACCACTCCACTTTTTCTTCCACTATAAAGTGTCTCCCAACCGTATATGCCTAGAAGCTTATACATATATGCCCAGAAGCTTATACATATATGTCCAACTAGAGTTGCGTTCTCTGTGCACAGCTCTTAGCTGCTTCCCGAAACTAACTCCACACCTAAAATATACAAATAAAACAATAACGAAAACTGTGATTATGGTTTTATTATAGTGTTTTCTTAAACTTTAATGCCAATACAGTCCTCATAATCCGACATTTGATCTCACAGTGGGCTCGGCTTCTCATTGTTCCACTTTTCAACATCAGTATGTGGGCTATAATGAAATAAAGCTTTCTTCTTTAGAAACTCTTTAACTGTGTTTTTTTACCAGCTTGTTCCACAAGGGTTCATGAAAGCACAATTTATGTTCAAATTGATATATAATATAGTGACCACGAATTAACCATGGCCTCTGGAATTTCAGAGGTGCCTTTACATGGTTCGTAAAAACTGCAGCATGCAAGCGGATTAGGTTTGGCTTTGTCTTTCATATAGGTGATATTTTCTTTGGATATGAGATTGAGCTGGTGATTTGCTTCAATATCTCTAGGGATAGCCTTGGTCTTCAGCAATCAGAGCAACATTTAGAGTAGTGGCTGGTCCCACCTATGCTACTCCATTTTTGCCGTCTCTTCGACCTGTAGATTATACAGATGCAGACATGTACATTTTCAGTTTTGCACGTGATTGTGACTATAACAAGAACCTGTATCCTGTGTCGTTAGTTCTATGCTATCTGCTGTCCAATGAAAATTAACATTTGCCATGTGAAATGGATCGGAGTATATTTACTGTTGAGGAATTTCTGAAAGTTGGAATGCGAAGTCACAACACAGAGTAAGATATGAATATGCAAGTCTATCCAATAGTTTAACTTTGAACATATATCCAAATGAATTAAGCCGTACATACCAAATACCTTTAGTCACAGCTGTAGTCATTGCATACCTGGAATCTAAGCTCACGTAAAAGTATGTGCAACGGTTTGCACGTACCTGAGGTCGAGACAATTTTTGGAACTGTGCATGGTTCACACTATTTAAAAAAATTTAAAAACAGTGCAGACACAATTTTTAGGTCTCGCCTAGGACAGCGCATGCAGTGTCTATTGCAAGACATATTGTTTTCGAACAGTGGGCTTAGAGACCGCCTATTGCTTACCATGGCTTTCTTGCCACACTCATTGGCTTGCTTCTTATTGGTCAGCTGCGGTAGGCTTTCATCCTCTGCTGATTTTCCTTAGGTGCTGCATTTTTCTTTGTGTTTAAGAACTTTGAGAGTACATGTTTTTCAGCTGTCTCGATCAGGTACTTCTACCCCTCTGTGTTCTTCTGAAACTCCCTGCTTGCATAACCCATGTTGCTTGTCCCCATCCACACTTCCTCCCTCCTTCCTTTGTCTGTGCTGCTTTCCCCTACCCATCCTGATTCCTTCCATGTTTCGTGTTGCTTGCCCCCACCCGTCCTATTTCCTTCTATTGTCCATGTTGTTTGCTCCGACTTGCCCTCCCATCTTCCGTTATCCATGTTGCTTGTCCCACCAGTGCTGCTGCACCAAGCCAATTTCTTCTTTTTACTTTCTGCTATGTTGCACAGCAGCTGGACTGATGTACAAGATGGCTAAAAACATTGACAAAACCAGTGCCTCTTGTAGGCAAGACCGATTTGCTTTGCCATTGCTTGTTAGATTTCTTAGGAGGGGTGCAGTGCCACAATTCTTGCATGAGATTTAATTCTGCTTCTATCAGACGATTCCAGATTGCTTATCGAATAATAGTTTGCAAGAAGTGGCACGATAAAGAAGTACAGTTTATGTATGCCATACTCCTCATGAACATTTTTGGAAAAGCCTTTGGGAGTAAATTGTTAGAATCAAAACTAAAAATAAAATCATTGACTCGTCAGCAGGATCATTACCAATTATAAATATTCACTAGTAACGATTAGAATAGAAAAACAATGGAAATAAGTACCCTGAAATAAATGACCAGTCAGATAAGTGCCTTACTGAAGAGATTTTTAGTTATTAATGTATGGAGCTCTACGTGGCGCTAATTTCAAGTAGATGTTTTAATGTAGGACGGATAACAGAGCAGGATGCATCAGATCAGCAGCCGGGATGGAATAAACAGTAGATGGAGGGAATAATTCTGGTAGTCCGAGAATGGAAAGACTTGATGGAGCTTAGAGCTAGACCTTTTGATAGGCGAGTAGTGTCCCATGAACGTTGAGAAGCTGTGAAAGCTTATCTGAAAAAGGAAGGTTTTAAGGTCAACTGTCTGGATTTAAGAGATGATTGAGGGAAGAAGAAAACAACTTGGAGAGCTAGTCCAGTGGCATCAGTGATCGTGCCGCAACCAAGGTGAAGAAATTGTTCCACCTTTAACTCAGCGGGCCTCTCTGCAGGTAGGTGTGTTTTTTGTGATCTCCTCTTATAAGGTCCTAGTGCATTATGCTCCTGTTGATGTCAGTTTTGTGATAAAGCATCTGAGAATGAGAAGTAGCACTGGCCTCGGAATTCGGACAGGACTGGTCCCCTTGGGGCAGGATCAGGACTGCTTTGCAAATGGCTGGGTCCAAACTGAAGTGGCATGGTGTGCAGAATAACAAAGTAATTACTAGTGGCTGAGATTAATTCAGGCATTCCATCACTTTTTTGTATACTTCAAATGAAGTTAATCCATTCTGGTTCAGGACATTCCATTATGCTCCTTAATCATGCTTCCGGATCGCACATTTATCAGCAGATGTCAATGCTCCATCTACATGGGTGTTTCAAGAGAGAAAAAAGACAAGTATTAATCCGTTTTAAAACTTTCACATAAGACGTTATTATCTGAGCTCATGGGGCATCAGTGGGGGCAGGGGACAGATGTTGGAAGTTGATATGGGCCCTAACAAAAATGGAGGCTGCAGAGAAGAGATGGGAGAAGTTTGGGGGGGGGGGGGAGTATAAAATATAAATCTGGATAGTTAAACAGGTGTGGCATGCAACGATAATACCTGGAACTCTGCTCCAAAGGTAGAGTGTATTTTCAGTGTGGCAAGGAATATGGCATGGGGCCAGCCAATAGAAGAGTGAATAGAAGAGTTAGTAGAGGCCTTATGAGTCTAAGTGGTCAGTTAGAAGACGCAGATGTGTTAAAATGTTCTCTGGCGTATGACAGTTTCCTATGGCCTGGTTTCTGCAATTTTTTACCTGCCTCGGTTATTAGCTGCATCCTCAGATGCGGAAGCCATGACTTAAAGGTGCATTTAATACATGAGCTATCTTAGGTAAAGGGTTCTGTGTTTTGGATACAATGACATCCTGCACCTTACTGTCGAACTAACCTACGGGATTTGTTGTATCAGAGACTCAACGAATGTCCCTGATGAGATGTGCTTTCTGATCTGTCAGTCTCACTCATCTGGAAAGAGTTAGGGAGTCAAACAGGAAAAATGTTAAAGCTGGCTGACCCTTCAGATGGTTTGAGGCAGCGGTTGATGTATTCTGACGGTGGTGGGCCCCTGAAGCGTGTGCCTCGGCCAAGGCGAGGGATTCTGAATGTGTATCTAGGCTTTAGCATAATCTGCGTGGTCACATGCTTGTGCTTCACATCCATACTGGGTCTTATTCGTGCTCTATAAAAATGAATATAAAAAGATAAGTAAGGAAATCTCTCTCTAGGTTTGTGCAGCAGCATAGCAACTAAAAATGACCCCATTTATTTTTCAGTATACTGGGATGTGACTGTTGTCTCTCAACATCCAATAAAATATGAATAATACAGCAAGTTGCGTGAATTGCAGCATGCAGAAGACCATTGTGCGATTAATTCTCGGGGGATTTGCTAGCAAATTCGTGGGCATAATTAGGTTTACCCAAGCACTTCAATAGAGATTAAAGTGGTATGGTTTTCTTTTTTTATCTGGGAATGCAGTTGATATGTATTAGCATAGGTACTGACTAAGATGGTTGCGTGTTCTGGGCAAAAATTTGAATTATGGAGGCCTACTCTGCAGAACGTATTTTGCCTTTCCACATCCTGCTGTATATAATATTAATACCGACCCCTCAAATGTCGGTCTACATACATATATATCGTAACCATATCCATTCTCGATATAGATTGTTAAAGTGTAGGTGTTCTGTTAATAGCTTCACCGTCATGATTTTTTGGGACTGGCACCATTACTACGACATACGTTTTTTACAGTTGTAATATGTGGTACAACCCCATTCACAGCCATTTATCTAAACTTAAAATATTTATAATAATTAATTATTAAAAAACTGTTCAAGACTTGAAAAGAGGAATATTAACCATACCTACCCTGATATGAACAGTTTACATTTCTTGTGCTGAAAATCCACAGACTTTTTACGCTAAATGTATTTAACATGTTCATTGACATGAAATTGGCAAACTAGTATTCACAATTTATTTTATTTTTTTAAATGGTGCGATTGGATTATGGGCCTGATTATGACATTAGAGGTCAGGCCGCCAACCCGCAGCTGCGGCGGTTGGGCGAATGCTGCCAAACCAGCAGCATCCTGACTGTCGCATTACAAGTGAACCGCGAGGCTGACGGTTTTGCGACGGCGCAGTCATGGCGGCGGCTCGAGGAAAAAGCCACAGCCACAGCCAATGCCGACTGTTATGCAATACATCTGGGCGGTTGGGCGCACTGTTTTCCCTGCAGCATGGTCTTCAGGCGAAACAGTGTGCGCAACCGTGCAGATGGCATGGGAGCACACGTAGGTGTCACGCTGAATATTTCTCCAGAGCACACTTGCCCTGGAGAAATGAATTCACCCCCAAAACCTGCCTCTCCGCCAACTGTTTCATGGCGGGATACCCGCCATGAAAAGGTCAACGGAAAGGCAGGCTGTAATGGGTATTGCAGTGCTGATGCCAGCACCGCCTCCATTGCCCTCGCTATCCACACCGCCACTGCCGCAGGAGGTCTGCTTTTGGCAAAGGTCTTGGAGATGGTAATGCAGTGGTCCCACTGAAAAACTGGTGATCGGGCGGTAGGACCGCCAGCGTGAGTATGGCGGTCTCAGGACTGTTGTACTCTAATTCAGGCCCTATAACACAATGCTGGGATGTCCCAGGATTCAACTAGATAAAGCAGATCTCCCTAATTCCTCATTTCTTTTTATTCAGGGACCACTCGGGTACGTCTATGAAACAATGTTTCATCTTTTTCTTTCTTTTAAAAATAATGTTATAATCTTTTTATATTCTCCCCAAAAATGTGTGTTCGTGTTTCTTGTGCAAGAGGTGCATATTATCTTGTAGAAACATTTTGAGTTATATGCACACTTAATGCTGACAGTTTGTATGCTCTGCAGGTTTCTAGTTTGAATCCTGACCCTGGCACAGCCAACAGAACCTTTTTTTAATCCCATGTTGATAAATTGAGTAAAATTAGATCATATAATAATAAGGCCTATTTTCACCTCGCAAAGAAATGCCCTACTGTTTTTTTCGAGCTGTGTAAAAATAAATCGCAGTTATTCTCCCATGATAGTAACCCCTCCTTAACCTTCACTCATAACATTGGACATACACAGAGGCGGCTCCGCTACGGCAGAGGAGCGTCACCCTGCTGCTATTAAGCAGTGAGAAACATAAACATGACAATAACTTAGAGTTATTGTCATTTTATGTTTCATGTCCTGCTGCGGCGGGCGGGGCTGCTCTACTCTCTGAGCAGGGGAGGAGTGGTTTGCCCACCCCTAAGTGTGCAACGACTGTTTGGTCGGCCCTATGGGCCGCCCAAACCAGTCATGCGCACTTTCCTGTTCTCCATGCAGGCTACATTACAGCCTGCATTAAGAACATGCCCACCCCTCCAGCCCCTGGCTGAGCGCCATGTCTCAGACCAATTACAACCCTTCATTGTAGCGTTTTGATTGGCTTAGGTGAGGTAGTGTGGCTGCATGTTTACTGTTACTTTCGGAGGCAGGAGATCAGGAGCAGAGGAGTCCGTGCCTCGAGGTAAATTTTTTATTTCCAACCCACCCCCTGCGCGACACCCAGCCCCCAATCTCCTGCACGACACCCGGCCCCCAATCCCCTGCACGACACCCGGCCCGCACCCCACTCGCGACAACCGGCCCCCCACTCCCCGTGCGACAACCGGCCCCCCACTCAACAACCGGCCCCCCACTCGACAACCGGCCCCCCACTCGACAACCGGCTCCCCACTCGACAACCGGCTCCCCACTCGACAACCGGCTCCCCACTCCCCGCGCGACACCCGGCCCCCCACCCACCCTATCACTCACAAGCCATGCCATCCGCAACAGGACATACAAACTGGCTGCTTGCAACTGGTAAGGCTGCTTTGGCCCCAAATTATAAAGTCAGTAAGCCTCTTTTACAGTTATGACTTCACTTCAGATATCGTCTTTACCAATTTATGGACTTTTCTCTTCCATGTTGCATTCTCAGTAGATGATGATTATTTAATCTTTACTCCACATAACACTTAGAGGATGGGACGGATGCATTTGCCCACATGCTGCCAGGTGTTAACAGCTGATAGTTGCTTTTTATTTTATTGTGCAGTCCCGTGTCAGTCCTGTAATTGTGGTATGTGAAATTAATGGGTGTTAACTTCCTGAGCAGAGGTGGTGGTAAGATTTAGACACCAATAAACACTATCACAACGCAACTGAAGGAAATTAGAATTTTCTGTATAACTTTTCAGCAGAAACCTTGAGCCAAGCTCAAGCGAGAGGCCATGCTCTGGCTCAGCTAGAGATTCATTTGAACCCTCAGCCCTAAATAAGCCTAGCTTACATGGGAGTCGATGTGGCCTACTGTCTACAGCTGCAGAACATGTAACATTGGGAACCATGTTGGAATCCTGGCATCAGCTAAGCATCTTGTGAATCCCAGGCAAATTTCCTTGTGCTGGAAAACAAATGTGTAACATAATTTCTGTCTGTTGTGAAGCACTCTTATGTCCTTGGGCAAGGTTCATACTACATAAAACTGCCAAAAATAAAATGTGGATATTGCCTGTTACCTGCGATCTAATCTCATCCACCGAGAATTGAGGACAAAGCATTAACTTTCAATTAATAATCTTTATTGAGATCACAAAAGACATTCACAACATTACACTTGACATTTTGATTGGGGGTGGTGTATACACTGTCTAGCCATAGTACTTGGCATATATATAAAAGTTCAAAATTGGAGTTCGGGGGCTTCAGGGCCATATAAAGATTAAGAAGTTAAAAAAGAACCATAAAACCATTATATTCTCATATATAAGACATTCATTTTGTTCTTAAGATTTTAAATATCTATTTCATAAAAGTATCCTAAAAATGAACAGTTGATTGGATGGTATAACATATGCTTCGACCAATGGGGCATAGAATGAGAAACATGATGTCTTTCAGATACACGCCAGTATTTACAACACTAAGAGATTGTGGACTTCTATAACTGTAACCACACTTGTACAAAAACAGAGGTTTACATTAATCATTGCTCGGCCAATATTAGAATTGGCCTAACCATTTTGTACATCAACGTTATTCTTTTTGTTGACAACTGGATTAAATGGACAAAGCATTAACATCTAGGCCCTCACTACGATGTTGGGCGGACCGCCTCCGGTCCGCCTGACATCTAGGGCGGAAGTCATACCAAAGGATAACAATACATGTAGTCAGAGGGCAGGGGAAAGACTGCTTCCTCAGACAGGCTCAAGGAGCCCATCGGACGGCGGTCAGACGGTAATCCCTACAATGAAGGCAGTGCCTGCACAGGCACCACTATAGGGAAAAGTATGTCGGTTTCTCTCTGCCTTTTGCTGTTGGAAACAGACTTTGAGGACCCTAACAGGTCCCCTGTGGGGCTCTGCTATGTGGTGCCCCCCAAACATCCATGCACCGTGTTCCAGGCACCACTTGGTGCCTGGCACAGGGTGCATGGATTTTTAAATACATCCCTTTTTCTACTGCAGCTTGTGCTGCAACCCTTTTCAGGGTGGCAGGACAAGCCACAATAGAAAAGGGCATGTTTCCGACTGCCTACACAGCAGTCGTATCATAATATGGCGGGTTGGACTGCCTACTACTCGTCGGGAGGTCCCAATTCCAAAGCGATGACCGCCCATCGCAATGAGGCCCTGAATGTCAGAAAGAGATGCCCAGCTAGTGGTTGAACTGAGCATTGGAAAATCTGGGATCAGTCTCTGTTTGACCAAATTGTGTGATCTTAGACTTAGACAATCACTTTATTTCACGGAACCTCCTTTTTGTTCATCATTGCACATAAAAGAACCTTCAAATATGTTAGTTCAGGATGCATGCTCTACAAAATAAAAACCTCTTTTTTTGAGCGATTTAATAGACTAAAATGTTGCTCGATGGATAATAAGAATCTATCCTACATATAGATTACACATGCCATGACTCCTGACTTGCCTTTTACTTCACCAATAGCATTGTCATCAGGGCAGAAAATGTCTGTTCCTATTTAAAAACTCCACTTTAATAAATATTTCTCAATGCAGTAATAAAATGTGATTTGCTAAAATGAAACACTTCCCCGTGTTAAAGAAATATATATATTTAAAAAAAAATTTAAGATACCATATATTCTAACGTGTTGTTTGTTGCCTGATTTACATGCCAAATATTTTAAAATCCGGCTTGTGTCCGGGCCCTCAGAGCCAACCCTTTCCTCTGGCTCTTAGAGCCAAAACCAACCTTACCTGGGCTCTCCCTGCTAAACTGAATTTCCATTAAAGGGCAATGATTTGCGGCGCCCTTTTAACCAGTGAAGTTGTGGGTCCTTCGGCCCTCGGTCAGCGTTCACCCTTGACACAGCTGTGATTAATGTATGCCAACGGAGTATTTTGCACGTGGTGAGGCAGAGGACAGTTGGAGAAACGTCTGGCTTCGGAATGCAAATGAGATTCGGCCAAGCCAGCAAACGCTTCATTTTGGTCATAGTGCAAAAAAAGAGGCAAGCTAGAGAATGATTTGCAAATGCAAATTTTCTGCTCAATAAATCAAAGCAAATCCTTCCCCGGCAGTGATAAAACAGGATATTATAACTAATGAGGGCCTGCTGCCCTTAGTCAACTGTGCCGAGAGATAAATACCTCATTTGCTGATAAGTCGCAGGCAGATTAGGGGGAATTTACAATGCAGAGCGTGGCCTGTCTGGCGCGCGCTTTTCCCAGCCCTGATGAAAGGGTTCTCTGTGCAGGTGAGTAAACAGCTCTGCGCACCTCCAGCCGCGGCTCGAGAGGGGCTCGGCGAGCCTCGTGCCCTGGACGCGTCTTTGATGTGACAGAGGCTCCGCCGAGTCTAGTAGATAGGAGTCTGTGCCCTGTCGCCCTGCACGCGGCCAATTCTGTTAAATATTAATGTGGGGATGGTTTGGGCCTCGTTGTTTGGGTCGCGGCTCGTGAGGGGCGGGTGAGCCGTGACTACTTCCGGTACACCTTGAGCCTAGGAGCAGGCCGGAAGTGACGCTGTAGGCTGTCGGGGAGCAGAACGTGGACCCTGCCGCTTGTGAAAATAATAGGTGCAAGCCCAGATGTTTTCTGGGTAGCTGTTGAATGCTGCGAATACCCACGCCACATACATTCTGATTGCGCCGTATGTCTCTTTCACCACCCTACAGTTCCTATTGTTATGTTTATTAAACATGTGCTAGCTTCCAATGTATTGCACGCGCGCTATGTTCACTGCACGTGCGACCTGCCGGTGCATTGTGACGTCGGGGTGTTCTACCTGACCACCGGCAGGTTGACAGTTGAGATGTGACAGTTACTTGAGAGTGGTGACTGCGGATAGACGTACCTTGGTGTCAGGACCATATTAATAAAGGTCTTACAACTTACTTGCATCACTGGTCATCTTTACAAGTTGGCGACGAGACGGGGATCCTGACACCACGAGGAACCCACCAGAAGCCTTAAAATTTTTGATGTTTGGTACGTCTCACACTGCAGCAAGTTAACATCTCATCTGCGTTCCGCTGTTGAAATTGGTGAAAAGCGGAATCTCCAGGATTGCAGCTGTCTGACCACGCAGGCATTGCGTGTGTTGTTTCAGTCGCGAATCGTTGCTGCGGCTTTTCCGTGTACATCCTGGGACAGTCCTGGAGGCAGCGTTGTGGATATCGCTCTGTACACCGTTCGTGACGGGTGAGTCGGATGTGTCCAGCTGCTTGTTTTGGCCCTGCGCGCTGTCAGGGTTTTCAGTGATTCACCCCTCCGGTGCTAGTGCGGATAATTTGAAGGAGGTTTGACTTTTCCTGGGTTCCGAGGGAATTGGCACTGGGAGGTCACATACTTTGGCCGTGCTAGCTAAGTTGCCCATGTTTGCCCCCATCATCCTTGGACTGGGTAGAGGTTCCACGCAGTGAAGACGCTTCACCCGGGTATGTGGAGATCCTTCCCTCAGCGAGTGAGAGGAATAGATGCCTGGTGTCATCAGTGAGGAGCGAACGCATGAGGTGATCCGTCTTGTGAAGAAACGACTTCGCGGTTGAGTTTAGGGGCGTTTGCCGCCTTCCTGCGAGACTACGCGACGCGACCCGAGGAGAAGATTTTCCAGTCAGGTCCAGAAGTGACGTCAGTGGAACGCATCCATCATAAAAAGCGCCAAAAAAGAGTTCTACACTATAGCCATTAATGAGGCCAAGCAAAAGCAAAAAACCCTGTTTGCAATAGTGAAGTCCTTCACTCATCCTAAAGCCTTACAGGCCGAAATACCTCCCTCTCAAGATCTCTGCAATCGAATAGCAGATTTCTTTGAAGAGAAAATCAATCTCATTCAGAAAGACTTTCCCCCATACCAAACCCCCCAGTCCCCCTTCACTCAGGAACAAGAAGGTAAAGCAACTGGATACCTAAAGACCTTTTCACAGGTCTCTCTAGCACAGACCAGGGAAGTCATTCTAGCATGTAATTCAGGAGCCCCTTCTGATTCCTGCCCTCCCAGAATCCTTCACCAATTGATTGATACCGTTAATCCTATCATCAACACAATAGTGAATACCTCCCTCAGCACTGGCATTGTTCCGAGTGCATGGAAACAAGGTATTGTCAAGCCTTTAATGAAAAAACCTAACAAATCCCCTTCTGACTTGACCAACCTCCGTCCAATCTCCCTTCTCCCAGTTTTGGGGAAAATCACTGAGCAAATGGTCTATAGGGAGCTCAAAAACCATCTTGAAACCAATAACATCCTCCACCCCCAACAATCAGGCTTCCGCCCCCAGCACTCGACTGAAACAGCCTTGATCGAACTGACTGACTCAATAAAACTGTTACAGGACCAAAGAAAGAACGCCGTATTGATCTTGTTGGACCCCACAGCAGCGTTCGACACCATCTCCCACCTTATACTCCTGGACAGACTTAGGGACATCGGCATCTCCGACCTGGCATTGGACTGGATAACATCGTTCCTAACAGAAAGATCGCAAACCATCACACTAGGACCTTTCAGTTCTGCAGAGAAAAAGATTCGATCGGGAGTGCCGCAAGGCGCCATTCTTAGCCCCTTGCTTTTCAATATCTACCTTATTCCCCTGATCGCCCTGATCGAATCATTCGGCATCACTGTTACATCATACGCCGACGATACCCAACTTATCGTCCCACTAGAGGATAACTCTACGACTGCCGAACATAATCTGAAAAACTGCCTGAAAGATGTCTTTCTATGGATGGAAACAAACCACCTTAAGTGTAACTCAAGTAAGACAGAAATCCTCCCTATGGGGAAAAATGTCAACTTCAGTCCTCATCTATGGTGGCCAGAGGATTCCATAGCCCCCCCTCAGACCGTCACAGCCGCACGCAACCTTGGAGTCACCTTCGATACTGATCTCTCCTTCGATCTGCACATCAGGAAGGTGGCAGGAAGCTGTTTCGGAATCATTAAATCCCTCAAAAATTTTTTCGACTTCCTACCAACGGAAGCTAGAAAGGCGGTAGCTGTGGCACTAATCCTTTCGCGCATAGACTACTGTAACAGTCTGATGGCTGGTGTGAAAAAAGCCTCACTCAAAAAACTGCAAAGCGTTCAGCATGCGGCTGCCAGACTGGTGCTCAAACTTCCCAGGAGGTCTTCAGCCTCTACTGCTCTGAGAAGCCTCCACTGGTTGCCCTTACACAAGAGAATCCTTTTTAAGATCCTAATTGTTACATTCCGAGCATTTAACCACACTGGCCCTCAATATCTAATCAGACGCTACCCCCATTACAACCCCCAGAGGATTTTGAGATCATCCAACAATAACCTACTAAAAGTAGCTAACTTCAACTTAAAAACTAAAGGGGGTAAAACACTTACCCACCTATCCTCCAAAGCATGGAACTCTATGCCTCAGCATTTGAGATCCCTCACCAAGGAAATCCACTTCAGGAAACAATTAAAAACATGGATCTACAGTCTATCTGACGAGTATGTGCTGCATGCCATCTAATCCTGCCTTCTTTCGACCTCTCACTCATTTTCCAGTTAGCGCCAGGATGCTCCTTCCGGAGCGACAGTTGCGCTCTACAAATACCAAATACAAATACAAATCGTTCAACAACGTCGGGCGGCCATTTTGAAATAGTCAAATGCAGTGTTTTGTGCTTGTCATTTTTTTACGGTGATACGCACACCAAGCCTCATTATCAAAGCGTCAGCTTCTAGCGCTACTAGATGTTTCTGAAGAAATATAAGAACACTAGTAAGCTGTAATTTTCGGAATTGGCGTGTTGCTCAAAGCGGTGACACGCACACCATTTAAAGTCTGTTATGGGATATTTGAAGTAATTGTTCATTAACACTTCCACCATCCCCTTTTTTTTTTTTTTTTTGAATATTAAAACGTTTTGGATAACTAGAATTTCAAGGACATATCCTTAAAGGAAGATTTAAAGACAGTATTGTACTAATTGGTCGTAAATTGCATTTACAAGAAACGTTTTTTTACTTACTTCACAATCTTTCAATAGGAAAAAATATATATATATTAATTACAAAGAAGGAGAAAAGCCATGGCTTCAGGTAATGTTTGGAATTTATCTCCACCCTTACCTTTCATACCCACTACAGGGGATGACGCCCTTAAATGGGAAGAGTGGAGGGAATATTTTGAAAACTATTTATCCACTTTTGAAGGGGAGGAAGATTTGACTCCAGAAAAGAAAAAAAAATTCTTCTTCATTGTTTAGGTGCAAAGGCTATGAAAATCTACAATCGCATCAACAAAAAAACTAGACCAGGAGATGTTTATACGATTGCACTAGAAGATTTAACAATGTATTTTAAGCCTACCATTTCAATTTCTGTCAACAGATTCAAATTTTTTCAACGCAAGCAAGCACCAGAAGAGTCGGTAGAAGATTATGTTGCTGCGTTGAAAAATTTGGCACTCACGTGTAGATTTGGGGCATTACATGACGAGCTGGTTCGCGACCAGGTCGTTATGAGATCCTCAAATAAACATGTCCAGGAGAAACTGGGCGGCTAAGGGTGAGTTACCGTTAGAAGAGGTGGTAGAAATAGTTAAATGTACTGAGTTAACGGGTAGGTGTGCAAAGGCTGTGTTACAAGAGGAAAAATCCTCTACAGAGGACAAATCTATGGTAGCAAAAGTAATTAGTTCTAGGAAAACTAATAGCAAGCCTAATTCTGGGTTTGTACAGAAAAGACATTTCAAGCCATAAAGCTAAGCTTTCAGATGACAGGAGATGCTATAGATGCGGCAGTAGATACCATTTGGCAAATGACAGATCGTGTCCAGCGGTGAGACAAAAATGTTCTAACTGTAATATGATTGGACATTTCAGTGCCATGTGTCCTAAGAAACAAAAAGAGGGCAGAAATGTAAAAGCGGTAATTTATGAAGAAGAAGGAAATTGTACATCTTCAGATGAAGATGATATGAATCTATTTGTGTTGAATATTGAAGATGGTGTAAACAAAAAGAAGAAACCTATTTGTGACATGAACATTCTCGGGGTAAACATGTCAATTGTGGCGGATTCAGGCTCGCCATATACTATAGTTAATGAAGAAGTGTGGCTAGAGAAATTTGTTCCTGTCATTGGGAAAAAATTGAAGAACTCAGATATTTTCCCAAAGACATTTAATTACGAACCAATTGAAATGTTAGGTTACAGGGAACTAGAGTTCGAATTTAAATCCCGCCAAACAGTTGGCAAACTGTATGTTTCTAAAGTAGGCCCATCTGTGTTGGGGTGGATTGACCAAGGTGAACTTGGTATAATTCTTGATCCAAACAGTCCGGATCCCGTTCTCATCTTACAAACGGAGGAAGAATGTAATAACTTCTTTAAAATAAGGTATCCTAAGGTGTTTTCAGAGAAAATTGGGAAATTAAAAGGTTTTGTGCATGAAATTAAACTAAAAAAAGATGCAGTGCCTTGTATACACAAGTCAAGGAACATACCGTTTTCCATCATTAGTGAGGTGGAAGAGGAACTCAAAAAATTGCAAAAGGAGGGCATCATTGAGCCTGTTGAATCAGCGGAGTGGGTTTCGCCCTTGGTTATCGCGAAGAAACCCAACGGCAAGCTCTGCCTATGCATTGATCTACGCGATCTAAATAAAAACATTCTGGTGGATCAATTCCCTTTACCTAAAATTAATGAGATGCTGTCCCTTACTAATGGTGGTAAATGGTTTTCGACAATTGACCTTAGCTCTGCTTACCACCAGGTGGCTTTACATTCCAAAAGCAGAAGCCTAACCACATTTGTAACCCCGCTGGGGTGTTTCAGGTTTAAAAGAGTACCATTTGGTCTGGCCTCTGCTGCGGCCATGTTTCAGAGGTTAATGAGTGAAATATTCAAAACAGAAAAAAATCTCTTAATTTTCCAAGACGACATCATGTTAACAGGCAAGAGTAGAGGAGAACATGATGCAAAACTTAACAGGGTCCTAGGGTTGCTAGGACATCATGGACTTACAGCTGATCTGCGCAAATGCAAATTTGCTGCAAATAACGTCACCTATTTGGGGCATGAAATTGATGGGAATGGCATAAAACCAAAAAAAAGCTGCTATCGGCTATTAGGGAAGCCCCCTCACCCAGTAATAAGGAAGAGGTCAGAGCATTCCTAGGCCTATCAGAATTTTATGCAAAATTTGTAAAGAATTTCTCTTAAAAAACCGTACAATTAAGAGAACTCATAAAACAGAAAAATAAATTTGAGTGGAATGCTGTTTGTGAAGAAGCTTTTAACAGAATAAAAGAGGACATTTGTGATGCCCCACCTCTTCAAGGCTTTAACCCCTCATTAAAGAGCATAGTGACCACAGATGCAAGCAACAAGGGTTTGGGAGCAGTTCTCTCACAAATCAATGAGGAAGGAAAAGAGGTTACGGTTGCTTTTGCATCACGTTCTATCACAACCACAGAAGGAAGGTATTCTGTGATTGAGAGGGAAGCACTTGCTTGTGCATGGGCTTTGAACCATTTTAGACAATACATTTGGGGATACAAAATCACCCTTAGAAGTGATCACAAACCCTTAGTAAAAGTGCTTTCCACAAAGGGTCTTCAAGTTGCTTCCCCTCGTTTATCACGCATCTCAATGAAACTGTTAGAATATAACTATGAAGTGGAATACCTTCCGGGAGTGAAAAACAAGGTGGCGGACTGTCTAAGCCGTTTACCTCTACCTAACGATGAAGACCAGATACAAGACATTGACACTTTCTGTGTAGCAAATGTCACGGCAGAAATGCCATGTATCTCTGGGGAAGAGTGGTCAGAACATATGGAAAAAGATATGGTTTTACTTGAAGTAAAGGAAAAGATAACAGCAGGCTGGCCTGGAAAAAAAAATTACCTTCTCTTTTGCGTCCATTTTGGGAACTTAGAGACAAATTATCTATTGAAGGTGATTTGATATTGAGAAATGGAAAGGTTGTTCCACCCGAGGGTTTACGCACTAGACTCCTGGATATTTGCCACGAGGGGCACCTTGGTATTGGCAAAACTAAGAGTAGAGTCAGGAATTCATACTGGTGGCCTGGTTATGACCTAGAAATTGAAAGAAGTGTCAGGGATTGTACAGCCTGTGAAAACTCTGACAAAACTAAACATACATTAAGACCACCCCTTCAACCCCTGTCTTGTCCTAACATGCCTTGGGTCAGGTTGGGAATTGACATTTGTGGGCCTATTCGAGAACAAGGAGAAATGTTATATCTAATTGTACTGGTGGACCATTTCTCAAAATAGCCAGAGGTTGAAGTGGTGCAAGAAGCTGATGCAAAAAGTGTTGTAAGTTTTTTGCGCAAGCTATTCCTAAGAGAGGGCCTTCCAAATTGCATGGTATCGGACAATGGCCCACAGTTCACGTCAAAAATATTCAAAGAGTTTTTGAAAAGTCATGGTATAGAACACAAAACCACATCTGTTTATCATCCTGCAGGCAATGGGGCAGTTGAAAGGTTTAATCGGGTGATTAAAGGCATAATTCAATTGGCTAATCAGAATGACTTGTCATGGAGAAAACAACTAATCAAAAACCTATGGTCATTTCGGGTTACGCCATGTGTATCTACAGGTACCAGTCCCTTTGTACTTTTGAGAGGGAGGACCCCCATTACTAAGGATAATGTAGGTTGGGCTACCACTAGAAGAGAGATGTGGTCTCCAGAGGAGATACAAGGGAATATACGCAGGTCACAAACTATAGGAAAAAAATACTATGACAATAAGCATTCATGTAAAAAGGTTGACATCAAAGCAGGTGACTATGTGAGAGTAAGAACTACCAGAAGTACCAGAAAAGGAAATAATCACTACTCCCAATCAATGAAGGTTATGAAAGTGTTTTGTAATTCCGCTCTTTTGAGCGATGGAAAATCTTGGCATTTTACTGCTTTATCATTATGCAAGGAGGGGAAAGAAATGATTGATTTTCAATCCACTCCTGAAAATAATGAGGTTTCATGTTCTCGAGACTATGATTGGATTCTAGACCGGGAGGAAATTGAGGGATCTCGACCAGATGGTACCAACATTGTATACTTAGGTACAAATGAAGTATCTTCTGAGAGTGAGAACACTTCAGTCACCTCACGGGCGGAAGACAGTAGTAGTAGGCAGAGCAAGGAGACATCAGAAGAGTACAGGTCTCAGACCAACAGTGATACAGATTCTGATTCGGATGACTCTGTTTATGAAGATGTTACGTCTCAGGACGACAGTTGTCAGGATGAGCCTACTGTGAGCAGGTTTGGAAGAGTAGTCAAACCACCAGCTAAGTTACAAGACTACATTTGTGATTAGCTGCGGTTTCTCCACCTCATCCACAAGCTTCAGCCAGGCACCCTTGGTTTCCCTTGTTGTGTTGGGAAGGGAGATGTGTTATGTTTATTAAACATGTGCTAGCTTCCAATGTATTGCACGCGCGCTATGTTCACTGCACGCGCGATCTGCCGGTGCATTGTGACGTCAGGGTGTTCTACCTGACCACCGGCAGGTTGACAGTTGAGATGTGACAGTTACTTGAGAGTGGTGACTGCGGATACAGTTACTTGAGAGTGGTGACTGCGGATAGACGTACCTTGGTGTCAGGACCATATTAATAAAGGTCTTACAACTTACTTGCATCACTGGTTATCTTGACACCTATCTCCAGGCTCGGACTGGGACACGAAATAGCCCCCGGAACCCGAATAAAAGTGTCCTAACTTAGTAAAGTGGGGTAGCAAAAGCGGCCAACATTTGCTAATCGGTGCTCTGTTGAACATGTAAAGAAAAGCCGCATGAAAATGTTGTTCGATATGCTGACTTTATGCATTTATGATTCCTGCAGGCAATGTTTGTGGTAATATCTGAAAATTCAACAGTAAAAAAAAACGGCCCACCAGATCAAAAAAACAGGCACAGAACAGCCCGTGCAATGAGCTCTCAGACCAGCCCTTCTGGCAATTCCAGATAGCCCTACAGGCCAGTCCGACCTTGCCTGTCTCTTTGGCGTACTCTTGCAGGTTCTTTTTCATATCTGCTTTCTTTCTCCCTCTGTCGCTGTTTATCTTTCTTTTCATTCTTCTTTCTTCCGTTTCTTCCTCTGGGTCCAAAGTCTGATGGTGAAACACAAGTTCCAGTCCCCAAAAATGGTCACTGGTGCCCACCACCTGCAACCAGTGATACAAATGTAGGACTGTCGCTAGGATAACCTTTCCCTTTGTTTCTGAACGTACCCAGGCATAAGTTAAATATGTTTCATAAAAACCAGATAGAATAAAAACAATCTTTTAACTTATTAAGTTAATGACCTTTTTTTATTATGGAACTTGTATTCGTCTTTGATTTCAGTGAACGATATCAGTTGTTTTGGTTGGGAGTTTGTAGGACATGCATCACTAGTCTGTGCCTGTAAATGTTGCCAGCTACTGTTTCTCCTTTATCATTTTTATACATTTACTTGCTCTTTATATGAGATTGTAACGTAATTTTAAGTTCCAAAAATACAATAATTAGCATGTGATCAGGGAGATTGGTTACAGGGGGGAATATTATTGAGTCTCCCAACTGTATTCTCGTACAACGATAAACTGCTTTTAATATTTTGCACTCTGGTCCATGAGATTCCCTCCATAGGTTTTATTTAGCAGAGTACTCTAAGCAAAGAGAACCCCAGGCATCTTAATAAGGTTGTTGAACTGGTTGGTGCTGCCTAACGTTGTCCCACTCATAAGTATTTCTGGCCTTAGTACCAGCCACCTCTCTTTTTCTTTCATCGAGAAAAGAAAGAACTTGAGATCCCCAGTTTGTTGCAATACTTTGCTCGGATGTGTTGAGTCAGTTGGAACAATAGTTTTGTGCCCTAAAAGAGGAGGATCTACCTTCTTTAATGTTGGTGTTTGACTTCCTTCTGACAATTCCTTGGCACATGGATGTTTTACTTCCCCCATAATGTTGCTTGCATCTGCATTGTATATGCTTGCCTCATGCCATCTTACCTTAGCTTAAAAGCCTACACTTGGAACTCTGGGATCCCTTTAAGCACTCATCCAGCGTGCACAAAGGATGTTCTGGGTACTTTTATCCATTTTGTGAGGGTTTGGATCCTCCGGCAGTGACAACTCTGTATATTCTGGGTATGTTATAGCATCACGAAAAGATTTACCTTAACATGCAAATGTTGGGTTTGGAATTGTTCGCATATACAGGGCAAGGAGACTGCTGTAGTCATTAGTGAAACTCTGCTTGGCCCTTGTGTACTGACTCGTTTCTAGATGTATTGGCTGATTCTAGGTTAATATTGTCTTGTTCCTGATCCTGTCATCATTGTGATGGCTCGAGGAGAGACAAATTCTGGTCTCAATTTTGAGTCTTGTTTATTGGCCACAAACCACAAAGAAAGTTACAAGCCACAGTTGCCCAACTTTTAACCAAACATACCATCACAGGAATCATAACACTAAAATTAGCATTTCAATATTGTATTAACCATACTATGGCTTCAATAACGGCAGAACAGAAGGAAAAAGGAAGGTAAGTAGCTGAACGAAAACAGCAAATCAAACGTCAAGGCTATAACTGTACATGGCTCCCATCTCCTCAAAACATGTAGAAGCGAAACATCACCATCCTTCAGTCCTTCGTTGTATTCACCCCTGAACTTGCAGCCTGACCGTTTGCTCTCTTACTATCCACGGTAGCACTCAGGGCATTTCTCCCTTCCCTTTGCAGTCAGTTCAGATCTTGACAGACAATACAACAGTAATGTGGAATGTCAACAAGGAATGGAAGTAGGGTTTTATTGTCTTGTTTGAGATGCTCTAAGGCTCTGGTCCTTGAAGCACAAACATGGAACACTGTTGGTGACAAATCATCTGATGAACTTGCTGCACACCAGAGCAGATGACCTGAGTTGGCGTCATGTTGCCGGTCTTAAGTGGCCTGTCCAACTGGAGATCATACATAGTATCTTTGATCGGGACGTGCTTCACGTGGTTCTCTTTGCCCCTCATTCGAATTCACATTGCTTGAAGTGCTGTGCCGTGCCCTCCAGTATCCCAGGCTGGTAGCATTTGAAGACCTTTTTGAGTTGAAACATAACTCTCCACTCCACTGCACATTCCCTCCCACCCCCTTATTATTCCTCAAGTTCTGAGGAACATTAACCTACACTTGGGCCAAGTAATCTTAGCCCTGGATTGGCCGAGAAGGGTGTGGTACACAGACCTCTTGCACCTCTCGCTGTGTCCGCTTCCCCTCCGTTGACCTCTCAGGATGGACCTCCTCTCCCATTTGGAGGGGAAGTTCTCCCTTACACCTCCAGGGCCTACACCTTCATGATTGGAGATTGAGCGAGATCACTTTAAGGTCTTTCACCTACCTGATTTTGTGGTTGATGTGATCTTCTACGCTTATCATTCTTATACAAAATCTATTTAATCCAGGACGTGGCGGAGGTTCGTTGCATGGTGCACAGACCACAAGTTGATCCTTTGATAGCGCATCTGTCTGACATCCTTAAGTTTGTGCTTTATCTGGTACAGAGATTCAGTGCCGTCAGTACAGTGAAAGGGTACCTGGCAGCCTTGTATGCTTTCCACTGCCGCATGGATTAACTATCCCTGTTTAAGTCTCCCATTGGTCTATGGTTCTTAAGAAGTCTGATTGATATGTTTCCTCCCACTCCGTTTGTTATGTCCTAGTAGGATCTTACCTTGTTTTTACCTTTTTAATGGTTTAACCATGCAAACTCCTTCAAAATGCTCTGCGTCGTTTGACTATCAAGATTTGTTTTTTTGATTGCAGTCACTTCTGCTAGGCATGACAGTGAGCTACCAGCACTGGGAGTCAGGCTACTATACACATCCATTTACATTGACAAGTTAGTCCTAAGAAACAGAGCTGACTTTCTTCCAAAGGTGGTGGCCCCTTTCCATCTGGGTCAATCCATTACCCTGTCAAACTTCTGAACGCCCATACCCTACTGAGGAGGAGGAGGGGTGGATGACCAGTTGTTAATCAGCTGTGTTGGCAGCAGGAAAGGGAAATCAGTAGAAAAGGGCATTTATCCCGATGAATTATCTAGTGCAATAAAATCTGATGTGCAGAGGTGCAAAAAGAACCCCCAGAGTGCATTAAAGCACACTCCACAAGAGCCAAATATTTCACTTTTGTCCTAAATGGGGGAGGGTTAGTGTTAGTGACAAGCAGAACTGCCACTTGGTCATCCCTTCATACCTTTGCTGAGCTCTATTGCTTGAATTTGGAGGTGAGAATGGTTGGTCATTTTGCCCATTCTGTACTTCAGGACTTCCTCGTTTAACCGTCCATCGATCCCCTCAATTCAGGATGTGGGTATTGCTTTGGAATCTATTCTAGAGGCGAGGAATCTGCAGGTAGAAGTATCCATCAGAATGAAATGGTACTTACTTCTGGTAACAATATTCTAGTGAATACTCTGCCTGCAGATTTCTCAACGGTCCATCCCACCTCCCCTTTTCACTGGATGGTTACAAACCCATATAATAAGGTCCAAAAAGTTTTTCTGTTGGTACATCACATACTGATCCAATGTTACTCTCATCCTGCTGCTTCAGATGAGAACCTGACATCAGCAAGACTGGTTGTGCTTTAGGGGGTCGGTGACGTCTTACGAAGATCACTTCTGGCTTCAGATGAAGCATGGAACTCCTTACTGTTGGGGGAAGAGCTATGGATAAGATTTTTCCAGACTAGTCTGGTGCCTGGGTAGTATTTAGGAGGTGAGAAATCTGCAGGTAGATATAGTATCCACAGCAATATTGTTATAGAAGAGAAGTAGCTTTTCCATTACACCCATCCTGAGAGAGCTCCACTGACTACTCCTCCTAGATTCCAGGATACCCTTAAAATGGCATTCATCATTCAATGAGCCCTCCATATTGGCCATCCCAGGTATCTTAAGGATGAATTACATCTCACAGAAGAGTAGAGTGATACTAGAAATAAGTCTTAGATGGTGATACTACAGACTCCCTGAGGTGGGCGTATTATAGTGGACCCTAGCTGAGCAGATCAGAATGCGTGCGGTAAGGACTGATGTGCAGGGCCCACAGGACTTACATATATGAGCTGAATTTATAACTGATTTTCCGGGTGAAAGGAGGCTTCAGGGACCATGAGATCCGATTAACAGAGGAGGTGCCCTGTTGAGTGGAAACTACTGATATGTATGCTTTCACAGAAACACCAGAACACATGAGGGTCATCATGAAAGAGGTAGGAGGAAGGATTTTGGAGTTATTACATTACTGATTAAACTTTTCTGGTGGAAGAAAAATAAAGAATATGATAAACCGATAAAGGGAACCATAAGTGAAGGGAAGGATCAGCACAAATGATGTGTAATCCTACAACAAGCATGTCTCAGTGTACTAATTCATATATAAGTGTGAAACACAATGCTGTTTGTTCCTAATCAGTATACAAAGTTGATGATTATGAAAAATAAAAATAAAGTTCCAAAAAATCTACCTCTTTCCTGGAAACTTTGTGAAAAAAAGGGAATCACACTATGAACTATACTTTCTTTTGATAAGCAGAAAGAATGAGACAGCCTGCCAGTTGACTAAAGCCTCACCTTCAACTTAGTGGCTTTCCTTAAGAACTTGAAGGCACATTTGTTGAAAACATATCCAAATTGCTTACTCTGTCCTACTCCTTCCCATTCCTCTCCTACATCAAGGTGACTTCTTCCTGTATTGCTCAGGTTAATGAACTTTTCAACTTATTGTTGATTGATTTTTTTGCTAGAGCTGTTCTTCCGTCTACCTTCATTTTAGCTTCAAAAAGTGCGTCTTGCTGTGTTTTTCCAGGGCAAGAGTCTAGCCCTTTCTGTAATAATAGCTACTTATGTTCAGTGAAACTCATTGAGAGGTACTAATATCATTAATGTTGTAATAGTGACAGCATCAGACATGTTTACATTAGTTGCCACCATATGTAAGATTCCTGCCAGCAATCACCTCAGTACATCGGGCGTGGTTGCAAGTTGTATATGGAATGCCTCTGCATGGGTAATACAGAACAGCCATAGCAGGAATGCCTCTGGTACCAAGTTATTGTAAAAATTCTACCCTGCGCCACATGATTCATCACTCAAATATCAGATTGAACATATTTTGCTAATTCGGCCATCATTTTTCTCCAAATATCATCTTATGAGTTCCCAAAATAGACCTTTTTGTCTCAACTTTGGTATACATATATTATTTCAACCAATCAAATGCTTTTAATTTATTAGGCTGGACCGGACAGTAGATAGCTATTTGAAGGTAGCTGGTGAGCTACCATAAGCTCACGAGCTACTTGTTGGGGAAGCCTGTTCTAGTGTTATGTAAGACACAATGTTGCCCCTTTGGCGAGATCTGCACTGTACATGTACCATAAATCAATACAAATATTGTCAAGTCTATAGTCTCACCAGTCTAAAGATATATTACAGAATAATGTTAGGGTTAAGGCTCATCTATGCTGTTTGACTGGTTTTGCTGACTGGTCCACATCTTTTTTCAGCTGAAAACCTTTGACCAGAATCAGTGGACCACTGTTATCTTGTCAGGGCCAGGTTTTGGGATGGGTGAGTTGGGCCCAGGCGCGCCAGTCTTCAGAGTGGCTCATGGAGCTCTCTGCATTAAGGTCCTGTTACGTTCCTAAAATATTCCTGCGCTCCTCTTGTACATCCAATCTTGTAATACCCAAGGTCAGAAGAGCTAATTGGGGAGGCAGAACCTAGCACCTTGCACAACTAGGCTGTGGCATTCCGTGCTGCAAATTCTCAGGAAAAAAATCAGCCCTGCTCTCTTCTTGTAAAGCGTTGAAAACTTGACTTTTCAACCAGGAGTTCTTTGCCATTGAATTCCCGTTCTACTCTATTTTCCCAGTCTCTTTCTTCTTCTGAGTTTTAGCGCTTAGATACATTTGGGTAGTAGAGTGCTCTACAAATCTAAATTTAATTTAATATCTGAATAGAGCAAAGTCCAGCAAGGACTGGCTCTGTATACAGTGAAAGTTCAGCACCATGAGTACATTGCAAACCTGACTTCCTCATGGAGTATTCATGGCAGATCTCAAACTCCCCAGGACTGTTATGTTATGTTATAAATGATTTGTAGACCGCACAAATACTCTGGAGTGTCCTGGCGCGGAAGCAGACTATGACCGAGAGAGTAGAGATTAATTAGTTGGGTTGATTGAAAAGGTGAGTTTTAAGTAGGACCAAAAATAGGTAACAGGTAATAGGGCGCACTGCAAAAGATTTTGGCTCAGTTAAATTCACAAGTTTCTCTGGTTGCTACTAGGCAGAATAGGAAGGTTACCCAACTCCCCAACTGATTCCCTGATTCCAGGGAGTTTACATAAATTCAAAATTCCTGCCGAGCAATCAAAAAGTGTATATAATATTTACACTTTCATACACTATAGTCACAAAGTCCATATATTGTCCATAACCAGTTAGACACCAGAGTCCTGATATAAGTCGATCCGTGTTTATTCTCAGCTTCACAAGATTCAAATTTTTCTGTCGTCAGATTCACAACATTCTTTGTAGTCAGATCAGCCAACACGTGTTTCGTTGTAAAAACAACTTCATCAGGGCTAGGTTAAACAATTTGTCTTCCGTTATTTCCAATCTGTAGTTTTTTTCATGAAAAAAGTATTTTTCTCATTGGTTAAAGTCTCTCTCTAATATTCACGTTGGTCATTCAGTAATGTAGTCTTTCGACGTCTTTTTTATTTTTATATTGTATTTTCTTGCAGGTTCAATCAAACCGCAAAGTCCTGTGTATCATATATCCTTGGCTCGTGTATTTCTGTTTCCAACGTATTAACTCGTATCTCTTAGCCAAAGTCTTGTAAGTGTATATATCTTCCTCTACATCCTCCCGTGTTCGGTTGAAACCGAACACGGGAGGATGTAGAGGATGTAGGATGTAGAGGAAGATATATACACTTACAAGACTTTGGCTAAGAGATACGAGTTAATACGTTGGAAACAGAAATACACGAGCCAAGGATATATGATACACAGGACTTTGCGGTTTGATTGAACCTGCAAGAAAATACAATATAAAAATAAAAAAGACTTCGAAAGACTACATTACTGAATGACCAATGTGAATATTAGAGAGAGACTTTAACCAATGAGAAAAATACTTTTTTCATGAAAAAAACTACAGATTGGAAATAACGGAAGACAAATTGTTTAACCTAGCCCTGATGAAGTTGTTTTTACAACGAAACACGTGTTGGCTGATCTGACTACAAAGAATGTTGTGAATCTGACGACAGAAAAATTTGAATCTTGTGAAGCTGAGAATAAACACGGATCGACTTATATCAGGACTCTGGTGTCTAACTGGTTATGGACAATATATGGACTTTGTGACTATAGTGTATGAAAGTGTGAGTTTTAAGTAGTTTCTTAAAAATACAGAAGTCCTAGGTGTGCCGCAGCTCGTCAGAAAGATTTTTCCATAGGATAGATGTTTTTACCGAAAGAGACTGGCCCCCCAGCCTAATGCGACGAAACCGAGTAGTAGTCATCCGGCGAAGAGAAGCAGAACGCAGAGAGCGGCTGGGATTATAGAAAGCAAAGCGCTTCCTGATGTAAAAAGGCCCCAGGTCATGCAGGGCTCTATGGGCAAGGGTGAGAGCTTTAAACTGCACCCGCTGTGCCACTGGAAGCCAGTGCAGATCACACAAGTGCAGCCTCACACTAGATCTCTTAGAGATATTAAATAAGAGTGTGGCCACCGCATCTGAATCATTTGTAGTTTATTCATCAGATAGCCGGGGATGCTGATTAACAATGCGTTGGCATAATCGAGCCGGGAGAGGAAAAGGGCCTGAGCAACCATTCCCTTAGTCGGCCCCAGCAGCAAAGGGAAAAACCTTCTAAGGGTCTTAAGGGTGCCGAAGCAGACACCGGTGAGTTTTTTGATGTGATCTGAAACCCGGAGATCTTCTCCGAACCATAACCCTAAGTTATTCGCTGGGCCATCTTCAGAATAGGGGCATGGGAAATCCGGAGGCCACAGGGCTTCTCTGAAAAAGGGAGGAACTGGCCATACAAAAGTACCTCTGACTTCTCCTCGTTGCACATGAGTTGGGCCCGTGCAAGCCATGTGAACACGACTGATAGGCACCTCTGGGCGATCCCATGGCCCAGGTCGGAGCCTTTCCAAGTAAATAGTAGCTGGGTGTCATCAGCGTAAGCCAAGATTTTAGCAGCCAGCTCCTCTGCTAGGAAAATCAGGGGGGTCAGATAGATATGAAAAAGCAGAGGACTCAGAGTGGAGCCCTGAGGGACCCCAGTCAATAGCTTCCTAGCAGAGGATGAGAAGGGGGGCATCCAGACCTGCTGAGTGCATTCATCCAAAAAGGATTTTAACCAATCCCAAACGGAGCCAGCAATACCAATGGATGAGAGCCGGGCGAGAAGGAGCTGGTGAGGCACCGTATCGAAGGCGGCAGAGAGGTCCAACAAAATCAGGGCTGCTCTGCCACCCCCGTCCAAACACTCTCTGATCGCCTCTGCCATTTCCACAAGCGCGGTCTCTGTGCTGTAAGATGTTTTAAACCCGGATTGGGCAGGATGAAGAGCCCCAGAAGTTTCTACAAAGGTCTCAAGCTAGCGGAAGACCACACTTTGGACAGGGCCGGCAGCAGAGAAATAGTGCGATAATTGGTGGGTACAGAGGGATCTGCGGTAGGTTTTTTAAGAAGAGGAAGAAGTTTGGCCTGTTTCCATTGCGCCGGAACAGTAGCAGACTGAAGAGATAAATCAATAATAGCAGCAGCTTCTGGATACACAATCTCAGCAACCCCCGCTAAGGCGCTAGCTGGGCACGGGTCAGAGGGGGAGCCAGACTTAAGAGATTTAAGAATGGCTAAAATGTCAAGCCCCTCTGCCGGCAGAAAGTGAGAGAATGAGGGGCTAGGCAACTCGCGAGGCAGGGGAGATATAGAGGAGGAGATACTCTGCTCCACAGAGAGAGTTCCTAAACTGTTATGAATAGACTGTATTTTATTAATAAAAAAGGGAAGATAGCTCCTCACACCATTGGGTGGAAACTGGAAAAGACTTGTTCAACACAGGGGGACAAAAAGCTTCTAACAATAGAAAAGTTATCCTTACTATTGTTGGCTTTCGCAATTCGTTCGGCATAAAAATCACTCTTAGCTTCTCTGACAGCTACGTAGTAATCTCTCTGGCAGTGCAGATTTAGCAGCAGGACAATATGCCACACGCCAACGACGTTCCAGTTTTTTACAACCCAGTTTCAACTCCTTCAAAGTCGTTGAAAACCAGGGGTTAGAAGGAAAGGATCGATGATGACTATAAGCGGGGGGGTTGGAAGAAGAGTCACCTCCCTGACTAACCCAGGCATTCAAACAATCCACCCCTCCCCCGAGATCAGCCAGAATATTGATATTCCGGGAGGGAGGACCGGGAGTCAAGGCCGAGGTAGTAAAAGGCTTCCCCATGGCCCACCAGAACCTTATCAGAAAATGATCAGACCATGTAACTGGTAGAGGATCCATGACAGAAACATCAAAATTAGAGCACACCAGATCGATCAGGTGGCCCCCGTATGTGACGACAACTTAACCCACTGGCCCCCCGTATGTGATGGCAACTTAACCAACTGATTCAGCTGTGTCAAATCAAACATATCCAACAGAGCTCCGGAATCCGGGGCCTCTGGTGTATCTAGATGAATATTAAAATCACCCAGAAGTAAAAACTTGGGGAAGCGAAGAACACGGGGGGCAATGGCATCATCCAGTGTCTTCAGGAAAGCAACAGGAGGGCCGGAGGGCGATGCACCCGCGTGCCCCCCAACGTAAAGTGGGGTGACAAGGTAAAGGTAAAATCCAGGGCCTCCCCCTCCACCAACTCCTTAAATGTTTCACTCGTAAAAGACCAAGCCCCCCTGAATATCACTGCAGTGCCTCCCCCTCTCCCGGTTAAGAGGTCGGTGCGAGCTATACGGTATCCCCGAGGGATGGCGAGCTCGACCACCGGAGCACAAGACTCACTTAGCCAGGTTTCAGTGATAAATAGAGCGTCTAGCTTTTCGTCCAAAATTAGCTCATGGATATTAAGAGCATGTTTAACCATAGAACGAGCATTAATAAGTGCCGCAAAGATTCTATGCTCCCTAACAACTTGAGGAACCAGGCAGGGCAGTTTAGTGTTAAAGCAGAAATTACAAACGGGACAAGTTTTAGAAAGGTTGTGTAGAACGGCCCACTGTTTGTTTCCAACACAGGGCGGTGAATCTAGAGCCAAAAGGTTATCACGGCTATAGAATCTCCTGCCACGCGAGTCTGCTGGCACTAAACCGGCAGCATGACTGGCACTGGGAGCTCCCGGGGCGCGGACGGGTGCAGACGGGCTTACCTTTGGCGCGCCTTCGCATCGCCGGCGGCGCACCCGCTGCGCGTCCGAGGAAGCATGTGTGTTTTATGCGTGGTCCCTCCCCCAGCTAGACCGCTGAATTGCGTCCCACCGGGATCCAGGACTCTCAAGATGATGCCCTGCCCTTCACTCAATCGGCACTAGGAGCCGCGGTGGACCGGGTCAGGGACAGCACACCTCCCTGGCCAAAAACCGGGTAAGTGCGGGCCAAAACAAAGGAGTGCCAAGGAAATTATAGCAACAGGGAGAAAAAGTTTTTTTAAAAAAAACAGAACACTTTAAAAAAACAGGTAAAATGTAGATCACTCAATAGAGCCACGGTGCACAGTATAAATAATAATTGATCATTTACAGACAGCCAGAGTAAAAAACAGTTCAAGCAGGGACTTCCACTACCTGCTCTAGCTGCTACTTGGATAGAGTTTACAGGATGAGACACCAGACAAGTCACAACCATCTCACTTGCTGAGGGATCATACAGATTTAGTGATAATAATATACGCTGACGTAAGTTCTTTTCTTTCCATGCCAGCCAGGGCAGATCTGTCAACAAAAACATAAGAAGTCAAAGCGTATTTCGACTTCTTCCTGTCCGTCAGCTGACGCAATGGAAGAGTCTCAGTGTTGTAGGCCTTGTGCCTCTGAACCTGCGCCTGGGTCTGCTCCGCGTTTCTCCACCTTTCCAGGAAAGGAAGCAACCCCACCCAGCTCAAAGAATTTTATGATGCTGTGTGCCTCATATTTAGGCGGCCTCACCCTACCGGCGTACCTTCAGGCCCGAAGGCTCAGAGGGGGCTCCATGGGGTCCGGCGCCGATGACACCCCATGGATCCGGACCAACGCCGCCGGTCATGCCATTGCGACCTTCACTGACTCCGAGACTCCGGACGCCTCTGTCTCTCCCCAGCGGTGCCAGCCCCATTCTCATCCCTGACAATACAGAGCCAGATCTGCACCTACCAACGCCAATACTGGCGCTGACAGAACCCTTAGGTCCTGGGTCAGTTCCTGAGCCTTATTCTGAAGGGCTAGGAATGGAGGAAGATTGGGAGGGGATGCTGGACCCTTTACAAGACCAGCCTTATCAAGACATGGACTGGTACAAGGAATTTGGTGATGCCTGCTGACTGGATACCACTCCCAATTCTGGCCTACTTCCTCCCCCTACCATGACTCTGGAAGAGTTAGCATCATACGCTATGGTGGTGCAAAGGGCAGCTGAGGTCCTGGACCTTCAGCTCCCTTCCGTGGCAGTCAAGATGATTATCTTGACAGAGGTCCTGCAGCCAGGTGTCTCCTCCTCTGAACCCTTGCTGCCCTTCAACAAGGCCTTGACTGATATCCTACTAGGAACATGGTCCAAGCCCAGCACAGGGGCTCCTGTGACTGGAACAATTGCCCACCGCCAGCGCCCTGCACCGGGTGTCCCAAATGACCTCACCAACCACCCTACCCCAAGAGCTTGGTTATCCAAGCATCTACTTCCTATGCCGCGTTCCCTTCACAACCGATCGACAGGGAATCCAAGAGGCTGGTCAGTTGGGGGTAAGAAAATGGTTTCTTCCTCCAGCCTTGCATTGCGGTCAGTGAACACCACATGCCTATTAGCTGTAACCCCCACTCCCTGAGGGAAACGGTTGTGCAAGTGCTGCCACAGGTCCTTAATGGGGCTTGGGCAATCCTCTCCCAAGTAATATCAGACAGGAGAGATGCGGCAGAGTTCACCATTCATTGTGGTCTCGACACGGCCGGCCCACTAGGCAGAGCGATTTCATCAACAGTGGCTGTTTGATGCCATGCCGGGTTAAAAACCTCTGACTTTTCAGGGGATGTCCAGACCCCTCTCATGGACATGCACATTGACGGCACCCGTCTCTTCGGAGACAAGGCAGATATGGCGCTGGAGTGCCTTAAGGACTTGCAGGCTACGGCCTAGTGCTAGGGACTCTCAGTGGCCACACATCCCTCGTATACCTTTCGAAAGGGCTTTTGGCTGCACCAGCCATACCCCAGCCACTTGACCGCCCAAGCTCAGCAGCCTCTGCGTGGCCGTGGGCATAGTGCGTTCCGACTTTGTGGATGAAGCAGCCTAGGTCAGGTCAGACCGCCACAGCCCCTGCAGCCTCAGCCTCCAAACCTTCATAATACTGCCCTTCAAGATCATGGGGGCCAGTGGTGGCAGGATCAGCCATGACCTCCACCCTTGGCAGATTAAATCTTCTGTAAGATGGGTTCTCCACATAGTCCGAAGGGGCTACTCCCTCACCTTCGAGACTGCGCTTCCCTCCATGCCTCCAATTTATGACCCGCTGACGGAGGATCACCTGACTTTGCTTCAGGAGGAAGTCATGACTCAGACCAAGAGAGCCACAGAGAAGGTTCCAGCACCTAAAGTAAGCAGTGCTTGTTATTGCCGCTACTTTCTGGTCCCGAAAGAGGACAAGGGCCTTCGTCCTATTAGATCTGAGAGCCCTCAACTACTTCCTCAAAAAGGAAAAGTTCAAGATGCTCAGTCTGGCTTAGGCTTGTCTGCCCTGGATCCAGGAGACTGGATGGTAGTGTTAGACTTGCAGGAAGCCTATTTTCTTATTCCTGTCCTTTCAGCTCATTGACACTACCTGCAGTTTACGCTAAGCATCAAGCACTTTCAGTTCACCGTGCTCCCCTTTGGCCTTATCAGCGTCCCTCAGGTGTTCACCAAGGTGTTGGCGGTGGTAGCAGCAAATCTGCGCAGATCAGGGATGACAGTCCCACGTCCAGGCTATGGCCAACCTCCTGCATTGGCTGGGCTTCACTATCAACATGCCAAAGGCACACAGATGCCCTCTCAGAGGCTCCCTTCCATTGGAGCTGTTCTGTACACAGTGCAGTTTCGGGCCTATCCTCCCGAGCGGCCAGTCCAGGATATTCAGGCTATAATACCGATGCTTCAGCCTCTATCCTGGATTTCGGTGAGAATGACTCTGAGGCTGCTGAACCTCCTGCATACTGCTAACGACACATGCCAGATGGCATATGTGGGCTCTGCAGTGGGACTTCCTCTGACATGGTTCAGATCTCGGAGGGAACTGCACAAGACCTGACTGGGTCAGAGGAAGACCCCTCTCCCTTCTCCAACCAGACCACACAATAGTGACAGATGCGTCACTCCTGGGATGGGGCGGCCATCTGGGAGAGGTGGAGATCAGAGTGGTTCTCAGTGTTGGCCTAACGGCTAGGGCGCTCGACCTCGGACTTGGGGATTTGGGTTCGAGTCTCGGTAACGACGCCAAAACCTCCTGTGATTCTGGGCAAATCACTTAATCTCCCCGTGCCTAAAATGAAAGTGTGTCCTCATGTAACGTAACTGGAAAATATGTAAAGCGCTCTGATACCTGATTCGGTTCGGGTCTAGTTCGCGCTATATAAAACTCTGCAAAAAAAAAAAAACAGACTCCACATTAACTTGCTGGAGCTCTGAGTGGTTCTCTTTGCATTGAAAGCCTTTCTTCCTTCAATAAAGGGACATCTGCTTTACATATTGACAGACAAGATCACCACCATGTAGTACTGCGACAATCAGGGCGGGTGGAGTCGTGGAACTTTTTGTCAAGAGGCCCTGCGTCTCTGGACATGGCTTGAACAGCAGGGCATATCACTGGTGGTTCAACACCTGTCAAGTTGTCTGAATGTCAGGGCAGACAAACTGAGCCTTCGATGCCTAGAGGATCACGAATGGCATCCCCATCCAGAGGTGGTGCAAGGTGTCTTTCAACAGTGGGGAGAGCCTTGGTTAGATCTCTTCGCTTCCGCAGAGAATACTCAATGTCAGCCGTTTTGCATGCTGGAGTTTCCAAGGCGACACTCGCATAGAGACGCCTTTCTTCTCAAGTGGAGCTCAGGCCTCCTATACGCCTTTCTGCCCATACCACTCCTGTTCAGAGTGCTCAAGAAGTGCAGGAGCGACCGGGCAGAAGTCATTCTTGTGACTCCGGACTTGGCACGGAGAGTCTGGTATCCAGAGCTCCTCTAATTGAGCATTGATCCTTCAATCAGGTTGCCCCTTCGGGAGTATCTTCTGTTGCAGCAGCACGAGAGGGTCCTCCACCCAAACCTGTCAACTCGATGCCTTCTTGCGTGGCGATTGAGCGGCAGCAGTTGATAGCATTGAACCTTCCTCCCGAAGTTTGCAATGTTATTTTGGCAGCCAGGCTGCCCTCCATCAAGACCGCGTACACCTGCTGGTTTAACCACTCCCACGCTCATGACGAGCTGAGCTCGTCATGAGCGACGACGCTCGCACGCTGATGGCGAGCTGAGCTCGTCATGTAACGCGGCTTTTTTAAAATCGCAGCGGGAAAACCGCTAGCGCGCATGCGGTTAACAAATTTGTAAAATATTGTACAGAAAAGCCTATTGATCCTCTTTCTGCTTCCCTCTCAAGTTTTGCTTTCTATTTTGATCCTTGCCCTGCAGGGCTCTGCACTGGGCAGTCTCAAGAGTACCTTTCGCCCCCGTTTGCCTTTCTAAGGCTGCCCAATCAACCCTCAGTATTCAAATCTCCCATTGTAAATAGATTCCTCAAAAGCCTTGTACGCATGTTCACACCTTTCCATTTCATTATTCCTCAGTGGGACCTTAATTTGGTTCTTACCTTCCTGAAGTGTGCTCCATTCGAACCTCTGCACAACTGCCCCCTCTAGCTGCTTACCATCAAAACATCCTTTTTAGTGCAATCCCTTCTGCCAGGAGGGTAAGTGAATTGCAGACTCTGTCATCCAAGCCTCCTTACCAGACAATATTCCCTGATAAATCGGTGCTTTACACTAGGGCCTTTTTCTTCCCGAAAGTGGTAACACTATTCCACATGGGGCAGTCTGTCACCTTGACAACTTGCTGTGTTCCTCTGCGCCCTTCTTAAGAAGAGGAGTGACTCCACTGTCTGGACCCAAAAAGAGCATTGCCGTTCTACCTTGATCGCATTAAAAAGTTCTGGGTGGACCACCAACTCTTTGTGGGGTACTTTGGAACCAAGAAAGGTTATGTGGTGCAGAAGACTATCTCTCGATGGGTGGTCTTCTGCATCAAAGTTTGCTACACTCTGGCCAAAAAGCAGCCTCCTGAAGGCTTAATGACTCATTCCACCAGAGCTAAGGCTGCTGCCACGGCGTTGCAACGTGGAGTTTCAGTCTTCAACATTTGTCAGGCAGCAACCTAGGCATCCCTGCACTTGTTTACCGTGCACTACTGCGTGGACAGTCATTTCCGCAGTGACTGATTTTATACCTCTCTGTCCTGCAGGACTTCCTGGTCTAAACTTGTCTGCAGTCCCTCCTCCCGGGAGAGTATTGCTTGTGAATCTATTCACAGGTTAGGATTCTGCAGCTAGATGTCTCTATCAGATATACAAGTTACTTACCTTCGGTAACGCCTCATCTGGTAGAGACATATCTAGCGGCAGATTCCCTACCAACCCACCCACCGGCCCTGCACTGCTGACAGATTTCTATGGTCTGGTCTGAACCCTTTCAGAGCCTTCGTTGTTCAGAAACACACCAATGTCGGTGCACTTTATGCTCAGTGCTTCTATCGTGGAAAGTCGTGAAAAGTAACTGACAGTGCGCCAAGGTGATGTCTATATAGATGATCTGGTCACAAAGGTGCAGACAACAACGCCAACGTCACGCCGACCAACGCTACCTACTGGCATGCAGGGGTATTGTTAGAAGAACAATCTTCCGGATCCAGTCTGACGCCAGGGAAATTCAAAGGTAAGGAATCTGCGACTAGATCATGTCTCTACCAGATAAGTAATTCCCGAAGGTAAGCAACATGTCCCTCCCTTCTTTAGAATGATTTATCACTCAAATACCAGATTTAAACACATTCAAGAAAATAACTACTTTTGTCCGTAACATTAGTTTTTCAGTTTCTGGAAATACGTATATTTAACCATTAAATATTTTTTCATTAGAATTTTTTTTAAATAAATCGCCAATAACAACAACATGTGATTTTTTTGAAAATGAACAATTTTATTGACTCCAAAATATCAGATTTTCATGATCCCGGGCATCAGCTTTCCTTGTTCACCAATAGCTCCTATGAACTACTCTCACATATAAAAATATTCAATCCTACAGGAATTTGAATCTGTGACCTGTAGCAAAAACATATTATGCAGTGGGCATGCTAACACACACACACACACACACCACGCCTCAAATTATTTACAACTGTAACATAAACCAAAGTAATGTGAAAGTCATTTCTACAGTATGCTTCTTATACTCTGTTGCAGTTACAGTTTAACAGGTCCAGTGGCACAGTGTGCAGGAACTGGTTTGATTGTGCAAACTATCTTGGGGTGTCCGTGGTGGGATATAGGTGCACTCAAGGGTCCAAAAATATGTACATTTTAAGAGGGCTATGACTTGCTCAATGCTAGGACATCAGATCATAGTGAATCTCGCACTAGAGGTGCAGCATTTCGTGGATGTTTGCCAGGGTGAAAATCAGGGGATCACCAAAGTCTTGTGAACGACTGAATGCCGGGATATCGGTGCATGGTGTAGCTCAGATCAGAGGCTCAGTATCAGTCTGAGTGTGTCTTACTAGTGAGCTACATCAGCTGTGACAGCTACATGTTAACCTAGAAATTCATTCCGAGAGCTCTGCGAATGTCTCGGTAGCAGTGTATGGCGCAAAGCAAAATAGAGGGATATTGTGAATCTGATGTATTTAAATTGGAAAGTGATAATTTAGTGTAGTCCATCTAGATGATATTAATGTTAAATTACAATATGGTTCTGTTCTAGAATACACACTGTAAACAAGCATTGGCAAAGCGATTTGGTATAACCGTGTAATACAAATAGAGTGACGAGTTAGTGGCTTTGGTAATATTAGTTCGTTTGGCTGAGGCAAGAAAAGACATTTTTAAACATGGCTTTTTTTTTGTGGCATGCGCGTGTGTAGGGACTTCATAGCACATGCTTACGCCACCGCGGCCATCTCTGAATGGCGTTTTCTCAGTTCAGGACATACCTGAGGCTTTTAGATGCAGGCTTTCTAGTGGTTAGCTTTGCTTGGAAGTCAGGCTTGGTTTCGCTGTAAGACTGAATGCTATACCTGACCTTGACTTCCTTTCACTGCTGTCTTGGGAGATACTTCAAGAATGCGTGTATCAAGAGGGAGAGAGAGGACCAGAAAGCTAGTCCTTATCCCCCGAATTATATGTCAATAAATCAAAAATGGACTAGCTAAATAATCAAAAGAAAATAAATTATTTTAATTTATCAAGGACTCAAGTATGCTTTGTCAATGGTTTTTGGCACCTGGTAGGTGTGCTCATAAAGCCCTCACCCACCAACCTAGTTGGTGGCATGCTTCATCATCGGGCCCACCCAGTGACACCTAGCGTGTCCCGGGTGTGCTTCGACGCCTGAAGACAGCGGAGCAGGTATGTCGCTGTGTGTGCGGTGAAGACTGTTATGGATCGTGATTTTAAAACGGCTTGGCGGGGATCCCAGTGCCCGAGGGCAAATACACTTTATTAGCTGGGTCACCGTCAGCGGTTAAAAAATAAGGCTTATGGGATGTTAGAGGCGAGTTACGACCTCCCACATCCTGGGGTGTGTCAACATGTTTCAGCCAGTGCCTTATTACTATGCTGGCTGATGAAGCATGCCACCAACTAGGTTGGTGGGTGAGGGCTTTATGAGCACACCTACCAGGTGCCAAAAACCATTGACAAAGCATACTTGAGTCCTTGATAAATTAAAAAAATTTATTTTCTTTTGATTATTTAGCTAGTCCATTTTTGATTTATTGAGATACTTCGAGAAGACATTAATATTCTGATCACCTTCACCCTGCTTTTAACAGGCTAACCTCACCCATTTCTCTCATAAAAGACTTACAATGCGATGGCTCTGGTACTTAATTGTACCTGGATGTTACAGTGAAATCTCCTTTCCTCACACTGCATGACGATTTGAGACAGAATAATTAACGGCGAGCATCTAGTTCTCAAAAATCTGCCCTCATTCACTTTGGAGTCGTGTGACTTGAGCGGCACTCCCTACATGACCTGCGTTAACACACTGATGACGAGAAGCTGGCACAGAACACCTACCAATTACTCATGTATCTCACAGAAGCAGTAGTCGTGTGTAAATAAACTAAACACAAGAATCCCATTTTTGTGTTCTTCGCCTTGTACAAAAGCCCCATTGTTCTTTATGGGTCCAATTTTTATCTCTCGAATGTGATCCATGGTTCACGCTTGCAAGTGTTTACTAAAAAAAAATTAAAAAAACATGTTTGACCGTCTAAAGCAATAGAGAGATTAAAGGGCTTCGTATTTGCGTTTGAATTGGAGGACCGAAATGGGACGATCTCTTGAAAATGTTGGTAGTGGACACTTCTTTCTGTGTGCAGTCAGTATTGCCACTGAACAATGTGCAGGGCTTGGTCACTTCAGAATGATTGTGCCTCATGTGAGATGTAGTGGAATGTTGTGTTTCTTTTTAACTACAACTTATTGGGTCGTTTGAGAAGAATGTGAAAAACATGTCCTTTACCCACAAATAGAAAGATTTCATTTACAGTGTTTTATCGTTTAGCTGAGCAGATAGATAAAGGACTGGAGATGGTTTGAAACATTTAACAGTCAAACAGACATTTTTATGAAATACGTTTCTCTTGTGTTGTTGCTGTTACTATGTTTCTTACTGGGACTAGCTTTAATGCTGGGCCACGGTGGTTCAATAGATATGTGTTTTGTTTTCAACATTTTTACAACTTGTAATAGTGTGTGAAGATTCTGGATTTTGCCTTGATTCATCTTTATAGATGCCCATTATATCTATTTGAGTTTGTTGGGCACGCAAATACAGCCCTTTAGTCCTCAACGGATGGCTATGCCGCTTGTTAAACTCCCTGTTGAGGGTGAGGGCCTTTAACAACCGGATAGGCCAAGGCAGAAGGGCTATAAGTGTATTCGAGAATTCCACACACTGAGGGTTTCATCTTCTAAAAATAGAAAGGGCGAAACATGAAGACAAACATTGGAATGTTGGCCTTCTGGATTTATACCAGCTAAGCCCGGAACTACTCTGTTGTCTTCAGTGGAGCTCTCAACATTCCATTGTTCTAATATAGGATTAGAATATTGGGTTGTTGAAAACTCCAGTGAAGACAGAGGGGAATAATGGCTGGTAAAGACCTCCTGTTCCAACTTTCCACATTTTTTTTGTAATTCTTTTTTATTCATTTTTCAGAAAACATCTGGCGATTGTTACATCATTAATAATACTCAGCGGGCATTATAACAGTAGCCTCTTGGAGCCCATACCCCACTGCCCTTCAGCATTACAAGTATGTGGGTCTCATACGTGAAAACATTAGGCTAACTCCAACTAGCTGCATTATGATGTCATATTCAACTATCATATAGAGAACTACATTTAGCTAATAATCAAAGTCAGCCACTGTTATTTTAACTAAGTAACACATCTCTCTCTAATCAAGCCAGCCCACTCCTTAGCCCCTCCCCGCCCACCCCCTGCCACCAGTGTGTCCAATCTACTTTCAGCTGATAAAGATTAATGCTACAAAGTCCTCAACGTTATGCATCCCTTTAACCTCAGGGCTGTGCCACCCAGCTTCTGTTTCAGCAGATGCTCCACATGGATATGTCAGGGACACCCCTGTTGGTCCTGTGATACACGGAGTCCCCATCTATGTCTCCAAGACCGAGCCCCTATCTGATTCTGCCTCGGGAACCTATAGCGACGCGACTAGGGCCTCCCATGCCCTTGCAGTCTCCAGCGCTTTATCAATATTACACTTGCCTAGCCCCTTAGGAAGACAGGACCCGTCTCTCCGCTGCCATATCCCAGGCATTAGCTGGTTTGAGACGGATGTACCCGCCCGTCTCCGAGTCCACAGTGACTCACTATCACTGATTCTTTCACCCCAGACGCCGGGTCGAAAATATCACCGGCTATACGGACCGTTACCCCATTTGTGCTTACAGCCCTGAAGAGTCACGGGCTCCTTGCCCGCTTGGACAAAACACATGTCGGCTGGTCATTTGCTTTTGAAGTTACCTTTCAACAAAGGAAGGTCAAATACAATCCTTTGAAGAACAAAAAGACTTTCTATTGTGTCCACTTTGTTCCATTTACTATCTATTGTGTTCTTTTGATTAAGCACGAGACGTGTATACACCTCGCTTAACATGTGTACAGGATTCTTGTCATAATTACCAAGTGGGCCCTGGCCACCCTCTGCAGCGGTTACGGGGTCTCCTCTGACCTTGCGGCACCGTCTTCATTATTGTTGTTTTTTACCTAACACACACCGCTACCAGTTAAGGCGCCACACTTCCTGTACACCTCAAAACCCTCCACAGAACCCACAATCGCTTTATCAATATTAGGCCGCTTGGCCTGCTGCAGCCGAACTGTACTTTCACTCGATGCCCATTTGATTAATTCCCTTGCCTGGACTTCCAATGCACTGTAATCTCCCTCTTAGCCACCAGCAATCCCAGGTCGGGGAACTTGCTTGTAACCTTCGTTTTCGATGTATGTGGATACCAGTGCAATAAACACGTGCCTACTTCAGGCTCTATTAGTAGGTCCGTAATTTCACAGAGCTGGTCGACTACCTCTTCCCAGTACGTTCCCAACTGCGGGCATCCCCACTTCATATGGTGAAACTCCGCCCCCTCTAAATTACAATGCGGGCATTGAGCTGTATCCAAAGTACCTATTGATCTTAGCTGGGGTTAAGTGCGCCCTGTGTAGTACAAAGAAATGAACCAGTTGGAACCTGGCATTTCACATACTCTTCCATGCTCTCTGGACCAGCTGAGCTCACGTTGTCTCAGGACTCTCCTCACATAGGTCCGCCTCCTATTTCCCTTGCAATTAACTCAACGGTTTTGTCCCCTCGCCCACCATACGCCGATATAGGCACGTAGTGGCTTTGAAGGTCCCTGCTGCCATCATGACATACTGGCACACCATAGCGGTCTGCGGTTCCAGTAGTCCTTCCTTCCAATGACGTATTGCCACTACCAGGGCCTAGTGCAATAAAAAATCCCCCGGAGGCAGGCCATACCTATCTTGCAGGATCTGGTAAGGTAATGGAGCACCATCTTCGTATAAGTCTCCCACGACCTGTACCCCCATTACCTCCCACTCAGCCAATGCAGTCCAGTCCCCCCCATGCAGGAGAGCAGTACACATCCCCAATGGAATCTCCGGAGCATACGGACGGGCAATCCCAGCTCTACGCTGGCAAAGATTCCAACACAGCCTCAGTGTCCGCTCCTCTTGAGAGAGCGCCCCTAGGTGCAGTCGATACTGGGGTATGGTGAAGGACAGTATATGACGCGCGATCCACCATCCCTCTGGGCCATCTGGGCCCCTGAATTCTCTAGCCACTGCCTGGGTAAGCCATTGCAGTTGTGCTGCCAGATAGTATAGCTCGAAATCTGGTCCGCCAGTCCCCCCTCGGCCCTTGGGTGCATCATTGTGGCTAATGCCACCCGCCTTTTGCCATTCCCCACAAAAAAACCCGATCATGGAGTGAAGCAGTCTAAAAAGTGATCCCGGAACCCATATCCGCAGAGTCCTAAAGTAATACAGCAATCGGGGAAGCGCCACTATCTTCAGAAGTGCTACCCGACCTGCCACCAAAAGTGGCAAAGTGCCCCAAAACGTCAGGCTACCCCTAAGTCCTCTCATAGCTCTACCTATGTTACCCTCCAACAGGTCATCCGGTGTATGGTAGATATTAGTACCGAGATAAGGCAAACATCGAGGCTCCCATCGGATATCTTCCACCTGGGTAGGTCCTGTCTCCGACGGTACCAGCAGGAACAAGCAGATCTTCGCCCAGCTCACCCCCAGCCCTGAAGCCTCACCGAATGTGCGAAGTAGTATCATTGCCCTGTGCAAAGACTCCTCCGTATTGGCCAGAAACATAAACATAAATCATCTGCATATAGCGATATATACTGCATGTCCCAGCGCAAGTTCAGACCCAGATAGTGCCACCCCAGCCTGGTACGCGCAGCCAACAGCTCAATGGCCAATGCAAATAGTAAAGGAGAAAGTGGGCATCCCTGTCATGTGCCCCGCTCCACGGAGCAGGAAGTGGAGGCCATCATCCCCGTTCTCACCTGAGCTGTCGCTGATCTATAAAGGATCTCCATCCATCCCACAAAAGCCTCCCCCAGCCCAAACATTTGCATAACTCGAAACAGGTACGGCCACTCCAGGCTATCAAAAGCATTTTCTATGTCTACCGAGAGGACCGCCGCTGAAGGCACATGACTGTAATCCTCCCCCATAATGTGGAGTAAGCGACGCACACTAACCGACGTATTTCGGGTGGGGATAAATCCCGCTTGATCACGGTGGACCAGCTGCACCATGTATGGGAGGAGCCGAGTCGCTAGGATCCTGCTCAGTATTTTATAATCTGCGGTCAACGTGGATAGAGGGTGGTAAGCTTTGCTGTCTGAAGGGTCCTTCCGGGGCTTCAACAATGGGATAATGTCAGCCTCCAGAGTAGAGGCCGGAAACATTCCTACCTTCCTTGCTTCCGTAAAGACTGCCAGTATCCTCAGGGCTAAACAGTCAGTGTAAACCGAATAAAACTCTATGGGTAGCCCATCCGTTCCCGGTGTTTTATTACGTGTCATATGTTTGATTGCGCCCCTTATTTCCCCTAAGGTGATCTCCTGTCCTATCAGGTCTACTTGCTCCTTTTTCAGTCGTGGAGCTCTAAATCTGTCAGGAAATCTACGGTATCCCCAGTAACCCTTGATTTACTCCGATACAGTTAGGTGCAATAATCTAAAAACAATCCCTTTATCCCCTGCTGCATATATGCTGGTACTCCCATTGAAGTGGTCAGGGCCAAGATGGGTGTGCCCTGAGGAGCCGGGTTAGCCAGCCATGCCAGCAGTGTACTTGCCTTGTCCCATTCCGCATGCTCTCGCAGCAAATATGCTCTATGGTGAAAGCAGCGCAACCGCTCTACTTGTGCCGCTACTGCCTCCTTGGCCTCCGAAACGTCCCCGTGTGCACCCGGGTTCTCTGGGCAGACCCTTTCAGCTGTTCGCAATCGGTGCTCTGCCACTTCTATATCCTTCAAGAGCGTTTTCCGCACCCCCACCATTTTAGTGATACATAGACCCCTTATCACCTCCTTAAAGGCGTCCCACTCCAATGACGATGCTGTGCCCTCATTCTCAACAAAATACTGGGTGATACCCATCCCAATGGCTTCACGGAAGACCGGGTCCTCCAATGCCTCTGGCCGCAGCTGCCAGGTTGGTACAACAGGTCTCTCCTGGGCCCAATGCATCCTCACCAATAGCGAATTATGATCTGATAACGTTCTCTTGAGGTATTCGCTGTGGTCTACCCTAGCATGGATGTCAGGGAAGCATAACATTGCGTCTAGCCTCACATGTAGTTCGTGCAGGGCAGAGAAAAAGGAATATCTTGCTCCTTTAAGTGGTGTGCGCGCCATGTGTCTACTAGCTCCCACCTATTCTGCCATTCTCGTCTGACCTTGGAGAGTCTATGTATAGGCGCTTCAGGTAGCGTAGGATGTGACCTATCCATCTAAGTATCTACTATAGAATTGAAATCCCCCTCCCATCATCACCGGGCCAGTCATATAGGGCGCCAACTTCCCCGACAGGTGACTAAAAAAGGATACCTGATCTACATTAGGGGCATATATACTACACAATGTCACGTTTGTACCATTGAGGCGACCCGCCACTACCACAAACCTCCCTTCCGGGTCCACCAATTGTTGCGTTAGCTGGAATGAGATCCCCGCTCTGATCCATATTAACGCCCCCTAGCAAAGGCTCAATACGTAGTGCAGTACAGCTGCCCTCTCCACCTGTGCCGTAACGCCAATCCTTCAACTCGGTTAATATGGGTTTCCTGAAAGAAAGCAATGTGGACTCCCTGAGCACCAAGTAAGCATGCACTTTACAGCGTCTTAACATTGTGTGTATCCCCTTTACATTCCATTTTAATTCAGGTAACGTCCCCATGTTGTGTTCTAGGCCTCATAACCAACTGCTCACTCATTATGAACACACCGGTGGCTCTAACTACCCCAGAATGACCCTGCAAATTCCCCCAACATCCCCACCCCAGAACAGGCTCTACAACTCTAGCACCCATCCAGACTGGCAAACTAACTATCCCTCTGGTAACTACCGAGAGACTACAGAAAAACAAAAGTAGGGGAGGTGGAGAAGAGCCGAGAAAATCTGGTCTACAGTGCCACTACTACCTAGCGCCCGACCCCCAGTAATAATTAAGCCCCAACACCTCGTGAGGCAGTACGATGTTAGGGAACCGTGTGCTTCAAACACCCTTTTCGCTCCTGTCAACCACGCCAACCACTATCCCCTAGTTACCCACAGGAAAGAAGGGGACCAACCAGGGACGTACCACTCTAATAACCCCCCTCTCAGAGATTTGCCGCAGTTCTAAGCATCAACAATTTCATCCGCTGTCCCAGGTGTCACGTGAGGTAGTCGAACACTTACCGCGTCGGACTCATCCGATTCTGTCCCCAGCGAGTCCTTTTCTGATTCTGTTGCTGCCACCGAGGCTGCTCCTCCTTCCTGGGATATTGCCGTCACAGCCTGCAACACTGCCAATCATTCCTTCTCTGTTTGATTCTCTGTGGGCCTCTCAGTGTTAGGACGGCGCCTTCTAATGTGCCGCGACCGGGGCAGGCGTGGCATCTCTGCTGGCGCACTCATACCGTGCCCAGCTTCACCTATGCCTGCTTTATAAGACTCCAGCCAAGTCCATGCCTTCTCAGGACTGTTGTGAAAGAATGTTCTACCGTCCACAGCCACCCTCAGGCATCCTGGGAACATTAAAGAATACTGGAGTCCTTCTTCCCGAAGTGCTTTCTTGACCGGTAGGAACGAAGCCGGGCGGCGCTGTACTTCAAGCGTATAATCCGGAAACACTGTCACATTACAGTTCTCCACCTTATATGGGCCAGAGGATCGAGCCTTGTGCAGCCTTGTGTACTTAGCGCTACGAGGCCTTCGGGTTGTTTGCGCTCTACAAAATCCGGTTAATAATAATAATAATAATAAAGGTCCCTATCTTTATAATGGAGTAGCCTTGCCACCTCTGGCCTGGGTGGCCTACCAGGCGCCAGCGGCCGGGCCGGGACCATATGCGCTCTCTCCAGCGTGTAGAAGCAGGTTAGGCCCTCAGAGTCGACCTCCGTCCGTAGCCAATTTTCTAAGTAGTCCACCATATTGGCCCCTTCCACTCCTTCCGGCAGCCCCACCACCCTTACGTTATTCCTTTGGTTCCGCCCTTCAGCATCTTCAGCCCTCCGCTCCAGAGCTTGTAATCAGTGCATGACATCCCCCATCTGCGCCTCCAGAGTCTTCTGGTTAGACTCCAGGGTCTCCAAGGCCACTTCAGTCTGTTTCACACGGTCAGCCAGCTTGGCATGGTCTGCGCGTAGGTGACCCAGCCCAAGCACCACTTGCGCAATGTCCTGCTGAAGGGCTTCCCTGGTGTCCGTGATGGCCTTAAGAATTTGATCTACCTGCTGCTGCATCATCCCATCCGGGTGCGGTTTCCTGTTACAACTTTCCAATGCTTGACTTGATGTTTCTCCCATTTTAAGTGGGAGAATTCTGCCATCAGTGGGTGGAATGTTCTAATAGCATTATAGACCTTCCGCCTTGGGCTTTTCCAAGTTGTTAAAGACCTGTACCTGCAGCTCTGGTCTGTAACTCGAGTATAGTGCTATGAACAAGTGGCATAGTCCTCAGCATTGGGCAATAACACTACATTGCAAATTGAGTCATAACTTTCCAGGTCTGATGGGGAATCGCTACAGTGGATGTTGGTGCTTTTCATTGTTCAGTAATCTATTGCAGTATTTAGGGAGGTGATGACAAAATGTGCATGCACATCATCAACCAGTACATTGATTCATTGATTTCTGTATTGTCTCAAAGGATACATTATTTCAAGGTCTGACTCGTAAAGTCCTAGCTCTTGTGACTTTAGCCAAACAAATCATGGCCCTCAGCAGAAAGAAATGCGCCACTGGCTTTACGACTTGCACAGTTTCATTGAATCCGAACAGTGCTTCTTTTTCTCATGTAGTCACAACAGTACAGTGGGTAATGAAGGCTGACTCGTGGTAGTGCCTCTAAATTTAGGACCTTACTCAGCACTATTTGCCAAAGCCGCATCTGTGTGCAGACAACAGGCTTTGTTGTGCCTACAGTACCAACTGTGTTGATTGACTCCTGTTTAATCAATTCCTTGGTTAAACATATACTCCACAAGGAAGCCAGGAGCTGTGCCCTCAACACTCCTGACCCCATGATTTAGTCTTCCTTTAGTGAAATGTGTTAGTGTAAGTTAAATTATGTTACACATCTATCTCTATTTTAAGCTCCTTTAGGTTTGCTGAATGTTATGTGCAGGGAACTCAGTGACTGCATGAGGCAACACTGCCTGAAGCACAATTTCCAGCGAAATTGATTCGCATTCGTGCATACGAGACACTCTATCTTTTTTCCAGTTCCAGGAATGGCACCAGAACTTCAATACAGTGAAATATGCTCACCTCTACCACAAGACAGAAAAGAGCCACAGACACAACTAAAGGAGAAATACTACACACGTTGTAGGAAGATGTCACAAGTCCTAAGGGAAGTAGGCAGTAAAGAAAATGAAGTGTTCTTACAATAGTTTTGTTTTTGTGGGGGGTCGGAGGGGGGGGGGGTGTTCAATGGGTTTGTTTTTGCTAGTGTTGATTTACTTTCCTCTAGACCTCATCCATATGGGTGCGTCCGCGTATATGTCAGTACTGGAGGGTGTTAGATGTAAAGATGTACATTCTTTCCAGGTATGCGGAACAGGGAGCGGGTTCCAATGCTTGCAGCTGGTCGGTTTCTCGGCTTTGAAGCATCTGTTAGCCGGGGAGGTGCACCGAGCCCGGAAACCTATGTTTAACTGCTGGAGCGTGAAATTCTTCCACCAGCTCATATTTATTTTTCCTTACAGCATTCCCGGTTCCATTTACCGAAAGAAAAGTGCCCACGATTACACTTGTTAGTTAGCATTCAATGAAAGCGTGCGTTTGGGGACAGAAAAGGCTTATTCGGAGTAGTGACTAGGTGATTTATTTCGGGCACACGAGGTGCAAAGCGAAGAGATTGGGAACTAAAGCACATGCCTCTGAAATAAGGATTTTAGCAAGTCTGGGTTTTAAAAAATGTTAGCCCCTTCAGCCGGGAAAACATCTGCTCCTTTTATGTAGCTGGCAGAAAATGTTTATGGGTTCGGCCCATGGAAAAGGGAGTTGCTTCAGCTGTTCATCCGAGCAGAGAGGGAGGCTGAGCTCTGCTGTTCACAGCCAGCTTCACTGACTGCACTAAAAAAGCCCCCATCAGGCGGTGCTTCGGGGCCCTTCACGAGAGCCGCATCAAGAAAGGTCAAATGGCTCCACAAAAATCTGGATGAGGATGGAAAGCGGCGCCTGTATCAAATGAATGACTATTGGCAGGGCCACTGGAAGTATGCCATTGTGCGGCCGCGGCGGTTTTCGCAGTTATTGAGTTACCGCATTTGCCATATAACCCATCATCTGCTGTATAATTGGCAGATTTTAACAAAACAAAAAATTTGTTTCTACCTCAAAGTGTTGATAAGTTACTAAAAATGCATCGACACATGTTGCCCCCCAGTGGAAGGCCCTTAGAAAAGGGTGACTGGTCACCTTTCTGTTGCTTAGTGGTATATTGGGGTGTTAATCTGGTACTAACGAGGTTCAACCAATGCCCAAACAGTGTAAGTGTGTCAAAATAATGCAGTAAAACTATAGCAAAATGTGCCGCATAACGCCACATAATTTCCTTTTTCTTGGCTCAAAATTTACTTAGCCCAGTCACATAATTTAGCCACCCTCTGTCGCAAAATTCCAGTGGCCCTGATTAGTGGTAGGCTGCATTACAACACATAAAAGCAAAATATTGGCAAATCTGACAGTCAGGGTTTAATGTACTAACACATGCTAAGGGCATTTATTCATGCACGCGGTTGCATATCAAACCTACACCCACACGGTATTCCACTGCTTGTCATCATATTGTTGCTAATGTGGTTGAAGCGATTGAATACGTTTGTACATGTGCAGAAACATAAAAGGCATGCAAGTACTGGTCAAAATATTTTCTCCGGTTCGTCCATACCTAGTTAGGTAGTTATAAATGGATGGATTTCATTGCACAAAAAAATGAAAGATGCATATATGATATTATTTAGTTAATCATTAGCTTTAGGGATGCTACATGCCCCTCTTTTGGATTGGATACTATCTAGTAATACAACCAAAGAATGAAGATTCAGGATCTTTGAAGTTAATATACTATCGCAGATCTGCCCCTGCCCCTTAACTTACACGACTGGTCACTGGCACGGATCGGGGCAGGGGGGGGGGCCAGGGGGTAAACACAAAATATTTCACTTTCCTCCTCTCTGTGTCTCTCCTCCTCGTCCTTCCATCCAGAACAGGAAGCACCCAGGCTCCCCTGAGCCAATTACAATGCTGCAATGCAGTGTTGGGATTGGTCTGAGCGCCCTGGTTCGGCGCTCAGACGGGGACTGGGGACCTGGGCATCTTCTCCACCCAGGCTGTATTGCAGCCTTTGGTGAACATGCTAAGTGCGCAAGACTGTTTAGCCGGACCGAGATGGCCAGCCAAACATTCATGCGCACTTAGGGAGTGAAAACCACTCCTCCCTTGCTCTATCAGCAGAGCAGCATGCCTGCAAAGCTGCCACAGCAGGGGGGCGCTAGAGGGCGCACTGCGGAATGGCTGGCTGAACTGTCGGCTCCGCCGGACGGACGCAGCCATAACGGCCCTTTCACCTTTCTAAACCGCCGACCCAGCTAAAAAAAGGGCGGCTCCAGGTGTCGGAAGCTACAGTCGTCAAGATGTTGTGACTTTGGAAGCGATCTGCGAGTCTCACAGCAAGTAAACAGCCGAGAACAGGGACACCGCCGGAGCGCTTTCAAGATGGCCGCGCCGGGCGGCTGCCGATTTGGAGCAGACAACTGGCCAGCGGAGCGCTGAAGATTGCCACACAGCGGTGCCAGGAAGCACCGGCGCAGCGGTGGGGGCAGCGAGGCAGCAGGACAGCGGAGACCAGTAGCTGCGGCGGGATACGGATACTTCCGAGGTGCGTTCCACCGAATTCAAGATGGCGGCGGCGCTGGAACGCATGAGACCGGCGATGTCGGCTGCCCCCGGGACAGGCGAAACGAGACCCCAGCAAGAGAAGAAATAGCAGCGGACATCGGATCAAGACATAACGAGGTGAGCCGACCCGGCGCTAGGCACTGCATGACCGGACCGGCTGGCCCCCCTGATCGGCGAGCTCACTGCTCTGCGTGCTCGGTGGAGGTGCATGGGATCTCAGAAGCACATGGCGGTTTTCGAAGCCGCGCAGACCAGCTCCTCACTCCACAGCTAGTGGGCTCTAGGCTATGACGCGCCACTGAACGCTCCCATAACAGATACTGCCACCGGTCCACTAACGAAAAGCAGACTCTACAACGTTCCTTTCTTGCCGCACCCGGGGGTAGATGAGCAGACGTACCCAGAGGTGGGGGGCCCAGGCACCAGCGGGAAAAAGCACGCAGGCGGCCGGAAGCCCAAAAACGGCCGAGCACACCTCACCTCTGCCACTGCGGACTATGGGGAAGCCGGACAAACAACAGTCCAAGCTTACCTTCGAAACAAGAAAGCAACCCAAAACTGTGACGACCACCCCTGAAACCGAGGGGGACGGTGAAATGGCTGAGGGGACTGCCATGGAATCGGTGCTTCGCGCAATCCAACAGAGTTTGCAGGAAATGAATGGGAAACTAGACAGCGTGGTGCAGAGGGTGGACAATATGGCGGCTAAAATAGAGAAACACGACGAGCGCCTGGATGAAGCAGAACAGAGGATCTCCAAGGTGGAAGACGAACATAAAACCACGTCGAAGGTATGCGGAGGAATGGAGAAAACTGTGGAGACCCTTCGCGCGAAGGTGGAGGATCAGGAAGCCAGGTCAAGGCGGAACAACATCCGAATTTCCGGCCTGCCGGAATCCACCAACACAGGGAGGATGGAAACGTATGTCGAGACTCTCCTGACAGACATATTTGGCGCCGACAAACTATCCTCGGTGTTCCTGATCGAGAGAGCGCACCGCTCCCTGGCACCAGTTCCGAAACCAGGGGCTGCTCCACGAATGATCATAGCGCGTACGCTTAACTACAGGGACAGGGACACAGTCCTCCCACTCGCCAGAGACATGGGAAAAATCACGCATCAGGGTAACACGCTGGAATTCTACCCTGATCATACTATGGCGGTGCAGCAGGCGCGGAAGGAATTTGCGCCGGTGAAAAAGAAACTACGGGATCTTGGTCTTGAATATGCCATGCTGTACCCAGCTAAACTCAAAATCACGAACCTGGGCAAGCCGGTCATCTTGCAGTCAGTACAGGCGGCACATGACTTCATCAAGCAGCAGGGGAAGCGACGGAGAGAGCAGGACAGAGCGGAAGCGACAAGCGATGTAGAATGAACGGAAGGGTGAAAATGGAGCTTCGATGCACATGAAACGGCTCAGGTACCTCGCTGGGCTCCAGTAGCGTATGATTGACAAACATTGGCCCACCCCGAGACACTCGGCCTGTCGTTGTGGAACTACAGCAGCATATAGTTTTGACATTGCAGCGGCGGACCAGGGATGAATGTCCTCGCAGTGAGTATTTGGGGTACGTGGGACCACCGGCAGGCACATGAAGAGACATCATGGCCGGGGGGCTGAGTGGCTCTCCTGACGGTTGTGTATATAACGAGGGTACAGACGCTAGTCCTAGGACCAGCCCTCAGTGCCAGCACCGTACTGAACTACAACTACCAAGTGACCCTAGGGTATGTCGAAACTATGGTGGCTGAAACTATTCGATGTCATACACTTAATTTCTGATGGTGGTTGGTGGGTGGAAGGTGAAAGACTTCACGCACGACATAAAAGTCGGAATAGGCGTCTGTCCACGTCCACTGCGTGGATGGAGATGTGTGAACCTGGCGACACCCCCAAGCGGGTGCGCCCCACACTGGGTTTTCAAGTTCGAATACAGTTAGTTCAGGGATGGCTTTGGCAAAGTTCGGGTGCTAAAGTGGGTGGGGGGAATGGGGGGGAACTGGGGTTGTTTGATTCACTAACTCTGTGTCTGAGAAGCATGGCGAACTCCATGACCATACATAACCATGTACCATGTATTAACAGTCTCACCGATCTGGCGAGGATCACGCACCACACACTTCAACGGTTACTGTCTGGTCGGAACTGTACACAGCGGTCACACCTCGAAAGATGTACCAGGAAGAGCACGTATGACAATGTCAAGAGCTGATACATTAACCCTACTCACGTGGAATGTAAGAGGGCTGGGAAACCCGAAAAAGATCAGACAGATGTTTGCTTATTTTGACAGATTACAGGCAGACATAGTGTATTTACAGGAAACACACCAAGCCGCTACGCACACCTCTGCACTGGGGGCTAGATGGGCTGAATCAGTCACAAGCTCTAATTATTCGACGTACTCTAGAGGGGTTAGCATCCTTATACGTAAAGGGACGCACTTTGAGATTACTAATGTGAACAGAGACTCGGAGGGCAGAAGTGTAATGGTAGAGGGGATGGTCAGGGGGCAGAGACTCCTGTTGCTAAACACATATGGCCCTAATGTAGATGACCCGGGGTTTTACAGGAAGACGTGGCAGACACTCGCAGATCAACATATAGACCACATACTATGGGGAGGTGACTTTAATGTTACGCTGCAAGACCAGTTAGACCGAGCTGCACATACCACGGAACACCATAGCAATGCAAGACACATGTTGCAGGACGTGATGGAGGACCTCCAACTGACTGACATTTGGAGGAATAGTAACGCTGGGGTCACCGCTGCGACTCACATTAATGCTGCAAACAACAGCTGGGCGCGACTAGACTACTGGCTAGGTACCCGAGAGATAACAACTTGGGTTCAACACGTCTCACATCTGCCCAGGACACTATCAGATCACAACCCAGTTTTGCTAAAAATAGGGGTCCCCAAGTATGTACCGCCGCCCTTCACTTGGCGTTTCAACGCGACTGCTCTGAAGGACCCGCTGTATAGCACCGCTATACATGCGGCAATGGTAGAATACTTCGACATAAACGGTCCGACAACGGACGACCCCTGTCTCCTGTGGGAAGCGTTTAAGGCCACAATCAGGGGAGTATGCATTAGCACGTCCTCGGGTATACTGAAGGACATTAGGCAACAACTACGCACACGCGAAGAAGCAATACAGAAGCTGGAGCACACATACACGCACACAGGGGACACTAAGGTGCTAGGAGACATACAAACCCTTCTGACGGAACATAAACAGTTTGCCTCAGACGAACTCAAGTACGTCACTAAACGGGCAACGGCCAGGCGCTACGGGGAAGGTGGCAGACCGGGTAGGGCTCTGGCAGATAAGATATGCTCGGGGAGGGCCCCACAGCACATAACAACCATCAGTAAGGCCACGGGTGGAACGGCGAACGACATTGGGGGGATTATGACAGAATTTATGGCGCAATACGGCGCCCTATACCAAGCACGCCCCTCGCCCACGCAGGAAGACTTGCTAGCATATATGGAAGATGTGGAATTAGCGTGGCTGTCAGACGGTCACAGAGCATACCTAGCGCGACCTGTAACGGTAGAGGAGGTTACGGACACTATCAAGCGACTGCCAAACAACAAAGCACCGGGGCCGGACGGGTACGTGACAGAATTCTACAAAGAATATGCGGATCTGCTCGCGCCTCACCTGGTGAGGCTCTATGGGGCAGCATACGAAGCCCAAACCCTGCCAGGCTCCATGAGAGAAGCCTTACTCATTGCGCTCTTAAAGCCGGGTAAGGAGGAGGATAAATGTGACTCGTACCGCCCCTTGTCCCTATTAAACGTAGACACAAAAATAATCGCCAGTCTACTGGCAGACAGGCTGAAACCACTCATGCCTCTTTTAATTAGACCAGATCAATCTGGATTCATACCTGACAGAGCTACCACACATAATACCCGTACACTCTTTGCCCTGGCCCACTACCTATCCCCAGACACGAAAGCAGTGGCGGTGCTACTTGACGCTGCCAAGGCATTTGACACTATAGGATGGTCCTTCATTCAGGCGGTCCTGGTGCGCATGGGATTTCCCATGATGTTCCTGGGCTGGATCACTATGCTATATACCAATCTGTCAGCACGCATCAGAATAAACAAACATATTTCAGAACCCATTCCAATATGCAGAGGGACGAGGCAGGGCTGCCCGCTTTCGCCGATGCTCTTTGCATTGATCCTGGAGCCATTGGCATGTAAAATTAGACAGCACCATCACTATTCGGCTATACAGATGCCATCACGCCCCATCCACATATCGTTATACGCAGATGACATGGTGCTTTATGTCAAAAACCCTTTTTGTAAAAAAACGGAGTTTGGTCCTGGGACAAGGGGTCAGCTGGACCTAATATTACTGGAAAATATAAAGAGTGCTGGCCCCAACAATGATTTACCCTCATAAATTGTGGGACTACAAACAGAGGAAAACCTTTTTGTTTGTGTGGGTTATTTTATTTCAACCCTTTTCTTATCAATTTTTAGTTAGTTTGCAAAACATTTCATGGGTAAGACAAACACTATTTACAAACATTTACAATATTTACAAACTATTATACATGCTCAATATCATACAGTGAAACAATAACATATAAGTGAAAAAATCCACATTTAAACAAGCTTCTCAGACAAGAGAAAAAAGCAATAATTAGACCAACACAAATAGTAAATCTTTGCGAAGAATCAAATCATTAGAATGCCCAGCAAGGGTCAAAAAACAGAAAAAGGCAACAGAAATCTGAATTCAAAATCTTCAATCAATTAGATTTTATGAGAAACAACTCAGATGAAATCCTTTTATATCACAAATTGCCTATTTGCCGTTTTGCCGACGCGTTTCGAATCTGGATGCAATCTCAGATTCTCCTCAGGGCTCTATCAGTGTCGCATTCTTTACTTTTGGAAACGCGGTCCCGCGATCCAATTATTCAAATGTTGTAGGGCTTTAAGGAGGTATCTCCCATTACTTTGTGCATCATGATGACAAAACGAACACGGCGTTCTTGCACAAAGTAATGGGAGATACCTCCTTTTAGAAATCAGCGCGATTGAAGCACGCCTTGGGAAATACCGTGGAGGCAACTCCAGCCTGCCCCCCAGCCTGTCCTCCGTCCGACGACCCAGGCACGCTGGGACCGGTTTAACATCTTGCCATTGATTGACGATACCAGGTGGCAGCGCCCCTGTTTTGCGAGTGGAGGAATTTGAGCAGGAAATGAATAAATAGCGTTCCCGTGCCCCACAGTGCTAAGAAACTCTGTTTAAATCAAAAGCCCTACAACATTTGAATAATTGGATCGCGGGACCGCGTTTCCAAAAGTAAAGAATGCGACACTGATAGAGCCCTGAGGAGAATCTGAGATTGCATCCAGATTCGAAACGCGTCGGCAAAACGGCAAATAGGCAATTTGTGATATAAAAGGATTTCATCTGAGTTGTTTCTCATAAAATCTAATTGATTGAAGATTTTGAATTCAGATTTCTGTTGCCTTTTTCTGTTTTTTGACCCTTGCTGGGCATTCTAATGATTTGATTCTTCGCAAAGATTTACTATTTGTGTTGGTCTAATTATTGCTTTTTTCTCTTGTCTGAGAAGCTTGTTTAAATGTGGATTTTTTCACTTATATGTTATTGTTTCACTGTATGATATTGAGCATGTATAATAGTTTGTAAATATTGTAAATGTTTGTAAATAGTGTTTGTCTTACCCATGAAATGTTTTGCAAACTAACTAAAAATTGATAAGAAAAGGGTTGAAATAAAATAACCCACACAAACAAAAAGGTTTTCCTCTGTTTGTAGTCCCACAATTTATGAGGGTAAATCATTTTTGGGGCCAGCACTCTTTATATTTTCCAGTTATGTCAAAAACCCGGCACAACACCTGAATCCGCTAATGCGGGAGTACATCAGGTTTGGGAGCCACTCCGGATTACAAATTAACTGGGACAAATCACTCATCCTGGCTCTGACAGATAGCACACGCCCTATACCCCTAGACTACCCACTCGAATGGCAGGAGGAACCTACGAAATATTTAGGAGTGTGGTTCCACAGAGACCCAGAAATAGTTATACGCACCAACTATGGGCGAGCGATAGCGACCTTGGAGGATAAAATAAAAAGATGGAATAAACTCCCATTGTCACTGGCGGACCGGACTGCAATTGTAAAGATGGTGATACTGCCCAAATTTCTGTACTTATTCAACAACATCCCAATAAAGCCGCCAGCGGCAGTGTTCCGCAATATCAACTCATTAGTGATTAGTCTGATATGGGCCGGAAAGCAGGCACGAATGGAACTACACACCATGACACTTCCGTATGCCCAAGGGGGCTTCAAGGTGCCGGACTTTTATCTTTATTACTTGTGCGCTCAAGCGCAATTCGCGCATTACTGGCACCACGAAGTACCTTTCTTGACCCATGTGGCAGTAGAGGCGGGTGACGCAGAACCGATACCACTGGCGAACATACTGCTACATAAACGCCCCAGGCTCCATGAAAGAGACATAAACACTGTGGACACCACCACGGAAGCATGGCGATTGATGGGCAAAGCGGCTAACGCACTACCACTGTATGCTCCGGCCCTCCCTTTGGCCCATAACCCACATATCTCAGTAACACAAGAACAGATTGGCATGGATCAGCTGCGATGGGCAGGCATAGATAAAATGGGTGACTTGTATCTGAATGGGGTCTTCCAAGCGTTAAACACGATGCAATACATTAGCAACCCGTCCCTCCTATTCACATTTAACTATTATAGGCTGCAGAGGGCACTCAAGGAACATTACCCGACACACCCGGCGGAACCAACGCCACTGGCACCCCTGCAACTCCTTCTCACGACACCTACGGCATCACACCTGGTGTCTAAATTATATACTAGTTTACAGGGAGCGATAGGGGGAGGAACTGACAAAGCTAGGGATAGGTGGAACGAGGGACTAGTGACACCCCTCAATGAGAAAGAATGGGCATCCGCATGCATGCTCACAGCCATGCTGACACCAAACGGCAACCTACGAATCATACACTACAAATACCTACATCAAGTGTACTACACACCTCAGCGATTACAGAGATATGGGTTAAGAGAGGACTCAAAGTGCAATAGGTGTAAACAGGAGGGAGCGGATTTCATGCACCTGGCTTGGCACTGTCGCAGGGTGGCGGGATATTGGGAACAGGTGGTGCAAACGCTGAATGACATGTTGGGATCTGCTTTGGTATGCGATGCAAAACTGTGTCTCTTGGGTATAGAACCAAACTTGAGGGCGACGAAGCGAAAGTTCTGTGCAGTGGCGCTGTTACTGGCTAAGAGGAGGGTCTCCCTACACTGGAATGATACAAGAGGGCCAGAGGTTAAGAGATGGTTGGAGGATATGGTGTACTGTCGTGACACTCTGAATACCTATGAGGAGGAACTGCCAGCTAGATCAAGGCCCAAAGACTATTGGGAATACCTCAGAACCTACTTACTGGACCATGGGGCGGATGAGGAGGTAAATGCGACCGACTAGGAAAGATGCATAGAGGGTGGACTACAGCTGTACGCTGAGAAAGTGGTATGGAAAGGGAGGGAGGATGCTGTGACACAGAGAATGAGTTTCTGATAGACACACCAAGTTAAAGTTAGAGATGAGTACATCCAGTTAACGTTGGGGGAAAATGTAACCGGAAAAGTAAGAACACTGGCATGAGTATACTTGGATACAGCACTTAATTTTATAAATGTGATTCAGATGTAAAGCGCCGCCGGTCCTATGGATGTCGGCTGATGGGCTGTGTATGTGACCAAACGAGCCTGATCGGGCACGCACAACTGTAGCCGGCCATTTATGGTTGTAGGCGAATCACATGTAACGAATTTTCCTATGTGGTAAGTGCGAATAAACATCTTACACCAATAAAAAAAAAAAAATAAAAAAAAAGCTGCCACAGCAGGAAAAAGAAATGATAATATCATTGAGTTAGCATTTTATTTTTCCTTACACTGGTGAAAAGTAGTGGGGTGACGCTCCTCCGCCTTAGCGAAGGAGCCGCTGTGAGAAGTTGGCCTGGTATATGATGTCCACTTATTAAATGCTCTCCATGCCACTTGAATCAAGCTATCCTGGCTGATGATGGCTGATAGCCAGAAACCGGTCCAGGGAAGACATGGTTTGGCAGTTCGGCTGGACTGTTCCCATGAGGCACAGGGTCAAGACTGATTTGCATATGGCCATGTCTGAACTGGGGTGGTGTGGTGAGCAAAATAACGATGGATTTAACCCAGATCTGTGACTGGGGGTGAAGAAATACTGCTGCCGTGAAGGTGAAAAGGGTCCGGTGGAATTCAAGCCTGGACTCTGGAAGGGAGTAATCTGAAAGCAGAGGGGGCAGAGTCTGGGCCACTTCAGAGTGACCAGGGGCCCTGTAGACGAATGCCCACCAATGTCTGGTGCTTCAGGTGCTTGACTCTGCTGTCATGAGGACCAGGAGACGTTTGACGAAAGAAAAAATATATATTTGTGAAGTGAAGATAAAAAATACCCCAGCTTTCGTCAGGATTCACAAAGAAGATCCCTTGGGTTCTAGCCCTACCTCCTTGGTCCAGTGGTAGAGGGTAGGTACCCTTCTCAGTAAATTCTCCAAACAAATTGTGTCGGACTGATTTCCATGGGGAACCGAGTTCCATATAATGAGAAACTTGAACTGGCGGAGGAGCAAGGACAACTCCTTACTGTCACACTTTCGTCAAGGGTAGCTATCGCTGGAACTGTTGTCCCTCCCGGCGCCGTGTAGATCTTCACTGGCTGAAACATGTCGACATTATAGCAGAATGGAGGGGTAGAAGACTCATAATAGCCTTCCATACCACCATCCATCGGTCACCTATTTGACCTTTTTTAACCTGGGCAAGGAATCCATAATTTAATTGGGGTTTGGGATATCCTGTGCCTAGTTTTACTACTATTTCTGCACTGTTATTTACTTGTGACCTCTTGTTTGGTATATGTTTTTGTGTTGTATTGTCTTCCGCTCACTATTGCTCCACCTCCAGTGTTGGCTTGCGCGGAGGTGTGTTCGCAGCCCTATGATGAAGCAGGACACCGTATACTGTGTGTGAGGGCAGTTTTAAAACTCTTGGTGGTCTCCCTGACTCTAGGTCACGGTGATTCTGAAAACGGAGACCCTCTTCTTTTTGTGTATATCACGTTGTTGTTTGGAGGTCGGAGAGGGCCCCCTCATTTCCTCCTACTCCTTACTATTTGTGTGTGTTTCGAAATATATTTTTGTCATATATGTGGGTGGTGTAAATCCACTCTGCAGCCCACATATGCCATTTAACATTTCAGCTGTAGACTCCTTTAAGGCTCCATTTACAATGGACTTATGGCGAAGTTAAATAGGCCAAATCGGGAGTTCCGGTGTACAGTATGTACTTTAGAGAAGTAGCGCAGACACTATACTACTGGTACTATTTAGCAGTGGTAAAGTTCACACGGTCCTGACACCATTAAATACAGAATCCAAAAAAAGGTGCTAAATCCAGGGCAATATACAAAAAAGGCAAATTTGCTACAGACATCCTCCCTCGTCATCCTTTATTCTGCTTCTTTCAATGAATATTCATTGAGGCCAGAGGCATTGATTCTAGCGGTGTTCATGGGTCCTCCAGCATCATCCTTTCCTGATGGCATTAATAGTTCACACATCACTGTAGAGGGGCGGGGAGCAGCATCTGCTCTTGATTCCTGCATTATCCCACAGTTCTTCATATTCACTTTTTAGATCATAACATAACCTTTTATCAGCTCTGCAGTGAGGACCTTCCTACAGGTTAGCATCATATTTATCCATGTTTAAATCTCAGCACCACAAACCAAGGCAGATGGTATTATTTTTTGTGATATGCTTGCCACCAGCTTTAGCTATCATTCCACCATAAGCCTAACTACCATTGACTTACAAGTGGACAACCACTTTAAGACTTTCCCTCTCGCAGTCCTTAATACTTCAGCTGCACACTTTGTGTTTAGTAATACTGAACACTAATTTGCCAATTGAAAATTGCTACCCACTTTCTCCCTCCTCTGCTTTTTGAATGTTTACTTTTTGGTTGTAAAACTGGTGGCTCAAACATTACAGCGTCTAAAGAAATTAGCTCTCCATGGGCAGCATATCCCTCCAGCTTCTCAAATGGAGCAGCCAGTCTTTGTTTCACCCACTCCAAAGACCCCAAAGTTAGAGGACAGAAAAACAGTTCTGTTCTAAGACTGAAGAAGTCTCCATCTTACTAAACCATATTGTTGCCTTTTATCGAAGACTATGTTGGTTTTGAATGTTCACACCCCCTTTGAGATGCGAGGCAAAATTCATTTATTTTAGAATAATGGAGGAGACTTCTTAGCAAGTGAGAGCCTATCTTACTGAATGTATAGTTTATATCAAGAAATAAGTGTTCCACAGAGCTAAATTGAAATATATAGATGGTGAGTGACCAAAGGAAGTGATGATTTCAAGAGAAAGACACAGGACATCTGATGTAGTCTGAAGCCAGGCAAATCACTGTGATTGGATGAACTGGATGATAACACATTTTGCTGCTCTGTCTCTCTTTTAGGTTGTGCTGAGCACTACCAATCCAGCCACTTAAAGCTTTGCCGGTTGGTCATAAGTTTGCACACCTGGGTTGAAACAGGAGCCTTCATGATAGTGAAATGACTGCACAAGGATACTAATCCGAGCCACCACTGTTTGGATTAAAAAGTCATAGGACTCTGGAAGTTTAAGAGTGATGGGGCGATTAGCAGAAATACATAAAACTCTAACTAATGTGTACACTTGCCTCTGACGTCGGTATCATCGGTTCCTAAGTGCTTTGGTTTGGCCCTTATCAAGGTGGCCCATGGTTCAATTTCGCCAATATAGGAACATTGCTCCTTCTAATTTTGAAATCAACTACACAGTGAGATTCTCACCAAACGCAAACTTTGCCCTGACGAAGTTCTTTCACGAACGAAACGCGTTGGCTGTTGCTTTTTATCTATGAATTTGGATTTATATGATTAAAGACTATTCACAACGAAGAAACTGATTTGGCTTTATTCTTTAATCTTGGATACCTGGGTAGTGCACCACTCCATCGTCTCTGCAGGAGCCTTCATGATAGTGAAATGACTGCACAAGGATACTAATCAGAGCCACCACTGTTTGGATTAAAAATTCATAGGACTCAGAAAGTTTAAGAATGATGGGGGCGATTAACAGAAATACATAAAACTCTAACTAATGTGTCCACTTGCCTCCGACGTCATTGAAGTATATTATACTTACGCCAACCGGGTATTTTTTTTAAATCTGTAAACCGTTTATATTGTTAATAAATAATCAATATAAAGTTATATTGCTCGGATACAATAATAAATATCGATACTGAATTGTTGAGGTTCTGGAACGCATTGTGTTGCCACTTTTTCAGGTCATTCCTACGTACTGTGACGTAGGAGTCGGTCAAAATGGTAGCTGTAGGTTTCTGGAAAATATGTGCTATTTCTGGTTGCATTTGCTATGATTTGCTAAGCTGTTATGTAACAAACAGCGAGACACGAAATTGTGCATTTTCAGCAACCTGATGATGTCATCTTTTTCGGGTAAAAATGGCTCTGTTCCTCATAGCTTATAGTAACAATTTCTTGCAAACGCCTTCATTCACTTGGAGGCAAAAGACTCGTGAAGGCGATCAGAAACGTGGTTTTTCTCCGTGAGTTGGAGCCGAGCTGTCAGGGATTGACAGGGTGACGGGTTCAACGGAGTAAAATGTATGCGGGCTGTTATCGTAAGTGCCTTCATTTCGCTCATTATTCCTCCCCTCGCAGGAGTTGCTCGCGCCGGTCACGCGCACGCACGCGGCCTCGACCTGCGCGCGCGCGGGCCTCGTCTTCTATTCTCTCCTTGCCTTTGAGTCGCTGGGCGCGAATTGTCTCCCTTCCCACAAATGTCAAGAAATGGAGCCATTAAGTGCCGCGCATTAGTGAGAAGAAGAAATGAGGGAGCGGCCCGCGCCGTGTGCTCCGGGGCAGCTATTCTTGTCGAGACAGCCGCGCGCAGTCTATGCCTTGACCCGCGCGTAAATTGGTGGCAACAAATTCACACAACAGGTGTTGCAGAAAGCGCGCTCGGGGAGTAATTAGGTTTAAGAAGCACTTAGTGCGCCAATTATTTAACTTCGTCCGGCAGCTTAAAAAGGCAATAGCTGGATCCTTTTATCCGAAGCCCAGTAATTGGCTGTGTAGCGCAATGTTTTCCCCAGTATTTCTTTTTTTATAGCCTTCATTTGTGACATGGGCATTGAACTGACCCCCGACAGCACCACTTTACCTGTACTTGTGCGGTTTAGTTGTGAATAGGTGAAATACATGTAGATCTAGGTTACTTTTCGGGCCTGGGCCCTAAGGCGCGATGGAGGGAACAGCCCCACATGTATGGTTGCCGGAATAGCACAATCCGATGGTAAAGCAGGAGTGCGCCAGCCGTGGCCCATCCTAATGGGCCGAGGGGCCACGCCCCCTCACCTTTTGGCCACCATAAAGAGTGTCTGTCAGGATGAGCAAAGGTCAGCTTGAGAGACACTCTTCATTTTCAGGTCAGGCAGCATGGAGCTGGACATGCACTAAATGCGCAGGCGCCTGGCTGCCTGAGCGGAACTTTGCTGGGCTGAAGAAGTCACAGCTCCTGTGGGTGTGACCTCTTCAGTCCGGCAAAGCACTTCAAGGCCAAGGGGAGACATCACTGATTGCCTCAGACCTAGGCGCTTTAGTTCTAAGCCCTGAAGTGCCATGGGGTGAGTGTCAGTTAGTGACACCTTGGTACAGCGTGGAGTGGGCCAGCAGTATCACTTGCCCCATTCCATTCTGTGACAAGTGAGGGACTGTTGCAAAGAGGGAAGGCAGCAGTCCCACGGGATCTCCGAGGCAGAGCTGCGCAGGAAAGTATGATTTTATTTTCAATGTTTGGTGCATGAATATTTGGGTGTGAGTGTTGTGAATGGGTGTGTGGGTGTGGGTGTGAATGCATGTGTGAGTGACTGTGCATTTGTGCTCCAGCCACCCCTCCCTGCTAAAAGTACAGGCCTCTACTGGAGCGCGCTCTCTGTTCTGAGCTTTTCTGTATTCATTGCAATGATCTCCATGTACAAAATCGCCTGCTCAGGGCAGGCCTTAGCAGTGACACTCGGTGCGTCAATCTCCCCCCCCCAGCCACCACCACAACCTCCTCCACAGATTCCTCACTACCATCCTCCAACAGTGCCCCTCGTCTCTCCATAGACCATGTCTCACATGCATTTCATTTGTTTTATAGTGCTACTCATACATATGTAGGGTGTCAGTGCACTTTACATCATACACACATTATACAGAGAGAGTAGCTCATATCTGTGTAAATTGGTCTATAGGAAATGTTACATAACGATTACAAGGTGTAAGAGTCGCTTGTCATTATTTACATTTTTTATTATTACTCAACGTTTTTGCAAATAGGGTGATTGTAACTTAACGGAGGAGATTGCAACTTGCCGTTTTTGTCTGAAGATATTTGCTCCCACTCTGCGACTCCCGTATCTCACAGATATTCTTGCGCTTTAGACTAAATGCGGACCCCTGGACCACAGGAGCAGCAGGGGCCTGCGCTACAGCCCTGTTCCAGGGTCCTATTATTTTATGGTGCAAAAGCCATCTCGCAACTAAATCTTAATAATGAAAACCCACTGCATTGCCTGACCTTGTTTGCACCCTTATTAGCAAGGACCCTTTTAGGTGCCAATCGTATTTTTAGTTGTCTCTCTATAGGAAGTGGGGACTTTTTATTTGAAAAAGGAGTACGCTTGGTATTTGATGTTTGAATCAAGACATCTTGTGCCAAAGATTTTCCATGTATCTCTTTATACATTCAAATGCACTCAGTAAAACATGCTTTGATTTAGAGAGGGCTTTTTTTCAGATGGAGTGGTATATTTTCAGCCCTTGGATTATCATCAGCCCTTTATTGCCAGGTCTGTTTTAGGTTACATTTGCCAGACAGCTTTTAACTATCTATAGGCAAAAGCCTCTTGCGAACAGTTCCAAAAACCCACAATACCCTTGGAGCCCCCCTGTGCTTACCATTAGTTGTTTTTATTTTCAATATAATTTGATTGATGCTAATTTGGTGGCTTGCCATTGTCTTCTTGCGTTTGGCCCTCCCCTGGAGAATGGCCTATTTAAAATATTTTTTTCTGATGTATACTTCTAACTGCAGATAACTCACCTTTAGAATATTATTCAGGACTCAGACTGCATCCGGAAACGTTTAACAGCAGTGCTACCGTGCGACTCCATGTAGGGTTCTTTCCGCTGGTGAAGTGATGGAACAGCGCAATATATCAATGCCACGCCACCACAGCACTCCAATGTCAGTGCCATTCTTTCCGCAACTTCAGACGTAGATTTGAAGCTCTGCTCCCAATGTCATCAGTCTTCCAACACCACCTACGCAAAATCCTGTGTGCTTGGGAATAATGCCCCCTCTTAAAACTGAAAGCTTTAAACCATCCTGACACTGTTGGAAACCGATGTCAGTAACCGAACTGCCCAGATGTGTCTCTAGTGCTTGGGCCACGGCTCAAAATTGTGTTACAAGTGCACCTTCAATCACTTGATGGGTATCCGGGACCAGGAAGCAAAGCAGTATGCTGCCGAACACAAGACAAAGTGGTGGGCCTCGTGTAAATCTCAATTCTGCACACAACAGGGCAACCCAGTAATCCCTCAGGAGATATGTAGGATATGAGAATAGACCGCTGACAGTGAATTGTGTATATGATTCTAATAATTACCGACCGCTTCGGTGGAAGATTCAGTGCTGGTTCCTATGTCTGATCTTGGACCAACTTCTAAATGGTCTCAACCAATGTTGCACTATGGAAGTGCAACTGGTAACCATATAAACTGCTCCCAATCCCATTACACTTCCAGAACAGACATACCTTCAGAGCTCCCCCGCCTCAAGTGCCTTGAGATCCTCACGGGTGAGTAGCGCGCTTAAAATACCCTGATTGATAAAGACATCTATCCATACGTAAATCTTGCTGGCTGGGTCAGCCACATCTGTGCTCTTGCTGTGTTCAATGAGGCCCTCACTGATATTTTAATGGGCATCTGGTCAAATCTCTTTTCTATATCAACAACACACCCCATGATAAATGTCACACATGATATATGTTTCTTGCAGGGCAACACCCTAGCGCCTGAGTCTTTATTAGGGGAAGGTGAAGCTCCAATACCTATTTAGGGACAGTCCCTGTGCCCAGGTATGATACTATTATGATACTGCTAATTGCCTGGAACGGGCGGGTTCCACTAGTGTAATGCTCCATCCCAATGCATGTATGCACTCCACAGGATCCCCTAGAGATGTCTTATGGACCTGCCTTTCGATGGCTCATGCCTTTTCAGAGAAAAAAACAACTCTGCTTTTCCCAAGTTATCTACAAACAAATGTTTTCATACCTCCTCAATAACTATGCTAAATGGTGAGACAGAATCTGATACAACATTTAACTTTATACTGCTAACTCTTTAGTCACACATTGGCTTCTTTCTATATGTTTCACGCCCAAAGCATCATACTTGATACAAGAAACATAGTTCACATCAGTATCTTCTTGCTCATCTGAATCAGAATTTTTACCCTCTAGGCTGCACGTAACAATCACTTTTATTACTCCATACTCTGGCAAATTTACCCACTATGCCACACACGGAACACTTGGTTCCTTGCAAGACTTTTTTTGTAAAATGCCAAGCGATCCAAACTATACATCTATAACCACTTTTAACACATGTGGTGCCTGTTTATTCACTGAAATATCCTTTGTTTCACCGTCTTTATAATTATGCGTCATTAAAAAAAATTGTTACGCTTCTTGTTATTAGGAGCTGTAACTTTACTAATTAATTTAGCGTCATGCACTTCCTCAATTACAGCCTCCCCACAGCTTCCTGTAAGTTTTGCCTTTTTTTGCTAGAGCAACAACTACTTTTAGTGGTGCTTCACCACTTCACCACTTACCCACAACTTGTCTTGTATATCTGGTATGCATAGTTATTCCGTCACATATTAATCGTGTAATGTACCAAACCGTCAAGTGCCAGCAAGAGCACAACGCAGAAAACATACTCATCAACACTCTTAAATTTCCCCTATTTTCTTTGAACAAAACTACTGGCGAAAATTTGCATGAAAGTCTTCTAATGCATGTGGAAATACATCTCCAACACCCTTCTTTTTTGCCGATTTCATTATATGCGTTTAAAACACTAGGACCTAGACAGTACAGCAACATTTTATTTTTATTTTCCAGTGTAAAGGCCTGTTCTTCACAGGTTTCCATATAATTGCAAAAATATTCCTTCCACTCCTGCCATTGCATCGTAGGATCGCCTTTCGCTGTTAGAAATGCTTGTGGAGCCAGCAATTTTAAAGCAAACATCTTGTTAAAGTTGGTGGTGGAAGTATATCAGCTGAACAGTTACAATTAGAAGCACTGCTGAATCAAAGAAAGTGTAGTCACACACTGGCCAAAATGTGCTTACTGAGTTGCATTACAGTGCCAAGGTTATATGAATAAAGATGTAGTCTCACTTGCGCTGTTTGTAATGCAAGTACTCAACATAAACATTTGAAATACACACACATCCAGTGCTACTTATCACAGTATGCAAAATCTCACCTTGAGAATGATCACTGTTCCAGTGGCGGCTCCTCCCCTGAGGCGGAGCGGTGTCATCCCACTGCTTTTAAGCAGTGTAAATAAAGGAAACATAAAATGGTAATAACAAGGTTATAATTTTATGTTTCACTGCTGCTTGGCAGGTGGGACTGCTCTGCTCTTAGGGCAGGGGAACAGTGGTTTGCCCACTCCAATTGTGCAAAGACAGTTTGGCAGGCCCTCTGGGGCTAGCCAAAACAGGCATGCGCACTCCGCATGTTCTCCATACAAGCTGCAATACAGCCTGCATGGAGAACATGCCCAGGCCCCAATTCCCTAGCTGAGCGCCGATCCACGGTGCGCAGACCAATCACAATGCTGCATTACAGCACTGTGATTGGTATGGGGATCCTGGGTGCTTCCTGGTAGGCGCCAGCAGATTCCTGGCGCAGAGGAGAGACGCGGCGGTGATAGGGTAAGTTATTATTTTATTTTTTATACCCCCACCCCGCCACCCTCAATCAGTGCAGCCCGCCCCTGCAGTGTTCACAGTAAAAGCGTTGCGAGCGTAGTAGTCAAGACTAATGAGCCAAATAACGAAGTTCCACAAATGCTACTTTGTACAAAATGGCGCCATGCTGCATGACCGCCAGGGTTAACTGCGTGAAGTTGAGCGTTTCCACATTGATGCCCTTGCTCATGCAGTGAGTGTTGTGAGAAGAGCACCCGTCATGAAATCATTGACACACACGTTGAACAGTTTTGAAATGCAGGTTGGGGCACAAGCTGCTTTTTAATTCAAGTGGCTGTTAAAGGTAGCGACTAAATCCAAATTCAATGTTTTCTTGCTCACCTGATTTTGTAGAAAATGCACGACGACGCGCAGCGACCCCAATCCTCAGAATTTAACCACATTAAAATACGGTGTGACGTCTCAAGTCACCAAAATCACTCCTGGCTGAACTACACCAGTTTGTTGAGCAAATGATAATATGCTGTTCACTGTATCACACAATAGAATATTAGGCATCTAGGGCCGCTGCTTTTATCCACATCACCAATTATGTTGTAAATAACTCTGCAGATCCATCCAGGTTTGAAATGTAAAACATTGCAGCTCTAGACACGTCCATACAAAATGAAGCCACCTGACCAATGCCCTGTTCAACTGCCTCCCTTAGAACCCTGCTGCACATATTCTACATAAGCATTCTAGAATCCATCGAAATGAAAGACCTTACAGGATACAAGATAAACCCAGGTTTGGCTCCTCCATAATGGCCGATGAGCGCGGACACACTGCTCAGACCCAGCAGATGATAAATGAAATGATAATAAAACAATGTTATTGTAATTTTAGGGGCAGTGCTTAATTTGAACCAGTAGTTCCCGGTGCTCGCACCGGCACTTTTGACAGTCTGCCACAAGGTGGCACTGTCTGGTAAATTTAGAGATGACCACAAAGACAGTTCATTATGAATTCAATATACAGTAAAATGACTATTACCTGCCCAAGCCATTCTTATAGCTTTGGGAGCCTGAAATAGTCAGAATTGTTACTCTTATAGGAGTGTGATGGTTAGTAGTTGTGTTGTTACTATCATTGGCAGCATGGCAGGGGACAGTGTGTGGTGCACGCTGCAGTGCCCTCCTCACCAGAGCCCTGGCACTTATGTCTTTTACAAGCTAAGCACTAGGTGGGCAGTGGGCGGATATTATATGTTGTGTACTCATTTCTGTTTATGTTTTTAAAGAAAGTGCAAGCAGTAGTATGCGGTGGTTTTCGATTTAATGCGAAGTGACTTGCTTGGCCTCTCCTGGTATCTGCCACCAAGATGCCACCTAGGCCTTGACTGCTGTGGTCTCCAGGCGGCTGGTTTCAGGCGAGCAGAGGTCGCCGGGGACTTTGCTGTCTCGCGATTTCAGTGTATAATTAACACTTGCTGTGATGTGACACCTCCCCCTGTTTGTTGTGTGCCTTCAGTTATCCGAAACGCCAGAAGCTGTTACAGTCCGGCGCGTGGCGAGCACCGAGGCCGGCTTGCTGATGGCAGTCTGTCCGGGCTAGTAAGCACACGACTCTTCACAGGGCACCCGCTGCGGGGTCTCCCTGTCACCGAGGGGGATGCGCAGGGGCCTTAATGTTGTGAGGAGACACTGGCGTTTTAGCCCTGGGTTTGATATCTGGCTCTGCCACGACACTGATAGCTTGCAGGGAGACGAACCGACACTCTCGCTTTTAAGTGAAAAAAAAATTCATTTCAGAGCAAATTGTATTCGGACTCCCTAATGATTTCCTATCGCTTGGTAGTTTTTTTATTCGATGCCTCAAAATCAAGTGTGTGTTTTTTTGAAATCTTAATGTACATTTCAGGCGTTCTTCCACAGCCTTCATGTTTTTTGCGTTCCTTGGAGGTGGCAAAATTACAGGTAGCATTTATGCTGTCGCTCCATTCTTTCCTTTCTGCTTGACAGTCGCTCTGGTTTTCATTCTGGTGTGTTGCATCTTGGTCGGCGCAAGGGTGTAATTAGTGTAGCAGCACGAAGGCCAGACTGGGAGCATTTGATGGGAACAGGCACTTCTGGAGTGGCGTGGCTGGAGATTTTGCTCGCTTTCGTTTTGTTATTCAAGCTCTTCTTGTTTTTGTATATATTAAGCATAAACATACGTTTCGTATGTTTGGCGTATTAATAGATGTTCTTAAGGTGACCGACTAATGGGAAGTTCCCCCGGTGTCAGGAGAGGGATCTTGGCAAACAAAACATTTGAAGTCTTGACAGGCTGAAATCAGTCCCCTATCACTGGCTTGTCACTGCCTCCTTCATCTACGCTTTTATCCACAACTATATAGGTATACTGGCTTTGCAGCTCCATTTTCTCGTTTTCTGTTCCCTTGACGCGATGCTCTCATGAGATGTCTAGGTTGTCATGTCTAAATGTTTCATTTCAGACAGTTTTTTTTTTTGCTAAGAATTACTATATGGATTCTGGTTCCAGGGCTGATACCAATGCAGGCTGAACAATCCTCTGGCTAATAATTACCTGTTATTTTTTAGGGTCGAGCCTGTGAGTGCATGCGCTAGCAAGACACCGTTGTATACGAAAAAGGGCTTGGAGCCCACGCTCTGCTGGATAATATCCTTTATTATAGAGTTGGAATCACGCAGTGCCTTTACAACGGCGGTAATAGAACAAACACGCCATTACCCTGTATTATCAGAGAAGTTGTAACAGCAATTTGCTTTAGGGGGGCGCATTGGTGGAGTGGTGTTGGATTTTAAGCCCAACACCTTCCCATCTGCTGCGCAGACTGGAGTTGGAATAGTAGATGATGTTATTCCAAAGTTCGGTGCACCCCAAGGCAAGTCGATGTAACGACTTGTGTGCTAAAGGAATGTGTCATAACGACAAGTTCGTTCTAATGTTAGCGTTGTAAAAACATGCGTGCTAAACTCATGCGGGATTCCGACATACAACCCTGCTGCTTACCATTTGTTGACTTCCGGTCAGTCTTCTTTACAGCCTCCTTAATTAGCCACTGCAGATGTAACGTAATTGTCGGTCTCTTCTGTGGAGCAGGGACCAAGCACAGATTAATTCAAGTTAAATCCGTGCCCCTCTTCTGCTTCCGACGTGATTTATGTGCTATTTCTGAGTTTTCTTGTATTATATAGCCACAACCATGACTGGACCCGAAGGCTTTGAAGTGCTGTACATGAGCACCAGTTACATTACACAAGTTCAGATTAATTGAACTATTTCTACTTTGTGATTTACCCAGGATCACAGGACATTGGGCCAACGCCAACACTGTCCCCTGGTTCTAAAGTTCTGCAACTCTGGTCATTGCGCCGCATTCTTCTTCCCCGTTTCACAAGCTTCTTCTCCATTTGGCTTCTTTGCTGCATTCCGATACTCCAGCACCCATCTAGTTTTTAAAGTGCATCTTGTGATTTCAATTTATATGCACCTGAGGGGGAGTGTGTGTGTGTATTTGTATGTGTGTGTATACCATTTAACCCCTTGGCCGCGGCGGTAATTCCGCTGCGGCGCTAGGGGGCAGGGGGGACCGCGCCGCACCGCCATGCTCGTGACGGAACCACTCCGTCACAAGCCGCGGTGGCGCTGTGCTTGTGACGGAATGGTTCTGTCACGGCCCTGACCGCTCAATAGAACGTGCCGCGCAGGCGCAAAATCAGCCCTGGGCCGTACGGAACCATTCCGTCACCAGCACAGCCCCACCGTGGCTCGTGACGGAATGGTTCCGTCACGAGCGCGCAAGGGGTTAAGACACCCTTCGTGATTTACATCAATGTGAACTTGAGAGTGTGTGTACTGTGTGCACCACTTTTTCGAAGTGACATTTGTGAGTTCTACAAATGAATATTTGAGTGTTTGTGTATTCACTGTTAAAGGCACCCTTGCTGGTTTATATCCATGTGCATGTGTTTGCGAATACCGTTTATTGAAGGTTCTCTGTGAAGTATGTCTATGTGTGTGTAAATATGTGTGCCCACGCTGTTTATTAGGGCACACTGTGTGAAGTATATCACTTAGGTGTATGTGCTGTGTTGAAAGCAACAGTGCAGTTCACATATACTAAACATTAATAAAACGTTATAAATAAATAAACACACAATATAATGGTTGCCATGTGAGTCGATGGTCTGGCTGTGCCTTTTGTATATTTTTCCGATTTTCCGTAGTGCAACTGTGGCCCAGCGCCAACTTTTTTGCCTGTGCTACCTGTAGTACAGAATTGTGCCACTTGTGATGTCTCAAGCACGTTCAAGCTTCGCAATAGCCAACAAGAATTCTCAATTAGCTTGACATGCACCTGAGAGTTTACTTTGTGTTATCATTTTGAAAATGGAATGTGCTCTGTCTTAGAGATCTGATACAGACGTCATTGGGGAAAGGATGTGGCCTTACAGCCAGATCTGCGTACTTTGGAGCTGGGGAACCAGGTTCGAGCCTCGGCTTTGGCTCAGCATCCTGTGATTCTGGGCAAATCACTTAATCTCCCCGTGCCTTCTAAAAAATGAATGTGTTCTTGTGTAAAGTAACTGGTGCTCATGTAAAGCACTCCAATACATTCAAGTTGAGTTCGTGCTATATAAATATGCAAAAACAAACACATTTAGCCACAGATTCATTATCTTAGAATTTCCAAGGAGACAGGCTGTATCCGGAGACTTTTGCTTGAGTAATACCCTTGCACGCCGGTAGGCGGTGTCGGTCAGCTCTGCGTGACGTCGGCGTTGTCCATACCGGAAGTGACATCTATATAGGCACCACCTCAGCATGCTGACATTAGCTCTTTTCTTTTCCGCGCAGCTAGTGCAGATCCGTGAAGAGAACTATCCTCTGTTACTTTTTGACTGACTTTTTAAAAACGTTTTGTTGACGATTTTTGGTGTTTAGGTTTTTCAACATGTCGAAGAAGACTTATGGATTTAAACCATGCGGCGTCTGCCATAGCGCCATGTAGGTGATGAATCCACACCTAATTTGCCTCCGGTTCCTGGAGTGCAACGACTTCTCTAAGTTGTGCTCTGACTGCAGGACAATGGCTCCGAAAGCTTTGAGGTAGCAGTTCCTAAAGCTGCTTGCGGTCTGGTGTTTGGCACTATGCCATTCGCCCTGTCGGTCTCGTTCTCAGTCAAGAGGAAGGTATGGGCACTTCTGCTGTCGTCCTAAGTACTCGTCCTACCACTTGAAGTTGTCGGGTTGGTCAAGTAAGAGGCGTAAGAAACACAAAGTCAAAGCCTGCTTCAATTTCTCCCAATCCATTGACCGACATGACATTGGAGTCTCAACTCTCTAGGCCTCGTTCTGCGAACCTGCACCTGGGTCGGCTCTGTGCTTCCCTGCCTTTCCAGGAGCGAACCCCACCCAGCCTAAAGAATTTTATAATGCCATGTGCTTCATATTTGGGCGACTTGACCCTCCTAGCGCACCTTCGGGCCCCAGAGGCTCAGAGGGGGCTCCATCGAGTTCCACGCCGGTGGCTCTGGCGCTGATTCCCCCACCCCAATGGATCTAGTGGTTGATCCCAACCAAGATTTCCGATGCTGCCCCGCCCCCCGCACCCCCCCGGCGGCGTCAGCCCCATTCTTGACCCTGACAACCCAGAGCCAGATTGGCACCTACCAATGTTGATTCTGGCACCGCCGGCACCCTTTGGTCCTAGGTCAATTCCTCAGCCCTATTTTGAAGGGCGAGGAATGGAGGAAAATTAAGGGGCCTGCTTTCTTCCCTACCGTGGTTACAGAGGAGGGAGATTCATATGCTGTGATGGTGACCAGGACAGCTGAGGTCTTGGACTTTCAGCTCCTTTCGATGGAAGTCAAGATAAAGATCTTGACAGAGGTTCTGCAGTTGGGCTCCTCCTCCTCGGAACCCTTCCTCTCCGACCTTCAGACTATAGTGAACCATCTGATTCCCTCTCAGACGCTCCCTTTCATTGAAGCTCTTCTGGACACATTGCATTTTCAGGCCTATCCTCCAGAGCGGCGAGTCCAGGATATTCAGGTTATAATACCGGTGTTTTAGCCTTTGCCCTGGATATCGGTGAGACTGACTCTGAGACTATTGGGCCACCTGAGGATATATGCGGGCTCTGCTGTGGTACCTGAAGTTCCAGTGAGTGCTGCAGCAGGGGAATCATTCCGACATGGTCTAGATCTCGGAGGGAACTGCTCAAGACCGGCAGTGGTGGCTGACCAACCGCAATTGGGTCAGAGACAGACCCCTCTCTCTTTCCCAATCAGATCTCACACTAGTGACAGATGCGTTACTCTTGGAATGGGGTGGCCATTTGGGAGAGGTGGAGATGAGAGGACTCTGGTCTCTGGCAGAATCAGCACTTCACATCAACTTGCTGGAGCTCTGAGTGATTGACTTAGCATTGAAAGCTTTTCTTCCTTCCATCAAAGGAAAGCTGGTTCAGGTGTTTACGGACAACACCATGGCCATGTGGTACTGCAACAAACAGGGCAGGGTGGGGTCTTGTACCATTTGTCAAGAAGCTCTGCTTCTTTGGACTTGGCCGGAACAGCAGGACATATCCCTGGTGGTTCAACACCTGGCAGGTTCCCTGAACGCCAGAGCGGGGTTTTCTCAGCTGTCATTACCTAGCAGATTACAAATGGCATCTCAATCCAGAGATGGCGCAAGGTCTCTTTCAGAAGTAGGGAGAGCCTTGGTTGGATCTGTTTGCCTCTGCTAAGAACTCTCCATGCCAGCAGTTTTGCCAGCTGGAGTTTCCAGGGCAGCACTCCCTCAGTGATGCTTTTTGTGTTGAATGGAGCTCAGTCCTCATATCTGCCTTTCCGCCAATACCACTCCTGTCCAGAGGGCTCAAGAAGATGGGTTGACCGGGCCCAAGTCATTCTTGTGGCTCAGGACTGGGCACCAAGAGTCTGGTAACCCGAGCTTCTCTAACTGAGCAGCGATCCTCCAATCACGTTGCCCCTTCGGAAGGATCTTCTGTCACAGCAGAGGGGGAGGATCCTCCACCAGAACCTGTCAACTCTAAGCCTTCTATCATGAAGATTGAGCGGTGGCAGTTAACAGCATTCAACCTCCCTCCCGCAGTCTGTAATGATATTTTGGCAGTCAGACGTCCCTTTACCAAGACAGTGTACGCCTACCGGTGGCAAACATTTGTTAAATATGTTACAGAAAGGTCTAGTGATCCTCTTTCTGCTCCCCCTCTCAAGTCCTTTTCTTTATTGTGACCCTTGCCCAGCAGGTCTCTGCTCTGGGGACCATTAACCCCTTAAGTGCTGCTGTCGGCCGTTGGACGTCGGCAGCACTACCTTCGTAGTGCTGCGCACTTCCAATGGGCGACGCTGCCCCGCCCGTTTTTGCGGAAGTGCCGCACTGCCGCGGCCAACGGGTTAAAGGGTACATTTTGGCCTTGACAGCCTTCCTCAGGCTGCCAGACCAACCTTCTTTATTTCAATGCCCTATTGTAAATGGATTTCTTATGGGGCTTGTACATATATTGCCACCTGCCCCATTCATCATGCCTCAGTGGAACCTTAATTTGGGTCTCACCTTACTAATGTGTGCTCCGTTCGAACCTCTGCACTACTGACCCCTCCGGCTGCTTACCATTAAAATAGCCTTTTTTGTGGCAATAACGTCTGCCTGGAGGGTGAGTGAATTGCACGCCCGATCATCCAGGCCTCCTTACCTGACCATCTTCCCTGATAAGTTGGTGCTTTGCACTAGGACCTATTTCTTACCAAAAGTAGTTCCACCTTTCCACGTGGGCAAACAGTCACCTTGTCCACTTTCTATGCTCCTCCGCACCCCTCTAAAGAGGAGGATCGACTCCACTGCCTAGATCCAAAAAGAGCTTTGTCGTTCTACCATGACTGCACTGAAGAAAGGTTATGCCGTGCAGAAGAGGACTGTCTTGTAATGGGTCGTTATCTGCATCAAAATTTGCTATGCTGTGGCCCAAAAAACAGCCTCCGAAAGAGTTACGAGCTCTTCCACCAGAGCTAAGGCTGTTACCACAGCATTGCAACATGGAGTTCCAGGCCTTGACATGTCAGGCAGCAACGTGGGCATCACTGCACATGTTCCCCAAGCACTACTTCCTGGACAGTCAAATCCGCAGGGATGGCCTTTTTTGCCTCTGTCCTGCTGGTCTTTCTGATCAAAGCTTATCCACAGTGCCTCTTCTGGAGATTGTATTGCTTGGATATCTATTCTAAGGTAAGGAATCTGCTGCTAGATGTCTCTATCAGATGGACAAGCTAGTTACCTTCGGCAATGCCTTATCTGGTAGAGGCATGATCTAGCTGCAGATTCTTTACTGACCCACCCATCCTCCCTGTGCTGCAGGCAGGTATTTAGGGTCAGGGTTGTTCCCTTTCAGCGTCATAGTTGTTCAACACACACCAATGTCGGTGCACTTCATGGCTCTGCTCTCCTGGCGTGTAAAGTCGTGAATAGTAACTGACAGCGCACCCAGGGGGCACCTATATAGGTGACGCTGACGTCACTTGTGGAGCGAATGACGCCACGCAGAGGTAACCGACCCACTTACGACTTGCAAGGGTATTGCCAAGCAAAAGCCTTCCGGACCCAGCCTGTCGCCTGGGAAATTCTAAGGTAAGACTCTGTGGTAGATCAATTCTCTACCAGATAAGGCGTTACCGAAGGTAAGTAACTTGTTTGTTCCAACTGCACTTGCAACAATTTCGGGTATGTGATCTCCATTGGTGCATGTGTATGAAAAACCTTAACTGTGTTCTATGTGGATGTGGACTTAAGCATTATGCTCAATGGGTCTAAGCAGAGGGGGCTCTATTTTTGCCTAATTTTATGACTCACAGGCTATTGATTTCTGCCTAATAATTGTGTTAAACTTTGAGGTCGGTGTGAGGCTTGATTTTACTCCAATATTTTATTGTTACAAACGTCCTACAGAAAGAAAAGCCTTCTCTGAAAGGTGATGTTATCTCTCAGTACTGGAATGCTGTCCTGGATCTCTGCACTACAGCTTCTGTACTTAACTAATTTGCTCATAGGAATAAACTAACTAAAGCTAAAAATAGTCCTCCTATTTTGTCTAAATTGCAACTGCTGCTTTTAACACTGAAACATGATTTGTTGCTTTGAAGGTACTACTCTAAGCTTCTCTACTCTACGCCACGCTACTCTATGCCACACCACTTTATGCCACAGCACAAACTTTTAACCATGATGAACAGTAGCCAGCTGTACAACATGGCTAAAAGACATTGGCAGAGCCAATAGCTCTTACATAGGTGCAACCTATTGGATTTGCCATTGAATGTTTTCTCTCTTCAGGCTCTGCTGTCCGATGGGTATGTTCTCACATGCACAAAAGATGTTTCCTTGTTAAGTCACTTTATTTTATAACAATAGACCTCTGGACCAAAAACCTTAACACCTTACCCATTTGCTTAGGTGACTGTTCTGTTTCCTTATTATTGAAAGCCTTACACTAGGTAAGTGGGGGCTTTGAAGATTGTGAAGAAGTGCAACACCAAAACATGGATTGCACAGCACCTGGTGCGTTGATTCCAAACTTTTGAAGAGGTTGGCACCTTTGTGCCTCTCTAGAGCATAGTTGTTTAGGCTGTGGTTGATATGGTCCAAATAGAAATGACTCTCTCGGTAATGGCTTCTTCTCAACACTGGAAAACAACAACAACAAAAATTAATACAATCGGAGCCAGAAGCAGGACTTTTAGGTTGCTGACGCATAGTATCAACTTAGAGTGAATGGCGTCAGAACGTACGTATTCACTCAGTCATCCACCTATACATTCCTTTCTGTGAATTAACCCCTTTTCTGCAGTGATCTGTCTCCCCTGATGAATCTATTGTCTGGGGAATTGAAGATTGCACCAGAGGTGGAAGCTTACTGAGATGCTGCCATGCCATTCCTCTTCTGTGAGGAAGGAAAACTTGCAGTCTTTCTGCCAGATTTGTTCATGTCTTGCGATGAGGAAAGCGTGTGCTGCTGCTGCCCTAGCTGTACGTGTCCTGTGAATGAGGACGGCTTGAACTGTTTCTGCCCAAGATGTATCTGCTCTATGAAGGAGTGGGGAGAAGGTCCACTGCTGTTGCACCTTCTTATGACAGAAAACCAAACATATATTGAATGCCCTTGCATAACATACCCTATGAAGCTGGGGCAGTTTCACAACATTTGATGTGAGAGATCAAAACCCATTGGTGTAGAAAAAGGCACCTTACCTCATAAGGACATTATTTGAACGCCAAAAAGGGTCCAATGCTTGACTTTTCTATTTTAAATATTATTGTGCAGAAACACCAGCAAAAAACATTTGTGGCCCATCCATACACCATTTTAATATATATCTGGTAGTTGAACAAAGCAAGATAATACATAATGGACATAACCTCAACCAAACTAGGGAACCCATAACTAGGTGCCTGTACAACCAGTGAACAGTAGTACTCTGGGATTCGTCCAAACCCACTGATGAAGTATGCCACTCTACTTAAAAAGGGTTCAGCATCCTAATTGAATACATGAATGTTTAGTAATTTCATAAGAAGTTTGGATGTTTATTCCAGCAGTTTTGTACTACTTACTTTTTGCTGTCGGGGGGGGGGGGGGGGGGAGTACAATAGTATTTTTTAACTCCTGTGACTTCCTCTTTTATGTGTTAGCTACCTGTGTTGTACCTGTTCTGTATAGATGAGAGAATCACATGATGTTCTTTTTGCTGCTGCAACCTGTACTTTACTTATTCTTTGTGTTTAGGAAGTTGTGCTCCCGTTGTATATGTTGTACCTTGATTATCTTGTGAAGCTCTGAATAAAACTGTCAATTAAACAAAGGGCAAATGTTTTGCTAATGCCAATTTTCTTGCGCAATGTGAATGAAATAGTGAACCCACACAAAATATGTGAGCTGATTTTACTTTTGGCTTTATATGTGGAATGAGCAGTTTTTGGAATGGGCTAGATGACTATGTAAAATGTTCAATCACAGCAAAAAGCAGCATTTTTTTTCTCTGAACTAAAAGAAAATGGCCCTCATGAGCACTGAGCTTTTTTTCCTTGTGCATGTGAGCCATTTAACATTTTCTCTGCCTGTTTCTGCCATGCCTTGCAAAGCTGACATGGGCTAGGAAAATGAGTAGTGGAAGAAGTCCTGCTGCCAATAGAGTAGGGCAGCTGTCACTGTGACAGTGGTCCTCTGGTGGCTGCATCACTCGGTCAGTAGCTACTGATAGCATTACCAGCAGAGGTTCATCCGACTGTAATCCAGCAGCTCCCCCAAACCGCATAGCTCTATTGTGGAGCGGCAGAGCGGCAGATTTGGTTGGGTGGGAGGACTGCTGGTTTATGGAATTCCTCCTGCTTCGCCAAATCCTGAATGAAACCTGTGGCTTTGAAGTCCATGGAAGAGTGGTTGTTAAGTGATCCAGAGACATTTGTATTTGCTGGCATATCTTTCTTTCTAGGTGGGTAAACTGGTCTCTCTTATCACATATGTGCAAGTGTTTTTGTGGAAGTGGTTTGGGACTCTTGGCTTTTTTTAGGCGGTTTGGAATATGTAGTTGCCTACAGTAGTTGCGGTCAGATTATTTTTAAGAGGCGGGAATCAGTGATAAAGGGGTTGTAAGGAGAAAAAGTCAGGGGGTTTGAGGGAAGGTTTTATGATGAATGCAGAGATGTGACATTTTCAATTGGATCTGCAGAGGAAAGATGGATTGGGTCGAGGAGGAGTCACAGTGGTGGGTGGTGTAGATTACATAAATAAACGCATAGGTGAGAAGTGGGGGCAGTGTTTTGGCTGCACTTTTTCTCACAGTGGTTATCTATTTTCCTAATGTCAGCTTACCAAATGGGGGTGGTGTATGAGGAAGGATTAGTTGTTGGTGTGCTGAAAGGTAGGTAGGGAGGTTGGGTGAGCTTGGGTGCGATTTTTATTGTTGTTGAGGGTTTGTGTTCTATTGATCATCTATCCTTGTATTATGTGTGAATGTGCCTAATGATGATAGCGTAGGAGGATGGGCTAGGCTTAAGGCTTGTGGAGAGGAGGTTAACGGCAGGAGAACTAGGAGGATAATTAGGTGGGGGTTCACTTTTTGGAAATCATTAAAGGATGTGGAAATGGTGATCAAACTGACCAAGGTTATCATCCATGTTTTGCACTGTGATTCTACTATTGTTGTAAATGGAGACTGCAATTTTGTCAGTGAACATAGGGGATAAAGTGACCACAAATTTCTTCCCACCTGGAATTTTGGATATGCGTGATCGTCAGATCCATGATGAACGGCTCTGTACTTGGAGCTGTATTTAAAGAGGTGATGATGAGATACTTTTTGAGGGTGCCTTCTGTTCAAAAGTATTGGTCTGTAGTGAGTGTTTCTGGGCACTCTGTATTTAAGTATAGATTTGAAGATTTTCTTGTAGCATTTTAGTGATACCCGGAGGATAATTGTAAACTTACTGGGACTAGATTTGAATCTGAATAGGAGGAGAGTTCTGCTGGAGCCTTTTTAGAAAGAAGGAGATTGGTATAGACAAGTATGGAGCTCTTGATTGTGCACCAACTCTACTAAAGGGGGAAACTAAGGGGATTGAGACCTCAGTAGTTTCCCAGGAAGTCGATTTGATCTTCTTTGATTTTCAATAGACAAAATACTCGGTTGGGAAGTCAGTTATATTTACATTTCAAAATCAAGGCAAGTAGAACAAGAAAGGAGGAACATTAATGGTAATCCAGCTTCGTAGAGAAGGGACTGTATAAAGAAAATCTACTCAAACTCCAATTGAAGCCTGAAAGTGTTTATTAACGAAAATAAATTTAATAGTCTGTGAATTACAGATTCAGTCGGCCAGAATGCCCCTCTACAAATTGTTGGAGAATGCAGTGGGAAACTCATAGATTCAAACATATGGAGCATGCACAGGTGTCCGAAGACTAAGACCATGAAAAAGGAAGTAGATGGCCTTCAGATTGTAACGAGTAGGTAAATATTTCAGCTCACCTAGCTAATCACCACGTCCTCCTCTTGGGAGCAGTGGTGAAACAAAACTTGAGGGGGGCCCTCCTGCAAGGTATGTGGCGGGCCCCCCTCTGGACTCTATCAGGAGCTCTCCTGCTGAAGTGCTGTGCTAAGGGGGCCCCCTGGAGCTTGGGGCCCCACTGCACCCCGGGGGCTGCGGGTGACTTTGTTACGCCCCTGCTTGGGAGCCAAGGGCTGAGAAAGAGCCTCGAAAATCAGACCGACTGAGCGAAAAGCATGATTGAAGACTGGGGAGAGGATTTAGCCTTATGGCTAGTGCGGTCTACTTTGAAGCTGGAGAACCGGGTTCGAGTCTCAGTAGGGGACGCTCAACATCCTATGATTCTGAGCAGATCACTTAATCTCCCTGTGCCTAAACAAAATCTGTAACATAACTGGTGCTCATGTAAAGTGCTCTGATACCTGATATCGTCGGGCTGTGTTTGCGCTATATAAAACTCTAAAAAAATCAAAAGAAGCGTGTTACGGTTATGTTAACAAATATTATATTCCAGAGTTGGGAGAAAAGGTTCTCAATTAATGATTTCAACATGATCTGATCCAATAAGAATGTGGGAAAAACAAGAAGTTTCGAAGGGTCCTTCTCTCTTTTATGTCATTTCAAGGATTATGCTAAACTGTATCCGTCATAAACTGTCCTTGTGTAGATTCCTAGATTATCACATGCAATAAGCAGAATTTGCATATTTCCCATCATTATCTCTTTATAAGCTGGCTGTGCATGTGTTCCTAGATCATCACATGCTATATACTGCGCTTCCACTCTTCTCTTGATTATTAACCCTTTCGCTGCGGCGGCAATTCCGCCGCAGCGCTAAGGGGGTGGGGCGGCCGCGCGGCGCTCCGACGCTTATGACGGAACCGCTCCGTCACGGCCCTCGGGTGGGCTGTGCTTGTGACGGAGCGGTTCCGTCATGGCCCCGCCTGTTCAATGAAACGCGCCATGCAGGCGCGGCGAGCGAGCCATGACGGAACCGCTCCGTCACCAGCACAGCCCACCCGAGGGGCGTGACGGAGCGGTTCCGTCATAAGCGTGGGAGGGGTTAAATGCTTTGAACGGCACTTGCAAGCTGCCATTGAAATCATGGGCTGCGAGTTATCTTTGCCTGCTTTTCAAGACTTTCACAAGCTATGAGATGTCTCTGCTTCTACAAATTTCGTTGATCTTTGTTTTCTCACAGTGCTCTTGTATCGCCAGGGCATTGTCAGCAGACATTTTAATTCTCTTGACACGTGCATGCTGAAGTATTGCCACCGAGGTGATTTTCCTGTGGATGTGGGGGACCCATCTTGAGTACTGCTGCATCTCCCCTTTGCGTCCTAGCCCTGTGTTATAGTAGAGTGCACTCTGGCAGTGTTCGCGTTTCTCGTGGTGGTCTAGTGCAGAGTTCTCCCAAGTCTGTCCTGGAGGGCGGGATCCATGCCAGATTTTTTAGCATGTCCCCATTCAGATAAATGTAGTTATCTTAAAAATCTGGCATGGATCCGGCCCTCCAGGACCGGCTTAGGAGAACCCTGGTCCTAGTGTAAGTTACTATGTCCAGCTGTTCATCACAGCTTTAAACTCCTACCTTTCTCACTAGCCATAGTACAGATCCTAGCATTCTTCTTCCTGGAGATCTCAACAAGGGTATGTGGCGGGAGCTGCCAGTATATTTATTTATAACCTGGGTGAAGACTAAGCACGCTTTCTAGATTTAAAGGGGCAGTGTTTCTGCCAGACGTGGATTAAACTTTAATATTCAAGGAAGGTGATCTAGAAGTGAATGAAGAAATGCTCATTACAGGTGAGGAATCTGTCCAGTGCAATTTACCACCTTATAACTGTTCAACGTTCATCATTTGTTCCACGTTGCAGTTAGGTCAGTGCTTTAAGGCGTGCGAAAATTAAAAAAGAAAAACGGAAATCTGTGAAAGGTGCTAATTCGATTCAAACTGTATTTTTAGTAATAACCTTTTGAAATGCGATCCCTTGCCCTCTGAGATGCTCTCCACTTGTCGACGCCCATCCAAATCCCCCTTTTTATGCATTTTAAATCGGCGCACGCTTGCCCTGAATTTATGCATGTGAATAGACAGAGATGTAATTTAAACACATCTGTTCAAATATGCATTTCAGATCAACCCGCTGCCGGTTCTCATAATACGGCAGAGTTTTCGACGGGCATTATATCCCCAAAGTACACACCAGATGGTATTTATTAGAGAGCGAATAGAAATGAAGAGGGGGAGGTTGGGCCTTTTTTGTCTTGAGTCACTCTTCTTTCAGCCATAATACACCAAGGCTGGCTCCAAGTTCGGAATCCATAACTATTTTTTTTTTTTTAAACGTTCCGCTGTAGGCGGAAGTGCTCCTAAGAAGAGTAAAGACTTGGTGGAAGTTGTGGCCCACATAAGGATATTGATGATCAAAGGAATCACAGGAAGCGTTTAGTCTACTTGCCAGGAGTCTGTGGGGGGTCCTCCATACTTCTGTTAAAACAGCACTGCTGATTTTATTGGATCCGACATTGCTCGCTGTACGCCGGATATATGTTACGCAAAAGATATATATCTATACTACTATTATAAAGAGAGAACTTGCACCTTTTGGCCAGGTAAACTCGGGAACCACAGCGCCAATCTACACACCCGATACATCTATGAAAATGTCAGGGTGTGTAGATGGACATAGGCTATATAAATTTTAAAAAAAAGTAAAAAAAATTACGTTTGTAAACAAAGTAGTCCCCTGAAAGTAGCGCCGGCCGGGACCTAGCGCTGGCCACGACGTGACGTGCGTGATGATGACGAAGGAGGAGGGTGGTGCAGTGACGAGCGGCTGTGCAGTGAGGAGCGGCGGCACAGGTAAGGAAAGGGAAAGTGAGACTGTGTGATGCAGGGGGAGGCAAGAAGGAGGCAGCAGTAAATGAAAATGTCGGAGCGCGAGTGAGTCGGGGCAGGAGGGGGGCACGAGTGAGTCGGGGCGGGAGGGGGGCGCGAGTGAGTCGGGGCGGCAGGGGGGAGTGAGTCGGGGCGGGAGGGGGGCGCGTGTGAGTCGGGCGGGAGGGGGTCGGGCGGGAGCGGGTGTACTGCCCCCAGCCCCTTTCTGAGCTGCTAGTATATATATATATATATATCTCCAAAGAAACAGTCCTGTTTCCCTTACTGCCACAAATGGAATCCAGCACAGGTACGGACCACAAAAGAAATGTCTCCAAGCACTCCAATAATTTCTTCGCAGATTACTTTAGTTCATCATATGCACCACAAAGTGTAACGGACCAGTGTCCGCCCAGACGCGTTTCGATCGCCCACAGCGATCTTGATCACATGACATATATATAGCGCAAGGATTCCAAGTGACTGCGCTGCAGCTGGTTTTTCTAGAAATGCAAACATATTCCCTCATTTTTCCAGGGAGCCATATCTGAGTGATAAACCGGACTTGTTCATGGACAGCTAGACTTTTGAGGTGATGCAGCTGTTCTGGAAGAATATTTTTTTGTTAATTTCATTGCTCAGGCAGCTATCGCAAGTCTTGGACATACAAGACAACCACTGTACTCAAAAGTGTTTGCTTGGAAGCAGTCACGAGTGCCTGAATATTGGCAAGGATTATATATGTATACCATTCCAAGCACAGGTTGGATTCTCAGGGGCGTAGCGTGGTCAATAAGATGGGGGGGGGGGGGGAGGGGGAAGCTACAGATTTCCCAGCTTGTCATGCTGGGATATCTTGTTAAAACACATTATAGGAGATGCAGTACATGTGGCGATTTAAGGGGCAGTGGAAGGAGAGCGGATTGTTAGGGGCGCTTAAAACACATCTTTCAAACAAAATAACCTTTATTAAGGCCTTCAGAACAGGGTCAAGGGAGAGAGTGTTTGTTGTGTGTGTGTTTTTGTAGGTGTGGGCATGTAAAAATCCCAGGTGAAATCCGACAGTCACTTCATCATACCCGACTGAAAGCCCTTGGACCCAACTATTTTCACCAGAATACATTTTTAGGGGGTGTAACACCCCAAACACCCCCCTGAAGCTATGCCCTGTGGATTCTAGCATCTAAAACATTTGGACAGCAGGAATATGAACGCTTAGAAAACAAGGCCGTGCCCTGAGTTTGATCTCACCAAGTGCTCAATGGTAAGGGTAGGCAATGTAAGGACGTTGCTTGCTCTTGGTTAAGAATCAGAAGTCTCAGGCCGGTTCTGCCCCCTCCTTGGATGAGGAACTCACTCTTAGTGCTATCCCTGTACCGATAGGCTCGCCTCGTATGGAAAATTACAGGGAATTCGAAAAAATGCAATGTCGCTGATTTCTATGCATTAGATTAGTTTTTATTATTTGGGAAGGTTGGATTCAGTGTTGTGCACCAATCTTGCAGTCCTAATCTGCTCTTCTAGTCTTCATTACTAACGTGACAAATTGCGCTCGTCATTGAATTCTTTACCTGATGTGACAGTAATCCTTTTCTGCTCAGCCGCTGTGCTCAGTGACTATCTAAACCAGCCTCTCTTTTTTGAAAGATATTCATTAATGAACTCTCAGTCAAGCCACACCATCGAAATGTGCTATAATGTGATCCGGAACCAGGAAAGGAACACTTTTTTTTGTCTATCACAAGACACAAATGTAGGACTAGTCCTAAAAAGAGTTTCGTGGACCGTGATGTTGTAATTTTTGTGAACAGATAACTCTTTGGTCAGAATTTTAAGTTTTGATGTGTAGCATGCTAGCGGAAAGGGCATATGTGCGCTTTACATATGACAAATAACTATTAAATATTTGGGAAGTAAAGAGATTTTCGTCTTCTCCAGTCGCTGGTGCAATGAGAAAGCTGGCATTTACAGGAAGACCACCTGGCTCTTTTTAAGAGTTGACTGATTAACTTCCCGTGCTTTCTTGACTTACACAAACAAGGTTCACTTTTTTTGTGATTGAGACCCCCAAATTAGCTTGTAGACTATTACTGCAGAAAGCTCATTTTAAATGCCCAAAAGCAGGTGAAAATTCTGCTGGCCAAATTTGGTTTGCTGACAAAGGCTGATTTAGCGCCATTTCATCACCAGAAATTGGATCAGAAGCCACTATAACTTTAATATCCTGTCGTAATCAATCACACTCCGCCTCTACTAATACCAACAGATGCATGCCATATTAACGGCATATCTGCATATAGTCACACAGAATCATTAATGACATTGAATTCTGTGAGTATGGTAATGTGAAGCTTAGCTTGGGTGCCATCTGCTCCAACAATAAACGTGATTTACATGCAATTTAATGATGAGAAAAGTGACACTGATGCATAATTTCACAAGAGTGAAGTCATATTACCAGTCACTCCCTCCCCAAAAGAGGAGGCCACCGCTAGAAATAGGATATAATGTTAATTATGAATATTATTTACAGAAAAGCGTGAATTATACTCTTTGAGGAAATTGAACGAATGTGCTATGGTCCACTAAATGCCGTAACGGTGAAGATTTGGTCCACACTTAGCGAAAGCTATATGTGCTTCTTGGGGGCACTGCATCTCATTGTACACAACAGTGAGTAGGCTGCAATGCCAACACTCTTACTTGTACATACATGCATTGGTCCATGGAGAGACCCCAGGCAGGTGCAGTCGCACAGCGGCACAAGGGTTTGAGGGAACTCCTGCACCCTAATTAAGACTGTCTTTTGCCACCCAGTTTCCTTGCATCGGTCACTCAGCACACCACAAAGTTGCAGTCAACAAATAGCTCTGTTTTTTTATTTGTGGTGTCGGTGTGTTGCTGTGTCTGCCCAGTGTTGACAATGGAAAAGGTCATGATGTAGGTGAATCTGACGTCAATTGGTAGGAGGTTGTAAGTCCATTATTCATGTTGGTCCCTAGTTACAGCCCGAGCTCTGCTAGCTCAAACTCTACATCACCCCCTTTCTTTGCATACATGATACGTCATATCAAGTCACTACACCCAGCATGCCTCTGTGAACCAACGAGAAGCCTCAGGGGTGTAACAAATGCCCCTGACGCCCCCGCGGTGCGGGGGGGGGGCAGGCCTACCCATACTGGAGGGGGCCCCCCTCAGCCCCTACTGATGCAAGTGTGAGGGACCCCTTCAGCATATCTTGCAGGGGTGTCCCCTCACGTTTTGTTACAACACTGAGAAGCCTGAGAATTGTTCTGCCCTGTACAGGGCAGTTAATAATTGCTCTTCTGCCCTACTCTTAAGTACACGCATGAGGGCCAATAAGTAGCCTTGGAATTGTTCTGCCATGCAAAGGCCAGGTGATGATTGCTAGCCTATCCCCCTCTTTCCCCCGCTCCGGATCTGTGACTGCAGAGATGCTGCAGGACTCTGAAGCATAGATGTGGCCAAGTGCTGGTGCTCTGAGCAGACCTCGGTTGCAATGCACAGAGCCAGCCTCCCTCATGGTCTGGTGCTTCAAGTTAGGAACCTGGCCAAATTAACCAGACAGGAAAAATGCCTGTGGTTTCTCCCTTCTCCCCTCCTCGAAGAATAAGGCTGCGGGGGAGGAGGGGGGGCGGTTTTGGACAGATCTCGTGACACTAAAGCAAGTGATGGATGGAGACCGCAGTCAGCCTTAGATGGGATTATCAGTGCAGGTTAGAAACCCCTGTGTCAAATTTTTCCAGTACCAGATATTTCTAGCCTTATTTAAGCGGAAAAAAATGAAGGTTGGGGTGTGAAAACCCCCAGCGTATCTGTGCATATTAGTATGCATTCATTTCTTTATGGAAAAGCAGTGCGAACGAACATCCATGTGATTATTTTGTTTGAGCCGTCAAGTGAAAATCGTTCAGTCTGAAACCTCTGTAGAAATTAAGCCATTATGGACCTTAACAGATGGGTGGAAATGTTATTTCCACTCGGATGCAGACACAAAGAAGGGAGAGAAGATTGGGAGCGGGAGGAAAACAGCGATTTGCGATGCAGCCCGCAGTTACGTTAGGCAGCCCCAGAAAACATTTTAAAATATTTGAAATAACATAATTGCTTTGCACCGGGAACACGCGCATGAATAAAAGATGCTAGCAGGTGTCCTGCCAGTGTGGGGACTCCTGCTGCTGCGTTTATTGGAAATATGCACGCCATCAGCAGATTTAAATTTGCTAAGAGAGATCGAAACAGAAGGTTTGAATAATGAACTTGTAAGCTTGAGACATTACATAATTTCTTGGAACAGAGTTTCTGATTCAGCTTGTTATGCGGCGCATAAACGGCTTAACATAATTAGATGTGGAAGAGGGGCTAACGTTCGGTGTCGGGACTTTCTTAACTGCTTTGAAATTAGTCTAATTTTGTTCTGTAACTGTGTTTTTGGAAGATTGCAGACCTGCTCGCTTATTGGTTTTCGAGAATGTTTTGTAGAGCTGTGAAGCTGTGTGCCTTTACTGTCTGCCTTGAGTGTGTGTCACCCCAAGGGGAGGCCACATTAGAATGCGGATGGCTTGTCTCCCTTGTTACTAAGGAGAGTAGACATTACTCATGCTGATGTCTGTCTGAAATCGGATAACTTCTCGTTGTTCATCGAGGGGGGGGGGGAGTGTACATTCTGTGTGTGTGCTGGTGGGTCTGATTGTATTCCTTTTCAAGTGCTCTTTTATAGACTACATGTTTGGTGGTTTTGGGGACATAAGCAGGAATCGTGAGCAATCCAGTTCCTAGAAAACTGTAGGGCTGATGACTTTATCCATGGAGTCAAATGCAGTCAGCCATTTTAAGGTGCAGTTGAAAAAAATTAGAACGTGCAGGTTTTTCAGCGTAGTGTACTTGTGTGAATCCAAGGTCTAGGTGCGTGTACTGAGCCACAGACTGTCTTTATGAATCAAAAACTGTTTTTTTGGGTTTTTTTTTGGTTGGGCCAGCCTGAGCTCTTTCACCAGCGTTGGTTTTTCAAGTGATTGATACATACTGTTTTTCCCTGAGAGCCTTTTTCTTGCTTGTCTATTGTGCAGTTTTGCTCAATTTTGAACACGTGAAGGGGAACTGAAATTCATACTCCTGCGTGCTTCCGGGTCTTAGTAGACGTCCTGTGCTATTTAAGCCCTAAGATTTTTTTGTAGGTCATAGTTGCTCAGCAAGCAAGCCATGCTTGATGTATTGGCCACTCCAGTTTTGACCCCACAGAGACATCCTCTTAGACAGCAATACATTATTTCTGTTCCGTCTAAGTGCATGATCAGCCATGCCATGGACATGAACTTTATTACCCCCCCTAGGAAAGCACCTCTTCATTGCTCCTGTTCATCTAATTTTAAAGTACAGGAAATCTGCATAGCGCTTGATCTGTTAAAAAACACATAGCTGCGAGTGTACAAGGCTTTTCTTAAGAGCACACCACCAGTGCTGCAAATGCTAGGGTTGCTGAATGCCAACGTTGCCTAGTTTCCCCCCTCATTTTGTTCAGCATTCTACACTTCCTGTCTTTCATCTCACTCTTGCAGGTTCTTTTCCATCCATGCAGACTCGTCTTTCTCGTCCTTTATCCCTGTTATTCTTCTCTCGCTTTCTCAAAGTTTGATGATGAAACATAAATCCCAGTCCTTCAAAAGTGAGTGCCACTGTCCACCAGCTGCAACCAGCTCTGCAGTTCAAGTGCTACATCTTCAGCTGTAGGAGGACCAATGGTGTGAAACCTAACCAGGGCTCAATTTTTTGGAAGTGGGATAGTAATACTTCTTTCCTAGGATCGTTCAGAAGCTTATCTCAAGGGACTTTAAATGCAATCTATGTGATTATGAGAAATAGTGAGACAGTGCTGGGCTTTCAGGAAGTGGAAACATTCCTAATCGCATCCCTCAAAATTAGATCCCACCCTATTACTACCCAGTTTGCCCACGAGACTGTTTGGAAGACTCAAACACAGAAATCTATTGGGGGTAAGCTAAGATCTCGACTGGTTATTGCCAAGCAGGTAGACAACACGTTTAGGATTAATGAGCGTACATTTTATCACTCTCACCAGCAACATCTTGCATGATTATTCTTGCACTATTGAATGCTGACACTATGGCGTTCCATTCATAATGTGAAAGCATAGTAGATTAAACTGCAATACTTCATATGGCATCAATAACTCACGAATGACACTTACTAAATAACGCCATAAAACGCTTATTTTATTCTTGGTAAGTCTCTCCAATCAACGTCTGTGATTTGCAGCCAACGTCTGTGAGTTACAGCGAGCACGTTTTGCCCCCTGTTTGCGCACAGACCTGTGGCTTTCTCAAGCAAGGATAGTTTCATTGTTCCAGGTCCAGGGATAATCTGTCTTCTGCGGGAAATCAGTAAGGTTTTGATTGGTGGGCTGTGTATATGGTTATAGATATTAGGATAAACTGTGCTAATGATATTAACATCCATTATGATAAACTCGGGACGCACTTTGGTCTTAGTGAGCAGTCTGAAAAAAGTGGCAGTTTTCTCCCGAGCTATTTAGAGTTTGTAGAGCGCACTTAAACAAAAGTTGTCAAAGCGCTTTGGGAGGCGGTGTATAGCATTTTATAGCAGTTACTAGGATAACTAAAGGGATTTAGAAGAAAAAAAGCTATTTCTTTAGATCTTTTTTAAAAACAGAAAATGAGTCAAGACTCTCGATGTGGGCAGAAAAGGACTTCCAAAGTTTGGCGGCAGCCACCGAGGTGCAACAACCGCCCCATCTAGCCTTCCAATACTTGGGTATTATTGCCTTTTTGTGTAAGGAGGATCTGAGAGGTCTGCTAGGGATGTACCAGCGAAAGTGAGTTGAGTTGACTGGGCCCTTTCTGATTCAGGCCAAAGAACTTCATACAGAGAGCTTTAAAAGTGATCCATTTTTTAATGGTGAGCCAGTGGAGGGAACAAATCCCATCTTCTCTACTGCGGTCTGCTATGATCTCTGTAGCGCTGACTGAGTTCGAACGATTTGTAAGCATGACGTATGCAGCGCAGGGGCTCTGCAAATTCCTTCTCAGCCCTTTCTGAGAAGGACGACCTGTGCAACAATGCCCCGTGGAAATAGGAATTTTAAAATTCAGCCTCTTTTCTCGTGCTTGACTAGATGCAATTCTACTCAGTTGGAGCATGAAATTGTTGGGCAAGCTCCACGTGTTCACCAAATGTATACATCTGGTAGCAGATATTGAATTTTCTGGCTGCCTGAAAAAAGGGCATGACATTTGGATGGGGTGTAAACGTATGCATGTAATCATGCAAGCACTGCAGCAAGAGGTGTGTGGCCTTTGACCACTACTAGGTAAGCATGGTGTAAAAGCAAAGTCTGTGCCTACACCAGAAGGATTGGCCCTACGTTCTTTATTTTCAGTTATCTTAGGTGCTATTGCAGGCACCCCATCAACATAATTCCCTTAGTTGGCCAGTCCATTGGGTGCGTTAAAGCTGGTCAAAAACCCCAATGTATTGTGCACCCCAGAGTTCCCTAAAGATTAGAACTATTGCCTACCAGTTCCCTAAACAATAGTTTTAATGCTTTGCATAACTGTTCGGTCTGGTTCTATCCTTACATCTTGGTGAAGGGCAGTCCAGAGTAGGATTTTGACATTCCACAGACATTGTCCGACCCCGTTTTGAGGGGGAGCATATGGCAGAAAGGGGTTATTGGGCCCATATGTGGTGACTGAAGCTGTTTGCGACTGGTGTTCTGTGATTCTCCCCCCTATGGCTTCAAAACGTGGCCAAGCACCCCTTTTTCACAGTTGACTCTCAATGTAGGAAGGGTGAGCAGTCAAAGACTTTTCAGGGAGGGAGTCAGGTGGAGGGGTGGTGGGGGGAGCTTCAGACTCAACAGACAATAAACAGATGCAATAACTTACTGTCTAGCCTAGTGTTTATTTATTGGTTAATAGAAAGTCCTTTAGTCGCACAGAATAATGTGCATTGAGTAGGTAGGGGACTTAGACACAGGGTTGTAAACCTGTTTGCGATCTTCAGTGAGACATTACACCCTTGTACTATCCTACTGTTAACAGAACTAAGTAGTAGCTACAATCCCTGGGTCATAACCCGGGACAAGGCACTGATTAGATCTAGGTGCAGTTTACTCAATATACCCCGTAGCGTAGATTTGCACCACAGTTCAGTTCGCTTTTACCAATTCAAAGTAGCCCAGTAATAGGCTTCAGTTATTATGGCAGAATTCTTTCTGTGGCTTCAGCCTCTTATTATACTTCCAATGTATGCCCTGTGGTTACATGTGTTCTGTAGAGGCAGTTTTGGTAGTGCTGGGTGGCCGAATATGCCAGTTCTGTATCTGTTGCGGTGGCTTTTAGAATATAGGAGCACCCCTGAAACCTTACTCGGAACTTATCAGCTGGTCGAAATCAGGGCGGCGGCTCATGCTTCTTCAGCAGTAGCGGCCTACCTAGGCTGAAGGCAGACTGTTTGCTAGGATGACAGGTGTTGCGGCCTCCGGGTCGCTCATCAGTAGATGGATGTTCTCATCAGTTGAGCTTCCAGGTCCAGCAAGATTCCTACTTCAGTGGTGATGGTGAATCTCCAACAGGCAGTGGCAACAGCAGTCTCTCTGGCACGCATCATAATGCTGACTGCACACAGTGCTTGACCGTTTTAAAGTCTTGGCACATTTCACAGCAAGAACCACTGAAGGAAATCGGGGCACCCCTTTGCACAAAGGCCAATCCTAGCTTCACAGCTTTATAGCCACTCTTTTTTTGGTTATTCCTCATGAGGAGGACAAGGCAGACTCCTTACCTCTCTCAGCAGGAAAGTAGCCTTCTAGACACCAGACAGACCCTTTGCTCCTCCAGCAGAAAGAGCCTATTTCAGGTGACATCCCCTCACCTCTACGAGGCCTGCTATCATGCAGACACCAACCCTCTTCACTCAACAATCCTTTAAGTACTCTGCAGAACACTCCCTTCCATTGTTGTGAAAAATGTAAAGCTTGAACAAAGTGGGGTGTTCTGGGTTGCTCTGTTATACACATTTTCTAGACAGGGGTTGTTGATACACTGTTTAAGGTTTCAGAATAGTTTGGGTTTTTCTTCTCTCAAAATGTCATTTTCTAGTCATTCCTTAAACACAGTCTTTGTGCAAGGAAATGACTTTCACAGCAAGTAATAGGGCTGGCTCCAAGCAGGAATATCCAAAACATTGGCACAATGAGGTGTGAGATCTCTGCACCTACCTGTCACCAGTCTTCCTGAAGCAGTACTTGGGGACATGCAAAGGAGTAGGCCCTGCTAGAAACTTCCTCACCTTGAATACCAGAAACTGCAGTCTGACCCCTCATCCCTACCATTCACCTAATGGTAATGCTCAGAAGGTTGCTGATGAGTTCTTCCTGACAACAAGTCCCTCGTTGAATTTTTAAGGGTAGCCCTTTCTCCATCATCCTTCTTCACCTTACCTTCTACCCACAGAAACACAGTCAATGCAGTCTCCCAGATATCTCTACACTGGACCAGATTAACTCAGAATTTGGATTATTGATGTGGGACACAAGGCCTGCTTGCATGAATGCAAGCCACTTATTTTGATTTCATTTTGGATTCCACTGGCCTGGTTAAGTCATGTGACATAAGAAGTCATCTCACTCCATGTCCACAAAACTGAAAAAAGGACTATAACGTCTAGACTTCATCATTGTAAGATAGGAAAGGCAGCAGCTATGCACTTGGTCATCAGTACAAGTACATCAATACAAAGTGAGGCCTGCACCTTTGTCATTTTAATCTTTGTATTTTTTCAGTGAATTTCTAGTTTAAAAAAACAAAACATAAACTAAGATTACCATACCTAACTAAGCCAACCCACACTGCGCACATCCTTTGGCCCATGTGCAGTGTGGGGTTTGTGCAGGGCATGGCATGTGGCTAAGCTTAGCTCCCATCTCCCATGGGCGGCAAAACCCCTTGCTGTGCATAGCCTTCCGCCGTGTGCATCATGGGGTTGATTGCAGGGTCTGGCCATCACAATATAAGAATAATGCAGACCTATTAGCTGCATCAAAGGTTCAAAACTTAAATATATAAAAGGCGGGCCTGTTTGCTTTTTTTAGGAGGTCAGGATATGTGTGTGTATATATACACACTGAAAAAAACAAAGGTTAGAGGGATGTTATAGTTAGGCTTAGATTTCACTCATGCAAAACCAGTGGAATTCAGCAGATTTAGTTACCGGAGTTAACTATACCTTATGCCCCCACACGTCACATATTACATCACTCATGACATTGTCAGTGACATCACGGGTGACATCTCAAATGACATCACTGATGACATCATTACGTGAGTAAGCGTTTTTAAGAGTCTATGGGTGTTAAAACATATATACTAACTGACTACAGAAGTTAAATTAGTATTCTATGTGCACTACTACTGAGTATACAAGTTATATACGTTCGGAAGTCTCCCGCCTGAATCTGGTCTATTGGCATGTATGCTCTCCTATCCACAGCTCTACACTAAAAAGTATTCTGCTGCCTAAACAGTGCTGTGTGATGGCACAATGCAGACACTTGAATCAAACTGGCTATTCAGAAGGCCTCAAGTCATCCCATGACTTCATATTTTGCAGGAGCAAAGAGAGACCGCCTTACTGCCTCTTCTCGCCAGTCTACAAACGTGACACATGATTCCTGCGGTCAGCCATGTGCATCCAGATGTCATCAAGGCGGTCGGACCTTATTAAAACAGCTTGGCAATCTTCCAGAACAAATCGTCGGAGCCCTGAGTGGTTTGCATTACGCTATATGGTTCCTTAGCGAGCAAAAATGAACCCCTCTTTAGTCAATGAGGTCATATTTGTAGGATGGATCAATTTACTTAAAATGTATAGACTAAATAAGCCTCTGCAGGTTTGTAGTTGGTGCCTGTGCATGTGGAAGGGGTTATGGCTATAGTCACCCCACAAGCTTTCTCTGAAAAAGACTGTTTGTGATATGAATATATCCCTGCCGTGAATCTGGTTTTTATCCATCCTCACTAGAGAATTATCAGCCTTGTTGATAAAAAATGCATCACCCTGAACATAGCATTCCTTTTCCCATAGCTTCTGCAACAAGTGCCAGTGTGCTGCCAAGCATCATGTGACGTTCTGTAAGCATACTGCGGTGCTCCCACGTATCTCAGCTAGTGAGTTCTCTTAGTTTCAGTAGCGCACATTACAAACCGTGGCTTTGAATCAAATACACTTGATGTAGGAAGAGATTTACACTAAAAACAATGTAATGTTGGGAGCTCCATTAAAGAGGCTCAAGGTCCATTAAGGTTGGACTGACCTTTTGCTCCAGCATTCCAATGTTTGTCTTTCTGTTTCTCTTGTTTTGATGTATAACATTCTATCCCCAGTGGTTGAATGGGTCTTAGCCCTTTGTGGCATTCTGCTAGAATGTGGTTTTGGAATCTGGAACTTGGCATGACCAGGATTCCAGATAAAGGCAGATAGCCTGGGCCTCTCCTCCAAGAAGGATTTAAGTTGTATGTGCTCAATACATATTGGAGTATTACATAAATACTCAGGTGCGGCATTCTTTTTGGAGAAGATACTGTACACCCTTCTGCTTCGCTATAGCAGTTGTTAAAGGCCCTCGCCATCATTCTAAGCTGTGGCCTGCAGCTCAGGCCTATAATTCTGGTTGATTTTTATTGCTAATCATTTTGCAAACCATTGCCTCTGGTGTAGGACACAGCCAGTATGAAGTGCCAAGGCATCAAGGAGATAATTGAATAGGTTCTGCGCCTAGTTGTTTTGCTAACATGTATTTTGGAAATAAGATTACTCCCCTCCCCAACCCCTACTCCACCGTTCCTAACTGTCGCACAATGATGTATCCTTGTAGCATAAGAGGCTTGTCCTGTTGGTGGAGGGTAGGTGTGAAAGACATTCCCTTCTCATACAAGAACAAAAATCATTGTATAGGTCTGTGATCTTATTTATGTCAAGTTGGGCCTTAAGTATGCTTCTGTGTGGTTTCATTCCTTCCATAATCTTTTACCAGGTAACCTATATTATGTTAGTTTAGCAGCCTCACATCTATTGGTTGTCATTGCCATCTTGTCTTGTCCTAAAACGAAAAACCATCAACAACAAGCATTTACAATGCAATGGTTTTGCCTTTGTTAAAGTTAGAGCTATTGGCATTGCTCTTGACATTATTTTTATTTATGTTTTTTTAACATAAATAATGGCATTGTCATTTACAATGCCACTAGCTTTATCTCTCGCAAATGACACACACAAACACACACAGAGCCCCCCCCCACACACACACCCACACAGATCCCCCCACACACACAGCCACACAGAGCCCCCCACACACACAGCCACACAGAGCCCCCCACACACACAGCCACACAGAGCCCTCCACACACACCCACACAGCACAAGCAGGCAACAGGGGCACATGGAGGCACAAGCAGGCAACAGGGGCACACGGAGGCACAAGCAGGCAACAGGGGCACACGGAGGCACAAGCAGGCAACAGGGGCACACGGAGGCACAAGCAGGCAACAAGGGCACACGGAGGCACAAGCAGGCAACAGGGGCACACGGAGGCACAAGCAGGCAACGGGGGCACACGGAGGCACAAGCAGGCAATAGGGGCACACGGAGGTTCAAGCAGGCAATAGGGGCACACGGAGGCACAAGCAGGCAACAGGCGCACACGGAGGCACAAGCAGGCAACAGGGGCACACGGAGGCACAAGCAGGCAACAGGGGCACGAAAACGGAGGCACAAGCAGGCAACAGGGGCACACGGAGGCACAAGCAGGCAACAGGGGCACACAGAGGCACAAGCAGGCAACAGGGGCACACGGAGGCACAAGCAGGCAACAGGGGCACACGGAGGCACAAGCATGCAACAGGGGCACAAGCAGGCAACAGGGGCACACGGAGGCACAAGCAGGCAACAGGGGCACACAGAGGCACAAGCAGGCAACAGGGGCACACAGAGGCACAAGCAGGCAACAGGGGCACACGGAGGCACAAGCAGGCAACAGGGGCACACGGAGGCACAAGCATGCAACAGGGGCACAAGCAGGCAACAGGGGCACGAAAACTGAGGCACAAGCAGGCGACAGGGGCACACGGAGGCACAAGCAGGCAACAGGGGCACACTGAGGCACAAGCAGGCAACAGGGGCACACGGAGGCACAAGCAGGCAACAGGGGCACACGGAGGCACAAGCAGGCAACAGGGTCATGAAAACAAGCACAAGCAGGCAAAAGGGTCACAAGCATGAATTGTAATTTAGACGGGGCTGAAGTGGAGAACGGTCAGTTCGGGAAGTAGTGCGGCTGGTGCAGTGGTACCAGGCCGAAAGGTGAGAGGGGCTGTCTGCACCCCAGTTTGGACAGTTTCCACTACCTAACAGGGATTGGTGGGAGGGGGGCGTACTTCTTGCTTGCTTTAGGGCTGTTACTTCGGGGACGCAGTGCACGCTGCTGCCTGCTGCCGCCGGGACACGACAACAGGCAGGGAGAGGACAGGCTAGGAGAGAGCAGGGAGGGGACAGGCTGGGAGAGGGCAGGGAGGGGACAGTCTGGGAGAGGGCAGGCTGGGAGAGGGCAGGTTGGGAGAGGGCAGGTTGGGAGAGGGCAGGCTGGAAGTGGACAGGCTGGAAGTTTAAAGGCTGGGAAAGGACAGGCTGGGAAAGGACAGGCTGGAAGTGGACAGGCTGGGAGAGGACAGGCTGGGAGAGGACAGGCTGGGAAAGGGCAGGGACCATAAAATACATAGATATAAAATCATTTAAGATCCCCCGTCTTGTAACCATGTAACAGACAGACATAGAAAGTAAAAAAATATAAAACATTTATTAATCTTCATAGCGCCTCGAGAGGCTTCGCACCTCCTCCCCTACAAAAAGGGAACGAAAGATACTTATGTAAGGAGAGGATGTATGCAATGCAGCGCCTTGAAGCGAGACCGGGGACTCTGAGATGTCCCCAAGCGCTGCCTGCCGAGAATGGATCAGAAAAGGTGTAACCGCAATGCAGCGCCTGGAAGCGAAGACTTGAGGCTCGGAGCTCCCGCCACACCCACCCTCTGCATAGAAAGTGCCAAAGTTGGTATACACTTAATGCAGCGCCTTGAAGACAGACTCTGGCCTGTCAACGCGGTGGGGGCGGGGGGAGAGGGCTGGGGTTAAGGCTTCGGCGGAGGACGGCCAGGGAGCCGGGTTCAACGGGGTCACCTTGACTCTGACCTTGGACATGTCTGTAGACCCTGGTGCAGCGCCTTGAAGCGGACCATGGGCTTCAGAGTCGCCCACATCCACAGGACGACATGGAGGAGAGGGGGGGGGGGGGGGGGGGAGGGGTACGTGCAGCGCTTTGAAGCGTACCCCACAATCCACAAGAGTAATATCGGATGGGAAGGCAACACCGCGAGGACGTGGCCTAAGGACCAGAGCGGCTGACTGTGGCACTGAAGAAACAAGTTCGAGTCTCGCATCGTCTCAACATCCTGTGATCCTCGGCACACCACTATATCTCCTGTGCCTGAAATAGGATGTGACCGCGTGTGATGTCACCGCTGCTCATATAAAGCGCTCCAATACCTTCGGTCGAGATAGCCTATATAAAACTGAAAATATATAGCAAGCATTGGCAAAGCCAGGTCCCGCCTATGTAAGAGCTGTTGGCTTTGTCAATGTGTTGAAGCCTATTACACACCAGCCTGGCTGCGGTTCAGCATGGGAATGTAATTACCATATTGATTTGCACTTCACTCCGATCTGAGGCGGGCTGGGCTGTCGGGAGGGCGGTGTGACCTGCGGCAGGCAGCGTCGAGAGCCTGATTGCACGGCCTGAGAGCTGGAGGGATGCTGTGAATCAGCTAGAGCGGCAGGTTGGAGAGGCACTTCGCTACAAGCCGCGATTGTGAGGCGCTGGTGTGCCTGGAGCCGGGCCAGCCCCGCGGGCTCCGGGAGGGCTCTGGGAGGGCTCCGGGCCTCGGGGGTACCCGCCCCCCACCCCCGAGGTACCCCCGAGAGGGTGGAGCGGACGGGGGAGAGGCGAGAGAAGAGGCGGAGGTGCCACAGCGCCTTGAAGCCGGCTCAGCTGGGCGCAGATCACCAACCCTCAGAGTACAGGCGGAGGACAGGGACATAGCGCCTTGAAACCGGCTCAGTTGTGTCTACATCACTATCCCTCGGAGCACAGAATGACAGGGACACAGTGCCTCGAGAAGCGGCCGCAACCCGCCCATGAGAAGAGGGGGCAAGGAGAAAAGGCAATACAGCGCCTCGAAACGGGCTCGGCTGGGCGAAGATCACCAACTTTCAGAGCGCAGGAGGACGGGAACATAGCGCCTCGAGAGGCTTCGCACCTCCTCCCCTACAAAAAGGGAACGAAAGATACTTATGTAAGGAGAGGATGTATGCAATGCAGCGCCTTGAAGCGAGACCGGGGACTCTGAGATGTCCCCAAGCGCTGCCTGCCGAGAATGGATCAGAAAAGGTGTAACCGCAATGCAGCGCCTGGAAGCGAAGACTTGAGGCTCGGAGCTCCCGCCACACCAGCCTGGCTGCGGTTCAGCATGGGAATGTAATTACCATATTGATTTGCACTTCACTCCGATCTGAGGCGGGCTGGGCTGTCGGGAGGGCGGTGTGACCTGCGGCAGGCAGCGTCGAGAGCCTGATTGCACGGCCTGAGAGCTGGAGGGATGCTGTGAATCAGCTAGAGCGGCAGGTTGGAGAGGCACTTCTCCGGTCTCCCCGCGGGCGCCGCCATAGTGCTTGCCGTCTTCCTCTCCTTCTTCCCCGGGCTGCGGGGGGCGGGCACTTCCGGCCGGCCGCGCTAGGATTGGCCGGCCGGCCAGTCACGGGGCAGGAGAGACGCAGAAGTGCCGGCAATGCCGGACCAGACTCGGGGGCGTTCCCGGCGTCGCGTGACGTCGGCAAAAGGGAAAGAATGTCAGGAACGCCCCCGTGTCTGGTCCGGCATTGACGGACAGGCCCCTCGTCCAATGGCAAGGCTCCGTTTACGGAGCCAGCCAATCAATGACGAGGGCCGACCCAAAGCACCCTACAGTTCTCAACAGGATTTTGCCTGCGCGAAAAAGCTGCGCAGAGCGCAGCTTTCGCTAGGCAAAACCTAAAAAGGCTGTCTCACTCTAGCGCTTTATAATCTCTTCCTAATCGCTTCCATGCGTCGGAGAGCCCCCGGGCATGTAGGCGTGTGCGGAGGACAGCCAGGAGTCATCCGAACCGCGCACGCGTGGAATTCTCCCGCACCGCGGGGGAATTCCAGTGGCAGCGAAGCGGCTAATCCATGCGTACCCCCACTCACATGACTGATGTAACCATGCACACTCAATGCAGCCTCTGTTTCTCATCAATGTTCTATTGATCAAGATCTGATCTGTATGATTAGAAACGTCCACTTTCTGCCCCCAGCAGATAAGCCTTATTTGCTCAAATAAAAGCACCCGACAGACCTACCCAGATTACTGTATGATATGTACTACATTGTAGAAGGCACGCCAGCACGGGGTGGAGGTAGTAACTGCTATTTTTAGGAATTTAATAAGCATAACCTGTGTCGGTCTACCATGGATAATTAAAAGGAAGATGATGATGAAGATCTTTAATGAGTATAGAACCTAGGGGTGAAGCTATTACTCTCTAGTCGTAACTGGGGTGGTGCATACTTCGCTTTGTACATCCCTGCATAGCAGAGGTATATATGAAACTGTATCTGCATCACCAGCCTCTAAGTAATGTGTGAACCGACACAGAAATACCTGGGTTGTCACATGCATTATTAGAGACTTTGGAAAAAATGTAACCTGTGCTAAAACTTGCTTTTCACTCCTCATTTAAGATATTTACAGTATTATCGTAGCACTTTTGAGGACTATCATGTCTGTGCTCCACAGCCCACCTATACATTGCTGTACACAAACAGCTCTTTGTATCACCTTGATTCACAGAATAGGCGTTTCTCATATCAGAATCCCTCATGAAAATTCACTTCAATGTATACTGAAGCCCACTGCGTCTTTGCCTGAGATCAAGCCTGATCTGAAAGCCATCTCCCCCCATTGAGGTCTGCTTAAATCATCTAGACAGTTTGCGCCGATTACACAATCAAGCAGAATTCTTTTCCAAAGTTCTGTGTTTTGTCTAAATGTCCTGTCTTAAAATAAAATATAATGCTCATGGTCACTCATAGAGCAAGGCAAATGTAGAGGACTAGGTGCCACCTTCCCACCGCAAGCAAATGATTTGGCCGCCTTGCCTGTTTGGAGAAAACTGACAGACTAGGGTGGCAGAAGATCTTCTGCAGGTCTTAGGAATTCTAATACTAAATGCATGCCCAGACAGTGCCTTTTACACGGTGAGGCCATCTTCAAGCATAAAACCCCGGCTGTCTCTGCTAAGGTAAAGTATGTACTTTTTATTTTGCTACTGGTACCAGTACAAACATTTGGTGTTCACTCTCAACTGAGTAGTCTACAGGAAGATGTCCCCAGTAACCACTAAAAACCTATTACACTGATCTGTTTTTTTTACTTTACTTATGTTTTTTGAAGTGGTGGGATACTTTGTTTTGTCCTGTGTGTTTGTCAATTGTTTGCATGCCATCTTTGGTCTTTACTTTGATTCTGGAGCTTCAATAAAGGGTACCAGTGTGCTCGAGGATACCTCGTCCGTCATAGGCAGTGGTTCTTGAGACTTCATTTAACTGTAGATTTTTGTTCCCAACTTTACTTTTATTTCCCATGTTATTGGGATTGTATGGTATTGTGGAGCGTAAGTAGCTATAGCCACAATTGAAAAATTATATTTGTAGAAAGTCAACATGATGACCACAGATGATAGCCACATCCAGTGGTAAGTTTCTTCCTCCATAACATGGTGCCCCTCAGTGTATATTCAAATAACCACGACAATTCCACACCACTTTTCCCCGCTCGTCATAACTTTCAAATCTCTCACCTTATGGTCTAATATATAAAGAAAACAAAAAACACTACGGTAGGGGGGGACCTAAGGGGAGTTTAAAGACCATGCTCTGAGTACAATCCCCAAGAACCTATCAACAACAGAAGTAACAGAGGGTCTCAAAATAAAGTGCCCGAAATTAACAACAGGTTAACCACAACCAAATGACCACAGTGATATACCACAGAAGTTCTCAGCAGGATGCGAGAAATACCCATCAGTCACCATACGGATCCGCCCTTCATCATTTGGGATTTTATCCGTACCACCCGTCTGAGAAAATCGGTGCCACACACAAAGGTCAACCCGGTGGTAAGGGGGTTCCTAAGTGGATGGTGGCAAAGACAGTGAGGTATGCCACTCGATGTTGATGAGTGGACACAAACACGGGACTGGGGTGTGCAGTGTAAAAAAGAGTGAAAGGGTGAAGAAACCAAACTGAGAGTGCATTAAAATTGGTTTGAACAAAGGCACTTAATAAGAATTTATTCGGTGTGTGCCTGACATACCAACGTTAAAAATCGATATGACCCAAGGCTGTCAAGTTATGTGGACGGCCTGGGGTGAGAAATGGTCAACTAGTTTCTGCAAATAAGCGACTTTTGTGTCATTGCGTTCATCAGGACCAACAATAAAATAAAACTACTGCACCAAGTGAATTTAATAAAGTGAAAGAAAGCACCGGGAGAACAGAAAAGTGAACATTATCACCTGAAAGCTCCGGGTGCCCTTACAGTCTGGGTTAATCCCTGTGGGAGAAAAATAGGTAGGGTGTAACTATTGTTCAATCTATGGGCTGGTAACAAAGTCCACGACTGTGGATCTAACATTAAGTCATTTTCAAATTGAGGAAAAACGGGCATTTAAAGCACATATGGCCCGATGTAGAAACATTCAGTCAGAAATTTCATCATCAAAAAGTTTCCCAGTCCTTACCTCGATCTGTAAGGTAGACTGGCCTCACCCCACCTGGCAGCGGCTCAGGGGAAGATGAAGCACCGCTCTACAAAGACATGTGAAACACATATCAACACACAACATGCACAGTACATGAACGAAACACTTCAAGAACTCAATAGCTAAAAACAAGTTGGAAGGAGTATCTTTCCACAAAACAAATCGTTCCCGGCAATGGCGGGGCCGGGGTTCAGTATGAGAGCAAGTATTCTCCATTACATCGATATAGCGACGTGGAGAAAGGAAACGGAGGGAGAATCCCTCTTACCTCTCCGTCGGTACTTCGGGGCCGGCGTCCTGGCCGTCTGGAGAGGTAACGAGCAATCGTGGGTCGCCTGTTTAAAAGCCGTGCTCCCATTGGTCGCATGGTCACGTGGGGCCCGTCAGTGCCTTCCTTAAATGGCTGTGAGTGGACGAAGCCAGTCATTTGATAGGCTGTGCTCACTGTGAACCAAAGCAAACCATTGGTCGATCTGGGACGCGAAGTCATGGATACCAACACACGCGTCACGAGACGTGTGTAAACAAACCAGAGCGGAATTTAAAAGGGGATCATGACTGAAAAACAAGGCACAGGAAAAGAAAACCGCATTTAATCTGGTATTCCCGCTAAGTATAGCGACCTTATAAAAGCTGATAATACCAAACGGGAAACAGCGGTGAAAGTGTATAGATGGCTTTAAAGCTGAAGGCGGACACTATGCCACCAAGGCATTTGAAAAAGGTGCACAGCAGTACAGATAAGCTGAAGCAAAGCATTCAAATAGTCACGAGTTATGACTTGTCACAAGAGAGTCCCAATAAATGCGATGTCCTAGGTTCATAGTATAAATAGAATAGCAGGAAAACCCCATGAAAATAGGCAGAGGGACCAGGAAATACGGCCCTACAGTGTTGCAGGTGGACAAAAGAAGTGGCGTCAATATGGACAGGTTCAATTAAGTGACGTCACTAGTCCCTATTAGTTGAATTCCACAGAGGATACAAAATGAGTAACAGGGACTCAAACAGGAAATCATTCCTCAGGGAAAGACACTCAATACACCCTATCAAAACTGTGTAGTCAATGCTCAGTATGTAGGTGGACGAATAGAGGAGTACTCAGGCCTGATGACATAATATGATGCCCTGAGGTCTTGCCCAATAAATTGACAGTAGTTCACAGGACGGACCACGGAATATCATCGTTTAATCCGTCTTTGTGAGTCCCCAATTTCAGTACCCATCTTTGTTCTTTAGTCAGCAGGTATTTAGTCACATCAGCTGTGTGTTTGGGGATAAAGGGTTGCTCCAAAACAGTCCATTTAAATTCCGAGGCTAGGTGTTTCGCCTCCAGAAAGTGGGCAGTTAGCTTAGTGGCTTGTCTGGCACATCTGATGGTACTCTTGTGCTCAGATATCCGTATGCGGACCTTACGTGTTGTCATGCCCACATACTTATAGCCACAGGGGCAGGTGATGAGATAGACCACGTGATCACTATTGCAGTTGGTGAATTTAATTTGCTTCCATGGTCTAGAGGTGCCAATGTCGATTTCCAATGATTTTGTCGTCTGTGCACAGGCCTGGCAATTACCACAGGGGTGGTGCCCCTGAACAGGAGGGAGATTCCATAGTGCTCCAATCGCCCTTGGTGGATCTTCGCGTGGCCTAGTATGTACTAGTTTGTCCTTCAGATTAGGACCCCTCTTGAATGAAACCAAGGGGCGTGGAAGTGTTAAGCGTCCAGAGTTCAGTATTGGCCAGTGTTTCTTTACGACACCTTGTATGGCGTTGGAGAGGCTACCATAGGTATGAACAAAGGTTAGGCGGTCCAGGTCCGGCTTGGGAGGCCTGGGTTCTAACAGTGCTTCGCGATTATTGTTCATCGCCCTTTTCATGGACCTTTTCACAAGTTTGGGTGGATATTTTCGTGCCACCAGTTGCTTGCTCAGCTCATTCGAATGTTTTCTAAAAGCTGTACTCGTGGAGCAGTTCCTTTGAACCCGTAAAAACTGGCTAAAGGGTAAACTCTCTTTTAATGCTTTCGGGTGGTTACTGTCAAAAAGCAATAGGGAGTTCCTGGCGGTGGGCTTCCTATACAATTCAGATTGTAGGCCCCCAGGGCAAGACACAATGAGCAAGTCCAGGAAGGCCAATCGTTGGTCTCCCACCTCAATGGTGAACTTCAGGTAGTTGTTTCTGCTATTCAACCAACCGAGAAATTCCAGGCATCTGTCACTTGACCCTCTCCACACTACAAAAATGTCATCGATATACCTTTTCCAGGTTTTCAGGTTATCGATAAACGGGTTTCCATTATTCAGTACGTGATTTTGCTCGAACCAGTGGACATAAAGGTTAGCCAGACTGGGGGCGTAAACGCTCCCCATGCTGGTACCCGATGTTTGAAGGTACACTTGTTCTTCGAACTGAAAAAATTTTTGCTTCATGGCCACGGTGGCACAGGCCATTATGAACTGGACGGGAGTAATACTGTGTAATTCCCTGGACTCCAGCAGACGATGCACAACATCCAGTGTCTCATCCTGGGGGATGGAGGTGTAGAGTGCCTCTACATCAAATGAGACTAAGAGGTCCCTCTCAGAGTCAAATTCGATGTTGGGTAATAATCTAAGTAGGTCAGTAGTGTCCTGAAGATAAGTGGGCATTTCCTGCACCATCGGTCTCAAAAAATGATCTACAAAAGTAGAGAGGGGTTCTAGGGCTGATCCTATCCCCGAGATGATGGGGCGTCCTGGCGGCGGTCGTTGCTCTTTATGGACCTTGGGTAAGGTGTAGAAGTAAGGCATCTTGGGATATTCCGTGCAGAGATACAGGGCTTCAGCTGGTGTAATCCATCCCTCAGCAGACGCTTCTTCAACCATAGTTTTGATGTTCATTTTCAAGTCGTGTGTGGGGTCATGATCTAGAGGAGTGTAGGCAGTGCCAGTGTTAAGTTGTCTGAGGCACTCGGCTCGATAAACTTCAGTGTCCAAAATAACAACTGATCCGCCCTTGTCAGCTGGCTTTATTGTCAACTCTTTGTTGTCAGTGAGTGACTTAAGTGCCAGATGGTGTGATTTGGACAAATTGTGGAAAGTCTTGTGTTCAGTACTAAAAAGGTCATCCATTTCTTTCTCAAGTGCTTGTTCATAGGCTAAGACCTGGGGAGGCATGAGATGAGTCGGTGGAGTAAAAGTAGACTTACACCTCAGTCCCGTGTTCACATCTTCCTCATTCTGCGTGGAGGGTTCTTTATTGGCAAAGAAGAAGTGCAGTCTGATCTTCCTGAGAAATCTTGCCACTTCCAGACGGGTCTCAAACTCATCATTATGATGGGTGGGCACAAAGCCTAGTCCCTTATTGAGGGCCTCGTCTTCTATCGCAGTTAAGGTGTGTTTGCTAAGATTCATGACTATACTTGGGCTGCACTGCTCTGTCCCGCCTCTTTGTTCTTGGACGAGTTGCTCCTCAGAGTCCTCGCCTCTGTCGTTGTTGGTGGGGGGCTGAAGTGGACCTGGGGCTGTGTATTGCCTCTCCTCCTGCCGCGGGATCTGCCCCGGCCAAACCCTAAAAAAGGCTGCCCATTGAAGTTATTCGTTGGAAAATTCCCAGGGAAGTTAGCCATATGTGGTCCCATTGGTTGCTGAAAAGGACCCGGTTGTTGAGGAGGGAAGAATGGGGGCATTCCACCAAACTGCCACGGATTGGGTTGCCACCATTGTTGTTGTTGGTGTCCTCTCCAGTTATTCTTAAAATTTCGTTTACCTTGACCACGTCCTCGTGTGTTAGAGTGATCGCTGCCAGTGTCGCTTCCTGAGGAATTATCACCTGAGCTAGATGTACTGTAGGACGACCCCTTCCTCTGACCAGTAGCGCCAAGAGCCGGTGGCACATAAGTGTCACTCGAGTAGGGATATACTTTCTCAAATTTAAATTTGTCCAGATCTTTTCGGAATTTATCCATCTTAACTGACAGAGTGTGTTCCTTAAAATCTCTATTATTTTTGTTAGTCATCTAAGTTCTTGGAAAAGATTTTAGAACTTATGGTAGTTTTAATCTTAGACTCAAGAATTTGAATTTCTATGAGTAGGGTGTCTGCTATACGTTTAGAGGTTTGGATAATTAAAATCAACCAATCCCTGGTACATCTCCAAGCGATAAGGGCCCAGTTTTTTAAGAACTCCCTATCGCCTAGAAACAACCTCGGTGTGTTTGTCACTATTAGACCCGTTGGGGCACAATCACTACGTAAATATTGTGCCATGATGGTACCATGTAAGGCTGTCCTTGTTTGTGATTTCTTTAAACCTAGCAGTTTACCCCACTCATCCTCACTCACGCTAATGACAGAGGTTAGAGACTCAGTCAAATCTGGGTGTTCTGCAAGCGCAGCCAAGAGATCTGAATCAGAAAATGATAGACCATGATTTTCAGCCATGATAAAAGGAAGTGAGACGTTCAATGTGCAAAAAGTATTTAAGAGAGGCGAGAAAAAAAGTTCTAACCACAGCTGGGTAGCGAACTGTTACTACGAACTTGACTGTTCGTGAAAAGAAGGTCCGCAGTTGAAAAACTGCACTCAAATCAAAAAACACTACGGTAGGGGGGGACCTAAGGGGAGTTTAAAGACCATGCTCTGAGTACAATCCCCAAGAACCTATCAACAACAGAAGTAACAGAGGGTCTCAAAATAAAGTGCCCGAAATTAACAACAGGTTAACCACAACCAAATGACCACAGTGATATACCACAGAAGTTCTCAGCAGGATGCGAGAAATACCCATCAGTCACCATACGGATCCGCCCTTCATCATTTGGGGTTTTCCTGCTATTCTATTTATACTATGAACCTAGGACATCGCATTTATTGGGACTCTCTTGTGACAAGTCATAACTCGTGACTATTTGAATGCTTTGCTTCAGCTTATCTGTACTGCTGTGCACCTTTTTCAAATGCCTTGGTGGCATAGTGTCCGCCTTCAGCTTTAAAGCCATCTATACACTTTCACCGCTGTTTCCCGTTTGGTATTATCAGCTTTTATAAGGTCGCTATACTTAGCGGGAATACCAGATTAAATGCGGTTTTCTTTTCCTGTGCCTTGTTTTTCAGTCATGATCCCCTTTTAAATTCCGCTCTGGTTTGTTTACACACGTCTCGTGACGCGTGTGTTGGTATCCATGACTTCGCGTCCCAGATCGACCAATGGTTTGCTTTGGTTCACAGTGAGCACAGCCTATCAAATGACTGGCTTCGTCCACTCACAGCCATTTAAGGAAGGCACTGACGGGCCCCACGTGACCATGCGACCAATGGGAGCACGGCTTTTAAACAGGCGACCCACGATTGCTCGTTACCTCTCCAGACGGCCAGGACGCCGGCCCCGAAGTACCGACGGAGAGGTAAGAGGGATTCTCCCTCCGTTTCCTTTCTCCACGTCGCTATATCGATGTAATGGAGAATACTTGCTCTCATACTGAACCCCGGCCCCGCCATTGCCGGGAACGATTTGTTTTGTGGAAAGATACTCCTTCCAACTTGTTTTTAGCTATTGAGTTCTTGAAGTGTTTCGTTCATGTACTGTGCATGTTGTGTGTTGATATGTGTTTCACATGTCTTTGTAGAGCGGTGCTTCATCTTCCCCTGAGCCGCTGCCAGGTGGGGTGAGGCCAGTCTACCTTACAGATCGAGGTAAGGACTGGGAAACTTTTTGATGATGAAATTTCTGACTGAATGTTTCTACATCGGGCCATATGTGCTTTAAATGCCCGTTTTTCCTCAATTTGAAAATGACTTAATGTTAGATCCACAGTCGTGGACTTTGTTACCAGCCCATAGATTGAACAATAGTTACACCCTACCTATTTTTCTCCCACAGGGATTAACCCAGACTGTAAGGGCACCCGGAGCTTTCAGGTGATAATGTTCACTTTTCTGTTCTCCCGGTGCTTTCTTTCACTTTATTAAATTCACTTGGTGCAGTAGTTTTATTTTATTGTTGGTCCTGATGAACGCAATGACACAAAAGTCGCTTATTTGCAGAAACTAGTTGACCATTTCTCACCCCAGGCCGTCCACATAACTTGACAGCCTTGGGTCATATCGATTTTTAACGTTGGTATGTCAGGCACACACCGAATAAATTCTTATTAAGTGCCTTTGTTCAAACCAATTTTAATGCACTCTCAGTTTGGTTTCTTCACCCTTTCACTCTTTTTTACACTGCACACCCCAGTCCCGTGTTTGTGTCCACTCATCAACATCGAGTGGCATACCTCACTGTCTTTGCCACCATCCACTTAGGAACCCCCTTACCACCGGGTTGACCTTTGTGTGTGGCACCGATTTTCTCAGACGGGTGGTACGGATAAAATCCCAAATGATGAAGGGCGGATCCGTATGGTGACTGATGGGTATTTCTCGCATCCTGCTGAGAACTTCTGTGGTATATCACTGTGGTCATTTGGTCGTGGTTAACCTGTTGTTAATTTCGGGCACTTTATTTTGAGACCCTCTGTTACTTCTGTTGTTGACTAATATATAAAGAAACAAAGCAGTAAAGTGGGAACATGTTATCTCATCCCTGATTGCAAAAACAACATTCTGCACCCATTTTCCTGACTTAAAGGCACATATTGACTACTTTGAGGACATATGTGCTACTATATGCAATATTATACCTACATTAAAAATATTTTATGTTCAAATCTTTTTTTTACTCAGCGAAACATTACTAATATACATCACTAACTAGGCTAATAAGCGAAAAGCAAATCAACAGACTCTTCATGATCTGATATTAAACCTGAGACCCCAGACTCTTTTATATTGCCAGCCCAGAGTTGAGACATACCCTAGCTTAGCTCTTCAGTACTTCATTAGCTCTTCAGTACTTCAGCACCTAGCAGTTGGAGGGGGACACCGACAATAGAAGATTGCGTTTTCAGGATTGGATCAATGGACTTCGAGTGCATATCCCTGGGGGAACGTCACACAGTTTCCTTATAGGCACCTGGTTTGTGTTGCAACAAAACAATGATCCTAGGTAGTCAAGTTAGAATGTTTTATGTGTTTCTCCTCTGAACATCTTGTAAAAACTAAGGCCATTATATTTAGACCTGGGCAGTAAAGTAATTGGTTCAAAACATTAACAAATACCGGCGGAGAGAACACGTGGCTCCACCCTCCAATCACTCCGATAGAAAATCAGACTTGGTTGGAATTAAAACCTTTTCAATGGCTGCTTTTAGCTCGAAGTCCACCCCTAGTGGGACATAGTGTCCTCTAGTTTCTGGTTTTGTACCCCAGTAGTTGTTTCTGCATGTGTGTTCTCCAAGCAATAATTACTGCAGCAACTAGATTTTTTCTGTGATCTCCGAATGGAATTCAGATATTTGTGCACTTCATAAATTAAAAAGGTTCATTTTCATTGCCTTAGGGGCGAAAAGAAAATGTTATGAAGAGCCTAGTTTGATATCACCATAGGAACAGACCAATACAGATCTGGTGGTTAATAATTACTTGCACTGTTGCCAGTTATATCCTTAAATGCCTTAGATAAGTAAAATATTAATGCTTTGGAAGAGCAAATGAACGGATTGTAAGAAAAATGACCGTTAATGTTGTTGGGCTTAAATTGTCAAGAGATGTTTAGAGTTTAACATACACATGCCAGTGTAGTGCAACAGGTTTGTGTGAGCGCCTAGACGGTGTCTTGGAATGTAAAAATACTTTGTATGTGTTAACGATTAATCTATATTTGCTATTTACTTAGTGTCACATTAAAATCAGGCCTGCTTATCATAGGTTTAGGATGCAGCAGGAAACTTAAGCATCCATGACTTTGTGCAAGGCTTTTAATTCTGTTTTAGTTTGCCACTATGTGCAGTTTGTATGCCAATTTCTTTTAATGAAAGTGTTCTTAGATCATAGTTCGCTTTAATAAATGGCTTTCTAGTATTTCCTGCGGCTTTATTCCAAAATCCTAAGCAGGGCATCCAGCTCACATTGTTTTTGTCTATGTTGACAACCTGTTGTTACCAATAGATTTCACATATGCATATAGTAGGCTTAGAGGGGGCTTTTGGCTCCCTCTATCAGCATTACTAACCTCTCACCTCAAGATATTGACTTTTGTGAGTGGTGGTGTTGTATGTCAGTGAATTGAGACTGCTAACTCACACCACTGCTCTAATTTGCTACCCTGAGAGTGTCAAGTGCTGCAATGGGGTACTTGGTTACCAGTAAATAGACCGTGTGGACTTGTTGCGAAGGACTCACATCCGTCGCTACTAATAACCCAATTCCTTACAGAAGCCTACTTCTGTTATGCCACCACAGGTTGTACCACCTTTGGTCCCATCTGTGGGAGCACGTAACTATGCCCTGGTATGTAAAGTGTTATAAGAGGGTGCCTTTACTGTGCTATCATTTCAGGTTAAGTGTTTTTATTGACTAGAAATTAGTGAAATTACATGAGTCATTTACTGAAGATGTGTGGTGGCTATGTGCAAGGGATACAAACCAAAAAGAGTACATGTTTTACGATTGTGGTGCAAGTAACTTATTAAACATAAAATACATTTCTGGTGAGGAGGTGTCTTGTTTGCACGCATGCATTTAAAGCAATGAACTTAAAAAAAAATACACACAAGGTTAGATATACCAGGGAGGTCTGCATCATTTGCAGTGTTAATAATAATTGATAAACAAGACCACATCAATAGGTCAGGGGTTATCTTGTTGTGACATAGTTTCCTAGGCCTAAAGTGATTAAGGAGGCGCATTAAATCACAATTTCTTGGGAGAATGACCAGCACTAAACGTTCTTGGACATTGGTGCAAAATTAATGTTCATCATTACTTACTTCGCCCTCTTCCCTCCTTTTTCATTAATCCCCTTTAATATGATGGCTTAAGAAGACGTGATTGCTGCTCCCAATAGAGTAATCTCTGTGGCTTGCCAGTATGGTCCACCGTCCACGCTGCACACAGTCCCACGTTTCGCGTCTGGCTGGGCAGGTGCTTTTTGACTGTCTTTGTTTAGTCTGAACTATAATTATAATCATATATATATATCTCACGCCTACTAATCTATCACACTGCTAGGTGTTGCGCCCCAAAATAATATAAAGTGCACCTTTCTGGTCGCAGACACACAACACCAGCCACATAGGATTCCAATAGATCTAGTTTTCCACCAACCACACTGTAACATGCATCACGTCTGAAAATGTTCATTGGTGCCCCACATTTGGGTATAAATGCTACAAGTTTAAATGCGTTAAATCGGTTTTCCTGCATTTTTTATTTTAACAAAAGGCAAGACTTCTCTTGCACATAATGCAAGAGAAGTCAATTACACATTTGAAAAGGTCTATGCACTGCACTTTGGAGTTATATCAATGTTGGCTAATCAGTGCACGCCGAGCAGCAATGTGTATACCACTATCTTCTAGGGTTTGCATGGAATGATCAATATAACGATTGTCTTACATCTTAAACTAACGGCTTTAAGATCATGAACACTTTCTCCTGCTCCCTATGATATCTCCTAATATGATTTTAACAAGCAACACCACACTACTATAGTTGTTAAACTCCTTTTAGGTCAAGCGCTGCTCTGCAAGGCATGCTGTAGTATGGTAGAGACTTGAAGCTCCGCCCATGTCCCACCCATCTTTTCAATTGACTCCTATTACCGTCATTGCGAAATCGTTGCTTTTCATTCCTGAATAGGCTTGTTAGTCCCTCCTTGGTACCGCCTTGCCTGCATTTGTAACCTCCCATAACAACTGGACCTTTTACTTGTCTTATTACACGCTCTACTTTATCTTGGCTGTGAGCACTATTTTGTTCAATGATTTGGCCATATACCACGCACTATGTCGCAGCACGCACCTGTCTTTTATTTTAATTACTAATGGCGGCCTCTTTAACTATTATGGCGGCCACGTTTCTTTATTTACTTTAGCAGCACGGTCCCCTTTAACCCCTTTCGCGCTCTGCGGGCGTATTAATGAGTGGGTGAGGTTCGGACGGCCCCCGGCCATCCTCCGCACACGCCCACCGGGGGCTGTCAGACGCATGAAAGGGGTGAGGTATAGTGGCCGCGCTTATTCATTTAAATATTTTTTTGTTTACTAGCACCCATTGGGCGCATTCACATTAATGGGGCCACGCCCCTTTCTTTGGACTAGCCCCATCTAAAGAAAGGTGTGCAGCCGCTATTAAAGTAAAAGCGCAGCATCGTGTGCTTTTACAAAAAAATGCATTTGTTTGTCAACTTGACAGACAGATGCTTTTTTTTGTCAAAGCCCCCATGCCCCTGTTTCACTTTAATGTTGGACACGCCTCTTTCTTTAGATGTGACTTGTCTAAAGAAGGGGACATGCCCTTCATTAACGTGAAAGCACAGCATGGGGCGCTTTGACACAAAAAATATTTACAATGCAATTGTTATCGCATTTGCAAGACTTTGAGCCATTGGCATTGCAGATGTCAATAGCTTAAACTCGTAAATGTGAGAACTATTGCATTGTAAATGCTTGTTAGTTTTTCATTGATGATTAACTGTTCCTCTTGCTGTATAGCCCTCAGTTGATTTATCTGCTTTCTTCATTGATTTCATTCATTCTTGTACCAGGTTACTTATTATGGTTATTGCTAGTGCATCTCTTGCCGTACCACGTCTTGTCCACTTCACGCAGCTCCCCGTAGCTATTATTCATTCATTGGCCGTTGGAGGCTGGACCCTCAGTTTGCGACTGGCATGTGAATGTACAACAGTGTCTTAGACACTGTTTACGATTCCCAATAGGGTCGCAAATTGCATGCCTCATTAATATTCATGAGGCAGTTACAATTTGCGACCCCATTGGGAATGGCTAGCACTCACAGGGATGGTGGCCTGCTGAGGTCCGCAGACCACCATGCCTGTAACTGCATTTTTAATAAAGCAGTTTTTCTCTTTTTTTTAAATGCAGCCTGTTTTCCTTAAAGCGAAACGGGATGTATATATAAAAGGAAAATGAAACTTTTCAGTTTCAATTTAAAAAAATATATATTTTCTCTCATGCTCACAAAGGGGAAGGGGTCCCCTGGGGACCCCTTCCCGTTTTCGAGTGGTTTACCATCTACTTGAAGTAGGTGGTAAACTGCAAGTATTTTGCGGCCGCAAATGCGGTTGCAAAACAATAGTACATGGCAGTAAGTCTCGCTATTAGGGAGGGACGCCCTTTCCTAATAGCGAGAGTCGCAAATGCTATTTTTTAATGACTCGCAAAAAAGGATTTGTACATGCTATTGCCCTTTTCTACGGTCACAAACGGGAGGATCTCCAGTTTGCGGCCTCAAAAAAGGGTCGTACATCTGGCCCATAGTACTTCCTTTAATGCTAAAGTCTACTATGGAAATATGTGTGTTTGAGATCACAAAGATATTTTTACCTTCAGGGTTTTTTATTTTGTCAAGGGTCCAGCAGCTCCCCCAGCAATGAAGTCTTGCAAAAGCATTGACGAAACAAAACAAGCATTGCCAAAGCAAAAAGGCCGTAAGCCAAAGCCTGTTGGCTTTGCAAGTGATTTTATCTGTTGTACAGTGGCGGCCAGCATAGATTGGGGTGGTGGAGGTGGCAGGGGGATGGAATGAAAAAAAAATTAAAAATTACCTTATCGTCGCATCTTTCCTAATGCTGCAATGCAGCGTTGTGATTGGTCTGAGTGCCATGGTTCGGCGCTCAGACGTGGACTGGGGGCCTGGGCATGTGTTCCACCCAGGCTGTAATGCAGCCTGCATGATTAACATGCAAAGTGCGCAAGAGGGCCAGCCAAACATTTATGTGCACTTCGAGTGGGCAAACCACTCCTCCCCTGTCTAGCTTGGAAAGCAGAACTGCGCCGGCCGCAAAGCAGCAGGAACTAATAAAATGATAATAACATTGGGTTGCTATTTTATTTTTACTTTAGTTACCCTGCTTTAAAGCAGTGAGGCGACGCTCCTCCACCTTAGCTGAGGGGCCGGCACTGTGTCTTGTATGTGTACTAAGGCTTACTTGTAATTATGTATTGCGCATTGCTGTGCTGCTCCTGGAATATGCACGCTAGTGTTTTATTTAAAAAAATATATATCTTTAGTTCACAAGTGCACAGAATTGCGTCAGTGGGCGATTTGAAAGCCAATCTGTCGCCTTTAAATCGACATGGAAAACTGTGAATGCAGATTAGCTGATTTGGCACATTCCGTCTATGCTTTCTTTTATGAATCTTTTTTATTGGAAATAGATGTGAAATAAGAAAGGTCAAATAGCGGATTACATCATCCTCATTAAGCTGTCCACAGTGTAATTTCTGGCAAAGTGCTACTTTACTTAGACTATTAGTTTAATAACTCATTCAAACGCTCCCAATCCTTTCCAGGGCCTCATTACACCATTTAAATTGGCTTTTGCTTGGTATAAATTTAAATATAGGGAGATGTAAATGTAATGGATTGGAAAAGACCCCGGACATGTTTTGTTAATCAGAACTTTCCAAGAAGCTATTCTTTTGGTTTGTTAGTAGTGAAAGCACAGAGTTCTAGTTCTACGGTCTCCAGTTTTTCTTGATTTGCTGTTTTACAGTGATAATAACTTGGCTTTTTAAAAAGTTTTTGCTACCTCTGTTTTCTAGTGCTCCGTATTCCAGGTGGTCTCAACTGAACTCAATTTATCAGCTTCAAAAGATGAACTGACCTTGCTGAAAATCAAGCTTGTGATCTGCAGGTTTCATATAGATCCCAGCCGCAAGCATTGAACTCGCTGATCTATTTTATTGGCAGTTACCTCAGCACATAATGAAGATAATGTGCCATTTTATTGAATAATACCTTTTTTCTTGAAGATTTAATACATGGCTTCCTTAATGCCCTTGTAGCGTCTTGTATTTGGCATGCATCACATAATCCTTCGTGATAAAAAATCCTATGACTCATCCTAGTCCGCTTACCCCTTATCTAGGATTATGCTTTCTCAGAAAGTGGTCATAGTTAGATTTTTCTAGTAACTGGAAAATAGAATTCGGTAACAGGTAGGTTTTCTGTATATGATTTCCATTTTTTATGCAACGTTTATTGCTTTTTCTTTTTTCATACCAACCAAAACAGTTATCTGCATATAAAAAGAAACCATCTTTCATCCATGCAATGGTTATACATTTAGCAACATTACAGGTTCCATATTTTTGTGAATCCTATATTGTGGAATATTTTCTCCCTAGAGCTGCGAGGGAAAAGGGGGATGAGACTGAGCCCACTCTCGCACCTGCCAAGCACGAATTCATTATTTGCAAACTTGTGGTCTGGTGTTGGGGCATTTCTATGTAGTGTCTTTAAGCATTCGTCTACTTTACAGTTGTATGCAACATGTTCAAACAGCAGCCAAACCAGTGGCAATTTTATCGCTTGAAACCAAAATGGTATGTATTCTGGGCTATTTATTTGGGCATATGTTTTGGTTGATCAGGATGTGTAAGACCAACTGTGACCTTCAGAAGTCTATTGGCTGTGACCTTCGCCAGCACCTTGGCCTCAGTGTTCAACAAGAATTTTGGTTGGTGTGACGTTCTTCTTCTCTTTGGCTTCCCAGCCACATGTATCTATACTACCATGGCCGTCCTCAGGTCGGTCATGAGTAGACCCTCTGTCATAGCCCGTGAAATAAATTCAGGGTATGCTTCTCCCATGTACTAGTAAGCTTCTTTAACAAGCAGTGGAAATGCCAATAGGTCTGCGTTATACCAGATATGCTGTCCTGGGCAGAAGCAGAATGCGAATGACACTCTAAGAGAACAATGGCTGAAGAGGACTAACCCAAAGCATCTTTATATATATATATATATAGGTATGTATTTCAGTAATTTTTCTTTTAATTATAAGAGCCTGGCAGTCAGTTGAAGGTGTCAGATCAGACCTAAAAAGTGATTTAATACACACAGCTAAATAATATAGGTACAATTACAAATGTGTTTTAAATAACTGTTTGCAAACGTTATTTAACCTCTCCTAAGAGAGTTTAACAATGGTTATCATAGTGGAATTCTTCTACCCATGTTATTTGTTAGGCAGGAAATCTGTAACAAACCCTTTGCCCGCTATGGTAATCTGTGAGATTTCCTGTGATGAAATACCTGTATACTGTGTATTTGCATATAGGCTTTTACACAGTGTAATAACCTGACTTTAAATTCTTATTGCGCTTCACACGTGTTCCAATGAATATGTTGGACCTTTGGCCTTTGTGGTGATTTTTCATAATAAATGGATCAGACTTTGGCATCTGATGTAACTTTCCCTAATGGACTGCTCAGCCATACAGCCTTTAACATTGGCTTGACCCCATAACCAGCAGAGGCCTACTATGCTATGCTAAGTCTGTTTTGTTTTTACATGGAATCTCACAGATTACCTTAGCCGACAATGAGTTTGGAGTTGATTAAGCCCTTTGACAAACCTTTGGGGTAGACAATTTGCTAACTGTAATTTTACACATACTATAATTTTATGACTGCCTGTCTCATGGGTGAACTGTAGGAAAGCCCATGCTCAGCACAGTACCAGGTAGTTACATGTTCAGTGTCATCAAGGCTGTTTTAGCCTTTCATGGTTAGTAGGTCCATTAATTGGTTGGTTACCAGTGAGCTGTTGTTTTGAGCACACATCAGTTCAGTGTTGGGTGTGCATTTTAATTTTACTTTTCCATTATCGATTAAAATGGTGCCTTCCAATGCTTGTTTGTCTTAAGTCTCATTCCGAATACTTATGTACATGCATTTTTATATGAAAAAGTATCCTTTTACCTAACGATTTCAATATGCCTAATCTTCATGGCAAGCATCTGAGCCTTTAGCTCTGCATTTATCACATGTCTCTGTTCACCTCGGGGGCCTTCTGTGGGGGCCTTCTGAGAGGCCATTAAAATGGACCCAGAAACTTCCTCAGAGTGTTCACTTTCCTCGCACAGATTCTCCTCCATGATAGGAGGTCTCTTGTATTTGACTGAAATCAAACTTTACACTGAATGATTAAGTCTTATCCAAAAATCAGAAGCCTCATCTGCATTTGTTGTTGAGAAAAGGCGTGCAATTGAGATGTGTAACATTAATTGCTATAATTTAAGAGCACCTAAATTACCTTTGTGGTGTTATACTGCTGACCTAACTTGACCAGAAAGCCCACATGATTAATTTCAGGGCATATAGGAGTACTCAAATTCATTTAATATCACAAACATGGGAGCCTGTGGCCATCTGGCAGGTGGTTGACAGTCAGTGGCACAGGAGGCAACTGTTATAGTTCTGCTCGCTTTCTCCCATAGATTGATTGGCCTATTGAGGATTCTGTGTGATGAGCATGGCTAGGCTGATGTAAATCTCAAGTTCCATTACACACTGCACTGTTCTGTGTACAACCCCTCTTGACTGAAATGTCCCTGCTGCAATAAATAAGGAAATGCACTTCTTTGTTAAGTGAACTGCTGATTGTTGGACTAGGTTTCAGCTGTGTCAAGTTCCGCAGTGTGGTATGGGAGACAGTACACAGGGCATCATGGCACCATGTATATCTGGCTGGCTTGCAAGTATTATTGTAATCGAAAAGAAAGAGAAACTATTTGGATATTCAATGCTAGTAGCACTGGAACAGGTACTGGTTTAGTAGGGATGGTGGTGGTCATAGTTCTTCAGGCCAGATAGTTGGTTCTTTTCCAGGAAACTAGTGTCTCGGTATTTGAGAGGTTTAGTTAGAAGTGGGTCACCTGCATCCAGTAGTCAATTGCTTGTAGACTTTATTGAAGGCTTCTAGAATCAAGAAACAATGGATTTTTACTAGCTTCTGTATGATTTGATTGTCATTGGAGTAGCTGTAGTCAGAGAGATTAAATGAGAAAATTAGAGCAGGTTGAGAGCAGGGGTAAACACTGAGTAAGAACATAGCAGTGGTTGACCCTTGTGGAGCAACAGCTGTGGGTTTGAATGGTTCAGGGACAAGGGAGAAAGGGCAGTGGTGTAACATAGTGGCCCCCGCTCCAGATTTAATCAGGATCTCTTAGACCCCAGTACTGTGATGAGGGGGCCCCCTACAGCGTGCTCCTTCCCACACTGCAGGGGCTGCGGGACCTGTGTTACGCCACTGAGAAAGTGAAATGATGAGAGTGTGAGACAGATGTAAGAAATTAACCAATTTAGTAGGGCCCCCCTATCTCTAAGTCTCTGAGGAATAGGTTGACAAACCGTACCGAAGCTATGAAAGGTCAAGTAGGAGGACCCTGCTTGGGTCAACTATAGTGTACATAACTTCCCTAGTGGCTATCAGTGTTTTTTCAGTGCCTCAGCCAGGGCGGATACTAGCCTGACAGCCCAAATGCAAGCTATCATCTACACTGAATGCAGATATTTAACTGAAAGGGCATCTTTCAAAGAGCTTGCTTACGAATGAGCTAATATGTGTAGGTTGATGGTTAGGATGAACTGAAATACTACAGCCATTTTTTAGGTCGAGCCTAGGCAGCGCATGCGCTGCTCTGCGAGGCATGCTGTATTCAGGTAGGGACTTAAAACTACTCCCACTCTCTGCCCATATTTTCCATTGGCTTGTGTCATTGTCCACTGTAAACTATGGCTGTTCATTGGTTAATAGCCTTAGCGGGCCCTCTTTAGTACTGCCTGCCTTGTCTCATTTTGTAACCTTCCATCACGACACCCCCTGTTACGTGTGTTGTTACTCGGTAAACTTTAATTACAACCTCCGGGTACTAACTTCTCAAGAAGCTTTGACCTGCTTGCTGTTGCAGGCAGGACACGATCTCTCCTAATGCTTTTAAAAAAAATGTATATCACGAACATGTTTGCAATGCAATAGGTCTCGCATTTGCAAGAGTTTAAGCTATTGGCATTGTAAATGACAATGCCTTTTATTCATCTGTTTTAAAAACAACTCATAAATAAAAGGCATTGCCATTTACAAGGCCTATAGCTCAAACTCTCGTAAATGCGAGACCTATTGCATTGCAAATGCTTGTTACCTAATAGGTTATTCAAACAATTTTGAGTTTTCCTGGGAAAGTTCCAGTCCCTCGAGGGGTTGTTGATGGCTCTGGCCAGATAGCAGAAATGCTGTTGCCGAAGATGTCCTTAGAAAAATGTTGGTGAACCCCAAATGGCATTGGTGGAGTCTTTACAGGCTAATGGGTTGAAGAGGGGTAGCTTTATACATCTATTTATTTGTTGTGTTTAAGGAGGATATGAGTAGATTAGATTGTCTTCCTTTTTCTTTCCCGGGTTAATTTGGCTTTTCTAATGAAGGCGTCAGCCTGAGAGTCATAAGAGTTACTGGCTTTGGGGCGGAGGGGAAGTCACTTAGGTGTCTATACAATCAGAGTTCTTCAATTCATTAATACATTTGTATAATTCCCCTGATGGGGAAGTGGCTTCTGGAACACAACATGAGCAAAGCAGTCTTTTTTTGACTCTTTGACGGTGTCTTCATAGACTCTGGAGGTGCCTTGGTCAGCAACCTGCCTTCTGTGTCCAACAGGCTACTAAAACAAGATACAAACCCACCTGCGGGTCTTTGAGCATGGTGAGGGGAACTATTGCTTTTACATTTGCCTCCTGCTTCACACTCCCTCAACGACTCAGGTGAGAGAGCTTTTGCTATCTGCCTGAATGTACAAACTCCCTCCTCTAACACTGGGTTTAGTTTGGTGCTCTCTTAGCCTACGTCTCGAAGACTTTAGAAGTTGTAGTTCAGAGTCCGTTTTGTCAGATCATGTATAAAAATGAAACATCTTGATTCCTTTTCTTATAGTAGCCCCCAACAGTTCGTCTGCGGAGGCCTAATACTTTTATTTTATGAATGCCCGACCATACTGATAACTGAGAGACTTCTTCGAGGCAAAACACTTGACTTTTCAGCCTTCAGTGGTGCAATTGACCGGCCTAGTCAGATCCTGTTTACACTTATTCATCAGGGGTCTAATTTAGTACCAGCCAAAACTCAGCCTAACTGCTATAGTGAATGTTTTGTCATTTTATTTGACATACCTTTCATATTCGTGATTGGAATCGTTTTTCATGTGTCCTCACATGATTTGGAAACGTTGCGGTTTTCTCTCTATGTATATATTGATATAAAACACGGAATTTCTGTGTGCGATATGTTATTTGACTGCCCCCACGTAATTCAGTTGTTAAGCACGCCACTCAAGCCATTTTGTATCAGGGGTTTGTTTGGTGGGCAAGGTGTTTTTATCACCTGTTCTGCCTAGAGCTAGCAGCTGAAACCCTGGTGGCCTGTGCGTGAAGGATGGCGGGATGAAGGGAAGCCAGAAATGCTCCACAGGATGCTTTATGTGATGTGACAAGGGTGCCGTGTAAGTGATATTGAAACAGGTGTCTCGGGTGTAACATGCCGCTTTGCTTCTGCCTTGCAGGGTGCCAGGAATTACAATTGCTACAGATATCATCTGCGGCTTTCCAGGGGAGACGGACGAAGATTTTCAGGAGACCATGAAGCTCGTCGAGCAGTACAAGTTTCCAAGCCTCTTCATCAATCAGTTTTATCCTCGTCCGGGCACCCCGGCTGCCAAGGCGAGGCAGGTCCCAGCGCACGTGGTAAGAACATGCTGTGTTGATTTCACATACCTGCCATTTATTCCCTCTTGTGTTTCTTTTTCTTTCTTTTTTTTTTTTTTACTTTGTAGCTGAATTAATTTCTTCCTCCCTCCTCGTGGCTTGCCTTCCGTCGAGCGGGGTCTGCCCGCATCACATACTCTAGGTGGTGATGCGGTGGCCAGTGTCTTCATCAGTTAGGCTAAGTTTAAACACAGTACAGCCTCATATATTGACATTGAATGACAATGTAAGCCGGGAGACACCCTTATGCTCCAAATCTACAAAGGGCATGTGCTAAGCGTGCTACAAAATAAAGGTACAATTCGTGCAACATATTTGATACCATAAATCATTTATTATTTAAAATCCTCTGCTAGGCAGACTGAAAAAAGCCCTGGTCTGTGTGATGTTACAGTGTTGAAAACTGTATACTGTGTTTCTTCTTACATCTTCAATGTTGATAGTTGAAGTTTGTGCGACTTGCCTTGCTAGTGTATAAAACATATGTGTACATATATATTTTTTTTCATATACACTCACACATAACCCACGACGAGGTGTTGGCGCGCTATATGGTGAGTAGCACGCTATTCTGTTACTCAAAGTTAGTGGTTATATGCTGTAACAGTGAAAATAAATGTGGCTTAATAAAATGCGTTATTTAAAATAAGTGTATTAATAAATGTGCATTTACCCATTTATTGCTATAGAGCCACGTTCACACTCCATACTATTACAGCGCAGTGTAACTAATGTGAGAACATTCTCCTTTCACCTCACAGATTGAACGTTACAGTGGTTTTTCAGATGAACAGTCTGCTTCTAATCGCAAGGGGTGAATCACTATGGTTTTATTTCATTTCATGGATTAATTCCATCATGCCCTGGGTTCACTTAAATACCTTAGTTTATGACTACTGTGCAAGAGCAACCAGCATGGCCTAAACCATATAAGTGGCTCCATAGAAAGTAATAAACTATTTGTTACCATCGTTAATGGAGGACAACATGATCCACTAAAGGTAGAAACACTCTGGATTAATGGTTGCTCCCACTCAGCAACGGTAATAAATGGCATCTGCGTTTTAAGTTCTCTCAATATGTTGAGTGTATATGCAAATAAATCCTACTGATAGCCTTTTCTTTTAAGTTTTGAAAATGGTTTAATGCCTACATCATTGTTGAAGGATACAGTGCTTGTTTATTTCTTTTTTTACCCAGTAGCAAAGAAGTCAGTTATTTGCTATATTGAATGATTCCTTGCGATTCATTGTCTTTGCTTCTCCCGTTTGTTACTTTAGGCAAATGCTCTACTTTAAAGAAAGCGATGCACTTGCCGCCTTTTCTCAGGCATGAGTTCCGACCTCATGCAATTATTACCAGCTGTAGTTGGTGGTTTCTTGTCCACTCATCAGCATACAGCTCCATGCTTGGCATCTCACACGGTGCCACTGTGTGACTCACTATACCGGCTCCCATCACACAGTCTTCCGCTGAGGAGCCGGTATCACACGGTGGCAGGGAAAACAAGCTGAAATCCACTGTAAATAATGGTTTTCTTGCTCTTTTTCTGAGGCTTTGACCTGCCGATGTTTATTAAGGAGTGTGGAAACACCACAGGGCATCGGCCCCAGCCTCAGCAAGCTTTTGTTGTTTGTTTTTTTGGGAGGAAGGGGCTTGGGGGTGGGGATGGGTTCAAAAGTGCCTTTTAGGTACTTCTCATCGCGATGCCCCGCTCCCTTCAAGGACCCGCCCCTCTTCACACAGTGAGATTGTTCTTCAAGTTGGCAGGTCTGCACCTCATATCCCCGTGAGCCTTTTTTGAGATTCATTGTGGGCTCATAAGGAATGTGGGAGGACTAGGAGGTAACAACTGAACTTTAGTTACTCTTGATTACATTAAGAGCAATATATGCATGAATGAATTGTTTAATATGGATGCCCAGGTTGCTGGCTTTTTAAATGTAATTTTGGGTTTAGCCATTTAAGGATTATTCCTTTCTTTGTTTGCAAAGATTTGCCAACTTTGTCTTGGTAGTAGTCTTATCCATTATCAGAAAGAGTTTAGTGGTATGACCTCTGACTTCCTTTCATATAATCGACCAACAGGTAAGTGACTCCCGTTTGAGTGCTTTGCCAGGACTGCTCAATGTGTACCTTGGGTATTCCCTTAAACTGTTGTTGTACGTCTTCATCCAACGACAGTGCACCCATCAGGTCTATGTTTGCTGTATGTAGCTCCTAGTTCGGTTCAGTGCGGATCTAAGGTTTTCATTACTACTGGCCTAATGGTTACGCAACAATAATATAATTAAATAGGCGGTTAGGGAGGCGAACCAAAGCTTCAATTGAACTAGATTTTTCTGGCTATGTTTTAGTTGCTGACCGGGTCCAGTGATACACCTGCAGAAGACAAAGAGTCATGAGATAACTTAATGCACAAGCCAGGCATTTTCTGAGATATTAAATAAATTGCTAAAGTTACTAAAAAGACAAAATAGAATTTATTTAGCCCAACTAGTATTAACATATTTTTGACCAGCCTAAATGAAAAATAGCCATGGGATAATTCCGGTCACTCAGAAATTAGTAAACCAATATTTTATTAGCTGGATTAAAAATAAAAGTGTTGCTACAGTTGATGTGTGAAATCCATATGCCCAGGTGTTCCCACTTGATGTAGTTTATAGAGAGCTATTTCTTTAGCATATCACTGCTGATGTCATTGTATTCTGAGATGATAATGTTCTGAAATGGTAGGTGAGTCTATTCTGATGATCAGTTAGAGCTAGATTTTGGGAGGTGAGCATGCACTTCTCCAGAGTTGTAACACAGACTTAACCAAAACTAGAAGTATTGGAATCATCTTTACAATGATGCTGTTTTCTTAATATGTCTTTTTCAAGTGTATACCTGTCCTGACAGTAGGCTCACTCTGGAGATGTTCAGATATTAAAAACTAGACTAAGAAGTGTAAGAAATGCGTTACTTACCTGTAACGGCAGTTATCCAGTATTGGTATCTTTCATAGATTCACATGCCTGAATCATTCCCCGTCGTCGGGGTGGGAGTCCCCGGTATATCAAATAGTAATGTCCTAAAGACATATATATACACTAATAGGCCCGAGGCCTCACATTAGTAACCTATCTGAGTCCTTTTGTGAAAAGGACCAAACTTTGGCCAGGAGCCAATCAGCTACTACCACCCTCTAGAACCTTCCTGGAAGGAGCCCTAGTCCCTCAGATTTTCGTAAGCATAGTGCTAAGTAGTACCTACTGAGAGAACCAAGGTGAGCGCTTCCAGGGGAAGCAGGTGGGTTGCATGTAAATCTATGAAAGATACCAATATTGGATAACTGCAGTTACAGGTAAGTAACGCATTTCTTATCCAGTATTATGGGTATCTTTCATAGATTCACATGCCTGAATCAGAGTAGCAAGCAATAGGCAGCACATTTCGCATAATATAGCATGTAAGACACTTGATAATAACTTATCAATAGTGTAACACAATAAACTGCAAACAGTAGCAGGATAAGAAATGTGCAATTAGGTAATAGGAAAGGTGGGATGAAAGGAAGAAGGCTCACCTCTAATGAAATAGATGACGGAGCACCGCCTGACCCACTGCTGCATCCTTCATAAGTTCTGAATCCAAGCAGTAGTGCTTGGTGAACGTATGTGGTGTCTTCCATGTCGCCGCTCTGCAAATGTCGACAATGGGCACCCCAGAAAAGAGCGCCATGGAGGTGGAAACCGCTCTAGTGGAATGAGCCCGAACTTTGGAGGGCAGAGGATGTCCCGCCTGCTGATGGCAGAAGGCGATAGCCGCAGAGATCCATCTTGAAATGCTCTGCTTTGTCAATGGTAGGCCTTTCCTGGGCCTGCTGAAGGCAATACATAATTGGTTGGATTTGCGAAACTGTTCTGTTCTATGAAGGTAGAATTTCAGGCATCTTTTCAGATCCAAGGAATGTAGAGATCTTTCCGCTGTTGAAGATGGATTAGGGAAGAAAGATCTCAGGACAATAGGTTCGTTTAGATGAAAAGCAGACGGAACCTTTGGTATGAATTTGGGGTTAGTCCGTAGAATGACTCTGTCCTGTCTGAATTGAAGAAACGGGTCCTGAATACAGAAAGCCTGTAGCTCACTCACCCTCCTTACTGACGTGAGAGCCAGCAAGAGAGCTGTTTTCCATGACAAATATTTGAGATCCGCTTTATGTATCGGTTCAAAGGGGTGTTTCATCAACTGTGCCAGGACAATATTGAGCTGCCATGTAGGTGGTAAAGGTCGCACTGGAGGATAAGTCCTGAATAAGCCTTTCAGAAACTGCTTGATCAGTCTATTGGACCATAGAGAAGCACCAGATGAGGAGCGTCTGAATCGAGATATGGCTGCCAGGTGGACTTTGATTGAGGCATGGGCCAATCCCGAGGTGGCTAGGTGAAGCAAGTAGGGCAGCAGTTGTGCTGGAGACGACGAGAACGGGTGCAGTTTGTTAGCTTTACACCATAAACAGAATCTCTTCCACTTAAGGGAATATGTCTTATTGGTACTGTCAGCCCGGGCCCGGGCTAGGACGACCCTGCAGTCCTGAGGGATATCTAAGTCCTGGAATTCTCTGAACTCAGGAGCCAAGCCGATAATCTGAGAGATGTCAGATCCAGATGCTGGACTTGCCCCTGGTTCATAGTGAGTAGATGCGGGTAAGGCCTGAAAGGAATCGGAGGCTCCAGCGATAGAAGGTGAAGTTCTGTGAACCAGTGTTGGCCTGGCCACGCCGGGGCTACCAGGATCAGGGTGCAATGCTCTGCCTTCAGTTTCCGAAGGACCCTGGGGATCAGCGGAAATGGTGGGAAAGCGTAGGCAAAGACGTTGCACCATGTCATCGAAAATGCATCCCCAAGCGACCCTTCCTGGGGAAGCCAGCTTGCGTAGTGTTGGCATTTTGCGTTGATCTTCGTTGCAAATAGATCCAGGTGAGGTCTGCCCCATCGGAAGAACACTGCGTCGAGGGCATGTTGGTCGAGCTCCCACTCGTGGCAGATGGAGCGTTGCCTGCTGAGAGAGTCCGCCAGGGTGTTGTCTGCTCCTGGGACGTACTCTGCCCTCAGCGAGATATTGTGTTGTAGTAGCCACTTCCAAATCTTCTGCGATTCTTGAGACAACGTCATGGATCGAGTCCCCCCTTGTTTGTTTAAGTAGTGCATTGTGGTGGTGTTGTCCGTCCTCACAAGCACTGGGGAGTTCCTGATTCTGGGCAGGAAAGCACGAAGAGCCAGGTATACTGCCCTCAATTCTAACAGATTGATGTGGAGCAGTTTCTCGGCTGCCAACCATTGACCATGTATCTGAAGTTCCTGCAGGAACGCACCCCATCCTTCCAATGATGCATCCGTTGTTATCACGTGTGGGGAGATTGGAAGCAGAAATGGAAGGCCCTGGTTCAGGTTTTTTATTTGAAGCCACCAGTGTAGGGCCTTCACCATGAACGGGGTGATCCTGAGTCGATCGTCGAAGGATCCCGTACTTTGAATCCACTGAGCTGCTAACGCCTCCTGTAAGGGACGCATACGGAGGCGGCAGTGTGGAATTAGGAGGATGTTGGATGACATCATCCCTAACAGTGACTTGAAAAGTCGCACTTTGATGATCTTCTTGCGCTGAATGTGTGCTGCCAGCGACCTTAGTTTGTCTTGACGTTCCTGTGATGGAAAAGCCTTTTCCTGACTTGTGTCCAGAATTGCTCCCAGGAAAGTGAGGCGTTGAGAGGGCCGCAGTACTGACTTTTCCTGATTGAGTGTAAGTCCTAGACTCTCGAAGAGCTGAAGACAGGCGTTGGAGGACCTGTTCACACCTTCTAGAGTGGGAGACTTGATGAGCCAGTCGTCCAGGTAGGGGAATACCTGGTGATGCTGCTGGCGAAGGTAGGCTGCTACTGGAGATAGGCATTTTGTAAAAATGCGTGGCGCCGACTTTAGGCCGAATGGCAACACTCTGAACTGGTAATGTCTGTCCGCCACCGTGAACCTTAAGAATTGGCGGTGACTTTTGTGGATGAGAATGTGGAAATAGGCGTTCTGGAGGTCTAAGGACACCATGAAGTCTCTGGAATTGAGCAGTTGCAATACCTCTTGGATGGATACCATACGGAACGATTGTTTTTTGAGGTATGCGTTGAGGTTCCGTAGATCCAGTATAGGTCTCCATTTCTTCTCCTTTTTTTTGTATCACAAAGAACCGTGAGTAGAATCCTTTCCCCCTCTGCCCTCTGGGAACTCTTTCTACGGCTCCTTTTTGAAGCATTAGTGAGAGTTCCGCTTGAAGAAGATGAAGATTCTTGTGTGGCATTGGGCATGGAGGGTTCGAAGGAGGAGTGTCCACAAACTCCAGAGTGTGCCCGAACCGAACCAGTTGGAGAATCCAACGATCCGTAGTTATTTTTTGCCAATTGTGGAAGAAGTTGGAAATTTTTCCTCCAACTACGTAACATGGAGAAGAAGCGGAGGCCTGTTGGAGAAAGAAGTCACTGTCTTCTAGGGGGATTTTTCTTTCCTCCTCTCCCTCGAAAGGAGGACTTATTATAAGAAGACCGGCCTTGTTGCTGCCTCTGTTGGTATTGAGGCTTGTATTGCTGGGACGATACATAGGAGGATTTGTACCCTTGGTATCCACCTCTTGTTTGCTGGCCTCTTCCTCTGGAGCCCCGAAAGGAAGTATTCTTATACTGGAGTGTTCCCAGGGATCTTGCTGTTTCGGTATCTTTTTTGATACCCTGGAGCATCTCGTCGATATGCGTCCCGAAGAGAAGCTCGCCGTCGAACGGCATGTCCAGCACCTTGGCTTGGACTTCTGGCCGGAAAGATGTAGCTTTCAGCCAGCCTTGGCGTCTAAGGACAGCCGCTCCCGCCAGCTGGCGAAATCCTGTTGAGGCGATATCCATCGCCACATCAATAATCTCCGAGGCGGACCGCTCACCTTCAAGGAGGATTTTCTTGACCTCTTCCTTCTGGTCCTCTGGCAGTGTGCCTAGGTATGGGGCCACATCTGCCCACATCTGGCGATTGTAGCGTCCCAAGAGCGCAAGCGAGTTTGCCGCTCTGACATTAATGGCCGACATCGACGAAAACCTTTTCCCGATGTTATCTAGTTTCCGGCCTTCCTTGTCCGGAGGCGCAGTCAGTGCGGCTGCTGGGTTGTTGGATTTCCGCTGCGCGGCCTGTGTGATCCCTGAGTCCGGTTTAGTATGGCCTGTAAGGCATGCCGGTGTCTTGTCCGGGGCCTTGTATTTTTTATCAAGCCTGGCCGGCACTGGAAGTAGAGATGCGGGGTTTTGCATTATCTTTACTCCCTGGTCCCAGATGTGGTCAATAATCGGGATTGACCGGACCGTCTTCTTGAACGGCTCCTTAAAGTCGTATAGGAAGCAGTCCTGAGGTTGAGTGGTCATCTCTATTTTGAACCTAGCTGCTGCTCGTTCTATAATATTGTGAAACCCCCCGATGTCCTCTGGAGGGGAGTCCGCCTGAGCCTGGTCTGGGGAAGCTGGATGTGAGATGACGTATTCGTTCCACTCGTCATCCTGTATTTCTCCCTCTTCCTGTTGACCCTCCTCATCTTCTTCCACTGCTTCCTCTTCGTCCGAAGATTGTTGTGGAGGCAGAGATACCGGATCTGGGGTAATCACCAGAGGAGGTGGTCTATGGCGAGGAGGAGGAGCTGATGACACGGTTACAGGTGGCACCACTGGAGGAGGTGGAGTAGGAGGGAACCGCTGTTTATAGTCCACTATAAGTAACTGGAGGTCCGATACAATTGCAGCCGGAAGGCACACGATAGGCTGTGAGGGAGGAGGCGAATGATATTCCTCTTGATATGGGATTTCTTCCTGATCCATATCTTCGTAGTCCGAACTCTCGTGAACCTTGACCAGTAGCTGAGATGGGCTTGTTGCAGCTGGGAACATGGCGCCATCATCATAGTCCTCAGTCTCCAGTAAATTGGCCGGCGGCAGTGGCTGGACTCTGCTAGGAGACGTCGCTTCTGGCATCAGCGTATGCGTCGATACCTTGAAGTGTGTATAGGTATATTTTACCTTGGGAGAGCCCTCCGTCGACGGGCCCGTCGACGGGGTGGTCGTCGACGGTGAGATATTGACAGCCATCGTGGACTTCTCTGTCATCTTCACCGACGACGATGTATGACGGTATCGTCGTCGACCGTGGATTCTTCGTCGACGGCACTGTTGACTTCTTCGTCGACGGTTCTGTCGTCGACGGCCTCGTCGACGGTCCTGTCGTCGACGGCCTCGTCGACGGTCCTGTCGTCGACGGCCTCGTCGACGGTCCTGTCGTCGACGGCCTCGTCGACGGTCCTGTCGTTGACGGCTTCGTCGACGGTCCTGTCGTCGACGGCTTCGTCGACGGTCCTGTCGTCGACGGCTTCGTCGACGCTGGTGTCGACGTCGACGCTGGTGTCGACGAGGTCGATGGGAATTTCATCGACGACGATGGCTTCAGCTTCGTCGACGAAGGAGCTGTCGTCGACGGCGGCGTCATCGACGATCTTTTGACAGGAATAACAGACGTTATGTACCTACCCGACGACGATGAAGATGAAGTAGATGTCGTCAAGGTGGTGAAAGCAGAAGCTGTCGACGTAGAGATGGTGACTGTCGACGCTGTGACAGGCATGGCAGAAGACACTAGCGCGGGCTTTTTGAAGGTTTCCTGAGTAGAAATCTTCACTGCCATGGTTTTAGGATGACCCTCTGAAGACTTAGGCGTCTTCTTTTGAGGAGTCATATTAGACGGACTTGGAGATGTCTGTCTCGGCCTTTTAGAAGGAGTGTGAGCTCCCAAAGGAACACTCGCTCTCACCTGAGGAGATTACTTGATCTTTGTCCTTCAGCCTCTGAAGCCATAGAAGCAGGCATTCCTCTCTGTCTTTTAGAGTCTTGACAGAGAAAGTGCGGCAGACCTTACAGTCCTTGGCAGAATGGTCAGGGTAGAGACAGTAGAGGCAGTCTTCATGTTTGTCATCTGCATGCAGTCTCAGCTTCTTACAAGAGGCACAGGGTCTAAAGAGCCCTTTTTAGGTCTCGCCTGTCGATGCGCATGCGCATCGAGCAAGCGAGACTATAGGGGCTCATCCAGACTTTATCTAACTTGCAAGGAATCGTGGCGATTCTTTGCAGTGCCCGTGACTTTTAAGCTCAATGCGCATGTGCATTGAGCTTAAAAGCGCGTGCACATGCACCCAGCCGCCTACTCTCTCTCTCAGCCTTCCCACAACTCCGCCCCCTCACTACTTGATTGCACGGCCGCTAGGCCGTGCCTCCCCTACTCTCCTCCCCCCTCCTCCTCTCCTCCCATGCCTGCCTGCCTCAACTCTCCGCCTCCCGCCCCCTCCCCCTAGTTTATTGTGTTTATTTGTATTTCTCCCCCAGGTCGACTGCTGTGCTAGGCTCCTCTCGTTGCGCTGGGTCCCTCCCTCCAAACTTTCCTGGCTCATTCACTTGCTTACAGTCTGCTGCTGTACTGAAGGTCCCCGCTCCCTCTGCCGAGTGTTTTGTTTCTTCTTATACCAGCAGCCGCACATGGTAGTCTGGTTTACGGAAGTTTCTGTACCAGAATTAGTGGCTTGTACATTGATGGCAGCCACCCATGTCAAACCACGTTTGGTGCCGACACTGTTCTTCGGCTGATAAAGGCAGTTTGCCTTCACGACGGAGGTCTGTGTGAGCCCACGCTGCAGCAGGGCGCATTATTAACCCCTCTGCTCACAATTGACGAATACTTGTTAATGTACCGGGAGCACAAATGGGTGTCTTGGAACCGGAGGACGTTGATCGGAATTCACTGCAGGCCCCTTACCCAGACAATCACTGACTTGGATTTTGGTTGCTTACAGCAACATAACCTGTGTTGTTTTTGTGTGTATAGCGCTGCATATCGCACCAGTGGTGTCGTTGCGCTTCAGACGTTGGTTAACAGGAGAGCAGCCGCCTACTCTCTCTCTCAGCCTTCCCACAACTCCGCCCCCTCACTACTTGATTGCACGGCCGCTAGGCCGTGCCTCCCCTACTCTCCTCCCCCCTCCTCCTCTCCTCCCATGCCTGCCTGCCTCAACTCTCCGCCTCCCGCCCCCTCCCCCTAGTTTATTGTGTTTATTTGTATTTCTCCCCCAGGTCGACTGCTGTGCTAGGCTCCTCTCGTTGCGCTGGGTCCCTCCCTCCAAACTTTCCTGGCTCATTCACTTGCTTACAGTCTGCTGCTGTACTGAAGGTCCCCGCTCCCTCTGCCGAGTGTTTTGTTTCTTCTTATACCAGCAGCCGCACATGGTAGTCTGGTTTACGGAAGTTTCTGTACCAGAATTAGTGGCTTGTACATTGATGGCAGCCACCCATGTCAAACCACGTTTGGTGCCGACACTGTTCTTCGGCTGATAAAGGCAGTTTGCCTTCACGACGGAGGTCTGTGTGAGCCCACGCTGCAGCAGGGCGCATTATTAACCCCTCTGCTCACAATTGACGAATACTTGTTAATGTACCGGGAGCACAAATGGGTGTCTTGGAACCGGAGGACGTTGATCGGAATTCACTGCAGGCCCCTTACCCAGACAATCACTGACTTGGTTTTTGGTTGCTTACAGCAACATAACCTGTGTTGTTTTTGTGTGTATAGCGCTGCATATCGCACCAGTGGTGTCGTTGCGCTTCAGACGTTGGTTAACAGGAGAGCAACCTAAAAGTGCGATTTTAGGATATTGCCAGGTTGTTATGATAGTAGAAGCTTAGTTACAAAGGCGCTGCTTTAATTCGTTTTGATAAGTGCTGCGTTACAGCCTCGCAAGCTCAATGTGGCATGTTAAGGACCGCCCATGAAAATTCCACTTCACCAGTAGAGAACGGTTCCAATTCGATAGGACTGACCTTGTGTAAACCTTTGTCCTGTATAGTTCTGAGGCAAAAAACGATATTATGATACAGTACAACCATTTGTAAATAGACTTCTGAAATTTCTGTTTCGCACTTGCACATTTTCCTATTATTCTTCATGTAATCTTTTACCGATGTCCTTAACTTAAACAGGGGCAGGAGGTTGTGAGGTTGCTCTTTCCCATTTATTGTTCATTGTTGATGAAGGTCTGAGTTAAAAAGTTAAGACGATGTGAGCATTAATCTCCATAAGAAATTCACATACCCAATGCAAGCATCTTACACTGTATGCAGTTCACTTTCAAAATGAGATTATCTAAATAAGCCGTTTAAGTCAGTGTTGTTTTCAGTTGACTCTCTTATTTACAGATACACGACATTGGAAAATGTCCAGACATAGCCCTATAGCCTAGTTTCATAAGTCTAATGACATTTGGAAAGAGGTTCAAAGTTTTACACTTTTTTAAACCCGGTTTTATTTATTTTTTCTCTGCAAATAATCAACTCTATATGGTAGGATAACAGTTTCCAAAGCTAGAACATTCCCTTCCCCCAGGAAAAACACTTACTCCTGACCTTCACAGAAGTCGTGGTTCAAATGGGAAATGTTATAAAAAAAAACCTGTAAGGTTAACCACAAATGGGCTTATTTACAAACCCCTTTCGCCATCAGTGCGCCACTTTTAAAATGGGAAAAAGTGGCATACTTGTGGTGCAAGGGGCTTTTAAATAAGCCCCTTAAAAGCACCTTGCGCCACAAGTACACCACTTTTTCCCATTTTAAAAGTGGCACACCGGCGGCGCAAGGGGCTTGTAAATAAGCCCTAAAGGTTCCCCACCTTGTTTTAGGAAGAGCCTGGGCAGTGCATGCGCTGTGCGAGAAATACAGTAGTGGAGTATGGACTTGAAGCCCCGCCCACTCTCTGCCCATATTTGTAATTGGCTTGTGTTATTGTCCTTCGAAAACACTGGCCTCCGATTCATTATTAGGCTAGTTAGTCCCTTCTTGGTACTGCCTTGTCTGCTTTTGTTACCTCCCATAAGGACTGGCCCTTTTACTTGTCTTGTTACACGTTTTTCTTTATCTTGGCTCTCAACACTATTTTATTTAACGATTTGCCCCTATTTCACCCACTGCCTTGCGGGACGCCCCCCCTGCTTTTATTTTATTTACTAATGGTGCTCCCCTTTAACGATAGTGGCCGCGTTTTAGTATTTATTTATTTTAACAGCACAGTCCGCGTTTTTTATTTAGCAGCTGCGCTTACTTATTTATTTGTTTGTTTACTAGCGCCCATGCCACGCTTTCACATTCAAAGAGGCCTTGCCCCTTTCTTTACACAAACCACGTCTAAAGAAAGGTGCACAGCCGACATTAAAGTAAAAGGGTGGCATGGGTGCTTTTACCAAAACCAAACCATCAGTTTGTCAACTTGACAAACAGATTCTTTTCTTTTGTCAAAGCACCCATGCCGCAGTTTCACTTCAATGTAGGAAATGCCCCTTTCTTCAGACGCGGCGTGTCCAAAGAAAGTGGTGCGGCCTTCATGAATTTGAAAGCGCCGCATGGGTGCTAGTAAATTTTAATGCAATAGGTCTTAAATTTTTTAGAGTTTAAGCTATTGCATTGCCAATAGCTCAAACTCTCGTAACTGCGAGACCTATTGCATTGCAAATGCTTGTTTAGGAGTGGCAGACATAGTAGATTCTAGCCTTCCTTCACAAGAGTAAGTATTGAGAGAAAAATATGGATTAAATCCAGAAATAACAGAAACCTGAGCAGAGCTCAGTGGAGACTCCCTTAGCACGAAGTGCGGTAGAAAATCTGAGGGACTGGGGCTCCTTCCAGGAAGGTTCTAGAGGGTGGTAGTAGCTGATTGGCTCCTGGCCAAAGTTTGGTCCTTTTTACAAAATGACTCAGATAGGTTACTAATGTGAGGCCTCTGGCCTATTAGTGTATATATATGTCTTTAGGACATTACTATTTTATATACCGGGGACTCCCACCCCGACGACGGGGAATGATTCAGGCATGTGAATCTATGAAAGATACCCATAATACTGGATAACTGTGCCGGTCTTCTGTCCTGCTTGCATGTGGTTCAATTGTGAGGCTGTGGACGGAAGATTTGGATACCTACTGTCCATAATTTGTAAAAGAATAAGAATAGGAGGCCCAAAGATTTGATCATAAGCTGGCAGCCACGCTATCGGACTTTTGGCTGCCAAATACCATTCTGTGAAGTCTTGATTCCACCTCATGTCTCTTTAATCCACCACCGTTCACGCCCTTAACCTCTCTCTTACAGGTTCTTTTCCATCCCTTTGTCACTTTTTTTAAATCTTTCTATGTCTCCTTCTTTCCTCTTTCGTGTTTTTCCTCTCTTGCTCTTGATCAAAGCCCGTTGAGTAAAAATAACTGCTGGTCCCCAAAAAAGAATGCTGCAACCACTGGCTCAAATTAAATACTGTGTAGCTATCTGGCGTCACCTGTGAACTGATCAAGTGATTTCCAATAATAAGAAATAGAATATCTCTAACTCACTAATTAAACTCAAATGGCAGCTAAGAAAATCAAAGTAAAATCCTGTAGGCAAATGGGCTCAAAAGACCAAGTCTAAAGAGAGGTTTGACTCCCTTCCTCACAACCAAATGACGCACTTTCTTCCAGGCGCTCGCATAACTGAATGGCGTATCGGCTCTAGAAGAGTGGATAGATGAAATAGTGAGTGTTGCAGATATGCTGTTTGGTAATCCCAAAGCTACTCTGGTCTCACTCTGCTCTTTTCCTAAGTCTATTTCTTCTCTGGTCTTTTGAACTCTTTGGGATGACCACAGATGAGCTAGGAATGTATTTGAAATAGCAGAACTGACCTGAGTGAACCACAGGAGTTGTGTTAGTATTAGGACAGAATTCTATTCAAATGTCTTACTGTCAGCCATTTTATACACAATAGCTGAAGATCTTATCTTTCAGAATTGATTGTGTACCGAAAGAGCAAGTCTGGTCTTCCTGCTGTGTTGACCGATTTCTCGTCAAGCCTCACTCCTCTGTATGTGTTCACAGGAACAATTGAGCTTGCCTCTTCTGTTGATAGAAATTGCATGCTGGGAGAACTGGCCACCTGAACAGCCAGGACTGAATTCATTTGAAACACATTCATATGAAATCACCTAACACAACCGCTTGAGAAGTACAGAGATTACCGGAGTGCCAATTTAATTGCCTGCAACACCCAGAAAACCAACTTTTCTTCAGCATCTGTGAATAGGTGTAGATTGATGTTCATTATGAACCATTCATGAGAGCTGTTGCCCTGCAGTTGGCTGCTTTGATGCAAGGCTCTTTTAATTCACCATACTGTTGGGACGAACTAATGTTTTACAGATCTTGTGGCTACGGATGTCTTCGTTCTTCATAATCTGGTCGGTAGGGGGAGTACCTGCCGGGGCGGTGACGTGGGGAGGGGGAGAGGCAGGGTGGGGGTTAGTAATGTATGGATAATGGAGGTTTGCGGGTAAGTAAACATTTAAATAAATCAAACTAATTTCGTTGCGCGCACTGCATTGCATTTGGGGATGCAGTGCGCGCACCGAAATTCGTTTGATTTATTTATATGTTTATCCCCTAAACAAATTATCCACATTTACCATTTATTTACTTGATTTTCTCGTTATTGTGCAGTAATTTTCTCTGCGAAATACATTTACACTCCTTGAAAGTAATTTTCCCAAAATGCGTCTCTCCACTTTGTGAGATATAGGAGTGCAAACAACGTTTCAGTTCACAACAGGGTTATGCTCCCCCCCCCCCCCCCCCGCGCTTTCCTCAGATCCTGTCAGGTAAAATATCTAAAGGTGTTATGAGTTACTACTACTGCTGTATATAGCCCCTCTCACGCTCCTTCCCACAATCTGTAGTTTAAACAGTTCAACACTCTCTGGACACTTTCAGATTAGGTTCAAGATATGGCAGACTTTTGATTCATCTTTGTTGTAAAGGTCGTCCATCCTAAGAGTAGATTTGACAGTGAGCAGGTTTATTTGTGTTAAAGGCGGTCAATGTGCAGGACTTTGTAAGTGACACAAGGGAAAACTGTCACATTTGAAACTCCATGATAAATTACAATACCACTGAAGAAACGTTTTGGGTAGTCCTTTCTATTAAAGGGTCTAGAAGTCTTTATTTTCTGCACCAGATTATAAGGGCACAGTGGTGTTCACAGCGGTGTGAGTGGAGTGTGATTTTTTTTAATGCCTGATGCAATCTTTTTCTGCCCGCAGGACATGATCCATGTTCCATCTTTAAGTTGGACATTTGCCTGTAAGATCCATTCATTGCACTTTTAAGTGGTTCGTCTAAGTACACTTTCAATGCTATTTTGTTAATTATATTTCTGGCAATATTTTTTGGGTGGATCGCATTATATATTTCCTTATTAGGAAGCTTACTTATTCCATCTAATAGGGTTCTGCACCCACGCAGCGTGAAGCATTCTTAGGAATGTAATGCATACTACAAAAGGAGACAAAAGGTAGCATTTTAAGTATTGGGTGTTAGAATGTGAACTGCAGTGTTTTTTCGGATGTACGTGTTCCTTCCAACAACAGAATGTGTCTAGTGAACGATTTCACAGTAGATCTAAAAAAATAAGCACACAGCAATAACCAATGGTACACGTAACCAATACCAAACAAAGACATTTTTGGAAGAAAAAAAGGTTCCAAAAAATGAAAATTAATGGTTTACATGCTTTTGAGAGCGCTTGACTGTGCAAGGTAGATATCCTGCAAAAGAAGTTTTCTCTAGCAATTAGTAAATGGCCTTTGTGCAAATGAATTGAAATGTCATATTCCAGTGCCACTTCGGGTCCTTGTCATTGGATCATGAATGTAAAATCCTTTCCCCCATATTGTTCCCATTTTACTAGACAGACCAGTTCTGCAGAAATGGAGGTTATGCACCTGATGTTGGTGACGCTACTAAAGCATGAATGGGTCCAAAAGTTGTGTGAATTTTGTAGATGCTCACATTATGGCATTCTATGCATTGGGGAATGTCTGCTCATTTATATGATTCTGTTGTTCCTAAGGAGGTGGGGCATCACTGGCCTTTTTCCCCTGGAACTTTGGTGAAGGTGATATGGCTGTAAATGAGTGGACGGTTTGTTATTTCAAAAGGTGGGGTCCATTTGAGACTTGTAGCATATGTGTGAGCATGGGGGGGACTACACAATGATGACACCCCAAAGCTTTACCTCAACAGAATGCTTACAATCCAATGAATTGGAGACGACGTTAACCCACGGATTCATGATGCAACATGTCACCGAGGTAAGGGAACTCCCAACACATCAAAATATCAGAAATACAGTCAATTAAGTAAAAGGGCCCACTCAGTAACTAAGTTCTAGATCAGGGCAATAGTTTAAAGGAGTTATTATGAAAATTCAAAAGAAATGCGGTCCAGAGCCATTGTCACGAAGCCTGTCAGCAAATAGAGTATTACAGACAAGTACAAAATCAAAAATATTCTCAGTTCGAAGTGGGCAGCAAAATCAAATTAAAAACAGACAGCATCCCTAGCAGCACTGGGAAGTTATGTCTGAAAAGTTCTGTCTCACCCCCAAAATAGAGGGATTACATTTGCTATTTTTGCATATTAAACCACTAAAACTGCAGATTCATTGTGGTATGATTAAAAGTGTTTCATTCTCAGCAGATCAGAGCACAGTTTTATTAAGTGTAATATTGCCTTAGCACTTAAGCAGTATCCACTACATGAAAATTGATTTTGACCTCTCTATGCTAATGCCATCCGGAGATGGTTAAAAAAACTAGATATGTGAACACGACAGCAAGCTATTATGAATGAATAGGGTACAGTGAGCTTGTGGAAGGACCTGGAAGTGGAGTTGAGTTTTCTGACTGGCCGGGGACGATTAATTGTGAAACGCATGTACAATGACAATGGAAATGGTCAGTGTGCTAAAGCACAAGTGCAGTGTTGACCAAGCACATTCTCATATGACTGTGCTCTGTAGTGTTATTAGAGGTCTCTGCTGGACTTTAAAATGGTTGTTTTCAGAGTATTTACTAAAAGAAATCACAATGTTCTTAATGGCGCAAGTATTCTGCATGTTACACCCTGATGTTCTTTTAATGCATGCACTGGTGAGCTTTCTCTAGCTAGTCTGCCAGTGTTCGTGTTCTACCTGTCATGAGCCGGCGACTGGTATGTTCTGGTGCATGCAACAGAGTGGTGATTTGAACCAGTCTTTTAACTACTCATGAGCAAGAACTCAGGCTGCACTTATTGGTGATCTCCGACAGATGTTGGAATTCTGAGACAAATATTGGCATTCCTAGGTCAGGCCTTTGGTCAAATTGGTGAAGCTTAAAAGATGCGGGTTCTAAACTGGGGTCCGGCTTAAGTAGCTTTATTATTTTTTTAGTAATCGGTTGCAGTTGGGCGTAATAAGTAAGTAAATGGGTATTGCAGGTTCACTTTGTGTGTGCAAGTCATCAGCAAAGTTGTGTCTTTCCATAAATACAACTTTTGGAAAATGATCCTTTTAAATGAACCCAACCTTATAATAAAATTGAAAAGACTGAATAGTTAAGTTTTTACTACTTCGACATATACAATGCTACGTTGTGTCATGAAAACTATTTAGACGTACGCAGTCTAAATTTCAAAATTGATTTGTACCACCAGGTGGCTGCCTAATTGACCAGCAATATGTACTGTGTCTGGCTGCCTTTTTAATCAATAATAACTCTTATTGAGCTAAAGCTGTGCCCTTGTTGTTTAAAATATAAATTGATAATGCATTTGGCAAAATATCAACAAATGTTGTAATTAATCATTTGGCACAGGAATGACCACTATATGATGTTCGGTCATGACTCCTGCCCTGTGTACCTTAATTGCATATACCTGATAGAGCGCGCAGGTCACCCGACGCGGTTTTACCATACTCACCTGGGTCCATAAAAACAACATATAATGAGTTTTAATCAGGTAACCTGTGCACTTACTCTCATCAGTGATTTATACATTTCATTGAGGACCTATACCATTGACTTAACAATCCTTGTCATCGATACCTAAAGTCTTAAGGGATCAAAAGGAGTTAGAATAATAGGTAGAATAATAACATTTGTACTCATATAATAACCACAAACTCGGGAAAGGTTTAAACTCTTCATCTAAATTACTTAAATGTCTTAATCCAAAAATTAAACATCAGAAATCTTTCATTTAGGAAAATAATGATTAGAATGAAAATATGCAGAGATTTTATAAAGCAGTCTTTACGCATTTGACATTAGGGTGGGAAGAGAGAAGGAAACAGTACAATGACATACCCACATAGAATATTTACCTAGAATGGTATGAAGACTAACCCTGGCCACGGATCAGTCAAAGGATAGAACCCAAAGTGCAAGTGCTAGCGAGTCAACCGGTGCCGACCAGAAATCAGGACAGGTGTGTATGAGAGTAGGGTCTTCTTTCCTATGGTCACCCCACTTTTTGCTTTTTGCTTCACTGGTTTTTGACTTAGATGTGGCTGTGGGCCTGCTAATCAGACCCACAGCCCTGCTGTTCTCTCTCTAAATTCACACCATGTAGGTACATCACCAATTGGGATTTGGGTCACTCTTGTGAGTCCCTGTACAGTGTACTATAGGTACCTAGGGCATAAATGCACCCAAGGCCTACCAGGGACTGCAGCATATCTTTTGCCACCCCTGGCTGGCCATCCAAACTGACACAACTGGCTGATCACTCAGCTGGGGCAAGGTTGTGTAATCACCCCTTGCTTAGATATAGTATACCTATATCTAACCTTATATCTAGACACATATACACCTATAAGTCACTCCTATGGCAGGCCTTAACAATCCTGGAGGCAGAGTGCTTGGTTTTATGTGAGAGGGTGCTCTAGCATGAGCTGAGCCTGTCTGCAGCTTTCGGAACCATGTCCTTATAGCTGTTCTAGGATATTGCCATACCATATACTCCTAAGTGCATTATGAACCTCGCGGTTAAATGCTAACTCTGGTTTGGCTTTATCAAAACATGTCGTGTAAGGTGTCATACGCTTTGGAATACTACCCCCTCGCCAGTTCTGGCGAGGGAGAAGACATGTTACTTCCACTAATCCCTGTTAAAGTTAACCAGAGCCTCAGCATCACAAAATGGATGCTGCTGCCACAGACACAAGTCTGACCTCCTGCTACTGGGAGTCCTTCCAGCGAGGGAGGCTTGGACAATAGGTTTCCTGTCTTGGGAGGTGCTAACACCACCCCAGACAGGCTATAGTGTATTGGGGCAGGGAGGTCTGAATGAAATGAGACACTGCCTGGGGCACACAAGGTGTCCCATGCATAGTCCAGTTCAAACCGGTGCTGGGGCACTCCAGCCCCAGCTCTGGCGCGAAACTGGACAAAGGGAAAGGGGTGTAACCACCCCCTTCCTGGGCCCCACCCATAGGAGGGACCTAGCAGGTAGTCCAGCCCCTAAATTTGGTATATAGGTAGGAGCTGAGTCCCAAGACTTTAGATTTATCCTGACTGAAACTCTGAAACGAAACTCTAGACCTTTGACATCCTACTCGACGTAGAAGACTGAAGAATCTCCCTTGTGGTCAAGGAGTGACCACCCTGCACAAACAGGCACCATCAAGCGATCAACGGTTTGCTTGTCGACGCTCCTGCCGGATCCTGAGCACAGAGCCTGATAAGACCCAGACTTCCAGACTTCCAACAGCCCGATCCACAGTCACAGCAGAGCTGAGACCCGTGAAGGCGACGAGAGACTTGGGACCGGCCATCTTGGAAAGCCAGCGAATCGCTTTCCGTGCAACTTCTGAGGCACCCTCGAAGTTGTGCATTGGGGATTGAGAAACCCCGCCCCGAGCACCAACTACACCGAAGATCAGCCCTCCACACTCCACGAGTTCTGCGTGGGTCCCTTCTGCATTTTCCTGCTCGAAGCGTCTGTCCGGTCACTTGCCCGTTGGCTAGTAGCCTCGGTGACGATGAAACCTTTGATTCACAACGCTGGTCTGGTTGCTCCAGACTGTCCCTTGCTCCCCTGAAAAGGAGCAGCCCATCAGACCTTGCTGGTCTGATTAAGAAGCCATCTTCGATTCCTGCGTGGGTTGCCTTTGCCAAGGTTTGTTGACTCCAATCCGGAGGCCGACACCGCCGACAGCGAGAGCCATTGTGGGACAGTCCGTATCCAGCGCCTGGTCGTCGTCGACACCTCCTGGTCCTCGTGGCTGCAGAGACAAGCTTCACGACATCACCTGATTGCTTCGCGACATCGCCTGGTTCCTTCCTGGTTCCATACTGGTCACTGGCTAGTGACCCAGACTCTGTCCCCTCTGCTTTCAGGTACTCTTCATCCTCGATCCGCCCTTGGATCCAACCGGACACTACTCTCCTGGTCGCCTGCAGTATCTTTCTCCAAGGCTAGTTTCCAATTCTTTCGTTCCCATTCTAACTCGCGTGCGTGTAAAGACACTGCACGCGCATCCCGTGGGCCTCCTGCTCTCTATCCATTGGTAGTACAGTGTAGCCCCAGCGATTCTCCAGGCCCTAGGCCTTTCCTTTGTTCGTGACGTAGTTCTTCTACCACTATTTTAGTATATGGTTCGAAGTGCCCCTAGGGCATTACTGCATTTTGTGCAACTTACTGTATTTTAATGAAGTATCTTGTTATGTGCTGGTGCCTCTGACCTCATAAAGAGTTCAGAGGATTGTGTTAGAAATAAATACATATATATTTTGATATACAACCTGTGTGGTGTCCTTTCGCTTGGTATTAAAGGGATTGCATATGGTAAAACAGCTGGCTTCACATGCTCTCTTGAGTTTAGCCTAAGACTACTTTATCCATGCTACGTCTAGGATAGCTGGTCTATAAGGTTGACTTTACAACCATCACCATAAGGGTTGTTTGGACTGATACCGGGTGCCCACTAGAATAGTGGACATCACATATCATGCCAACTTCTCATAAGGTGCAGCCAAATTTGGATCAGGACAGGACCACTACAGGCTAAGACAGGCACCCACAGTTAAAGTTGCTACGCCTGCGCTACAACCCTCTCTGCAGCTAACAGCCTAACCCTGATTGGGTTATCGAATCTTCTGACAGAGTGCTCCGCCAGCACCTCTGCTCTTAATCGCCTATTGAGTGCGTTGGGTCAGTGAGCTATTCAGACAAGTCGGACAAATTTGCTAAGTAAGCCTACTCTAGTTATACTATTTTCCAGGACAGTGTACAACCCCCCCCCCCGATGTTGCAAGTGTAAGGATCCCCAAATTTTGATTGGACAAGAGATGGGGAGAGATCATCACACCATACTAAAATCAAATTTTTACTACTGAATATTCTATTAATGTTCCCGCCCATCAAATTTAATTTTCCCATGCATCTTTATTCCACCCAACAATGGATGTTCTCATAGAAATACAATGTTAACAATATTTTCTTCCGCTTCGGGTCAGCAGGTTAGATTCCCAGGCGCATCTTCTAATGTACTGTAAGTTTGGCATGGTTTCAATGTCAAATGACTTCAGCTTCTTCTGGAGTTTGACATGCGCAGTGTGGTTTTTCAAGATGGAATTAACACCTCCCAGGCCCATGAATATCGTTACATGAAAAATAGAAAATAAACTGTTTTAGAACACAGAATAAATGAATGTACTGTATACCGCTCTTCTCTACTCTATTCCCAATACTTTAATTTAACAAGAAATTCCGTGTAGGGTTTTAAAGTATACAAGAAAAAGTGGCGCCTATGCTGGTAGCGGTTAATGTGGGTAAGGAAAATAATAAATGCAGAAATAAAAATAAAAAGAACGGTGCAACACGGACAGAGGAGACCCCAAGAACCCCTGTAACAGTTGGCAAGGGCCCAACCAAATGAGTACAACACAATTCCAGTGCACACGTTATAGTCAGTTAGTCATATAGGTTTTCTTTCTTTGTGCAACAAACAAGAAACGCAAATCCTGAGTAATAAGACATGGTGGATACGAATAGGTCAAATCTTTTAAGATGTATTAAGCCCTCCTGTTCTGGAAGGGTGACATCAAGACCAAAAATCACATAACCAGCCGACACGTGTTTCGTCAAGCGAGCTAGTTGGCTCGTGACTCTTCAGGGCTGTAGGCGGTATCGTGTACAAGTTTCAGTTAGCCGGTGATAATTCCAACCCGGCGTTGTCGGGTGAGTATACTGGGTCGTTTGATAGGATCATATGAAGGTAAAAATGAATGTAAATAATACGACGGGCGGGTACATCCGGCGTAATTATGGTACGCTGGAGTGCAGAGTGCCACGCGAGTACAATCCAGACGGTTCTTCCAGTGTAACGGAGAAGATCGGGGAACCCATGAAGGGACAGGTGGTGAGTAATTGGATTAGTCAGCAGTGGCACATGAAAGCACCAAGACTTGCACCCATGAATAGGGTATCTGTGCAGTATTGATGTGTACTGGCATTCTAGAATACGTTTTCTGTGTAATATTTTACTTGTCTTATCTACAAAGGGAAGAACTGGGGTGAACATTGATCTTTTTGCGCAGCTGGTGGGTGGTGAATTGATTTCTGAACTTGAGTAACTTCATACTAACCTCCCTGAGAAACCTGTGACTGCTCACTGCCACTACCACTGAGAGTCAAGTGTGGAAAAAGTTGTACGTGGCCCAGTTTGCAGAGCCATAGCAAGTAACAATAGCAAAAGACCTCAACCCTATGATTGTAGTCAAGTTGCCCCTACCTGCCATGTGGCCTCCTGAACAGGGTCTGACAAATAATAAAAACTGTATTTGCTATAGGCCACCTACAATATTACAGGCAGCAAGCAGTCTTTCAGACTTTTGGCAGAAAAACATATACATTTGCAGTTGAAGCATAACTATATTAAAAGGCATTTATTGGAGCGAATGGTTCAGTAAATTAAGCTAGGGTGATACACGCAGACTAAACGCCGGGAAGAAACTCCAGCTATACAGTGTGTGTCTTGTGAGTGATTCTGGCAAATATCTGTAGCGATGGAAAGGTCTATTTGGCAGGTATAAGGGGAGAAGAAGGTATGCCACAGATTAAAACCTAAGAGTGTGTAAACAAGACACAGTTACATTTATTGTTTTTCCTTGTTTCCCCGTTGTGTTTCCTTCCCTCCCCCTCCGTGAATCTTTGATTTAATTGATGTAACTATGTAACCTGTAACTCTCTGATCCTCATGTAAAGCGCTCTGATACCTCCGGGTCTAGCCAGCGCCATATAAAACTTTTCAAATAAAAGTTATTGTCATTCGATATTTTTTTGTTCACTTTTTTAAACCTTTCTTTTAAATCTTTGTTCAACTTTTTAACCAAAAATCAAAGAGAGGCAAAATATTTTTTGCGTCGGATCTTCAAAGGAATGGCTGTCATTCTGACAAAGAAATATAAGTCCCTTAGGAACTACAGAGAATTTGGGCCTAATGTACAGAAGCCACAAAAAATAGTTTTTTTCACGTTATACTTATGGCTCTGCATTAGATAAGGGTTGAGAGTGTGTTTGTGTGTGCGTGTTGCAGGCCGCCTGGACTAGGTGCTGTGAAGACAGCTACTGTTAAAACAAGTTTGAATTCAAAGAGGCAGGGAGCCAAGCCGAATATATCCCAGGAGTGTTCCTCCCGCTGCTTTGAACATGGACTCGTTTTCTACAGCCCCGAAGACGAGCGCTCTCTCGACTGCTCTGAACTTCCAGCGCTGCAAGAAGGCAGGGAAGTTCAAAAGGCCTGGCTCAGACTGAGCGCCAAAGTATACTTTACCCAGCAGCCCCCTGGGTCCGACTCCAGGCCCAGCTGTGCGCGTGGAATGCAGCAGACCGCGCGCCCGCTGCCTTGCAGCCAATCGCACATGGAGTTACAGACAGGAGGAAACACCTTTTAAAAAGTTGGCATTGGCAAACAAGGTTTCATTTGAAATTAGGAAAGGTTGCCACAACGTGCTTTCCCCCTTCTTCTTGAATTTCTTAAGGAACAAACTTGTAAAAGATCTGGGGCCTTGCACTGTGGTAAAATGTTTGATAGAACATACAGTACCCCAGTAAACATAAACCCGTCTGGAGCACGGCAATAAATCTGCTCTCTGTCAGAATTATGTTCTTTTTTACTTGTTATGCTCGGGTTACTTAATGGCTTCAATATTCGCATTCAGTGCACTGCCGGGGTGAATTAAACCGTGAAAAGGGGCAAGTCACAAACCTGATAAACTGACTGCAAGTTTTTCCTCTCGCCAGGGACGTTGGAATATATATTCGACTCGATCGATCTCATGAGTATACAAAGCGGTGCACATGAAAGTTCAGGCTGAGTAAGTGGATGATGAGACTTGGCGTATAACATTGGACTGTGGTGATATCGGAAGAGGCTGATGAACAGACATATTAACATATTGGTTATCTTTATGCTTCTCTGGGTTCTGGATCCTCCCAGAGGAGTAGTACCTTCTCAGCTCTTTGCTATTGGATATTTGGTATATCATTCCACCCAGTGGCGTAGCAAGGTGGGGGCGGGGAGGGGGTGGTCGGCCTCGGGCGGCTCAAGTTTTGGGGGTGGCGGCCTCTTCCTGCACTTACTCGGGGGCGACTATCACCCCCTCCCCCTCCTATATTGCCCTCGCGTGGGCGACAATGTCGCCATTAGAGGCGGTAAACAATGACGTTAAAAACAGTCTTGGCCTCTTTCAATGGAATGGTCCAGCTTGACTATTAATCCATTTTCCATGTGAATCAGAACATGAGCATATTCAGGACTTCAATTAATCTGATCCGTATATATGCACCCCCGTCTCCAGGTGCCGGTATTGGAACGGGTCGATACAAAAGGGGACAGCCATACTCCTGGAGATCAACTCTTCCTTACATATCTTGGGAGGCGACGATGTAATAGCCCCTGGGTTTGGACTTCTCAGGTGCTGCTGTAGCCCTGTCAAGGGACACACCCTTGGCACGATTCGCAGACTCACTGGGTCTTTCTGAACTGTGGCAGCAGCAACATCAATAGAGGGACTATTCCTATTTCTTTGGGACGCACAGAGTCTATTATAGAATCGATTATGTCTTTGTTCCTGTGGGTGAGGTGGCTATGGTGAACAGGGCAGACTACTTGACACGGGGCCTGTCTGACCACTCTCCTCTCTGGATCATGGTGGGTTGGAGGTGGCCTCCCTGGGATGCGGGTTGGAAATTTTGGACCTGAGAGAGGCATAGGTAGCCCAGACGGTACAGTTTGACTCAGAATTGTACTTCAAAGAAAAGAAGGGGACCGTAGGCTAAGCAATGGTGCCCTGAGAATCCTACGGGACAGTCCTGAGGGATAGGGCACAGAATGTGTTGGCACATAAAAAACATAAAGCAATGACAGAGATAGAGGAGATTGAGCATCAGATTATGGTCTTCCAGGAGTACCCGGGGGCCCAAACAGATCCACAAATCCTCTGCACTGTAGAAGTGCTTTGGAGGGAATAGCAGGACCTGGCACTGAGTGAGGTAAAAAAACTGATATTGGCTACGCAGCATTGCCTTTACGATGCCGAAGAAAAAGCAGGCAAGTTGCTCGCCTGGCTCCGTAGAAGGGAGGCAGAGGCATGCTGGGTGCCCTGCGTCATTCACAAGACCGGGGCTCCCCACTTGACGGCAAGGCAATCTTGGAGACGTTTGCACTGTGTCATACCTTGTTTTACATGGCCGAACCGCTGGCAGACATAAAGCATATAGCAGACTACTTAGATATGGTAGTATCTGTATGTCAGTGGTGCCCGCCGAGGACCGACTGGCGCTAGAAAAGGAAATCACAGTGGAGGAGATAGAGGCGGCCATCACAAAATTGAAATCACGTAAGACACCGGGGCCAAACGCTCACCGGCTGAATTCTTCAAGCAATACTCTGGTTGCTGGGTCCATATGTGCTTGGCACCTTTAAACAGGCCCAGGACAGGAGTGAACTCCCGCCGGACTTACAATGCGCTTCCATTGTCGTGATCTGCAAGAAGGGCAAGTCAGAGACCAGCTGTGGTTCCTACCGCCCTATCTCTTTATTAAATATTGAAAGGAAGATGATGGCCACCATTCTAGCCACCAGACTATTTACGATGATAGTCCTGCTAGTGCACAGAGACCAGTTTGGCTTTATGCCCGGTAGGTCCACTATACTCAACCGCCATCGCCTACATAACTGGATGTCAGAGGTTAGCCATAGGGAGGAACCCTACGTACTCTTAGCATTGTATGCCGAAAAGGTGTTCACTGCAATTCATTTACCCTTCCTTCATCAGACGCTTGGAAAATTCGTATTTGGCCCTAAATACAGCCAATGGATTAACCTACTCTACCACGCCCCCACTGCGGTGGTGAGAGTAAACGGTGTTCTCTCGCCAGCCTTCCCGATAGTACGGGGCACACAACAGGGCTGCCCCCTTACCACCGCGCTTTTTTCCCTCTCACCATCTGGCCCTTGGCTGCTTTGATATGTGCCTGTCCTGATATTCGAGGATTCAAAGTTTCCTGTACCGACGGGAGTGACTAAAAAATCTTGCTGTATGCGGACGATATATTGCTCTATGTCACCGAACGAGAGAGCATAATTCCGGGTGTCCTCCAGATATACAAGTCATATTCGGCTCACTGGGGCTACCACATCAACTGGGGCAAGTCAGTGCTACACGACCCATATGGCCCACTAGACCCGACCATCCTTCCCCTGACACTCCAAGTAGACACTGATGGTTTCCAGTACCTGGCCATTTAAGTCACTCCCCACAGGGATACATGTCTTTCCAGGAATTTGGGGCAAGTGGTACTGAATTTCCAGGCAGAGCCAGAAAGGTGGTTCACACTGCCCCTTACCTTCCTGGGAAGGGCGGCTGTCTTTAAAATGATTATGCTCCCCAAATGACTATGCCTTCAGAACACATACTGCCTGATCCCAGAGGCAGCATTTGTTAAGTTAGAGGAAAACTTGAGAACACTATTGTGCCGGACACCCTATGACAGCCCTTGTGGCTCTTCAGCATAACCCCTATAATGGTTAACTCATTCTCACGGATGTAAGGGCCTACTACTGGGTGGCCCACATGGTTGCCATAAATGACTTGTTGTTTGCACTGCAGTATCACTTCACTTACCGACTGGAGCGAGTGCAGTTCGCCAGCCAGTCACACTTATATTAGCTGTACAGTGGAAAAGGCGCTGGACAGCCGCTGCCAGCGACACAGGTGGGATTAGACACCTGGAGGAAGGCCACTGGGTGCATAGGCTGGATGGGAAAAATAACACGGGTAACGCCGATCTGGGAAGGAGCTTGGATGTGTTAAACGTGAAAACTCAGGTGTTATGGAGCATGTGACCGGCTGGGAATCACCCAGATAGGAGATCTCTTGGGAAGAGGGCAGTCTGATTCCTTTCTCGTCCTTTCAAAGTGAGTATTGCATGAACCAGAACCAGTATTTAAAATACGCACAGCCGGGGCATGCTTGGCAGTTGGAGGGACTTTGAAATATCCGAATATTCCTTGCTAACTGGAAGATCTTGAATCAAAGGCTATCTCTTAATAACAATCTGCCAGATACACTGGCTATGCTTAGAGCCATTTGGGGGGGGGGGGGAGGAATGATGTGGGGAAGTTAGGGGACATGGACTGGGAGGCAGCCCCGATGCACCCAAGAGAGGTGACCATAAAGTTCCGACTGAGCTTGATCCAGCTCAAAATGCTGCATCAAGTTTACTATGATGGACCGCTTACACTGCATTGGGAGAGCGATGTCCCTGCACTGTGTGCGCTGTGGGGGAGCAAATAAATGTTGCTGGGTGTCCCAGGCGATGTGGATGTCCCCAGAGCCCAACTCCTCTTTTGCTAACTGGGGCTTGTGATTGCCAAATACAATGAGGTGCGCCACCGGGGTGCACTGGAGGTCCCGACCTTAGGTGAATGGAGCAAAGGATGGACTTCTATATGGCAGCTGAGTAGGGAGTGCCCACACACATTTTTCAAGATTTGGGGGAGCTGGCTACAGCACTATAACTTACACCCCCCTAAGCTAAACATCATGCTTTATCGTGCCCTGGCAGCAATGTTGTCTTAAGGATTTTTGGGGCCCCTGTTCTGAACATGTTGTATTACCCATTTTCTACTAATTCAAGCCCAGATGATGCCAAACAAAGTTTCATGCATGGTATCACTTACAATCTGTTGAAATATACAATGTCCGTATAAGGATGGAATGTGTACTGTTTGTATTGCTAGTAAGTTAATATCAATAAAAAGTGTTATAAAAAAAAAGGAAAGGAAAAAAAATATGCCTTTCTTGGTGTCCCAAAAATTCTTAAGATGACTTCGCAAATGGAGAGATCGAGATAGGCAGGAGGAATGAGAGGGCCTGACATGCAGAAATAGAAAGAGGTGAGGCCCAGAGAAAGTACAATTTTCCAATGAAGGTGGGGCCCCTAAAGCGTTACCCTCGTCACCCATGACTTAAAATCTCCCTGGTGAGCAGGCTGATTCAACCGCAGCCAAGGCAGGTAAGAGCAGTGGGGCCAGGTGAGTTTTTTTTTTCGAAAGACGACCACGAGGGAAAATTAATTATCTATGTAATTTCCCCTCGTGGCCGTCTGTCAAATCCCCCCCCCCCCCCCCTCCTTCACCTGGCCACACCGCCCTTACCTGCCGCGGCTGGGCTGATTATCCAATGCTCTATAGGTCATGCAATTCATCTATGAAGTGCAGATGCCCACAAGATACAGAGGAGTTGATGGACCTGCAGGTCCTTGGTGGGCAATGAAAGCACGATACCACTAAGAACTGCCTACCCTCTAGGCGATTTAATGGGCGCCAGGGGAGGAGCCTACACCTCTGAGGGAGGTTTCCACCCGCAGACATTCATTAAAAAAACTGTTATCACACACTATTGCATTTTCAAGCTAAGGCGGACCTGAGAAGGACATTACCAGAAATTATTCCCATACCTGTCTTACTGCTTAACTTACTGTCTAGGGCGGTGTTACAAAAATTGTGGGCTAAATAAACACTTGTGGATCCTTGAGGGACCACTCCGCTGATGACACCATCTTACTGTTCTCCTAAAATTTGAGCCATAGTAAATCTTCCCTTAACCAAGCTCAACATTTTTTGTTTAGTATTGTTCCAATCATCGAAACCTACATATGTATCTGTAGTCACTTCATTGGATGAATTTCTGCTCATTAGTTGCTAAGGGTTCTTGTCTGTGTAGATTGTCCTCACGCTTAACTGTGGCCCTGTTGCATTTCCACTTGTTTGGTTAAATCTGGCAAATGCCTAGACCGAACACTGCACTTAGTGTGGATTCTTTTGACCTACGATGATGCACAATACATCAATTGCTTATTCTCAGACTGAAAGCGTCTACCTAAAATGTCAGTGGTTCAAGGAATGTGTGAATGCATCCGCCCATTCCTCGTTTGTAATGATTTCAGTTTTTTTCTGTTTTACTATAGATGAATATTGAATACCTGCAAGGTAATCAGTTGATTATGGAGCCGCAAACATAGATTTGCATATTGCGCTCTGGAACTTGGATATGTCAATTTTGTCTTCTGTTTCTCTTTCATAAATACCAAGCATTGGGAAAGCCAGTAGTCTCACCTTACGGACCAGTTGCCTTTGCCAGTGCTGTTTGAAATGCTGTGCAGTATCGGCTGAAAAACAGACTTGATGTGGAGCTCATTCATTTTGTAGGCATGCACATGCATGATGACATATATGTGCCCATGCGTTTAAATTCATGCACACACCTACAAAATGACATGGGAGACCTTTTTTTATTTACCGATCCAATATGGATTGGTAAATTTTTTTTAAATGACATTTCACTATTGCAAAAGAATGCTTTGTTTTTTCTTAAAGACGGCGGGGTCAGCAAGAATATGCTACCTGGCCCTCCAAAAACATAAACAAAAGACTGAAGGTCAGGGCAATGGAGTAGCGGGTGGGGAAAAGCAACAGGGATTGGAAAGGGTTGGATAAAATAAAAATAAAGCCAAATAGGGGAGAGAAGGGAAAAGCAGACCATAAGGGGGAAGAGCAAGTTGGAGTGGGAGAGAAGCATCAGAGGGAGAGAGGGCAACATGGGTGTGGGGAATTTTTTCAAGTGAGAAGCTCGTGAAAGAGAGTGAGCAACACAGGAGAGGAGTTAGCCTAACGGCTAGGGCGGTCGACCTAAAATCTGGGGAACCGGGTTCAAGTCACGGCACATCCTGTGATTCTGGGGCAAATCACTTAATCTCCCCGTGCCTAAAAAAAATGAATGAGTCCTTATGTAACCTAACTGGTGCTCGTGTAAATCTCTCTGATACCCGATACCTTCTGGTCAAGATTGCGCTATATAAAACTTTGTAAAATAAAAAGATTAAAAAAACACACAGAGTGAGCAACTCGGAGCGCGGTGTGGGTATTTGGGGAGAAGCACACGAGTGGGAGAGCTATCAACTGCATGCACTCGAATGGAGTGCTTGTGCAAAAATAAAAAAGTAGTTCCCAAAAGTGAGTAATAGAAATAAACTAGTAAGCCAATAACAAGAATGGTAAGGAGGCTATATTCCAGGAGAGGGACAAACACAAGAAGAAAAAGCCAAGCCATCAAATTTGAGACAAGCAAATGAGAGTAACAATCAGCCAAGCAATGGGCAGGCTGTTTGTCCATTGTCAGTTTTTGATGAGCCCACAAAAGTTCTGTCACAGCCAGACAGCTTGCACCATCTGGTAAGCGAGACCTAAAAAGCGGACAACCACTACTATGTAGATGAGACGAATGCCGCAGTAAGATCCATGTAAATTGTGCTCTAAGGGGATTTATTACGGGTTCTCAGAGCAGATCTGGTCACATGCCTTACTAAGGGGTTCTTTATGATGCATGATGGCAGTGAAGCTCCTCTGATTAAACTTGCTTACGAGCGGACGTGTTTGAGAGGTTACATGACGACAAAGGCCTGTTAAGAAAGTGAGCAGTTGAACATGGACGACTGCACAAATTGTTTACTTGTTGAGAGACTTTTATAGAGGCCTTCTGAATTTAGTTAGTATTAAATAACAGCTCATGTTTTATTATCAACAAATACGCATTGAGTATGGCTACCTTCAAGTTGTGCTATTTCAGCGTGAACAGTCGTAGAGGTAGCGCCACTTTGGTCACTGCACACACCTAGGAGCAGGCCGCAAACTGGCTTACGGAGCGCTTCCTCTTGGCCTCTGGTTTGGTAGAGGCTTGGCGAGAACCATTTGTCTGTGGCTTTTGTCGCTTCTTGCGAAAGTGGTAAGCCACACAAATACTGTTTTCCGCAGCGACAAGATAAACAATGTAGGACCGTATATCAATAGATTAAATAGAGTGACGATAAGTCTATTTTTGACATAGTAATTTAGGAGCCGATATGTAAGGTCAAAAAGTCCAGTCACCCCTGAAATGAATTTCGGTCTCTTTCATTATTGGGCGTGATCAGAAAGGGCGGGATACCATCAGCGGAGATCCTGGCCTGATGGAAATGTCTGGCAGTGGGATCTGAATGCGCTCTGGGAACAGAGGAAACTTATCAAGGCTGCGGGGCCACTGTCACTCCTGCCCTTTGTCTGGTGCTAGCAAACTGCACTTATGAGCTTATCAGGCCCGGTCTGCAATCTCACCAGCGCAGAGCAATATTTCAGCCGCATTTCTAATGAAGAGACGCCCAGGATGATTCAAGGTCAAGAACGAGGTCCATTGGTTTTGATTACATTTCTGGATTTCCACTTCAGAATAACAGATTATCCGCAAGTCCCAATAAATTACACTTCTACATGTTTTTTTTGCTTCTGAGTGATTGGATTAAAGGATGAGGTAATTGATGGTAACAGTGCAAATATATCACATTCTGTGTACACAACATAAAACGCCATTCCCGCCAGTACTTCTGCTCTGCGACTGAGGTTAAAAGGACAAGAAAGGGGATCATTTCAATAATGCATTTATCTGTTTCCAGGTCGGCCTGTTTTAATGAAACAACCCCGGGGTCTTGAATTATCAAATTAATACAAATTACGAATTTCAGTCTGCTGCCCCAGGGTTTTACACTCTTCGACTTGAGGCAGGCCCAATGGACTTCTCAGTCGGGCGCGAATGCTTTTATAAGCGTGTTTTTTGTTGTTTTGTTCTGGTTAGTTAAAGAAACAAAGCGCGTGCTGGACATTTGAAATATATCTTTAGTGTGCAACCCCCACAGTGGTCTCGGTAAAAGTTATCTCCGGCAGACAGAGATGTGACGTTTACTCTTTAAGCGAGAGCACTTGTTACTTGACTGGAGTTCTGAGACTTGGAACAAAAAAAGATGTATGCAAAAAAAAAAACCTTTACCATCACAGCCTGGCAGATGCCTCTTAAAAGCCGCCATTTAGTCTCCGAAGAAGCACATCAGCTGTCAGGCCTGATTTTTAAAATGCTACCGTGTCGTTTTCTCAATTTTGTTGATTGTAAGGGTTAGTGTGTGGCATTCGGCAGCTCTTTGGCCTTTTCTTCCATTTGCCACCCATTTAAAGCAAGAGACTGTCACCGGCGTCTGTCAGTTCCCGCCGAAATTGCTGACAAATGAGGGCGCATTGCTCAGTGACAACCCAGAGAGCTGTGCATGTGTAAGTGTAGCCCCGGGCCGACCAGAGATTGGGACTAATAGATCCCAAATGACGGTCATTTGTGACAGACTTTGAAAAACACTTCCATCAGTCAGAGCTGCGCAAATACCGTGTTTTAATTATCCGCGGCTTTGAGCTCTGAACTCGTGAAAGGGGAGTTGTTTTCTCGTCATTGCAGCTTGCAGGCAACGACGCTATCTGTAGTAGGGCGCATATGTGGCATCTACACCACAGGTGTGCGGTGTACCCAGTGTCCCATCTGATGTTTTCCCACCTTATATTTCTGAAAAGTAATTCTCAGATTAATTGGCTATAAATATGTATAGTTTTTAAATAGTGCTTATCCACCATCAATCAGGGGTTTGTAAAGCGCACTTCTCACCCGGGAGGGTCTCAAGGTGCTGGGGGTGGGTGTGGGCAGTTCCGTTGGGGTCATTCAAAGAGCCAGGTCTCGAGGTCCTTCCTGAATTGGTGCAGTGTCAGGCTCTGTCGGAGGTGAAGGGGGAGTTCGTTCCAGGTTTTGGCTGCGTGGTGGGAGAGGGATCTTCCACCTGCTCTGGTCCTGTAGAAGCGTGGGACGGTGGCTAGGTAGAGGTTGGCTGAGCGGAGGTTTCTCTTGAGTGCGTGGAAGGGCCATGAAGTTGGTACAGGTGGTACAAAAAATCCACAGACCTTTGCGGGCCTTGGTCCCGGGTCGTGTGCTAGAAAAGATCAAGCTGAAAGCTGTATGCTGTCTCCTCACGCTCTTGGAAATTCAGAGTGCCCTCTAATAATGTTAGTTGAGGGAATAAAGAAACAAATATGGAGCTGCTGAACAAGGTGAGGGATTAGAAGGAACCAGGTCATAGCCTGGAGTTCCCTCTGCTCCATCGGAATGCCCATGGCAAGACTGGTAGTGTGGGCCTTGGACCCTCCAGCCTGGTGAGTGAGGCATAGGCAGATGGAGAGAAAAGGCTGAACTCATTCTGCCGGGACAGAAGCCGGAGCAGAGACTGAGGCACAGGACTCCTAGTGCCCAGTATGTGTGTGGCAGGCCTGGAGGGAGCCAGAATGCCTATTGATTAGTCATGTGTTGGTGCTGGGAAGAAGTGTGAATGTGCAACTTTGTGGCATATAGCATAGCACCCACCAAAGTTTGCTGAACAAATCTAAAGTCTTGGACAAAACAGTCCTGAAAGAGGGGCATCTGGGATTCTTCATTATGTGGGGAAAAACGAGGCCCCTCTGCACTTCCACAGAGCAATAAATATCAGCTACGACTTGTGCGGGCAAAAAGCCTTTAAGTGTGTGAGGAGGAGCTGCTGGGATAAAAGCCAGCTGTAGTGGAGTAACGGGGACCAAGTCCATCAAGGATAACATGTAAAACCGGGGCTATAAATTAGGGTGTGTGAGGCCCTGCGGGATGCAGTGCATCTAATTTCTATCCTGGAGCATAAAAGGTAGCTACCCTTTTTTCCACTATGGTGAAGGGCAAACATGCCAAATCTGCGCAATAAAAAAAAAAAATAGGCAAATGCAATATTCAGCCGATTGGTGACATCCTGGTGGCAGAGGTGGTTTCGCAAACGTTCCAGGGACACATGCTAGATGATGAATATAAATTCCTGGTGAGCAGGTCAAATGCACAAATAGTCTCATGCATCATTCCAAAAGATTAGTCTTTTATTTTCTTTATTTTCCACTGCCAATACGTGTTTTGTCCGGCTCCTTTCATGTCTTCCTCAGGGCTCAATAAATATTAATAGTTCCGTAAGAAATTTGACAATATATTTATTACTCTATTCTAAAGTAACAACAAAATAACTCTGAAGCCAATGCAAGTTTTCCAAAGAAACGGATTACCGTTCATCAATTTGTAATATAGCTTCTATGTACGGAACAATTAATATATATTGAGCCCTAAGGAAGTCATAGCAAAATGAGCCGGATAAAATACATATCTGAAAGAAACAGGTTAGTATTAGATTCCTTACGTTAGAATACCCCCAGGCATCAGACTGGATCCGGAAACTTTTGCGTAGCAGTACCCTTTCGCGTCGGTAGGCGTCGTCAGCGGCTCCGCGTCCGTCGTCGGCGTCGTTAGTGCCGGGATGACGTCGCCGGAGTACTTAGACGCCGCCCTCGCGCGCTGACGTCTGTTCTTATTTTTTGCTTGCCAGCAAGCGCCGATCCGGGAACAGTGGTACCCTTTAGTAATTTTTTGACGAAACTTTTTGATCTTCTGTTTCGAAGTCGAACGACTCCGACGGTGCAGGTAGGGATGCCCGGGTTTAAACCCTGCGTCGACTGCAACAGACTGATGTCGGTTACCGACCCCCATCGTCGGTGTCTTCATTGCCTGGGGCCCGACCACGATGACAAGTCGTGCCCCGAGTGCCGGGCCTTGACGTCGAAGGCTAGGCGGGAGCGTTCCCGCAAGCGCCTCGAGCTCCGGCAGTCGGCCCGTGCCGTTCGAGGTCCCGGTCCGGAAGGAGGTCGAGGGACCGGTCATGAGGCCGGAGTCATCACGGCTCGGAGGATCGACACCACTCCTCGAGCTCCAAGTTCTCAGGTAAGAGGCATAAGAAGTCGAAGAGGCGACATCGCTCTTCCGACTCCCCCGGACGCTTGCGCGACACGGGAGTGTGTTCGGGTGACACCGCCCACACGGCTCCGTCAGAGCCGCAGGCGCCGCGACCTGCTCTATACCCGCCGGTCCCTGGGCAGAACGCAACACCGGAGGAGATTGACGACTTCCTCTCGGCCATGAGGTCGCTCACTCCTCCGTCGGGTTCCGCGGCACCTTCGGGCCCGCGGTCCCGACTGGGAGTCCAGGCAGGCTGGGTGCTTCGGTCCCGACGCCGCAGGACTCCACCGGATCCGGACCCGGATCCGGGCCGTCGCAGGTCGACCTTACGACCTCGCCGGCTGCTAGGGTGTCGCCCCCGGCGCCGACCACGGTCGACGCCGTTGCCAGTCCCTCCCTCGGTCCGGTTCCGGCGCCGGAACGGTTTTGTCTCCCCTCCTACCGTGGCTACGGAGGAGGGGGCAGCCTATAGTGTGGTGTTGACGCGGGCGGCCAAGGCCTTGGCCCTTGAGCTCCCCATCGTGGCCATGAGGACTAACCTCCTCACTGAGGTCCTGAAACCGCAGGCAAGCTCTTCGGAGCCTCTGTTGCCGTTTAGTGAGGCCTTGTCTGACGTTCTTCTGGGCACCTGGTCCAGGCCCGCTACAGGTCCCCCTGTAAATAGGAACGTGGCCAGAAGCCACCGTCCGGCTCCAGCCGACCCTTGCTTCCTGTCCACCCACCTCACCCCGAGAGCCTGGTTATCCAGGTCTCTACCTCCCAGATCGCATTCCCGACGGCTCCCCCCGATCGATAATCCAAGAGGTACGAGCAATATGGCAAGAAGATGTTCTCCTGTCGGAGTTTGGGATTGCGGTCAGTTAACACCGCGTGACTCTTGGCCCGTTATACCCACTCTCTGTGGGACCCGGTCGCGGAAGTGCTGCCACAATGTCCGGAGGAGGCCCGGACTAAACTCGCCCAAGCCCTTGCGGAGGGTCGAGATGCGGCACGGTACTCCATCAGATGTGGACTGGATATCACGGACTCGCTAGGTAGAGCGATGGCAACGACGGTGGCGATTTGTCGCCATGCCTGGCTGAGGTCTGCCAACTTTTCGGCTGATGTCCAAAACACTCTTATGGACATGCCGTTTGATGGCCGTCGCCTCTTTGGTGACAAGGCAGACAGTGCGCTTGAGCGCTTTAAGGACTCCAGGGCTACGGCTAAGTCCTTGGGCCTTTCTGCCCCGCGCCAGCAATCTGCTGCCTTTCGTCCCTTTCGTGGCCAAGGAAGGGGCGCCCCTACATGTCTTGCCAGCCACGGGCCGCAGACTAACATCCAGCGTGGTGGTGGACATGGTAACTGGCGTGGCGGTGCTCGGGGACAACGGCGCGGCCAGTCCACATCCACCGCTGCAGCATCCGCCTCAAAGCCTTCCTAGTTCGAGCTTTCAGGCCCACGAAACGCCAGTGGGGGGCAGGTTTCGCCATCACCTCCTCCACTGGCGCGACATCACATCGGACGGGTGGGTGCTGAAAATCGTCCGATGGGGCTACTCCCTCCCCTTCGAGGCAACCACTCCAGCTATGCCACCGCAGTACAACCGCGTGTCAGGGATCACTTGAATCTTCTGCAAGAGGAAGTTATGGCCCTCTTGGCCAAGGGGGCCATCGAGCGCGTTCCTGGGCCAGAAGTAGGGTGTGGTTGTTACTCCCACTACTTTCTGGTTCCCAAGAAGGGCAAAAGGGGCCTACGCCCTATCTTGGACCTGCGGAACGTCAACGGCTTCCTCCGGATGCTGACACTGGCTCAGGTCTTAGCTGCCCTGGACCCAGGAGACTGGATGGTAGTGTTGGACTTCCAGGACGCTTATTTCCACATCCCCGTCCTGCCGGCCCACCGGCGCTACCTGCGGTCACGGCAGGCCACAAGCACTTTCAATTATCCGTGCTCCCCTTCAGCCTTACCAGCGCCCCACGGGTGTTCACGAAAGTGATGGCGGTGGTCGCAGATCATCTGCGCAGGTTAGGGGTTTCAGTATTCCCCTACCTCGACGACTGGTTGTTGAAGGCGGGCTCGCCCAAGACAGTCGTCAGCCACCTCCAGACTACGGCCGACCTGCATCTGCTGGGGTTCTCCATCAATGTGCCAGAAGTCACACCTGTGCCCCTCTCAGAAGCTCCTCTGCATCGGAGCGGTTATAGACTCAGCGCAGTTTCGGGTTTATCCTCCCGAACAGCGGGTTCGGGATATTCAGGCTCTGATTCCGATCTTTCAGCCTTTATCCCAAGTCTTGGTCAGGTTGACGCTGCGGCTTCTGGGACTGATGGCCTCCTGCATCCTTCTGGTGCATCACGCCCGGTGGCGGATGCGGGCTCTGCAGTGGGACCTAAAGTTTCAGTGGGCCCAGCATCAGGGCAACTTGTCCGACCATGTCTTGATCTCGGAGGCGTTTTGCAAGACAGTTGCAGTGGTGGCTCACGGACCGCGATTGGGTCAGCAGCAGATCCCTCTCCCTACCCCAACCGGAGCATGTAGTTGTGACGGACGCGTCCCTCCAGGGTTGGGAATGCCACATGGGAGAGGCGGAGATCAGAGGCCTCTGGTCTCCGGCGGAGTCCCAGCTCTATATCAACCTTCTGGAGCTGCGGGCGGTCCGACTTGCACTGAAGGCTTACCTCCCCTCTGTCCGGGGGAGTGTAGTGCAGGTGTTCACGGACAACACCACCGCCATGTGGTACTGCTACAAACAGGGCGGGGTGGGGTCGTGGACCCTATTCCAGGAGGCTCTGCGCCTCTGGCAGTGGCTGGATCATCAGGGCGTGACCCTGGTGCTTCAACACCTGGCAGGTTCCCTGAACGCCAGGGCGACAAACTCAGTCGTCGGTGCATGATGGATCACAAATGGCGTCTGAACTCTGACGTGGCGCAAGGCCTCTTTCAGCAGTGGGGAGAGCCTTGGTTAGATCTATTCGCCACAGAAGACAACGCGCAATGTCATCAGTTCTGCGCGTTGGAATTTCCAAGGTGCACTCGCTCGGAGACGCTTTTCGTCGCGAGTGGAGTTGCGGTCTATTGTACGCCTTTCCGCCTATACCACTTCTGCCCAGAGTGCTGAAGAAGATCAGGCGCGACCAGGCCCAAGTCATCCTTGTGGCTCCGGACTGGGCACGGAGGTTCTGGTATCCCGAGCTACTCAGCCTGTCTGTCGATCCCCCGATTCGTCTGCCTCTTCAGGAGGACCTTCTGTCGCAGCAGCAGGGGACGGTACTCCACCCAAACCTGTCCAGTCTCCACTTACATGCGTGGAAATTGAGCGGCGGTAGTTGAGGCCATTTGACTTGCCTCCTGAAGTCTGTAATGTCATTCTGGCAGCCAGGCGTCCCTCCACAAAATCGGTATACGCCTGCAGGTGGACAAGTTTGTGGCATGGTGCAACGCAAAGCCTGTGGATCCCCTTTCTGCCCCTCTTTCAGAGGTTATCCTCTTCCTTCTTTCTCTTGCCCAGCAGGGCTCTGCTCTGGGCACGCTGAAGGGCTATCTCTCGGCCATTTCCGCCTTCTTAAGGCTACCTGATCAGCCCTCTTTGTTCAAGTCCCCCATTGTAAATAGGTTCTTAAAGGGCATCACCCATATGTTTCCTCCTGTCCCTTTCGTGATACCTCAGTGGGACTTGAACCTTGTTCTTACTTTTCTGATGTGCGCTCCCTTTGAGCCACTTCATAACTGTCCTCTTCGCCTCCTTACTCTGAAGACCGCTTTCCTGGTTGCCATCACCTCTGCCAGGAGAGTGAGTGAGCTCCAGGCCCTTTCCTCTAAGCCTCCTTTCCTTTCAGTCCATCTGGACAAAGTTGTGTTGCGGACGCGACCCTCTTTCCTGCCCAAGCTAGTCACAGCCTTCCACATCGGGCAGTCCATTACTTTGCCCACCTTCTTTCCGCCTCCGCATCCCTCGAAAGAGGAGGAGAGGCTCCACCTTCTGGACCCAAACGTGCACTCTCATTCTATCTGGATCGCACACGCCAGTTCCGGGTGGATGACCAACTCTTTGTTGGTTACGTGGGCGGTAAGAAGGGACGGCGGTGCACAAACGAACCATTTCTTGATGGGTCGTCTTGTGCATCAAGGCTTGTTACTCTTTGGCTCGAAAGGAGCCTCCTGTTGGGCTTCGTGCCCATTCCACACGGGCCACGGCGGCTACTACTGCCCTGGGCCGGGGAGTCCCCTTGCAGGACACCTGTCAGGCAGTTACGTGGGCCTCGCTGCACACGTTCGCAAGACACTACTGCCTGGACAGCCAAGTCTGGAGAGATGGCTTTTTTGGCCGTTCCGTTCTCCAGGACTTTCTGGTGTGATTATTGGTTCGCAGACCCACCACCGGGGTTGGTATTGCTGGGGTATCTATTCTAAGGTAAGGAATCTAATACTAACCTGTTTCTCTCAGATGCACAAGTTACTTACCTTTGGTAACGATATATCTGTAAGAAACAGTAGTTAGTATTAGATTCCTTACTGCCCCACCCATCCTCCCCGTTCTGCGAACCGATATCTAGGGTTAAGGTCATCCCCTTTCAGGGCCCTAGTTTTTATGGCACCAGTGTTGGTATTTATCATGGCTCTGCGTTTTCTGGCGCGGAAAAGCTGTGTATAAGAACTGACGTCAGCGCGCGAGGACGGTGTCTAAGTACTCCGGCGACGTCATCCCGGCGCCAACGACGCCGACGACGGACGCGGAGCCGCAGGTGACCTCTACCGACGCGCAAGGGTACTGCTACGCAAAAGTTTCCGGATCCAGTCTGACGCCTGGGGGTATTCTAAGGTAAGGAATCTAATACTAACTACTGTTTCTTACAGATATATCGTTACCGAACGTAAGTAACGTGTGCGTTGGGTAGAGGAAAATAAAAGACAAATCTTTGAGAATTATGCAGAAGATGTAGTTTGTGAATTTGATCTGCTTACCAGGAGTTTATATTCACATTTGACTTGGTGGCTATCCTCCAGCCTGGTGGGAGCACTGAAAGGACGTATATGTGGAGGACTCTTGAATAAATAATTTTGGGCTGTTCTGCGCTGACATTGAACTCTGGCTATTTTTACATGCTAGATGATATGATGACAATAGCGGAATCCTGGAACAGGCTGCTCCTGAGAATAGATGCAGTGACTGTTGATCAGAGAGCGTCACATAAGTGGAAGCCACACTGCAAGCAATGGTTCAGGAGGTGAACTAACTGAAAGCTGTGGTGAGAGACCTAATAGCCAAGGCAAGTAAATTATAACTAATAGCTGAGGACTTTGAAGATAGGTCACATTGTACCAATGCAAGACTTGTAGGTCTGCCAGAGAGAATGGAGGGGATAGCACTGAACTGTTCTTGAAGAACGGATTTATCTCTGACCTGAGGCCTAAAGGTCTTTTAAGGGTATTCTCCATTGTGAGGGCGCATAGAGTGCTGATGCCCAAACCAGGAGCTCTTCTAAGGGTTACTATTTTCAGATTACTTAAATACTGAGGCAGAAATGTCATTCTGCAGACGGCCAGACACAGGGGCTCTTTACAGTATGTGGGGTCAACACTGATGCTATTTTCTGATTATATATTCAGTGGTGGAGGGCAGAGCAAATCCTCTGATGCAGTTTAAATGAAATCTCAGCAAAGTTAAAATCCTTCAGAGGGTAGGCACCACAATTGGGTTTGAGGCCGATTTAGTCTGATTAAAAGAGCACCTACTTCCCACTTTAAAATTGCAAACACTTTATTTGTAGGATGATGAAGCGGGACAACCCATTTCTGATTCGGAGAGTTATTATTTGGCTGCACAGCTGCATTTTGTAGACCGTGTCATGCCCCCTGGCTGACCTTTGGATATTATCTGAATTTTCTTGCACCCCAAAGTCATGAAAGTGGCTAGGTGGATAGAAGGCCACTGTATTTTTACCATGTTTGATTTATTTGGGGGAAGATTTCATAACATTTCATGAAGCACAGTAGATGTCTGGGGGTACCTTCCAGCACAGTATCTACAGTATAAAAACATATGCAAGCAGCGGTGGACATATGGGCTACAGCATGGGTGCTCACAAACATTTTCCCAGGGGCCAAAATGTTTGGTCGGTAGTGTGACAGAGGACCACATTGAAGCCAGCCGGAGGTGGTCGGGGGTGTGGGGAGGGGCAAGTTTGGTGTAGTGGTAGCAACACATATAAAAGTACTCTAAATTGATTTGCACAATGTGGAACCAGAAAACCTGGGATCAATCCTGGTTTCCCCACTAGACCAAATTGAGTGATCGTAGGCCATTGTTTTATTTTACTTTTCTTGCATTATCGCATATAAGATGGCCTCGAAATACATGACGTCAGGACGTGCACAGTTCAAAACCTTATCCTGTGTTTTATTTAATAAACTATAATATTTGTGTATTCTAGCAACCCTGGTCACGCAAAGGGTGCAACTGACTAGCCTCTTAGTTTACTATTGGCATTGTTGGCTGGGTGGAAGAGCATGAAAGTTTCTGAATTAATGTTTGACAAATATAACGTTTAAATAAAAATACTCATCAAAGCACTGCTATAATCTGATTTACTAAAGTGAAACGATTCTGCATGCTAATGAAATACACTTTTGAATTTAGAATTTGAAGAGCCTGCTGCAAGATGTCTTTATACATGTAGGTATGTTCCTAAAGCTAAGCAGTGCAGGACACCCTAGTTACTCCCTCTCTGTAACCTTTACATAAATGCCTCCTCGTTTATTTGAAATATTTGTAATGTTGGTGCTATGTCGAGTAAACAGCAGCCCAATTCTGCTGTTGACCAAGGGCCGTAAAGGCCAGGAGTGTGACACTTTGAGTATCACTGGGCTACAGTATCAGAGTTCCTGCAGGTAACTTTAGCTGAGATAGTGGCCATGGGAACTTTCACCTTACTGTACCGTGTGATAAGAAATAACATACAAACACTCAACTTGCCACTGAAAGGGAAAGGGTAAACTAACTGCGGAGAAAATGTAACTACTAAACATTGGTCCAAGGCACTGATATAGAAAAGAAGGCATCTAGCAAAGCCGGATTCTGACTGATAAATAAGAACATACTGCATAGGATTTACATCATGCCACAGATACTGAACAAGAGGAACACAGATAGGTGATTTTGTGCCCAAAGTGCTACGCCGAGATTGCAAACATATATGAGGTATGAATTTGTCTAAGGGTAGTAAGTTAACCGAGGGAACCAGAAAAAATTGTAAAAGGTCATGACTTAAGTTAGACCCTGCCGCGAATTCCATAAGCCTATTTTGTGGCAATGTCACCTTTGATATCGGATAGCTTGGGAGATGGCTTCCATGGGCTGTTTAAGATAATGATCCTGTATACATTGTGGAAGATCGATTGAGGACGGATCCAGGAATTAAAGTGACAATTGCAGTTAAATGAGGAGGCAATGCTCAGGGTCCACTTGATCAAAGTACAGTAACAGGCCAAGTCACAAAAGCAGTTGTTATTACAACGAAACAACATGTTTGGAATTTGCCATGTAGTAAGAAGCGCTCGTACACAGCAAGCAAAGATTCTTTATTGCCGCATATTGGATAGAGCCTTAGAGGGGTGTATTGCCTTTTCATTTACAATGAGTAGTTCATTCAGTCAGAGCTATATTCAAAAGAATAACAACACTTTCATCTCTGATTAGAACCACAAACAAGGCTGAATAGTCAGTCTTTTACAATAGATGCGGTGTAGAGGTTTATGGTGGTAAATTATCCTGGAATGCACGTTTTTTAAGTTTTTAATAACTGCTGTGCTTTAAATAGATACAAAATGTCGGGTATTAAAAACTTGCAGTTAATTACATTTGAGAGGTGGAGTATCAACACTTTAGAGCACGGGTGGAATACTTTTGCTAGCTCAGCTCAATGGAAGGTATGTACTCTGGGACAACGATTACTGGTGTTATTAGACGTCCATGTCAAACCCTGATGCTCTGAGATTCCTTTATTGGCAGCAGCAGATATATACTAACCAGGAAAGTAAGGTCTGCAGTACTGCACAACGTGTTGTGTTGGGTATCTTTGTCAATGCTAGTGCCCGGAGTTGGTACCGTTTCAGTTTATTTAGTGCAAGAGTGACACGCTCGTATTCGGTTAACAGAGAGACCTGTGCTCCCTGTGCACTTACAATATGTGCATGCATGTGTATGCACACTTAACTTTTAATGCAATCAAAAGATGGGTGTAAAAAATAGTATGCATGCTTTATTATGCACGAATGAGGCAACAATATTAGCATGCAACCTGCAAAGGCATAATCACACCAGAAGCCCTTTGAGATAATTCTGCCTGCTAGTTGAATCTAGGGTCAAATTTAAAATAATCAGAACCAGCTCACACAGGGTTTGGAATACACACCTGGCATCTAGCAAGAAGCGCAGCCCTCCTTATGTGCATCCTGTGACCCTCTGCGTGTGTTACTGTCAAACAACCTACTAACAGAAATACTATTTGAAAACACTGGGAGTAGGGCCTAGGGAGTGCAGGACCCCAAACTCTGGAACACAAAATTCGCTTACTGGGTGTCTACATTATTACTAGTCCAACTCTTTCTTGCCACTGTCCTTCCTAATAGATAAGCTCAGCAGGTACATCAGAACGCAAAAAAACGACATCTTTTAAAGTTAAAAAAGCTGGAGTCTGGAGTATTCAAGGAAGCTTATGTCTGAACTGTAACGTTGGAAGATGATGTTTCGCCATTTAATGTCTGGACCTTTACTGCAAGCATTGTAAAGAAAGCTGATGGCACACAACTTTGCATCCATTCAACAAAACAAGCTACGGTTCTTATGTTATGTTTCTTTGCATAGAACGCAGTCACCCACTTTTTTAATGGACTCCACCCAGCACTTAATTTCAGGGCGCAAGTCCTAAAAAAAGAAGTGGGGGGACGCTCCATGTTAGGTGGTGTCACCGAAAGTGACGTCACAACAGGAAGTGACGTCACGAAAGGTAGTCCCTTCTCATTACTGGGCACGATACACATCAGTGGGGATCAGACACAGCGCTGCTCTTCATGTAGTGACTCCCCTGAGCTCTCTGGTGAGGTGAGGTGAGGGGGAGGGGGTTCACAGTATCACTGCAAAGGCCTTCGGCGCACCCATGCATACACCAAAGCACAAGGATCTTTAGTGATAAAATTGTACTGATTTGTACTTGGGAGATCGACGGGGCGGCCGTGCGGGCAAGTAACGCCATAATTGAAAGTCCAGATTTTGGGCAGGGGGGGCGGTGTCCACCCGGTAAAAACCCGGTAAAATAAGTGGGGGTACGTGTGGTACCCTGACTCGAGCCCTGCTTAATTTGTAGAAGAATAAGTGCTGGAACCCACAGTTTTGCTCCGACAACTGCGGCCGGCGCTATTGAACATTGGTGTACTGAATATCAAGGTTGCGTGGTCTTGATTCCACCTCATGCCTCTTAAAGTACGGAATACCCCCTGCCCCTTTATCCCACTCTAGCAGGTTCTACTTTTTCCATTTGTCACGATTTTTTCTGTCTCTTTCTTTGCCCTTCTTGCGAGTTTTCCCACTCTTGCTCTGGATGAAAGTCTGATGAGGAAAACACGTGCTGGGCCCCTAAAACTAATGCAGGCGGAGCCTCCCCTGCAACCACCAGCTCAGAGCAGGCACCGACTGCACCAGTATCTGAGAGCCACTGTAGGCCTCGGTCAAATGTATTCACCACTACTAACTGTGTGTAAATCCGCGGTGGTGTGGCCAAAAGTTGCAGGTGCTTTAGACACGACCATAAATAAGTCAGTATATAAACCGCAATCTTGCCTCATATTTCTTTTTTATGAAGAAAGCGCTTGAAGCTGTGTGGTGTTCTTCGCGGTGAACGTGCCTTTTTGCATCCCTCAGTCGCGAGGCGGGATGACGGAGCACGTTGGAATCTGCCCGTGCACGCTCCAATAGCATTACAGGGCTGCGTTCGCTCGCGCCGAGTGCCGCGCGCGCTTCGAACTCGGGGATTACCTCGCGAGCATCCCAGACGAGCTGCAGGTGGGTACACGACCGGCGGGGACGTTAAAATAAACAGACTTGAAAGCGCTGGATAATTTCAGTTCTCCCTCAAATGCATTAGTCATTTGACTCTTGGCACCCGTTTTGTCTCTGGGTCCTGTCAGTTGGGATTGCTGATAACATGGCTTCAAACGGCTTCGGCGCCCTAATTGCTCCTTGCAAGTACAGGCGTCTTAAGGCACGGTGTCTCCGGCAGGGTATGTGGGGTCACTAATAACATGAGAGAAAGTAATCCTGCTAAGTTGGAGATCACTCATTTACCAGATAATGACGAGGCTCCTGCAGCTTCCTATGCAATAAACCCAGTTGCAAGTAGAAGTGGTTAGTGGCCCGCCTGCAGTTCATTGTAGGCAAGCCCCGGGAGCCCTCGTATATTATCAAATATACTGCTATTTTTATGTGTGGAAAAAAGCTTGCCTTATACGTTTGCTATACACCATTCAGGGCTGGCGGTAGCGCCGGTGGTGCCTGGTGCGAGTCTTTTATTTTTTTTGCACCTTCCCCCATGACCCACCTCCTCAGATTCCCTCACTACTACCCAGACAAATTGTCCCTCATCTCTCCGTAGCCCCTCTCTCACATACATATAATTTCTTTTAAAGCGCTGGTAAAAGCTGGCTTTACTAATCCACTCACCTATCCACGTAAAATACAAATATGTTCTTTGCAGCAGATATACTAACCCTCTGCACTTACGCACAAGGAACTCTGCAGCAGGTGCTTTTAAATCTTAAATTACTGCTAAACACAGCGATCCCCCTAAAGTTAGTGCCCGCCCCCCTTCCAGTTAAGCGCCCAGTGAGGCTGCACTGGTCGCGGCTTCCTAAAGCTGGCCCTGACCCGATTTATCCAAGGAGTACCCCACCAACTCCCTGACCCACTACACTTCAAGCTGCAACCTAAGATCAAAAATCTTAACAACAATTGTTCATCCTGGGAGTCCTCCACAGGGACCCAGTCCCCCGACATCTGAACAGTCACCTATCTTCAGTACTTTATGGCCCTAAAGAGACGTCTCCTGTCTCTGGACCATAAAGCATGATGACCACGCAATACTGCATTCGCTTGCTGTAAAAATGTTTGTTGCTGCATGTATATCACTAGTTTGATGCTTGTTTTGTCCATTCTTCATCTTCACTGCTGACTGACATGCAGCTTTACATTAATAATACCATTACCGTATTGCTTTGACCTCCACATAAAAAATAAATTAGGTGTGCATGGGTGCTTGAGCAAAATGGCACCACGGCGATGGAGAGCTAGGATGTGGCTGTCTGAATTGGAGGTCAGTACTAAAATGTACCAGCAGTTATGTCTTGATGCTGGGTGAAGGCCTGTGACACTCAAGGGTGGTAGGGTACCCACAGTCACTAAGCACCAAAACATGCCTTTCCTGAAGCATAGACCTAAAACTTGGACAAAACCACATCTAACTCCAATATCAATCCACACCTCTTTCCCACTCCACTTTTCACTGGCAGCAGCTGCACCCACCATAAACTCCCCCTATCTTCCTCTGCATAAAAAACATACCTCCTTGCTGTACCTCTTTCTGAGTGCCTCAACCAGATTGTTAGTTGTGGAAACAGAATCTGGGAGCTGATTATTTATTTATTTATAAAGTTTTATATAGCACGAACTTGACCCACGAGGGTATCAGAGCACTTTACATTTAGGATCGTTGCGTTATGAGTTACATCAGATACAAGAGCATAGTAAGGTACAGTACACATAATCAATGTTTCAAGAATTCGTAGGAGGGAGGGGAGGAAGGAGTATTAGCGGGGAGACGAGGAGGAACTGTGCCCAATGTCCGGCTGGGTAGGGGACGGTCAAGGGGGAAACAAAGGACAATCTTCTCATTAGCTGTCTAGCAGCTCCACTGGGCATCAGCCACGTTGCTCTGGTCTCAGTGTTCTGGAAAAACAATTTTTATTTTATGTTATTTGATTTGCGAAGGGTATATAGCGCTGCCTAGACCCAGAGGTATCAGAGAGCTTAATCAGAGGATCGTTGCATTACAATGTACATCTAAAGAGATTTATATAGCGCTGGCTAGACCCGGAGGTATCGGAGCGCTATACCAGAGTAATAATGCGTTACAAATTACATCAGTTACAATAGTGTAGTAGGGTACAGTAAACAAGCAACGAGGTTGAGAGAATTTGTAGGAAAGGAGGGGAGGAAGGACCCATAGCAGGGAGACAAAGAAGAACTGTGTTCGATGTCCGGCTGGGTAGGTGACGGTCGAGGGGGAAACCAGGGCCAGTCTCCTCATTAGCGGTCTAGCAACTCCACCGGGCATAAGCCATGTTGCTCAGGTCTCAACGTTTGTGAAAAACAGTTTTGAATAGGTACATAAGCTACGAGGATAGAGGTAACAGAAGGAGGCGGGGGGAGGGAGTAAAAATAAACCAGAGAAGGAGCTGGGGCTACCACATAGGCCGATGTGATCAAAAACTGGTTGGAGTCCAGTGGTGGGGAAAAATGTGGCAGTCATCTTGGGAACAGGTCAGGGATTCTGACCTTGGTGCTAGAAACAGCTGGTACCCATTTTAGTCTTTCGCTCGATGGGGGCCTCAAGCGGGGACTTGCCTGCAACTGGAGGAGTAGCGCCGGGTTTAGGGTTATGAAAGAGCTTCTGGCCACCATGTTAAGGTCAGGCAAGTCCCCGGAATGCCAACGTTGCCCAGGAGCAATCCAAACTCTCAAAGTGCAGGCGTGCTCACCCATCCCCATTTGAATCACCGGTGGGCCGATTAAAAGCCCCCCTGCTTACCGGTCATTAGGAGGGGGACGTCCCTCATGGTGGGCCGCCGCCGCAGTGCTTCACAGTCTAGTCACAGTATACTCAGGCCTCCTTGCCACTGAATATGCACCAAATCTCATCATGAAAAAGAAAAGCTATCCCCTTCGTTTTACACGGCCGTCATTTTAGAATCGGGCCGTACAGCTGCAGGACATCAGGAATCTGCGGTCGGCCCGTTATCAATTGCTCCTCAAAAAAATGTTAGCACTGGCTCCTCGCGCCTCCATATCGCCTTGCTGGCAGAATACCTTTTTCGCAACGCCAGAAAGATAATCTTCGCAGTGCTCGTGGGGCCGCAATTTTAGATACAGGCATCATACAGTAAGCGATCACCGCAAAGCATCGAGTACTAGCTGTAACAGTTCATAAAACACATCAAGGGTGAGCCCAGTCGATACCTAGCACATCGGCTGATTGATGAAGCAATCTGAGTCATTAATGGGACATTAATACGCTCCGTAAACAAATCAGCCAAAATCCGCCATTTTTGATTCCTCAGCTCACGTAAGCGGCAAAGTTACCGCAGTTAAAGCTGCTTAATTCCTCACTTGTTAGTTACCGACACCATTGGTGGCAGCCTCCCCCTCCCCCCCCCCCCAACCCAAGTCTGGTGTTCTGGTGTGCAGTCGATCCCATAATCTCCAGAAGTCTTGGATTGCCTCTCCGTGCATTGTAGCGAGACGGGATCAGGCAGCCATCGAAGGAGGAGCCTGCTGTAAAAAAAATTAAAATAAATAAATAATCCTATTTAATCCTGCCTTCCACCTTCCTACCTTGGCAAATTTGAAAGTATGTGGCTCACCCTTGATGAACACAATCATCCAAGCACATAATATTGAAATGTAAGTTTAAGGGCAGCGTTCATCAGCAGGAGAAATAGAAAGTGACTTATGCAGCAATAGAAAGGGGGTGATCTTTCAAAGAATACTTACTCTCAGGTTTATAATGCACAACGTGTTAAGAGGTCCAGGGTGATAATGTCAAAACTTCGAACTAGGAGGGGAAGTTAATTGGCGGGGATTTGCTGAAGCGAGAGAGCTGGGGGTAATTGTGCTTTTGCTGTTGAAATTAAATGTGAAAGCCCACATGCTGATTACTTCAGCAAGATGATGTGCTAGTCGCTAGCGCCTTTGATCTACCGATCACTTGGCACTTTGTAGCTCTAGTGTTTTGAAGGAGTCTACATCTGTGAAAACAATCAAGACTGTCATGTATTCTGTTCCGAAAGTGAGTGAAGAGGTAAATGCCTCCATCTGGAGTCGTTGAGGAGACGCCATACTAGCAGCAGGATGTGGTAGAATAACACTGCCCTGCCCTGGGCCTTGACTCCCATGTCTGGCGCGTGTGTACCAAACGTAAGGCTTAGAGAGCCCAGCTGCATGTGGCTGGGTTTAATCAGGTGTTGCCCCTTTTATGAGGTTGGCCATTTCTGCAGAAGTTGCAGCTTGCTAACCGTGACGAGTGAAGTAGGGTCGAGCCCCTGAAGTACGGAAAGCTAAAGGGTCACTGCAGTGGCAGAAGGTCAGACCTATTGACCTTCCTTACTGTCTTATCCATTTATACCAACTCAGCCTAACTTTATTCTGATATCGGTAACCGAGTACCAATAAGTTGATGTATTTGGCCTAAAATGCTGTCTCTCGCGGGAACTCCCTGGCATTTGGGAATTTCCAGAAGCACTGGCATGTTCAGACCCGCGAAGCTGGAATCTTTCCTGAAGTTACCACTTACACTGCAGTTAATCTGACCATCAGCAAGGTTAAGAACGAAAGAACACGCTCGTGCCAACTGATGAGTGATTTAATTGCTTCTTTTTAGGTGAACAGTTAAGAGATTCTTACCAGCACCACCAGCCTCTAGAGAAATTTAGGATAAGGAAGACAAACGAAGTTACCAGGGGCGGCTGGTGACATTTGAAAGTGGTGAGGCGTAAACTAATTTGCATATTGCACCGCAGCGAGCACAGCGAGCGAGCCCGAACCACCTTGCATCCATCCATACATCATTCATGCATCCACCCATCCATCCATCCATCCACCCACCCATCCTACATCCATACATCATTCATTCATTCATGCATCCACCCATCCATCAATTCTGCATCCATCATTCATTCATGCATCCACCCATCCATCCATCCTGCATCCATCATTCATTCATGCCTCCACCCATCCATCCTGCATCCATTCACCCATCCATCCATTCATCCATCCATCCTGCATCCATCATTCATTCATTCATGCATCCACCCATCCATCCTGCATCCATCATTCATCCACCCATCCATCCATCATCCATCCTGCATCCATTCCTGCATCCATTCATCCAATCACCCATCCATCATCCATCCTGCATCCATTCACCCATCCATCCATCCTGCATCCATCATTCATTCATGCATCCACCCATCCATTCATGCATCCACCCATCCATCCATCCACCCATCCATCATCCACCCATCCATCATCCACCATTCATTCATGCATCCACCCATCCTGCATCCATCATCCATCCATCCACCCATCCATCCTGCATCCTTTCCTGCATGCATTCACCCATCCATTCATCCATCCATCCTGCATCCATCATTCATTCATGCATCCACCCATCCATCCACCCATCCATCATCCACCATTCATTCATGCATCCACCCATCCTGCATCCATCATCCATCCATCCACCCATCCATCCTGCATCCTTTCCTGCATCCATTCACCCATCCATTCATCCATCCATCCATCCTGCATCCATCATTCATTCATGCATCCACCCATCCATCCACCCATCCATCATCCACCATTCATTCATGCATCCACCCATCCACCCATCCTGCATCCATCATCCATCATCCATCCATCCATCCACCCATCCGTCCTGCATCCTTTCCTGCATCCATTCACCCATCCATTCATCCATCCATCATTCATTCATGCATCCACCCATCTGTATGCGTGTAGTTACACGCATACAGATGGGTGACGTAAATGCTACTATTTCCTCAGAAACCCACATTCTTTTTCTGTTTTATTTTAAGTTCCGTGATTTATTGAAGCGTAAATCTTTGCTCAAACTGAGCCCTATTTGTCTTGGTAAATCGGGCAGACTCCTGCTTATAAAGTCCAATAAGAGTAACAAGGTGAATGAATAAAATGGCTTTGACAAGAGTGTGAACATCCTTCCGACTACAGCGTGACAGTGATAACCGGCCTCAATTCATACGTCTGATTTCCACCTGAACTTCTTTTCTTGCTTTGCTCTCTGAAGCGTCTGCTCTCTGAAGCAGTTCACTGCCGACCACATTTTTAATCCCATTGAATGCTACTTTTCACGATGAAACAATAAGACTTCGAGTTTAAATATGTGCCAATTCTTCTGACACAAATCTATACATTCTCCTCCCATTTCACGATTATTTACAATAAGAGGCTCGAACCTGGTTTCCCAGCACCAAAGTCGGCCGCGCTAACCGTCAGGATTGGCTGGGGGGGCACCATGACTCCTCGCCCAGTCCCCCTGGTTAACCCCGGGGGCTGCGGCCCGCCCCCAGGTCCTCTCTCTAAAGGGAAATGCACAGGGAATCAATCTGCGCATGCGCGAACATGATTCTGCCCATAAATCAACTTGCGCACATGCAGCAGGGCCCATCCGCGCGCCCCCCCCCCCCCCCCCCGCACGGAAAAGTCGGGTTTCCCGGGCGGCAGGTAGCGAGCAAGATTACTTCAGTATTTGTTGTATTTGTATTTTCGTGACGACGCGGTGGGTCCATGGGGCTTAGTGGGGCTACGCCCCTACGCCCCAATGGACGCACCGCGCCTGGAAGTTACTTTTTAGATGAGTAAAGAAACTAAAGGTTAAAATAATTGTTTGCTGATACTGTCGAATACGTTTGCGACTTGTTCCAATCACGGTCACCGACACACTTTACCTGCAGAGTGTGGATTTGTAAATTGAGGTGTATACGCTTGTAATGCTTTTTGGGCTTGCTTGAGGGCATCTCCTCAGTTTGCTGACTTTTTTCTGTCATGGTAGGGGGAGATGTTGGAGGACTGTGGAGCACAGATTTTACATTGGCTGCTCTTGGCGTACAGTCTGTAATACTCTAGGCCTATTTCTACCTTTGTTTTCAGTCATGAAATTAGATTCCCATCTCTTGGAGAAATGGAGGGTTAATAAGTAGCATGCCTCAGTGGCCATCAGAATGATATGGCGAAGGAAGATGTGCTTGCGGGAAAGAAAGCTCAATGGAGCGGTTCTAGTGCACATGAAGTGTGGGAAGGGTGGTCATTTGCACCCCCACCCCATTCACCTGCAATTAGTGGCCACCTTCCTTAATGACTACCGATTGAGTGTTCAACATTGACCAGCAAAACCATGTTTTAATCTTTATTTAATATCCAGGTATCTCAGTAGAAGGCAATAGATACAAAACTTGCTGATAAAAACATGACCGGTATCAGCATTATTGCACATGAGTCACCATCATAATATATTGCATTTATTAAAGGTAGAGAAGAGAGATGGGCACACCATCAACTCTCTCATAAAATTCACTTAATGTCTCATTCCCATCCTTAGCATTTAGCACCCAACCTGTACCATGGCAAATCACTATTTTCTATTGCCGTCTTAAGCATATAAGCTTCCCATTTATCCTTCTGCCATTGTTTTGGATTTACCATCTTTCTATGACATTTTTCCCATTTGTTACTCATAGCCATATATAGTAGTCGTACTGAATGACTAGGGGGCACTGTAGCTCTTCCAATGCAGCTCTATACACCTCTTAGCCAGAATCAGACCTAGGCTGAAAAATGTGAGTTTTGGTGACATAGAGAGCAGTGCCCGTTGTGTTGTGCAGGGCAATGTATATGGCCTTTCTTTGTATGGTAATTGCATTCATATGGCATTTACTACCCCTGATGAGGCGTTGAAGCACTTTATGGAGGGTAGCTCACTACTCCGTAGCCCAAAGGTAATGGGTAATCCAGTCGTTATTGGGTATTGCTGTAGATTTGTTGGGTATTGACTGAGTGTTATGCTATAAGGAAACTGAAGAATTTTCTCTATTTTCAAGTGGTGATGTATTATGTTAATAGGAGTTAGATGTAAGTATTAGATTGAGTTAATGTTAAGTGGAAAAAGTCGGGTAGGGAAATAGGGTGGTGGAGCTGAGATAGAAGAGAGAGGTGAGACACAATGAGGTTGTGGTTTATGGAAGAGGAATGTGTTGATAGGTTTTGGTGTTTAAATCCTTCAATAGCCTGTAAACCAGACATAGTCCTGACAGAGTGAGCGTGAGAGATAATGAGATGTGAGAAAGGGTTATGAGGTGTAAGTGAGAGTTTAATGCACAGAATTTTTATTCTTTAAACAGTCTAGCATAAGTCCATTAGAGACACTGCAAATGGGAAGACACTACATTCCCTGCATTACTACTTCTTTCAAATTAAATATGTGCTTTATAACAATCATTTAAAAAAAAAACATGTTTTGTAAACACTGGAAAACGCAGTTTTTGTCTATTTTAGGGTGTGATTAACACTGATTTAAAAAAGGTTTAGAAACATTAAGAAAACACCACTGAAATACACAAATAATGGTCACTGAAAACTGGACAGCCTAGTCAAAGGCTAACAACATCCATTCATGGAGTTTTTCCACTGAGTTTATGGTTTCCAGTTGAGCTTTAATGTTTGGTGCATTTCCAACTTCTGCATGTTTAGTTTGTTCCACTGTCTATAAGTTGTAGTGGATTGGTGCGCCGTAGTTAATGTTTTATTTGGGATCTTTAACAACAGGGCGATGATGCGATGATAGGTTCGTGTAACAGGTGAGTTTTTTTGAGTAGTGGTTAGTTCCACATTTCCAAAAACTACATTCCATGTATGACCTGCCATTTGGCTGGCTTCAGAGATGATCTGTTGTAAGTTGTGTGTTTTTAGCCCTGAAGTGATGGCATTTGGTAGAAGCGTATTTGGTTTATCAAAGCAGATGTTTAGGTTTCCAAGTATAGATATAGTGGGCTGTTTTGTTGATAGATCTTAGACTATGGCCAAGAAAGCATCAGTTAAATCCTGTTGTTGGGTGGAGGTCTGTAGAGCAGGAAGAAGTGGCAGATGAAAGTGTGGCTGGTTAGCAGCTAACAAGAAAGGCTTCACAACCTTGTATAGTTGCCTCTTCCAACTTGGTGATAGTTATGGTGTCCTTCAATACAATGGTTAGTCCACCTCCTTTTATTACCATCATACTTACGTGTAATGGCTTGATAACCAGGGTATTTAACTTCATGTAGTACTGGGGTCGTGGCTTTTCCCAAACAAAGATGTATTTGATTTTGCTCATTGAACGAGCATTAATAAGCATACATTTAAGATGTGATATGCATCTGAGTTATTGCTGTTATTATGCCTTGTGCTCCTTATGGATTTGTGATTACTATTTTTCAAGATTTGTCCTATTTGTGTGTGGGAAGGTGAGGAGGTGTAGAGAGTGCTGCTGGAGTGATTGTGCGAGGATTGTTTGCTTTCCTGTTATAGTAGGTTTTTAGTGATATTGTGAGGTTTTTTTAGGAGGAGATTATGAGTCAGATTATATTTTGGAGGTAGTTGTGGGTGTTGGATTTTATGTAGGTGATACGGTAAAACAGAGTAGAGTTGTAGTATGGGTGGTGTGAATTATGTGTGATCATGTTTGCCTTTATTGAGGTTGACAGTGGAAGGGATACGGATAAGGGGTGTGAAACGGGGTGGTCTAGTTCTTGTGCAGAGGCATATCACAGTCCCCCGCGGTGCGGGGGGGCTCAGAGCTTCAAGGTACCCCCTCAGCACAGTAGTCAGTCTTGAGATCTCCAGATTCAATCCGGACTGGGGGGCCCCTCCATGTACCTTGCAGGGGGGTCCCTCAACTTTCGTTACGCCAGTGTTCTAGTGCTCTAAAATCAGCGATTGATGAGAGTAATTGATTGTTGATTATGAAAGTTGTGGATGAGTTGTTGTGGGTGTTGTTGAGAAGTGTTGAGTTATAATGAGTAATTAAGGTATTAGATGAAGAAGGAGAGCCTGAGGATTGGGTTTGTGAAAGGAGCGGATGGAAAGATCTCTAATCTCTTCTAATGTTAAGGTTAGTTATGTTGTTAGATGAGGGTTGTTGTGGAAGATAGTGCATGTGGAATGTGTTTTCACGTTTGCCACGTCATTTATCACCTTTTCAAATATATAGCCCGGCATGGCCATATCAGTGATAGAAGTCTGCATATGTTCAAGTGTAGTTAAGGCATTCAGAATAATGCATATATAGAGTGTGTGGGTGGGCATATAAATGTGTATATTGCTCTTTTCCATACCAAAAGAGTGAGTTCCCCTTACATTGTATTAACTAGTTCAATTATGTTCAGCCCTTGCACCGTATGTATAGATCCTGCTGCTCTCAGCTGCATGTATTCCATCATCATTGGGGACATTCCGCCTGTTTCTTACTATTGGCTTTGTAGTTTGTAACTCGCATTCTGTGACTTCCTATTCACAGGCTTTATTTTTTTTTAGGCTGTCCAGCTTGAGTACGTCCCTCCCAAGGATCAAAGCCTTTTCACACTACCTCTCCTTGTATTTTTCCACAAGTGCGCCTTTCTGTAAACAGGCTTGCAAATCTAGTTGTTAGCCACATTTGCTGTGCATTTAGAACAGAGGTCAAATGGCAGGCTCTGTCTTCCGAGGAAAGTTGGGGTTTGTTTTTCTTTCTCCCAGTTCAAAGGAAGAGGATTTATGTGACACTCTTGCTGACTACTGGGGGTAGGAACATGTTTTTATCTAGCCTACAACAACCTTTAAATAAACTGCACAAGTATTTCAGAATATATCAGAATTAGGAAAGCACAAATTAAGCAAATTTTTTGTTAATTCTGAAGTGTGTTGGAAACAAGTACTTAATATGATCAAAACAAATCTTGGTCATGGATCTACAAAGTTGTTCCTGGATGGCTGGATCCGTGTCACATCTTTAGCATATCCTCTATTTGAATACATGTAGTTATCTTAAAAATCTGGAATGGATCCGGACCTTCAGGGCTGACTTTAGAGAACCCTACACTAGGTGATGCCATTTCTACATTATAGTTTGTGCGCAGTATACTTTTAAGTGCAAAACTGTGTGTCTGTGGAAATGCAATGGTCATTTCAATTGAAAATGTGTTTCCTGTAATGGCAGTGTGCTACCACACCATGCATACTCTACTCTGTGCCACTCTACTCTACTCTGAACAACTCCAACCCACTGCACCCTACTCTGCACTATTCCACTGCACTCTACTCCACTCTGCATCACTACACTCTATGCTGCTGCACTCAACACTTCTCTACTCTTCTTTGCACCAATCTACTCAAGGCCAATGCACTTTACCCACTCTACTGTACACCACTGCACTCGTCACCACTGCACTCTACACCACTCGTCTAGGCCACTCCACTCAACACCACTCTACAACACTGCACTCTATGCCGGGACACCTCAGTCGAGGTAGCTGTGCACTCTACAAAGGCCTTTATTATTATTATTATTATGCCACTGCACTCTATACTAATACACTCTACACCAATGCACTCTAGTCTGTACCAGTCCACACCCCTGCACTCTTACACCAATCCATTGTATGCTACTCTAATCTCCTCTGCACCACTGCAGTATATGCCACTAAGCTCTACACCACTTTACTCTGTGCCAATGCACACTACGCTGCACCACTCTACGCCACTCTACTCTGAAACAATCTACTCTACACCACTGCAGTCTACACCATTCCACTCCACTCTATGCCACTGCACTCTGTCAATTAACTCTACGCAACTGCACTCTACATCATTGCACTTTACAGCATAGTATTCTACGCCACTCTACTATGCGGCACTGCACGCCATTCTACACCACTGCACTTCATGACACTCTAATCAGCAGCACTGCACTCTCTGCCACTGAACTCTATGCCACTCTACTCTGCACTACTGCTCTCTATGCCAATGCACTCTAAACCATTCGGCTCTGCATCGCTTCACGCCAATGCACTCTGCAACACTCCACTCTAGACCACTGCACTCTAGGCCACTCCACTCTATGCCAGTATACTCTACTCTGCCACTGCACTCTACATTACTCGGCTCTCTGCCACTCGGCTCTGCGCCACTCGGCGCTGCTTTGCGCCACTCAGCGCTGCATTGTGCCACTCCACTCTGTGCCACTCTGCACTGCTCTTCGCCACTGCTCTAAGCCACTGCACTCTATACCACATCACTCTACTATGCACCGCTCTAATCTATGCCACTGCATTGTATCCCACTGAATTCTATGCTGCTGCACACTACGCTACTGCACTCTACACCACCATACAACAGTTTTCACCTGTCACTCTACACCACTGCACTTTACTCTTAATAGCTGTACTCAATGCCACTGCACCTAAGCCACTCAACACCATTGTACTCTATGCCACTGCACTCTACACCACTGCACTCTGACACTCTATTCTGCAACACTACACTCTGACACTGTATTCTGCAACACTACATTTTATGCAACTGAACTCTATGCCACTGAACTCTATACCACTCTACTCAACTCTATGCCACTGCACTATATGCCATTATACTGTATACCACTCTACACCACTGCACTCCACGCCACTCTGTTCTGCACCACAGCACTCTACACCACTTTACTATTCAACACTCTACTCTATCTCACTGCATTCTACGACGCTGGATTTTACACCGCTGAATTCTGTGCAGTTGCACTGTACGCCACTATACTCTGCAACACTTGCCGCCATTGCACTCTGCAATAGTACACGCTACTTTACGCCACTTCACTCTACACGACTCCTCTTTGTGCCAATCCAATGTATGACACTCTATGCCACTTCACTCTACCACACTCCACACTGGTGTACACCACAGCTTAAACACTTGCATAGGTGAGACCAAGTGGCTTTGCCAATGCGTGTTTAAGTGCTGCTCCTACAGGAAATCCTCCCAGTGACTCTCAGCAACAAGTTTTTGTAAAAATTAAATATGTGGATGTCACATTGTGTAGTGTTTTCCCTGCCGTTTTCCAAGATGGCACCTTTGTTCACTGAAAGTCTGAAACTTTGAAATGGACCCAATGAAGAATATATATAGTTCACTCAAACATGCACAAGAAATGTTGCATCTGTTTGGGGGAACCAAATAACAGGCACAACATCCCTGCTCAAATGCTACTAGAAATAATCGTTCAAAGGTATTTCTTTCGATTTTGCATCGCTTTAATTTTCTACTGAATTGTTTTTCCAATAACTGTTAGTAGCAATTGTGGTTAACTTGGATCAAATGTCATTAGTGTAGATAAAAGCCCAAACATTTGAGTTTCGTGTTTGTCCTCTTTTATGGTTAAGTCTCCACGCTTAAAACAATTTCAATGTTTCAACATTGGCCCAATGCCTATCAAGTGGGATTCAAACACTGCTTTTAACCTTTTGTTTGTAATCTCTTTAATGTGTGTTATTCATTTTTTTGTTCACAGAAAAAGCAAAGAACAAAGGAGCTATCCCAACTCTTTCATTCCTACAGCCCATACAACCACAAGGTAAGACGTTGCACATTAGTGTATTAGTCTGTTCAGTGAGTTAACTCCTCCCGGCGAATACAAAGAGGAAAAAACAGGGACCGAGTCTGTGAGAAGTAAACTAATCTAGGACAGAACACGTAAGAGTGTGGTTAAAACTTATTTTATGCTGTTTAAGTCTGTAGTGAGGCATAGGAGCATTATTACATTAAGATTGGGTCCCATATCAAGGAGCTTGATGTTCATGTTTATAGCATGTGTTTTACAGCATTTTGGCCTTGTGTTCACATAACTGTTTATTCCCTGAACCTGGATAAATATATGTATGGGATTTATAAAGCGCTGGAATCACCCCCGTAGGTGTATCTATCTATATATATATATACGAATCTACATATAACAAGAGCATCAAAGACTACCACGATATGATACTAAAGTGGTACAACAGTAACATGCTAAATGGGGACGAACATCTGTTTCTGAGATGCCTAAATCCAGTAACTCCGACCTTCTATTATCTACCCAAGATACATAAGGATCCGGTGAACCCCCCTGGGAGGCCGATTGTAGCCTCTCAGGGTAGCTTGACTGAAAATCTGTCTATATATGTGGACTCTTTTCTCTCTCCTCATGTTGTCAATTTGAAATCCTATCTGAAGGATACAAAACATTTTCTGAATTGCATTGAAAAGATGGTTTGGCTAGAAGGGTACACTATGATGGTCATAGACATTGCTAGCTTGTACACATGCATTGAGCATGAAGAAGGGCTACAAGCTATTTCCTGGTTTCTGGATAGGAGGCCTGTGAAATATTACGAACACAATAAAATGTTGATCGAATTCTTAAGATTTTGCCTCGAGAACAACATCTTCCTTTTTGGAACTAACCTCTACAAGCAGCTAACAGGCGTGGCAATGGGCACTTGCTCGGCCCCAAGCTTCGCGAATTTATTCGTGGGGCATTGGGAGGAGCAGGTAGCCTGGTCCAATACCAACAACAAATGGAATGAACTGGTGAGATGTTGGTATCGCTATATCGACGACCTGTTCATTATCATCGAAGGATCAGTGGAGCTCGCTGAGGAATATCTGGAGGTACTGAATAACAACGAGAATAATTTAAAATTTACAGGAGAAATCAGCCAAAAGGAAGTGAATTACTTAGATCTGACTATTTTTATTGAAGGAGGCAATCTGCATACCAAACTGTTCAGAAAGGCTACCGCAGGGAATTCAACACTATATGCCACCAGCGGGCATCCGAAAAGTTTGGTTGATAGTATACCCTATGGTGAGCTTTTAAGGATAAGGAGAAATAACACCAAAGATAATGAGTTCAAAAAAGCAGCCGGCAATTGCATACGAAGGTTCAAGGAAAGGGGATACAATGCCACCATATTGGAACAAGCACTGAATAAAGTTGAGAACCTTGATAGGAGCAAGCTGCTGGAAGATAAAACTCATGAAAAGGATAACAAATCCGAAACTGGGCAATTCCGTCTAATAACTACATATTCACGGAACTCTGGAGACATCAAACGCATACTGCGTAAACACTGGAATATCTTAATGACGGATAATGTTATCAAGCAAGATCTGCCCTCCCATCCTTTGATCACATTTAGAAAAGCAAGAGCATTAAAAGACTATTTGGTCCATAGTCACCATGATGAATTGAAACCCAAACCTAAAATCGAACCTATGAAAGGTTTCTTTCCCTGTGGACGATGTAAGGCGTGCAAGGGAAGTAAACGTGTAATTCAGTACAGCATTCCTGGTGTTAAGGACCCTAAGAGAATCTCCAAATTCCTCACATGTACCACGCCTTATGTGGTATACTGCCTCACATGTCCTTGTGGCAGAAGGTATGTGGGCAGTACCACCAATCCGGTGAAATTGCGGATATTAGAACACCAGAGAGCGATCCAGAACGCAGATGCAAGTTATCCTGTTGCGAGACATTTCGACAAAGAGCATGCACGCAACAGAGAATTGCTTACTTTCTTCTGCCTGGACTCCGTCCCTGTAAGTACCAGGGGGGGTGACAGACTCTTAAAATTAAGAAGGCTGGAATCACGGTACATTATAGACTTGTTGAGCAAAACACCAACAGGACTGAATATGCATGAGGACTTAGCTGTACACCTGGGATGAGTTGATTTGAATTGACAGTCACATTGCTTCACGTTACTCATTTATTTCTTTATTTGTTTTCATAAGTATGAAGAATGAATTGCCATTGAACTTTTTCCATGAGGATTGAGTTATGTTGCAGATATGATGATAAATTGTTGCCCATCCAGGGCCTAATAACATAAAGAAGAATATAGGACTATAGCTTGTGTTAATATTGCAGCCATATGGCGCTTGGGGTCTAATTTTGATTTCCCGTTTTCCATTAACACTATATTGTGTATCCGGCCCATTCAGGGCGTGATCTTATGATTTGCATTTTCGCATTGTGTATTTTCTCTAATTTTAAACACACTGAGGTATTGTTTACACATTGCGATAAATATCATTCCAAGATGGCGACCGCCACTTTTTTGATTTTGATTGCTACGATAGTCCTATCTTTGTGTTGACTACCCGAGCAACGCGGGCGTTTAAATACATGTTGATTTAGATGGTCGGCGTCTCATCACTGACGAAGGCCGAGTGCCGAAAGCGCTTTGTGAGAGAATAAACTTATTTTGTGTAACCTGCCTTTGGAGTGCTGCCTCCTGGTTCCCGTGGATTGCGGGGAGGGATTGTTGGAGCAGATATTTGAGTCGGGTGCACGCCCGACTGGCAGGCACCCGCCTTTGTGTGCGACAGGCTGGTGCGAGAGGAGCTGTAATATATATATATATATATATATATATATATATATATATATATATATATATTTCAAGTTGGTGTACTCAGAAACATTAGAGGATTTGAAATATATATACCAACCGACGCCGCTGATTCAGGGACAGGAAGCGAGTGTTGCAGGATGGAAGTATTAACGGGGACTCGAGCTGTGCTATCCCTACCCACTGGGGTTTTGAACTTTGACATTGGGTATCGACACAGCAGCTCACATGAGCAATACTGCACACTACAACACCCAGGAGGCCGAGCAACAGGCCACGCCTACATGGGCGGGGTAATTGATTTAAGTAGTTATGCTGCGAAGCTGTGTCAGCGCTCGTCCATATGCCTCTGAAGAAATGCTACCCTGCATGAAACGCGTCAGGACTATTGGACTTTAATTTGTGTGATGCTTGGCAAGAATCCCCGTTTTACCCTGCAATAAAATTGATGGCAAAGACTTTCCTGTCTTGTGGCTCTCTCCTCAGCAGGCGACTCTTTTTTGGATGGCATTTGTGCGGCTCTGCCTGGGCCGCGGAGAGAGCTCTGGTGCCGTTTCGGCATTCTGCAGCGACGCCAACCGACGCCGCTGATTCAGGGACAGGAAGCGAGTGTTGCAGGATGGAAGTATTAACGGGGACTCGAGCTGTGCTATCCCTACCCACTGGGGTTTTGAACTTTGACATTGGGCATCGACACAGCAGCTCACATGAGCAATACTGCACACTACAACACCCAGGAGGCCGAGCAACAGGCCACGCCTACATGGGCGGGGTAATTGATTTAAGTAGTTATGCTGCGAAGCTGTGTCAGCGCTCGTCCATATGCCTCTGAAGAAATGCTACCCTGCATGAAACGCGTCAGGACTATTGGACTTTAATTTGTGTGATGCTTGGCAAGAATCCCCGTTTTACCCTGCAATAAAATTGATGGCAAAGACTTTCCTGTCTTGTGGCTCTCTCCTCAGCAGGCAACTCTTTTTTGGATGGCATTTGTGCGGCTCTGCCTGGGCCGCGGAGAGAGCTCTGGTGCCGTTTCGGCATTCTGCAGCGACGCCAACCGACGCCGCTGATTCAGGGACAGGAAGCGAGTGTTGCAGGATGGAAGTATTAACGGGGACTCGAGCTGTGCTATCCCTACCCACTGGGGTTTTGAACTTTGACATTGGGCATCGACACAGCAGCTCACATGAGCAATACTGCACACTACAACACCCAGGAAGCCGAGCAACAGGCCACGCCTACATGGGCGGGGTAATTGATTTAAGTAGTTATGCTGCGAAGCTGTGTCAGCGCTCGTCCATATGCCTCTGAAGAAATGCTACCCTGCATGAAACGCGTCAGGACTATTGGACTTTAATTTGTGTGATGCTTGGCAAGAATCCCCGTTTTACCCTGCAATAAAATTGATGGCAAAGACTTTCCTGTCTTGTGGCTCTCTCCTCAGCAGGCGACTCTTTTTTGGATGGCATATATATATATATATATATATATATATATATATATTTGAACTAGACACACTGGCAGCAATGTATGTGTGGGTGAGGTCGGTGTTTGGAGATGAGTAGGCGAGGTATGGTTAAATGAACTGTAGTGGCAGTCTGCTTGTCTCTGGATGGTGCTACACATCCGGGTGCACTATGGGATGCGCACAGCTTGTTCTACCTGAATCGTGGCTGAGCATTGGCTTGGCATCCCAGCATGCTGTCCAGCCTCAAAAAACTCCTGTTTTTGGAAGTATGGGTGGTGGTGGTTTGAAGAGTGCACTACTTTATCTAAAAAGCAGAACAGAGCGATGTTCAAGGTAGCAAATGAGGTTTAGTATGCTTGGTGATGCTTATAGGTCTGAATAATGCACAGATGAAGAGTAATGGAGAGCAGGTGTGCCCGTTTGCCGGGCAACAAGATGGCCGCCATAGCATGAGGCTGTGCTGGCCCAGACATATAATCTGTCATAGACACACTGTTGGGGCTTCCACTTGAGTCCATTGACACCAGATCCTGCCCTGGTGGATTGCGGTGCATGTGTGGTTGTGCCTGGCGGCCGTTGGAGGACAGCAAAATGGTAACCTTTTCCTGGGGTGTGGGCCACATGGAGATCCTGACGGTACCACGGGCTGATGCTAAGACTGTGCCCCCGTGGAAACTGATGGCAGACTCTCTAGACTGCGGCGCCGCAAACAGGTCTCAGTCTTTCAGCCAGCCCTGGAGAGGCGGGTGTACGCATGGCAGTGGCTGCTTCATCTGCCCGCCGCAGCTTCCCTTGGATGAGTGGACTCCCGACTGCCAATCCCCCCGGCCACCACCGTGCACGCATGGCCAAGACATCCTCATTGACTGCCTGTTCTGCGACCTGCTCCTGCCCCCTTAGAGGGCTTCAGGGTGTGGCGGGCCGAGCTGTCACTGCAGCCATTGTGGAGGCCTGACGCCTTGAGGGGTGAGCGCTGACAGGGCCGCTGTTGCATCGCCGGGGCTGATCGACCAGGTCGCTGCTGGTGGCCTGCACGGTGCTGACTCCTGGGGAGATGCCGTTCGTCTGAGCCACGGCCTGCTCATGCCACTTGGGGAGCTGCAGGGAGTGGCCGGTCGCGGCTGACACTACAGACTCTGCAGAGGCCTGTATCCTGATGTCGCAATTGCCCGGTGGGAACAAGGTAGAGAAAGGGCCCATTTCTCCCATGATCCAACTTGCTATGGCTCACTACTTCTGACCAGTGGCCAGGGGGCACCATCAGCTGCCCCAGTTCTAGCCATCAGCACAGCCGGGGGCAGAGTGCTGTGGGCTGTTCTTCCCCTCCCACCCCCCTGCTCCTGGCCTGAGGGCGAGTGGGCCTTTTGCTGAGCATCAGGGTACCCTCGCCTCCCCTTCTCCTGCTGGCGGAATGCTACTTGCAGACGTAAAGATGGGGAAACCCAGACAAGCAACAGGCCAAATTGAGCTTTGACAAGTGGCTCGCTCCAAGGCCCACAGAGGATGGGCATCCAGCGGGCCAACTGCCGATAGGTGCCACGACGACCTGCCTGACTAGAACTCTGAGACTTACTTGCGCAGGTGAGCTAACAACCTCAACAGCATCGACTCAAATTTTCACTACCAAGGCAATAAATATTGATATACCCAGACTTTACTCTCGCTGTGCAGTCCACAGGCAGGAATTTCGTAATTTAAGGTGGATTCGTAGAGGGTAGCTTATCACCCGTGAGGTTATCCAGTCTTCCTCTACCCATCCAAGCTCAGAATCACCATCAGTGGAAAAGCCTACTACTTCACAGACCCCAAAGTGGCCCTCAAGTTCTGCCACTAACTCTCCTGCGGTTCTGGGGGGCTGGAACTGCAGTCCAACAGGGATCATGACAGCTACTTCAGTGACGATGACTAACTCTTCAGATTGCAGCCCTAGACAACCTTGCCATGGGCCACCTGATCCGCGTTGTGGGACCGGAGGCCGTCTGTCTCTCTGAATCGCCCGAAGGATGATTCAATTTTTTTTACTTTTAGGTTGTAATGGGAAACATTTTCTTCAATGGTTGAATTGTTGCAGTGTGGTGTTGAAATGTTGGGTATGTACCTGCTTGTGGTTCCCTTAATTCTTTCCAGGGTGCTTGATTCACTGCATCCCGATGCTCGGCACACCCTGCATCACTCATGAAACCCTCCCCCCACCACCACCCGTCCCCCGTGAGGTGCAGGCCCTCCTGAACATCCACTGATGCAGATGGTCAATTTGATGGCGTAACGAAGATTACATTGTTGACCTGGAATGTTCATGGGCTGAATGACTCTAGGAAAACATTTGCCTACCTCTGTCACCACAATGTGGACATTTCACTACTACAGGAGATCCACCTTATGGTGCAGACTCGAGGACACTTGCATGCAGGGTGGATCGGCGAAGCTCACATTTTCACATACTCAAACTATGAACGAGGGGGGCTGTAATCTTCCGAAGGGCAGTACAGTAGAGCACACTGTTGGCGTTGCATGATAAAGAGGCAAAGTATGTGATCTCGCATGGAGTCATTGCTGGCTTTTGGAGTACAATAGCATGTGTCTATGGCCCTAATGTAGACTCTCAGGACTTCTTTGCCGAAGTGTTGGACAACATTGTAGCCCATGGCCACTCAACAAGTGATATGGGGGGGTGACTTCAATGTCATACTAGACCCCCAGACTGACTGATCCCACTCTCTTCTGCCCGCACCCTTGTGCAGCAGCACAGAAACACTCTCTGCTGTCCAACCTAGACCTAATCGACATATGGCCTGCCTTGCATCCCCATGCAACTGAGGGCACCTGCGTGACCTCCTCCTGCGGAGTGTGGTCGCATTTTGACTACTGACTAGTCACCGGTGACATATGCATACACAATGTCATCATTACACACTTCGCCTGAACACTTTCAGCTATGCGCCAGTGACCCTGACCTTGTCAATGGGAGATCCTTCTGAGTGCACCTTCACCTGGAGCCACCCCCCCCCCCGAATACATTTACATACCCCATCTTTCACACAGAGATGCACAGTGCTATTGCTTTATACTTAACACCGGCACTGTTGCCTCTCCTGGAATGCTCTGGGAGGCCTTCAAGGTGTGCATTCATGGAATATGCAAATCTAAACAATCGGGTATCCTCCGTGGTCTGTGAGCACAACTGCACACACTCAAGCGCGAACTCTTGTCAACTCGAGGAGAGTTACTTTGACATAGCCGACACATGTCACCTAGCGATGTTGCTTGAAAAGATGTCAGAGTAATTAAGTGCGCCTTCTACACAAGAATGCCATCGCATGCCGTTTCGGCGAGGGTGACCGAGCGAGTAAGACCTTCGCAGCTCTACTTAAAAACAGTGTTGCAACTCTTATATTACTGCAGGGGCAGCTCTAGCCTCATGGAGGCCCTGGGCAGGGACGGTAGGTAGGGGGTCCCGGAAGAGGGGGTCGTGGCGGGGCGGCGCGCGGAGGCCAGTAAAGAGGGGGGAGGGGTGTCAGGGTGTTTGGAAGTTGAACAGAGCCGGAGGCCGCCAAATCCCTGCCAGGGGCCTCCACGCACATATGTATTTATCCTCCGAGGATTATTATATTAAGGATATATATTGGCGTGGTTGCCCGTGGGGTTTGGTGGCCCTGTGCAGGTGCACAGCTTGCACATGCCTAAGGCCGCCCCTGATTACTGAACTCCTGTGTGCCACTGGTGAACCTCACCACTCCTCTGATCACATCGACCAGACCGTGCTCAGCTTCTACACTGCGCTTTTCACTTCCAAGGGTGAAGTGCCACCCAATACATTAACTGATTACTTCGACATCATTAAGCTGTTCTGGCTTGATAACGGCCATAGACAATTCCTGTATGGCCCCTTCACTTCGGAAGACATCATCCGGGACTTTTTGGAAGGGAAGGGAATGCCCCGGATGACCTAACAGCCCAATTCTACAAGGCCTATACCAAGCAGCTAGCGCCACATCTACCGGCCATGTACGAGGAAGCTAGAGACATTGGGCACTTGCTCCTTTCAGTGCGGGAAGCCCTTATAGTCACACTTCGTAAACCTGAAAAACCACCTAATCAGTGGAAATCTTATAGGCCCCTATCCATGATAAATGTAAACAAAATACTGGCCAAGAAGATCGCCACTTCCATCCCTCCCTCCTCCCTGGCCCTGCAGCTTTCGGCAGTGGTGGCTTTTCTCAATTTCAAGGCGGTCTTTGACTCCCTGGAATGGCCCTTACCTGTTTGCGCTCTGCGGTGTGTTGGCTTTGGCTTTCTCTAATGAACCAAAGTCCTATACACACTCCTGAATGGTCGACTCCACATCAACAGAGGAGTTGCAGACCCCAATGCAATACATAGAAGCATCAGACAGCAATGCCCTCTCTCCTCACTTCTTTATGCATCGCCATGGAGCCGCTCGCAATTTCCGACTGTGGCAATACCATGCAGAACGTGGCTTCAACTACATGGCACAGAGGGTAGTGGTCTCCATGTACGCGAACGATGTAACACTGTCAGAAGTTCGGTCACCAACTTTGAGCCCATACTGTGTGAACTTATGTGTGTTGCGGCGTTGACACAGAATTGCTATCAACTGGTCAGAGTGTTTACTCTGCTTGCCTCCCAATCGCTAATAACCCTGCGCTGCCGCTGACTGGGGACGAGCTTGCGCGGTGCCATCTGCGCAGTCTGGGTCTGACATTAATAGGCCTTCTGTACCCAGGAGGTGTATTCTTAACCTTACAAGGCTAGCTGGGCTGAGCCCGCTGCACACTGCTCGATATCTTTCTTTGCTATCGACTATGCCACTCAAGCAGGACCACGCACAGCTCCTTCCCTCATGAGCCCACCACTCAGCATGCTATAGATTACATACTGGGTGCCCCTCTTCTACCCTACTGGTCACCAGACCTTGCTCCAATATGCAAGACTAAGCTCCTTGGCTAAGTCCAAAGCATTTGTGTAGTGGCAGGCGAACATAGGGCCTAACATGACAGAAGTTTTTTGGTACTGCTGCTCCAAAACCAGCATGTTCTCGCCCACTTACAGATTGAGGTTCATACACGTTAAATCCCTCCATCGCATACACTGCACCTTTGCGGCACTGCACTCTATGGGTCTGGCGCGCGATGCGGCTGCTGACTTTATGCACCTTGCCTGGCAGTGCCCCAAAATTTCTGGATTTTGACTTGTCCTTTAATGGCAAAGACAAGGTGGTTACCAGCTCCGTGCCCAGGAAGCCACTCATGGCATTGCTGGGACATGTCAGGGATGCCCTGGCCGGTGCCCACCGCTTGACTGCAATGATGCTAACAATTGCTATAGGGAAAGTGGAAATTCACTAGGGTAGGTGCAACAGGCCCACCCTGAAGGGTTGGCAGAGGGACTGTCAGGAAAGACTAGAGGAGTACTGGGCTCTCCATTCTATCAGATTCTACCGACGTAACATCTGGAGCCCCTTAGTATATATCTCGCACTTTAAGCTGAGAGAGGCTCTCTTATCGCCTCATGACTGTGCGCCCCCAAGATCACAAGTAATGCATTGGTTATTGGAAGTGCAATGTAAAGAATATAGCTGTTTACAACGCGATGTTTCACATCGAGTGCTATTACAACGCGGTTGTTACAACAACTGCGTTGTTAGTACGCAATGCATTCACATCGCAAGTTTTTACAACGAGTTCCACTAGGGGGCGCGCTGGATTTAGGAATAGTATAATTTACTATTCCTAATCCAGTTTGTGCAACAGTAGGGAACGTGTTGGAATTCATTTGTTTAGACCATTTGTTGGAATTCGTTGTATAGACTTGCAATGCAAATGCATCGCGTAGTAACAACTCGGTTGTTGTAACAACAACGTTGTAAAGGTATCGCGGTGTAATGACCGCGTTGAGGAGGTTGTTTCCCTATGTAACATGTGCACCGATGAATGTCATAACATGCCAATGTTAAAATACATTCATGCCTGTTGGAACCACATGGATACTGTTGTTTCTGTTTGTTACAATTGATAAAACTTTAATGAACAGATTTTAAAAAAAGAGTAATGGTGGGGGAGTGACTGAAAGCTCGAAACAGGTTCAAGCCTGAAGCCAGGCTCTAGCTGAGCCCAAGATCCTGTTGGAACCTCGAGCCCATAAAAAGCAGAGCTTTCACAAGGCTTCTGCCTGCCACCCTTTGTTCTACCCAGGATGTGGATGTTACCGGGGCTTTAAGTAAGATGAAAAAACTGGGGGAGGGGAGGGTCACACAAATGGGTGTGGGTCAATGTAATTAAGGGGAGTGGCTTAAACATGTACATTAAAAAATGTGTCCTTACCATAACGTGCTGCCCAACTATGTTCCTGCCTCTTTCTGTTACTGCATTCCGATTTATAATACAACTGAAATTACACCTCAAACATGCCAGGACTACTGGCTTTGTCAGTAGTTGTTACCAGCATAAGATAAACGAGTAACAACTATGACTTTGTTGTAAATAATATTGAAAATGCTCCAATTTGTTTGAGACTGTGAAATAAGAAATGCTTCATTGTAATGTATTGCAACATTTCTATAGCTCTTACTAACCTTGAGGAGGAATTGTAGCACTTTACATTGGGCAGCATGCTTAACTCAACTAAGCCCTTAAGCATCAGAATCAAGGCATGTGACTGGCTCTGCCCCAGCCCTTTAAGCCCCATAGAAACACCAACCTGATCGTACCCGACTGTGCTTCAGCCCACAGAGCTCCATAGAGAGGTCAGTCATGTGAATGGATACCCATGAGGCACAATGGAGACATGAGCCTGACACGTTACTTACTCTGCCCCAGCCCTAGTGCTCTTCCAAAGCGCTGACGTCTTAAAGCGCTTTAGTTTGCCCGAGTTCTTGGCTATACCTCAGCCTAAAGATCCCTCTTACAACCAGGGCCGGACTGGCCGTAGTGGACACCGGGTGATTCCCCGGTGGCCAGAAGGGTGGGGGCCGGTTTTGGACCAGTGGGGGCTGTTTTTGTTACTGGGGGCCAGTTTTGAAGCAGCAGTGTCTCATCCCCCTCCCGACCTCCCGTGGAGACAGATGCAGTTTCCCAGCACTGCCTGATTTAAGGGAAAGGCACATGTAATCATTAAAGCACAAACCGCCTGCTTTTCTTCCCTCCCATTCCTCTGCCTTTCCATCAATGTCAGCAGCCTGTGCTGTAGGGTATAATCCCATGTATTTACAGCAAGCAATGGGCTGCTTCTGAATATGCTGCTGTTTACAGTTATATCAACCTAGGAAGGATGGAGTACTGAGACAGCCCAATGTGGAGTGCCAATCAATGTTCTACGCGATAAACGGGGTCTCACCCAACTGAGTTACCCATTCAACCCTACGCGCACATGGTGAGGAACAGTAGGCATATCCCTCTGCCTGTCAGCCCCACACTGCTCCCGCTCTCTCTTCACTCACCAGTGACCGTGGACCATGACTGCAGATCAGGAAATTACTATATAGGTGTTTCATCTAGAGCCTGAGTTCTGCCCTCCACCTCTTCTGCCCCCTGTGGATTTCAGATCACCGTTAAACAGCAAACAAGAGAGTCTCTTGGGAGGCTGGTACTGTCAGCGAGTTAAGATTTATATTTTTTTCACCCCGAGGGAAAAAATGGAGAGCCCGATAGAGAGCCGTCTCAGCACCTGGTTTTCAAAACTGCCGGCGCTGAGCAACAGCAGGACCCAGCCCACTTAAAGGCCTGGTTATACCACCAGAGCTGACGACTTACGAACTGGGAAACCAGGTTTGAGTTTCGGCGTTGGCTTAACATTCTGTGGTTCTGGGTACAATCACGCAATGTCCCTGTGCCGAGAAAAATTCATTCGATCTTATGTATATAATGTAACTGGTGCCCATGTAAAGCACTCCAGTACCGTTGGGCCTAGTTCACGCTATATAAAGACTGCGGAAAAATACACAGAAGAGGTAAACACAAAGTTTTACATAAAAGGTAGAGACAAATAGATGCCCATTTAGTGGCTGATTTTTACAATGTGAAACCAGAAAGCCTGGAAAAATCACGGCTTCCCCGATTAAACTGTGTGATCTTAGGTGCACATGTATTTCACCAAAACTCGCATATCATAATCTAGTATTAAGCACTTTAAAATCCGTGCGTTCAGAATACCAACTGTTTATAAAAACTGTTGTGTTGATTTAATCGATTATATTGCTTGGTTATGATCTGGACCAGATACAGGGTTTACATGACAACTGCATGAGTGGAAGAGGTGTGGCGCCGCGGCCAGGGCGACTGACGCTGGAATCTGGGGACCACGGTTCGATCCCCGGCTCCGGCGGCAGGTAAGCCCAGCACCATGTGACTCTGGGCAATAGCTCGCTTAATCTTCCCGACGGCCCCCCAGCGCCTAGAGACCCTTACGGGTGATTGTGCGCTTTACAAATGTGGACTTTGGACTTTACTCTTAGTTCCCAAATGGCACTCACTGTCCGTAGTGTGGGGACACGGGCTGAAATGGTTCTCAGTTCATGTTTAAAAACTATCACTAAAAATGGGTACTTCTCAGTGCCGCACTATAATGTGACGTATTAATGTCAAAGTTTCTACATGTTAATACCATTTTTTTTTTTTTTATTGAAGAGTCTTTATCATATTTGCTGCATGACACTCCTTGGAGTAGCCATGCACTCTGCAAGTCGCTTTTTATTAATGCATTCACTTGGCTCTGCTCTCCCTGTTAATTTGTTGAGTTGCCCACCTCTAGTGAAGAGCTAACTAAACGCCCCACTTCTTGAGAATCCTGCCCTAGACAATGACCAGAGAGGGTTGATAGGCAGTGAGACGAACAGGAGCTTGGAATGTCACACTGTTGCTTCCCAGATACAGCTCTCTATCCTTCCTCGGACAGGGCATTGGGTGGAGTGCTAGGTGGCTAAACCACTCTAAATGATCATAGCTACAAAAAATGTAGATCAGAAGCACCACGTAGGCCATGTAAAGGTATTTTAGTGCTTTAGAAAAGGGCCACCAGGTGATTGTAAGAAATTAAAAACTTGAGTTGTGATGCAAACCTTAGCGTTTGAGAGTTGCAGTCTTAGAGTTGAAGGGTCTTTGGTGGGGTTTTCATTGCTGTGTATCAACCGTTAGACCTGGTCCTCCACGGCCAAAGAAAATGCAGGATTAAATAAAAGAACTCTCTCTCCCTCCAGAATTTACCAATATCATCCACAACTTGAGGCATCTACAAAATGGGTTGAAGAAAGGGGTAGGGTTATACCAGAGTTGTCAAAAACGCTATTAAAGCTTGTACGTTCAGCAAAAAAAAATGGAGGGGAAATAGGTTTTTGGGGGGTAAAAACATATAAGCCTCATAATCACTCATTATACTGTTTTTAATGATCTTGGAAGGAAGAAAGTCTAAGTTGGCCTCTCTCGGATTTGAGCTTGTGACCTTTCGGTCACACCCGTTGTCAGCAGCCAGTTAAAAGAGTCTTTTAAACGTAGCATTTCTATGGGTCGAGGCGCAGAAACGTACAGATTAAAATATGTCAGTCTTGCAAACGTTCATGGTATCATCTTACATGCATGCTCCCTGAGGCACCGGTGCTTCCGGCCTAGCAAACATCACACGTCCTCTTCTTTGTAGGTTTAACTTGCATTCATATAGCGCCTACCACCCGTGACGAGGAGGGTTTTTGAGGTTCTCCAAGCTGCTGGCGGTGTGCAGACAATACAAGACGTTCTAGAGGTGCAACACAAATGGCTTGGATTTAAACATAAAATACATCCGGTTTTATGCTCTTCTTTCAATTTAATGTCTTTCGTGGGCTTTGACAGCACAGTAAAATAAGTTTCACACACCCTCTGTCAGATCAGAATGCAAGAGAAGACGGAGTAAAACGGATAAGAAGCAGCTGACACTTCAAATGCCGCCATGCTCCTCCCCTTGTCTGAAGTCTCCGGCCCTGTTCACGTCTTTATTCACCGGCACGGAAATTCCATTATCCTTTTATTAGGCCTCTTAATGGAGCCTGGCCATTTGTAGCTCCTGCTGCCTTCCTGCTCATATCCTTTGTGGCATCATATCAAAGTCTCCTCAAATGGTGTTGGCTGCACTTGTGAAGATTTAGACACTCCTCTGCAAATTAGTCATCATGCCATGCAGAATTGAATATAAATTCGGCAGTGCATTATTCCCTTTTGATCTTGAGTTTAGGGCCTTTCATAAATTATCATAAGGAGTTGGCTTGCCTGCGGAGTGATGTTTCCCTGCTCCCTGGATGCACCTGCCTGGCATTCTTTTGTGCTGCCCGAGTATCTGCTTGTCTGAGGAGGAGAGATGGAAGCAGGTATGAGAGTCTTTGAAGGTTAATAAGTAAGTGGGACGTGCATAATATTCAGCCATATTCTGCTGAATGATATTAATATGTCAAACACGATTATAAAGGACCTACAACAGTTAGGTGAATCATTTCATTGTTTGCAATGTAATAAATCTACAATGTTGCCCTTCAGGCCCCTCCTTCTCTACAGGTCTGGAGTGCCTCTAGCTAGAGTAACTTACAAGCAGCTGCAAGAGTTTCTTGCAAGTTGTGGAGGAGGGACGGCAAGGATTAAGTATGCTGGAAATACTTTAATGTTCTTGGTAAAACTATATCATCCTTTTATGTAGGCCTGTGTGGCCGCACATAGCTGGACAGGTCTCAATGTCAGGCAGTTTTCAAAAAAGGTCCCCAGATTCGCCGAACTAATGCCAATCCGGCAACGTTGTTTTAAAGAAGATCTTTAATTGCTACTTGCTTACATTTTGAGTACTAAAATATTTTTTAAAAGCATGCTGCAGTGACAAAACGAAACAAAACAACGTGGCTTTCCCTATAGAGTGAATCTACGAGAAAAGCAGTTTAATGTGTGCTGATTCAGTGTGCTTTCACAATTTACAATATTGTATTGCAATGCAACCATTTCGTAGGAGGTGGAATGATAAACCAACCAGCCAATCTCGTGAGGTGAGAGGGCAATACTCCTGTGGGTTGGATAAAAAGCCCATTCTAAGTATATGTTGAAGAACTGATAACAATGGGTCATTCCTACAGCTGTGCTCCTAAGCCAGACCTAAAGCGAGGATCCTGACTGCATTGGGAACTTTCCTGCTGCTGTGCTGGCCCCGGAACAGCATCATCTTCATTTGATATGTCTCTATCGCGTTTCGTTTCCTGATATTTGGGACCACTGGGATTGGGAAAGCCATATGATGGAGGCTATCTTTGTTGCCTAAAGGCAAAGTTGAGAACAATCCTACCAGATCAGGCTGACATATTACCGGCATTTGCATTGTTCTGCCATAAGGCTGGCAGTCTTTGTAGATCTGTCTTGAATCACTCACATTGGCCAAGTGTTGGGCAGCTTGATAGCCAAGGCTGTGCCTGAAACCTACAAGAATGGTCACAGGCCTAATTCAATGGATAGTGACCTACACTGTGTCTTCCACCATTCTCCACCTGAGACATCAAACGTTTCTAGGGTATAGTCTAGGAAATCATTGGCGAGAATATTTCCTTACAGTGGGGGCCCAATTAGAGTTTCTGTATAGCAGCCTGAAACACATTAAGCTGTGCTTTACACCAGAACTATTTTTGAAGTATCGCAACACAAAACAGCAACACAACTGCCCTCATATGTTCATGGCCGGATAGGACCACACTGGATGCAGAGATCGGAAGTGCTACAAATGCATAGCATCATCCTATTCAACAATACCCGTCCCAGCCTGGCAATAACCTTCAGATGAAGGAAGCAGAGGCAAACCTGCCAGCGTGCAATACTATAACCCCGCGGTGTAATGAGGGTTGCTGGGGCACGGCATGTATTTTAAAAAAAAATTGTGCCCCTAAGAATGCCCCTGCGCCCCTAAGTATGCCCCTGAGAATTTTGCGCCCCGGGCAACTGCCCCTGTTTGCCTGCCCATGCTACGCCACTGCCATCACTTGCAGATCTAGTTCAGGACAAAGAACAGTACTTTCTAAGCTGTGAGACTTTTATGTAATGTGCTGAATGTCACAATTAGTTATTCAGCCACAGCCTGTGCAGGTAAGAGCGGTGGGACCGGGTGTGGGGGTTTCGACGGACAATAACTAGGGAAAATTAAACTACTAATTAATTTTCCCTCATCATCGTCTATCAAAATCCCCCCCACCTGGCCCCACCACCCCATCGCCCTAACCTGCTCGGGCCGCGGCTGTTGCTATTTGTAATTGCTGAACATTATTGATGTTACTATTATCCCAAATAGTGGTATCCAGTCTGTCAACCGTGAAGGATGAAAGGCTGGGCTAGTCCTGCTGGGAGTTGAACATGTGAACTCCAGTCACACCCATTGTCAGGAATGAGCGATTAACTCGCTGGGCTATCTTACTAGCTAGCTCTGGAGCATATAGCTCCTAAAAAACTGTTTGGAAAATGATTGAACAAATTGTGGGATACAATTAATATTCATGCAATGGAAAAAGCGATCAGGCAGATTGACTGACTATTGATGCTTGCGACAGTGCCTATGCATCTGTCTGACCAGGGAGCTGGGAGAACCCACGCCCTCGGGGGTACCTAATATCAAGTGCCACAATCTGCTTTAAGATGCCTGCCCATGAGGTGTGAACTCAAAACTGGTGATGAGGCAGTTACCTAGGCTTTAACATGTGCGGTTCCAGAACCAGACGGATCGGATTCTAGCGGTGTTCTGAAACCACAGGCACTTATTGAACATGACGCCGTGTTTGGAACAACCAAAAAAAGGTATGGAAAGGAGCCCCTTGCTTCAGTCATTCAGTCACTCATGGGAAACCCTACTTTTGTTCTAGCTGCTTGGGAGCCAGTATATGGTTTTGATGATGGAGTTATTTGAGGCTTCATGGTGACAAAGATTTATTCTTTTTGAGAGGTAATGTAAGGGTGTTATCAGTTGAGTTCTGTAGTATTTACTCCTAATTGATGAAAATCGTATTATTAAAAAATGTATTTTTAACGCGCTAGTGTTATCTTAAACGCTTACTCCCTCATTAGGAGTTGCATGGTACTGAGGCGGCTTTACCACTTGTAAATTTACATGCATATTTACTTTTTTACATGCAGTAAATCCACACCAGTATCGTGCAATTACAGTGAAACCCCCCATGGAATGGGGAGTTACTCTCTGAAACCAATTATTTCCGGTCAGTAATACCGCACAGAATTCCCTATTCCGTTGGTCTAACACATACATTTAACACCTGCTCTGAGCAGGTGGTAAATATATGCAGGGACCAGTAGGTGGGGTGGATGGGATGGTTGGGAGTAGGAGAGGGAAGAGAACGTTATATCTGGCAGGGGGAGCATTGTATTCGCACCATGTCCAAAAAATAAAATAGGGAATGACTCTTTGCCAGTGCTGTAGTTTTATGATTGACTGGTTACAATACACGGACATCTGCAGTGATCACATTAACCAATCACGCTTTTATAAAGTAGAATAATACATTTGCCACCACTACTTTAGCTTGTAATTATTATAAATTTATGAAGCATGCAATATATTTTAGATGAAAAGACAACAAAATATTTTGTTCTTTGTAGCCAGGTATCTACCAATCTCCCCCCCCCCCCCCCGCCTCTATCCCCATTGGATTCAGGATTGCAAGCTTTTAAATGCATTTTACCCTCTGTGTGAACTGTAAAATACTTTTTAAAAGGCTGTCATTGGGACCCTATCTGTCGCTGTCCAGCAAACGTCAGCTAAAGAACTGTACGTGTCCTGGAAGCTGTAGCAGCTCGGGCTAAAGAACACAATTGCAGGGTGTTGGAGAGGTGGGGGTCAGGTGCATGGCTTGGTGGGGATGTGACCTTCAGATGTTCAGACAAACAACGCTGCCATTTAATGTTTAAATACATTATACAACAAGTAGGGTGCGTGAGAGACCCTTTAACCATCAGTAGCCTAAGCTGTAGGCCCTGGGCCAGACTCTGAAACCAACTGAGAACAGCACCGCAGCAGGGTCTGAACCCATTTGTGCGTGTTGCACTCTTCTTGCGCATTCACTTCTGATTATTTCCCTCTACAGGCCACATGGACAAAAGGAAGCAATATAATGGCGCAGGAAAAGCGATGGCTGTGCCCACTAAAGTAGGGCTCATCTTGGCTCACATTTCCTCTGCATATAACACCTATAGGCACAGCCCTGATGCCACCAGATGGGCTAGGACATGATGCTGCTTATCAAATGTGTCCTAGGGGAAGAAGAAACACTTAGCTGCCAATTGGGCTGCAGTTAAGAGACCTCTGAATATCCGTATGTAGACCGAAAGAACAGAGTGAGAGAGAGAGGGAGGGTTGTGGGACTCATTTAGAGTCAGTGGGGTGGGTGGCGCCTGATGGAAACACAATTGTAAAACAAAAGCTCTCAAGATCTAAACGTTTTTAGGGAATATAAAAAAAGTAAGTATTAGTATGGGAGAGGATGACCCTACCAAATTAACAAAACACATTCTGATGGCTCACAATAACTACTAATTTCTCACCTTGTTCATATTCCCCCATGTGTCAAACTTGATCCAGAAACTTTAAAAGCAGTCCTCCTGCGAGCATGCAGGTGGTATCGGGCAGCTCTGTGACAATGGCGTTCCGCTCTGGAAGTGATGATTTGGAGCCGCATAGAAACGCCACTCATGCACAATGACATTAGTTCTTTTAATTTAGACTCAGATGCGGAGCTTCTTCTTGGTCTTTTGACTGTTCTAGTCTTCTCAAAGTTATGCCAGTGTGAAAGGGAAAATGTCATCCCCTAAACAACAGGGTTTAAACAGTGTATGGACTGTCACAGACAATGTGAGTGGTAGACCTGCACAAAATATGTTTATGATGACTGGAGTAGGAACACAACTCCACGGCCTGAAACACCTATGCTGATATGAACCCAAAGGATATACGGGATCTACAGACCAAACTTTAGGTCAGCAAATACAAGAAGATTGCACACTGTGATCGGTCAAAGTCTAAATTAAGGTTCCATTCCCACTGTCAAAGTTGTCCACATGGCAGATCATCGTCTGAGTTAAAGATTTCGGGTAAGTTCAAGAAACAGCACGAGAAGTCAGTGAAAGTTTCTTACTCGAGAGAGGGGTGGAGGGTGTCCCAGTCTACCTCCTGATCTCTCCATCTGAGTTGATTCAGAGTTTTGTTCCAGCACACCCTGAATTCCCCGGTCCGTCTGAGACATCGCAGCAAATAGAGACCTTCAGAGAGGCCTTGCTGAACATATTTGGCACTTTACTGGCGCCCTCTGGTGCTCCTTCAAGACCCCAAGGTTCTGCAGGAGCCTCCATTCTGACTTCTGCATGCAGATCCGCCATCTGCATAGTCTGTGCTCCTTGAACCCACATCAGATTCAGCACCAGCTCAGATGCTGACTTTTGTTCTGGCACCATCCCCTCCGTCGGTTCCTTTCATATCAATGCCAGTATCAACGCCGGAGAAGGATGTTGAACTGATCATGATATCCGATTCCAAGCAGAATCCACCATGAGCAAAGCTGCGTGCAGCTCCGCCCTGCACACAGACACTAGGGAATCCTTCTGACTTGGATACCTTGCCCTTACCACATAGTGGGAGACAAACCTTACACATTCTTTTTGACATGGAGTCAGACAATGATAACTATGATGAAGAGGATGACTATGCTACCCTGTATGATGTGGAAAAGTCTCTGCCAAAGAGGAAAGGGCCTTTTTCACCACCATCATGCAAATCTTAACAACAGTTTTAGATTTACAGCTCTCCACCATGGAAGTAAAGTCTAATGTATTGACTGAAGTGCTTCAACATGGTCAGGCTGCCACAGAGCCCCTTTTGCCATTTAACAAGGTCTTCACAGGTACCTTGTCTGGCACATGGTCAAACCCATGTTCATGTCCGCCTGTTAAGAGAACAGGTGGGTCGCTCGTCACCATCGTCCTGCACCAGGCGACCTTGCCTTTCTTACTCAGCACTTGACACCAGAGAGCCCTAGTTGTGCATGTAACCACCCGCAGTGTCATTCCAAATGATTTCCCTACCATTTCAACTGATTGTGAATCAAACAGAATAGACATTTTGGGAGTGGATTTTCTCCTCTACTAGCTTGGCACTAAGGTCCGTGAACACCAGCTGTGCCTTCTGGGCTCCTATTCCCATGCCCTTTGGGATCCATAGCTAAGAACAACACACATGCCAATGCTGTTAAAAAAACAAAAAAAGTGAAGAAAACACATGATTAAATATTCAGAATGAAAAATGAAGAATAAAACAATTGGTCATATCAAAGGTGTGCTGTGATCTTGAAGAAAGTGTGAAAGAGATATCAGTATTGGCATTTGTGTTGTTCTTAGCTATTAAATAGGTCTAGCCTTACTGATTACGGGCCAAACCCCTTTTAGTTTTTTGGGATACCATGGCACAAGTTTTACTGGCTGTTCCAGTCGATTTTCAGAAGACCCTTACCCAGGCTATTCAAGATGATCACGATGCTGCAAAGTTTGTCATACATTCTGGATTGGACGCGGCTGACTACATAGATCATGTTGTGGGTGCTACTGTGGCCCTTGGATACTACACCTAGGTGAGATCTATGTGTTTCTCAGGTGATGTCCAGGCATCCTTAATGGACATGCCATTTGACTGCTCCCGGGTTTTTGGTGAGAAAGCAGACTCGGACTTAGACTGGTTTAAGGAGAGGAGAGACACAGCATGTTCCAATTTCACCCTCTCAGTGGAGACGGTTAAGGCTTTCCATTTCGACAAAGGCAGACCCCTCCCCCAGACCTTTTGTAACCGCGACCCTGATTCTCAGAGACCACACTCGGACAGCAGGAACAATGTACAGCTTAGTCCCCTTGCTCGCCTACAGCTACATTGTCGGAGGCATTCACTAGTGCCCCTAGGGTGTTCAAGAAAGTGATGGATGAGGTCGCAGCACACCTTCGGAGGTCAGGGGTACCTTTCTTCGACCTCCCTCAACGACTGGCTGATGAAGGCGAGCTCACCCCAGGCAGTTGCCAAGCACCTCCAGACAATGGCCAGCTTACTAACATTGCTAGCGTTCACTATCAATGTGCTGGAGTCACTCCTGATTCCTTCGCAAACACTCCAGTTCATCTGAGTCATTATGTATATGGTGCAGTTTCATGCTTTCCCCCACAGCTTAAAGCAGAGGACATTCAGGCTGCCATCCTGATGTTTCAGCCTTGGTCCGGGATCCCAGTGCAGATGGCTTTGAGGGTCATGGGGTTGTTGACCTCCTGGATCCTGCTGACCACACATAACAAGTGGCACATTCAGGCTCTGGGACCCAAAATCTCAGTGGGCACAGCAGCAGTGGAATACAGCGGATTGTATCTAGATTTCAGAGGAGAATTCAAAAGCTCTGCAGTGGTGGCTACTGGCCTGCGATTCGGTCAGTGGCAGGCTCCTCTCCATAGCACACCCAGAGCTGATAGTGGTCATGGATGGATCAGTGAATAACTACTGGGTTGGGGAGGCCATTGGGGAGAGGTGGAGATCAGAAGCCTATGGTCTCCGGTGGAGACTCAACTCCATCTCAATCTTTTGGAGTTGACGGAAATTTACTTAGCCTTCCTTCCTACCTACCATCAGAGGAGTGCTGGTGCAGATGCCCATGGACAGCACTACCCCCATGTGGTACTGACACCGGGTCGGTGAGGTCTTGGGTCCCGTGTCTGAGGGCTCTGCGCCTATGAAAGTGGTTGGACCGCCAAGGAAAATCTTTGGTGGTAAATCCCCAGGAAAGATCTTTAAACACCAAGGCAGACTAACTCAGTAGCTGGCGATTGATGGTTCACGAATTACAGTTACACCTGGAGGTGGCAACAGCAATGGAGAGAACCCTGGCTTGATTTCTTTGCCACCGCTGAGAATGCACAGTGTTGACTCTTGTGCATTGGAGTTTCCAAAGCCACTCCCTTGCGCAGATGCCTTCCGTCTAGAGTGTAGCTTGGGACTCCTGTATTCTTTCTCGCCACTACCTTTCCTGGCCTGAATTCTAAAAAAAAGATCAGAAGTGATGGGCCCAAGTCATGCTATTGACACCAGATTGGGCCAGCAGATTATGTAAACCAGAACTCCTGGGCAGGAGCATCTGTCCTCTGATTCAACTTTTGGGAGTATCTTCGGTCGCAGCAGCAGGGCAGGGTACTGTGCTTGAGCCTTCATAATTTGCATCTCCATGCTTGGCGACTGAGTGACAGCTGTTGATCTCCTTCAAACTTCTCAGATGTCATTGATGTCATCTTGGCAGGATGGTGTCCTTCCACAAAATCAGTGTACGACAATCGTTTGGACTTATTTAGCACTAGACAAAGGGTCCCGTTACAAACAAAGTTGTCTGAAGTGTTTTGTTGTCCTCTCTCTAGTCGTGCAAGGACTTGCTTTTGGCACTGTTAAAGTCTACTTATCAACTCTTTCAACTTTTTATGGTTGCCGGCCCAAGTGTAACTCTGCCTACAGTGACAAACAGCCACTGGTATCTTGTGATTATGGGAGCATGTTTCTTTACTATCTAGCCTGTAACACTTTTACACATGAAAGACCCCACCTCTGGCCTTATAGGCAGGGCTACTGGAATTATGTTATTCTGCTGCTGCATTTGCCCCATCCATCATCTGCTGCATTATTTCCATTATCGAAAAAAATATATAGATATTACGCTTAAATGGGTCAAAAGTCACTAGAAATGTTGCAACCTGTGTTCACGCACAATGGGAGGCCCTTCGTAAAGATTTACTGGAAATCTTTCAGTTGTTTATTATTATATATGGCTGTTAAACTGGTACTAAAGAGGTGGAATCGTTCCCCAGACAGTATTACCATGAGTAAAAAGACAACGTAAGGAAGTTATACTATCAAAATACGTGCTGCCGTATGCCACATAATGTGCTCTTCTTGCCTCATAATTTAGTCAACTCTGCAGCATAATTTACCACTCCCCTACCTCCTAATTCCAGTGGCCCTGCTTATCGGGGTTCCTTAGTGGTGACGAAGCCAGTGTAAAAAAAGGTGTTTTTCTACTTAACAGAACCCCTTTCTATGCAATTAGTTACACAGTAACTTAAAACTGGAGCCAGCCAGGACACTATGGAGTTTCCTTACACCATTCCGTTTAGTCATATATTTGGGTCTTGTAAACCCACACTGTAGCCCACATATGACAATTTCCATGCGCCAACCTCCCAGGGCCTCACTGGAAAGGTATGCAAACAACTGGGGTAGAGCACATGCAATGTGAGAGTTGATCCGCTTCACCGTGCTCAAAACACTTATAACATCTAAAATCAGTCCATAAAAGGTGAACACAGTCCTGGCACACCACAGCAAAAAGCGAACTGCAACAGAAAACAACATACTTTTGTCTTCAGGGTCTGGTTCTCCTTGGGGGGGGGAAGGACTGTGACCAGAAAGACGGGCCTCGTGGCAATGTAGATGCGGCCTAGATCCTAGAACTGTGGACTTTGGAGCTGGAGAACAAGGTTGGAATCCCGGCAATGGCCCAACACCCTGAGGTTCTTGATCTCTTGTAATCCGGTTCTCTTGTAAAGAGCCCTAATACCCTGGCGTTCATGTCTGTGCTCCACAACACTGCAAACATTAGGAAGGAATGACTAAAATCAAACTTTTACAAGAGACCGTTTCAGCCTGCAAACGATCTAATCGCAAACTTTGACACTTCACAAGAACACGAACCCCCCTCTGCCCCCAGATGAGACATATCCACTTCGGTTCTTTCTGTTATTGTGGAGACATACACAAAGAGTACATCAGCTTTATATCAATTACTTGTGAAGCTGCAAAGACGAAAATCACACTTTTATTCCTGCTAATTCCCACAGCAGGCATTGTGTTAGATCTGAACGCTGCCTCGCTATTGTCAAAACATTGTTACCTGCTACACGTTGATTGAATCGCTTTATACTCCACAGCAGAGGCTATGCTTTGAAGAGTTATGTTTGAAAACCAGCCTTGTATTTGGATTATTGCCTATCCCTCGTGTGAAGTTTTGTGACTGTTGGATTCTAGAAAATATATAGGTTCATTTTTGCTTTTTGGCACAGATGTCCAGCCCTTTTCCATATTTTCACAACAAATATATGTATCGGTTTACAAACGTGCTGCTGTTAGTATACATTTTTTATTTCTTCACTTTCCGAAACTATTTGACAGAGAGCATGGATACATAAAGCTAATTGTCCTGTCCTTTGTTGTGTCTTCAAAGCAGTTGTTGAAAGGAGGAGGCCAGGAGCATTTTCTGAACCGAGGGACGGCCTTGCACTAATGCACTCTCGAGTAAGCTTCCATAATGGAAGCATTTGTGTCTTGCTGCCGTCTGCTCTTCAATGCCTCTCTCCGATCGCTTCATATTTAGTTTATTCCCATTCAACAGCCGCCTTCTGAAGTGTATCACAAAGCAGACCACATCTGTGACTGTGTACAAAATGTTGTCCACATATCTTTCCTTTTCGTACAGTGAATGTCCTCATAATGTAGATGTTTTATTTTCTTTGTGAGATATGACAAGACTAGCAACAAACTATAGACAAGACTGACGTGTCCCAAAAAAAACACCTTGTAGTTGTAGCTTTCTCATATCATAAGACCAGTACTTGTCAATTCTCGTTGTCCCAATGACCAAAATCACAAACCTACTACAGCAACTTCCAAAATAAGAACTCCTATTTTCAACCCTGATGTTGCAGCAAAATAGGCCCCATGTGTTCAAATGTATCGAAAGTTTTGTGCCCAATACAAATCCGAACACATACGAGGAAGAAATCACACACAATACACAGGAAAAATACAATAAAATCTGAAGCTTTTATTAAAATAGACAAGGTTTAAAGGGCTAAGAGGATTATATTGTGAAGACAAAGCAATGTTACAACCGAAAGAGGCTACTAGAGGGAAAATATTGATGGAAAAAAGGCAGAGGGAGGGAGACAAGCAGGTATCACTGATGGTTATATCAAGTGCATTTAAAGTCACTTTCCCAAGATTTAAGTGTTGCCACTGTACCCTGTCTACTTTTTTGTGGCGTCTTACACCGGTTACTTTTTAAGTTCATTGTCTAGTCTTCATTGAAGCGTTGCCATCGTTTTGTACTTAATTTTGAATTGAATTTTACTGCATACTATGATCAACAGCCCACAAAAAGAGCTACCTGAGATTTTGTTTAGTTTGCTGATTATGTATCCCTCATAGTTCTACTCAACATAATGTCAGTAGTTGGACACACACAAATGGGATAGGATGTCCTCACACACCACCAGGTGTCATGCTTAATCATAGGACAACCCACGCTCTCCAAAACCCGGTTTGATGGGAGGCGGGTGTTCACCTGGCGTCAGGGGGACCTTCACCTGTCGTCAGAGGGGGCACTTCTAATTAAGAGCAGACCCGTGATCTAAATGTACAAAAAATCAATGTGACATCCTAAGCAACCCTTTTATTCGCTAGAAATGACACTTGGTATTAAAACCAATTGTGGGGACTAGGGGAGTTAGTACCCCAGCACCATTATTTTGTCACATGATTTCTGAATCATATATCAAGTAATGATTGCAGTCCTTGTGTCTGCGATTACGACCCGTTCCAAGAATGGCGCTGTTCTTTCATTTGCAGTTTGCTGTAGTGAAGGTAGATCAAGCAGAAGTGAATAAAGTCTTCTTGGGACAGTTCATGTGACTACGGGTCTTGGCATTTTTCTTGGCTCTTTGTACCACTGCAAACAGTCGTCTTTGTTTTGAATTTCGGAGTCCTTAAGTATGGATATTCATCTATTGAGATATAAGACTAGCCACCCCAAATGAGGTATAGTCTTCAAATTAGCTTAATTCCGTACTCAAAATAGTTCTCCACTTTAACAAAGCACCTTAACTCTTAGTTTCGCGGGCCTCAGATTTGAAAAATTCCTCTTCCATGCACATGCATATTTTGCTTCAATATAATGTTTTTTTCCTGCAGTGTGTTTTTTGACCAGATCCTCTTGCCTAAATCAATAGGCAGATTTGACAAGTTTTGTCAATTTCTAAGTATCAAGCTATAGTATTGTTACATAAAAGGTCTTAAGTTAAAGATATTTCCTGCCACAGCCCTTGTGCCTAATTTAGCAAGAATATGCCATCCTATTGTTGTTTTGTCAGTAACAATAGCTCCTTGCCTCTAAACAACGTGTGGCAATTCTTTAGCTCATCTCTTGTGGTCAAACACACGTGTTACCTAGTGCCCACCTTTATCATGTTATCAGGAGTCCATTATATATAGGCTAAAGTACCCCCTGCCTTATTTTATGAGTATATTGTAAACCACTAAGGATTCCATGACTATATAGAGGAACAAGGACGAAGGCCAACTTCCTTTATAAGACTATGGAACTCTGAGGCGACTTGCAGTATTCTCATCTATGGCATGGGTATTTTATTCCTTATAATACATGATCACACCATCACCTTTCCCACAAATCACTTAAACTCTTGGTGAGTAGCTTTTTCATATGAAAGAGAGAGCATGTTTACACATAAAAATAGCTGTTTAATATTTGTTGCAGAAAAGGTTTTTTAATTAGTTTATTACAAATCCTATTTTTTAAAGGGGCAGCAGCTCAAAAGGTGTAGAAACATGCAGAATGAGTCTAACTTATCTACATTTACCGAAGAAGTGCCAAAAATAAACATATTCACTTGAATGTCTTCTTTTAGCTTGTAAATATTCAGCTTGACAAACAGCAGAAGAAAGAAAATCAATGTTTCTTTTTCATTCTTTAAACAGCTACTTTAATTGCGCTCCATGACCTGCCTGTCTCGGCTGCTGGGTCTGGCATTGCTGTGCATTGTGATGTCAGAACTCAACTGTAACAAGTTAGTACAGTTGAGTGGCTACATCATTTCTTTTTAAGAGGCAACTGGGTACATCACGAGTCACCTATTACATATGGGATAAAGTGCCCACACGTACATTATAAGGATAATGCAAGTCAACAAGGAGTTCCAGGACAATATAGAGGAATGAAGCAGAAGGCTGAGTCTCTTTATAAGATTATGGAACTTGAATGTGACTTGCTGTATCCATATCATGTACGGCAGGGGGTAGTTTATCCCTTATAACACATGGTCACACCATCACATTTCCCATAAACCACTTAAATCCTTGGTGCGTATCTCTTTCATATGAAACAAAGAGCATGCTTACAATTGGAAAGAATAAAAATAGAATTGTGTATGCAAAATGAAACGCATCAAAAAGCTGTTAGAAAATTGTTGATTGAAGATATTTGAATCAGTTTAATAAAACTTTTTTTTTTTTAAAGCACAGTGTTTTGGAATGGACTCAAATATTCCGAGAGATTCAAACTTTTCTATAATTCTCGAAAGAGTCCCAAAAAATAAACATGTCATAAATATCCCATGTCTGGTTGTCACTGTACAACTATAAGAGCTGAGCAGAATAAAGAAAAGCCATGTTTAGTTTCCTGCTTTAAACTGCTGAATAATTATTCTCTGTGACCTGACCTGCCTTTCCCCTTGGCTGGAGGCTGTGGCTGCAGGAATTGTGACATCAGAACTCACCTGTAATAAGTTATTTCAGTTGGGTTCTGGCGTTATTTGTTTATAATAGATGGCTGGGTGTGTCACAAGTCTATGATTATAAAGAAATTATAGACTGTTTTGATTGCAGAATCCCATGTGTTTATATCCTCATTTAAATGGCCATCATTTGAATAGAACAGAACAGAACAGTTCTCTGATCAGCATTCTGGAACGTTTCTTCGCTTGATGGTGTGAGCTTGCATCGTGGTATATATTATGACACCATTTACCAGATAGCACCGTTTAATGTATCTTGGTGCAGAAACAGCAGTATAATAGCCATTAACAAATATTTTCTTGTTGCTCCTAAGGCATCCTCTCGTGCTAGTGCTTCAGTCAGTTGAGGCTCACAGTCGTCCACACCGCTTGCTGCATTTACTAGAGGTCCGTGGACCACTGGCTAAGACCCAATGTACTAGGTCACAGTAATTCGATGTCACAATCCTCCCTCAGGCCTCAGCCACTCTCCTTTCATTGGTGGACCTGGAATGACTTTCGGAGGCAGAGCTTCTGAACATTGGTGACTGGTCCCTATAACCATAGGGTTTTGAATAACTGTAACTGAACGAGTGAGTGTAGCAAATGAGTCTTCCCTCTTGCATTTAGGGGATCTCCACAATATATTTTTGAAAACAAGGGGTCCTCTCGTGCACCTTGGAGAACTTATTCCTAAATATAACGGAAAAATAGGACACATGTATGTTTACATCTGTCTGTTCTTTTGTAAGGGCACGCCCTTTTTATAAAAAAAGGCTTCCAGGTGCAAATGACAATCAACCAAATGGCAGCCAGGTCTTAATTGTGTCTCACTAATGGCGATAAGTTGTTAAAAAACATATTTAATGAACGCATCATTTTTGTCGGGATTGCCCAGATGTAACTAACAGCCCTCTGTATCTCATACATCTTTTTATGCACATCTGAATATGTTGTCAGTTGATACCCTACTCTCACTACACTCAGATGTTTGACAGTGAAACCTGTGTCCATCTGAAATATTAAGCCACAGTCAAAGAACTGTTTAAGAAGAAATAATGTACAGAACAAAAAGTGTTATGGTTTCATAAAATACTCCAGGAAATGCTGACCAGGAAAAATATTACCCGTAAACACTATGGTTCCAGTGAAAATAATGTCCTACGGTAGCTCCTATCCACTAAATGGGCCAATATGCCACAAAATAATGGAAGCCGATTATTTGGCTACCCCTAGATGCGACTTTATGGTGTGCAGTCCTCATGCGAGCTATGTGCTGAAGGGAAGCTATTGTATGGCATTAAATGTAACTTGAATCTCACCAAGCAGTCCTTACTGCAGAAAATAATTTTAGTAATGCTGAAGCTGGATTATGGTAACCTTCAGTTTGTTTGATCTGTGTAAAAGAGCAAGTCTTTATTTTTTCTATTTATCATGAATGCATATTATGTAGATCTGTTAAATATTTTCTTTCTTTTAAAAAAAAAAAACCCAAAAAACTTTATTTCCTTGCTGGACCAGTGACAGAGGGGCGTGTATCAGAATCTTCTTTAGCAGAGCTCATACAGTTACATTATACAATATGATATTTAGGAACCATTATGGTCCTGTTCACATCAGGCAGGTGATAGTCTTATCTGTAGTCCCGTACTTCACCCCTTTTCCTCCTTTCATATCTCGTGTTTCCATTAAAGAAAGAATCCCCCTGGTGTCATCTCATGGTTCCCCCTGAGCCCCCCCCCCCCCCCGTTAGAGTTTGATATCAAGCTACCTGCTTCTCCTGCCCTAGATGCATCTCCTGCAGTTTGTGTGCAGCGTCTATGTTGAGATTGAAGTGGATGGACATGTGGACTATATGCTTAGGGTCTTAGAGGGTTCCATCTACCTCAGATGCCACCACCTCCTTTAGCATTGCGGCCCATTCCAAGCAATCTTCCTCCACTTTATCATCAGCACTAATCTCTTTCATGTCTCTCCTCAGTTATCACCCTAGTTTAGACTTTCCAAATGTTGTGTCCAAACCCTTTCTTGTCACGCCTGATTTCTTTACTATGGTTCCAACAAAACAGCAAGCACTCGTAGGCACCCCCCACATCACACTCTTCTTTGCCCAGCATTTTGTGGTTGAGATGCTCCTTCAGCAAACAAAAGTGCAAGGTTTCTCCTTGCAACTAGGAGAGAGCTTACAGAGAATGTGTGCTATTGAATAGAACAACTCTAGACCATTAGGCTAAATAAAAGCCAACACTTTTTAGATGCCGTATACCAAACCTGAATAAATTCCACTTGCAAGAATGTGAGGAAGCTCCGCTGGCTCAGAATGTGGCGTCCAAAACGGGTTCAGAAGTATTTCACAGAACCTCTTCACCAAGCACCAGAGGGCCTTGGGATACCACCTGCGGCGGCTCATCCACAAGAGAGGAGGAGCGTCGCCCAGCTTGCTGCAAGCACAGCAGGGAAAGACACATAAATAAAATGGCATATTACTGCTTTTTTATTTTGCCTCTCACTTGTGCTATATACAGCACGAGCGTGAGGCAGGGGGGACGGAATCCTGCTATTGCAGGATTACTGCTGCCCCTTTCAGTGCGCATGTCGGGTTGTCCCGCTGGCTACCTGCGGCCAGCCAACATGCGCACTGTAGACCCAGCAATCCCTTGGCCGTCAAACAGCCGGGGGATTGCTGGCACAGGACATCAGCCTCAAAGTGAGCGCTGGGTTAGCTGCTCCCACCAATACTGGAACTGCTCTCACGGTGAGAGCAGCTGCAGGATTGGTTGGATACGCGTTCCACTGAGCAGAAATGTAGTCCTTAAATTCCTGCTCGTAGAACGCTGGGGAGAAGGGCAGCATTTATGTTGAGTTTGGCGGCATCGCGCCCCATTCTATTTTTTTAACGGGCAGCCGCCACTGGTTACCACTCCAGCCAGTGCTGGCTGACCAAAATAATACGCCATGTTTGCGTTTGGAATGTGCCAATCACTGAAACATTAAATAAAAATTAAAAAACATATAAGTGCAGTGTGAAATAAAGCTGCTTTCACAGGTATGGATTATGTTTTATGGAATATCTTTGTAACCACTATACTACATTATGTGCACCCAGAAGTCAGCCTGTGCCTGCCAGTCATGCCACGACCCCGCTCCCGCCCCCCCCCAAAAAAAAGCACAACACTGTTTTAAAGGCTGACAGCATTGTTTACCTGAACATCGATCGCAGTTCATCACGGTTTAAATAGCAAGTGACTGCTGGATGTTGTTAACTGATTTGTCTATGGCTGCTTCCTCAAAAATCAATCCGGATGCAGTGTTCTCCATCAGAGGCAAACGTAGCAAGATTCGGATGTGGCTCGGGGCCACAGCAATGCAACCTACATGGATTAATGTTCATAAGAATGAAGTCGGAGGAAGGGATTGCTTTTATTTTGTCTGTGGTAAATGTTCTGATGTGCGATTTGTGGTGTTAAAGTCATAAATGGCCCTTTTCACTGTAAAGTTGTTGAGTGTTTTTTAGGCAGGTGATGGTAACACCACTAGGATGATTGCTGGTGAAGCCAGTAACCTTCCCAGTTGCAAGGATCTCCTTTTCATGAATTCACCCACTTAGAAATAAGCGCTCTCTTCGACTCTAGGGACTCTGGTTCACATCTTTTCAAAGGTAGGGACGCGGCGGCATGCATACCATGAAGAGCACTCTCTTTTATAGATGAAAAATAGAGTGTGATCTTTCCTTTATAGGTTCTCGCTATAGTATATTACCTGGGGCTGGGCAATGATTATAGAAAAGTGTAATTGTTAAATATTGTTCTTGACTACCCTGTCGGAACACGTCGCCTGTTTTAGTCCCAGAGGACTCAGGCCTTTACTTATCCTTTTAGTCTCTGTCCAGCCATCAGCTGACACTGTAGATGGCCATGGGTTGTACCTAGCACTAGCAGCGTCTCATTGCTCTCTCATTGCTCTTAAGGTTTGACGTTAGAGATGCTGCTCAGGAACATTACTTGCTATTAGGGGGGCTCTGAAACCTATTCATGACTCGGTGCATGGAAGTAGCTCAAAATTAGGGTGAGTGACAGGGAGTTAATCGGAGATTTCTTTTTTTGTTGGGTGCTCTCTTCCTCTGCAGTGCCACCGTTGTGCTACATAAGCGTGTTGTTGGATTACAAGTCAGTCTTCTCGAGTCAGCTATGCCATTGAATAGACTTACCAATATAGTCTACCAAGGAGCGTGTTCTTCTCCCTAAGGACAATTCAGATATGCTTTGGCTCTTATGTTGCCCTGTCTGGTTGTGTTTTGGTACCTGGCTCCTGCAGATTCTCAAATGTCATGTTCGAGTAGTTGTCCCACATACTTCTTCTTATTCATTTCTTATTAACTAAGGTGAGTCGCTGTGGAATATTAGCTACTGTGTGGGAAATGAACTTGCTCGGGTTCGAAAGGTTTTCCCAAATTGTGTGTGAGTGCCATTAATAGACGCCTGGTCCATCTCCGCTTTCTTCACCTCACTGAGGCTTTCTTTGTGTTTATTTTTGCAGTTTTATATAGCAACAAAGCCCGAATGGGTGAGAGAGCACTTTCAATGAGAAACGTTACAATACATAAGCACCAAGGTTCTCTTACTTTATAAAGTGCAGAGGCTAAGTTACATAATGAAAGTTGCTATCAGCAAGAGAGGCAGGTTTATGTTTTGGGGGGGAAGGAGGGGGGGAATTGCTCTGCCAACAAGCAGCCTGAAAAATATAAGTTTGTTGGCTTTCAGACATAGTCTGCCATTTTGCTAGGTCGTAGTCGTCTTTTGCCATGGAACTGCTGGTAATGCTGTCCTAGCAGACCTGCCGCCCATCAGGAATAAAAGAAATCCTAGAAGGGGTTCAGGATAGTCTAACCCTCGTGTCTGCAGTTCCAGGCCTACTCTGCCAACAGATGTACTTTGTTTCAAGATGTTGACTTGATGAAGATATTATGCTAGTGGATGGGCAGTTCGTCATTTTTACTTCCAGTATTGCTGCAGCCATTGAAACATAATCATGTTCACTGTCTGAAATATCCTCTAGGCTAACTGTGCACCAAGACTGCCACCAGCGTGTTGAGGGAGCCCCGGGTGCCGACTGGACGTAGGCGTACCTACGAGGATTATGTTTTGCTTTCGTGTGAACATGAATTAGGCTGTCTCTGTAGCGGCATGTCCTCTTCCATCTGTCAGAAGAACGATTGATAAAGTTCAAAGGATACTGACAGGGTCTGAGTTTCATTCTTAATGTCACCGAGCAGTCAGTGTCAGCTGGGTGGTTGTCATTGTGAATTCAGTTGGTGGTAGTAGATGAGTGCTGGAAGCTGAACTGCCCTGAACCTCATAGCACCACCAAGCTATATAGTTATTAGCTTGATGTTGTCCCCATCTGCAGATAAATCTCTGCTTAGGTGAAGCATGGTTATTGGGAGAGGTTGGCTCTTTGGGGCATTTTTCAGTCTACATGGGGGGTCCTTCAAGTGATGGAATATGGTCATGAGTCCATACACGAAAATGGGTTGAATGAATCCTGCTCTCGAAGTCTTTCCATGCAAAAGGTAGCAATTCCTTTATGTCTTTCTCTCTAGGAAAGAACTAGTCAGGGGGGGCCGGTTCTCTAAGGTGCTTGATCCGAAGGATTTTATTGGTTTGATTTTCAACAGTTTCTGATCGGATCATGAAGCTTCCAAATTAGCAAAGACACTCGTAAGGTGCCAGACAAATCCTCGCCCTCTTAGACGCACAAAGAATTCTCGTACAAAAACAAATATATTCACATTTATATCTCTGTCTCCTCCATGCATTAATAAATGGCAGAACCAGGCACTGTGTGATAAAGTCATATTACAAACTACTCATCAACTTTAAATACCTCCTTATTTAAAGAAAGTTTCTTAAATTTCATGTTGTTAAAACCTATATTAGAATCCACAGACAGGCGCTGGAAGTAGGGCTCCTGCAGGACCCCCACAAATAATCGTGAAGGTGAATGAGCAATAAAGATGCCTTTACATTTTGTGTTTACCTTGTCACATTTGCTGTGCCTTCAGAGACAAAGGTGAAATGTTAGGCTATGTCTTTTGGCAAATCACTGTTGATTGGGAAACTGGAGGGTATTTTTATTTGTTTAACTGCAAAGTGAGAGGATTTTGTGAAAGTGATCTAGATGACAATCTTGCTGGGGTACAGGAAACGAAAAGCTGTCCTATGTCTGTTTTTTTTTACCTAACATACGTTTAATGAACTGTACACACATTTCAAATTACAGCAGCAATTAGGAAAGCACAAATGGAGCTCTTTTTTAAATTCCGAAGTGTGGTGAAAACAAATAGTTTAACCCCTTCCGCGCTGATGACAAAGCCAGCTCGTCATGGGCGTTACCTGCGCTACGCGGATGACGAGCTGGCTTTGTCACAAACCGCACGTTTTTCAAAAATCAGCGCACAGCGGGAAAACGCGGTAGCGGTTAATAGGATCAAAACAAAGAAAGGCACTTTACTTGGTGATGCGCGCATATGACAAATATTCACTAAAACCCAATTTCCACGCAATATTGTTTTTGCATTATATAGTTTTACAAGTAAAACTGCATGTCTGCCCAAGTTTCTAGTTGATTCACTGGAAAATGTGCTGCCTGCAAATGACAGTGTACTACCTACCACACCAGTGCTGCAAAATCGCCACCACCACACACCCACCTGCTGAATTGGTGTGGCACATTTGCTTCAATTGTTTTTTGAATAATGCTTGGATTTTTCATTGTCCAGATGAGTTCAGTGATATAATATTAATGGCAGCACCCCCACTCTAAAAATTATTCCAGCACCACTGATTCCACAAGAATGTTAAACACACCTGTGTGGTCTGTGCCTACAGTGGCTTTGGCTTTTCGTTTTAACCAGGAAAGTTTTCCTTCTCTTGAACAGCCTGATAACCTTCCGGATTCTTGTGCGAGGAGTACATTTTCTCCCGAGATGTTTCGATTTCCATCAACCATTGGCAGGCATCATTTATGCAGGGTCACTGGAATTCTACGATTGTCCGGCTGCTGCGATTTTCCCATAATTATGCTTGTTCCACCTAATCTATCATCCCCTGCATAATCTGCAGATTTTAACAAAAGAATAATCTGTTTATAGGTCTAAAGAGGGTACTAAAAACGCAGCAGCACGTGTTGCCGCATAAAGGAAGGAAGGCCCTTTGCAAAGGTTGACTGGTCACCTTTCTGTTGCTTCTTGCTGCATGTGGGTAATAATCCGGTACTAAAGAGGTGGAGCCTATGCACAGACAGTGGTAATAAGTGTAAAAATAAAAAGAATGAAGTAATACTATTACAGATTGTGCCGCATAATTCACCTCTTCCACATAATGTGGCCCTCCTCTGCTTCATAATTCCAGTGGCCGTTCATATATATATATGAACTCGGTCATCTCTTTTGGATATAAAAGCATCCAAGAAATGCATATAGATGTTTCGACCAGTATCTGTGATGGAGTTTTTCTTAATTAAATATTGAGTGTGCGCGTCTTACCTCGTAAACATAGCAGGTTTTCTTCCAGGTAGCCGAGTAATAAGAGTCTCTGGTTCCTGTTGTTGCACTTGACCTTGACGCCCAGCATCGAAGGACTCGCAGCATCTTGCAGGGTGCTATGGTGTGTGCTTTGAAAGGAAGATAGATCTGTATGCCATGCATGTTAACCCAAACTCAGTTTCAGTTTCAAAAACTTTATTTCGATTTCACATAGAAACCATAAAAGTAAACATGACAAAAATTTTTAAAAACAAATAGAATTAACCAAACATTTTACATATTTACAAGCTTTTCTGAAAAACCGAATGTCATCAGTATCTGTTCCGAATCACCAGAGCTGATCTGATAAAACTTAAAACGGAATTACAAATATGTACAGTTGATAGGGACAACAAACAATCATACGCTTCTTTATAATAGCGTGTATGAAATGATGCCAATAAAGGTTTAAGAAAAACATTTCTTGGAACTTTATACAGGGTACAAAAAAACAAAAGATGGAGAGTATTTTGCGACACCTTATTATTACAAGGGCAGTTGGGTAACTTTTCCCACCATCCCCCCTGTTTAGGGAAAGCAAACAAAAAATGCAGGGTACCTAGTCGAAATCTTGTTAAATAAAAACGCCATTGTGTGTTCATAATATATGACAAATAAAACTGGTGAGCCGGTTTTCCTTGTACGCTCAGTAGACTATCATTTGTCACAAGAGAACCCAGGCTAGATTTAAAGGCTTTCTTAATAATCTCCTTGGTATCCCTACCAAGTAGTTCTGGGTTTGTATACATTTTTCCTAGACCTATCTTAAAGAAGGTCTCTTTAACATATCTTATCCACGGGATTTGGGTATAGTAATCAAGTTTTTGACAATCTTGGATAATATCTTTTGTTAGTTTCAAATTTTCTGATTGCCAAACCTTTGCCCATAATAACAATGGGGCAACATGAATAATGTCACTTATGAATTCAATGCCAACTTCCTCATGGCAAAATATATTAGATGTACTCAGTGGCACACATAACAAACGTTTAACAAACTTATTCTCCAAAATTTGCATTTTTCCACATTTGTCCGAACCCCACACCCCTGAACCATAGGTCAAAACAGAGACACATTTGGCCTTATATAGTAATATAATTTCCGCAACACGGCGCTGGCCCAATTTGCTAGAAAAGCGGAAAAGAGCTTCGATTAACTGGGCAGCCTTCTGAACCCTTGCTGTTAATAAAGGTTCCCAACTCAATTTTTTATTGAAAAGGTTACCCAGATAACAAAAGTTATCCACCTTCTCAATATTAGCATTCTTTACCATATATTTCCGTGTCTTCACATTTTTAGGACCACAAGTCATGGCAAAAGATTTTGTAAAATTAACACCTAAATCTAAATTGCCCATGAATGTATCAAAAGCATTCAATGAAATCTGCATACTGTTTGGGGTAAGTGTCATTAAAACAGTGTCATCAGCATAAGACAACATTGGGACTCTTTTTCCATTTATTTTTGGAAAATCAGCAGATGTCTCTAACAAAAAACCCTCCAATCCATTTGTATAAATCAGGAATAAAAAAGGTGCTAAAATGCATCCTTGTCGGACGCCTTCAGTGGATAAAATTGATTTTGATTTTTCCCCACCGCGGCCATATCTGACCCTTACCGTTGTAGCAGTGTGCAGCCTGCGGAGCAGGGTCACCAGAGGTTCTTCAAAACCCATGGAGGCCATCATGCGCCACAATTTTTCCCTGCACACCGTATCAAAGGCGCTGGACAAGTCCATGAATGCCAAGTGTATAGAGCCATTCTTGGCACCCATGTACTTGCCCATAATCAAAGCAAGGTTCAGACACTGCTCAGTGGTTCCCTTCCCTTTCCTAAAACCATATTGGGATTCTACAATCACCCCTGAAGACTCCGCCCATGTTTCCAACCGTGCCAGTATCACCCGACCCATCAACTTACATGTTGAGTCTATTAGTGATATCGGCCGATAGCATCTTGGGTCATACTTGTCGCCTTTTTTAAAAATTGGGACCAAAACAGCCTCTTTCCATGAAATTGGAATGGGGCCAGTTATTATTGCCTTGAATACATTCATAAGTAGGGGACACCAAAACTCTTGATTAGTTTTAAAAAGATCTAAAGGTACTGAATCAGGGCCTGGGGCCTTTGAAGCTGCCCCCAAAGTCAGAGTTAACATTACTTCAGCAAGCGTAATTGACTCACTCAGCTTCTTAGCAGAGTCCATATTAAAATAGCGGGAATCATCCTCCTCCAGGTCAATATTATATAATATCTCTTTGGGGTTAAAGATTTTGTTATAATGAGTTACCCAAGTTTCTTCTGGTAGGTGAACTCGCATTGTATTTTCTTCCCCTGATTTTAAAAAGGGCCTATTTATAACTTCCCAAAAGAGTCTATTGTCCCTTAAGTCAGATGCCTTGTCTAAATCTTCCCAAGCTTTAAACCTCAATTCATTTTTCCTTTTTTTAATTGCCTGCCTATATTGTTTCCTAGCTAATACAACCATACTTCCATCTCTAGGTTTTATACGCAGGGCTTTAGCCAAAGTAGTTTGGGCAGCAGAGCATTCTGCGTTAAACCATTTGGGTCCAGGATCATGCTTCTTCCCCCCCTCCTTTACTAGTAAATGTGTAGCTACATTTTCCATTAGCTTCTCGAAGCTCCTGATTATATGCACTGGGTCGGGATTGGATGATAGACATATGTCTATCTGAGCCATGTTTTCATTAAAAATACTCTTTTCCAATTCCTCCACGGCTACTTTATTCCATTTTACAGTAATGCCCTGATTCTTGCTATATGCTACTGGTTGTTCCTGATACAGCTTTAAATCAGCAGCAATAGTGAGACTCAGGGTTAGGGGGTTATGATCGCTAGCCGGGTTTACCTCAATTTTAAAGCCATTTAGGTAGCTAAAGAAACCCATGGATACTATCGCAAAGTCAATTGTGCTAGATCTGCCTCTTGTGCCCTGAAAAGAAGGAATAGTCGTATTCATATTCTTATTACCCATAAAACTATTCATATCAAGAATAAATAAATTATTATTTACTAAAATGCTGTTTAGGGCCTCGCCTTGTTTTGTGTGTGAAAAATGGACCATAGGATGATTATCTAAGTCCATCAGCCCACATGCTTTAGACCCACTAAATTTACACAGCTCACAGTTAAAATCACCCAACCACATAATGAGTAAAGGAAAGACTTTATTTCTTACTTTAACAATCTCTTCATACAAATTTTCAATAATTTCTGTTTTATTTGGGTCAAATATATTATAGTACCAGTTGATAAGGAGAACAGTCTCTCTAAAAAGATTCTTAATAATAAACAGCTGGTACCAAGTACTTTCCACCACAAGATTAACGGTTATTGAATTATGTTTTACAGAGATTGCTGTCATCATTCCACCCTTTGCTCGCCCTGAGTTTGATGGTATCGCTAAGGTGTTAAAAGCCTGAAAACCATCCAAACTAAGATCCACTATACTCCAGGTCTCCTGGAGACAAACCAAGTCAAAAGAATCCACATACTCTGCCCATACCAAATCCTCCACCCTATGGGCAAAACCTGCTATATTCCATGAAAGTACACGGAAATTACCAATCCTTTCAGAAGTTTTTAGAGCCTTTTCACAAGTACCCTCTTTTTCCACTACCAATTTAACCAAAGAATGCTCTTGGCCACATTGGCCTGTCTCAATTTCTTCGATATTAACCCCTGGGTTGATGACCTCATATACCCCAATTTGATAGGTGTCCTTTTTATCACTCCTCATTTCCAAGTTCTCACTGCTATTTACATCTCTTGGAGGGGACATACTATCCCCTTCTATTGTCCCAGAATCATGTAGGGGATGTTTAAATACAGGGAGTCAATCATTCAAATTTAGAGGGGTCAGGGGATAGGACATATTAGACAATGGAATATTCCAGTGTTCCCTTGGATCGATCCGATATTGGCTATTTGAATCAAAGTAGGAATTTCGATGATTGGCTGAGGTATGGAATCTAGTATTTCTATTTTTATAGTCGAAGGCTGAGTATTCTATAGGTGGTTTTTGATAATAGTTGGTATTTAAACCATATCTCTGCCGTTCTTTGGATGAGAACATCATATTCTCTGGGTAGAAATATGTCAAACCACGTGTAGAAACACCGCCTTCAGTACTACCAACACACCAATCGTTTATAAAGGATACCACCTTCTGGTCCTTAAAATTCACTATGATCAAATCCCCATCTATATCCTTGGGACGTATGCCTATCCATTGACACCTCCTAACAGATACAATGTCCCCATTCAAGTATGCTGGTAGTGGTCTATTCACGGACAACCAGTGTATTACTTTATTTTTTAAACTTCTATTTGATTCAATTTCCTTCTCCCCAACAATTGGGACTCCAGTTAATACAATAACAAAACCATACGAATCTGGAGGTAATTGTACCGTATTTTTATATTGCAATTTAACTTTACCATTTTGCGACATTTCCAGATTAGTCGCTTTCTTCTGTTCTGTAGGTTTTAGGACAGCCGCAGGTACTTTCCCTTTTTCTACACCAATTACTTGCGTATTTGTCAAAGATAAACTATTTTTATCAACAACTGGTTTCTGTAATTTGTTGGGGGGATTTTGCTGACTAAGAGATTTATTGGTATTTTGATCACCATGATCAGCAACCAAGATAGGTAACACTACATTATCTCGGGGTATTGGTTGAGAAAGGAGGGAGTCCAGTTTTTTTTCTATCGTCTTTAACCTTTCTACAAGCGGTAAAACAAATGATTTTAACATTTTTTCAAATGCTTTCAATAGCTCGGCACTATAGCTTTTATTACTCTCCCCGTCTGCAATTATTTGTGTTTCTGTTTTTCCCTCTGACATGGCGTTCCCCAATTCCACTGGCAACGGAGGTCTTGGAGATGCCATCTCAGAGGGTTTCCATGGATTGAGAGACCTATTTTTATTTTTGTTTCCCCGCCTTCTCCTCTTCCTTGCTGGCGAAGAGACACCATTTTTACGCTTCTGACCATGGTGTGTCTCAGTTGTTTCTGGAGAAGGAGGGGAAGGCAACAAGCTAACAACCTCTGTTTGTAACTTCAAGGGGGGCGGAATAACATTTACATTAATAGGGCAATGAGTATTAGTTTCCTGGAGTAATGGGGTATTAAGATCTATAAGATTATCAGTGGTAGCCATGGACGAATCACTCAAAATGGTCACCATCATACCTTGACCCCCCTGAAGTGGGGGATTATCCTGGAAAATTTGCGGAATCCCATCAGTATTAAAAAGTTCTACATCTATGTCCGGCGATTCTACTATGGATACAGAAAGTACGCCTCTATTAGCAGAAGGAACCTGTCTTTTAACAGCCTCTACTGATAAGCGCCGTTCGGCCCTTTTTTCTGCCAGTAATAGCTCACGATCAATATCTTTTGTAGCTTTGGTAAAGAATCTATCCAAGGGGCCAAGTATAGAGACACCCACACGATCAGGGAGGGTATTTGGAGTGGAAGAAGACATTCTTTAACAAACTATGTGGTTAGATGAGAGTTATCAATAAATAACAGGTTAAAAACAGCTAAAACCTAAAAGGGTAACAGATATGAATACTAAGCAAATTTTACCTAAAACAATAATATTCTAGTCCAATCGTTAGAGACCTGGCCCAGCCCGGCCTCCTGCGGCCCCGGACGGCCACAGACGGTCCCGCCCTTGTCCCGGGCTTCTCCCGGGACGCTCCCGCGCGCTCCCGCGCAGCGGTATTCGTGTGCTAACTTATGGCCTTGGATACAATTGGGTAATAGGTGAGGGCGGGGCGATGAGGGAGAGCGGCCCAGGTGTTGCGGGCGGAGCTGAGCTGTGACTCTTGGGAAACTGAGTCCAGCCCCTCCTGCTCGCAGCCCTCACAGCCAATTTACCCTGGTCTGTCCCAACAGCGGCAGCGGCAGCTCCCAAGTTCCAGGCGCCCCTTGGCGAAGCGGGACCCGCGCAGCGGGTTCCGCGAGGCGTGAAATCAGAGGCAAAGGCGATCCGCACGCCGTCCAGAAGGTCCACGTACAGCCAGGTATGTGCGAGTGTTTGTCCCACGTAGAGAGAGGAATCCGGCAGCTTTCACTGGTCAGCTAAGGGCGGGGCGATGAGGGAGAGTGGCCCAGGTGTTGCGGGCGGAGCTGAGCTGTGACTCTTGGGAAACTGAGTCCAGCCCCTCCTGCTCGCAGCCCTCACAGCCAATTTACCCTGGTCTGTCCCAACAGCGGCAGCGGCAGCTCCCAAGTTCCAGGCGCCCCTTGGCGAAGCGGGACCCGCGCAGCGGGTTCCGCGAGGCGTGAAATCAGAGGCAAAGGCGATCCGCACGCCGTCCAGAAGGTCCACGTACAGCCAGGTATGTGCGAGTGTTTGTCCCACGTAGAGAGAGGAATCCGGCAGCTTTCACTGGTCAGCTAAGGGCGGGGCGATGAGGGAGAGTGGCCCAGGTGTTGCGGGCGGAGCTGAGCTGTGACTCTTGGGAAACTGAGTCCAGCCCCTCCTGCTCGCAGCCCTCACAGCCAATTTACCCTGGTCTGTCCCAACAGCGGCAGCGGCAGCTCCCAAGTTCCAGGCGCCCCTTGGCGAAGCGGGACCCGCGCAGCGGGTTCCGCGAGGCGTGAAATCAGAGGCAAAGGCGATCCGCACGCCGTCCAGAAGGTCCACGTACAGCCAGGTATGTGCGAGTGTTTGTAACCCAAACTCCAGGACGCCATCATGAACCCTGCGGAGAACAGATGCCGCAGCTTAACAAATAACTGTTTGCCCTTCTGGGGGCTCGTTCATTTTGAAAGCTATTGTTAGCAGAACCTCCATGTCTTTCAGTCGGGCTTGTCACAATTTTGTCGTCACGGTATCTTATGCAAATTCCTCGGACAGATTGCAGGTTGGGTTCACAATCAACACCAACATTCAGAATCTCATAAAGTTGTTTCAGCTGCACCGCAGGTCCGAATTACACCTCTAGTTTTAGGCAGCGTTCTTGACACGTGCAGTGTGTTTGCAATACAGTTTTTTTTTACTGCACTCTATTGCAGCAATGGTTTGGGGTGTGTGGAATGAAGGCAAAGAAAGCAGTGCTAGAAATTAGAAAAACAATTGTCCAGGATTCCATAAACTGGGGGGCAAGGGGTTGCAGCAGAGATCATGAGAAGCCAAATGTGACAGTCCAAATATGCATTAAAAAAAAACTCTGCTCCAAAGAAATAGTCACCAACCACAAATGTGGTAGTAAATCATCTCTGCCTTATTTAATAGGTCACAAACAGCCTTCATTTTAATAGCATGAGGTGACTTGTTTAAATGACTTGCTTGGGTCACGTTTAACTCAATATAAAATAGCATTGAGGATAACCTGCTGGCTGCGAAGTACAGTGTTTGACATGCAGGTCATAGATTTGTATTTTATTTAGATTGCTCAGTGGGTTACTGATTTGGTTACAGACCAGTGCGTTAGTGCTGCATAATTGGTTGTTCGTGTAACTACTCATATTGGCATGCACATCTGGCATTCCTATAGTGCATGCATCTAGAGTTTGGAAACATCACAAAACCTGCCTTCAGATCGGTTATCTTTTATGCACTTGTTAACCCCTTCCACGCTGATGACGAGCTGGGCTCGTCATGAGGTAGCCTCCTGCTACGCTGATGACGAGCCCAGCTCGTCACGTAACATGCGCTTTCGCAAAACTCCGCGTGCGGGCGGAATTCCGCCCGCACGCATGCGGTTAAGTCTTTGTTTCCTCCAAGGTAGTGCCTTCGAGCCTGGTGTGAAAGCTCAAGCTACTTCCTACCCAGGACGAGTCTCCAAATGAAGGTGTGCTGATGGGCCTTTAGGTGAAGCATTTGTGATGGGTTCCTCTGGGACTGAAAACAAGAGGCCTTCCTCACCGTCTGCAGGTTACTGTTCTGAACGGGAAGCACATGAAGTGCAGGCACTGCTGAAGGTGTTTCAGTGTCAACAAATGGTACCGGGACCAGTGGGGGCTCCTCCGCTATGGCAGAGGAGAAGCATCAGCGCACTGCTCTGTGATCAGTTAAAAAAAAAAAATGATTATAACGCAATGCAATTATCATTTTATTTTTCCATCGTGGCTCAGCTGGATTGCATTTTAGGTGCGGACAGGGGGAGGAGTGGTGAGCACTCTCTTAACTGCCCATGACGGTTCGGCTGGCTTTGTTGGGCCGGCAAACAGTCATGAGCACTTAGCATGTTCTCCACCCGGCTGTATTGCACAGCCTGGGTGAAGAACATGCACAGGCTCCCAGTCCCAGTCTGAGCAACAGAACCATGGCGCTCAGACCAATCATGCCACTGCTGTCATGCTCGTGACCGCAGCGTTGTGATTGGCTAGGGGAGTCAGGGAGCCGGTGTGCTTCCTTCTTCTAGAGTAACTGAAGAGGACCAAGAGGCGGCAGCCGGCTGCAGGTAAGTGATTTTATTTTCCCATTCGCCCCTCGTCCCCGCCACCCCCTTAAGTAGCAGCTGCCACTGACCGGGACTCAGGCACCATATCCGTTGGCCCTGGGGTCCGCATATGACTCACTAATAGTAACCTGCCGGATATGGGTTCCAGGTGGATCCCTCTGTTTTGCAGCACTGGAAGCAAGAGTTAAGTGTTCACTTAAAAAAATAAAATTAACATGGGTAATAATGAAGAATTATAATAATGTTACCATCCTAGTGCATATTCTGCATATTTACCTTTTAACGTCTCCAACTTCCCTAACCCCCAAACCCATCCTCCCACTAAAACAGAATTTATTTGTATTATAGAGCCAGTAAATTCGGTATTTTATGTATTGACTCTTAAACTAGGCCACCCACCTACATAAATTGGTGGTTGTGCATCCAAAAATAGACATGTTTGAAGTGAGTCTGGAATGTGCCTGAGTATGCCAGCCATTCCTTGGCCTCAGCGGCCATTTTAGGGTTTGGCCATTTGCGATTGCTAGAAGCCTTGTCAAGTTGTTTCCTGGCAGTTTCATGAAAAGGAAGGAGGTGTAGGATAAACACGACACATTTTGGGATTGGAATTTATGAATGCTATTCGATGTGTTCCCCAGACGCTGAGGTATGCAGAAGAAGCTGTATAAACACCATTTTCCTGCTTTCACTCTGTGCATAAACCCAATTGCAGTTTTGCAGTTTTTTTAAGGAATAACATAAACGACACATAAGTGAACTGACATCAGCAGAAACTTTTAAAATATGAAATTGAGTTCAAATTATTCATGAACACTTAAGAGAAACCTATGCCTATTAATCACACATTTTATATTATATCATTGCTAAATATAGTAATACACATGCAATATTCACTATATTTCACCTATCCAGCATTTATAATGGTATAATGGAATGTACACTTGCCGTACATCATTTTCACATAGCCATCTTTGGGCTGCCTCCCTGCACTGCGGGTGACCAGGTTGGCACCAGCTCAGCTTTCCTCATGCAGTATTTGTTACAACTCTGCTGGCAAGAAATTACATGACACTGGGACTTGTGTGTAGTAGACCACTTGCCGCTCTTGCTGCTATTCAACTCTTGCTGTTGTCAGTGGGGTTATCCTGGGAGATTCTGTTTGGAGTTGTCCGGCATGTACCCTGTGTGGCATGCCTTCATTTTGCAGATGAGAGCACGTGCTCCTCCCCTCTGTAACGTTGCCCTTTCTTTAAAGTCCTTACCGGATACCTCTTCCTATACAGTTACTACTGCTACAGATCTTTTGAGTCGGAACTGGCAGGTCCTGTCTCAAGATTCATCTCTTCAACGCGTGGAGTCATCTGACCCACAGTTGATCACCTAATCGCGTACATGCACGTTTTGCCGTACTTTTCATGTCACTTAGAGCTCGTTTAAGCCATTTCCTTTGACTGTCCAGCCGTAATTCATGTGCTGATGAATATTTAGGTGCTCCTTTGTTACTCAGTCCTGATGAAGACCCCATTCTAAGGCTGGAATCACCTTGATCTCCCCAGGGGTCGAAACGTTGACTACTCCAGGGCCAGACTGAGAACAAAAACCGGCCCTGGCAAAGTGCTCGGCCGGCCCCACCCCATCCTTTTCCCTGCACTAGAGCACCTTTTTCAATAAGTGATCTAATTTATTTTTGAGCGGGAAGAGCAACTGCGTTGCCATACCGAAAGTGAACTTTTGCTTTATATTTAAATTAAATTGCATTCAGTGCAGATCAACCCACAGTGGTAGTGTGAATGCTTTTCTCTATTTCTTTTGTTTTTAAAAAAAAATGTTGCTACTGTGACCATTTGTTTATTGTACGGGAAGAGATGCAGGCCAGGAATTCCCTTTCCTTGGGCCTCTAAGTGTAGTGTGATACCACTGACATCATCAGTGTTCGCCCCAAGGTTATGAAGGATCAAGAGAGCCTAGAGTTTCTATGGTGTGGGTGTCATGGTGGCAGCAGGTTGAATTCCTCTCTGTTTCAAAATATCCAGACAGAACCTTATTGACGCTGTGAAACAAGTCTAGCCAACAGTGCCATTTTGTCCTAAGATCTTCAGCAAACAAGCGCAATGCCATTTATGGACCAGACTGCTGGCTTCGAAAGGACATGAAGCTTAGCTTGTCCAGGATTGAAAATACATAGTGAAGTTACAAGAGTTGTAACCTTCAAGGAAGGTTTTAATTATGGCAGAAGGATCCTTTATATTACCTTCTTAATAGAGCCTGTATTACCCCTCAGGTGGAATCCGAGTGCTGCACTTTCAGTTAGGAATTGTGTTGGAAACATTTCCTGAATTGTTGAGTAGAAAGTCCAAAATGTTCCCAGAAGGTAGGCAGATTGCTTTTGCAATTCTTGCTGTGTAACTGTGGCTGAGAAAACATCCAACTACGTACTCAAGTGGTGGTGACATTCGAGTTTATAAAATAAGTAGATAATTAACAGCATTATACTGGCAGATTTGGAGTAGACATGTTGAGACTAGAAAAATGTTTACTTTTGTTATGGATTTGAAAGGGGGTTGGGAAAAAATGAGTTTGTAAAGTAACTTGGGGAACATGTAGGCAGGAAATGGGCAGACTTTGGTGAGGCTAGTGGTCCTTTTGTTCTGCCAAATCAAAGTATGTTCTTGTAGCCTTGTTTCCTCAGGTCCCCTGCTGTACTGGAATCGGAGACAACATAACTGTGCTTTTTGTCCCCTATTGCAGATGACTGGTACCAAAGAACTGAGTTCACAGTTACGTGAATAGATCATAAACACTCATAATTGAATGAAAAGACCTAGATAAAATATTTAGTAACACGTCGCTGTAATGCATGTGTTGTTGTGGATCGTGGCTCTAGTATCTGGGACTTGACGTATCTGTGAGGTACCACCGGCCAAGTGTGGATCTCCACATACGATGAGGGACCTAGGTGATCCTCGTTTCAACAAGTGGAAATATAGGGTGATAATTCAGTTAGTAGTGTGCCGTGACGTACAGAGGCAGTGCACACGAGTGCTGGCTGGAATGATTTCCTCATGACGCTCCCAGGGGGTTAGTGTGGCTGCCTGTAGGGCTGAACACGGTTAGTAAAGTCTGGAGGAAGAGTCTCCAGAGGGACGGTGCATATAATTTGCGAAAAGGAGTGTATCAAGGCAGGACAGATACAGGGGAAATTGTGTGTGTTTATAATGGCTACAGTAAGTGAGTGAGATGACTGAGAGCCCTCTTCTGAGACAGCGGGCATCTGGGCTCTGAAATACCAACACATTATTGTTACTCAACTCGGTGGCAAAACGTGTCATAACATCTGGGTGGTTGAATTTACTTAAATAGATGTTAGGAAATCAACTCGTAACAGCTCATTACTTACTGTGTAATCATTATCACTCAAAGTCCAACGTTTCCTTGTGACTTTTCTTAATAAGTGAGGGGCTTGAGTGGAGTGCATGCGCACACAACAGGGGAATTCTGGGAAGTTTAGTTCTCTAGCATTCCCAATGCCACTGGATTCCCAAATCCAAGTGATCAGTTACCGCATGTTTCTCCCTGCAGTCTGTACACTGCACAGTTGAGGAGACCCGTCCGATCATCGCCCTGTGGGTTGGATCCCGGAGCTGCAGGCCATGTTCTATGGTGCAGATCCTGGGTCATCAATATCGCTGCTGATCTGTCCCAGGAAGCAGAAGAATTGCGAGACCAGACTGTGTTCTGCAGACTCTTAAGGCAGGAAGTAGGTGGCTGCTCTGCAGATCTGAAAGGCTCAGGAGGCTGCCACAGTGGACTCAACTAAAAGGCTGTTACAAGCAAGGTACTGGGGCTGAGGTGGGGGTGGTGTGGTAGCAACATTGGTGAGCAGTGTAAGTGTTAGGGGTTGCAGCGGGGCTTTTTTTTTTTTAAGTAAACCAATGCAGGCAGAGGTTTGTGCGTGTTACATAAAAAAAGGAAAAAAAGTCTGAGAAGGCGGACAATACATTTACTGGTGAGTTGAGCACAGGCCTCAACTCCAAATTCAGTAAAATAACCAAAGAGGTATAGTTTTTGCTGCAGCCATTTTTGTCTAATCTGCAAGACACCGTTCCCAATGACAGCAACAGCATGGCGGATTATTGCACATGCTGCAGAGAAAAAAAATGAAATAGAGAGGTAAAGACCAACCTCGAGTTGTTTTTATTTTATGTTAGTAATTTGCTATATTGTGAACCTGGGAGATCTTTACAGAGGGCATTTTATGTCAGCAGGGGAGTCGCAAACCTGGTGCTGTACACAGGGCACGAGTCGGGGTACCACGCGGGTGGACGGCATCCCCCCACTTATTTCCGAGAGTTTTTCAGGGCGGACGCCGTCCACCCTGCTAAATCAAAACCGCGTCCATCATACCATTACAAAATGGGAGCGCGGCGCGCACAAAGTAAACAAAGCATTTCCAGGTCCAAGCACGCCGGTCACCACGCCCCTGCGCCTACCAGGTGCACCGTTGCCAGGGTACCCAATAGAGTTAGACGCCAAGGATCCGACCTCAACCAATGAATGGGTGGGGCTGCAACTCGGCAGTCCCGCCCACCCGCAACAGGCCCTTAATTTTTCGGGCTTTCCTGCAATTAGCTTCTTTGCTTTTTCGGAGCGAGTGACCCCCTTGACTCGGCTGCGACTGTCCTCCTTGCCTGCTGCCTGACCTGCCTCCGCTTCCTGCACCAGACTTCCCGGCCTCGCCTGCTGCCCACTCCAGTCCCGGCCTCGCCTGCTGGCTGCCCTCTCCAGTCCCTGCCTCGCCTGCTGCCCTCTCCCGGCCTCGCCTGCTGCCCCCTCCCGGCCTCGCCTGCTGAGTTAATTGTAGCTTAATGATATGGCTTTCCTTGCTCTCATGCGCTCTAATCTGTACTGCACATCAATTATTTATTTACTTAGTTATGTGTGTATTTATCGTGGTGTACGTGCAGTTTAAGTCTTTTATGGAGTGTATACCAATTGAGCAATATTTAGCGAGAAAAACCAATGCAGTAAAAAACGCTGGTGTCTTTTTTAGTAGTATTCTATTCGGCAAGATATAACCTACGCAGAATTATATCTCTAACATTTTAGAAATTCTGCATATTATGTGGTCCAAAACAAGGACTTTGCGTACGACTTATTTGATGCCCGTTCAGAAGGAATGTCGTAAATACATGTTTTCAACACTTCCATCTCTAAGACTATTTGAAATCCTGCCTAATATGTGGTTCAAAACAATGACTGCGAACCATTTGCTGTATTTAATAATTTACAGAGTAAAAGGATGCTGGTAACTTTATTGAGCAATGCCCTCCTCTCAAAAAATTCTCTGCCCCGGCAGCACCCCGTGATGAAGACACCACACAGGGCCACAGGGAAGATGTCCCACAGAATCTCTGACCACACTCACAGAAGTTGTAAATTTACATTTGAAGTGCATTTCTTTCTGTTATTGAAATTCACTAAGCATTTTATATGTAAACCTGGAAAGCTGCAGCAGTCGCAGGTTCCCAGAAGTAGTTTTGGGGATCTTGTTACAAAGGTGTTTTAACATGCTTAAATGTAACGGGCATAGCTTTACCCACGCAGAACCACGACACTATAGTGAAACTGCATTGCAAAACTTTTTTTCTCCATTTGGAAGTCATTTTTTTTCCTATTGCAAAACGTATTCCTCTAAGCATCAGCTGGTTTTGTGTGCATTCACTCCATGCTGGATTAAGATTTACTCTTGTCCTTGCCAGGAGTAAATCTCCAACCATATCCAGAGTGGGAATGTCTCTTGCTAAGTTTGTGAAAATCAAAAAAAACTGGGTGTTCACAAAGTTTGTGGGCGTTCCACCTGCTTTCCAAACCATTCCCTATCATAGAATGCTACGCTGTGACCAGTCTGTATGCAGATGTGCTCACTTATAGATCTGCATCAGTCTGTAGTCTAATCTCATCTTCAAGATTTCACCAAAAAAGCGCAGGAAATGTATTTTATAGCCCCATGTTCCACGTCGCTCATTTGCAGTAACAGTGTAAGATTATGAGCAAATAAATAGCTTTGTGAATGTAAGTTCATTTTTTGAGAATATAAATCTATATTTTAACCATAAATACCAATTTTTTCACCAAAGTTTAACATAGCTGTACAAATGTTTTTGTGCAGTAGGATCCCTCTGCGCATAATGAGGTCCAGTCTCTAATAGGACAACTGTAAGGCGACGGCCTGAGATGTAAACCCAGCTTCCCAATTTAACAAATTATTGTGTAAGCTTGAGCATATCACTCTATATCCCATTGTCTGAGTCCCCATGACTGCTAACATTGTGAGTGCTTAGAACCCACCTGCATATAAGTAAAATCACTAGAAACTGTCCCATTCTGTTCAGCTTCAGAGTAGTTTTCAGTGCTGTGCTACACAAGACTCCTCACTCACAGAACCCACAATAACATGGTGACCTCACCCTAAGGGACAATCTCCAAAGAGCTTCCAAGAAAAAAGGGATCCGAAAGGATCTCACTCAAGAACCATGCCTCTTAGCACCTTTACAAGCGGTTTCCGAGCAGTGTGGACTCTGCCACACAAAGACCTTGTTGTCATCCTGCCCACCAGAAGCACCCAGACAAACAAGCCACTATGGAAGGGAAATGTGATGCAATGGTTACAATGCTGACTTTGGAAGCAGCAAACCTGGGGTTTAAACCCCTCTTCCATGCTTGTCCAAACTTATTGTGGCCTTAGGCAAATAAATCTTTATTTCTGGCATTAGTTTCCCTATCTCACATATTGGGAGCCCCTAGAAACACGAACTCGTGCTTTATGAACAACACAGATATTTCTTTTAAGATTGCAAGATCACATATCTGATTCAGTTCTCAGTGTTACACTTTGCATCACCCAGCCTTTTGGCACTGGCAATACTTTTTGCTAATGCTTTTCTGCATCGGCAAAAAGAAAAAATATGATTGTTTGCTGATATGCAACACTAGCAACAAAAACACAAGAGCACTTACGTGTAAAGATGTGGCAGCTATTTTTTCTTTTCTTTTTACATTTCATGTATTGTTCTAAGATGGAAGACACCAATCTTGGTGGGGTGAATTAAAAAAAAGTCCAGGAGAAAGCATTCTAAAGAAACAAGCATTTGCAATGCAATAGGGCTCGCATTCACGCAAGTTTGAGCTATTGGAATTATAAATGACAATGCCTTTTATATTTATGTTTTGGGTTTTAAAACATAGATAAAAGGCATTGTTATTTACAATACTAATACCTTAAACTCTCGCAAATGCAAGACCTATTGCATTGCAAATGCTTGTTTCTTTAGAATGCTTTCTCCTGGACTTATTAGTAGTGGTGGTATTGGCAGTGGTATTGGTGGTGGTGGTGGTATTGTTTGGTGGTGGTATTGGTGGTGGTATTGGTGGCGGTATTGGTGGTGGTGGTCAAACTTTCCTGTAGCGTTTTGAAAATGTGTTCATGTCACCTTCGCTCAATTAAGGCTACACTGCCATCCGGGACCACAGCACATTTTGTTTAAGGCTTTCAGTCTTATACACTAGCCAACTTCCTGTCGTGATGTCACTTCCTGTCGTGATGTCACCTCCTGTCGTGATGTCACTTCCTGTCGTGATGTCACTTCCTGTCGTGATGTCACTTCCTGTGACCACGCCTACCTTGGAGAGTCCCCCCACTTCTTTTTTTAGGACTTGTGCCCTGGCTGTACATAGAACAGTTCTGTGTGCATGTTGTCTGCGTGCACCCAGATTACAAACAACAGAATGGGTTGAGAAGGTGGTGTTTGCAACAAGTTAGTGGGACATTAGCTTTTATTTGATACTTGATTTAAATTGCGCAAATGTAACAAAGTGGAGACCGCAATCAGCCCACAAAGGTGCTTGAGCCCATGCTCTGATTTCAGTCCTACAGGATCCAGGTTCAACATTTTTATATGGTAGTAATATATGTGGTATATGTGGCTGTTTGACTTGGGAGCACTCAGAACATGTAGCACATTAGCATATTTCCTTTTCTCCCACTTAAGTCATTAAGAAAAAAAATGTACTTCAAGCTTAATTTTTTTTTTTTTTTATTTCAGATGAAAAAGGGTTGTGATTGGGGTAGCTGGGAAGAGTAATCTGCATTGGGGACTCTCTGAGCATTTCCTGCTGCACCTAATGAAACATACCAAGCATTGGCAATGCCATTCATTGTGGCTTTTGAAAATTGAAACGCTGTTTAGCCTTGATTATTGCGCATTAAAGTTAGCCCATGATTGGCAGTAGTAGATGTGGATTGTCTACATATATTAAGGCATGCACAGCTGCTACCTATTCTGCACCTGGCTTGTATACATAATGTAGCTTGAAGAATACCTTTTCACAGTCCAAATGATTGCCTCAGTTGTTGGTGGCAATGCCAGAGAGCAGCATGTGGGTCCATGGTGGAGGGAGAACACGCCAGGATTCAGGAACGAGAGATGCACGGCCCAGAGGGATAGCACACCTGCCAACTCAGACAGTGTTAACACGCCACACAATATTGCATGTCTTCATACGGTCACCCAGTGAAGAAGCAATGTCACATGGTGAGCTGGAAACTCCTGCCCGGAGTTGGTCTTAAGCCCATATGTGAAGGTGTTGCACTGCAACGATCCATCAAGGCTTCTGAAGCAGCCGCCCAGGTCCTGTGGATTACCAGGGTGCTTCAGAAGCCTTTGTTTGTGTTTTGGAGGCAGGTTATCAGAGGGTGTTAAGGTTGTGTACAGCACACAGACCCTCCCCCTTCCCCCACCATGGCTGTTGATCTGTGGCGGGCCAGGGCTACACCACCTCCTCCAATCATGGACCCTCATTTTCTTTCTCATGGGTGCCATGTCTTGGCAATGTTATCCTGGAGTGGGTCCAATCAGCAGATAGGAGCCTAGGATCATTGAGGAAGGGATCACTCAGGTTTCTTTGCATAACATGTTATGTTATGTTATGTTATAACAATTTGTTATGCGCACAGCGACTCCAGCGAAGGAGCATCCCGGCGCAGAGACACGGAGCAGTCATAACACAACAAGGCAGAATGCTACAAAAAAGTGCTAAAACAGAAGAGCTAAAATAGGAAAGTTTTTATGGCTCTACGAAACGACAGCAAGTCCTCTATCAGCCGAATTTCAACCGGGAGGGTGTTCCAAAGTGACGCAGCTCTCACCCTGAAGGAACGGCCTCCCATCCGGCTAAGCCTAAATCTGGGGACAACAGCAAGGGCCTGACCTTGTGATCGAAGGTTGCGGGTAGGGACATAGAAGGAAATAGAGTTGGCCAAGATCTCAGGACCTATGCCTCTAAGGATTTTAAAGGTCAGACACAGGACCTTAAAGAGGATACGCTTCCTAACCGGGAGCCAGTGCAGGGAGCGGATGACATGAGACACCGGGGAGAACTTAGGAAGTCCAACAATGGCTCTCGCCGCGGCGTTCTGCACCCGCTGCAGGCGTGTTAACTCAGCCTGGTTAGCCCCCGCCAGCAGAGAGCTGGCGTAGTCCAGACGAGAGATGACGGTTGCCTGGACCACAAGCTGTCTAGTCGGGGCATCAAAGAACTTGAGCACCGGCCTTAACCCTCTAAGGAGACCGAAACAACAGGCTGCGATTTTTTTGGTGTGCCCTATAAATGTCAGACCAGCGTCTAGCCAGACCCCAAGGTTCTTCACCTCCGGCACTGGGGTCGGAGTGGGGCCAAGCTCCGAAGGCCACCACTGATCGCCCCAGAGCTCCACTCCCTTCCCGACAACCATCACCTCTGTTTTTGTGGCATTAAGCTGGAGACAGTTACCTGTCAACCAGCTGGCCACCGCCTTCAGACCGGACTGAAACCTGGGGGCATCCTGTTCCGCATCCCCGCTGAGAGTAACCGCCAGCTGTGTGTCGTCGGCATATGAGACCATGGTTAGGCCCCACTGCCTAGCGACATCAGCCAGCGGTCTCACGTAGAGGTTGAACAACGTGGGACTCAGCGAGGATCCCTGTGGAACCCCCATGGCCAGAGGCTGGAACCCGGACTTGAACGGAGGGATGGCAACACAGAAGGAGCGGTTGTCTAGGAAGGAGCGGAACCATTGCAGCGCCGAGCCGCCGATACCAATCTCCTCGAGCCGCCCAAGGAGGATGCTGTGCGATACAGTATCGAATGCGGCGCTGAGATCTAACAAAATCAGCGCCGACGTCTGTCCAGCATCCAACCTTGCACGGAGATGTTCCGCCATCACCAGAAGGGCAGTCTCCGTGCTGTGACCAGCACGGAAACCATTCTGTGTGGGATCGAGGGCATTGGACCGGGCTAAGTGTTCAGACAGGGCCAGATTGACATGGGCCTCTGTCAACTTAGCTGGCCAGGGCAGCAGCGAGATGGGACGGTAGCTTTCCGGCTTAGACGGGTCAAGAGATGGCTTTTTAATAATCGGAGACACCACCGCCTGTTTCCAGCTGGTAGGAACGACACCAGTCTCTAAGGAGAGATTAACAAGAGAGCGAATAGCCACACGTCCCACAAAGGTCTGATCTCGAAAGAGGGCAGGCCTCACTGGATCAGTTGGGGACCCAGATTTAACTTGCGTAGCAAGTTTATCAAACCCTTCCATGGTGAGAGGGGGAAGAGTGAGAAGAGCGGGCAGGTAGAGTGTCCCCTTGGGGCTACCCAGTGCTATACCCGTACTCGGGAAAGTCCGATAAATAGACTGGACTTTACCTAAGAAATAGGAAGCAAGGGACTCGCAATGTGTGACAGAACTCTCAGTCGTAGAAATGGGCCGCTTAGACATAAGATCTTTCACCGCCTTGAAGATAGCCTTCGACGGGTTAGTGCTACATCCAGGTAGGGGCACAGAGGCTAATGAAGCCTTTCTGCCCTTGATGTGATGTGGTGATTTCAAATCACCGTATGAGGAGCACACAGTATTGTTCAGTGTTTTTGCCACTTCGCCTCTTGTACTTAGTTCCCACAGTTTACGCCAAGTGCAATGTCAAGAGAATTCAGAGGGTGCTAAAAGTAATCTAGCCATGGGGTGGGCAGCCTTAACCTATCTTCAGTGTAATTGGAATCGTGTTGGGACCTTCTTCAGAAGTCAATAGCTGAGAGAATCCTTGTGGTGGGAAGGAAATACCAAGAAACCACAAAAATGTCTTTTGCACCCTTTTGAACTCGCTTTCATACTTATCCGACCTCGTGTCATAATCTGTTGTGACCGTTATTATTTAGTATTAATACCCACACTTGTTTTTTAACTCTGGTGATTGGACAGATGCCCTGCAGCATATCAGCAAAAGTGTAATCCGTTTCACGAGGATTAGGAAGGAAAGATGCAGCCCTTATTTCATTTAAGTTTCTTTCAAAGCCCACCTGTGCGTAGTATCGTCTACTGCTGGTCCCTTTTTAGTTGTTGTTTCTTGTTGTTTTTCTCTTACAGACACATAAGCAACATTTTTGGCAGTTTGTTTATTTTTTCTCATTACAGTCTACCACAGTGGTTTTGATAGCCCGGCTGGGTAATAAATTGGGAAGGCGAGGAGGTGGATGTCCACCGTTTTTAGTTGGGCAGTTTAAAGTGTCCGTGCGTGTTTGACCACCAAGGGCCCTGGGCTTTCTTATGTTATAAAAAAAAAAGTACTGAATCAAACATAGACCGAGAAGTGTGTTGTTTGCATCACAAAAATGCTCACATTTATAAATGTTAATTGCCACATTACATTTTTAGTAGGGTGGGCAGAAAACCCCGGACCAATTAACTAATATTTTGCTGCGGGTATGTTTTTATATACTCCTATAGTACTGCCTGCTTACGCCTACATTCTAAGAGCAAGCCATGAGTCCTACTTAAGTAAATCACATCCAAATCTTGAGTATCGGACCTACAGACTTCCTATTGATTCGTGATTTTGTTGCTGTTAGTGGGTTTGTTTTTAGTTCTCAACGTTATGTAACATAGATAAATCTGTAGATGAGTCATTCACTGAATTTCAACGCTCTCAGGCCTGTTTGCTTTACGTGGTCTGCTCGCTGAATGGTTATTTTCTGCCTCTATTGATCTCCGATAGATGTCAATCCCAGGAAACATTGCTTCTGTCGATTTGGCTCTCTGACACCTCTGGTGCCATTTGACTTTGGGAAGTACTGACAATCTGCGATTAAAAAGTGGATGCTATAGGGTAGACTCTATCTCCTCTGACCACAGTCAATCTGAGTTTGCCAGCATTCCTTGCTAACCCCTTTATCCCGCTGAAAGTTCATGAATTAATCAGTCTATGCATAAGAATAAAGTGTACTGCACAAAATATTCTCATTATTCTAGTACAGGAATTACAATATTTTAGAGCTTCTGTTTTGTGCTAGTCCAAACTCTGATAGTGAGTTTCCAAACAAGGTTTCACCTGGGTTATAATGGTGTGATCATTGGTATTCAATGACAAACCAAAAATGGATAGGCAGAGGAAGATTTTTTGAATCTGCAGAAGACATTTACTAAAGGTCTTGGCTGCCTTGGATCCATGTGTTGGACTTGTTCGAGCCACAACTGGCGCTTGATTCCAACCTGCACCCACATGCCCTGTGCGCATGAACTGCAGGACAGTGACTGTGAGTTTGTTTTCTAATGCCTACGGCATTTTCAGAGTTTTGCACAGCAACGAAGTTGGGGCTGTCCATTTCAGAGGTATGAAACCAATATTTGGAGTGCAGTGCCCACCAACACTTAGGTGTGAGAAATGAGGTGAAGTGTCAGTAACTTGTAAATATGTGGGTGTGAGACATCAGTCTGTCATGGTTATTGAACTTTCTTTATGTCTGAGTAATGTGGTGATCGGGATGTGGTGCTGGATACTGTCTAAGCTTGAGCCTAATTATCTCAACATGACAAAGAATCATATCATAATTCTCACCACGTGATCATGAGTAAGAAACAGTGTACACTTATGGAGCCTACATCTCTATGGTCAAGGTTTTAGGGATTTGTTGTTTGTTTGTGCACATTAGAATTTTGGGCAATTTTCCACGTTCCTGTTGACTATAGCCAGTGATCATGCATGTTTACCCTACCTTCTCACTTACAAGGTGGAAGAATGGAAGGACTCCCTTAGATTGGAGAGCGAGTTGGCTACTTTTCAAGCTTTTTCGTCGAGGCACAAGCAAATTGGTGCCATTGTTTATGCAATTGTCATTTTACAAGTAACCAAATGGACATGGTACACCAGTGGGTGCTCCTTTGAAATCCCCAAGCTCGTTTCACATATTTACAAGCATCGACCACCAGCTGATGACGGTATTGAACTTGGTGTACTTCTGCGTCAAAGGCAGTTTAGTTTGTTAAGCCGCTGTCTTCCCAGTAGTCGCAATATTTATGCCGCAGGTGGGATCCCTGGAAACTCTACCTGGCCCAAAGTCCTGTGCCAAAACCCACTGCAGCTGATGTAGGGGTGACTGTGTTGATTCCTGCCTTCAGCCACCAAGCTGCGGTACAGGCAGCCACAATTTACATGGGGTGACTGAGCTTGACCTCTTTCCAGACAGCTGAGTGAGAATTATTATTAAAGGACGTTTCAGCATACTAGCTTGGACCACTATAGATCTCAATCCCTCAAAAATGGTAAGCAACCTTGCTATTTCTACGCAGAATGTATATTCTATGTGGATTGGTAGCATTAACCTAGGAGAGGTCATCAGTTTTGTGTAGCCTGAATATCTCCAGGTGGACGAACAGCCCAAAGCTGTGGATGAATAACTGGATGATAAGGCCATCTAGGTAAAGTGATACTTAACACAATGTCTTTCATCAACAAACCACCACCTTATGCAAGAAAGAAACAAACACGAGGTGGGATTCACTGCCATCCACAACTCCCAAGAAGTTTATTGTACACCAACATCACATGCAATCATACAATGCAGCGCAAATGCAACATCACAACTTAGCAGTTCCAGGGTGTGAAAAAAGCACAATCATAGCAAAAGGCCAGTGATAAAGTGTTCAGATTCGATATAAAAGTAATGTATGCCAACACAATTCAATCCCATTCTGAAACACCTAGCAGACTGTTTTATTGCGCAACAAATATATTCTAACCATGCGAAGGAAGACGTGCTGCCCACTATGTGGGACGCATTGGCCTGTGTTTTAGCACTGATGAACTTGAGTGAAAACAAACTAACCTCCGAGGCTTTGCCTCAAGTAGAAAGGAGGTTTGTAGTTTCTGCTGATTGGATATTGGTTGTGGCCACTACGTCCATGCCAAAAAACTGGGATGTTTAGGGTGTGAATGAAGCCTGCTGATGGCGTTGAAGTTAGTCGAGATGCCCATTGCCTGCTCAGGAAGCAGAGCCTTCCAAACAAGTGTAATGTCTCCTCTTTCTTTTCATTTCAACGTGTTGGCAATCAGCAGCCAGGTTCTCTACACCAAACCCCATTGAACACGATCATAAATATTGGATGGACTTGGGAGAAGTAGTCACAAAAACACTCGAGTTTCCAAGGCAACCTCTGAACCCGGGCGAAGCGCTGTATAATTTTGGGGTGATTTGTCAAGGCGTTAGGTGCCAGTGCACGTGTCACGCCGGCGGTGGCAGCTGCTTCGTTAATGGCCTGGAGTCCCGCACATTAAATCAGACGAAAAACGGACAGCTTGACAGATACTGTCTTCGGAGCAAACGTTATTAAAATGATTAGAGGGCCCGCCTCACATTTTGTGTCCAGAGGTACTCGGCGTGTTTGGCTTGCTGTGGGCTATTTTCACGCACCCCTCCCGTGCATCCTTTCTGAGGACGCACGAGCCCCTGAACCCCGGATTCCTCTGGGGATCCCGTCGCTCTCTTTACGGCGTTCTCGACACGTTTCCGGTTAGGGTCTGTGAGCAGGATTTCCATTTGTAAGCACAGCGCTGCGGATTGCACTCAGTGGTCTTTTCATTTTGATTGATGGTTCTGGTTCCGCACCATCTGGTCCCGGATAGGCCGCATTAATCATATTGTGAACTGAGAAAGTGGAGGTGCGACTGTTTAATATGCATGGGAACCGGGGGCCGCGCCTACACCGTGTACCGTCACGTGCGGTCGGTCGCGCGCACTTGAAGTGACGTCGTTAGACCAACGCGCCGCTGGCCGCCATGTGGCGCGCAGCTCAACTGCGCATGCGCGCGTAGGCCAGGGAATGGGAAAGACGTATGTGCTCCTTTGAAGAGGGCGGGGCCTGCCTGCTCTTCTTATCTTCTTCATAAAACCTCTGCTGGCAGTGAAGGGACATTGAGGGATTATGGTCTTTAAAAGATAAAGAGCTGCAGTAAGACAGTCTTTCTATACGTTTTGCGAACGTGTCATTGTTGCACCGTCTCTTCTAGGGTGACCAACTGGCATGTGTGCAAATTTAGGACGGTAAGTGTAAAAATTCAGAACAGAGGGTCAAAATTCAGGACACAAGGTCAAAATTCAGGACAAAACTTCGGAACAAAAGGTACCTTTTACAAACACATCAGAGGAAGTTGCGCGATGGTATGAAAGTAAGTAAATAGACAACTAATTAGGTAAAAGTCAAAGTAAGTTTATAGTAGGTTGAGACAATCGTGCACTTCACTTTTTTTTGGTATGCGCATAGCTTTGAGCAACTGTGCAGGTCTTTTTGTGATATTTTATATGATAATAATCTATTTATATGGTTACCACACTGGGTTGTCCAGTCTGATATTTTGTTTACAACTCATGGCACTGAGCAGGCATGTTTGGTGAGAGAAGTGGTCGGGAAGATCTGCTCGGTTAGACTTTGTTGCTGGCATCTCATATCTGAGTGCCATTGTGAGATGTAAAGCGGCATGCATAGGTGAACTAAAGGGAGGATTGCTGTTATGAACCCACTATAGGGAACACATTATGGGTGTTTCAGCAAGTGGAACTTAAAATATGGAATCTGACTTTGCTCATGGGGGCTTCGCAGAGAGTTGCACTAGCTGACGAAAGTCCCAAATGTTATTTTCCCTGCAGCTTTCTTAAAGAATGTACTGTCAATACACTATTACATAGTTTAGTTTTGATGCCTTCCCTTTTGCTACAAACACATTATACATCTCAAGCACAGCTCATGGCACTATGAGGCCCTCCCTAAAATCTTACACCTAAAACAAACTATGCAAACATTTACAATTGCTAGTGTAACATTCAAGTAGCAGTTGGGTGTCACTCAAAATGTCATCTATTAATTCTTTCATCCATCATTCACTTTTTCACCGTTCATTCTGTCATTCGATCCATGTGGACATCCATATCCAAACCTTTTCAACCATTTGCAAACCTTTATATCATATATCCTTCCAACCATCATTTCACTCATCCATCCCTTCATCCACTCATCCATCCACTCTCCCACCCATCCACCCATTCACTCATCGATAGTCATTTACCCATCCAGCCATCCTTTAACTCATCCATCCACCCAGTCACTCATCCATTCACCCTTTCACTCATCCATCCTTTCTTCCAGCTCTCTACCCTCCCTTTCACTCATTTATGCATTCTTTCACTCATCCAGCTTTACATTCTACTTTTCACTCATCCATGCACCCATTCGCCCATCCATTCTGTCAATCATTTATCCATGCTATCATTCATCCATCCATCCTCTGTTTCTCTCTCCATTCCCCTTTCACTTAGCCACCCATCCTTCACCCATCCACCCACCAACATCATGAACTTCACCCACACTGTAGTTCCTAAAGCAAGGGGTGGGGTGGGGTGGGGTTTTGGAGGGTTCACGCTGCCCCTGGGCAATCTGAACACTCCGAAGTCATGAGTCATGCCTGATGCACAGTGCCAGGACGCGAGGTGACTGTGACATGGTATTGTTTCCAGGGCTTTAAGTGGGATACAAAAACTGGGGGTCTCTCCAAGGGGCGTGTCTGATATAATTAAGGGCGTGGCTCAAAACACCTCACCTAAAAAATTTATGCTGAGCATAAGGTACCGCCCGACTGGTATTTTGCTGTTTCTATCATTGCATACAGTAACATTAGACCCACCACAAGCCAGGAATATTGGCTTTGTCAATGTATGTTAGTTTCATAAAATAAATAAAAAAGCAGTAACTATGTCTTAGTTTTATATAAACATAAAAATGCTTCAGCTCTGAAATGATGAGACTGTGTAAGAACTATAACCTCTTCTATTTAATTTTGTACATTTGTTTTGTACATTTTTACCCTAACACAATGTCCTGCCCTAGACGGAGGCTGGAGGTGGCCACCACATGCTGTAAGAGCCTAAACTGGCCCATTGTCATTCTGTATGTGGCAATCAGCCGCAGACAGAATGACAATGGGCGGGATGGGGCTGCTCTTTTGCTCCCATGATGAGTGCGAGGCGGCCCCATTAGGGAGCTGAGGTCTCTCGCAGGGGAACAGCTCTGTTCCCAACAAGGCCCAAAATGACGGACAAAATGCGTCCGTAAAAAGGATCCTCATGGACAACGGACGTGAGGTCCGAATTCCGGACAGTCCGTGAAATTTATGGACGGTTGGTCGCCCTAGTCTTAAAATGCAATCTGAACTCGCTAATCTATATTTATACAGATGTTTTTAATATTCTCGTCAGTAACGGAACATGTTTTGTATCTTTTTATTTTGTTAATAAAAAGTGTCAGCTAACTACAAAGACCCCAGTTTGCCATCTTTAACCCCGAGCGTAGTGGGCGAAGCGGGGCTACGTGGAGGTCCACGGAGTTGCAGAGAAACTCTGTGCAACTCCACTACGCTACGACACCCGCCTCCACCCCTCCATATTATCAATTAAATCTACATTACGTACTAGTAAATTTAAACCACTTACCTGGCATGCGGCATCCCCGGACTGCCCTCCCCCTCTTACTCGCAGGATCGGTAGTCCTTAAGAAAACTGCACATGTGCCTGCTCATTTCTTGCAAGAAATGCGCATGCGAGGGCGCACACCCATGCATTGATAATATATATATAATAGATAATATAGTGGAGGTGGGGACTGGCCAACTCCGCTTCGCTGAGGAGTGTGCAGAGATTTGCCTTCTGCGCAGAATGCGGAGGAGGCAAATCTCCGCACACTCGGCGGGCGGAGCGGAGTTCTCCGCCCGGGGTTACCATCTAGTACAACAAATACATGTTGAGTTGTTTACTGTTGCCTGTACATTAGTGTATCTAAACGTATCCATAAAATAATGCTACAGGTTTGGAGACAATTTCATTTGCAGTCCAATCTGCTGCAGAAACTACTTATAATGAACCGAAAATATTGAATTATTATCAAGGTTTGCTACTTCTGCTATCCAAGCCCGGGTAGTCAGAAATGAACTCTGTAAGGGGCCTTCAATCTTTTCTATAACAAGAGCGTCTTATGATCAATGAAAATCATCTAGAGCTACGAAAAGTATTAGTGCTGTAATAGTGACTACAAAAGGGGATGATGGATGGAGCGTTTGAGCAAATCAAACACTCACCCCCAGTCAACTGATCTGGGTTTAATCCATCACCATTCTTTAGCTCTCTCCGCCACCCCAGTTCAGACATGGTCATATGCAAACCAGTCTGACCCTGTGCCTCATGGGAACAGTCCAGCCCGAACTGCCAAGCCATGTCTTCCCTGGACCGGAAACAAGCATCCTGGGACCAGTTTCGGGTTCATAACCCTCATCTCATAACCCTCATCAGCCAGGCTATCTTGAATCCAGTGGCAAAGTGAGCAAGGGACTCAGGTCTGAGCATTCCCTGCCAACTAAGGGCGAACAAAGCGATACAAAAGGGGACTTGATTTACTCAAACACTCTGTCCATCATCCCCTTTTGTAATAGTGACTACATCAGACAAAATTACATTAGTAGCTACATCAATCAAGATTACTAGCCATGATCACATCAGTGCATCAAACAGGGGAGCATTAATGTAAAAAAGCATTTGCAAAGCCAATAGGTCTCACCTATGCAAGAGCCACTGTGTTTTAGCCATGTTTTTTAACAGCATTGCTGCTGTTCAGCATGGCTAAAAGTTAGTGGCGTAGAGGAGAGTGGTGTGAAGTGACGAAGAGTGGAGTGGAGCTCATAGAGTAGAGGGGCATAGAGCGGCTTACAGTGGAGGAGTGCGTCATAGAATGGAGTAAAGTGATGTAGAGGGAGTTGAGTGTCGTGGAGTGGCCTTGAGTGGAGGGGGATAGAGTGTTGTACACTAGAGTGGAGTGGCATAGTGTCATAGAGTGGAGTGTCATAGAATGGAGTAAAGGCGTAGAGGGAATTGTGTAGAGTGGAGTGGCATAGAGTAGAGGGCAAAGAGTGTCATGGAGTTGAGGGGCTTAGAGTAGCATAGTTGGAAGTAAAGTGTTGTGAAGTGGCATTGTGTAGAGTGAATTGTTGTAGAATGGCATACTTTAGAGTGGATTAAAGAGGCGTAGAGTAGCCTAGAGTGTCGTAGAGTGGAGGGGCGTAGAGTGCGGTAGCATAGAGTGGAGTAAAGTGTTGTGGAGTTGCGTAGCATAGAGTAGAATAAGGTGTTATAGCGTTAAGTGGTGTTGAGTGTAGTAAAGTGGTGTAGAGGTGAGTGGCTTGTAGTGGCGTGGAGTGGTGTGGCAGTGCACTGCCATTACAGTCAACGCATTTTCTTTTAAAATGACCTTTACTTTTGAACATGCAGCATGGCTGATAAAACTATACTGCGCACAAATGATAAATGTGTGGAAATGGCGTCACTTAGTGTATTAATTTGTTTTGATCGTATTAAAATATTTGTTTCCACAACACTTTAGAATTACAAAAAAGTGCCTCATTATGTATTTTCCTAATTCTGATTTATTGTGAAATATTTGCCCATTTTATTTACCATATTTACATTTTCTTTTGTGCTTGAAAAAAACCTTTCCTTTCCCACCACAGTATCCAGCAAGATTGTCACATCCAACCTCTCACTTTCAAGTCAGAGGAAAAAAGGTAAACACCTGGCTTCCTCAGAAGACAAAGCCTGACATTTGACTTCAGCACAGCAAATGCAACAATCTAAGAACAAAATTTACAGACCTGTTTACAGAAAGCAAGCACTCCTAGAATAATACTAGAAGAGATCCAGAGGGGTGGTAAACAGGCTAAGTTCCTTCAGAGGGACAAATACGCGCTAAACAGCCTAAACAAATAAGGCCCGCAAATAGAAAGCAAACAAAGTGAGTTGCAAACTAGAAATCCACAAGTAAGCAACAAGTGGAATGCATTCCCAGGGAAGCTTTCAGAATGTCCCCAAGAACTTTCGCAACCAGACAGCTGCTCAGGCTGGTAGGCTTTGACCAAAAAAGGCTTTGTCAATTTGGAATGTCTGTACATAGGTAATCAAGTCAAGTTTTACTTATTTCCAAGAATTCATCTTATAGAAATAATAACTATATATTTATAAAATAAAACGTAGACAAACATGGTCATCACAGGATAAAAATGTTTTCTAAGATTGACCCTAGTTACTACTATTTGTACAAATCATAAGATTAAACACTAGATCATAATCATGTCAAAACACCTTTAATAATTCCAGAATCCCCCCAAAAAGTGCAGTGTGCTACAGTACCAGACTGTCTTCTGTTAAATAATCCATAGCTACATGTACCTTTTAAAAATTGGACAAATACTCAATTTCCTTAATTCTTTAAAATATAAGCAATCAAGAAATAAATGAGATATTGTGTGTTTCATGCCACAAGCACATGGCAAAGACATTGGATTTTGGGAATCCTATTCCAGTAAAAAGGGATTATCTATGTCAGGTCAACACCAACGTGCAAGTGAGTAAAGATTGGTGTCTTATTCTCTTTTTGGGAATTTTGAATAGAGGGGAAGACTTCTGAGTATTTTAGATTTCTAGTGGAGTGCGATACATATTTTTGTTGGTCAGCAGACAAGCGGAGAACTCTTGTATTTTCGTTAAGTATGGATTTTACCTTTCCCATATTCATTAATTTGTAATTATTTGATAGAGACATCTAGCTGCAGATTCTTACCTTTAGATTTCCCCAGGTGTCAAGACTGGATCTGTAAGATTTTTCGTGAGCAGTACCATGCACCCTGGTAGGAGGTGTTGCCCGGCTCCATGTGGCGTTAACCGAGTCATCTGCGCTGGAAGTTACATCCTTGTCATCTATATAGGCACTACCTCAGCGTGCTGATGACAGTCCTTTTCTTTCTGCGCAAGCCAGCACAAGTCCTTGGGCCTCTCGGCTGCTCCATGTTCCCAGGTTGCCTTTCGTTCCTTTTGTGGCCACGGAAGGGGCTTTCAACCACGCCAACATTATCACAGCCATGAGCCGCACAATCTTCCCAGCCTCTGTGTGAAAGAGGGCACGGTTCCTACCGGCCTCATGAGACTGGTAACCAGAGGTCTGGTCCAGCCACCACCTTCCCTGGCAGCTGCAGCCTCCAAACCTTCCTAATCTTGCCCTTTTAGATCATGGGCATCCAGTTGGTGGCAGGTTTAGCCATCACCTCCAACACTGGACAGGTTGGTTCTACAGATTATCCTAAGGGACTACTCCCTCCCCTTCAAGACTACCCCTCCCTCCATGCCTCCATCTTATGACCGGATGGTGGAGGATCATCTGTTCCTGCTCTGGGAGGAAATCATGGGTCTCTTGGCCAAGGGAGCCATAGAAAGGTTTCCGGTGCCAGAAGTAGGCTGTGGTTGCTATTCCCACTACTTTCTGGTCCTGAAAGAGGACAAGGGCCTTAGTCCCATCCTATATTTCCAAGCCCTGAACGTCTTCCTTAAAAAGGAGAAATTCAAGATGCTCACGCTCACACAGGTTTCCTCTGCCCTGGACCCAGGAGACTGGATGGTAGCGTTGGACTTGCAGGACTTCTATTTTCTTATTCCCGTCCTGCTTGAGCATTGGTGTTACCTGCAGTTCACGGTGGGCCACAAGCATTTTCAGTTCACCGTCCTTACCAGCACCCCTCGGGTGTTCGCTGCTCATCTGCGGAGATCAAGAGTGCCAGTCTTCCCCTATTTCGACGACTGGCTACTGGAGGTCGGCTCGCGCCAGGCTGTCGTCTCCCACCTCCAGGCAACTGAGGACCTCTTGCATTCGCTGTGGTTCACTATCAACATGCCGAATTCACACCTGACTCCCTCTCACTCTCTTTCATCAGAGCTGTTATGGACACAGTGCTGTTTCGGGATTACCCTCCCAAGCGGCGAGTCCAGGATATTCAGGCTGTGATACTGATGTTTCAGCCTCTAGCCTGGATTTCGGTGAGAATAACTCGGAAGGTGCTGGGCCTCATGACTTCCTGCATCCTGTTTGTGACACATGTCAGATGGCATATGCAGGTTCTGCATTGGGACCTGAAGTTCCAGTGGGCGCATCATCAAGGGAATCTCTCCGACTATGGTCCATATCTCGGAGGGCATTGCAGAAGATCTGCATTGGTGGTTAATGAACCGGGATTGGGTCAGCTGCAGCTCAGTCTCCCTTCCCCAACCAGATCTCATAGAAGTGACGTGACAGATGCGTCACTCCTGGGCTGGGCCGACCAACTGGGAGAAGAGATCAGAGGACTCTGGTCTCCAGCGGAATCTGGACTCCACATCAACCTGTTGGAGTTCCAAGTGATCCGACTGGTTTTAAAAGCCGTACTACCCTCCTTCAAGGGAGGCTAGTACAACTTTTTATGGACAACGCCACCACCATGTGGTTCTGCAACAAACCGGGCAGGGTGGGGTATTGGACCCTCTGTCAAGAGGCCTTACTTCGCTGAACTTAACTGGAATGACAGGGCATTTACCTGGTAGTTCAACACCTGGAAGAATCTCCGAACTCCAGAGTGGACAAACTTAGCCGAAGATGCTTAGTGGATTACAAATGTCACCTCCATCCGGAGGTGGTGCAAGGATTTTTAGCAGTGGGGAGAACCTTGGGTAGATCTGTTCGCCACAGCCAAGAATGTGCAATATCAGCACTTCTGAGTTGTGGAGTTTTCAAGGCGGCTCTTCCTATGAGACGTTTTTCGTCGCCAGTAGGTACTTCTAGTTAGGACCTAGTTTCAATGGGAAAAGCGTTTTTTGACTTGCCTATAACTTTCGTGCCAGTTGACGAGTCTTCACAAAATTTCCCCAAAAAAGTGAGCCTGTCAGACTTATTGTGCAAAGAATGTTTCGGAGTGATACGTGAAGCGGGGACCGAGAAAAGAGGATGGGGCAAAAAAGTGTGTTTCCCCATGTTAATTCCCATAGGGATTTTAAACACGACTGCAGCCTGAACTGCTGGACATAATTACACCAAATTTGGCAGAAAGTTAGCTCTTGGTCCAGAAGGAGTGCATTTTGTTATTTAGTGTACACCCGTTCAGTAGTTTTGGAGATATTAAAGAAAAAAACAAATTTGTTTATCTAGGGATGCGACCCCTCCACGAACCCTCCAGGTATCGTGCAGAGATCTGATTGGCCATCTTGGGACTCGGACTCAGTCGAGTCACAAAGTGAAGGGGTCCGGGTAGGAATGCCTTGAGCCCCTAGGCCTGCTGCTGGAGTCCCCCAGGGACCCTTCCAGACACCCTGCCAGGGCCAAAAAGCATTTTTATTTTAACTTTTTTGCAGCAAAAATTACAATGGATTCACTGCAAACTAGTTAAAAAAAACAGTCTTCCACGCTTGTTTACAGTGTAGCCCCGGAATGGGCAAGATCCCAGGGGTATGAGGGTAATAGAAAAAAATGATGGAAGGGGCATATGGGGCCACCATCTAAGAGCTCTTTTTAGACCTCCGGACCAGCACCTCCCCTGGGCTTTATTACAAAATTGGGGTGGGGCTGGGCTGACCCCCCTCCATTGAGCCCTTAGAACCACCACTTCATTCAATAAAGGAAAGAGGCCGCATGAACCACCCTCTTGGAGCTTTAATATGCCTTAGGGACCACCACCTCCCCGGGACTTAAATTCTTCAATTAGGGGGGGGGGGGGCACACGGCCCCTCAGCGCCCAGACACCACCAGGGCCAGGAATTAAACCAGCAATGGCCACCCTCCCATGCTATATATGGCCCCAGGGCCCACCATTTCCCCGGGACCGGCCTGTGCAAAGTAAAAGAAGGGGGCCACGCTAAGCTTAGTGTATATCTTTAAGTCTCAAAAACGTTTATGAAACACTTACACTCACTGAATGATGTCACTGACCATGTCATGAGTGATGGAAGCTGTCAGGTCATAAGCAGTGCATTGCGGGGGCGTAAGTTATAGTTCGCTCAGGTAACTATAACTGCTGAATTTCACTGATTTTGTATGAGTGAAATCTGAGCATAACTGTAACGTCCCTGTAACCTTTGGTTTCTGCAGTGAATATATATGTACACACACGCATACATATATACACACAGACGTGTGTGTATATAAACATATATAAACACACATATATGGGTATGTGTATATATGTATATATATATGTGTTTACATCAATATTCACTGCAAAAACCAGTATATATATATATTATGCAAAAAAAGTAGTAGAGTATTCTGGGCAGTTCTCAAGTTTAGGGGGAAAGCAGCTCCCATTTAGAACACTCTCAACACCAGCGGCACTCTAGATCTGCTCACCTCAAATGTCTGCTTTTCTATCAGTCTTAAAGCATAGGATTAGCACAGTTCCATCCATGCCGTGATAGAAAGGGACAAAGTATTTTGCAATTTCTACAGCATAGTCTTTGTGCATAGGACTAGCACAGTGCTGTCCATGCCAAGCTGTAAAATGACAGGCACAGTATTACAGCTTTGAATTGGTAAAATACCAACCAAGCCAACCTGAAATGAGTAAAAGCACCCCTGACACAGTGTTTCTAATTAGAGCTCTTTAGAGAGTTATAGCTTTGACCAGACTCACAGGAGCACCAAGTATAAGTCAAAACAATACTTCACTTATAGTGATCTGATATAAAATCAAATAGTTTTCCAATTTTTCAACCAACAGGGGACAGCCTTCCCCTTTGGCTGGACACTTTTCTAAATGTATTTGCTTTTTTTTTTGGTTCACTTACCCTATGTTTGGGTTTGTAAGCCTGCAGCAGACTTTGTGGTAATGGACTACAAATCGGGCAAGCTTCGTGGGCCTCTTGTGAGTCCACACACGTGGTTTCAAGTTTGTGAATAAAGCAAAATGCCCAACAGAGGCCAATGAACCTTGCCATGTCTGTGCAGCCTCTGCTGATGCAGCCTACCGAGCCACAGTGAAATTGGCATTTTAATGTTTTTTTTAAACATTATTTCCCACACGAATTCATTTTGAGGATCAATAGATGTTATCTCGGACTTCTTAGGGCTCCTTTAGATTTGGACGAGCAGTGCCAAAGTTAAAAACAAAACAAAAATAAAAACTTTCACTGAAACCTCTGACTTAATAACTACACATTGTCTGACATTAGTATTTAACCATTGGCTGGCGCAAGGGTTTTATCTATCTATATTTCTATCAAGATATATACACACGCACCCATTATGCAGGGGTTATTTCGAGCTCTCTTCAGAGACATATATACTTCAAAAAACCGTATTGCATATCCTTTCATGACCTGCATGTGTATCACTAGGGCAGTACAGAGGTTAAAGGCAGTTTTATAGTCACCAGATTCCAAAGTATGGACTAGAGAACTGTCACCAGATTCCAAAGTAGGGACTAGAGAACTGGGTGTACTTTTTATTCCTTATATGAGATGCCAGAAAAAAGTGACGTTTCACACATACAAGATTTATAGTCTAGTGACAGAATTGTTGATTGTGGAGCCAAAATTCCCACTTAACATTTTCTAGATTCTGCAATCCTGCTGACTCTCTTAACGTGCCTCCATTAAATAAAAAGTGTAAATGTACATTTTACTTAGACTGCCACATGCAATTCTACTTGTTTTTATATGAGATGGACAGATGTGTCATTTGACACTTAATATAGCCAGCACATTTATCCATGGACAAGCCATGATTGTTATCCCAACTCACAGGCTTAATTTTTACACCATTCAATTTCATGTTTTTGCACGTATCAATCTGCACGACCCCTTCTGCCGCCTTTCCAAGTGATCCAGAAGCCGCCTGAATATATATCTGCAGCCTTTAAATGGCCATCTGGCTGCTGGAAGTAATCATTCGGGAGATAGGTAGAAGTGCTGTGCCATTGCATGTCAGCCGGTATAATGGCAGGGAGTTTCAATGGCAAGCTGACAGGCAATTAATTGCGTGTGACACGAACAGAAGTCTTAACAAAATTCACCCTACTCCTCCATGTAATGAAACAGAGTGAGAGGCTTAGCAGCATTTCCTCCGAAATTTAGCTCCAGGCGTTTAAATGGAATGTTTGCAAATGCTTCCATTGGCTACATCGCAGATAGACGGCGCACTGGAATCTTTATTGTTTAGTGCATATTGCAGTAATAATTACATTCTGAGGTATATCCAAAAAATGTTTGCAGAGAATTGTGATGTAAGTGTTTATTTTTACAGGAGACGAGGGTTTCCCTGCTGAACAGACTTGACTTGGTTTTGAGCCTTACCCTTTTTTTGTAATTTGAAATGTACTACATATTGTCAGGACTGTCCGGGACTATATCTGGAACACAGTCAGGGACTTGGGCAAGGACTGGTGGCTGGGTAGAAAAAGTAAGTAGAAAGAGGAGTATAGCGCTGCCCTGGATCACACAGGAAGTTGGAGGAGAATGGGGATCCAAAGGGAAAGCCTGCACAAGGGAACAAGATGGTTAAGAATCAGAAAGGAAAGGAACTCAAGAGGCAATTTAGCATTCATAATAACTAATACCCAGGACGGACCTGCAAGACATATATATATATACATATACATATATATATATATATCAAAACTAACGGGAATGTGGGGTATATCACACAGGAGCTCCACACGGTAAGATTGAAGCTCAGTAAGTTCCTCACCCACATTTATTGCTAAATATACTGACTGCAAATACAGACACGTAGGATATACATGCGAAGGCATGGTCTGTAGTGCGGATACCTGTAGCGATATTACAAATATAACTCAAAGACAATGCTCACAGAAAACAAGAAACCACCTAGGTTGTCAGCTGTGTCCACAGATCCTGGCGATCGAATAGGAACACACAAGCAGTAACAGCAAGGGTGCAGAACTAAATACACAACCACAATAGACAAGGAGCTAGCAAGGAGGAGTGTTTAACAGGAAAGAAAGGAAAACAAAGGGCACACTTGGCAAACGGTAAGAAACACAACCCACAAGGATACTGGAAGCTGAGACTACAGGAACAGGAAGACAGCAAGGTAGGACCTGGAACAAACAGTAAATGGAAAAAAGGCAGGGACTGGGAAAAGGTAGATACAGAAGGAGAGAAAGTACAAGGGTGCTCTAAACATAGTACTGGCTCTGGAAACAAGGTAGCACTGGAGGCAGTGCTAGTTCAAGGAACAAGGATTTGGCTACAGCTCAGAAATCAAGGACTCGAGGTACAGGAAATAAAAGGAAAAGAAAGGGCACACTTGGCAGAAAGCAGTTAACATACAAGGAAACTATAAGCAAGACAGTAGGAATAGGAAGACAGCCAACTAGGAACTGGAACAAAGGTAATGGGAAGAAAAGCAGGGACTGGACAGGGAAATACAGGAGAGAGACTTCAAGGGTGCACCTAATAGTACTGGTTCAGGAAACAAGGAATAGCTATGTCTCAGGAGTCAAGGTAACACTGAAGGCAGTGCTAGTTTAGGAACAAGGGATAGCTGCTGTTCAGGTATAAAGGTAGCACACCAGGCAGTGCTAGTTCAGCAACAAGGATAGTTAAAGCTCAAGAATCAAGGAAAGAAGGAATAACTATAGCTCAGAAACTCTAGAAAAAATGTTAGAACAAGCTCAAGAAACAACGGGCGGTCTCACAGGAGCACCGCTACAATTACCAAACTTGGACTCAAGGGAGCTGGGGCTTAAAAGAGCTCACAATAATCTCATGCATCAGGTGTGAACAGGCTGCAACTGCCAGCCACAGGTGTGCTTAATTCCTCCACCCATCCTTGGCAGTGAAGCAGTGAGCAGGGGATTATAGGTAATGGAGTTTCAAACATGAGCAGACTGGCTTCCACAAAACCTGGCATGGATTTGGAATAGATGACAATTGCCACATAGCATCCAAATGGCTGGAAGTCAGTTTATGCATAGAGGGGAAGGTCCAGAAACGTATTAGAACACTAGAGAGTCCACAATTCAGCCCCCTGGTAATGGGCATGAGAGCGTATGGAGCGAGTTGTGACACATATATGCATTAAATAAAAGGCCTATTCAATGTACAGGTGATAGAGCTATTTCATAGTTAATCTGAATCAGACTAAACCGCTACCAAAGGCCATACAGTTCATGAAACAGGGGTTTTACATGGTCCTTTTCAATGATTTTGCCTAATTATGAATATCTTCTAAAGGAGGCATTTGTCTGCTTAGCACAGAGTTGAAATACATAGGTTTAAAAATTTGGCATGGGAGCACTTAATCTAACTGACCTGCTATGTTTCCCTGCACAGTAGTGTCACACATTGAGTCCCCTAGCAGGTGATATTCTCACCAGCAGGATTCTCAATTCATCAGTAAATGGCCTTCACCCAGTATGGTTCTCCTATAAACTTGATACACCAGCATTCACATGTCCTGGCCATAACATGACTAAAGGTTGTTGGCAGCTAATTGGTAGTTTCAGAGTGTAGGCCCAGGAAACACGTTTTACCTGCACATTCAATTGAGGAGGTGCCCACTGGTCCTCCCTAGTAAATCTGTGTTGACTCTTGATTGAGACCCTTTCCTTCCTCAAGACTTTGGGGCATATTGAGAAGTTCATTGGCAGATGTGGTACCTCAGAGTGGGGGACCCCAAAAGTGTGTGAGCTTAAATAAGATGAATTTCTGTGTTTCATAGTATAGACCCTGAGATAGCGTCCTCTGGTGTCCTGCCCCCCACCCCACACAGGTTACTCTAAGCCAGAGTATTTCATGTCCAAATTGAATGAACAAACTATTTAGTAGAATAAGGAAGGCCTCTAAGAGGCTATGGCAAAGGGTTTGCCCTTTCTTTCACCTGGATAAAAGAGGTTTACTACTGATTCTTACACACCTCTTGGGGACCACTTTTGAAGATTCAGTAAAGTTCAGCAGCAGTACTCATTAGTTGAAGGACTGCATGAAAGAAATACACAATTCCCTTGTGGTATTATTGGATAGCTTCCATCACCATGGAACAAGAGACACATTGAGATTTTTGTTACCTAGAGGCTGAACTGCGCCAAAAGAAAGATGCACTTCAAGCGCATTGTTTCCTCCCCAGATCTCAAATGATGCACTAGTCCTGAATAACCTCTTAGTGTGACCCTGCTGCTACTGTTAGTGAATAAATGTTGGTTTTGTGCACCAGGTATTCATGTTTGCCTATGACTTCAAGCAGAAACTCTGTGCATCAGCACAGTGGAAGGGTTAAGCAATGAGGTTGGAGGATTGGATGCCACATGGTCATACTGGACCCCAAGGACTGAGGACAAAGATTTCCCCGTGAGTGTCACAACTTAATGTCCGTGCTTAATTTGAGTCGGGGGTTTCCAGTGCTCGGAACCCACACTCATGACAATCTGCCACATGGTGGAGCTGTCTATCTAATTTAAGGAATATTACAACAGTTGTTCATTAGTTCACTATACATTTAAAACAACTAATACCCGCTGTCCAAGCCATTATTATACCTTTGGGGGCCTGGAATAGTCTGAAATGTGAGACTTGTAGGACGGCGATGGTTACTAGTTGTGTTGGTACTGTCATTAGCACCGCTGGCAGGGGCAATTGGTGGCGCAAGCTGCAGTGGCCTCCTGACAAGGGCCCTGCCACTTATATTTTTTTCTTCATATTAAGCACTTCTCACTGGTACACCCTGACTTAAAGCATGGTCTTTTAGGAAACCAGAGGGAGCTCTGTCCAGGGCTGTAGTAAATAATCCCATTGACATTGACCATATTGGAAGAGGATGGCTCTTTACCAGTGCATGTTAAATAGAAGGCCACAGAGCTACTTGCAACGATTGGGAAATGTAAAGAACCCTGAAGATGTGTTTTTTACCTCTGGATTCACCTTTGCCAGCTCTCCTTGGTTTTGTGTATTTAATTGGTGGGAAATCCCTGATTTATTGTTTCAAATAAATTCAGTGCAGAATAGCAGTTACTTTGTTTTGATGCAAGATTATAGTTTAGGATGTCAAGAAGAAGGACTTCCTTGTATTATTTGCACATAATAAATAATAAACTTGAACCAACAAAACGTGTTAACTGAGAAGAGCCCAGTTAGTGTTCCAGCTGCTGCAGTCATCTTTGCCACATCTCATTGATTACGTTATTTTCCGTGTTATAACATTTAACCCTTAAACCCCCATTCCTTGCCAGTATTTTTGCTGGTATTTGAAGATGCAGTAACAACCTCACGCCTTGCCTTTCCACCTCTGGAAGATCTTGGTCACATTGAGCTCACCTCTTCATTTCATTGACCCTCCAAACCAAGCGAATAATTTACTGAAATGTTATTTGCGAACCGTTTTAATTAGGCGGCTGCGGGTTTATTAAAATTCAATTACTATTGGTTTTGCAATTAGTGTTTTTCTCATTGATCAGTCTTTTGTTAAGCATGCTGAAGGACAAGCAAAGACACACAAGCTGTTCCACTTGCAACGAGGTGCAATTATTAGCATTGCCTGCCTTCTAATTGTGCCCAGTCGAACGTGTTTTCCTTGCCTTTGTGTCCATGGTTATTGACATGTTTTCACAGCAGAACTTAAGTTTCCCTATGTTTGCATTTAGTCAATTTACCAGCTCTTCTTACAGAAAAGCTTCATATAGGTTACGTAGGGTATCTGGGGTTACTTTTAGATGGTTAGTACTGTTATGAAGATGAGTGAATACAAAGGTGGCATGTTTGGTATAGGTATGCAGATTACCCAGAACATGTGATCTATATTTTGGTCAATTTCCAATTTTGTTAGATTTTGGTGGTTGTTGGGGCAGGGTTGTGCGGTGCTGTGTTAGAGAGAGGTATCTGGAAGGGGTGACTTTGTCATATTTAAGAGTCTTTAAGTGCAAGAAGGCCTATTTGATCTCTGAGATGGAGGTAGTAGCATTTGACTGGTTAGGGAGATAATTCCATAGACCAAAGCTCAAAAGCCCACAACCTCGAGCGGGCACATGGATCTTGGTACAGTTAGGAGGCGGTTTGTTGACGGTTTGGTGCAGGATGGCAAGGGTACGCCCAGACATTGGCCCCCGTGCTCACTGTGCCACTGGAATCAAGCTGCACCTGACTGAAGAGCCCCAATAAGGGTGAATCCCATCTTGAGTTCCTTATGCTCTGATTCTGGGAGGACCTAGTCTGGCAGTTCGGACAGGACTGATCCTGTTGGAGAAGGGTCAAGACTAATTTGCATATGGCTAGGTCCAAACCAAGGTGGCATGATGGGCAAAGGAGAGACTGGTTGGAATGTTACCTCAAGCAATTGCAAGCATTTCTCCCGTCTCCTTTTCTGTGTTGGGGGCAAGGTGGGCTGCAGCATACAAAAAAAGTTGTGAAGGCTATGCTGCAATGCATCAAATGGATTTTACGATCCTGTATGTACCAGAAAGCCACCCATCTTGGTTCCAGTTCTGGGAGGCCAGTGTTTATGTGAGCATGTTATAGCGTGAGGACCTGGTGAGTTTGATGACTATCTCATTGAGAGAAAATGCATATTAGAGGATTTGTACCATAAGTGTTACAATCGTCCAGTTTGCTAATAGCCAATGCATTCAACCAACACTTAACTGTGTGTGAAGGTGCTGACAGGTTTCTCTCAAGGTGTCTGTAAAACCTGGTAGGTGTGGGGGGGTCGAGATGACAGAGGGTGCAGGCAGCATGATTAAGTGAAATGTTACGCCTTTATTATTGGTTCAAGAGGATGTTAGGATGTCTGGTGATCAGGGTGGAAAGTTTAGAAAAGGGTAGTGAGCCATGTGAATGCTTGTGATTCCAAAAAGGCTTGAGTGAAGGATGAGTTCTCCAGTCTGGGGAGAAGACACCTGCAAGAGCAGCTATGAAGGTGAAAGGCAGGAAGGCTGTAGTGATTTGCACTGTCTGTTTTGTCTTTGAGGCCGAGATTTGTGAGACCTGGCTCTTTACACATGGCAAATGTCTGCCACTCATTGAAGCTTTTTGTGGCCAGGAGGTGGGAATTGCAGCCAGTGTCTTTGTCTACATTATTCAAAGCAACCATTGAAAACAAGTAAAGCCTAATCATCTTTGTAGTTGTCTTTGTATGGCATTGCAGCATCGTTTGCTGGGCAAGCATTTGGTACACCTGACCATGAAATGGGAGTGCTCAGGTTTCCAGATTACATGCCGGTTTACTCTTCCGGTCCATGTTTTTAATTTGCGGTCTTGTACACTTAATCTTTTGTATCCCATTGCACAATTATGACTAGAAGTATCAGAGTGCAAATGAAAACAAGCATTGGCAAAATCATCAGATGCTGATATTTTGGCTTTGCCAGTGCTTATTTTGTTTCTGCGTGTTTTTTCGATATTTTTGATTGCAAAAACTCGTAATACGAACTACCTTGTAGCGAGTTGCTGGGCCACTGCGTAAATAAAACAAGCATTGTCTAAAATTATATCTATATATAAATATATCTACATCGATAAAGAGATAGATAGATAGATATCTACATTGCCATACCAGTTCCTGGCGGCAATGAAAGCAACTACTTTATGTGCAGATGTGCTCCTTCGGAAAGAGCATAATGCTGTCTACCCCAGTGAAATTAGCCAGTCACTGAAGTGGGGGGGGGGATAAAAACTGATTGACACAACAGTACACCAGTGGACGAAGAGAGCTGGCTGAATGGCCCTATAAGTAAGTATTATATAAATATAATTTTATTGAAATGAAAAGCTCTTGGCTAACGCCAAAGATTAAAATGCCCTTGTATAAGCTACTTGAAATATGGAAACGAGGTGGCTTTACAAACGCTTATGCAAGAGAAAATACGTCATCTGACCGGGCACATGTGGTCAACTATGATTTATGACTAGTTCTATTCTCAACTTTATGAGTGTGTGAGCTTCAAGTTGGGGAGCGGTATGACGTCATTGTGGCAGTCGTTACTTGTTTTTTGTTTTTTTTCTGGTCAGACCGTTGGTCTCCAGGCCTGCCCATGTTACCCAACCTGAGTGGCATTTTTTCTCTTTTCAGAGTGCAGTCCTTATTTTTCTTGTGTGGCAGACGTGCCCATTGGGCAAGCTCGGCGGTGCACGCAGGTACTAAAGAAATTAACAAGGAGATGCATCAGCACACCTAATGGGGAGAAAACTTCATTACAGGATGTTTATAATTATTCTTCATTTCATACTTAAAGCAATATCATTATTCAATTTTGAAAACAGGATATTGTTACTGCCGAGAAAGCCATTTGTCTTTAATAGCAGTTGACACATCAGTGCATTACTGCGTTTATGAATTATTTCTGCTGAGAGCAGGCTGCGCAATTGCTTCGTCGCCTAAGGCAGAATTATCTATAGCAAGAAAGGATCTGCTGTTCCTAATTTGTTTTTCTTTCCCATAATCTGCGGTAGTTGTTAGATAAGTACTTTAGCATGCAACAATAAAATACATAAAACCACTATTAACAACAGAGTACACACCATGCGCGTGCAGTGTTCAGCTTCCATTTTAGTTTGCTCTGTAACAGGGAAGAGCATGTCTTATTTTCAATACGGGTTAAATATTAAAATGTGTGTCTATTTTCAGACTATGAGGAATTTCAATCTTTCCCCTCTGGGCCCTTTCAGTAAAAGAGCTCAGCTGCATGAAAAAAGATGCTCTGTGCCTGGGTGGGTGCGTGAAACGTTGCCTCGTGGAACTTCATCTAGTCAGGTACGGTTATTATTGCCCTTAAAGTTGCCAGATCGTCCTGCTAGTCAAAATATAGGCTTGGGCCCAATAGATTTGCTACAGAAGGTGTTGCTCGGAAGTACACCTAAAAACATCAGTCTTTTACTTCCTGTTCCAAGAGTGGTATGATAGATCCCAAGAAATAGTCTTAATGCCATTAGTAACCCTAGGATGTCTTGGTTTGGGGGCAGGGTGTTTAGGATTTATAAAATGAGAGACGTCTGGCACAGAGGAGATAATTTAAGGTGAATATAATCAACGAGAACACCTGCTTCCTGTAACATCTGAAATATTAAGGATAAAGTTGTTGCTAAACATGAATGGATTGTACAGTAGTACTTGGTGTATTAGTCTAACGAAGAAGTGGCTATTAACACACTGCACACATAAAAATTGTGTTATTTCACATAAAGCGCCCTCCTTGGATCAGGCCGAAAGTGTTTATGATAGTACAAAAAGTAGATGGCATTGATAATGTTAGAAATGGGGGTGGATTTGCAGCGGGTGTTGTCCACAGATCGATGTTCCCTCATCCATTGACATGTGACTGTAGAGCTGAGGATCTGAAGATAGGGAAATGGCAGACATCAAGGTTACGAATATTGCTTACTTGCAGTTAGCAGGGGGAAAGAAATGACTACAGGCGTCCTGTAGCATAACTGGAAGAATGCTGAGATGAGCATAGCAGAGGTGTTCACAGTGAGTCTTAACGCATTAATTATTTGCTTTAGAAGACCCAGAGGGGTGCAGACAGTGCTTAATTTGAGCCAGAGATTGTATGTGGGACCCACTTGCAGTTGTGTTTGGAGACTGGCACTTTTTCACACCAGACTATGACCCAGGCAGAGAGAGAGAAAAACATAAAAGGGGAAGAAGGAGGAAGAGAACAATGAAAACGCAGAGATACAGGGAGAAGATATTTAAAATAAACTACTTGGGTGATGTAAAGAGGTAGGGAGTATCTGGTAGTAGAATAAAGAGGCATACGATGAAATCAGGTATAGACAAGCTTGGTATTCGACAGGGGCATAGCTTCCATTGGTGCAGCAGGTGCATTGGGACCAGAGGCCAGAGGGGCCCATTGAATCACGATACTTGATGTGTTTTAGTACCCCAACAGCAGTCAAAGGGGCCATTTTCGTTGCTTTGCCCCAGGGTTGGTGGCATCTTTGTTATGCTACTGCTTTTGCACCCCAACATCCAATAACATGGGCTTCTGAGCAAAGCGCTGTGCCCAGCTCTCATTCTTTTATATATTAAGCACTGGGTGTCGGGAACTGCTTTTCCCTATTCTAACAGCACCCCACGAGCCAAGTTTACTTCGTAGACTCTTCCAAAGGTAGACTCTTCCAAAAGTCTGAAAGCATTTCAAACAAAATATTTTTGGTTATTATTTGTTTTAAACAATAAGTCCATCGAAAAGGTGGCATCAGTACACACAGGTTGAGATTAGATGGTTAGATATTGGAGACTGAAATGCTTACTTACCAAGGGGTGGTGTTATAAAATTATATTTATTGTTTTAGGGCCAGATAAAATCAGTTGTTAGTTAACCAAACTATGTATGGCACCCGTTGAACGTTTTACATTTTCTGCTTAAGATTAAAGCTCAGTATTTAAAAAAATGTGTAGGCTGTTTCATGTTATTAAAATGCACTCATACTTTGATAAAAAAAGGCCGCAAAATCGTCTCTTAAAGTGCCTTTAATTGCATGATTTTCTATCTACTTTTTAGGCAACAGAATTCTGTTATTCTTACGAGATTATTTGCTTTGCCATATACTTCCTGTTGCCCTATTTGTTTTTGTGATTTTAGCACTAGTTGCTTAGATTCTTATTGACTATTATCCTGTTTTTGAATTTTATATTATTTCCAGCATTTTAAATTACTCTTAATGTCTTACACAAGAACACATAATAGCAGACATAACATGCCGCTATGTCTCATGACACAAAACGGTTGGCCAGGTTGGAAGTATATTATGCTTTCAAGATGGCTTCATCATTGGGTGTTGTAGTCTGGTGAACATATTTGAAGCACAAAAAATGTGATTCCAAGATGGCTGCTGCTTTGCATCGTGCATTGTTGCATTATGCAATGGAGCGTCCATCTTGGAAGTATAAAAAAAAAAACATTTCGAAGGTGGCCCGCCACTGCAATTGGCTTTAACAATGGTGGATAAATAAACTTTGGCAAAGCCAATAGCAGGAAACAACAAGCATTGGCGGAGTATGATCAATTGGCTGTGCTAATGCTTGTTAATGTTGAATTTTAATCATACTTCTTGAGTTTCTAATGACTGTAAATAACCCAATTTTAATGGTTCTCAATTTACTGACTTTGAAAGTTTGGAACGCTGAACTCGTGGCATGCCATATGCATCTCAGTGGCAAGGTTTTTTTTTTTAATGCTTGTTTCTTTCAATATCACTCTTGTGATGGATATATAGAACCATTTCTAGTACACTTCTGGTGTACAAAATATAGCTAATCATAGACCATGATATTCTGACTTTTCAAACTAAACAGAGTTGGCTAAGTATTCGTACACAGTTACTTGGTCAGACCACAACCTCTTTTCCTTCCAAAACAAGAGACCAACACTCACCGCAACTAAAATCATCTTGCCCTCAACTACATATTGATCTTGGACATTCTAAATTTGGAGGATGTCTCCAGAAAGTTTTTGATCTCCTAATTCTGCTGAAAACATCTACGCCTAACAAAAGAAAATATGCCCCTTGGATGAATGCAAAATAAAAAAGTTTCAAAAAACAAATTGCTAAATTTCAACGCAACTGGCTAAAAACAAACAAACCTAAAGAAAAGATATGCCTGCACAGACACACAAAATATACAAACTACAATCAAAAAGGGAAAAAAACTATACTATTCCAACTGAATCCACAATGCAAAGTGTGCTAATAAAGAATATTTATAAAATACTCAAAGAATTCCATAAGCCAAAATGCACTGACGCTACCTGCCCCATTCCTCAAGATTTTTGTAATAAATTGGCAAATCCTTATACAGCTAAAGCAGACATGTTGGATTCTTTTTTAAATAACAAAAACAACAGCCCCAACCTATTTCCTTCAAAACCCTCAAGGGAAAGGTAAGCACAGCCTAAAGGCTTGTTCAAAGAGCTATCATCGACTGAATTTCTGGATCATGTCAAAGCGAGCAAGCCAGCAGACTGCCCCTCTGACCCTTGTCACCCTCAAGTCTTCTCAGAAATATTATAACGACTTCTGCAGCCATCCCGGTCAAAACAATCATCAACACCACCTTAACAGTAGTTTTCTCAGAAGATTTAAAAAAATCATACATATGCCCATTACTAATAAAGCCAAACCTGGGCACTCAAGACCCTGACACTTACAGACCCATGCAAATCCATAATTTCTGAGTAAACTTGTAGAAAGAGCAGCTTTCACCCGGATGTCACAATTAATTGTATAGAAACCCACACTTTCTGACTTCCAAACTGGATTCTGCCCAGGAAGAAGTACTAAGTCAGCCATTATCTCTATTCGGGATGACCTTAAAAACACAGTGGACCAGAACGGGGTTGCTGCCCTTCTTCTCTTAGACCTTTCGACAGCCTTTGACACAGTGGATCATGATACATTAATCCGAAGACTTGAGAAAGTTGGAATAAAGAGCACAGCTCTCGCTTGGATCACATCGTACCTACACATTAGAACAAATATTATGCACACTTCTCCTTGCTCTTTTAAACCATAGCTCATTAAAGCAGGAGTCCATCAAAGCTCATTCATCTCCCCAATTTTTTTCTGCCTTTATCTGAAATCATTACCAGTTGTGATCAATGGTTTTGACTTCACCTGCTATAACTACGCAGATGGCACATGGATTCTTCTGAAATTGGAAAACCCAAAGGACATTGGAACATCAAAAATCTTCAATTGCCTCTGGGCCCTTGACCAATGGATGACATGGAGCCACCTCAATTTGAACGCCTCCAAAACGGAAATACCCAACCTTAGGAAAATCTGACCCTCTCTGCTCCTGGCCTGACGATCTAGGACCACCTCCAAAAATACCTAAGGTGGTAAGAAACCTTGAATTTACCATGGACGCCAAGCTGTCAATGAATGCACAAGTGGACAAGATGGCCAATTTAAGCTTTCTCACAATAAAAACAATGTGACACATCCTCTCAGTCCCAGGATTCACTTGGAAAGGTTAAAGCTGCCCATGTCTCTTATCCTATTAAAACTGGTTTACACTACTGATCTGTATCTCCTCTCACCGCTGCCGCTAGACTACTCTTAAATGTAAAGCCACAAGCAGAAATCTCCCCATCCTTGAGGGCACTATTTTGGCTACAAATTGCAAGAAGATAAACCTTCAAGGTACTTTGTATCACACACAAAGCAAAACATGGCAAAGTACCACTCTTCGTCAGGAAGAAAATCAACAAAGGAACCTACACTCGAGTGACTCTCCACCTCAACATTCTTACATACAAGAAGAAAACCAGGGAGGGATTATCTTTCTCTGTTCAAGCATATGCTTTAACATTATAGAGATGAAGTTGTTATTATACATGTCATTGTACATTGAACGGTGCCTCCGGTTGTAAGCAGAAATATTCAAATAAGGAGAAAAATTCATATTACACCACTAGAAACATGTGTATATTAGACAGTGTCATAATTACTGCTTCTGTGTACATGTAGGTGCATATTTAGAAGAGTATATGACTGCTACTAAAACTTTAAGAAATTACATTAAAACATTTGATACTTCACCACAAGATAAACATTCTCATCAGACCATGACAACTTACTGATTCTGTGCACATATCAAGAAGTTTTTGTCCAGGAAGCACAACCATACCAAGTGTCATGTGCATATGTGTATTTACAAGTAAATTTCTGTTTTTTATATATAAAATCGAAATTCCGTCCTTTCAACGTTGGTCCATACCTCCTCTTACTGACTTATCACAAACCTTGCTTACTACTATGAACATCCTCCTCAAACATCCTTTTCAAACTTTCCTCTCCTTTTTTAGTCATGTCCCCCAACTAACAGGCACACATGACCACTACTTACAAAAACTTCTTACCACTGCCCCTTTCAAATCCACTCCCCTCATTCTATCCTTACTCTGACTCTACTGAACACACAATTCGAGAGCACAAAGCTATCACCATAAAAACAGGGAAATAATTGTACTTATCTACTAACCTCTAATCTTTAATTCCGGAGTAGCATGCTACTTGCCGTAAAGTGCTTCAATGCCTCGTCAGGGGTAGTAAGTGCTATATCAATACAATTTACAATTGCAATGCTCGGAAAAACACAATCTGACCAATAACTTTCATTGGCCTTCTAACCTATGAGTGCTTAAATCGGGAAGCAGCCTTTACTACAAGGTTTTTACCTCATTGTGCCTGGAGAAGTGTGGCTCAATGGTTAGAGCGGCAGACCCTGATGCAGAGGTCTAGCCCGGGACCAGGGTTCAATTCCCCACCTCGGCGGGTCTTGGGCTCAAAAATTCCAAGGACCTGATCATTCTCGCCTCGGTGCCTATTCCAATCATGGAATCCCACTCTGCAACTCTGGGCAATAGCTTGCTTAATCTCCACAACGGCCCCCACAACGCTAAGGATGCCTGGCTTCCACCTTGGGGGTGCCCAGGAGTGGACACCTCACAGGGAAAGCCAGGATGGGTTCCACAGCGGTATTCGTACAAGCGCCTTGAGACCCTTGCGGGTGAGTAGTGCGCTATACAATTATCAATTTACATTTACCACCCGTTTTTTATCATACATATGTTTACCAAGTGCATGCCTTTACAAGGCATGCCCTTGCCACAATGCATGCCCTTGCCACAAATTTAAGGTTAGTTAGGGGACGTGGGAGGTCTCCCCCCACAAATACATTGTTTTTATATATAAAACCAAAGCGTGGCAATAGCAAGCATTGTAAAAGCATATGCGTGGTAAGAAATGTGTTGTTACATCATGCGATGTACTTACCTGCGTTGTACCATCGTACAACCGCCAAAATCCATCATAGCAAGAGTATAAAACCTTGACTCTTTGGAAACTGAAATTTCCTTTGTGGATTTCAGGGACACTAGTTCCAGATTTCATTGCAGCAGAAAATACTCCCCCTTCTTTAAGCCCACCTCTCCGTGAGGCTAATAAAAATCTTTGTTTATAGAGGTGTGCATAATTTCTTTTTATGTAATTGCACAAAGCTTAGGAAAAATTATGCAAAATGCAAATTGGCATGTAGCGCTATATTTTAACATAAAATACATCTGGCTACAAGGACGCTTCTTGTCAGCAGCTTGTGCTCTTTTTACTAGCTTTATTTCTGGGCTCCTGCAATTGGATTAGCACCCAAACAGTCTTGAAATTACGCAATATGGTGTAATTTGGAGGATTTCATGTAGCTAGCATAACACAAAATGACATAAATTATGTGAGAATAAGCTGGCGTAATGAAAACTTCGCCTGGGCTGATTTTTGAAGTGGCAAACATAGACTAATGTAATATCATTAACGCTGGTTCATTTAACTCATCAGTGAGCAGTAAAGGCTTCAAAACTAGCAAGAAAGAATGTGTATGAACCTGCAGAAGCCTAATGATAGAAAACCAGGCCTGGAAGCACTGCACTGGCTCATGGGACGCACTCCGATGAAGTTCAGCATACTTCGCAACGTACAGTACTCGTATATTAGGAAAGGGCTAGGGTATTTGCAGAAATGCTACCAGGGCCGGACTAGTGGTAGCAGGCATCAGGCATTTCCCTGGGAGGCAGGAAGGGTGTGTGGCGCTTTTGGAGCCGTGGCGTCAGTTTTGTTACTGGGGGACGGTTTTGCAGCAGTTTAGTTAAGCAGGAGTGATTCACGCTTCCACCCTAACCCCCCCCCCCCCTCCCCGCCCAACTTTTGCGTTTCCAGTCCGGCCCTTGACGCTACAATCTCCAGCAGCCTTTAACTGGATGAAACATGGAGGCCGGAACAAGAGACTACATCGCCCTGGGAACAGTACAAACTACTTACGCTTCAGAATAAGTCTGAAAGTCAAACTATTCTAGCTTGCCCACAATTAAACTCTATGCAGACTCTGGTTGTTACCGCAAAATGTCAGGGCCCGTCAGTAACCGATTGAATTCGAATTTCTCACAATGTATAGTTCCAAAATAAACAAAGGAATAGGTGCCTGCTAGCTGTGATAAATGCATTTCAAAATGTTTCCGAATACCTAGTGAATTATAACTTTTTAAGTGTTCAGCTTGTTTGCAGTGCTGTATGCTGAATGCTCATCTGAAATTCGCCAGGGAAGGCCTTCCGATGAAATCTAACTTTAAAACGACACGATCACAGTGCTCAAATGGGCGACATACACTAGGCGGAGCTAGGTCCCACCTATAGGCATGCATTTACGTCTGTTTGAAGGTTTGTGACTCACCCGTAAAATACCAATGTATGACTTTTTGTTCATATATTGTAATTCTGACTTGTGCTTGCCAAAAGCTTTGTTATGCGCCCCCCTAAGTCATTCAAAGGCAGCTTACGGTCAATTACGTTATTCAGAGGTGACTACTTTCTAGAATTGCCTGATTACATCAGCGTTATTGGTAATTTTAAATAAATCAATTCAACATTGACACTTAACAGTCCTTCTATTTGAAATGGTATTTTAGTCTGGCAATTTTAAGGGGCATGGTAGGGAACATTGTTAAAAGCACCAGCATTGTATACCCCTTTTTAAAGATTGGTGAAAATGAGGGTATAGTTTGTCAGTCCGAGCACAAGCCAAACAGCAGTGGTTTGATTCACGGCAGTGTTTTGATGGTAAATAGATGTGAGGTAGAGAGGGTGAGGGGACAGTGTAGGGGGCATAAACCAGGTAAGCCGTTGACGTTCCTTTGTCTGCTGTGGCATGCGTATAAGTGGCAGGATACAAACATCAGTGAGGGGACGAGCGGGCATGGCTGGTTGTGGTTGGGAGCCAAAGGTCCTCCGCGATGCCAGGCCTTGTCACATCGTCCATCAATATGTGAACATGACATGCTTGGCTACGTATTTTTCACCCAACATTGCTATTTGGCAAATCAATGCTTTCTGTGTCCCTCGAGTACTTTCTTATTACAGAAAGAACCAAAGATGCTTTGCTGATATCGCCAGTGCTAGATAGGTGCTGGCGCAATCGCAAGGGGGGGTGATCCCTAATTTGCATGGGTACATGACCCAAAGGAAAAGAGGGAACACAGTCACTCACTGCCCCAACGTGCTTGGGGTTGTCTGCTTTCCTAATGAAATGGAAGTGTGTTTCTGCCTGCACAGTGAACATTTGACTGCCATTTTCAAAGAGCCTGTCCATCTTTAACTAATGCACTAACCCCATTGCAGGTACAAGTTTGTGGCGGCACTGGACAACACATTTACCGTAAAAGGGTGCACTGTCCAGTCTCGCCCACTGTACCTAGTTAAGCAGGACTTAATTTGTACCAACAGATGCACGTTGGGTGCACTAGAACTCATTTTTGGGGACTTGGACTTAATTTTCATCTTTAACCCAGAGCAAGTGACTGAAAGGCATCCAAGGGAGGAGAAAGAAGAGTAGAAGAGAAAGATAAATACTGAGAATTGGAGAAACCAGGGATGAAAACGAACCTGCAAGAGGTAAATAGAAACAGGAAGTGAAGGGTGGTCGAATTAAGATCAGGGAGCATTAGTTTTCAGCCGCCCAGCATTTAGCAGTTCCAGCAGCAGGCTCCTAAGAATTAAATTTAGCTACCACACACATTTTTTTTAAAAAAAAAATTATTTACAAAACAAGCACTGCAGTTAAGGGAGCACCTGGTGTAGAGTGGGGCATTGGATCCTATACATGATATGGCCCATGATGCTTTAGAATTCCAGAGTCACTTCAGGAGCCCAAACCCCAATACTGGGGTAATTTTATAGCCAGAGAAATGATGACAGCGGTGTAAAACAATTCGAGGATCCAGACCTAGTTGGTACTTTGCACTAGGTTCCTGGATATTTTACATCAATGTGAAAGGCCAGCATAGAAGGCGAAGTGATAAAACAGCCATTTACATACAGGTGAAACAATTCATCACCTGCCTAGTTCAGGGCAGTCCCAGATCCTGTCTTTTCCAACTAGCTTCAGTTTCCACCATTCTCTTCTGCTTAGGAGTTCTTGCCAAGGTGTGAGAAAAGATCCTACAAGTGTTGTGTGGTATTTGTCAATCACCTTCTCAGGCAGTGAAGGAACATGGACGAAGAGGTAGAGACCTGGCCTACACGAGCCAGAGCTAGTTGATTAAGCACAAGAGATGTGCTCAGTGTGGGTTAGCAGCTCGTGCCTTCCCACTATGAGTGAGACTCGCAAACGTGAAGGGCATCTGTGAATGTACTGATGCCTCTGCAGTACTTAACCTGAGACAAAAAGAACATTGAATTGATTTACAAAGTACATAATGCAGCAAAGCAAGAAGAGCCTATTGGGTACTAAAATGGGGTTTGTTTGATTATAACTATTTGAAGCTACCTGTACCTTGATCACAACTAATCTCTATCTTCTACAAAATTGTGGGAGTTGAAGGATTTTCGTAGTATGTTAATCTCTGCTGAAGTTATAGGTTATATTAAGGTATCCTATTGAGACACTTTTTTGTTGCAATGCTGGCCACCTTTCATTTAAATGCTGTCAATAAACTAAGCATAGATTGATAATGTTATTTATTCTCGTGCAGATTATGTAGGATAAATACACCGTGTAAGTTCTCATTTGTGTAAATTACCATTCATGCCATTTTCTGTTTACAAATGAAATCTAAAAATCTTTGTAGAGTGTGTTTTCCTCCATTATTTAAGCTGCCAGCAGTTGTCTATGATGGTGTAATATTTTATCATTTCCATGCTCTTTATTTTTGGAAGGTGATATCCATGCTTAAGCTGTTTTTCAGCGCGCATGCATAATGAAAGCAAAGTGTGTGAAATCATGAATCACAATTATATGGTGCTTAGGTTCATGCAGACTGTAACTAAAATCTTGACTGAAGATTTCCTAAAAAATCTGATACCATCCACAGTGGCAGTCAAACCCACATTAGTTTCAGGGGTATCTCTACATCCGCTAGCTAGCATTACCCTTTGCAGACACCATTCATGTTTATCTCGTTACTTTTCAAAATACATATGTGTTCTAAATCCCATATGAAAAAATAAAATGGAATTGAATAAGGGAGGAGTCTCTTATGAAAACAAATTTCCCCATTTAGAAAAAGGGCATTATTTTCTTTTACTAGAGGATCATTAGTGAAAGTGTTAAAAGTAACATATGTAAGCCAGCCAGTATGGGTTTCTGCTTGTTAAAACATTAAAAAAAAGCAAAGATGTAGGCAGATTGGCCCATGTGATTAAAAATGTGTGTTTATATTGGACATAAATCCAAGTGAGAAATAATACATACTCATGTAAATAAACATAATTCCATACATAGAGATGGAAATGTGTTGTCTTCTAATAACATTACTAATTGAACATTTCCATCATAATAATGAAACAGATCTTGAAAATGCATTTCTAGCTTTTACTTATTTTGTAACATACAAAAGATATATATGGTGAGAGTAGAAAATAATGTATTTGTTTGATCACCAAACAAACACATTTTAATTTTGTAATTGTTTTATTCTAGCTGTCTAAATAATTTCATCAATAGGGAATTGTATCTCAAATTGAAAAATAAAGGCTAAAGTTAAGCAAAGTGAACCAGGATATATCAGAGTCCAAGGGTTGGCATGGGAGGTACGAGGTCCATATTATTTAATATGTGCACCTGGTCTACAAATCTCTCGGTGGTCATGCTCCTTCGAGAGAGTTGTGCCGCCAGAGTTATCTTTAAGTAAAACGATATTCCTTTTGCTAACAGGCTTGCCCAAGCTAATAAAAGTTGATTTTCTAATGGTTCAAATTACACAGAGCAAAGTGTAAATTGTGTCTATGTTACTTGTAAAATCATAAAGTATTTGGTTGCTGGCTTTATTGGTGAAGGACTGTGTTGTACTTGGATACATTGATATCAAGAGGCTAAATGGAAAACATAGTCCATTAGACGCGCTTAGGTTCTAATCTTTATGTCAGCAAATTGGGAGGGCAATGAAATAACGCACAAAGGAAATAATTATCAGTGTTCTAGAGTTTGAAAGCTTGGCAAATTAACCTTAATTTCTGAACAATAGCCAATCTATCTTGCAAAGTAAAAATTAAGTATACTCAATCAGGTGGCCTCTAAACTTTTATTTTTGCCAGCAACAGCTTAATTGGCATTTTGTACGTTTTTAGCTATTGGTGGTTACATATGTTAGAGCCGTCTAAAACTCACAAAGAATAAAATAAACACGAGCGATACCACCTGCATAATATCCCTGGTATCATATACACATTTTGAAAGTTCCCATTTTGCATGTATTTGCGCCAGTTCTGTGATCACCAGTACCAATGTTAGGAAGCCTGTGCTCCAGGGATCCCATAACTTTGGGGCAAAGTGGTGGCAATAGAAATAGGGTGGAATATTAGGGAAGGAGTCTGACAGTCCTCATACAGATTCATTTTCTTTAACTATCCCAACAAAATTGACAACAAGGAAAAAGATAATGGTAAATCCGGCTTACTCGTTTGGTCACACACAGACCTTATTTTAAAATATCTCATGGGTTATGGCACCTGATGCAGGGAGTTTTTGTGCGGCCATTGCCATGCATGATAACAGTGCATTTATATCACTGTCATACAAACCTTGGAGAAGTAAATAAAAACTGCCTCCATTTCTGTTTAGCTCTTTAGCACTTGTACTTCTGAGCTGACAAGGTGAGCATGTCGGTTCCTTCAGTGCCATTAGCATCAAGGTGTTAGTCTCCAGCCAGCATCCACCCAGGATGAAACTGGAGAAAGGATGCTGATGGCCCTTTTAAGTAAGACCTTTTTGTCTTGCACCTGGTTGGAACTAAAAATAAAAGGGCCTCTTCACTTCTTAAGATGTTGCTGCCTTGAACATAAAGCACACAAACTGCAGACGCTGCTGAATGTGCCCCAGCGTTTACCACATTTCACCAGGTTCCAGTTTAATAACTGCTGGATCCAGGGTTCAACTGGGGGTCTCTTCTTCCAGCATTGTTAAAGTGCCTGAAGTTAGATGTTGGACTGAGACACCAGCTAACGTTAAAACACAAAGAAACACTGAACTATGCCAGTTTTAGTTTAGGGACCTAACTAGAACTTTTGTCCCCGTCGTGCTCTACTTATGATCTCACATATTTCATCACTCACAGCATGTTAAATGATACATTGATTACATCATTGCTTATATTTAAATAACAGCATTGTTAAAATTGCTAATGAGGTTAACCAATGATTCTGATAGGGTGCTGTAGGCTTTGTGACTGAGGAGAGATTACACCCTAAATCGATGGTTGGACTCTTATAAGCTTGCAGTAATATTTAAAAAGATGCAAAATAAATTGGATATTTCAGAATTGAAGCACTTATGATGTATGTCGTTGTCTTTTTACTCGTATTCACTCCAAGGATGGGTGCAGTGTAAGAAGGTAACTCGCAGAGAGGTGGCCGCTGAACTTTATTGAACAATAATTTAGCTGGTTAACCTTCGCTGCTGAAGTCTGAGCAATTAGGGTGTTAGGTGGTCATGGAAGTGTGGGTACAGGCCCGTATGGCCAAAGGCCATGCAAGGCAAAGGTTGGGCAGAAGTGAGGATTTGGGTATAATGTCTGGCCATAGGGCATGCCTACTTCCCAACCTCTATTGTATGTTGGATGCAGGGTGTGGTGTGACACTATGCCTTGCAGACAGCCTCCACTGTATATGTCCGAAGTCTGTGCATTGTTGGTGTTGTTTTTTTTAGGGTTGGTGCAGACCAAAGCCACATGCTAATCTCTTTGTCAAACTTGTCCTATGTAAGACTGAAGATTGTGCACAGTGGAAGGTTGATTCTTGTGGTCTGACCTGAGGTTATGACTGAGATGTCATGAGTGATGTCTTAAATGGTGTTATTTAACATGTCAGACAGCCTCCACTGTATATGTCCAAAGTCTGTGCATAGTTGGTGTTGTTTTTTTTAAGGGTTGGTGCAGACCAAAGCCATAGGCTAAGCTCTGTGTCATACTTGTCCTATGTATGACTGAAGATATTTCGCAGTGGAAGTTTGATTCTTGTGGTCTGACCTGAAGTTATGACTGAGATGTCATGAGTGATCTCTTAAATGATGTTATTTAACATGTCACAAGAGATGTCATAAGCAGCGCCTGATGGGGGCTCAAGTTATAGTTAGTTGCATACTTTACGTAGTGAATTAAAAAAAATGTAACATTGGCTCATAACTCATTCAAACACCTAATTATAAAGTCTCTGTGCGCTTTGTTTTTTCAATAACAACACAGTGGCAGTCCCCACTGTGTAATTATACTTGGGGGATTTTGGGACCAGATTTCCATAAGAAGTCGCCCCAAAGCACTCCAGTTCGATAAAAAGTTATGTGTGACGCTGCCCACTGTAACTCTCCAAGTTTGCATCACATCTTGGAAGTAAATTGCCAATGACTCCAGAACCAGACTAACCGGAAAGGTTACAAGGGGCATTCCTACCGAGTGCCACTTTTAATCTCCTGTCAATTAAAGACCACCCAGTAGCAATCTGGATACCGGTTCCTTATAAAGGAGTTTAACCCAGCCCTGAAAATGAGGTCAGAATCCCATTCCTTTCAGCTCCGCAAACATGTATGACCTTTAACTAGCTGACAATGTCATAAGCTTTTTTGATGCCCAACGCTATCAGTGAGCCCTACATGACCGATTCCCTCGTAGAGTGTAGAACGTGCGTTAGCTGCCAGAGGTACATTGTGGTGCTACGGCCAGGAATGAAACCGCACAGACCCTCATGTACTATTAATCCGACAACCCTCTTAAGTCAAAGGTTCAAAAGGTTCAAAATAAGCTTTATTCGATATTTAAAAAGAAATATCATATAAGCGTACATAATTATAACTATTATAAAAATAGACATAAAATTTCGATTTAAAATCATCAAATACATAGTTAAAAAAAAAAGTTTAAAAATTCAAAAGTCAGTGGGGACAAAAGTCAATATAAGAAAACTGCATCAATATCACACAGGCCATTCTAAAGATCTCCTAAACGTAATCAATAGTTTTAAAAACTGCTCCATTGTGGATATCACATCTCTGTCTTCGAGTTCTTGTAGACGCTCAAAAGCAATTTTGCAAGACCTGAGACCCCATCTCTTGAGTAGGGGTTTCAGTAGGGCTCTCCTCAGAGTCATGTAATATCTACAAAATAGAATGGTATGGATGTTGGATTGTGATGACATATCATCACATGGGCAGGGACAAAGAATCCGAGTCCAATCGTTACATGTAGGGAATGTTACAAGTCTGAAGAAAGAACCCAGTCTAAATCTGGTAAGTAGCATCCTCGAATAACATGAGAAGTCCGTAGAGAGATATAATTGTAGACCCTTGTGGGATGTCACCCTTTGGTATGTCTGGATGTTTTTATATTGTTTTTGCTTATTCCATCTGATTGTTTCCAGGTGAGCCATTAGGGTCTTTCTTAAGAGTTTCCTTGGTATATTTTCCAGTAGGAAAGGATCTGAAAACCACTCTGGTCGCCCAATTTCCTCAAAAAAGTTCTCGACATAGGCCAACCATTTAGATTTGTTCTCATGTTTGGCCCCCTCCAGTTTTAAAATGTCTAATATCACTTCTCTATTCAGAGCAGTCTCAGGGGTGGTCCAGATTTTGTGCCATAGAAGAAGAGGCTCAGTTTTTATTATGTCTGATATGTACGGGAGGTCCAATTCAATGTGCATCATATACACAGAGGTTGCTTTAGTGGTGGCCAAAAGGTACCTCAAAAATTGATTTTCCACTGTTTGTATCAATTAAGTGTTTTTATCGATTCCCCAAAGGCCAGCCCCATAAGTGGCAGTTGAAACGCATTTTGCTTTGTATATAGTTATTAGTTGTTTTACCGGCCTGCCCCCTATTTTTCCCGCAAATTCTCGAACCCCGCCAATGGCTCGAATGAACGCGAGTTTCCTCTTATCAACAGCCGGTTGCCACGAAACTTTTTTATGTAGGCAAATGCCCAAGTATGTGAAAGCCTCCACAGTCTCCAATCTTTGGCCCTCGATGAAAACAGGGCATGGGATTTTTTTATACTTTTTGTTACATAGCATTGTTTGTGTTTTTCCTATGTTCACTTTCAGGCCCCTATCATTCATGAAGGCAGAAAAAGCAGTAACAGCTTTTTGTAAGCCCACTCTTGTCTGAGAGAGAATTGCCGCATCATCTGCATATAGCAGAATTGGGATAGACTGGCCTCCTACTTTTGGGAAGTCACATTCGATGTTTTTAAGATGTTCGCCTATGGCATTTATATAAAGCGAGAAAAGGAGGGGAGCTAAGATGCACCCCTGCCTGACCCCTCTACCAATGCCAAAGCGCGGCGAGCATTCTCCCTTCGGACCAAATCTAACTCTGGCTCCGGCATCTCTATACAGGGCCTTGATAAAAATGAGGATTGATGGATCTATCCCCAGTTGTTTCAAAATATCCCATAGTTGATCATGAAGGACGCAATCGAATGCTGAGGTTAGATCTATGTACGTTATGTACAGGCTTTGCTTCTTGATATCAACATATTTAGACATGATCAGGTGTAGGTTGAGGGTCTGTTCTGTTGTTCCTCGGCCTGACCGGAAACCATATTGTAAGTTAGATAGTATATTCTCAGCTTCCGTCCATTTGGTTATTCTTTTCAAGATGATGCGCCCTACGATCTTCATTAGGGTGTCGAGCAGGGATATGGGTCTGTAGTACGCTGGAGAGTGCCTATCTCCTTTTTTGAAAATAGGTATTACTATTGCCTCAGCCCATGATGGAGGAAGATCCAAGATGTTTACAGAGTTCAAAACAGAGGTCAGAAGGGGGTCCCAAAATTCTATTTCTGCCTTATACACATCTGCTGGAATGGCATCCGGCCCTGGTGCCTTCCCAGAAGGACTTTCCCTAATAGCCAGTTCAACCTCCTCATACGAAAAAACAATTTTACAATAACTCTCCCAGGATGGACTTAAATTTGATTGAGAAATAAGATCCATTGTAGGATTTTTTAAGGATGAGGGTTTACTATATAGCTTTTTAAAATGGGTCGCCCATGTCTCGCCATTAATTGCCATATCTAAACTCCTCACGGGCATTTTTACCCACGGCAGAGGGGTGTTAATAAGTTTCCAAAAAGCTGACATGTCCCTGTTTTCAGATGTTGTCACCAAGTTATGCCATGCTTCCGCTTTGAGTGCCTGTTTTCTATTTCTGATGGCTAAACGGTATTGGATTCTGGCGTGGCGTATTTCTGTGAGTGATTTAGGTGTGGCACGTAGCAAATTCTTTAAAGACTTTAGGGCCCTGGAACATTTTCTGTCAAACCAGCCTTTATCGGCAATGGGACCTGATTTAAATTGTCGCGTCAATAATTCTTTCAATGTAGCCTGTATTTTATTAAAGGCTTTGGAAATAGCCTTGGGGTTATCATTATTAGACAGACAGATATATACCTCCTCTCTCCTCTTATTAACTAAATTTTTCAAGAGGTTATTTGGATTGATTTTATCCCACTTGACAGAGTATCCATTTATAGCCCCCATTTTGATTGGTTGTTCATAATTTACCTTTCGGCTATTTTGAGTGGTGGTTGGAGAAGGTAGTTTGACTGTTAAAAACAAAGGATAATGATCACTATGAGGATGATCGAGAGTGTCCCAACAAAGTATTAACGGGGCATGGTTTTTTGAACATAGTACAAAATCTATGAGAGAGTTGATTCCTCTACCATGAAAGGTTGGTTTGAAGGATCTTGGGGTGTAGAGTAACTCATTTGCGAAATATAAATTGAGCGAAGTCAAAAAACTATTTAGCAGATCCCCTGATTTTGAATGTTGGAAATGACTAAAGGTAGAATCTTCAGAATCCAGCTAATTTCTTTCATAATGATTACATGCGTCTTTCATTGAGTTTGGGCAGATGCGACAATTGAAATCGCCCATAAAGACTATTGCACACTCTCCCCCCAAGGTTTCTTTGAATGTAAACAGGGCTTGTTGTAGATCGTCCACAGCTTTCTCCAGGTGTTCTGAGGTCATATTATTGTAAAAGTTAACAATTAACAATAGGAGGGATGGGCCAATATCCATTACAATTATTTGAAATGATTCCTTGAGTAACGTTTTTCTGATCCTATGGCCGACTGCAACACTAATATAGGTACAAAGTCCCCCTTTATGTCTACCCTGATTACTCACAGTCGCCGGTGAATGAAATGTCTGAAAACCCTGAAGGTGAATGGGGGAAATCACCCAGGTTTCCTGGAAACACAGGATAGAATAATGATTAACCACGTCTAGCCAATCTGGTAGTGTAATTTTCGAGGCAAGCCCGGCCAGGTTCCATGAGAGAATCTGCAATTTGGATGTTTTATTCCTAACTCCCTTTTGGATATTTTCAATAGGTTTTGATGCTAAACTCAATGCTCTTTTGGTTTTACCCAATCGTTGATTTTTTCTCTTTTTCTTGCCCTGTTAGCTGAAGGGTTTTTATCAGGCCCGTCCACCGGATGGTCTTGGTTGAGTGAAATATCGACAATTGTACTCACAGATTTCCTGCTACCTTGGTTTTCTTCTTTGCATTCCGAGAGTCATTCCACTTCATCAAGACCATATAGTGGCTCGTAATAATTGTGAGAGGCAAAGTTCCAGGACGGAGTTATAAATGGAGGAGCTTCAGTATGTCCCGCAAGGTTATGTTGTGGTGTCGGGAATCGCATATAGTCATTGTAAGGATGAAATGTCTGATCCCTTACTCCATACATTGGAGGATATATAACGTGGGTTGGTCTTCTGAGCTGTTCCAATGAGAATTTATCAGAATAAATTTTAGTTTGATGTGGGTTTGAGGGCATTAAAGCTTCCGGATAAAAGTACGCCAATGGGTTTGGTGATATTGGTCCCCTGTTTAAACCGGAGAACCAATCTGTAATATGGGTAATGACTCTTGGGTCTTTGAAGGTGACAATTACTACGTCACCCTCTATATCTTTAGGGCGAATTCCGACCCAATTTGTTCTTCTTACCATTTTTATGTCGCCATTTATATGCGAGGGTAAAGGTCTGTTTTCTCTAAGCCAAAAAATCACCTTGTTTTTTAGGCTTTGGTGATTTTCATAACCTCCCGTGGCAGATAATGGTAGGACCCCCGTTAGTATAATAACATTTTGTGATGCAGCGGGGGGTAGATCGTTTTTTGTGTGGGGAGGCAGTCTTGGTCTTATCTGAAGTGGATAGAGTATTACCCATTTTTGCAGAAGCTATTAAGGAGTTTATTTGTACCGTTTCCGCCTGGGTATTATAAGGCGCTTTTGTGGGAGGAATTAGATTTTGATTTGCTGCCCTCTTCTTTGTTGAATCTGTTTGTTGGATTGTTTTTTGAGTTGAAGATCTCATGTCATTTATAGTTTTTTTGGGCCAGGGTGATTTTTTCTTTATTGGACGTTTTCTCTCCACCTATAGAAGTTATGGGATCTGTTGTAGCCAAAGGTGTTTTTATTATGTTATTGGTTTTATCTCCATTCTTTAAATTTGACACAACGTCTTGGGCCCTTTTACCTGCTTGGTTTTGAGTTGAGGTTCCTAAAAGGGTATCCACCTGACTACCTATTCTCGTCACTCTCTCGAGTATTGGCATTAAAAGGGCCTTAATAAGATGTTCCATTGCGTCCACAAAATCTTTAATTGAAGGAGGGACACAAGAGGTAAAAGTTTCCCGAGGTAAGGTCGATGTACCTTCTGCTATTTGTAACAACTCCTTAGTAGGTAGGGCCTTAGGAGGTTTTTGAGTTTTGCGATTCGGTTTTGCTGGGGCTCTTTTTCGGCGTTTTTTAGGAGGTGATCGAATAATGGCCTGTTTCTTTTTAGGTTGATTTATGACATGCAAGGATTTGTCTAACCTTACTACAAGGGGTGGAGGTTGAAACATAGTTAACTTTTGGGTCCCCAAAGAAGAAGGGACTTCTAATATGTCAGGTGCAACAAACTCCGCGATCTTTGGCAGATTTGGAGTGACAAGATCGATAAGATCCGTAGATGCAGTAATTGTATTAATAGCTGGATTTAATGGGGATAAAACAAGAGCACCATGTTTCGGGGGAAAAATAAGATTGAAACAGCAAAGGAACATTATCTGTATTTAATGGATCGTCATCAGAATTTTCCTCGGTCGAATTTAATGGATGAAGCTCAGGGGTAAGTGTGAGACCTGGATATTGTACGGAGTTTTTAAGTAGCTCAATGGATTGTCGCCGTGCAATACGGCGCTCTACCAGGGCTAGATCTCTATCTATTTCGGTGGTTGCCTTGAAGAAAAATTTGTCCAAAGGACCCAGAATAGAGGTACCTTCTACATTTGTTTGGGCATCAATACCCGATTTAGCCATGTTCATAAACGTACCTCAATGCGGTATGTACCTCTGATACCGACGTAAATGGGGTGGCCCAGCCCGGCCTTGTGCGGCCTTGGAGGACCGTAGAGGGCCCGCCCTTTGCCCGGGCTTAGCCCGGCGCTCCCGCGACGCGGGTGGGGCTGTGCAATTTTATGCGCCGGCAGGCGCGCTCTCTGGTCCCGCCTTCCTTCCTGATTGCAGGGCAGCTGGGAAGGGTAGTTCTTTCCCTCTCAGTCCCCCCCTCTCGGCGGCTGTTCCAGGAACAGAAACAGCGGCGGAGGGAGACCGGCGCGGTACACCCGCAGGGGCTCCGCCTCCAGCAGCAACACGCTAGGCGACTTATGGAGTTAATTGGTTCTCAGGTGAGTCTGAGAGTAAACAGACCTTCGTGGCAAATTCCCCGCTCCACCGATGGGGCTGTGCAATTTTATGCGCCGGCAGGCGCCCTCTCTGGTCCCGCCTTCCTTCCTGATTGCAGGGCAGCTGGGAAGGGTAGTTCTTTCCCTCTCAGTCCCCCCCTCTCGGCGGCTGTTCCAGGAACAGAAACAGCGGCGGAGGGAGACCGGCGCGGTACACCCGCAGGGGCTCCGCCTCCAGCAGCAACACGCTAGGCGACTTATGGAGTTAACTGGTTCTCAGGTGAGTCTGAGAGTAAACAGACCTTCATGGCAAATTCCCCGCTCCACCGATGGGGCTGTGCAATTTTATGCGCCGGCAGGCGCGCTCTCTGGTCCCGCCTTCCTTCCTGATTGCAGGGCAGCTGGGAAGGGTAGTTCTTTCCCTCTCAGTCCCCCCCTCTCGGCGGCTGTTCCAGGAACAGAAACAGCGGCGGAGGGAGACCGGCGCGGTACACCCGCAGGGGCTCCGCCTCCAGCAGCAACACGCTAGGCGACTTATGGAGTTAACTGGTTCTCAGGTGAGTCTGAGAGTAAACAGACCTTCGTGGCAAATTCCCCGCTCCACCGATGGGGCTGTGCAATTTTATGCGCCGGCAGGCGCGCTCTCTGGTCCCGCCTTCCTTCCTGATTGCAGGGCAGCTGGGAAGGGTAGTTCTTTCCCTCTCAGTCCCCCCCTCTCGGCGGCTTTTCCAGGAACAGAAACAGCGGCGGAGGGAGACCGGCGCGGTACACCCGCAGGGGCTCCGCCTCCAGCAGCAACACGCTAGGCGACTTATGGAGTTAACTGGTTCTCAGGTGAGTCTGAGAGTAAACAGACCTTCGTGGCAAATTCCCCGCTCCACCGATGGGGCTGTGCAATTTTATGCGCCGGCAGGCGCGCTCTCTGGTCCCGCCTTCCTTCCTGATTGCAGGGCAGCTGGGAAGGGTAGTTCTTTCCCTCTCAGTCCCCCCCTCTCGGCGGCTGTTCCAGGAACAGAAACAGCGGCGGAGGGAGACCGGCGCGGTACACCCGCAGGGGCTCCGCCTCCAGCAGCAACACGCTAGGCGACTTATGGAGTTAACTGGTTCTCAGGTGAGTCTGAGAGTAAACAGACCTTCGTGGCAAATTCCCCCTCTTAAGTCTATTTGCCAGCACTTCGGCCTGAAGCTTGGTGTCCATGTTTATCATGGAGAGGGGTTTAAAGGAGTGGGATGCTGCAGGCCTCAACTGGGGACACTGCTACGGTCACGTATCCAAGTTCTGGATTCAGTCCGGCCGGATCCCCCTATATGAATCCATGCATTCCTCCTCTGGGCCCATGAGGAAGTGTGAACATCCTTTTTGAATCACTGATTGTTTGTCCGAAAACAGCAGAATGTATTTTACCCCCCATAGCTCTCAGTTGTTGTTTTACAGTGCCAAATGATTTTCACATTTTATGTACTTTCTGTCTGTAGTCAGGGGAAATATGTATTACCCAGTATTCAGATTTCAAATCCCCCAGCTTGTGAGTTTTCTGAGAACAATATCCCTGACTTTAAAGTTCACAATTTTGGCTGTGAGGGCTTGCAGAGGGGCCCCTGGAGGTGGGAGAGGGGGTCCGCATCTTTGCTCTAAGCATGTGCTATACAACAAAAGCGGTAGAAAGGCCCCTGGGTTGCAGAGCCGCTCATATCCACTGCTCCTGCAGCCGTTCCAGCGCTGTACCCTCCACTCTTCGGGAATCTGAAAAATCTTAAATTGATCTACGTGGTTTCACCTCACCATCTTCTACTCTAGACTGCAAATGGTGTGCCTGTTCCTATAGGGAGCGAATCGTGGACTATATTTCAGTCATATTGCTCGGGAGTGTGCCCTCAGTTTTCTACGTGGCCAGGGACCTGGCTTTCTCCTTCCATAGGTCTGCGCGTAGGAGGTTGACATCAGTCAAGACCACGTCAATCTTATTTTTCAAAAGCAGACATGAGTTTTCGATTGCCGCAGATATTTGTGCACTGGAGGGGACCAGGTCCAGCCAAGTAGCTCCCCCCTCTCTGGTGTGGGCTTACGGTCATGGTAAGTAGGGCGGCCCCCAGTTCAGGTGCAGAAAGAGGGAAGGCCCTCATTCACCACTGCCCAAGGTCCTGGCCAGAGAGTCACTCACTATTGTGCCTTTGCTCCTCCGGCTATCAGAGCCCACAGGTCTTAAGGATTTCAGGCGACTCAAGATCGCTACCCAACCCCATTGAGTCCCGGCCGGTGCTGGTTCCTCTGACCTGTGTGTGCGGCCCACCCAGGCACTCAGGGTACCAGAACTCCCTGCAGTGCACTCCCCCACTCTGAGCCCGAGCGGTGCCTCAGCCAGCAAGCCGGATGCAGGAAGTGTGATATGCCTCCTCTGAGCCCTGCAGGCCCCACATCATTGCCACACTGCCACTCAGTCTACAGCACTAGGCCGCACCAGGGCGCTCCTCATCACGGGGACCAGTCTGGCAGGCCCGCCCTCTCAATCATGGCTCGAAATAATCAAACATGGAAGCAGGATAGGTAAGTCCACATCTGCAGCATAGCTGGATCTATGTCTTCCCCCAGTTTTGTCCCGATCCGGCTCAGGATATCGGTGGGGAGTATTAGAGCTTAGGCTGATTACGTGTGATCCGCTATCTTGGTAGACCACGCCCCCATCCTTCTTCATCCATTAGTCTGCTATTATGTCTTTAACATTTTTCCTCCACCCACTACAGAATACAGAATGGGGCAGTGGACCTGTTGTGTCAACCATTGACAAACTTCACTGTGAGCGATAACATCCTGCCTTTTCGCAAGAAGTACATTCACAGACAAAGTAGTTCCCATGTGTTCCAGGGACCACTATGGCAATGTATGCTTTTTGAGTCCAAACAATGTATTTTTGTTTTTACCAAATGTTTTCCCCCCAAATTAATGATGCCCTCACAGCTTCTCCAACAATAAAGTTTTACAAAAGCCATGACAAAAGAAAATTGACAAACCAAAAGGCTGGTGGCCAATGCCAACCAATTTAATGCTTGTTTGAGGATGGTGCTGAAATGTTGTCTTTACGAGAGCTTGCGTGTGCACATGTTCTAGTAGCTATGCTGTGGATACATGTGCTAATATAAATGTTGAGTCAGTACAAAGCAAACAGATGACACTTGAAGCAGGGAAGAGCCAACAAAAGAGCATTAGTAGGTAGGTCTACCAGACAAAAGTAATGCCAGAAGAAATGGTTATCACTGCAAACGATCTGTTGTTCAAACAATGTGAATGTATATAGATATATATATATATATATATATATACAGAAGGTAAAGAGATTGTATTAAAAAGAAGGAACGATACATAGTGAGTGATAAACTAGGCCGACCGAATAACAAAGGAAATTCACAAATTTGCTAATAAAGAATTTCCTTCCACCAAACAAGATTTTGCACTCTTTTTCCACTCAGAGGACGGGTTTATTAATGCTGTTTACAGGAGTAAATCCCCTGTCATTATCAGGGTAAGGCAGTGCTCGCAAAGGGTTTGCAGAGCTATCAAGTTACCTGTTTTCACGTGGTTAGCTTATCTGATAGTTTTACTCTGTGCATGAATTTGTAACCAGTATAAAGAAAATCTGCATAAGTTAATTAGTATGATCAACTTCATTCGTTCATGTGCTATTTGGTCGTGGCACAATATGATTAGCAAAGTTGATTCAAGGGGTAACAGAGCAAAACTATTTTTTTTTTTAAATCTGTCTACTTTCGCCTGGTTTATTTTGAAAACATTTTAATTTGATATTTTCTTTGGAAGAAAAAGTAGGAGGCGTGTTTCGTGAACATCTGCACATTTATTGGTTTACTCCTCCTGGATCTGTTCTATCTTGCGTCGAGGGTGGTTTCTGTGGTGATATTACATCTCGTAGCACGGAATTGAATCCCTCCTAATTAAGGTTGGAATTTAATGACCACCAAGCAACACTGCATGTGGCAACAATCTGCTGCTAAATATTTTCCTAAACGGGATCCTATCCCTGTTCTCCTATCACAATTTTTTGTTGAACGATCTCTCTGCAAGGTTGAGGCACATTATCCTTCGTACTGCATTTTACTTTGAAATGTTGTCACACCCCAACCTTCATTTTGTTTTTTTAATGCTGCTGATTGAAAAACGAGCGAAGTGTTTCAGTTTTACTTATCTGTTGCAGCACTCCCTGCCTTACTGATACAGCAAGAATTTGTTGAGATCCTTTTGATGTTTTCCTTTTTTTTTTATCCATGTCACCCGTCCTGAAAATGAGATTTATGTCAGGTTTATTTAACTGACAGTTTTTCCCCCAAGAATTTCCCCATTGTTTTGCGATGAGTGGTCAGATGGTCTGCTGTGTAGTGACCCTTACCATAATGAAAGTTGACCTGGAGCAATTGCTTTCAGGCGCGCTAGGAAGGAGTGCCCATTATGGTAACTTGAGGTATGGTCACAGAGTGATTTATGGACATAAGGGGTGTTCAGGCAGGGGACACAGTAGTTATACTGAGAGGGACATGTTTTGAGATTGTTGTTCAGTCATTGCCCAACAGCCACTTACTCATTTTTATGATAATTCAGTTGTTATTCTACCACAGTACCAAAGTTTAAATATCAAACTGCACTTGTATTGACTACACATTTTCAACTACCAAAATGTTGTCAAGGTTAGTGCATGTGGAGTTAGGAAGAGTAAATAAATATATGCTTATCGGTGTCTGTGAACCTTGACAATATGTTGGTAATTGGCATTGTGGCGTCGATACATGTGCGGGTCATTATTCTTATCCTCGTTATAAGAGACGTAGGACCAGTTTGGCCAACTCAAGACCCCCTCAATTTGTTTTGATATCCCCCTAGGTAGTCTGTCACCCTTCTCCATGTATGATCGATGATCGTGGACTCGCTCACTCAATGCTGCCATTCAAAGGTGCAGGCTGATGACATCAGCTACCAGTTGAAGTGTGCCCTGTTTGTCGATGAGGGGAGAGGCGCAGTCTAAAACTGTAACCATACAGATAAACTAAGAAGGAGATTCATAATGTGATTGCAAAAAATGAAGGAATAGCAATAGTTGTCTGTTTAACAGAGAAAGGAAGAGGGTGTGGTGTAAAGGCCAGAGCAGCCGACTTTGGAGCTGAGGAACCAGGTCCGGGTCTCCACGTGGGGGCCACGTTGTGTGTTTCTGGGCAAATCCCTTAATCTCCCAGTGCCTACCAAAAAAGAATGTGTCCTTGTGCAACGTAACTGGTGCTCATGTAAAGCGCTCCAATACTTCGGGTCGAGTTTGCTATATAAAACTGCAAAAATAAACTGAGATTTCAACATAAATGGTTTTTGTATTTCTAAAAGATTACTCAGGCTGCACTTACCATGTCAGTAGTTGCATATTCTTTTACTGTTCTATAATGTAGAAGCTTTGGAATAATGTTTTGCGTTGAGAGTTCTCCTTGGCTATATATAGAATGATAGGTGAATACATTGTTTTTTCAGCATATAGCAGGCAGGGTGTTATATTTCCAAACGTAAGGCACCTTTTTATTAACATTCAAACTCTGTCCTTACGTATTTAATCCCCCCTTTTGATGCTTTTCACTTTTGCCTGCAGATTAACAATTTCTCAGCTGACAGGTTTGCAGTAGCCAGGTCTGCCCTCTTTGTTTTAGCGTTATTGGTTTGTATCGCCTAGCAGAACCACAGTAACATTTTCTGTAGTTGCATAAATATTTCCTCCATCTTTTTCTGTATTGTAATTTGTCTGAATTTTCTAATCCATTTTATTTTCAAAACATAATTAATGTTGGTGTTTTATGTAGGGGTGTTTAGCCTCTCCACACTGTCCATCCCTTCTCGGTTTTTGGCTTTTTCGAAATTGTCTAACCCTGGCAAACCCTATAAACGCAAACAGTAGTCAGAATTCAGACCTTTGCTTAACTGCATGTGTGAGTTTCAGGAGTTTGTTTATCTAGGCTCATTACAATATGCGGCATTTCATATGGGTTTTGTTTTCTGGAATCGCCCTTTCCGAAAAATATAAGTATAGTGCATCCCAGGCGCGCACAGGAAAAACTTAGTATAACCAACAGTAATATTTTATGAAAAGCTACTGTAAATATTGCATGCCGCTTGTTCGAGTTATCATACTCCTCCTGTCTATAGGGCATTACATTCCGTATCTGAAAGAAACAGGTTAGTATTAGATTCCTTACCTTAGAATATCCCCAGGCGTCAGTCTGGATCCGGAAACTTTTGCGTAGCAGTACCCCTGCGCGTCGGTAGGCGTCGTCTGCAGGCGTCCCCTGCGGCTCCGCGTCGTCGGCGTCGTGCGCCGTGATGACGTCGCTGGAGTATATAGACGCCGCCTCCGCGCGCTGACGTCAGTTCTTCTTTTTTCCGCGCCAGTTAGCGCAGATCCGAAGAGCAGTACTCCGGTCTTTTGACCAAGTTTCTTGTTAACTACTTAATCTTCTACGGTGCCGGTAGGATGCCCGGTTTCAAGGGTTGCGACGAGTGCGACCGCCTGATGTCGGTCACCGACCACCATCGACTCTGCCTCCGGTGTCTGGGCGCGGACCACGACGTGGAGTCCTGCGTCGACTGTCGGGCCTTGACTGGTAAAGCTAGGCGGGAGCGGTCCCGCAAGCTTCTCGAGCTCCGTGTGTCGGCCCCGCGTCGAGAGCGGTCCCGGTCCGGTCGGAGGTCGAGGGAGCGGTCGAAGGAACGATCGCGGAGCCGCCATGAGCGCTCCGGGAGTCGCCACCATTCCTCCGGTTCGTCAGGTAAGCGTAAGAAGTCGGGGCGTCGTCATCGTACCCCCGACTCCCCCCGACGCCCGCGTGATGCGGCCGGGGGCTCGGGTGGCCCCACCCACGCGGGCCCGCGTGGGTCGCCGACGCCGTCTGCCCCATACCCGTTGGTCCCTGGGGAAGGCGCGTCGCGTGAGGAGATCGAGGCCTTCCTCATAGCTATGAGGGCGAGGTCTCCTCCGGCGGGGCCTACGGCGCCTGCGGGCCCGTCGGTCCCGTCTGGGGGCCCGAGCGGTTCGGGTGCTCCTGCCTCGACGCCGCCGGTGGCTCCGGCCCCGGCGCCGCTGGGCCCCTCAGGTTCGTCGCCGGCTGGTCTACCGGCCTCTCCGGCGTCGGTTCCTTTGGGCCAACCCGTGGTACCGCCTCCGCGCGGTGCAGCGACTCCGCCGTCGGTTCCGGCCGGCGTCGGGTCGCCGACGCCACGCGGCGCCCCCCCATTCCCCCTCTGACTCTTGACGCGGAGTCGGACCGGCGTCGTCCGACGCCGGATCCGGCGCCGATGGGGCCCATTGACCCCGAGGTCTATATCGTCGATCCAGAATACGGCGATGAGGACGAGTATGGAGAGGGTTGGGAGGGGTCTGAGGACCCTTTATCCCGTGCCTGCCAGTATGATGTGGACTGGGTAGGTGATCTGGGTGATGCCAGTGGTCTGGACGAGTCGCCCAACCCTGGGTTTGTCTCCCCGACCCCTGTGGCGTCTGAGGCAGGTGCTGCCTATTCGGTGGTCCTGATGAGGGCTGCCAAGGCCTTGAGCCTTGAGCTCCCTGTCGCGAAGGTCAAGCCGAACATTCTGACCGAAGTGTTTAAACCGCAGTCATGCCCCCAGGAACCTCTGCTGCCGTTTAATGAGGCCCTGACGGATGTCCTTTTGGGCACCTGGTCCAGGCCCGCTTCCGGTGCACCGGTTGACCGGAACGTTGCCAGGCGTCACCGTCCGTGCTCGGACGACCCTGCCTTCCTATCCACCCATCCCTCCCCGGAGAGTCTGGTGATCCAGGCCTCCACTTCACAGTCCGCGTTCCCGTCGGCTCCGCCCGATCGGGAATCAAAGCGGTATGACCAATTTGGTAAAAAGGTCTTTTCCTCTTTGAGCGCTGGACTGCGGTCTTGTAATACCGCGTGCCTCTTGGGCCGCTACACCCACTCCCTGTGGGATACGGTCGAGGAGTGTTTGCCGCAATGCCCCCAGGAAGTGCGGGACAAGCTCACCCGGGCCTTGGTTGAAGGCCGGGATGCGGCGCGGTACTCGATCCGTTGTGGTCTGGACACGACCGACTCGCTGGGACGGGCTATGTCCACGACGGTGGCGATTCGTCGCCATGCTTGGCTGAGATCTGCCAACTTCTCGCCAGACGTCCAAAATACACTCATAGACATGCCATTTGATGGCAGTCGCCTGTTTGGTGACAAAGCGGACCACGCGCTGGAGCGCTTCAAGGACTCCAGGGTCACGGCCAAGTCCTTGGGTCTTTCGACCCAGCGCCAGCAGACGGGTTCGTTTCGCCCCTTTCGTGGCCAAGGGAGGGGCGGTCCCACACGTGCTGCCAGCCACGCGCCGCAGAACGCTCCCCAGCGCGGTGGCGGCCGTGGTTTCCGCCGTGGTGGCGGTAGAGGCCAGCGGCGAGGTCAGTCCACGCCTCCCCCCGCTGCTGCATCCAAGCCTTCCTAGTCCGAGCTTTCGGGCTCACGTGACGCCAGTGGGTGGCAGGGTTCGCCATCACCACTCCCGCTGGCGCGCGATAACATCGGACAGGTGGGTGCTGCAGCTCGTTCGAAGGGGCTACGCCCTCCCCTTCGAGTCCACTCCTCCAGCCATGCCACCGCAGAACCACCGTGTGTCGGGGGACCACTTGACACTTCTGCAGGAGGAAGTTACGGCCCTCTTGGCCAAGGGGGCCATCGAGCGCGTTCCTGGGCCAGAAGTAGGGTGTGGTTGCTACTCCCACTACTTTCTGGTGCCCAAGAAGGACAAAGGAGGCCTCCGTCCTATCTTGGACCTATGGAACGTCAACGGCTTCCTCCGGAAGGAGAAGTTCAAGATGTTGACTTTGGCTCAGGTCTTGGCTGCTCTAGACCCTCAAGACTGGATGGTAGCGTTGGACTTGCAGGATGCGTATTTTCACATCCCCGTCCTGCCGGCCCACCGGCGTTACCTGCGGTTCACGGTAGGCCAGGAGCACTTTCAGTTTATCGTGCTCCCATTCGGCCTTGCCAGCGCCCCACGGGTGTTCACGAAAGTGATGGCGGTGGTCGCAGCTCATCTGCGCCGGTTAGGGGTTTCAGTCTTCCCCTACCTCGACGACTGGTTGTTGAAGGCGGGCTCGCCCCAGACAGTCGTCCACCACCTTCAGATGACGGCAGACCTCCTGCACGAGCTGGGGTTTTCCATCAATGTGCCGAAATCACACCTGTGTCCCTCTCAAAAGCTCCTTTTCATCGGAGCGGTTCTCGACTCGGCGCAGTTTCGGGTTTATCCCCCGGAACGGCGGGTCCGGGATATTCAGGCTCTGATTCCCATCTTTCAGCCGTTATTCCGGGTTTCGGTCAGGTTGACGCTGCGGCTTCTGGGGCTGATGGCCTCCTGCATCCTACTGGTGCATCACGCCAGGTGGCGGATGCGGGCTCTGCAGTGGGACCTGAAGTTTCAGTGGGCCCAGCATCAGGGCAACCTATCCGACCATGTCCTGATCTCGGAGGGCACTGCGAGACAGTTGCAGTGGTGGCTTACGGACCGCGATTGGGTCAGAGGCAGATCCCTCTCCCTTCCCCAACCGGAGCACGTGGTTGTGACGGACGCGTCCCTCCAGGGCTGGGGTGGCCACTTGGGAGAGGCGGAGATCAGAGGCATCTGGTCTCCGGCGGAGTCCCGGCTCCATATCAACCTGTTGGAGCTGCGGGCGATTCGCCTAGCACTGAAGGCATTCCTCCCCTTTGTCAACGGGAGTGTAGTGCAGGTGTTCACGGACAACACCACCGCCATGTGGTACTGCAACAAACAGGGCGGTGTGGGGTCGTGGACCCTTTGCCAGGAGGCTCTGCGTCTCTGGCAATGGCTGGAACGTCAGGGCGTGACTCTGACGGTTCAACACCTGGCAGGTTCTCTGAACGCCAGGGCGGACGAACTCAGCCGTCGGTGCTCGGTGGATCACGAATGGCGTCTGAACTCGGACGTGGCGAGAGGCCTCTTTCAGCAATGGGGAGAGCCTTGGTTAGATCTATTCGCCACAGAAGAGAACGCGCAATGTCATCAGTTCTGCGCGTTGGAGTTTCCAAGACGGCACTCGCTCGGCGACGCCTTTCGGCGCGAGTGGAGTTGCGGTCTGTTGTACGCCTTTCCGCCTATACCACTTCTGCCCAGAGTGCTGAAGAAGATCAGGCGCGACCGGGCCCAAGTTATCCTTGTGGCCCCGGACTGGGCTCGAAGATACTGGTATCCCGAGCTACTCAGCATGACAGTCGGTCCCTCGATCCGCCTGCCCCTTCAGGAGGACCTTCTGTCGCAGCAGCAGGGGACGGTCCTCCACCCGAACCTGTCCAGTCTCCGCCTCCATGCTTGGAGATTGAGCGGCGGCAGTTGAGGCCATTTGACTTGCCTCCTGAAGTCTGTGATGTAATTCTGGCAGCCAGGCGTCCCTCCACAAAGTCGGTATACGCCTGCCGGTGGAACAGATTTGTGGCATGGTGCACAGCAAAGGCTGTGGATCCCCTTTCTGCCCCTCTGTCTGAGGTTCTCCTCTTCCTCCTTTCCCTTGCCCAGCAGGGCTCTGCTCTGGGCACTATCAAGGGCTATCTTTCTGCCCTTTCCGCCTTCTTGAGGCTACCTGATCAGCCATCTTTATTCAAGTCCCCTATTGTGTTACGATTCTTGAAGGGCATCACGCACATGTATCCCCCAACTCCGTTCGTGATGCCTCAGTGGGACTTGAACCTGGTTCTGACTTTCCTGATGTGCGCTCCCTTTGAGCCTCTTCATTCCTGTCCTCTCCGTCTTCTCACTTTAAAGACGGCCTTCCTGGTGGCTATCACCTCTGCCAGGAGAGTGAGTGAGCTCCGGGCTCTTTCTGTTAAACCTCCTTTCTTGTCTGTTCATCCTGATAAGGTGGTTCTTCGGACTAGACCTTCTTTCCTGCCCAAGGTAGTCTCTGCTTTTCACATTGGGCAGTCCATCACCTTGCCCTCCTTCTTCCCGCCTCCGCATCCTTCGAAGGATGAAGAGCGGCTCCATCGTCTGGACCCAAAACGTGCGCTTTCATTTTACATGGATCGCACACGCCAGTTCCGGGTGGATGACCAACTGTTTGTTGGTTACGTGGGTGAGAAGAAGGGAAGGGCGGTACAGAAGCGGACCATCTCTCGGTGGGTCGTCCTGTGCATCAAAGCATGCTACTCTTTGGCTCGGAAGGAGCCTCCTGTTGGGCTGAGGGCCCATTCCACTCGGGCCACGGCGGCTACTACTGCCCTGGGCCGGGGAGTCCCTTTGCAGGACATTTGCCAGGCGGCCACGTGGGCCTCGCTGCACACCTTTGCGAGGCACTACTGCCTGGACAGTCAAGTCCGGAGGGATGGCTTCTTTGGCCGTTCGGTCCTCCAGGACTTTCTGGTGTAGGTTGTATTGGTTCGCAGACCCACCACCGGGGTTGGTATTGCTGGGGTATCTATTCTAAGGTAAGGAATCTAATACTAACCTGTTTCTTTCAGATGAACAAGTTACTTACCTTCGGTAACGATATATCTGTAAGAAACAGTAGTTAGTATTAGATTCCTTACCGCCCCACCCATCCTCCCCGTTCTGCGAACTGATACCTAGGGTTAAGGACATCCCTTTCAGGGCCCTAGTTTCAAATGGCACCAGTGTTAGTTCTCACATGGCTCTGCGTGTTCTGGCGCGGAAAAGCTGTGTGCAAAGAACTGACGTCAGCGCGCGGAGGCGGCGTCTATATACTCCAGCGACGTCATCACGGCGCACGACGCCGACGACGCGGAGCCGCAGGGGACGCCTGCAGACGACGCCTACCGACGCGCAGGGGTACTGCTACGCAAAAGTTTCCGGATCCAGACTGACGCCTGGGGATATTCTAAGGTAAGGAATCTAATACTAACTACTGTTTCTTACAGATATATCGTTACCGAAGGTAAGTAACTTGTTCGTATGATCGAAAACCAGTAGGAAATCGACTGGCAGATATAATAACTTAGTCTTAAATGTAGTTAATAACATATTCACTATGTAGCGCATTCTTTGTATAATTTAATGTGTATTCTGCTATAAACAGTAAGTTTCAGAGGTGTAGAAGAAATGTAATAGGCAAAAATGTACTAAACACAAAAGGTCCTGTAAATAGAATAATGCCTTTAGAGGAATGCAAGATGTGGGGTAAAGTCTGTGTGCTAGATTGAAACCAGTGCAGAATTGTCCACCTCTTGCATAGCCGTTTGAAATTTCTGGGGGGGAGTTGCAGAGCCAGAGAGGCCCATTGCATAGACCCACATGAGCTGCGATCTCGTGAGTGGTCTGAAAGGCAGGCCTGTGGCAAAGAATCCGCTCCCATTTCATCTAGTGTTCTTCTCATGAACACTTGTCTACATTAGGCTTGCTTGGTCATGCTAAAGGTTCGTTCTAGGTGTGACAATTGATAATGGGCTATTTTTTTTTTAACTTAGAGCTTTACTTTAAACAGTTGAAAAGTGCCTCGAAACCTGCCTTTTGTCTTCACACATCCTATTATTAAGACATTTGCAATAGTCTGGTATTTAAATAAAAGTTGATGTGTATAATCTTTTCCTATGCCCTTCCCCTCAAATGGAGGCAGGCTCCATGGCTTTAAGCAGGATGGGTCTTAGATCCTGCACTTTATTAAAAACAGACGTCAAAAACAGATATTAAAACGGGTCCCTATCGGGCCCAACATTCATGTCCTTAATTGTAATGCCAAAAACACTGATCAATTTCTGAACAATGAATGTAGAAAGTGGTAAGGTAATCAATGTCAGCGATTTAGTTCCTACTTTAGCTTGCATTTCCTAAGGTACCTGGCCAAGACTGAGCGGCAGTATATGGTTCAGAACTCTGGGGGGCGGAAAATACAAAAGCTTTAGTAGTGGCGGAAAATAAATTTATTAGAAATATGGTTTCGCTACCCTTATCATCCCCCTTGAAACCTTTATTTTTAGACCTGGGTAAAAAATCGATTTCCGATCTGGTGCAAATTCGCCCCTTGTTATTTTGGGTTCGTCTTAGAAGGACCCCGGAACTTTTTAACTATGCCCAGGTTTTGGATGAGCTTATTACTTTGAATGTAGGCAATAAAATTAAATGGCTCAACAATTTAAAGAGGCTGGTGATATCGATAGGTCTGGAGGAGAGTTGGATCTCACAAATGCCACCTTCGAAATCAATTGTTAAAAAACTTTACTGGGATTGGGTTGTTGAACAAGAACTCAGGAATCCAAACCGGGGTCATTTAACTAGCGCCTTCCTTGACCACAAGCCCCTTAGAAAGTTAGAGCCTTTTATGGATTTCATCCAGGTCCCTCGCGATAGAACATTGTTTTTGAAATTCAGATATGGTATTTTACCCCTTAACTCATTCAAAGCAGGTTGGAAGGGATATAGAGGAACAGAGCTAAAATGTCCAGGTTGTTCCTGCCCGAAAGAATCACTGGGCCACTTCCTATTTGCATGTGCAGCTTACAAACAACCAAGAGAAAGATGGTTGAAACCTGTTTGTAGGAATTTAGGGGTGAGGGACCATAGTACAGCCATGCGTATGATCCTAACTAATGTCATTTCAATGCATATGGTTTGCGGGGTTGCCAAATATGTGGCGAATGCTTGGTTCATCAGGTCAAAACTTTTACCCGATGTCTGAAATGTTTATATGTATAGTTATTTTTGTTCAATGTATACGGGTTGGAATATGTTAATGTATTTCGGATACTGTATAATTGTACTTTTATGAAATTTGTTTCGAATAAAGTATTGAAATGGTAAGGTAATCAATGTCAGCGATTTAGTTCCTACTTTAGCTTGCATTTCCTAAGGTACCTGGCCAAGACTGAGCGATCTGGAGTGGAGGACTCTGAAGCTGAGCACTCTGCAGTGCAAGTTTCACACTGTGCCCGTCAGTGGGTCAAAAAAGGTGTTAAGAATTTATGGTCATCCAATCCTTGGCCTCTCTGAAGACCAATTGTCATGTTTTCCAGTTGGAATTGTGACTGTGTCGATGTGTGTAAATGAGGTACAGAGATGGCAAAATATTAAGCAAGCAAAATCTAAAAAATAAAATGTGGTGCTTATAGGTTAGTGGGTGCTTTGTTTGTTTAGAGAGTTGGTGAAATGAAGGAGATGCGAGAAAGTGCATTCAGGAGAGAGTGAAAAGAGGGTGCCGAAGAAGAAACAGATGAGGTGTAAGGTATGCAGGTCGACAAGATGTGAAGAGAAAAAAGGCTCACGTCTAAAATAGAGTGGACATAACCGGTAGATCGAGACATTCTGCGGACCAATACGCCTTCCACAAGCCTCAATAATGTTTATTTCACAGTCTCACAATTTCAGAATTGGACATTTTTGAATATTAATTATTTGTAACAAAATCGGTGCTTTTACTTTTTATCTTAAACAGCTAATACCATTGACAAAGTTAATAGTCCTTGCTTTTTTTATGTATGTCATTTGGGTTATATGTCTGTACACGATAACCGAAAGATCAAAGAGGAACCAAAATAAAGATTAGTGGCACACTATGGGAACCACAGAAATTTACATTGTGCTTAGGCCACACCCCTAATTACATTGGTCACACCCCCTTAAGAGACCCACCCCCAAACACATGCATGTAATTTTTTTTATTCCACTTAAAGCCCTGGCAGGCTCAAATATCTGCATGTGAATGTCAAGTGCAACAGATTTCACCAGAAGGACCCCAACCACCTGGAAACCATCATGATGCTTCATCTCAACCTGTTGCCGCTACCTTGGAACCAGAGGAGAAAGCTGCTACCGAGAATGTAACCGTATACCCATGACACTGAACTGAACTATATATATTTATATATATATTTACCTTTTCTGCAGCTCAATTTAAAAAGCTGATCAAGGGAAGAAAAGTGCCCCTACTTTTGAGTTATGGTTTGATAGCACAGGGTGTTACGACTCGCAATTAACCTTGAGGTCGGGTATCCAGCCTGAGGATTTTGAAAGACTCCTCTATCACTTCACCTCAATTGATGAAGGCCACTTTTCTCCTCATCTGTATTTAATCCTTTGCTTTTTTGAAAGGACATTAAAAGATAATCTTGGGGCCAGCCACCAAATTAGTTTGTGCTTCTATGATCTGGGTCATTTGGAAAGCGTCAGTGACCTTCCAGTCTTTTTAAAAGGATGTACTGTCCGGTCAGTGGCCTTTTCTGCACCACTCTCAGGTCATGGAAACACTATTAAACCCTGCTCTGTCTTTTGTAACAGCTCTATTTGTACAATACAGCACTCAATTTCAAATGTCTGTTTTGGTTTTAAGTAGTATATTAGTGTTTTTTTTTTCAGTAAATGTTTTATACTCATTTTTTCTGCAGTAAGATATAACTCACTAGGTGATGAAAATCTGTGGTTTTGTTTCATACAACTAATATTATCAGGTGACTATCTTTATCAATAAGTCAAAGCTATACGGATCTCCTTGTCAGCACGTTCTGCCTTTTCTCTATTCCTTAACACGTCATTGTTTTTATTGTATGGAAACAAAACCACATATTTTGATTGTGCAATGCACTCTGTTGCTTTGTAGTTGAGCGTGCTCTCTTTAAGTCGCCTATGCATTAATGTATCCCTAACAGACATAACCCATAGGCATTCAAGAGCTCTATGACACTTCCCTACGGACCTTTTAGTTGACTGCAGTAAAGCCTAGAGGCAGATTGGTTGAGTTGCACATTTGCCAAACACTGTGAAACCTCCTAGTTGCCTGCGAATCACGCCTCTAAAACCACCGCTAGCTCATTTAGAAAGAAAGCAAAGAATTTAGGCTGATGACTTTTTAAATCGAGATGGCCCGCTCAGGTAAAATAATTACACAAAATATTCTAGTGTGTAATTTCAAAGAATTTAGTGTATTTAGCTTGATACAAAATTCACGGATTTTGCAATGTTCACAGGTGTAATTCAAATTTTGCGCAGGCCCACAAAGAATCTTTTGTACATGTATCTCTACGACACAAAATCACAGTTCCAAGCTCATGCCATCTCAAGCTTTTTTAAATGATTAGGGCGTTCACTTGTCAGGTTGTTATTCAGAAAATGCACTGCGTCAGTGCTCTGTATGGCAGTATAGGCTAACTCCTGTATCTTCAGCACCGTCAATCTGAGGACGCTTCAAATTTGGGAATCTTTAACTGGCTAGTAACTTCTAGACTAACATTTCTAGTTCAATTTGTCGTTCATAAACTCCTTTTTGATCACCTCTCTCATGTTTACAGTATGTGCCAGTTCTTTCTCACTTCCCACTGCTCATCGGCCATTTTAAGTAATCCTGACTTCTTATTCGGTGCCCAAACCTTTAGACAGTGACCTAGGTCCTGGTCTAGATTTTATTTAGGATCTTCTAGCCCTCCCTCCCACGTTCTGCCTCTCCAAACCGCCACCTCATGGTGGGGGCTAGGCCAGTCCCAAGGGATGGCCAGTCTCTTCTCCTGCAGGGTGCAGCCCCCATTTTCGACAAAATCTGCCATCTTTTGCGGCGATGTGGCCTTTACTCTGTCCCCAACCCTCCCTTCCTCTGGACCTCGTGCATCCTAGGGATGACACAGGGAGGGGCAGAGCCGAAGGGTTGCCAAACCAATTAGAGGAGATACACACCTCCTCGCTCAGGTCAATAATCTGCCTCTGCCTCTCTTAACACTTCACTCTAGCAGGCTTTGAATTGAAGTCTTTGGAGCTAGTTCCCGGCCCGACATTGGAGGGATTGGTCCCACCAACTTTTAAGGCAGCCTCTCTGGCTCAAGCTGCTCCCATTGTCAGCGGCCTGTTTAAGTTCTACATGCGCTTTCCAGGCGTGGCACCCCTCTTTATCAGGAGTCTCCTAGACCTTTTTGCCATCTTGAGTTAGATGCCAGGGTAATGGTTTGTTTGGAAGATCGCTTGAGTAGCCATTCTACCTATGCTTCTCTATCCAAGACAGTGCCACTATGATTGCCTGGTATTGCAGGGGAAACTTCAGAAACTATCTAAAAAGAGCATGCTGTTAGAATTAGAAGTTACCTATCTTTTGCAGTGTATGGTCTGATGGATACGGGGTGACCTCTGCAGATAGCATACTAACCGCCTCTTGAAGTCCTTGTCACTTTTTAAGGCCATCTAGTTGGAAAATTTTGGGAGCTGAAGGGGTCGGTGGAAGTACTAGGTAGCTTATTTATGGGCAAGGGATGTTGTTCCATTCTTTTGGAAGCTTCCAACACATATACGGCTTTTAACTCTCATGCAGTATATGAATCATAGTTTTCAGGGTACGGTATCCATCAGAACCAACATTGTTTGCGTTGGGCTGACATTACAACAGGGTGAGTGAGTTCCAGGGTGCAGATCGCCATATAGAACGACATCAGTCTTTTCAAAGACTAAGGATTATTATACTTGTTCTCGAAAACAATCTTGAATCATGTATTGCAGTTTTATTTTCTTAAATAGCTAACGTATTCTAGTGCTTAGCATTTGGTAGACCCATCCGTTATTCCAGTGACTTTCTTTTTATATATTTTTTTAATTGAGGCTAGGTTAAAAAGCAACCAATTAACTGGGGCATTCCGAAGGCTACATCGGAGGTTAGTGCGGGATCCCAATTTCTGCTTTTCTAATCATATCTTTACATTGCATTATTTCCCCACCATCTGTACCATTAAAGTGGCTTTAATTTCAGTCACAGTCGGAGGCATCAACTAATTTTGTTTTTTTGCATAAAAACAAGGGAGTGGAACATCCCTTAACTAATTGTGTAGAGCAGTACGCTGGAGTTTTGATTTGGAGTAAATTATTGTATTAATTTTATTAACTTGAGACTTGGCGGCAGCAATCAACGACAGAGAATGTCCACGGATGACTGTCTTGAAAGCCTCCCACAAGGAAACAGAGGAAGAAACAGACCCCACATTTTCATTGAAATAATGGTCAATAGATTTTATCAGTTCAGAGCGGGTTTTAGGATTGCGAAGATACCAGGGGTTTATAGGAGCCACTCTACCCTCACTACCCACTCCGGCCTCAACACAAAGCCACGGGGGGAGTGATCAGAAATGCCCCTGGGAAGATGACGGATCTCTCTGATGGAGGATGAGGGCTGCTGGCAATAAAAAATAATCTCACCTGGAGAGACTACCATGGGCCCCCGAGTGAAAAGTGTATTGCAGCTGCGTGGGGTGCATCAATCTCCAACTATCTACGAGTCCAAAGGTTTCCAGCAAATCACTCAACCACATTTGAGACCTAGGTAAATCCCTAGAAGGGTAGCGATGAGAAATGCCAGAGACCACGGAGTTAAAGTCTCCGCCCAGAATCAAAAGACCTTCAGGAAGCCCCAGTATGAGCCGCCCAAGGTCAGCAAAGGTGGACACCTGCAGGCCCGGAGGGACATACGTTGCGAGTATAGAAAGTGTCTTACCCTCCGATCTACCAATGAGCGCCGCGTAGCGCCCCCTGTCATCGAGTATTATCTCATCAATTTCAAGGGGGAGAGAGGACCGGACTAGAATGCCCACCCCTCTGGAGCCGGAGGTGAATCCAGAGTGAGCGACCAGGCGGTATCCACGTCTATTCATAGCCTGGCATGCGTTACCAATTAAATGCGTCTCCTGCAAAAGGACAATATCGGGGGAGTGACGTCTAAGGAACTGCAGCACCACCCCACGTTTTATCCTGTCTCCCAACCCATTAACATTCCAAGACAGCAGCCTCAACTCACTACCCCCCATCCCGAGAAGGAAGCAGAGCACAACCCCCACGAGACCCAATGATGGATGCAAATGAGAAAACAATACAATGCCTTGTGAAAAGAAAGAAACACATAAACACCCCCCCACTGCTCCCCAACTTGAACCCATTACAACACCCCCACCCCTGCCAAAAGCCTCCCCAACTTGCAGTGTGCCTGTCGCCCCATCATAAAACTAATCTACACAAAGAACCCAGGAGGAGGAAGAGACCCTTTTACACCCCCGCCGCCCTCGGGCCAACCTAAAATAGAACGAAAGAACAATTATCCAAACTCAGCTGACAAACAGGTGGAAAGTTCAGACGTCGGGAACCACAATGTCACTCTTGCTCCGGCGAGCCACCGTCGGCGCCACCGGGGTGCTCAGTTCGATTATCTCTTTTCGGCAAGGAATCAAGCCAATCACTGACATTGTCCGGGCGATCGAAGAAAAACGTTTGTTCCTCATATTCGATCCGAAGTCTGGCTGGAAACAACATAGCATACTTAAGGTCCAAATCGCGCAGCCGTTGCTTCACTCCCTGAAACCCCATTCTCTGCCGCTGAACCAGTGGAGTAAAGTCGGGATAGAAGTTCACAGTGGTGTTTTCAAATTTCACAGGGCCGCCCTCCCGAGAAGCTCGAAGGATAGCGTCCCTGTCCCGAAAGTGGAAGAGTCTGGCAATGATGGGTCTCGGGGGGGCACCCGGCTTCAGCTTCCCGCCAGGAGATCGATGGGCCCGTTCAACCGCAAAGAATTTACTGAGTCCGGCGGGGGCGAGGTGATTCAGGACCAGGTCTTCCACCATGAGGTCGGTGGGAGCGTCCTCAGGATTTTCCGGAACACCTACGATGCTTATATTATTGCGCCGGGCCCTATTTTCAGAATCCTCGAGCCGACGGGCCATCAAGTCACGTGAAGAACGCAGGGGGATCCTTTAGGATGGGTGTAGCGATCCATCACATTGGTTTGAGTTTGTCCCCCTCGGAGAGGCGTTTTCGTCTTGCGCTTCTCGGTGTCCGGTCTGGTGGCCATATTGGAAATAGCGCCCCGGAGGGGCCCTCGGGACCTGGTAAAAATGGCCAATCTCAATAAAGCCAAAAGTATACGAAAGTGGGCCAAAGTAACGAAAAGGCCAACAGGGCAGGAGATCAGATGTTCACGGAAGAGGGCACTAAACAGTAGAGCGATATCAAGCCGGATCCGGGGTAGATCTGAGAGAATGCCAGTCAAGCAGAACCCGGAGTAGGAAAGTGAAACTGAAAGTTGAAATGAAGCCGCCCTGGGGAGAACCCCTCAGGCCGTTGTTGTTCAACTATTCCTCGGCCTGAAGATCAGCAGAGCCCCCAGCCTCGTCCCGGGGCAGGCCGTAAAAGTTCGAGTCGATGTTAAAGCGGCTCCCGACGTCAGATTTCAATTTGGAAAAGAATATTGAGGTCAGCCAAAGGTCGCCTTCAAAAGCCCATCTTCAGAATCAGAATATAGTCAGGATATTTGCGAAGGGCGGCGCGGGTCTCGGGAGCTCTGTGCTCACGCGACCATCTTGGATGCCCGCGAAGCTCCTCCGTGAGTGTAACCAATCTTGATGTTTCACCCACCCAGAGATCGGCTGTTTGAAGATTTGCCTTCTGAAGGTGGTTTCAAACACCTTCTGGTGCATATGGTGCCTTCTTATCATGGTGCTCTCATCCAACTTTTTTTCATAACTCTTTTTATTAAACAGTTGCTCAGCTCACATTTGCATTTATCATACAAGGGATAAACATATGTGAACACTTTATACCCACCATTTACAGAGCTCCCTCATTTCTGATGATTCTTCAATGCATATACTGTCCCTTCCCTATATCCCCCTTCTTTTAATGACCTCTATACTCACTCCACTTACTCCAGACTTTGCTCCTTTCTCGTGGACATCCTCTACCTTTATAGATGATTTTTTCTGCCCCGGAGCACCAATCCAAGTCGACCTCCCGATTCCGTTAGGCTGGTATCTGGCGCCCCCCCCACCATTTTTTAGCTATATTTATTTTTGCCACCATAGCTGCTACTTTTAACCATTATAATGGTCATGATCCATGATTTAATCTGGGCAGCATATATGTTAGTTTCTATGTTGATTCTGATCCAGGTCTTTGAAATTAATTATTGTAACTCTTATGAAGTATTATCTTGTACACTTCAATGCAGTTAACAGCCCATTTCTAAAAAGACAGTGCTGTGGAAGTGCAGCTAACTCAGCATATAAAGATATCTGTTTTTGATAAAGGACTGCACTTTTTGGAAGCACGATTCTGATTCAGAGCATCTCAGGTCTAAGTCTGATTTAAGTCAGAGTTTTACAAGTCTACACTAGCAACTTCTTTTATAGAAACGCATCACATGTCCCTACACTTTACAGCTACATAGATAGGAGCAGGCCTCAGTCCAGTGCACGGATGCTCCAGCGTCGTGCTGCATTCAGGTGCAGTGGAGCTCGGACAAAGAAGTTAAGAAACAGCAGTCTTGAGCTGGACTGACGAGGCAGGAAGGAGAAGAACATGGGATCAAAAAACCCTCGGGTCACAGCTTTCCATCACTAGAAGATCTACATTCTGTGGTTTTGAAAACTGCATAGAATTTCAAAAGAATTCATGCTATAATAAAAGAATCCACTTGCCAACCCAAACCCTATTTGAGTGCTACTATTCTTCTGACAGCCTAGTTTCAGCTTCCTTGTATCGATCTGAAAATCCAGTAGCCTACTCTGCATGGATCTTTAGCCACCGTTTTCGAACTCAAATGTACAATTTCCTGTTTTTTCTGAAATCGTCAAGATGCGGTTGCTGCAACTTCCCTTGTTTCCCCGAGCCAGGTCCTGATTTGAAATCCTGATATTTTTAATAAGTAAGTGTCATTAAGTCATCCAGTGTGGCGATGACAGATACATCAAACTAATATAAAGTAGTGTTTAACTGGCTTGCCCCTTTAGTGTATTAAGTCACACAATACATGGCTAACAATAAGAATGACCTTTGTGCAATGCCCACTGTAGAACCTAGTTCACCCCCAGCACTTAAATAATGCATTTATTATTAGCAACGTCAACTGAATTCAGTGTATCGATCTCAAAAGGGCCAAGGCTGAGTCATTTATGATACAATTTTAATGTATGAACTCTACTGGTTCAAACCGTTTTTTTTTCTCAATAAAATGTTCAAATTGTTCTCTTCAGTGATTACTTAACCCAACGGGCTATGTCAATACGAGAAACAGCTTATCATACAGCGTTATTACAGAAATAATTCCTTCACGCGTCCACTTCTAGCAGCTAAGGCCACGGTGAGCTTAAAGTAAACCTTGTGAAAATGGACCGGTCAAGAATGCACGCCCTCTACCTGCCCTTTGTGAAAATGTTCTGGTTGTATTTATTGCACATCAAACATATGCATAAAATAAATATATATTGTTTACTTCACATATGTGTGAAGACTCAAATATAATTTCGTGACATCTCAGACATCGAAAATATAAGCCAGCTGAAACTATTGTGCAGTTTCTGATGAGAAGCAATGGCATCCATTGCCCAGACCTCCCTTGATCATCATTTGGAGGATGGTGCTGCACAACCATCAGTCCTTGAAGCCCCGGCACATACCTGCCACCCTGTGGGTCGTAAGGGTCGCAGTCCAGGGCCACCTGCCCAGTCCTCCCTGAAATGTCAGAGCCACAGACACACTCGGCCAACACGTGGGAATTTTATAAGGTTTATTATTCCTCTAAAACAGTTCATACCCAGAAGCCATGTTCTAGCTGGTTGTTGAGGAGTGTAACTAAATATTCACTAGCCCCCCCCCCCCCCCCGCGCCCCTCTTCCCCCTCCACCTCTGTGGCTTAGTGCCTACTGCTTTGGGCCCAGATAGAGCCCTCTATCTGCCCCATCCTAAATGTGCTGCTTTCTAGTTCTATTTGTGACAAGCCGCTCAGCCATACACAGTACTACATTGTATCACAAGTATTAGTAATCCGTGGTTATAGAATCATGAAGGTACATTTCAAGATTTACGTTGGATACAGTAAGAGATACTTTTTTGTATATTGCCACCATATACCTATCTTTATAACTATTTCAGCCGTTGTTATCCGCTCCTAAATTTAGACCCAATATAAGCAAATATGAGCTTTGAGATTACAGAGATCAACAATATTGCTTTTGTAAATCGCGCTGTGATGCTTTCCAAAATCAAGCAAAGGAATAATTTACCAGCTACAGGCCGGTTTGTGGTGTATGCCCAATTTACTGCATCTCATTGTGGGTTGTGGGGTGTCTCTTTTGAAATAGTGCCTTACGGAGTATTGCTTTGGTTTATGGTCTGAGAGACCTGCTGTGAAAATGCATAAATAGATTCTCAGCTCTCTTGGAATCACTTGGTGGGGCCTTGCTACTCCTAACACGCCACCGCGCAGGTTCATTCGCTGCTGCCCGGGTATGGCCTTAAATAGGAAAAATAGTCTCTGTGAGTATAAGTAATTGGATACTACTCTAATGGAAAAACTAAAAGGGGGGTCCATTTACAAGCTGTGTGAGTGTAAAAAAATGTTTTTATAAAATCTGCGTTTAAAATACGCTTCGAGATTCCCCATTGATGGTCGTGAAGTGGCAGTGAGTTTTGTTGTCTTTCTTCCTTGTCGTCATGGCCTATAACAGAGCAATTCTTTCCTGTAAACTGTTGTCTGCTTCTTATTAGCGCGACTTTGGTAATGGTGCGGTAAACCTCAGCTTCCGCGGATAAATGGCGGGAAAGTGGGGGCTGCCTGGGAGCGCAGTTTCCTCTGGGAGGAGGGCCAGCCCTGGAGGTGCTGACAGCCATCTCTGCACTCCTTCCGCTGGATTTTTCTTTACCAGATCCGCTTTTCATCAAGTTTTTTTGTTTACCACTGAGGTATATGCATCTCGGAAGCCCGCTTTTTAAATTATTATTTCCAGTTTGGCAGGAACATAAAGCGCCGCGGTGTATATCTCCTGCACACAGGACACCCCGGCTCTTCACAGGAGGCCTTGATATTAAAACTACAATCGCCAAGCAGGCCTCAGAAGCCGACGGAGGCATTGTAGTTAAAATGCCGACACCGGAGGGGAGAGAGATGGAGGGGGAAAGGGGGAAACAAAAAAAAAAAGGTTTTCTCGTGTGGGGTTCTTTTTTTAACATTTCAGCTGCTGTCTTCCTATTGGCTCCTTGAAGCATTCCTGCAACCCTCCAGAGCAATGCTCCTGACAGCCTGGATTTTGTTTGAAGAAATGCAGTGACATTTGCTCCAAATGTCACGTTTCTCCCCACAGTTTAAAAACAGCATATCTCGTGACCCCCGGCTTCGCAGAGCCTCTTGATTTGCAAACCGAATTGAGGAGTGATGCCCGCCCAAACCCCGCCCCTTCCTTCATCCACCACTCTGCCAATGTATTATTTATCCACCGTGTAACACGCTGTCTACATGCTGCCTTATTTTTTACCAAACGAGACAAATCAGTGGATTATGATTCTGGAGAGGTCTTTGCAGTGTCCCCCACCCCCTTTTTTTAGTGTTTCCGAGGCAGGTGATGCTTGTCAGTTGAGCGGCGGACCCGTGAGTGACAGCATACTATCTGTCGAAATAAGGTGCACTTTTACGGTAATGTGACATTTTATGAGCCGGCTGACTGCTTTCATTACTGCGATTTATGCGCAAAATCCTGTGTGGCTGGAGGTTGGCTCGGTGGAGGAGAAGGGGGAGAGGCGGGGGGCAAAAAAAGCGGAGTATGTCGCATTAGAGGCGCTTCTTCAGCAGGACTTGCTGTCAAGAGGTCGCTACAGTGCGCTTCCGACCAGCTGAACGGTCCTTGTACGCAGCTGATATGTGGATGGTGCTTGATGGTGAATGAAATATACCAATCTCGGTAAAGCTGCTAAAATAATGCTATCTGGCTTGGGTACGAGGCGCTGTTGTGGCGTTGTGACTGTCCGGAGGGATTACTGGTCTGGTAAAAAAAAAACAAGCATTGGAAATGCAATAGGTCTCGCATTAGGAAAGTTTGAGCTATTGGTCTTATAAATTACATTTTTTTTTATTTATGTATTTGTTAAAATAGCTAAATTAATAGCTCTGTCATTTACAATGCCAATAGTTATAACTTTCGCAAATGTGACACCTATAGCATTTGTAATGCAACATGTTTTTTATTTACGTGACTTAGATGTATTAATATTACAAATAACAATGGTTTTTATTTTTTTGTTAAATTGTTAAATACTGTATTTAATTTGTAATGGCAATAGCTTAAACTTTTGTAAATAACTTTTGTGAAGATTATATTCAGTGTTTTTTATTGTGACGAAAATCCAAGAACAGAAGTGAAATATTAACATCTTTTTTGTGATTTGTAATAAGGCTTGAAAGCTTGAAAACAGCTTGAAACAGTGTCGCCTGTCGTGAACTGAGGGCTATAACTCACTGTGTAATGCACTATGTAAAGGCGACCACAAAATACAGAAACTGTGAATTGAACTTTACAGGTTTGAAATTTAAATGATTCCTTTCTGAGGCCGTACATAAATAATTCATATGTGGGAAAGAAGGGTGGTGGTTGGTGTGGTGTGCATGTATAATAGAGATTGTTTGGAATGAATACCGGGAACGCAGCAATTAATTTGAACCGGTGGTTTCCAGGGCTCAGTACGGGCACTTTATTCTCAGTGTCGGCGCTAATGACAGTTCACACATGGTGGCGCTGTCTGTTTAATTATAAGATGAGAGCAACAACAGTATTTAATAATTCAAAATACATTGAAAATGGCAATTGAGACTATTCCATGCCATTCGTATTGGGAGTCCTGGAATAGTTTGAATTGTTACACTTGTAACATTGCAATGTGTTGTAGTTGTACTGGTACTTTTATTGGCAGTGCAGGCTGCAGTGGCATCCAAAGAAGGGCCCTGACACTTACTTTTTTTTCAAATATAAATTACGCACTAGTTTCAATAACAATATAGAATTATGCAGAAAAGGAGGCATCTGTGTAAATTTAAGATGATACAGGGGAAGCAGCGAGGAGAGTGCTCTGATTGTGGAAAACAAGCAGCAAGGAGAGAGAGAGAGAGAAAGAGAGGGAGTGGGGGAGAGAGAAAGAGAGAGTGGGAAAGAAAGAAAGAGAGAGAGTGGGAGAGAGAGAGAGTGGGAGAAAGAGAGAAAGTGCGAGAGAGAGCCAGTGGGAGAGTGGGAAAGAGAAAAAGAGAGAGAGAGTGGGAGAGAGAGAGAGAGAAAGACAGAGTGGGAGAAAGAGAGGGAGAGTGGGAGAGAAAGAAAGAGAGAGTTTGGGAGACAGGGAGAGAAAGAGAGGGAGAGAGAGAGAAAGAGAGAGTGGGAGAAAGAGAGAGTGGGAGAAAGAGAGAGAGTGAGAGAAAGAGAGACAGTGGGAGGGAGAAAGAGAGAGAGAGTGGGAGAAAGAGAAAGACAGAGAGTGGGAGAAAGAGAGGGAGAGTGGGTCAGAGAGAAAGAAAGAGAGAGGTTGGAAGAGAGAGAAAATGAGAGAGTGGGAGAGAGAGAGAAAGAGAGAGGGTGGGAGGGAGGGAGAGATCGAGGAAGAGAGAGTGAGAGAGAGAGAGTGGGAGAGAGAGAGTGGGAGAGAGAGAGAGAGAGAGAAAGAGAGAGGGTGGGAGGGAGAGAGCGAGGACCCTTTGATCGCTGGTGCACGGGAGTATCGGATCTGAGCTGAGACTTTACTCTGGAATATATTTGTTCATTTTGTCCCGATCTTTACATTCAGATATAATTACAGCAATATTTCATGCACTTTGTCTCCGCACTTCAAGGATAGCAGTGGTGATTTGATGCATCTGATATTTGATGGCACTTTTTATTCAGATGGTTCCAGGAGACGACGTTGGTATTATGTGTGATTTCTTCTAATTTTGAACAGGGGTCGCATCGCACTAATCCTGGTCTCAGAGATGAGGAGAGCCTCAGGTATCTGACCGGTGACAAGATCATTCATGAGTGAACTATCGGTTCTGAGACATAGAACAGAAGGAGAGCCAAGATAGCGCTGTTGGTCAGAGTGCACGGGTGCATTTGAACGGCGCTATGCGCAGGGCATGGCCGTGCCTGTGAAAGATGACAAACAAGCAGATCATAGATGGAATCGAAGCTGTACCGAGGTGGGGGCTAAAGGAAACCAAAAGAAGTGAACAGTTGCAAAGGGACAACAAATACAGTCAGATGAAGGGCAGGGCGACAAACAAGAAAGGAAACAAGACGGAGGGCATTGCTGTGGGGAGGGGGGAGGAGAAATGCACACGGTGGGCAGGGGAGGGGGCGGAGCGGGGAGAGCGGCATGAGGGTGTGAAGCAGCCGGGGCCTTTGAAGTGAAGCTAAGCTTCACTTCAAAGGTGTGGGAGGAGTGTGGCTTTGGGAACAGATGGCGATTTGATGATGTGCACGCGCATTTTAGGTCAATGCGCTTGCGCATTGACCTAAAAGCGCACGGGCACAGCACCAAATCGCCACAGTTAGTTAAACTTTGTTTAAAGCCCTATAGTCTCGCTTCTCTCAATGCGCATGCCCATTGATAGGTCACGAGACCTAATGACGTGTGGTTGTAATATGATATGTGTTGGGTAGGGTGACCAGACAGGGCGATCAGACGTCCTGGCAGGCGCGGTTCGTCCATTGGGTCGTGGGGGCGTAGCCCCCCCTGCCCGAAGCCGCCCGCAGCTCCCTCGGCGTTTTTGCGTTAAGACTGTGACAATCATGTCAATGAATCAACATGACGTCAGACGGCCGGACGGGCGTCATGTTGATTGATTGACATGATTGTACAGGCGGCAACACAAGTGCGCATGAGTGGGGACGGAGGGTGAATTTTTACCCGTGCCCACGCATGCGCACTTGTATTTTTGCGGCGTTGCGCATGCCCATTAGGAGCCCTAATGGGCGTGCTGCGGGCGAGAAGGTACCTGTGCACCTGGTGCCAGGATTGGCCAGGGGCGCTGTGAGCCTGTGACGTGTGGGGAGCAGAGCCCAGAGGTGGCGCGGACCTGGACCGGCAGCAAGGTAAGAGTGTGGGTTTTTCTTTTATTTTAAAGTGTTTGGTGCGAGCGTGCGTGTATGCATGAATGTTTGGTGGAGAGTGTTGTGAATGGATGTGTATGCGTGTGTGAATACATTTCTTTGAGTGTTGTGAATGTGGGTCGGGGGGGGTCGCCGCCGGCCTGAGTGGCCTGGGGCCCGCACTCGCAAATCAGTTTGCGCCTCACCATTGTAAAATGTCACCAGCCGCCCCTGCGTCCTGGTTTTTCGTGAAAGGTCCCGGTATCCTGACACTTTTCTCCAGCGCTTTAAATGGGGAAAAATAAGTGCTGTCACTCATTAAAATAGGTGTGGCAAGTGGGCGGGGCTAAGGGCAACATATCATCATACATAATGACTTCTGTACCAGTTACAGTACATATTAAAACACATGAGAAATGCGTTTATGACAAATTAACTCATAACACAAAATAAAAGTCATGATGGCACTTTCATCCCAATGGTCGCCGCGCACCTAATTGACAGTGCAGGGTCTGTCTAGAGACTCTGTCCTGTTAATCACAGCGTGACACAACCTCTCTCACCCCCCTGCAGTTTGGGGGCATTCAAATGGGCAATGCTAGAATCTTCACCAGCAGCTCTGCAAAAGAATACTTGAGCCGAGTTAATTACAAGCTCCTCCGAAGCAGAGCGGCCTCTGACCTGCACTGGAGCAGAAACCAAACTAACCTGAGCCTGCGGATCAGAGTACTGGCACTCTCCCTGGCTAAAGAGAAGTGCCGGTACTGACGGTAAAATAAATCAGAAGTGCCGGTACTCAGTACCGGTGAGTACCGGCCCATTTAAAGCACTGCTTTTCTCCAAACTGAATAAATGTCCCTGTTTTTGGATAGTGGCTGGGATGAGCACAGAAATGTCCCGGTTTTTGAGTAGTGGCAGAGTTGAGCATACGCACTGGTGTTAATAAAAATGTGCGCATGCTCACTTCTCACTACAGGAGAAGTTACGGCATGACGTAACTCCAGATGAGGTTGTTGTGGGAAGGGAAATCCTTTAACCCCTTCCATGCGCATGACGAGCTGAGCTCGTCATGAGTTGCGCCGCTCGCATGCTCATGACGAGCTCAGCTCGTCATGTAATGCGGCTTTTCGCAAAAAGCCGCACAGCGCGAAAATAGCGGCCGCACGCATGCGGTTAAAGAGAGACTTTTTCTCTCTGGATTTCCCTTCTCTTTCTACAACATAGCAAGAATGTTATGCCAGCCAATCGGGGAAACAGCGTCTCCGAACCGCCAGCATGACCCTGCTCTTCTCACTGGAGTCTGAGGTCACTGCCTGCACCAAGATCCAGCCCGCCACCAGTGTAAACTGTGGTCCTACCTCTATGTCCATGACCTGTCCTGGTTTTTTGTTTTGGGAATCTGGTCACCCTAGTGTTGGGTGACCAAGCGTCTCAAATTTGTCGGACAGTCCTGGGTTTTCACCAGCTGTCCCGGCAAATTTCAGCAATTTTGGCTCATGTCCCAGTTTTTACAGGGGGTCGACTGAAACCAGCGAGGGACAGTAATTGGGTGTTCTAAAGTTGTGCTATTGAGCAGCTGTTATAAGTAAGCAATGTAATTAACAGGTATGATTCTGGTTTTAGAAATTAAATTGTATTTATTTTCTTAGTGCTTCTTCTGTGTTCCTATGTTTATAATAGGTGTCATTCTGCCCAGCACCTTTGAAGTAAAATGGTAGTCCCTCTTGTATTTTTGCAAAATGTCCCGGTTTTTGGTTCTCAAGATTTGGTCACCCTTCATATGTGAAAAGATTTAGGTGGGATGCATAGACGTGGTCTGGTGGTATCATGGTGAACTTGATGCTACATGTGTGAAGTGTTTATGGAAGTAGGTGAGAAGTAGTGCTGATGAGAACAGGAAAAATGTGTGGTTGGTTACGTGTCTGATCCACAGGTTAGCTAGGACAGGTTTAAATCACTAGAAAACCTTCTATTCTCTACTAGGATTTACTCAACTACGCCTTGAGAAGACACAATGCCAGATAAGAAACTGGAGGAAATGCGCGTGATTCGCCATCAGGCGGCCCAGTCGCATGCCCAGCGGCGCGCGCCAGGCAGGAAGGCAGCGAGCGTTAGCGGGTCTGCCATCCAAAAAGTGTTAGCGCGAGACGCCCAGTCAAAGTTGCATCCTTCAGCCGGGTGCAGTATTTCCTAATTAGTGTCATTTTCTTCCAGCAGAGGAGCGGGCTGGCACTCGTGCGTCTTCTTAACGAGCAAGCTTCACGGCAGCAGGTGTCACCGCGATTCCAGTGATTAACATTCAGTTGCGTAAAACATTGTAGAAGCTTGATGCGGGAGGCTCTTGCTGGCAGATGTATCTCCCATTAAAACAAATAAACAACTTCCCTCTCTCTATGAAAGTCGTAGTTTTGTTTTGATTTCTTGTGTCCTCAAATGCAGTTTGCTACGTTAATTTTGTGAACGTAAATTAGAATTATCCTTATCCGATGTTGCGTTTTCCCACTACATTTAATTATTAAGCTTAGGTGCAGTGTTTTAGCTTTCAGGCAGGATGGTGGTGTCGTAGTTAGTATTTAATATTGTTGCGGAAGTGTATGTTCTTTTCCCTCCCATTTTGCACTAAGATAAAAGAAGAGTCGACTTTTTCGTGAAAATGAAAATAAGCGATTTAAACACACAGTCTAATGGTGTGCTCACACAGGCACAACAGGAGTGTCACGTACCCTAAGGCAAGTAAGTGAAATGGGTGCCTTAGTTCCCAGTTCGGTACTGAAACAGAGCTGCACTTGCGTTGACTCGGGCCCTTGAGACCCCTGGGCCTCGGAGCCACTGCACATGCTGAAGCCATTGGATACGACTTTGCTTCCATTGAAAGACTTCTGGTTCCTTTGCCATGCCAAAGTCATCTACTCCCTGCAAACTGTTTCTGGCCCACCCTGTAGTCATTCATACAAGTATATCACACAGGCCACCCCAGTCAGTATGTCATCCATCTACTCTAAGGCACTCACCGACCCGTGCCCCCACCGTCTTTTCAACCTCGGAACCGACCAAATCAGCACAGAGCTCACCAACATTATCAACACCTCCATCATCATAGCAGCCTTCCCGGACAGATGGAAACACACAGAGGTCAGACCCCTCCTAAAGAAACACTCCACCGACCCCAGCAAACTCAAAAATCATCGACCCATTTCCCTGCTCCCTTACCCTGCCAAAGTACTTCAGTAGGCCATCAACCAACAGCTCACTGAATACATGGAATAAAATCACCTGCTAGACGCTTCTCAATCAGGATTCCGTGCCATCCACAGCACGGAGACTGTGCTGATCGCTTCCAGACGACATCAGAACCCTCCTCCACTGCGGGGATACTGTAGCCCTGATCCTCCTCGACCTCTCTGCAGCTTTCAACACCGTATCCCACCACACCCTCACCAACAGATTCCACAACATCGGCATACACAAAACACTCTCAAGTGGATTGCAACATTACTCGGGCCCTGAACATCAGCTGTCTCAACTACGGCAACGCACTCTACAACAGCCTCTCCACCCAGCTCATCAGAAGATTTCAGCCCACCCAGAACGCTGCAGCCAGACTCATCCTGGACCTCCCTAATGGACCCACATCACCCCCCCCCCCCCCCCCCCCCATTCATAAACCTCCACTGGCTCCCCATGCAGAAGAGATGCCAGTTCAAGATCCTCACGTACACCTACAAAGCCCTACACGATTAAGGACCAGCCTACATCAACCACCGATTTAGCTTCCATCTATTGCAAGACACCTGTGTTCCTCCTCACTAGCCCTTGCTCACACCTACTGCATCTGTCACAGCTGCCGCAGGGGACGCTCCTTCTCCCCCATCGCCACCAAGACCTGGAACAACCTGCCCTCCACCTTCGAACAGCACCCTCCCTGGCGGACTTCAGAAAGAAACTCAAGACCTGGATTTTCGATGGAGACCTCGCACCCCTAGCGCCCAGAAACCCCTTAGGGTGACTGTGCTACGCTCTACAAATTCTGATTGATTGATTGATTGAATTGTACACGCACCTTTTTCATGGTAATTGATTTTGTAGTTGTAGCATCTTCGATCGTGCTTCTTAAAAAAAACTTTCAAATCAGGAAGCAAAGATCATAACTGGTCTGCTGTTTCTAATGTTAGTGTCTTCACCATCAGATCACATATTCTGTCTTGGATCTGTAGTTTGAAATAAATTCACTGAGTTGAATTCTACCTCAGGGATACCAGTTTCATTAATCTTATGCTCTTTGCATCTGCTCCAACTCATTTGTATATTGCAAATGTGCTGTTGCTAGCACTTTGGTAGCATTGCAGGTTGTCTGGCGTGTGTGTACCTGCCCCAGTTTAATTTTCCATCATTTCACATGTTTTTTGTTCCTCCCAGTTCTTGGCTGACTACAGATCTTCCTGGTCTTTTGGTCCGGATTTTTTATTTACATTTTTACTATTTTTTTTTCTTTGGTTTTTGTCTAGGCAAGAAAAGTCTGATGTATTTTCTTGCTGGTTAGTTTAATCTAACAGCTCATGCGTCCGAAGCTGCTTATTAAAAATGAATATACTTCAGAAAAGGCATGGATTTCTTGGCTAAAAATACAAGCACTGGAATGAATGAGGAAATAACATATTGTCACTATTTACTTTAATATCATGCTGCTGGTTGCATTACACAAGGCACCAGAGCTATTTTCATTGGTTAGGGGTGGCTTGTTCTCGGCTGCTACTATTCACTCATTTATAAGCCAAAATGACTTGGGTGGTTAGGAACTTCAGAATAGATCAGATACATGGACAGAAGATTTAAATATCACAATAAAAGTTAAGTAAAGGAACTCGACACGTGCTTCTATTCTTTTCTAATTTTCAGAATAATCAGCAGACCATTTAGAAGAAGGCCGATCTGTAGGAATGTATCGGTTTGTGTCTTATATTATCTGAACTTTCTTGGTCATCTGATTAAAGTATATTTATTTCGGTTAATTAAAACCATAACATTTTCTACAGTAGAGCATTCAAATTGAAATGTTAAAATGATTAACACACATGGGAAAAAAGCAGAATATCGTAAACTAATGCATTCATTGTCCAGAGACATTGATAGACACATCATTTAGCTTAAGATGAGGATAGAAGTTAAGAGACTGCACAGATTAATCTTCCAAATGCCCCTCCGATGCCATATTTCATAGCTCCTGATTTTCTTCATGCAAAACAAGGAAATTGGTGCAAGCCAAGCATAGTATTATTTATAACTGTAAAACAGTCAGAACACCACTGTCTGAACAACGGGTGTTGTGACTACGCAATCTCTTTCATGCTTGCCGTAACCACGCATATGCTCCATAATAACCTCTTTGTTTATTGAGTGCTATTTTGAAGGAGTTCTACGGTAATGACAGTTCCCATAGCTCTTTTGCACTTGAATCATTCCGTACCTGCTCAAAGGCCTGAACCCAACTGTTTGTCTTTGTCAAGAGCCCGGTTTGGATTTATTTCCATAGCAGGCCATGTAATGTTGCTTGGTCTGAGAATCTTAATAGCGACGTTTACTTATGTATGGAGTCATTTTGTGCTATTTCTTGGCTAATCAGGCCAAATTCCAAATGAATCTGGGATAAGGATGCGTTTTGAAGAAGATGAAAGAGAAGGTGGAATACTTTGCCTTGTGCAGAGTTATTAAAAAGACCCAAACTTTCCCGGAAAGTCTTCTGTTCCAAAACTGATAGTTGGAATAAACTTGGTCTTTATCATTGTGAGAAGCAGCAACAGAGTCAGAGTAATTTACGATGTAAAGATTGGAACGCTGCAGTCAAGGAGGCGATCCTTGGCTTTAAGGAATTAAGATGTAATCGATACAACAAACGATCCTGCAACCACACGCCAAGATATTTATAACATTGGCTTTTTAAGACAGGAAGTCCACCCAAGGACCAACTCCCTTTCTTTTCAGTCTTCCTGCCAACACCAAAACCCGAGTCGGGATCAAAAAAGGATGCACTGAGTGAGATAATTGGAGTTGCTGCGGAGACTTAAAGTTTTGGAGTGATATTGTAAAAGAGTATTGTTTGAAGTTGGTTTACATATAATTAACTAACCAGCTTTTAATTTATTCTATGATTTTTGCAGAACTTTTATCGTTGCAATCCAACAAGCTATAAAAAATAATTTGAAGTTGGAATGCATTAAATGGGGTTAGCTACAGGAAATCATTCTTCTGAACACGAAAAAAACATGCCTTACAAGATCTTATGTAATCAGTAAACTTTCCCGGGAAGCTGCAGCGCACAGTACATAATTTAAGGGAAGTAGGGAACGAGTACAAGTGTCTGTGAGAGGAACAGGGTTTAAAGGCAGTAAAAAAAAAATGTTTAAATGGCTCCTTATTGATCTCTCGAAAGGGGGCCATCTCTCCTCATAGCAACCCAGTGAAAAGCTCAGATGGTCCATTCCTGTGTTGAAGCAATCTGCGAGTAGCCTGTGTGTCACAAGTTCTAATCTCATTAAAGTACACAACAGGACGCAAGTATGAATGCATTCGATTGGCATGTAAATCAATAAGTACGGCGATCACAGTCATAAGATATTCAAAATAAGGTTACTTTCCTCCCCACTTCCTCCATCCGTACTCTCCGACCAACCCTTATTACCACCCAACCTGGAGTCCTTGTCACACTCCCTTTGGTCCTCTCTCTCCACAAAAAAGAAATATGCATGCGTTGGGGATGGTCGCTCATTTTTCCTCTGTGAAACTGTGGAGTAATATTAGTCTAGTTTGGAACTATCCATTATCCTTAGCACTCTGAGTCTCTTGGGGCAATAACGTTCTTTATAGTCTTTGCCAAAGAAGTCAAGCAGCAGTCCCCATTGTTTTGTAAATTCCTTGTCTTCTCCTCTGGCTGCTCTAAACACTTTTTCTCAAATCCTAGTACCCACCACAGTCTTTCAATCAATGTATTTTCTGTGTTGGCCAGCATCTGTCCCTGAAGCGAAAGGATTGCTTGTTTGGCTGACCTTTCCTACCGTGCAGTGGGTAAATGTCTGTGGCCAGGTGTCCCAGCAGTATTACCTCAGGGCACTTTATCAGTTCTGAACCTGAAATGTGTTCTGTAGAGGCAGACATGGATTCCAAAATGGTTTAAATCTTGGGCAGGACCAGAAGATATGTGTTACATTCTTATCCTCCCTGCATCCACTCCCAACATCTCAGACTCTCTCCCCCCGCCCCATCTCTGCCAGGCTTGTTGGGGTGTGATGCCACCGGTAAAGAATGTTATTCAATGTCTCTCTAACCCCAGTGTAAGATGCAAAATTGCCCCTTCCCCCACGGTTCCTCCTCTAATGTAATTTGCAGCTCTCCCAGGAGTGTTGAAACATACATCATTAGTCCTCTTGTCGGAAGATCAACTTATCATAAATCCTAGAAGTAGCATGTATATTTCCAGCACAGGACAGTAGGTATTCCTCAAAAGGAGGTAGGGGTCTGGTGTTTGGGAGCCAGTGGCACAATTGTAAATATCAGGAATGTTCCTATTCTGGAAGAGTCGATTCTTCAGTTGTTCAAATGGTTTAACAGTGTCATGGCCAAACATATCTCTGAGCATCTTATCCGGCCATTGTCGGTATGTGGTCCTGTTCAGGCAGGGAGTGGGTTCGGTGTTCCCCAGAGTAGTGTAAAAGGTGACGGAAAGGAGGTCAGCCGTCTCTTGTACGCTAGCTTTTCCAAAACCTATAGGATGGCCTTATAACTGGAGACTTATAGAGGTTGCAGGTTTGCTGGCCCTTGGGCTGCCAGGTAGACCTCTCAGAGTGAATCAGACGCCAGCTTGTTTGGGTCTCCCTTCTGGTCCAATGGATCAAGAACCACAGATGAGCTGCAGCATAATAAATAAATAACTTGGGGGTTCCCAGCCCTTCTTGACGCATTTGCAGCGCACACTAGTAGTGACTAGCCTTCTTCTCCACTGTACCTTGACGAATGAATAATAGAGTATCTGAAGGTCGTGAATATGGCTTCTTTTGATATGAAGGACATACGTTTGGAAGATATAGATGATCTATGGAAAGATAGACATTTTACATGTCGCTATTCTACCTAGGAGCGATAATGTCTTGCGTTTCCTGTTATTAAGCTCAATCTTCACTGCTCTCCTTAGTCTTTGAAGATTCAGTTATTTAGTCTTAGCCAAGGTGGATATTGGGGTTAAGTTCAAATAGTCAATACTAGAGTCCATCCACTGCAGCACGATTAGATGCTGTAGCTTCTCCACTTTTGTTTTCAGGACGGAAATATTAAGAATTTCGAACTTGGTGAAACTGATTTCCAACTCAGAAGCCCTCTGATAGGTCTTGTGTTCAGCTATGAACTGTGGGAGGGATTCGAGTGGGTCCGTCACTGACAGTAGAACGTCATTGGCAAACATGGCTAATTTTATGTAGTGTGAAATGTTATATGAATTTGCATAGAGCACAACTCAACCGGGAGGGTAACCTGGAGCTGTATGGGCCGAGCCAGGGCTAGGTGAAAAGCGAAGTCTTCAGTTTCTTGCGAAATTCAAAAACTGAGGAGATTGCTCTAATGTGCAGGGGCTGATAATTCCAGGTTTAAGAAGCGCAGCATAAAAAGGCACAACCATTGGGACAGGTTCCGCGTATGCAGGGGTGTGTGAGTAGGAGACAAACTGAGCGAAGATGTCTGGTAGGTTTATGAAAGTTTATTCAGTTTACACATGGGACCTTTGTTATGTAAGGCTTATGAGTGAGTGAGGAGATTGAGGCATGCTTGTTTGTGGATTGGGAGCTGTTGGAGGTATTTAAGGTGCAGGGTGTTGTGAATGTGGGGAAAGAGTTTGAGGGTGCACAACATGATCCTTTTAATTTGGGGTTTAGCTCTGATGTGCTGGGCAAGAGGCCCGATAGATAAGGCAAAAAGGAGGGGTGTCTGGCTAGTAATTCTATATGTGGTCACCCATTGAGAATCTAGCCCATTGATTTTAGTCCGAGGTTGTGGTAACCTGCTAGCAACCAATTTAGTAAGCTTTCACACATTCCCTAGGCTTGTAGTGTGTCAGACATAAAATCCTAGTCAACCCTGTCAAATGCTCTCTGATAAGGACTTCTACTGCAGATTCGTCACCTTAGAATATTCCCCAGGCGTCAGACTGGATCTGGAAAAATGTTAGCAGTATCTCTGCATGCTGGTAGGTGGCATCGATTGACTGTCTGTATAGGCACCACCCCAGTGTGCTCACATCAATTGTTTTCTTTTTATGCCAACAGAGTGGATCAGGAGAGCTACCTCTGTCATTTTTCACTGTCTTTTTCGACTTCTTTTGCAGCTCCATTTTGAGCAAATAGCTTCTTATGTGCTAGGGGCATGTCACCTAACAAACCTACGGGTTTTAAAACGTATGGGAAATATCACAGGCAAATGTCTGTGTCTGATCCCCACTTGGGTCTGTCTCTGGTGCCTGGGATTAGGCTTCGACCCCAAAGCCTCTGTTAAGTGCATGTCAGTGCACCCTATGGTGACCTTCGAATGGGCGATGAAGCTCTTGGCAGCACAGCAGAATAAAGCTCTGCTACATTCTCGGGCCCACTACCGTGGTAGATCTCGGGCCCACTTCCAGAGTAGTTCCCACGGACACTTGTTGTCCCACTCCAAAACATACTCCTCAAAGTCGGGTAAGTCCAAAAATCACAAGGGAAAAAAGTTGAAGCATTCTTTTTGCTTCTGCCTCCAAACAGCATGCTTTGAGGACCCAGTCCTACACTCCTGCAGAGTCGGCAGCGGATCTTGCCTCACACTTCCCCACAGTTCCCTGGAGCGACCCCAGCTCAGCTAAGAGTTCTATGACTCCATTCATGCAATTTTGAACTTTTTACTTCCTCAGATACGCCAGAGCCGTGAGGTGCCCCTGCAGAGTTACTACCGCCAGGTTTGCCCTAATGCCAGCCGGGCCCTTTGGATTTGTTTCTGGATCCGGTCCAACGCCACCATCGATGCCTTCACCCACTCTGGCCCCAGTCCAACTGACCCCCCACCCCCCGACACCACAGAATGATAATGTAATTTCCGACCCCGAGATACTTCTGCCTCAACGTGGACTCATTTGCCGTCCAGGCCGTATTTGCCTCAGGACTTGCCACACTTAGCTGTTGAAGGGGATGATGAAGAGTGGTATCGACCCTTTGAGGAAGACCCTGACCAGCACTCAAATGGCATGAGGAGCTCGCAGATGCCAGTGGTTTGGGCACTTCCCCAGTCTATGGCATACTTTCCCCTCCAAGCCTGGTTTCAGAAGAAAGCATATCCTTTGCCAAAGTAAAGCGTAGGGCAGCGATGGTCCTTGATCTGCAACTGCCAGCCGTCGAGGGCAAGATCAATGTCTTGATGGAGGTGCTTCAGCCAGGGGCTAGCTCTGCCGAGCCATTTCTCCCCTTGAATGTGGCCCTCACGGACGTTCTTCTGGGGGCCTGGGCGAAACCTTGCACAGGGGCTCCTCCACCGCATGATTGCCCTTTGCCATTGTCTATCCCAGGATACCCAGCCTTCCTCTCACAGCTTTCCTCCCCTGAGAGTTGGGTGTGCAGTTCTCCACATCCAAGGTCAAACCGAACCCTCACATCCTACCAGACAGGGAATCCAAGAGGCTGGACACTTTTGGGAAGAGAATCTTCTCTTCCACCAGCTTGGCCTTGCGGTCGGTGATCATGGCATGTCTCTAGGTCCAGTGTTACCACATTCTGTGGGACCCGGTTGCTGAGCTGACGCTCATGTTCCCGAAGAAGGCTGAGCCATTTTGAACCAAGCACTAGTGAACGGTCGGAATGCAGCTAAGTTTGCCATAAGTAGCGGACTGGACACTCTCTAGGCAGGACCATGGACTGTATGGTGGGACCGCCACACCTGGTGGTGGTGGTCCACTGGCTTTTTATGAAATGTTCGAGGATCCTTGATTGACTTGCCCTTCAATGGTTCCCGCCCATTTGGTGACAAAGCGTACACGTGCTAGACCGGTTTCGCGAATGCCGTGTCATCTTTTGGCCTTACTATGATATCACAGCAACAGTCTTTTTGGCACATCTGTGGTCGCGTTCAGGGCCCCTTTGGGCATCTGCAATACCAGCCCTACATGCCTGTCCAGCAGACTTCTCAGCCGTTTTGTTACTGGGGTTGCGGCTCCTGCAGAGGGTGCAGGACCATAACCAGTGTACTGTCCAGTCCTTCACCCCTCCGGCTGCCACAGCCTCCGAGCAGCTTTTATGAATCTTCTACCCAGCATGAGTATCTCATGGACGTTAGTATCAGGCCTCACCTGCTCCAATGGACCAAATCACTTCTGACTAGTGGGTGCTACAGACGGTGCAGAGGGGTTATGCGCTTCCCTTTGTGGAAACCCCTTCACCTTTGCCACCATCCCCAGGACGGCTGACAGAAGACCATCTCTTCTTGCTTGATCAGGGTGTGCAGGCTCTATTAGCCAAAAGAGCCATTGATAGGGTGCCAGCACCAGAAGCAGACATGGTTGCTATTTCCTCTACTTTCTGGTGCCGAAAAAGGACAGAGGCCTCAGCCCCATTCTAGATCGGTGCCCCCTCAAGAACTCCCCTAAGTAGAGAAATTCAAGATGCTCACATTGACTCAGGTCTGGTCTGCCCTGGAGCCTAGATGGTAGTGTATGACTTGCAGGACACACATCTCCGTTCTGTGGGCCCTCTGGCATTATCTGCGGTTCACAGTAGGTCACAAGCGTTTCTAGTACACTATGCTCCCTTTCGGCCTCACCGGTACCCAGGGGTGTTAACGAAAGTGATGCCACGGTTGCAGCTCACCTTCGGAGGTCAGGGGTCCCAGTCATCACCTCTCTTGATTACTGGCTGCTGAAGGCAGGCTCTCCCCAGGCAGTTGTCATCCACCTCCAAACTATGGCGGACCTTCGCATTCACTAAATTACGTAGCATGGAAAGGAAAAGTATGCATCATAATGTGGCACATTTTTTCATAGTATTACTTCATTATGTTATCATTTTTAGGCATGATAATTCTGCCTGGGCAAAGATTTCACCTCATTAGTTTAACATTCAAATACAGAAATATGCAACTGAAAAAAGAGTACTTAAGTTTGGCGAACGGCTTCCACTACGAGCAATACATATCATAAAATTTTTTGTAACTTTTGATTTGTTTGCGCTAGGAACACATTTCTTTTTGTTAAAGTCTGCAGATTATGCAGCAGATGATGGATTATGTGGTAAATGTGGCATATCCATAATTATGCAAGCAAAAGCAGCAGCCGCAAGATCACGTAATTTCAGTGGACCTGCCTATATCTAGTAGATGAAGGTTTTGTTAGTGTTGTCCCCATCTGGCATTCATGAATAAAGCCATACTTATCAGGATGCAACAACTCCCCCCATTCATTTTTGTAATCGCAGAGTTGCAAGTTTAGTTAACATTTTTGCATCCACATTGAGATGGGAGATTGGCCTGTAAGAGCCGCATTCATCAGGCTTTTTGCCTGGTTTAAGGATGAGATTGTAGATTCTGTCATGATAGCGATCCCCCTTCCCTCCTCTATCATCTCATAATACACTTTGTGAAGTAGAGGGAGGAGTGTAGGGCCAAGTCATTTAAAAAAGTGGCCCTATATCCATCGGGGCCTGGGGTTCTTGAGGTGTGTAGTTTAGACATTCCGTTAAGGATCACCACCTTTGTTATGGGTTTCTTGAGTTTCTATCTGTCTTCGTGTCTTAATAAAGGTAGAGCACTACCGTCTAAATATGCGTCCCTTGCCTGGGGGTCTCTATTAGGTTGACCAGATGTCACGAATTCCCCCGGACAGTCCCGGTTTTCAAAGGACTGTCCCGGTGCTTTATCTAATTTTAAATACATGCCCCTCTTTTTGGGACAAAGGTCCGGTCATCCTGCAAAGAAGAATTAAAAGGTATGCTCTGCTCTCCTTTTAGTGGCATCTTAAGTCGAAACAATTTAAGTGATTTATTTTGGTCAGATAGCACAGAAGCAGATCCGCTGCAGAAAGTGAGAGTGGGGAGGGTTGGGGGTGCAAGGTGGAGGTGCTGCCATAGCTAATAATATGTAAAGGTAGTGTTTATGAATGTGTGCCTTCATTTATTAACATATATAAATGCAAACATTTACAAAACAACGTTTACGCAACGTAAAGGCTTATATTTACAAGACGCAATGTGTATATATATGTATATATATACATATATATACGCATACACACACACACACACATATATATATATATATATATATACACACACACACACATACATACATACATACATACACCGAAACCGGGATTGGCCAAATACAGTTGTAAGACGAAAGGCTTTAGTACTACTTTTATGTCTGGCCTTTCTCGGTTTTTGCTTGTCAAAATATGGTCACCCTATCTCTATTGTGTGTAGGTGTAGACAATAGGGTTTAAAGAACACATGTTTATCTTGTGCTCTCAAATGATTTCATAAGTTGCTAATCTCCAAAAATCACAGGGTCACCAAGGACTGTAAGCTAAGAGGGTACATTGTATACACTTTATCCCAAAGAATTCTTTGTCAGGCAGTGTTAAATAAACTAGTGAGGAGATTAAGCTCTCAAATAACAGAAGAATGTCCTCACACATGAATTTGCACACATCTAAATGAAAGTACAGTGGAGCACAGTCAGTTGTGCCAGGCAAGCAGTCCTGAGCGAGATCCCTCAGGAGTGGTCTGCCTTAATAAGGCTTCAAAAAATCTTTTTGAACATAAAAAGCCAAAATCCATGGGATGGCTAGGAAAACAGGACCGTTTTATTCTTATCCAGCTCTGAAAAACCGCTGTATGAAATACTGAAACAAATCAGTATTTAGCATGGCAAAGGCTTCCTACAGAAGAACTTATATATAATGCTACTTTCTGTCCATGAAGATCACTCATGAGATATTGACCTTATTCTATAGTACAGATTACCCAGAGGAATAGTAATTAAAGTAATGCAATGTAACACGTAATGCAGCATTTATATGTTACCTGTTGAAATAGACTAAGCTCCATCCCACCCAACTGACCACTCGTCTGCATTGTAGTTTCTATCCCTCCAAGAAGCAAGTTACCACCAGCTTCCTCAAGGTAACCCAAAAGGGGATGTAGAAAGCTCAGTCTCCTATGAAAGGTTTTGTGGGAAAAATACTATATTAAGCATAGTATGGGGAAATGCTAATGTAATCAGACATTTTGGAATCAATAGCCTCAGTTATTCGTAAAAGGTACCTGAGGCATGCCTTTCTTCTGATTAGCCTCATCTGGTGATCCATCAGTTAGCTGATATCTGATCTGACCACTCTCTTCTCATTTTGATTTCAGGAGCAATAGATATTCCTCTACTGTTCAAAGCCTTCAACCTGGGCCTCTTCCCCGCGCTTTCTCTAATCACTCTGCCCTTGTTCCAAGTTTACTGCTCCAATCCAATATTCCCTGTCACAAAAATGTCTCCGTTATTACTGCTGAATCTCTTCCTCGCTTTTTAGTCCTCGGATCATGCTTCTTTCCTCTTCTGAAGATTGGGGAGGAAGGCTTCTCTGATCCTGAAAATATAAATAGTCAAGCGTGAATGATCACTGTCCACCAGGTGAGGATTTAGAGTTGCACAAGTTGATGCACTCATATTTGGGCTCAACTTCCTCAGAGGGTGGTGGTCCCTTTCTCCACCAATAACAGAACTCACTTTTTCAGTACACAATGTGCACTTATACAGAGCATGTCTTTCCTGAATGTCCAGTCCATCTTAGATTTGCTGATTCTGCCCTACTTGGAACTTTCAGATATATCCTATTCTGATTAATGCACATTTTCAGTCAAGTGTATCCCTGTTTCTTTCTTTAGGAATTCAATAAATACATCAACAATCATTTACCATCTATTTTTGCTTTTAAGAATTACTGGGTGGATTTTCAAGAGTGCTACTATCCAAGCCTACGGTGGACTGAAATGGGCTTGAAGAGGTCATGGCCAAACATGGGTTGAATAGATGATTGATGTGAAGCCCCTGTGTTCTTGGTTTGATGTGTTTGAGAGGTGTGAAGGAAACCGACTACAACCAACACAAACACACATAAATACAACACTGACTGACTAGAGCAGCACCCCCCAACTTCCTTTTTATTGACTTACATGATATATTTTTCTCCATGGCCATACTCCAGTGGCTTGTTGTTAGAAACTGGGTCTTTAGTTAGCAGAGGTATGCAACCTGTCCTGGTACGGACCCACAATCCTAGGAAGGTAAAGTGTAGTACACACTAAGTGTATCTGTGCTCACCCTCAGGTAGCTTTGCACAGAGCAGTCAGTCTAAACTAAAGAGGCAATGTGTAAAGTATTTGTGCGCACACGCGCACACACACACACACAGAGTAACACAGTGAAAACACTACAAAAGTACTCAACACCAGTTAAAAAAAATACCAAATATTTATTTGAGTAAAACAAGACCAGGACGATAAAAATCCACAATACACCAGTCAAGATATGAATTATTCCATATTAAATCCAGTAGTTGCGTTTAGAAAGCAATATATATAATTGGGCCTATTTGGTTGCGCTTGACCGAGACAAATTCACAAGTTCAGTCTGACCACATTGGAGCGTGGGCCAGCTACATGAGTCGCACGTACCCCAGGAGAGTACCTTGGATGCGTCATACAGTCAAAGACGGTGCAAGGTGGTGATGCTTCGCAGAGGCAGGTGATGTTTGGTTACTTACTGCTATGCAGATCGTTGGCGCTTGGGGACTGTTTTGCACAAAGGAAGTGAGGTGTCACTGTAGCAAAATGATGCATCAGTTCCTGGAGGTGGTGCAGGTTTGTTGAGCAGAGGATGATGCAGAGTGCAGGGGAGATGATGCGTCTGTTGCAGGTGCCAGACGTTGGGTCCTGAAGGCAATGTGGTATCTCTGGTGCATTGATGTCATAGCGTGGTGCATTAATTCAACAGCGCTGAAGTTGAGCCACCTGGTCGCATGCGTTGCGTCTGAGTCGGAGCGGTGCATTACAGACTTCAGCGAAGCGGTGCGGTGCGCGAGATTCTCGCAGCAGTGGTACTTCGGAGGCACTGCTGCACCCTCTGAGCCTGCATTGTAAGTCGCGGTTGCTGCGTTGCGCACTCGGCGAGCGGGGACAATGGCTTCGGTGCAGGCAGCGTTGAATTTGCAGGGAGGAGATTGTTAGAAGTGACACTTGAATCGATGCATCGGTTTCTTAGTTGCAGCCTCCGAATCACCTCCAAGGGTCCAGGACTTTGTTTGGCACTACTTTGCAGGACAGGACTCACTTCAGAGGAGGCCAGTTGCTGGTAGCAAGATGCAGGTGAAGTCTTTGATGGCCCTGAAACTTCCAAAGGGAGGCAAGCTCAACTCAAGCCCTTGGAGAAACTTTAGAAAGCCGGATGCAGAGAATAAAGTCCAGTCCTCTCTTTCCCAGTCCCAGGCAAGAAGCAGCAGACTGCAGGCCAACACAGCAAAGTGGCAGTCCCTCCTGACATTCCAACAGCTCTTCTTCCTGGCAGAATGTCCTCAATCCAGAAGTGTTTCTGTTTCTACTGTTGTGGTGTCAGAGGTCCAGTACTTATATCCATTTTGGCCTTTGAAGTAGGGAGACTTCAAAGAAACGCAATACCCTGCCCTTCCTGGCCCAGGTTTGGGGATCACCCCAGGAGGGCGATCCCCAAGCAGGGAGGGGGAGCAGCCCCTTGGGCAAGGGCTTTTGCTCCCCCTAAATTAAATAGGTACATTCAGTCTTTCGCCTAAGCAACTTCTACTATTTGAACCTCAAAACAATATGAAAACAAGTACCCATCAAAAAATATACAAATTATAGCATCGTTTATTTAATTCACAAACAAAAAATACACAAGTTTTAATTTTCATGGGAAGGTTGAAGCATTTCAAAATTTGGTTTAGTTCTGAAAGACCAAATGAAATGCTGAATTCTAGCATGTAATTTTGTCCTTTTTGCTCCTAATTTGTGCTCTCTTTTTGATGATGCATATCAATGTTTATACAAGGACACCAAACGTCTATGTTAGATTCTCTTTGTTGTACTAGTGCTGCTCCCTTGCATCAATCTAAGGATACCAACTTAATTTATAGCCTCTAATTTCAAATTTCTTGACATTTTCACGGTATTTTAACATTTTCAATTTTGCTTTTATGTGTAGAGATACATTATTAGTCTGCTAACATTATTTCATTTTCGTGAACCATAGTTCTTTGGTGACCCCTAACTAAGAACCGCTATGCTAATAGACTTGAAGTACAGCTCAGAGAACTTTAAACTTAGTCTTTTGTCCACTGAGAGGCAATGGAAGCCTTGTTCGGCTGGTTTCATGTGGTTGTGCTTTCAAAATTTAAGGCACATTCTAAACTCCTTGTCTTTGCAGCATGTCAAGTTTTTGGGTAACCCAGTGTAAATAATTTTGTCTAACTATGCCAGCAATAGGTCACCTTATAACTCTGCCTAGTGCTTGGTTTGGAAAAGTGGACATTTTTCCAGAAGTGTGCACAGCACTGGTTTGACACACTTGACCACTGTGATAGCGTCAGGAGTTAACCTGAGCTCAGATTAGCAAAGAACTTGCATTTCACTTTCTTTCAGTCAAGTTGAGGAAGGCGTTCCAGGCTGAGAAGCCATTAGAAAGATCAGGAATATAGTTGTGTTCCTTCTGCTATCAGAATCATGGTTTTGGCTACATTCGTACTCAAGAAACTTTGTGATCTTCTAGAACATGTTCCTTAGGCATAATGTGATGATAGCCAAGTTCCCTGTTTTCTAACTGGAAGTAGATTTGGGGTTCCTCAGAATACTTTTGTAAGTTAACCCATAAGATGGGGCCGTGTTGGTGTTGAATAATGAGTAGTTGAATAACCTTTGCCCCCATGTGTCAAGATGACTTCACAGATACAATTTATATTTGTTGGCTTTGGTTGAGAGAATACATTGCATCTACTCTAGAGCTGATCAGGACACACCAATTTATTTGCTGAGACTTCCCAGTAACATGCTCTACGAATGTTCTACCAACTCTAGCATTGAAGACGTTTCGGTCTTTCATTAGGGTGAATATGGTTCACGAATCTTGCTGATCTTTACCCTCTGGCAATAGCCTGGATGCCTTCCAACAGAAATGGGACACTGTAATTGGGGAGTTTTTATATAGATCCCCAGGGTTTGTTTCCCACCTTCTGGAGTTACGTTGCTTTATTTTTGTAACTGAAGCGACCTCTTGTAATGTGACTTTTTGTGCTTGCTGTTCTTGGTGGTGTGATATCAATGATGATAAATGACATTGCTCCAGTAAAGAAGAGAAGACGAGCAATCTAGTTGGTATGTCAGAGACTCAGAATAGTATAATATTCCCGAATAATATTGAAAGCTGTCCAAAACTACATCGGGTACTACTATAATTATTTTTGTCTTGTAGTTGATTTCTTGAGAAAAGTATTACAAGGTACATTACATATCAAGTTCTAGTGTCTTATTTTATGCTGTTATACATCAGGATATGCTTTGATGGCGTATCGGTTGAGGTCCCGTGAATTCTGAACCCGCTTCATAAAGGTCATGGTTTCGTTACGAATTTGATATTAGCGAACCGTAACTAGTTAGTACGACAAGTATGAGTGTTTTCGTCATGTTAGACTGATGGATTCACTACGTATTTAGGGATTTCGTTCTGAACCCTTGGGTGCCATTTTGTGGTTGCCCTCACATAGGCCGATGACTATGGCTGAACTAGTCTTTTTAAGTACATGTTCACCTTAGTTCCAGTTCGTGCTGACTCCTGTTTGGACCTGAGTGAACTGACCCTGTTGCCTGAAGCTGACCTTGTTAAACCAGTTCCTGCCCTTTAGCTGATCAAGATTAAGGATCAGAGCACAGGACATCGTAAAACCTTTATTGCACACAAATATGCCTTAACCTACTCACACCTGTTTCTGCTCCTTTCTTTATGGTCTGTTTACGATGGGGATGTGCCTTTTTTTATTATGGGTTCGTTCGACCTGTCTTAAGAAGAATGTTGGGTTTGACCAATGATTGATTATGGGCCGGGTAACTGAAAAGTGGGTTTTACCGTCATGCGATACTTTGGGTGTGGATACATGGGATTGGACAGTTTGTAAATGTTAGGTATTTGTCTGGAATGTGATTTTTGGCATAAAAAGGGATGACTTGCTTTGTAAAATTGAGCAGTCTCCTGAGAACTCATACCGTGTTGACTTCTAGGACTTCTGTTACTGGCTGCAGCCGATAAATTTGATCTTTGACGCCACCAAGAAGAGTCCTGTGTCTCTGTGTTCTAAGACAGGTGATACCCGAAGACTTTAGGTGTGCCCCTGGCGCCGCCGGGTCTTAAATAACCCGGTTCTTCAAGGTAGCTAAATGATAGTCAGTGGTATTGTGTTATTTATGCAATTTAACCAGAGTAGTAGGTACCTATAATGGATAAACCACCCAATGGGCATACCTCAGGATTCATCTGGTATAATTCCAGGTATCTGGGCTTCTGTAGTAGGGGATCTCTGTGTACAGTCATAATCTAGTGAATAGTCCCGCCCATGTGCGTGGACCCCGGAGCAATCAAAAATAATCTCTTAAGTTGTCCTCGGTGCAGTCCTGCATAGACACTTAAGAGAAAATTAAAGACAATAATGCAGCTTATATGTGCAAGGCTACACTGTCCAGTACTTCAACTAGAAATGCAAAGGATATTCCACTAACATCACATTTAACACAGTCTATTAAGTTTCACCCATAGAGAAACTTCCCCTTCACAAAATCCTTGGAATGATGGAGAGGAAGGGATGGACAGACAAGCCCCCATAGTCTGCCATTATGTGTCTGCAAAAGGGATACTGTGCCTTTACGGTACGCTCCATTGACCCTTGGTATCCCATGATGCACAGCAAACTCCTTTTACTTTCAGTTCTTTTTTCCGGCTCCTGCTAGCAGGACCCTGGAGCGTTGAGCTCTCCCTTTTTGGGTGTTTTTCAATTTTTTGGCACTTTTAAAGTGTTTGGAGTGTTTCACTCGACGTCTGACTAATTCTTCTACCAGCTTCTGGAGTTTTTGGACAGTTTTGCCCACTCTTTTGTCGAATATGCCTGCCTTGCCCACTCTTTTGTCGAATATGCCAGCCTTGTTCGACAGGGTGCCCTGAGTGTGCCAGGAAGAAGGCAAAGTCAGATCCTCACAGGGTGTGTATCCTCTGCCTCCCATCCTCTCATGTCCCTGAAGACCAGCTGAACTCCACGTGAAGCGGTTGCTCCTGCCCACCTCCCGACCTACAAGCGCTACTGTGGTATCGTAGCGCTGCCTATCCACTGGCATTTTCATTTCTGATTGGCATTTTCATTTCTGACTCAGCGCCTAGTGCCCAGCGTAGCGCTCCGCATCGTGTAGTTCATTGCTGTCATTTGGTCCTACGTGCATTGCGCTGCTTACTCTCGTTTACCATTTCAGGGCTTTACAATATTTATTGCTGACCTGTGCGCATAGCGCTGCTGTTTAAGTCCTCGCATTTGCTTATTTGTATTTGCATTGCCCTCGCATAGCGTCCTGTTGTTGTTTTTGAGCCCACCATTTTGTTGTGCCTGCAGCCCGTCCCTCCCCCTTCGCTACCGCCTCCCAGCCCCCCCTCCCACGCTCCGCCCCCCTCCACTTCCCAACTTATGTCAGTAGGACCTACGCGCAGCGTTCACGCGCAGCGATCGCGCCCCAGTCGCGCCGAAGGTGCGCTAAAGGTAAGCCCGTCTGCGCCCGTCCGCTCCTGGACCGCGCCCAGCGCCCGTCCCCCTGCTCTATGCCGCTCCCAACCCCCCAGAGTAACTTATGATGCCGCTACTCTCCTCGCCCTCAACGCCGGACGCACCCCACTTTGCTGCGAAGCTACCCCTGGACGTACCCACGGCCCATTCTCCTGCCTCTCCTGTAAGTTCAACTGCTTCAGGACCCTCACCAAACACACTTCCTCCACACACAGCTCCGAACCCAACGACTTGAAATGCATCCTACTGAACACCCGCTCGGTCCACAGACATGCAACCGAACTCTGGGACCTAATCGACACTGCGTCACCTGACATCGCCTTCCTTACTGAAACATGGATGAATGCATCTTCTGCCCCCGACATCGCCATAGCCATACCGGACACTTACAAGATCATTCGAAAAGACCACACCGATCAAACTGGAAGAGGCATCGCCATCATCCATAGAAACGCCATCAAAATTACAACCAGCTCTGACGACAATCTTGCAACCGCCGAACACCTCCACTTTCAGATCCACACCGACCCCAGGACCACACTTAGAGGAACCCTCATTTACAGGCCCCCAGGCACCCGATCTCAATTCAGCGACGACATCACTGACTTCGTCAGCCCGCACGCCCTCGCCTCCGAGAACTACATTCTTCTAGGAGACCTCAACTACCACCTTGACAACATTCTCGACAACAACACCACCACCCTTCTGGACAACCTGTCCAATCTCGGACTCAAACAACTTGTTGACACCCCCACTCACACAGCCGGACACACGCTCGACCCTATCTTCACCTCCAGCAAACACATCTCCTTCGATCACACTACAGCTCTCCACTGGACGGATCACAGCTGTGTTCACTTCAGCTACAAAACAACCCTGACCCACAACCCATTCCCCGAAGAAAATGGAACAAAATCACCACCGACCAACTCCTCACATCACTCAGCCAAAACACTCCCACCCTAGCAACGGACCCAGACCAAGCGGCCACCAACCTCAGGCAATGGATTACCCACAGTGCGGACGAACTAGCACCCCTGAAAAAACACCAGTTGAAATCATCCAGCAAAAAGGCTCCCTGGTTCAATGATGACCTTAAAAAATCCAAGAAGACATGCCGCACCCTGGAGAAGAATTGGAGAAAAGAACCAACTTCAGACAACATGGCCTCCCTCAAGACAGCCACCCGCAAACACCACCAACTGATTCGATCCGCCAAGAAATCAGCATTTAAGGACCGTCTCGACAACAATTCTCATAACAGCAAGGAACTCTTCAATATCGTCAAAGAATTCACCTACCCTCCCGCAGCATCCAACGACATCACTAACTCCCAAGACCTCTGCGATGCGCTATCCTCCTTCTTCTACAACAAAATTGCCGACATCCACAACAGCTTCAAGAATACTCCCAATGACCAACTCACCCCACCCCCTTCAGATCCCACCCCTCCAACTAACTACCTCAACTCCTGGAACCCAATCACCATTGAAGAGACCATTCGCCTCATGAACTCAATCCACTCTGGCTCACCTTCTGACCCCTGTCCCCACTACATCTTCAACAAAGCTGACTCCATCATCGCTCCCCAACTCCGCGATGTCATCAACTGCTCCTTCAACTCCGCCACCTTTCCAGAAATATGGAAACACGCCGAACTCAGCGCCCTTCTGAAAAAACCAACAGCAGACCCCTCAGAACTGAAAAACTACCGACCCATTTCCCTCCTCCCTTTCCCGGCCAAAGTCATCGAGAAAGCCGTCAATAGCCAACTCGCAGCCTTCCTTGAATCCAACAACTCCCTGGATCCCTCACAGAACGGCTTTCGAGCCAAACACAGCACCGAAACCGCCCTCATTGCGGCGACCGACGACATCCGAGCACTCCTGGACAACGGTGAAACAGTGGCCCTCATTCTACTCGACCTCTCCGCCGCCTTCGACACTGTCTGTCACAACACCCTCATACAACGCCTCAACAACATCGGCATACAAGGAAAAGCCTTGGACTGGATCATCTCGTTCCTAGCCGGGAGAACCCAGAGAGTCCGACTCCCCCCTTTCTACTCAGAGCCCACCGAAGTCATCTGCGGCGTACCTCAAGGCTCCTCACTCAGTCCCACCCTCTTCAACGTCTACATGAGTCCCCTCGCCTCCATCGCACGTCAACACAACCTCAACATCATCTCCTACGCCGACGACACCCAGCTAATCCTTTCCCTCACCAAAGACCCCAACACCGCCAAAAACAACCTTCACGAAGGTGTGAAAGAAGTAGCCGAATGGATGAAACAGAGCCGCTTAAAACTCAACTCAGACAAAACTGAGGTGCTCATCCTAGGATCCTCCCCCTCAGCTTGGGACGACTCCTGGTGGCCTTCCGCTTTGGGATCAGCGCCCACACCCACAGACCATGCACGTAACCTTGGCTTCATTCTAGACTCCTCTCTCTCAATGTCCAGACAAGTCAACGCCGTATCGTCCTCCTGCTTCAACGTCCTTCGCATTCTCAAAACGATCTTCCGCTGGATCCCCCTCGAAACAAGAAAGACTGTCACCCATGCACTGGTCACGAGTCGACTGGACTATGGCAACACACTCTACGCCGGAATTACAACAAAATTGTAGAAAAAGCACCAGCGCATCGAAAACGCATCAGCGAGACTCATATTAGACATCCCGCGCCAAGAGCACATCACCGGTCACTTAAAAAACCTCCACTGGCTTCCCGTCAACAAAAGAATTACTTTCCGCCTTCTTACCCACGCACACAAGGCCCTTTATAATCTAGGACCCGAATGCCTCAACACCCGACTGTCCTTCTACTATCCCACCCGCCAACTAAGATCATCCAATCAAGCCCTCGCCGCAGTCCCGCGCATCCGAAAAACCACCATGGGTGGCAGATCCTTCTCCTTCCTGGCTGCCAAGACCTGGAACTCACTCCCCACCCACCTCCGCCTTACTCAGAATCACATCTCCTTCAGAAAAGAACTGAAAACATGGCTATTCGATAAACAGTGAACCCCTCCCTCTAGCGCCTTGAGACCCTATGGGTGAGTAGTGCGCTTTACAAATGCCTGAACTTGAACTTGAAGACTGTGAGATTTGCTAACAATTCTCCAGGAGGACCCTGAAGGACAGAGAGAAGATCCGGCTCCAAGGACTGGAGCTCAGGAGACAGCAGGTCCAAGGTGGGTCTGGGCATGGAGGGATTTCGTCCTCTGCCCGTGCTTCGGCCTCTGGGGGGCTCCCCAGTCAAGACAAGGCCAGGAAACGGCACAGATCTCTGTCGACGTCGATAGCCTTGACGTCGAGGAGATTGACCACCATCTGCTCCCCGTCGTCCCAGGGCTCTGGGTCGAAGCGACTTCGACGTCGAGGGGACCGACGTAGAGAACTCGGATGAGGTCGATGTCGAGGACCGCGTCGACGTCGAGACACCATCGACATCGCGAGGGGTCCGGGAGACAACGGCGCTCGCCGTCGAGGCGACCCTGCCGTTCGTCGTCGAGGAGGAGAGATTCGACGTCGAGGGATGTATCGACGTCGAGACGTTCGACGTTGAAAAAGAGGTCGACTTCGAGGAAAGCGAAGTCGAGGTCCAGGGGGCGTTCAAGGGGCAGGACTGTGTCCCATGACTCGGTAGTCACCCTGTCCTCTGCATCCACGAGCCCACGGTCACGGCGGCACCGGCGCTCGTCTAAGAAGAGATCGGCCTCTAGGACATCCTCATCAAGGCCTGCACAGAGGAAGAAGAGAAGAGTGGTGCGGTCTGCGGACTCTGATTATTCTCAGACCTACTCGCCTTCTAGGCCCAGAACGCCCACGCCTCCTCCGTTGCCTAAGGATCCTCCTCCTCCCCCGTTGCCTAAGGATCCTCCTCCTCGTAATCCTACTCCTCCTCCTCCACCTCCTCCGCCTCATCTTCCAGCTCCTCCTCCACCACGGCCTCCTCCATGGTCTGCATCATTGCCCCGCCTTCCATCGCCGCCTACGGGGCCTCCACAACCTAGACTTCCGGTTCGGCCTCTGCGGCTTACCCTTTCGGTACAGCCAGTGGATCGCCCTAGGCCTAGGAGGTCATGGTCACGGTCCAGGCGGAGACACCGTTCAAGGAGTGACCGTCGCTCTTCAACACGGTCCGGACACCATCACCCGAGGGACAGGTCCAGGTCCCTTCTCACGGACTCTTCCAGTGCCCGCGACTACTCACCCATCTTATCGGATTCACCACTTACGAGGGTGTCACCGGTGGATGACCGTGTCGTTCCAAGAGGTGTTTTTGAGAGGGGCGGCGAAGCTGGGAATTACGCTGACGTTCCCCACACCTTCTATGTCAGTGATTTTCAAGACCCTGCACAAGAGGCAGTTGCTTCGGCCCTTGTTACCCTTGGTGCAAGGGCTGGAGGAGCCGGCTATGGAGCTCTTCCTGACTCCGGCGTCGACTAAATCTGCTCCTTCCCGGCTGCAGAAAAAATACAGACCCCCAGACTCTGATCCGGCGTTCCTTAGGTCGGACCCAGTGCCCGATTCAGTGATCGTCACGGTGGCTAGGAAGCAGCACGCTACTGCCCCGTCCTCTACGGTGCCTCCGGACAAGGAGAGCCGTATGATGGATTCAGCGGGAAGAAAGGTGTGTGGTACGGAAGCGACGTCAATGAAAGCCGCTAGTGCCACGGCTCTCCTGGGTCGGTATGACCGGTCTTTATGGGACTCCCTACAACAGTTTCTGGAGCACCTTCCTAGGGAAAAGAGGGAGGACTTTCAAGAAATCATCGAGGGCATGATGGTATCCAACCAGGTGATCAGCTCGGCTGCAGATTCCTCTCTCCTGGCGGCTCATGGATACTGCCACAGGATTAATCTGAGGCGTCGTGCCTGGTTGCGCCTGACTTCGCTAAAACCGGAGGCGCAGGAGAGAGTCGCCAACCTGCCGTTCTCTGGTGCTACGCTATTTGGAAAGCATTCGGATGAGGAGATGGCCCGCATGAAGGCGGAGGCTGAAACCCTGACGGCCCTTCTGTTGAACCAGCTGGGGTTGCACATAAAAATGTCCAAGTCTGTGGAGAAGTGTGGCTCAATGGTTAGAGCAGGCAGACCTTGATGCAGAGCTCTGGCCAGGTACCAGGGTTCGATTCCCGCCTCGGCGGGTCTCCGGCTCATTAATTCCCCTGACTAGATATTCTCGCCTCAGTGCCTGTTCTGATCATGGGTCCCACGCTGCAACTCTGGGCAATAGCTTGCTTAGTCTCCACAACGGCCCCAAAAGCGCTGGGATGCCTGGCTGCACCTGGGGGGTGCCCAGGAGTGGATATTTCCCAGGTAAGCCAGGAAGGGTTCCTAAGCGGTATACGGACAGCGCCGGGACACCTCCGGTGGAGGTAGCTGTGCGCTTTACAAATTCCGACATTTACATTTTACATTTACATTTACAAGTCTGTTCGGACGCCTGTCCAGTGCCTACAGTACTTGAGAGCCTCCATCAATACTCTTTCAGCAAGCGTGTCTCCTTCGGAGAAGAGACGCTTATCGATCCTTCGGAAGGCTCGGGCTCTGGCTCTCATAGCTGTTCCATTTACAACAGTGAGGACGGTGCCTTCTCTACTGGGGTCGATGGCCTCTGGCATCTTCCTCACGTCACACGCATGCCTACACATGAGGCCTTTGCAGGAATGTCTGGAGGATCAATGGGACCAGAAGCGAGGGAGCTGGGACGACAGGATCAAGCTGTCCCTCCACGCTCAACAGTCCCTGAGATGGTGGTGCTCTGCAGAGAATCTCCTCAAGGGGGTCCCATTCCACAAGGACATTCCCACTCAGACTGTCATCACGGATACTTCTCTTCACGGCTGGAAGCGCATTCAGACCATCTACAGATCCAGGGAACGTGGTCCCCGGCGGAATCCACGTATCACATCAATTTCCTGGAACTCAGAGCTGTGCACTTGGCACTGAAGGCCTTTCATGCGTCCTTCCAGACCAACTCCTTGCTTGTGCAGACAAACAATACGACCACAATGTATTACCTCAACAAGCAGGGGGGCTCGAGATCGCGCACACTGTCGCAGGAAGCTCAGGCGATCTGGCACTGGCTACTAGCCAGAGGACTGACGATAACGGCTACTCACCTGCCAGGTGTGCAGAATGCTCAGGCGGACGCACTCAGCAGGCTGGTGCAACAAAACCACGAGTGGGTTCTAAACGACGAAGTGCTAGGAGACATCTTCGACAGGTGGTGCACTCCGGACGTAGATCTGTTTGCCACCGCCGAAAACAGAAAATGCCGAGACTTCGCCTCCAGATATTACCAACTGGGGACCCTGGGGAACGCGCTATGGATCAGCTGGTCGAACAGCTCTCTGTACGCTTTTCCACCCATTCCCCTGATTCCGGCAGTGCTCATCAAACTGCCTCAATCCAGAGCACGGATGATCCTCATTTCTCCGGAGTGTCCCCGACAGTGGTGGTTCACGGACCTGCTTCACCGGTCTCTTCAACCCCCATTGCTGCTGCTGTGTCGGCCGGACCTTCTCACGAAGTTCGGGGGCAGATGGTGCACCCCAACCTCTCATCGTTGAGTTTGCCGGCATGGCTCCTAAGTTAGTGCAATATGGACACCTGAATCTGCGTGAGGATTGCATGAACATTCTCAAGGAGGCTAAGCGGCCTTCCACTAGGACGTCTTATGCCGACAAGTGGACGAGGTTCTGCATATGGTGTACTTCCAAGAACTATGATCCGACGACTTGCAAGGAAGATGTTGTCCTTCCATATCTCTTGCATTTGGCTCAGTCCGGCCTTAATTTTCAATCTATTAAGGTTCACCTCACAGCGTTAACTGCGTACAGAAAAGGTCCTTCATGGACTTCCTTCTTCCAGGTCCCAGTGATTAAGGTTTTTTTGGAAGGATTGAAGAAAGTGTTTCCTCCTGTTCGGAGTCCTTCGCCTTCCTGGGAGTTGAATGTGGTGCTGTCCAGATTGATGAAGGATCATTTTGAACCCATTCATAAGGCTTCACTGCAGCACTTATTGTGGAAGGCGGCTTTCCTTGTGGTCATTACATCGGCCTGAAGGGTGAGTGAGATTCAGGCATTATGTTGTCAAGAACCTTACACTGTTTTTCATGCTGCTAAGGTTGTGATGCGCACTCACCCTAAGTTTCTTCCTAAGGTGATCTCTGGTTAATAAGACTATAACTTTACCTACGTTTTTCCAGAATCCTTCCCCTCCAGCGGAAAGATCTCTTCATTCCCTGAATGTGAGAAGGGTATCGAAATTCTATCTGGATAAGACCAAGGGCATTCGTAGGTCAGACCAACTGTTTGTCAACTATGGGTCGGTCAGGACTGGTCTTGCTACCTCGAAGCAATCCATCTCTAGGTGGATTGTGTCCTGTATCCAGTTATGTTACCAGAAGGCTAATAAGACCGTAGGAGGTAAGCCTAAGGCTCATTCCACCAGGGGCAAAGCGGCTACAACGGCTTTGCTACGTAATGTTCCCATTGCAGAGATCTGCAGGGCTGCCACATGGAAGTCGGTCCATACCTTTGCTAAGCATTACTGTCTGGACTCTGATGCCAGAGCAGATGCTCAGGTGGGGCAGGCTTCGTTAAGAAATCTGTTTGCTCAGTAGTGGTGTTGCCTTTTTCTCCACCGCCGGTTAGATTGTTGGGATGGGCTTGCCTTTCTATTCACTAGATTATGACTATACACAGAGATCCCCTACTACATAAGGACTAGTTTCTTACCTGTAACTCAAGTTCTGTAGTAGGGGTATCTCTGTTATAGTCATAGACGCCCGCCCTCCTCTCCGGTGGAGAAAATGGTACTGTAAGGTATGCTACAGGCCTTTCTTTATACACCTTCAAAAAGAACTGAAAGTAAAAGGAGTTTGCTGTGCATCATGGGATACCGAGGGTCTCTGGAGAGTTCCTTAAAGGCACGGTATCCCTTTTGCAGACACATAATGGCAGCCTATGGGGGCTTGTCTGGCCATCCCTTCCTCTCTATCATTCCAAGGATTTTGTGAAGGGGAAGTTTCTCTATGGGTGAAACTTAACAGACTGTGTTAAATGTGATGTTGGTGGAATATACTTTGCATTTCTAGTTAAAGTACTGGACAGTGTAGCCTTGCAGGTATAGGTTGCATTATTGTCTTTAATTTTCTCTTAAGTGTCTATGCAGGACTGCACTGAGGACCATTTAAGAGATTATTTTTGATTGCTCCGGGGTCCACGCACATGGGCGGGACTATTCACTAGATTATGACTATAACAGAGATACCCCTACTACAGAACTGGAGTTACAGGTAAGAAACTACTCCTTCAAGACAAGTTTTGGGAAAGAGGCAATTTTTTACGGTTTGCATGAATTTCTTCAAATACATTTTAGGATTCATTTTACTTAGTGTAACTAATGCAATTTAAAATGCCTTTTTATACACTCTTCTGACTAGGGCTAAAAGAGTGATGTCTTGTTGTGTATTTCCCGAATGTATAAAGTGTGTGTGGGGAGATGGGCCTAGTGATTATTCTCAACACACAACTATATGTGAAGTTACCAGTATATGTATTTGGACTATTTATGGGTTTTAGTGCAAATAGAGCCTAGAGTTCATATTTATTTCTCTTGCTACAGTTAACTATTCACGTAGGAGAGTAATGTCTGGTGGTTGTGGTTTCCATACAGGGAATGTCAGGGGCTGGATGAGCTGACACTCCAAACTTCTGTGTGAACATGGACTGAGGGCACCATGCTCCAGAATTAGTGCCTTTCTTTTGGAGGGAACTCAATGTGTTTGTCCTTGTCTTGTGGCACTCTTTGCCTTCTCAGTTTTCAGAGCGACAAATGCTGATTGAGGTGCAGACAATCCTCGTAGGAGGGCCATGTCTTGCGTTGGTGACGGTAGTTGGCTGAGAAGTTGTGTTTTTCAGATGGGCCTAGTCCTGAAGTCAGTATATCGATGTCCGCATCCACCTGTTCTATCGTGAAACATGCCGGTTGGGAATTTTCTCATACTGGGAGTGTGGTTAAGGAGTCAGGACTTGTGACTGTCACAAACTCAGTCCAAGTACGTTCAGTGAATAATTATCTGTTTGCCTGTGGTTGAACCCCCATATGTGACTTGTATATTACAGCCTTCTACAGTACATGAACGTGTGTTGGCTGGGTCATGTGCACATATTGTGAGTATCTCTGCAGTATAACAGTGAAGTGGGGATAAATCTTGCAAATGACACAAAGATCTGAGAGACAACAAAGACAACTATTTGTAAGTTAACAGCAAAATTGCCAAACATAAACAGATGAAGCGAGAGATTTTCTTTGCAAATTACATCCTTTATTTCATATTCTTTGGAGAACTGTGAATACAGCCAACACGTTTTGCCCGTATCTGGCCTACTTCAAGGCATCCAAGAAGACAAACTCCTCGGACTCATGGTTGTTCCCAGTGCGATATCTTTTTAAAGACCCTGAATCTATATAGCTAGATTTCATTCTGCACACAAGAATTCCAAAATTGTGGATGCTGAAAGTCTTCAGTAAAGAGAAGTGCGACTAGGGTTCTAAGCGCACACACTAGTGATAAAAAGCTGTAATCGGCATCATCAAGTTTAAACCATGTCTGGTTCCAGCGGCGAGGCATCATAGGTTTCGATTGGGCAGAGTGGATCAATCTTGCGACCGTCCTTGACATACTTGTACTTGGAGGTGTGTTATCAATATTTGTACTCATGAGCTACCTTTCACTTGCATTATATCGTTGTGTATGTGGTTTAGGAACCATATCCCTGTCTTATTGTCTGTCAGTCTGCTTTAATGAAACTGCCTGCATCTCCTTGACCTCGTGTCCAGTCACAGTTCTCCTGCCACCAGGAAGCACTTTTCTTTGGCCTAGTGCCCAAGTTTCACCTGACCGATATCCATGAATCCATCTCCTTGTCCCATTGTCCTTGTATCCTCCTCTCAATGTCAGAAAATGCCCTGACTGTGTCTCTGATCATAGCAAACACACCAAGATGATGGATGGAGTGTTGAATCTGTTCAACCACTCATCCCCAGTCAAGAGATCTGGGTTTAACCCATTGTTCTTTTGCTCACTATGCCGCACCAGTTTGGACCTAGTCATATGCAAATCAGTCTTGACCCTGCTCCTTATGGGAACAGTCCACCCCTAACTGCCAGGCAACATCCTCCTTCGATCAGCATCTTGAGGCCAGTTTCGGGGAATCACCCCGTCATCAACGAGGCTAGTTTGAATCCAGTGGCAAAGTGAGCATGGGACCCACATCTAGGCACATCTTTAGCCACTTAGGGCAAACAGCATTATTCTTAAAATGTGTGTGACTGTCTTGCAGATTGTAATAACCTCCCTGTTTTCTGATGCTGTTTGGCATTGTTTTCAGGGAAGGAGTAATGGTGATTTGATTTTATACCTGAATTGAATTACCATTTCTAATTATGTCAATTCTCAAGGTGATGCAGATATGTTACAATGTAATGTTGACAGCCCAGAGCTGTTGGGTGAACGGGCAAGTCGGACTGGGACAGAAAATAAGCTGGGCATCAAAATAAAAGTGCCCCCCTTCCCCACACACCACCATTAACGAAGCAGTTAGCTTAAAAAAGTGGCCTACTTTTGCAAATCGCGACAATATTGAGTGTGGGTAGTTTTTAACTAGCAAAGACATGCATAGGTGTTTTACCTGCAAGGGGGCTTTATATATCGGTGCTTGCTACAAGCAATGTCTGTGGTAATATCATGGAAATCGAGAGTGAAAACGGACCTACCAGACCGTAAAAAACACGCTCCCAGCCACACACTGACCTGTCAGCCCAGCCCTCCCAGAGTGCCCTATAGGCCAGGCCTGCCCTGGGAATGGGAAGGAGACAGCAGGTTCGAGAGTGAGAGATTATGACCCGCATTTGCATAGAGATGGCTCCCTTTCCTCGGCTACACAAGGCCGCGCTCCATTCACCGAATAAATGCCCTGCCCTTATCTCGCATCCCAAGCCGAGTTCGGCATCTGGAGAAGCTTAGGAAACTCGATGCATCAAATTACCCGGCTCAAACCGTTGTTTATAGCGGACCATTTTGTCCTGTCATCCCCCTGACAGAATGTCAAAGCTTTTCTTGCCTTCGCCTTCAGCTCCCAGCGTCTGCAGGGATCTGATAGGCGGCCGCTGCATTACACTGGGGAGAGCCGTCAAATGAGTGCGATTAAGGCAGCAGACGCAGCGGCAGGCTCTGGGAACGGCTGCTGCTTAACTGCAGATGTCTCATGCTAGGATAGCTCCTTGCTCCAGCACAAAGCGCCCATTCAGCGCCGGCTTCGAAACGCCCCTCTGAACCCTCGCGAGAATATCTGCATACTAGTGGCCCAAAGTAATCATGGCAGGAAAAACTGGCGTTCTGATCAGGACGCCTCCCCGGGTGGCACATCGGCGCACAGATGTGCTTTGATGCTTAAACTATACGCAGCTTTCTGACGTGACAGATTGTTATGTTACGTATCTTGACAGCCTCACCACTGAGGCGTAGCTAGGTGCAGTGGCACCAGGGGCCGGAGTTTTAAGGCACAGCGTCTTGTGATTGTAGGCAAATCACGTTATCTCATAGTTGCCAAGTTTCAGATTGCTTATGTGTAATTTTGCCATTGTTTGTGTGACATTCCATGCGTGACTTTGTGCGAAACTTAATTGTGATTCAACCAGTGAAAAAAAAATACCTGTAGGTCGCATTTGTTTGAAAACTATTCAAATGTAACTTAAAATGAAGTTATCTTGGACCTTAAAGTCCTTCTGGGGAGAATGGTCAATTAACCTGTGTCGGTGTTGACAGATTATAGCCATGGGGTGTTACTGTCTCGATAACTGCATATTCTAAGGTCAAAAGCAAGTGAAGCAATGCAATGACTAATTACATCTGGGAATATTAGAAATCCCCTAAAATGGTTAAAGATGGAGTCTGTCTTATTGGTGTAAAAACTAGCTACTAAGCAGAAGTGTGGGCGGTCCTAAGTGAACTGGGCCTCTGACGTCACAGGATTCTTGACCACTGGCGTAGGCAGGGTCGCCTGGCATGTAAGTAAACGTCAGCCTCACTAGCCTTTCGAAGGGATCCAGCAGTCTGACAAATCTAACATTTTCACTATGAGTCCATCTTAAGCTACAGAAACAATGCTGTCTCATGCCGTGCTTTTTAGGTCTCGCCTGTCGATGCGCATGCGCATCGAGCAAGCGAGACTATGGGGGCTTATCCACTCTTTGTCCAACTTGCAAGGAATCGTGGCGATTCCTTGCAGTGCCCGTGACTTTTAAGCTCAATGCGCATGTGCATTGAGCTTAAAAGCGCGTGCACATGCCCCCAGCCGCCTGCCTTGCCTACTCTCCCGCCCCCTCACTTCTTGATTGCACGGCCGCTAGGCCGTGCCTCCCCTACTCCTCCTCCTACTCTCCTCCCCTCGCCGTCTGTTCCCGCACTCCTCCCACACCCCCGCTCCGCCCCCTCCCCTGCCTGCCGCGTCGCATTTCTCGAAACTGGTGAGTCTATGTCTGTGACAGGAGGAGCCACGTCGTCTGTGTGTCTTTGTACCCACAGGTGTCCAGAAGTTTGGCCATGTTGTTTTTATGTCCTCGGAACCAAGGCCTGCTTCGATTCAGAGATGCTCGATCCCAAGTGTTTCTTCGGAGCCAATGCGGGGTTAAAGTTTGTTTGGTAGGGCTGTGACGTACCGTGGCACGGTGGGGAAAGTGTTTGCAAGATTTTCTTGGCACGTGAGTGAGCGCAACACTTCAAAGTCAGTCACATCAGCAGATGTTACGGGCACCCGGAGCTCACAGCCACTCTCTCTGCCCGCCCGCTCTCCACTCCATCAGGCAGCCAGCTTCAGGAGAGCAATCTGCGGGGTGCCGCCATTTTGTATAGGGTAAAGGCTCAGGCGCCAGCATCTAAAAGTTATATTTAAACAGCCCCCTCTCGCAGCAATTGTGTACTTGCAATGTGTAGATCTGGCGCTCGAGGCAGCGCGGTCCGCCAGCCCCAGGCACCTTTGCGTGCTTTGGTTCGTTCTCCGCAGTTTCCCACAGCTGCGGCCTTCAGTCTCGCTTTCCGCCTCTGGCTCGATTTTAGCAGCGAGATAATGGTGCTCGGCTGCGGCTGGTTTTAAGTTGTGGTGTTGTGTCTCACTGAGCAGCGCCACACATCACGCATTTGGCATGTGCCCGTTTCACAAAATATCAGCACATTTCGGGAATGTTCCTCAGAGCTCAGCGCGCGTGGTCGGTGCGATAAAAACTTCACTTGTTCATGCACACTAATTGCCTGCCAGCGCCGAGTTATTTGCAGACAGACTGTACACCGCACCGCAGCCGGGTGCTTCATGCCAAAGTGTGCTCTGCAGAGTTTAACATGCTCATTCTCGCGTGGTAGCATGTAGAGAAGGTGCTTCTTGTGTATGTTGTCATGTATTAACATTAATAATAAATCGTATTTCGGAGACTCCAGCATACCTGGTACACAGGTGATTTGCAAGACACGTTTTATTTCTCTCCCAAACACAAACGCATGCAGACAGACATGCTGTTGCTGCAGAGGTCGATGAAATCTCCATAAAATTATCGAAATTAAATATAATTCACTGTTCCTTTGGTTTATCAACTCCTTTACACTTTTGAGTTGCGAATGTGTACCATTAAAGAAAAGAAAATACATTTAAAAAAAGTTCAGAGTGCCTACTTTCTGAGAGGTGTGAGGGCTCCAACAAATAACTTGAAGTAGAAGCTGGTTTTCTGTGTGATCTTGTTTTTTCAAGTCGTTTTTAGGTCTCACCCTCACTCACCCTCACCCTCACTCACCCTTAACCCCTCACACTCACTCACCCTCACCCACCCTCAACCCCTCACCCTCACTTACCCTCACCCTCACTCACCCTCACTCACCCTCACTCACCCTCACCCTCAACCACTCACCCTCACTCACCCTCACTCTCACTCATCCTCACTCACCCTCAACCCCTCACCCTCACACTCACTCACCCTCAACACCTCACCCTAACTCACCCTCACCCTCACTCAACCCCTCACTCACCCTCACTCACCCTCAACTCCTCACCCTCACTCACCCTCAACACCTCACCCTCACTCACCCTCACCCTCACCACCCTCAACCCCTCACCCTCACCCTCACTCACCCTCACCCTCACTCACCCTCACCCTCACTCACCCTCACTCAACCTCAACACCTCACTCACCCTCACCCTCACTCACCCTCAACCCCTCACCCTCACTCACCCTCAACCCCTCACTCACCCTCACCCACCCTCACCCTCACCCTCACTCACCCTCAACCCCTCACCCTCACACAGTGCAATAGGTCTCAGACCATTTCAGTTAGAGCTTTTAGAAAGGTTTATGGCTTTTTTTATTTGTAATTCTTTAGCATAGGCTACAGGAAACAAAAATGCTAAACATTTACAAAAAAAACCCATAAACAATTCTAAAAGCACTAACTCTAATGGTGCGAGACCTATTGCATTTCCAATGCTTGTTAAGTATGCCCTTCTCTACATGCTTACGACGTTGTACTGCTGAGAAACTGTAAGTCGAGTGGCATATAGTGAGGAGAGTATGGGTGACTAGCTAGGTACTGGCGAGCAGAGGAGGAGTTGACGAGCCACCAGCTCATTGGATGTTGAGGACCGGACTGGCCAAAGCAGGCTCATGAGGAGAATCCTGGGCCAGTTGGAGACAGGCTGGGGGGATGACATTGCACTGGGCCAACTGCGACATCGGAGGGCTGAGCTCAACAAAAGGAGACACAGTGAGAAGAGGGGATACTTCCTGCCTGCTGCATTGTTTCTTCCTGATATATTATGGAGAGCATAGGAAATGAAATTGTACCCAAAGGGGTATCGCGATATTATCAAACGCAAAGAAAGACACTGACTTTTTCTTGGCTTCTTGTTGCTGACTTGAGCTGCCTTCCATCAATGGCACTGTGCAGTGTATCACTTCACCCTTCTCCACAGCACAGAGGGCACTGCAAAGGCCTCGTGCAGGACAGGGGCCCCCTTTGTTTGCTCACGAGATTGGCTGTGGCACTGTGAGAAAAAAAAGAAAGTTGCCACCTCTGTCTACCTTGGTATTCATCTTCTTACTCCTGCCTGCCGTCATAAGTGGGGTGGTGCCTGCCGCTGGAAAAGCACATGGCAGTTCGCCGCCTTGATCAACTTCTCCAGTCTTCTGAAACTATCTTCCAATAGCTGTGAGTGGTGTATCTTTCACCAGGTAGGCCCGAGAGACTCAGGCTTCGGCTTGATTGGCCCAAAGCCCAGCAGCCCGTTTGTCATAGCGTGGAAACAACACAGAGCGCATTTAATGCCATGCAAATCTTTTTATAACAGTGACACAGTTATGTAAGAGGTACACTCTGGATAGCAGCAAGCAGAGAAGACAATTTTACTGCACTGACTGCTTGATTATTAATGCAGTTGTGAAGTTAAAGTACCTCGTTGTGGGGTGGTCTCAGAGGCACTATATGCTTGACTAATGCATTTTAGTGCGGTGATGAGGACACTAGCACTAAAATGCGTTAGTCTAACCCCTGATGCCTGGTACTTGGCAGAGCTGTAATTTCCCCGTGCCTACAAACGAACATGACATTGTGAAATGTGACTGCTGTTCATTGTAAAGGCTCCAGTACCCTCGAGTATTACAATAGCAAGAAAATAAATATGAAAACCTGTGGACTTTTTCCATTGCCAATGGCATATTTGCTTCGCTGCTAACACGCCACGGAACCCATTGTCAATTTATTGCAGGTTTCTTTGTGGGCTCCCGTGGCATGGAGGTCCAGTTCGAAAGACATGCTGTCATCTAGTGTTGATGCTGTGACATTTCAAATGACTGTAAAGCTTTGCGGCTTGAAAGTGGCTGACGTTTGCACCACAAAAGCATTAACACAGGGGGGGGCATTGAGTATAAAGCCTATGGTTATCTGTAAGATGTGGGAGTCTTGGAGCCCATAGTACCATTCTGAAAGGGGGATTCATCATTTTCCATTTAAGCCACTGGTCTGCGCACATATTGGGAGGTTATGGGGATGTCACTTCAGCAGGGCCTGTTATGTGAGCACAAGGGGCGGCTGGTGACATTTGAAAGTGGGGGGGGCGTAAAGGTTTTGGAGGAGGTGGGTGCGCAATATTTCATTTGCATGTATGTGTTTTAATTACGCGCATCCTCTGCGGTAAAAGGTCTCTCGGACATACACTTTATGCAGATGGAAATTACATATTAAAAATGTCGTTGGTGAAATCCAAAGTTCCTGAGTGGTCCCCGAGAAAGAATCCTTTTTAAGAACACATGACTGTCATCTTTCTGCCCCCTCCAAATGTGGGGCCTCTTTTCCTGTGTTTGTTCAGTCAATCTTAATGTTTCTGCTGATGATTATCACTACTTATCCTGCAGGGGACAAGGAGTCCTCGAGCCAGGAGCAGCCAGACACTCATATAGAACAAAACATTACAAGTTGGCACATCCCGACACCAAAGTTGTTGACCACAGTAAGAAATGCCTCATATCGCAATGATGTTCTCCTGGTCACCGTACACTTTATCAATCAGTAAATGTAAGATGTAAATGAGCTGACTGATCACTACATAACCTCAATCGGTAATATAGTTAATGACACCTTGCCTCAAAAACTGAAAAGAGTCTCGGAAAAACCCAAAAATCCTTGGTTTAATGAGGCTTTGAATGAGGACAGGCGAAAACTGAGAATGGCTGAAAGGAAATGGAGACAACATCCCTCCTCCCCCGAACTGAAGGACCTCAGAAAAACAAGAAAACAATATAACTTAAAGATAACCAACGCCAAAAAAGAATTTATAAGGGCTGAACTGGATAATGCCACAAACAGACCTCGAAAACTCTTTGAGATCCTAAAACAACAGTCAAATAAACTAACTAAAACGGCCCAAGAGAACCCAAAAAATCCCATAAGTTGTGAGAAATTCTCCTCATTTTTCACGGACAAAACTAAACTGCTAGAAGCTGAGCTCACAAAATCAGCGGCTAACCTCACGACCCTTCCCTCATCTAAAAAGGAGGCGAATGCGACAACGGAAGATCTTCTCACAAAAAACAAGGCAAGCTGGGACACATTTGAACTATACAACCAGGAAAAGATCGCCAAAACGCTAGCGAAACTTAGACCCAACAACCACTACCAAGACCCGCTACCGGCAAAATGTGTAAGAGAAATCAGCCACACTCTAGTTCCAATCTGGACCGAGATAATAAATGCCTCACTAGCACAAGGGACCCTCCCTGACTGCCTAAAAACGGGGCAGGTAGTTCCCATTATCAAAAAACCGACAGCTGATGCAACAGACCCGAATAACTATCGACCAGTGACCAACATCCCTTTACTGGCCAAACTTATTGAGAAATGTGTGCAAGGCCAACTGAGTCAACACATCGCTAAGTTCTCACTACTAGATGACTGCCAATCAGGTTTCAGAACAGGACACAGCACTGAAACTGCGATATTGCATATTGTTGATGACGCTTTACAAGCCCTTGACCAAAATCATGCGTGCCTACTGATTCTACTAGACTTGTCATCAGCATTTGACACGGTAAATCATGAGATACTGATGACCAGACTACAAGACAGGATGGGTTTATCTGGAAACGTACTGAAGTGGTTTAACTCCTTCCTACAGAACAGGACTCAGCTATTCCTGGTCAACGAAGCAATCTCCTCTCCGTGCCCTAACATAATAGGTGTCCCTCAAGGTTCAACGCTATCCCCAGATCTATTCAACTTGTATGTAGAACCTCTCACGGAGATTCTTCGGAAGTCACAGATCTCCTACCACATGTACGCAGACGACACGCAAATATATATGAAGATTGCCTGCAGTGATGACATTGACCTTATGAATGAAACGCTAAAGAGAGCATTGCATTGGCTAACAGCCAATCACCTGAAACTGAATGCCAATAAAACAGAATTCCTGTTAATCTCACCGACAAGGAGTCATACAGAGGCAAAGGAATGGGCGAAATTGGTGACTGCGCTTAACTGCACCCCGACCCTAGTTAATTCAGCCAAATCACTAGGAATTACACTAGACAAGAACCTAGACATGAAAGATCACATCAACTCAATGGCCAAGGGCGCCCGCTTCCACTTGAACTATCTAAGGAAATTGAAACCCTTTATCTCTGAAGCAGATCTAAAACTTGCTATCCAATCGCTAGTTATCTCGAGGATCGAATAGGGCTGCACTACGTTAGCTGGCCTACCGAAAACATCCACTGCACCACTAAAAGCCTGTCTCAACGCCGCGGCAAGACTCATCACAGGAACGAGGAAATTCGACCACATATCTCCTCACCTGAAGGCACTAAACTGGTTACCCTACGATGCTAGAATTAAAATGAAGATGGCCTGCATCACACATAAAGCGGTCCACTACAACATGCCGAGATATCTAGCCAAGAAAATTTAGATATCGGGAGGTAACAGATCAACTAGAAGCTCTAAAGAGCTGCTATTGCGGCCGGCCTTCTTCCAGAAAAAAAAGACCTATGACCGAGCTTTTTCGGGAGCCGCCCCCAGAGTCTGGAATTCACTCCCTCCTTACATCAGGAAGATTCAAAATATCGCAGCATTTAAAAGGGAACTGAAAAGCCACATGATGAGTAAATACCCAACATAGAGATGCCCACAGACCAGTGATATGAACATTTCTGCCAAAGAGGACTGGAGTCACCATGAACTATTGGAAGACCAATAAGACAAATGACTGATTCCACCCAAGCTTCGGCTTTACACTCTATTGCTACCTCATTATTAGGTGATATCTGCACTATGTCTCTCACCTGAAGATATTACCCCCACCTTAACCGGTTAATATTTATGATCGATGCATCTAGCTATACCCATTCTACTCTTATTGCTAACTACTCTGATATTGACCTGTTAATAATATACAATCCTACCTCATAGAACTTGACTGTATGACTATGACACAACCTAAACGATATGCACCCCCTAACGCTAACTGCTCAGGGGTTAGGAATATATTTACCTAATCACCCTAGATAGCACATTACCTCCTACCTCTATATTTGTTTTGCTGCTATAACTGCTACTATAATGTCAACTTTTTAATCTTCTATGTCAATATGTAATCCCCTATCTAATCACCCCAGATAGCATACCGTCTTCTACCTCTATATATGTTTTGCTGCTATAACTGCTACTATAATGTCAATCTGTAATCCCATTTGTTAAGCGCTCTGATACCCACGGGTCTTGTCCGCGCTATATAAAACACTATAAATAAATAAATAAAATAAATAAATACATATATATAGACGTTGTCCAACTTGTCGCACTGCTTGTTTTTATTGTACTCTGTCAATCACTTACCTAACAGTGACTCTGCAGGTTGCCACCATAACATTAATATACAATCTGTTACTCGCAGAAGTGTGGCTCAATGGTTAGAGCGGCAGACCCTGATGCAGAGGTCTAGCCTGGGACCAGGGTTCAATTCCCCGCCTCGGCGGGTCTTGGGCTCAAAATTCCACAGACCTGATAATTCTCGCCTCCGGTGCCTATTCCAATCATGAAGTCCCACACTGCAACTCTGGGCAATAGCTTGCTTAATCTCCACAACGGCCCCCACAACGCTAAGGATGCCTGGCCTCCACCTTGGGGGTGCCCAGGAGTGGACACCTCACAGGGAAAGCCAGGATGGGTTCCACAGCGGTATTCGTACAAGCGCCTTGAGACCCTTGCGGGTGAGTAGTGCGCTATACAGGTATCAATTTTTACAGCTCATAGCGTCTCCACACAAACCCTGAATAAGTGCACCAGGCCCGCCCCAGAGAGCAGCTCGCGTCCCACGGGGCAAATGAGTTTTCGTAATATAAACTGAAACAGCAACAATACCACAAAACATCACGGAAAGCCCACCTCCTAGCCGAACATCATAACCCCGGCCTCGAGGCACACCTGCGTCACACTGCACTCAATTGCAAAACATCGGCTGCACCCACGAGCAAAAATGTCACAAGTCAGGAGGACATGGGCTGAGGGAGCTTCAAGGTGTCACGTCACAGCCTCTGGAGGACGGGCAGACTCGTGATGACAAGATGACCCCAGGAATGTCTTTTCTTAAACTGATGCTGTCCCACTCCGAAGTTGGTAACGCATTTTAAAGGCCTAGGAGTATTTCCCCTTTATGATTAAAGCATGCTTTATATGCAGTTGCGGTCGGCATCGCATGACGGGTGGGTGGGGGGTTGCGCGTGATGGGGGGAGGCAGGAGCAGTCGCAGCTCGGGGGGGTGTCGCGCAGGGGGGAATTAAATATGAAAACAAAAGCAAAACTCACCTCTGCTTCCCTTGGCCGCTTTCACGTCCTCACGAATGGCAGTCCAGCAGCCCCTCTCAGCCAATCCTGGCGCTGCTGCAGCGCCAGGATTGGCTTGGGGTACAGGTTACTCTTCGCCCTCAGCACGCCCATTACGGGCATGCACAAAAAAGCACAAACACAGTACGCATGAGTGGCCACGGGTAAAAAATTCACCCTCCGTCCCCACTCATGCGCACTTGTGTTGCTGCCTGTGTTGCCCTGGTGACAATCATGTCAGTCAACATGACGCTGGCGTCATGCTGACTGACATCATTGTCCGTTCTCCCTCGGTGTTTGAACTTAAGTAAACTGATTCAGTTTACTTAACTTCAGAAATGCCAAGGGAGCTGCGGGCGGGAGGGGTGCTACGCCCCCACGCCCTAATGGACGCACCGCTCCTGGTGAGCACTATGTCCCTGCAAGCATCCGGCACATTGCCATGGTGGGATGAGATGTAAAATGTCAATAAACCTAGTGATATAAACATAATTGATTGGTCCTGTGGGTAAGTTGCATAGACTTTTTGAGACTTGCATGGAGCCCTGCTTACAAGGCTGTCACCATACAGCAGACCCTCCTCCAGTGTGCCAGCAAATAGGCCAAACCTAGTTTGTGAGCAGATTTTACTCTTCTCAAGCTGGGACCATATTAGTCTTGTTCTTTGCTCTTTTCCATTACTTCATCCGTTGACTCTGGTTTAGTTCATAGTCCTCCAAACTGATGTAAGATTATCGGCTTCAAACTGCCTCCTTCGTCCGTCCCCATCTCAGTCTGATAGCACAGTTTGGTGGTCCCCTGGCCTAGCATGTCTGCCGCTTTAAATGGACTGCAGTCACGACCTGTGCTTACGACTCATGCTTACTCCTTGTAAGTTGTTTCTTAAGTAGCCTTTTATTAAGCCAATGTACTTAACTCAATGAGACACAAATGAGAAAATATAGTCATCTTCTCAGAAATGTTTTTTTTTATTATTTAGAAATAAGTTGATTTGTGTCTTTCCAGTGATACTGCACCCTTAAATACTTTTGCTGGACTCCTTGAGTTCTCTGTCATTTCCCCCGAATATTTCATATCCCAGAGAACACAACGACTGACAACCATTTGGAGCACCTGGATGAGATGTTAGATGTTTAATCTTGCCACTGCATGCTTTGAATTTCACGGACCTCTACTGACTATGTGCTTACAGAGTGTCTTTTGAAAATTACGCATGGAATTCTTATTTAATGTTGCTACTATTGTAGTACAATTTGTGTCTGTCTGTATTTCAGCCAGAAAGGCAAGTTAGTGTTTTTAAGTCGAGCCTACCAAACAGCAAAGCTGTCTGGTTGCAAAAGATCCATTGTCAGCTTACTAAGAATTCACAGTGGATGTAAATGCTACCCATTGGTTACTATTGCTTGCCTTTATTTTCACTCTCATTTGCTTCCGTCTTATTCAATGGCTGGCCTTATCCATCTTGGTTTGTCCCTCCCCTGTGGAATAGCCCTTTTACTTGTGTCTTTATATTGCTTACTTTTAAGGAACTCGTTTTTGTAAACTTTTTTGCTTAAGGACTCCATGGGTGTGCATGTTTTTTCCAGCTGTCTTGCCCGTGTTGTTCTTTTTCCCTGCACTCTGTGTTGCTCTTGCTTGCATGCCTTTCTCTTTGCCCTTGTGTTGTTCTCTCACTCATGAGCGTCTGCTCTCACCCTCCTTGTTGCTACCGGGTGCTCTTCTATTCCCTTTACCTCCCCCACTATCCCAATCTGCTCCACCACTGACCTTCCCTTCCCTCCCTGTTAATCACCATAGAACCCATAAATATTTATGTTTCCGTTATCCATTTTTTAAAGCACCAAAACTCAGAGGTTGTCCACAACAATAGTAGTTTGAGTTCTGATACTATCCTTGCTGTGATCGTTTATTTTTTTGCTATTTTGTAAAAACGCACACAGCAGGTTTAATCACCCAGTTCAAGAGTACTCATATTTTCAACTTGAGAAAGCTGAAAGGTTGAGTCAACCCTGCTGAGGTTTCAGCAAGTAATGTGCAGGTGCATATTCTCAGTAACAAGGGCTTAAATCGCTAAGTCTAATGTATTGGCTGCTGGAATAATGGGCGTTTCTGGGCTGCGATTGATTGGTGGTAGAGCTGATATTAATCCAGTCGCCTATGATTGACCTGAAGTATATTTCTTGCTGCTCCTATATCCCCCGCTACCATTTTGATTGGTCTAGTGTGTTTCTAGAGTTCCTGTTAAAAGGACAATAAGAACAGGATAGTGGTGAAGAGACCAGTAGAGGACTCAGAGACGAAATACTGTACTGTGAGTATCCAGCAGCCCTTGTACACTGGTCATGCAGCCTCTGTATTAGACATGGCCTTTAACATTTTATTTTTTATTTATTTAGATGTTTTTTTATAGCGCAAGCTTGACCCTTGAGGGTATCAGAGCGCTTTAAAGAGAGCAGCATGGTGATAGCAATGAAATCAATATCAACATATAGGTGGCAAACAGGGAAGGAGGGAATGTTTACAAGGTTCATGGAGTAGAGGGGAAACATCAATAAAAGCCACTACCCACCCGACACTATTCCTTCTGATATGCTGATACTGTCCCAATTAAAAAAAAAACAAAGGAGATAAAAAGTGCGCCAGATGTTACACTGAAAGGCACCCAGGAAATCGTCGACTAATGGTTAAGATCGAATAAAGATTTAATGAATGGTAACCGCAGAAAATGCCCACTATCGGCAAATCTCATTATCCTGTTTGCCTGGTCCAACAAGGCGTCATGGATGTGAAAGGGATCTTCTAATAGAAAAGTAGGCCACGGGGAAAATGTCTAACTATTGTTGACCTGAATTTGGCATGTGCATTTGTGGTTGCTTCTTAAACTTAAATGTTTTGATCAAGAGGGTGAATGGTTTGGCAGAGCTAGGGCCCTCCTCCCTTTTTGCTGTCAGCCAGGCTCAACAATATTTGTCTTTGTTAGTCTGTCACATGCAATTTTAACACATTTGAAATCTTGATGATTTGGCCGCCTCCATTTTCCACCTCTAAGGGCTCTTCATTATAGTCCCTCCTTTGTTGAAAGCTACATTTTAGGAGCATGGAAGGGAAGGGGGATCTGTGAAAAGCGACAGTGTGGCTCTGAAGAAAAGAGGGCTTAGAATTGGAAAGCTAAAACAGACCTATTTTCATTTATTTAACCCATGACTGTGAAGACCTACCTGCTTTTAATAAATAAGTCACTCAAGCACTCATTTGAATGCAAAGATTAATTTCTGATGATGTTTTCTCAAAGTAGCGTTAATTGTGTACTCTCTGCCCTGGCAGTCGCTCTAATTTGAAAAGGCTGCTTGAGGTCCTCACAATCGTGCTTTCTCCTTATTGATGTGTAATCAAAAGAGGTACTGAATGAAGTGTTCTTTATTGAATTGTTGAAAGAGGACTGGAACATAGGAGTGAAGTGCGTGCCTGCAGGAGCCTAAACAACTAAACAAAGACAAACAAAACATCATTTTAAAAAAATGGGTCCACTGGTGAATCTCAACAGGAGAAAAAATTGCCGAAGTGTTCTAAAAAAGTACCACAAAATGAAAACTTTCTTTCTGTGAGATGGCAGTGTTTTTTCCCCTCCGCTTCCTCGACCTTGGGGTTTGCGACTCTCCGACAAAGCACTAGCCCATACATGCTTGGAAAAGGCGAGTGTTAGTCTGAAAGGGCCCGGATTCCATTCTTGATGTAAGAAAAGAGCGTGGGGTGCGGTGGGCACCTTGAAATGTACAGTTCGTCTTGCCATTTACCAGAGGGACGACTGCTGTGAAAACACCAAGACGTCTGGCCCTCGTAAAACTAGATTGGCTGCTTAAAGCAACAGAACCTAATAGGCTAAAACATGCTCAGCCTTCGTTCCATTTTAACGGGCACTGTTCGCTTGTCTTTGTGAGATCGATGCTACTGAACGGCAAATGGGCAATAGATAGTATGAAAACAAATCATATTTACATTTAGAATGCATTTCATGCTCACTCAGAACAGTAAAAGCGAATCAAGTAAGGTACTAGCTAATTCTTGTTGTCTTTACTCGAGAGCTTACATTTGTCAAAATACCTTAGTATTCTACAACATGTACCCTTGCTGGACCCGAGACCCTGTTGTATACAAATACACCACCGAATGGTTCTTTGTGTTTTAGCGAGGGTGTTTCCTTTTACAGCTAGGTTATTAATGCAACAAGAAGATGGTTAGGGAGGAGAACGACTGGAACCCCGTTGACATTGTAATAGAGCCACATGATTCCAGTGGACCAACATTCTGAGAACAAAATGTCTGATCTGTGCTGTCCATCCTCTCCAACAAGGAAAGAGCCCTTGGCCCTTCCCCACCTCTCTCCGTAGTTCCTCAGCTACTGTTTCCTCACTCTACAGACAGCGGCATTTTGGAAAGTGCAGCAGCTGCTAGTTGTACCAGCTAGTGTGACTAGGAGTGTGCAGCCTGCTTTCATCACTAACCATCACATCAGACTTGCCCCTGTTAATGCTCACCATCAAAAAGAATATAATAATCTCTTTTTTCTTAGAGGTTGGGATGTTCACATTTTCAACTTACAACAGACCGATTGCTTCCTTTCGACGTAAAGGCTTTTAAGTGTTTATGGTAAATTTTCCATGGCTACAATCGTACATAACCGAGGCATACTTCCACTTCAGTATTGTGTATAAAAACACCTGAAGCTTTCGTCCCCTCTTGTCTTTCAATCATGGGTTATTGTTTCAAAGCTTCTCTATTCTCTCCAGACTTCTACATATTGTGTCTGACTTATTCTCATGAACAACACTGTTTCAAGGAACGACCCTTGACCTTAGCGTTGCCTTTCATTACGTACATATTGCTTTTTTAGACCAACCTATCCTCACTTGTACTCGTAAAGAACATTAACAGTTGGTATCTTGAGTGATGCATGTTTCTTCAAGTGTGCACACCTTTTGTTTGCTTATCAACCGTGGATATTTCTAGCCAGCATTTAAGCCATGTGTTCAAAGGAATGGATGCATGGCTGATCTTGGATGACCTAAAGTGGCCTTGTAGCGCCGTTGCTTGAACATGAAAAACCTTGGAAAAAACAATAGACAAGATGCATTTGGCAAAACAGGAACAGTTTATTTAATTAAACAGTGCGGCCGGAAGAACAGTTACAGGCATAGGGTCTCAGGACTGTCATAATCGATTTGTAATGGGTTTTTATGCAATTCATTGAAAGTCATAAACAGTTAAGTCAATCATTTTTGGTAAGGAATGCGAACCGCTGTCTGTGGAGTCGTAACTTAATGTATCTGATAGGGAATCCAGGTGGGCCTCGAGCTTGAGCGGATACTATGTGGCTAGTGGGTAACGTGTCCAGATATCCGGCATGGGGAGCGCCTGTTCACTGTGTGTGCTGTGTCCTGATTGGCTACATGTTCCTAACTTTTCGGAGCATCTGACTTTACGGAGGTTTGGGAGCGCGCTTACCTCTGTGTGCTTTATTGGGCGCAATCTCCGTGGATCATCCTGGTGTTGCTGCGCCTGTTTGTGGGACTGATCTGGGATTTCCTGTTTGTGCGTTTGTCTGCTGGCTACATGCCGCCCCATCTGTGACCTGTCAATCAGTGACCTCAGGCCTGCGTCTGGGAGTCTGCCTAACTTCATAATTTCTGAGTCGGGGATGACATGGAGTTCATAACGTGTGAATTCGTTTTTTTTTGTAAAATTTTTATTTTATTTTGAGTTGCATAGGAAAATAAACATAGGGCTGCGGGGGAACCGCACAGAACCCAAAATCATGGTAAAATCCTTGTACGCACATCAGCAGTGACCCAAGCCATATCATACGCATATCCAGCCCAGGCTCGAGACAACATAGCAATTAGGACCACTGTTCACAGTGTTCTACCAGCTTATCATTAGGTCAGTTCAGCTAAGACGACCAGTGCCGCAATGTGCCGGACCCCAGCCCTCCAAGTTCCATACAAGCGGTGCAGATAATCAATTCGTGGATCCTCCACAGCCCAAAAAAACAGAACAACCAACATCCCCATCCCACCCCCTCCCTCCCCCCCGGTGGTGACGCCATTCACTCAACACTCAATCACATCCACATTACACTTGAAAGAGGTGCATCGACCTCAAAGAGGCCGGGCATACGGCCGAGGGCAACCCCTTAGACAGAAACGTAACCAGAGGACCCCACTGATACCGGAAATTCTTATACTGGCCCAGGAAGATGTCCGCCACTCTCTCCAGACTGAGCAACCTCCACAGCCGCGCGTGCCACAATGAGACCGCCGGGGCCTCCTTTTTCTTCCAGGCCGCAGCCAGTGTGAGCTTCGCTGCGCCGAGGCACAGCCACAAAATCTTTTTATCTGCTCTGGTCTGATAGATGAGGCCAGGGTCACGCAGCCCTAGCAGGACACAGGCCATAGAGTCATCAATGGGATAAGTCAATATGTCCTTCATGTGGGAGAGGATTTCCTCCCAGTACGGACGGATCACCGGGCAGTCCCACCAGATATGGCGGAAGTCCCCCAAAAGTCCGCAACCCCTCCAGCATTTATCCGAGGTCCTCGGGAAAATGCGGTGAAGCCTAGTCGGGCACATATACCATTGCATGACCGTTTTGAGGTGGGCTTCCCTCAAGTGCAAGGAATGGTTAAAGGACGTCAAGTCGCGCCACAGCGCCGACCATTCCGCGTCCGAGACATCTCGCCCCAGCATTTCCTCCCATTGCCCCATATAACGAGGTCGAGGAGCTATCGCCGATTGAAGCAGCAGCTGGTAAAGGAAGGAAATGGCCCCCTTCATGGCAGACGTCCGCAAAATAAAGGCTTCAAACGGCGTCGGTGGTCTCGTAGCCGCCTCCACCACTCCAGGCGACGTAGCCCAGTGAAGCAGCTGAACATGCCGGAATTGTTCAGTCTGGGGGACCCCATAATCCCTCATACAGTTAGCGAAAGTGAGGGTGTCCAGGCCGTGGAACAAATGGGTCAACGCCCGACACCCCCCCTCCCTCCACACCGCAAACGGCCCCTCATGTAGCGCCGGCGGGAAAGCCGGGTTGAAATGCAAGGGCGTAAACGGCGAAGGGAACGTGGTCCAATGGTCATCTCCCGCCAGTGAGTCCCACACCTTCAACACCGTGCTGGTGGGAGTGCTGATATATGCATTGAGGGGGCGGTCCTTCTTCGGTTTCCAGGCCAGGTCCCAGATTGACCTACCGGCAACGCATCGGTCCATATGGAGCCAGTGTTTCTCGGAGGTCTGTTGCGACCATTCTACCAAAACTCTCAGTTGCGCCGCTTTGTAATATAACTGCAGGTCCGGGAGCCCAACCCCACCCTCCGATCTCGGTCGACGGAGAACCGCATAGGAGACCCGTGCCTGACCCCCCTGCCACACGAAACGCAATAAAGAAGTCTTGAGGCGCCGAAAGAAATCGCTGCCCATGGGGATAGGCAAGGCTTGGAACAAATATAAGAATTTAGGGAGGAGGACCATCTTCACGGCATGGATTCTGCCCAGCCATGACAGAAACTTCGGCTTCCACCTGTCCAATTCCGCCCGGGATTTCGCCAGCAGGGATGGGAAATTAGCCTGGAATAGCCCGCCTACCGTCGGAGTCAGATGGACCCCCAGGTAGACAATCGAACCCGTGGCCCAGGCCAACGGAGTCAGCGGCCGCACCCTGTCCCTCTCGACCTGCGACAGGGTAAGATTCAGGATGTGCGACTTGCTATAGTTGACCTTAAAGCCCGCCACTCCCTCAAACTCCAACAAGGCCTCCCTGACGCAAGGAAGCGAGCTCTCCGGATCAGTAACAGAGAGCAAGACATCGTCCGCGAAGAGCGAAATCTTATGCTGTTCCCCCGCGAATGGTAAACCTCGGATCCCATCATGCTCCCGCACCGCCACCGCCAGCGGCTCAATGCTCAGCGCGAATAGCAGGGGGGACAGAGGGCAACCCTGTCTAGTGCCGCGAGTGTGAGCAAAGAATGCCGACATATGACCATTCACCGCAACCCGGGACCGGGGGCAGCAGTAGTTGGCCCTCACCATAGTGATGAAGGTCTCCGAAAAACCAAAGGCAGTCATGGTATTGAAAAGGAACCCCCAATCCACCCTATCGAAGGCCTTCTCGGCGTCCAGGCCCACTAGGACCGCCGGTATACGAAATCGTTCCGCTTTTTCTATGAGATGCACCACCCGACGTGTGTTATCATGCGTCTGGCGCCCCTTGATGAAGCCAGACTGGTCCGGATGGATCAGCGCCGGCATAAGGTCTTGGAGCCTACGCGCCAGGATCGCCGAATACAGTTTGGCGTCCAAATTAAGAAGCGCTATCGGGCGAAAGGAGGCGCATTGTGCCGGATCCTTCCCCGGCTTTGGCAAGACCGTAATCATCGCCTCCGCCAGGGAGCCAGTGGAGGAACCAGAGGCGGCCACGTCATTAAAAAGGGCGACCAAGAAGTCACAGAGCTCGGAGGCGTAAGATTTATAAAACACAGCAGTGTAACCGTCCGGGCCAGGCGCCTTGTGAAGCTTCAAGTTCGTAATAGCCGCTAGCACCTCCTCCCTGGTAATCGGTGCCCCTAAGAGCTCATTCCATTCCTTAGACACCTGCGGAAGGGGTAGACGCCCCAGGTATTCCTTCTGGGCAGCCGTTCCTAGTTGTTCCCCCTTGTATAGGTCCGAGTAAAAGCGACCGAAGATGGCCGCCTTCGTCTCGTCCCGATGCTGCAGCTGTCCAGCAGAGTCGCGAATCCCTCCAATGTACTCACGTTCCCGCCTGTCACGAAGCTGTCGGGCCAAGTGCCTCCCCACTTTGTTACCACAAGAGTAGGACTGTCGGCCCAACCTCAGTAGGGTAAACTCCGCCCTGTTACTGTAATGGGCCCTCAGTTTCCCCCGTACCGCCGTGAGAGGCCGGAGGGTCACCCTCGAGGGGTTGAGTTTATGTGCCTGCTCGAGAGAAGCCAGTTCAGCCTCCAGGGCCTCCCTCTCCTTGCGTCGCATCCTATTGAGTTGCGCGTTAAGGCCCAAACAAGTGCCCCTGATGGACGCCTTAAAGGCATCCCACGTGTTGGTTACCGAGGTATCAGACGGTGGGTTGAGGGCAAAGAACTCCCTAATGGCCACCCGCAGCGCCTTGTTAGAAGCCTCGTCCCGAAGCACCGAGGCCGGGAAATACCATTTCCGTTGCCCGGAGCCTGTCGACGACCAGCGCAGAGTAAGTACCAGCATGCTGTGGTCCGAGACCGAGAGGGGCAGTATGGTGGAGTCAAGGACATCTCCTCTAAGAGCCTGGCTAAGGAATATATGGTCCAGTCGGGAATATGAGCGGTGTACATGAGAAAAAAACGTGTAATCCCTGGACGTTGGATGTAGAAACCGCCACCCATCAACCAACCCCATGTCCACCACTTTTTGCCGCGACACCTCTGAGAACACACCAGTATCCGCCCTGCGAGCGCCAGAACAATCCAGCGCCCCGTCCCACACCAAATTACAGTCCCCCATGATGAACAACTGCCCTTCAACAAAATCACCCACTTTCTGCAGTAAACCTTGCAAAAACTTATTCTGGCCAGTATTAGGAGCATACAGCACAACAAAGGTACAGAGCCTCCCCTGAACCAACCCCCTCACCATCAACCAGCGGCCCTCCCTGTCCGTGCGTATCGCCACAGGCTGGAAACGCAGCGAGGCATGGAAGAGGAGGGCCACCCCCTTGTGCTTTGTGGACGCTGAGGATCTGTATATCAGAGGATATGCCTTATGCTTAAGACGCAGCTCATCCGTGCGTGTAAGGTGAGTTTCCTGCAGACCCACTATATCTAATTGGTGGTCCGTTATATATTTCCACACCCTTTGCCTTTTCTGCGGAGAGTTCAGTCCCTTAACATTCCAGGTCCCTATGCTAACAGGCATCGGGAGACAAAAAACAAGAATCCTCTATAACTCGGGGGCAGGCCCTCCACCCCTGCCGGAAGATGCCCTGGTTACAACACATGTTAAGATCAGGCTCCCGCCAACCCTCCGCCCCACTGTCCCAACCTCGAGTCCCAAGCCCATCCGCCTCGCATCCCCCATACCAACAGCACCTCCCAGTCTCCCACTCACCACCACACAACACCATCCACAGCACGACCGCGTCACCACCAACACCCCCCCTCACCCCCAACCCCAACACCCCAAACATCCCCTCCAAGACCCTCCCCCCCCCCCAGAAACCCCCTCACAAACCATCAGAAGTCCAAAAGAGTCCTCCATGGGACGGCAAGGAGACATCGGCCGATGTCCCCCACGAGTCTCGTACCTGGGCGTCTTCTCACAAAGTACATATGAACCCACGATACCTGCAGGGGTGCGCCCCTCCGGCGCCAGCCAGATCCCTCTTCAGAAATCACGCCGCCCCGGAACCAAGCTGAGAGGCAGACAGCGTGGCGGTGGCAACCGAGGCCACCGCGTCGACCCGTTCTTGCATGCTGGTGGGCCTGTCAGGCACCCTCCTCCCCCCCTCCCCCCCCACCCGTGAATTCGTTTTTATACATGAATGTATCGTTCTTCATATCGACATCGACTTTCTCAATGTTAACAGTGCCAAGCTAGTGTAATTAGATGTCAAAATGTCAATAACCTTTACAATCTAATTAGACCTACAGCTATTTCAGTGAGGTTACTGGAGCTTTGGGATGGAGAGGGATTCAATCTTAATTCAGTATTTGTCAGTATACTCTGGCTTCCTGCTTTCAGTTGTTCCCCACTGCCTTCCACCTTAGGAGCAATTTCCAGCGCCAGGATACCTGCAAGGTGACAGCCGCGCTATATAAGTGTTTTAAATAAATAAAATAAAAATTTAAATAAATAAATAAAGACTAAATCCTCCAAGCAAAGCAGGCGTAATACGTTGAAGGCTTGTGAAACAGTTCATTCCCTGAAAAAGGTTTACAATGGTAAAATAAGGTTACAGTTTTCCTTGGTCTGACAGTTGTTCTACCTCTACACACAAAAGAACCTGGATTCCCAATTGTGGAAAAATGGTCTGGGGAACGAGAGGAAGTGAACAGTCAGTTTGCGTCCTCCCAACTGGAACACTGACAACACAAAATGGGCAAATGTGACTGGTACAGAGAATCGCCTATGGGGAAATAACCATTGTTTTGGAACTCTATAAACATATTGTCATGTTTCACTACATATAGGGGACCAACTGTCACACCATTTCGTAACCTAACTAATACTTAAAAGGGCTCTATGGGGGGACTCGAGGGGTAATCCCTTGTATTCACACTCTGAGTTGGGGAACAAACATGGAAAACCGCATTAGAGACTTTTATAATGAGAGAATCTATTATCACACCCTCCCCTGTAGAGGAAAGCCCACACACTTTGTCAACGGAAATTTCACTCTGTTCCACATATTCGTGGCCGCAGCCCCTCCAAATGTTAAAAAGGACGTAGGTAAGGCCGTTAATAAGCGTTGCATGCATGCTAGTAGGGGAGTGCCCACGATCACATTGTTGTGGTGTGCGTCACGTGATGCACAGCGTCACAGCCAGACTGGGAACAGCAATAAGCCATGGCAATCTGCTTAACAGTTCCTGACGGCCGAGGGTGTGGGCTGCTAGTGAGAAGCACTGCTCTCGCTGCACCGCTCCCGCTTTTGTTACAGTGGCCGATATTGCAGCACTGGTGCAAAACTGGCCCCCAGTAACAACAAGCATTTACAATGCAATGGTTTCGCCTTTTGAAAAGTTTGAGCTATTGGCATTGTAAATGACAAAATTTGTATTTATGTGTTGGTTTTGAAAACAGATAAATAAATGTCATTGTCATTTACAATGCTAATAGTTTAATCTCTGGCAAATGCAACACAAAAACACACAGACCCACACACACAGACCCACACACACCAACAGAGCCCCACACACAGACACACACACACAGAGCGTTTCCTCTGCTTGTTAACGTTTTACACATTGCGTTGCGCCGAAAAGCTGCGCGGTGCTTTTTAATCACTATACAGGTAGGTGTTAGCAGCTCATAAGCATGTACTTACATCTGCTTATTTTATTTAATGCATTTTTATAAAGTGCATCTTTACCCAAAGGTGTCAGAGCGCTGTACAATAGAACCAGTTATGTTACTGGAGAGAAATGTTACAAAATAGAACGCTACAAAAATAGCAGGACACAATATCAAACACAGCAAGCGAGAAGAGGTAGGGAAAAACATAGAAGGCAAGAACACACCTTCGAACACAGCAAGCAAGGAATGTATAAGAAAATATTACAAATTTACAATGACTAACGATAACGAACTTCCTAGATTGGTCAAAATCAAACAGCTTGGGCTGTTCGGTAGACGAGATGTAAAAAGGGCCTACATGAGATGCCATCGCAACCTTGCACTTGCTGGAATGCAGCAGCCAAACACTATGCCTAATTATGTCCCAAAACCTTTAAGCACTCCAGGGCACTGCTAAAACACCTACAACCAGTAGTCTGAAAGGCCATCGACCTTTTTAATACTGACAAGGGTTGAAATATAGTCCCACTCCCTGCTTATACTGATGACCAAGTGGGTAAAGTAAATACCAGTGAAAAGAGACTAACATTTATCATAGTGTACTTCACAATAAAGTGAAAAATATAAACAACAAGAAGTCCCTATTTTGACACATCGTGACCTTTAACTGAAAGAATGGATGGAACTAGTGGAGGAACGCGCATTGTACACACATCTGAGAGGACAGAGCATGTTACGGAGCACCAGTTTTTTATTGGTTTAATGGCCAATGGTTGTTAGTTGCATAAGATAAATAAGCACCAACTATGGCTTTGTTGTATAGAATATTAACATTGTTTCAATTCGGAAATGATGAGACTGTGAAAGAACTATAACAAGTCTCTTTGAAGTTACGTCAAAGGCAGTGATGAGTGGCACTGCTGCAGAGTTAAGATTTGTTTTCTTCATCCTGAGGGCAAAAATGGAGAGCCCGATAGGGACCCGTCTCGGCAACTGATGTTTAGAATTGCCGGTGCTCAGTACCAGCAGGACCCAGCCCACTTTGTCGAAACGCTTGCACTTGTTAAATAAATACACTTTTTAAATGTTTACAAGATGTTTGTTGCGCGTGCTAGTGCACCGGCTCTTAGAGCCAAGTCAGACCCTTGATTCGGCTCTAACGCAGCGCTCCCCGTTAATTTGTTGGCTCGCCATCCTCTACTGCAAAATAACATGTGTCTCTGCTTTTACTTTTAAAACCGTGTCTCAGCTAAACTTAAAGAAATCCCCATAAGCATCCACTTAATACTTTTTCCTTTGCTTCAAGACATTTGTGTGACTTCCTGTTACATAAAATATCCTTTCCACAGAAGCTTAGACTACTGTTGTACATATCGAAGCCATCAGTATTGTTTTGCGCTCTCTTTCCAGGCATCTGTAAAAATGTATTATTTGTCAATGTTTTCTTACATATAAATGTTGGGGGAAGGAGCCCAGCTGCAACTTCTTCACGTGCCTTACATTCTAGGACCCTCTTGATTTCCCCTACAACCTCAGATTTCCCCTGCATTGCTTCGGCCATTTATTTCCACTTGAAATTACTCAATTATAAAAGGCAAAGCTATGATAATATGTCCTTCACCGTTATTTTGCGAAAATAATAACAGAAAATATGTCGGAGCTGTAAAAATCTGGACTTTATTATGGGATAGTCTAAGCAGTTTTGCTGGTGAAGAAATTATACATTTTAAGATCCCAGTGATTTTGGATATGAAAACTTTAGGGGTCGCTGGTCCGTCTGGAGTTATACCACAATACGGAGGACAAGCAATTGTATTTATTGTTAGAAAATGGCACCATAATAAACCCCCCAGCAACTCTAGCTGTCGACATTGTTAATTAGAAAGCCAATATTGATGCAGTGTAAAATAATTTATGGTTTAAAGTGAACAAACTGAGTGCTGTTTACAAAAGCATTCTTTTGAACGGAAATAATTGCAGCCTTCACTTGCATATATCACATTAGTGCTGTCCAATCATGTTCATTATTTTACTTATCTGATTTCACTCGCCAGCAGTTGGTACCTGGAATTATTACTGGGACCTCTTCCTGGTCTTGAAAAATAAAATACAGACACGGTAGAAAACTGAAATTTGATCTCGAATCCCTTTTTGAAGTCAGCAGATCGGCATGCGCCACCTCTTTGCCAAGCTCAGGCACTATAACAGAATAATCAGGATTTTAAGTGGGATCAAAAAACTGAGGGGGTGTTTCTCAGAGAGGCATGGCTGATGTAATTAGGGCGTGGCTTAAAACACATACGCTAAAAATCTGTGCTTAGCATAGTGTGCCACCTGACTGATAATTTGCTGATTCTGTCATTGCATGTATGCATGATATATATTACAAGTCATTACACCTACAACAAGCCAGGAGTATTGGCTTTGCCAATGGTTGTTAGTTGCATAAGATAAATAAGCACCAACTATGGCTTTGTTGTATAGAATATTAACATTGTTTCAATTCGGAAATGATGAGACTGTGAAAGAACTATAACAAGTCTCTTTGAAGTTACGTCAAAGGCAGTGATGGGTGGCACTGCTGCAGAGTTAAGATTTTTTTTCTTCATCCTGAGGGCACAAATGGAGAGCCCGATAGGGACCTGTCTCGGCACCTGATTTTTAGAATTGCCGGTGTTCAGTACCAGCAGGACCCGGCCCACTTAAAGCCCTGAGAATAATCTAGTGTGTCTTTAGCTGAACTCATACCCACACCTCATAAAGTAACTGTGATGCCCCTAATCATTTATGATTGTTGTAATTATTGCTGTCTTGAATGTAGGGCATAGCTGCTGATGAGGTATTGGTTACGGAATGTTTTTGTGTTTCTTGTAGAACATTGATTTAGATTTTCAAAGTGCCACTGGCTTAGAGCAAATAATTGACTTGATCGAGTATGCTGAAGGTTGGAGCAGTTCCGCTGGAGTGCTGCCTTAAATTGCACCCGTCACCAAGTTGCTAATTCATAGTTCATAATGGATGGTACAGACAGGCACCGGCTAGGAGAGCCATCTTTACGGACAACGAGAAGTTCAGGACCTGTCTAGCTCCAATTATTTCCTTCAAAGTGCTGATTAAAATAGTAGGAGAATGGCCGTGCTGATGGAAAGGTTGTTTAAAACCGCTTTCTTCCACTTTGATCTTCCATCTTGCTTGCTGTCATACAGTAGCAAAGGCTTGGCTTTTATTTAAACTGGCGGCCTATCGTATTTCCTTTTCATTCCCCTCAGAATGACATGCTACGTAATTGGGGGATCAAATTATCTTAGCTTGTATGGAGGCAGATTGTTCCGATTTTTAGGTCTCGCCTACAGAAAACTTTTAGCAGTGTATTTTCGAAGACCTATAGTGTACAATACCAATTCTTAGAGTGAACTTTTGGTCAGCCCATTGCTTGTCATGGGCAGACTTTCTTGTTTGCTTCTTGTTCAATGGCCTTCCTTCCTTTTCTTGTGTATGCGTCTCCTACTGGGTATATCTTCTTTATCATCCTTTTTATTGGATGACTTGTGTTCTTCTACTGCTCACGTTCTTTGATCTACTTTTCTTTTTCTCTGCGCACTCCATGGAAGTGCAAGTGTTTTCTTGCTCTCTCCCCACGTGTTGTTTCTCTCCTTCCAATACCCCTGTTCTCTGCTCATCCATTTAAACGCAGCAACAGATATATTTTTGCAGGGATTTGACTAAATAGCAGATTTATTGGATTCATTTGTGGCACTGTGAGAGGAGCAGGCTTCTGGGCTCACTTATCTGGCACATAAGGCAAAACGTAGAAAGGAGATATCTTTTACCTCTGAGACCCAGAAAAATGCTCCATGGGCTGCTGCAGAGCACCAAATGGTTGGAACAAAAGTAAATTGGCATTGGCAAGCGTTTTCCTGTAAATTCGGACACTTCTGTATACTTTGTAAACGAACATTTTTCATTCTGAGTTTCTTGTATGAAACATTAACCATCCTATTTATAAAAATTGAAAATATTGAATTCAATGTACAATTTTCCGATACCTTAAAATATGTTTTTTCCTCCAGTATTTTGATATTTCTTTCTTATCTGTTTTTTACAAACAAACACTGGCAAAGCTTGGCACTCACTTTATAAACATGAGACCTTATAGCTTACTCAATGCTTGCTTTTTTATAGTAGGGTTGTTGCCATCTGGAATATGTAAGCAATAATTGTGGGTTCGATGGATTTAACTATAGGGAAGAGGGTCCTGGAAGAGACTTCTCAATACTGATCAAATGTCGAAGTCTTAACACCCCAATTTACAGTACAGATACAAGTTAGGGTAGATAAGAATAGCTTTTGCTACCCCCTTCGAATTTCTTTGCAAACATTTGCATTTACCTAATGTGACAATGGAGCTTTTAAAATGAATGTGCCCTTAGCTTTTGCTAATAGTTGTGCCAATTGTCAATCATTTTTAAACGCCCACCAACATAAACAAATGCCGCACGCAGCACTACCCTTTCAGTCTCATTAATCGCATGATGTCATTTCCTGAGATAACATTGATGGTGTATTGTGGCATGTGTTATCACTTCTACTGTCCTGATGATTTTGGTGAATTCATGGGCATTGGGTAAAGGGACATCTTAGACATTAACATCCTGGTTGTGATCCCATAATCAACAGTAGGTAACCGATACTAACGGAGAAAAATCTAAAACGTAAAATCGAATGACAAAACTATACACGTCTGATTTTGGCCATATGCACCGGCCAGAGGAACACTGGTGCTTGTAAAAAAGATGATACCCTCATACATCTCAGATATTTGCAGGAAACCCATTGTTTTGGGACAAAAATGTAATTTTCTGTTTACTGGACTGCTTTGTCCCTTTCATCCATTTTGGCCGGTCGTTTGCAGCCAGAATGGTTGTCATATGAGTTTGTTCAGTGAGACAGTCTCTGCTACTCAAAAGCTGTCTCTGCCCTTACTTTCATTACATCATGTGGCTTAGTATATCTTTTAATTCTTTCTACCTATTCTTGTATGGAAGGCAAAGCATGGCAGCATAATATTCATTTTTTAAACTATTCTAGTGTAAACACTCACAATAAGGCTAGTATATCATGCTGAATAAAATCATCACCATTGTAGTGATACATTTATAGTCTTTCCAAGACATTTTCCTTTAGACCTGTTAAAAGCCTCAATCTTTTGTGTGGATAGGGATTGGATGTCATACATTAGGTTGTGACTTCTGTCCTGTCATGAGTTTGTGACTTAACTCTAAAATGTCCCTACCGGATGATATTGATCCACTGCCTTCTCTGTAGCTCAACTGTATTGAGAATTTCATGAATAAGCTGTGAGTAGGAATCTGGCGAGAGCGAGCTGTTATTTGAACCTTTGAGAAACCACAAGTAATTTTCAAAGATTACTTGAGACTGAGGTCGAAGTAGAGTTTCTCTATTAATCCTGATCAGTCAGTCCTGACTCTTTCCTCTGCATGAAATGGGCAACGGTGTTGTATGGGAGTAGCAGGACACAGAAAGCACCAACCATTTGTCTGCTGTACTCTCTAACCCCCTTGGCATGCCTCTGGTGTTCGATAAGGGACCCGTATCTCTGGCAGATCATATGCACAAGAACATATCCATTGCTACTACTTAGACTGTCTCTCCTAATCTTTGCCAAGTGTTACAAGTTAAACTCATGGGTCTGGGATGAGGCTACCTGATTGGGCATTTCTTCTAGAACTGAAACGACCTCGCTCCGTTAGCAATTTCCTTTTTTCAGTTATAATTCAAGACAGAGGTGTTGGGATTATTTGTGTTCTGGTCGCTCTACTCTGTGAATGCTGTTAGGGCCATTTTAGAATAAGCAAGATTTGTGATGAGGAAGCACAGGACAAAAGTTAATCTACTTTTCAGTATCATGAACTCTCATATCTCAAATCTTGATCTCCCCACTACAGCCTAAATGCCCTTCCTTCCTAATCCTTTGTTGCTCTGTGTTGTGTATGAGCACTAGGCATACCTTTGATAAAGGGGATGTGAGAAGGACCTAACCTGCTAGGGAAAGGAGCTCAATTTCAAAGTTGATCAAACATGAATATTCAAGGAGTATACCCTAGGTGTGGATCTATCATTGAAATGCTTGATACAAGCCACACAAAGTGAAATTTGTTTGTACTACTGCCGGTATGAGCTACGTTTTTTTAAACCTATTTAAGTTTATACAATCCATGCCCTAAAGACTCCATAATCACCCCATTCCTCTAGTCATTGCAGCACTTGCCGACAAAATGAATGGCCAATTCTGATCAAAAACAATCTGTCAGTTTAATTTGGGAGCTGTGTTGATAAATTCTTTGTGATTCCATTACCAAAATACCACTTTGTGGGGTTTAATGTATTTTGCAAGAGAGGAGCGCCCTGCTGCACACCACTTTTCCTACCAGTAACCCTAAAGTTCTAAACACCGAAAATCTCCAATACTTTCAACCCTCATATGTGGAATTTAGATCGAAAAATGACATACATCTTTATTTGCATGAGGAAGTCTAGTATATGACTGCAAATTGGTTGAGTAACATGTAGGTGTACAAAAGTTTGTAAAGCAGCTCCTTTCTGTTTCTCTTGAGGCTGATATTCCTTGAAACTCTTACTCCCCTTTACACATTCAAGTTATTTTTTGTGTGAAAAATAAGTGCCACCTCTCCAGTGTTTCCTTCGGCCTCACCCTTGGGTAGCTTTGGCTGAGATAAAAATGTAATTCTGCAAGAAGTGCTGGGTTAACCAAGAATAAGAAAGTACATTGTAAAGGACGTCCATGGATAGAGGACCTGTGGTTAGAAAAGGTACATATAAAAATAGTAGATTGTATTAACCAACATTATTGAAATTATAAGGATGAAAATGGGAGCAATCAGAATAACAACATTAAGCAAACTATTTAATCAAAAACTGTTGAAAATCAAAAGCATCAATAGGCCATTTTCAGTTTACTTAGAAACTATATATAAAGTAATAATCCTTAAAAAATCATCAATAAAGGCAGTATCCTTCAGCCTGCCTGATTTGTCATGGTCCTCCTATTGGTTGATGTGGTTCGGTATAGATCAGCCAGTAATACAGTATTGAACCACTCAGAACTATAGAGTTGAACAAACTCTGGATGTGCTGATGAACTTTATCAATACAGGCACCAACTGCTAACTAATGTGTTTAACTCTTCATGCTCTGCATAGATGTAAAGTTTCTCTTCTGGTTGTATTGTAACTTGTGACGTTGTAACACGAGACAACCTGAGTGCACACAGGCAAGAAGCATGTGTGCAGATCTTGCAGTGCCTACGTCTGGGCTCAGGCTTCTGGGTTCTTTAGACACAATTGTTCCTACCCACAAACTGCACCGGCAAGGTACTTACTTCCCTAGTTGAATTTCACCTCCTGCATTAGACACACCTCACACTTCTCTTAACCTACTCGAAATACATCAAAGAAACCCCAGGCACCCGGAAAGATGGACCCCAGGGTCTTTGGGGAGAAAAAAAACATGGCAACAGCTTGTAGACACTCAGGAAAAGTGCTTTATAAGCAAAATAAGCTAAAGTATCCTTTGTGAGAAGAAATCTGGTTTCGTGCATGAGTGATCACAGAGGTGCTCACACCTTGTAGGGAGTGCAGCACTTGGCAGTGTGATGCAAGAGGTGGATTGAGAGATGAGTGTGTAAATTATAAATACAGTTAAAACTAACAAATGTAGGCAGCTATACAGCACTAGCCTAGCTAGAGGGGCAGCGGTGTCCTGTGTGCATGTCCTCCAAAAGGGGACATCCGAGAAAGCCCAATAATCCATATGCCAAAATAGAATACAGCTATTCCATATGAATACATTGTTTTTTAATCAAATGTAGGGACATGCAATCTTAAATTACAACTGTGTGTTTAGTTTCAAAAACTTGCAGTTCTGTAGTTTTTTTAAGAGAGCTGGCATCTCATGCAGTGGAAGAAAAGGACAGACAGGTGGAGATTCGCCCCCTAAACTGGCTTATAGCAGCTATAGCAACACAGCACACGACAGTCATCTAGGTTCTGCAAAGGGTCCTAGCATAATGGCGTCTTAAACAAAGCAAGTCACTTTACATTTGCATTGTGTTGCACTGCTTGTCCTTGACGCAGAGCCGGAATACAAATCCTATTTATTTACTAAGCTTCTATTTCACATGTGATCGCAAGGCACTAAGGGTTTCTTCATGACAAAGTGTACTTCTAAATACCGGCTGGGCCAAACCAATGGGAGATGCCAGATCACTGGGGATTCTGTTGACACGGATTGTGTGGAAAGGCAGAGAAGTCTTTATGAAAGCTGAACTATCTCCCGCGCTTTTTTTTGTGCGATACCTCTTATGCGCGAGTTAAATTCTGCTTACTATTTGGTTAGCTGTGTGCACTTCAGGGCCCACGAATAGCATTCGCTGCAAGCTTCATCCGCAGGATTTCTTTCCTTGGGTTTGTTGCCAGGGTTTCTCACACCTCTGCCTCATGACCTCACCCCGGCAGACACTGATCAGTGCGCTGCGCCTGATGACGCAGCACTAATTGCACCGCCGAGCCCCCCTTCTCCATCTCATCAGTGCTTTATTGCCACTGGCACTTCGCCCATTGCAGGATCCGGTGAACGGAGGCAGACTTTGGGGCTCCATGAAAGATGCGAGTAGGACCTCGGTGTGTAATGAAGTGTACTTTGTCTTTTAATTCTTTGTTAAGGAAAACGACATCATTCTGCAAAGGGAGGTTGCATTCGTTCACATTTCGCTTTAATGCACACAGCAGTTATACTGAGTCCCTGTTTTTGATTGGCTTGCAGACGGAAAGTGGCAAATAAGTGTGTGAGCAGCAGCCCATTAGGTAGCAGATGCTCTACAGATGCCCCCTGCAAGTCAGTCATGATGAATTTCCAGTTCCACAGTCAAAACACACCATATGTGCCCCTTCTTAGATGCCACATACTAAACATAGGTTGTCAATTTATTTAGCATTCTTCGGGAATAGAATAAATGTGCAGTGACCAGATTACCACTTATCTCTCCTGCTTCTGAGGTACCGAGATATTGAGTGATGCAGCAATGCCACATCAAAGCTCAGATTTTTTTTATACAATGAACATTATTGATTGTATTAACAATAGTAGAACCACACAGTAGGTTGTAGGGATACACCACAGTTTCGTACATGGTTTGTGGCATGGAGGTAGCATCAAATAAAAGTTTTAAACCAATGAGAAGTGCAGATGCAATGACCCTAGGAAGACATACTAGTCACGATATCACCTGACTCACTCCATTTGGCCCAACCATTTACTCCATACTCGTTTGTGTTTCTTCAGGCAGGCTCTCGCTTCGTACACTGGTTACTCTTGCATCGCGCACCAATCCAGCAGTAGCGGCTCCTCCCCTAAGGTGGAGGACCGTTGCCCCACTGCTTTTGAGCAGTGTCGCTAAAGTAAAAATGAAATGATGATAACTCTGAGTTATCATTTTATTTTTTTCCTTGTTTGCAGCAGCTTTGCGGGCGGGATGGGACGGGGCTGCTTTGCTGACAGAGCAGGGGAGGGGAGAAGTGGTTTGCACTTCCTAAAGTGTGCATAAATGTTTGGCTCCCCCTCCCCCCCCCCCCCCCCCCCCGCTGGCTCTGGGAGCAGTTGTTCCATGTCCACCTGCAGTGCTTCATTTGTAAAAGAATGAGTGTTGGGCCTAACTTTTGGCTTGAATGTCGCCAGACACAAATGCCAAATATTTAGGCTGCATAGTCTTGATTCCACCGCATGCCTCTTTTATCCAATACCAGACACTCCCGGACTCTTTATCTCACTCTTTCAGGTTCTTGCTCATCCTATTTTTCATTATTTGTCACTGTATGTCTTTTTCTTCTTCTTTCTACTTTTCCTGTTTTTCTCACTCTGGGTGTAGGCCAAAGTCTGATAAGGAAAAATAAGTGTTTGTCCCCAAAAATGAGTGCCGGTAGCCCCCACCTGCAAAACTCGACTCAAATTAAGCACTGCCCACTTGTAAACTCCCACCTTCTCTGACTGACAAAACCACCCACTTAGGGCAAACCCCTTTCAAGATGACAAAAGAATACATTTCAATTTGTCTTTCTAATGCTGTGTAAGATACTTAAATCTAAGTGTGTTCTGTGGGAGGTGTGTGTTTATATATTAAATAGCCATACCATTTTTACAAAACCAGCAATAGCTCAATAGAATACTATTTTAAGGCAGTTAACGCAAGAGTGATACGTTGTGGTGTGGATTAATTGTGCCAGTTGTGTGAATAACATTAGCAAGCTTAGACACACATCTTAGTATGTGAAGCTAGTGAGACATAAAGATGTAAATGATACATATGTACAGCATTATAGGTGAGTGGTCACTCGTGCTTTGCTAGTTGCACTCCAAGAGGAGGCCTTGCCTGAGTAGACGGTTGTAGACAATTTCCTTGGAGAGGGCATAGGAGGTAAAATGACCATTACTTGAAAGTGGCACACCTTGGATTGGGTGATCTAGAGGATCTTATCTGTCAGATCGTAGTTTTTATGTTCAAGGGCAGTGGCCTTGTACCAGACTGTCAGCGGCAGATACGTGTATTGCTTTGAACTGAATTATCAGCAGTTTGTATTTTGCCCTGCTTTTAACAGAGAGCCATCCACCTTGGCGTAATGTCTTGAAAAAAAGGCTTTAGTGGCATGGTTTAGTATCTTGTCAAGTCGACGAAGGATTATAGGGTAGGCCCACTTTTCGACTATTGCAGTTGACCAGTCTGTATAAAGAATATAATAATAATAATAAATGATGGCTATATGTTGGCTCACAATAGGTTGGTTATCATTGATTCTGGTGGTATGAATGGCACTGCCCTACCTAGACTCCCCCTCCTCACCCCTCCGTCCCTTTTGTACAGTGATCTTTTGGAGCAGAGAAAAGAGAACAGGCACGTTTAGAACACCAATCCCCTGGGATGGTGGAGGGCTGTAGCATTTATTCAGTGCATAGAGACCTTTCCTTGGGTGTTCTTAGGCGGATGGAACTTCTACCGTTTAATTAGACCATTAAGTGCGGGATGTGAGGGAAGTGGTCATTAACAGTTTAAGGCCTTACTCTGGATTTTTACAGCCGGCAAGTATACTTCTGAAAGATGAGAGCTTTTCTCTTTGCATAAATTAATTTAAAATCACAGACTTTTATGAGTGCTCTTGAAGACACTAAATGGGATTCTGATTAATTTGAGTTCTACAAATTGTAGGACCTAATCGGCGGCTTCTGCGGACTGGGATTAAAAGAATTACATGTGCTTTTAGATGTATGGAAGCTCACAAGAAATGAAGAGCTATGGTGAGCATTCAATCTTAACCAGTAGAAGAAACATTATTTATAAAGCCAATCATTTTAGCTTTTGTGCAGTGAAAAGCTTTTTTAACCTAAAGTACACAGGTGCAGCACAGGCAGCTGCACTTCAAATTTGCTTCAGGACACATATAGTGGTAATAGAAGGAATACAGCTTCCAGTACACAAATATAGAAATAAGTGTGCTGTTGATATATATATATATATATAAAACAGTCCAATTTAGCATGAAAACAGGAAACTCCCTGGGATGTAAGAGGTATTAGGGAAGCCAAGGAGGCAAATCCCCAACGCAGCATTTTCAATCTATGTTGCATTCAGTGCATCAAACACATCTAGCATGGGAAGCCAAAGCCAAAGATTGCAAATGAACTGATGGAGGCTCACTAACTGAAGTTCCATCATTAAACAAATAAAAGAAATGGCCAATTTCCATAAAATGTAAAACTGTGAAAAAAGAAACACAAAACCCTACTGTCCCCCACCAAAATAAACAAGCATTGGCATAGCCAATAGGTCTCGCTTTTGGGACCTTATAAGTATTTAGTTATGCAGCACAATATCCTTGGTGCAACAACTTCAACTGTTGCATGGCTAAACACTTATAAGATCCCAAAGGCGAGAACTATTGGCTATGCCAATGCTTGGTTGTTTGTTTTTAACCTTGTTCGAAGGAGGTGTAAAAAAACTTCGTTTCATAATCTACAAGTATACAGTTTTAAATACTTTTTTCTAGACCCTCCATAGTTATTGTCCTACACTGCCAGTGCTGAATCCTACAAAAGCACCTCTGGCATCTCTACTAGTTCAGAGTGCACCATACGATGAGGAACAGCACTTAGTGTGAGTGAGGTTTCAGCGTCATTTTTAGCTCAGTTGCAGAGTAGGATGAGTTAATTCTGTGAAAAATGTTAATTTGAGGAGAATCTTGCTCAAAGGTAAAACTGTTATTTTGTGTGGGAATTTCATCTCCAGGGGAAATGTACACAGGTCCTATGTAAAGTTCCTCTCACTCGCCCACTTTATTGTAAGTAATGCTTTGATCAAATGCATCAAAGGTTGCAGGTGAGGTCAGAGATACTGGAGCAGTGATCAAGTGGTCATCAGTGTTGCTAATAATATAATGCTAATTAAACCAGCTTGCCTGGGCTGCACCTCAAATATGAGGATCCTGCTTCAGATGCCTTCATGGTGGTCTTATAAATTATGCTATACTAGACTAGGATTGTTCATTGTACCCACTGCTTGATGTTCTAGCCTGAGGCTGCTAGCTGGCTCAAACCTTCAACAATAAATGATTTATGTGTAGACCAATTTGGTGCTCGTGGACAGTCCTGTGATACCCTTGGTCTAAGTTGGCGCTCTATAAAACTGCAAAAAGGTCTCCTTGCATTGTGTTCCTGCAGGCCTGCCATCAAACCAGTCACTGATCAACGCACTACATGACGTGCAAGGGAGTGCGTCACTGATGATTAAATCCCATCGGTTTACTGGTAATCTACACGGCACCGGCTCTCCCCTCCCCTTTCGTGACCCCGGGCCACACCTAGTATCTGTTGTAGTCTATCACCCTTCATTCATTCACAGCTGCGTCTCTCCTTGGTGTACTCTTCCTCAGTGATTACCAGCCGAATCCTCCAGATGTGAATTTCACGCGTTATGTTTTGCATATTTTCCCAGACGACTTTGTCTCTGTTTTGAACACTGAGTTAGTCGGCGAAGACAGCAAGCCATAGGCGAGTTTTCGGATTAATATCCAAAACCGTGGTTTTGTACGAGGCCCCGAGGCGGCATGGCTGACAAGACCAAATCTGCCAACCTACCCGTGGGCCAGCGGGAGTCGGGTCATTCTATCTAGCGGGCCGTTCGAGAGTGCCTTGTCGGCAGACCACACACTGCAGTAAGCACTGGCACGAGTATTAGGTCTCACCTTTTGACTTTGGCAATGCAGTTCGCCTGATGCTGAAATATTTTTTACGGTGCTCTGCAGCATCGGATTTCAGTTTAAAAATGTTTTTATTTTAAAAGACTCAATGGCACGGCCACTGCGTTGTTTCATCAGCAAGCGAATTTGTGATAACTCATGCATGCGCCTATGAAATGGCACAGGGATCTGTAAATACATTTTTTTTTAAACAATTAGCGCGAAAGCAGTTTTTTTACAGTTGCAGTGACGGTAGCAAATGCTACCTGGTACTTTACAAACTTTAAAAGAGTTGGACCGGAAGCGAGATCTAACAAGAAAAGTAGCACAACTTCCATTGTTAAACTCCAACTGTTAAACGGTGCAAAAAAAGACAAGACTGCTGTTGACAGGGACCGGACACACAGTGTTTCCCTTGCGGGAGCGAGCAGAGACACCATCTGTTTTTAAGATATTTACAAACTGATGGTGCCGATGCTCGCTCCTGCAAGGGAAATGCCAAACGTGCACGTGTTGCAATAGAGAGCAATGCAAAATGTGCACTCTTTTAGGCAAAGTACTGATCAATTGTAAAGGTCCCCTCTTAAGCAGCACATGCGCGGTGCGTAGGCGAGACCTAAAAAGCCAGAAGTAGAGAGAACCAGCCAAAAAGGAATAGAAATTAAATAGTTTCTCTCAATTAGGACTTTAGGCCCTGGACGGCTGCCTAGCTAAGGAATGCATGCATGGCAACATTTTAGAAGAGGCAAGTAGGAGAATGAAAAAAAATCGCGGGTTGCATTTCCCCCTTTGTCTTCTATTGAAGCAGAAGCAATTTCAAACAGGAGACAGCTGAAATAAAGTAATTTTTGGTTTTAAATATTGGGAGTCTTCCGTCTGAAGCCGGTCAATTGTCATGTAAGGGATTGCCTTGGTTTGCATGCCCTCAGCCAACCCCTAATGCACGTTCGAAGAAACCAAAGGTAAAGTGAAGCTATGGTTAGCTTTGGTTAGAACACCTCAACCTATTTTTTTTAAACTCCGAAATTCACTTCAAAAACACATTTTAAGTGAAGTAATGGTTATAAATTCAAAAAGAAATACCACTGAAATTTGCAAGTTTTGAGCCGTAACCCATATCTTGCTCAACAGCTGTAATTACAAACCATAATTCACACACCGAAATAGAGGCTTATTACCTAACAATATTTATTGCTATGGCTACCAGTACCTAACAGCACAACGTAATGATATCCCAAAATATTCTAAAATAAGGGTGAGTACTTGAGCATTGTATCTAGAGTGCGAGTTTTGGTTGCATGGCAGTTATGCGAGTTATGAATTATGGTTCTAATAATAATTTAAGCTGTTTTTGTTTTAATTTCTAATCATAACTGCATTTCATTTTCCAATGTGTATTGCGTGTCTGTTTGTCGCTCCGTAGTGAAATGTGTTGGTACTTCTCTGAAAGTGCCATGTTTGATATTTGACTGTGCATTCAAAAAGGAATCCGGTATAAAAGCAACTATTTTTGGCTTTTTAGTTAGCATTACTCAGCTTTCTGTGACTATTAGTTTTGATTTTACTATTAGAAGCTTGTAGGAAAGTAGTGGCTATAAAGCCAGAACAAAAAGGCGGTGGTCACATTTGACCTAGGGCCACTGTAGCGTTATGGGAATAGTTCCCCCATATTTCCATGCAGACTGTATCGTCTCCCTGTGGCAGGTGGAAAGCAGCAATGGGGCTTATTTAGATCTGCAGCAGTACAGCCGTAAAGAGGAGAAGGACCGTATGTGCAGAGCCATACCATGTTACAATTATAAGAAGAAATCAGATGCGAGTGAGCGAGTAATAGCATTTCGGTTCAAACTAGGAAGAGGATTGATTGAATCGGTTTCCTTTACATGATATCAGCTTGTCTGTCCTCGACAGTGCAACATCTGATGCAGGAGTAAATATGTCCATGGGGGTCTATTTGGGTTCAACCACTGGAAGCCTACAACAGTACAGTTACACTGGATTTGAGATGGCAATGAATAGTGTGGGTTTTCAGAAGAGCGGACATCCACTATCTTTGCCCTGTAAGGTTCAGGGACATTGCTGGGTGTAAAGTTAATTACAAGGGGTGACCCCAATAGCTCTTAATAACTCCAGTAGGCAGCAAGTTCAGGGCAAGTGCCAGAAATCTGCTTCCTGTCGGGCAACTGAGTAGACAGTTGGAGCAGGAGCTCCTGTTCAGAGATCCTGAAGCATCCATTTCCCTAAGACAAATCACCATGCCTTGCTTACACCAACAGCCACTATACTATCCATGCACCGCAGTGTAGCACTCATTTGCAGAAAAGAAGAAAGTTGGGACAGATCCATAAGTCATGCCGGCACTTCAAGGCTTTTTGCCCTTTTTTCTTCAAAAACCGCTACAATGCCCTGCTCATAATGGCAATACCAAGCCAGTACTTTGCAAAACATTGAAGTAAAAAAAAACTGTATTTGCAAATTTATAAATGTATTTATCTTTATAATATGCAACGTTTTTGTAGTCGGAGATGTGTTGTGTGCCATCAAGAAAAGAAAAAGGGATTTAAGTGTGTGAGAAGCAGTATTTTAGTGGCTCTAGAATTAGGCCTTACCTGCAGTGTTGAAGAGGACCTACAGTGTGGATTCACTCTGTTTGTATTTAAGGAGATTCTGACATGAGCAGTATTTCCTTGCCCACCAGTCTGTAGTTTCCTGATTGGCCATCTAGCTGCCTGAGCCCGCCTCTCACACCTGCAGAGGCACTTACTTTGTGGAGGGAACCCCAAGACGGCCACCTCCATGTTTGTAGCCCCGGCTACTCGGTGCCCTAAACAGACCAGTGAGCAGAAAGACAGAGAAGGTGGTAATCGTGAAATTTTAAAACTGCGTTTTCCTCTACCCGTGACTGTCTAAATTGAACTATTGGATTCTGTGCAATCCATACTTTAATACTGCTATTTTGTCTACCTGTGACTGTTTACATTTCTCTCCTAGTTTTTCCTCTGTACTAAGGCTTGTAAAAGACAATCTATGCTAGCCCCCCACCCCCTGTATTTTTAAAATGTAAAAATCGCAAACTACACCGTGGAGGTTAGGCAGTGTGTGTTTGAGAGACTACTTAATCTGCTTTATGGTTTAGACTTTGTTTGGATAGTTTATGCAGCACTTGTTTTTGGCTAGAAAAAGTGATTTGTTTAAGTGCACGAAAATCAGTATTTTAGTGGCTTTAGATTTGGGCCTTACCTCCAGTTTTGAGGAGGACCTGCAAAGTGTTGATTGAGCCGGTCTGTATCCAAGGAGATTATGACTTGAGGAGCAGCTTCCTGCCCCCTTCCCACCAGTCTGTGCTTACGGTGACATGCCCTTTATGTACGTTCTTACTGGTTCGTGCATCGGTGCTCTGTTTGGTTCCTGGGGCTAGGGTTTCTATTGGCCTTAGGGCTTGGGGTTAGAGTTCTGATTGGCCGATAGATATGGGGTACTGATTTGTCCCTAGTGCTAGGATTTGTATTGGATTTAGGGTTTAGATTATGATTGGTTGTTAGGGCTAGGGCTGTATTTGGTTGAAAGGGCCATGTCTCCCATTGGCCCTAGGGCTTAGGGCTTGGGTTCTGATTGTTTAGGGACATGGTTTCCATTGTCCATATGTCATATGGCCTGGGCTATTTGGACTTAGGGTTCAGTGCATCTCAGCTAAAGGTGGAGAGGACAAGGGAAGTTGCCTCTTTGGGCCTGTTCAGGACAGGTCGGCCCTAGGGCAAGAAATGCTGCCCTTTATACCATACACCAGCCACCACCTTAACCTATCCACATCCACAAACATAATAACATACTCTCAGCAAATGCACACTACTCATTTACAATCAACAAACCCTAACCACTTTTCAGTATCTCAAAAACCAGTGCAAAACGCCACAAACCACACCTATACACCCTTCTACCCCATCTACTACATAATGGCACTTTCACTCTCACACAAAACACCACTCTGTCCTACACCACTAACAAATCCACTCATCACCAACACAAAGCCACATTATACATAACTTTAATCCATCCAGACACACACTCCCTGTTCATACAAAAACCAGCTCTACCCTCTACTTGCTTCTAACAGCTCTCTTCCTAGCACCACCAAAGCTATAATCAGCCCCCCTTATAATCATCCACCAACACCCTCCTCCTCTTTCTTTTACCAAAAACACACACCAAACAATTCTTACACTCCAATCAACCACACATATTACCTCTTCCACCTAGCAAATCTAGCACACTCATAACTCTTGTCCATCCCCTCACATAAACTTTTTTTCCTAAACACATCACCACCCCTTTACCATTCAACTTCCACTCACAAACAGTACTTTACTTTTCATACAATTCCTACAACACTACATCAATATCTCCTCTCACTACCCACAAAAACAAAACCTAACACATACCAGCATATCAAAATCTCTATTACACACAATTGTATAATACATTCCATCAAAAATTAGAAACATACACCCGCTTCCACCCTCCTGAATACACAAATAATGCACATCCTAAACCATCTTTTCTTCCAAATGTTCTCTCTTCGCCAAAACGTAACACAAATAGAATATCACAACTCTCCTACAACCGACTCTCATCCATTGCACATTTTAGAACCTTAAAATGTGACCCTCATGCTCCACCACCACCCCATACAGCTTCCACCCTACACAGACGCAAACAATATAAACAACATGCCACTCTTCACAACTTTGAATCTCCATGCCTATTATACAACAAGGCTACCCTACAAAAACAACACAGCTCGTCACCTCACTCTCAACCACCATCTCCACCACCTGCACATGCAGACACATCAATATGCCTTCTAAACCTGCTGGATGAGGAACCCGATATAGAAAAACAACACTATTCCTATCCTCATACAGATGCTACCAGCTCTAATGACACACCTGCTTCAGGAAAAAAAAAAATTGCTCACTGTTCTACAAAACAAAGTCACTCCACCACCAAAACACAATCTCTAAACTGCCTACTAATAAATCGTCGATCACTCTCTATCAACAAGCACTACATCTACGACCTACTCACTGACACACATCCTGACCTACTGTTCATAACTGAATCATAGTTGGGAGATAACATGACCCCAGTATTGCATGAAGCAGTTTGTCCAGACTATCAAACTATCACAGAAAATTGTATTTGCAAAAAAGGAGGTGGACTAGCTGTTATTTTCAAGCGAACAATAAATCTCACCAAAACTGATAACATTTCCATACAAGGTTGTGACGCCCTCATCACCAGATGCAACCCTACACCAAATTCTTCCTGTTAACTTCTATTGTCCTTTACAGACCACCACTTAGCGATGCAACATTTCCAGACGCTTTTCTAGACATATTTTTCAACCTTACAACACTACACTCCAACCTATGCATTCCTGGTTTGACAAACCCAATATGCCCCATCCAAAAATTATCTTCACTGGCCTAGACACACTGAGCCTACATCAAATCGTCCCCAAACCCACACACATCAATAGACACATCCTAGATCTAATTTTTGCACATCCAGGACTAGTTACCTTTCAAAGGATTACTCCAGTCTTATGGCCAGGCCACTATTTCCTAGCTTTCCAACATAAAACACCACAAAGCAACACGCCTAAGACCACCTTACATGCACCCATCTATTAACCTTGGAACAAACTCAATTTTGAATGCCTAGAAACACAAGTAGAATCCAACACAGTTCTAGAAACAAATTCCATTCAAAGAATTTATGAGTGGCTACTAGAGGCTTTTTATATCCTAATACCACTAAGAACTACAAAACAGGACAAAAGAAAACAAGCACCTTGAAAAAAAAATCTGGAACTCAAAGAGAGAAAACAGCAAATTAGAAAGCTGCAACACTCCTGGCTCAAAACAAACAGCAACCAAGACAAACTTCACCTACAGAACATTAACAGAATATACAAGTCAACAGTCAAAAAAGCTTAAAAGAAGGTATTCTTCAGACAGAATTCATAATGTTAATTGTGCAAATTAAGAATTTTATAACATTTTAAATTAATTTTGTAAACCTAAATGCACAGAAGGGACTCACCTCATTGCTCAAGAATTTACTGACAAACTGGCAAATAAATACTTAATCAAAGCAGACACTTTGGACTCCTATTTAAATGTATTGTTAATGACTGTATTAAAAAATTATTGAATTACTGGGTCAAGGGAATTTTGTTTGTTTTGTTTAGAAGTACCTCATTTCCCTTGATAGCTTTAAGGGGTCCCTCTCTACTTTTTTATCATCTCCTATTTAAAACCAGCACCAACCCCTTTCCAAAAATCCCCTCCAAGAGTAGGTTTACCCAGCCTCTGCATTTCTTCCAACAAATATCACAAAGTGAATTTATTGATCTGGTCAAAGCAAGGAGGCCTGCCGGCTGCCCTTCTTACCCGTATCCACCACAAATCTTCAAAAACATTCTTTAACTACCTCCCACATCAGTAAGAAGAATTATCAAGAATTCTTTAACTACAGGAATCTTTCCTAAAGACCTAAAAAAGGCATACATACACCCATTATTATAGCAACCGGACTTGCATGACCCCCAACAACTACAGACCAATTACAACTGGGCCTTTCCAGGGCAAACTGATAGAAAGAGCTGCATTTGCCCAGATGTCACAATTCATTGAAGATAACTTACCTTCATTCTTTCAGACTACCAAATAGAATTCCGCCCAGGAAGCGGCACAGAATCTGTCCTCATCGCCATATGGGATGATCTTAAAAACACAGTAGACCGGAACTAGGTTGCTGCACTACTTCTCTTGGACCTCTCAGTTGCCTTCTACGCAATTGACCATGACACTCTAATACAAAGACTCTACGAAGCTGGCATAGAGGGGATTGCTCTCGACTGGATCACAATCTACCTTCAAAACAGAACAAATGTCATATATACTCCCCCTTTCTGTTCCAAACCATACTTCACACACCTGAAGGCTCCTTCATCTCACCCATGCTTTTCAAAATATACATGAAGTCACTACTTCAATGATCAATGATTTTCAGCTCTCATGCTATAACTATGCAGATGACACATGAATAATCTTTAACTGGAAAGCCCCAGAGACATTGGAAACTCCAAAATCTTCAGGTGCCTCAGAGCCGTTGATCAGTGGATGACATCGAGCCATCTGAAATTGAATGCTTCCGAAACGGAAATACTCACATGTGGCGATTGGAAAAATTATAACCCACTCTGCGACTGGCCCAACAATCTTGAACCACCTATAAAAGTATCGAAGAAAGAAAGAAACCTTGGAATTTCAATATACTACAAGTTATCAATGAAGGCCCAAGTGGACAAATGAGCAAGATCAACCTTTATTACTATCAAAACTCTGTGGTGTACCTTCCCTCACCTGGGATTTTCACACAAAGTCCAGGCTACTATCTCTCTTGTACTGTCAAAACTAGATTACGCCAATGGACTCTATCATGGTTCATCTTTATCAACTTTGAAAAGACTACTACGGATTCAGAACTCTGCTGCCAGACTAGTCCTGCATATAAAGTCGCAAGCCCACATCTCCCCTGCCTTGAGGGCCCTACATTGGTTACTGGTTGCCAGAAGATCCACCTTCAAGCTGCTTTGTATCACCCACAAAGCAATACATGGAACAGGACCACTTTTCATCAGGGATAGAATCACCAACTACATTCATCAAAGGTACCTCCGCTCCAGATTGGCACCTCGCCTCAAAATCTCAGTACTTTGGAAAAAAAATCCATAGGTGGTACATCTTTCTCTATTCAAGGAGACAAACTATGGAATCCACGGATAACTATCTTATCTTTAGCAGACTACTCAACAGTTTGATCTATCCTACATAACCACCATACTCAAAAACTAATGTACAGCTTATCTCTATGTATATAAACATTTATAAATTGATTATATATATGTATCTAGATGTGTGTATTTCTTTGTACAAATATGTATAATAATTATGATTTTTAAAATATAGCGATATCCTTAGGTCTACTTAACAAATGTATACATAACTTATGGTTAAATATATATTATTCTATGCTTAACATGTATATAGGCCACTGCATAGTTTTTATGAGTCTCTGTTTCATTTGTTTATCACAATATGTAAATATTATCATATTTTTTCTTATCTGCAACTGCTTCACTATTGGAATATTGAGTTAAATATAAAATAAAAAAGTTATTAAGAAATGGACCTATAAATTAGCTTAAACCACAACAACACTTGAAAGTCAGATTTTATAAAATACAACTTTAAATCTCAATATATTATCTTCCATGGACATGTATACTTTCTCTATGTACTTATGTATCTTTATATTTACTACTTTACTCCTACTGTAGAAGGAAAAAAATGTTGACTCTCTCCAGTGCACTTCTGTCTCATCCTGTACCTATCTCTACATATCCTCTATGTTCAATCTGTGACTCACCCCAATCCTCATTCTACTAATACGGTCTCCCAAACACCCTTTCTAAATTATTTCCTCTTGTATCCCTCCTTTGACTCATCCCAAACCTCATTTTACTACTATGATCTCCCTAATCCATTTCTAGAGACTCTTCCCTGCTCCATCTCTCCTTTTACTGATCACAAACCTCATCTTTCTACTATGATCTCCCAAATAACACTTGTTAGGCACTTCCTGCTTCCATCCCGCCATTATCCTGGTCAATTAACAGATTTGCATGCTCACTGCTCAAAACAACTAATATTTTGCTAAACTAATCCACCACTAATCCTTTTTGGGCTCCAGAGTAGCATACTATTCACCAAAAAGCGCTTCGACCCCTCGTCAGGGGTGATAGCGCTATGTAAATACAATTACAATACAATAATAACAGGATGTATCTTGGAGGTGTGGCCACTGGAGAGTAAGGGTGCTGGAAAATGTTTAACGTATAGTTAAATTACCATTTGAAACATGCACATGCGCACTGTCACCTGCTCCCAAACAGCACTGAGTAGTCAGATTAAGATGTCATTGTTTCCACGCGCTGATAATAAAAGAGAGCTCTGTGTACTAGGAGTACATGATTTATTGGCAGGTAACTTTTCCTTTGTGTATAAAAGGTGTGCAGAGACAGCCATGTATTACATACAGCCTAAATCAATAGTTGTTAATCAGGGTTTCCACTTTGCCAGTGTGCTTCCTTACATGCCCATGATGTGTATCTGACAGCCCAGATGAGCAGATTGAGAGATACTATGTGAAATTGCTCCTGGGGCCTGTATTTTATGTAACTGTCAAAATGTATTGGCTATCTATTAACAGATGAACCGCCGGCATGCGGAAACTTTTTCCTCTCAAAATAAATCTTCTGTAAAGTGAAAAGTAGCAGTCCAAACATACTATCAATAATTTATGTAATCAGTACGTGACAAAAAGCATTGACTCAACCTCTGTTAACTGAGACCTTGAGATCTAATTATATCAAATATTTTTTTCCATCTTGACTACAGTCATATCTGTTGCATTGGTGCAATGCAGGCACACGTTTGATTTAAAGAATCTATTTCAAATTCGGAACTTGTGTTTATGATGCATCTTAAGAGCAAATGTGTAGCTGCAAGGGTGAGGAAGGTAGAAAATACTGGCTATATTAGATTTCACAAATTCTCTATCTCACCCAGGGCCGCACTGGGATCCAAAACCGTCTCTGACAAAAATGTTCAAACCAACCACGCTTTCTTCCTCCCCTCTCTCTCCATCCTCGCTTTTTAGGTCTCGCCTGTCGATGCGCATGCGCATCGAGCTTGCGAGCCTATTGCGGCTTAAACAACTTTTAACTAAGAAGCAAGGAATCGTGGCGATTCCTTGCAGTGCCCGTGACTTTTAAGCTCAATGCGCATGTGCATTGAGCTTAAAAGCGCGTGCACAGCCGCAATCGCCGTCAGCCGCATTCCTCCGACACCTTTTGAAGTGAAGCTTAGCTTCACTTCAAAGGCCCGGCTTCTTAACACCCACATGCCGCTCTCCCCGCTCCGCCCCCTCCCCTGCCCGCCTTGTGCATTTCTCCCGACTGACTGTCTGCTCTCTGTGCTATCTTGGCCCGGCTTCTTAACACCCACATGCCGCTCTCCCCGCTCCGCCCCCTCCCCTGCCCGCCTTGTTTCTTTTCCTTTTTATTCCACCCCTCTCTCCTTCCTTTTCCATCTGCCTTACCCTGCTAGCGGCCCCTCATCCGTCACATGCTGCCCTGTCACCCCTCTCCCCTGCCTCTGCTCCGTGCAGATTTTACCCCTGCGTTCCGTCTCTCATGGCCCGTGATGCTGTGATGCGTCCCTGACTCACTCTCAGACTTCACAGAGACTGTTAGGTTTCTTTGATTGTAAAGGGGATTGTTGGGGGGCGGGGTGTTTGCAGATGACAGAGGCGCTTACACTGCCGTCTAGTGAAATAGATGGCTTCCACGCCATGTCAAATCTCCCATTCGGCTCCGCGGTCCCTTTATAATCTTACATTTCCGATATGTGGCAGTCTTCTCTCATTCTGCCTGCATTGCTCTTAGGTCTCTTGGAGTGGCGCTACTGCTACAGCAAGAGGTTTGCTTGGGGGCAGGAACGTGGCGGGACTGGGAGATGATGCTGGTTTTACTCCTGACTACCGAGGTTCAACAAAAATCTTTACATTTTTGGCAGATCGCCTCATTTGCTCGTGCATGTAAACGTGAATGTAACATGCATGTTTGCTAATTGCACGTTCACCTCTGGAGCTTCTTGGCGCTGAATAACCGAGGTTTACTGTTACCCGCCGCAGTGATACTCATTTTATGTTTCATGTAAATATGTCATTTAAAAGCACTTGTATTTTTTACTGTCCCAATCACGCGTACACCCCTCCGTTTTGTGTAATCTAATTCACAGCACTGCGCTGCGCCAGATATACAGGGACGTGTCTGTAGAGCTCTGTTTGTCACTGCAACAAGATCTACGCTGTGTCGGTCAGGGGGTTTGCTGCAGAGGCAGTCTTCTGAGGAACTGCCTCAGTTGTGTGATCCTGGGCAACTCGCTCTGTATCACTGCGTTCAGATCGGCATTCATCAAAGTGAAGCAAACCAAAGCCAGTGCCTACCATTGTGTGAAAATAGGACAGTGTGTAATCTTATTTCAAGCAAAAGTCATACATCTCAGGATGCGCTCACAATCCCTAAGTTATCACAAATTCAACACCCTGCAAGTGGAATGTGTTAATTTGTGTGCGTGTGAATTCGAGATCCTACATTTTTTAATTAAATAGTGGAAAGTATGAGGTCCTAGAACAATGCCCTCGAGGGACCCCTCTGCCACACCCTGAAAACGCCCATTATTATATGTGCACACATGTTGGTTCTATGAGAGCAGTTACTTCACAGCCTTAAGGCCACACTCCATGTGACATCCCTTTTATGCACCATATGAACATGACCTGCACTTGCTTAATTCTTAGATGTTTGTATTTAGCCCCTATGCAGAGGGTTGAGGCGATGAGGAAGGTCACGTGCCCAGTAGATGTCCCAAGATCGTGAAGACAGGTTGTCTTTTATTCTGAACCCTCTCAGATGTATGCATGACCTTAACATATGCATGTTCTTTCATATGCCTGGCCCTAAGATGTCCTCAGACATGCCTGACCATAACATACTGTGAACAGAATATGAATGTACTTATATATTTTCTCAGAGATGTCAGATGCTCTTGGGTGGTGTGCCTGCATGTACGCAAGAGCGTGTGTTGCTTTGACTAAAAAAAAACAAGCACTGGTGTTGCCAATAGGTCTCGCAGTAGGAAAGTTGGAGCTATTGGTTTTGTACATGACAAAGCCCTTTATGTTTTTAAAATTAAAACAAAAATAAAAGGCATTGCTATTTGCATTTGTAATAGCTCCAACTTTCCTACTGCGAGACCTATTGGCAACCCTTCACCCTCAACCTCTCACTCACCCTCACTCACCCTCACTCACCCTCAACACCTCAGCCTCACCCTCACTCACCCTCACCCTCACTCACCCTCAACCCCTCACACTCACTCACCCTCACCCTCACTCACCCTCAACTCCTCACCCTCAACTCCTCACCCTCACTCACCCTCACTCACCCTCACTCACCCTCACCCACACTCACCCTCACCATCCCTCAACCCCTCACCCTCACTCACCCTCAACCCCTCACCCTCAAACCTTCACCCTCAACCCCTAACTCACCCTCACTCTCACTCACCCTCACTCAGCCTCAACTACTCTCACTCACCCTCACCCTCACTCACCCTCAACACCTCACTCACCCTCACCCTCACTCACCCTCAACACCTCACCCTCAACCTCAACCCCTCACCCTCACTCACCCTCACCTTCACTCACCCTCACTCTCACTCACCCTCAACCCCTCACCCTCACTCACCCTCAACCCCCCACCCTCACCCTCACTCACCCTCAACCCCTCACCCTCACACAGTGCAATAGGTCTCAGACCATTTCAGTTAGAGCTTTAAGAAATGTTTATGGCTTTTTTTATTTGTAATTCTTTAGCATTGGCTACAGGAAACAAAAATGCTAAACATTTACAAAAAAACCCCATAAACAATTCTAAAAGCACTAACTCTAATGGTGCGAGACCTATTGCATTTCCAATGCTTGTTCCTTCTGCTCTCCTTCCCTCTGCTCTCTTTACCTCCCCTCGTTGTCTCTTTCCCTTAGTTCTCTGCCTATGTCCACACTGTGCCTCCTGGAATAAACTGTGAGGATCTGGAGAGAGTGAAAGAGGCGGCCTTGGTTCTTCAGAAACCGGGCACCGGTGGTTCCAGTCCCTCCCTCTCCCATGGAAATGGCTAATGAGATAAATAGCTAGTCCGCCACTGTCATCCTTCTCTAAAGAGGGTGGTATTTAGATTCCTTTTGCGTGTGTTGAAGAACAGAGGATGAGTTTGCAAAGACTTTAACAGGTTTTTAAGTGTGGATCATTATCCTTTAATGTGGGGTTGACATTGTTGCAGATCTCTACATCCACTAGTCTGTTAAGTTGTCATTTACGTTTTGATCCAACCACCACAGCATACAGTATATGCTGCAATGGGTCAACCGTCTCTTGCACTTGAGTGACGACATGCTTCCTGATCACTTGCACATATGTTTAAAAAGTAGTGCATTTCGGTGCCAGAGCTGATGCGTCCAGAGCTTTATTTTCCCAATCTTTTTTTTCTTTCTACCATTGCTCCTTTTTATGTTTTGTCATTCTACAGGTTACAGCATCATGCCCTTTCTCTGCACCAATAAGAATAGCATTATTCTGTGACGTGCATTCATGCTAAAAAAAGTTGTTTAAACCTGTTTTAAGTACATCTGTCTATTAAGAAGCACTTGTTCTCTTTCATTAAACCATAGACTATGGTTTTGTTTTTTAAGTTTACATTTTTATTGCAAGCGTATGACCCAAGATTAGATGACTTTCTTTTTTGGCAAGCATACGCTGCAAAAATCAAAAAATCATCGCTTTGCTTGCCAAAGCCAGACCTATTTACCTACCAATCCCTCTATTGTCCCCAACAAGCATAAAAAATAAACCTGAAACAGAAGGTGCGGGCTGTGGGTGGTAATGATGGCCAACGCCAAGGCAGTCCGGTACCGCCTCATACTTTTGATATGAGGTGGTACTAGACTAACCTCTGCACTGGCAGTCACAGCCTGCAATAGAATTTGAGAGACTTGTCTGTTTTGTATGCAGCCATTAGGATCCAGGTTCCCCTTTGTCCAATTGTTCAGTTTGGCAAGGGAAAGAGGTGTGGTGTTTGATTAATCTCCTCGGAGTACCACAGGAATTGCCAATAGTGTACAGCTTTTTATAGCACAAGCCTAGTTCTCACCCCAATCATGTGACAATAGCCACGTAGCACAGTGCTTTAGATATGTCACTGATTGATTAAAACTCGGATAAGCTATTTGGGCCTGACAAGGAACAACCAAGGTGGGGAAAGTAGTCTTTGTCGCCTTTTAGCATTCAGTATCCTTTGCCTGTCTGGTGCAGGATGTGTGAAGGAACCCATCCCAGCTCGAGGTTAGGAGGTAGAGGAGGGCCTCAGGTGAACGGGGGGAGGCTCCAGGCTCTGGCCAAAAGAAGCATTATGCTCTGTAATGAGCCATCACTAACATCTTTTGTCATTTATACCCTAGCGGGAGTATGTCAAAAAGGGAAGGGACTCCAAATATTCTTCAAAACCCCCTGCCACACACTGTGGATACTTTTAATAAATATAATTTAATAGCATAATTGTGAAAAATTCTGAGGGTGGCCCAATGTTTTTTTTTTTTGCACTGGGGAGGGGGGGGGCAATACAAATTTTGAAGACTACTGATGTAGAAGGAGAGGAGGGACCCCTTACTTGCTGCCGTGCAGACCCCATGTCTGACCATGGTGGAGGCGACAGGCTCACTGATGCCATCCCGACTGCCTAAGCTTGCCATGGTGTTTTCTTAGGTGTTTGATAGAAGGTGTAGCTATTAGGCTTTATATATTTCTTAAAATGTTTTCAAGTGCTGAGTGTCCATTTCTTCTCTCCTCATTGATCAAAAAAAAGTAATGAATAACTTTCAGTACACTCTTATACGGTGTATGGAAATGGAAAGTCGTTTTAAATAAAGCAGAACATGTGTTAGTGGTTTACAAAATGTCAGCATTTCCCCCAAAACTCGTTTTGATAATCTCATTGCAAGGCCCGGAAAAGGGGATGTGGTGTAAATGTTTTAATTAAACGTTGTTGCATGCTGATTTCAATTATTTTCTTTGTAATTGAAGATCGGTTTATAAATGTTGGTGTTTACATTGTCATTGAAAGATCTGTGTATAACTTGTTCAGGATAGAATCCCAGTCCATGTGTATTATGGTACTCTTGTATGTCCCTAACAACGGATTCTCAGTTACACGTAATGCCCCTTAATAAACGCACACATTTTTATCCGTTTTAAAGCACTGGCCACAACTTTCATGAAATTGATTTTTATTTTCGTCACACACATTTTTGTTTTTGTCAGACGTCGGTGACAAGTGGGCACAGATCAATACTTCTTTTGCCAGATTTTAATAAAAAAACAAGATTCAGGTTTTAAGTCAAGAATCATGTTTTATAAGTCGAGGGAAACACATTTGGATTTGAAAATGTACCTAACTAGGGATTGGTATCTCGTGTGTGTCAAGTAGAAAACCACCCATTGTAAAAATGTGTTTATCTGTTTTCAATTCTTTATTTCTTTGCACCATTTACAGGACATAGTTTACATTTTGAAGTCCCCTCCCTTTTATACATTTTTTTTTGTTTGTGTTCTTGTCCCTATTGAAGGGCACCAGCTCATGAAATGAAGAGGGTTTGCATGGTGGCCGCTGACAAGCTGGAGCATTCCATGTTCACTAAAGTAATCGCACAGCCAGGTAAAGAAAACCTGGCACCACATCCCAAGCATGGCATACGTTTCTCGCGCTTAGAAACGATGCCTTCAGTACAAAAGTAAACCGAGGGCTACACAGCCATTTATTAATTACACTCAAAACAGGAGTGCGTGAAGGACATGGAATTCGGTTGCTAATGATCTCCCCCCTCCGTGGCCTGCCACTGTTTTCCTTGCCTGTGGACGCGGCGCACTCAGACATCTGTGGAGGCCCCGGTGTTTTGACAGCGTCAGCAGAAAAACGCATTATCGCCTCGTTCGCCTGGAATATGGCGCAGCTGCTCGGGGAGCAGCGCCAGCTGAGAGGGGGCCTTTGCGGCTCGAGACGCTCCCTCGCGCCCTGCGCCGGGGCGTTGCTCGCACCTGAGCGTGGCTGACCCGGAAGATAATTGATAGACTTCCAGGCATCCGAGGGATTGATTCCAGTCCTGCAGCGCCCTTAATGTTTTTCAGCAGGCAGCAGAGTTTCAACCCGAGCTTCCCCAATTACGACAGAATTGAGAGATTAATTTAATAAATGTAGATGCCTGCCTCGCCCGTGCTGCTGCTGTCTCCGTGCTCTGAGCGCAGCAGCAGACTCGAGCATAAGGAGTCGTTATTTCTGGTACGGATCGTTTTAGTTATTCCCTGTAACGTGTCGAAGATAGTTCTTGAGGAGAATTCGAGCTGACTGAAATGTGATGTGCATAAGGCCAGAAGACAGAGGCGACGGTCGCCTGGAATTCCTAGCTTATGGCAGATGACTCCGAGGCAGTAAATCATGTTATATCTGCTCTGAGAGTGCCTGAGAGCCTAGAGGCTGCGACGGCGGCAGGGGGCAGGGGCTGTCGGCCTAGCATCTTCCTTTTATCTGCTTGTTTTTAGCTTGTTTAACATGAAGACTGATGAGCACTGGAGCGGGAGATTTAATATGATGGGGTCAGCTAATATCTGGGACAGAGCTGTCACTGTTCCTCAGATTGACTTAAGTGCTGCTTGTTTGGATGTTCACCGAGCAGCAGAGACGTGAAGGAGGGGGTTATGGCGCACTACATGTGATTGGTGAGCATGGAAAGTGAATTTGGAATTTGGGGTTCGGAATCTGCCAGAGATTCTTTTCCAACCCTTATATAAATATTCAATATTACTTTAACTGGAATTAATGTATGTTGGCGCTATGTCTTGAGTTCTGGCGAGGTAATGGGAAAAAAAACACGGTCATGTTTTTTGGAAATGCAAGCAGATCCCAACGATGACATTATTGGACCATAATGTATAGTAGCTCTTGTGATTTATGCAGGTACACCTGACTGTAAAATAATTGTAGGCCTTCTTTGGTGTAAACTCCATTTTATTCTTATATAGCATGTTAATTCATCACATTGTCTCTACATGTTCTCACACTAGCAAAAATTCCAGTTACTAACACAATATGAAGGCCTACATGGTTTTTAGGCCATTATTCTGTTGAAGACCATACCCAGATCTGGCTCCTCACGGACTTAATTTTTGGAATTTTATCTTTCCAGTGTTAGTGTTTGAAGAATGGTTGTTACATTTAATTTATATTCTTGGATGGGGATCGCTCTATTTCCATGGGGCAGGTTGGCTGGCTTTAGCAAATGCACAGGGTAGAATTTTTGTTCCTTTTAGAGTCTTCATGCCTAAAATGTTGCTCGTCTTGGGATTTGCCATCTGTATGGCCCTTCTGCCATTAACAAAATAGCCCCTTAGTCAGTCAGTCAGCCAGTGCTGCAGTTTATGCCATAGTCATGCGCATTGTAGTGCAAACAGTTTGCTACAGTTGACCCACATTGCGTTTGTGGTATTGCATTGTGTACAACTATTCAGCGTGCATGCCTATGCTCTTCTTGCAACCATTTCCACAAGAGCCCTGAAAAATCATATGGTGTTCATGCCAACCACTGCTGGCCACTTTACTATAGGTGATGTTGGATGTTATTAAGAAACCAAGAGGTAAGCATAGGGTCTCAGAAACCAATAGCATTACTGCACAACTCTTTAGCCAGTGAGTAAGGATCTCACCATATCCATGGCCCTCACCGTCCAACCGAATGCAACAGGTGCTATCAGTGGTCACGTGGTTTATTACTTGTGAAACACCCACATCCTTTGTAACTAATAACATACTTTATTACTATTATGTAAAGGTTCATCTCAGTAAAACTTACCCCGTTTTTTCATGTGCTTTGTTCATGTACACCTAGGCATAACAATTCAACCTGCAGCTATTTAACCCTGATTCCTAATAATATAACATTTCACATGCAGCAGTTCAACACTCATAAGTATATCTCATAATGTACATAGATTAGACCCCGCTACTTACCTTAAAAGATCGAACTTGAAAAATACATGTAAAAGTGATAGGTCATGCTGTGGCCTTTTTTTAAGCTATCGCAGTGCCACGCAAATGCGCAGTTTATTCAGGAGGCTTCTGTAAACTTCACTTGTTTCTTAGGAGCAGCCCCTTAATTTCATACTCTGATGCCTGCTCAAACGAAAATGCCTCCAGAGAGCTGGTTAATAGAAAGCTGGTTGCATGACCATCTCACCGCTTCAGCCAAACCACTTTAGGCTCCCCCCAGGTGCCTTGTGTACCCATCCCTGGAGACCTTGCTGGGTCAAACCAAAGTGCTTGCAGCCCATAGATGCCGGGAAATAATATGAACGTACTTAGAAGTACTGAAAATGTCAAGAGGAAACTCCTCTAATCTATGTCTTTGAAGAGATGCATTCAAGGGGTGTCTTGTCCAATGCATGGTCAGTATCCACGCATAAATGGACACCTTGATAGTTTGAGTTGCAAATGTGTGTACTCGGGGCGGCTCCTTTTGACAGTGGAGGAGCTTTGCACTGCCAACTAAAATGCCCCCAAAAGCCCCAGAGATAAAAAATGAAATGGTAATAAAATTAATTTATTACCACTTTATTTTTCATCCACCCATACCAAACCGAGGGTCATGATGGGGCGGGGCTTGCTGAGTGGTAGCAGGAGGGAGGATGATGGGCTGCCTGGGCACTACAGTTCAAAGTGTGCATGTCCCCTTGGCCAGCCATCTTGTGACGGCCTGCCAGAGATGCGCTCTTTGAAATCTCTAACCCGGCTTTCTTAAGACAGCTGGGTTAGAGCAAGTGCAGGCCTCCAGTGCCCCGAGAGCGCAGAGAGAGGCCGCTCCCTCCAGTCCTGGTGCTTCTTTCATACTGGTCAGCAGAATGAGAGCAGCACCAGGATTGGTTAAGGCAGTTGGCTGGTGCCTGCGCTGAACACCAGACTGCAGCAGCCGGAGGAGGACGTGCAGCGCGGAGGAGAACGTGTCTAAGGTAAGTGGATTTTTATTATTTTATTTTTACCCAACACCCATTTGTCCGCCCTGCCACTCCACATAGATGCCAGCAGACACTGGTGAGTAGTTTTTTATTCTTCAATTACTGATTTGTTCGCTCAGGAACAGACACTGTAAGTGGTTCAGTGCAGACTCCCACGCCGTGCATGCATTACTTTGATTTTGGTCTGCGAATTGCTGCACATCGCGGATCGTTTGCTTCCTGTTTGTTTTTAAGCATGGCGTGTCGGACTGAGACTGTAGGATCAACCCAAGAGGCTATTCTTGTGGCACACTCCAGTAGGTGAAGTAAACTGTTAATGAATAAACCAATTCTGAAAGGACCGTTTCCATAAGTATCGCACATTGGGTAATGATTTGGGAAGCTTTAGGAAACTTTACTGAGTGAGTTTAATTATATTTCCCGTGTAATTGTTGAAATTTAAAGTGACACCAAACCTGTTGGTTGTGGGGTTTTTTGTATTTTTTTTACATGTTTACATTTTCTGTAACGTTTATTTCCATTTACACTACAATACATAGTGTTAAAGGTATGTAATTATGCACTCAACAAAACTGTAAGTGTGTCAAATATAGTGGCAGATGAGTAGACAATTTACCATGTATCTTTAAGCAACATAATGAAAAAACGAATTCTGGTAACTGCTCTTTTACTAATATTTTTCCTTTGTGCTACGTTGAACTTCCCTATCTGATTGACTGAGTGAGACTTATCTAACCTTAACCCTCCCATACTTTCACCAATCGTTTCTCTGGCCTCTGCCATGCCCATAACTGCTCCCTCGCTTTTTGATGTACCATTGAAAGATGGCTGCCATTTTTTAGATTGCTTCCCTGCATTCTTTCTGTCCCTGTTAGCCTTGACCATTTTTATTTCTCCTTTAAACCCATTCAGACTATCAGCATAGTTAACTATTCAGCTGCTAGCTGGAAGGTGTTTTAAGGGTAGGGCTGCACTTTGGATAAGACTAGTATAATTTTACATCATCCATGAATGTGCTGTTCGAATGCATTACGATTTTCAAGCTTGTCAACCCATATGAATGAGACACAAAATGTGAAGTGTGAGTCTACTGAGTGAACCCAATTACCAGCAAGCTTAAAAAAAGCCTATAATCTTGAAACTGGGCAGTGTTTGAATTCAAGAATTGCTAGTCCCTGTAGCAAGCAAGCTAAAAAAAAAACTATGAATCAGAAAAGCTTTTTCAATGTTAATGCAAAAACAGACCACATAGACCACACAAAGTATCGACAGGGATAATTTCCCTGTCCCATCCTACCTGCCTCACAAAGGCTCTGCTTCTTCAGTGTTGCAGATGCTGCAAATCATAAATTGTCAAATGTGCCTTGCCTATGATGAACACTGACCCCCCAACAATATTTCTGCACCTAAAACCAGGACATGCAAGTGTTTCTGCTTTACGACCTGACAATAGATTTTATGCCAGAAACTGGCATTGTCCACGATAAATCGTGACAGAAGGTGACCTCTAAATAGAGGCGTTCTGTGGATTACTTACAGCTGTGTAGCAAACCTGTAGACGCACATTCAGAGAGGGCTCTGTGGTTGTCCAACTTTTGCCTTCATAGTAGCTCAGGCTGCAGAATCCAGATGAAGCGGGGACTTAGAAAATGAATTGGACCTTAGGAGCAGCTTCAGGCATCAGGGACTGAACTACAGCCTTTGCTTGTGTTTTCGCTGACGTTGTGTTGTATTGTATTGTATTGTATTGTAATTGCATTTATATATCGCGTACTACCCCTGACAAGGCGTCAAAGTGCTTTTTCGGCGAGTAGCACGCTACTCCGGAACCCATAAAGGATTAGTAGTGAATTAGTATAGTGAAATATAAAATTAATTTGAGCGGTGGATATGTTAGTCTGTTATTTGGATTGAAAAGGATAGTAGATGGGAGAGGGAAGGGTTTGCATTTATATGGTGCATGCTACTCCTGATGAAGCGTTGTGAAGTATTTTTGGCAGGTAGCACGCTGAGTGTTTGATTGGTTCAGATGCTCCGTCCATCACCACCCCCTTTTGTACGGCTTTGGCAGGTAGCACGCTACTCCGGAACCCAAACAGGATTAGTTAAGAATTAGTATAGGAAAATATGAAAGTAATTTGAGTGTTGGACATGTTAGCCTGTTATTTGGTCCTCCCATATTATAAGATGCACCCTGCCTTAGGAGTATAAGGCCTGCTGTGGGGGTGACTTGCATATACTGCATGCAGTGTCTGTGAACATGGACCTGCACAGTGCCACTTGGGGCGAGAAGGAGCTTCGCACAAAGCTTTCCAGATCCAGTCTTCTGCCTGGGAAGTGTTGTATAGGTGTGGAATCTGCAGTTAGAAGCATCCATCAGAAATCACAATTCTCTCTGATGTCTATGGATTACAATCACCTTCTTCCAAGCTATAAAAGACAGCTGCGATGAACAGGAATGGGCTGTTCAAACTCTGTGTAGGAGTAATGAGGCAAGGATTGAAGAGAAACTAACCAAGGACCTTTTGAACCCCCATTCCTTAGGAATATGGAGAATGCACTAGCCCGAGGCATATTGTCAGCAAAACACAAGTGGATATCTGTAGAAGCATTCAGCTGAACTCCAATTGTTTTGATGTGAATTGTTGGCAAAATGTTACAATGAGATTTGAAGGAGTGATACAAACTGTTCTAGTATGACAATGTTGACTCACAAGTACAAAGAAAAGGTGAAATTTATGTAATTCATCTTTAGTCATTTCGACTTCAACAAGGTTTGATTGTCCCATAGATTAGCTGCTGTTGTTGTATGACAATATGCAACATTAAACGGCACCTGTGTCTCGTCGGCATATATATGGAACTGTAGTGTGTGAGCAAAGCAGTTTGGCACATGCACATCGACTAATGAGGAGGAAAGACATCCCTTGGGAATCTTCTCAGGCAGCACTCAACCACTTTGAATGAGGTTAACCATCAAAACACAGCACATTGTAGGCGACAAAAAAGCCATACACCATTCTTTCTCTTGCTCCAACATCCCAGCGCGTGGTCCAACACCCGGGCTCTTGGTCCATTAGAACCACATGGCTAAATGTGCCAAGGACTTAGATAAATCTAAGAAAATGAAGGTGGCCCCATCATCCTAGTCATGATTTCAAGTAAATGTTCCTGCTTGTTCTTCTGGACTCTCTTTGGACCTTTCCTTTGCCTGAATCTTGATTGACAATCTCCAGAGATACATTGTTCCATTCGATATTAACTCGCAATTGGATTGCTCCAACTGTCTCCTGAATATTAAGCAAGAGAGGTATGCTGATCAGTTTTCCACGGTAGGTCAGGACAAATAAAGAATATTGTAGTTGGATCGCGGAAAAATTCCCAGACTCAGAACCTTGTTTGCAGTGTTTTATATACAGATGAAAAGGCTCCTATATAGGAGAGTATACATCAGTATATAAAACACTGCAAACAAGCTTCTGAGTCTAGGATTTTTTCCGCGATCCAACTAAAATATTATTTATTTGTCCTGACCTACCGTGGATTACTTTTATTTACAAGTGGGTTGGGGGTCACCCACTGTCAAGGACAAATACCTCATGTATATCTAGCTCAATAATAGGCCAATAAGGGATTGGGACCTTGTTACTCCCCCTTTTCACTTTGAAGAATGCTGATCAGTTGGTAGCTAAAAACAAAAAGCACAGGATCCAGGGAAAGTATATCAGCAAAAGTATTTCCAGATATTTTATGAGCGAGGGATAAATATGAGAATCTATTTTTAAAAAATAATCAACTATGTAGCTCTCCAAAAAGGGGTTAATTCTTTCAAACCTGCACTTGGGCATCAGTCATCTGGAAAAGAACTCGAACACTTCGAAATTTATGGTAATGCACATACTGTTCCATACTGCCCAGTGACGCTTGCTTCCATAAATAATTTGTACTGAGCAGTACTACTGGTTCCTAGGGCATCTGCGTCCATATTTTTTGCATGGACCTGCGCGAGTGAGAGGAGGGACATGAACTTGGTAGGAGTTTCTAAAGTAGAAATTAAATGTGGGCTAGAAACCTATTGCATCAGGAGATAGCTTGAGTTGTATTTATAAACAAAAAAAGCCCAACTTTCGAATATGCTTTTTTAGATGTTTGTGGTTTACTCAACACCGTGATGCAAGTCTTAAACCTCTCAAAATCGTCATTCACAGGTGCTTTTTCAATAAGTGATAAAAGCTCAAATTTGCTTCTTCTACATTTTCACTTTATATCTTCTTGGATATCATGCGTAAAACCAGAGGCGCAACTAGAGTCAGATTTCGTGGGGATGAGGGGGGGCTAATTCTTCCAGCAATCGGCAGAGTGAAGATGCCAGGGCTCTAAGATGGAGTGAAAGAACAACATAACCTTGTTAACAAGTAAATGATATTTTAAAGACCTGTGAAGTACTCAAAAACTGTCTGTGTTTCAGACTGGCAAGCTGTCTCAGCCCGGGCTGACACACACGGTGGGGGGGGGGGCCTTTGAGCCCAATGGGCGTTGCGCGCCTGCGTAAACCCCAGGTTCCGTTATACATATTCATGTGTTTTTGTTTTTTGATAAGTACTTATAAATGGTTCACACAGCAGAGAATTGTAAACGATTAGGTCTGGTAATGGTCGGAACTTCTGCAAGCAGCATCTCCTCTAAGTACCAATTTGTTGAATTTTTTTTTACATGTTTTTTTTCTGTAAACTATCTAAGTGAGGTCGAGTCAGATTAAGATGGATATGTGTACCACTATCTTGAACTTAAAAAACAGTATTTGTCTCCACCTGCTGTACAGTGTGTTTTGGGGTTAATGACTGGTGGCAGGTAACCAACGAGAGGAGATGCTTTATGGCAACACGGAAAGTTTGTAATTCCGACAGCAATAATAAAACAAGCATTGGCAAAGCAAATAGGTTTCAGCAATGCGAGCGCTAGTGGCGTCAGTGTGAATGTCTTTTAGCCATGTTGTTTAGCAGCACATCTGCTGTTTAACCATCATGGCTGACAGTAACGAAAAAGCTCTATAACCTAGCCAGCGCTGTCCATGTTATGGCCCTTTTTTGTGTCAGGATGAGCCCGACAAGGAACACAACCCCGGGGGGAGAACGAAGAGACAGCGAATGCGCTGTGAAGCTGAAACCTAAAAAGAATGCGTCCTTATATAATCTAACAGTTGCTGATGTAAAGCGCTCCAGTACCTTCTGGTTGAGTCTATGCTACAGAAAACTGCAAAAAAATAATTTGGAGCTCCTCATTGTGCCTGCTGGGCATGTCCGCAGACAGCAAAGAAGGGGTCGAAAGTAGAAAAGAGACAGATGGGGAAAGCCAAATACGAGCGAGGGCAGAAGTAGGTGAGAAGTTGGTAAAGAAGAAACAGATGAGGGCATGGGGTGAGAAGGAAAAAAAAGCAACAGGGTTGGAGGCAGATGGGAGGAGAAAAGAAGCAAACCAAATGGTTGACGGGTGGGAGGGGAAAGAAGCAACTGAAAACACAAGCACTCAAATGAAGTGCTTAAGCACAAATAAAGTAGCTTACAAAACGGTAGCAGTAGATAGACCCCAGTACTTGGTCCATTCTCTGGTGTAGGGCCAAACACAAGAGGAGGCAGGGTGCAGGCATGCCATGACAAATGAGAATGAAGGATATGAGAACGACGTTGAAGCTAACAAATGGTAAGCCTGTGGGCGGGCTGTAGCCCACTAACTAATCAAAATGTCTCGAAGAGACAGCGCATTCGTTGTCTAGCCGAAACCTAAAAATTATTCTGAAATTGTAAGCAGAGAGGCAAAGAGAAATGGAGGTGTGGAAAGAGGTAGATGTATGGGGGAGGCTTATGGATTTCAGTTTTAGGATGGTCTGTGTAGAGGGGGAGAGATAGTATCCCAAAGTGACTGGATAGAGAATTAGAAAATAATTAAAGGAAGTCAGGAAAGTTGAAGAAAACAAAGATCTGATAATCTTCAGCAAAGGAGTATGGTGCTATCTTGATGGATTCTGTCATGTAGACTGGCCCCTTGGCTCATTTTAGCAGTTATATAACACGGTTGTGTTGTGCCAGTTTAACTTTGAGCAATGGTAAGGTCAAAGTAATTTTGAGAGTTTTCAAGACGGTTGTGGCGGTCTTCTTTTTCAGCCTGGCAAACAATTCTGGGCAAAAGGCACAAACGATGGACGGAATGCGGAACAAATCAAACATTAACTACCAGTCAAGACATCTGGATTAAATCCATTGTTCTTTTGCTCACCATGCCACCCCAGTTTAGACCCAGCCATATGCAAATCACTCTTGACCCTGTTCCTCATGGGAAGAGTCCAGCCCGAACTGCCAAGCGAGGTCTTCCCTGGACCAGAAACTTGCATCCTTGGACCGGTGTCAGGGTATCACCCCTCATCAGCCAGGCTCGCTTGACTCCAGTGGCACAGTATGCCCAAGACCCACGTCTAGACAGCAAAATTTATGATTTTGTTAAATGGAACTGGAACTGAGGAGAGGGGAGGCAGAGATGAATCATTAGTAGAAACATGCTTTAGTATGCATATCAAATTAAATATGCCTTGTAACTTTCAAAAGAGTTGTATGTCAGAATATCAATGATGTTAATGTCATCCTTCAAGAATATCGTAAATACCACATACATACACAAAGAGCAGCGAAAAGTGAAAAGTGATGCAACACGGCTTTTTACCATCTATGCAGCCATGGTGAGTCACAGCATCCTTCAGATCCGTCCCAACTCTGAACCAATTCGGGAAAAAGTTGAAGACACCTCTTTAAAGTACACTGCATCACAGTGCAATCACAGCCCACACAAGCTGCCTTTGTGACCACTTGTTGACTGTATCCTTGCCTTTGTCTCTGTGCAGTGCTTCGCTGCCTTTGGCTGGGTCTGTGCTATGCATATACCTCATTCAGCCCTGCATACTAAATTGTACCCAAAATAGAGACGCCCCAAAATATTGTTAAAGTAAGTATAAATAGTGAAAGTTAGATTAACTATTCTTAAACTCCACATCAGTGCATGTTGAAGATATAGATATATATATATATATATATATATATATATATATATATATATATATATATATATATATATATATATATTGCCATGGTATGTGCAAGTGGAATTTAGTATATATAGGAAACCTACTAGGTAGACTTAGCTTGACGATAATGTGGCTAAGATATGTTTGCAGTGCGGTATTAAATGCCCACTATTCTGGAACCATAGGCTTCAAAGGCTGTTTATTTCCATGTCTGGAGCGTATCTCTTGTGCGTCAAAATTACATCAGGATATAACGCTGCTTCTCTACATCAAACTGCTGTCACGTTAAAGCTAATATTTAGCATATTTTTATGAGCAAAATGAAAGTGCAAAACATGTACATGGATCATTTTTAATAAGGTAAGACCTAGTTACTCAATTGACGTACCGCAAAAGCCCTCCTCGCGCACTCTGTCAGATGACAAATGGTTAATTAACTGCAGCAGTGGTATTTAATTCGGGCGCTTCTGCCGGACTTCGCTTTAATTACATTTCTTGATTGTACACTAATGGCCTAAACGTGGGCCGGCCCACCTTTGGACAGGGTGGGACGAGGCCCCAGTTGGAATGGTTCTGTCAGTGCTCAACCCTCTTGCCTGTCGTCTTTAAGTGCTCATAGCATTATGCCGGCTGCATGTATCAATACTCGGTGGTGGTGTTCACGCTGGGTGTGCGCTTAATCACACAGGAAGTTTTAGAAGTTCAGCTTATTGCTTGTAAGGTTTTTTTTTTGGGGGGGGGGGTCCTCTTTCGACTGCTCTAACTCTTTAGACTTCATCGGTGATTTTGTTATGAAAGTGTTTTACAAATCTTCATACGAGGTAATGACCACTTACGCCTCGGGGCGCTCTGCAACATGCCTGGTATTAAGAGGACTTGGCTGGTACAGCAGATCCATCAAAGCCATCGGTAGAGGGCGACTTTTTTTGTGGTTTTCTGAAACAAATGCAATTAGAAATCCATCTCTAAGACTTCCAGATTAACGAGCGTCTTCGAATCTTCTGCCTCCAGTGGAAAACAGATTTTCGTTGGATTACACCGTGCCCTTGAGAATAGTGACAAGGTCAGAGGTATCTAGGGGTTAAACAATAACGTAGTTAATGAACTGGCAACCATAACCTAGGTAAAATCTTTCGTGCTCTGGAATAATAGTCGTTAGCCTGCTTTCTGCTGAACATATGGCCATTTCATGTCCCATCTTGCTACCTTGGGCCTGATTCTGGTAAATCGGGCACTCATACTTATTGCACCTTTAAAATATTTGTAATCGGTCTTTAGTCAGCCTTTTTACGTGGAGACCATTGTGGAGAGACCAGTATATGATCTGCATACTGTCAGTTTCAGTCCTAGTAGTGGCTACTTCGCTTTTCATCATTACGATGTTGACACAATTCCCAGCTTTGGTTTAAAAAAATAACAGTAGTTTGCGATGGTGTCTTAAGTTGATAGTGCGCTATACAATTTCCAATCACAATTTCGAAATGCTCTTAGATATTAATATCTGCATTGTATCAAAGGCTATGTTTGTTATTCTGGTACAGGTAAAGTCTCCATATTAGTACTTTCAAAACTTTCTTGTTAACCAATTTAGTATCATGCAATTTAGTGACTTCAGAAGTGTACATGACTGCGTTCACATATGAAGACAGGATCTTACTCTCAGCTTAACCTAGCTTGTAGCAGTTGATGCCTTGGCCCACTGAGCTACCGTACTGGATCCACTTGGTCTTGAAATAGCATGGGCAAAGCCGTCTGTCCACCTCTGGTGTAGTGCAAAGCTGGTCACAGACAGGGACATCTACCACTGCACACTCTTTTGTGGCCAATGGCATGGTGCTAGCAAGTAGTGCTCTTTGTGTGCTTGGAGCGACATCAGTATTTTTGATGTGTGCATCTCAGTTTTCATTTAATGCACGGAGCACACAGCAGCCTCAGCGAGTTTGGTGGATATTATTAATATGGCCAGTGATGCCATATTTTGAAAAAGTAACATGCTGTGTTTTCCTGGTTAGGATAAAAGGCCTATACAGTCAAGATTCCATGTGCATTTCCACTGCTGTTGGCTACGCCTGGCTTATAATAAACAACATCTCTATAAATGTCTTTCCTACTCTTATGGTTGGCGTACTTGTTGGCTGTTGGAATGGTTCATGGAGTTTCAGCTATGTAGGCAAAATATCATTTTGTCTGCTGGAGCGCAGTTGATACGCTGCTTAAAAAAAGGTAATTTAGCAGGACTTTTTAGTGTTTGGTTGCCGAAGTCAGATGATACATTATGGCTGCTTCCTGATGGAAGGGCAGGCCTTGATGGACAGCAGATTGTAGTGGCACAATCTTTAACCTGTTTTACTGTGTAGGTACTTATTGTCCACAGTCCCACCATTATTGGCCATACTAATGTTTCTTCGTTTCTACCTTCGGAATATGCACCCAAGTACTTCTCGAATAATTTTGAGCCTTGAGTTTTTGACGAAACCATGCCATGTATGTTTTTTCGTTGGACCAGACTATCACACTTTTAATTAAAAAAATCAAATCCTGATATGTTACTGGGACTGTTTTTTAAATCTCTTACGTAAAGAATAATTCAAGACAGTGGCCGAGTGTAAAAGTTGCCTTTATTCTGCCAAAATTCATTTAGAAGGATATTGCTTGTTTTAAATGTTTGCATAACCACTCAGTTGAGACAAAGTGGGACTAACTAATACTTTTCATCAAGATATTGCAGTTTAGTGCAGTCAAGGTGCCTACTTCAAGTGGCACGAACTAGGTCATTGCTGTAGTGCTTACCTTTTTCTCATTCAGTGTGTATGTTGTGCTTTTTTATGTATTCAAAGTATCTTAATAACTAATTTGAGTCACCTGAATGGTGCTGCTGTCTGTAGCTGAATTACAAATTCACTTGCATGATAATTTATGCCTCTTTTAGTCGTAACTAAATCTATTACCCAGGTTTCATTATCAGATCAGCTTATTTGAACCTTTTGCAGTTGTTGGCTTTCATAACAAGTACCTCTAACTTTTCAGCTGTGCTTGGTATTTCAAAGCATTCCCTTTGAAAGGCATTTTCTCATTTTGACCAGCTTAGTCTGGTTGGACGTAGGCTTATTTCTCAGTCTTATCAGTGCTATTTTCTTGTCAATAACTACAACACATCCGACCCATCCCAGACATGGGACAGTGTTGAACTTCACGTTGCTTGTAGGGAGCTACACTTCCATCAGATTGGGGTTACACAGACAGCATTAGCGGCTGGTGGTTGAGTTAGGGGGAAAAAAAGACGACTTACATGCTTATCGTCGTTCACCAGCCGCAGCCTCTTCTTCGTCCTTGCTGTTCTCCTGGCTCCCAGCAGCACCCAGGCTCCCCTAAGCCAATCACAATGCTGCTGTCACCATGACAGCAGTGTTGTGATTGGTCTAAGTGCCGTGGTTTGGGGCTCAGACGGGGACTGACAGCCTGTGCATGTTCTCCACCCAGGCTGTGCAATACAGCCCAGTGGAGAATATGCTAAGTGCGCATGACAGTTTGGCCGACCCAAGATGGCCAACCAAACTGTCATGCGCACTGAAGGTGCACCAACCACTCTTCCTCCCTCTGACTCAGCAAATCCAGCCTGCCCCGCCCTAACCAGACTCTAAGCTCCACTAAAAATAAAATGATAACTTCTGTTATTATCATTTTATTTTTCCTTTTACACTTCTCCGAGAGCAGTGGGGCAACATTCCTCCGCCTTAGCGGAGGAGCTGTTACTGACAGACAGGCATGTGCTATAATACAAACAGTCAAAAGCCTCAGATCATGATTCTGCAACCCTGTCTGGTCACTAGTGGGGGTGCTTTCCAAAAAGGGACTTTCTTGTTATTTAGCAGCCCATTTTATAATCTAGCAGTGGTTGATCGGGTGCTAAAAGGGCTAACAAGTCTTTTGACATTGAAAGTGTCCATTTGGGACCTATCAATTATGACATCCCTGTTGGCCCTGTCTGATGTGCCGCAATCTTCTCCTTTCACTCTCCCAAGATAGTGACATGACTTAAATTCTATCACAAGTTAATTCCCGAAGCAGGGTAGATTGTACACCCTTCTTTGAACTTCACAAGTTTGTTTCTAAAGAATCAGATTTCTAGAACTAGAGTCTGCTGGATTCGGTGATGGAGAAGAGACTAGAAATCTTTCCACACAGAGCCTGTAAAAGCCTGAATGGAAAAAGGACTCATGCTGGCGCCTAAACAGTCCTTTACGTTTATAAGTAGTTGTTCTTAAAAAACAAAAATAACCTTAAGAACGATCTGGTATGTATAGCAACTTTGTAAAAATACCAGAATTAGGGTTTTCTGATGTTGAGTTAATCATTAAGATGTACTTTATCCGGGTGACCAGAACTGATAAAGCTGAATTGTGACAGGGAATGTGACAAGTGTGACCCAAGTAGTCCATTATAGCACAGGCCTAAAGGTGCTAGAGGAAGGTGAAGTATTACAGGAGTTTGATTCTACAAAGTACAGTGCAGTCATGCAGGGATTGCTGGGATTTAACCTGTATTTAAAGTTACCACGTCCCTAGTAAGCTGATGTCGAGGGCAACCTTTGGCAGCCATTTTAGGACTGCAATTCCTAGCCACCTTTCCTTCACAAATGTCACAATAAAAGCTCCCTCCCTGAGAATGTTCATATATTTATTGTACAGTGATCATAAACAGATTGTGATACTAGTCATGCCACTCAGTATTTGGCCACTTTTAGATAATTACTGTTTTACAGCATTTGCTAATACAGTTTTGCCATTTTAAAGCTGACGCAAGATCCCCACCGAAGAGGGATTCGTGATCATAGCATCCTATGGCTCCTGCTGGCAGCTCTAAAGTACACCAAATAGCTACTAGTGTGTAACATTTCCAGTTGGTTTGGCACAGTGGGTTAAACTATGGCTCGTCTGTTTGCAAAATCAATTTTTATTTTTCACAAATACCGCAAGAATCTGATCAGATGATGTAGGAATTGACTTTCTGTGTAAGGTCATATCTGTAAGATCTGCGAGTGGTTCTTATAGGTTGCTGCCCACGTCAACCCTTTTAAGCTTCTCCATGCAACTGTTTATTTCATATTTACCCCTTGTTCCAGATATTTGAAGTTCATGACACGGATACAGTTTTGAGAATTATATATTTATAATGATTAGAAAAATTCTGTCGCTACGTAATGGGATTCTGAATAAAGTGCACAACTTTTGATTGAGTTTTATTGTACTTGCACCAAGTTTATTTGGCTAGTAAAAGCATATCTTGATGTTCTACAAAACAAATCTTCTAAGAATGCACCAGGGAAGTTGGTTTCAAAAAGGGTCCAAATAATGGCTACATTTGGATATGAGAGGGTGGATTGATTATCCACCAAAGAGCTAGCAATGCTGGAAGACACCCAAACAATCGTTGATAAGGAATGCATTCTCTGAGACAGTATATATATATATAGATATCAGTGACTGTGGTTCAGGGGATTCCTCCCCTGAATTATTTATTGATTATTCAATCTTGCTGGTTCATTCATTCATATATCTCTTACTATGTTGACCAAATTCACAGTGGCTGCACTGGCGTAACGAACCTTGAGGGGCCCCCCCTGCAGGGCACGTGGTGGGGCCCCCTACGGACTCAATCATTAGCTCTCCGGCCAGAGTAATAGGCTGAGGGGGCCCCCCGCATGGCGGGGGCTGCAGGGGACCATGTTACGCCACTGAGTGGCCATGCAACTCCTCTCCATACCACATGCTGTGATGAATGGTGTTAGATGCTGTTGACAAAGCATCTAGCAAAAGTTACTGGAGCCTGGGCACATATTCCTTAGAAGCAGTGAATGTGTCCTCTATGTTCACAACCTGATCAAATCCTGACTCGTAGTATGTATTTTTGATAGCTTTTTGGTTAAGGTATTTGCACAACTACTGGTCCCAATTGTAATGAAAACACGAATCCAAACAGTTAATGAAATGTTGATGTGTACAATATGATTTGACGACTGTATTTTATGTGGGACTTAGGGTGCATTTTTAAAGATTCTATTTTATTTGATGGATTACTGTTAAATTCGTTTTTTATTTGTGAGTCTGTATCAACATTTAAACACCTTGTATACAATTTTGGTATTGCAATTAATGTCTGTGGTTGTATGGCACTTTAGTGGCATGTAACATACTTTAATAAATAAATAATAAGACTACCTGGAGTCGTATTATGTAAAGAGCGCACTGTCCCTCTGCGCTCCACGGTCAACCTTTAATCGGGTGCTTGGGCGCCAACAAGGACAGTGCACCCCATTACAATCAGTGCACTGCCCCCAGGGCATCCACAAACTCATGCCTGTGTTAACGCGGGGTTTCTGGTCTCTAGTTACCTTACCAGATCCCTAATCATGTCGACTGAATCGTTGGTACCTGTCATTGAGTAAAAGACAATCTACTACTAGGTTAGTCAATTAGGAACTTAAACCACTCTAAAGAACCACTTACCACTGGGAAAGGTTAAAAAGTTTTAATTCAAAGTCAAAAGTATCTGGAGATACAAACATCTCAGAATAAGATTCAAAAGGTATACAGGTATTAGTACAAAAAGGTACTCTCTGAATATTCTCAATCGGCAAAAGGAAATTATCAAAAATATCTCAAAGAACATGAGTGTTGCAAGAATCGCTGTGAGTTGCAACTTGAGAGTCATTTACAGAAAAGAAAAATATAAGTTAGTCTGTCCCTACACTAGACTAAGTGACATCCCTACTTAACAAGATCTTTACCTAAAAAGGTGTCAGCAGTGGTGACTTCCAAAGAAGATCACACACTTCTCCTAGTCTCTGAACCAAGTTGGTTTCTTTCAGTTCTCTATCTGCCTACCCATCCGCTCCCTAAGGCTTCTCAGATCATCTGCCCTAACTCCACCCCGGGGGCTATCCCTAATACAAAATCACATCTCCAATAGAAACGCCCCTGGGGACGCCTCTCACGTGGTGCAGTTTTGAGCGGCAAACTCCGTACTGGTGCTCCTCGGGACTCTTCATTAAAGTTGACCTTGCTTCCCAGGCTTCTTCTTCAGCGAGACAGAACCCCCTAAAATTCCTGAAGACTCCTCCAGGCCTGCGCCTGGCTCTCTTGAACAAAGGAACCGTTCATCATAGTACTGATTAGGGCTCCTCGCACCTGCGACAGACACATACACTGTGGGCCTCAAATTCCAACCTCCATCATATCTCGGACCATAAAACATGTGTAAGGATTCTCAGTTAGTGCCTAGCACAACTTTCCCCTAACGAGCACATTTTAGATCAAAGAGAATGACTTGGTCTTTTCAGGCCTAGTTGATTTACATAAAGCGGGTCTCTGCCTTCTAAAACATTTCCTTTCTTTGGTTTAAACAGTATTTTAACTAACACGTATTACTATAGTACAATGCAACACATCTATATAAAACATATATTTCAATTCTATGATTAAATACTTCTAAAAAACAATGTTAACCACGTCTCACATCAGTTCAGCAGCACTTTATCTTTACTGTGAATTGCCCTGCGGCCTACACATTCTCATTGGTTTGCTAGGTTTCATTTCCTTTACACACAATCACTTAACATGAGAAACGTGAAGTTTCACATCATTCTAACATTTCTACATTAGTTTCCATACTGCTATAAGTACCTCTATGCTAGCTAAACACTCTTATATAAGTTCACTCTATGAATATGACACTCGTGTGCAATAAAATTTAAACTAACACTACGTGCTTGTAAATATGGTGTACTTATACATTTTTTCAGATTTGTGCTCTCTCAGTCCCCCCTTTGATGACTTTCAGGAGTCATCACCATCAAAACACCATCTCTAAAATGTAGGATCTTTCAGACTGAAGTTGTTGCAATACCCCCTCGTTTCATTGTCTCTAGAGCCTTCAGACTCTTATATTGTGTATCCTGCATCGCAGTCAGTCTTTTCTCCTGTTCCCTCATGGATCTCTGCAACCTGCTTGCTCTATACCATTGGTACAGTCGCACCAATCCCCACAAAGTGATTACACAAATCACAATTATGATGATGGGTTTCAATATGTACCAAATGATACCCTTTCCTAAATTGGAAAACCAGCCTCCAACTTTACCCATTCCTTGACCTACTTTTTCCCATACATTTATCTTTGTCAGATCCTCAATCTCATGATGAATCGCAGTAATATTTCGTATGTACTTCTCTAAAGGTTTTGAATTGTCTGGAATGTAAGTGCAACATTCCTGGACCTTCAAAGCCTTACAGACTCCGCCCTCCTTGGCTGACAGAACATCTAAAGCAAGTCGGTTCTGAAGAACCATTGCTCTTATCGATTGCATCTCTCCCTCCACCAGCATTAAGGATCTAGCAGTACTGGCAGATAACCTATCTACGACTGTAGCCAATCTTCTAATTTTTATGTCATTCAGTATCAATCCCAAGAGAGGGAATGCAGCACCGAATACATCCCCAACTATCTCTTCAGCATCTAGATCTCTTCTCCCTGTTGTTGGTATTCCTCTTTGTTGTTTCTAAATTCTCAACATGGTATATTTTGGGGAAGACAATTGCTAAATAGCATGATCCGTACCAATTATCTGGTAGCTTCACATATGCATTTCTTCCACATACAAAATATACATTTGGAATTGCTTGCATCTCCTTCAAAAAGTCTTTGGAGTAGTACTCCAATTGGAAAGCATGTTCACAACTGGCTTGACCTACAAACATATTCTCATAATAGGAGTAACTTCTGTGAATGCACAGTTTCCCCCGTTTCTCCTTGTCTAAAGCAATTGGACCAAGGCTACCCTTTCTTTGATGTATCCTTTCTTCCTTGGTCCAGTCTGTTTCCCATTGTCCTGAAGCTTTTAGAATCTTTTGCCTCCTATATCTAGTATCCACCTGCCCTATAAACTTTTTCTCAATTTCTGACACTTGACTAGTCAGATTATTTCTTCGGGCATGTGAGGTATCTAACGTTTTCCATGGAATGAAACATTTCTGTAACCTGTCTTCGCACTTGTAATAGTCCCACTTATTCAGATGCTTATAATTTGGAACCTCTGGCAATGTCGAGTCAAAATTTGAGAAATAATACTCGAACCCATCTCGTCCATAGAATATGCTCAACAACAAACTACATGTGATTCCATACGTCAATGGAAGATGATGGTATCTGATACCCTCATCCACAGAAGCTGGTAATTGCATACAAACGTAGCAATTCTTCGCCTCCATGACATCAATGTATTCGTAGAGCAACTTGGCATAAGCATTTGACCTAAAGTTCCCCTGTGATTCGTCAACATGTAATCTTTTGATCTCAGCATCTAGAAAAGCCTTTTCTTTCTCAGTGTTTTCTCCTTTTACCCCAGCAACAGTGGTAGGCTTTTGTGTTGATGCTTTCTTTGTTTCTGATCTTGTCTTTGTTTCGTTCTCATGTCCCACTATATATGATATAGTAACTACTAAAACTATAAGAGAAATCACCACCACTAAAAGTGTGCCTACTATGCATTTTGCCCTGCGGTTCGGGTTGCCAGTCTCCATGATCTCAAACAGTGTAGCTCTGTTTGTCGTTCTCAGCAAAGTCCCTTACTTCTTCTCAATGTCCTTTTTGCTTTGCACAAAGACTCCCTTCATTTGAACCACAATGTCTTTCTTTGAACCACACTTGGAAGCTGACAATTCTCTCCCGCAAGAACAGTCATTAAGTTTTGTAGCAATAGACAACTCTAGCCCTTCTCCATCCACTAAAATGGAAGTCCATAGTTTCTGTCTTCTTACATTTGGCACTAGGTTATCCTTTTGATCTGTATTAACAAATGTTCTTTATCAAAGTCTTTTTAGCAATCTGAAACTATGCGTGTTCCCAGAAGTTCCACCACTAGCTCAAATATTTCCATACGGAGAAGGACTCCCTCCAGTATTGGACACCTTGAACAGCAACACGGAAACTCAACAGTCTCAAATATCAATTTTCTTATTCCGCTCAGGAGAGGAGGATAGACGATGTTGAGTGTCAGCAGTCTTTCGACCTCCAATCCTGGCAACAGGAATCTTACTTCCACTGTGATGATTGGGTCAGTTCTGGTCAGGGTCACTTCCCTCACCCTCCCAGCTCTGCGTCCCTCGGACATCTGCAGCGAGGTAGGTCCACTCAGGTGTAGAGTATCTTCTGCTAGGCACTCGTACTCTCCTTGATCTCCTTAGACCCTCCTGCTCTTGGTCCGATACACCTTCTTCCAGATCCGAATCTTCGGATATAGGAGCAAGAGTTTCTTCTCGAGCTAGCTTCAGGCTCGGCCTCCTTCTTCTTTCAGGCCAAGTAGCTGCCCCACTTCTTGTTCTCCTATTGCTTTCCCTCCTGCTCGGTTCCTGATCACTCTGTTCCTGATCTGTTTTCAAGTCACATTCACAACAGCTCTCTCCTTCTGTTGCAGCTTCAGTTTCGCTACCGCCTTGCCCTTCTTCTTCTGGATCTGCAATGCTCCCAACTTCTTCAGACACCCCCACGGCTTGACTGATCCCCTCTAATGGTTCACCATCTTCAGCTGGATTCTCATCCGTGAGAGGAGCTGTTTCTTCCAGGGGTGCTGGAACTCTTCGGGTGTGGGAAGCGTGTATCCAATTCGGCAGGCCTCCACACTTGACAGCCGTATTCGTGGTCCGTATGACCTGAAAAGGTCCTCTCCAGCGCACGTCTAGGCAGTTCTTCCGGACGTGTTTCTTCACCAGCACCCACTCTCCTGGGCACAGGTCATGACACAACTCTCTTGAAGATGGGACCTCAGCAGCCTGCACATGGAAGGACACAGAATGAATGGCGTCAGACAGTCCTTTGCAGTAATCCAGGATCAGGTCATCTGTAATGTTTAATAGTGTCGCAGTTGGTACAGAAGGAAGCCTCATTCCCCTCCCCATCAGCACCTTGTGTGGAGAGAGACCTGTCCTCCGGTCGGGTGTGCTGCGCATGCTCATCAACACTAAAGGCAAAGCATCTGGCCAACTCAAGGAAGTTGAAGAACACACTTTGGCAATTCGACACTCTAGTGTCCCATTTATCTGCTCCACAATTCCTGAAGCCTCTGGTCGATAGCTACAGTGCAACTTCTGATCAATGTTCAATGCGGCACAGAGCATCTTCACAATTTCACTGTTAAAATGTGTTCCTCGATCAGATTCCAGAGAGCCTGGCACCCCGTAGTGCGGGATCAATTCTCTAAGTAACAGTTTTGCTACGGTGAGTGTATCGCACCTACGTGTAGGGTATGCCTCGACCCACCTGGAAAATATGCATACGACCACCAACACATACCTAAGGCGGTTGACTCTAGGCATTTCAATGAAATCTAATTGCATTCTGTTGAAAGGCCCCCCAGACCTCCCAATGTGACTCATGGTAACTGGTGTTCTTTTCCCTACATTCAGTTGCTGACATGTGACACATCTCCTACAGACTGCTTCTGCTGCAATCCTGAACTTTGGGCAATACCAAGTTTGCCTAAATACTCTCAGCATGGCATCCCTTCCTAAGTGTGTTGGACCATGTATTTGTCGTGCCATTGGACTCACTAATTCCTCTGGTAACACTGCTCTTCCATCTGCTGAAACCCAAAAATCCATTTCACTTCTCACACAACCTGCTGCTTCCCAGGACCTTTTCTCTGACTCAGGTGCATTTTCTTGCATTTGTTTCAGATCTTCCCATGTATCTACGGTCTCTAACATCATATTGACTTCTGTTTTTTCCTTTGCCCCGCCTACTTCCACCTCCGTGAAAGTATACCCTTGCTCCGCACAATATCGGGCAACTTCATCTGCATATCTGTTTCCTTGTGACACAAAATCTGTATTTTTAGTGTGAGCTATACACTTGACCACTGCAATTTCAGCTGGACCTTGCAATGCTTCTAACAGCAGTCGTACAAATTCCCCATTTCTGATTGGCGAACCAGAGGAGGTCATGTAACCCCTCTGAGACCACAATTGCCCGAAATCATGAACTACACCGAAACCATATTGGCTATCGGTATAGATGGTGACTCTCTTTTTGCTACCTGCTATACAGGCACGTGTCAATGCAATGATTTCTGCTACCTGAGCGGAGTGTACTCCTTCCAGGCAAGCGGCTTCCACAACTCCAGTAATGGTGCAAACAGCATAAGCTGCTCTCAACCGACCAGTATCGTCTCTTAAGCATGAGCCATCAACAAAGTAAATTTCATCAGGGTCGATCAATGGCTCATCCACAATATCTGGTCTGGGCTTCGTGCATAGTTCAGTCACATCTAGGCAATCGTGATCTTCACATTCTTCGCCTTCTATATCATTAGGAAGTGGCATCAATGTAGCAGGATTCAAGACCGAGCACCTCTTAAGGGTCACGTTCTCTGCAGCAAGAATAACTTGCTCATAGCGCGTGAGCCTACTATTGGTCAAGTGCTGCGTCTTGGTCCTTGTCATTAACAATTCTACCGAATGCGGTACATACACCACTAATTGATGTCCCATTACTATGTTCTCACACCTCTCAATGCTGACACCTGTTGCAGCAACGGATTTGAGACATCCGGGCAACGCTGCGGCTACCGGATCTAATGTAGCCGAAAAATATGCAACTGGTCTACGGGCATTTCCGTGTACTTGCGTCAACACTGATAACGCACATCCTTCTCTTTCACAGCAGTATAATGAGAAAGTCTTCTCATAATCTGGCATTCCCAAAGCCGGAGCACGACACAAATCCTCTCTCAGTTGTAGGAACGCCATTAGGCACTCGTTGTCCCATGGTACCGGATCACTCACCTCCTTGTGCGTCAGTTTCTGTAAAGGTTTTGCTTTCAGTGAAAAGTTAGCTATCCACTGTTGGCAGTAACCAACCATTCCTAAGAACATCCTAACTTCTCTCTGTGTCGTTGGCGCATTCATTTTCATGATGGCCTCTATCCTGTCTGGAGACACCTTGCGCTTCCCCTTCTCTATTCGGTGACCCAGATACTGTACTTCTGTCAGACAGTACTGTAATTTGTTCGGAGATACCTTATGTCCATTCTCAGCTAAATGATTCAGTAAAGCAATGGTGTCCTCCTTACAAGCTTCCTCTGTTTCTGACGCAACAAGTAGGTCGTCTATGTACTGGACCAGAACCGAGTTCTGTGGCAATACCAGACTTTCAAGGTTCTTCTTCAACAGCTGACTGAAGATCGAAGGGCTATCTGTGAACCCTTGTGGGATTCGACACCATGTTAAGGCGCGATCTTTCATTTTAAATGCGAAAAGATACTGACTGTCCTCATCTAATGGGATGGAAAAGAAGGCTTGACAAAGGTCTATCACTGTAAACCACTCCGCTTGGAATGGTATTTGAAACAGTATCACTGATGGATTCGGTACCACTGGACAACATGAAACCACAATGTTGTTAATCTTTCGAAGGTCCTGAACTATTCTGAACTTCCCACTAGGTTTCTGCAAACCCATAATCGGGGAGTTACATGGACTACCCACGATTTCTTTCAGTATTCCCTGTTGAATCATTGAATCAATCACAGGTTTTATTCCTGCAATCGTTTCCTGGGACAGTTTATACTGAGGCGTTCTTGGAAATTCAGCGTTTGGTTTTATCATGATCTTCACTGGTTCCACCCCTTTGATCAGTCCTATCTCTTCCCCAGTAAAATCCCATACTTCAGCTGAGACAGCATCTCTTAGGTCACCAGGAAGGTCTTTCACAGTCAGAGTAGGATACAGTTCTATACATGTTCTCTCATTGGCAATCTTAAAGGTAGCATCATCATCTGCGGTCTGTACCTCCACACCCTGAGGGGTGCAGTATATGGTGCAATTCAATTTGCACAACAAATCCCTCCCTAACAGACATACAGGACTAGAATCACATACCACAAACTGATGTTCATTTGTGTAATTCCCTATTTTCACTGACACTGGTTCTGTCAAAGGACTAGTCATTCTTCTATTTGCGACTCCAACCACCTGAATTGTTTCCCCCGACATTGGTAGGTCAGGAACCACTGCTGATCTCAGAGTTGATCGAGTAGCTCCAGTATCCACCAAGAATGTCATCGGGCACCCTGCTACCTCTGCCTCAACAAATGGCCCTCTCTGATCTACTTCTAGAACTGCCCCGAGGGTACAGTCCTCTTCTCTGTTCACACGTTGACCGGTCATTGGGTCAATGTAATAACATTTTTCTTCTTCAACAAAAAGAGGCATTTGTTTATAGACTTTTCCCCCTGTCGCGATCTTTGGTGGCTGTGGAAACTGAGCTCGTGGAGCCAAAGTTCCCCCTTTGACCACCTTGCTTCCTGGGACTGTCGCCCTTTGAACTGGAACCTCCTGAACTTCCTGTTCTAATTCTAGTTCTCCACTTTCAGGGTTAAAGGGACACTCGCGTCTCCAATGTCCCACCTGGTGACACTGGTGGCACTTTGTCGTTTTCTTTAAAGTGGCAAAATCTATTCTAGGTCTCTGACTTTCTTCACTATCCTTGTTCTGACCATTCGACTTCCGTCCCATTGTCCCCGTTCCCTGTTTCTGCTGTCCGCCCTTTCCGGCTGACTGCATCTGTACCACCATCAGCTTCTCCTTCATTTTCTTTGTCTTGGAATCTATCTCATCGCTACAGTATCTGGCATACCTTAAAATTTCATCTAGTGGTTTGTTTTGCCAACAAATTAAATGTTGCTGAATCATCAAACAAATATCAGGTCTCAACCCCAAAACAAACTTTGACACAAACTGTCCTATATCTTTGGGATCCATTACATCGAGTCCACTGTATTGTTTGAATGTTTTCAACAACCTTTCATAGAACTCATGAACTGTCTCCTTTGGTTCTTGTCTTGTTCGGTCTATTTTTACCCAATCTATGTCCTGGGGTGGTACCTTATCTTTCAGCCAAGCTATTACCCTTTCATACTTTTGCATGACAATTTCAGACGGTCCATTTGTCTGAGCATCCCTCACTGGTTCAGTAGTTGGCCATTCAACACTAGTCTTGCACGATGTCCACAAGTCAGATGGGACCACAATGTCAAACAAAGTGTTCAAATCAATCCACAATACTTTCGAGATCTTTACAAACCTTTCTACCTGCTTATACCACTCTACTGGATTGTCCCTTAACTTCGGAAATGAGTTGGTAAATGCAGCTAAATCTCCTCTACTCCAGGGCACATGTACATAATTCCCATTTGATATTTCTCTCAAAGGGAATGCCTCCATCTGCATCAACCTTCCCTCAGGAGACTTCCCATTCGCACACCGCCTAACAGTTCCCCTTTTGGACCATCTCTCCTCCCATTTGTCCAGATCCCTCCACGCTCTTATTCCTGCTATTAGTTCCCTTATGTGTGTTTTCAATCCAGTTGTCCTTTTTTCCTCTAAATCCTGATCTGAGTATTGTAACCTATGGTTACTCTGTAGGGTCTTTGTTCTGGACAAATCTACCATGTACCTGTCTGCCAGTTCAGACAGTTTCTCATGAGTCGCTCTCGCCTTTCGAGTAACATCTTTCGCTATGAACAGCAACTCATCTTGTTCATACAAGTCGATCCTTTCTAAGGACCAACGTACCATCTATGATCTCATCCAAATCAGATTTTAAACTGGTGACATCAAGTCTTTTTGTCCTTATTGTAGCTTTCAGTATACCATCTCTAGGGGGTCCATTTCCATCTTTCCCATCCCAGCTCCGAGTCCTACGTCTGGGCTCAGGTGAGTTACGTGGAGTCCTCCCATGCTCCCACCCCTCCAGGTCCCATGCTGTTCCGTCCTCTCTGGGTGGATGATGAAACACTCCATTGTGCCTCATAGTCCCACCTTCCCCTTCATGCCTGGATTCTCTGGGTTCATGGTAAGACATTCCATTACTCCCCCTTTCTTCACAATTGGTCTGTGACCTCTGATCACCCGATGTATGGCAAGATCTTTCATTGTTCCCCCTATTCCAGTGTTGCACATTCTCCCCTGGCGCGTGATGAGTGCACCTAAACCTATCTCTGTATGCTAGTACCATTTGGTCTCCACCCTTTTCAAAGAGCCGAGACATCTCTTCACACTCCATGCTTCTACCATCTCGCTCCTGCTGGTCCCTCCCATCATTAGGACGTATTACTCCTCTGTTCTCCTTGCTTTGACCCTCACGTCCCTGACTGCTTTCGCTAGCCCCGCAGTGAGATACTGTCCCATTGCCTCGATTTCCCCACTCAGCTTCTGCTCTTGACCTATTGCTCTGCGTTTCTGCGGACCCATCCCATTCTCTCAAGTCAACTCTTAACTCTTTAAAGGATTTCGGACGTGGTCCCCTTAGGTCCATCGGTCCTCTTTGACCCCCCTGCTCTGTTGCGGGGCTCACTGTCGGTTCGAATGGGGTGTTCCACGTTACCGGTCCTGGCAATTGCTTCCAGGCATTTGTCGTGTTATTCCTCCTTTCCATCTCAACCCTTTCTCTGTCTAACCGTATCTGTTCTTCCTCTCTCCCATTCTCTGGGTTGTAAATCGATACTATGGGTCCTATGGTAACGGGTACTTGGAGAGCATCTGGCAATCTACAAGGTTCAGCCCTCTCTGCGGTTGGCGTTTTCTGTACCACAAACCTTCCGACTACACTCTGTGCTGTACTATGTTGAGGTGTCTCCCCACCTTTGATAGGTGTCCATTCCGATATAGGAAGTGGTACATACCCCTCTATGGCAGCCCCATCTTCCCTTGCGAGTCCTCTACTTTCAATCTCCCCAACTCTCGGAGGCGGTCTATCCATCAGTAATCTATTTATCAAGTTGTCCTCCGAGTCGCTCTCCTCATCTTCTTCCATGAGTGTCTTTTCACCTGCCACCTCTCTCACTGGGTACAACTTATCCACCTCAATAGCCTGTACCCTCCATCTCTTGGCGTCCTCATCCCATTTGGAATCTCGCACTGCTCTTACCGATCGCGTCAGCCTTTCTTGACGCCTATTCAGATTCCTGTCGTGCGCCGCCCTAATCCATGCGTTAAGGGCCTCAAACTGGGTCGGTCTAGGCGGGGGTTTCAATGCGGACATGGTTGCTTTTAGCCGATGTAACACCTCTAACTTAAACGTCCCATACTTTGGGAACGACATTTCCTCATTCCCTTCCGTAAGCTTGTTCCAATCCCCAATCCATAATATAGTGTGCAGCCCAACATTCGCTGCCATATAATGAGCTGGTGTACCCTCTGGCGGTGCCTCTTGCCCGTAAAAAGACTCTCTCCTTTTTCTTTTAAAAATATCCTTCAAACATTTAAAACACTTCATTTTCAATCTACTAGTTTCTGTTTCCTCCGGTTTGTTTACTTCCTGATGACAATCCACCAATCTCAGCACTGTTCTTCGCTAACTGGCCTATCAGAGCGTGACTTCTCACTGACGTCGCACCAGCCGCCCAATCCCGTTGCGGCTCTTCACTATCCACCCTATCTCAGCGCGGCTCTTGCCGACGTCACTCGTCCCCCTTCGCAGCAGTTCCCCTCCTTTTTCAGCTCGTCTCCGCGTTTATGCATGCGTCCCATTCATACTTCGAAAAAAATGATTACTTCCGTCCAAGCGATCACTTTTCTTTGACTGTACGCCCACAGTCAATCTGTAATTGTCACCTTAACTGGCGAAATGTCTTTCCGTTTACGTCCAGACAATCGCCTTCTCTGATAGGTTACTTACACACAGTAACTTTCGACCAGCGTCCGTTACTCACACACTCACTCTTGCACTCCCCCTATCTCGGTTCTGCGGCGGTCAATGGTACCTCATGACCTCCTTACTCTGGTCGACAATTACTCTGGATGTTCGATACACCCGAACCACTTAAGCTCTACCCCGAACTTAAGATTTTACCAGGTTGCGCGCGCTCACAACCTTCTCACAATCACGCTACAGGCATTCAACTCCGCAAGACATTACAATACAAATACAACACAAAACACCGTAATCTGTTCACGCATGACCCTTGTTATACTCACTCTCCTCCGATACTGCTGCTTTTCTCGCACCGTCAGCACCCTCTTCGGCACGCGATTCTTCCGCTGCTCATCTCTCGATGTCTAGCTCTAGGGGCCTTGGGGTAAGCTAACCTAGTCTAGATTACCTTCCTCAAGACGATAACCATCCTACACTGCTACCAACTGTTAACGCGGGGTTTCTGGTCTCTAGTTACCTTACCAGATCCCTAATCATGTCGACTGAATCGTTGGTACCTGTCATTGAGTAAAAGACAATCTACTACTAGGTTAGTCAATTAGGAACTTAAACCACTCTAAAGAACCACTTACCACTGGGAAAGGTTAAAAAGTTTTAATTCAAAGTCAAAAGTATCTGGAGATACAAACATCTCAGAATAAGATTCAAAAGGTATACAGGTATTAGTACAAAAAGGTACTCTCTGAATATTCTCAATCGGCAAAAGGAAATTATCAAAAATATCTCAAAGAACATGAGTGTTGCAAGAATCGCTGTGAGTTGCAACTTGAGAGTCATTTACAGAAAAGAAAAATATAAGTTAGTCTGTCCCTACACTAGACTAAGTGACATCCCTACTTAACAAGATCTTTACCTGAAAAGGTGTCAGCAGTGGTGACTTCCAAAGAAGATCACACACTTCTCCTAGTCTCTGAACCAAGTTGGTTTCTTTCAGTTCTCTATCTGCCTACCCATCCGCTCCCTAAGGCTTCTCAGATCATCTGCCCTAACTCCCCCCGGGGGCTATCCCTAATACAAAATCACATCTCCAATAGAAACGCCCCTGGGGACGCCTCTCACGTGGTGCAGTTTTGAGCGGCAAACTCCATACTGGTGCTCCTCGGGACTCTTCATTAAAGTTGACCTTGCTTCCCAGGCTTCTTCTTCAGCGAGACAGTACCCCCTAAAATTCCTGAAGACTCCTCCAGGCCTGCGCCTGGCTCTCTTGAACAAAGGAACCGTTCATCATAGTACTGATTAGGGCTCCTCGCACCTGCGACAGACACATACACTGTGGGCCTCAAATTCCAACCTCCATCATATCTCGGACCATAAAACATGTGTAAGGATTCTCAGTTAGTGCCTAGCACAACTTTCCCCTAACGAGCACATTTTAGATCAAAGAGAATGACTTGGTCTTTTCAGGCCTAGTTGATTTACATAAAGCGGGTCTCTGCCTTCTAAAACATTTCCTTTCTTTGGTTTAAACAGTATTTTAACTAACACGTATTACTATAGTACAATGCAACACATCTATATAAAACATATATTTCAATTCTATGATTAAATACTTCTAAAAAACAATGTTAACCACGTCTCACATCAGTTCAGCAGCACTTTATCTTTACTGTGAATTGCCCTGCGGCCTACACATTCTCATTGGTTTGCTAGGTTTCATTTCCTTTACACACAATCACTTAACATGAGAAACGTGAAGTTTCACATCATTCTAACATTTCTACATTAGTTTCCATACTGCTATAAGTACCTCTATGCTAGCTAAACACTCTTATATAAGTTCACTCTATGAATATGACACTCGTGTGCAATAAAATATAAACTAACACTACGTGCTTGTAAATATGGTGTACTTATACATTTTTTCAGATTTGTGCTCACTCACCTGCCCAGGGGTAGCGCATTAGTAAAAGGTGGAGTTGCTGCTTTCCCAGTCTCCCTGTCTTTTACTGTGCAGGTGGCACCTCCCTGTACTTCAAAAGGGGTCAGAGATTCTTCCTGCAGGTGGGTGCAGTGAGTGACTGCACCCGCCTAGGGGGAGGTGTCTGTGGAGGCATAGAGGCAAAGTGATTCCTTCATTTGCATTGACCATGCCCCTAGGCAAATTAGGCAGTGCCCAATTAAGGTAGAACCAGCACCATGTGTATTACTGAAGGGAGCCACACAAGCATCTGTGGCCCCGTTGGTAATTCTACAGTGCCCCAGGAGCGAAGAAAACAAGCACACATGCCCGTTACACCCTCTGGGCTTTGCACGTAATACAGCTGTGTTAAATGGTGTTAGCAGTGCTTAATTTCGAGCTGGTAGTTGCAGGTGGGGCACAATAGCACTTAATTTCGTGGACTGGCTCTTATTTTTGTCTCATCAGACATTGATGCAGTGCAAGAAAGTGGAAAAACAAACAAGGGTGAAACAAAACAGTAGAAAAAGACTTAACATTGTGAAAAAAGAGAAAGCAGCAGCCTGCAAGAATGAGATTAAGGGTCAGGGAGTGGTTGGTGATTGATTAAAGAGGCATGAGGTAGAATGTAGATGATGCAGCCTTGGTATTCGGCAGTCTGACATTCATTAGTACAGGCCGCAGGCTCCTCAGCAAAACCTTGGTCCCCAGGACTTATATTTTACAAATTAAGCACTGCGTTGTGTAAAGCGAACTGGTTTAAAGTAAAAATGTAATATTAAGCATTTAAAACAGTTGTACAAAGTTCAGAACGGTGTATAACTAAAACTGTCTGGTTATCTATATCTTTGAAACTGAAAAGCAGCGTAAACGATAGAGAAAACTCTAACTCTGTATTTTTGGAAAATGTTAATGTGTAGAAAGCCCACGTAATGGGTAGGGTGCACGATTGTACTACTTTTGACTCTTTCTTTAAACGTTATCCTCAAAGGGTGAACGTTTCTGTGGTAGGAGAACGATTTTTCATCGTCATTAAGTGCATCGCACATACCTGCTTACTCCCTATTTTCAAGGTAGAGGCAGTATTGGGCACTGCCGTACACAAAGTAGTATCTTACTCCCACTAATAAGAGTGCACAGGATTACACTGGCCATAGTCACATCAGGGCCACATGAACCCCCGCCCCACATGCCCAAACCCGCAAATAACACAAGGACACAAATGTTAGGTTTGGGTAAAAATTGCTGCAGGTTTATTACATACAACATATGTAATGACGGTGGGTTAGCTTACGGGCGATCCTAGGGCAGGCCGCATTCTCGCTACCTGCCCGCCTGTTGAGCCAAACAACACAGTGGCGAACCACCCAACTGTTGTACAAATACCATAATTATACTGACACGCCCATTTACTGGGCGTGACTAGGCAAACCCCCGGTTGCACAGGCCCACAACCGCCCGAAGGACTACTGGGGCGCCGACACGGATTCCTGCACCTCCCATGAGGTTCCAGGTTAGGCTCTGAGGTTATGCTCTGGCACCCCTATGTGCCCGCTGACGTCCAGCGTTTGCACCTCTCTTCTTCCGGATCGCCCAGTAACTCCGCCTGCAACGAAAAAGAAACATATTAAAAGCTCCCCCCGGAGCCCCCTCAAGCCGACACTCTGGGTTCGAGGAAGGGCGGGAAAAGAGTGTCCCAACATGGAACAGCGACGTCCGGGGCGGCAAAGAGGCCTCCCCAGCAGGGCAGAGGTCTGATGAACTCCAGACGGCTCCTCCCCACCGCCCCGGACGTGCATCACTACCAGTCTCCACCAACCAGGGGAGACTGCCTCAGGAGAGGAACTACTGCGTCATGCGGGGGCGGGACAGCCCTCCGTGACTAGGAGCCCGCCCTCCTGATGGCCACTGCGTGGCCTCGGGCAGGCGCATAGTCACATCAGGGCCACATGAACCCCCGCCCCACATGCCCAAACCCGCAAATAACACAAGGACACAAATGTTAGGTTTGGGTAAAAATTGCTGCAGGTTTATTACATACAACATATGTAATGACGGTGGGTTAGCTTACGGGCGATCCTAGGGCAGGCCGCATTCTCGCTACCTGCCCGCCTGTTGAGCCAAACAACACAGTGGCGAACCACCCAACTGTTGTACAAATACCATAATTATACTGACACGCCCATTTACTGGGCGTGACTAGGCAAACCCCCGGTTGCACAGGCCCACAACCGCCCGAAGGACTACTGGGGCGCCGACACGGATTCCTGCACCTCCCATGAGGTTCCAGGTTAGGCTCTGAGGTTATGCTCTGGCACCCCTATGTGCCCGCTGACGTCCAGCGTTTGCACCTCTCTTCTTCCGGATCGCCCAGTAACTCCGCCACAGCCCGTGAGGTGGTTCCCGCTGCCGCACGGGCCCCCCACCATTATTACTGCTCTTTACCTGCAACCTACACCTAGAATTGCTACCTCCAGACAGAGGAGGAACAGGGCAACGCCCAAGGCGTGGGGTGCTACCATCAGGCACCAATAAACCTGTCCTACAACCCCTCAGGGAAACTAAAGGGATAGGAAGGGGCCCCTACCACAGAGGCCCTCAGTAACATGAAATAGGCTGTCCAGCGCAAGCCGTTGGGACACCACCATATCCCTTCCCACAGAGCGTCAGAAAACTGCGCCATGGAGTCACAGATACATCTGAATTACTGTCTTCATAATCCAGCAGGGAGAGTAATTGTGCTCACTGACACGAGGGAATAGGAGGGCACCGGACATACTATAGAACTTGGACGAGTCCCAGATAATGGATAATCCGGGTTCCCAGGCCAAACAGCCGGCATCCCCTGCCCTCTAGGTTTTAGGCTGGAAGCAGCTTCAGACATACCGTTAAGTTAGCTAGACTGAAGGCCGACTTGGGTTTTGGGCTGGTAAGCAGCATCGGCCATGATACCATAAGTTAACTAGTCTGTAAGCCACCTACAACCACCTCCCGGGGAGAACTGCGCCTGCAACGGGGAGCCCCCTAAGCTCCAGACCTGCGCCGGGATATGCCTGGAGAAATAAAAGCCACTCAGGCACCCATTGGCATAACCCCTACAGAATACAGAAGTCTATTGCAGTATGCAAATGTATAAATTGGAATAACTAGCGACGTGGTCTAACAAGTGAAAACAGAAAAAACCACGGGGACAGCCGATAACACATGCCCCCCAGTCCGGCCTGCCGGCTGCCAGTCTATCCTACCACAGGGATAGCTTGTCCTAAGTTAACTAGGACCCCCCCCCCCCCAGGGATAGGGAACCGACACCGGGGGGGGGGGGGGCACCGGGTAAGATACCAGATAGAACATTCTCTAAAGGACTTCTAGGGACCCACCTCAACGATTATAGACAGTCCGGGCTCGGGCTGTGGTAGCCACGGATGTTCTCCTTATACCTGAATTGATTGTTACACTAAGGCTGCAGACCGCGGGTGGGCTGCCAACAGGTACCCGAGCCTAAGATGAAAGATAGACAGCAGGACCAAAGGAAGGAGGGAAATGACTATTGACATACGACCTTCCCTATTCATGGTAGAGCAACACATGTGCTGTTATCAGGAGTGTACAGGTAGTATTTCTCAATTTTACGTGTTTGCCATTATTGCAGTGCTCCCTATGTACCAGTGTGTGGTACTCTTTGTTGCCAGCCACGCCACTTCTCTGAACGCACTGTTTGCTATTTCCCACGTGTTTATCTTTGCACTTACACTTTCTCACGTGTTTAGCTTGCACTTACACCAGCGCTAACATTGCCAACGTCCCGTATGTTCTAATGCCCTGGTGTCTATTGCGTGCTATACCTATTGCCTCCACACTGGGTGGCAAGTTTGCCGACCAGCATGGCACAAGCGCTTGTGCTGCACTCTCTTCATCTGCCCAAAATACCAGGGGGGGTACTATCAACTCCCGGAGTTTTTAGCATTTTTGATAACCCTAGTCAGAATACAACACTCAGAAAATCGCTTTCAGGTTCTGGCCAGAAGAAGCCCAAGAATGGCCACACCACTAAAATTGCCTGGCATAAGAAAACATGTCTAACAGGGACGATTTAGTTGGGAGAAGGTTTATTCTGAATGAGATATCATAGGGGAAGAGTCTAGAATGTAGATCCATTCCGAATTCTCCGGTGTGCCACAGCACTAAGCCTGGTGATGGCTACAGCAGATTTGATAAGTGTGAGGCGCACAATGCATACCCACCCACCCACTCACAAAGTACAGTCTGGGTAGCTGGGACATGCCAGGAGGAGGTGTCTGGCCACAATTTAGTATATTATCGTAGCAAGAAATTGTTGGTTAGCATGTAAACAAAACATTTGGGAACAGTACATCTTTACTGGCGCTAACAGACTACAGGGCACGCCAAGGCAGTCCCATATGGCCTTGGCTTATTTAACATGAACGCTCACTCGTGTAACATGAAACTTAACTGACGCAGGGGAGTTTACGCCAATCCGCATCCTACCAAGTGCCGGCTGCTATGTGAGACATTTTATAATTTGAGTGTAATTATGAGTGACAATTCAATAGCTCACAGTGCTGCTTTCTCGTGAAAACGAGGGGAAAAACAGTTGCTCCACAAGGGCTCGAAATTAGCGGCTCAAATGACTTGTGCCCTAGCGCATACACTGTTTGTAGGCTTGTATATTCACACCTCATTCACACCCATACATAATATTTATTGTACCTGTAAAACAATTGAACCCCTAGTATTTAAAATAATAGCAAGCCTCCTGTATAACTTCCTGGCGTAAATACGGGGACCTATACATAGCTGACAGTTTGAGACTAAGTATGTGTGGCATATCCATTCATTTTACGTGTGACATATGATGTCTAATATCTAGCACTTCGCCGCATGTTAGAAAAAGGACTGAAAAGAGATCAGCCGTAGAGCCTATCAGTATGATGACCACCTCTTGTGTGGTGAATGGGACCAAGTTATAACGAAAGTGCTTCGAAAATAATAATAACATAAAACTATACTGGATTTCCTTTAAGATTACCTGCGGGTCAGATGCAAGGCAGAACTATCGAATTAAAGTAGTCGTGCCTTGCCAAAGCGTCAGGTTACTTTCCGAAACATGGCCCGGCGTGCAGCATTATCTATAACTGCAAATGCCTTGTTTTCTTTGAGCAGGAATCGCAAGGTGTGGGTGCGGGGAGCAAGCCTAATAGAGTAGTTGGTGTGTCATAGGCACTGTTACCGGAAAGATATGGGTCCCAGGATAGAGATAGAATGAAAATTACAGCCATGATCAAATACAACAATAAGGAGGAGACAGGCGTCCTCGGTGCCACTGCACCCGCTGCAGCTACGCTCTTGTTTGCCTGTCTCAGTGAGGGAGGCTCTTCATATAAAAACAGGAATGGGTTTATTCTCAAATCCTGTCCAGCCTCCAGCTATAATATTATTAAACCAGTTCTATCACATGCTATGCTGATGACATACTCCCACCCACACCGTTGTAGATAACTACCTGCAAAGCTGATCAGTTCCCGTATGGTTAGAGGGTTACTTTCCATTTTTATTCCTGATAATAGCAGAAAGAACACAGCACTAATCTCTGTCATACATGGGGCTTAAGGTAATGTATTATTAGGAATAGAAGCAGGGCTCGACTGAAGGATCGCTTTCAATAAGTGTATAATGAACCACTCGCACCCTCCATCGCCAGAGAAACTGTCCTGCTAAACTCAAGATGACGCTGGTCGAATATCCAATATTTATCTTGGGTGATATGATCGTAGGCATGTCATTTGCCACCAAAATGCCACACATTGTAATGGAATGGTTAGACAACTTATAGTAAGATACCATTGGGACAGGAAGTTGCGCATAAGCCTCGACTTCCCCCTATGCCGGGCTCCCAAACCGGACCAAATTGGCGTACAGGGGGGTCAATGAATTTGAAAATATTCTTAACTGCCCATCCTACAAGATGAACAATACTGATGACGTTTAAGGCTTGTGCACTCGCACCTGTTCATAGAGACTTATAGGGAAGGCACAACCGATGCAGGGTGAAATTACAAAGAAGTAACATGAATCAAGGGTTAGCACCGCACGGCTGGTCCCCATTCAAATCGTATAGTGCCCTTCCTTATAAATAGCTTGTCAATTTCATAATAGGGGTACATGTGAACACACCAGAATAGTTATTTCAGCCTACCAGAATTACCTACTTAAGTATCTGTGCAACCCTTTCAGTTTGGGGCCCGGGCCTCTAGGTTTGTGCTTGTCTGCTAGGCTGACATGGCTACTCTACACCCCTCATTTTCCGGGCTAGCGGCATCTAAAAATTCCGATTTAGGTAAGAGGCCTAAATATTTGAGGCTAGTACTGGGAACTGAGCTAGGGGACTTGCTCCCATGGGGGGGAAAGATGTGTCTTTGGAATACCATGATGCTACCTCTAAAAATGACGGACAATATTGAGCATTTCTTTAACCACAGGCAACACCCATCAAAAACATATCCAAACACGCTGAAGATTTCATAAAGACATATCATTCTCCCACCCACAGCCAAGGCTTGATACAGCCGCGGTACACACCAACGTGCTTCGTTAAGGAATAAATAATTTAGCCAGAAGACCATCTACGTATCCGGCACAGGTAAGAACTAGTGGTCCCGGACGTCGTTCCTAACAACTGCAATTACTCAAACCATAAACATACCGTAATGTCAACCTGCACGCACGAGAGGCTGAAGAAGGAACTTGTGTATGGATTAGACGCGTGCATCAGCAGATGTGAGAATACAAAGACTTGGATGCGCGATGAAGGTGTAGACCAAGAAGTTTACAGAGATTCAGACTGCCCCTTTGAGATGATATATTTTTTCGCTCTCCAAAACCTTCACAGCAAAATTCTAAAGACTGCGGGCGAGTCCATTTTTTAACAGGGTGGCGTAATTAGACATTCATCCGTACATATATCTCGTGCAAAAGAATTAAGCAAGTGCAGGTACACAAACTACTGAGTACCCGAATGCTCCTTAGAGGTGCGGCAATCTCCCTTAAATGATTTGCAGCAGTACTGAACTTGCAGGTAACTCCCTTTCAAATCACACGACGTTAATGTACTCTGCACGAGACAATACCAACCCATAATCACTGCTTGTATATGACAATATAAATGAGGAGAGACTTAATGTAACAGAAGCCAGATGACAAAATTCGCGCTGTACTTGCAAAGGAAGGAGACTAAACATGACTATGACCCCATCTGATAATACTACCTAGCAGGAGGCCTGATGCAACGAATCGGATACCTGAGGCCCCCTCAACACCACACCCTCCTGTTTGCCAGCATACATACCTCACAAGGAGTGGTTGCAGGAGCTGCCTGGTCAGCGCGGCGCCGGGAGTTCGCAAAAGGGGGCGGGGGGGGGGGGGGGCGAACAAAGGGGCGGAGTCTGAAATAAGAATGGCAAAATTAGGTATAGAAGCCCACACCAGAAGTGCTGCGTGGGTCGGAAGCAACAGTCACATGCTTAAGAAGCTGAACCTCGTGACTAACACCGCAAGTCATAGAGAACCCGGCTGCATCGCAAGCCAGGCGGAGCGAAAAGGAAACATAATGGGGGAGGGAGGACCCGAACACAGTATCCTCTTAACCATGCATTCCACGAAAATGTCCGTCAAAATTGTCCTCACTTACTCACATGCGCCGATATCGAAGAACCGTGACCCAAATTCACCGCCAACAGGCGCCATACACGTCTTGCGCCGGTCAAAGGAAACAAACCACCACCAAAAATAGCCGCACTGGACGCCATTACCCTTAAGCGCCGGACATCACACCATGGTGTCCCTAAAATGGCCGCACCCTTCAGCCATTACACACGTGCACCAGGATAGTAGTAAGCAACTGCAAGGAACCAGGACCATCCCCACGCTTGCCCATATATGCATGTATATTAACAAACCACACTGCGTTATAGAATCGCGCCGTTCTTAGTCGTTGGGAGACTGGTGACCCAAGTGTCAGCACAACAAACCTACAACAGACATGCCGCGAAAGGCCCGAGGATGGCCGACACCCAACAATGGTAAGACTGAATGATGTGCTCGGAGTGAATACACCGATGTCGCAGAATTTTAAATATACCCATAATGCGAGTAATAAACTGAATTAGCGCCGCGGTCGGAAGCATGCCACAAGCAACCACAGCCGCCGCGTTATGGATCCGAATAGCCCGGGGTTAGTGCAATGAAAATGACTCCATGCCTCTTACAACCGCCCCTACGTGACAAGTCCCGGGCCGCAACCACAACATGCCGAAGATGACTCAGTTTCCCCCGGGGCGGAAATCAGCATAGAACTGGCGACGCCCGCCTGTGAACACCTCGCACCAAGATACCCGCGGAGCTGCGCTCAGCACAATACGACACCACCCGTGCTCCAGCCGAACTCCCGACAACTTGCCCCACAATAAAGATGACCGCAACCCATATGCGCAATACTTATTGCCCCCAGAAGTGCGAACCCGCCCGACGCACCCGCTGCTCTACCCAGGATGCGCTTGAACCCGCTTGAGCCGCGACGTGACAATACCACCGGCAGCAAAGGCCTCCACGCCCACGGGACGAGACCAGCCGACTCCCCCGGCAGCTACCGCACCTGCAGGAGACCCCTACTGCCATCACACCAAGCACACCCGTTACTTGCGCGCAAACCAGCCACTCAGAAAGTGCCACGATTCAACAGAGTCAAGCTGAGGTAGCGGTATGAATCTATCCCCCGCGCCCGGGTGCTGCTTTGTTCGCGCCCCCTCACAGACTTCAAACCTCGGGACCTGCTGTTCTCCCGCCGCGTAAAAAGGGGGGGGGGGCGCAATGCAAACTGGTGTATCCCGCAATAAACAACGCCGGGCAAGACTCACCGCACCGGAAGACGCCAACAAACACGACGCCAGACCATCGAGGTGCCCCCATGGGACCTCGGCACTGAAGGAGACCTCCAGCCGACAGGAAAAGAGAGTCCCTCTCGAGGACACTACCACGCGTCGAGGCAAAAAGAGTGTCCCAACATGGAACAGCGACGTCCGGGGCGGCAAAGAGGCCTCCCCAGCAGGGCAGAGGTCTGATGAACTCCAGACGGCTCCTCCCCACCGCCCCGGACGTGCATCACTACCAGTCTCCACCAACCAGGGGAGACTGCCTCAGGAGAGGAACTACTGCGTCATGCGGGGGCGGGACAGCCCTCCGTGACTAGGAGCCCGCCCTCCTGATGGCCACTGCGTGGCCTCGGGCAGGCGCATAGCCTCAGTTGCCCGCAAACGAAGGGTGCGCTGGTCCCGCCTATGAGCAAAGCTAGTGGTTAATGCCACTACTTCTTAACAGTCGCTGCCTTGTGGCCAAAAAACATGTGGCACGGGTAATTCTACAAAAAGCACGGCATAATTTAAAATTGTGAGGGAAAGAAAGCTGAAAAAGTAAGCTCTTGGGCCTCAAATTAATAGATAGACTTGAATACTACCTCCAGATTTTCTTACATGAAAAAATAGCTCGCTAGTTCCAGTATTTCCTACTAATGTTAATTAGTATGTCTGCATAAAAATAGACCAACAGTCCTCGTGCTAGCTGTGGCGTTGATGTCGATTACGGGGAGGCACGCAGACGAGCCGTGCTTCTCTTCCAATAAAAAACGCTCGTGCGGTGGGTGGTTTAATTGGAGAGCGGGATGCCTCCTACCCCGCAAGAGCTCCCGGGGTTCGTCTTTCCTTGAACTCCTGACTGCCCTCCTATCTGCTTGGTCTGATTACCGGGTAAGAAATCATTTAAAATTATTATTACGATATGCTAATGAGGAGGTGCTCATTTACAAATAACTATCTAATCAACAAGTAATGTCTGGCAGCTCGTTAGAAAACAAAGGCCGTTAAAACGCAGCTCCGCTGGTTGGCTGTATTAAATATTCAATTGCACCACAACATTATGGAGTCACATCACATTTATCACTTTTAATGAATCTTCCAGTCTTGTCCCACTGCAAGGCCCTGATGGTGTTCCTGTCGTTGAACCATATGCCTCGAAATAAAAGCATCAGCTATTCCGAGATCCCAGCATGCCATGCGGAATGGGGCAGTCACAGTCTGATTTTTGATCCCATATAAGCTCCTTTTTAAAATAAAAGGAAATCACAGCATTAGCATATCCTCATTAACATTGGTCACCCCTCCTGACCATCCTCTCATGTTTGTGTTGGCAATCCGGAATTCATGTGCGCTAAATGAGTTTTTACTTATGCCTTTGAAAGGAGGCTGATAAATATGTATTGGTCTTTTAATTCTTTGAGGCAGCAATGGCAAATCCATCCTCTCTGTGTGCTTAAAACTATGTATTGTGGACATTGGCTGGTGGTAGTTTTGAGTGTGTATTTGAATTCCAACAGCTTATTTATTTTTTTGTTTCTTCTCATATTTTAAAAGTGCACTTTCTTAGGCAGTGCACAAGTGTTTTTAGCGGGCCATTAGTCCCATCCAGAGAGCCCTATACATCCTAACTACTCTGTCTTTTGTAGAATGGGTGTGCACGATGGCTAAGAAAATGCAAAAGGTGTGAGGGATTGAAATACAGAGCTTAACTTTGTTTTGCTTTTCTTGAAGCAAACTCGTGCAGCATTGATGCTATAAAGGAAACCAGTTGCGGTCGGCATAACTCGTGGGTAGGGGGTCGCGCGGGGGAGGTTTAATTTAAAAAAAAACTTAACTTGCCTTCGCTGGCCCGGTCCAGCGTCTTTTCTGCTCCTCTCCTGAACAGGAAGCAGGCAGCCTCCCTCCCCATAGCCAATCACGGCAATGCAATGGCAGCGTTGTGATTGATCGGAACGCCGACCAGCCAGGCGTCTACGGAGAGGCCATTATCTCCATCTAGGCAGCATGCATCCTACATGGAGAAAAGGCAGTGCGCATGACTGGTGTGGTCGGCCCCAGAGGGCCAACCAAACAGTCAGCACCCTCAGCAGTAGGCAAGCCCCTCCTCCCCTGCCCTAGAGCAGACCCGCCCACCTCCAACCAAACTCTAATGCTTTCTCGCTGCGTGAGATGCAGAAACATAAAATGGTATTTATAATACCATTTTATGTTTCTGCTTCTCGCACTGCGAGAAAGCAGTGAGGTGACGCTCCTCCGCCCACATGGAGGAGCCGCCCATGAAAGAATCCCAAAAATATTACGTAATACTAACATTAAACAATGTTCCTGAACCATAAGCTTCAGAAACATTGTCGTAGAAATTTCTTGCAATGGAAAACAATAATTATATTTTGTTTTGTAAAATAAAAGCGACCAGCTACTGCTGTACATGCTTTGTTTGAGGTGGTAGGAAAACGGGGGTTTCCTGGGAGTAGTGCTAGAAAAAAAAATAGTGATGGGTGGAAGGCCTGAATTAATCTCAGCAACTGGTAATTTCTTGGGCCACATTCCAGGCCATTTTTGTGCCCACTGTGGATCTTTTGACTGGGGGAGTGTGTGACATTGATCCACATTCAGTCCATCACTTGTTGTTTTTGCAATTGCCGCCCTAAGTGCGCTGGGGATGCCCAGACGTGGGTCCCAGGCACTCCACACCACTTGGAGTCAAGCTAGCCGGGCTGAAGAGAGGTGTTACCTCGAAACCGGTCCGGTCCTCGGATGCTTGATTCCGTTCTGGGAAGGACATGGCTTTTGTAGTTCGGACTGGACTGTTCCCATGGGGCAACAGGGTCAGAGCTGATTTGCATATTGCCATTGTCTAACCCAGGGTGGTGTGGAGTGCAAAAAAACGATGGATTTGGGCCCAGATCTTTTGACTGGGGGAGTGTGTGACATTGATCCACATTCAGTCCATCACTTGTTGTTTTTGCAATTGCCGCCCTAAGTGCGCTGGGGATGCCCAGACGTGGGTCCCAGGCACTCCACACCACTTGGAGTCAAGCTAGCCGGGCTGAAGAGAGGTGTTACCTCGAAACCGGTCCGGTCCTCGGATGCTTGATTCCGTTCTGGGAAGGACATGGCTTTTGTAGTTCGGACTGGACTGTTCCCATGGGGCAACAGGGTCAGAGCTGATTTGCATATTGCCATTGTCTAACCCAGGGTGGTGTGGAGTGCAAAAAAACGATGGATTTGGGCCCAGATCTTTTGACTGGGGGAGTGTGTGACATTGATCCACATTCAGTCCATCACTTGTTGTTTTTGCAATTGCCGCCCTAAGTGCGCTGGGGATGCCCAGACGTGGGTCCCAGGCACTCCACACCACTTGGAGTCAAGCTAGCCGGGCTGAAGAGAGGTGTTACCTCGAAACCGGTCCGGTCCTCGGATGCTTGATTCCGTTCTGGGAAGGACATGGCTTTTGTAGTTCGGACTGGACTGTTCCCATGGGGCAACAGGGTCAGAGCTGATTTGCATATTGCCATTGTCTAACCCAGGGTGGTGTGGAGTGCAAAAAAACGATGGATTTGGGCCCAGATCTTTTGACTGGGGGAGTGTGTGACATTGATCCACATTCAGTCCATCACTTGTTGTTTTTGCAATTGCCGCCCTAAGTGCGCTGGGGATGCCCAGACGTGGGTCCCAGGCACTCCACACCACTTGGAGTCAAGCTAGCCGGGCTGAAGAGAGGTGTTACCTCGAAACCGGTCCGGTCCTCGGATGCTTGATTCCGTTCTGGGAAGGACATGGCTTTTGTAGTTCGGACTGGACTGTTCCCATGGGGCAACAGGGTCAGAGCTGATTTGCATATTGCCATTGTCTAACCCAGGGTGGTGTGGAGTGCAAAAAAACGATGGATTTGGGCCCAGATCTTTTGACTGGGGGAGTGTGTGACATTGATCCACATTCAGTCCATCACTTGTTGTTTTTGCAATTGCCGCCCTAAGTGCGCTGGGGATGCCCAGACGTGGGTCCCAGGCACTCCACACCACTTGGAGTCAAGCTAGCCGGGCTGAAGAGAGGTGTTACCTCGAAACCGGTCCGGTCCTCGGATGCTTGATTCCGTTCTGGGAAGGACATGGCTTTTGTAGTTCGGACTGGACTGTTCCCATGGGGCAACAGGGTCAGAGCTGATTTGCATATTGCCATTGTCTAACCCAGGGTGGTGTGGAGTGCAAAAAAACGATGGATTTGGGCCCAGATCTTTTGACTGGGGGAGTGTGTGACATTGATCCACATTCAGTCCATCACTTGTTGTTTTTGCACTGTGGCACTCCAGCATATACGAATCACACTTGATATTCCTTCTGTAAGAATAGCCCAACTGCCAGGCCAAACCCCCTTCACACAGGAACAAAGGAAGCCTCATGGGATCACCTGTGAGGTGCAGCTTGAGTTATATGGCACAGTGAGCATGGAACACAAACATGGGCTTACTCTTCGAGTGCGTTGAGTTATTTAGCAGAGTATTTATTTTGGCATGTCAACAGCTGGTTGGGGCTTCAGAGGAGACATGCGCTCGTCACAGCAAACATGATCAGTGTTCTTGTGGTCTACTAACCTCCTTGCTGAATCTGCACATGAAGATCTTGGGAAAGCTGAATGAGGACTGGTTGCTTTGTTTTGATTAAGATAAGCTGTCCCGGTGTGTGAACATTTGAAAGCTCCAGCTGGTGATCTCCATTGAAAAGCACTCTTTCCTCGTATATAGATTTAGCATCCCTGTTGCTAGCCATAGAACTCGCAAAACGTGTTGATTTATAAAAAATAAAATAGAAAAACAAACAAAAAAAGACGTTCCTAAAGCAAAATAAATAAACCTCCTAAAATAGAGCAATATATAATGATGGACTGGAAACAAACTAAAACATCCCAAAAACATAAGCCAGATAAGAAAGTGATGTTGACTAAGTGGAAAACAGTACCTTGTCTTGAACTATAGAAAAAAGATATTAGTATTGTCTCTTGATACTTAGCAGATATCTTCTGAAATGAGAGAGAGTCTGCTATATGCAGACAGATATAAGGTGGGATCAACTTAATTTCAGCAAGGCAAAAAAAAAAACAACGGCGTCTATCCCTTTTCAGGGTTTGATTTTATAAACATAATAACATCTTAAACCAGCTAGTTGCTTCAAACACCAACTTGAAAAGCCTTCTCACCTATGTTCACTAGTTTTAAAACTGCTGACCTTTGCATCTATCACATAGTTGCACAACATTTCCTTGTTGAAGTAGGGCTGTAGAGAGATGTAAATAGACATTGATTACCATTAAAATGAATAAGATGATTTCCCAACCTAGTTGTTATAGTTAATTCCTTCATGTTCATTGGAAATATTGCTTATTTTAGCAGAATATGCTAAATAAAATTGCTTAAAAGTGCCTTGAAAATTGCTGGAGGAGCATTACCAGAAGGGATGCATAACTGAGGGGGATTTAAAGGGAAACATTTGGCACATTTAGTTAAATTTGATTACCGGCATAAAACGTTCCGTATTCTGGACTTGAAATGAAATGGGTTTGTGAGTAGATTGTATTAGAGATATTACCCTTAATTACAAAGCCAGTCCCAGGCAAGGCACCATTCCCTAATGTGGAAGTGGAGTTAAAATAATTCAGCAAACGCCTGCTGGGTTCATGGGGCGCTAGAAAAGCAAGAGCACTACACAAAGCATACACTGTGGGAAAATATTAAGCTAGACAGGTATGAAGATAAAAGAATAAATGAGAATGTACTATAAACATTTATAAACATATGTATTAAGAATGACTTTAGAATGGCTGTTTCAGAAATAAGACACTGGCACTTTGGATCAGTGGACAAGTAATTACAGTGTGAGCATGGAGCCAACTTGTTTAGCTACATTGTAAAGGGGTTGAAACAGAAAGCCCAACCCCAAATATGGAACCCTGGGCTTTCCAGAATGCAAACGTCAGTATGGAGAATTGCTTTTCTTCTGTTTATGCCATTGAGTGCCTTTGATTTAAGTAATAAGACTCCTGTTTTGTGTGTTCAAGACTTGGACAGCTTTTCAACTGTTTGTTATATCGATGGCCACTGTTATTATTTGCTATATTTTACAATAGAAAACGTTATTTCTGCTTTCATGAGACAGGAGGAGAAATCATCAAGAATGAATATGGCAAATGCATAAGAAGTAACTTTATACACAAGGATTGAAAATAATTCAGGGCTAGCAAGGAAAATGGAAAGCGCTAAATAAATTCCAATAAAGTACAATAAGTGTTTTTTGCAGAGAGCAAAAGCAGTTCCGTTAAGTTCTAGGAAGATATGAATACAGTATAATTCATAAAAAAGATTATAAATAAGCACGAGAATGAACTCCCCAAAAATGCCTCAAAGTTGGTGATAACACAGTTGTATTTATGACTGACAAAAATTATGGGAACTGCTATTTGGAGAACATTATCAAAACTTATTACAAGAAGAATTTTGAGGTGCAGCTGTTGGATGGCCGCTTGGACAGCAATGCAATCCCACTCTCGTATTCTACATTGATGAGGAATACGCAGGGGGAGCTAATGCGGTTAACGGAGTTATGGCAGGCTGATGTGGGGGAGATAGAAGATGAGGACTGGGGAAAGGCATTACAGCTCCCATGGGGAGTGGCCATCTGGGCCAACTTCCGTCTCATTGAACTGAAAATCCTGCATAGGACATTTACCCGGGTTTTGCTACACAAAATAGGCCAGGCTACGGATGATTGTTGTCTCTGGCAATGTGGACACCAGGGTAACTTCCTTCACATATTGTGGGGTTGCCCGAACCTTCGACCCTTCTGTGATGGAGTTTTGACGTATCTGGAGGAGGCAGCAGAGATGCTTTTGCCATCGACCGCATCGAGGGTGGTGTTTGGGATCTGGACAGACTCTGAGGTTACTTCTTACACTAAGCTATTGATTCATTTTGGCTATATTGTAGCAGAGATATATATATATTGCTAGGTCCTAGGGTAGTTCGCACTGCCAGAGGCTGGTGGAATGGTGGTAAAGGATGAAGGTGTGCAGGGTCAAGGAAAGAATGGTATATGAGAGTCGGGATGCATGCACAAATATGAGAAAATATGGGGGTCCTGGGTGGACAGGGTTCTTGGTATATACATCCAGGAGAAGGATAGGTTGGGTGTGACTGGGATACAGGGGAGTTTGGGACTGGGGGTGGGGTGGGTGGGGGGGGGGGAGCTTGTACGATCATGCTAATTATCAGAGTGTGATAAAGGGGAGAGTGGAGGGAGGAGACCGAGTTCTGTTTGCTGTATAATGACGGCTTACTTTGTTGTTTATCGTGTCTTTTTCATGTCACATATATTGTCTTGACCTTTAAAATCAATAAAAATAGTTTGGTTTTTTTGTGCTTTTTTAAATAAGAATTTAGAGATGGACTCTCAGCTGTACGTCAGTCCCTGTTGTTGCACTCTTCAACCAAGCAGCTCATAGCCAGAAAGGAGATGTTTCATATAAGATAATGATATTAAACGTTGATGGAATAAACAGAGGGTGCTGGGAGCACAAAGCATATTTTCCATATCTTGTAATTTTGTTATATGTTCAAGCTTTTGTTTTAGTTAGTAAGATGTTAAAACGTTTGTATCTTGAAGCAGCTAACGTGAGAGGGATATAAAACAATTCTATTTGATGGTGATACATATGAATTACATTCAATGTACATAACGTTCACACATCAGGTTGGAGAAAGGGATTACCATGTAGTTGCCCATAACTCATTAATGCCTGCTTCATGTATAAAGCTAAATGTCCATGTCTTGAAGCAGCCCTCTAAGCAGTAGTCTTTTCTCATATTAAACTTAAAGGGACCCAATTAATGAATGTCACAATTATTGAAGACTGAGCCTCCCCTTCTGGGATTCAAAACAGGGACCTTGGACTTGCATACATAATTCTACAGAAGGCAATTTAACCCACTGTGGTTTTGTAACTGATTGATAGGAGTGCCTCAAATTTGATGGGATTTCATAGTTCATTAAGTAGATTAAAATACAATAACATTCTTATCATAACTTAATTAATGCCTTATCACTAATTGGAAAGAAAACCTGACAAAAGTGTGGATTATTGCTTTGAAAAAACGGATTATTGCTTTGAAAAACCATCCTGTACTAAGCATAAATGTGTGCGTTTATTAAGGTTACTGGCACTTGATTGTAAACTAAAGAAAGGGCAGACATTACATTAGTTCGGTGACTGAATTAGCATCTCGCTCTGGGCACTCGTTGTGTACACTGATGGACAATGTGAGAAGTTGCCATTCCGTCCTAGCATGGGTGATATAGTTTAAATTAATAATTTATTCTCAAATAAGTCAAGAAACCTGCATTCATATTTTAGTGTCCAGACTTACTCAGCCCTTGGTTTGGGATGTAAATCACTCACTCATTTGGCTTGGTTCATAGCAGAAGGGACTGCAAGGATGTAGCCATCGTGCCATTTCTATGCCTCTGTCCTTATCATTTAATGATACAGCATATTTCAAGCCAAGATCATCTGTCATATAAACAACATGTGACACAGTTCCACTCCATTACATTATTCTATAATAAGCTGCAGAGCTAAGGACACTCTTAGAAAAAACATTGAAGTGCTGCCCAAGATGGCGGTCTAGTGACCATTGTAGATGTTTCTAAATGACATACTAGGCTACAATTTAGGCAAATTATTTTATAATGCATAAAAGTGGTCCTGTGCTGCTTTCCAGCAACACTAAAACTAAACAACAACTTGCTGGTGTGTTTAGGGCCACACATTGCAAATTATTGCCTTTATGAATTAATAGAGTCACAAGTTGATATATGACAATAATAAAGCCTCTTCTTATATTTTGATTTAACAGCTATCTGGTTTGTACAGACACCACAAATGTGATTATAGTTTGGATTGAATGGGCTACTCTGAAGTGTCAATGCCCAGAAATTACTAGCTTTTATATTGACACTGACTAAAGATTTAACATTCTTTCTCTTGAAGTTCGTTGCTACTTAGAGAAGAGTATGATGGTGCCATGGTCTTTACATGTGATGTGACAAACCTGTATGGGAGTATTCTGCATGATAAAGGAATAAGAATAGTGCAAATAGGATGTCATCAACATGCTTTAGAGGTTTTCAATCTTATATTTCTTATAAATCTATTACACCTTGTGCTTTACCACAACTGATATAGATTTGATAGCAGATACTACTTGCAAAGGGTAGTTCCAGCCATGGGTATTTTAATTGCTTATTTGAGAATGTATAAATATTGTAGAATGAAAATTGAAAGAATCAAAATAGGATGGCATTTTATCAAAGTTGTGTCTGGACTTGGGAGTAGATTTAATGAATCTTAGCAAGGATTTCAGTAGTACCTTTAAAACAGCACACTATACAATAAGTTGTTCTTTCAAAACGAGTATTGCTCAGTTTCTGGGTGTTAAATTGTCTTGTCTAACAAGAGCCTTGAAACAGATTGGTTTGTAAAACCAAAATACAGCAGTAATCACTACTGGAACATTTACCATTGAGTCACTTATAAAGAAAATTGTATTGTACCAGTTAGTCCGTTATAAAGAGTAAAAAGGGTTGTGTTGTACCAGATATTTATCGGATAGCTGAAAAAATTACGACAAAGTAAACAAAGATATTCCACTCAATTACTACATAACACGAGTAAAAAAGTGTAGACATTATAAAATAGACAACAAGTTTTAATGGAACATATTCGACCAAACAAGATTCAATTAGGTTAATATTTTAATACAGTAGACAATCAAAGTATATTGTGAAGATCATGTAAAACATTGTCCAAGCTTTTCAAATGATCAAACGTTACTAGAAATTATCGTACATAAAAATTACTATTATGTACCAGAAAAAGGAATGCAGTGCTCAAAGTAGAATGACCTCTAAGAGAAAAGGGAACCACCTGGGCGTGCTGTAGTCAGAGAAAAAAAGACATTTACAGGAAGAGGCAGAGATCCCATGTGTCACTCATGGAGCTTGAGACCCATGCAAGGAGAGCTTGGTTTGAGTGCTCACTAGCAGATAAATGTCATACTGGGTGAGAAAGGCTAGAGCCTGAACTGTAAATCAATACCGTTCCATTTAGACTTCAGCTTTATGCATAGCTCTCCTTAGATGTCGCTGAGGGAACCCCACCTTCCACCACAGACCCCGTCAATTAATTTGGTCAGCTGTTCTGGACACATCAGAATGCTTCTACACTACTTTGGTAAGCCATATGTCTACTTTACTGAGGAGTACTATTTCATTTGCTATATATTCTGTTTTTTTCCTTTTCCTGAAGTCCCTTCTTATGTTGTCATTGATGTCAAAGGTGTGTGACATCATTTCCTCTGTCAAAGAAAGCAATCAGTTCCCACGCTTTAAAATGTTTGACAAGTCTGACAAAGGTTTTGCGGTGTCAGGCATCAGTGCCTGTAATGTGATTTGCAAAGTTTGGGCCACTGGAAGGGATCATTCTTGAGAAAAAACTAAAAAGGTATAAAGGCGCAGAGAACTGTAACACTGGGTGAGAAAGGCTAGAGCCTGAACTGTAAATACAGTTCCATTCAGACTTCTACTATATGCAGAGCCCTCCTCTGATGCCACTGAGTGGGCCCCACCTTCCACCACAGACCCCTTCAATTGATTTGAGGCGCTGCTTTGGAAACATCAGAATACTTCTCAACTACTTTTGTAAGCCATATGTCTACTTTACTGTACACAATTCTTCTGAGCATCTTGCTTGGGTCTTTTAGTTTCTCGCTTGTATGTTATGCTGAGGAAACTCAAATAGTTGAGCCCTATAGTAATAATCTTGAAACAAACCCAATCTAATTTCCTCAACTGAATGATGGTGAGGTCCACCTGGATAGGTACCAACCCTTAAAATTAATCAGTGATCAGACTTCGGTCTTGATCTTTTGCACAGGTCCGTTGGTGTGACTCTTAGCCTGTTTACCACAAAACCCATCTATGTTGCCTTTAATCTGGAAATGATCACGAACTGCTCTCTCTCTCCTTCAATGACCAGGTTAATAAGTTTACCTCTGCATGCTTTTCTATCCTGCATGTTCTTCATAAAATAGTACTATTTTTACCTGTCCGCTGTAGGCGACAATTCTTTCGTGCCTGAACTATTGCAATTCACTTTATATTGGCTGCCCTTTCTGTGGTTTTTTACTGCTTACAGTTGGGTCAAATACTTGCCGCCTGACTTTTTCGCGGTCTTCCTCCGCAATGTTCCATTTCTCAACAATCGCATATCCCCCACTAGCTACCTTATGGAAAATATATTCTCTTTAAATTTCTCTGTGTATGCCACTGTTCTGTCTACAAGCTAGGTCCTATATGCCTGCAGCAGGCTCTTCTACCTCACACATCCCCAATACTTTTGTGGTCACATTTTGCCATCATTCGTCATCAAATCAGAATTCTCAGAGCTTCTACCATGGGCCCTCTTATTCGCACCTTTTGGATTCCAATTGTAATGTGCTAAAGTGCCACTCTTCAATCCATTACCGATTATCTCATCTTCCGCAAGTATCTCAAGACTTTTCTCTTTCCCGGTCTGTAATCTCTTGGCTTTTTCAGATCTTCGTAGCCAGCACCAAGACACACTTTGGATAACAGAGCACTTTAGAAATGTTCTAACATACCAATAGATTCTCCAAGGTACATACACACATTTGCTGCTATGCAGGGCAACGCTGAGAACATACACAGCAACATTCAAAAAGGTAAAAACCAACTGCCTTACCTTATTCTATACAAAGGTACACCTTTTAAAATGGCTGCTAATAAACCCATTCTCTAATGCAACATGCTCCAGTGAACATACTTTTCACTCTAAAATGTGCAAGTGAGTTATAAAAAAAATCTGGAATACTTTTACTGATCCACTCAGTAAAAGTATTTCTTTTCAAAAGAAAAAATGCAATTCCAAATAGTCTGTGGAACGAAACCCGGCATTATTTGATTGATGCTTGCAGTCTGGGAACCTGACTACCTATTGTGTATAGTTAACACTATAAAAGAAGTGTGAAGTTTAGGATACAAAGGGAGAGGACTCTCTAATTTTTTGCTTTGCCAAGGCACACGTCCTGGTTTCTCAGGCCATACTAACTAGATATATCAAAGACATTATGAAGGTGACTGGGGGGGATAGTGATTTAAGGCTTCTTTGCAGCACATACCATGAGAGCCACTGCCAGCTAGTAGATCACAGAGGTGGGAAAGTCAGAATAGTCATGGGAAGAGCAGAGCAAGGTGTGCAATGTACCTCTAAGAACATGGTACTTTCATCACCATTACTTCTGCCCTCTGCGTAGTGGGGTACAGACAACCCTTTTGTTATTTTTGTTGTTGTTCCAGTTAGTAGTGCCAAGTCCTATTTCTGCTTTGGGCTGGTTTACTTGCTGGAGGATGCAGCATCCATGACGGTTACTCTCAATACATTTGTTAAAGAATTGTTGTAAGTTTGCTGTGGGTTATCCACATATGCGACCGCAGCCGGGACTTTCATGTGACAATAATGTTTACCAGATTTAAATTTGTCTTGCTAAACCCTGCTGATGATGTGCGGGCTGGATCGTTAAAAGTACACAGGGTAATATACTATATAGATACTCATAGAGTACCATTTTATCAAAACGGTTTACTTGTATTGAAGAAACAGTATACTCAACTGGCAGCAAACTAAAGTAAAAAGAGACCCCTTGTAAGTGAAAAGAAATAAGTCATATAATGTTTCAGAAAAATGGCTACCCAGTCACCAGTTAGGTGTCTTGTTCTGCTTGCTTTGTGCTTTGCTGTCATTGCTATGGCTGTTTGATGCACCCCCAACATTTAGAATTTGCACATTTACTGGAAGTGCCTCGTTTGTTTTCCAGTCACACTACCCATTTTGAATTTGTGTGTGTAGCTGGAAAATTTTATTATTAAAGCAGTAAACATGCACATTGGTGGTTGAGTGGACATTGCCTGGAGGCAGTGTGCGATTTTATTGTTTTCCTCTATCTTTCAGATCAGCGTTTTCCATGAGTTGCCATGGTGTCTTTGGTGCAAACCTGGGGCGTAACACAGGCCCCTGCAGTGCAGTGGGGTCATAATCTTCCAGGAGGCCCCTAACTCTTTAAGGCGGGCCCCAATCAGCCCAAAGTCAATGAATGCTGTGTGATGAGAGACTTGGTTACCCCTCATCATATTCTGCGGTAGGCCCCATCATTTTGCATTACGCCAGTGGTGCAAATGCCCAGATGGGAGCGAATGAAGCTGATACAAATCTAAAGAGGTTCACACTTCACTCATTTAGTCCACCCATCATTCTTCATTATTTTATTTTCATTATATTATGTTGTGAGGTTCACTGAAAAAATCAGGACTGAGAAATGCTCCATGAACGTTTAAAACATAGACTAGAAATATTTCCTTGTCCATCTTTCAAGAAACAGTAAATCTACAAAGCAACATTATGCTTATATTTTTTTGAGTTAAAAATTAGATAATTTCTGCAAATTAACCAGAGATTTGGGGTACTTTTAGTACTTGATCAAGCAACACATTCAGTAAATCCACCAAATAAAATTCCATTCTTAATATGTGTTTGTCCAATTGGTGCAAGTGCACAAGATTTGCTATGCCGCAAATACACTGATTAAAAAAAAATGTTTTATGGATGCTTAGGCCACAAAGCGTTTTGGCCTAGTGACATGGCTGTACATGGTCACCAAATTTCTTGTTTTTTTTAAAATATTTTGTCTTATTATCAGCGTTAGATAAATTGCCAGAGAAGCAAGGGTTAAGCGGCATCACCATGCATCTGGCGTGCGGATAATGCCTCTACCCTGCCATGGTGCACTCATGCCTTCCCTCTGATTTTCTTTTTTATATCCCTGCTCTCCCACATTGTGCACTTTTCCAGGATTAACAAGAGGAGCACAACGGTCCTCTAATTACTTAATTCAGAAAGCGAGTTGTTGGCAGTGCCTTTATGGAAGCTTTTCAGTGGGTGACAGCAGTGCTTTGTGCGACCAGGAAAAGGTCAGGCTAGAACTCGAGGGGGGAGCGGAGCTTGGCTTGGGGGGCGTGCCATTGGCTTGACAATGAACTCTGCGAACAGAAGATGGATGGAATCAAGAGCAGCCTGTCAAAAAAATCTTGATTCCATGGGCCATGCCGTTATTTTCTTTTGTTTAATATTTTTTTTTAACTCAACCACAGACTCGACGTGTCACCCTAACCTTCAATAGGGGTGAGCGATTCAGACCTTTAAATTGTGTTGATTTGGTATGAACTGATTTTCCTTATAATAAGGTTGTGCTATAACGCAGAAGGAATGCTAGATGAGCACTATTAATCCGTGGAAACGAAAAGTAGTCCCGTAGATGCCTTGGGTATTTAAAGAAGCTCAATCAAATGCCATCTTGTGTGTTTTGAGGTAATCATTGGGGTACCTTAATTACTTGGGAATTATTTAACTTTTAGATTTTTTTTTATTTCGTTCTCTAGGAAATAAATCATTTCTGTAATGATGGTAAAACAAAATGAACGAAGACATCCACTGCATGGTAGAGGAGAAAATAGACATTTCCTTTGAAGAATCTGTGCTTGGGGAATTATGTTTTCATTCACAAGGTGCAAAACTTTGACAAAGATTGATTTAAAAAAAATAGCTGTTTATACCCTTGGGTAGTGGATACATTTGAGCTTCCCAATTTGTAAGGATCAAATATCGTTTCAAATATCCCATAATCATATTCTCATGAATCACATACTTCTCATGTATTATTTGCCCGAAAGCTCAATTTGATGTTTGGTCTGGTGTATGGGGGGGTGGGGGTACTAGTGGGGGATAACATGGTGGGGGCCTGTATGTGCGGAGAGTATTTCCAAGGTGGAGGGCTTTTGAGGGAATCGAGGGGAGGGAGGAGTGAAGAGAACATTGAAAGTAAAATATGAGCAACAACCACCATCACCGCCCCCAACAGCGGAAGCCTCGAGACGCGTCACGCAGTCCGAATCCCTGGAGATACCCATGACGGCTTAGGCACACCCAGACATCGCCATGACCTACACACGCAGCGCGCCATCAGGAAGGTAGAGACTCATACAAGTCACCCAGACCCACAAGCGTCATGACTCAGGTCACCTCCTAAAACACGCATAATAATACAACCCCTTGATGGTCCACTGGGGATGGCCCATGCCCCTGCTTTAACACCTCCCCCTGCCCCCCCCCCCCTCACCCCCAAATTCCAATCCCCAGTTAGTTGTTGGCAACTGGTAGTTCTAGAGACCGGTTATCGCCCTGAAAGACTGGTCACTAAAGTAGCCATACTCAAACATAACTTGACACGGCAAGACCTTAGTAGAGCTATCAACAGACATATCCACTATTCGTACACATCATCATAGACTCTATAGACAACAAGCAATGTGGTATATGCCGAGGATACGACTATATTAGTGTAAAATGTAACAAAAATGAAATAAAAGTGTTAAATGTTTTTAAATATGAGGATGGTGGTTGCCTGCCACAGAGGTGGATTTGATACCTCGAAACCTAAGCACTGGGCTTCATCTTCCTCTCTTCTTGTCTGCCATTCTGTCTCCGCCCCATTTCCCCCCTGTATTTGTGCCCAAAGAATCCATAGGGGCATCAAATAATTGGTATTCAGCCGCCTCTAATGAGATGCATTGCCCACTGCTGGAAGACTGGGGCCCTGGCTTTTGTTATGGTAATCGGGCACCATTAGAGCCGGGTTGCCTTTGACTTCTGCATGTCTAATCATTCCCTGCGTGTACATCCCGGCGTCAGGCTGACAGAGGGCTTGAATGATGAATCGGTGTCCTCCGTGCACATGGTGCATGGACTTTGATGCCCACTTTTTTGTGTGCTGTGGTAAGTGCCTGGCACGCTTGCATTTTAAAGGGCATTCACACACAGCACACGCCCTCTTATGTATTCCCTTTAAGTAAAGCGCACACGTGTAGGGTATAGCTGCACAAGAGCGATCAGCCGTATTTTTGTTACTATTAAAAACTTGTTAAATCATTTTTGTAAAGGTATTGTTCAGTCTTAATTGGGCGCAAAAGTTGGTGCTGGCAATTTTACGTCGACACTGCACTGTCACATCACCATTTTGGACGTCAGTAGGTTTGCCATGATCTGATGACAGTACTTTTTTTGTTAACTATCCGAATTTCTTAATAAGTACACGTGTTTCCTTTTTTATTTTAATCATCTGTAGCCTAAAGTGAACTGGTGTCTTTGCTCTGATATTTGGTTTTCCATTTTGTCTTTGCTGAGATACTTGTAAAAATAAATGCCTATTTTATTTATTAATGAGACATAAGCTTATATATAAAGGCTGGGGGATTGTGTATGGCTATAAACGGTGTGCAAGTTACTTGATGTCAAAGTGGGTATAAGATTGTGTGCGGGCCACATCCCTGGACCTTTTACTGATGCGTAACACATGTTTGGGAGCTTTCAGTGCCGCACAGATGCCACTGTCAGATACTGAACATGTACATGCAGTGAGTATATAAGAGACTCCATTTGAGAGGTGAAAAAAAGAGTGACTTAAGATGAGAGAGACTTAGTGGGAAGGCATTGCATGTTTGGCTGTTATTCTTGCAAATATAGTAGAAGTTTTTAAAACACATATTTTATGGGAATTGCATCATTCCCATGAATCAGACATTTTTCTCCATGGGAAAGCTTAAAATACTTTTTATTTTTAAGTGCCTTATAAAAAATATGTAACTGATATCAAAGGTTACTATCGTGTAATACCACCTCTGGGCTTTGATAACATTTGCAAATATCTCCACCTTAGAGTATTTTACCAGGACTCACTAGTGGCGACAAAGTCAAACATAACACTTGACACCCATTCTGCCTTCCATATAATAACACTTGCATTATTTTGACTTGATGAACCCGTATTAGGTTAAAAGTTAGAATGAAAAAAAGTGAGAAATTCGAAAATTAAAAAAATATTTGTTTGAAAGCAAAAAGTTGGCAAATAAAGGGAATTCTAAACAAGTTTTAAAATGTGAAAACACATTTATATTAAAACTTTATAGCAGGGCAATGTTTAGGGCAGTGACGAAGAGTATAGGGTTAGGGAGATAGTGTGCACACAGCCTATAGCCTTTGCGCACTGTGCAAGCGTTTGCCGCTGGGCCAAAATGATGGTTTGACCGTACACCCACCACTCCACGGGTGGCCAGTCACTTATGCACTCAACCTTTGTGTGCAGCAGTTGTTGACTGCAGGGCATGGCCTCAGCCAAGATCTCCATCGAAAAGTTTGCGAGCAGCCGTACCCCTGCTGCACATGCCTTCAGCCCTACAAACTTGGGGCTTGCACAGGACCTGCCCTATAGCCAACCCTGCCTGCGGCCAACCCCCACCATATACAGCCTTTGCCCATGCTCAGCAGGGTTGGCTGCAGCTGCGTTCATTTCTTTGCACTCCGGTCTCCGGTGCATACGGCTGTAGGCCCCTTTTCCCCCATTTTATTTTTTATGGTATACAACCTAATGTCAACAGCACTATCCTATCATAGGTTATGTCCTCAATGATGTTATCAATGATGACATTCAGCATGTCACGAGTGATGTGATTTCATATGTTAGGTCAACAGCGGTGTATGACGGGGTGCTAGTTATGGTTAGTTGTCCCTTCCCATAACTGAATTTTAGTATTGTTAAGGTTTTATTTTGTTTCCATAAGTGCACTTTGACTGTTTTTTTCCAATAAATTTATGAGCTTTCTTAAATGTACGTTAAGGTCTTATAAAGCTAACCATAACTCTGTTGTAACCTTTATTTAGTTTTATTTTTGGGTGAATTTCAGTTTTTTCTAATCATTTACCACGTCCAATTGTACCTATCCTTCTATTTACAAAAACGTTACAGAATACAATGTTTGACTTTAGGGTGTGAGCCCAACCTGCTTCAGGTGTTTATCCCCTACAACACACAGCCGTAGGGACAGACCCTGTGCCCAACCTGGAGCATGGCCTGGAAAACAGCCAGGCACTGTGCCCAACCACACGTGGGTGGTCAGCACTCTTTGTCACATATTTTGGCCTTGCACAGTGGGGATTGGGCATGGGGCTTGGTCTTTGACCACCCCTGGCACCCTGACCCATGGGTGTGAGGGGTTTCCCCAAAGGAACTTTCCTTTAAATTAAAATATAGATTTTTAAAAATATTTTTTGTCACAGGTACTGCATCACCTCCACCCAGTACCGTGGGACCCAGCGAGACTCTCGAGTGTGGTACCTGAGTGATGTCATTTAACATTTCATGAGGAAAGTAATATGGGAAATCATAAGCAGTGCATGTTGGCTGCTAAGGTTATAGTTAATTCACTAAAGTATAACTGGTGAATTTCAGTGGTTTTCGGTTTTTAAACATTAGATTTCATCTCATTTCAACACCACTTATAAAATGACTTTAACCTTTGTTATTTCAGTGAAATTATATATATTTATATACACAATTTGTATGTATTTGTTTAGTCTCTCGCTGTGTAATTAATGCACCGTTTGACAGCTTCTGTCTCGGTTGCATTCCAGTTTTTCTACAACAGGTAAAATTCTCACCATGGTTTTTACGAAACAGTTATATTATTACAGGGCAGCACAGTATAATGGCACATGTAGAGTGAGGTAGGACAGGTTGAAAGAGTGCCTCACACGTGTGCCGGACATTCATTTAATCATATTACACACACAGTTTTTATCATTGTGATCCTTATCTCCCTCTATCGTGGGAAGCCTTTTGAAAACCTCTGTAGTAAGGTCTGTTATTCTAGAGGCAGTTGTTTTGTTCATTACTTTATATACTGTACCACCTTCAAACTCTTTGGAGTAACTTCCGTAAACCTGCACTCTCAAAGTTAAGATAAACGTGTTCGTGCAGATCTTGTACCCTGTAATCAACAAATAAACAGATATGTTGTGCATAGTTGTAAATCATATCAAAATATGCCCACGTGAATCAAAAGTGTATTTCAGCCTTCTATCATCCACCCACATGCATTAAGGCTGGATTGTTTATAATATACAGAAAATTATTAATTGGTTTCACAATACCTCTTTGGAAAATTGTGACCTAATTTAAGGTATTGTTAACTAAGATGTGATGTGATATTGCTAATTGGACTGTGATGTACGGGACATCAACATGTTGGTCCATCTCCTTAATGGGAAATGTTGGCAGTCAGTTTCCTCCTATTTAGTTCAAGCTTGACTTTGATGTTCAGAACATAATTTGAAATCTGATGACGCTCCTCATGGGTACCACAACATTCATTTCCCCAGTTCTGTAGTGTCTTCTGGAGGGAGCGCTTTTTTGCCTTTTGTATTGCCAGTAAAGGCTTTTCAATTAATCACCGCGATTAATTATAAATAGATCCAATTAATTTCCAACCATGATAAATTATAAGTTTCAGCATGTCTATTAATTAGGTAGGTTCATATAATAAGAGATTTAAAATGAAGTATGTTCTTTGAAGAATAAAATATTGTATGATCACCTGTGTGTGTGGTTATACATTTTCATGCAAAGGTAATTGTTGGTGTATGTTGCTTATGACAGGAAGCAAGTTTATCTTATTGTACATATGAAAAGAAATTCTTACTCTCCATCTCCCTGTCCCCTTACAGCACTTTTTTTCAGTTTTCAACGTAACTGAGATATTGACCTACCCTCTGTGAACTGTCATGGGGTAGATAGAACTTCTTTCACGACTGCCCCATCTGGTTGCTCCTATGTCATGGTTCCCCAACTTTTTCATAATGCAAGTTGAATTCAAGCACCCTACTGCGCCCACAGTTCTGTTGTTTCTGTTGAATTATCGTAATACAATGGTTACCGGCAGTTTGTTTGCGCCTTTAAAGTTTTCAAGTACAGAAGTAAACTAAGCACATAGAGAACTAGCTGCTGAGCCCTTATGTTCACCGCTGTGATGGATCTCATTGTTGCCTTGGAAGTTCAACAGGTGCATATGACCACCCCACCCAGAACTAGGGCCACACCAATCTTGCGTGTATTGATCGGATCACTTTTTAAAAAAAAACTTTTTATTTGTTAAAAGAAAAACAAATATAATTGGCAGTCATTACAGTTTATACAGAGATCAATCACATGTGCATCTAGGGCAATCACAGTATATACAGTGCATGTTTAGTAGAGAAACATTCAGAATAATGCATCACAGTTTCTTTAAGGTACGAGCGGTTCGCCAATTGGGGCAATTAGGGGGGGTTCGCAAATGTTGCCCCTGTATTCATTCCATCTAGACCACACCTCTATCCATTTCCGTGGGCATCCACAGGCCACATACACCGTTTTTTCCTGAAGCATGCACCAATCAATATCAGTCTTCCAGGGACCCAATCTAGGAGCATTGGCCGCCCCCCATAGCCTAGCAATATTACGTTTGGCAATGGCAAATCCCAGTGTTGCCCAAAGCTTCCCCCGGGGCGGCAGATCTGTGGGTTCCCAAATGTTTAAAAGGCACCTCTTAGCTTCCACTCGGAGCTCCACCCCCCCACACCTCCTGCATACAACGGGTCACTCTCACCCAGTAGTTCCTAATCAGCGGGCATTCCCACAGTATATGAAAGAATGTCCCCTCCTCCCCGCAGCCCCTCCGACAGAGCCCGTCCTCACTCCTCCCCATGCGCTGCAGTCTGGTTATTGAGAAGTATGCACGATGCAAGATTTTCAGTTGAATCAGCCGGAGCCTTGCCGATATGGCCACCTCCTATGGGGAGGCCAGCGCATTCCCCCATTCTTCCTCGTCTATGTCCAGGCTGTCTGTTTCCCATTTCCCTTTAAGGGGGAGCAGTAGGTCAGGGGAGTTGTTAATTATTTTTTTGTATGTAAGTGAGATGGCATGTTCAGGGAGGTGTCCATCCAGGAGTCTATCCTCCAGGGGGGAGTGGTCAGGGAGTTGCGTACCCGCGGGGATATTCTTTTGGAGGGAGTGTCTGATCTGTAAATATCTAAAGTATTCTGTATGCGCCAGATCGTAAGTATCCTGGAGTGAGGCAAAGGACACTACACCGTCCGGGCCCCACAGGTCCCGAATTTGGGAGATGCCTATGAGGTCCCAGCCTCGGAACCCCTTGGTGCGGTTCAACGTTCCTAACTTCTCCGAGACCCATAAGGGAGTAGCCTTCGTAAGGGTTTCAGCCCATTCCAACGGCCGTTGTACAATGTGCCACAGCTGCACTGAGTGCTGCATGGGCCCAGTGAGTTGGTATCTACCAGGCTTAGAATAAAGCGCCGCCTCGAAGTTTCCCCCGGGCAGGAGCCAGTGGTCCATGCCATAACCTGGGTCGTCACCAGCACAATATGTACCTTGGTTGATGGCTGCAAGGTGCGCAGCCCAGTAGTATTTACGTATATCCGGAAGCGCTATGCCTCCGTCATACCATCCCAGGGTCAATTTTTGAAGGGATATGCGGGGTGTTCCTGACCACAGCAACTCTCTCTGCGTGGTTTCGATAGCCTTAAAGTATGCGTGCAGGACCAAGTCCGGGTGGTTCTGCAGTGCGTACAGGAATCTTGGCAACACCATCATTTTGAAGAGCGCCGCCCGCCCAAGGAGGGACAGTGGGAGCCATCGCCAGGAGGCAGAGTCCCTTTTGAATGTTTGCAGGGGTGGCCGGAGATTCCTCTCATATCTGATGGTCTGTTCCTTGGAGATGAAGATCCCAAGGTATCGAAACCCTTCGGTGGCCACTGCGATTGGGGAGTGTAGTGGTGCGATTGGGGTGGTACCCTGTAGGGTGTACAGTATGTATTTATCCCCGTTAATCCTGTATCCAGAGTTCTTCCCGAAGCTGGTAAAGATATCCATGGCCACTATAAGGGACTTACGTGGCCTTGTGAGGTAGAGGAGGATATTGTCCGCGTATAACGAGATCCTGTCTTCCCACCCGTCAGTCCAGCGTATTCCTTTCAGGGATAAGTCCTTCCTAATCCAGGCAGCAAGCGGTTCCAACGAGAGCGCAAACAGGGGTGAGTGAGGGCATCCTTGCCGCGTCCCTCTTTCGAGCGCAAACACTGCCGAGGTTTTATTATTGACAGAGACTTGGGCCAGGGGCTGAGAGTAAAGTAGACGCACCCATCTTATGAAGTTAGGGCCAAAGCCCAGTTTTCGGAGGACAGCCATCATATATGGCCTTTCTAGCGTGTCAAATGCCATTGCGGCGTCTAGGGATACCACAACCGCATCTTCCCGGAGGATGTGACAGCATCCCAGCACCCTGTGTAGCCATCGGAGATTGAGCGCTGTGTTGCGGTGAGGCATGAAACCAGACTGGTCCGGGTGGACCAGGGCGGGAAGGACAGGTTTGAGCCGGTTCGCGAGTACTTTGGCCAAGATTTTTGGTTCTGCGTTTAGTAAAGAAATGGGCCTATATGAGGCACAGGAGTTGCTTGGTTTCCCTTCTTTCGGGATAGTCACTATGGTGGCAATACGTTGATATCGTGGTAAGGTGCCCCTGTCTTTGCTTTCTTCAAACATTTGTTTCAGGTATGGACTCAGGCCGCCAGGCGTCAGCTTATACAGCTCTATCGGCAAGCCATTAGGCCCGAGGGCCTTTCCTGGCTTGAGATCCCTAATCGCCCGGCTTAGTTCGTCTACAGCAAGCGGTGCCTCAAGGACTTCACGTTCCACGTCCGAGAGGGCGGGGAGCCGGATGTCAGTCAAAAAGGAGACTGAATCTTCTTCAGGCTTGTCAGAACCCCTGCGATAAACCTTTTGGTAGTGCGGCGCGAATTCCCCGACTATCTCACGTGGTTCCGTGATGACCTTACCAGACTCAGTCTCGAGCTCCGCCACGACTCTCTGCGCCTGTCGCTTTTTATCCAGCCAGGCTATTAATTTGCCTGCTTTGTCTCCCTGGTCGTAGAGTCTACCCTCCCTAGCTCTGGCCATGGTTTTGGCTTCGTCAGTGGCTAATGCTCTATATTCCGCCACTTTGAGCTCCATAGGTGCAGCATTCTCGGTGCACCCCCCCTCTTGAGCCACCGTCTCCAATGCAAGGAGGTCACCCTCCATAGTAGCCATTTGCATTTCCCGCTCCCTGCGGCGACCTGTGATAGCGGACAGGGCTTCCCCTCTAAGGACCGTTTTAAAGGCCTCCCACAACACCAACTATGAGTCCACAGTACCATTGTTGTCCTCAAAGTAGCGGTCTATCGAGAGCGTAAGCTTAGTCTTTATTTCTTCACTACGTAGGTACCAGGCGTTTATGGGGGCAATGCAGCCCTCCTGTCTGTCCCCGAATGTGAGGTGGGCTACTAACGGTGAGTGGTCCGAGATTCCCCTTGCGAGGTGTGTAATTTCATGAATCGTTGTGTCGCGCTGCAGAGGTGACAATATATAGTCAATGCGGGAGAATGATCAATGTGGCCGGAGAAAAATGTGTATTGAGTGTCTCTCGGTTGTCGTAGACGCCAAAGATCAGTGAGGCCGAAGGCCTCAAGGAAATCCGATAACCACCTTTGCCCCGTTTGTACGTCCCTGGGAGGGTTGCGGTCAAGGGTTCCTGACACTACAGCGTTAAAGTCACCTCCCACTAGGAGGATCCCTTCTGGAAGGGAAAGAAGCAGCTTGCCCAGGTCCTGGTATGACTGGGTTTGAAGACCAGGTGGAAGGTAGACCGAAACCAGGTTAAGCCTACGACCCTCCCATCTACCCGAAATTGTTACATAGCGCCCTAAGGGGTCTGAGTCTGTGTGATCAATGATTAGGGGAAGATTGCGACGAAGCAAAATACCCACCCCACGGGATCCTGAGGTGAATCCGGCGTGAGCCGCTAGGGTGTATCCCAGTCTGTTTAACGCGTGACAAGTGTTGCCCAGTGGATGCGTCTCCTGCAGGAGTACCACATCCGGAAGGTGTCTCTTGATAAACTGTAATACAATAGTTCTCTTAAGATTGTCCCCCAGCCCATTGACGTTCCAGCTCATCATCTTCAAACTCTTATCCCACTTCATAGCAATGCATGATTCCTTTCAATACATCCTCACCTTGACTCCCAGTGTCATGCACATGTGTATCCAAACTGTTCTGAATTGACCCCCTGTGCTTAGTAGTACAAATTTCAACAGCAACAATATAGTCCTTCCTTGAACTGACCAATCTTCTTCGTGTGTCTCCAACTGTCCCACTCCTCCCCCACATCCCCCCCAACTCCCTCGGTTCCCTCCCCCCTCCCTGCTCCCCTGCTCCGTAGGCTTTGAACTACCCACATCCCCAATTAGCAGAGTGCCTTTCGCCCAGTACTCACCCGGAAGAGGAAGAAACAACAACTCTAGATAGCCTGTCTTCCCTTCCTTGCGGACCTGTTGTCTGGAGCGTGCACTGGCCCCGGCCCAAACCGCCACCCGAGGTTCTCCCCCACCCGATAGGATCACTTTTTGATGTCTCTCTTTGTAGACTGTTGGGTTCCTTTCTTCCCCCCCAAGAAGCTGTTGGGTCTTGTTTAGCAGCTTACTTTGAATAATTTGCAGGGTGAAAGAGTGGAAAAGCTTCTTGAAGCAATACAATTATTATCTTGCATCTGGCATTTGATTGATGCTGAACTGCCTGGTTTAACCTCACTGGAATAATTAATCATCCCAAACAGTGCAATTACTGGTGCAATGATTGGCACTCGCTTGTAGATCATGTCTATTGTTTGGGCTGGTGGGGAGGACCGCTAGCCTTGCAATGTCGCATGTCCACTCTTACACCATGACCCATGCTGTCGATTAGTCAGTCTTTCATCTATGTGTCCCTTCTACAGATGTCTGGCCTTTGTAAAAACAGCATTATTCAAGAGGAGGGTTATTTAACGTGGACTTTTATTGGCAAAGGTTCTTTAGCAGCAGCTGTGTTTACTTTTGCGTCAGTGTTGAAGTCTGTAACGTGCCAAGGAATATTTATGTGGATGGGGAAGAATAAGATAAATGCTTTCCAAATTCTGCAATATGAGGTATTGCCTTTGCCAAATGTAACTGAGGATGAACGCTGCATGCTGTCAGATATAGCTGGTTAACCACATTGGATGTTGACTTAAATTGTTGAAAGTGATTGATGTTATAGAGCAGCTGTCTCTCCATAATACAATTAGCCAGTTTGCAGTGCCGTGGTGGTGGCAGCATTTGTGCCGCCTTCCAGTTTAGGATCTGTTTTGCAATTTTGGTTTTAAGGATCAGTTTCAAATAAGCCTTAATACTGACTTATCTTCGATGAACCAGAGGTTTCAACTCCATCTAGAATTACACCCAGCTCTGCCTAGCAGGCTGAAACCCATGGCAGACTTGCGTTTCTACATTTGACTTGGGATGAACAATAGAGAATCCGCGTAAAATGGAGGAAGACAGAAAAAAGGAAAGAGGTAAATGGGGTTTATTTAATGAATATGAAAAACCAATCCATGGCCTATTGAGATGCTAGTTTGCAGCCTGTTCACTCTGCAGATCCACAGAACAGTTATGGCCTGATTACGATTTTAGCGGTGTGACAGCGGGCTGCCACGCCGACTCCCCGCTGCCACACCGCCAAAGCTGTACTGACACCCCCCTCCATATTAGGAGCTTTCTCCTGGTCTGGTGGGCAGCTTTAGTAAGGCACCACAGTGGGAACGCCAAAACAAGCTCCTGCTCGGAACGGACTGTCAAGTCCATGCTGTGCAGGAACTAGCCGTGCATGCCTACAGGGGAGGCACACCATATGCCCCTGCATGCATTCCTGAGGCACCAGGGGTCCTTGTACGGCGCCTTAGTTACCTCATCACCACAGTTTTCATGGAGGCCTCACCTCCATGAAAACGGTGTGGTTAGTAAACTTGTCATATGCTTGGCGGTGCTGCAGCAGCACTGCCACCGCAAGACCGCCAGGGATTGCAGATCCCTGGCGGTAGCAGCAGCTCCGTGGCGGTCCGGCCACCCAACTCAGTAACAGGGCTGTTGGACCGCTGGTGTGGTGGTGCCGGCACTGCCACTGTAGACCACCGCAGTCCTAATCAGGCACTTAATCTCCATGTGCTTTTGCCTACTTATGTTAGACATTTTTTAAGGATTTATGATTTTTCAAATCAACCACGTATTGCCTTTTTTTAAGTTAGGCTTCACATTTTAGGAGTGGTGTACTATCATTTAATAAAATCCTTTGAATCAATGATTAACCCTTCTTAAGCCCATGAATTGGAATTCAGTCCACTGGAAAAGATTTTCTTCACCCCAGAGTTGGAAGTTTTCTATCTGACAATTAACATTGCCCCGTGGCACTTATTTTCCTGGAGTAAACTGAAAGTTGTTGAAAGATTATGTACAGCATTCTGGAGCAAGGTGGGTCCAAAGTTGTACACAAGTGTTTGTCAAACTTATGTCCCTAAGACCAACACCTAGGAAGCTGAGAGTATGCCATCAAAGTTGCAACTTCTGAGTCTGAGTTAAAAGGATCTCAAAGTCTGGTCTTGAACTCGGAAAACCAGGGGGAGACACATTCTTGCGAGCAGGCTTCAATTCATCACACCTTAATGTGGCCTTAATTCAAAGTAAAGCGCAAAGAAAGCCATGCTCGCCTTGTATTTTTCACTGTAATGGAAAAGTGGAACCTCTTGAACACTTACTCTGCTTCTCCCTCCTAAGTGGATGTTGTTAAGCCACTCTGTTTTTAGGTCTCGCCTGAGCCAGCGCATGTGCTGCTCCGGCGAGACATTTAGTAAATGGGCTTTGAAAATCCGACTTCGCGCTTTTTGTGTGGCCTAAAGCGTGCGGTTATGCACATAGGCGCCATCTGGCTTTCCTCTCGCTTGGGAGAGCAGACTGTTCTCCCAAGCGCGTGCGCCTCGCTCTGCCTCTTCGTCTTGCTCGCGCTTTAACGCTCCTCCCCTCCCCCAGCACAGAGTGCATCGGTGACCGCTTGTCTTGTTGTCTTTGAGACCTCAACATTCCAGCTGATCTTCTAGATGATCCTTTTTCATGTCATTGGAAAGGAACCTCTGGAAACCCTACGATTGAGATGTGCTTCTTCCGTTTTAGAGGTAATTTTAAAATGTTCCTGAGTCTTGCCTCTGTGCAACTGTTCGGTATCTGTGACGCTGAGGAGTGCGTGCCTGTGTAGTATCCTGGCAACTGCCGCGCATCTTGCGAAGAAGTTTTGTGCAGCATCATTGGTTGTGCACGTGACATGGAGGAGTGTTTCCCTATGTGGTCTCCTAGCAAAGTCAGCGTGTCTCTTGAAAATACTTTGCGCTACATCATTGCTTGCCTGGCAGGCCGCACAGTTGCGTCCCCCCCTCCCGAAATATTGTGGCACAAACCTGCATCCACCAACTACGTCACTTCCAAACTACAGCTGGCATTTGGGTACTTATTGCAGGACCAGCGCTGTTTGTAGCATGTCTGCATTGTTGCCAGGCAACAAAGAAACATGTATATTATTTTTAATTATACTTTGCGGCTCGGGTGCAGGTGCCTACTTGTTGGCCAGACAATGAAGAAACTTTTTTGTTTTTAGGACTTGTTGCGGAATGTACCTGCGTCCTTGAACTACCTCACCTCCAAACTACAGCTGGCGATTGGAAATCTATATTGTGACGTGCACACACACGTTTGCATTTTATTTTCTTCTCTTTACCTGAGGGTGGCAAGTGTTTACATAACAAGCAGTGTTGTGGCAGTGGCATCTAGCATATTGTGAGCATTAGCACAAGAATATTCCTGGAAGACTGTTGGCTATTGTAGAGATATGGTTTGCTTTTGTTGATTAAGGTTCTCCTTTACAAGTTACTGCTCTGTACTGGTACCCAGAGGAAGGCCTGTGCAACAGGTATCACCGAAAAGGCTTTAGCAGCTCATTGGCTGCCTGACTAAAACAATTGGAGCTTGTTTATTCAGCAGCCGTTCTTCCTGTGACTGTATCACTGTTGCATCATTATACATGTGTGTGTAGTTGTTTATATTTTCTTGCAGGTCTCAACATCTCGGGTATCAGGTCAGATAAAGGTGTTTGTATGTGTGATATTTGGGTGTAGGTGCTGATAGTCTGCAACTTCATTACAGGAGATATATATTTTAAGTGGGTGGTGTTTTAAAGGCTAATAATTTCTTCTTGCAAAACATTTCAGCACTTCCATTGTTTCTCATGTCACCTGGCGAACCTCCCATACAATGGCAAACATAATGCAAGGTTTTCAGTCACTATGCTGGTGTATGTGGTACGTCTCTTAGTGCAGAAAGGAAAATGTCTTTGTTGATGCATTGTCTTGAACCTGAAAGTCTAGAGGTATTTGAGCACCTCTGTGGTTTGTCTGACTGTGTCGCTGACAACTCAAATGAATATGAGATCTGTGTAAATAAACTTGACTTGAATTAACTTTCCAAGATGAGCACTTTGTTGGAATGATATCACTATGGGAGTAGGATGCAGCGTCAAGGTGAATCTGTTGCACAATCCATCACTGAAGTGCGCAGGTTAGCTGCTACCTGTAAGTTTGATGCCTTTAATGATGAGCGATTGAGGGATTAGTTCATGCTGGGGTGTACTTTAGAAAAAAAAGAGAAAGTATGTAGCAAAAGGACAATCCTTCCTTGCAGGAGGTGCTAACGATAGCCAAAACGCATGAGAATTCTAAGGCTTGTGTGGAGGTTATTCACAAAGAAGCCTCTTTTTCTGATAAAAGTGTACCTTCATTGGTTAAGTTCAAGAGAAATCATTCTGTGAGAAGTTTCACTAACATCAACGAATTCAGGCAATATGAAAACTTTTCTTGGCAAGTGATTTTGGTGTGGTAACTCGGGTCACATGGCGAATAACATAGATTTTCATGGCTGGAAGGTTGTGTGTAAGAAATTTGGTCGTATTTGCCAAGTGCTGCAAATCAAACAAAGATGGGGAGAAGATAAGGGAGGTAGATTGTGATTATGAGGATGACGATATTGAAGAAGTTGACATTCTCCAGGTGAAAAAAACATTCTACTAAAGGTCCTTTTCGACGTAATTCTGGTTAATGACTAGCCCTTGACAATCCTATTTGACTCTGGTGCCAAACACTAACACCTAAGGAGTTTTATGATCAGCATCTAAAAGGGACAGTGACATTTTGGAGATCGGACATAAAACCCAAAAGTTATGGTGGTGAACCCATATAATTACTTGGTTATTTTTAGGGGTACCATACAGTTTAAGGACAGACTCATACCAGGGAAAATCTATGTCTCTATAAAAGGAGATTCCCGTATCAGTTGGTTCCACCAACTTGATTTATATGTTTACTTGGATGATAATGAGAATCCCTCAGTGCTTGTTAAAGAAATGTCCTCTGTCATATCTGTATCTGTGGGTAGTTATGAATGGGTGAAGGAATTCCCTGAAGTATTTTCAAGCAAATCGGAATGCCTTAAAGATTATTTCAACTCAATAACAATAAAACCATATGCGTAACCAGAGGTGGCTCAAGTGAGAACGTCCCTTTACTTGGGAAGGATAGTATGAAAACTGAACTGGATAAACAGGTCAAAAGTGGCATATTAGAGGAAGTGGAAGAAACGGAGTGGCTTGCTCCAGTAGGAATAGCCAGGAAAGCTAATGTTGTATTCTCTCAATGGGCCTGAATGCTTTTCATCTCTTGACCTGACATCACGTTATCATTATGTAAAACGGCATCCATCATCCCGAGTTGACGGCTTTCATTACACTTTCGGCACCTTCAACTTTTTTAGAATGCCCTTTGGACTAATATCGGCCACTTCTGATTTCCAAATGGCAATGGAGTGGTTACTTGTGGGCATTGAGGGGCTCAAAGTCTACTAGAACGATGTCTTAATACTTAGGTCTAATCTGGATAAACATGACCGCAGGTTGTGTGAGCTTTTGTCAAGACTGCAAAGTAGTGGCCTAACCTTTTACATCGAAAAATGCATGTTCAATGTCACTGAAATTGAATACTTAGGTCACATGGTAACATCATTTGGCATCAAACCAAAACAAGCATTTGCAATGCAATAAGTCTCGCATTTACCAGAGTTTGAGCTATTGACATTGCAAATGACTATACCTTTTATTTTTGTTTTCGTTTTTAAAACATAAATAATAGGCATTGTCATTTACAATGCCAATAGCTTAAACTCGCCTAAATGCGAGTCATATTGCATTGAAAATGCTTGTTTATTGTTGCATCTAGGCATCATAATAGGCCATACTGCCTCTGTAAGATTCTACGATCTGTTTCTTAAGAGCAGCCAAAGGAGGCATAAGCTTCATCTTTCAATGAGATCAAGTTCCTAAGGGAATGACGGGATGTGCTGGATTTGCGGCTAGTGGCCAAGTAATGAGTGTTGAGATCAGGAACTCTTCCTTCCCTAGTGGGTACTATGGGTAAATGGGCTGCTTCTTATTGATTTTTGTTAAGCACCCTGGTAATTTTCAGCACGAGGTCTTGCAGTGCCACATTGTAAGGATAAGTGGAAAGGAGGCAGTAACATTCTTGAAACCCTAGTCTGTTATCTGGTCTGTGTCCTCAAGAGATGTAGGTAATATGTCAGAGGGAGGAGCATGAGTTCAACAGCCAAGAAAAATCCCTGATGAAGTCACTTAAAGGTTTGCTCCAGGGCATGATTACCAATTCTGAGAAAATCGAATTTTGAGTCACAGATATTTAAACTATGCATTATAAGATGTGATGAGATTCGAGTAGGCTAGAGAAAATTGCAATCGATATTCATATATCTGGAAGGGCACAAGAAGGTGGATTTCTCGCCGCCTTAAGCTAGGGGCTTTCATCAGTATACAGTGGGTAGTCTCTTAAAATGGGAGACAAGGATTGAGGCATTGGACAGTGCTAGTAGAGTATTGCAAAAGTGGGTCCCGGGAGTCCCCTCCTCGGTGGCGGATGGCGATCTGCAGATAGTCATGAAGAAGGTCATCAGTAACTTGGGCTGTGAACAGACGCTAATGGAGAAGAGCATGCTGTAGTGGTGAGTGCATTTTGCCTTCCACTGAGTGCTCTAAACTGGAACCGAATTAGGGTGTATGGTCCTGGTAAAATCGAGATCCTGTAATATTAGAGGTTGTATATTGCTTGCAGCTGTTCGAAAAATGGTGTGACATTTGAGGAGCGGTGGTGCCATTTTGTCTTGGATGAGCCCTGAGGCACAGGTGAGAAAGGAAGCACCACAAAATGTAGAGCGAGAAATGGCTTGGGGAGCAGGGCCAGGGTTCACAGCTTCGCTTCAGCACCGGGACACTCTGAATGCTTGTTGTGGGAACAAATCCTTGGTCTCTAGAGAGGAACAGGCTTTCAAGCCTTCTTGGCAGAAGTGAAATGAGGTCTCATTTGTTTAATTGGATCTCTAAAACTGCTTGGTGTGGTGAGATGCTGAGTTTCCTGCGCAAGAGGGATGGGAGCATTTCCTCCAGTAAGAGAAGTTTGTAGGTGGGTGAGAATGGCGAGATGTCTTAAGTTATTGGCTGAACTTTATCTGAATGCCCTTCGTCTTTACCTGAAACACACTACAACCCCATACATCCAGTTTTGGAGGGTTGTCTATAATATGTATTGTCAAATTCTGTGAAGTTGAAATTTACTAGAAGCACGTTTCTGAGAGTCGGTGATATGCTACTTGTTTGCAGCAGCGGTGCGTCCATTGGGGCGTAGGGGCGTAGCCCCCCTAAGCCTGGTGGACGCACCTGCGGCTGCGACAAGAGACGCATGACAGACACCAAATAAAATGAAGCGTAGCACAGCGCTTCAATCGGGACAGACACGATGTAATCGGGACTCGGGAGTGCGCAGGGGGTGGGGCTGGGGGTAACCTGGGTAACCAGTAACAACAACAATAACAAACACCTTGGACTGCGCAAGAGGCATTCAGGGCAGAAACTTGCCCGCGCATGCGCTTTGCCGTCGATTTGACCAGCACGGACCGAAGGGGCCAGGGGGTGCGTCTTTACCCTGGCCCCGTTGATTCAGAAGGCGCCAGGGCGAGGAGTCTCTATGCCCCCCCTAGCCAATCCTGGCGCTTATGAAGCGCCAGGATTGGCTGGTCCACGGCGCTGAAGGGACAGGCAATTCACTATTGGATGCCGCGCTGTCGATTCCGATTCACGTGCGCGGTGCGCGCCGTGACGTTGTTAAGTTGCAACTCCATTAATGGATGAAACTTTTGCTGAGACGTGCAGCAGCACTACTGACTTGAAAAGGTGCCAGCACTGCACGTGTAAATCAGATCTCCCAGCGCCCTCTGCAGCGCCATCAGGGCCAAGTCACAAGCGATGTTTCATCGGCGACACAACCGCACCTTTCACTTGCAGGCTATTTGCTTGCATGATATGCGGATTGCGCCGCATAGAGTACAAGTAAGAAATCCCGTACTGCAGCGGAGGGCCGGTTGCTCTGCTGGCTGCAGAGGAAGCATCCCCGGCGGCTGCAGGAAACCGCCCGGTGTCTGTAGGAAACGGCAGCCCGGTGATCCTTAGGTGACAGAGACAGATCTGTCACAAGGAGCTGGGGGTGGGAGGGGAAGCCAGGAAGCCTGCCCTGGAGAGCCCGCAGCCGCTGGGGAGGAGCCGGCTCTGCTGCCGAGACCGTGACGGAGAAATATAAAGGGCAGCTTTTAAAAGTGTAGCCGAATATCTGAACATGATACAGGTACAGATCTGAAGTGGGTAACTGGGTAGAGCTGGGGGAGGCAGAGCAGAGGATTTAAAGCGGCAGAGGGGCAGATCAGAAGAGGTAGGTGCGCAGATCTGAAAGAGGTTCAAGGATCTATTGGATCCCAAGGGACGCTCTTGGATGTGAAAAGAGGCGAGGGGCATTGGGGCAGTTTAAAGGGGCTCAGGGCAGCGAGTACAGTGGATGGAATTACATGAAACTGGGGAGTACTTGAGAGTGCCAGGGGAAATCCTGATTACTACCACAGGGCAGATATGCAGTGTTCCAGAAAAGAACCCAGGAGCACACGGTGCATCTGAAGTGCGCCTATGGCAATTAAAGTACAAGGGCAGATGTGAAACGAGGTCGGGCCTATTTGAAGGTGGTGCAGAGGTAAGGACACCTTTTAACACGGTATTGGGGCAGATCTGAGGGCGCTACATGAGCACACCATAAAGGGGTGGATCTGATGGGGGTACAGTGGCAGCTCTGAAGGGGGAAGGCCCTGATCTGACTGAAGCAGAGACGGATCTTCAGAGGCCGGGTTAGATCTAAGAGGGGAATTCATTGGAACTCTCTTATGTTTTATTACTTGTAATATTATGTATGTATTTTTATGTGGACCAACTAGGAGTTTCAAATTTTTAATATATATTGAATTGAACTAAGAGGGGAAGGGACAAACTCGGATGCGCTGAGACGGATTTCTAAGGAACAGGGCCTCTGGGGAAAGACCGGTCCTCAGGGGTAAATAGGGTAGAAACAGCACTCATGGGGGCAGGAAAAGATGTTTTGGGGGGCATAGACACTTCTCCAAATACCTTGGGCTTAGGGACATATTTTCAGGCTGAAGGCAGCTCTCGTGGGCAGGGAGAGGTCTACAGGCTTCTTCAGAGACTGACAGACCCTTAGTCCTTTTGTCCTCTCCCCATCCGTGGGTTAGTGGGTGAAGGGAATGGAGAACGCTCAGAACCCTCCTATTTGGACCGTTCCTGTGAGACAGATGGGGGCGCCAGAGGAGCTCAATGGGTCCCAGAAGGGCAATGGCCCTCTCCCCGAGCCAGGGAAACAACTCCCTGCTAAGGATGGGTTCTCTGACATTTTTACAGTGACACTTGACGAGGGTTCCACCCTTCCCAACCTTCAGGATCAGCTCGCCACCCTCAATGTAGCACTTTCCAACCCAGGTACTTCTATACCCACCTTGGTAACAGTGCCACCTGTGCCTGGCACAGTATTACCTTCCTTGGTTACAATGCTGCCCACCCCGAATACAGTGTCACCTGCCCCGGAGGTCCATGGAGGCACGCAGATAGCCCTGCAGGAGGCAAGCTGCCCAGAGCATGGACTGCCACAGAGTCGCTGGTGCCAGGAAGAGTCGCGACCAGTGTGCCAGCAGTGCCCGTGCCAAGACCACCACACCAGGGATCTGGAGCAGAGCGCCAGCAAGATCCGGGTAAGAGGGCATGGAGCTCAGGAGTGTGGCATGGTGGGGTGTCAGCGGTTCTGGGGCAAGGGACATGGGTATGCATGGACAGAGGCAAAGAAAACCCCATAATTGAAGCAGAGGAAATGAAGAGTGATAAACAGGCAAGGAGGCAAAGGACAAGGGGAGTGTGCAATAAGCAGGGTATCAACGTTAGTGGTTAGGCTAGATCCCAAGGAGCTGCAGGGTTGCCGGAGGTAGGACCACACAAGCATCAGAAGGGCAGCAGCTGGGATTGTAGACTATGGCTTGTGAGTGATGCAGGTAAGAAGGCAGCAGGAGGCTTCATATGGATGTGACAAGGACAGATGGGGAAGCTGGAGCCCTAGTTGCATAATCTTCAGACGGTCAAAGGGCTAAGGGCAGGGCAGCGTCTTAGTAATGTGGCCAGTGGACGTGTCAGGAGTCACTCTAACTGGAGTTCCCCTTTCATTTTATTAAAACAGAGTGTTTGGATCAAGCATTAAAGCCATTTGTTTCAATAGAGATTGTTTTGGAGAGGGTTCTGTGGGCTTTTAAATAAAACTCTATTCTTGGTTTCGACTGAACCCTTGCTTCATATTTATTTTTAAAGAGGTCATGCATGGCTAGCATAAAATGTATTATTTGGCCATGTCTCCTTACTTATAAAATGAGGTTATGTGGGAAATATTTAGTTGTTACTTTTCAGATATGTTTCTTTTTTTCTTTGACTATGAATCCACACTCTTCTTTAACATATTTATTTATTTGAGGAGTTTTTTTAAAAGCGCGAACATGACCCATCAGGGTATTAGAACGCTGAAAGAATAGCAGGCAACGCATACATATAAAAAAGAAGCAATCAGTGATAAGTAAGAACAGAAAAACTGCAAAGTAACCATCGGTTAGGTAGATTCATGATCCGGAGTTATCTACATGAGAATCGTCCAGCTGCGGTCCTCAGGGTTGTTATTGGAGAAATGTGTCGATCAGAAGCCTTTGCACTTCTTTTTTGAAGGAGGTCGTGGGGGGGGGGGTCCTCATTACGGGTGGCTGTGCATTCCATATTATAGGGGCTAAGCCAGAGCAGGACGGTTTGTACGTTTTCTGTTTGTTGAGCTTCTGCGGTTTCAGCAATAGGGAGTTGCCGCTTCTTAAGGAACGACTGCCCCCGACAGCCTTAGTTTATTGGCCATGTACGCAGTAGTGTTGTTAGCTTCTCTCCTAATGCTCCAGCTCGTGGCCATCTTTCATTCAATATTGCAGAAAAAACAAGTTACTTACCTGTACACTGTGATTCTCCTCTATTGATATATTTCATAGTTTCACATGACACTCTCTCTCCTCTCATTATAGGAGCTCGCCACATTGGAGACCTACTTTAGATTACCTTTAAACTTGTGCTGAGAAGTCTAATGTATGGTGGTCCTTTAGGGGACAAGTGACTCAGTAGCTGGCTGGAGTTTGGTTCTTTCGAAAATTATGTGAATTGGTTAACAATATCACTTGTTTAAGCTTTACTGTTCAATGCTTCACTTTACACTGTCTATTGCAATTAGGGCTCCAAGTTTTATGTTATTGTTTTCTGGTTTCCGTCTGTATTTATCCATATTTATTATGGGTTTTGTGATAAAAGTAAAGCTGAAACTGCTATATTTCCACATTTATTTCACAAATAAATATGCAGTCATGCTTGAATGCCTGCCAGGTTTCAGGAATATGAAAACCCGCAGAAGAAAAATCAATGGCTTATATGAAAATATGCACATTTCAGTATCAGCCTTGTGCATATTTACTGCTGTTTAAGCCTCTTTATTAAAATTCCCTTCATTTTTAGCCCCTTTTCCTATCAATCCAAACAGTTATTGGCCTGGCAGTCAATGCAAAGTGTATTTAGAACCACTCAAAAAGCACCAAATTTCTGTTTTTATTCACATTTAAAAATAAATACAGACAAGAAAATAAATGGTTTTCTGTCTGTATTTATCTGCAAAAATCAGTAAAAATGAAAAACAGGGAGTCTTATTTATAATTACCACGGGACTCCCGCCTTGACGACAGGGAAGATTAAAGCATTTGAATTCATGAAAGATAACAATTCTGGCGAACCAGAGTGTAGAGGTTACCTTGTTTTTTTCATCCACCCTGTAATGTAGGTGGCCCAGACATTCAGTTAATTAGTTCAGCCCCCTAATCAACTACAATCTGAGATAAAATCAAATATAATTTGTATGTCTCAACATTAGCATGACATTATTTATAAACACTTGTTTGGGGGTAGTGCACATACATGTATGATATCTGGGATCCTACAGCACTACAACGGTACCTTGACTTCGATGCCCAAAGTTTAATTTCATAGGTGCCGTTGTGAGAGAAGGATTAGATACCCATGACCAGGGTGATGTCTAAAATTCCCTATATGTTCTCACAAACTCCAATGTAATATGTTGTGACGTGCCATGTTGAAGGATGTTTGGATGGCAAGGATAGTCTTTCCACTGAAGATGTCTGCCTGAAGGATAACATGGACATAATCACTGATGATTCTTTGTGCGATCTTGATACTTTTTGTGGGACTGAGTCTAAGAGCTGTCGTGTAAAAGGTCATATATTCAGGGGGAGTGTTTGGGGTGTGACATCCCCAAAATATTTGCATTCTTGGCTTGGTATTTTGGTCTGGAGGCCTTGAGTCGGGTCTGCTATGTCTATATTTGTTCTTCTCGTCATCCCAATTTCACTATGAGGTTTTAACTTCTTAATTTTAGATCAGAACCTTCAATATAAATATTGACCTGTATACCAAAAAAGTAGTAAATCTGCAGCGTTTTCTTTTTTCTTTCCTTCTTCCTTTCATCCTCCATCCCTTCGATTCTCATCCACTGTTTCCTTGTCTTCTTATCCCTCCTCCCCCCTATTTTCCCTTTCCTTTGACCTTATGTCCTTACATCCTGCTTTCTCAAATTTGCTTGAAAATGCACGATTTTTCTTCTTTTTTTCAAAATTTTCTTGGGGGGGGTAATCCCCCCAAACCCCCCTTTTGGGGTTCGGCTCGCTCGCTGCGCTCGCTCGCTACGGTGCTGTATGCAAATCACTTTGCGCCCCACGACTTTAAAATCTCACCCACCGCCACTGCTTGTTTGACTGTTCTGCTTTTGGTGTTAAATGGAATGTGCTTTGCAGTATTAACTGCGATATGCTCAATAAAAATATTTGAAACGGAGACAAACTAGGGCTTCTGGGAAGCCACATTGCAGGTGTCTGAGGTAGTGCAGTGAATCCGCAGCTTTTTCAGTTTAAGCAGCGGTGGTGTTGACACTTCTAGTTATTTATGAGCGTTTCCTGTCAGCAGCTCTGCAGAGAAATGCCTGTTAAAAAACAAAAGTTATGGTAATGTTACCAGAGGTCAGGGATGCAAAGGTAATCACAGCAAAGGAACGAAGAGAAAAAGAGATGGAAAGAGAGAGGGCTGGAAGGAAGAGTGAAAGAAAGGACATATGGAAATAAGGAAGAACAGTGGCAAGAAGTAAGCATCAAAAGACTGAAAGGATGGATGCCAGGATGAATGGATGGAAGTGTAAAACAGCTGCTTGGGTGGAATGTTGAAAGTTTGGATAAATGGGTCGATGGATGAAAAGATGTCAGTGGAAACTAGATTGATAAAAAGAGGGTGAAGTGGTGGATGGATGAAAAGGATGGATAGATGAACTCACTGATAAATGGTTGAAAATGAGTGGAAGTATTGATGGAAGACTGTAATGATGAAAGGGTGGATGGAATGGTGGGTTGATGGATGAAAGCATGAAAAGATGATAGATAGGTGGATGGTTGCATGAAAGGCTTAAAGATTTGAGAGATAGATGGAAGGCAGGGCGAAGGGACATAAAATAGAGTGGGTAGGGCTTTCTTGCTTCACTCACCCGATGGTGTTTGAGGTATGTGCCATTGTGGGGTTCATTTAAATTTTCTGGCTACTCCCTTTGTCAGAGGAGGTAAGTGTGATTAAGTCAGAAAATGTTGTTTGTTGTGGGGAAGAACGACGTTGCTGTTGGGGCAACAAAAGGTAGTAAAGCCTGAAAAGCTAGTATATGACTTACAACTTTGTATTGTTAGTATCCTTTTTTTGTAAACAGAGCTGTTCATGTTGACCTGTGCTTGCGTATTGATGTTGATGGTTTGAAACTGGTTGCACTTCTAACGAGTTTCCACTTTTTTGCATCTACTCTACATGTTCATGAGCACAATAAATCATAAGTAAGTTATTTTGGAAGTGCCACATTACCAATTATTCAAGGTTAATCTGTTACTCTAAATACTTTTGACAGCCTCCAAACTACCCCAAAAGTCTTTAGTGAAGTGTAAACACTCATCATGGCATGACTCTCTCACCATTCGAACGGGACACCTTGCTCTGATGAGGTGATTCCAACGAAGGCATTTTCTTGAACTCTTTTGCTGTTTAATGCCAGTGGTGGTGAGGATGAAATACATTATACTATACCATACATAGTACACCTGGTTTCTATATTTGTAATCGTTTTGATGTCACATGCATGCTCGCTTACTGTGATTTAAAGACCTTGCAGAATTGTACAGACCAAGACGTATATTGTGTGCTCTTGCCCCTAGTTTTCTTTTGCCTTAATTTTTAAATGATTTAATTGGATAAGTCTCTGTTGGTAACTACGCTAGGAAGTACTTGGGTAAATCACAGTCGAGTATGAAGAGTTATCTAATACAATTTCAGTGATTTCCATTGACCCATTTTGTCTTACTTTTCACAGATTGGCGAGAGACAACCTGTTTTAGTAACAGAAGAATCCTTTGATTCACAGTATTATGTTGCTCACAACCGCTTCTATGAGCAGGTAAGATATGCAAAAGAACTTCATTCGAGTATCTTGTATTAAAAAATAAAAACTTAGCGCTGACCAGTATGTGGGCAGTCCTATCTACATGCATAAGATAAATATTAGAACGAAGCAATATAGTCTCTATTTTCTAAATTATAGTGGTTAGCATGAATATAGTGATAATCATTAATGTTCTGATCCTTGTATTGAGGCCCCATGTCCTGCTCAAACCTTCAGGAACATCCTCCTCACAACAATGTTTTGCATCTCCTGCAAGGACCCTCGTCAACAACTCTCTAACATCAGGCTACCCAACCGTAACATATCCTACATCAAGGCTCTCATGAAGGACACACATCTTGATCAGCAGGTCCCCACAGCAACAGACCAATCTCCAGTGATCTATTCATAGAATCGCTGATTTCTACGTTAAAACTATACTCCACTTGCAATACTATCCACCACTACCATCTACTAGTGAGACTAAGAGGAACTACCCTTGGCTGAACATCCTTCCACTCCAACAGTTCCTTTTACATCACCTCCTTTCAGTACCCTATGTAGTTTACTGCAAGTCTTGATCTTTTTACCTCTCCAGTTTCTACCTCAGCTCACTACTGCCTTTGTGTCCCTTAGCTAATACTGCTGTAACTATGCTACCAACACCCAAATCATCAAAAAGCTAGAAAATAGGATTAGCTTTATTATTTGAGAGTATACTACTGACTTTCAGTTGTAAACCAGTCCCAGCATTGATAATGATGTTTGTAATTTTGAATATTTATTTTGCTTGAATTGCAAATACTTCAAAATATAATTGTATCTAGGTGTAGGAATAATGAAGGAAGACCTAATTATTTTGGAAGTGTATTACGTAGAAACATTAGCTATTGGAGGGTGTAGAGTTGAATAAGTCAGATATAAGCTTTAATAATACAGGGAATGGACGCATGGTAGGATGGGTGAGGTGACCAGGTCCAGTCGGCATTTGCTAATTCAATAACAACAACAGGGGGAACTAAGGATTATTACCCACTCATCGGTAAACGGTGGGCAATATTCTAGAGACTGGATTGCAATAGGTCGAACTTGAGGCTTGATCTTACCTGCATCAGAGTATCGGGTGACAGATATGTCGGGTCCAGGTTGTTCCAGAGGTTTGGAACAGCCACTGAAAAACATTTGCCGCCTCTGTGCTTTCATTTTATTGCAATGGTGACCAGGAGACATTCTTCTGCTGAGTGTAGATTGAAAGTGGTAATGAAGTAGTTTACAATTATCTCATGCAGATATTTGGGACCTGTGCCTTCTTGGTGGCCGAGAATCTTGAATGTGATTCTGTCTTTGACTTAAAGTTAGTTCAGACTTTTGAGGTAAGCTGCTTCAGATTCATGTTTTTTCCAGTCTGAAAATCAGTTTCCCAGCCTTGTTTTGCACTTCTTTAGTATTGATTCCTAAGGCTAGCATCCTGTGGCATAATGTATTACCATTACTTAGTCTCGAAGTGGCCACTGCCTAGGGTGACTACTTTAATCCATGTCATCACGGACACTGTCAACAGTCCTGATCTTTTCACCTAAAATTATTGTTGTCAGGTGTTTCATTGTAATTAGTTCATTTGAAGAAAATCACACTCTGTTCAATTGAAGAAAAAGAAACTGTGTTATAATGACATGGACTGAGGTGGTCAGCACATCAGTTGCATATTAATTGATTGGACTGGGCCCAGAGTCACTGGAACATGCCGCCTTGCACAGCCTCTTACGTATAACGTTACCTGATCCATAAGTTAAGTGTTCTGTTGGTTGTAGGGCGTAGAACTTTGTTTCCTATTGGTTTCCAAATCTAGGGGTTCTATTGGTTGTAAGGCTTAGTGCTTTGTTCCCTATTGGCTGCTAGTGTTTGGGTTTCCATTCGTTTTAGGGCTTGGGTGCTTTGTTCCCTATTGGCTCCTAGGGCTAGGCTTTCTATTGGTTAGGGCGTAGAGCTAGATTTCCTACTTGTTCACAAAACAAGGGTTTATATTGTTTGTAGGGCTTTGCGCTATATTGGTTCCCAGAGCTAGGGTTTCTATTGGTTAGGTTGTAGGGCTTGGCCTCCTGTTGGTTTCCAGTTCTACGGTGTCTGTTGTTTGAAGTATCTAGGCCTGTGTCCAGGTGTAGGTGGTCAGGTTAAGGGCGCTGTCTGTTTGGGCCAGGAAAGGGCTTATGGCCTGAAATTCGGCACCTCCACCAGTAAAACTACAGGCAAGCAACTACCCAGTTACATCACCTTAATCTATTACTATCCCTTGAAGACCGCCTATCCTAAATAGACACCCCTTGTATACATTCACAAAGTGATCAAAACTACTACTGAACCACCGATATCACTCAAGCCTCTTCAACAACAAAACCAACCACCACACCTACTCCACACAACCTTTCAAAAACCACACCCTAACTGTAAAACAACAAATCAAACAAGTGACAATGTCGCTTGCCAGGAAAAAATTTAAAATCAAGGGAATGAGCGAGCATTTGATCACTAGGTTCGCTCCTTCCTCTGAACACTGCACACCCCAAACCACCATACAACACAGCAGCTACACCACCACCACTACCTCCGACAAAAAGCCCACAACGCCCTCACAGACCTCAACATTATCTAACCCAAAAACCGGCCTAACTGCAAACATTAACCCTTCAATCGTCTCATACCAAAATCCCCTGTGCCCCCCCTACTTTCCCATACTGCACCACATATGCCGCTCAAAGCACTATGGCATGAAGAGGAAGCTAATACAAAAACTAAAATGCTAAATCTTCTACATAGGAGCCATGACCAAAAATCACTTTAACATAACGACGTTGGGAAACCCCTCGGCTGTGTGCCTTACAAATTTAAATAACAACAACATAACATTTTGGATCTATTTGATGTACTCTCAGAAACCACACTATATCTTGTCTTCATCACAAAATCAAGGCTCAGCGAACACCCCCAGTCCCTCAGTAAGCAGGAGCGACCACATCATCATCATTACCATCAAAATTAATTTGTGTATCGTCAAACAATTCAAAGTCACCAACAACTGACAGCAGGAAACGCTCATACAGGCATTGGAAAAAACCTAGTCTTCTACTTACTCAACTCCCATATTGAATAAACGGCAATAAATATGCAACCTCAAGACATTCACACCTTCTATAACTGGATCTCCACGTACTGGAGAAACAGATACCGATAGAGGCCACATCTAGGATTAACCACAAAAAGAACACTACTTGGATTAATGACAGCATCAAAAGAATGAAAAAACATCTCAACATACTACAATGCAAATAGAGAAAATCAAGAGATGAACAAGAGAAAAACACTCTACACCACCAATACAGAGCCTACAGAAGAACATCAGCATCACTAAAAAGACAACACTGCACATGCTTAACTGAATCTGATGGCCCTTGTAGGGAACTCCACAAAATTCCAGCCGAATTCCTCAATCCAGTGTGCGGAAACACAGAAACAATACGATTGTAACACTTCTGTGCCAAAATCTTTAAAGAATTGATCGTAAAAATTGAAAATGTAGAAAATAACACCCTAACACATTGCACAACCAACATAGAAAGAGACAAACACATTCTTCACCATTGCATGCTTTCAGTACCCCCTCAGAGAAAGACTTCTTCACATTATCGTCACGAGCAGACCAGTAGGATTACCTTCAGACCAGGCACCTCCAAATATCCTTAAAGATATCCTTTGCACAACCTGTGCAGATGAAGTAGCTTGATGCATACTCAACAAGCTCCTAGACATAGGTTCATTCTCACCTGAGCTAAAAACCTCCTACATTAGACAGCTCTTTGGAAAAGAAAAACCTTGACCTATCTGACCCATCAAACTACAAGCCTATAACAAGTGGACCATTTTAATGAAAACTATTTGAAAGAGCAGTGTTAACTGAGCTTTCAGAATATACAGAAGAAATGACTAAATGTCAGACCAACAGTCCGGCTTCAGATCCGACAGAAGAAAAGAGTCAGCCATCAGATCCAACAGCCAACCTCTGCACACCCAGATTCATTGTGCACAAAAAACTACTAATCCAAAATGCTGCCTCAAGTCGACTTCTCCGCCTTCACCCAAGAGAATGTGTGACTTGAGTCCGGCAATCACTTCACTGGCTACCCTTAGCTAGAAAGGCAGTGTTCAAGGAACACTGCTTTGTCTGTAGAATCTCCCAAGGAAAAGGGCCATTATACTTTCAAGTTAAATTCAATTAAATAAACAAAACTGGATGCAGCGCGTCATGCTTTCACGACAAGTCATCACATCACCAAGCATAAGAAATGCATAGGAGGCACTGCTTTTTCAGTACAAGTCATCAAGCTCTGAAACTCACTACCTGCCAAGATTTGAAGCATCCAGGAACATATACACGTCAGAAGACAGTTGAAAACATATTTTCAAGATAACTACTTCTCCCCACACCCTAAAATTGAACCCAGTAACTTAATTGCACCTTGAGGTTCTGTCTGCAACCCACAGATCTGGAACAACCCAACCAGCACACTACTTTCTATATCTGGGTAAGATAGGAAAGGCTGACCTATGATTACCCTGGGCATTATATAGTAATATCAATTCATACATAACCCTTCTGGCCTACACTAATACTAATACCATAACTGTCAGCGGTCAACAACCAAGTATAGCTTAATCCTTGTACGCTCATACAAAACATATATGCTACTCGTCTTGTCCATCACACAGTACTGTACCAACCGATAAACCAGTCATGACCAACTGAACAAGCATAGAACAACTGAAGAGCAGTGTCACATACTACTGGCCAACTGGAGGACTCTAATCAAGTCTGTCACTGTAGGTCTCAGTTAGCTCCATATAATGACAGTTTCATTACATCTCACAATGACATCAGACATGGGATGATAGTAACAAAGCCCATCCCGGCAGATCTCCTTCATCATTTCTTTCTCCAACCATGCCTGCCCAGGACCAACATATTTAAACAAAATATGAGGTAGGGACAACCCCGCACAGAAACCAGCTAAGTATACTTGATTATAAGACATACCAAGGGACCTGCAGAGCTGTTCAAAGCTGCCAGCCTACTGAAACCCATATACTGCTTAGCTCTCCCTCACACCTCTTCACCCACCAATCTGCTAAGCTGTGTCCCAAAGCACGATAACTGCACTTCAGTAATCATCAAGCATGACATGCAAACACTTCTACAGCACAGATATCGCTACTTTTCACACCGTAAATGACGCCCTTCTGACCACAGATGAAGATGACGCATGCCTCCTGGTAGTGCTGGACAACTCAGCTGCCTTTTACAAAGTCCGACCCTTATATGCACCATTGAGTCTTGAATGGGATTCACTGGCAATGTCCACTGGTTCTCCGCATACCTTTCCAACCAACACCAGTTTGTCCACATGGGCCCCTTCAGGTCACATAAGATCCCTATTGCCTGTGGAGTCCCCCAGTCTTCCATACTCTGCTTTAACGTCTCCTCTGCTTCAGACATAAAACGCCTCATACACTGCTTGCACATCATCCATACCTTGAGTACTAGGACGTAAGGACGTACCAGAAGGTTAAACTAACCCAGACAAGATAGAATTCCTGTCATTTGCCTAGCACAACAACTAAGAGGCAGTATAAACCTGGCTCCATTACATCAAATGTGACTGGTGTGAACTCTAACTTTCCCCGAATGCCAAACCACCTTGACTTTCCATGGACACCAACCTCAATTGGAACACATGGCCAAAAAAACAGACCGCCTCGTATCAGCTATTTATCCTAAAGGAAGCCAAATCATTTCTTCCAGAAAGCAACTTCAGAACTGTTGTTCAAGCTCTTATACGCTTGCATATGGATGGTGGTAATGCCCTACTCCATGGACTTCCAGTTTCCACACTAGCAACCCTTAGGGGCATCCTACATGCCTCAGCAAGTCTCATCCACGGCCTGAAGAAGTATGATATGATCACCCCCATCCTGATGAAACTCATTTGGCTCCCTTTGCTGCCCAGCACCATGTTCAAAACCAGCTGCACCATTTAGAAAGCCATCACGACCAGCACCCCAGCTTATCTTGTAAATAAGATCACCTTCTCTGGTGGTTGTCCGCACACCCGCAGCCAGTACACAATCAGACACTGACAAAAAGTGTTAAAAAGAGAAAACAAGACAAGTCTTTTTCATCCATGCACCCAGGAATCTGGAATACCATCAGGACCCACTCAACACTGCTCTAATTTAGGAAAGAGTAGAAGACTTGCCTCTTTAAAGGACACTACATCACAATGCATTAACCGCCCACAACCCAGCTTCCTCTCCTAATACTCATTGACTTTTTGCTTGTCTTTGACCATGTACATCACTCCACTGCCTTTTATGCTGGTTCGTACTATCAAATTACTGTATACATACATCAACATGCATACATATGTACTTGCATAGGATCAAAAAACAAAGACAACACACTTCCAACCACACACCGAATGCAGCGTAATTTGATGTCCATGTAGACAAGTACTTCAGTCTCCCACATAAGGGAAGTAAGCGGTATATAAATGCTACAATACAGTACAATGCCCCCACCACCATTGGATGGAATTTAGAGGGCTAAAAAAGGGGGGTTTATTAGGAATTGTATTTATTGGGAGATTATATTTACTTCTGCTGTGAGAGTAGATGTTTTACTAATGTTGACATTCTACAGTCTTTTTTCTGCATGTAATAGTTGTTACAACTTGTGTTAACTGGCACAGCAAGCATATCAATAGTATAGTAGGCTCTGGCCTGTGTACAAAGTTGCCCCGAGGGTGATTATTAATGATTGCGGTACTATATTCTTACTTGTCTATAAAAAATTGGAGTGAGATGACAGTTTTATTCTTGGATACTAAGCTTTATACCTTCATCTAGAATATGATTTGTCAAGAGTGATAATATATATAAAGAAATTGATCACTAACGTGATGCCAATGTAATTTGTGATGGCTTTCATTATTTTGTGAAGGTTATGGTTGCATAGCCCATCTTTTCTGCCACATTTCAGTGTTTTTTCTAGTATTAATTGTATCCATAATGGTTCCTTCAAAGTTTGATGTTTTTTCTGCAGTTTTATTTACTGATATATTACCCTTTCTTTAAGGCATATTGTGTTAGGCTACGTCTTATAAATTCTTGATCCTCTGCTCCCAGTGACCACTGGCATGGGTTTTAACATGCAGTCTCCCCGCATTTTGCACATACAGGACACCACCTTTAGATGTGTCCAACAGGCCTTAGACCTGGACCTGTTTATCCATCCCATTATCTGCTGAGCATGGTGTTGGCTGCCCAATGCGGCCTTCTCCGTCTCATTCCCCAGTGCCCAGTGGACAACACTTTAGGCTGGGCACAGAGGTTACTGAGTATGTCTGCAGGGAATAGCTTTAGGACTTGTTGCCCAAGGCTGTGTATATCGTGTACAGTGACAGGGGTTCTGGATTTCATAAAGTGAAAAAAGGGGGTGTAAAAGTAACTGAGGGTGATCCAAAGAAACAGAAGGCAGTGTCAATTTCTCAAACACCTGTTTAGCTATTTGTGATGTGGTTAAATTGCATACTGTTTCTTAAAAAACAGTTGAATCTATTGATTAAAAATGTCAAATGTGCTCGCAAAAACTATCTTTTAAGCCCTCTGATACAAAAAGGGTCTGTTTTCAATTGCTTAGTTTTCTGCAAAAATAGATCTTACTCGTGTTCATGTCAATGATAGTCTATAAGTGTCTTCCTGTCTCCATAGGAGCTGGCCTCTCCCTAGTAGGGACTCCACAAGGAAAGGTGCGCTCTAGTACTGAGAAGGGCTGCAGAGAAATTGCTTCCCATAAGACACAGACTGTGTAGGTGAGACTCACCTGGAGCTCTCTGTTCTATTCCCCTAGGTAACAGCCCGTCAGAACTATGATAGGGACAGGCATGCGTGTAGTGTGTGGAGTGATTAGACCAGTCGGAAGGTCAGATTGGGAATCCTGTCTCTGAAAGGGACTCCCATTGCCGAGTTTAAAAACAAATTTGACCTTCTGTCCTCCTGTTCCTTAAGAGCTGTTGATGCTTTGGAACGAGCTCCTTTGAGGCATCAGTTTTCTATGAATTCATTAGAGGGATGTTTTGGTAATTTTATTACACCCGTGTCTTTAGATTGCGCAATAAACTGGCCCAGCGTCAAATCTTTATTCCATAGCTGTCAAGCAGCGCCATGCCACGTGGGTGATCTTCAGTTAGCAGGTTCTTTTCGGGCAGCTACAACAAGCATTGCAGTTTAATCTGAACTATTACAAGCATTAGTCTCCATGTTCCAGCATGCCTAGTGCTGTTTGTTGTCTGAAAAACTTGGCCTGGCCTCACCTCACCCTCGATACACGGGGCCAGCAGACAGCAGCGAGAATACTCCCTTTAGTAAACATGAAATTCCCTGTTTCTGCTTCGAAAAAAGGCGTCGTAAAGAAAGTAAAATGCAAAGCTACCTGCGAGGATGATTAAAAATATCTTTGGGAACGCTAATGAGCCTGCAGCATTTTGCGACTTGTTTTCTCTGTGTCTGACTAAACTGAATGGTTTCTTTCAAAGGTCCTCGTGCCAAAGGAGCCCGGATTCATGGGCAAGATGGTGGAGGTGGACATTTACGAAGCTGGGAAGCATTTTTTGAAAGGGCTGCCGGCGTCGGATGCCAAAGTCTACACCCCATCCATCAGCCGGCCGCTGGCGAAAGGAGCGGTCTCTGGTTTAACGGAGGTAGGCGACATTTGTTTTGCTTTAACGTGAAAGCCGTCCCGCAGCTGCCCCGGCCTAATGACTGCAGCCCGTGTTTGTGTTTTCATTTATAGTTCCCGCTTCGGCCATGTGGAAGGCGTTATCTTTCCAGCACGTTATAAAACCCTGAATTAAAACGCGGCCTGCGCTGATGTCTGCGGCTCTCTCGTTCGACTCCCCGAAAAGTGATGAATGTGTTCTTAATTGAAGCGGATTGTTTCTGCTCAGGCGAGGGGGTGGAGGAGGGGTGAAATAAATGCCAGGGCAACGGGTTACGGTCAGCCAGCCGTTAGAAAACGATGCATTTGAATTTCCATCACCGTACATAAAACATAATCGTGTCTGCAGGTTTTCAAGGTTACAGTATACATTGACTGAGGCGGCCATATGTACAAAAGTAAATTTACTATCCAATACAGCTTATGGAGGCTCTAATAGCCAATGAAATGTTCCCCCTTAAATAGTCTTAGTGTTACTTGCATAAGCCATGGGCATGCTGCTTTTTCATAGATACCTCTTTAAGTGAAGTATTGTGGAGTGGGTGCTTTTGAGGCACGAAGTGTATACTTGGATTGCTTGTTCTGTTGTTTGTGTTGTAGAATAGTCTTGCCTACATTTTCCATACGCTGTATATGACTTTGTTCACAAAAAACAATGATATGTAAGAATCCAAAATGGCTGCACAGAGTAATTGAACAACTGCACTGCAGAATCAAGCACTTCTCCAAGTGGCTCTCACCTGTAGAGCCAGAGGCTGTTGGTGCCGCCGACAGTGAGGAGAATGTTAGGGGGCGCCCAGACTTTTTTGACATGATAGGTATTTAACTCAACCACCCTGGTCATTATATGGTCTGTATAGAAAGCGTGTTGTTGGCGGCCATTTCAGTTTTCTTTCTACTTTCCTTGCAAAGGGCAGACATTTTTTTCATCTGAGATGATCTAGTTGGTTGGGTTGCCGATCTTTTGGTCATGCACTCACTTGACTGCAGACTCCTGAGTGCCTATCTTCCTTTTCCATTGGACGAGCCGTGATGTCAAAGTGGGAGTGGTCAGTAAATATTGCAGGCAAAGAGAGATGTTAAATTGGTTATTACATTTTACGAGGCTTAGTAGTTGCCTGTAAGTCATCTTTGGACTATGTTAACGATGGCACATGGCTATGACAAATGACTTGCTCATGATCCTACTTTCTTCCATGCTATCTTAAGTCTGATCAAACATTGCAGATTCACAGTAGATAATGAGACTGGTGTTGATCATTGTCCAGGATCTGAATTTCACTTCTGTGATATTTGAAGTCATGCGTTTTCCCCAAAGGTGCCTAGTGATGTCTACCTTACAGCATCACATGATTGTTAAAAAGATACAGTATTGTTGCACTTTTATTTTCTAGTGATGTCACTCCTAAAATTATAGGACTTGGGGAGAGCCAAGTTGTAGGACAGCATTTGAAACCCTACTCCATTGTGATTTTAAGCGGAAGGAATCCAATTTTTCCGGTTCTGTTGCAGTTGGAATTATTTTGTCGTGTTAAGAAACGTATTCATTTACGAAAGGGTAACCTGACCCCTATTTTATACCTTAGTAAATATGCTGCTTGCCAAGCTCTCTCCTACGTTTCATTGAACCGCCGTTGTAAAAGCTGATGGAGTGTGAAATGAAAATGTGTATCACATTTCTAAGCACCATTTGGTGCCCTTTCTCCAGTGGAAATGCAAGGAGGGAGGCTCAAAAAAATAACATGTAGCATTAGTTTAACATATGGAAGAATGACAGCTGACAGTTTATTCGGCCATGACATTTCAAAATTGTTTCTTTTAGATGTACCAGTTTTTTTGTTCCCTTGAATTGAATTGTAAACATGGTTTGAAACGAGGAAGTAGCTAGCATTCCTTGTTCATTGCTGAGACGGTAGGCTTGTGTCTGAGTTGCTGTATAGCTCCTGAATCTCTTAAGAATAGGTCTTGTGGGGCCTGTAACTGAAACGATGTGCCTAGTATACTAATACTGCACGCTGTAGTCTCAACCCGTGTTGTGTACACTGACATGTTTTTGACCGATATTGTTTTCATAGATTTCATATAAATCGCTATATGCCACATCAAAGCTGCCTCTAAACGCTTTGGCGAATGAAGAGGGCACATGGTGGTGGAAGGCAAGCTGTCTCGGGTGAGCAATGGTTATTGGTTCCTACAGCGCCAAGTGGGTTGTGTGAGTGGCTGATCTTTTGAGTAGGCTGTTTCTACAGTTGCAGGTTAAAGATGGAAAATCCTATGTATTTTAGTCCACCTGTCTTGTGCCTGGGGGCGTGGAGCCCGAGCCTGGTCTTAAGTGTTTGAGTGGACTTTACAGATTGATACAGGGAAGTAGTCTTCTTAAACTGAAACGATACATGCAAATAGGCAGCATCTCGTTCATATGTGTGATAGAAGAGGTGTTTCATTAGTGTCCGCTTCAAGTCCTTGTTGTGATGGTAGAGCATTTTGGAGGTGTGGTACCTGTGAATTAAATGATCTGTTTCCAGATCTTGTTTTTTTTTTTGTCATGAGTAATTGTGCATGGTTGTTGAAAGGACATCTCTGTCACTGCCTGCTTGCAGGGCTGGATATCTTGGCGTGTTAATTTGAGAGGGCTGTGCATGGGTTGGGGCTGTTTATGTAGTGATTATATGATCTGAAAAAAAACAGTTGGTTATAGATTCTTTACCTTTGAGTTACCCCCAGGCGTCAGACTGGATCCGGAAAGTTTTTCGTCAGCAGTACCACTGCTCGTAGAAAGGTGGCGTTGGTCGGCTCCACATTCATTGTTTGGGTCGTGGTCACTGGGATGTTATTGCGGTAGCTACTTCGACGCCACCCTCGTGCGCTCAGATCAGTTCTTTCTTTTTCCGCGCCAGTCAGCGCAGATCTGGAGAGAGCGGTACCTCCAGTCACTTTTCGACTGACTTTTTCTCTACTTTTGTCGACACAGTTTTTGCTGAGTCTTCAAATCCTGGTGCATGAGGGTTGCCTGGTTTCAAGGCCTGCAGTTCCCGGCAGCCGTCTAATATCGGTGACGGATCCGCACCACGTGTGCCTGTTTTGCCTGGAGCGCAACCACAATCCCAAGTCGTGCTCTGACTGCCGTACCAGGAATTCGAAGTCTTTCGGGAGCGGTCCCAAAAGCTTCTTGAGGCCCGGCAGTCGCCTCTCCTCTGTTCGAGCTCCTAGTCGCGTGGGAGGTCAAGGGACCAGTCGCGGAGCCACCACCATTCTTCTTCCAAGTTATTGCACTCCGCAGGTTAGTCGAAGCACAACAAGAAGTCAAAGAAGCATTGTCGCTTTTCAACTTCTCTCCATTGGTAGGCCGACGCGACGAGGGATGCAGGTGGTGCCCCTCGCGCTGCTCCGTGTGCGGAGCCCAGAAGGGTCGACTCTGAGTTTCCCTCCATTCCCGACACCCGGAGTGACCCCTGCCCAGCTTCACCAATTTTACAAAGCGATGCATGCCATCTTTGGGCAGCCTGATAACCCCCGTACTCGGCTGGGGGCCCTGGGCCTTCAATGCCGGTGGCTTTGGCCCCAGCGCTGCAGGTTTCCCTTGGATTAAGGCCTGGATCCGGATCAGCACCGGTCCCGGTTACACCTCCCCGGCACCGATTCCACCTCCCCGGCACCGATTCCACCTGCAGCACGTCCACAGCCGGTGTCTGCTGTGTCCCCAGCCAACGTCGACCTCGGCCTCCACCTTGACGTAGACACGGAGCTGAACCGGTGCCGACTGGTACTTTTGTGCCCCTGTTTTACTGTGGCTCTTTTAGACGAGATTGGCAGCCACAACGATTTCCACGTCGGTAGCCCTTCAATGCTAAACCTGGTTGAGGTCGACTGGTTTTTAAGGGGATGTCCAATCCACTCTTATGGAGCTGCCCAGATGAAAAACTTTCCGGATCCAGTCTGACGCCTGGGGGTAATTATATGGTAAGGAATCTATAACTAACCTATGTTTGTTACAGATATATCGTTACCGAAGGTTAGTAACTTGTTCTTTTAGTTGAAAATTATTGAATTCTATCTTTTGAGAAACGGAATCCTTAACAGGAAGTACCTGTTCAATTATTTCCAAAATTACCTAGATTCCATCACATATCCTTAGTTTACCAAAGGATTCTTCTATTGCATGTATGGACTATGAAGCATCTATTTATTGCAATGGAAACCTTATTGGAAGTTACTATGCAAAAGGCTTTCTGAGTAGCTTTGTTCAGAATGGTTGTCAGTGTATAGGGTAATCATTTAGGAGGTCGCAACTGCCGCCCCATTCAATGTCTGGCACTACCCTAGCAATGCCTGGCCTCAGAGGTGGCACATTCAGTGCCAAGAACACAGGGGCCTCTCTGCATTCAATTATTTTCAACAATTCTTTCTTAATACTAATAGCGAATAATGCTTCCTTATTCACTATTAGTGTAATAAAAAATGGAGCACACTTATCTGAAACAGGGCCTTTAGTGGCAGCTGTGGTAAGTAAAAATGTTTAAAGGTATGTTGTGTGGTTCCTTGCGGGTGAGAGTGTTTATGTGAAATAAGAGCGTTTGTATGAGTGAGCATGTCTGTATGTATAAGAATGTGTGTGTGAGTCAGATTGAGTCTCAAATTTTTACTATTCTTTGACGCAAGGCAACGCTGCACCAAAATTGCTGCGCAGCCTTGCATCAAAGGGAACGAGTAAAACAAAATCACCAAATCTCCAGAGGTATGGTGCATTGTTTCTCTTCTTGTGCCCTGGTGCACTTTTGGCAGCCACACACTAGCGCACACATTCTTACGCCATACTACAGGGGTATGTGCATTTTGTTTTGGAAGTGGTACTTTCTGTACAAAAACTATGCTTTAAGACTTTTCGCACTTTGTACGTGTGCTATACAATGTAGCCAGCACAATGGCAACGTTGGAAAAACAAGAAGAAATTAAAACTTTTCTCTTCTTTATTCCTACATCATAAAGTTGTGACATTTTGGCAGAATTTCCTCTCTACAATGTTTGTAGATAGTGTTTCGCGTCATAACCTTTGGGTGGTTGCATTGGAACGCCCATGCACCACCCATGCAACACTCACTTGACGTAAAATAACGTAAAGCTCTACATAGCTCAATTTTGCATTAGTTTGGGACACTATCTAAACCAAATCAGAATTTGCGTTGAATGGTAAATCCCAATCTAACACTTTGCACCAGGTTTGCATCACAAAAGTGATGCAAAACCAGTGCAAAGCATTAGTAAACCCCGGCCTGAATGTCATTAAGTATGCTTGAGTACGAGTGAGCTTAAGAGCGAATGCGAGTAAGTGAGAATGAATAAGAACTGAGTGTAAGAGAGTACGAGTGTGATAATAGACATGTGAAATGCCTTCCTGGAAACATTCTGGGCCAATGGTGATACGACGTCACGTCCTGAGGTGTCATTAAGGTTGAAGGGTTTGTGGTGTCGCTTCCACTCCCCCTGGCATTTTGGTCAATCAGCGCAGATGTACTGTGACCTTTTTGTAACACATGGGTGGAGTTTTTTGTGACTCTCTTCCCTTTTCATGTGATCTGCTCTGTTTTACATCTATTCTGTATCTCAGCCCGCAAGCCCAGGACCTTACAAATCTCAGCCTCTGTACTTTCCCCGGTCTGCCCTTCGTTTGTTTGTGTCTCTTTTGACCCTAGCTTTGTTTGCACAGGGAAGATGTCCTGGGGAGGAGAGCATGGACTTTCCTCCGGAACCCAATCTCCCCAATTAAATCCTTTTTTCATCCTCCCTTTTCCAGCCCTTGCATTGCAGTGTGTACCAGTGCCTGCAGGCCTCTTACCACCACCATTGCACTGCTGATGCTAGCTTGGTGACAGGGAAGTGCCAAGCACAGAAACAGGTGGATTGATAAGAAAGAGAGTGAGAAGAAAGTTGCAGTTAAACCACCCATACCTCCAAGGCAGTGTAAGGATAAAATGTGTACCTGAGAAAGTGTGCACTGCTCCTCCTGATGCTGTGCAGGGGCGTCTGCAGTGTCTGGGCTTGGGGCTCTTCCCTATCAGTTGTATGCATTATGTAGATGGTAATTTCTAATAGTAATTGCCATCCACATAGCTATTACAATAATGGCAGTCCAAGTGAAAGTATTCCCTGTTCCTGGCTGTCACAGGCAGGCACTGGCAGTACTTGGTATGTGTATTGCCCAGCTGCCACGATGCTCTATCTGACCCTCACTTATACAAGGGCCGGCAGCCTGGCACGTTTCTCTGGCACGTGCGGGAGTGAACATTTGCTTACTTTTGTCTATAATTTGATTAAGGCCAAGGGCCTTCTATTCTCTGGGGTCTTGCGGGACACCCCCATGTACAGCAGCGTCTGTTTTTAAGGCAGCCCAGGGTGCTTCAGGCATCAGTCCTGCATGTATGTCACTCATCCGAGCCCCACCCCTGCCTTACCACCCCACCCTTTCCTAAATCGTCACAGTGTTATGAGGGGTCACCAAGCATCACTGTCCACCTCCACACTCCGCTTTGTGAAGGAAAAGGTGGGCTATGAGTGTCAACAGGGCACAGGCAGCTACCTAGTGTAAGGTGTACTTAGGACAGCCAATGGTAGGCTCTATCCTCCAGGCTAGAAAGTCGCACGTGGAGCTCTGAACCCCTTCTCCCCCCCCCCCCCCCACCCACCCAAACCCTCAACTCATTGGGGGCTTTTTAGGAAAGAGCAGGCAGTACCAAGGACAGGAGGCAGGCAAAGGGACGGCCCAGAGCCGCCAGTAGCATGGGCACAAGGACTGCTTGACGAAAGAAGAGAATGTAGCGTAACGGCTAGGGCAGTCGACCTCGGAGCTGGGGAACCGGGTTTGAGTCTCGGCAGGGACGCTCAACATTCTGTGATTGTGGGCAAATCAGGTAATTTCCCCGTGCCTAACAAACAAAAAAAATGAATGTGTTTGTCTGTAACGTAACTGGTGCTCATGTAAAGCGCTCTGATTCCTCTGGGTCTAGTTTGCGCTATATTCCCCCACTCCCTTCCCCCTTGCTTGAAATGGAAAAATAGAAGTGCAGGTACTCTGTACCAGAGTACCAGCTTGTTTTTGAGAAGTGCCGGTACTCTCCAATTAAAAGTATAGCATTCCTCTTGAGAAGTGCTGGTACTCCCCGACTCAAAATAAATAAGTGCTGGTACTCCGTACTGGACAGTACCGGCCCATTTAAAGCACTTCCCTCCCCTCACAAAAAAAGAGGAAGTTGGGGTGGCTTTATAGATTCCGGATACTGGGAAATGAGAATCTTATTTGCGCCATGTCTTCTTCGTAGTTCAATATTGTTTGTTTACACTCTGCAAAGGTATGCAGCCTCCTTTGGCTAAGGTTGTGTGCTCAGTTTGCCCTACTGCTCTCCCACCCACCCTCACATTTCACCCACAGACCAACTGTGATTATGTGAATCTCTCTGCCTAGCTTTTCTATTTTTTTAGTCTGTTCTCCAAGCACACTTATTGCTATGTATCTTTAGTCTAGCTTCTTGAAGTGGGCGAACCATTGAAAGCTTGAGCCAGTTGCCTGGCTATGGCTCAGCTCGAGGCAGGGGTAGTCCAATGTTTAGAATAGGTTACAGGAGACAACCTGCAAAACAATGCCTCAAAAACAACCCACCCCATTGACTTTTCATAATCTGGAGCATTGGCAGCAAAACATACCTTTGAGAGCAGAGGCAAAACAAGATAAAACACAACAATAGGAGCCACCCCTTCCCATAAATGAATTTCGTCCCACCCCCAACTTAAGGCGCCACCTATAATATCTCCGATATGTAAAGAAGTTCATCAAGTCATAGCTGTTTCAATTGCCAACTTCACAGGAGCTCATTCTACAATTGGAAGAGTGCTGCCATAGATGTGAAAGATGTATCCAGCTCATTGGATGTATCTGAGTTGTTCATGGGTAACCATACTGGGATGATTAGCTGTTCAGGGCGAGTTCTTTCTTCTAATGTCAACACAATCTGCAAAAAGTAGTTGATCTACTTTACCCTTTTGGTATTCACAGTTGGTATGAATATATCGCCCCTCAAACTCTCCAGATTACAGAATTAATACTTGCATAACCCATACATGACGCTGGCACTACTGCAACAGACGCACCTATACCAGACATCTCAGACTCTGACAGTGAGAACGGTGATAAAACTACTGGGAATAATATCAGCATGCATTCATTTGATTCCATGTGCAAGACTTTACATGAAGCCAGTTCAGGAATGGTTCAACAGTCTGGCATCTCAAGTAAAGGGGCATTTGCAAATGTAGTGGCTGTAACAGGCAGGTTACAGAAGGAATTAAAATGCTGGAACAGTCAAACATGTAAAACATGCAGACAATTCAAAATACCTACCCTGACTGCCATCATTATATCATTACAACTGATGCATCTCAAGTTGGGGAGGGGACAGGTGAGACAGTCTCACCTCCACAATTTAAAAGAGAGAGGTCACTGGTCAAAGCAAGATACATCGAAATACAGAATGTATCTGGACTTAAAGATGGCTCCTGACATTGAATGCCTTCCAAAGTCAGATTCATGGGAAGGGATACAAATACTAATGGACAGCACATGTTAATTTGTGAACAAATGGAGGAACAATTTCTTACAGTCTGTCGAAGTTGGCTCAAGAGAATTGGCACTGGGCCCATGCCAGAAGCACCCTCTTAATTGCTGTGGATGTGCCTGTAGAAGAAACCATTCATTCTGATTTCCTCAGCAGGCGGTCAAGTACTCCCCATGTATGGGAACTAAAACAAGAAATTGGCCAAAAATATTCAACATATGGGGCACGACAGACTTATTAATCACAAATTAAAAATGCCAAGACTTCATATGCAGGCATTTTCATCCGCAGTCAAATGAGAATACACGTTTGATAAGTTGACGCCACAAGATTGTGTATGCATTTCCTCAAATGCCTCCAAATACTCCGCTCCTGAAAATAATTCCAGGGCACAAACGGGCACGGACCACGAATATTCAGTGCAGATTAAGTGTTTATTGTAAACAGTACGTCATTACGCGTTTCGGCCTTTGCAGGCCTTGATCACGTTACGCTGCTGCATTGTGGGACAACCATATTTAAAGTGACAAGTGTTCAATTACAGCATGAATACTGACAACAGACTACATATTTAACGCAAGGTTTTTTAAAGTGGCATAAAGTGCTTAAATGCATACTTGAAAGACAACATTAAAATACAAGTTCCCTTTTCATATTTGTATGTTGATGTACACAAGGAATTATAAAACCATCCCTTCCTGTTGAACTTCGATGTGTGAATATCACAGGAAAATATATAAAACCAGTAAGTTTCCCATACACTATATTTCAAGTACAAACTTAAAATGCCTTATAAAAATGAGTTTGTTGTTTTTCTCATTAAATCATTTGAAAATTCAATTGGATCCTTGTGGACCTTAAAATGTATATGTTAGTACTTATATCTTATAATACATCTCCTTTAGTCTTATAGTTAATTAGTCTGTTAAAGTGATGTACTACAAAGTGCTAGAGTGCCATTGTGTCGATATTGCACCCTTTGTGGTTTTTATAAAGTGCTAATTTTAAAATCACCAGAGGGTTAGCAGCTGATATTGTTACTGAATACATGAATGTATTTTGTTAGTTTTTTTTATTGTTTTCTTATATATTTATTTTGTTCCATTCGCTATATTGTTTAACTCTTCTTATGGGTAAGCCTTATTGCTGAATTCTATTTTCAGAATTTGATTGGTAGATTTTATTGAATTGGTACTATCTGTCCAACCTATTTTACATGCTGATTGTCTCGCCAGTATATTCGCTGCTATCACGTGACTCAGTTAAAGACGTAAATAAATCCTGAGGGGCGTTGAGTCCCCCTGGCGTTTTGGAATCTTGTTTCAAAATATATTGAGTCTCCAGTTTTTTCAATACTGCTTCCTTGTTATCCTCCCTTCAGTTGCAAGGCACTGAATCCAGCAAATTGTATTCAAGCTGTTTTAAATTGTTGTTGTGCCTCTCTCTTAAATGTCAAGCAACAGGGTAGGTTGGATCTTGGTTGGTAATCGCCCAAATGTGTTGGAGTGATCAAGAAGTTCAAAACACCCAAAATGAAGTCAATATTAGAAGCACCCAGATGGGCTTGCAGATATGGCTTTCAAAAATTACACAGTTGATGCAACAGAATGTGATAATGAGTTCAGTTCGAAAGGACACTTTAGCAACACATAGGGCCTGATTCTGATGTGGTTAAGAAGGTCTCCTAACAGTATTTGCTCCGTCCAAAATCAGATCGGGAACGTGTCTGTCCGGCCTACTCAGAAAGGTTTCTGACTGACCAAGTACGATGCGAGTTAGGCGTTAGGAATATCCCAATCCAATCCCGGTGGCATTTGTAATGGCTGAGCCGTACGGAGCAGAATCGTATGTCTCTAGAGGCCGTGTTTCCGAACAACCGAGTACGATGCTGGATTTGGACAGCCTTTCCGAATTGTGCCATCCGACTCAATCAGCAGTCAGAATCTGCTTTGGGGGTCGTTAGTGCCCCCCCCCTGCACCGGGAGCCTTCCCAACCCCTTACCAGCCATGCACAGTGTGGGTGCCCAATTTTCCCCAGCCGCCCCTTTCTTCAGTGGGAGCCTCTGCATTCGGTCGGAACAAAGGCTCCCATTAAAGTCAATGTGAGTCCAACCAAATCGTATCTGAAAGCATCCCGATGCATGATCCTCGGTCGGTTGGACTCTCCCGATCCAATTCGGTCAGAAATTATTCCCAAACCCATTCTGTCGGGAAGCTTTCCAAACCGCATCAGAATCGGGCTCATAAAGGAAAGGTATTTCATGCAGACCCTACAACTAGTAGCTTGGAGCCTCAGGTGATAAGTTCCAGTGTTTAAACCTCCCACAAAAATGCATGCATTATTAACCTCTTCCATGCTGGTGACGGAACCGCTCCGTCACCAGCCTCGGTCGCGCTGTGCTGGTGACGGAGCGGTTCCGTCACCGCCCGCTCGGCGTGCCTGCGCGGCGCTGATTTCGCGCCTGCGCACTCTATTGAGCGGGCGAGGCTCGTGGCGGAGCGGTTCCGTCACGAGCATGGGAGAGCCGCGTGGCCCCCTCCCCCCTAGCACTGCGGCGGAATTGCCGCTGCAGCGAAGGTGCTAAAGAGGCTGGAAGACCATCCACTGGAAAGTATTATTCAGAAATATGGTTTACATGTCTCAGTTGATGAACAAGAAATAATTTTCAGGACCTGAAAACAGATCTGGTACTGTTGTTGAACTATCTTCCGTATTTATCGTAATGAGGACTCAGTTATATATCTTTTTGAGTACATTTGTCAGCTATTTGGTATAGGCAAGATAGGGTAAATCAGATTCGGATTCTGTCAATATCAATCATGAAACGGTTTCTACAAGGAGAAAAAAGTATGCCCCCTTTATGCAGTACCAGCCTCACAGTGGACCTGCATTTGGTTTTAGCTGCTTTAATTAAATCTTCTGAACCTTTGATAAAAAATTTTTTTTTTTAAATGACCAACTCTAAAAGCAGCTTTTTTAATTATGCTAACATTCTTAAGGAGAGTTTCTGCCTTTCAGGCACTATTAATAAAAGATAATTATCTACACGTTTACAAAGATACGGTGATATGCAAACACATCCAATAATTGATCTCTAAGGTGGTCAATTACATTTCCCCCTCCCACTTTTTTCTAGTGACTTAACATTTTGACTGAAAGAATATTGCATTTTCTTGAGGTTAGGAGATCTGTTGTACTATCTGTGGGATACAAAGTATTAGAATAAATAAATCCCTGGGTTTTATAGGCTATGCTCATCAGGCTTTGAGTGTTAGTTTCTAAAGGGACATTTGCTAGGTAAGTTTTCTTTACTAAACATATGTCCTACCCACTAGTCAACAAAGCATTGGCCTAAGTGAAAGTCTTGGCACGATACTAAGCCACACTATACACGTCCCCTCCAGCTGTTCTGCCTGATGGCATGATGGATGAGTGCGCACGGGCCATCTCTCAGCTCCCCACTCTGATATTCCCAGGCCCCAACGTTGTTTCAGTGGAGTTTTTCCAATGCAAGCCCCCATATAACCCACCCCCTCTATTCTCTCTATCAGTAGGCCAGTCCTTAGACCATCTCCCTCAGGAGCTGGAAGAAAAGCATATCACAACTATACTAAAATCTAACAAACTGGCACTCGTTTGTACATCTCACCATCTCATTTCATTAATAAATAGTTACTCAAACATATTAGCCATATGACTTGCCATGGTGATCACTGATCTTGTCCATCAACTCCAAAGTGTCTTTATGCCACATCGATCCACTCAACATAACATCTGGTGACTATTTAATGCAGTTACCATGGACGGATAGTTGCGAGAGCCTGTAGCTGTCCTAGAAATAGATTTTGAGAAGGCCTTTTTGATAGTCTCTTGTGGGATTACCTGCTCTCCTTACTGGAATACTTGGGGGTTGGACCTTTATATCTCTCATGTCAAATTACTGTATAAGTCGCCGCAAGTGCAGGTTAAGGTTGGTGAGGCTCTCGCCCTTTGCCCTTGTGGCTGGGTACGAAGCGAGTGGTGGAGCCCCATGCACATTTACTCAGACCAGATACTAGAATTAGGGGCCTTGCATGGTTGGATATATATATATGAAGATCGGGTATCCCTTTATGCCGAAGGCCTCCTATATGTAGGCCAGGCCAAAATATCTGAATCAGCAATAGTAGAAATCTTAGACACGTTTGGTGGCTATTCCAGATTGAGGGTCATCTGAAGGAAGACACGATTCTTCCCCTAGGACAAATGGGATCTTCCATCAATTGGGTGGCTTGAGGTAGCATAACTGTCGCTCGCTCCGGAGTTTGCTATGTTGGGATGAATGTAACTGATAATGTTACTTCTGTGTTTATGGGACACAGCACAGATGAAACAGTTACAGAAATTAAGCCCCAAGTTCTGTATTTTTTATGGGCGCTAAAATAACCAACTCCCTTGAGTGAACTTCTGCTTGAATGGATTATTTTGCACACATCTCTGCAAGTTTATGCCAACTAATTTCTGCACGCATGAAGCGACCATTACTTGGGGGCACATGACACCCTACAAATCATTGAATGGACAGGTAATTCCCTGAGAGAGTACAACTCCTGGAAACATGGTTCACTCTCAGTCTCATGGGATTTCTACATTGCAATAGATGATTGGGGAACGTACTACTCCTTATGAGGCATTGAAGCACAAAATGTTTCTAAAAGGTTTTTCACTATTACAATGGGAATACTGCAACAGTTCAATTGAATTTGTAATAAATCACCTATAAACTTCAGTAGTTTGCCAGTATAAAAAAAACAGAATTAGTAGTTAACTAGAATTGCCACATGTTCTCAATGTGAGGAAGTGGAGTCCCTAATAACTGAAGTTAATACCTTGCAGCAAGTATACAAATGAAAAACATCTCTGCTGACTCCTGTTCTTTTTTCCCATTATTTTTTTTTTTGCTCCTAAATCTTGCATGGATGGATAGATTAGAGTGCTAGATTGGGCTCCAAGAAAAATAAATCTGTGCTGCTGGTTGAAACGGCATGTTTGCCAAAGTTCTTTCAAATGTCATAATATGGTACAGTGGACGATTTTTCACCATATCGTAAAAAGAAAATAAAGTGTTGCTTGCCTGAAACTTTTCTTTGAGATTAGGCTTGCATTCAACGCTGGTGAAATGTGCAGCTTTCTTTGAAGTGTAGGGTCGCCCTTTAGCAGGGGCGAGATGGGCCCACGCCCAGGGCGCTGACAGAGGGATGCATGGAGCTGACTGCATAAAGGTCATTCAGCAGTCTCCCTCTGACCTGGGTAAAGAAAAGTGTGTTAAACACTGTTTTTGTAGACTGTTTATCCTGCAGCTCTGCACGAAAGACTGGGAGTAAGGAATGGTGTGTGACAGCCTCATCTTTAAACAAGTAGAGGATGGGGGATATATTTTTCAATGAAAGGTTAGTAGGATGGGGGCGTGGGAGGGCACACTGTTTCACCTGGGGTGTTAATGGCGCAAAGGTTCTAGTGTTAGTAATTTGTCTGACCCAGGAAAAGTGACATATTGCCATCTCCTTCACTGCCATTAGGCCATCGTTTCCTGCTTGCTGGAACAATCTGGTGCCCCCTGCTGCTGGCCTTTTTTGTTTGCCCACTCTTGCCGCCCCCTTACATTTTTCTTTCATCCCCCTCATATTGTCCTTGCACACGTTTCCGGTAATCTTGCATTTGATTTTTGAAGAAGGCATTCAACATTGCAGACACGTTCTGCTTAGATTCAGAAACTCAGGTTAAACTCAAGTTGGGGAAAAATCTGTATATCGTTGTCAGAAGAGTTCAGATCCCCACGTGATGTACTAAAATTCATCCATTTGGAGCACCTGCCATTTTCAGTGACGGGGAATTTGAATGGAAGCAATAAGTTCTTTTAGATAAATTTGCATAAGAACGCCCAATGAGGTTGAGCAGGGAAACCTGCATTAGAGCCCAGCCACTGTCAAGAATGTAGCCACCAGTATAGCCTTAGAAACATCTGTATGTTCCAGAATTACACTAGCCATATAACAAACGAGAATACAGTCCAAAGATGCTCAAACAAGCTTGATTAGAGGACCAGCCCATTCACAGATAATTTAACATAAAAGTCACATACATCATCAAGTTGACATTTCCAGTGATTGTACAGTGCTGCTTCGTCTTAAGTGGGGAGAAAATGGTTACAAACAGTACATCACATCATCACATACTTCCCTTCTTTGCATTTCTAGCTCCACTGTTGGTGATACACATAGGTTGCCACGGTAAGCATTCCATTTGCCCCATTTCCTATCCAACTTCAGACACCCCCGCAATTTGAATACTTCCGTTTCTGCAATCATGCATTTATTTATTTCACCCACACTCGGGAAGTAGGCGCAGCCACCGCCCCCCCCATGCCTTCGCAATCTCACGCTTAACAAGGATGTAACCCAGTGTAGTTAGTTGTTGTTCCACCTCTGTGAGGTCAGTCGGTTCCCATATATTAAGAAGACCCAGGCGCGGTGTGAGGGTGACTTCCTTTTCTAAGGTGTTCTGAATATGGGTTGTGGCTCCCTGTAAATGTGAATGTAAATGTACATGTATTTATATAGCGCAAATCACCGACCCGGTATCTAAGCGCTTGCTTAGGGAACCCGTCCTGGTATTCCCCTGTGAGATACCCCGGCAGGTTATCCACAAGGTGAAAGCCAGGCATCCCGCCGCGAGGGGCCGTAGTGGAGATTAAGCAAGCTATTGCCCAGAGTCGCAGAGTGTGACCCCGTGAGTCGAGTAGGCACCGGAGCGAGAATTGTCGAGTCCATGGAATTTTTTAGCCCGAGACCCGCCGAGGCAGGGAATCGAACCCTGGTCCACGGCCGATCTCAGATTCCGGGTCTGCAGCCTCTAACCACTGAGCCATGCTTCTCCACTCCCTCCTATAGGCTCCGTATTACCGGGCATTTCCAGATCGTGTGATAAAAGGTGGCAGTGTGCCGGCAGCCCCGGAGACACATTGTATCCAGCCTGACGGCTTTCTTTGCTAGAGTAACCCCGGTTAGGTACGACCTGTGTAAGATTTTGAGTTGAATCAATCTGAAACGGAGAGTAATTGCTGCTTCTCTGAGGGACATTAGTGCCGTCTGCCAGTCCTCATCGTCAATGAGTCCCAGGTCTCTCTGCCATTGCTCTCGTAGTTTGTGGAACGTGTCAGGTAGATTGTTGCACAACTTTTTGTATGTCAGTGATATAACTTTTGAGTGTAGCGGTCCGTTTATTAATCGATCTTTCAGCGGTGATGCCTCAGGTATATCCGTGAGATTGGGTAGCACTGTGATGAGGGCGTGTCTAATTTGCAAGTATCTGTACATTTCACCTTGGGCCATTCCATATCGTTCCATAAGCTCCTCAAACCCGATAATCAAACCTATTTTAATCATATCTCCAATAGTGGAGATTCTTATAAGGTTCCATTTATCAAAGCCGGGTTGATGACATAAGCGTCCCAGTCTCTGTATATACCATTAGGGGCATGGCTTTGGTAAGGACATTTGACCATCCCAGACGGGTGTTAGCTTGATGCCAGACTGTCACCGTGTGAGATGTGGGCCCAAAGTATCTCTTCTTCTTCACTTTTGAATATAGTGCCCCTAGATACCCTTCTCGTCCCGTTTGGTATCTGTCTAAAAGATAGGCTGGATCCAAAGGGGGACGATAGATCCAGTGATTCACTACACCTAATTGAGACACCCAGTAATAGAGTCTTAGGTCCGGGAGGGCGATAACTCAATCGTACCACCCGTTTGTCAGTTTTTTAAATGCAATACTAGGAGACCCACCGTCCCATAATAGCATCTGAATTGCACTCTCTATTTCCGAAAAGTACGTATCTGGGACTCGATGTGGGCAATTTTGGAGGATGTAGAGAAAGTGTGGGAGAGCCCACATTTTAAAAAGAACAGCTCGGCCCACCAGTGAGAGAGGTAAGAATCGCCAGTGTTTCACATCCACCCGTAGGCGGGACAAGGGGGGCGCCAAATTATGGTCATAGAAAACGGTGGGGCTTGAAGTGATGTATATTCCCAAATATCGGAATCCCTCAGTGACATCCCTCCACACAACAACCCTCCGGGAGCCGAGTGACCGGACCCCGGAGCACAAACAGCACCGATATGCTCCAGTTAAGGGCGTACCCAGAGTATTTCCCAAAATTTGTGAAGATACTTAAGACCCCGTGGATTGATCTCTATGGAGAGGCAAGATAAAGCAGAATGTCATCTGCATAGAGGGATATTCGGTCAGCATGACCTCTGCCCATTTCAGGCCTCTTACCATGACATCTCGCCGCACTCAGGCCGCCAGTGGTTCAAGCATGAGCGAGAAAATCAGGGGGGACAGGGGGCATCCCTGTCGAGTGCTCCTTTTTAGTGTGAATGTGCGAGATGTGTAGTTGTTCACTCGCACCTGACCCTTTATACCCATGTAGAGCAATTTCAACCAGCCCAGGAACTTCAGACCGAAGCCCATTCTCTTAAGGACTTCAAATAGGTATGGCCACTCGATAGAGTCAAATGCCATGGAGGCATCTAGAGACAACACCACTGCGTCCTCTTCCATGTATTCCCGACGTACATTATGGAGGCGCCGGATATTAAGTGCTGTATTCCTTCCTGGTATAAAGCCAGATTGGTCCGAGTGGACCAGGGAGGACATGACCGTGACTAATCGCGAGGTAAGTACTTTCGCTAGGACTTTGACTTCTACATTAATTAATGAGATCGGCCTATAGGATCCGCAGCTGTCTACAGGTTTCCCTGGCTTGCGGATCACTGCTATGGAGGTATTCCTTTTTCGTAGCTTTGGTTATACATGGCCCTTAGGTGAGGGGCCGTCTGAGAAGCGACCAATTAAAAAAATTCAATGGGGGTCCCTTTTGGCCCCATCACCTTCCCTGACTGGATTTGGCTTATGGCCATTTGGATTTCTTCATCTGTCAGGTCTTCATCAAGGGTGACTCTGTCTGTGTCACAAAGCGTCTGAATGTCACTGTCGGAAAGGAACTGACGGGAGTCCTCCGCCGTATAAGTAGTGGATGGGGAATAGATATTCTCCAAGTGTCCTGCAAAGGCGTCCGCAATGTCCTTTGGATGTGTAACCTGTGTGCCGTCGGCTAGTGTCAGCTGGGCCACCCATCTCTCGCCTTGATCCTGCCTTTCTAGCCAGGCCAGGGTTTTACCAGCCCTGTCACCTAGTTCGTATATTCTATGTTGAGTACGGAGTAGTTTGGCCATCGTTTATTCCCTAGTTTTGATCTTATATTCCTCCTGTTTAAGTGTGAGACGGTGAAGCGTGTCTTCTGAAGGTGCCCCCGCATTGTCAGCTTCTAATTGCTGGAGCTCACTTTCTAATTGTACCAGCTGCTGGCGTTTCTTATCATTGTATCCCATCTTAGGTGACAATGCCTGCCCCTTCTGTACCCCTTTGAAAGTCTGCCATATAGTGAGCACTGAGTCAACTGAACCCACGTTTTCTTTAAAGTAGTTAGTCGTCTGTGTATGTAGTTCCTGTTTATTATCAGGGATTTTCAAGAGCCAGGGATTTAGGGTGATTGTGGTCCGTGGCTGAGGATTCCCATGTGTGAACTCAATCCTTACTGGGAGTGGTCCAATATACCCCTCGGCAGTGCCTGGGGATTGCGAAAGTGGCCAATTGCAGCTGTGTAGGTTAAAAAATAATCGATACGGGATGAGCTATTGTGTTCGTTAGAAAAATAAGTGTATTGGGTCCCATCCGATTGCAACGCACGCCATATATCAGACAGGCCCATGGCTGTGGCGAATTCTGCCCTCAACACATTTGTTTTCTCGCCCCCGGTCGTTTTGGGTATCTATCTTGTTGGTCATCCATTGTCATGTTAAAATCTCCACCCAAGAGTAGGGTACCCACCGGGATGTCTGTTAATATCTTACCCAGGTCTGTCAGTGCCTCCTTACCCAGTGCTGGCAGCAAGTATAGCGATACAATATTGAGTGCCTTCCCCACTCATTGTGCCTCGAGGACCTCAAATCTCCCCCGTGTCCGCCCACTTGCGTTTCACCATTAGTGCCAGGTTCTTTTTGACTAGTATGCCTTTCTCTCTAGAACCCTGCATGTACTAGGAGTTTGTATTCCCATCTGGTGAGGGCCTTACTCTTATTACCCACAATGTGTGTCTCTTGTAGTAACACTACATCTGGCGCCTGCCTTTTTAGATATTGTTGGACTATTCCCCACTTAATCCTATCCCCCATGCCATTGACATTCCAGGTAAGCACGGAGAGTGACGTTTCCGTTCTGCCTCCATCATCAGCAATGAGAACAATTAAATCAGGACATTTTAAACTTTTTCTGGGCCCAGTGTTTCTAATCTGTGCAGCTAATGTATAATGGTCTCTTAGTGTGATGCGGGGGCGATCACCTATGACAGTCTGGTGCCTGTTTATCCCCCCCTTATAATCATTGTCCGCAGTGGAACACGTACATAACAGCCTGTAATCAATGACTTTCGAGCTCAACAAATCTTGAACCAACAAAAAAAACAAATTGTGAAGACACTCCCAACTCCCCCCTCTCTCCCCAACATCCCCCCCTCCCACCCTGCCTCCCTGCATGACGGGTTCACAACCTCCCACAACTTGCAGAGCGCCCATCACCCACCCGCAACCGTTTGGAGAACGTGAAACAATCCCACTCCCTTAGGCAACCGTGAGTAACTGTTACCCTCTCCCCGGGCAACCATCAACACCATTGGTAGTGTATACTGCCACGATAACCATATAGCTATAAGTGGAAGGAGAAATTGACCCCCCAAGGCTAGGCAATTAACAATAAAAGATCAGTGTATGCAACCTGCACCATAGCGGACCCCTGAAAATGACCTTATATAAAGGGACCAACAGTGTCACATAGGGAGACTTTCAAGGGGGTCTCCGTCACCCTTGTAGGGCGTTGATACTTGCGTTTTCGTACAGTTCACCTTTCTGGACTCGGAGTAGTCGAGTCATCCCCGTGAGGTGAGTTGCGTTGAGCTCCACGCCCATCAGGGCCTCTAGAGCCGCCCGCAGGCCTGTGGGTGCGCTTGCCAACCGTTCTCCAACCCTCAAGCCAGTCCCAGGCGTTCTCCCGCCTGGTGAAGAACCACAATTTACCTTCCGACTCAATCCGTAGCTTCCCTAGGAACATCATGGCATATTTGATCTCTTGGTCCCTTAAAGCGTGCTTCACCTCCAGGAAGCTGCGTAGTGGCTTCTGAACACGTAGTATAAAATCAGGAAAGAAGGTGACCGTGCTATTGTCGATGAGTATTGGCGGTGCTGCTCTCGCTGTCTGTAAAATGGCACCCCTGTCACGGAAGTTGAACACACTTGCAAGTAAAGGTCGTGGAGTCGCCCCACGTCTAGGTCTGCCACCAGGGACGTGAAGCGCTCACTCAATGGAGAAGCACTTGGTAAGGCCACGTAGCTGAAGTTGTTTAAGAATCAGTTCCTTCACGAATAGGTCTGCCACCTGCCCCTCCGCCCGCTCCGGAACTCCTAAAATACAAACGTTATTCCTTCGCATGCGACCTTCATAGTTCTCTATTTGCAGGGTTAGGGCTTCCTGTGCGCTTTGGAGTTCCGATACTTGGCGTTTAAAAAGATCCGAGTCAGATTTCAGCTCCTTGGTGGTTTCTTCCACCTCGCCTACTTGGTCTGACATTTTCCGCATGTCTGCCCTGATGATGGCCACCTCTGTGGCCACCGTAGTGATGCTGGATTCAAGGGAGGTACGAACCCCCGTAATGGCGGACAGGATGTCTTGTAAAGTCGGCTTCGTCTGTTCTCCTTGGGGTTTTGGGTTCTTCTGCCAGGCAAATTTATCAAGTTTGGCCTGGACTGAGCTGCGACCTCCACGCCCTGACGCCATTGTGGTGAGTGAGAGCCTATGTCCGCAAGCCAGCAAAAAGAAGAGGGGGGCGGGAGAACCGCCCCAGCCAGCTACTCACCATCGCCTGCCGTGAGCGTCAGCCCACACCAGCCTGTCGGGTTTCACCAACTAAGTGCTCTCCCCCACCTGGAGAAAGTCAGGACACAGGTCCATCCAACGCCGCTCCCAACCCCGGGTATCAAGACTGGGGGAGGATGAAGACGACACACCACAAGTAGTATCTACCAGGTTGGGTGCTTGAGGAGCACTCGGTGTGCCCGCCCCCAGAACCCAAGCAAACACAGACCTGAGCCTCCGGGGCTGGCAACACGATGTCCGTCTCAGTAACAGTCTCAGGCACAGATCAGGGCACTCTGTGGATCCGGGCTGCAGGTGAGAGACAGCTGTAGAGAACTCACCGCCTGCTCTGCGTGTGCCTCCATGCCCTAGGAAATATTGCGATAAGGGGCTGAAAGACACGCCTTATTCCAGGCCTCAATTATTCCCCGGTCGCACAGTCCAAGGAAACAGCCATTTATTGCCTAATTCTGAGCTCTCTGGCAGCCCCTGGGGGCACGGTATGAGATCTGCGGGTGAACGGGGCTCCGGTAGTGGCCCCCCCAGCCCGATCATGTAGCGGAGCAAGGCCATGCAATTTGGCCGCAGATCCAGGGCCTTTACACCACGCCGCAACCCAGGCGTCGAGTAGTGTGCGCGCCCTGAGTGGTGAAGGGCGCGCTCCATGCAACAGAAGTCCCGCGTCAGATCAGCGCCCGGCCCGCCGGAGAAACAGAGTGCGGACCTCAGGGCCGGGAACCGGAGCCCTTGACAGCCGAGGCAAGTGTTACTTGCCGGGGTTATATGGATTTAAGCGGATTTTACGGGAGTGGCACAGCGGAGCTCAGCTACTGTGCGGCCATCTCCCTTGGCAGTTGGCCATGTCCCCTCGCAAGGATACATTTTTAAAACACATACAGGTCCCACCATCTCTAAAAGTGGCAGGCTGCCTAAATGGATGCATTCCTAGAAGAACCAAAAGTGACCTGAAACGTCTAGGGCCAAGACGTTTCTCCTAAGGTCAAGATTCTTTAGTAGCTGTGTTTGGTGCACAAGTGTTCTGCTCTGTGAGGCACCAGAAGTGATAACCGGCGACCTGGTTCTCCAAAAAATCCTGTAGGAACATAGGCAAGGTTCATTCAGACTTTTCTGCTGTGCTGCTAACCCCCTCCCAAAGTGGCTAGCACTCACAATGTAGCAAATGAGTCCTTACAGCGTCTATGCAATGAGGACCTGGGAAGGGGCGAGCCTCTCACTTAAACTATGTTGCCAGAGTCTTTGCCACTCCTACAAGCGTTGTGGAAAGGAAACGGATGTGCAGCTAGCAGTTACTGAGCTTTCGCCTCTTTTCAACTCTGCGCTCTGTAAGTAAAGATTTATTGTGAGTTGTGAGCAGGAGAGATTTGCTCTTGAACGCTTCTCAGGCAGAGTGGTGTGAACAAACTAAATGCATGATTCGGTCACGTGGGCATGGAGACACTTGCAGGAACATGACTCCTGAAACGAAAGAGCCGCTGACTTCACTCAAATGGATTTGCCAGAAGATCATGACTGACTGACTGAATTATTTTTAAAGCGCTCTTATGCCAAGGCGTCTTGGCGCTGTAGTACGAAAGAAAATACAGAGGTTGGTTAGGGCATGGAAAAGAGCCATGTTTTTAATGCCTTCCTGAAACCCACTCTGGTCTTGTCAGACCGCAGCGCGAGGGGCAAGGAGTTCCACAGTTTAGCGGCCTGATGGGAAAAGGATTTCCCACCCCATCGGGCTCTCCGTATTCTGGGTAGGCGGAGCAGATCTTGGCTAGCTGATCTTAGTGTACGCTGCGGAGGATATACCGAGGAAAGAGTTTGGAGAGATCTTCTGGCACATTCCCATATTGGGATTTGTGGACCAGACAGAGGGCCTTGAATTGAATTCTGCGCTTAACTGGGAGCCAGTGCAATTCACGAATGGCTTTGGATGTAGGGTGATGTTTTGGCAGGTTCATAAGGACTCTCGCTGCCGCATTTTGAATTGCCTGTAGTTTTGCCAACTGTTTTTCACCAGTGCCTAAATATAGTGAATTACAATAATCCACCCGTGACATTATAAGGGCTCCCATCACCGTCTTCCTTAGGTTGAGTGGGATATACGGTAGGATTTTCCTGAGCACCTTAATGGTGAAAAAGCAGGCCGATGTTACCCTATACGTAGCTTTCGTTATTGAGATTTTTTGAATTTTTTTTTAGAGTTTTATATAGCGCGAACTAGACACGAAGATATTGAGTATCAGAGCGCTTTACATAGCACCAGTTTCGTTATAAAAGGACACATTCATTTTTGTTAGGCACGGGGAGATTAAGTGATTTGCCCAGAATCACAGGATGTTGAACGTCGTTGCTGAAACTCCAACCCAGTTCCCCAGCTTCTACGTCGACCGCTCTAGCCGTAAGGCTACATCCTCTCCCCAGTTAGTTGGTTGGTTAGTTGTGGATAATCCACAACTAACCAACAGCAGTCTGCCCAGCACAATTCGAAACATTTCAAAGAAAACATCGAAGGGGTTAACTCTGCACTTAACAAAAACTATGTAACTTAGGTCCACCTATATCAAAAATCAATTTTGCATTATTAAAATAGCAAATTTTAGGTAATCCCTATTTAAGGAATGCAAAATGGCATGTAAGAAAATAGCGATTCCTAAAGATTTGCAATCGCTACTAGGCAATCGCTCCTAGGTAATACTACTCCATTCACTCCTTTGGGCCTAAAGGCCCATAGATGCAAATGGTTTTGCATTACCTAATTTGTGATTACCTTATTGGTAATCGCAAATTATATAATGCAATACCAAGGGTGCCCGGGGGCCTACAGCTCCCCTGAAGACCCCATAAAAACAAATGTGAACATGTAAAGCGCACACATGTACTAGGGGCATGTGTGCACTACATGGCACTTTGAAAAATGCATTTTTAGAAATTTGCACATGGTTACCATTGACTTGGAGTCGATGGTAATAGCATTTCCTTATTGCACAGTGTGCATTTAGAAAATACTAGGTACATGTGCTAAGGGATTCGCAAATTGCGATTCCCTATTTCTAGTTGCAATTTTAGGTGATCGCAATTTTTGCGATTGCCTAAAATTGTGACTACAAAGCCTTTCATAAATCTTGAAAGGCTATTTTTCATTGGCACACAGGCGAAATTACCGATTCACACTGTTTGCAGGTGCAAAATTGTTTGATACATGTGGCCCATAGTATCTACAGTACATAATTCAGATTGTTTTTGCTGCCAACCTTTAACTGTAAGACCACGTGTATGCCTATTCTGAAAGCTGAGGTCTGGCTGCTCAGTCCACAACGTTCTTGACTGATACGGAGAAATGAGTGTTTTGCAATCCATCTTTTGCCTGAGACTACTTTTGATGTTGCCGAGGATGAAAGGCCTGAAAACGCTCAATGAAGAATTGCAAATCTTTGACATCAAAATGCCGATGTCACAAGAGGATCTCCTCTGCTTTGTTTCTTCACTCTGCCTTGATACTAAGGTCTCAAATTGGCTGTGTCAGGATATTTTTTCACAAATATCTTCTGAAAAGCAGCCATTTTACGATATTCTTTGGTATTTCACAAAGCAAACGCATTTTCTGCAATAATCAGAATACAGTCTCAGTTGTTCTTTAAAAAAATCAATTTTCTTTGGTCTGACAGGATTCTAGTCATACTCTTGTTTTTTTTCCTCATTTTGTGAAATGTAGGCTTTTCATCTGCTGGAACGATCACTGAATGATGTTAATGCGGCCATCAAATCGGAGCGAGCGGAGAATGTTTTGAAGTGACATTTCTCACTGAACTGATCAAATAATTTCCCCTTCCTCATTTTGAGTTTATCTTTCTTCTCTAAAAAAATGTCAATCGCCTATTTAAATTGTAAATCCCTGAACAGTGTCCATTAGAAATCACAGTTTTTCTCATGAGTGGAGCCATGTTCTGTACATATGGTAAGACTCGGTTTTCATCCTATTGATCCATTGCAAACGTTCCCCGTCTTAGCTAATTCAACATGAAGTATAAGGAGATAGAAATTTGGAGGGAACCCATCATTTGCTAAAATATATGCATTTTGTTTAAAAAATGTGTTTGTAGCAGAAAGTTGCAATTGGAAAGGCAGCTAGGTGCAAGGGAGGAAACAACTTGGCGGAGGCTACATGAATGTGATGATGGTCTACATAGGCGATGGTCAGGAAGGACCAGGTGAGGAGCAACAGTTGAAGGATGAGTGGCAGAAATTGCTTGAGAAGTCAGAGAAAGGAACGAGAGAGCCTATATTGGACAATTTTCAGAGAAGGGAAAGCACCGCCTGGTAGAAGAAGCAAAAAGGATGCTGGAGGGGGCACTTAGAACCTGCATGTTCTGAGAATTTTAAAGAATTCATTTCATACTGAAAACATGACCTCCATGCTCTTTCCATACTCCTAAAATCCACTTTTTATTTGTTGGCATTGTTTATAGGTATTTTTGCGCATTTATAGTTCATTTTTACTGGAAGAAGACATTCAGATGGAAATGAAAACTAATCCTGATCTGCTGTGCTCGCTTGCTCAGTGGTTTATCATCAGAGGCTTTTTTTTAATCTCTACCCGAGCATTAATTAGCTTTTAGCATTCTAGAAAAAAAATCTAACAGCTACTAATTTTCTCCCTATGACTGCTCTTTGGAGGTCAATTATATCTGAGAGGCCGCCGGAGGAAGTCTGGGGCAGGTTTTACAGCACCTCTCGAGGAGTAGACAGGGGGTGGGGCGGGGGTGGAGGGGAAGCAGTGGGCTTCTGGCGAGGCCTTGACAGCTGCTATTGTAAGAGTGCTGCAGCCACCACCTCCTCCTACCTCACCCCTCCGCACGGTAATACCTTGGGAATACATTCCCTTTCCCCTGGAATCCTCTTACCTCACCTACTCCTGTGTTTCTAATTGCTTGTTCCATGAGAACTGTTGGGCGGCTGTGCTGCCCACACGTTCCCCATCCATCCCGGCGTTTGATCTTACCTTTCTGCTTTACCTCGAGCCTGTTAGGCAGATCAGAGCAGCCTGTTTGACTCTTTTGCATAGAAAAAGTATGTGTTAGGCTGAAATATTGATAGTGAAGGAAATCTAGGAATGTCATAGCACATCACCTCGTCTCTTAGCTGAGCGGTAGGCAGGAGGCGGCAGTGCACTGGTATGGTGTGCTCCATAGGGGGTTTGAAGTTAGGGCTCATAAAAATTGCATCCATTAAGTTATTAAATTATCTGTGATGTATGTTTTCATTACTAGACCATGGAGGTGAAAGAGTCTTCTGGTTCTGAGCACAGATGAAAAGCTGTACTTGTTTAGTTTGGAGCAGCTTCTTAATTAAGGTAATTTCCAAAGTGCATCCAAATGTTCACCCGATTGCTGAACCGTGCAAATAATGAGTCACCTTGTGTTTGGATTTGGTCCTGGGTCGTAAAGAAGAGGTTGTTGGGACCGGGCAAACCTGTATATGGAGCTGGTGGCATAGTTCAGATGATCACGCTAATTCAAATGCAGTGACATGACCGCTCAAAACCTTTGAATTGCCATTGCACCTGGACTACCCCAGTCAAAGGAATGTTGTGGTTCTCCATGAGTCTTGATCGCCACATTTTTCCACAGTATGTATTCTTTGTGATAAGGCACCTCGTGTCATGTTGTTCTTTCACCACCCAGGTATGGTCACCCTGAATGTTTGTAGTTTTTGCTGCTTTTCTGTTCCTTGGCATTGAGATGAGAGAGCTCTCGCCACTCATGAGATTGTGTCTTCATTTGCCGTGGAGGCGTGTTCTTCAATATAGTTCGATGTTCAATATCTAGAAATGTGAAGCTTGCCACCCATCATTAAGGTCGAGCCCAACATTTTTTATTATGAATTTTTATAATAAGCTGGAAAGTACCAAAACTCATAGTTTTAACTTTTGGTCACAACAGTACCCTTGGCAAAAGTAAAACATTTACATCATGTTAAGCTGTGTTCATAAAACTCTGCATGCTGCAGTCTGTTCAGACCCATTAAACTATTCCTAATGGATACGTTTGCATGTGTATCAATGCCCTGACTCTACACCAGTGCTGCCTGTGTTTGTAACATAAGACAATGTGTGCAAGGAAGGAATATAATGCATGTTTGGCCTCGGTCATAGGCGACCTTAAAAGTATTAACCCTAGTTGATTACCCCAGAAAATCTCCTTTACTGTTTTAAGCTCAATCAAGATAGTCTTTTACAAGCTGCTAGGGGATAAATTGTCTGGATCGAAGGGAAAATGATGTAAATGCTTGGCCTGAACTGTCCATTGTAGGGCGGATCCGAGCAAGATTTGCATATGGTTGGTTTTATTCTGTAAATGCACAAAGAACGAAAACGTATGGATTAGAATGCTCTCCGAAGTTATTGACAGTGGTTCAGATTAATTTAATCGTTCCCTGTATTACATTTTCCATCCAAGGTGGCATGGGTACGCCCAGACATTGGTACTGTTTTTCTATGGGACATTGTTACTCAAGTTGCACCACATTATTGAGTCCCAATAAGGTTGTGGCATGTCTGCTGTTTTGTCGAGTTTAGATTTACAGCAGTCTTCTTCATAGTCTTCCTTTCTGGATGGTACCTAATTGAGCAAGTAGAAAAGCCACTAACTCTGGGAAGACCTATGAAGGCACGCTTCAAAGAGATTCTTCACTGGCTAATGTTGTAGCTGAGGGCTGTTTCTTTTAGCTGAACGTAACCCAGTATTGACAGAAGCTAAGAATGTAAGGTAAGAAACATGACTCATTCGTCCCTAGTTTCAAACTCCTACCAGCCAGTGCATTGGTGTTGTGCTTTGCAAATGTTATGGATGGGTGCAGCTTCTTGTGGCAACTACTCTGGCTCTATTGAACTGTTGTATGGTCCACCTCGGTTTTATGGAGAATTTTCTATCTTGCACCATTCTCATGTCCATGCTATATTGGGACATTTTTCAAGAGGTCCACTATGCAATCTGTCACCGCAACAGTTATTAAACTGTGCTTGACAAGAGCTCAAAGCGAAGAGATTTCGAAGTTATGTAATATCAGTACATATTAGGATAGAAGGACAAGTGATTTCACTCACGCATGGGGGAAAGGGTTAGATGGAGGTAGATGGTAAATATCTGAGAAAGGATTAAAGGACAATTACTTGGTAGGTTACTAAATAGGGAGGTGGATGAAAGCATGATTCCGTCACAAACAGTTGCCATATACACATATCACAGTGTGAAAAATAATTTAGGAGCCAAATAAAGACTACTGATTAATTTCAATTCCCGATAATTGGTGATTCGGTCAGGGATCGCTTATGACCAAATATGATGTGAGCAGAAACCGATATGGCTACATACATGAATTACATCGCAGCAGTAAAAAGCGATTTCATTTTTTTTAATGCAGATGCGTAATATTGGATCATGGAGTCCCATGCTTGTGCTAATAGTTTCTTATAGAAGCCAATCCCAACTATTCTCTTTGTGGCTCTTGGTATAATTAACATTTTACTCCAGTATTGGAGCTTTCATAGATTTACATACCTGAATCATTTCCCCCGAGACTGGAGTCTCCGGTACATAAAAAAGTAATGGTTAGCCGTATAGCTAACTGTAAAACAGGCCTAGGCCCATTTTTCTTTTGCAACCCATAACCTTCGTTATGTAAAAAAGGACCAAACTTTTCTCTTAGCCAATCAGAGGCACTCACCCTCTAGAACCCTCCTGAGAGAACCTCTTGCCCCTCAGATTTTCTACCGGCACGTTGTGCTAGGGAGTTTCCTTTGAGCTCTGCTCAAAATCTGGATTTCCAACTTTGTAGAAGCTTCATATTCAGGCTATTTCTTCTGGAATTAGAGAAATTAGAATCTATTTCTTATGTACATTCCTGAAAATGGCTGGAAAGGAGAAAAAGGGTCTGTTTAGAGCCTGTGCTACCTGCTCTAAAAAGAGACTGTACACAGATGACCCACATGAAGACTTTATATATTGTTTTTACCCGGACCACCAGGCAAAGGATTGCAAGGTATGTCGCACTTTCTCTAGTATGACCCTTAGCGATCGTGAAGGACGCCTTCTAATTTGGCTTCAGAAGATCAAGGCCAGAAAGGAGGTGGTTTCTAGCGATAGTGACCAGGAATCCTCCACTTCTTCCAGGAGATCTCAAAAAAGATCAAGATCTCCTCAGGCTCATTCCTCAGGGGACCGTCCTGAGAAGGCCCTAAAAAAGACCAACCAAGGGTCTTCCGGGCGTAGTCCTTTAAATCTCCTCAGAAAAAATCAAAGGAGAGTAAAGGACTCACTTTATAAGAGAAAGAATCCAAAAGAGCCTCTTCTGAGCCTTCAAATTCGCCACCATCGGCTCAGGCATCATTCAAGAAGCCATCCTCTAGTATTCCTGAGGAGAAGGTTAAAAAATCCAAATCGTCGACGGAAGCGTCGACGAGGCCGTCGACGACTAAATCATCGACTACGGCGACGACTAAAGTACAGGAGTTACCAGTAGTGGTATTGGAGCCAGCGTCGACGGGAGCGTCGACGACAAGATCGTTGACGGCGGAGGCGTCGACAGCGAAGGTATCGACGACGGGAGCGTCGACGGCGACAGTGTCGACGCCGGCGACATCGTCGACAACGGTGAGGACGACGACGGCAGTGTCGACGACAGGTTCGTCGTCGACGGTAATGACAATGAGATCGTCGACGGGAAAGTCGACGACGATTACTATGTCGTCGGCGAGGAGTGGATCTATGGCGCTGACAACAGCTTAGTCAACGGTGGTATCGACGACGATCTCGTCGATGAGACAAACCCCGGAAAAGAGCAGGAAGATCACGCCAGCAGTAACTTCTCCTAGTAAAATTACTCCATTGGTCCCGTCGCACCTTTTGGAGGAAGAAGAGTCAGAAGATGAGGAGGATGATGGGCCTTTGGGTATGCCACAAGCCCATTGGAGCTCCATGTGAAATGTCAAGAGGAAGATGCTGAGGAAGGGTATGAGGAATACCACAGTGTCACATACCCCCGCTACCAACAAGAAACTCAGGAGCAGATGGTAGCAATGCCATCATACATGTTGACGGATTTGCAATCTATGTTGGCGGATTATAAACGGAGGTTTCCTACGTCAGGAGTTTCTCTCGACATTCCACCTTCCCGTCCTCGTTCAATTCCGGACACTCCAGTCCGCAATACTGAAAACCTGCTGAACACTGCTCCGCTGACACCTCAGAACCGTCAGCAGCAGGATCCTGTGACAACAGATGATGATGGTGACCGCGAAGAAGGGGAACTACCAGAACCCCACAGAGAATGGAATGATTATCTGATTCCTTCTCCGCCTTCGCTCACCCAAGTACCGGCAGATTCTCCACCAGTGGATATTGGTGGATTCCACAACTTGATGGAGAGGGCGGCGAAAAGATTCCAACTGCCAATGAAAACAACTCAAGCAGAATGTTTTCTTTATGACTTTAACCCCTTCCATTCTGCCGCGATTCTGCTCCTGTGCTGAAGATTTCAGCACGGGTGCGGTCATAACGGCCCCCAGCCGTCATCAGCACACGAGCACTGTAGTGCATGACGGCTGGGGGCCGTCATCAGCATGGAAGGGGTTAAAGAGCCATATCAAAGATCAGTCAGGTCTATACCGATTATTGACCACATATGGAAGGAAGGGTTGCAGGTCATGACAACTCCAGCAACGGTTACACCGGTACTAGCGAGGCTGGATAAAAAATATAAGGCACCTGCGGACGCTCCAGCGTGTTTACTGGGCCATCCTAAACCGGACTCCATCATCTTGCAAGCAGCGCAGAAGAAGTCAAAAAATCCAGCAGCACCTATTTCGGCACCTCCGGAAAGGGAGGGACGGCGTTTAGATAAAGCAGGAAAAAGGTTCTCCTCCATGTCAGCGCTCCTGGTCATAGCTGCTAATGCCCTTGCCATCCTGGGCAGATATGACAGACAGCTGTGGTGTGATGTAGCACCCTATATCGACCTCCTTCCGGAAGACTCTAAGCAGGAGGCGAAGAAGGTTTTACAAGAAGGGGAGAGAACTCCGGCTGAAGTTATTGATTGCGCTATGGACATAGCTACCACAGCGTTTCGTTCCCTCGGAAGAGCAGCAGTTTTGAGGCGCCAAGGTTGGCTGAGGGCCACTTCCTTTAGACCAGAGGTCCAAAATAAGATTCTGGACCTACCCTTTGATGGGGAGAATCTCTTTGGGCGCATGGTGGATGACACCCTTCAAAATATTAAAAAAAAGACACGGATACAGCGAAATCTTTAGGTGCATTACAGTACCGGAAGGGGCCTTTTCGAGGCGCCCGTGGAAGAGGACAACCCTCGTATAGAGGTGGATACCAGCAAGGAAGATATACATCCTATTCTTCCTCTTCGCAGCCCTATCGGCAGCAATATGGGCAGAAACAATCGGGAGGCTACTCTAAGTTAACTCCCAGAGGACGAAGAGGGAGTTCAGGAAGAGGTAATAATAAAAGACAATGACAACCTACAGATTGCGGATCCCTCTCCTCCTATCCTGTCAAATGTTCCCCTGGGTGGAAGAGTGACTCAATATTTACCACAGTGGCGGAAGATAACGTCGGACAAATGGGTTCTCCACGTGATACAATTTGGACATACATTAGAATTCCTCCACTTCCCTCCTCCCACGCCACCGATATATATTAAGGTGCATTTGGCGGCAATTTCACGATACAGGAGAAACTCTGCACGTCCTTCTCTGTGGTCGGAGAGAATTGTGAAGCAATTTATGAAGGGGTTATTTCGAGTTTACCCACCCATCAGGCCTCCACCACCTGTATGGCAACTGAACGTTGTCTTGTCACAACTTATGAAACCGCCATTTGAGCCAATACACAAAGCCGATCTAAAATTCCTCTCCTGGAAGGTGGCTCTTATAATAGCTCTAACATCAGCTAGAAGGGTAGGAGAAATACAAGCCCTTACAACGCAAGAGCCATTTCTCCAATTCAGGGAAGACAGATTAGTCCTCAGAACGAATCCAAAATTCATTCCGAAAGTACCAACAGCTTTCCATTTGAATGAGCCCTTAATCTTGAAAAGATTTTTTCCTCAACCATCGACGGTGGCGGAAAGGACTCTCCACACTCTGGATGTCCAGCGTTGCCTGCAGTTCTATTTGCAAAGGACAACGCCGTTTAGAAAGTCTACACAATTGTTTGTGGCATTTATTGTCCTCAGAAAAGGTTTCCCTATTGTCAAAACGAGGAATCTCAAGATGGATCTCAAGTGCTATCCAGTTCTGTCACCAAGCAGCGGGAAAGCCATTGACTGCACGTGTTCGTGCGCATTCCACAAGAGCGGTATCAACCTCAACTGCTCTATTTTCAGGCGTCTCCATACAGGACATCTGCAGAGCAGCCACCTGGAGGAGTACGCATACCTTCACCAGGCATTACTGGCTAGAGGCTCATGCAAGGAGCGATGTAGCAGTGGGACAAGCAGTGCTGCGCAATCTTTTCCAATAACGGTGAGCCTCTTTCTCATTCCTCCTTCCTTTTCTTGGGTAAGGAAAGCACATTTTATTGTTGATTGATATTGGATATGTAATTGAGAGGAAATATGTCTATGTATATATCGATATGGTTGCTACTATGTGCAAGTATCATGTGTTGCATGTTAATGACAACAAGGTGACAAAGACAAAATGTGCTATAATCTACTGCTCGCTATTCTGATTCAGGTATGTGAATGTATGAAAACTCCAATACTGGAGTAAGAAAACAAGTTACCTGTAACTGTAGTTCTCCAGTATTGGAAGCTTTCATAGATTCACATACGCCCACCCTCCTCCCCTGAGAGGCTCACCTCGGATTGGGTATGGAAAGTATTATAGCACAAGTGCCCGAAAATCTGAGGGGCAAGAGGCTCTCTCAGGAGGGTTCTAGAGGGTGAGTGCCTCTGATTGGCTAAGAGAAAAGTTTGGTCCTTTTTTACGAAGGTTATGGGTTGCAAAAGAAAAATGGGCCTAGGCCTGTTTTACAGTTAGCTATACTGCTAACCATTACTTTTTTATGTACCGGAGACTCCCGTCTCGACGACGGGGAAATGATTCAGGTATGTGAATCTATGAAAGCTTCCAATACTGGAGAACTACAGTTCCAGGTAAGTAGCTTGTTTTCTTTTAGGTCGAGGACCGTCGCACTGCGTAGAAGTGGGCGGAGTCTGAAGATTTTATGTTTTTAGGTTAGGGGGGCTTGAACCCGCCCCTCTTCTCCATTGGCTGGCTTCCTAAACGGAGGCCAGCCATTGGTGGAGAGGGGCGTCACTCGGTTGAAGCCCCGTCTTTTTTGGATTCGGGGGCGTGTTTTTTGCGTTCTTTCTATCTGTGACGTCATCCATCACTCAGAACGCAAAAAACATGCCCCCGAATCGAAAAATGACTGTGTATTTCTCCGAGGCATTTCTGCCTCGCCTCGGAGAAACGTGGTCGTGTGGAGCGCTCCTCTCTTGTCTTCAAATTAAGCCCTGCTTGTTTGTAATATGCCGACGCTCTGCATTCTGGAACTTGTATTTGTCGTGAGTTTCCAGCCAAGGCTTCTTTGAATCAGCTGCTGCGTCACTCTTGTGGAAGAGGCTGCTGTCCCGTGGGCTCCCTTTGTTCAGAATAAAAAAGTTTGTGTGAGCCAACTTCTTGATTACAGGATCTCTCCTTTTTAACATGCATCCTGGTTTTGAATTCGCACCGGCTTTTTGTGCTCTTAAACCTCAACTCCCTCACTCCCTACTATGAAATCGATTGCGTCTGTAACGTCAGTGCGAGCAAATTAAATCCCCTCAGATTTTTTTTTATTTTTCGTCCTCTTATCTTTTCCCAATACGGCTTGTATGATCTTGCGAGCCCACAGTGCTACTCCATCAAGCCTCAGTCATGGTCCCGCTCCTCCACACTATTAGCCCTTTGGTTCCTAGCCGCTTGTCAGACTGCCGCTTCCCTTACTCGTCCGAGTAATTGGCTTCCTTCTGTGTGCTCCCTTCTCCCCGCCTTGCTTTTAGTAGTTTCAAGTTTCAAGTTTTTTATTAGTTTAGCACAGTTACTTAAAACTATTGCTATACAAAGTCTACTTTCGCATGAATATAAAATTTAGTTTTTAGCACATTTATCAGATAAGAACAAGGCTAAAAAGCAATTTACAAGGCTGAGTGGCCAGTAAGCTTATTAAGAAGCAGTATTATGGTTGCCTATGTGAACGTTTTGCTATACTTGGCCGGATAAAATAGTTAATACAGAGGGTACTGGGCCGAGGGACGAAAAAAGTCTGTAATGAGTCTTTGAGGGGGAGGGGGAGGAAGCATGGCAACCAAGGGGGGTAATAAAAGCTTGTCCAAAAGTCTCACAAATTTTCCAAACCTAGCAAGTGCTTGAATGTCAGTAGATGTAAAGCACAAGGCAGAGGCCTCCCAGCACGTCCTGGCGCCCCATTTTAGGAACAAGGGTTTCAAAAGGGACCTCCTGGGGGCTGCTAGAGCCGGGCAGCAGCACAGGAGATGCAGCCATGATTCGGAGTGGTATTTGCACAGCCTACATGCTCCCCCCTCGCTTGTTGGGGCCCATTTATTAAAGGCCGTCGAGCGCAGGCCTAGAAGTCGCATAAACATTATGTTCTCCCTAGCCACTTTGCATAAGTTTTCCTGGCAGTATGCTTGTGGGCGCCCAAGAAGATACGAAGAGTTCAAAGGGAACAGAATGGTTGGTGCCTTTAGAGCCTGCAGATCCATAGACTGTGAAATAAGTTTGACTTGCTTATTGATGGTGCTTTTCCAGGCCGAGTATGGAATAGTGGCTGAGGGGAGAGATGACTCGTCAATCGCTAACACTCTAATGGCCTTTATAATCTGGGTGTTCCAGGGATTGCCCGGGCTAGACAGGATTCCTTTTAGCTGGAATTTAAGAGTGTTATCACCTGCTTTTAGGGTCCTAATAAAGTATTTCAGGGTGTCGGCCTCGCAGTAAAGAGATTGTCTTTGTAGGCCCAGCTCCAGTCGTAGTCTAGCCCGCTGAATAAAACTTGGCAGATGGAAAAGTTTTTTATAGGTGGAGATTTGGGCGAGCTCAAGACTGGAGGAGCACGTTCCAGGAAAGGCCTGGTGACCATAAGTTAATGCAGGAAGTAGAGTGGCTTTAGCCACCTTCAGGATAGCTTCTGCAGAGGGGCTGCTCAGAGTTTGGTTCAGCCGGGTCAGGGAGAATGTTATTGCGCCTGCTCTCTTTTGCAGAGCGGCTAGGTGAGCGGTAGGCCTAGACGCCTCATTGAACCAGACTCCCAAGTAATTATATTTTACTGTTGTATTAATCCTGGCGGGTCCGATGTTCCATGCCAGCCTTTTCTTGTTCTTACATCTGCCAAATACCAGTACCTTCGTCTTTGCCTGGTTGATTTTCAGGGCATTGGCGGAGTTATATGTATGGAGCCTATTTAAAGCCCGTTGGAGACCCGATTTTGCTTGGTCCATTATTACAATATCATCTGCATATTGTAATATGTGAAGAGGCTTTTTGGCAGGACCCAATTTTGGCGGGAGAAGGTAACTATTCTCCAAGAATGTTCCGAGGTCGGCTGTGTAGCGATTGAACAGCAGTGGGGCGAGAACACAGCCTTGCTTTAGTCCATCTTCTACGACAATTCTTGAGGAAAGTGTCTTTGGGCTGGTTTTAATTCGCACCCACGTGTTCTTATGCAGAGCAATTAGTGCGTCTAGTAGGTCATGCGGGATCCCCCATTTGTTCAGCTTCCTCCACAAGATGTTCCGAGACACTTTGTCAAAAGCCGCGCTGTAGTCTATAAAGCAGCAATAGAGTGGAAGGTGGTTTTTTTGTGCAGCTTTTTGACTCAGAGCGGCTAGAGTAATAATGTTGTCTATTGTGGAGGCCGATGCCCGGAACCCAGTTTGGTAGTATGGTAGTATATTGTTTTCTTCGACCCATTTTTCCAGCAACCGAAGAAGACATCGAGCGTATGCCTTTGCCTCCAGTCCTAAAAGGGCAATGAGGCGGTAGTTAGCCGGTGACGCAGGGTCACCTTTCTTGAATATGGGGCATAGAGTCGAACCTAACCAAGAGTCTGGGAGCTGGCCTGTCGCGAAAACGTTGTTAAATAGCGGAGTCAGAAGGTCAGCCCACTCTTCCGGGGCGCATTTAAATATCCCAGCTGGTAGACCATTGGGCCCTGGAGCTCCGTCTTTTTTCATGGCTCGCAGATACTTGGTGACCTCGGCTGCAGTGGTCAACTCGAAGGTTTCTATTTGAGTGGAAGCAGCGCGATCTCTTAGTACTATCTCCGCGGGGTCGCCAGAGTCGCTGCGATATAGGTCGGACACGTGCAGGGCCCAGGCTTCTTCACAGACTGCATTTCCTCTCGTCTTGTTGGTGGAGCGGAGTTTGTTCATATAGTTCCAAAACTGGGACTGACTTTTGTTCTTGAGAAGGGCAAAGATTTTTACCCACTCAGACTGTTCTTTGAGTCTCTTGTTCTCCCATAAGGATTTCTTGTAGGTCGTCCGCAGCGATGCCACCTTTTTGGCGGAGAGCACAGTTCCAATTAGATTGTGCCGTCGGACGGCCTTCCTGAGGGTCTTTCTTTGGAGGGGTAGCAGTGGGTCGTGAGTTTGCCTCGGATGTGGCCCGAATGTTCTATGATGGAGCGCGGGCCCTGCCAGGAGATCCTGTAGCTTAGCGATGGAGTTATCCCACCGGTGGTGTGATTCTATCGGAGCAATGTGATTAAAGTTGCGCGTTTCGTCCTTGAGCCAGGTTCCCACCTTGGCGGATCCCTGTGAGTCCCATTTGATTCTCCTAACCATTGTGTGCAATTCAGCTCGCGTTGAATGCCCCACCTCTGCCGTTTCGCGAGCAGCTTGCACTTGCAGGTCCAGTGTGGCCACTATGGGGTTATGGTCACTCTCCAAGCGGTAGGGGATTTCCATCCTGGCCAGACGATTACCCAGAAGCGGGGAAAGAAAGATGTAATCAATGGTAGAGATTCTCCTAAATGTTGGCAAGAAATGAGCATCCGGGAGCAGTTCCTGCGAAATTTGCTGAGCCGAGCGGAAGTTATGGGTTGTTAGAAAAGTGATCATCGCTTCTTGCTCTTTGTTTTTCCTAGCTAAGAGGCCGTTGGATGCGAGGTCTTTGATGTTGAAGTCTCCTAGTAGCAGTACCTCCATTGATGCAAATTCCGCTAGAAGGTCTTCCAGTTGTTTTATCATCAGGTCCGTTGCAGATGATTTTGCGGTTTTTGCTGTATTATGATAAATGTTAATTAGGAGGATAGAGCGTGCCCTGCCTGAAAAAGACAGACCGGTAATCAGAACCGTCTGCCCTGCCGTCAGGTTCCGAGTGATGGGTGTGGCCGTTAACTTGCACCTGTGGCTAATGAAAATGGAGAGGCCCCCTGAGGGTCTTCCATAAGATTTGACTTTAGCGGCCGGTTGGAAAAGTTCATGATAGCCGAGGAGAGGCGAGGGGGATAGAGACCAGGTCTCCTGAAAGCAGATTATGTCGCTTTTGTTCAGGAATTCAACGGCTGATTTTGAAGCTAGGGTTGACTTTAGCCCGCTCGTGTTCCAAGTTGTGATAGTTAGTTTGGAATCGGGCCAGTTGGTGATCTTATTAGGAGGGTCGCTGTTGCTGGGCAAAGTTGATTGATGACTCTGGGATTGAGTCTCCGTAGCACATGTCGTTGACATGGGTGACAGGGCATTTCAATTTACAGCTTATCGTACATTGGTTTTTATGGCATGCAATATTTAGGAGATTATCCGCTTTCGACGCTTCTGGAAGCCAGGCATGGGTTGCGCCCCGGGACCCCTTCAGTACGCTGGTAAGCTGTTTCACAGGGGCCTGTGGAAGAAGGACGTGGGGATATTTTTGTTGGGTGGGGACCCACATTTCGATGCCCCAGTTTTCAAATTGGTTGGCTTCCTTAAAAATTGCATTCCTAATGGATTCCTGAGACCATGTTGTAATGGTGGCCTCTAAGTCCCCTCTCCCTGGTATTGTGGAGAACTTGACTGACGTAAGGTCTGAGGAGGTAAGCCCGGCCAGTGCTGGAATGCAGTTGAACAGGCGGAGGAGGTTGCGTCTGTTAAGAACATCATGTGGGCCCTTGTGCTCGTAGTGTGGATAAAATACTAGTTCTGCTCTCTTTTCCGGGCTCCTGGCTGTACCAGGTAAAGGAGCTGTCGCCATCTGAAGTTGAAAGCAAGCTTCAGGTGGGTAAACGGACCTCTCCGATTGGCTTATCATCATACCTGAGGCCTGTGGCACTTGAGGCAAAAAGTACCTTTGCGGCTGTAGGTGGAGGTCACAGCAGGCTTTAGTTAAGTCTTCTGATGGATGGGGCGCACTACAGTCTGTGGCAATACCCACTATTGGGCTGTGAAGATCCGTGTTCGTGATTTCTGCCATTCCATGGGATTGAGGTGGACTGTTCCGGTCTTCCATTATTGCTACAGTGAGCTGTGCGGGGTTATTCTGATTCCCAGCGCTGTAGTTTTTGGTACTTGTTCCTATGGTTTCTTCCCTTACAACCTGGCTCCTCCCTTTCCACCAGTGTTGCTTCGACACCCTCTCTAGTCAGCAGTTCCGCCCATACCCGGAGACCCCTCCCCACACTACCACCGTTGGGACCCCCATCCCGTTAATAGCCCATCGTGGGTTATGCCCCCCTCCTCCCCGTTCCCCTCTCCCCTTTCATTTTATGTGTCTAACCTTCAATCCGGTTCTTTTCCCCTTCGATTTATCTGACCCCCCCCCCCCCTTCCGTGCCCCCTCCTTTGTGTTTCTCCAAATCAGCGCCGTCGCGGGCAGCCCTATCTCTGCCGCCGGGGTCCTGGCAGCCCGTGCAGAGAGACCCCGTGCTACCGCCGCCGCTCAGACACACTACGGTGAGTGCAGTCGATCGCCGTAAACTGTGGGTGAGCCGGGGGCTAGGAGTGAGGGTTAGTAGCTCCCACTCTCTCTGTGCGAGACGGCCAGCCTTCCTTGAGGGTATCAGGCACGCCGGGAAGGAAGCCCAAGTGTACATATCGAGACCACAAGGGGGGAGGGGGATGTAGCGAGCAGTACTACCCTTCTATCGTAGTCAGAGGACTGCAACCTAGGACCGTAGGGCTGGCACGGGGAACCATAAGTAGAAGGCGGCTGGGGGGGTATACTGCACGTCATCTTGGGAGACATGATTGGAGGAGTGTTTTTGAATGTATAGATAAGTGCATTCGGTACATCTCTGTCAGTGGCACGAAGGGTGTTAGATGCAGCATACTCGAGAATCCTTTCTTGTGGGCTGGGGTCACAATATCAAAGACCAAGTGACAGGGGGTGCGAGTTCCTGGACATTACAGTGGAGGACACATCAAAGGGGACAGATACCCTGGTAGCAGTCTGTTGGGTTGCGGGTGGGCATACTAGACTTGGCGGTACAGGTCGAGAGAAGCAGATACATCAATCTGGAGGGTAATGTATGAGACCCTCCCACCCCAATTGGCACATTGGCATGGAGGCTTTAGATTGCTAACTCCTGCACGTCACACTGCAAGGCGGAGGATGAAGGTGTAGGACACCTCATCCTGGAGGGCGGACTTGGGTCAGGGGGGGACCCGTGAATGTCACAGCAGTACCTATCTCAATGAAAATATAAAGTGCCCAGCAGTTTTATTCACGACCTGCAACACCTGAGCCTTCAAAGTGACACAAGTGCCTAGGATCCGGCGGGATTTCAGTATACTGTTTACATCGCATGTCTAATACCGCTGCCTGGTGTGCTTCTTGATGGCAGATGTAGACTGAATTTCACCAGTTGGAAACGTGTGGCTTCTTTGCCGCCCACAACCCTCTGCGCTATTTGAATATGTGTTTGTGCTTTGCGTGGAGTTGCATATTTGTTTTGTGAATTCGTGAAATCCAGACTTATAGAGTTGAGCAGTATCCTCCTTTCTATTCCCACACGTCTAATCTTCACCTCTTCAGGAGGTCGCCATTCCCGATCTGCCCAGGAGCAGAGATGGACACTTGTTTTTACAATTCAGCACTTGCAAGTGACTGTGACTTTAGCCTTACCACACTCTCTCTGTTACAGTAGCTTACTTAAGCACCTTTGTGGTTATTATGGCTTACTTACAATGTAGCAAAAACAACAATTATATCTAGGGGTCAGAAAGCAGAAAAACTCACTGTGAGAGCAAGACTTCAACATGGAAAAAAAAAAGTTTGTGAATTTAAGGTGGAGACCCAAGTATGCTCCCAAGTGTGACACCAATGTGTGAGCTAGAGCTCGAGGGCATGGGTGAATTTTCCCATCAGTAGCCACTCTGTACCGCCCTTGTTGACATGATATGGGTTCTCCTTGCCCAGGAGGAAAAGGGAAAAAGGAAAACAACCTATTGATGTTGTTTAAGGCTGCTCCAAAAACCTTTGACGTAATGAGATGTCAGTACTAAGTTTTGTTATTTTAAATATAAGTGGCGACTGAAAAAAGCAGTGTGAAATCAAAATGTGAGTGAAAAATCAATTAAAATTGGATAATACTGAGTAGGTATGAAACTTTATTTTTTCCTTCTCAGTTTTCCAAATCTAAAAGGCAAAGTGCAAAACCAGATTTAACAAAATATCTGTGAGCAATGATGGTCGACATGTTTCAGCATTATAGTGGTATAGTACCAATGCTTTCTTCAGGACCCGATGTTAACTACTGCTAATATAAAGTGAAATTAAAATGTCACCTGCAAAATCCAGGTCAAAATAGATCCACCACAGACTTTTGTCACATCATGTTGAGGGGACGAACACACAGGAGCAAACATAAAGACAAAAACATATTAGCATATTTGTAAGCTAATAAACAATGACGTCAGGAAACGTAAGACATCATATGCCAGTATCTTTTTAATACCTCCAGGTAGACACAATCATAGGCCACTCACCCATTAGCTGTGGTGATGGCGCTTCACCCCACCTGGCTGCAGCTCAGGTATAGAGGAGCACCGCTCTGTAATCAAATAAAGAGACATCGAGAGAAACAAAGGTAGGTAGAGCTATAATTCAACATTCTGTTTTCTTATTGAAAAGATGTTTTCAAATTATAAGCTTAAAATCAATCAGTGCTGTCAGTTTTTGTGAGACAATAGGTTTACTAGAGTAGCATATACAGAACCCACTGCTTGGTGCATACTTAAAAAACCACTGTTGAGCATGTGTACATTATTTCACCAATAGAGTCAGATAGCGTTCTTCCATTGGCGAAAACAATAAAGTTTTAGATAGCGTTCAACCGTTAGTGAGAACAATAAAGCTTTATCCATCACTCCACCCTAGCATATTACGGCTTGGAAAGGAATAATCAAGCAGACTGTGTATCGATTCGGTCGATTTGATAGCAGCCTCAGTGGTAGTTCATCAAATCACTGTACACGGCAATTTCAGTAATAGGCAATAGGATTTTTTCATGCTATCATCAATAGCCAGCCTGTTAGAACTGCGAGCAACAAACAATACGGTTCTGTTATTATGACCCATCCCTGGTCAATGCTTACGAGAGGCTAGACAACGTATGACTTGCAATGGAGTTTGAAACGAACCAGATAATACCAGTGTGACCAGTACGCAAATAACTTTTGTGAACACGCATTGAGACGTGTACAACAGGGATGCGTCTAGCGATTTTACTCTGCGGCATTAGGGCAATACCCGGGGAATGGATGGTGTCAAATCTAACTTACCTATCCGTCGGTGTCTCCAGACTTGCTTCTGTGCTGTCTGGGGAGGCACCGAACGGACGCGATGCCGCCATTATTAATCTCAATGTGTCCGTGCACGTGATCGCACTCACGTGACACTGCATTCTGGGTAGTGTAGTTTGTATGATCGAAAATGTCGAGCAAGAGGCTATTTGTGATAGTTTTTTACCCAGGATGTATTTAGCCTCTTCATCGACATTTTCGATCATACGAACTACACTACCCAGAATGCCGAGCGTCACGTGAGTGAGATTAATAATGGCGGCATTGCGTCCGTTCGGTGCCTCCCCAGACAGCACAGAAGCAAGTCTGGAGACACCGACGGATAGGTAAGTTAGATTTGACACCATCCATTCCCCGGGTATTGCCCTAATGCCGCAGAGTAAAATCGCTAGACGCATCCCTGTTGTACACGTCTCGATGTGTGTTCACAAAAGTTATTTGCGTACTGGTCACACTGGTATTATCTGGTTTGTTTCAAACTCCATTGCAAGTCATACATTGTCTAGCCTCTCGTAAGCATTGACCAGGGATGGGTCATAATAACAGAACCATATTGTTTGTAGCTCGCAGTTCTAAAAGGCTGGCTATTGATGATAGCATGAAAAAATCCTATTGCCTATTACTGAAATTGCCGTGTACAGTGATTTGATGAACTATCACTGAGGCTGCTATCAATCAACCGAATCGATACACAGTCTGCTCGATTATTCCTTTCCAAGCCGTAATATGCTATGGTGGAGTGATGGCTAAAGCTTTATTGTTCTCACTAACGGTTGAACGCTATCTAAAACTTTATTGTTTTCGCCAATGGAAGAACGCTATCTGACTCTATTGGTGAAATAATGTACACATGCTCAATAGTGGTTTTTTGAGTATGCACCAAGCAGTGGGTTCTGTATATGCTACTCTAGTAAACCTATTGTCTCACAAAAACTGACAGCACTGATTGATTTTAAGCTCATAATTTAAAAACATCTTTTCAATAAGAAAACAGAATGTTGAATTATAGCTCTACCTACCTTTGTTTCTCTGGATGTCTCTTTATTCGATTACAGAGCGGTGCTCCTCTATACCTGAGCTGCAGCCAGCTGGGGTGAAGGGCCATCACCACAGCTAACGGGTGAGTGGCCTATGATTGTGTCTACCTGGAGGTATTAAAAAGATACTGGCATATGATGTCTTACGTTTCCTGACGTCATTGTTTATTAGCTTACAAATATGCTAATATGTTTTTGTCTTTATGTTTTATGTTTGCTCCTGTGTGTTCGTCCCCTCAACATGATGTGACAAAAGTCTGTGGTGGATCTATTTTGACCTGGATTTTGCAGGTGACATTTTAATTTCACTTTATATTAGCAGTAGTTAACATCGGGTCCTGAAGAAAGCATTGGTACTATACCACTATAATGCTGAAACATGTCGACCATCATTGCTCACAGATATTTTGTTAAATCTGGTTTTGCACTTTGCCTTTTAGATTTGGAAAACTGAGAAGGAAAAAATAAAGTTTCATACCTACTCAGTATTATCCAATTTTAATTGATTTTTCACTCACATTTTGATTTCACACTGCTTTTTTCAGTCGCCACTTATATTTAAAATAAAACTTAGTACTGACATCTCATTACGTCAAAGGTTTTTGGAGCAGCCTTAAATAACATCAATAGGTTGTTTTCCTTTTTCCCTTTTCCTCCTGGGCAAGGAGAACCCATATCATGTCAACAAGGGTGGTACAGAGTGGCTACTGATGGGAAAATTCACCCATGCCCTCGAGCTCTAGCTCACACATTGGTGTCACACTTGGGAGCATACTTGTGTCTCCACCTTAAGTTCACAAACTTATTGTTTTTCCATGTTGAAGTCTTGTTCTCACAGCGAGTTTTTCGGCTTTCTGACCCCCAGATATAAGTTTTTTTTTTGCTGTTTAAGTTGGGGCATATATCTGGTTTGGGTCTTTAAATTTGCCCTTGGACCCTCTTTTCTAATGGAGGTTGTTGATATTTACTTACAATGTAACCTTTTTCTAGCCCTCCATTAGCCAAGACCTTTTAAGTCTACAAATATTGAACGTATTGTATACCTATATTTACTTTTAGACAGCATACAACACAGGGCAATGCGCAAGCACATCTCAGCCATTGGATAATATTTGGGTAAAAGATGGTATTCCTCCCTTTTGCAAGGAGCAAATCGAAAACAAAGTATCGGGAAGTACCTTGACATTTTGTACCTTTTTTAGACCAACAAAATATTTTTGCATTTAGCCAATGTTTTTTTTTTCATTGACGAGGGCCCAGTAGCCTTGCCAATGTTTTTGCTTTATGTGTTTGCCCTTTTGGAAAAAGTTTTGTACGGAGATATAACAGCATTTGGATCATTGAAACGTGTTTTTCTGTAGTATTTCTTTAATGCTCATCGGACTGCTGCCAACCCCGCCTTTTGTCCTTTAAAGTAACATAGCCTATTATTGGCTACTTTGTCATTCTTTTTTTACATGTTGAGTTGAATAAAACATATTATCAAACATAATAGTATTGGCATGTGCAGTGGGCGATCATTGTGTGCTTGCACAAAAATGTTACTTATGTACAGTTGATGGGCATTCAGGTCTCACATTCCCCAAACTTGTAATTTATGGCACTTTCAGGACTTAACTCGTTATTCAGTTCCTGCCATATACCCAAGCCGTGAACCTGGGGTTTATGTTTACATGTTTTTGTTGTACAGTGTGTTCTTTTTATTTACATGGCCTATTGATGCAGCTGAGTGTTAAACTAGTTTACTGTTTGTTGTTAGTTGTGGGTTTCGCATGGGAAGGGCTCCACTATTGGTCTTCTTTGGTTACAGTGTGCACGTTGGTGTATTCATGGGTATTCTTTCTTTGTGTTCATGCATTCTCTGTTCCAGTTTTGGTGTGTGCTCAGTACTCTTGATAAACCAACATGGTCATTTCTGCTCCCTCCCTCCGTCCATATATTTATTGACCTTCACAGCCCAAAAGTGGGAGGAGACTTGGGCTGATGGATCTGCCATTTGCACACCCTCTCTGGAGTGCTAGTGGACCTGTTGAAATGGCACATGAGTGAGGGTCTCTTTCGGTAACAGTATGGAACAGTGCATGACATTGTCTAATCCCATGGTGTATGCTGCAACGTTTTAGACCTACTAATGCATGAGTGGTTGTTTTAATGTGTCACCAGTTTTCTAGGCCCCCGGAGGGATGGGGCTGTGTTGTGGCATAGTTGAGGATACTGAATTCTTTGTTCATTCCAGGATTTCTGGAAGGAAAGGAGAGAGTGACACACTTGGCAGACTGTAGGGCTAGGGAAAAGTGCATGAAACACTCCTACCCTTTTTGGGCTTGTCATCGCCCAGAATATAATTTTATTGTATTTGGTGCATGTTACATAGTAAATTGATTATGTGCTGCTAAATCAAGGACACAGGGAGATGGTCTAGTATTTACAAAGGCCTTGGTGTAAAACTTGAGTAGAGTCTGAAACAAATGTACTTACAAACTGTTGACGTTAACTTGAGGCATGGTAGGCTGTGGGCTGATATGCTTAGATGAGAAGGTGTTTAGTTTTCCTCAAGCAACAAAGTGTGGTGTCAAGTGTTGGAATTTGACCTTCCATCCAATGGGAAGAGGAGAGAACGTAAACACGCCCCTCGAATCTGAAAAATGACCGTGCTTTCTCCGAGGCATTTCTGCATCGCCTCAGAGAAAGCACTGTTCCCTCCTTGTTTTTTCTGTCGTCTCCTTGGGGTCAGTTGTTCAAGACACAGTAATATTCATTATTCAGGTTTCGTAGTTACTAGAAACGGGTCCGGCTTTAACGCTATTGAAGCTGCTTTATTGCCCCTCTCCTTCAATCCACCTACCCCAGTAATTCCCTTACTACCACCAGAGCCCCTCATCTCCACAGCTCCTCTCACTCTCGTTTCATTTGTTTTATAGCGCTACTCAGACCAGCGTAGTATGTCGGAGCACTTTATATCTCTCACACACAGAACCAATAAATCATACGTGTGTAAATCAGTCTATAGGAAAGATTTCATAAAACAACGAGGGTTACAAGGTGTAGGAATCACGTGCCACTGATGCTAATAGGTAAGAATGTATTTCTACACAAATGAACCTTTGTTTTAGCGACATTAGGCTAATGAAAGACTGGGGGAAACCTGAAGTTCTAACCTGTACTATGCAGTTTGCATTCAGCTCTTTAATCAATCGGTCAGTATTTGTTAAGCGCCACTACTCACCTGTGAGGGTTTCAAGGAGGTGGGGGGCAACATTTCCTTCGGGGCACTGAGGTTAATTGCAGAGCCAGGTCTTGACACCCTTCCTGAATTGGGTCAGCGATGGGCTCTGTGTGTGTGGGGGGGGCTCTGTGTGTGTGTGTGGGGGGCTCTCTGTGTGTATGTGTGTGGGGGGGGCTCTGTGTGTGTGTGGGGCTCTCTGCGTGTGTGTGTGTGGCTCGCTGTGTGTGCGTGTGTGGGGGACTCGCTGTGTGTGTGTGTGTGGGGCTCTGTGTGTGTGTGTGGGGCATCATTCGAAAACACCATTGCTTAGAGACGCCAGATTCGCGGCCGGGCGGAACAGGAGGTCCAGGGATATTCGGACTGTTTGCGATGCAATTACAAAGAACTACCTCATTACGAGATTTATCGGGCAGAAGACTGGGCCAGCATAATAGTCCAGGGATATTCGGACTGTTTGTGGTGCAATTACGGAGAACTACTTCATTACGAGATTTATTACGCGAAAGACTGGGCCAGCATAATAGCATTAATCAGTGTAACAGAAGGATTGTTCCTGTTCCGCTTTGCGCATAAATACGGCGCACGGAACTTGATAATTATTTCATACAGACACAAGTGTAGATCCATATTCACAGAAACCATAAAAGATACCCTTACCGGGTTGGAATTATCACCGGTCAAGTGGAAATACAACACACGCCATTATTAGAAGAAATACCTGAAGAGTCAGAGCGATCTGCACTCTGACGAAACACGTGTCGGCTGGCGTGATATAGCTTGATCAATAAAGAAAAAATTGCTCATACAAGAAGAAGTGAAAAACAATAATTTGTATGAATGTACTGACCAGACTAACAACTACATTACTTTGTGTTTGAATTGATATTGTGTGTGCATAGGAAATTGTTTTCAAAGTTTAGGTGTTGTGTTGCAACATCTCTTGAGGGGTTGAGAGGGTCTCCCCTTTCCTGTGGCACCACCACCTGTAACTATTCAGCTGGACAGGCAGTCAGAAACACAGCGGAGCGCAAGTATTCCCTGAGAGTCAAAACCCTGCATCTTTGTTAATATGTGTGTGTGGGGCTCTGTGTGTGTGTGTGTGGCTCTGTGTCCGGGAATACTACTACTCTCTAATGCTCACCTATTGCCATTGTAAATGACAATACCATTTATTTATGTTTATTTTTAAAAATGGAAAATAAATGTCATGAGCAATGCCAATAGCTCTACCTTTAATAATGCCGAGACCATTGCATTGTAAATGCTTGTTTTCCATATTTTGGGGAAGCACTTGGAGTTACATGCAGTCGATCCATTTGATCACGTCCTAGTAACCGCCATGTCCTAGCATTTCAGTCCACCCCACAAAATAATGCTCCCTTCAAATTTTTTTGGGGGGGGGGGGTCTAAAAATTCACATGGGCTTAGCGCTTCACAGATTCACAATAACCGTGGGCTGACCGCAGTCCCACTCATTGATAGAGAACCATCCTCCACCATAGGGGCCTACATTACACCCCAGAACATTTGTATTTTAGTCATTTTGTCTTGTTACATCAAGGAAGCACACAGAAGGTCTCTTTTGCATTTATCTGCTGCCTCATAAAAAATGGCACCGTTTATAAGCCCTTTGATGGTGACTAAAATAAGTATAAAATAAAGACTTTTTTTTCATCTGCTAGCTGTTAATTAGTTTTAAGTGCATTGCTGATATTGCCAGGGCTTCAAAGCTGTAATTATTTCCTGGCAGAGATGCTAGCAGACATCAGCATTGTCGGGTGCTCTATGCACTTGATTGTAGAGTTTTTTCTGACGTCATACAAGTCCTGTGTTCACTACTCAGTCATATCACATGCACTAGTTTCCTAAATCAGACTATATGTACTGCTTGTACTGATTTTTCAGGCTGCACTGCATCTTCTTGACTCGTATTTTTACATGCCCGCACATTCTGACCTTTCTGTATTATTCCAACCAATTTTAAAGCAATTTAAGAACTAACCTTTGCATGTATAAGAGTGCCAGTATTTGCCAGACCATTGCTTTCTTTGCACCAAGTATACATTTTTGTCATTTTATTTTGTTTTTACCTTTTGAACTTACTTGGAGCTTGCAACAAACCAGTACTGCACTTTAATTTTTAGGTCTTGCTTACAGACCGCTTTTAGATAGTTGTAGGTGAATTCCTTTTGTGGGCATTACCAATACTTTACAATGGCCTAGTCCCTTGCTTACCATTGATTGGCGCTCTTGGGAGTTTTTTTAGCTTGCTTTGTCCCACTTCTTGTATTTGTCCCACCTGTGGAGCATAGTTTCTCTTGTAGGGGATTTCCATGTATAGTCATAAGCGTTGATTAGTCCCTCTTGCTTCCGGGGATCTCAGAGCACCTTTTCCAATATATCTTCTTAAGTGCTGAAGTTTACCTTTCTACATGAAGGCCTTGAATAGTCACTTAACATCATTATGCAGGCTATAGAATTATGCTACAGTGGTCACAATTCTTCATCTTGTTATAACAAAAGGGGAATATCGAAGGAAACTTGCAGCTAATGCATGAAAACCTTTGTACGGTAACAGAAAAAATCTTTCACAAACCCTTTGTTATGTGAGAGAAGGATGAAAAAGTGCAGGGCAGATTAGCCCATAGGTTGCCAATAGAAGTAAAAAAAAAGTAGACTGTGCCTTTAAGAACTGTGTGACCTACAATATCCCATTATGCTCAGCCAAAGGCAATTACCTCAGTTCTTTTTTCTGACTCCTGCTGACAGGACCCTTGGAGCATTGAACTCAACCTGTTTAGGTTTTTTCTTTAAAATAAAGCTTTAAATATCAGTGATGACTCTTTCACTCAGTCTTTTGTCTTCCTCTATTGATTCTTGTCTTCTTCTGACAGAAATATAGGTATTTTTCTGTATTAAAATGCCTTCTTTAGTTGACAAATGCCCTCGCTGTGGCAGAAAAAAGGCCAAACAGACCCCCATCTGCCGTCTTCACATCTATCTGCCTCCTGTGACATCAGCAAGACTTTTTCCAGGCGAACCCTGCGTGACAGGGAAAAAATGTACCTTCAAGGTAAATAAGAAGCCAGTGGGACCTCTGAGCGAGGGGAAGGTAACTCTTCCACCAGGGCTCTTCCCTCAACCTCCAGTGGTCGTGGAACGTCAGAGAGGCGTTTTGAAGGAAGAAAACACTTTCGGCCCCGGTCGACGTCAAGGCGGTCGATGTCGCGAGGAGGCACTGCGCTATCATGCTCGCCGTCAAGGACTGGCTTGACGTCGTACACATAAGCAGCCGTACCAAAGTTACAAATTCTCACAGTTCAGGGTCTCTGGAACTCCAGCCACCAGGGTTTCCTCATCAACCACCTCAAGTTTCAAGCTGTTCACCTAGTATTGAAAGTGTTTCCTACCTCACCTGATAGGTAACGTTGTCTTAGTCCGAACTGACAATATGACAGCCATGTACTATGTACAAGAAAGGGGGCACACACTCTACAGTTATCACCTCTACGTCAGACCATTTGGCGTTGGGTAATACATCACCATATCCATCTGTTAGTGGAACACCTTCCGGAAACAGACAACAACTTTGATGACCTCCTCAGCCGGATGCGACAACTAGCCCCTCAGTGGGAACTTCACCCCTTAGTCCTCCTCCTCATACTTCCACAAGTGGGGCTTTCCACAGATAGATCAGTCTGCAACCGCAGACAGTGCAAAATGCCCAAACTCCACCTGCCGGTTCCCACAACCCCTAACCAAGGGCAATGCTCTATGGACGAACTGGTCAGAGCTATTTCCCTATGCATTTCCAACTCTTCCTCTTCTTCTGTTTCTGGTTCAGAAGCTCAGGGAAACATCTCTCAATCTCATTCTGGTAGCTCCCACATGGGTTTGCTACCCTTGTTCACAACACTACTCCAACGCTCCGTAGTTCCTCACGAGAAGCTTCACCTGAACCCGGACCTTCCCACTCAGAAGCAAGGAAATCAGGCAACCAAATCCAAGAGAACTCAACCTTGTAATTTAGCTCCTGAGGTATTAGAATATGGTTACCTCAATCTCCCACCTGAACGTATGATCATTCTCAAAGAAGCTCGTAGGCCTACGACTAGAGCATGCTATGCAGCTAAATGGAAAAGATTGGCCCTTTACTGCAGTAGTAAACACATTGATCCATTTAATGCAACTGTGCAAAACATTGTTTGCTACCTTCTCGATTTACAACTGTCTGGCCTTGCCTTCACTTCAATACACTTAAATGTAGCTGCAATGGCTGCCAAAATGGCAACACTTATTTTTGTTCAAAGTGCTAGGTATGAAGGTTTTTATAGAAGACCGTAAAAGAGTAATTCCACTCAAAATTCAACCTACACCCACATGCAATCTTAATATTGTTCTCACCAGAGTTATGGGTCCACCAATTTGAACCATTACATAATTCTTTGTTCCAGTTTCTATCTTGGAAGGCCACCTTTTTGATTGCCATTATTTGACTTACGCATGTCAGTGAGCTCCAGGCACTAACCTTAGAAGAACCTTTTTTTCCGCCTACAGAGAGATTGACTGGTCCTTTGCACCATCCACCTTTCCACCCTTAACAGTTGAGTTAACGGTTTTCTTCCCTGAACCAGAGTCCGTTGCGGAAATGGCTTTTCATACGCTAGATGTTAAAAGAGCTCTAGTGTACAGACCTCCGGGGGCCAGGAATACCTTTGTCACATCCTTGGGAGAGGGGATGAGCACCAACTCCTATACTATATTTGGAGATTTTAATTTTCATCTTGAGGCGCATAAGGACCTAGATACGGTCATCCTCAGAGACCTTATGAACACTGCCGAGCTTGGGCAAAAAGTAATCAGACCCACACATGTGGTAGGCCATACGTTGGATGACATTTTCTCTAACCATCCTTCTCTCTCATTTATGGGCCTGCTGCCCTTAGAGTGGTGGACCACGTAGCAGTATTATTTGAGTGTGTCGTTCCGGACTATCGCGTAGCTGGTAGAACCCCCCAAGAGACTGAAGGAATCCAGAGCGTGGAATAAAGTTCATGAATCAGAGTTATTAGATTTACTCATAGCCACAGAACATCTTATGCCGCCAGATGTGGAGGAAGCCACCATGCTATACACCAACTGGCTGGAGGCAGAATATATCAAACTAGCCCCTTAGAAAATACTATCTCTTAATAGGACCCTCCGCCCCTTGGTATACGCAGGAACTCACATGCCAGAAAGTGTGTTGCAAATGGCTGGAGAGAAAATGGAGGAAAGGGTACAAAGATTTAGAAAAAGACATTTACAATCAAAGTCTCAGGATATACAAACAACTTCTCTTCAAGACAAAGCAGGAGTTCTTTGCTAACCGAATCAACATAGCTAGAATTTCGGCCAAAGAGCTGTTTAAAACAGTAACTGGTCTGGCCCACTCTCACCCTGCAAACATCTTAATGAACCAGGGACTTTGTGACGAAATTGCCACATTTTTCTTGGCAAAAGTAAAGTCCATCTTTTCTACTTCCAAAGGGCCAATCACAAAGAATACCGAGGTCCAAAAAAAGGGTCGTAAGCAAGTGTCCAAGTTAGCGCCCACTCTTGACACGTTTGCTCCTTTATCCATCTTAGACACTTATAATCTGCTTATGTCTACCAAATCAGGATCCCCTTACGACCCGTGTCCGGTCGCAGTATTAAAAATGGCCCCAGAACCAATTGTACTGCCACTCACCTCTTTGTTCAATGTAATGTTCTCTGAGGGTCATTTTCAAAGAGCCTGGAAGAAGGCTTGTATACCATCACTCCTTAAAAAGCCTAGTCTGAACCCTAATGAGCCAAATAATTACCGCCCCATTTCGCGTCTCCCTGTTCCGGCAAAAATGGTGGAGAAAAGATTGAACGCCTAATTAAGTACTCATCTGCAAAAGACTCAAGTTCTGGATCCGACCCAATATGGATTTAGAGAGGGTTATAGCACGGAGTCCGCACTTAACAAATCCACGGATGAGATCAGGGCGGCCCTACACTGGGGTTGTAACGCCGCCTCCATCATGCTGGACCTTTTGGCAGTCTTCGATACGGTTCATCACGATTTGTTGATGGAACGGTTGCGGGAATGCGGAGAGCAGGGTAAAACCTGGAAATTATTGAATTCCTTTCTCTCAGATATATCGCAAATCGTCTCATTGGGTGAATTCTACTCCACCCCATTTTGCCTGCCTTGTGGAGTCCCACAGGGGTCATCTTTGAGTCCTACACTTTTCAACATGTATTTTTCCTCTTTGGCCCCCCTCATCAACTCCTTTGGCTTCTGCCTCACCTCTTACGCTGACGACACACAAATTGTGGTGTCTCTGACTCCCGGGCAGGAGCTGGGAATAGGTAAACGGTTCCAAGCTTGCATGGAATCAGTGGGGAAGTGGATGTCCCAAAACTGTTTTAAACTCAACTCAAGCAAGATGGAGGTTGTCTTGTTTGAGAATGATCCCAGTTTCTGGAATTTAGGTTGGTAGCCAGACTCAATGGGGTCTTCCCGACTCCCACTGGGAAAGTAAAAAACCTGGGAGTTTTAATTGATGATGGACTCAACTTTGGGCCCCAAGTCAATGCAGTAGACCCGGCCACGTCTTATGTCCTAAGGACATGCAAGAAAATACTACCTCTTCTGGCAAGGGACAGTCAGCGTGTGGTGATTACTTCACTGATCACGTCAAGGCTAGACTACTCTAACAGTTTATATCTGAACATCCAGGAGCGTTTTTTGCATAAACACCAACTCTTGCAGAACACAGCAGCTAGACAGCTCTCAGATATACCCAAATTCTCATCCGTTTCCAGTGAAATCAGTAGACTCCACTGGCTACCTGTCAAGAAACGAGTGCAGTTTAAATCACTCTGCGTGTTTTTTAAGGCTTTACATGGCACAGGACCTGACCATCTGAAGCGGCAATTTCAGCGGTATGTGCCAGATAGACCACTGCGCTCTTTAGGAGCAAAATTGGTGATTGTACCACCTACAAAAAAAATCAGGTGGGGAAGTAAAAGTTTCAGTGTTAGTGCGGCTAAGGCTTGGAATGACCTTCCTTTTCATCTGAGAAATAGCTTGGACTTACTTGCTTTCAGGAAGGCCTTAAAAACCTGTCTTTTTGACTAATTGCTCACCTGGGTTTCTCTCAATTATGCCTTCTGGAGGATTGTAGCTAGCACCAGGACACCTTAGGGTAACAGTCACGCTTTATAAGTCTCCTAACATAACATAACATGTATTAGATTGACAGAATGAAAGATTTCTGTAAAAGCAAACAACTCTTTGCTGTTTTAGCCCCCTTCACAAAGAAAAGCCCACATCCAGATCATGTATTTCTAGATGGATAATTAAATGCATTCAGACATGTAATCTCAAAGCTAAAAGGACTTTACCTGCACCCCCTGAAGCACACTCTACTTGTATAGTAGGGGCTTCCATGGCTTTCCTGGGAAATATCCCAATAGCTGACATATGTAAGGCAGCTACATGGTCTACACCACACACTTTCACTAAGCATTATCGTGTGGATGTGCTAGCACTCCAACAAGCTAATGAGTGTCCTGGCAGTACTACGTACACTTTTCCAAACAACTGCAACACCTACAGGTTAGCCACTGCTTTTGGAGGGCACTGCTTTACAGTCTATGCTAAGTATGTGTATCTACAGCCAAACATGCCTCAACCAGATTATGTTACTTACCCTGTAAACATCTGTTCTTGGCATGTGGTGCTGTAGAGTCACATCTGCCCACCATCCTACCCGGACACCTGCGGCTGTTGCAGTTCCTTTAACTTTTTCATGTGAATGGACATTTCTTTACTGATAACTTACTTACACTCCATTCTTACCCGCCTGCGGGAAAACAATCTAATAATGGAGTTGTTGCCCAAGCGCATTATCACCAAGAGAGAGAGTCACTTTACCTTCTGACTCTAAAGACTTCTTTTAAGAAAAACATCTTGCACTCATCCGGACCCAACACTAGATCGCAGAAGTATGCTATGCATGTGAATCTACAACACTACATGCCAAGAACAGATGCTTAAAAGATAAGTAACATAATCCTTTCATTCAGTCCACAAAGGGGTTCAGTGCCAGGAGCGTCTGTTTGAGAGAATTTGTTCCGGTTTACAAATTTAACTCCTCACCATCATCATTTTTTACGGCTATGATGTGGCATACATTTGAATTACAAGACTTGCATTACCAAGCCTGTTTTGCTTTGAAGACATCCTTTGCATTAGTTCCCATGAGCAAGCTTTAGCATTGTGGGTGAGTTGCGAGGAGAGGCTGTGTGCATATGAAAGCGTAGTGTGTGACTCCACATGATGGTCTAGCAACCAGGCAATAGAGGTAGATGCAAGGCAACATGCGTCAAAGAAAGTAGAGTGTGTCTGCACACACCAAGTGTGTGATCAAAACTATTGTCATCACTGTGTGCATGCAGCAAAGCCCTTCGTGGTTAGGGCCGGGAGTGTGACAGGCACAACTTTACAGGCTCAACGTGACGTGTGCTGCACACGACCTCTGGTAGCAGGCTTACACCTCTTGTCAAGTGCCTCCAGACAGTGGGGTAAGTGATATGTGCATTGACTAGATGTTAGCACACCGTCGGAGTCTTGCAACAGTCAAGTAACACCTACAAATATCATCTAAGTACCGTGTACATATTGTGAGTGGCCATTCTTTTCTATTTATTGTATCCGTGAAAGGTTTTCTCCTTGGTTAACACATCGGCTTTGGATTTGAAGGTCAACTGTAGAACATCTATTGTCTGATTTAAAGTGTGTGCCTATTTTGTTTCTAGCACATTGTGGCAGGTTACAGGAACATGATGAGTCTGTTTTTCCTCACGATAAGAGTTCTAGGACTCTGTGGATGCTGAAGGAAAAACATAGATGCTAAGTAAGATTGTGCTGGGTTTGGGTTAAAAGGGAATCCGTTTTTATTGGTATATTCTCATGCATATTTAGGGGAGGTCACAAGTGTATGGAGAATTCTGCAGAGAATTCGCTGAGTAGTGTTAGGAATAGTCTAGTCGGCTGTTGTCTTTCAGAAACGAAAGGAGACATGTGACCGTGATTAAAAGCGATTGATATTGAAAGATACGACCTGAAAAAAATGACATATGGCTTCACTGCAATAGATCTGAGGGCAGGATGCCTTCATACATCAACCTATTACTGAAAAGGCTCCTGGTATGGATTAGGCAGATATGTTTAATAAAATGATCGCCAGATGATTAATGTCGTCCCAGAAAGGCACTATGAGAGACTTTGGTGAAATGGAAACCTTGGGTGAGCCTATGTCTTCCTTGCGAGCTGTAGCATGAATATGCCGCTAGAGGTTACGTACACCAAGCGGTGATTGATTAGGTAATGGTACAAACAAATAACCAGGAGATACACCATAGGTTATAGTCAGGCGGGCAACTAGAGCCAAATTTCGGGGGGGGGCTGAAAATGTTTTGGGGGGCTAACTCTTCCAGCCGTACCAGAGTGGCTGTAAGTAGGGGTGAATACAAAGCAAAAGCATCACTTACAAGTAAACGGTCTTTAAAGACCTGTGAAGAACTCGGATGCGGCTGCAATTAGACGTCACCAGCCGCAAAGCTGTGTCAGCCGGGCTGATACACATGACCGGGGGGGGGGGGGGATTGGGGGACGGAATGAAGCCCGGTGAGCCCAATGAGTGTTGCGCGCCTGGTTATAGTTCATTTCGGGGGTTGGGGGGAACAGTAACATTTGATCCAGCGATTTCCCCACAACTTATTTTAGTTAGGGGAGTGGATCAAAACTGTAGTTAAGGGTAAGCGCAATATCGGAACCACCAGTGTGTTATAGGGCAAAAATACCAAGCAATCAGATATGGCCCTGAAAGAAAGGATTAAGGGTTATAATGTATTGCATTGTGTAGGATCAGTACATGTGGCAGTGTATGTGAGGTGCCCTGGCACTCGCATGGAATGCAAGAATTGTGGGTGTAAAGAGCTTTTACTTATAATTTGCAGACATAGGGTGCATTGGGGGAAGTACAAAGTCGGCTTTAGGGTAGCTGTAGTAGATGGCTAGAGAGTCCATAAAAGGAAACACACCTAGATTTTATGTTAATGGCCAGCCCTGCTCAGAACAGACCATCCATGCGTGAAGTGGTCATGGAAAGCAAAAAGGTATCAGATTCTGGCTTGCCCTTGGAGGTAAAGTAGGAAAATTGTGGAACTCCGAAATCATCCCTGAATCAGTGGAAGGACCTAGAAGATATGTAATGAGATTTGCAGGAAATTGTTTTGAGGGAAGGGCTATCTTCATGTGATCTATGACTGAGCTCCTACAATGCCCAGACAATCTGACGCTTAAAAGACAAAGCTCACCTTTGCAACGAGGCTTTCCTCATGGAAACGCATGTGTTACATGTGCAACAACAAAGTAAAACAACAATACCATGAAGAAAGTAAAGAACGTAAAAGCTATAATTCGTTGAAAGTGCAAGGGTTTAGCAAACAAAATGCTACAAACTGAAGACAATCTGATGCAGGGATCAAAACTTATTTAGACAGTCTGAAGCAATGGATGGAAATGTTTCAAATAGTTGTAAGCAAATTAAAAAAATGAGTGCAGTCAAATCTATTACAATAGAAAAATCATAAAACAACTAAGGTAACTGTTTTTGACAGTTATCATATAATTCATACTTTTTTGCCTTTATTGTACAGAAATTAAAATAGTATGTTAGCCACGAAGCAAGCACGGTAAAGACAATTGGAGTCTTTGATAAGTTGGTGAACTTATAAGCCATTGTGCTTGTCTTTGCACGTATTAAAAAAAAAAAAAAGTTGTCTTGACACCTGCGTCATGTACAGTATGCTGCTAATACTTAACCCCTCTTTAATACAGAATTGTCACACTTTACCAATGAGTGAATCCGATTAGAACATTGCAAATAAGACTCAGAGAATATCCTCAATGCTACATCCATGAATTTGCTAACTGGCAGCTATGGCATAACAACACTCAGGGCACTTTCTGTGACATCCTTTTCATTTGTCAGTGCCATTACGGAAGGGAATCAACCTCGCAAATCAGCCTTGGCCAATAGTTCAGCCTAAACTGCTAGGCCAAGAGCTATCTAAAAAGACATAGAAGCAACTTTAGACTTGGTTTGGCCTTTTTGGGCTTCTTCATTTAGGTGCAGCTTGAGTACCAGTGCCACGGGGCCCACGTCTGGGCGACTAACCCAGGTAAAACAAGTGATGTTTGGAAATGCTTGAAATAACGGGAACCAATAGCAATTACTCTAAAAGCAGTCTAAACCATTATTTTTTTGCGATTCTGTACCATTCCAGAACGAGACCATCTAAAATCCAATAAGCTTTGATTTTGTTCCAATACTAGAACACCCCTGGCCCACCTGGAGTGCCATCCTTTAACAAAACAACAGTTCTAATGCCATTACTCCAAACTCCACCAAGGGCCGACCCACTTACTCCCTCTAAGTGACAAAGTAAACCTCCGCCTTCAGTTCCTGTGGGATCTTTAGTTCCAAGAGCCTGGAGCTGGTCACTTAACTCAAAAGAAGAGTTTGCTAGGAGGGACATTTATAAACAGACGAACCTGCTGCCTCGTTTTCCATCTCTCCCCCTGAGCTTTGCCTAGGCTTCCTTTGAAGAAGCAGCTACTGCCACTGCCGGCCCAGGTGTGATAGAGGAGTAAACAATAATAGTCGAGCCACATTCGAGAATTCACGTTTTTTCAGCACTGAAGCTACGCTTAATAAGGGTATCTTAAGCTAATAAAAAGCTGACCAGTCCAGTGGTCTCTTCATAAAGGATTACCTGTATGAGGCAAATTTGATTTTGGTGGTTCTCACCCATTGAAAGTTGCAAAATAAGTTTTGATACAGGAAACCGTTTTTTGTAGAATTGTTGTACAAATCGTGCAGTTCTGAAAGTATGTTACATTTTAGTTGCCAGTGGAAAATGTTTGGTGTTATTCCATCACCACATACCTGCATGTAGTACATATACGTTGTTCTACCAAAGTGGCAGATGTGCCAACTTTGGGTTAAAAACAGTTGTCCTTTTAAGTAGATGGCATGTAACTGACGGCTTGACAGCCTCACGTACTCCATACACCAAAAACACCATACGTCTAGGGTGAAGAAGTGGGGGAGCGCATCTAAAAGATGGAACTCCTCACTGGCTTCAACTAAAATAACCATGATGAACGTTTGAACACAATTGACCGACAGAAGGCAAGTTTAAACTTTCGTATTTGTGTTTGGATGCAGCGCTGGTTATTTTCTTCTTTAATAACGAAATTTAAAGTTTATGCCCATGAGCTCCAGCTAATCATAAAGTGTACAGAACTGCATTGACCACAAGAGTTGATTTGATGGCCATTTGACAGCAGTTTGGCGTATCTGAAAGAGATTATTAGTTATAGATTCCTTACCTTAGATTTACCCCCAGGAGTAGGACTGGATCCGGAGATTTTTTTCTCAGCAGTACCCCTATGCGTCGGTCGACTCTGCGTTTGGCGTCGTAATCGCCGGGTTGGCATCACGGTATCTACTTAGACGCTGCCCCTGCACGCTGATGTCAGTTCTTTCTATTTCAGCACCAGCCAGTGCAGAACCGGAGAGAGCAGTACCTTTAATCACTTTTTGACTAACCTTTTTTGACTTTTTTTTTAAGTTGTTCCGACTCCTGGTGCACGTGGGTGTCAAGTCATCGACCCAGCTTCAAGCCCTCTGACTCCTGTCACAAGCTGATGTTGGTCACCGATCCGCACCTCGTGTGCCTTTGGTGCCCGGAGCACTACCACAACCCAAAGTCGTGCTCCGACTGCCGGCCTCTGAATCCTAAGTCTTTGCGGGAGCAGTCCCGAAAGCTTTTTGAGGCATGGCAGTTGACTCTGCGCATTTCGTGGTCCTGGTCAAGGGGAAGGTCGCAAGACCGGTCGCGGAGCCACCACCACCATTCATCCTCGAAGTCTTCGTCTTCGGGTAAGTCAAAGCACAATAAGAAGGCGAAGAAGCATCATCGCTCTTCGCCTTCTCCCCGTCCGTCGGCTGATGCGATACGGGACACGGAGGGTCGTCGTTCCCCGGCTCAGCTCTCAGAACCTGCTGGAATGGCTCTGAGCTTCCCTCCCTTTCCGGGAGCCGGGTGTCCCCAGCCCAGCTTCGTGCATTTTACAAAGTCCTCCATTCCATCTTTGAGCAGCCCGACTCTGCTGGCACGCCTTGGGCCCATGGACTCGGCTGGGGGCCCTAGGCCTTCGAGGCCTGCAGCTCCAGCCTAGGCTCCGCTGGGCCACCAAGGATCCAGGCCTGGATCCGAATCGGTGCCAGTCGACCTCACGGTACCTTCCCCGGCGCCGATCCTCCTGACAACGCCTATGACGCCGGTTGCACCCCCGGCCGGTGTTGACCCCAGCCTCCTTCCCGACTTGGACATGGAGCTGTACCGGTGTCGACCAACGCCGGTACCGGCGCCGACCGGTACTTTTGTATCACTGTTCTACCCTGGCATCCCTTACTGCCCTGAGTGGCAGCTAGAGGAGGGTGTGGAGGACTGTGAGGGGTCTGTTGACCCTCTGGCAGAACAGCTTGAGGAGCCGTACTGGAGAGAGGAGTTGGGCGAGGCCAGTGGTCTGGATAGATCCCCAGGCTTCCTACACTGTGTTGTTGCGGAGGGTGGCTGAGTCCTTGGGCCTTGAGCTTCCTACAGTGGCGGTCAGAACTAACCTCCTAACTGAGCTGCTTCAGACGGCAGCGGCCTCTTCAGAGCCCCTGCTGCGGTTCAATGAGGCCCTCACAGACATTCTTCTGGGCACTTGGTCCAAGCCCAGCACAGGGGCTCCTATGAACAGGATGATTTCCCGACGCCACCGCCTGGCCGACCCAATTTTCCTAACCCAACACACTACCCTGAGCACTTTTTGGTCCAAGCATCAACGTCCAAAGGCGCGTTCCCTACTGCTCCCCCAGATAGTGATTCCAAGAAGCTGGACCATCTTGGGAAGATGTTTTCTTTCGCCAGCTTAGGACTGCGGTCGATGAACACCGCATGTCTCTTGGGCCGTTACACCCACTCCGTTTGGGACACACTTGCGCAAGTGCTGCCCGGGCCGTACTCTCCCGTGCGGTCGCAGAGGGTAGAGACACAGCAAAGTTCGCCATTCATTGTGGGCTGGATACCACCGACTCGCTCGGGAGAACGATTTATACGTCAGTAGCCTTGAGACGCTACGCCAGGCTGAGGTCCACTGGCTTCTCCGGGGATGTTCAATCGACCCTTTTGGACATGTCCTTTGAGGGCCGCCACCTGTTTAGTGACAAGGCAGACAATGCGCTTAAACGCGTCAAGGTCTCTGGAGCAATGGCCAGATCCTTGGGCCTCGCTGCCACCTCTCGCCTACTCAGTCTGCCTTTTGCCCCTTTCGTCACTAGGGGTACCCCACCACGTTCAACCCAAGGCCACAGGCCGGCCAAGCTACCCAGCTTCAGCACGGCCGGGGACGTGGGTCCCGGCGCCATGGGTCTGGGGGACAGCGGGTGTGCCAGTCCACCAGTGCCTGCTCTGCAGCAGCTACAAAACCTTCCTAGTCTGACCTGTCAGGGCCCCCATTTGCCAGTGGGTGGCAGGATCTGCCATTACCGCCCCACTGACACAACATCACGCCGAACAAGTGGGTTTTGCAGATAGTCCGAAGGGACTACTCCCTCCCCTTCGAGACTACCCCTTCCTCCATGCACCAACACTCCATTGCATGTCGGAGGATCACTTGGCCCTTCTCCCTTTAGGAAGTTACGGTTCTCTTGGTGAAGGGAGTTATCGAGCGAGTCCCTGTGCCAGAAGTAGGTTTTGTTTGTTACTCCCACTACTTCCTGGTACCCAAGAAGGACAAAGGCCTATGTCCTCTCTTGGATCTCAGGGACATCAACCGCTTCCTCTGGAAGGAATTCAAAATGTTGACATTAGCTTAGGTCCTGTCTGCCCTCGACCCTGGAGACTGGATGGTAGTGCTGGTCTTGCAGGACGCTTACTTCCACAACCCCGTCCTGCCGGCCCACAGGCATTACCTACAGTTCACGATAGGCCACAAGCTTTTTCAGTTTACAGTGCTCCCCTTTGGCCTTACCAGCTCCCCTCGGGTGTTCATGAAGGTGATGCCGGTGGTCGCAGCTCATTTGCACAGATCAGGGGTTCCAATCTTCCTCTATCTCGATGACTGGCTGTTGAAGGCGAGCTTGCCCCAGGCTGTCGTCTCCCACCTCCAGACTACTGCGGACCTCCTGCATTCGCTGCGGTTCACTATCAACGTGTCGAAGTCGCACCTAATTCCCTCTCAGAAGCTCCTTTTCATCAGTGCAGTTCTGGATACATCGCAGTTTCAGGCTTATCCTCCCGAGCAGCGAGTCCGGGATATTCAGGCTATGATACCGATGTTTCAGCCTTTATTCCGGATTACGGTGAGAATGACCCTGAGGCTGCTGGGCCTCATGGCCTCCTGCATCCTGCTGGTGGATCATGCCAGGTGGCATATGCAGGCTCTGCAGTGGGACTTGAAGTTCCAGTGGGCGCAGCATCAGGGGATTCTTCCTGATTACGCCCAGATCTCGAAGGGCACTACACACCAATTGCAGTGTTAGATAACAAAACAGGATTGGGTCAATGGCAGATCACGCTCCGTTCCCCAACCTGACTTCCCAGTGGTGACAGATACGTCACTTCTTGGATGGGGCGGCCACATGGGAGAGGCAGAGATCAGAGGTCTCTGGTCTCTGGCGAGTCCTGGCTCCCCATCAATCTTCTGGAGCTCCAGGTGATTCGTCTGGCACTGAAGGCATTCCTCCCTTCTGTCAAAGGAATGGTAGAGCAGGTGGTCACGGACAACAAAACTGCCATGTGGTACTGCAACAAACAGGGCGGGTGGGGTTGTGGACCCTGTGTCAAGAGGCTCTTTGCCTTTGGACATGGCTGGAACATCAGGGCATGTCCCTGGTGGTTCAACATCTGGCAGGTTCTCTGAACTCCAGGGCGGACAAACTCAGCCGCCGGTGCATGATGAATCACGAATGGCGTCTTCACTCGGAGGTAGAGCAAAGTCTCTTTCAGCAGTGGGGAGAGCCTTGGTTAGATCGGTTCGCCACCAAAGAGAACACGCAATGTCAGCAGTTTTTACGCGTTCAAATTTCTAGGTCACCACTCGCTCGGCTACGCTTTTCATCACGAGTGGAGTTGCGGTCTTCAATACGCCTTTCCACCTATATCCCTTCTGCCCAGAGTGCTGAAGAAGATCAAGAGCGACCGGGACCAAGTAATTCTTGTGGCTCCAAACTGGGCACAGGGAGTGTGGTGTCCCGAGCTCTTGATCATGGCCATCGATCCTCCGATCAGACTACCTCTTCGGGAGGATCTTCAGTCGTAGCAGCACGGGACAGTACTCCACCCAAACCTGTCCAGCCTCCACCTCCTTGCATGGAGATTGAGTGGCGACAGTTGACAGCCTTTGACCTTCCTCCCAAAGTCTGTAATGTTATCTTAGCAGCCAGGCGTCCCTCTACTAAAACAGTATACCCCTGTAAATGGAACAAATTTGTGGCATGGTGCGCAGCAAAGGCTGTATATCCCCTTTCTGCCACTCTTTCAGAGGTTCTCCTCTTCATTCTATCTTTGGCCCAGAGTTGGCCTGCAACTTTGCATTTACACTTCGGAACTTTTGAAAAGCACACCCGCTTTGAGAATACTGCATTTACCATGATGCTCTTGGGGTATACACGCTGGAATGGTGGAGTAGTGTGCGACCTATGGACCTTTTACTTTATTACGGCTCCCTCGAGCCTTTGAGCTGACGAGCTCAGGTAACGCCCTACGCGCCTGGAGAGGTACCAGACCTGAGAACACTTTGGCAGCCTGCACAGCAACCCCTGAATATCTTCCTACACTCTGCTGATGAAGGACAATAATCCTGAAACACCGGTGTCCAGAGTTGGCCTGCAACTTTGCATTTACACTTCGGAACTTTTGAAAAGCACACCTGCTTTGAGAATACTGCATTTACCATGATGCTCTTGGGGTATACACGCTGGAATGGTGGAGTAGCGTGCGACCTATGGACCTTTTACTTTATTACGGCTCCCTCGAGCCTTTGAGCTGACGAGCTCAGGTAACGCCCTACGCGCCTGGAGAGGTACCAGACCTGAGAACACTTTGGCAGCCTGCACAGCAACCCCTGAATATCTTCCTACACTCTGCTGATGAAGGACAATCCTGAAACACCGGTGTCCAGAGTTGGCCTGCAACTTTGCATTTACACTTCGGAACTTTTGAAAAGCACACCCGCTTTGAGAATACTGCATTTACCATGATGCTCTTGGGGTATACACGCTGGAATGGTGGAGTAGCGTGCGACCTATGGACCTTTTACTAAAACAGTATACCCCTGTAAATGGAACAAATTTGTGGCATGGTGCGCAGCAAAGGCTGTAGATCCACTTTCTGCCACTCTTTCAGAGGTTCTCCTCTTCATTCTATCTTTGGCCCAGCAGTACTCTGCTCTGGGCACCCTTAAAGGCTCATTTCGGCCTTCCTTCGCCTTCCTGATCAGCCGTCTCTCTTCAAGTCCGCTATTGTAAATAGGTTCATTAAGGGCATTACTCACCTCTTTCCTCTTATTCCTTTTGTAATGCCCTAGTGGGACTTGAATATCTTATGTGTGCTCCTTTCAAGCCACTACATAATTGTCCTCTCAGACTCTTGACTTTAATGACTGCTTTTCTGGTTGCCATCACCTCTGCTCGCAGGCTGAGTGAGCTTCAAGCTCTATCTTCTAAACCTCCTTTCCTTGCTGGCCATCCAGATAAGGTTGTCCTTCGTACTAGACCTTTTTTCTACCCAAAGTGGTCACCTCTTTCCACATAAGACAGACCATCACTTTGTCCACCTTCTTCCCGCCCGCATCCTTCCAAGGAGGAGGAGAGACTCCACAGTCTGGATCCAAAATGTGCGTTATCATTTTATCTAAATTGCACAAAACGGTTCTGGTTGGAAGAGCAACTCTTTGTTGGCTATGTGGGTGCCAAGAAAGGTCGGGCCGTGCAAAAACGGACCACCTCTCTATGGGTTGTCCTTTGCATTCAGATCTGTTACTCTTTAGCGAAAAAGGAGCCTCCGTTAGGACTGCGCACCCATTCCACCAGGGCAACGGCAGCCACTACTGCTTTGAGACTTGGAGTCCCCCTCGGTGACATCTGCCAGGCAGCCACGTGGACATCACTGTACACATTCACTAAGCATTACTGTCTGGATAGTCAAGTTCGGAGAGACGACTTCTTTGGCCGTTCAGTTCTCCAGGACTTTCTGGAGTGAACTTAGTTTGCAGACCCACTTCCGGGGTCGGTATTGCTGGGGTACCTATTCTAAGGTAGGGAACTTGTAGTCTCTATCAGATGAACAAGTTAATTACCTTCGGTAACAATATATCTGTAAGAGACATATATTAGTTATAGATTCCTTACTGCCCCACCCATCCTCCCCGTTCTGCGAACTGACTTCTAGAGTAAGGGACTCCCTTTCAGGGACCTAGTTTTGTGCACCAGTGGTCAGTGTCTTGCATGGCTCTGTGCTTTTGAATTGGAATGTTGTGTAAAAGAACTGACGTCAGCACACAGGGGCGGCGTCTAAGTAGATACTGCAACGTCATCCCAGTGATCATGAGGATGAACACGGAGTCACCCTACGCCACCAGCTGACGCACAGGGGGTACTGCTGAGAAAAAATTCTCCGGATCCAGTATGACACCTGGGGCTAATTCTAAGGTAAGGAATTTATAACTAATATATGTCTCTTATAGATATATTGTTACCGAAGGTAACTTGTTATTCTGCATCTTTCACAGACTAGGTTGCTTACATTTTGGTGTGGTTCAGTTAATTGCTAAAATTAATTGAAACAATCCTTATGTTGGTCAGCGTCTTGGATTTTCTGTCTCTGCTCCTCCTCAGAGCTGCAATAAGAAGCTCCCAGCCTCCCAGAATCCCCTGTCCAATCACAACGCTGCCTTAAGCAGCATTGGTCTGAGCGCCGTGGATCGGCGCTCAGACAGGGACTTTGAGGCTTTGCATGTTCCCCACTAGGCTGTGTGATGCAGCCTGGTGGGGAAGAAGATGCAAAGTGTGCATGACGGTTTGACCCGACATCTTGGGCCGGCCAAACCGTCAGGCCCACTTTAGAGTGTGCTTTACACTCCTTTCCCTGTCCCCTGCACCGGCCAGCCCAGCCGCCCGCAGCCGAGCAGGAAGGTAATCTAAAACGATAATAACTTTACTTATTATCGTTGACTGCTCACAGAGCAGTGGAGCGATGCTCCTCCACCTTAGGGGCGGTGCTGCCGCTGTTGATTTTCATCTGGGAGCTATGTCTTTCACTGTCTTTGCAGCATTCCTTGCTATGTTCCCAGTTAAGAGGACACACCCTTGCTTTCGCGTCTACCTTTTCTGACTTCCAGGGTGGCACTTTTAGAATGTCAGATTATGGAAAACTACATTGTTCCAAGGTGATAATTTGGAAAGAACAAAATGAGGATAGTGTGTGAAAGGCTTGGGGGCAAGAGCCGTACTTTGAAGCAATGTGATAGAGGAGGACTATTTAGGACTATTCCACGACGGCGACAGTATCAAAGGTTAAAAGAGGTTACATGCTTGGTATAGCATCCTGGGTTGGAACATTTGTTATAGTTTTTTCGTCTATATGTTTACTTTAGAAAGAATAATGACCGGTTTGCTGCCAAACCGAGCCTGTATGAGTTTGCCAAAGGAGGGTGTTGAAGTGTGAGATGATTTCATCGGTGCATTCTTGATCCGTTGGATATTAAGTGCTCGTATATTATCCCGCATGGACGTCAGTGTACATGTGCTGTCACAATGGTATTGTCAATGCAAGGCGAATGTGGCATTTTCATAGTGTGTTGAACAGGACAGGGCAGAGGTAGAAAGTCAGTTGTAATAAAAAATGAGTCGCTGTGTTGTTTTGACAGCACATAATTTCAAGCACTATTTACGGGGGGGGGGGGGGGTAGCCGAGGTAAAACGGACTGTAAGCTGTTCACATACTTGAAATACTCAGGTGTTGTAGTGGCAGCTTGGCCCCGCAGTGAAAATAGTGATATTTTCAAGAAAGACCCAAGCCAGGCTCTCCAGTCCCCTTATGGCTGGATGTGGAAGCATGTACAGTTTCTCAGGTACAGAAACAGTCAAAAGGGACCAGAGACAAAGTGTTTGAGGTCGCAGAGAGGCTGACCTTGACACAGAGTTGTTGCCATGGGGTGTGTATGTATTGTACGGAGATATTCAGATCAGGACACAGCGATGATGGGCTTGGTTGAAATGTGCTCAAGAATCCATACCTTCATAACAGTTGGAAACTTAGAATCCTAAAAATAAAGACAGCAATTGCATTTTTTGTACAGCACGTTTAATTCTTTAAGATATGAAATTGTGGAATGTTACCATACGTTTTTTAAATTATTTATTTTTTCCGGTTTTCTCCGCAGATTTAACATTTTCCCATAGAAATATACTAATATGTAGAAATATTTTCAGAGATGTTAACATGTTTGAAGGGTGCTTGGCATCTCTCCATAGAGGTGGGCTAAAAAGGAGGGACAATGTCTCTGATTTGCCTAAGACCCATCATTAGTTAGCGGTTCATAGAAATATCAAATTTAAGTCTGAGTCATTTGGCTTACTCACTGGCCGTCCCTTTCCATTATTTCACCTCCAGAACACAAGTTTTTAGGGAAAATGCTCTCGTATTCTAGAACAAACTTCCATTTGCACTGCTTTTAAAAGCTAACTTCCTCCAATTCAGGAAGAGGATAAAGAAATTCCTTTTTGCATTTCACCCTTGTACTAATTGATCTAGAACTAAATCCGTCGTTGTTTTGCTCACCATGCCTTTCCAGGTTAGAACCAGCTCTAAGCAAATCAGTCTTGATCCTTCTCCCCATAGGCCTATTGATTTAGGCCCAGATCTCTGTACTGGGGGTGAATGTTTGACTTTGTTCAGCATTCTGCTCATCAATTGTTCTTTTTGCATTTGTCACCCCAAGTGGGATGGGTATGCCCAGACATGAATCCTGTGCTCATTGTGCCACTGGTTTCAAGGTAGCCTGGATGATGACGGGTGATACCCTGAAACCGGTTCCAGGATGCTCTTTTCTGGTCCAGGGAGGACCTTGTCTGGCAGGTTGGGCTGAACTGTTGACATTGGGAGCAGGGTCAAGAGTGATTTACAAATGGCTGGATCCAAACTGCAATAACATGGTAAGCAAAAAAACAAGGGACTTAGGCCCAGATCTCTGTACTGGTGGTGAATGTTTGGCATTGTTCAGCATTCTGTCCATCATTTGTTCTTTTTGCAACTTTCTAAAAGTGGCATTTTTCGAATTGTGATTAAAAAAAACAACTTTACTATTAAAGAGGGCTTTTAATTAGAATTCGTAATGTTTAAATTAGTTTTATTGTTGCATAAGTAAGCAGACAAAACATGGTTCTCATTCAGTCAGTGTGGCGTCAACATTTAGCCACAGACAGCTCCTCGACAACTTTTGAACAAACTCCCTTTCAACTCCCCCTCCACCGGAGCCAAGCCATTCTGTTATCTCAATCTTGTCGATAGCTTGTCTACCTGCCCATGGGAACCCCAGGATAGTTACTCCGTTGGCTCTGTCAGGCGTAGCAATTTTAAGAATCTGGGACACGTAAATTCTGGGAAGCAGTACAATTAAATGAAATATATGAAATACCAGCATTTGTCAAGCACACAGCTACCTCCGGAGAGGTGTCCTGGCGCTGGGGGCCGTCGGAAAGATTAGGCGAGCTATTGCCCAGAGTCACATGGTGTGGGCTAACTGCTGCTGGCACCGGGGATCAAACCGTGAACCCTGTGGTCCGGAGTCAGGCACCCTGGCCGCTGGGCCACACCTCTTCCATGTCTGCCAAGTCTCACAGGGTGTATTCCCCATTCCCAATAAGTGCTAGATGTGATGTAACCAATTCTGTCGCGACAATACCCTCTCAGTACCCCAGACGGCTAAGATAGATGTGCTGCCCGTATTGCTAAAGCTACATGATTTCCCCGTTTGGATTTAAATGGGAATGTGAGTGTGTTTGGGAGGCACAGCACTATATAAGAGGGAAATCCAGGGGGCTGGGTATTGAAATGTGTGTCGATGTCGGACAGAATCTCTTCCCAAAACTATGTTTGTTTAGGATAATTAGAATTCTTTAGACATCAAACTCGCCCTGTCTACCGGCTCCCAGTTGGAAGTTACAACTTATTATATGTAATAAGGTAGCTCCAATGTTATCCTATTGGGGAGGTTGGGCTTGCAGTAGTAAATAATGAGTTTAGAAGTGTTTCCACTACCAGTACTTGTACAACTTAAAAGTACATGTCCTACTTTTTAAATGCACTGCACCCTGCCTCTGGGCTGTTCAGGACCTACCTTAGGGGTGACTTACATATATTAAAAAGGATTTTTTTCCTTTTTGCTCTCGCCAACATTACGTTGGCGAGCAAGGAAAGTCCTACTCCAGACCACCTCCCAGTGAGATTTCTCAACACGGGCGATCGCGGATGATCACTACTGCTTGCGTTGAGAAACCTTCCGTTCGCGTTGACGAAACTGCTTCTCAAGTAGAACATCTACACGAGCAGCAGAAAGAAGTAGCGTCCTCCTACGCTGCACATGGTGCCGTTGGCGTTGATTTTCAGCACGGGACAAACATCTGGTGCTAAAAACAGCGCAAACTCTGCAACGTAACACACTCTGCTGCTTGCGGAATTGTGTGGCGGAGTTTGTTGCTCACTATGCGGAACTCCGCAAACACCGCCTAGGCCTACTTAAAGCCCTTCTGTTTCGGGCTATACCTGTTGTTAAAGGCCCTCGCATGCGCCTCAGGGTTCGGGTCCTTTAACAATCTGTATAGCCCTCGACAGTGGGCTATAGGGCTATATTACACCATTTTTAGGGTATACAAAATAAAGCAAAACTGTGTGTTCCTTTTATTTGCTCTGGTGCTAAAAGCTTTGTGTTGTGGACTGAGGGCAAATACTATTTTCTGCATACCCGATCATGGACATGGCAAAGAATTTCCTAAAAAGTATGTTCCATGTTTCGCTTCAGTGCAGTCTTTATGGAATATAGCCAATGGTCTTGTACCTACAGTGTGGGTGTGAATTTAATCATCTTCCGTGAGCATCTCCATTGGTATTTTGTTTCAGCACCATCTGTTTCTCTGCATCAGCAGTTTTTAATCTTGTCGTACAGTATCTTGATAAACAGAGTATGCTAAAACACAATTTTACTTTGTTCCAATTCCAGTATATTATATGAAGAGCTCCCTAGTTTTGCTCGAGCCCATTCTAGCAGTAATTGCCTAGGATGTGACACTAACCCTATGATGAAGCATACCACGATATGTGGGGTGATGGGTTTTGTCTAAAAGAAAGGGACTCCAATACATTAAATCTAGTCAGTGAGTTGTATTCCTGGACGATGTCAACAGTTTTCTGGACTTGTGGAACGAATGTGGTTGGGAGGATGTGCCAGTGAATAGTTGCGTCTCCCTCCCTGATAGATGCCTGAAGCAGATTGTTTATTTTCCAATATTCTTCCCAAATGTGTACAACTAGCACCACCTCTGAAACATGATGGAGTTTCTTGAGGGATCCGCTAATGGACCACTGAGTGAAAAATATAGAATAAAGGTGAGTTGTGTTTAGTGTTGGAGTTTTATCCCCACATCGGTTGTACTTGTGGTTCCCTGCCCTGCCCATTATGGCAGAAAACAATCAAACTTTGTCTTTAGCAAAAACTTCTGTTAAGCGGTAGTCTGTTTAAACGAGGTGCGTGGTCTGGAGATTTATCCTGTGTTCCTTTGTAGTTGTGCAATGTTTTCCTCAGGTAACGCATCGTTGATAAATGCAATTAAACTTTGTTGACTGTGAAATTAGAATCTGGTTTTCCTACTCCCCTGAAATCCGATTTCGCTGAGAACTTCCAAAACACTGGAAGGCACCGGTAGTTATAAAACCACCCTTTTTATGAAATAATCCAATGTATGCTGACACATGACCTCGCATAAGGAAGTTAGATTGAAATGTAAACCAGGTCCCATGAAAGCCGTCGTATTAAGGACTGGTGTTCAAACATCTTGTGGTTAATTTCACCCAAATGCCAATTTATTTTAGGCATCTGTGGAGCTCTGCGTCTATGTTGTCAAACACAGGGTACGTTGCCAACCTCTAGCTCTACTTTCTTTCTCTAGACTTTTAGCTGGTACCCACAGTAGTGGGTACTGCCAGAATTAGAGGAGTCAAAAAGGAGACATGTGTGGAGCATATCAACTCTTGATTCCTAGCTAAAGAAAGAGACCTGTTCAGTCATG